>NC_085931.1:5189625-7689625 GCF_028885625.2 Pongo pygmaeus
CACTCCCACCTCTTTGGATGTTTGGCTACTGTCTCCTGTCTCCTCACACTCTGGGGCTTTTTCTTTTTCTCAATATAGGTGATCAGGTTTAGCTTAGAGAACAGCGAAGGACTCTGTATTAGAAAAAGTAATATGACTTATGCTGTGATTTTCCAATTACTACTTAGTCCTGTGCTCAGTGGAAAAAAACAGAACATTATAAAAGACTCTAAAAATGTAATACCAAATACTATTTCCTCACAGAAAAATTATGATATTTAAAAATTTTTCTAAATTTGTGGGTCCTTAGCTCCACGACCCAGTGCTGCTGAATCAAAACTTGTTGGTGGTTGTCTGGTCATGGGGACTCACACCTCTGATCCCGGCACTTTGAGAAGCCAAGGCAGGCATATCACTTAAGCCCAGGAGTTTGAGGCCAGCCTGGGCCACATGGCGAGACCTAGTCTACGGGTTGAGGGTGGTGAGGAGGGGGAAAGGTGATGGTAATGCGAGGTGGTAATGCGATTATAAGGTGTGGGCAATCATATTTTGTGCCTCTAAATGTGTACAGTTACCACTAATCTAAAATTAAGGATACATATCAGCTGAAGAAAGAAAAAGATTTATGTCGAGATGAAACCTCCTCGTGGGGATCCGCAGCTGCAATACCGCCAGGGGGCAGCATCCCACCTCTTCCGCCTGGCTTCAGCCCCACCAGGAACCCGGCTCGAGCCGGGGCGCTGTGGCAGGTACTAGACCCTGAAGGCACAGGCTAGGGTTTACTGCCCTCTGGGTTGTCTTCCCACTCCCTGGACCCCAGGCAATTCAATTCATTGGTCAAGCGCCACTGCAACCATCCAAGCTGGGGCAGCAGGTCCCACAGTCGCTAACAAAGACCTCTGCTCCAGAACACGTGGGCTGCTTTCCCCGAGGGAAGGACATTGTCTTTACCAGCCACGAAGAAATCCGTCCCTGTGCACCCTATTTCCCATTGCCACCGACTTCGTGTAAACTCTAGTCCTCAGGACACGAGAGAGACCCAGGCCTGACCACATGGACATGCTCAGTGCCACTGCTTCCACCAGATGGACGGGTGCACTCTACAAATCTCAGGGACCACCACACCAAGGAGACAGAAGGACCCTACGAAATGCACCCCCAAAGCAACCAACAAATCCAAGGAAAAAAAAAAAAAAAACACGTCTCAGAACTCCGTTGGTTTTCCTGCTTCGGCAGTCCTGACCCCCTGTTCTAGCCTGGCCCAAGCACCCTCCACCTCACCCTGGCCTGCTCAAAGATGCCCTGTCTACCTGAGCAGAGCCTCCCTCTCCAAGGCTCTGTCTCTCTTGCTCTACAACTCCCTCACCATCTCCCTTTCTCTATTTCCCCCTCCACCTCTCAGTCTTCTGTCACCTTCTGTCTCTCTCCTCCTCCACCTTTCTGTCTCTCCCCACCTTCCTATCTCTCCATCCCAGTCTCCCTAGCTCTCTTTCAAGCTGTGTCTGTGTCTTTGTCTGTATGTCCTTGTGTGTGTGTCCAAGTGTGTGCATGTGTGCCTGTGCACGTGCACCTGTGTGTATCTGTGTGTGTATCGCGGTGGGTTTGCTCGTGCTGTTTGTGTGGTGTGTCTGGGTATCCGTCAGCCCCTCTTTCCCGGGATCAGGCTGCTGGGGCTCTAGTGCCACCTGGAGTAAAGCAGGGCCTTCTAGTCCCGTTGGCCACAGGCGGGTCCTCTTCGGGACAAGCGATGATGGTGTGGGCATTGTGAGAAAAACGGCTGAGCAGGCTGTTCGACCCTGGGCAGCCCTGGCGGCTCTGGGTGTGTGGGGCAAGAGCGGGCCTTGCAGGAGGTGCAGCGAGGGATCCAAAACAATTTTTCCGCGGTAAGGCAGAGGACCAGAGGGGATCCCAGGACTGTGGGCCTTGAGCCCTAATGCCTCCAAATACACCCTCTCCTGAGACGGACCCATGTGTTGTAATCTTGGGAGCTCGTGAGCCAGTGGAAGGCCTGGAGTGTCAGTGAAAGGGAGGCCGCCTGGTGGGCCTGGAGCCAGGGCAGGGGACTGTGGCATCACAGCCTGATGACGGATTCCTGTTTCCTGCAACATGGGGAGTCTCCAAAATGGCCTGTTTGGAAACTGGAAAGGAGAGCAAAGACACGATGCCGCTTTTCCACGCTTCGCTGGAGGTTTCTGTGTCCCCACAGAGCTCGGGAAACAAACAGTCAACATGGTCATGCTTTCGGGGGCCAGAGGCCAGTGAGCAACAGACCACTTTGCAGAGGGCAAAGGAACGTGGAATCCGGAATCATGGTTCACTCGGCTTGAGTGTGACTCCTGTGTGGATGGGAGTATCTGCCTCGCACCCTGTTGCAGGCTTAGCGTGGGGATATGTCATCTGTGAACCATGTGGATGAAAAACATACAACCATTCGAGTCTCAGCTCTGCTCTTTCAGGAATTCACTCATTCCTTGGGAGGCGGAATTCGTCTGAATCGCTCCCAGTTGATGTAACCCAGGCTGGTAATCCTGAGGGCTGGTGAGGGCACTGTCGGCCTATGCGGCCTTTTGCCGAGCACTCAGCCTGCACTGGGCACCCAACATTTTCCCGGAGTTCGAGGTCCTGCTGGTCCTCGAGGCAGAAGACGGCTTTTCTCTTTGCCTTCCTTTCTCTGTTTCTTGCTTCTTTTCTCCCTCTGTCCATCCTTCCCTCTATTCTTCCTTATCTCCCTCTCTCCCTCCCTCCCTCTGTTCTTCTCTCCTTCACTCTCTCCCTCCATCCATACCTCCCTTTCTCCCTCCTTCCCTCCCTCCCTTTTTCTCTTTTACTTTCCTTCCCTCCATCCATCCCTTCAAGGTCCCTCCGTTCATCCGCCCTTTCCTCCCTCTGTCACTCCCACTCACTTTGTCTCCATTCCTTTCCCCATCTCTGCCTGGCTTCCCTTCCGCCTAGAAAGGGCAGAACCACAGGTTGTGAGAGATCTCGGGGTCTACATTTAGTTGCCAGGCACTCCACGTGATGCCGGGGACGATGGCAGGGCACGGGTGGGTGAGTGATGGTGGAGCAGGGAGGCAGTGGAGTTGAGCCGCGGAAAGGAGAGCAGGCCTGGCTGCTGCCCCAGCCGGTGTTTCCCTGGGTGGAGATCTCCGCCTACACAACTGAAGAACGCGGGGACGGGGGGATTATACGGTGTGGGGGGGCTGGGGAAGGGAGGAGAGCCCTGCCTGGCCTGGTCCCAAACCCTAGCTGGGTGCCTGCGGACCCACGCATGCACAGTAGACGGCCCATCTCTGAGTACCTGTGCTGGCTCTGAAATCCCTGAGATGCTCAGGAAAGAATGACAGCCCTCCTTTCTGTGGAGTGTCTCGCTGGACCTGGACTCAGGGATCCTAGACAAGTCAGCTGGAAGGGAAGACACAGGTCTCCACACCGAGCCAGAGATTCACCGCAAAAGAAGGGCCACCCCCCTGCCCCCATCCTGTCCCAACCCCGCGTCCTAAAGCTCCTCCAGCTGAGCCCAGTGTTCTTCCTTGCTGACGAGTGGTTACAGAAAAGTGGGCTCTTCCACGTCCTTCAACTCCCCCAGTGGCTCTGTTGTTAGGAAAGGATGTGCCTTTTGCTGAAATTCTGGGGTCGACAGGAGCTCATATAACAGGGTGGATGTGAGTGCAGATGAATGATTCAGATCCTGTAGCGGTTGGGAGGGTGCCTGGATGGCTTACATCTGCTTCTGACATGCAGAGGCCTCCATGGGCGTCAGCTGCGGAGGTAGATGTGCCTCGGCTTCGTGTCCCCAAGCGCCCTGGCGACCTGGAGACCCTGGCCCCAGCCCCAGTATGGACTCACTTGGGACGTGTGCGGTACAAGCACACCTTGCTCCTGTGACTCAGCCTGAGTGGCTCAAGTTGTCCCACTGAGCAGGCACCTAGAAGGCCGCCTTGCTGTGGGTCCTGGTACCCCTGCCATCTGTTTGACTCAACGTGAGCAGCCCAAGCTGTCCCATTGAGCACACACCCAGAAAGCCACAGTAGTGCGGATCCTGGTCCCCCTGCCATCAGTTTGGGTGCAGAGATCACCCAGGTGTCTGAGGGTGGGACAGCGCCACTTCTGAAGAAGGCAGGGCAGCAAACCCAAAATCTCCGTGTGCCACGGCAGGTTGGGAGATTCCTTCTGCATGCGAAGCCTCACTGGGCTGCAGCAGAGGGGTGAGCCTTGCTCTCTGGCTCAAGAAAGCCCCCTGTTCCCCACGCCCTGGTGGGGGTGAAGGTGACAAAGGAGGGAGTGTGGCACCTTGGTGGGCCATGTTGCACAGGCTGCCTGCATGCACGGGTTCCCTGCCACCCTGGCCTGGATGCCTGAACTTTCGATTCTGACACGAAATCTGAATCCTGGACTCTAAAAGGCAGGTCTCTCTGGCCAGTTCGGGTAAGGGTTCTGCTCAAAGCATGCTGGCAGGGCATCTTTTTTGTTCAGGTTACAAACAAGCCTTCTTTGCTGTCCTCGTCCTCAGGCTTCCGGAGTGAAGGGGCTGTCAGAAGGTGTCGGGAGAGCCATCGCGAGGGCACCTGGCCAGAATGTCATGGACCGACATGGGCAGAGAGTGGCTGGAGGCTCCCACGTGCCTCTGTTGGCCTTTGTGCTGCACAGAGCCCAGTCACGAGTCCAACCCCGCCAGTGGCCCTTATAAAGACCCACCAGGTTTACCCCTTCACGAATATGCATGAGCACCTAAGGGCCCTGGGTAACCCGCCCTCTGAAGCCAGAAACCACAGACCATGGCCTTGTGTGGTAGGTGAAGGTGGGGCCAGATCAGCCGGGAAAGGGGGGCTTCTGGGGCTGGCTCTCTGAGTTCTCCAGAATTCTACAGAAACTGGAAGTTTCTCTCTGGGCTCACACACGATTTCAGGGAGAAACCACCTTGGAAGGGTGGCGTGTAGAACTGAACCTCCAAGATAGTCTTGAGTTTTCCATGCCCACTCCATGAAGGCAGCAATGCCTGTGGGTGTCGCTGTTGCTGTGATAGTCTCACACAGGCAGGTGTGTGGATCTCATTCATTTTCGTTTTTTTAAATTTTAATTTTTTTATTTCTACCTCTTAAAGTCAATAATAAAGTCACAAGTGCAAAATGAATGCATTTAAAAATATAAAAATACATTTCATTTACAAGAAGTATGCAATGATCATGAAAATCTACTGTACACTTTGCCAAAGTCAAAGAATGAAAGACAATACGGAAAAGCCTATCTTCAAATATATTCTTAACAAAAACTCTCTCCTACACAGTAAATGCATCATCTAAACAGCAGTTCCAACCGAGGAAAAAAAAAACAAAACAGGGTAGATGGGACAGACAACTTTCCCCAGGTTTTCCAGATAAAAACGTGTGGTCACCAGGAATTCAAGGTAACTTCATAAGCGACATTTAATTCAGAATAAAGTGAACATTTCTGACAGATGACAACAGTATGATACTGATTTTTTTCTTTCCTAGATACAAATGATATGGGACATTTCTTAACAGTTTACTAATCATCTAAGAATAACTGTAGAAATAACCCCAATTCCACCATCCTAGCCACTGGTATAAAACAAATAACCTTCCATTGATACTGTCTTTCACATAACTAAAATATCCTCAATTACTTGGAACAATTTCATGTTTACACATGATCACAAACACTTGTTTTCAGATGTTGTGGAATTACTGGGGCTGAGATTTTTGAAACTGTATCTGAATCTTAGCAGACAGATAATAATCCTTTCACTATACATTGATTGGGCTTCCTTAACCTGATCTGAGCAACTACTCTAACAATAATCCTGGTGGTAATCCATGATACTCTCAAATTTTTCCCTTTAAGAAATATATAATCCATGTAACTCTAGCAAATATATTACATTGCACACTTTCTTAATAAGGAATGGCTGTTTTCAGGCCTTATTAGGAAAACAAACAAACAAACAATGGCAGTTACTACCTGTTTTTTATCACTGATAAGCTACAATAAAGCTCAAATATGGACAGTTTAATTGTGTGATATTAAGTAAAAAATGAAAACCATTATAGTTTTACCAAAAGAAACATAAAAAATATGGGAAGAAGTCAAATGAGCATGGCATGAGTCCCAAAGATTACATTATGATTCTGAACAGGATTTTCCAAAAAAAAAAAAAATGCTATCTACATACAATTTCTGTGAATATTTCTTGTACTAGAAAGATCCAAAGCAAATGTAGGCTCAGCCCTACCTTGTCAAGGATGAATATTCAGGGAAACTGGAAGTTCCATCTGCTAAAGTGCATCTGCTGACAAGGTCTACCATGGCCCTTCTACTTACAGACATCTAAGAAAGTGGCCTCACTCATGCTCATTCACTCGTTCTGTGGCCTATCAATGGTCACACATAACGATGATTTTGCTTTTCTAAAAAAACCAAATACTTTATACAGTGAACTATAGAAAAAACATTTCTAAATATAATTTTAAAATTCTAGAGAGTGGTGGCAGCCAACATGGCCGAATAGGAACAGCTGAGGTCTACAGCTCCCAGGGTGAGTGACACAGAAGATGGGTGATTCCTGAATTTCCATCTGAGGTACCGGTTTCATCTCACTAGGGAGTGCCAGACAGTGGGTGCAGGACAGTGGGTACAGCGCACTGTGTGTGAGCCGAAGCAGGGCTAGGCATTGCCTCATATGGGAAGTGCAAGGGGTCAGGGAGTTCCCTTTCCTAGTCAAAGAAAGGAGTGACAGACAGCACCTGGAAAATCGGGTCACTCCCACCCTAATACTGCACTTTTCTGACAGGCTTAAAAAACGGCACACCAGGAGATTATATCCGCACCTGGCTCAGAGGGTCCTACACCCATGAAGTCTCGCTGATTTCTAGCACAGTAGTCTGAGATCAAACTGCAAGGCAGCAGTGACGCTGGGGGAGGGGTGCCGCCATTGCCCAGGCTCACTTAGATAAACAAAGCAGCCGGGAAACTCAAACTGGGTTGAGACAACCACAGCTCAAGGAGGTCTGCCTGCCTCTGTAGGCTCCACCTCTGGTGGCAGGGCACAGACAAACAAAAAGACAGCAGTAAACTCTGCAGACTTAAATATCCCTGTCTGACAGCTTTGAAGAGAGCAATGGTTCTCCCAGCATGCAGATGGAGATCTGAGAACGGGCAGACTGCCTCCTTAAGTGGGTCTCTGATCCCTGACCTCCAAGCAGCCTAAGTGGGAGGCACCCCGCAGTAGGGGCAGACTGACACCTCACACGGCCGGGTACTCCTCTGAGACAAAACTTCCAGAGGAACGATCAGACAGCAGCATTCACGGTTCATGAAAATCCGCTGTTCTGCAGCCACTGTTGCTGTTATAAAGGCAAACAGGGTCTGGAGTGGACCTCTAGCAAACTCCAACAGACCTGCAGCTGAGGGTCCCGTCTGATAGAAGGAAAACTAACAAACAGAAAGGACATCCACACCAAAAACCCATCTGTACATCACCATCATCAAAGACCAAAAGTAGATAAAACCAAAAAGATGGGGAAAAAACAGAGCAGAAAAACTGAAAATTCTAAAAAGCAGAGTGCCTCTCCTCCAGAGGAACACAATTCCTCACCAGCAATGGAAAAAAGCTGGACGGAGAATGATTTTGATGAGTTGAGAGAAGATGTCTTCGTATGATCAAACTACTCCAAGCTACAGGACGAAATTCAAACCAAAGGCAAATAAGTTAAAAAACTTTGAAAAAAATTTAGACGAATGTATAACTAGAATAAACAATACAGAAAAGTGCTTAAAGGAGCTGATGGAGCTGAAATCCAAGGCTCGAGAACTAGGTGAAGAATGCAGAAGTCCCAGGAGCCAATGCAATCAACTGGAAGAAAGGGTATCAGTGATGGAAGATGAAATGAATGAAATGAAGCGAGAATGGAAGTTTAGAGAAAAAATAATAAAAAGAAACAAACAAACCCTCCAAGAAATATGGGACTATGTGGAAAGACCAAATCTACGTCTGATTGGTGTACCTGAAAGTGACGGGGAGAGTGGAACCAAGTTGGAAAACACTCTGCAGGATATCTTCCAAGAGAACTTCCCCAATCTATCAAGGCAGGCCAACATTCAGATTCAGGAAATACATATAACGCTGCAAAGATACTCCTCGAGAAGAGCAACTCCAAGACACATAATTTTCAGATTCACCAAAGTTGAAATGAAGGAAAAAATGGTAAGGGCAGCCAGAGAGAAAGGTCGGGTTACACACAAAGGGAAGTCCATCAGACTAACAGCAGATCTGTCAGCATAAACTCCACAAGCCAGAAGAGAGTGGGGGCCAATATTCCTCATTCTTAAAGGAAACAATTTTCAACCCAGAATGTCATATCCAGCCAAATTAAGCTTCGTAAGTGAAGGAGAAATAAAATACTTTACAGACAAGTAAATGCTGAGGGATTTTTGTCATCACCAGACCTGCCCTAAAAGAGCTCCTGAAGGAAGCACTAAACATGGAAAGGAACAACCAGTACCAGCAACTGCAAAATCATGCCAAATTGTAAAGACCATTGAGGATAGGAAGAAACTGCATCAACTAACGAGCAAAATAACCAGCTAACATCATAATGACAGGAACAAATTCACACATAACAATATAACTTTCAATGTAAATGGACTAAATGCTCCAATTAAAAGACACAGACTGGCAAATTGGATAAAGACTGATGACCCATCAGGGTGTTGTATTCAGGAAACCCGTGTCACGTGCAGAGACACACATAAGCTCAAAATAAAAGGATGGAGGAAGATCTACCAAGCAGATGGAAAACAAGAAAAGGCAGGGGTTGCAATCCTACTCTCTGATAAAACTGACTTTAAAACAACAAAGATAAAAAGAGACAAAGAAGGTCATTACATAATGGTAAAGGGATCAATTCAAAAAGAAGAGCTAACTATCCTAAATATACATGAACCCATTACAGGAGCACTCAGATTCATAAAGCAAGTCCTGATTTACTTACAAAGAGACTTAGACTCCCACACAATAATAATCGGAGACTTTAACACTCCACTGTCAACATTAGACAGATCAACGAGACAGAAAGTTAAAAAGGATACCTAGGAATTGAACTCAGCTCTGCACCAGGCGGACCTAATAGACATCTACAGAACTCTCCACCCCAAATCAACAGAATATACATTATTTTCAGCACCACACAACACATATTCTAAAATTGACCACATAGTTGGAAGTAAAGCTCTCCTCAGCAAATGTAAAAAAGAGAAATCATAACAAACTGTCTCTCAGACCACAGTGCAATTAAACTAGAACTCAGGATTAAGAAACTCACTCAAAACAGCTCAACTACATGGAAACTGAACAACCTGCTCCTGAATGACTACTGGGTACATAACGAAATGAGGGCAGAAATTAAGATGTTCTTTGAAACCAACGACAACAAAGACAGAACATACCAGAATCTCTGGGATGCATTCAAAGCAGTGTATAGGGAAATTTATAGCACTAAATGCCCACAGGAGAAAGCAGAAAAGATCCAAAATTGACACCCTAACATCACGATTAAAAGAACTAGAAAAGCAAGAGCAAACACATTCAAAAGCTAGCAGAAGGTAAGAAATAAGTAAAATCAGAGCAGAACTGAAGGAAATAGAGAAACAAAAATCCTTCAAAAAATCAATGAATCCAGGAGCTGGTTTTTTGAAAACATCAATAAAATTGATAGACCACTAGCAAGACTAATAAAGAAGAATATAGAGAAGAATCAAAAAGACACAATAAAAAATGATAAAGGGGTTATCACCTCCGATCCCACAGAAATACAAACTACCATCAGAGAATACTACAAACACCTCTATGCAAATAAACTAGAAAATCTACAAGAAATGGATAAATTCCTCGACACATACACCCTCCCAAGACTAAACAAGGAAGAAGTTGAATCTCTGAATAGACCAAAAACAGGCTCTGAAATTGAGGAAAAATCAATAGCTTACCAACCAAAAAGAGTCCAGGACCAAATGGATTCACAGCCGAATTCTACCCGAGGTACAAGGAGGAACTGGTACTATTCCTTCTGAAACTATTCCAATCAATAGAAAAAGAGGGAATCCTACCAAACTCATTTTATGAGGCCTGCATCATCGTGATACCAAAGCTGGGCAGAGACACCAAAAAAGAGAATTTTAGACCAATATCCTTGATGAACATTGATGCAAAATTCCTCAATATAATACTGGCAAACCAAATATAGCAGCACATCAAAAAGCTTATCCACCATGATCAAGTGGGCTTCATCCCTGGGATGCAAGCCTGGTTCCATATACACAAATGAATAAATGTAATCCAGCATATAAACACAATGAAAGACAAAAACCACATGATTATCTCAATTGATGAAGAAAAGGCCTTTGACAAAATTCAACAACCTTCCATGATAAAAACTCTCAATAAATTAGGTATTGATGGGGCATATCTCAAAATACTAAGAGCTATAAATGACAAACCCACAGCCAATATCATACTGAATGGGCAAAAACTGGAAGCATTCCCTTTGAAAACTAACAGAAGACAGGGATGCCCTCTCTCACCACTCCTATTCAACGTAGTGTTGGAAGTTCTGGACAGGGCAATTAGGCAGGAGAAGGAAATAAAGGGTATTCAATTAGGAAAAGAGGAAGTCAAATTGTCCCTGTTTGCAGATGACACGATTGTATATCTAGAAAATCCCACTTTCTCAGTCCAAAATCTCCTTAAGCTGATAAGCAACTTCAGCAAAGTCTCAGGATACAAAATCAATGTACAAAAATCACAAGCATTCTTATACACCAATAAAAGACAAACAGAGAGCCAAATCATGAGTGAACTGCCATTCACAATTGCTTCAAAGAGAATAAAATACCTAGGAATCCAACTTACAAGGGATGTGAAGGACCTCTTCAAGGAGAACTATAAACCACAGCTCAATGAAATAAAAGAGGACACAAACAAATGGAAGAACATTCCAAGCTCATGGTTAGGAAGAATAAATGTCGTGAAAATTGCCATACTGCCCAAGGTAATTTACAGATTCAATGCCATCCCCATCAAGCTAACAATGACTTTCTTTACGGAATTGGAAAATCTAGTTTACAGTTCATATGGAACCAAAAAAGAGCCCACATCGCCAAGTCAATCCTAAGCCAAAAGAGCAAAGCTGGAGGCATCACGCTACCTGACTTCAAACTATACTACAAGCCTACAGTAACCAAAACAGCATGGTACTGGTACCAAAACAGAGATGCAGATCAATGGAACAGAACAGAGACCTCAGAAATAACACCGCATATCTACAACTATCTGATCTTTGACAAACCTGAGAAAAACAAGCAATGGGGAAAGGATTCCCTATTTAATAAATGGTTCTGAGAAAACTGGCTAACCATATGTAGAAAGCTGAATCTGGATCCCTTCATTACACCTTATACAAAAAATAATTCAAGATGGATTAAAGACTTAAACTTTAGACCTAAAACCATAAAAACCCTAGAAGAAAACCTAGGCATTACCATTCAGGACACAGGCATGAGCAAGGACTTCATGTCTAAAACACCAAAAGCAATGGCAACAAAAGCCAAAATTGACAAATGGGATCTAATTAAACTAAAGAGCTTCTTCTCAGAAAAAGAAACTACCATCAGAGTGAGCAAGCAACCTACAAAATGGGAGAAAATTTTCGCAACCTACTCATCTGACAAAGGGCTAATATCCAGAATCTACAATGAACTCCAACAAATTTACAAGAAAAAAACAAACAATCCCATCAAAAAGTGGGTGAAAGACATGAACAGATACTTCTCAAAAGAAGACATTTATGCAGCCAAAAAACACATGAAAAAATGCTCACCATCACTGGCCATCAGAGAAATGCAAATCAAAAACACAATGAGATACCATCTCACACCAGTTAGAATGGCGATCATTAAAAAGTCAGGAAACAACAGGTGCTGGAGAGGATGTGGAGAAATAGGAACACTTTCACACTGTTGGTGGGACTGTAAACTAGTTCAACCATTGTGGAAGTCAGTGTGGCGATTTCTCAGGGATCTAAAACTAGAAATACCGTTTGACCCTGCCATCCCATTACTGGGTATATACCCAAAGGACTATAAATCATGCTGGTATAAAGACACATGCACACGTATGTTTATTGTGGCACTATTCACAATAGCAAAGACTTGGAACCAACCCAAATGTCCAACAATGATAGACTGGATTAAGCAAATGTGGCACATATACACCATGGAATACAATGCAGTCATAAAAAATGGTGAGTTCATGTCCTTTGTAGGGACATGGATGAAATTGGAAATCATCATTCTCAGTAAGCTATTGCAAGGACAAAAATCCAAACACCACATGTTCTCACTCATAAGTGGGAACTGAACAATGAGAACACACGGACACAGGAAGGTGAACATCACACTCTGGGGACTGTCGTAGGGTGGGCGGAGGGTTGAGGGATAACTTTAGAAGATTTACCTACTTGTAAATGACGAGTTAATGAGTACAGCACACCAGCATGACAAATGTATACATATGTAACTAACCTGCACATTGTGCACATGTACCCTAAAACTTAGAGTATAATAATAATAAAAAAAATTCTAAAGAGTTAAGATAACCTCATTTTTAAAAATACTGAAATTGTAAAGGGTCCATATAAAAAGCTGCATTAAGTACATAATTCCTATTTTAATAATTCACTTGCTTTGCTCTTAAAATCTCTATGAGAGAAGTCGATATTTTACTCATGCCTTTTGGAAAGAGATTCAAAAGCAAAAGTAGCAGTGCTGTAAAATTTCATAAAGTTTTTGGGACTTTTAAAATCTAAATTATTCAATATTTTGTATTGTTATTACACTCATATATTGCCCAGAATATATATACAGCAACACAGCAACAGTGATTGCAACAAAAGTAAGGTAAATAGGTCTACAATCATTTGATTTCCTTATTAGATAAATGAAGATTTCATAGAGGAAATGCAAATTCAGATCAGGTTACATAAGCTTAACTATTATTTAACCCTTATATAAAATTAAATATAACCCTCACAACTACAAATCTGTAAGGAGTCACTGTCAGGAATCTATAGGACTTGGCTTGTATTTACATTCGACCCACACTTAGAAATTTCATAAATGATGAGATGCAGGCCAAGGGGATTCCTCAAAGGGCTCCACCCAAAAGGAAAAGTAATAGTTAAACAGAGAATTACCATTTATGTATTTGTGGGTAATCAGCTTATTCTTCAGGCTCTATACAGTGAGGAGGATGAAAAAATGGAAGAAGATAGCAAAGAAGAGGAAGAAAAAGATCACAGTGAAGCGATGAAGCCAGAGGAGCCACCTCAAAATTTTCTGAGGGAAAAAAATCATGAAACTGCCCCTCCCTGAATCTTTAAAATCTTACTTGACATATTTTAGAGACAGATAACTTAGATCAAGAAGAAACAATGCCTACTGATAATTCCTTTAGTCCTGAAAATGTAGCATTTTTGATTAGTTAAAAGAATTATTTCTTTCATCAGAGCAAATTATAGTGGAAAAAATATCACTTGTTGCTCTCAGTAACTTAAATTATGTATTGAGTGAATAAAAGAATCCCTTTTATAAAATCTATTTTTCTTTAAATCTTGGAAAACTGTTGTTTTAGCTCAAAGTGATTTCAGAGTGGAATGCAACAGTAATCAAGACTTGTGTACCATAAATTCTTTTCTGATTCCTTACGAATCTCGTTCATTTTCATGTAGAAAACGAGAGCGAAACTACAGAGAAAAGAAACGCCCGGTGCATCACGGCCTGACGATGGTTTCCTGTTTCGTAAGAAATGGGGAGTCTCCACTATGACCTGTTTCCAAAGAGGAAACTGGAAAAGAGAGCGAAAACACGATGCTGCTTTTCCACTATTCTCTGGAGGTTTCTGTGTCCCCACAGAGCTCGGGAAACAAACAGTCAAAATGGTCACGCTTTCGGGGACTAGAGACACATGAGCAACATGCCCCCTTGCAGAAGACAAAGGAACGTGGAACCCGAAACCATGCTTCAGTTGGCCTGAGTGTGACTCCTGTGTGGGCAGGACTATCCACCTCGCGCTCCGTTGCAGGCTCAACGTGGGGCTGTCTCATCTGTGAACCATGTGGATGAAAAATGGACAATCACCCGAGTCTCGGCTCATTGCTCTCTGGGTAATTCGCTTATTCCTTTGGAGACGAAATTCGTCTGAATCGCTCCCAGATGAAGTAACCCAGGCTGGCGATCCAGAGGGCCGGTGAGAGCCCCGCAGGCCGACGCGGCTGTGGGCCGAGTACTTAGCCTGCCCTGGGCACACAACATTTTCCCGGAGTGCAAGATCCTGCTGGTCCTGGAGGAAAAAGACCGCTTTTCTCTCTGCCTTCCCCTCTTTGTTTCTTGCTCCCACCCTCCCTCCCTCTTTCCCTCCGTTCCTCCCTCAGTTCCTCCCTTCCTCCCTCCCTCCCTCCTTCCCTCTCTCCCTCCTGTCCTTCCAAACCTTCCAAGGTCCCTGGATCCATCTGTTCTTTTCTCCCTCCATCGCTCCCTCCCTCTCTGTCTCCGTTCCTCTCCCCATCTCTGCCTGAGTTCCCTCCTGCGTATAAAGGGCAGCACCCCGGTTTGCGCGGGGTCTCGGGTCTTCATTTAGCTATCAGGCACTCCACGGTGATGCCGAGGAAGCTGGCTGGGCAAGGGTAGGCGAGTGACGGTGGGGCGGGGAGACAGAGGTGGCGAGACGCGGAAAGAAGAGTAGGCTTGGCACCTGCCCAGGCCAGTGTTTCCCGGAATGGAGGTCTCCGCCCGCCCCACTGAAGAACGCGGCGGTGGCGCAAGAGGGAAGGGATGAGAGCTCCGCCTGTGCTGGTTAGAAAACCTAGGCTGCTGCCTGCTCACCTGCGCTTGAGCAGTAGACACTCCACCTCCCGGTACCTGGACGGGCCCTGGGATCCCCGGGATGCTCAGGAAAGAATGACAGCCCTCCTCTGAGTGGAGTCTCTCATGGGACCTGGAACTTAGAGATCCTAGGCAGGTCAGCTGGAAGGGAAGACACGCCTCTCCATACCGAGTCAGAGGTTCACCGCGAAAGAGAGGCAGCCGCCCTGCCCCCACCCCGCCCCCACCCACGTCCTAAAGCTTCTCCAGCAGAGCCCGGTGTTTTTCCTGGCTGAGGAGTGGTTCCAGCGGAACGGGCTCTTCCACTTCCTTCAGCTTCCCCAGTGGCGCCGGACCTAGGAAAGGTTGTGCCTTTTGCTGAAACTCTGGGGTTGACAGGAGCTCATCTAACAGGCTGGAGGTGAGTGTAGAGAAGCGCCCCGGCTCCCGGAGCGGTTGAGAGGTGCCTGGATGTCTTGCATCTGTGCTTGATGTGGAGGCGTCCGGGGTCGCTAGCTTCGGAGGTGGAGGTGCCCCGTCTTTGGTTTCCCACCCCGCCCTGGCGACCTGGGGCTCCAGAACCACCGCGGACTCCGGTGGGACGTGGGTGGTAAAAACCCACCTTGCCCCTGTGACTCAGCTTGAGGGGGCCCAAGCTGTCCCACTGAGCACACGCCCAGCAGGCTGCCATGCTGCGGATCCTCGTCCTCTTGGCATTTGTTGGGGTGTGGAGGCCACCGAGGTGTCTGAGGGTGAGACAGTCCTACTTCCAGAGGAGCCAGGGCAGTGAACACAAAAATTACCACGTGCAATGGCAGGTTGAGAGATTCCTTCTGCCTGCACAGCCTGGCTGGGCTGGAGCGGGGGGACAGCCCTTGCTCCCTGGCTCACGAAAGCCCCTTGTGGGAGAGCCCCAGGCATGCAGGGTGTGTGTGGTGCAGAAAGCCCTGTTCCCCAAGCAGAGATGTGGGTGATCTCGATTGAGGAGGGAGGAGGATGACACCCACTTGGGGTGTTAATTAGTAACAACAGAGGCCTCAAAGAGCTCAAATGGAAGGAAGAATTGCACGTCTCTCACTTTAAGTAAAGAGCTAGAAATGATTAAGCTTACTGAAGATGTAAAATTTTCATCGCTAGAGAGACGTCAACACTTGGCTTCAAAACTTCAAATGATGGGCTGACTGTCTTTGAGGACCACTGCAGTTGGTGGCTTTAAGTTACAGCCAATGCTCATTGACCATTCTGAAAATCTCAGGGCTCTTAAGAATTATTCAAAATCTATTCTTTCTGTGCTCTAGAAATGGAACATCACAGTCTGAGTGACAACAGAACGGTTAACAGTATGGTTTACTGAAATTTTAATCCCACTATTGAGACCTACTGCTCAGAAAAAAAAAAAAAAAAAAAAAAAAACGAGTCCTTTAAAGGGATTGCTGCTTGGCCTGGTGCAGTGGCTAACACCTATAATCCCTGCACTTTGGGAGACCGAGGTGGTTAGATTGCCTGAGGTCAGAAGTTGGAGACCAGCCTGGCGAAAATTATGAAACACCATGTCTAATAAAAATACAAAAAAATTAGCCAGGCATGGTGGTGGTACTTGTAATTTCAGCTACTTGTGAGGCTGACACAGAAGAATGGCTTGGACCCTGGAGGCGGAAGTTGCAGTGAGCCAAGACCACGCCACTGCCCTCCATCCTGGGCAACAAGAGGGAAACTATATAAAGGAGAAAATAAAGGAAAGAAAAGAAAAAAGGAAAAAAGATTGTTGCTTATTAATAATTCTAGCTACCCAGAAGCTTAGATGGAGATGTACTTGGAAATTAACATTATGTTCATGGCTGCTAATACGATATCTATCCTTCAGCCTGTGGATCAAAGAGTGGTTTTGACTTTCAAGTGTTTTTATTAAATAATAAATGCATTTTTTAAAGGTATAGCTGTCATAGATAGTAATTTCTTTGATGAGTCTGGATAAACTGAATTGAAAACCTTTTGGAAAGGTTTCACCATTAATCCCTTCATGATATTTCAAACTCCTCCCGTGAATCAAAAATGTCCTTAATAGCAAATGCCATTAAGGACATTTGTGTTTGATGGGAGGAGGTTGAAATATCAACATGAAAAGGAGTTTGGAAAAAGTTGATTCCAGCCCTCATGGATGACTTTGAGGGCTCAGGATGTCAGTGGAAGAAGTCCCTACAGATGTGGTAGAAATCACACGACAATCAGAATTAGAATTAGGGCCTTAAGATTAGATTAAATTGCTGTAAACTCAGGATGAAACTTGAACAAGTGGCGAGTTGCTTCTTATGGATGAGCAAAGAAAATATTTTCTTGAGATGGAATCTACTCCAGGTGGAGATGCTATGAACATTGTTGAAATAACAACAAAGGATTTAGAATATTCCATAAACCTAGTGGATAAAGCAGCAGCAGGGTTTGAGAGGGTTTACTCCAATTTTGAAGGAAGTTCTACTGTGGTTAAATGTTATCAAACAGCATCACATGTTATAGGGAAATCTTTTGTGAAAGGAACAAACTTCATTGTTTTAAGAAATTGACACAGGTACCCAAACTTCAGCAGCCCCCATACTGATCAGTCAGCAGCCATCAACATAGAGGCAAGACCCTCACTGTAGAGAAAAGAAAGAGAGATCAGACTGTTACTGTGTCTATATAGAAAGAAAAGACATGAGACTCCATTTTGAAAAAGACTTGTATTTTAAACAATTGCTTTGGTGAAATGTTGTTAATTTGTAGCTTTGCCCAAGCCGCTTTGCCCCAGCCACTTTGCCCCAGCCACTCAGACCCAACCTGGAACTCACAAAAACATGCGTTGTATGAAATCAAGGTTTAAGGGATCTAGGTCTGTGCAGGACGTGCCTCGTTAACAAAATGTTTACAAGCAGTATACTTGGTAAAAGTCATCGCCATTCTCTAATCTTAATAAACGAGGGGCAAAATGCACTGCAGAAATCCCCAGGGACCTCTGCCCTTGAAAGCGGGATATTGTCCAAGGTTTCTCCCCATGTGAAAGTCTGAAATATGACCTCATGGGATGAGAAAGACGTGACTGTCCCCCAGCCCGACACCACTTAATGGTCTGTGCTGAGGTGGATTAGTAAAAGAGGAAAGCCTCTTGCAGTTGAGATAGAGGAAGGCCACTGTCTCCTGGTTGCCCCTGGGAACTGAATGTCTCAGTATAAAACCCGATTGTACATTTGTTCAATTCTGAGATAGGAGAAAATCCGCCCTATGATGGGAGGGCAGACATGTTTGCAGTAATGCTGCTTTGTTATTATTTACTCCACTGAGATGTTTGGGTGGAAAGACACATAAATCTGGCTTACGTGCACGTCCAGTCATAGTACCTTCCCTTGAACTTAATTGACATAGATTATTTTGCTCACATGTTTTTTGCTGACCTTCTCCTTATTATCACTCTGCTCTCCTACTACATTCCTTTTTGCTGAAATAATGAAAATAATAAGCAATAAAAACTTCTCCTTATTATCACCCTGCTCTCCTACTACATTCCTTTTTGCTCAAATAGTGAAAATAATAAGCAATAAAAACTGAGGGAACTCAGAGGCCGGTGCCTGTGCAGGTCCTTGGTATGCTGAGTGCTGGTCCCCTGGGCCTACTAGTGCTTCTCTATACTTTGTCTCTGTGTCTTAATTATTTTCTCAGTCTCTCGTCCCACTTGACTAGAAATACCCAGAAGTGTGGAGGAGCAGGCTGCCCCTTCACTCACCAGCAAAAAGATTATGACTTGGTAAGGTTCAGATATTCATTAGTATTTTTCAGCAATGAGGTATTTTAAGTTAAGGTATGTACATGGATTTTTAGACATAATGTGATTACTAATTAATTAATTAATAATTATTAAATACTCATTAGACTACAACACAGTTTAAGCACAACTTTTATAAGTACTGGGAAACAAAATGTTTATGTGACTAATTTGATTGTAACATTTGCCTTATTGTGGTTGTCTGGAACCAAACCTACACTATCTCTGAGTATTCTTGAAAGTTTTTGGTTGTTCTTTGTTTTGAGAAGGGGTTTCTCTCTGTCACCCAGGCCAGAGTGCAGTGGTATGATCATAGCTCACTGCAGCCTCAAACTGCTGGGTGAAGTGATTGTTCTACCACAGCCTCCTGAGTAGCTGGGACTACAGGCATGCAGCACTGTGCTTGGATATATATTTTTTTTTTTTGAGATGGAGTCTTGCTCTTTAGCCCAGGCCAGAGTGTAGTGGCTGTATCTCAGCTCACTGCAAGTTGTGCTTCCCAGGTTCATACCATCCTCCTGCCTCAGCCTCCCGAGTAGCTGGGACTAAAGGCGCCCACACCAGGCCCTGCTAATTTTCTGTATTTTTAGTAGAGATGGGGTTTCACCGTGTTAGCCAGGATGGTCTCAATCTCCTGACCTTGTGATCCACTCGCCTCAGCCTCCCAAAGTGCTGGGAAGACAGGAATGAGCCACCGCGCCCGGCCTGTCTTTTCTTTCTAGTGGCACAAGCCCCATGGAGTGTGGTGCGTCTGATCTACGATGCTTTTGAACAGTGTAGAAAGTGTTGCTGTCTGTATTTAATTTTTTCCTACATGTATGGCCACGATCGATCACAAGATCAATAAGCCCTTCTCCTTATTCTACTTCCCTTTCTAGCAATGGAGAACTTTGATTGGATTTTTCCTGCCTACAGGCAGGAATGAGTCTGCTGTTTTCTTTTTTAAACCCGAGGGGACTGAGCCTGAGGGCCTGGAGCGCGGCCACCCTCCCCCAACCCCCAATTGGTGATTGTGGTGGTGGTGGTGGTGGTTTTGTGTTCCAGCTTCTGTTCTGTTGTTGTTGTTGTTGCTGATGCTGCTGCTGGTGCTGTCGTCGTTGTTTTGGTATTTTACAGACTTAGGGGGTGTACCTGCTTGTTTGTTAGATCAGCATACTACTGCCTCCAGATGTAGAAGTGGACCTCCAGTGTATCCGATACCCACGTGGCGAACATTGTCTCTGACGGGCGATTTATTCATCCCTCGTCCCCCTGTTGTCCTCCTACTCCCTTTTGGAGTGTCTGTTATTTCCATCTTGATGACCGTGTGTGTACCCACTCTTTACCTCCCACTTTTAAGCAGAAGGCAGTTCACTGGGTACATACTTGCTTCCAGCTCAATCCATGTTGTGGGAAAAGACGTGAAATCACTCTTTTTTGTGCCTACACCATTAGAGAATTTTAACTTTCTTGGTGATTGTTTTTCTTTTTTCTTTTCTTTTCTTTCCTCCTCCTCCCCCTTTTTTTTCATTTTTTTCAGCTAGGCTCTACTTGTGTTGCTCAGTTGATCTGGTTGGTCTCCTGGCCTTGACACTTCTCCCGTCACATCCACCGCCTGGTTGTTGAAAGGAGCATCTCTTGTAAAATGGAAAAGACAAAAAAAATAAAGAGAAGGACAAAAAGTATGGGGTGAACGTTTCTGTTGCCGCCTCCCAGGGTGTACCTTGGACCCGATAGGAGGGAGGGAGCTTGCCTGGGTGGGTTTTCTGTGCTAAATCCTCCCGGGGGCCTCCTTCCCTCTACCCCTTGTCCCTGTTTCTCCCCCAGCCAAGGCTCCCACCGCCGCTGTGGGATTTTCCGTGGGAGAGGTATGGGAGAGGACTGATGCACCTTCCAGATCTATATCCTGCCAGACGTCTCTGGCTCAGCGTCCACCACCGGCTGCCTGCCACCTTCCAGCGAGCTCTGAGGCTGATGCCCCACCCCCCTTCATGTCCCACCACCCTCCCCAGCTGGCCGTTGCCTGGTGACCCAAAGGGAGCTGCGATGACGCTTTCTTTTTTCTTTTTTTAAAATTTTATTATTATTATACTTTAAGTTTTAGGGTACATGTGCACAACGTACAGGTTTGTTACATATGTATACGTGTGCCATGTTGTTGTGCTGCACCTATTAACTCGTCATTTAGAACTAGGTATATCTCCTAATGCTATCCTTCCCCCCTTCCCCCACCTCACAACAGTCCCCGGTGTGTGATGTTCCCCTTCCTGTGTCCATGTGTTCTCATTGTTCAATTTCCACCTATGAGTGAGAACATGAGGTGTTTGGTTTTTTTGTCCTTGCGATAGTTTGCTGAGAATGATGGTTTCCAGTTTCATCCATGTCCCTACAAAGGACATTAACTCATCATTTTTTATGGCTGCATAGTATTCCATGGTGTGGAATCCTCCAGTGAAGACTTCCACCAGATGCCCTGGGTGGGCCGGATGGGATGAGACTGGACCACCCCGGGCCATGCTGTTCTTGGGGGTATGTTGACATACAGGGTGGACTGGCAGCCCCAGCATTGTAAAGGGTGTCCAGGTATGGAAATGTCACATAGGATATCCTCTGTCCCGTCAGCCTGCCTTCAGCTTCCTCAGGCATGAAGACAACTTCCCATCAGAACCTCTTTTCTTTCCTTTCTCCACCATGCACATGAGATGCATGAGAGGGAGAAACAGCTCAATAGATACTGCTGACCTTCATTTGTGGAATCTTCAGTCATCTACACACAGACAGTTGAATAGACAGGTACCCAAATCAAACACCATTTCCGCGTTCTCATGGTGGGATTGGTCTCTCTCTCTTTCTCACACACACACACAATTTCCACATCTAGTTCACAAACCACACTAATTTAATCTTTTCACAGTATGCAGTCTGAGTAAAACCCACCCCACCCTCCACCCGGCTGTTGACAAAACTCCTTCTCTACAATTTATAAAAAAGATCATCTGGGCCGGGCACAGTGGCTCACGCCTGTCATTCCAGCACTTTGGGAGGCCAAGGTGGGTTGATCACTTGAGGCCAGGAATTGAAGACCAGGCTGGCCAACATAGTGAAACCCCATCTGTATGAAAAATATAACAATTACCAGTTCTGGTGGCATAGGCTTTTAATCACAACTATTCAGGAGACTGAGGCAGGCGAGTTGCTTGAATTAGGGAGGCCAAGGTTGCAGTGAGCTGAGATCATGCCATGGCAATTATTGAGACAGAGCGATACTCTGTCTCAATAATAATTATACTATTATTATAAGATTAGTTTTGCGTGGTAATACCTGTCTGTAGTCGCAGCTACTCGGGAGGATGAGATAAGGAGAAGAACACTTGAGGCCCCACAGGTCGAGGCTTCAGTCAGCTGTATCCTGGACAGTCACCAGTCAAGGAGATATGCCCCTCCCCGTTTTCTTTTCTTTTGTTTTTCTTTTCTTTTCTTCTCTATTCTCCTCCCTCCCTCCCTCCCTCCCTTTCTTTCTTTCTTTCTTTCTTTCTTTCTTTCTTTCTTTCTTTCTTTCTTTCTTTCTTTCTTTCTTCCTTCCTTCCTTCCTTTCCTGCCTGACTGCCTTCCAGCCTTTCTTCTTTCCTCCCTTCCTCCCTTCCTTCTTTCCTCCTGCCTCAGCCTCCCAAAGTGCTGGGATTACTGGCGTGAGGCACCATGCCTGCTTGTCCTAAAGAGACACCCTTTGAAAGTAAGACACAGACAGCGCCTTCCAGTGATCTGATTGATTGATTGACAGATTTAGAGGCAGCATCTCATTCTGTCACCCTGGCAGTGGTGCCATCATAACTCAATCACTGCAGCGTGGACGCTCCTGGACTCAAGCGATCCTTCCACCTCAGCCTCCAGAGTAGAGTACCTGGGACCACAGGCATGCACCACTGTGCCCAGATAATTTTTATTTATTAATTTTTTTTTTTCCCGAGACAGAGTTTCTCTCTGGTTGCCCAGACTGGAGTGCAATGGCGTGATCTTGGCCCACCACAACCTCTGCCTCCTGGGATCAAGCGATTCCCCTGCGTCAGCCTCCCCAGCAGCTGGGACTGCAGGCATGTGCCACCACGTCTGGCTGATTTGGTATTTTTAGTGCAGACGGGGCTTCTCCATGTTGATCAGGCTGGTCTTGAACTCCTGACCTCAGGTGATCCGCCTTCCCCGGCCTCCCGAAGTGCTGGGATGGCAGGCATGAGCCACCGAGTCTGGCCTTCATTTTTCAATGTTTTTCCACAGATAGGGTCTCATCACTTTGTTGCAACCCTTCTGACCCAGTGCCTCAAAGTGCTGGCGTGACAGGCGTGAGCCACTGCGCCTGGACTACGGGGAATGATTCACGACCACGACCACTGTACTGATTCTTTCTTTCTTTTTTCTTTCTTTCTTTCTTTCTTTTTTCTTTCTTTCTTTCTTCTTTCTTTCTTTCTTTCTTTCTTCTTTCTTTCCTTCTTTCATTGATGATTTTTTTATTATTGATTGATTGATTGATTGATTTTGAGATGGAGTCTTACTCTGGGCGAGGTGAGGCGAGGCGAGGTTCAATGCTTTGGAAGCCGCAGCACCGACTTCTGAAGCCCTATTCAAATGCACAAAGCCCTATTCCCTTCCTGGACTTGGAGCTGATGCCTTCCATTGCCTTGGGTTTCTCTCCATTCAGAAGCTTTTACAGGCACAACCCCACCCAGAGGCTGGCTACGGCTGAGGATTACGGGATGTGGTGGG
Organism: Pongo pygmaeus; assembly: GCF_028885625.2. Classification (NCBI taxonomy): domain Eukaryota; kingdom Metazoa; phylum Chordata; class Mammalia; order Primates; family Hominidae; genus Pongo; species Pongo pygmaeus. The sequence goes on from NC_085931.1 coordinate 5,213,066, forward strand.
GCTGGAAACTCTTTCCCCCATTGTTGCAAGCTCAGCCAAGATATCCCCCGACCCCCATCGCTTGCTCACCCTTTGAGATCCCCTCCTTCCACCACCTTGGAGACTGACCTCTTACTTTAATTTCTGTCTTTCTTTCTTTCCTGCGTTTGAGGAGTGTGTGCAGGAATGAGGGTGTGTAGGGGGAGGGGGCATGGGGTGGGGACAGAGGGGAACGTCCTAAGGGTCGATTTAGTGTCATGCCTCTTTCACCGCCACCACCGAAGATGAAAGCAAGAATCAGTTAAATACTGCGTGTTCTCATCCGTAAGTGGGAACTTATAGATGAGAGTTCTGCGTGGGCAGAACGAGGGACACGAGAGACGCGGGAGCCTACTTGAGGGAGAAGGGGTGGAAGGAGAGACAGCTTCAGGAGAAACCAAAACAAAACGAAACATGAAAACTGTCGAGTACTGCGCTCAGTGTCTGGGTGATGAAATCATCTGCACACTGAACCTCCCATCAGAAGTTTACCTATGTAACAATCTTGCACATGTATGTTTGAACAAGAAATGAAAGTTAGAGGAGAAAGAGAGAGAGAGGGAGAGAAGGAAGGAGAGAGAGAGAGAAGTGAAATGAAACACCACATCCTTGACCTGAGTCAGGGGGTTTCCTGCCTTTTGGGGGAACATTAAGCAATAATGTAGTATTTGGGCCTGTTCTTTCTTTTTTTCTTCATTTCTTTTTTTTGGACTGAGTCTCTCTCTCTCTGTCACACAGGCTGCGGTGCAGTGGCGCTCTCTTGGCTCACTGAAACCTCTGCTTTCCGGCTTCCAGTGATTCTTCTTCGGTAGCTGGGATTACAGACACGCACCCTGACAGACGGCTTATTTTTCTATTTTTAGTGGAGATGGGTTTTCTCCATGTTGGCCGCGTTGGTATTGAACTCCTGACCTGAAGTGATTTGCCCTCCTGGGCCTCCCAAAGTGCTGGGCCGACAGGCCTGAGCCACAGGGATTTCAGCCTTTAAAAGCGCCGACCCTGCCAACTTTCGCTTCGGCCCTTACACTCAGAATGACGTGTCCTCTCTGCCATAGGTTGACTCTTTGAGTCCCCTATGCCATTGCACTCCAGCCTGGGCAGCAAGAGCGAAACTCCGTCCCCCCACCTTCCCGTGCAAAAAATAAATAAATAAATAAGTAAATAAATAAATAAATAAAATATCTACACATGACCTATAAGTGCGTGTTCCCATGAGTGATTTCTAATTAATGGCACTATACACTGAAAGCAGTGGCTCACGTCTGTCATCCCAGCACTTTGGGAGGCCGAGGTGGGTGGGTCATGAGGTCAGGAGTTCAACACCAGCCTAGCCAACATGGTGAAACCCGGTCTCTAATGAAAATACGAAACTAAGTCGGGCGCGAAGAGGCAGGCACCTGTAATCCCAGCTACTCGGGAGGTTGAGGCAGGAGAATCACTTGAACCTGGCAGGCGGAGGTTGCAGTGACCCGGGATGGTGCCACTGCACTACAGCCTGGACGACAGAGTGAGATTCAGTTCCTAAATAAATAAATAGAAAGAAAGAAAAGAAAAGAAAGAAAAGAAAAGAGAAGAGAAGAAAAGAAAAAAAGAAAAGAAAAGAAAACCAGAAAAGAAAGAGAAAATGAAAGAAAAGGCACTATATCGCTATTCGGCTAGGACCTTCTCTCTTTCTGTGTTTCTCTCTGTCTCTCTCTGTCTGTCTTTGTCTTTCTCTATCTGTCTCTTTCTCTGTCTGTCTCTTTCTTTCTCTCTATCTCTGTCTCTCTCTCTCTGCCTGTCTCACTGTGTCTGTCTTCTGTCTAACTCTCTTTCTCTGGCTGTCTATCTCTCTCTGTCTCCCTCCCTGTCTGTTTCTCTCTCTCTCTGTCTTTCTCTTTCTGTCTGTTTCTCTGTCTCTGTTTCTCTCTGTCTCTCTCTGTCTGTCTCTGTTTTTCTCTGTCTGTCTCTTTCTTTTTCTGAGTCTCTCTGTCTGTCTCTCTCACTCTCTCTCTCTGTGCCTATCTTTTCTTACTGTCTTTCTCTACCCGTCTGTCTCTCTCTCTGTCTGTCCCTCTTCCTCCCTTTCTGTCTCTCTCCCTTTCTCTCTCACTCTCTGCCTGGCTGTCTCTCTTTCTTTCTGTTTCTGTCTCTCTGTCTCATCTCTGTCAGTCTCTCTTTCTGTCTGTCTCTGTCTGTCTGTCTCTGCCTGTCTCTCTCACTGTGTCTGTCTTCTGTCTTGCTCTCTTTCTCTGCCTGTCTGTCTCTCTCTCTGCCTGCGTTTCTGTTCTCTCTCGCTCTGTCTCTCTTTCTGTCTGTTTCTCTCTGTCTGTCTCTGTCTGTCTCTTTCTCTGTCTGTCTGTCTCTCTCTCTCTTTTTTTTTTCACATGGAGTCTCACTGTGTTGCCAAGGCTAGAGTGCAGTGGCACCATCTCGGCTCACTGCAAACTCCACCACCCAGGTTCACGCCATTCTCCTGCCTCCCGAGTAACTGGGAGTATAGGCGCCCGCCACCAAGCTTGACTAATTTTTTGTATTTTTAGTAAAGACGGGATTTCACCGAGTTAGCCAGTATGGTCTCGATCTCCTGACCTCGTGATCCACCCGCCTCAGCCTCCCAAAGTGCTGGGATGACAGGAATGAGCCACTGCGCCCGGCCTGTCTCTCTCTTTCTTTCTTTCCTCTCTCTCTCTGTGTGCCTATATTCTGTCTTACTCTCTTCTCTGCCTGTCGGTCTCTCTCTCTCTGTCTGTCTCTCTCCCTCCCTGTCTGTTTCTCTCTCTTTGTCTCTCTCACTCTCGCTCTCTCTGTCTCTCTCTCTTGCTGTTTCTCTCTGTCCGTCTCTGTCTGTGTCTTTCTCTGTCTGTCTCTCTCTTTCTTTCTCTCTGTCTCTGTCTCCCTCTCCCTCTGCCTGTCTCTCTCACTGTGTCTCTCTTCTGTCTTACTCTCTTTCTCTGCCTGCCTGTCTCTCTCTCCCCCTCTCTTTCTGTTTCTCTCTATATATCTCTCACTCTCTCCATCTCTCTCTGTCTGTTTCTCTCTGTCTCTGTCTTTCTCTGTCTGTCTCTGTCTCTCTCCCTCCCTTTCTGTCTGTTTCTGTCTCTTTCTCTATCTCTGTCTCTCTCTTTCTGTTTCTCTCTGTCCATCTCTGTCTTTCTCTGTCTCTTTCTCTGTCTGTCTCTCTCTTTCTCTCTGTCTCTTTGTCTCTCTCTCTGCCTGTCTCTCTCACTGTGTCTGTCTTCTATCTTACTCTCTTTCTCTGCCTGTCTGTCTGTCTGTCTCTCCCTCCCTTTCTCTTTCTCTCTTTCTCTCTCTTTCTGTTTCTCTCTGTCTGTCTCTGTGTGTCTGTCTGTTTCTCTCTTTCTCTGTCTCTCTCTCTGTTTCCTCTCTGTCTGTCTCTGTCTGTGTGTCTGTCTCTCTCTCTGTCTCTCTCCCTGCCTGTCTGTCTGTTTCTCTCTGTCTCTGTCTCTGTCTCTCTCTCTTTCTGTCTGTTTCTCTCTGTCTCTCTCTGTCCATCTCTGTCTTTCTATGTCTGTCTCTTTCTCTGTCAGTCTCTCAGATCCCCCATGACGGAGAGGGCCCTGCCCCTTCCACGAAAGTCAGAAGGGCCTGCTTAGAGAGGCCGAGAGGAATCCAGACAGACAGGGCTTGCTACGCTTCACCACTCGGCGTATGATTTTGGGAAGTCGAGGCCGGGTCCCCACTTGGATGGAAGGGGCATTTTCAGACTTTTCTCTCTGTCACGTGTGGCGCCCCTACTTCTCGTATTTCCCTGATAAGCTCCTTGACTCAAAAATACATGGTTAAGGCCGGGTGTGGTGGCTCACGTCTATCATCCCAGAACTTCCAGAGGCCGAGGCAGGGGATCACGTGAGGTTGGGAGTTCGAGACCAGCCCTGCCACCATGGTAAAACCCCGTCTCTACCAGAAATACTAAACTGAGTCGGGCATGGTGGGGTATGCGCCTGTAATGCCAGCTACTCGGGAGGCTGAGGTGGGAGAATCACTTGAACCTGGGAGGCGGAGACTGCAGTGAGCCGAGATCGCGCCACTGCACTGCAGCCCGGGCTGTAGAGTGAGTAGGACTCTGTCTCTAAACAAATAAATAAATAAATAAATGAATAAATGCATTCTTTTCCATGCTGACTGACACTTGCAGGCATCGGTTGTCTTCGGGCATCATCTAGCGGCCACTGTTATTGAAAGTCTAGGTGACATGGAGGGAGGTTTTGCTTACTTCACTGAGCCTGGACAACGGGTTTCTCTCTCTCCCTTCTGGAGGTCACTCCCTCTCTCCCTGGTTGACTAGGGAACCTCCGCCCTGGTGGGAGCCCTATTTTTCTTTGATCAGAGCTTTAGTTTTCTTTGTGTGTTGGTTCTTTCATGCACATAGACTCTTCTACCTGGGTTTTAAGAGGGGTCACTTTAATTTTCAAGTCGCCCCCTGGCTCCCCCCACTACCCACGTCCCTTTACCTTCATTTAGTGAGTCAGTTAGGCGGGTTCCCCCCAAAACCCCCACGCCCCGCCTCCCAACACCCTGCTTGGAAACCTTCCAGAGCCACCCTGGTGTGCCTCTGTCTTCTCTCCCCTTCCCCCACACCTTACCGGCGATCTCATTCTTGCCAGGCTGACATTTGCAATGGTGGGCATCAGGCCTCACTCAGTGGCCACCGTTTTTGAAGATGGGGGTGGCACGGTCCCACTTCCCTGGAGGCAGCTCGGGCCGATGGCATAGCCCTTGACCTGCGTGGGCAAGCGGGCGAGTCTGCTGTTGTGGGGTTTTTTGCCCCACTTCCCTCCTCAGGCCTCCCTCCCTAGGAAAGCTTCACCCTGGCTGGGTCTCCATCACCTTTTATCATGATGTTTTAGTTTCCCCGCCCTCCAGCCAGTATAGTTACACAATGGGAATGGCGTCACAGCTCTAGTCTGGGCGTTCTTTGTATTTGCCCATAATAGAAACGTTTTCTGAAAACTAATACTTTGCTCACTTAAGATTTCCTGGGACGGTGCCTTGGCCCGTGTTTGTTGTTTTGTTTTGTTCGTGTTTTTCCTTTTTTGTATGTATTTCTTTTCAGGTGAAGTAGAAATCCCCAATTTTCAGGAAGACGTATCTTTTCCCCAAGACATGTTAGCTGCTGTTTTCTCCTGTTGTTAACTACTGCTTTTGTGAATCTCTCAACGTGTAGTGAGAGTCGGTTGATGTTTACTTCAGAACATCTTATTTTCTTGAAATCCATAAGTCAATGCTGCTGCTGCTCTTGCTGCTGCTGCTGCTGCTCTTGTTGCTGTTGTTGTTTTCAAAGCACACCCCGGCCACCCTTTACGGAATCAAAAGTGTTATAAAATATGTGTAATTATTTCCTGACCACGCCATTCCTCCTCCTCTCTCTGTCTCTCAGTCTCTCTTTCTCTGTCTCTCTCTCTCTGCCTGTCTGTCTATTTTTCTCTCTCTCTCTTTGCCTGTCTCTCTCAATGTGTCTGTCTTCTGTCTTACTCCCTTTTTTTGCCTTTCTGTCTCTCTCTCTCTGCCTGTCTGTCTGTCTCTCTTTCTCCCTGTCTGTCTGTTTCTCTCTGTCCGTCTCTGTCTTTATGTCTGTCTCTCTCTTTCTTTCTCTCTGTCTCTCTGTCTCTGTGTGTCTCTCTCTCTGTCTATCTCTCTCACGGTGTCTGTCTTCTTTCTTTCTTTCTCTGCCTGCCTCTCTCTCTCTTTCTCTCTCTCTGTCTCTCTCTGTCCATCTCATCTTTCTCTGTCTGTCTCTTTGTCTGTCTGTCTGTATCTCTCTTTCTTTCTTTTTCTCCCTGTCTCTGTCTCTCTCTCTCTGTCTCTCTCACTGTGTCTGTCTTCTGTCTTATTCTCTTTCTCTGGCTGTCTGTCAGTGTCTCTCTCTCTCTCTCCCTATCTGTCTGTCTCTCTCTCTCCCTGTCTGTCTGTTATTTCTCTCTCTTTGCCTGTCTGTCTCTCTGTCTCTGTCTCTCTGTCTCTCTCTCTCTGTGTCTGTCTTCTGTCTTACTGTCTTTCTCTTCCTGTCTGTCTCTCTCTCCTTGTCTGTTTCTCTCCATCTCTGTCTCTGTCTGTCTCTCTCTCTGTCTGTTTCTGTCTCTCCCTCTGTCTGTCTCTTTCTCTCTCTGTCTCTTTCCCTCTCTGTCTCTTTCCCTCTGTCTATCTATCTCTTTCTTTCTCTCTGTCTCTCCAACTGTCTCTGTCTCTGTGTGTGTGTGTCTGCTTTCTGTCTTACTCTCTTTCTCTGCCTGTCTGTCTGCCTGTCAGTCTGTCTATCTCTCTCTCTTTCTGCCTCTGTCTCTTTTTCAGTTTCTCTCTGTCTCTTTCCATCTGTGTCTTTCTCTGTGTCTTTATCTCTCTGTCTCTCTGTGTCTTTCTCTCTTTGTGTATCTTTGTGTCTCTCTGTCTGTCTCTCTGTCTCTGTCTCTGTGTCTCTCTCTCTCTCTTGCTCACTCACTCTCTGGCTCTCTCTATCTCCCGCCATCTCTTTCTTGGAAAAATAAGTTCAAGTACATCTAATCTAATCCATTACCACGGCCTGAATTCTTAACTTTAGACATCCCAGATTTGATCTCCCTACAAAATGCTGTACAGAACTGGAGAGTTGATTTCTGGACTTGGATACCTCATAGATACTACATATTAATAAAGATCCAACCCTAAAATCTGGGGTTGCATCTAGCTCGACTGTCTCAAAAAATCATACCTCTGTTCACCTAGGATGCTGGGAGGGTTTTCTCAATGTGCATCTGTTCATGTCCTTCATGACCTATGACCAAGCCCTGTCCGTTCTGTCTGAAATATGTATCTGCAAACACTTCTCTCCATTTCCACAACTACCCATGGCCCATTTTGGAACCACTGGCTCTTTGAAAAAAAATCCCTGAAGTGGCTTTGGCTTTTTGGCTAGGAGGTCTAAACCTGCTGAGAACTTTCCTGCCCAGGATTCTGTGTGAACAAAAGTGCTTCTGCTGGGAGCTGGGATCCTCGGTACCATGCTTGCTAGCACTGGATGAGTCTCTGGAAGGACGCATGGGACTCCACAAAGCAGACCTGTCCCACCGAGGTCAAATGGATACCTCTGCAATGGCCCGAGGTCTCCAACTTACATCACTGTCACCAACCGTTACCTTCAGCATCCTTGTGAGCCTGCCCAAGGCCCCGACTCCGGGGAGACTCTTGGGAGCCCGGCCTTCCTCGGCTAAAATCCAAAGGGATGGTGACTTCCACCCACAAGGTCCCCACTGAACTGCAAAGATGTGGAGCGTAGGTCAGAGAGGGGACCAGGAGGGGAGACGTCCTGACAGGCAATGAGTTCCCTAGGCTCTGGCCACCCCACTCACGTCCCATTTACTGGGCACCCATGGGACACCACCGCTTTATCCCCTCCTCTGTCCACAGCCGCTCCAACCCCACCCCACAACCCAGGCACACACGCTGGAGGTTACAAAACCACACGGCCTGAATAGAGCCTGACGGAGTGAGAGCTCATTTCACGAAGTGGGGGGGTGGGTTGGGGTGGGGTGGGGTGGGGGTTGGGGGTCAGTAGAGAGCCCGATTCTCCCTCGTGGGTGGCTACAGGATACAAATGAATATCGCTTCTTGGGCGGAGGGGCTTCTTAGGCCGTCACGTTTGCAGGACTGTCTCTCAAACCCTTCCTTGAGGCCACAAAATAGATTCCACTCCACCCATCAATGTTTCCCCGGGTGCTGAATGTATCCTGTCAAGAGACTTGAGCCTGACACTTTGAGTTAAACAACTTTATTGGCTTTCTGTGTTTGTTTGCTTCTGAGAGGGAGTCTTGCTCTGTCCCCCCATGGCTGGAGTACAGTGGCATGATCTCAGCTCACTGCAACCTCTGTCTCCTGGGTTAGAGTGATTCTCCTGCCTCAGCACCACCACACCTGGCTCATTTTTTTATTTTTAGTAGACACAGGATTTGACCCTGTTTCATTGGTTTTTACTGGAGATTCTAGATTTGAGTCACACCTCATTGGGTGCCATATAAAGACTTCTTTTTTTTTTTTAAAGCACAATATATCTGCTTTATTTGAGTGGCTTTGTATATCGTTATAATTGTGTTATAGATGAAGAAAAGGTATTAAACATGGCGCTAATGATAGTAAAAGTGAAAAGAAAAGAAAGGCTATCTATTTTGTAGATAGAATAAAGTTGCTCAGTATTTAGAGTTACCTAAATACGTCAGCATTTAAACTCCTCCTACTAAAAGCATGCCAGTCTGAATAATCCTCCTTGAAACACAATTTTTGATGTGGTTAATGTTTTTAAGTATGTGACTCCTGCAGAATAGCTGGACAGACAATACACATTTAAAAAAGAACAGCACAAGGATCCACCAGACTTGGGAAAAAATCAAAAACAACACAAGCCTTATGAAGAACTGAGTTCTTAAAATATTATGGAGAACATGGCTATTGGAAGAGATGGCAATATTGGCAAGTTGATTGTTACATTGGTCAGCAATAGCTAGCACTATTTTTTTGGCAATCTTTCAGGCACTGCAACTACTACTGCAAAATGATATATAGTCCATTAAACAACATAATCACAAATCAAAAAATATTTTAGTAATATAATGCTTCAGATTTAGAAGCAAATCAAGTGTTAAAATTCTACTGCTATAATAACTAAACCCAAAGATAATCGTATCTGACAAAAAAGCTTCCGCAGAGTTACTACTTCAGAATTATAATTTCTCTTGATATTCATTTTATTTTATTTTATTTTACTTTATTTTATTTTATTTTTATTTTATTTTTTTCTTGATATGGCATCTCACTCTGTCGCCCAGACTGGAGTGCAATGGCATAATCTTGGCTCACTGCAACCTCCACTTCCCAGGTTTAAGTGATTATCCTTCCTCAGCCTCCTGAGTAGTTGGGACTACAGGCGCCTGACACCATGCCCAGCTAATTTTTATACTTTTAATATAGGTGGGGTTTCACCATATGGTCTCGATCTCTTGACGTTGTGATCTGCCCGCCTTGGCCTCCCAAAGTGCTGGGATGACTGGCATGAGCCACCATGCCTGGCATTTTCTTGATATTTAAACTTTTAAGTCAGTCCAGAGAAATACGATAAATGTCAACAGTAAGTATGGTGTTGAGGCAGAAGAAGGACCAAACTTTTTCATATGTTATTCAGTTGATAACAATATGACCTGGGTAGTAATTTCCTATGTGTCTACTTATACACAAATACGAAAAAGTAAAACAGAGATACTGCTAAATAAAGGATACATTAAGTTCTTAATAGTAACTTAATAAACTGGAACATTGTCAAAAAGCACCTAGTGAACTTTTTCAGTGTTTTTTTCTATTATCCAATAAGTGAATTAGGCTATTCCTTTCCAATTTCCCAAGCACTTTTTGTCCCAATCACCATTTCTGTGTTCGAAGAAAAAGTAACAAATCAAGTAACAAAACTAAACAAGCAAAAAAACAAAACACAACTACAGTATCTGCAAAAGTTTTGTAGAAGACTGAAACTGTTGAGTATAAGCATCTCGTATTCTATTATCATTAGTTAACTGAAGAGTTTGTTAAAGACATACATTTCATAAAATAAGTTAGTTTGAAGTTATTGACCAGTATGTACCATTCCTAAGTATTAGTAACCAAATTCATGACAATAAAGAGCTATCTAACAAGAAAAATTAGTGACTACCAGCACCATCAACAAGACTTTGTCTTTACAATTCATTACCACTTACCATGCATTGTAATGTCTAGGATTGACTCTGATAGCGTTTCAAAAACAAGCTAACGCTGTGTCCAATTCTTCAGTTAAGACAAACTCTCGCCCTAATAAAGTATAGGCATAAGCATAATTTGGATCCACTTGGATAGCTCTCTGGAAGAATTTAATTGCAATATCGTGTTCCCGTTGCAGACTGAACGGGACAACTTTCTGAGAAACTTCTTTGTCATGTGTGCATTCATTTCACAGAGTTGAACTTTTCTTTTGATTGAGCAGTTTGGAAATCATCTTTTTGGAGCAACTCCAAAGGGATATTTGTGAGTGTCTTAAGGCATATGGTGAGAAAGTAAATATATTCACATAAAAACTAGACAGAATATTTCTGAGAAACTCATTTGTGATGTGTGCCTTCATGTCACAGAGTTGAACCATTCTCTTGATTGAGCAGTTTGGAAACAGTCTTTTTGTAGAATCTGCAAAGGGATATTTGTGAGTGATAGGAGGCCTATGGTGACAAAGGAAATATCTTCACATAAAAACCAGACAGAAGATTTCTGAGAAACCTCTTTGTGACGTGTGCATTCATCTCTCAGAGTTGAACCTTTCTTTTCATTGAGCAGTTTGTAAACACACTTTTTGTAGAATCTGAAAACTGATATTTCTGAAGGCTTTGAAGCTTATGGTGAAAAAGGAAACATCAGCCCATAACAACTATACAGAAGCTTTCTGAGAAACTTCTTTGTGATGTGTGCATTTACCTCACAGATATGAACCTGCCTTTTGATTGAGAAGTTTGGAAAACGTCTTCTTGTAGAATCTGCAAAGAGACATTTGAGAGAGCTTTGAGGTCTATGGTGAAAAAGGAAATGTCTTCACATAAAAACTAGATAGAAGCTTTCTGAGAAACTTTTTTGTGATGTGTGCATTTGTCTCACAGAGTTGAACCTTTCTTTTGATTGAGAAGTTTTGAATCAATCTTGTTGTAGGATCTGCAAAGGGATATTTGCTATCTATTTTTGGCCTACAGTGAAAAAGGAAATGTCTTCACATAAAAACTAGACAAAACTATCCTAAGAAACTTCTTTGTAATGTGTGCATTCATCTCACAGAGTGGAACTTTTCTTCTGATTGAGTAGTTTGGAAGCAGGCTTTTTGAATAATCTGCAGAGGTATATATGTAGGAGGTTTGACATCTATGGTGAAAAATGAAATGTCTTCACATAAAAGCTAGACAGAATCTTTCTGAGAAACTTCTTTGTGATGTGTGCATTCATCACACAGAGTTGAAACTTTCTTTTGATTGAGCAGTTTGTAAACGGTCTTTTTGTAGATTCTGCCAAAGGATTTTTGTGAGCCCTTTCAGGCTTATTGTGAAAAAGGAAATATCCACTAATAAAATCTGGACAGAATCTTTCTGTGAAACTTCTTTGTGATGGGTGCATTCATCTCATGGGTTTGAACCATTCTTTTGATTGTGCATTTTGGAAACACTCTTTTGGTAGAATCTGCAAAGTGATATTTCTGGGCACTTTGAGGCATATGGTGAGAAAGGAAATATATTTACATGAAAACTAAACAGAATCTTTCTGAGAAACTTCTTTGGTGTGTATGCATTCATCTCACAGATTTGAAGCTTCCTTTTGATTCAGAATTTTAGGAGCAGTTTTTTTATAGAATCTGCATAGGGATAATTGTGAAAATGTTGGGGCATATGGTGAAAAAGGTAATGTATTCACAAAAAAAAACTATGGAGAAGCATTCTGAGAAAATTCTTTGTGATGTGTGCATTCATCTCACAGAGTTGAACCTGTCTTTTGATTGAGATGTTTGGAAACGTCTCTTTGGAGAATCTGCAAAAATATATTTGTGAGCAGTTTGAGGCCTAAGGTGAAAAAGGAAATATCCACAAATAAAAGCTAGAAAGAAGCTTTCTGTGAAACTTCTTTATGCTGTGTGCATTCATCTCACAGAGTTGAAACGCTCTTTTGATTGAGTAGTTTGGGAGGTTTTTGTATAATCTGCAAAGTGGTATTTGTGAACAATTTGAGGTTTATGGTGAAAAAAGAAACACCCTCACAAAAAAACTAGACAGAAATTTTCTGAGAAACTTCTTTGTGATGTGTGCATTCATCTCACAGAGTTGAAACTTCCTTTTGATTGATCCGTTTGGAAGCATTCTTTTTGTAGAATCTGCATAGTGATATTTGTGAACCCTTTGAGGCCCATGGTGAAAAAGGAAATATCTTCATACAAAAACTAGACAGAAGCATTCTGAGAAACTTCGTCATGTTTGGTGCTTTCATCTCACCGAGTTGAACCTTTCTTTTCATTGAGCAGTTTGAAAACCGTCTTTATGTAGAATCCGCATAGGGACATTTGTGAGTGATTTGAGGCCTATGGTGAAAAAGGAAATATCTTCACATAAAAACTAGACAGAAGCATTCCGAGAAACTTCTTTGGGATGTGTGCATTCAGCTCACAGTGTTGAACCCCTTTTTAGATTGAGCAGGTTGGAAACAGTGTTTCTATAGAATCTGCAAAGGGATATCTGTGAGCCCTTCGATGCCTATGGTGAAAAAGGAAATAGTCACAAATAATATCTAGACAGAAGCTCTCTGAGAAACTTCTTTGTGATGTGTGCATTCATCTCACAGAGTTGAATCTTCCTTTCGATTGAGTAGTTTGGAAACAGTCTTTTTGTAGAATCTGCATAGGGATATTTGTGAGCCCATTGAGGCCTTTGTTGAAAAAGGAATTATCTTCACATGAAAACTAGACAGAAGCTTTTTGAGAAACTTCTTTGTGATGTGTGTGTTCATCTCACAGAGTTGAAACACTCTTTTGATTGAGTAGTTTGGAAACAGTCTTTTTTAGAAACTGCAAGGAATAATTGTGTGCAATTTGAAACCTATGGTGAAAAAGGAGTTATCTACAAATAAAATCTAAACAGAAGCTTTCTGAGAAACTTCTTTGTGATGTGTGCATTCATCTCACATAGTTGACCTTTTGTTTTGATTGAGAAGTTTTTAAATAGTCTTTTTGTACAATCTGAAAAGAGAAATCTGTGAATGCTTTCAGGCTTATGGAGGAAAAGGAAATATCTTCACCTAAACCTATAAAAAAGCTTTCTGAGAAACTTCTTTAGGATGTGTGCATTCATCTCACAGAGTTGAACATTTGTTTTGATTCACCAGTTCAAAAACAATATTTTTGTAGAATCTGTAAGGAGACATTTTTGAGCTCTTTGAGGCCTATAGTGTAAAAGGAAATATCTTTACATAAAAACTATACAGAAGTTTTCAAAGAAACTTCTCTGAGATGTGTGCATTCATCTCACAGAGTTGAACCTTTGTTTTGATTGAGCAGTTTGGGAAGAGTCTTTTTGTATAATCTGTAAAGGGATATTTGAAGGCGTTTTGAGGCATATGGTGAAAAAGGAAATACCTTCACATAAAAAGTAGACAGAAGCTATCTGAGAAACTTCCTTGTGATGTGTGCATTCATCTCACAGAGTTGAAACTTTCTTTTGACTTATCAGGTTGGAAACAGTATTTTTGTAGAATGTGCAGAGGGATATTTATGAGTGGTTTGAGGTCTGCAGTAAAAAAGGAAATATTTTCACATAAAACCTAGAGAGAAGCATTCTGAGAAACTTCTTCATGATGTGCACATTCGTCTCAGAGAGTTGAACTTTTCTTTTCATTTGGGCAGTTTGGAAACCGTCTTTTTGTAGAATCTGCAAAGTGATATGTTTCAGTGGTTTGAGTCCTATGGTGAAAACGGAAATATTGAAAAATGAAACGTAGACAGCAGCTTTCTGAAAAACTTCTTTGTGATGTGTGCATTCGTCTCACAGGGTTGAAACTTTCTTTTGATTGAGCAGTTTGGAAACAGTCTTTTCATAGAACCTGCAAAGTGATATTTGTGAAGGCTTTGAGGCTTATGGTGAAAAAGGAAATATCTTCACATAAAAACTAGACTCATGTTTTCTTGGAAACTTCTTTGTGATGGGTGTATGCATCTCAAAGAGTTGAATCTTTCTTTTGATTGAGCAGTTTGGAAACAGTCTTTTTGGAGAATCTGCAAAGGGATGTTTTTGAGTGGTTTGAGGCATGTGGTGAAAAAGGAAATATCTTCATATAAAAACTAGACAGAAATATTCTGAGAAACCATTTTGTGATGTGTGCATTCATCTCACAGAGTTGAATTTTCTTTCATTGAGTAGTTTGGAAGCCGTCTTTTTGTAGAATATGCAAAGCGATATTTGTGAGCTTTTGAGGCCTGTTGTGAAAAAGGAAATATCCACAAATAAAATCTAGACAGAAGCCTTCTGAGAAAATTCTTTGTGATGTGTGCATTCATCACACAGAGTTGAATCTTTCTTTTGATTGAGCAGTTTGGAAACAGTCCTTTTGTAGAATCTACAAAGGGTTATTTATGAGCAGTTTGAGGTCTATGGTGAAAAAAGGAGTATCGACAAACAAGAACTAGACAGAAACTTTCTGAGAAACTTCTCTGTGATGTGTGCATTCATCTCACAGACTAGAAAGCTTTCTTTGATTAAGCAGTTTGGAAACAATCTTTTTGTAGAATCTGCAAAGGGACGTATGTAGGTGATTTCAGGTCTATGGTGAAAATGGAAATATCTTCACATAAAAACTACACAGAAGCTTTCTGAGAAAATTCTTTGTGATGTGCTCATTCATTTCACAGATTTGAAGTGTTCTTTTCATTGACCAGTTTGGATGGAGTCTTTTTGTAGAACCTGCTTTGTGATATTTCTGAGCTCTTTGAAGCCTATGGTGAAAAAAGAAATATCTTCACACAAAAACTAGACAGAAGCTTTCTGAGATACTTCGTTGTGATGTGTGCATTCATCTTGAAGAGTTGAAACTGTCTTTGGATTGAGCAGTTTTGAAACAGTCCTTTTGTAGAATGTACAAAGGGATAATTGGGATCCCTTTTTGGCCTATGGTGAAAAAGGAAATGTCTACACATAAAAACTAGACAGAAGCATTCTCTGAAACTTCTTTTTGATGTGTGCTTTCTTCTCACAGCTTTGAACCTTTCTTTAGATAGAGCAGGTTGGAAAATGTTTTTGTAGAATCTGCAAAGTGATAATTTTAATGCTTTGAGACTTATGGTGAAAAAGGAAATACCTTCAAATAAAAACTGGACAGAAGCTTTCTGAGAAACTTCTTTGTGATGTGTGCATTCATCTCAAAGAGTTGAAGCTTTGTTTTGGCTGGACAGTTTGGGAACAGTCTTTTTATAAATTCTGTAAAGGGACACTTTTGAGCACTTTGAGGCCTATATTGAAAAAGGAAACATCGTCAAATAAAAACTAGACAGAAGTTTTCTGAGAAACTTCTTTGTGATGTGTGCATTAACCTCACAGAGTTGAACCTTTCTTTTGATGGAATAGTTTGGAAACAGTCTTTTTGTAGAATCTGCAAAGGGTTATTTATGAGTGGTTTGAGGCCTATGGTGAAAAAGGGAGTATCAACAAATAAAAAGTAGACAGAAACTTTCTGAGAAACTTCTCTGTGATGTGTGCATTCATCTCGCAGAGTGGAAACTTTCTTTGAGCCGTTTGGAAACAGTCTTTTTGTAGAATCTGCAAAGGGATATATATAGGCAGTTTGAGGTCTATGGTGAAAAGGGAAACATCTTCACATAAAAACTAACTGCTCAATGGGAGGAAACTTTTACTTCTGTGTGATGAATGCACATGTCAGAAAGGAGTTACTCAGAAAATTTCTTTATACTTTTTATGTGAAGATATTTCCTTTTTCACCATATGCCTCAACGTGCTCCCAGATATCCCTTTGCAAATTCTATGAAAAGAATGTTTCCAAACTGCTCAATAAACAGAGTGGTTCAACACTGTGAGATGAATGTGCACACCACAAAGAAGTTTCTCAAAAAACCTCCTTCTCGTTTTTATGTGAAGATATTCCCTTTTTGAACATAGTCCTCAATGCACTCCCAAATATGCCTTTGCAGAATCTACAAAAAGACTTTCCAAACTGCTCAATCAAAAGAAAGTTTCAACTCTGTTAGATGAATGCACACATCAGAAAGTAGTTTCTCAGCAAGCTTCTCACTAGTTTTTATGTGAAGATAGTCCCTTATTCAATGTGGGCCTCAAAGCACTCAAAAATAACCATTTGTAGATTCTAGAATAACAGAGTTTACAAACTGCTCAATGAAAAGAAATATTTACCTCTGTGAGATGAATACACATATCTTAAAGCAGCTTCTCAGAATGCTTCTTTCTAGTTTTTATGTGAAGATATTTCTTTTTTCACCATAGGCCTCAATGTGCTCCTAAATATCCCTTTGCAGTTTGAACCAAAAGGATTGTTTTCAAACTGCTCAATCTGAAGAATGTTTCAACTCTGTGAGATGAATGCACACATCATGAAGAAGTTTCTCAGAAACTTTCTTTATAGTTTTTCTTTGAAGATATTTCCTTTTTATCACCTCAAAGCTCTCACAAATGTCCCTTTGCAGATTCTACAAAAAGACTGTTTCCAAACCACTCAATAAAAAGAATTATTGAACACAGTGAGATGAATGCACACAACTCAAAGAAGCTTCTCAGAAATCTTCAGTCTAGTTTTTATGTGAATATATATCCTTTTTCACCATAGGCCTCAAAGTGCTCCAAATATCCATTTGCAGATTCTACAAAAAGACTGTTTCCAAACTGCTCAGCCAAAACAAAGGTTTAACTCTGTGTGATGAATGCACACATCACAAGGAAGTTTCTCAGAATGCTTCTGTCTAGATTTTAAGTGAAGATACTTGCTTTTTCACCGCTGGCCTCAAAGTGCTCACAAATATCCCTTTACAGATTCTACAAAAATACTTTTACCAAATTGCTCAATCAAAAGAAAGGTTCAACTCTGTGAGATGTATGCACACCACAAAGAGGTTTCTCAGAAAGCTTCTCTCTAGTTTTTATGTGAAGATATTTCCTTTTTCACCATAAGCCTCAAAAGGTTCACAAATATCCCTTTGCAGATTCTACAAAAAGACTCTTCACACACTGCTCAATCAAAAGAATGGTTCAACTCTGTGAGATGAATGCTCACATCACCAGAATGTTTCTCAGAAAGCTTCTGAATAGTTTTTATGTGAAGATATTTCCTTTTTCACCATATGCTTCAAAGGGCTCATAATTATCACTTTGGAGATTTTACAAGAAAAGAGTTTCAAATCTTCTCAATGAAAAGAAACAGAAACATCTGGGAGATGAGTGCACATATCACAAAGCAGTTTCTCAGAAACATTCTGTCTAGTTTTCATGTGAAGGTATTTCCTTTTTCACCACTGGATGCAAAGTGCTCAAAATTGTTTCTTTGCAGATTCTACAAAAAGTCTGTTTCCACACTGCTCATCAAAAGAAAGTTTCAACTCTGTGAGATGAATGCACGTGTCAAAAAGAAGTTTCTCAGAAAGCTTCCATTAAGTTTTTATGTGAATGTTTCCTTTTTAACCATAGGCCTCAATGCCCTCACAAATATCTCTTTGCAGATTCTGCAAAAAGACTGTTTCCAAACTGCTCAATAAAAATAATTATTGAACTTTGTGAGATGAATGCACACACCTCAAAGAAGTTTCTCAGAAACCTTCAGTCTAGTTTTTCTGTGAATATAATTCCTTTTTCACCATAGGCCTCAAAGTGCTCCAAATAGCCTTTTGAAGGTTCTACAAAAAGACTGTTTCCAAACTGCTCAAAGAAAAGAAAGTTTCAAATCTGTGAGATGAATGCACACATCACTAAGAATTTTCACAAGAGGCTTCTGTCTAATTTTTATATGAAGTCATTTCCTTTTTCACCATAGGCCTCCATCTGCTCACAAATATCCCTTAGCAGATTTTACAAGAACAGAATTTCCAGACTGATCAAAGAAAACAAATGTTTTCCTCTGTGAGATGAATGCACACATCACAAAACTCTTTCTCAGAAACCTTCTTTATACTTTTTATGTGATATTTCTTTTTTCTCCCTAGGACTCAAAGCACTCAAAAATATCCCTTTGCAGATTCTACAAAAAGATTGTTTCCAAACTGCTCAATCAAAAAAATAGTTCAACTCCATGAGATGAATGTATACATCACAAAGAATTTTATCAGAAACCTTCTTTATAGTTTTTATTTGAAGGTATTTCCTTTTTCACCATAAGCCTCAAATTGCTCAGCAATATCCCTTTGCAGATTCTGCAAAAAGGCGTCTTCCCAACTGCTCAACCAAATAAATGTTTGAAGTCTGTGAGATGGATGCACACATCACAAAGAGGTTTCTCAGAAATCTTCTGTCCATTGTTTATGTGAAGATATTTCCTTTTTCACCATAGCACTCAAAGTCCTGAAAAATATCCCTTGCAGATTCTACAAAAAGGCAGTTTCCAGACTGCTCAATCAAAATAATGGTTGAACTCTGTGAGATGATTTCACACATCACAAAGAAGCCACTAAGAAAGCTTCTGTCTAGTTTTTATGTGAAGATATTTTCTTTTTCACCATAGGCCGCAAAGCACTCACAAATATCCCTTTGAAGATTCTACAAGAACAGAGTTTCCAGACTAATCAGAGAAAATAAACATTTACCTCTGTGAGATCAATGCACATATCACAAAGCTGTTTCTAAGAAACCTTCTTTATACCTTTTATATGAATACATTTCCTTTTTTACCATTGTCCTCAAAATGCTCATAAATATCCCTTTGCAGATTCCACAAACCGATAGTTTCCATACTGCTCAATCAAAAGTAAGTTTCATCTTTGTGAGATGAATTCCCACATCACAAAGACGTTTCTCGGAAAGCCTCTCTCTAATTTTTATGTGAAGATATTTCTTTTCTCACCACAGGCCTCAAAGGACTCATAAATATCCCTTTGCAGACTCTACAAGAACAGTTTCCAGACTGACCAGAGAAAAGAAAATTTTACCTCTGTGAGATGAATGCTTACATCACAAAGCTGTTTCTGAGAAACCTTGTTTATACTTTTTATGTGAATATGTTTCCTTTTTCACCATAGGCTTCAAAGCACTCATAAATATCCCTTTGCAGATTCTACAAAAAGACTGTTTTCAAACTGTTCAATCAAAAGAATGGTTGAGCTCTATGAGATGAATGCACACATTGCAAAGAAGTTTCTTGGGATGCTTCTGTCTAGTTTTTATGTGAAGATATTTCCTATTTCATTATAAGCCTCAAAGCTGTCAAAAATATGCCTTTACAGATTCTACAAAAATACTGTATCCAAATTGCTCAATCCAATTAAAGTTTCAAATCTGTGAGATGAATGCGCACATCATAAGGAGGTTTCTCAGAAAGCCTCTCTCTAACTTTTATGTGAAGGTATTTCTTTTTACACCATAGGCCTCAAAGGACTCATAAATATCCCTTTGCCGACTCTACAAGAACAGTTTCCAGACTGACCAGAGAAAAGAAAATTTTACCTCTGTGAGATGAATGCTTACATCACAAAGCTGTTTCTGAGAAACCTTGTTTATACTTTTTATGTGAATATATGTCCTTTTTCACCATAGGCCTCAAAGCACTCATAAATATCCCTTTGCAGATTCTACAAAAAGACTTTTTCCAAACTGTTCAATCAAAATAATGGTTGAGCTCTATGAGATGAATGCACACATCACAAAGAAGTTTCTTGGGAAGCTTCTGTCTAGTTTTTATGTGAAGATATTTCCTATTTCATCATAAGCCTCAAAGCTCTCAAAAATATGCCTTTACAGATTCTGCAAAAATACTGTATCCAAATTGCTCAACCCAATGAAAGGTTCAAGTCTGTGAGATGAATGCACACATCTCAAGGAGTTTTCTCAGAAAGCTTCTCTCTTGTTTTCATGTGAAAATATTTCCTTTTTCACCATAGGCATCAAAGCATCACAAATATCCCTTTGCAGATTCTGCCAAAATACTGTTTACAAACTGCTCAATCAAAAGAATGTTTCAATTCTGTGAGATGAATTCTCGCATCTCCAAGATGTTTCACGGAAAGCTTCTGTCCAGTTTTTACATGAAGATAATTCCTTTTTCACCATAGGCCTCAAAGCGCTGACAAATATCCCTTTGCAGATTTTACAAGAACAGAATGTCCAATCTGCTCAATGAAGAGAAATGGTTAATTCTGTGGGATGAAATCAAACATCACAAAGCAGTTTCTCTGAAATATTCTGTCTAGTATTTATGTAAAGATAATTCCTTTTTCAACATAGGACACAAAGTGCTAACTAATAACCATTTGGAAATTCTACAAAATACTGTTTCCAAACTGCTCATCAAAAGAAAGGTTCACCTCTCTGGGATGAAAAAGATGTTTCTCAGAAAGCTTCTATCTTGTTTTTATGTGAATGTGTTTCCTTTTTCACCACGGGCCTCAAAGTGCTCAAAAGTATCCCTTTGCAGATCCTAAAAAAAGACTGTTTCCAAACTGCTGAGTCAAAGGAATGGTTCAACTCTGTGAGAAGAATGCACATATCACAAAGAGGTTGTTCACAAACCTTCTTTATAGTTTTTATGTGAAGATATTTCCTTTTAACCATAGACCTCAAAGCCCTCACAAATATACCTTTGCAGATTCTACAAACAGACGGTTTCCCAACTGCTCAATCAAAAGAATTGTTGAAATCTGTGAGATGAATGCATACATCCAAGGCAGTTTCTCAGAATTCTTTAGTCTAGTTTTTATGTGGACATATTTTCTCTTTCACCATAGGCATCAAAGTGCTCAGAAATATCCCTTTGCAGTTTCCACAAAAAGATGTTTCCAAACTGCTCAATCAAAAGAAAGTTTCAATTCCGTGAAATGAATGCACACATCACTAAGAAATTTCTCAGTAGGCTTCTGTCTAGTTTTTATGTGAAGACAATTCCTTTTTCACCATAAGACTCTATGCACTCACAAATATCCCTTAGCAGATTCTAAAAACACAGAGTTTCCCAACTGATAAAAGAAAAGAATCATTTACCTCTGTGAGATGAACGAAGACATCACAAAACAGTTTCTCAGAAACCTTCTTTATAGTTTTCTTTGAAGATACTTCTTTTTCTGCATAGGCCTCAAAGTGCTCAAAAATATCCATTTGCAGATTCTGTAAAAATACCATCTCCAAACTGCTCAATCAAAAGAGAAGTTCAAATCTGTGAGATGAATGCACATATCTCAAAGAAGTATCTGAGAAACTTTCTTTTTACTTTGTATGTGAAAATATTTCCTTTGTCAACATAGGCCTCAAAGTGCTCAAAAATACCCCTTTTCGGATTGTACAAGAACAGATTTTCCAGACTGAACAGAGAAAATAAGCCCTTACCTCTGTGAGATGAATGCACACATCACAAAGCTGTTTTTAGGAAACCTGCTTTACAGGTCTTATGTGAAGATATGTCCTTTTCCACCATAGGCCTCACAGCACTCCAAATATCCACTTGCAGATTCTACAAAAAGAGTGTTTCAAAAATGTTCAATCAAAGGAAAGGTTCAACTCTGTGAGATGAATGCAAACAACAGAAAGAAGTTTCTCAGAATCCTTCTTTCTAATTTCTATGTTAAGGTATTTCCTTTTCCACCATATGCATCAAAGTGCTCTAAATATCCACAAGCAGATACTACAAAATGTCTGTTTCCAAACTGCTCAATCAAAAGTGTGGTTTAATTCTGTGAGATGAATACACACATCACTAAGAAGTTTCTCAGAATGCTTCTGTCTAGTTTTTATATGAAGATATTTCCTTTTTCAAAAAAGGCCTCAAATAACAACAAATATCCACTTACAGATTCAACAAAAAGAGTGTTGCAAAGCTGCTCATTAAAAGAAAGGTTCAACTCTGTGAGATGACTGCACACATCACAAAGAAGTTTCTCAGAATGCTCCTTTCTAGTTTTTATGTGAATATATTTCTTTTCCACTATAAGCCACAAAGCGCTCCAAATATCCACTTGCACATTCTACAAAAAGAGTGTTTCAAAACTGATCAATCAAAAGATAAATTCAACTCTGTGAGTTGAATGCACACATCACAAAGAAGTTTGTCCAAAATCTTCTGTCTCTTTTTTATGTGAAGATATTACCTTTTCCAACATAGGTCTCAAAATACTCTGAATATCCAATTGCAGTTTCTACAAAAACCGTGTTTCATAACTGCTCAATCAAAAGAAAGGTTCAACACTGTGAGGTGAATGCACACATCACAAAGAAGTTTCTCAGAGTGCTTCTGTGTACTTCGTATGTGAAGATACGTCTTTTCCACCATAGGAATCAAAGCGCTCCAAGTATTCACTTGCAGATTGTACAAAAAGAGTGTTTCAACAATGGTCAATTAAAAGAAAGATTCAACTCTGTGAGATGAATGCAAACATCACAAAGAAGTTTCTCAGAATGCTCCTCCTTAGTTTTTATGTGAAGATATTTCCTTTTCCACCAAAGGCCCCAAGGCTCACCAAACATCCCCTTGCAGATCCTACAAAAGGACTGTTTCAAAACTGCTCAATCAAAAGAAGGGTTCAGCTCTGTGAGATGAATGCACACATCTAAAAGAAGTTTCTCAGAATGCTTCTGTCAAGTTTTTATGTGAAGATACTTCCTTTTCCACCTTAGGCCTCAAAGCGCTCCAAATATCCATCTGCAGATTCTACAAGAAGAGTGCTTCAAAACTGCTTAATCAAAAGATAGTTTCAACCCTGTGAGTTAAATACACACATCACAAATAAGTTTCTCAGAATGCTTCTTTCTGGTATTTATGTGAAGATATGTCATTTTTCACTGTAGGCCTCAATCTCCTCCAAATATCCATTGGCAGATACTACAAAAAGAGTGTTTCAAAACTCCTCAATCAAAAGAAATGTTCAACTCTGTGAATTGAATGCACACATCAAAAGGGAGTTTTTCAGAATGCTTCTGTTTAGTTTTTCTGAAGATATTTCCTTTTCCACCATAGGCCCCAAAGATCTGCAAACATCCACAGGCAGATTCTGCAAAACAGTGTTTCAAAACTGCTCAACCAAAAGAAAGTTTTAACTCTGTGAGTTGAATACACTCATCACAAATAAGTTTCTCAGAATGCTTCTGTCTAGTATTTATGTGAAGATATGTCCTTTTCCACCATATGCCTGAATCCGCACGAAATATCCATTTGAAGATGCTACAAAAAGAGTGTTTCAAAACTGATCAATCGAAGGAAAGGTTCCATTCTGTGAGTTGAATGCACCCATCACAAAGAAGTTTCTCAGATTATTTCTGAGTAGTTTTTATGTGAAGATATTTCCTTTTCCATTATAGGACCCAAAGTTCTCCAAACATCCAAAGGCAGATTCAGCAAAAAGAGTGTTTCAAAACTGTTCTACCAAAAGAAATCTTCAACTCTGTGAGATGAACACACACATCAGTAAGAAGTTTCTCAAAATGCTTCTGTCTAATTTTTATGTGAAGATATATCCTTTTCCACCATTTACCTCAAGGTGCTCCAAATATCCACTTGCAGATTCTACAAATAGAGTGTTTAAAAACTGCTCAGTCAAAAGGAAGGTTAAATTCTGTGAGATGAATGCACACATCACCAAAAAATTTCTTAGAATACTTCTGTCTAGTTTTTATGTGAAGATAATTGCTTTTCCTCCATGGGCCTGAAACAGTCCAAATATCCAATTGCAGATTCTACAAAAAGAGTGTTTTAAAACTGCTCAATCAAAATACAGGTTCAACACTGTGAGATCAATGCACACATCACAAAGAAGTTTCTCAGAATGCTTCTGTCTTGTTTTTATGTGAAGATATTTCCTTTTCCACTGAAGGACTCAAAGCGATCCACATATGCGCTTGCGGATTCTACAAAAAGAGTGTTTCAAAACTGCTCAATCAAAAGAAAGTTTCAACTCTGTGAGATGAATGTACACATCACAAAGAACTTTCTCAGAATGCTTTTGTCTAGTTTTTACGTGAAGATATTTCCTTTTGCAACATAGGCCTCAAAGTGCTCCAATCACCACTTGCAGATTCTACAAAAAGAGTGCTTCAAAACTGCTTAATTAATAGAAAGGTTCAACTGTGTGAGATGAATGCACACATCACAAAGTAGTTTCTCTGAATGCTCCTGTCAAGTTTTTATGTGAAGATATTTCCTTTTCCAGTAAATGTTGCATATCATGCAAAATATCCACTTGCAGATTCAACAAAAACTGTGTTTTAAAACTGCTCAATCAAACTAAAGGTTAAACCTTGTGGGTTGAATGCACACATCACAAAGAACGTTCTCAGAAATCTTCAGTCTAGTTTTCATGTGAAGACATTTCCTTTTCCACCATAGACCTCAAAGCGCTCCAAATATCCAATTGCAGATTGTAGAAAAAGACTTTTTCAACACTGATCAATTAAAAAAAAGATTCAACACTGAGAGATGAATGCAAATATCACAAAGGAGTTTCTCAGAATTCTCATGTTTAGTTTTTATGGGAAGATATTACCTTTTTCACCATAGGCCCTAAGGCGCTCCAAACATCCACTTGTGGATTGTACAAAAGGATTGTTTCAAAACTGCTCAATCAAAAGAAGGTTTCAACTCTGTGAGATGAATGCACACATCACACAAAAGTTTCTCAGAATGCTTCTGTCAAGTTTTTACGTGAAAATATTTCCTTTTCCACCATAGGCCTCAATCCACTCCAAATATCCATTTGCAGATACTACAAAAAGACTGTTTCAAAACTGCTCAATCAAAAGAAAGTTTCCACTCTGTGAGTTGAATGCGAACGGCACAAAGAAGTTTCTCAGATTACTACTGTGTAGTTTTTATTTGAAGATGTTTCCTTTTCCACCATAGGCCCCAATGCGCTCCAAACATCCACCTGCAGATTCTACAAAAAGAGTGTTTCAAAACTGCTCTATCAGAAGAAAGGTTCAACTCTGTGAGATGAACGCAAACATCACAAAGAAGTTTCTCAGAATGCTTCTGTCTAATTTTTATGTGAAGATATTTCCTTTTCCACCAAAGGGCTCAAAGTGCTCCAAATATCCACTTGCAGATTCTAAAAAAACAGTGTTTCAAAACTGCTCAATAAATAGAAATGGCCAACTCTTTGAGATGAATGCACACAAGAAAAAGAAGTTTCCCAGACTGCTTCTGTCTGTTCTTTATATGAAGATATTTCCTTTTTCAGCATTGACCTCAGAGATCTTCAAATATCCACTTGCAGATTCTTCAAATAGATTGTTTAAAAACTGCTCAATCAAAAGAAAGTTTCGACTCTGTGAGATGAAGGCAAATATCCATAGATGTTTGTCCGAATTCTTTTGTCTAATTTTTATGTGAAGATATTTCCGTTTCCAACATAGGTCTGAAAGCTCTCCAAATATCCACTTGCAGATTGTACAAAAAGAATGTTTCAAAAATGCTGAATAAAAATAAATTTTCAAGTTGGTGAGATGAATGCACACATCAAAAAGAAGTTTCTCAGAATGCTTCTGTCCAGTTTTTATGTGAAGATATTTCTTTTTCCACCTTAGGCCACAAAGTGCTCCTCATATCCACTTGCAGAGTCTACAAAAAATGTGTTTCAAAACTGCTCAAACAAAAGAAAGTTTCAACTCTGTGAGTTGAAATCAGACACCACAAAGTAGTTTCTCAGAATGCTTCTGTCTTGTTTTTATGAGAAGACATTTCCTTTTCCACAATAGTCTGTAAAGTGCTCCAAATATCCACCTGCAGATCCTACAAAAGGAGTGATTCAAAACTGCTCAATCAAAAGAAAGATTCAACTCTGAGAGATGAATGCACACATAGCATAGTCGTTTCTCAGAATGATTCTGTCTAGTTTATTGGGAAGATATTTCCTTTTCCACCATAGGCCCCAAAGGCCTCCAAATATCCACTTTCAGATTGCACAAAAAGTGTGTTTCAAAACTGCTCAATCAAAAGAAAGGTTGAACTCTGTGAGATGAACGCACACATCACAAAGAAGCTACTCAGAATGCTTCTGTCTAGCTTTTATGTGATGGTATTTCCTTTTCCACCATAGGCCTGAAATCACTCAAAATATCTGCTTACAGGTACTACGAAAAGAGTGTTTCAAAACTCCTCAAACAAAAGAAAGGTTCAACTCTGTGAGATGAATGCACACATCACAAAAAAGTTTCTGAGAATGATTCTGTCTGGTTTTTACATGAAGGTGTTCCCTTTTCCACCATAGGCCTCAAATGGCTCAAATATCCAATTGCAGATTCTACACAAAGATAGCTTAACAACTGTTCAATCAAAAGAAAAGTTCAACTCTCTGAGATGAATGCACACATCACAAAGAAATTTGTCAGAATGCTTCTCTCTAATTTTTAAGTGAAGATATTTCCTTCTCCACCATAGGCCTCAAAGCGCTCCAAATATCCACTTGCAGATTCAACAAAAAGTGTGTTTGAAAACTTCTCAATCAAAAGAGAGGTTGAAATCTGTGAGATGAATGCATACATCACAAAGAAGTTTCACAGAGTGCTTCTGTCTACCTTTTATTTGAAGAAATTTCCTTTTCCAACATAGGCCACAAAACGCTCCAAATATACAGTTGCAGACTCTAAAGAAAGAGTGTCTCAAGCTCCTCAATCTAAAGAAAGGTTCAACTCTGTGAGTTGAATGCACTCATCAGAAAGATATTTCTTATAATGCTTCTGTGTCATTTTTAAGTGAAGATATTTCCTTTTCTACCATAGGCCTCAAAGCACTCCAAATATCCACTTGCAGATTCTGCAAAAAGAGTGTTTCAAAAATGCTTAATCAAAAGAAAGGTTCAACACTGTAAGATGAATGCACACATCACAAAGGAGTATCTCAGAATGCTTCTGTGTAGTTTTTATGTGAAGACATTTCCTTTTCCGCCATAGGATTCAAAGAACTCTGAATCTCCAATTGCAGATTCTACAAATAGAGTGTTTAAAAGCTGCTCAATCAAAAGAAAGTTTGAACTCTTCGAGATGAAAGTGCACATCATGGAGAAGTTTCTCAGATTCTTCTGTGAAGTTTTTATGTGAAGATATTTCTTTTCCACCATAGGCCTCAAAGTGCTCCAAATATCCACTTACAGATTCCACAAAAAGAGTGTTTCAAAACTGTTCAATGTAAAGAGAGGTTCAATTCTGTGAGATGAATGCACACATCACAAAGAGATTTTTCAGAATGCTTCTGTCTAGTTTTTATGTGAAGATAGTTCCTTTTCCACAATAGTCTACAAAGTGCTCCAAATACACATTTGCAGCTTCTGCAAAAAGAGTTTTTCAAAACCACTCAATCAAAAGAAATGTTCACCTCTGTGAGATGAATGCACAAATCACAAAGAAGTTTCTCAGAAATCTTCTGTGTAGTTTTTATGTGAAGATATTTCATTTTCCACCATCGGCCCCAAAGCACTCCAAATATCCCCAGCAGATTCTATAAAGAGTGTTTCAAAACTGCTCAGTCAAAAGAAATCTTCAACTCTGTGAGATGAACACACATATCACAAAGCAGATTCTCAGAATGTTTCTAATTTTTATGTGAAGATATTTCCTTTTCCACCATAGGTCACAATGCCCTCAAAATATCCACTTGCAAATTCTACAAAAAGAGGATTTCAAAACTGCTCAATCAAAAGAAAGGCTCAACTCCATGAGATGAATGAACACATCACAAAGAAGTTTCTCAGAATGCTTCTGTCTAGTTTTTATGTGAAGATATTTCCTTTTCCACCATAGGCCTCAGAGCACTCCAATTATCAACTTGCAGATTCTACAAAAAGAGTGTTTCAAAACTGCTCAATCAAAAGAATGGTTTAAATCTATGAGATGAATGCACACATCACAAAGAAGTTTCTCAGAATGCTTCTGTCTAATTATCATGTGAAGATATTTCCCTTTCCACTAGAGGCCACAAAGAACTCCAAATATCCACTTGCAGGTTCTACAAAAACAGTGTTTCAAATCTGCTCAATCAAAATAAAGGTTCAGCCTGGTGAGATGAATGCACACATCTCAAAGTTGTGTCTCAGAATGTTTCTGTCTGGTGTTTATGTGAAGATATTTCCTTTGCACCTTAGGCCCCTATCTACTTGCAGATTCTACAAAAAGATTGTTTCAAAACTACTGTATCTAAAGCAGTGTTCAACGTTGTGAGATGAATGCACACATCACAAAGAAATTTCTCATAATGCCTCTGTCTTGTTTTTAAGTGAAGATGTTTTGTTTTCCATCATAGGCCTCAAATCGATCCAAATATCCACTTGCAGACTCTCCAAAAAGAGTGTTTGAAAACTGCTCTATCAAAGGAAAGTTTCAACTCTGTGAGATGAAGGCACACATCACAATGAAGTTTCTCAGAATACTTCTGTTTAGCTTTTAAATGAAGATATTTCCTTTTCTACCATAGACCTCAAAGCACTTGAAATATCCACTTGCAGATTCTACAAAGGAGTGTTTCAAAGCTATTTAATCAAAAGAAAGTTTCAACTCTGTGACATGAATGCACACATTACAACGAGGTTTCTCAGAATGCTTCTGTCTACTTTTTATGTTAAAATATTTCCTTTTCCACCATAGGCTGCAAATCTCTCCAAATATCCACTTGCAGTTTCTACAAAAAGAGTATTTCTAAACTGCTCAATCAAAAGAAAGGTTCAACTCTGTGAGTTGAATGCACATGTCACTAAGAAGTTTCTCCGAACACTTTTGTCTAGTTTCTGTGTGAAGTTATTTCCTTTTCCACTATACGCCACAAATCGCTAAAAATATCAAGTTGCAGATTCTACAAAAAGAGTGTTTCAAAACTGCTCAATCAAAAGAAAGGTTCAACTCTGTGAGATGAATGCAAATATCACAAAGAGGTCTCTCAGAATGCTTCTGTCTAGTTTTTATATAAAGATATTTCCTTTTTCACCATGGGTTGCAAAGTGCCCCAAATACCCACATGCAGATTCCATAAAAAGAGGGTTTCAAAACTGCTCAATATATAGAAAGGTTCTACGCTGTGAGATGAATGCACACGTCACTAAGATGTTTCTCAGAATACTTCTATCTAGTTTTTATGTGAAGATATTACCTTTTCCAACTTAGGCCTCAAAACGCTCCAAATATCCACTTGCAGATTCTACAAAAAGAGTGTTTCAAAACTGCTCAATCAAAAGTAAAGTTCCACTCTGTGCGATGAATGCACACGTCACAAACAAGGTTCTGTGAATGCTTCTGTCTAGTTATTATGTGAAGATATTTCTTTTCCACCTTAGCACTCAAAGTCTTGCAAATATGCTCTTTCAGACACTACAAAAGGAGTGTTTCAAAACTGCTCAATCAAAAGAAAGGTTCAACTCTGTGAGAGGAATGTGCACGTCACAAAGAAGTTTCTCAGAGTGCTTCT
Organism: Pongo pygmaeus; assembly: GCF_028885625.2. Classification (NCBI taxonomy): domain Eukaryota; kingdom Metazoa; phylum Chordata; class Mammalia; order Primates; family Hominidae; genus Pongo; species Pongo pygmaeus. Next base: position 5,242,184 of record NC_085931.1, read on the forward strand.
TTGTAGTATTTATGCAAAGATATTTTGTTTTCCACTAGAGGCCACAAAGTGCTCCAAATATCCACTTGCAGATTCTACAAAAAGAGTGTTTCAAAACTGCTCAACCTAAAGAAAGTTTCAACTCTTTGAATTGAATGCCCACTTCACAAAGAAGTTTCTCAGAATGCTTCTGTCTAGTTTTTATGTGAAGATATTTCCTTTTCCACCATAGGCCTCAAAGCGCTCCAAGTATCCAGTTTCAGAAACTACCAAAAGATTGTCTCCACACTGCTCAATCAAAAGAATGGCTCAACTGTGTCAGTTGAATACACACATCACAAGGAAATTTCTCAGAATGCTTCTGTTTTGTTTTTATCTGAGGATATTTCCTTTTCCACCATAGACCTCAAAGCCCTCCAAGTATCCACCTGCAGATTCTATAAAAAGAGTGTTTCAATACTGCTTAAACAAAAGAAAAGTTCAACTGTGTGAGATGAATGTATACATTAAAACCAGCTTCTCAGAAAGCCTCTGTCAAGTTTTTATATGAAGATATTTCCCTTTCAACTGTAGACCTCAAATCGCTCCAAATATCCACTTGCAGATTCTACAGAAAGTGTGCTTCAAAACTGCTCAATCAAAAGAAAGTTTCAACTCTGTGAGTTGAATGCACACATCAGAAAGAAGTTTCTCAGATTACTTCTGTGTAGTTTTTATGTGAAGATGTTTCCTTTTCCACAATAGGCCCCAATGCACTCCAAACATCCACGTGCAGATTTTACAAAAAGAGTGTTTCAAAACTGCTCAATCAAAAAAAAGTTCAATTCTGTGAGATGAACGCAAACATCACAAAGAAATTTCTCAGAATGCTTCTGTCTAATTTTTATGTGAAGATATTTCCTTTTCCAACAAAGGGCTCAAAGAGCTCCAAATATCCACTTGCAGTATCTATGAAAAAGGATTTCAAGACTGCTCAATCAAAAGAAAGTTTCATCTGTGTGAATTGAATGCACACATCACAAAGAAGTTTCTCAGAATTCTTCTGTCTAGTTTTTATGTGAAGATATTTCATTTTCCTCTATAGGCCTCAAAGCACCGCAAATAACCATTTGCATATACTACAAAAATACTGTTTCCAAACTGCTGAATCAAAAGAAAGGTTCAACCCTGTGAGTGGAATGCACACATCACGAAGAAGTTTCTCAGATTTCTTCTGTCTAGTTTTTATGTGAAGATATTTCTTTTTCCACCATAGGTTTCAAAGCTCTCCAAGTATCCAATTGCGGAGTCTACAAAAAGAGTGTTTCAAAAGTTTTCAGACCAAAGAAATGTTGAATTCTTTGAGAGGAATGCAGACATCACATGGTATTTTCTCAGAATGCTTCTGTCTAGTGTTTATGTGATGTTATTTCCTTTTCCACCATGGGCCTCAAAGTGCTCCAAATAACCTCTTGCGGATTTGACCAAAAGAGTGTTTCAAAACTGCTCTGACAAAAGAAAGGTTTACCTCTGTGAGATGAATGCTCACATCACAGAGAAGTTTCTCAGAATGCCTCTATCTAGTTTTTATTTGAAGATATTTCCTTTCTCACCATAGTCCTCAAAGCTCTCCAAATATCCATTTGCAGATACTACAAAAGACTGTTTCCAAATTGTGCAATCAAAGGAAACGTTCAACTCAGTGAGTTGAATGCACACATCACAACGAAGTTTCTCAGAATGCTTCTGTCTAGTTTTTATGTGAAGATATTTCCTTTTCCACTATAGGCTTCAAAGCACTCCAAATATCCAGTTGCAGATACTACCAAAAGACTGTTTCCAAACTGCTCAATCAAAGGAAATGTTCAACTCTGTGAGATGAATGCACACATCACAAAGAAGTTTTTCAGAATGCTTGTGTCTAGTTTTTCAGTGAAAATATTTCCTTTTCCATCCTAGGCCTCAATCCGCTCGAAATATCCACTAGCAGATTCCACAAAAAGAGTGCTTCAAAACTGCTGAATCAAAAGAAAGTTTCAACTCCGTGAGATGAAGGCACATATCACAAAGAAGTTACTCTGAATGCTTATGTGTAGTTTTTATGTGAAGATATTTCCTTTTCCACTATAGGTCGCAAAGCTGTCCAAATATCCACTTGCAGATTCTACAAAAACAGTGTCTAAACTGCTCAATAAAAAGAAAGTTTCAAATCTGTGAGATGAAGGCACACATAACAAAGAAGTTTCTCTGAATCCTTCTGTCTAGTTATTATGTGAAGATATTTCCTTTTAAACTGTAGGCCTCAATGCGCTCCAAATATCCATTTGCAGATACTATAAAAAGACTGTTTTCAAACTGCTCAATAAAAAGAAAGGTTCAACTCTGTGAGTTGAATGCTCACATCAGAAAGAAGTTTCTCTGAATGCTTCTGTGTAGTTTTAATGTGAAGATGTTTCCTTTTCCACGATAGCTGCAAAGCACCCCAAATAGCCACTTGCAGATTCTAGAAGAGTATATCAAAACTGCTCAATCAAATGAAAAGTTCAACTCTGTGCATTGAATGCACACATCATGAAGAAGTTTCTCAGAATGCTTGTGTCTAGTTTTTATGCGAAGATATTTCCTTTTCCATCATAGGCCACATAGTGCTCCAAATATCCAATTGCAGATTCTGCAAAAGGAGTTGTTCAAAACTGCTCAATCAAAAGAAAGTTTCAACTGTGTGAGATGAATGCAAACATCACAAGGAAGTTTCTCAGAAGGCTTCTGTCTAGTTTTTATGTGAAGATATTTCCTTCTCCACCATAGGCCTCAAAGTGCTCCAAATATCAAGTTGCAGATTCTACAAAAAAAGTGTTTCAAAACTGCTCAATTAAAAGAAAAGTTCAACACTGTGATTTGAATGCACACATCAAAAAGTAGTTTCTATGGTTTTTGGTCTAACGTTTAAGTCTTTAATCCATCTTGAATTAATTTTTGTATAAGGTGTAAGGAAGGGATCCATTTTCAGCTTTCTACATATGGCTAGCCAGCTTTCCCAGCATCATTTATTAAGTAGGAAATCCTTTGAGCTTTGCTTGTTTTTCTCAGGTTTGTCAATGATCAGATATTTGTAGATATGCAGTGTTATTTCTGAGGACTCTGTTCTGTTCCATTGATCTATATCTCTGTTTTAGTACCAGTACCATGCTGTTTTGGTTACTGTAGCCTTGTAGTATAGTTTGAAGTCAGGTAGCATGATGCATCCAGCTTTGTTCTTTTGGCTTAGGATTGACTTGGCGATGCAGGATCTTTTCTGATTCCATGTGAACTTTAAAGTAGATTTTTCCAATTCTGTGGAGAAAGTCATTGGTAGATTCATGTGGATGGCATTGAATCTATAAATTTCCTTGGACAATATGGCCATTTTCACGATATTGATTCTTCCTACCCATGAGCATGGAATGATATTCCATTTGTTTGTTTCCTCTTTTATCTCATTAAGTAGTGGTTTGTAATTCTCCTTGAAGAGTTCCCTCAAGTCCCTTTTAAGTTGGATTCCTAGGCATTTTATTCTGTTCTAAGCAATTGTGAATGGGAGTTCACTCATGATTTGGCTCTCTGTTTGTCTGTTATTGGTGTATAAGAATGCTTGTGATTTTTGTACATTGATTTTGTATCCTGAGACTTTGCTGAAGTTGCTTATCTGCTTAAGGAGATTTTGGGCTGTGACAATGGGGTTTTCTAGATATACAATCATGTCCTCTGCAAACAGGGTAATTTGACTTCCTCTTTTCCTAATTGAATACCCTTTATTTCCTTCTCCTGCCTAATTGCCCTGGCCAGAACTTCCAACACTATGTTGAATAGGAGTGGTGAGAGACAGCATCCGTGTCTTGTGCCAGTATTCAAAGAGAACGTTTCCAGTTTTTGCCCATCCAGTATGATATTGGCTGTGGGCTTGTCATAGATAGCTCTTATTATTTTGAGATACGTCCCATCAATACCTAATTTATTGAAAGCTTTTAGCATGAAGGGTTGTTGAATTTTGTCAAAGGCCTTTTTGGCATTTATTGAGATAATCATGTGGTTTTTGTCTTTGGTTCTGTTTATATGCTGAATTACATTTATTGATTTGCATATATTGAACCAGCCTTGCATCCCAGGGATGAAGCCCACTTGATTATGGTGGATAAGCTTTTTGATGTGCTGCTGGATTCTGTTTGCCAGTATTTTATTGAGGATTTCTGCATCAATGTTCATCAAGGATATTGGTCTAAAATTCTCTTTTTTTGTTCTGTCTCTGCCAAGCTTTGGTATTAGGATGATCCTGGCCTCATAAAATGAGTTAGGGAGGATTTCCTCTTTTTCTATTGAATGGAATACTTCCAGAAGGAATGGTACCAGTTCCTCCTTGTACCTCTGGTAGAATTCGGCTGTGAATCCAAATCATAAAAACCCTAGATGATAACCTAGGCATTACCATTCAGGATATAGGCACGGGCAGGGACTTCATGTCTAAAACACCAAAAGCAATGGCAACAAAAGTCAAAATTTACGAATGGGATCTAACTAAACTAAATAGCTTCTACAGAGCAAAAGAAACTACCATCACAGTGAACTGGCAACCTACAAAATGGGAGATAATTTTGACAACATGCTCATCTGAGAAAGGGCTAATATCCAGAATCTACAATGAACTAAAGCAAATTTACAAGATAAAAAGAAACAACCCCATCAAAAAGTGGTCACAGGACATGAACAGACACTTCTCAAAAGAAGACATTTACGCAGCAAAAAAACGTGAAAAAATGCTCACCATCACTGGCCATCAGATAAATGCAAATCAAAACCACAATGAGATACCATCTCACACCAGTTAGAATGGCATGCATTAAAAGGTCAGGAAACAACAGGTGCTGGAGAGGATGTGGAGAAATAGGAACACTTTGACACTCTTGGTGGGACTGTAAATGATTTCAACCTTTGTGGAAGTCCGTGTGGCTATTCCTCAGGGATCTAGAACTAGAAATACCATTTGACCCAGCCATCCCATTACTGGGTATATACGCAAACGAATATAAATCATGCTGCTATAAAGACACATGCACACATATATGTTTATTGTGGAACTCTTCACAATAGTAAAGACTTGGGACCAACCGAAATGTCCAACAGAAATACACCGGATTAAGAAAATGTGGCATATATACACCATGGAATACTATGTAGCCATAAAAAATGGCGAGTTCATGTCCTTTGCAGGGACATGGATGAAATTGGAAATCATAATTCTCAGTAAACTATTGAAAGGACAAAAAACCAAACACCGCATGTTCTCACTCATAGGTGGGAATTGAACCATGAGAACACAAGGACACAGGAAGGGGAACATCACACTCTGGGGACTGCTGTGCGGTGGGAGGAGGGTGGAGGGATAGCATTAGGCGATATACCTAATGCTGAATGAGGACTTAATGCGGACAGCACACCAGCATGGCACATGTATACATATGTAACTAATCTGCACATTGTGCACATCTACCACAAATCTTAAAGTACAATAAAAAAAAGAAGTTTCTCAGAATGCATCTGTCTACTTTTTATGTGAAGACATTTCCTATTCCACCCAAGGCCTCAAAGCACTCCAAATATCCACATGCAGATCCTAGAAATAGAGTGTTTAAAAACCGCTCAATCAAAAGAAAATTTCAAATCTGCGAGATGAATGCACACATCACAAAGAAGTTTCTCAGAATGCTTCTGTCTAGTTTTTATGTGAAGATATCTCCTTTTCCACTGTAGGCCTCAAAGCGCTCCAATTATCCATTTGCAGATACTACAAAAAGATTGTTTCCAAACTGCTGAATGAAAAGAAACGCTCAACTCTGTGAGTTGAATGCACATATAACAAAGAAGTTTCTCAGAATGCTTCTGTCTAGTTTTTATGTGAAGATATTTCCTAGCCCAACAAAGATCTCAAAGCATTCAAAATATCCACTTGAAGATTCAACAAAAAGAGTGTTTCAAAACTGCTCATTCAAAAGAAAGGTTCAACTCCGGAAGATGTATGCACACATCACAAAGTAGTTTCTCCAAATGGTTCTGTCTAGATTTTATGTGAAGATACTTCCTTTTCCACCATAGGCCACAAAGTGCTCTGAATATTCACTTGCAGGTTCCACAAAAAAAAGGGTTTCCATACTGCTCAATGAAAAGAAAATTTAAACTCCACAAGATTAAGGCACACATCACAAAGAAGTTTTACAGAAAGCTTCTGTGTAGTTTTTATGGGAAGATATTTCCTTTTCCACAATAGGCCTCAAAGCACTTCAAATGTCCACTTGCGGATTCTACAAAAATTTTTTCAAAACTACTCAATCAAAAGAATGGTTCAAATCTGTGGGATGAATGAATACATCACAAAGAAGTTTCTCTGAATGCTTCTGTGTAATTTTTATGTGAAGATATTTCCCTTTCCACCATAGGCCTCAAAGCGCTCAAAATATCCACTTGGAAGTTCTACAAAAAGAGTGTTTCAAAACTGCTTAATCAAACGAAAGTTACAACTGTATGACATGAATGCACACAACACAAGAAGTTTCTCAGAATGATTTTGTGTAGTTTTAATTTGAAGACAAATCCTTTTCCATAGTATACCTCAAAGCACTCCAAATATCCACTTGGGGATTCTACAAAAAGAGAGTTTAAAAACTGCTCCCCAAAAAGAAAGTTTCAACTCTGTGAGATGAATGCACACATCAAAAAGAAGTTTCTCAGAAAGCTTCTGTGTAGTTTGTATGTGAAGATATATCCTTTTCCACCATAGGCTGCAAATGGCTCCAAATATCCACTTGTAGATTCTGCAAAAAAAGAGTTTCAAAACTACACTATCAAAAGTTAGTTTCAATGCTGTGAGTTGAATGCTCACATTACAAAGAAGATTCTCAGAATTCTTGAGTGTAGCTTTTTGTGAAGATATTTCCTTTTCCACAATAGGCCTCAAATTGCTCCAAATATTGACTCGCAGATTCTACAAAAAGAGTGTTTCAAAGCTGCTCAATCAAAAGAAAAGTTCCACTCTGTGAGATGAATGCACACATCACAAAGTAATTTCTTATAATGCTTCTGTGTCGTTTTCATGTGAAGATATTTCCTCTTCCACAATGTGCCTCAAAGAGCTCCAAATATCCACTTCTGGATTCTCCAAAATAATGTTTCAAAACTGCTCAATCAAATGAAAGGCTGAACTCCGTGAGATGAATGCCCACATCACAAAGATGTTTTTCAGAATGTTTCTGTAGAGTTTTCATTGGAAGATATTTCCTTTTCTACCATAGGCTGCAAAGGGTTCCAAATATCCACTTGCAGATTCTACAAAAAGAGAGTTTCAAAACTGCTCTGTCAAAAGATAAGTTCAACTCTGTGAGTTGAATGCACACATCTCAAAGCTGTTTCTCAGTTTGCTTCTTTGTAGTTATTCTGTGAAGATATTTCCTTATCCACCATAAGCCTTAAAGCGCACCAAATATCCACTTGCAGATTCTACAGAAAGAGTGTTTCCAAACTGCTCAATCAAAAGGAAATTTCAACTCTGTGAGATGAATGCACACATCACAAAGTTGTCTCTCAGAATGCTTCTGTGTTGTTTTATGTGAATATATTTCCTTTTCCACAACAGGTATTTAAGCATTCCAAATATTCACTTGCAGATCCTACAAAAAGAGTGTTTATAAACTGCCCAATCAAAAGAAAAATTCAACTCCTGGAGATGAATGCACATACAAAAAGGAGTTTCTCAGAATGCTTCTGTGTTGCTTTTATGTAAAGAAATTTCCTTTTCCACCATAGGCCTCTAAGTGCTCCAAATATCCACTTGCAGATTCTACAAAAAGAGTGTTTCAAAACTGCTTAATCAAAAGAAAAGTTCAACTCTGTGAAATGAATGCACACATCACAAGGAAGTTACTCAGAATGCTTCTTTGTAGTTTTTATGTGAAGATATTTATTGTTCCACAATATTCCTCAAAGCACTTCAAATATCCACTTGCAGATACTAAAAAAAGAGTGTTTCAAAACTGCTCCATCAAAAGAAAAGATCAACTCTGTGAGAAGAATACACACATCACAAAGAAGTTTCTCAGAATGCTTCTGTGTAGTTTTTATGTGAAGATATTCCCGTTTCCACCATAGGCCTCAAAGTGCTCCAAATATCTACTTGCAGATTATACAAAAACAGTGTTTCAAAACTGATCAATCAAAAGAAAACTTCAACTCTGTGAATGAATGCACACCTCACAAGGAAGTTTCTCAGAATGCTTCTGTGTAGTTTTTATGTGAAGATATTTCCTTTTCCACAGTAGGCCTCAAAGCCCTTCAAATATCCACTTGCAGATTCTATAAAAAGGATGTTTCAAAACTGCTCAATCAAAACAAAGTTTCAACTCCGTGAGATGAAAGCACACATCACAAAGAATTTTCTCAGAATGGCTCTCTGTAGTTTTTATTTGAAGATATTTCCTTTTGCACAATAGAACTCAAAGAACTCCAAATATCCTATTGTGGATCCTACATAAAGAGGGTTTCCAAATTCCTCAATCAAAGGAAACGTTCAACTCTGTGAGATGAATGCTGATATCACGAAGAAGTTTCTCAGAATGCCTCTGTGTAGTTTTTATGTGAAGATATTACCTTTTCCCGTTAGGCCTCAAACTGCTCCGAATATCCTCTTACAGATTCTACAAAAAGAGTGTTTCAAAACTTCTCAATCAAAAGAAATGTTCAACCCTGTTAGATGAAGGCACACATCACAAAGAAGTTCTCAGAATGCTTCTGTGTAATTTTTATGTGAATATATTTCCTTTTCCCTATAGGCCTCAAATCGCTCCAAATATCCACTTGCACACTCTACATAAAGAGTGTTTCCAAAATGGTCAATCAAAAGGAAAGTTTAACTCTGTGAGATGAATGCATACATCACAAAGAAGTTTCTCAGAATGCTTCTGTGTTGTTTTTATGGAAGATAATTTCCTTCCAAAATAGGCCACAAGGGCTCTAGTTATCCACTTGCAGATTCTACAAAAAGAGAGATTCAAAGCTGCTCAATCAAAAGAAAGTTTCAATTCTGTGTGATGAAGGCACACATCACAACAAGTTTCTCAGAATGCTTCTGTGTAGTTTTTATGAGTAGATAATTCCTTTTCTACAATAGGCTTCAAAGCACTCCAAATATCCACTTGCAAACTCTATAAAAAGATTGTTTCAAAACTGCTCAATCAAAAGAAAGCTTTAACTCTGTGAGACGAATGCACACATCACAAAGAAGTTTCTGAGAATGCTTCCATGTAGCTTTTATGGGAAGATATTTCATTTTCCACTGTAGGCCTCAAATTGCTTAAAATATCCCCTTCCAGATTCTATAAAAGGAGTGCTTCAAAACTGCTCAATCAAAAGAAAATTTCAACTCTCTGAGATGAATGTACACATCACAAAGGAGTTTCTCAGAATGCTTCTGTGTGGTTTTTATGTGAAGATATTTCAATTTCCAAAACAGTCCACATAGGGCTCCAAATATCCTCTTGCAGATTCTACAAAAAGAGAGATTCAAAACTGCTTAATCAAAAGATAGGTTCAACAATGTGAGTTGATTGCACACATCACAAAGAAGTTTCTCAGAATCATTCTGTGTAGTTACTATGTGAAGATATTTCCTTTTAGACAATAGGCATCAAAGTGCTCCAAATATCCACTTGCACATTCTACGAAAAGAGTGTTTCCAATCTGCTGAATCAAAAGAAAGGTTCAACTCTGTGTGTTGAATGCACACATCACAAAGAAGTTTCTCAGAATGCTACTGTGTAGTATTTATTGAAAGATATTTCCTTTTCCACTGTAGGCCTCAAAGAGCTCCAAATATCTACTTGCAGATTCTGTAAAATAGTGTTTCCAAACTGCTTAATCAAAAGAAAGGTTCAACTCAGTGAGATGAATGCACACATAACAAAGAAGTTTCTCAGAATGCTTCTGTGTAGTTTTTATAGGAAGATATTTCCTTTTCGGAAATAGGCCTCAAAGGGCTGCAGATATCCACTGGCAGATTCTACAAAAAGAGTGTTTGAAAACTGCTCATCAATAGAAAATTTGAACTCTGTGAGATGAAGGCATAGATCACAAAGGTGTTTCTCAGAATGCTTCTGTGTAGTTTTTATATGAAGATATTTCCGTTTTCACCATAGGTCACAAAGGGCTCCAAATATCCTCTTGCAGATTATACAAAAAACAGAGTTTCAAAACTGTTCATTCAAAAGATAGGTTCAACTCCATCAATTGAATGTGCCCATCACAAAGAAGTTTCTCAGAATGCTTCTGTGTAGCTTTTGTGTGAAGATATTTCCTTTTCCAACATAGGCCTCAAAGCGTTCCAAATATCCAAGTGCATATTCTCCAAAAAGAGTGTTTCCAAACTCCTCAATCAAAAGAAAGTTTCAATTCTGTGAGATCAGTGCACACATTGAAAAGAAGTTTCTCAGAATGCTTCTGTACAGTTTTTATGTGGAAATATTTCCTTTTCCACAACAGGCCACAAAGTGCTCCAAAAATTCACTTGCAGATTCTGCAAGAAGGGTGTTTCAAAACTGCTAAATCAAAAGAAAGATTGAACTCTGTGAGATGAATACATACATCATAAAGTAGTTTCTGAGAATGCTTCTGTGTAGTTTTTATGTGAAGATATTTCCCTTTCCAAAATAGGCTGCAAAGGACAACAAATATCTACCTGCAGATTCTACAAAAAGAGTGATTCAAAACTGCTCAATCGAAAGATAGTTTCAACTCTTTGAGTTGAATGCAAACATCACAAAGAAGTTTCTGAGAATGCTATTGTGTAGTTTTTATGTGAAGACATTTCCGTTTCTACTATAGGACTCAAAGTGCTTCAAATATCCACTTGTAGATTCTACAGAAAGAGTATTTCCAGAAGATGGCCGAGTAGGAACAGCTCCGGTCTACAGCTCCCAGCGCGAGCGACGCAGAAGACGGGTGATTTCTGCATTTCCATCTGAGGTACCGTGTTCATCTCACTAGGGAGTGCCAGACAGTGGGCGCAGGTCAGTGGGTGAGCGCACCGTGCGCCAGCCGAAGCAGGGGCGAGGCATTGCCTCACTCGGGAAGCGCAAGGGGTCAGGGAGTTCCCCTTCCAGAGGTGACAGACGGCACCTGGAAAATCGGGCCACTCCCACCCGAATACTGTGCTTTTCCGACGGGCTTAGGAAACGGTGCCCCAGAAGAGTATAGCCCGCACCTGGCTCAGAGGGTCCTACGCCCACGGAGTCTCGCTGATTGCTAGCACAGCAGTCTGAGATCAAACAGCAAGTCGGCAGCGAGGCTGGGGGAGGGGCGCCCGCCATTGCCCAGGCTCGCTTAGGTAAACAAAGCAGCCTGGAAGCTTGAACTGGGTGGAGCCCACCACAGCTCAAGGAGGCCTGCCTGCCTCTGTAGGCTCCACCTCTGGGGGCAGGGCACAGACAAACAAAAAGACAGCAGTAACCTCTGCAGACTTAAATGTCCCTGTCTGACAGCTGTGAGGAGAGCAGTGGTTCTCCCAGCACGCAGCTGGAGATCTGAGAACGGGCTGACTGCCTCCTCAAGTGGGTCCCTGACCCCTGACCCCTGAGCAGCCTAACTGGGAGGCACCCCCCAGCAGGGGCAGACTGACACCTCACACGGCCGGCCAGGTACTCCAACAGACCTGCAGCTGAGGGTTCTGTCTGTTAGAAGGAAAACTAACAGAAAGGACATCCACACCAAAAACCCATCTGTACATCACCATCATCAAAGACCAAAAGTAGATAAAACCACAAAGATGGGGAAAAAACAGAGCAGAAAAACTGGAAACTCTAAAAACCAGAGTACCTCTCCTCCTCCAAAGGAACGCAGTTCCTCACCAGCAACGGAACAAAGCTGGACGGAGAATGACTTTGACGAGCTGAGAGAAGAAGGCTTCAGACGATCAAATTACTCCGAACTACGGGAGGATATTCAATCCAAAGGCAAAGAAGTTGAAAACTTTGAAAAAAATTTAGAAGAATGTATAACTAGAATAACCAATACAGAGAAGTGCTTAAAGGAGCTGATGGAGCTGAAAACCAAGGCTCGAGAACTACGTGAAGAATGCAGAAGCCTCAGGAGCCGATGCGATCAAATGGAAGAAAGGGTATCAGCCCTGGAAGATGAAATGAATGAAATGAAGCGAGAAGGGAAGTTTAGAGAAAAAAGAATAAAAAGAAACGAGCAAAGCCTCCAAGAAATGTGGGACTATGTGAAAAGACCAAATCTACGTCTGATTGGTGTACCTGAAAGTGATGGGGAGAATGGAAACAAGTTGGAAAACACTCTGCAGGATATTATCCAGGAGAACTTCCCCAATCTAGCAAGGCAGGCCAACATTCAGATTCAGGAAATACAGAGAACGCCACAAAGATACTCTTCGAGAAGAGCAACTCCAAGACACAAAATTGTCAGATTCACCAAAGTTGAAATGAAGGAAAAAATGTTAAGGGCAGCCAGAGAGAAAGGACGGGTTACCATCAAAGGGAAGCCCATCAGACTAACAGCGGATCTCTCGGCAGAAACCCTACAAGCCAGAAGAGAGTGGGGGCCAATATTCAACATTCTTAAAGAAAAGAATTTTCAACCCAGAATTTCATATCCTGCCAAACTAAGCTTCATAAGTGAAGGAGAAATAAAATACTTTACAGACAAGCAAATGCTGAGAGATTTTGTCACCACCAGGCCTGCCCTAAAAGAGCTCTTGAAGGAAGCGCTAAACATGGAAACGCACAACCGGTACCAGCCACTCCAAAATCATACCGAAATGTAAAGACCATTGAGACTAGGAAGAGACTGCATCAACTAACGAGCAAAACATTGAGCTAACATCATAATGACAGGATCAAATTCACACATAACAATATTAACTTTAAATGTAAATGGACTAAATGGTCCAATTAAAAGACACAGACTGGCAAATTGGATAAAGACTCAAGACCCATCAGTGTGCTGTATTCAGGAAACCCATCTCACGTGCAGAGACACACATAGGTTCAAAATAAAAGGATGGAGGAAGATCTACCAAGCAAATGGAAAACAAAAAAAGGCAGGGGTTGCAATCCTAGTCTCTGATAAAACAGACTTTAAACCAACAAAGATCAAAAGAGACAAAGAAGGCCATTACATAATGGTAAAGGGATTAATTCAACAAGAAGAGCTAACTATCCTAAATATATATGCACCCAATACAGGAGCACCCAGATTCATAAAGCAAGTCCTGAGTGACCTACAAAGAGACTTAGACTCCCACACATTAATAATGGGAGACTTTAACACCCCACTGTCAACATTAGACAGATCAACGAGACAGAAAGTCAACAAGGATACCCAGGAATTGAACTCAGCTCTGCACCAAGCAGACCTAATAGACATCTACAGAACTCTCCACCCCAAATCAACAGAATATACATTTTTTTCAGCACCACACCACACCTATTCCAAAATTGACCATATCCTTGGAAGTAAAGCTCTCCTCAATAAATGTAAAAGAACAGAAATTATAACAAACTGTCTCTCAGATCACAGTGCAATCAAGCTAGAACTCAGGATTAAGAATCTCACTCAAAATCGCTCAACTACGTGGAAACTGAACAACCTGCTCCTGAATGACTACTGGGTACATAACGAAATGAAGGCAGAAATAAAGATGTTCTTTGAAACCAACGAGAACCAAGACACAACATACCAGAATCTCTGGGATGCATTCAAAGCAGTGTGTAGAGGGAAATTTATAGCACTAAATGCCCACCAGAGAAAGCAGGAAAGATCCAAAATTGACACCCTAACATCACAATTAAAAGAACTAGAAAAGCAAGAGCAAACACATTCAAAAGCTAGCAGAAGGCAAGAAATAACTAAAATCAGAGCAGAACTGAAGGAAATAGAGACACAAAAAACCCTTCAAAAAATAAATGAATCCAGGAGCTGGTTTTTTGAAAGGATCAACAAAATTGATAGACCGCTAGCAAGATTAATAAAGAAAAAAAGAGAGAAGAATCAAATAGATGCAATAAAAAATGATAAAGGGGATATCACCACTGATCCCACAGAAATACAAACTACCATCAGAGAATATTACAAACACCTCTATGCAAATAAACTAAAAAATCTAGAAGAAATGGATAAGTTCCTCAACACATACACTCTCCCAAGACTAAACCAAGAAGCAGTTCAATCTCTGAATAGACCAATAACAGGAGCTGAAATTATGGCAATAATCGATAGCTTACCAACCAAAAAAAGTCCAGGACCAGATGGGTTCACAGCCGAATTCTACCAGAGGTACAAGGAGGAGCTGGTACCATTCCTTCTGAAACTATTCCAATCAATAGAAAAAGAGGGAATCCTCCCTAACTCATTTTATGAGGCCAGCATCATCCTGATACCAAAGCCTGGCAGAGACACAACAAAAAAAGAGAATTTTAGACCAATATCCTTGATGAACATTGATGCAAAAATCCTCAGTAAAATACTGGCAAACAGAATCCAGCAGCACATCAAAAAGCTTATCCACCATGATCAAGTGGGCTTCATCCCTGGGATGCAAGGCTGGTTCAATATACGCAAATCAATAAATGTAATCCAGCATATAAACAGAACCAAAGACAAAAACCACATGATTATCTCAATAGATGCAGAAAAGGCCTTTGACAAAATTCAACAACCCTTCATGCTAAAAACTCTCAATAAATTAGGAATTGATGGGACATATCTCAAAATAATAAGAGCTATTTATGACAAACCCACAGCCAATATCATACTGAATGGGCAAAAACTGAAAGCATTCCCTTTGAAAACTGGCACAAGACAGGGATGCCCTCTCTCGCCACTTCTATTCAACAGAGTGTTGGAAGTTCTGGCCAGGGCAATTAGACAGGAGAAGGAAATAAAGGGTATTCAATTAGGAAAAGAGGAAGTCAAATTGTCCCTGTTTGCAGATGACATGATAGTATATCTAGAAAACCCCATTGTCTCAGCCCAAAATCTCCTTAAGCTCATAAGCAACTTCAGCAAAGTCTCAGGATACAAAATCAATGTGCAAAAATCACAAGCATTCTTATACATCAATAACAGACAAACAGAGAGCCAAATCATGAGTGAACTCCCATTCACAATTGCTTCAAAGAGAATAAAATACCTAGGAATCCAACTTACAAGGGATGTGAAAGACCTCTTCAAGGAGAACTACAAACCACTGCTCAAGGAAATAAAAGAGGATACAAACAAATGGAAGAACATTCCATGCTCATGGGTAGGAAGAATCAATATCATGAAAATGGCCATCCTTCCCAAGGTAATTTACAGATTCAATGCCATCCCCATCAAGCTACCAATGACTTTCTTCACAGAATTGGAAAAAACTACTTTAAAGTTCATATGGAACCAAAAAAGAGCCCGCATCGCCAAGTCAATCCTAAGCCAAAAGAACAAAGCTGGAGGCATCACGCTACCTGACTTCAAACTATACTACAAGGCTACAGTAACCAAAACAGCATGGTACTGGTACCAAAACAGAGATATAGATCAATGGAACAGAACAGAGCCGTCAGAAATAATGCCACATATCTACAACCATCTGATCTTTGACAAACCTGAGAAAAACAAGAAATGGGGAAAGGATTCCCTATTTAATAAATGGTGCTGGGAAAACTGGCTAGCCATATGTAGAAAGCTGAAACTGGATCCCTTCCTTACATCTTATACAAAAATCAATTCAAGATGGATTAAAGACTTAAATGTTAGACCTAAAACCATAAAAACCCTAGAAGAAAACCTAGGAAATACCATTCAGGACATAGGCATGGGCAAGGACTTCATGTCTAAAACACCAAAAGCAATGGCAACAAAAGCCAAAATTGACAAATGGGATCTAATTAAACTAAAGAGCTTCTGCGCAGCAAACGAAACTACCATCAGAGTGAACAGGCAACCTACAAAATGGGAGAAAATTTTCGCAACCTACTCATCTGACAAAGGGCTAATATCCAGAATCTACAATGAACTCCAACAAATTTACAAGAAAAAAACAAACAACCCCATCAAAAAGTGGGCGAAGGACATGAACAGACACTTCTCAAAAGAAGACATTTATGCAGCCAAAAGACACATGAAAAAATGCTCACCATCACTGGCCATCAGAGAAATGCAAATCAAAACCACAATGAGATACCATCTCACACCAGTTAGAATGGCGATCATTAAAAAGTCAGGAAACAACAGGTGCTGGAGAGGATGTGGAGAAATAGGAACACTTTTACACTGTTGGTGGGACTGTAAACTAGTTCAACCCTTGTGGAAGTCAGTGTGGCGATTCCTCAGGGATCTAGAACTAGAAATTCCATTCGACCCAGCCATCCCATTACTGGGTATATACCCAAAGGACTATAAATCATGCTGCTATAAAGACACATGCACACGTATGTTTATTGTCGCATTATTCACAATAGCAAAGACTTGGAACCAACCCAAATGTCCAACAATGATAGACTGGATTAAGAAAATGTGGCACATCTACACCATGGAATACTATGCAGCCATAAGAAATGATGAGTTCATGTCCTTTGTAGGGACATGGATGAAATTGGAAATCATCATTCTCAGTAAACTATCGCAAGAACAAAAAACCAAACACCGCATATTCTCACTCATAGGTGGGAATTGAACAACGAGAACACATGGACATAGGAAGGGGAACATCACACTTCAGGGACTGTTGTGGGTTGGGGGGAGGGGGTGGGATAGCATTGGGAGATATACCTAATGCTAGATGACGAGTTGGTGGGTGCAGTGCACCAGCATGGCACATGTATACATATGTAACTTACCTGCACATTGGGCACATGTACCATAAAACCTAAAGTATAATAATAATAATAATAATAATAATTACAATAAAAGAAAAAAAATAAAAAAAAAAAAGAGTATTTCCAAACTGCTCAATCAAAAGAAAGGTTCAACTCCATAAGATGAATTCACACATCACAAAGAAGTTTCTCAGAATGCTTCTGTGTAGTTTTTATGTAAAGATATTTCCTTTTCCACAATAGGCCACAAAGGGCTCCAAATATCCACATGTAGATTCTACAAAAAGACGGTTGCAAAATTGTTCAATCAGAAGAAAGTTTCAAAAAGAAGTTTCTCAGAATATTTCTGTGTTGTTTTTATTTAAAGATATTTCCTTTTCCACCATAGGGTGCAAAGGGCTTCAAATATCCACATACAGATCCTGCAAAAAGAGAGATTCAAAACAGCTCTATCAAAAGATAGGTTCAACTCTATAAGTTGAATGCAAATATACCAAAGAAGTTTCTCAGAATGCTTCTGTGTAGTTTTTATATGAAGATATTTGCTTTTCCACAGTAGTCCTCAAAGGGCTCAAAATATCCACATGTAGATTCTGCAAAAAGAGAGATTCAAAACAGCTCAATCAAAAGATAGGATCAACTCTGTGAGATGAATGCACACATCACAAAGAAGTTTCTCAGAATGTTTCTGTGTAGTTCTTCTTTGAAGGTATTTCCTTTTCCACCATAGGTCAAAAGGGGCTCCAAATATCCATATGCACATCGTGCAAAAAGAGAGATTCAAAACTGCTCAATCAAAAGATATGTTCAGCTCTGTGAGTTGAATGCACACATCACAAAGAAGTTTCTCAGAATACTTCTGTGTAGTTTTTATGTGAACGTATTTGATTTTCCACATTAAGCATCACAGCACTCCAAATAACCACTTGCAGATTCTACAAAAAGAGAGATTCAAAACTGCTCAATGAGAAGATAAGTTCAACTCTGAGAGTTGAATGCACACTTCACAAAAAGTTTCTCAGAATGCTTCAGTGTAGTTTTTACGTGAAGATATTTCCTTTTCCACAATAGGCCTCAAAGCTCTCCAAACATCCACTTGCAGATTCTGCAAAAAGAGAAATTCAAAGCTGCTCAATCAAAACGTAGTTTCAACTCTTTGAGATGAATGCACACATCACAAAGAAGTTTCTCAGAATGCTTGTGTGTAGTTTTTATGTGAGCATATTTGATTTTCCAAAGTAGACCTCACAGCACTCCAAATATCTGCTTGCAGATTCTACAAAAAGAGAGATTCAAAACTGCTCAATCAAAAGATAGGTTCAACTATGTGTGTTGAATGCACCCATCCCACAGAAGTTTCCCAGAATCCTTCTGTGTAGTTTTTTTGTGAAGATTTTTTTTTCCACGTTACACCTCAGAGGACTCCAATTATCCATTTGCAGATTCTACAAAAAGAGTGAATCAAAACTGCTCTAACAAAAGAAAGGTTCAACTATGTGAGATGACTGCACACATCACAAAGAAGTTTCTCAGAATGCTTCTGTGTAGTTTTTATGTGAATATATTTACTTTTCCACAATAGGCCTCAAAAGGCACAAAATATCCACTTGCAGATTCTGCAAAAAGAGAGATTCAAAACTACTATATCAAAAGATAGTTTCAACTCTGCGAGTTGAATGCACACTTCCCAAAGGATTTCTCAAAATATTTCTGTGTAGTTCTTATGTGAAGGTATTTGCTTTTCCACAGTAGGCCTCAAAGGGCTCCAAATAGCCACCTGCAGATTCTGCAAAAAGAGCGATTCAAAACTGCTCAATGAAAAGATAAGTTCAACAGTGTGAGTTGAATGCACACCTCACAAAGAAGTTTCTCAGAATGCTTCTGTGTAGTTTTTATGTGAAGATATTTCCTTTTCCACAATAGTCCTCAAAGCCCTCCAAACATCCACCTGCAGGTTGTGCAAAAAAAGAGTTTCAAAACTGCTCAATCAAAAGATAGGTTCAAGTCTGTGAGTTGAATGCGTACATCACAAAGAAGTTTCTCTGCATGCTTCTGTGTAACGTTTATTTGAAGATATTTCCTTTTCCACCATAGGGTCCAAAGGGCTCCAAATATCCACGTGCAGATTCTACAAAAAGAGAGATTCTAAAATGCTCAATGAAAAGATAGATTCAACTCTGTGAGTTAAATGCACACATCACAAAGAAGTTTCTTAGAATGCTTCTCAGTAGTTTTTATCTGAAGATATTTCCTTTTCCACAATAGGCCTCATAGGGCTCAAATTATCCACTTGCAGATTCTAGAAAAAGATTGTTTCAAAACTGCTGAATCAAAACAAAGTTTCAACTCAGTAAGTTGAATGCACACATCACAAAGAGGTTTTTCAGAATGCTTCTGTGTAGTTTTTATCTGAAGATATTTGGTTTTCCATGGTAGGCCTCAAAGGGCTCCAAATATTCACTTGAAGATTCTACAAAAGAGTGTTTCAAAACTTCTCAATGATAAGATCAGTTCAACGCTGTGAGATGAGTGCACTCCTCAAAAAGATTCTCAGAATGTTTCTGTGCAGTTTTTATTTGAAGATATATCCATTTCCACCATAGGCCACAAAGGGCTCCAAATATCCTCTTGCAGATTCTGCAAAAAAGAGATTCAAAACTGCTCAATCAAACGAAGGTTCAACTCTGTGAGTTGATTGCACACATCCCAAAGAAGTTTTTCTGAATGCTTCTGTGTAGTTTTTATGAGAAGATATTTGCTTTTCCACAATAGGCCTCAAATGTCTCCAAATATCCACCTGCAGATTCTGCAAAATGAGTGATTCAAAATGGCTAAATCAAAAGACAGGTTCAGCTCTATGAGTTCAATGCATACATCACAAGGAAGTTTCTCTGAATGATTTTCTGTACTTTTTATTTGAAGATATTTCCTTTTCCAACATACGGCACAAAGGGCTCCAAATATCCACTTGCAGATTCTCCAAAAAGAGAGATTCAAAACTGCTCAATGGGAAGATAAGATCAACTGTGTGATTTGAATGTACACCTTGCAAAGAAGTTTCTCAGAATGTTTCTGTGTAGTTTTTATGTGAATATATTTCCTTTTACACAAAGCCTCAAAGCTCTCCAAACATCCACTTGCAGATTCTCCAAAAAGAGAGATTCAATACTTCCCAATCAAAAGATTGGTTCAACCCTGTGAGTTGAATGCACACATCATAAAGAAGTTTCTCAGAATGCTTCTGTGTGGTTTTATTGGAAAGTATTTTATTTTCCACAGTAGGAGTCACAGCGTGCCAGATATCCACTTGCAGATTCTATGAACAGAGAAATCCAAACGGCTCAATAGAAAGGTAGGAACAACACATTGAGTTGAATGCACACATCACGAAAAGTTTCTTAGAATGCTTCTGAGTAGTTTTCATTTGAAGATATTTCCTTTTCCACAATAGGTCGCAAAGGCTCAAAATATCCACTTGTAGATCCTTCAAAAAGAGAGGTTCAAAACTGCTCAATGAGAAGATAAGTTCAACTATGTGAATTGAATGCACACATTTCAAAGAAGTTTCTGAGAATGCTTCTGTGTAGTTTTTATTTGAAGTTATTTCCTTTTCCATCACAGGGCACAAAGTGCTCTAATATCCACTTGCAGATTCTACAAAAAGAGAGATTCTAAACTGCTCCATCAAAAGATAGATTCAACTCTGTGAGTTGAATGCAAACATCACAAAGAAGTTTCTCAAAATGCTTCTGAGTAGTTTTTATGTGAAGATATTTCCTATTCCACAGCAGGCCTCAAAGGGCTTCAATTATCCACTTGCAGATTCTACGAAGAGTGTGTCAAAACTGCTCAATCAAAAGAAAGTTTCAATTCTGTGAGATGAATGCACACATCACAAAGAATTTTCTCAGAATGCTTCTGTGCAGTTTTCATGTGAAGAGATTTCCTTTTCCACCATAGGCAACAAAGGACTGCAAATATTCACTTGCAGCTTCTACAAAAAGACTGTTCCAAAACTGCTCAATCAAAAGAAAGTTTCAAATCTGTGAGACGAATGCACGCATCCCAAGAAGTTTCTCAGAATTCTTCTGTGTAGTTTTTGTCTGAAGATATTTATTTTTCCACGGTGGGCCTCACAGTGCTCTAAATATCCACTTGCAGACTGTACAAAAAGACTGTTTCAAAACTGCTCAAGCATAAGTTAGCTTCAACCCTGTGAGATGAATGCACATATCACAATGAAGTTTCTCCGAAAGTTTCTGTGTAGTTTTTATTTGAAGATATTTCCTTTTCCACCATAGGACACAAAGGGCTAAAAATATCCACTTGCAGATTCTGGAAGAGACAGATTAAAAACTGCCCAATCTAAAGATGGGTTCAACTCTGGGAGTTGAATGCATGCATCACAAAGAAGTTTCTCAGAATCATTCTGTGTAGTTTTTATGTGAAGATATTTGCTTTTCCTCTATAAGCCTCAAAGGGCTCCAAATAACCACCTGCAGATTCTGCAAAAAGAGAGTTTCAAAACTACTCAATCAAAAGACAGGTTCAACACTGTGAGCTGAATGCACACATCACAAAGTAGTTTCTCTGATTGTTTCTATGTAGTTTTTATTTGAAGATATTTCTTTTTCCACCATATTATGCAAAGGGCTCCAAATATCCACTTGCAGATTCTACAAAATGAGAGATTCAAAACTTCTCAATGAGAAGATAAGTTCAACTCTATGAGTTGAACGCACAGCTCACAAAGAAGTTTACCGAATGCTTCTGTGTAGTATTTATGTGAAGATATTTCCTTTTCCACAGTAAGATTCAGAGCTCTCCAAACACCCATTTGCAGATTCTGCAAAAAAGGAGATTCAAAACTGCTCAATAAAAAGACAGGCTCAATTCTTTGAGTTGAATGCACACGTCCCAAAGAAGTTTCTCAGAATACTTCTGTGTTGTTTTTATGTGAAGATATTTCCTTTTCCATCATAGAGGTCAAAGAGCACCAAATATCCACTTGCAGTTTCTACAAAAAGAGTGTTTCAAAACTGCTCCATTAAAAGAAAGTTACCACACTCTGAGTTGAATGCGCACATCAAAAAGCAGTTTCTGAGAATTCTTCTGACCAGATTTTATGTGAAGATAATTCCTTTTCCACTGAAGGCTTCAAAGCGCTTCAAATGTCCACTTACATATTCTACAAAAGGAGTGTTTCAAAACTGCTCAATGAAAAGTTAAGTTCAACTCTGTGAGTTGAAAGCACACATCACAAAGAATTTTCTGGGAATGCTTCTCTCTAGTTTTTATTTGAAGTTATTTCGTTTTCCACCATAGACCACAAAGCGCTTCAAATGTCCCTTTCAGATTCTAAAATAAGAGTGTTTTAAAACTGTTCTATCAAAAGAAGTGTTCAACGCTGTCAGTTGAATGCACACATCACAAAGTAGTTTCTGAGAATGTTTCTGTCTAGCTTTTATTTGAAGATATTCCCGTTTCCAATGAAGTCTTCAAAGTGCTACAAATATCCCCTTTGAGATTCTACAAAAAGAGTGTTTAAAAACTGCTCTATCAAAATGAAGGTTCAACTCTGTGAGCTGAATGCACACATCACAAAGAAGTTTCTGAGAATGCTTCTGTCCGGTTTTTATATGAAGATATTTTATTTTCCACAGAAATCCTCAAAGCGCTCCAAATGTCTACTTGCAGATTCTACAAAAAAAGGGTTTCAAAACTGCCCTATCAAAAGAAAACTTCAACTCTGTGAGTAGAATGAACACACAACAAGGAAGTTTCTCAGAATCATTCTGTCTAATTTTTAAGTGAAGATTTTCCCGTTTCTAATTAAGGCCTCAAAACGGTGCAAATATCCACCTGCAGCTTCCACAAAGAGTGTTTCAAAACTGCTGTATCAAAAAGAATGTTCAACTCTGCGAGTTGAATGCACACATCACAAAGAAGTTTCCCAGAATGCTTCTGTCTAGTTTTTATGTGAAGATATTCCTGTTTCCAATGAAGGCCACAAATCAGTCCAAATATCCACTTGCAGATTCTTCAAAAAGAGCGTTTCACAACTGCTCTAAGAAAAGGTATGTTCAACTCTATGTGTTGAATGCAAACATCACCAAGTAGTTTCTGATAATTCTTCTGTCTAGTTTTTATTTGAAGATATTTCCCTTTCTGCCATAACCCTCAAAGCGCTACAATGGTCCACTTGCAGATTCTACAAAAAAGAGTGTTCCAAAACTGCTCTCTCAAAAGAAAGGTTCAACTGTGTGAGTTGAATGGATACATCACAAAGCAGATTCTGAGAAGGCTTCTGGCTAGTTTTATTTGGAGATATTCCCGTTTCCAATGAAGGCTTTAATGCACTCCAAATATCCACTTGCAGATTTTAACAAAATAGTGTTTCAAAACTGCTCTATCAAAAGAAAGTTTCAACTCTGTGAGTTGAATGCATACATCACAAAGTAGTTTCTCAGACTGCTTATGTCTAGTTTTTATTTGAACATATTCTGGTTTCCAAGGAAGTCTTCAAAGCACTCTAAATACTCACTTGCACATTCTACAAATGGGGTTTTCAAAACTGCTCTATCAAAAGGAAGGTTCAACACTGTCAGTTGAATGCAAACATCACAAAGATGTTTCTGAGAATGCATCTGTTTAGTTTTTATGTGAAGAAACTCTCGTTACCAACGAAGGCCTCAAAGCAATCCAAATATCCACTTGCAGATCTTACAAAAAGAGTGTTTCAAAACTGCTCTAGGAAAAGTTGTGTTCAACTCAGTGAGTTGAATGCACACATCACAAAGAATTTTCTGAGACGGTTTCTGCCTATTTTTATGTGAAGATATTCTCGTTTCCAACCTAGACCTCAAATGAGTACAAATATCTACTTGCAGGTTCTTCAAAAACTGTGTTTCACAACTGTTCTATGAAAAGATACCTTCAACTCTGTGAGTTGAACACAAACATCACAAAGAAGTTTCTGAGAATGCTTCTGTCTAGTTTATGTTTGTAGATATTTCCCTTTCCACCACAGCCCCCAAATCACTACAAATGTCCACTTGCAGATTCTGCAAAAGAGTGTTTCAAAACTGCTCTATCAAAAGAAGGTTCAAATCAGTGATTTGAATACACACATCACAAAGAAGTTTCTGATAATGCTTCTGTCTGGTTTTTATGTGAAGATATATCCTATTCTATCAAAGGCCTTAAAGCACTCAAAATATCCAGTTGCAGATTCTACAAAAAGAGTGTTTCAAAACTGCTGTATCAAAAGGAAGGTTCAACTCTGTGAGTTGAATGCACACATCACAAAGACGTTTCTGAGAATGCTTCTGTCTAGTTTTTATTTGAAGATATTCCCGTTTCCAACAAAGGCCTCAAAATGGTACAAATATCCCCTTGCAGATTTTACAAAAATATTGATTCAAAACTGCTCTATGAAAAGTTTTGTTCAAACCTGTGAGTTGAATGCACATATCAAAAAGACGTTTCTGAGAATGCTTCTGTCTAATTTTTATGTGAAGATATTCCCGTTTCCAAAACAGGCCTCTAAGTGGTCCCAATATCCACTTACAGATTCTACAAAAAGAGTGTCTCAAAACTGCTCTATGAAAAGCTATGTTCAACTCTGTTAGTCGATTGTACACATCACAAAGAAGTTTCTGAGAATGCTTCTGTCTAGTTTTTATGTGAAGATAGTCCCGTTTCCAACAAAGGCCTCAAAGAAGTCCGAATATCCACTTACAGATTCTACAAAAAGAGTGTTTCAAAACTTCTCTATGAAACGTTATGTTAAACACTGTGAGTTGAATGCACACATCACAAAGATGTTTCTGAGAATGCTTCTGTCTGGTTTTCATGTGAAGATATTCCCGCTTCCAACGAAGGACTCAAATTGGTCCAAATATCCACCTGCAGGTTCTTCAAAAAGAGTGTTTCATAACTGCTCTATGAAAAGGTATGTTCAACTCTGTGAGTTGAATGCCCACATCACAAAAAAGTTTCTGTGAATGCTTCTGTCTAGTTTTTTAAAAGATATTTCCATTTAGAACATAGCACTCAAAGCACTAGAAATGTCCATTTGCAGATTCTACAAAAAGAGCATTTCAAAACTGCTCTATCAAATGAAAGGTTCAACTCTGTGAGTGGAATGCACACCTCACAAAGAAGTTTCTGAGAATACTTCTGTCTAGTTTTTATGTGAAGTTATTTTCTTTTGTATCGTAGGCTTCACAGTGCTTCAAATATCCACTTGCAGATTGTACAACAGTGTTAGAAAACTGCTCCATCAAAAGGAAGGTTCAAATCTGTGAATTTATTGCACACATCAAAAATTAGTTTCTAAGAATGCTTCTGTCTAGTATTTATGTGAAGATATTCCCGTTTCCAATGAAGACCTCAAAGTGGTCTAAATATCCACTTGCATATTCTATGAAAAGAGGGTTTCAAAACTGCTCTATGAAAAGTTATGTTCAACTCGGTGAGTTGAATGCAAACATCACAAAGAAGTTTCTGAAAATGCTTCTTTCTGGTTTTAATTTGAATATATTTCCTTTTACACCAAAGCCCTAAAAGTGCTACAAATGTCCTCATTCAAATTCTACAAAAAGAGTGTTCCAAAGCTGCTTTATTAAAAGACAAGTTCAACTCTGTGAGTTGAATGCACATATCACAACGTTGTTTCTGAATGCTTCTGTCTAATTTTTATTTGAAGATATTCCCATTTCCAACGAAGGCTTCAAAGCACTCCAAATATTCGTTTGCAGATCCTACAAAAAGAGTGTTTAAAAAGTGCTCTATCAAAATGCAGGTTCAATACTGTCAGGTGAATGCACATATCACAGAGAAGTTTTGGAGAATGCTTCTGTTTAGTTTTTATGTAAAGATATTTCCATCTCTACAATAGGCCTAAAAGTGCTCCAAATATCCACTTGCAGACTCTACAAAACGAGTGTTTCAAAACTGCTCTATCAAAAGGAAGGTTCAAATCTGTGCATTAACTGCACACATCACAAAGAAGTTTCTGACAATGTTTCTGTCTAGTTTTTATGTTTAGATATTCCAGTTTCCAAAGAAGCCCCTAAGTTTCCAAAGAAATCCTAAGTTTCCAAAGAAGTCCTAATATGCCCTTGCAGATTCTACAAAAAGAGCATTTTAAAACTGCTCCATGAAAAATTATGTTCCATTCTGTGAGTTGAATGCACACATCACAATGTTGTTTCTGAGAATGCTTCTGTCTAGTTTTTATGTGAAGATATTCCTGTTTCCAATGAAGGTGTCAAAGCGGTCCAAATATCCAGTTGCAGATTCTACAAATAGAGTGTTACAAAACTGCTCTATGAAAATTTATGTTCAACTCTGTGAGTTGAATGCACACATCAAAAAAAATTTCTGAGAATGCTTCTGTCTAGTTTTTATGTGAAGATATTTCCTTTTCTAAAAAAGGCCTCAAAACGCTCAAAATGTCCACTTGCAGAATCTATTAAAAAGTATCCCAAAACTGCTCTAACAACAGAAAGGTTCAACTCTGTGAGTTGCATGCACACATCCAAAAGAAGTTTTTGAGAATGCTTCTGTCTAATTTTTTTGTGAAGATATTACCTTTTCTACCATAGGTCTCAAAGAGCTCCAAATATCCACCTGCAGACTCTACAAAAAGACTGTTTCAAAACTGCTCTATCAAAAGGAAGGCTGAACTCTGTGAGTTGAATGCACACATCACAAAGTAGTTTCTGAGAATGCTTCTGTTTAGTTTCTATTTGAAGATATACCCATTTCCAACGAAGACACCAAAACGGTCGAAATATCCCCTTTCAAATTGTACAAAAAGAGAGTTTCAAAACTGCTCTATCAAAAGGAATGTTTAACTCTGTGAGTTGAATGCACACATCACAAAGAAATTCTGAGAATGCTTCTGTCTAGTTTTTTTGTGAAGATAATTCCTTTTTCACTGAAGGCCTCAAAGCACTCCAAATGTCCTCTTGTGTATTCTACAAAGGAAGTGTTTCAAAACTTCTCTATCAAAAGGAAGTTTCTACTATGTGAGTTGAATGCACACATCACAAGTAAGTTTCTGAGAATGCTTCTTTGTAGTTTTTATGTGAACATATTCCCGTTTCCAACAAAGGCCTCAAAGCGCTCCGAATATCCACTTATAGATTCTACAAAAAGATTGTTTCAAAACTGCTCAATGAAAAGTTATGTTGAACTCTGTGAGTTCAATGCACACATCCAAAGAATTTTCTAAGAATGCTTCTGTCTATTTTTTTTGTGAAGATATTTCCTTTACTACCATAGGCCTCAAAGCGCTCCAAATATCCATCTGCAGATACTACAAAAAGAGTATTTCAAAACTGCTCTATCAAAAGAAAGGTTTAACTCTGTGGTTTGAATGCACATATCAGAAAGTAGTTTTTGAGAATGCTTCTGTCCAGTTTTAAATTGATGATATTCTCGTTCCCAATGAAGGCTTCAAAGATCTCCAAATATCTAATTGCAAATTCCTAAAAAAGAGTGTTTCAAAACTGCTATATGAAAAGGAAGTTTTAACTCTGTGATTCGAATGCATGCATCACAAAGTACTTTCTGAGAATCTTTGTTTCTAGTTTTTATTTGAAGGTATTCCCATTTCCAAAAAGGCTTCAAAGTACGCCAAATATCCACTTGCAGATTCTACAAAAAGTGTGTTTCAAAACTGCTCCCTGAAAACAAAGGTTCAACTCTGTGATTTGAATGCACACATCACAAAGAAGTTTCTGAGAATGCTTCTGTCTGGTGGTCATTTGAAGATATTCCGGTTTCCAACAAAGCCTTCAAAGCACTCCAAATATCCACTTGCAGATTCTACAAAAAGAGTGTTTTAAAACTGCTCTATGAAAAGTTATGTTCAAACCTCTGAGTTGAATGCCCACATCACAAAATGTTTCTGAAAATGCTTCTGTCTAGTTTTTATGTGAAGATATTCCCGTTTCCAATGAAGGCCTCAAAACGGTCCAAATAACCACTTGCAGGTTCTTCAAAAGGAGTGTTTCACAACTGCACTAGGAAAACGTATGTTCAACTCTGCGAGTTGAATGCAAACATCACATAGAAGTTTCTGAGAAAGCTTCTGTCTAGTTTTCATTTCAAGATATTTCCTTTTCCACCATAGCCCTCAGAACACTTCAAATGTCCTCCTTCAGATTCTACAAAGAGTATTTCAAAACTGCTCTATCAAAGGAGAGGTTCAACTCTCTGAGTTGAATGGACACATCACACAGTTGTTTCTGAGAAGGCTTCTGTTTGTTTTTTATTTCAAAACATTCCCGTTTCCAACGAAGGCTCAAGCGCTCCAAATATCCACTTCCAGATTCTACAAAAACAGTGTTGCAAAACTGCTCTATGAAAAGTTATGTTCAGCACACTGAGTTGAATGAACACATCATAAAGAAATTTCTGAGAATGCTTCTGTTTAGTTTTTATGTTAAGATATTCGTGTTTCCAAGGAGTGCCTCAAATCGGTACAAATATCCACTTACAGTTTCTTCAAAAAGAGTGTTTGACAACTGCTCTATGAAAAGGAAAGTTCAACTCTGTGAGTTGAATGCACACATCACAAAGAAATTTCTGAGAATGCTTCTGTCTAGTTTTTATTTGAAGATAATTCCTTTTCCATGCCTGTCCTCTAAAAGTTATAAATATCCACTTGCAGATTCTACAAAAGTAGTGTTACAAAACTGCTCTATCAAAGGAAATGTTTAACTCTGTGTGTTGAATGCACATATCACAAAGTAATTTCTAAGAATGCTTCTGTCTAGTTTTTATTTGAAGATATTCCCACTTCCAATGAAGTATTCAAAGTGTTCTAAATGTCCACTTGCAGATTCTGCAAAAAATGTGTTTCAAAACTGTTACATCAAAACGAAGGTTCAACTTTGTGAGTGCACACATCACAAAGAAGTATCTGACAATGCTTCTATTTAGTTTTTATATGAAGATATTCCTGTTTCCAAAGAAGGCCTCAAAACGGTCCAAGTATCCCCTTGCAGATTGTACAAAAAGAGTGTTTCAAAACTGCTCAATCAAAAGTTATGCTAAACTCCGTGAGTTGAATGCACACATCAAAAAGACGTCTCTGAGAATGCTTCTGTCTAGTTTTTATGTGAAGATATTCCCATTTCCAACGAAGGCCTCTAAGCAGTCCAAATATCCACTTGCAGGTTCTTCAAATAGAATGATTCACAACTTCTCTATGAAAAGGTATGTTCAACTCTATGAGTTGTATGCACACCTCACAAAGTAGATTCTGAGAATGCTACTGTCTAGTTTTTAGTTGAAGGTATTCCCGTTTCCAACAAAGGCTTCAAAACGCTCCAATTATCCACTTGCAGATCCTACAAAAAGAGTGTTTCAAATCTGCTCTATCAAAAGGAAAGTTTAACTCTGTCAGTTGAATGCACACATCACAAAGAAGTTTCTGAGAATGTTTCTGTCTTGTTTTAATGTGAAGATATTTCCTTTTTTGCCGAAGGCCTCAAAGCACTCCAAATGTCCACTTGCAGATTCTACAGAAAGAGTGTTTCAATACTGCTCTACCAAAAGGAAGTTTCATCTCTGTGAGGTGAATCCACTCATCACAAAGAAGTTTCTGAGAATGCTTCTGTCTAGTTTTTATGTGAATTTAATCCCGTTTCCAACCAAGGCCTCAAATCGGTTCAAATATCTACCTTTGGATTCTACAAAAAGAGTGTTTCTAAACTGCTCTATCAAAAGGAAAGTTCAATTCTGTGAGTTGAATGCACCCATCACAAGAAGTTTCTGAGAATGCTTCTGTCTAGTTTTTATTTGAAGATATTCCCGTTTCCAATGAAGGATTCAAAGTGCTCCAAATATCCACTTGCCAATTCTTCAAAAGGGCGGTTTCAAAACTGCTCTATCAAAAGGAAGCTTCAACTGTGTGAGTTGAATGTACACATCACGAAGTATTTTCTGAGAATGTTTCTGTCTAGTTTTTATGGGAAGATATTCCTGTTTCCAATGAGGGCCTCAATACGGTCCAAATATCCCCTTTCAGATACTGCAAATAGAGTTTTTCAAATCTCTTCTATAAAAAGTTATGTTCAACTCTGTGAGTTGAATACACACATCACAAACTTGTTTCTGAGAATGCTTCTGTCTAGTTTTTATTTGAAGATATTCCCGTTTCCAACAAAGTCTTCAAAGCACTCCAAATATACACCTGCAGATACTACAGAAGGAGTGTTTCACCTGCTCCACCAAAAGAAAGTTTAAACTCTGTGAGTTGAATACACACATCACAAAGAAGTTTCAGATAATGTTTCTCTCTAGTTTTTATTTGAAGATATTTACTTTTCTACCATAGCCCTCAAAGCGTTAAAAATGTCTATATGCAGATTCTACAAAAAGAGTGTTTCAAAACTTCCCTGTCAAAAGAAATATTCAACACTGTGAATTGAATGCACACAACACAAAACAGTTTCTGAGAATGCTTCTGTCGAGTTTTTATTTGAAGAAATTCCCGTTTCCAACAAAGGCTTCAAAATGCTCAAAATATCCATTTGCAGATTGTACAAAAAGAGTATTTCAAAACTGCTCTACCAAAAGGAAGGTTCAACTCTGTGAGTTGAATGCACACATCACAAAGAAGTTTCTGAGAATGCTTCTGAGTAGTTTTTATGTGAAGAGGTTTCCCTTACCACCGAGGGCCTCAAAGCACTCCAAATGTCCACTGGCAGATTCTAAAAAAAATGTGTTTCAAAACTGCTCTATCAAAAGGAAGGTTCAACTCTGTGAGTTGAATGTACACATAACAAAGAAGTTTCTGAGAATGCTTCTATCTACTTTTTATGTGAAGATGTTTCCTTTTCCACCAATGGTCACAAAGCACTCCAAATGTCCACTTGCAGATTCTGCAAAAAAAGTGTTTCAAACGTGCTGTATCAAAAGAAATGTTCAACTCTATAAGTTGAAGGCAGACATCACAAAAATGTTTCTGAGACTGCTTCTGTCTAGTTTGTATGTGAAGGTATTCCCTTTCCTACCATAGGCCCCAAAGCAGTCCAAATATCCATTTGCAGATCCTACAAAGAGTTTTCAAAACTGCTGTATCAAAAGAAAGGCTCAACTCCATGAATTGAAAGCATACATCTCAAAGTAGTTTTGGAGAATGCTTCTGTCTAGTTTTTATTTGAAGATATTCCCGTTTCCAACGAAGGATTCAAAGAGCTCGAAATATCCACTTGGAGAGTCTACAATAAGAGTCTTTCAAAGCTGCTCTATCAAAAGGAAGGCTCATCACTGTGAGATTGAATGCACACATCACAAAAAAGTTTCTGACAATGCTTTTGTCTAGTATTTATGTGAAGATATTTCCTTTTGTACCAAAGGTCTCAGAGGGCTCGAAATGTCCTCTTGCAGATTCTACCAAAAATGTGTTACAAAATTGCTCTATCAAAACAAAGGTTCAACTCTGTGAGTTGAATACACACATCACAAAGATGTTTCTAAGAATGCTTCTCTCTAGTTTTTATGTGAAGGTATTCCCGTTTAAATCGAAAGCCTCAAAATGGTCAAAATATCCCCGTGCAGATTCGACAAAAAGAGAGTTTCAAAACTGCTCTATCAAAAGGAAGCTTCAACTCTGTGAGTTGAATGCAAACATCACAAAGAAGTTTCTGAGAATGCTTCTGTCAAGTTTTTATCTGCAGATATTCCCTTTTCCAACGAAGGCCTCAAAGTCATCTAAATATGCACTTGCAGATTCTACCAAAAGAGTGTATCAAAACTGCTCTATGAAAAGTTATGCACAACAATGTGAATTGAATTCACACATCACAAAGAAGTTTCTGAGAATGGTTCTGTCTAGTTTTATGTGAAGACATTCCCATTTCCAATGAAGGCCTCAAATCGGTCCTAATATCCACTTGCAGGTCCTTCAAAAAGAGTTTCACAACTGCTCTATGAAAAGGTGTGTTCAACTCTGTGAGTTGAATGTGCACATAACAAGGAAGTTTCTGAGAATACGTCTGTGTAATTTTTATTTGAAGACATTTCCTTTTCCACAACAGCTCTCAAAGCGCTACAAGCAACCATTTGAAGATGCTGCAAAAAGAGTGTTTAAAAACTGATCTATCAAAAGAAAGGTTCAACACTGTGAGTTGAATGTACACATCACAAAACAGTTTCTGGGAATGCTTCTGTCTCTTCTTTATTTGAAGAAATTCCCGTTTCCAATGAAGGCTTCAAATCTCTCCAAATAGCCATTTGTAGATTCTACAAAAAGTGTGTTTCAAAACTGCTTTATAAAAAGGAATGTTCAACCCTGTGAGTTGAATTCACACATCTCAAAGAAGTTCCTGAGAATGCATCTCTCTAGATTTTATGTGAAGATACTTCCTTTCCTAATGTAGGCCTCAAAGCACTCCAAATATCCACTGGCAGATTCTACAAAAAGTGAGATTCAAAACTGCTCTATCAAAAGAAATGCTCAATTTGGTGAGTTGAAAGCACACATTACAAGGTAGTTTCTGAGAATGCTTCTGTCTAATTTTTATTTGAAGGTATTACCGTTTCCAACGAAGGCTTCAAAGCACTCCAAATAACCAGTTGCAGATTCTACAAAAAGAGTGTTTCAAAACTGCTCTATAAAAAGGAAGGTTATACCTGTCAGTTGAATGCACACATCACAAAGAAGTTTCTGAGAAAGCTTCTGTGTAGTTTTTATATGAAGATGTTTCCTTTTCTACCTTAGGCCTAAAAGCACTCCAAATATACCCTTGCAAATTCTACAAAAAGAGAGTTTCAAAACTGCTATATGAAAGCAAATGTTCAACCCCATGAGTTGAATGCACGCATCATAAATAAATTTCTGAGAATGCTACTCTGTAGTTTTTATGTAAAGATATTTCCTTTTCCACCTAAGGCGTCAATGCACTCAAAATGTCCACTTGAAGATTCTACAAAAAGAGTGATTCAAAACTGCTCTATGAAACGTTAAGTTCAACTCAGTGAGTTTAATGCACACATCACAAAGAAGTTTCTGAGAATGCTTCTGTCTAGTTTTTATGTGAGGATATTTCCTTTTCTATCATAGGACTCAAAGTGCTCTAAGAATCCACTTGCAGATTCTACCAAAAGTGTGTTTCAATACTGCTCTATCAAAAGTAAGATTCAACCCTGTGAGTTGAATGCACACATCAGAAAGAAGGTTCTGAGAACCCTTCTGTCCAGTTTTTATGTGAAGATATTTCTTTTTCCAGGAAAGGCCTCAAAGCCTGCCAAATATCCACTTGCAGATTTTACAAAAACAGTGTTTCAAAACTACCCTATCTAAAGGAAAGTTCAACTCTGTAAGTTGAATGCACACATCACAAATAAGTTTCTGAGAACACTTCTGTCTAGTTTTTATGTGAAGATATTTCCTTTTCTAGCATAGGTCACAAAGCTCTCTAAATATCCACTTTCAGATTCTACAAAAAGAGTGTTCCAAAACTGCTCTATCAAAAGGAAGGTTCAACTCTGTGAGTTGAATGCACACATCACAAACCAGTTTCTGAGAATGCTTCTGTCTAGTTTTTATGTGAGGATATTTCCTTTTCCAGCATAGGACTCAAAGCCCTCCAAATATCCACTTGCAGATTCTACAATAACAGTGTTTCAAAACAGCTCTATCTAAAGGAAGGTTCAACTCTGTCAGTTGAATGCCCACAACACAAAGAAGTTTCTGTGACTGCTTCAGTCTAGTTTTTATGTGAAGATATTTCCTTTTCCACTGAAGGCCTCAAAGTGATCAAATGTACACTTGCAGATTCTACAAAAAATGGTTTCAAAGCTGCTCTATGAAAAGTTATGTTCAACTCTGTGAGCTGAATGCACATATCACAAAGAAGTTTCTGAGAATGCTTCTGTTTAATTTTCTTTAAAGATATTTCATTTTCCACCACAGCCCATGAAGCGCTACAAATGTCCATTTGCAGATTTGACAAAAAGAGTGTATCCAAACTGATCTATGAAAGGTAACATTCAGTTATGTAAGTTGAATGAACACATCAAAAAGCAGTTTTTGAGAATGGTTCTGTCTTGTTTTTAGTGGACGATATTCCCGTTTCCAATGAAGGTTTCAAAGTGCTGCAAATGTCCAATTGCAGATTCCACAAAAAGAAAGTTTCAAAGCTGCTCTATCAAAAGGAAGATTCAACTCTGTGAGTTCAATGCACACATCACAAAGAAGTTTCTGAGAATGCTATTGTCTAGTTTTTATGTGGAGATATTTCCTTTTCCACTGAATGTCTCTAAGCTCTGCAAACATCCACTAGCAGATTCTACACAAAAAGTGTTTCAGAACTGCTCTAAAAAAAGGAAGGTTCAATTCTGTGAGTTGAATGTGCACATCACAAAGAGGTTTCTGAGAATGCTTCTGTCTAGTTCTTATGTGAAGATATTCCCCTTTCCAACAAAGGCCTCAAAATGGTCCAAATATCCCCTTGCAGATTCTACAAAAAGAGTGTTTCAATCTGCTCTATCAAAAGTAAGGTTGAACTATGTGAATTGAATGCACACACCACAAAGAAGTTTCTGAGAATGTGTCTCTCCAGTTTTTATGTGCAGATATTCCCGTCTCCAATGAAGGCCTCAAAGGAGTGCAAATATCCACTTGCAGATTCTACAAAAAGAGTGTTTCAAAACTGCTTTATGAAAATCTATGTTCAACTCTGTCAGTTGAATGCACACATCACAAAGAAGTTTCTGAGAATGCTTTTGGGGAATTTTTAGGTGAAGATATTTCCGTTTCCAATGAAAGCCTCAAATCAGTCCAAATATCCACTTGCAGGTCCTTCAAAAACAGTGTTTCACAAATGTTCTATGAAAAGGTATATTCAACCCTGTGAGTTGAATGCACACATCTCAACGAAGTTTCTGAGAATGTTTCTATCTAGTTTTTATGTGAAGTTATTTCCTTTACTAACATAGGCCTCAAAGCGCTCCAAATACCCACTTGTAGATTCTACAAAAACATTGTTTCAAAACTGCTCTATCAAAAGGAAAGCTCAACTCTGTAAGTTGAATGTACAAACCACAAAGGGCTTTCTGAGAATGCTTCTGTCTAGTTTTTATTTGAAGACATTCACGATACCAAAGAAGGCTTCAAACCGCTCCAAATGTCCACTTGCAGATTGTACAAAAAGAGTGTTTCAAAACTGCTGTATCAAAAGGAATGTTCAACTCTGTGAGTTGAATGCACACATCAAAAGGTAGTTTCAAAGAATGCTTCTGTCTAATTTTTATATGAAGATATTTCTTTTTCCACTGAGGTCCTCAAAGCACTCCGAATGTCCACTGGCAGGTTCTACAAAAAATTGTTTCAAAACTGCTCTATCAAAAGGAAGGTTCAAATCTGTGAGTTGAATGACGTCATCAGAAAGAAGTTTCTGAGAATATTTCTGTCCAGTTTTTATGTGCAGGTATTCCCGTTTTCAACGAAGGGCTCAAATCGGTTCAAATATCCCCTTGCAGATTCTACAAAAAGAGTGTTTAAAAACTGCTCTATCAAGCGGAAGTTTCAACTCTGTGAGTTGAATGCACATATCACAAAGAAGTTTCTCAGAATGCTTCTGTCTAGTTTTTATGTGAAGATATACCCGTTTCCAACGAAGTCCTCAAATTGGCCCAAATATCCACTTGCAGGTTCTTCAAAAAGCGTGTTTCACAACTGCTCTATGAAAAGGTATTCTCAATTCTGTGAGTTGAATTCACACATCACAAAGGAGTTTGTGAGAATGTTTCTGCTTAGATTTTTATGAAGATATTCCCCTTTCCAACGAAGGAATGCAACCGGTCCAAATATCACTTTGCAGATTCTACAAAAACAGTGTCTCAAAACTGCTTTATCAAAAGGAAGGTTCAACTCTGTGAGTTGAATGCACACATCACAAAGACATTTCTGAGAATGCTTCTGTGTAGTATTTGTGTGAAGATATTCCCGTTTCCAATGAGGGCCTCAAATTGGCCCAAATATCCACTTTCAGATTCTTCAAAAAGCATGTTACACAACTGCTCCAAGAAAAGGTATTTTCAACTCTGTGAGTTGAATGCACACATCACAAAGGAGTTTGTGAGAATGTTTCTGCTTAGATTTTTGTAAAGATATTCCCCTTTCCAATGAAGGAACGCAATCGGTCCAAATATCGCTTTGCAGATTTTACAAAAACAGTGTCTCAAAACTGCTCTATCAAAAGGAAGGTTCAACTCTGTGAGTTGAATGCACACATCACAAAGACATTTCTGAGAATGCTTCTGTCTTGTTTTTATGTGAAGATATTCCCGTTTCCAATGAGGGCCTCAAATTGGTCCAAGTATACAGTTGCAGGTTCTTCAAAAACAGTGTTTCACAACTGCTCTATTAAGAGGAATGATCAACTCTGTGAGTTCAATGCAAAAATCACAAAGAAGTTTCTTAGAATATTTCTGTCTAGTTTTAATTTGAAGATATTTCCTATCACACCATAGCCCTCAAAGCACTACAATTGTCCACATGCAGATTCTGTAAAAAGAGTTTTTTGAAACTGCTCTATCAAAAGAAAGGTTGAACTCTGTGAGTTGAATGCACACATCACAAAGTAGTTTATGAGAATGCTTCTGTCTATTTTTTATTTGAAGATATTCCGGATTCCAATGAAGGAACCATAGCGTTCAAAATATCCACTTGCAGATTCTACAAAAAGGGGGTTTCAAAACTGCTCCATCAAAAGGAAAGTAAAACTCTGTGAGTAGAATGCACATTTCAGAAAGCAGTTTCTGAGAATGCTTCCCTCAATTTTTTATGTGAAGAAATTCTCGTTACCAAAAAAGGCCTCAAATCGATCCACATATCCCCTTGCGGACTCTACAAAAAGAGTGTTACAAAACTGCTCTATGAAAAGGTATGTTCAACTCTGTGAGCAGAATGCACACATCACAAATAAGTTTCTGAGAATGCTTCTGTCTAGTTTTTATGTGAAGATATTTCCTTTTCCACTGAAGGCCTCAAAGCGCTCCAAATGTCCACTTGCAGATTCTACAAACGAAGTGTTTTGAAACTGCTCTATCAAAAGGAATGTTAAAATCTGTGAGTTGAATGCACACATCACAAAAAGTTTCTGAGAATGCTTCTGTCTAGTTTTTATGTGAATGTATATGCGTTTCGAATGAAGGCCTCAAAATGGTGCAAACATCATCCTGCAGTTTATACAAAAAGAGTGTTTCATAACTGCTCTATCAAAAGGAAAGTTTAACTCTGTGAGAAGAATGCACACATCACAATGCAGTTTTTGAGAATGCTTCTGTCTAGTTTATATTTGAAGATATTCCCGTTTCCAAGGAAGGATTCAATGTGCTCCAAATATCCACTTGCATATTCTACAAAAAGATACTTTCAAGCCTGCTCTATCAAAAGGAAGTTTCAGCTCAGTAAATTGAATGCACACATCTCAAAGAAGTTTCTGAGAATGCTTCTGTCTAGTGTTTATGTGAAGATATTTCCTGTTCCACTGAACGCCTAAAAGTGCTCCAAATGTCCACTTGCAGATTCTACAAAAAGAGTGTTTCAAAGCTGTTCTATTAAAAATTATGTTGAACTCTGTGAGTTAAATGCATACATCACAAAGAAGTTTCTGATAATGCTTCTGTCTACTTTTTATGTGGATATTTCATATTCCACCGAATTCCTAAAAGTTCTCCAATTGTCCACTTGCAGATTCTACAAAAAGAGTGTTTCAAAACTGCTCTATGAAAAGTTATGTTCAAATCTATGAGTTGAATGCACACATCACAAAGCAGTTTCTGAGAATGCTTCTGTCTAGTTATTATGTGAAGATTTGCTCGTTTCCAAGGAAGGCCTCAAATAGGTCTAAATATCCCCTTGCAGAATCTACGAAAAGGGTTTTTCAAAACTGCTGTATCTAAAGGAAGGTTCAACACTGTGAGTTGAATGCACACATCACAAAGAAGTTTCTGAGAACGCTTCTGTCTTGTTTTTATTTGAAGACATTTCCTTTTCCACCATAATCCTCGAAACGCTCCGAATATCCACTTGTAAATTCCACAAAAAGATTGCTAAAAACTGTTCTATCAAAAAGAAGGCTGTACACTGTGAGTTGAATGCACACATCACAAAGTAGTTTCTGAAAATGAATCTGCCTAGTTTTTATTTGAAAATACTCACGATTCCAAAGAATGCTTCAAAGCCCTCCAAATATCCACTTGCAGATTCTACCAAAAGAGTGCTTTAAAAGTGCTCTATCAGAAGGAAGGTTCAACTCTGTGAGTAGAATGCACACGTCAAGAGGAAGTTCCTGAGAATGCTGTTGTGTAGTTTTTAAGTGAAGTTATTTCCTTTTCTACCACAGGCCTCAAAGCGCTCCAAATATCCACTTGCAGATTATACAAAAAGAGTGTTTCAAAACTGTTCTATCAAAAGGAAGGTTCAATTCTGTGAGTTGAATGCACACATCAAAAAGAAGTTTCTGAGAATGCTTCCGTTTAGTTTTTATGAGAAGATATTTCCTTTTCTTCCATAGGCCTCAAAGCACTCCAAATATCCACTTGCAGATTCTAGAAAAGGAGTGTTCCAAAACTGCTCTATGAAACATTATGTTCAATTCTGTGAGAAACGTCTCAAAGATGTTTCTGAGAATGCTTCTGTCTAGTTTTTATGTGAAGATATACCCGTTTCCAAAGAAGGCCTCAATTCGGTCCAAATATCCACTTGCAGGTTCTTAGAAAGCATGTTTCACAACTGCTCTATGAAAAGATTTGTTCACTTCTGTGAGTTCAATGAAAACATCACAAAGAAGTTTCTGAGAATGCTTTGTCTAGTTTTTATATGAAGATATTTCCTTTTCTACCATACACCTCAAAGCACTGCAAATATCCACTTGCAGATTCTACAAAAAGAGTGTTTCAAAACTGCTCTATCAAAAGGAAGGCTCAACTCCGTGAGTTGAATGCACACACAAAAAATTAGTTTCTGAAAATTCTTCTATCTAGATTTTATTTCAAGATATACCCGTTTCCAATGAAAGCTTCAAAGCGCTCCACATATCCACTTGCAGATTGTACAAAAAGAGTGTTTTAAAACTGCTTTATGAACCGTTATGTTCAACTCTGTGAGTTGAATGCACGCATCACAAAGAAGTTTCTTAGGATACTTCTGTCTAGTTTTTATATGAAGATATTTCCTTTAAAACTGAAGGCCTCAAAGTGCTCCAAATATCCTCTTGCAGATTCTGCAAAAAAAGTTTTTCAAAACTGTTCTATGAAAAGGAAGATTCAACTCAGTGAGTTGAATGCTCACATAACAAAATAGTTTCTGAGAATGCTTCTGTGTACTTTTATGTGAAGATATTCCTGTTTCTGATGAAGGCTTCAAAACGGTCCAAATATCCCATTGCAGATTCTAGGAAAAGAGTGTTTCAAAAGTGTTCTATCAAGAGGAAGGTTCAACTCTGTGAGATAAAAGCACACATCACAAAGAATTCTCTGAGAATGCTTCTGTCTCATTTTTAGGTGAAGATATTCCCGTTTCCAACAAAGGCCTCAAAGCGGACCAAATTTCCACTTGCAGATTCTACAAAAGGAGTGTTTCAAAACTGCTCTATGAAAAGGAAGGTTCAACTCTGTGAGTTGAATGCACACATCACAAAATCGTTTCTCAGAATCCTTCTGTCTAGTTTTTATGTGAAGCTATTCTGGATTCCAATGAAGGCCTCAAATCGGTCTATCCCCTTGCAGAATCTACAAAAACAGTGTCTCAAAACTCTTCTATCAAAAAGAAGGATCAACTCTGTCAGTTGAATGCACACATCACAAAAAAATTCTGAGAATTCTTCTTTCTTGTTTTTATGTGCAGGTACTCCCATTGCCAAAGAAGGCCACAAAGCGTTCCAAGTATTCACTTGCAGATTCCACAAAAAGACCGTTTCAAAACTGCTTTATGAAAAGATATGTACAATTCTATGAGTTGAACGCAAACATCCCAAAGAAGTTTCTGATTATGCTTCTGTGTAGTTTTTATTTGATGATATTTCCTTTTCCACCATAGCCCAAAATCGCTAAAAGTGTCCTTTTGCAGACTCTAAAAAAGAGTGTTTCAAAAATCCTCTTTAAAAAGATAGTTCAACTCCTTGAGCTGAATGCACACATCACAAAGAAGTTTCTGAGAATGCTTCTGTCTACTTTTTATGTGAAGAAATTCCCGTTTCAAACGAAGGCCTCAAATCGTTCCAAAATTCCACTTGCAGAAGCTAGAAAAAGAGTGTTTCAAAACAGCTCTATGAAAAGTTATGTTCAACTCTGTGAGTTGAATTCAAACATCACAAAGAAGTTTATGAGAATGCATCTGTCTAGTTATTATGTGAAGACATTTCCTTTTGTACCATAGGCCACAATGTACTCCAAATATCCACCAGTAGATACTTCAAAAAAAGTGTTTCAAAACTATTCTATCAAAAGGAAGGCTCAACTCTGTGAGTTGAATGAACACATCACAAAGTAGTTTCTGAGAATGCTTCTGTCTAGTTTTCATTTGAAGATATTTCCGTTCCCAATGAAGGCTTCAAAGCGCTCCAAATATCCACTTGCAGATTCTACAAAAAGAGTGTTTCAAAACTGCTGTATCAAAAGGAAATTTCAACACTGTTAGTTGAATGCACACATCACAAAGGAGTTTCTGAGATTGTTTCTGTCTAGTTTTTAAGTGAAGATATTTCCTTTTCTACCATAGGCCTCCAAGCACTCTAAATATCCAATTTCAGATAATACAAAAAGAGTGATTCAAAACTGGTCTATCAAAATAAAGTTTCAGCTCTGTGATTTGAATGCACACATCACAAAGATGTTTCTGACAATATCTTTGTCTACTTTTTCAGTGAAGACCGTTCCTTTTCTACCATAGGCCTCAAAACGGTCCAAATGTCCCCTTACAGATTCTAGAAAAAGAGTGCTTCAAAACTGCTCTTTCAAAGGGAAGGTTTAACTCTGTGAGTTGAATGCACACATCTTCAAGAATTTTCTGAAAATGCTTCTGTCTAGTTTTTATGTGAAGAAATTCCGTTTCGAACGAAAGCCTCAAATCGGTGAAATATACCCTTGCAGATTCTACAAAAAGAGTGTTTCAAAACTGCTCCAACAAAAGGAATGTTGAACTCTGTGAGATGAATGCACAGATCACAAAGTAGTTTCTGAGAATGCTTCTGTCTATTTTTTATGTGCAGATATTCCTGTTTCCAATGAAGGCCTAAAAGCGTTCCAATTATCCACTTGCAGATTCTAAAAAAAGAGGGTTTCAAAACTGTTCTATGAAAAGTTATGTTCCACTCTGTGAGTTGAATGCACACGTCACAAAGAAGTTTCTGAGAATGCTTCTCTCTAGTTTTTATGTGAAGATATTTCCTTTTCCACCGAAGGCCTGAAATCGCTCCAAATGTCCACTTGCACGTTCCAAAAAAAAAAAAAAAAAAGGTTTCAAAGCTACTCTAGCAAAAGGAAGGTTCAACTGTTTAAGTTGAATGCACACATCAAAAAGTAGTTGCTGACAATGCT
The DNA here is from genome assembly GCF_028885625.2 of Pongo pygmaeus. NCBI lineage: Eukaryota > Metazoa > Chordata > Mammalia > Primates > Hominidae > Pongo > Pongo pygmaeus. Next base: position 5,283,601 of record NC_085931.1, read on the forward strand.
TCTGTCTAGTTTTTATGTGGAGATATTCCTGTTTCCAACGAAGGCCTCAAATTGGTACAAATATCCCCTTGCAGATTCTACAAAAAGAGTGTTTCAAAACTGCTCTATGAAAAGTTATGTTCAATTCTGTGAGTTGAATGCACACATCACAAAGAAGTTTCTGGGAATGCTTCTGTCTAATTTTTATGGGAAGATATTCCCGTTTCCAATGAATGAATCAAACAGTCCAAATATCCACTTTCAGATTCTACAGAAAGAGTGTTTCAAAACTGTCCCATGAAAACTTATGTTCTACTCTGTGAGTTGAATGCACACATCACAAAGAAGTTTCTGAGAATGTTTCTGTCTGGTTTTTATGTGAAGATTTTCCCGATTTCAACGAAGGCCTTAAATTGGTAAAATTATCCACTTGCAGGATTTCAAAAAGACTGTTTCACAACTGCTCTATGAAAAGGCATGTTCAACTCTGTGAGGTGAATGCAAATATCACAAAGAAGTTTCTGTGAATGCTTCCGTCTAGTTTTTATTTGAAGATATTTCAATTTCCACCATAGCCCTCAAAGCGATACAAATGTCCATTTGCAGATTCTACAAAAAGAGTGTTTCAAAGCTGCTCTATCAAAGGAAATGTTCATCTCTGTGAGTTGAATGCACACATCACAAAGTAGTTTCTGAGAATTCTTCTGATTTTATTTGAACACATTCCCATTTCCAATGATGGCTTCAAAACTCTCCAAGGATCCAATTGCAGATACAACAAAAACAGTGTTTCAAAACTGCTCTATCAAAAGGAAGATTCAACTCTGGGAGTTGAATGCACACAACACAAAGAAGTTTCTGATAATGCTTCTGTCTAGTTTTTATGTGAAGAGATTTCCTTTTCCAGTGAAGTCCTCTAAGCACTCCAATTGTCTACTTCCAGATTCTACAAAAAATGTGTTTCAAAACTGCTCTATGAAAAGGATGGTTCAATTCTGTGAGTTGAATGCACAGATCACAGAGGAGTTTCTGAGATTGCTTCTGTCTAGTTTCATGTGAAGATGTTGCCTTTTCCACCAAAGACCTCAAAGCACTCCAAATGTCCACTTGCAAATTCCATAAAAAAAGGTTTCAAACTGCTCTATCAAAAGGAAGTTTCAGCTCTGTGAGCTGAATGCAGACATCACAAAGAAGTTTCTGACAGTGCTCAGGTCTTGTTTTTATCTGAAGATATTCCCGTTTGCAACGAAAGCCTCAAATCGGTCCAAATATCCCCTTTCAGATTCTACAAAAAGAGTGTTTCAAAACTGCTCTATGAAAAGTTATGTTCAATTCTGTGAGTCGAATGCACACATCACAAAGTAGTTTCTGAGAACGCTTCTGTCTAGATTTTATGTGAAGATATTCCCGTTTCCAATGAAGGCTTCACACTGTCCAAATATGCTTTCGCAGATTCTACAAAAAGAGTGTTTCAAAACTGCTCTATGAATAGTTATGTTCAACTCCATGAGTTGAATGCACACATCACAAAGTAGTTTCTGAGAATCTTTCTGTCTAGTTTATATGTGAAGATGTTCTCATTTTCAATGAAGGCCTCAAATCATTCCAAATATCCACTTGCAGGTCCTTCAAAAAGAGTGTTCAACAACTGCACTAAGAAAATGTATGTTCAACCCCGTGAGTTGAATGCAAACATTCCAAAGTTGTTTCTGAGAATTTTTCTGTGTAGTTTTTGGTTTAAGATATTTCCTTTTCCACGATAGCCCTCAAGGTTCTACAAATGTCCTCTTTCAGATTCTACAAAAAAGAGAGTTTCTAAACTGCTCTATCAAAAGAAAGGTTCAACTCTGTGAGTTGAATGGCCGTATCACAAAGTTGTTTCTGAGAGTGCTTCGGTCTAGTTTTTATTTGATGATATTCCCGTTTCAAACAAAGGCTTCAAAGCCCTCTAAATATCCGCTTGCAGATTCTACAAAAAACTGTTTCAAAACTACTCTATCAAAAGGAAGATTCAACTCAGTGAGTTGAATTCACACTTCACAAAGAAGTTTCTGAGAATGCTTCTGTCTAGTTTTCATGTGAAGGTATTTCCTTTTCCACCGGAGAACTCAAAGTGCTCCAATTGTCCACTTTCAGATACCACAAAAAACTGTATCTAAACGGCTCTATCAAAAGGAAGGCTCAACTCTGTAAGTTGAATGCACACAAAAGAAAGAACTTTCTGAGAATGCTCAGTCTAGTTTTTATGTGAAGATATTTCCTTTTCCACTGAAGGCCTCAAAGCGCTCCAATTGTCCACATTCACATTCCACAAAAAAAGGTTTCAAAACTGCTCTATCAAAATGAAGGTTTAAATCTTTGAGTTGAATGCACACATCACAAAGAAGTTTCTGACAATGCTTTTGTCTAGTTTTTATGTGATGATATTCAAGTTTCCAACAAAGGCCTCAAATCGGTCCAAATACCCTCTTACAGATTCTACAAAAAGACTGTTTCAAAACTGCTCTATGAAAAGTTATGTTCAAATCTGTGAGTTGAATGCACCCATCACAAAGAAGTTTCTGAGAATGCTTCTGCGTAGTTTTTATGGGAAGATAATTCCGTTTCTAATGAAGCCCTGAAACGGTCCAAATATCCACTTGTGTATTATACAAAAAGAGTGTTTCAAAACTGCTCCATGGAAAATTATGTTCTCCTCCGTGAATTGAAAGCATACATCACAAAGAAATTACTGATAATGCTTCTGTCCAGTTTTTATGTGAAGATATTCCTGTTTTTAATGAAGGCCCCAAATCGGTCCAAATATCCACTTGCAGGTTCTTCAAAAAGAGAGTTTCACTACTGCTCTATCAAAAGGAATCTTCAACTCTGTGAGTTGAATGCAAACTTCTCAAAGAAGTTTCTGAGAATGCTTCTGTCTGGTTTTTATTGGAAGATATTTCCTTTTCCACCACAGCCCTCAAAGTCCTACAAATTGTCCTCTTTCAGATTCTACAAAAAGAGTGTTTCAAAACTGCTCTATGAAAAGGATGGTTCATCTCTGTGAGTTGAATGCACGGGTCACAGAGAAGTTTCTGAGATTGCTTCTGTCAAGTTTTATGTGAAGATATTTCCCTTTCCACCGAAGGCCTCAAAGCTCTCAAACTGTCCAATTGCAGATTCTACACAAAATGTTTCAAAACTGCTCTATCAAAAGGAAGTTTCAAATCTGTCAGTTGAAGTCACACATGAAAAAGAAGTTTCTGAGAATGCTTCTGTCTAGTTTTTATGTGAAGATATTCCCGTTTCCAAAGAAGGCGTCAAAGAGGTCTAAATATCCACTTGCAGATTCCACAGAAAGAGTGTTTCAAAACTGCTGTATGAAAAGTTATGTTGACCTCTGTGAGGGGAATGCACACATCTGAAAGAAGTTTTTGAGAATGCTTCTGTCTAGTTTTTCTGTGAAGATATTCCTGTTTCCAATGAAGGCCTCAAATCTGTCCAAATAACCACTTGCAGGCCTTTAAAAAAGAGTGTTTCACTACTGCTCTATGAAAAGATATGTTCAACTCTGTGTGTTGCATGAAAACATCACAAAGAAGTTTCTGAGAATGATTCTGTCTAGTTTTTATGTGAAGATATTTCTTTTTACACCAGAGCCCTCAAAGAGCTGCAAATGTCCACTTGCAGATTCTACAAAAAGAGCGTTTCAAAACTACTCTATCATAAGAAGGGTTGAACTCTGTGAGTTGAATATACATATCACAAAGTAGTTTCTGATAATGCTTCTGTCTTGTTTTTATTTGAAGATATTCCCGTTTCCAATGAAGGATTCAAACAGCTCCAAATATCCACTTGCAGATTCTGCAAAAAGAGTGTTTCAAAACTGCTCTATCAAAAGGAAGACTCAAATCATTGAGTTGAATGCACACATCTCAGAGATGTTTCTGATAATGTTTCTGTCCAGTTTGTATGTGAAGATATTTCCTTTTCCACCAAAGGCCTTAAAGCCCTCCAAATGTCCTCTTGCAGAATCTACAGAAAGTGGGTTTCAAAACTGATATAGCAAAAGTAAGGTTCAACTCTGTGAGTTGAGTGCACATATCACAAAGAAATTTCTAAGAATGCTTCTGTCCAGCTTTTATATGAAGATATTCCAGTTTCCAAAGAAGGCCTCAAATTTGTCCAAATATCCTATTGCAGATCCTACAAAAACATTGTTTCAAAACTGCTCTATCAAAAGAAAAGTTCAACTCTGTGAATTGAATGAACACATCACAAAGACGTTTATGAGAATGCTTCTGTCTAGTTTTTATGTGAAGGTATTCCGTTTCCAACAAAGGCCTGAAATCATTTCAAATTTCCACTTGCAGGTTTCTCAAAAAGAGTGTTTCACAACTCCTCTATTAAAAGGTATGTTCAACTCTGTCAGTTGAATGCAAACATCACAAGGATATTTCTGAGAATGCTTCTGTCTTGGTTTTATTTGAAGATATTTCATTTTCCAACATAGCCCTCAAAGTACTACAAATGTCCATTGCAGATCCTAGAAAAACAGTGTTTTATATCTGCTCTATCAAAAGGAAGGTTCAACTCTGTGAGTTGAATGTGCACATCACAAAGAAGTTTCTGAGAATGCTTCAGTCTTGTTTTATTTTAAGATATTCCCTTTTCCAATGAAGGATTCAAAGCACTCCAAATATCCACCTGCATATTTTACAAAAAGAGTGTTTCAAAACAGCTGATCAACAGGAAAGTTCAACTCAGTGAATTGAATGCACACATCACAAACCAGTTTCTGAAAACGCTACTGTCTAGTTTTTATGTGAAGACATTTCCTTTTCCTCAGAAGGCCTCAAAGTGCTCCCAATGTCCACTTGCATATTCTACAAAAAGAGTATTTCAAAACTGCTCTATCAAAAAAGGAAGGTTCAACTAGGTGAGTTGATTGCACACATCACAAAGAAGTTTCTGAGAAGGCTTCTGTCTAGTTTTAAGTGAAGATATTCCCGTTTCCAACGAATGCCTCAAATCAGTCCAAATATCCCCTTGCAGATTCTACAAAAAGAGTGTTTCAAAACTAATCTATCAAAAAGGAGCTTCAACTCTGTGAGTTGAATGCACACATCATAAAGTTGTTTCTGACAATGCTTCTGTCTAGTTTTTATTTGATGATATTTACTTTTGGAGCACTGGCCTCAAAGTACTCCAAATATTCACCTGCAGATTCTATTAGAAGAGTGTTTCAAAACTGCTCTATCAAAAAAAGTTCAAATTTGTTAGTTGAATGTACTCATCAAAAAGAATTTTCTTAGAATGCGTCTGTCTAGCTTTTAGGTGAAGATATTTACTTTTAGAGCATTGGCCTCAAAGCTCTCCAAATATTCACTTGCAGACTCTACAAAAATAGTGTTTCAAAACTGCTCTATCAAAAGGAAGGTTCAACTCTGTGAATTCAATGCAGACATCACAAAGAAGTTTCTGAGAATGCTTCTGTCTAGTTTTTAAGTGAAGATATTTCTTTTTCCAGCACAGGCCTCAAAGTGCTCCAAATATCCACTTGCAGATTCTAGAAAAAGAGTGTTTCACAACTTCTCTAGCAAAAGGAATGTTCAGCACTGTGATTTGAATGCACTCATCACAAAGATGTTTCTGAGAATGCTTCTCTATTGTTTTTATGTGAGGATATTCCCTTTTCCAGCTTAGGCCTCAAAGTGCTCTAAGTATTCACACGCAAATACTACAAAAAGAGTGTTTCAAAGCTGCTGTATCAAAAGAACGATATAACTCTATATGTTGAATGCACACGTCACAAATAAATTTTTGAGAATGTTTCTATCTTGTTTTTATGTGAAGATATTTCCTTTTCCAGCATAGTCTTCAAAGCACTCCATATATACACGTGCAGATCCTCTAAAAACAGTGGTTCAAAACTGCTCTATCAAAAGGAAAGTTCAACTCTGGGAGTTGAATGCACCCATCACAAAGAAGTTTGAGAAAACGCTTCTCTCTAGTTTTTAAGTGAAGATATTTCCTTTTCCAGCATAGGCCTCAAAGCGCTGCAAATAACCAATTGAAAATTCTACCAAAAAGGTGTTTCAAAACTGCTCTACAAAACAGAAGGTACAAGTCTGTGAGTTGAAAACACACACCAAAAATTAGTTTCTGAGAAGGCTTCCGTCTAGTTTCTATATGAAGATATTTCCTTTTCCACAAGAGGCACAACCGCTCCAAATAGCCACTTACAGATTCTACAAAAAGAGTGTTTCAAAACTGCTCTATCAAAAGGAAGGTTCAACTCTATGACTTGAATGTAGACATCACAAAGAAGTTTCTGAGAATGCTTCTATCTAGTTTTTATATGAAGATGTTTCCTTTTCCAGAATGGGCTTCCAAGCGCTCCCAATATTGACTTGGGGATTCTGCAAAAAGATTGTTTCAAAACTGCTCTATCAAAAGGAAGATTCAACTCTGCATGTTGAATGCACACAGAACAAAGAAGTTTGTGAGAATGCTGCTGTCTAGTTTTTATGTTAATATATTTCCTTTTCCAGCATTGGCCTCAAAACACTCCTAATATCCACTTGCAGATTCTACAAAAAGAGTGTTTCAAAACTGCTCTATAAAAACAAAGTTTTAACTTTGTTAGTTGAATGCACACGTCAAAAAGAAGTTTCTTAGAATGCTTCGGTCTAGTTTTAAGGTGAAGATATTCGCTTTTCCAGCACAGGCCTCAAAGCGCTCCAAATATTCATTTGCAGATTCTACAAAAATAGTGTTTCTAAATTGCTCTATCAAAAGGAAGATTCAAGTCTGTGAATTGAATGAAGTCATCACAAAGCAATTTCTCAGAATGCTTCTGTATAGTTTTTAAGTGAAGATATTTCCTTTTCCAGCATAGGCCTCGAAGTGCTCCAAATATCCACCTGCAGATTCTAGAAAAAGAGTGTTTCAAAACTGCTCTATCAAAAGGAATGTTCAGCACTGTGAATTGAATGCACACATCACAAACAAGTTTCTGAGAATGCTTCTCTCTTGTTTGTATGTGAGAATATTCCCTTTTCCAGCTTAGGCCTCAAAGCGCTCCAAATATCCACTTGCAGATTCTGCAAAAAGAGTGTTTCAAAACTGCTGTATCAATAGGGTGGTTCAGCTCTGTGAGTTGAAAGCGTACATCGCAAAGAAGTTTCTGAAAATGCAGCTGTCTAGTTTTTATGTGAAGATATTTCCTTTTCCAGCTTAGGCATCAAAGTGCTCTAAGTATTCACATGCAACTTCTTCAAAAAGAGTGTTTCAAAGCTGCTGTATCAAAAGGACGGTTTAACTCTATAAGTTGAATGTACATGTCACAAATAAATTTTTGAGAATGCTTCTGTCTTGTTTTTATGTGAAGATATTTCCTTTTCCAGCATAGTCCTCAAAGCGCTCCATATATACACTTGCAGATCCTCTAAAACCAGTGTTTCAAAACTGCTCTATCAAAAGAAAAGTTCAAATCTGGGAGTTGAATGCACACAACACAAAGAAGTTTGTGAAAACATTTCTCTCTTGTTTTTATGTGAAGATATTTCCTTTTCCAGCATAGGCCTCAAAGCACTGTAAATAACCAATTGAAAATTCTACAAAAAAGGTGTTTCAAAACTGCTCTACAAAACAGAAGGTACAAGTCTGTGAGTTGAAAGCACACACCACAAATTAGTTTCTGAGACGGCTTCCATCTAGTTTCTATATGAAGATATTTCCTTTTCCACCAGAGGCCGCAATCGTTCCAAATATCCACTTGAAGATTCTACAAAAAGAGGGTTTGAAAACTGCTCTATCAAAAGGAAGGTTCAACTCTATGAATTGACTGCACATATCACAAAGAAGTTTCTGAGAATGCTTCTGTCTAGTTTTTTATGTGAAGATGTTTCCTTTTACAGCATAGGCCTTAAAGGGCTTCAAATATTCATTTGCCGATTCTACAAAAAGAGGGTTTCAAAACTGCTCTATCAAAAGGAAGGTTCAACCCTGTGAGTTGAATGCACACATCAAAAAGAAGTTATTGACAATGCTTCTCTCTACTTTTTATGGGAAGTTATTTCCTTTTCCAGCATAGGCCTCAAAGCGCTCCACATATATACTTGCAAATTCTGCAAAAAGAGTGTTTCAAAACTGCTCTATCAAAAGGAAGGTTCAACTCTGTGAGTTGAATGCTTGCATCCAAAGAAGTTTCTGAGAATGCTTCTGTCTAGTTTTTATGTGAAGATATTTCCTTTTCCAGGTTTGGCCTCAAATTGCTGCAAATATCCACTTGCAGATTCTAAAAAAAGAGTGTTTCAAAACTGTTCTATCAAATGAAGCTTCAACTCTGTAACTTGAATGTAGACATCACAAAGAAATTTCTGAGAATGCTTCTGTCTAGTTTGTAAATGAAGCTGTTCCCTTTTCCAGAATAGGCCTCTAAGTGCTCAAAATATTGACTTGGAGATTCTGAAAAAAGATTGTTTCAAAACTGCTCTACCAAAAAGAAGGTTCAACTCTGTGTGTTGAATGCGCACAGAACAAAGAAGTTTGTGAGAATGCTGCTGTCTAGTTTTTATGTGAATATAATTCCTTTTCCTGCATTGGCCGCAAAGCGATCCAAATATCCACTTACAGGTTCTACAAAAAGAGTGTTTCAAAACTATTCTATCGAAAGGAAGGTTCAACTCTGTGAATTGAATACACACATCTCATGGATGTTTCTGATAATGCTTCTGTCTAGTTTTTAGTTGAAGATATTTCCTTTTACAGCATTGGCCTCAAAGAGCTCAAAATAACCACTTGCAGATTCTGCAAAAAGAGTGCTTCAAACCTGCTCTTTCAAAAGGGTGTTTCAGCTCTGTGAATTGAATGCACACATCACAAAGAAGTTTATGAGAATGCTTCTGTCTAGTTTCTATGTGAAGATATTTCCATTTCCAACATAGACCTTAAAGGGCTTCAAATATCCACTTGCAGATACTACAAAAGGAGCGTTTCAAAGCTGCTCTATCAAAAGGAAGGTTCAACTCTGTGAGTTGAATGCAAACGTCACAAAGAAGTTTCTGAGCATGTTTCTTTCTACTTTTTATGGGAAATATTTATTTTTCCAGCATAGGCCTCAAAGCGCTCCAGATATCCACTTGCAGATTTTAAAAAAGACTGTTTCGAAACTGCTCTATCAAAAAGAATGTTCAACTCTGTGAGTTGAATGCACACATCAAAAAGAAGTTTCTGAGAATGCTTCTGTCTAGTTTTTATGTGAAGATATTCCCTTTTCCAGCTTAGAACTCAAAGCGCTCCAAATATCCCCTTGCAGATTCCACAAAATGAGTGTTTCAAAACTGCTCTATCAATAAAAGGGTTCAACTCCGTGAGTTGAATGCATATATCACAAAGAAGTTTCTGACAATGCTACTATCTACTTTTTATGTGAAGATATTTCCTTTTCCAGCTTAGACCTTAAACTGCTCGCAATATTCACATGGAGATTCTACAAAAAGAGTGTTTCGAAACTGCTCTATCAAAAAGAATGTTCAACTCTGTGAGTTGAATGCACACATCAAAAAGAAGTTTCTGAGAATGCTTCTGTCTAGTTTTTATGTGAAGATATTCCCTTTTCCAGCTTAGAACTCAAAGCGCTCCAAATATCCCCTTGCAGATTCCACAAAATGAGTGTTTCAAAACTGCTCTATCAATAAAAGGGTTCAACTCCATGAGTTGAATGCATATATCACAAAGAAGTTTCTGAGAATGCTACTATCTACTTTTTATGTGAAGATATTTCCTTTTCCAGCTTAGACCTTAAACTGCTCGCAATATTCACATGGAGATTCTACAAAAAGAGTGTTTCAAACTGCTCTAACAAAAGGAACGTTCAACTCAGTGTGTTGAAAGCACACATAACAAAGAAGTTCGTGAGAATGCTTCTGTCTAGTTTTTGTGAAGATATTTCCTTTTTCAGGATTGATCTCAAAGCACTCCGTATATGCACTTGCAAATTCTCCAAAAATAGTGTTTCAAAACTGCTCTATCAAAAGGAAAGTTCAACTCTGTGAGTTGAATGCACACATCTCAAGGATGTTTCTGAAAACGCTTCTCTATAATTTTTATGTGAAGATATTTCCTTTTTCATCATTGGCATCTAAGGGATCAAAGCATCCACTTGGATAATCTACAAAAAGAGTGTTCCAAAACTGCTCTATCAAAAGGATTGTTCAACTCGGTGAGTTGAAGCCACATATCACAAAGAAGTTTCTGAGAATGCTTCTGTATAATTTTTATGTGAAGATATTTCCTTTTCCACGATATGCCTTAAAGCACTGCAAATAACCACTTGCAATTTCTACAAAAAGAGTCTTTCTAAACTGCTCTGTCAAAAGGAAGGTACAAATCTGGAAGTTGAAAGCACGCATCAAAAATTAGTTTCTGAGAAAACTTCTGTTTAGTTTTTAAATGAACATATTTCCTTTTCCCCCAGAATCTGTAATCACTCCAAATATTCACTTGCATATTCGAAAAAAAAAAGAGTGTTTCAAAACTGCTCTATCAAAAGGAAGGTTCAATTCTGTGAGCTGAAGGCACACCTCACAAAGAAGTTTCTGAGAACGCTTCTGTCCAGTTTTTAGGTGAAGATATTTCCTTTTCAAGCATTGTCCTTAAAGGACTCCAAATGTCCACTTGCAGATTCTATAAAAAGAGTGTTTCAAAACTGCGCCATCAAAAGGAATGTTCAACTCTATGACTTGAATTTAGACATCACAAAGAAGTTTCTGAGAATGCTTCTGTGTAGTTTTTATGTGAAGATATTTCCTTTTCCAGCACAGGCCTCAAGGTGCTGAAAATATCCTCTTGCAGATTCTACAAAAAGAGTGTTTCAAAACTGCTCTATCAAAAGGAAGGTTCAACTCTGTGTGTTGAAAGCACACACACATCACAAATAAGTTTCTGAGAATGCTTCTTTCTAGTTTCTATGTGAAGATATCTCCTTTTCCAAGCACAGGCCTCATAGCGTTCCAAATATCCACTTGCAGATACTTCAAAAATAGTATTTCAAAACTGGTCTATCTAAAGGAAATTTCATCTCTGTGATTTGAATGCACACACCACAAAGAAGTTTCTGAGTATACTTCTGTCTAGTTCTTATGGAAAAATATTTCCTTTTACAGCATAGGCCTCAAGATGCCCCTAGTATCGAGTAGCAGATTCTACAAAAAGAGTGCTTCCAAACTGCACTATCAAAAGGAAGGTTCAACTCTGTGAGTTGAATGCACACATCACAAAGAAGTTTCTGAGAATGTTTCTCTCTTGTTTTTATGTGAAGATATTGCCTTTTCCAGCTTAGGATTCAAAGCACTCCAACTATCCACTTGCAGATAATACAAAAAGAGTGTTTCAAAACTTCGCTATACAAAGGATGATTCAACTTTGAGAGTTGAACTCATACATCACAAAGAAGATTCTGAAACCACTTCTTTTTAGTTTTTATGTGAAGATATTTCCTTTTCCATCATAGGCATCAAAGAGATCCAAATATCTACTTGCAGAATCTAAAAAAGAGTGTCTCAAAACTACTCTATCAAAAGGAATGTTCAACTCTGTGAGCTGAAGGCACACATCACAAATAAGTTTCTGAAAGCGCTTCTGTCTGGTTTTTATGTGAAGATATTTCTTTTTACTGCATAGGCCTCAAAGTGCTGCAAATAAACAACTGCAAATTCTACAAAAAGAGTCTTTCAAAACAGCTCTATCAAAAGGAAGGTACAAGTCTGTGATTTGAAAGCACACATCACTAATTAGTTTCTGAGAACGCTTCTGTCTAGTTTTTATATGAAGATATTTCTTTTTCCCCCAGAGGCCACAGTTGCTCCAAATATCCACTTGTAGATTCTTCTAAAAGAGTATTTCAAAACTGCTCTATCAGAAAGAAGGTTCAACTCTGTCAATTTAATACACACATCACAAAGAAGTTTCTGATAATATTTCTGTATAGTTTTTATGTGAAGATATTTCCTTTTCCAGCATAGGCCTTCAAGGGCTTCAAATATCCAGTTGCAGATTATGCAAAAAGAGTGTTTCAAAACTGTTCTATCAAAAGGAAGGTACAACTTTGTTAGTTGAATGCACGCAGCAAAATGAAGTTTCTAAGAATACATCTGTCTACTTTTATGGGAAGATATATCCTTTTCCAGCATAGGCCTCAAACCACTCCAAATATCCTCTTGCAGATTCTGCAAAAACAGTGTTTCAAAACTGCTCTATCAAAAGGAGGTTTCAAAAGTGAAAGTTGATTGCACATATCACAAAGATTTTTCTGAGAATGCTTCTCTCTACTTTTTATAGGCAGATATTTCCTTTTCCAGCATAGGCCTATTCACTCCAAATATGCACTTGCAGATTCTAGAAAAAGAGTGTTTCAAAACTGCTCTATCAAAAGGAAGGTTCATCTCAGTGAGTTGAATGCACACATCACAAGGTACTTTCTGAGGATGCTTCTATCTACTTTTTATTTGAAGATATTCCCGTTTCCAGTGAATGCATCATAGTGCTCCAAATATCCACTTGCAGATTCTAGAAAAAGAGTGTTTCAAAACTGCTCTATCAAAAGGAAGGTTCAACTCTGTGTGCTGAATGCACACATTGCCAAGAAGTTTCTGAGAATGCTTCTGTCTAGTTTTTATGTAAAGATATTTCCTTTTCCACCGAAGGCCTCAAAGCGCCCATAATGTCCACTGGCAGATTCTACAAAAAGTGTTTCAAAACTGCTCTATCAAAAGGAAAGTTCAAGTCTGTGAGTTGAATGCAAATATCACAAAGAAGTTTCTCAGAATTCTTCTTTCTAGTTTTTATTTGAAGTTATTTCATTTTCCACCACAGCCCCCAAAGCTCTACAAATGTCCACTTGTAGATTCTAAAAGCAGAGTGTTTCAAATTTGTTCTATCAAAAGAAATGGTCTACTCTTTGAGTTGCATGCACACATCACAAAGTAGTTTCTGAGAATGCTTCTGTCTTGTTTTTATTTGAAGATATTGTCATTTCCAATGAAGGCTTTGAAGTGCTCAAAACATACACTTGCTGATTCTACAAAAAGAGTGTTTCTAAACTGCTCTATCAAAAGGAAGGTTCATCTCAGTGAGTTGAATGCACACATCAGAAGGTACTTTCTGAGGATGCTTCTGTATACTTTTTATTTGAAGATATTGTTTCCAGCAAATGCTTCATAGTGCTCGAAATATCCACTTGTAGATTCTACAAAGAGTGTTTCAAAACTGCTCTATCAAAAGGAAGGTTCAAATCTGTGTGTTGAATGCACATATCTCCAATAAGTTTCTGAGAATGCTTCTGTCTAGTTTTTATGTGAAGATATTTCCTTTTCCACTGAAGGCCTCCTAGCGCCCGAAATGTCCACTTGCAGATTCTACAAAAAATGTGTTTCAAAACTGCTCTATCAAAAGGAAGGTTCAAGTCTGTGAGCTGAATGCAAATATCACAAAGAAGTTTCTCAGAATACTTCTGTTTAGTTTTTATTTGAAGTTATTTCATTTTCCACCACAGCCCTCAATGCTCTACAAATGTCCACTTGCAGAATCTAAAAGCAGAGTGTTTCAAATTTCTTCTATCAAAAGAAATGTTCTACTCTTTGAGTTGCATGCATACATCACAAAGTAGTTTCTGGGAATGCTTCTGTCTTGTTTTTATTTGAAGATATTGTCATTTCCAGTGAAGGCTTTGTAGCACTCAAAATATACACTTGCTGATTCTACAAAAAGAGTGTTTCAAAACTGGTCTATCAAAAGGAAGGTTCAACTCAGTGAGTTGAATGGACACATCAAAAAGAAGTTATGAGAATGCTTCTGTCTAGTTTTTATGTGAAGAAATTTCCTTTTGTACCGTTGGTCTCAAAGCACTCCAAATAACCACCTCCAGTTTCTACAAAAAGAGTGTTTCAAAACTGCACTATCAAAAGGATGGCTCAACCCTGTGAGTTGAATACACTCATCATGAAGAAGCTTCTGAGAGTGCTTCTGTCTAGTTTCTATTTGAAGATATGCACGTTTCCAAAGAAGTCCCCAAACTGTCCAAATATCCCATTGCAAATTGTACAAAAAGATAGTTTCAAATCTGCTCTATAAAAGGGAAGCTTCAACTCTGAGAGTTGAATGCACACATCTCAAAGAAGTTTCTGAGAAAGCTTCTGTACAATTTTTATGTGAAGATATTCCCATTTCCAACAAAGGCCTCAAATCGGTCTAAATATCCCCTTGCAGATTCTACAAAAGGAGTGTTTCAAAACTGCTCTATCAAAAGGAAGGTTCAACTTTGTGAGTTGAATGTGCACATTGGAAAGAAATTTCTGAGAATGCTTCTCTCTAGTTTTTATGAGAAGATATTTCCTTTTCCACCGAAGGCCTCAAAGCGCCTAAAATGTCCTCTTTCAGGTTCTAAAAAAGAGTTGTTTCAAAACTGCTGTATCAAAAGGAATGTTCAAGTCTGTGAGTTGAATGCACACATCAAAAGGAATTTCTGAGAATTCTTCTGTCCAGTTTTTATGTGAAGTTATTCCCGTTTCCAACAAAGACCTCAAAACGCTACAAATATCCCCTTGCAGATTCTACAAAAAGAGTGGTTCGAAACTGCTCTATCTAAAGGAAGTTTCAACTCTGTGAGTAGAATGCACACATCACAAAGTAGTTTCTGAGAATGCTTCTGTGCAGTTTTTATGTGAAGATATTCCCGTTTCCAACGAACACCTCTACACGGTCCAAATATCCCCTTGCAGATTATACAAAAAGAGGGTTTCAAAACTGCTCTATCAAAAGGAAGGTTCAACTCCGTGAGTTGAATGCACACATCACAAAGTAATTTCTGAGAATGCTTCTGTGTAGTTTTTATGTGAAGATATTCCCGTTTCCAAAGATGGTGTCAATTCGGTCTAAATATCCACTTGCACGTTCTTCAAAAAGAGTGTTTCAGAACTGCTCTGTGAAAAGGTATATTCAACTCTGTGAGTTGAATGCAAACATCACAAAGAAGTTTCTGAGAATGCTTCTGTCTAGATTTATTTTGAAGATATTTCCTTTCCACCATAGCCCTCAAAGCACTACAAATGTCCACTTGCAGATTCCACAAAAAGAATGTTTCAAAACCACTCTCTCAAAAGAAAGGTTCATCTCTGTGAGTTGAATACACACATCACACAGTAGTTTCTGAGAATTGTTCTGTCTAGCTTTTATTTGAAGATATTCCCTTCTCCAACTAAAGCTTCAAAATGCTTCAAATATCCAATTGCAGATTTCACAAAAGAGTGTTCCAAAACTGCTATATCAAGAGGAAATTTGAACTCTGTGAGTTGAATTCACACATCACATAGAAGTTTCTGTCTAGTTTTTATGTGAAGATATTCCCTTTTCCAGTGTAGGCCTCAAAGCACTCCAAATGTTCTCTTGTAGATTCTACAAAAAAGGTGTTTCAAAACTGGTCTATCCAAAGGAAGGTTCAAATCTGTGAGTTCAATTCACACAACACAAAGAATTTTCTGAGAATGCTTCTGTCCAATTTTTATGTGAAGATATTCCCATTTCCAACGAAGGCCTCAAAACACTCCAAATATCCCCTTGCAGGTTCTACAAAAAGAGTGTTCAAAACTACTCTATTGAAAGGAAGGTTCAACTATGCGAGTAGAATGCACACATCACAAATTAGTTTCTGAGAATACTTCCGTCTAGTTTTTATTCGAAATTATTCCCATTACTAATGAAGGCCTCATAGCAGTCCATATATCCAGTTGCAGATTCTACAAAAAGAGTGTTTCAAAACTCTTCAATCAGAAGAAAGGTTCAACACTGTGAGTTAAATACCCACATCACAATGAAGTTTCTGAGAATGCTTCTGTCTAGTTTTTATGTGAAGACATTCCCGTTTACAATGAAGTCCTCAAATAGGTCAAATATCCAATTGCAGATTGTACAAAAAGAGTGTTTCAATACTGCTCTACCAAAAGGATGGTTTAACTCTTTGAGCTAAATGCACACATCACAAAGAAGTTTCTGAGAATACTTCTGTCAAGTTTTTATGTGAAGATATTCCCTTTTCCAATGAAAGCCTCAAATTGGTCCACTTCTCCCCTTGCAGATTCTACAAAAAGACTGTTTCAAAACTGCTGTATGAAAAGTTATGTTCAATTATGTGAGTTGAATGAACGCATCACAAAGACGTTTCTGAGAATGCTTCTGTCTAGTTTTTATGTGAAGATATTCCCTTTTCCAGCATAGGCCTCAAATAGCTCCAAATATCCAATTGCAGATTGTACAGAAAGGGTGTTTCAAAACAGCTCTATCAAAAGGAAGGTTCAACTCTGTGAGATGAATGCATTCATCACAAAGAAGTTTCCGAGAATGCTTCTGTCCAGTTTTTATGTGAAGATATTTCCTTTTTCAGCAAAGGCCTCAAAGTGCTCCAAATATCTACCTGCAGATTCTACAAAAAGAGTGTTTCAAAACTGCCTTATGAAAAATAAAGTTCAACTCTGTGAGCTGAATGCACTCATCACAAAGAAGTTTCTGAGAATGCTTCTGTCTACTTTTAATGTGAAGGTATTGCCTTTTTCACCATTGGCCTCAATGCGCTCCTAATACCCACTTGCAGACTCTACAAAAAGAGTGTTTCAAAGCTGTCCTATCAAAAGGAAGGTTCAACACTGTGAGTTGAATGCACCCATCACAAAATAGTTTCTGATAATGCTTCTGTCTAGTTTTTATGTGATGAGATTTCCTTTTCCAGCATAGGTCTGAAAGTGCTCCAAATATCCACCTGTAGATTCCCCAAAAGGGTTTTTTTAAAACTGTTCGATCAAAAGGGAAAGTTCAAATCTGTGAGCTGAATGCACTCTTCACAGAAAGTTTCTGAGAATGCTTCTGTCTAGTTTTTTATGTGAAGGTATTTCCTATTCCAGCATAGGCCTCATAACTCTCCAAATATCCACTTGCAGATTCTACTAAGAGAGTGTTTCGAATCTGTTCTACAGAAAAGAAGGTTCAACACCGTGAGTTGAATGCACTCATCACAAAGAAGTTTCTGAGAACGTTTCTGTCTTGTTTGTATGTGAAGATATTTCTATTTCCATCTTAGGCCTCAAATCGCTCCAAATATCCAATTGCAGATTGTACAGAAAGGGTGTTTCAAAACTGCTCTATCAAAAGGAAGGTTCAACACTGCGATTTGAATGCACACATCACAAACAAATTTCTGAGAATGCTTCTGTCTTGTTTTTATGTGAAGATATTTCGTTTCCCTGCATAGGCCTCAAAGCGCTCCACATATACCCTTGCAAATTCTACAAAAAGAGTGTCTCAAAACTGCTCTATGAAAAGGAAGGTTCACGTCTGTGAGTTGAATGCACACATAAGAAAGACGTTTCTGAGAATGCTTCAATCTAGTTTTTATGTGAATTTATTTCCTTTTCCAGTATAGGCCTCAAAGCACTCCAAATATCCACTTGAAGATTCAACAAAAAAAGTGTTTCAAAACTCTTCTATCAAAAGAAAGGTTCAACTTTGTGAGTTGAATGCACTCATCAAAAAGAAGTTTCTGAGAATGCTTCAGACTTGTTTGTATGTGAAGATATTTCTATTGCCATCATAAGCCTCAAATCGCTCCAAATATCCAATTGTAGATTGTACAGAAAGGGTGTTTCAAAACAGCTCTATCAAAAGGAAGGTTCATGTCTGTGAGTTGAATGCACACATAAGAAAGTCGTTTCTGAGAATGCTTCAATCTAGTTTTTATGTGAATTTATTTCCTTTTCCAGTATGAGCCTCAAAGGGCTCCAAATATCCACTTGCAGATTCCACAAAAAGAGTGTTTCAAAAGCCTTCTATCAAAAGGAAGGTTCAACATTGTGAGTTGAATGCACTCATCAAAAAGAAGTTTCTGAGAATGTTTCTGTCTGGTTTTTATGTGGAGATATTTCCTTTTCCGGCAAAGGCTTCAAAGTGCTCCAAATATCCACTTGCAGATGCTACAAAAAGAATGCTTCAAAACTGTTCTATCAAAAGGAAGGTTCACATCCGTGAGTTGAATGCTCTCATCACAAAGAAGTTTCTGAGAATGCTTCTGTTTATTTTT
Organism: Pongo pygmaeus; assembly: GCF_028885625.2. Taxonomy (NCBI): domain Eukaryota; kingdom Metazoa; phylum Chordata; class Mammalia; order Primates; family Hominidae; genus Pongo; species Pongo pygmaeus. The sequence continues at coordinate 5,301,686 of NC_085931.1, forward strand.
TATGTGAAGATATTTCCTTTTCCAGCGTAGGCATCAAAGCGCTCCAAGTATCCATTTCCACAATCTACAAAGAGAGAGTTTCAAAACTGTTCTATCAAAACGAAGGTTCAACACTATCAGTTGAATGCACTCATCACAGAGAAGTTGCTGAGAATGCTTCTGTCTAATTTATAAGTGAAGATATTTCCTTTTCCATCATAGGCCTGAAATCCCTCCAAATATCCACTTTCAGATCCTACAAAAATAGTGTTTCACAACTGTTCTATCAACAGGAAGGTTCAACTGTGTGAGTTGAATGCACTCACCACTAAGAAGTCTCTGAGTATTCTTCTGTCTAGATTTTATGTGAAGATATTTCCTTTTCCAGCACAGCACTCAAACGCCCCAAATATCAAATTGAAGATACTACAAAAAGAGTGTTTCAAACTGAACTATCAAAAGGAATGTTCAAGACTGTGAGTTGAATTCATAAAGCACAGGGAAGTTTCTGACAATGCTTCTGTCTAATTATGATGAGAAAATATCTCCTTTTCCAGCATAGGCCTCAAGCGCTCCAAATATCCACTTGCCGATACTACAAAATGGGTGTTTCAAAACTGCTGTATCAAAAGGAAGGTTCCACATGGTGAGTTGAATGCATACATCACAAAGATGTTTCTGAGAATGCTTCTGTCTACTTTTTATGTGAAGATATTTCCTTTTCCAGCATAGGCCTCAAATTATTCCAAATATCCACTTGCAGATTCTACAAAAGAGTGTTCCAAAACTGCTCAATCAAAAGATGGTTCAAGTCTTTGAGTTGAATGCACTCATCACAAAGAAGTTTCTGAAATTGCTTCTGTCTAGTTTTTCTGTGAAGATATTTCCTTTTCCAGCATAGCACTCAAGGCTCCCCAAATATCAACTGGCAGACACTACAAAAAGAGTGTTTCAAACCTGAGCTATCAAAAGGAATGTTCAAGTCTGTGAGTTGAATTCATAAAGCACAGGGAAGTTTCTGATAATGCTCCGGTCTAATTTTTATGTGAAGATATTTCCTTTTCCAGCATAGGCCTCAAGCGCTCCAAATATCCACTTGCAGATTCTACAGAAAGGGTGTTTCAAAACTTCTCTATCAAAAGAAAGGTTCAACTCTGATAGTTGAATGCATACATCACAACGAAGTTTCTGAGAACGCTTCTGTCTACTTTTTATGTGGATATATTTCCTTTTCCAGCATAGGCCTCAAATTGCTCCAAACATCCACTTGCAGATTCCACAAAAAAGTGTTTCAAAATTGCTCTATCAAAAGAAGGTTCAAGTCTTTGAGTTGAATGCACTCATCACAAAGAATTTTCTGAGATTGTTTCTGTCTATTTTTTATGTGAAGATATTTCCTTTTCCAGCATAGGCCTCAAAGCCCTCAAAACATCCACTTGCAGATTATATAAAAAGAATGTTTCAGAACTATTCTATCAAAAGGAAGGTTCAATTCTGTGAGTTGAATGCATTCATAACAAAGAAGTTTCTGAGAGTACTTCTGTCTAATTTTTATGTGAAGATATTTCCTTTTCCAGTGTAGGCCTCATAGTGCTAGAAATATCCACTTGCAGCTTCTACAAAAGGAGTGTTCCAAAACTGCTCTATCAAAAGGAAGGTTCAAGTCTGTGAGTTGAAGGCACTCATCATGGATATTCCCTTTTCCATCGTAGGCCTCAAAGCCCTCCAAATATCCACTTGCTGATTCCATAAAAAGAGTGTTTCAAAAGTCTTCTGTCAAATGGAAGTTTCAACTCTGTGATTTGAATGCACTCATCACCAAGAAGTTTCTGAGAATGCTTCTGTCTGGTTTCTATGTGATGATATTTTCTTTTTCAGCATAGAACACAAAGCTGTCCAAATATCCACTTGCAGATTCTACAATAACAGTATTTCAAAACTGCTCTATCAAAAGGAAGGTTCAAGTCTGTGAGTTGAATGCATAAATCACAGGGAAGTTTCTGTGAATGCTTCTTTAATATTTTTATGTGAAGATTTTCCCTTTTCCAGCATAGTCCTCAAATATCTCCAAATATCCACTGGCAGATTCTACAAAAAGTGTGTTTCAAAACTGCTCTATCAAAACGAATGTTCAACTCTGTGAGTTGAATGCACACATTACAAAGAAGTTTCTGAGAATGCTTCTGTCTAGTTTTTAAGTGAGGATATTTCCTTTTACAGCATGGGTCTCAAAGGACTCCAAATATCCCCTTGAAGATTCTACAAAGAGAGTTTTTCAAAACTCTTATATCAAAAGGAAGGTTCATCTCTGTGAGTTCAATGCACTGATCACAGAGAAGTTTCTGAGAATACTGCTGTCTAGTTTTTATTTGAAGATATTTCCCTTTCCAGCATAGGCCTCAAAGTGCTCCAAATATCCACTTGCAGATTCTACAAAAAGTGTCTTAGAAAACTGCTCTATGAAAAGGAAGGTTCAAGTCTGTGAGTTGAATGCACTCATAACAAAGAAGTTTCTGAGAATGCTTCTGTCTAGTTTTTATATGAAGATATTTCCTTTTCCATCATAGGCCTCAATGCACCCAAATATCCACTTGCAGATTCTACACAGGGAGTGTTTCAAAACTGCTCTATGAAAAGAAAGGTTCAACTCTGCGAGTTCAATACACTCATCACAAAGTACTGTCTGAGAATGCTTTTGTCTATTTTTTATGTGAAGATATTTCCCTTTCCAGCATAGGCCTCAAAGCGCTCCAAATATCCAACTGCAGATTCCACAAAGGAGTGTTTCAAAACGGCTCTATCAAAAGGAAAGTTCAAGTCTGTCAGTTGAATGCACTCATCATGAAGAAGTTTATGAGAACACTTCAGCTTAATTTTTATGTGAAGACATTACCTTTTCCAGCATAGGCCACAAAGCGATCCAAATATCCACTTGCAGATACTACAAAACGAGTGTTTCAAAACTGCTCTATCAAAAGGAAGGCTCAAGTCTGTGAGTTGAATGCACTCATCTCAAAGAACTTTCTGAGAATGCTTCTGCTTAGCTGTTATGTGAAGATGTTTCCTTTTCCTGCATAGGCCTCTAAGCGCTCCAATTATCCACTTGCAGATTGTACAAAAAGAGTGTTTCAAAACTGTTCTATAAAAGGGAAAGTTCAACTCTGTGAGTTCAATGCTGTCATCACAGAGAAATTTCTGAGAATGCTTCTGTCTAGTTTTTATATGAAGATATTTCCTTTTCCATCATAGGCCTCAAAATGCTCCAAATATGCACTTGCAGATTCTACAAAAAGAGTGTTTCAAAACTGTTCTATCAAAAGTAATGTTCAACTCTGTGAGATGAATGCACTCATCATAAAGAAGTTTCTGAGAATGTTTCCGTCTAGTTTTTCTGTGAAGATATTTCCTTTTCCAGCATAGGCCTCAAATCGCTCCAAATATCCACATGCAGATTCTACAATAAGAGTTTTTTGAAACTGCTCTGTCAAAACGAAGGTTCAAATATGTGACCTAAATGCCTAAAGCAAAGTGAAATTTTTGAGAATGCTTCTGTCTACATTTTATGTGAAGATATTCCCTTTTCCAGCATAGGCCAGAAAGTGCTCCAAATATCCACTTGCAGATTCTACAAAAAGTGTGTTTCAAAACTGCTCCATCAAAGGAAACTTCAAGTCTGTGAGTTGAATTCATAAAGCACAGGAAAGTTTCTTAGAATGCTTCTGTCTAGTTTTTATGTGAAGATATTCCCTTTTCCAGCAAAGGCCAGAAAATGCTCCAAATATCCACTTGCAGATTCTATAAAAAGTGTGTTTCAAAACTACTCAATCAAAAGGAAAGTTCAAGTCTGTGAGTTGAATTCATAAAGCACAGGGCAATTTCTTAGCATGCTTCTGTCAAGTTTTTATGTGAACATATTTCCTTTTCCATCATAGGCCTCAAAGCGATCCAAATATCCCCTTTCAGATTCTACAAAAGGGTGTTTCAAAACTTCTCTACCTAAAGGAAGGTTCAATTCTGTGAGTTGAGTGCACACATCACAAAGAAGTTTCTGAGAATGCTTCTGTCTAGTTTTTATGTGAAGACACTTCCTTTTCCAGCATAGGCCTCAAAGTGCTCCAAATATCCAATTGCAGATTCCACAAAAAGAGCGTTTCAAAACGACTCTATCAAAAGGAAAGTTCAAGTTTGTCAGTTGAATGCACTCATCATGAAGAAGTTTCTGAGAATGCTTCAGGTCAATTTTTATGCGAAGACATTACCTTTTCCAGCATAGACCTCAAAGCGGTCCAATTATCCACTTGCAGTTTCTTCAGTAAGAGTGTTTCAAAACTGCTCTATCAAAGGGAAGGTTCAAGTCTGTGAGATAAATGCACAATGCACAGGAAGTTTCTGATAATGCTTCTGTCTTGATTTTATGTGAAGATATTCCCTTTTACAGCATAGGCCTCAAAGCGCTCCAAATATCCACTTGCAGATTCTACAAAAAGAGTGTTTCAAAACTGCTCTATCAAAAGGAAGGTTCAAGTCTGTGAGTTGAATTCGTAAAGCACAGGGTAGTTTCTGAGAATGTTTCTGTCTAGTTCTTATGTGAAGATATTTCCTTTTCCAACATAGGCCTCAAAGCTCTCCAAATATCCACTTGCAGATCCCATAAAAAGGGTGTTTCAAAACTTCTCTATCAAAAGGAAGGTTCAACACTGTTAGTTGAATGTGCACATCACAAAGAAGTTTCTGAGAATTCTTCTGTCTAGTTTTTATGTGAAAATATTTCCTTTTCCAGCATAGTCACCAAAGCTCTCCAAATATACACTTGCAGATTCTACAAAGAGAATGTTTCAAAACTGTTCTCTCAAAAGGAAGGTTCAACTCTGTGAGTTGAATGCACTCATTGCAGAAAATTTTCAGAGGATGTTTCTGTCTTGTTTTTATGTGATAATATTTCCTTTTCCAACATCAGCCTCTAAGTGCTCCACATATCCACTTGCAGATTCTACAAAAAGAGTATTTCAAAACTGCTCTATGGAAAGGAAGGTCCAAGTCTGTAAGTTTAATGCACTCATCAAAAGATATTTCTAAGAATGCTTCTGTCTAGTTTTTATGTGAAGATATTTCCTTTTCCAGCATCAGCCTCAAAGCGCTCCAAATATCCACTTGCAGATTCTACAAAGAGAGTTTTCCAAAACTGTTCTACCAAAACGAAGGTTCAACTCTGTGAGTTGAATGCACACATCACAAAGAAGTTTTGGAGAAAGCTTCTACTTAATTTTTGTAAGAAGATGTTTCCTTTTCCAGAATAGGCCTCAAAGCGCTCCAAACATGCACTTGCAGATTCTACAAAAGGAGTGTTTCAAAACTGTTCTATGAAAAGTTAGCTTCAAGTCTGTGAGTTGAATGGACCCATCACAGATACTTCCTTTTCCATCATAGACCTCAAATCACTCTCTATATCCACCTGCAGATTCTTTAAAAAGAGGGTTTCAAAACTGTTCTATTAAAAAGAGGGTTCAACTCTATGAGTTGAAAGCACTCATAACTAAGAATATGATGAGAGTACTTCTGTCTAGTTTTTATGTGAAGATATTTAGTTTTCCAGCATAGGCCTCAAAGCGCTCCAAATGTCCACTTGCAGACTCTACAAAAAGAGTGTTTCAAAACTGCTCTAACAAAAGGAAGGTTCAAGTCTGGGAGTTGAATGCACTCATCACTAAGAATTTTGTGAGAATGCTTCAGACTAGTCTTTATGTGAAGATATTTCCTTTTCCAGCATAGGCCTCAAAGTGCTCAAAATATCCACTTGGAGATTCTAGAAAAAGAGTGCTTCAAAACTGTTCTATCAAAAGGAAGGTTCAAATTTCTGAGTGAAATGCACTTATCACAAGGTAGTTTCTGAGAATTCTTCTGACTATTTTTAATGTGAAGATGTTTCCATTTCCAGCATAGGCCTCAAAGCGCTCCAAATATCCACTTGCAGATTCTACAAAAAGAGTGTTTCAAAACTGCTCTATCAAAAGGAAGGTTCAAGTCTGTGAGTTGAATGCACTCATCACAAAGGAGTTTCGGAGAATGCTTCTATTTTTTATGTGAAGATATATCCTTTTAAAGTGTACACCTGAAAGCGCTCCAAATATCCACTTGCAGATTCTACAAAGAGAGTGTTTCAAATCTGTTATATCAAAAGGAAGGTTCAACTCTGTGAGTTGAATGCACTCATCACAGAGAAGTTTCTGAGAATGCTTCTGTCTGGTTTTTATGTGAAGATATTACCATTTCCATCGTAGGTCTCAATGCACTCCAAATATTCATTTGCAGATTCTGCAAAAATAGTGTATCAAAACTGTTCTATCAAAGGCAAGGTTCAACTCCGTGAGTTGAATGCATGCATCACAAAGAAGTTTCTGAGAATGCTTCTGTCTAGTTTTTATATGAAGATACTTACTTTTCCAGCCTAGGCCTCAAAGCGCTCCAAATATTCACTTGCAGATGCTACAAAAAGAGTGTTTCAAAACTGCTCTATGAAAAGGAAGGTTCAAATCTGTTAGTTGAATGCACTCATCATAAAGAAGTTTCTGAGAATGCTTCTGCTTAGTTTTTATGTGAAGATATTTCCCTTTCCAGCATAGGCCTCAAAGCACTCCAAATATCCACTTGCAGATTGTTCAAAAGAGTGTTTCAAAACCGTTCTGTCAAAAGGAAGGTTCAACTCTATGAGTTGAATGCAGTCATCACAGAGAAGTTTCTGAGAATTCTTCTGTCTAGTTTTTATGAGAAGGTATTTCCTTTTCCATCATAAGCCCCAAAGTTTTCCAAATATCCACTTGCAGATTCTACAAAAAGAGTATTTCAAAACTCCTCTAACAAAAGAAAGGTTCAAACCTGTGAGTTGAATGAACACATCCCAAAGTAGTTTCTGAGAATGCTTCCATCTAGTTTTTATGTGAAGTTATTTCCTTTTCCAACACAGGCCTCAAAGCGCTCCAATATCAACTTGCAGATTGTACAGAAAGAGTGTTTCAAAACTGTTCTATCAAAGGAAGGTTGAATTCTGTGAGTTGAATGCACACATCACAAAGAAGTTTCTGAAAATCCTTTTGTCTATTTTTTATGTGAAGATATTTCCTTTTCCAGCATAGGCCTCAAAGCCCTCCAAATATCCACTTGCAGATTCTACAAAAAGAGTGTTTGAAAACTGCTCTATCAAAAGGATGGTTTAAGCCTGTGATTGAATTCACTCATCACAAAGAAGTTTCTTAGAATGCTTCCATTAATTTTTTGTGTGAAGATATTTCCGTTTCCAGAATAGGCCTCAAAGTGCTCCAAATATCCACTTGCAGATCCTACAAAAAGAGTGTTTCAAAACTGCTCTATTAAAAGGAAAGTTCAAGTATGTAAGTTGAATGTGTAAAGCACAGTGAAGTTTCTGAGAATGATTCTCTGTAGTTTTTATGTGAAGATATTTCCTTTTCCAGCATAGGCCTCAAAGTGCTCCATATATTCAGTTGCAGATTCCACAAAAATGGTGTTTCAAAACTGCTATATCAAACGGAAGGTTCAACTATGTTAGTTGAACGCACTCATCACAAAGATGTTTCTGAGAATGCTTCTGTCTAGGTTTTATGTGAAGATGTTTCCTTTTCCAGCATAGGCCGGAAAGTGCTCCAAGTATCCACTTGCAGATTTTAAAAAAGGTTGTTTCAAAACTGCTCTATCAAAAGGAAGTTTAAACTCTGTGAGCTGAATGCACTCATCCCAAAGAAGTTTCTGAGAATGCTTCTGTCTAGTTTTTATGTGAAGATATTTACTTTTCCAGTATAGGCCTCAAAGCACTCCAAATATCCACTTGCAGATTCTACAAAAGGGTGTTTCCAAACTGCACTATCAAAAGCATGGTTCAACTCTGTGAGTTGAATGCACACATCACAAAGAAGTTTCTGAGAATGCTTCTGTTTAGTTTTTATGTGAATATATTTCCTTTTCCAGCACAGGCCTCAAATTGCTCCATATATCCACTTGCAGATTGTACAAAAATGGTGTTCCAAAGCTGCTCAATCAAAGGGAAGGTTCAATCTGTGAGTTGAATACAATCATTACAGAGAAGTTCCTTGGAAAGCTTCTTTCTAGTTTTTATGTGAAGATATTTCCTTTTCCATCATAGGCCTTAAAGCGCTCCAAATATCCGCATGCAGATTATACAAAAAGAGTGTTTCAAAACACTTCTATGAAAAGGAAGGTTCAACTGTGTGAGTTGAATGCACTCATCACTAAGAAGTCTCTGAGAATGCTTCTGTCTAGTTTTTGTGTGAAGATATTTTCTTTTCTAGCATAGGCCGCAAAGTCCTCCAAATATAAATTGCTGATCCTACAAAAAGTGTGTTTCAAATCTCTTCTATCAATAGGAAAGTTCAACTCTGTGAGTTGAATGCACTCATCACAGAGAACTTTCTGAGAATGTATCTGTCTAGTTTTAATGTGACGATCTTTCTTTTTCCATCATAGGTCTCAAAGTGTTCCTAATATAAACTTACAGATTGAACGGAAACACTGTTTCAAAACTATCCTATCATAAAGCAGATTCAACTCTGCGAGTTGAATGCACTCATCACAAAGCAGTTTCTGAGAATATTTCTGTCTAATTTTTGTGTGAGGATATTTCCTTTTCCAGCATAGGCCCCAAAGCACTCCAAGTATCCACTTGCAGATTCTACAAAGAGAGTGTTTCCAAAGTATCTATCAAAAGGAAGTTTCAACTCTGTCAGTTTAATGCACTCTTTCTGAGAATGCTTCTGTCTAGTTTTTATGTGAAGATATTTCCTTTTCCCGCATAGACCTCAAAGCGCTCCAAATATCCACTTGCAGATTGTACAAAAAGGGTGTTTCAAAACTGCTCTATCAAAAGGAAGGTTCAATTCTGTGAGTTGAATGCACACATCACAAATAAGTTTCTGATAACGCTTCTGTCTATTTTTTATGTGAAGATATTTCCTTTTCCAGCATTGACCTCAAAGTGCTCCAAATATCCACTTGCAGATTCTACAAAAAGGGTGGTTCAAAACTGCTCTATCAAAAGTAAGCTTCAACTCTGTGAATGAATGCACACATCACAATGAAGTTTCTGAGAATGCTTCTGTTTAGTTTTTATGTGAAGATATTTCCTTTTCCAGCTTACGCCTCAAAGCATTCAATCTATCCACTTGCAGAATCTACTAAAAGTGTGTTTCAAAACTGCTGATTCAAAAGCAAGGTTCAACTCCGTGAGTTGAATGTGCACATCACAAAGAAGTTTCTGAAAATGCTTCTGTCTAGTTTTTATGTGAAAATATTTTCTTTTATAGCATAGGCCTCATAGCGCTCCAAATATCCACCTTCAGATTCTACCAAAAGAGTTTTTCAAAACTGCTCTATCAAAAGGAAAGTTCAAATCTGTGAGTTGAATGCATTCATCACAAAGATGTTTCTGAGAATTCTTCTGTATAACTTTTATGTGAAGACATTTCGTTTTCCAGCATAGGCCTCATAGCGCTCCAAATATCCACTTGCAGATTCTACAAAAAGAGTGTTTCAAAACTTTTCTATCAAAAGAAAATGTCAACTGAGGGATTTCAATGCACTCATCACAGAGAAGTTTATGAGAATTCTTCTGTCTAGTTTTTATGTGAAGATATTTCCTTTTCCATTATAGGTCTCAAAGCACTCCAAATATCCACTTGCAGATTCTACAAAAAGAGTAGTTCAAAACCGTTCTATCAAAAGGAAGGTTCAGCTCTGTGAGTTGAATGCACTCATCTAAAAGAAGTTTCCGATAGAGCTTCTGTCTTGTTTTTATGTGAAGATATTTCCTATTCCAGCATAGGCTTGAAAGTGCTCCAAATATCGACTTGCAGATTCTACAAAAAGAGTGTTTCAAATCTGCTTTATCAAAAGGCAGGTTCAAGCCTGTAAGATGAATGCACACATCTCAAAGAAGTGTGTGAGAATTCTTCAATCTAGTTTTTATGTGAAGTTGTTTCCTTTTCCAGCAAAGGCCTCAAAGCACTCCAAATAATAACTTGGAGATTCTAAAAAAAGAATGTTTCAAAAGTGTTCTATCCAAAGGAAGGTTCAACTCTGTGAGTTGAATGTGCACATCACAAAGAAATTTCTCAGAATGCTTCTGTCTAGTCTTTATGTGAAGATATTTCCTTTTGCAGCATAGGCCTCAAAAAGCTGCAAATATCCACGTGTATATTCTATAAAAAGAGTGTTTCAAAATTGTTGCATGAAAAGAAAAGTACAACTCTGTAAGTTGAATTCACTCATCACAGAGAAGATTCTGAAAATGCTTCTGTCTAGTTTTTATGTGAAGATATTTCCTTTTCAATCATAAGCCTCAAATTGCTCCAAATATCCACTTGAAGATTCTAAAAGAAGAGTTTTTCAAATTTCGTCTATCAAAAGGATGGTTCAAGTCTGTCAGTTGAATTCAGTAATCACAAAGAAGTTTCTTAGAATGCTTCCATTGAGTTTTTATGTGAAGATATTTTCTTTTGTATCATAGACCTCAAAGCGCTACAAATATCCACGTGTAGATTCTACAAACAGAGGGTTTCAAAACTGCCGCATCAAAAGGAAAGTTCAAGTCTGTGAGTTGAATGCATAAAGCAGAGGGAAGTTTCTGAGAATGCTTCTCTCTAGTTTTTATGTGAAGATATTTCCTTTTCCAGCATAGGCCTCAAACCACTCCAAATATCCACTTGCAGATTCCACAAAAATGGTGTTTCAAAACTGCTATATCAAATGGAAAGTTCAACTCCATTAGTTGAATGCACTCATCACATAGAAGTTTCTGAGAATGCTTCCCTTTAGTTTTTATGTCATGATATTTCCTTTTCCAGCATAGGCCTCAAAGCGCTCCAAATATCCACTTGCAGATACTACAAAAAGGGTGTTTCGAAACTGCTCTATCAAAAGTAAGGTTCAAACCTGTGAGTTGAATGCACACATCGCAAAGAAGTTTCTTAGAATGCTTCGGTTTAGTTTTTATGTGAAGATATTTCCTTTTCCAGCATAGGCCTCAAAACATTCCAAATATCCACTTGCAGATTCTACAAAAAGTGTGTTTCAAAACTGCTGTTTCAACACGAAGTTTCAACTCTGTGAGTTGAATGCACACATCACAAAGAAGTTTCTGAGAATGCTTCTGTCTACTTTTTATGTGAAGATATTTCCTTTTCTTGCACAGGCCTCATAGCACTCCAAATATCCACTTTCAGATTCTGCCAAAAGAGTGTTTCAAAACTGCTCTATTAAAAGAAAGTTCAAGTCTGTGAGTTAAGTGCATTCATCATAAAGATGTTTCTGTGAATTCTTCTGTCTAGTTTTTTGTGAACATATTTCTTTTTCCAGCTTAGATCTCAAAGCGCTCAAAATATCCACTTGCAGATCCTACAAAAAGAGAGTTTCAAAACTGTTATATCAAAAGAAAGGTTCAACTAAGGGAGTTCAATGCACTCATCACAGAGAAGTTTCTGAGAATACTGCTGTCTAGTTTTTATGTGAAGATATTTCCTTTTCCAGAATAGGCCTCAAAGCGCTCCAAATATCCACTTGCAGATTCTACAAAAAGAGTGTTTCAAAACTGCTCTATCAAAAGGAACGCTCATCTCTGTGAATTGAATGTGCTCATCACAAAGAAGTTTCTGAGGATTCTTCTGTCTAGTTTTTATGTGAAGATATTTCCGTTTCCAGCATAGGCCTCAAAGTCCTCCAAATATCCACTTGCAGATTCTACAAAAAGAGGGTTTCAAAACTGCTCTATCAAAAGGAAGGCTCATATTGGTGAGTTGAATGTGCTCATCACAAAGAAGTTTCTGAGAATGCTACTGTCTAGTTTTAATGTGAAGATATTTCCTTTTCCAGCATAGGCCTCAAAGTGCTCCAAATATCCACTTGCAGATTATTGAAACAGAGTGTTTCAGCACTGTCCTATCAAAACGAGGGTTCAACTCTGAGAGTTGAATGGACTCATCACATAGAAGTTTCCCAGAATCCTTCTGTTTAGTTTTTATGTGAAGATGTTTCCATTTCCAGCATAGGCCTCAAAGAGCTCCAAATATCCACTTGCAGATTTTACAGAAAGGGTGTTTCAAAGCTGCTCTATGAAAAGGAATTTTAAACTCTGTGAGTTGAATGCACTCATCACAAAGAAGTTACTCATAGTGCTTCTGTCTAGTTTTTATTTGAAGGTATTTAATTTTCCAGTATAGGCCTCCAAGCGCTCCAAATATCCACTAGCAGATACTACAAAAAGGGTGTTTCAAAACTGCTCTATCAAAAGTATGGTTCACCTCTGTGAGTTGAATGCACATATAACAAAGAAGTTTCTGAAATGCTTCTGTTTTGTTTTCATGAGAAAATATTTCCTTTTCCATCATAGGTCTCAAACCGCTCCAAATATCCTCCTGCAGATTCCACAAAAAGTGTGTTTGAAAACTGTTCTGTCAAAAGGAAAGCTCAACTCTGTGGGTTGAAAGCACTCATCACAGAGAACTTTCTGAGAATGCATCTGTCTATTTTTTATGAGAAGATATTTACTTTTCGAGCATAGGCCTCAAAGCATTCCAAATATCCACTTGCAGATTCTACTAAAAGTGTGTTTCAAAACTGCTGTTTCAAAAGTAAGGTTCAACACTGTGAGTTGAATGCACACATCCCAAAGAATTTTCTGAGAATGCCTCTGTCTAGTTTTTATGTGAAGATATTCAATTTTCTAGCATAAGCCTCATAGCACCCCAAATATCCACTTTCAGATTCTACCAAAAGAATTTTTCAAAACTGCTCTATCAAAAGGAAAGTTCAAGTCTGTGAGTTGAACGCACTCAACACAAAGATATTTCTGAGAATTCTTCTGTCTAGTTTTTATGTGAAGATATTTCCTTTTCCAGCATAGGCCTCAAAGGGCTCCAAATATCCACTTGTAGATTCTACAAAAAGAGTGTTTCAAAACTGTTCTATAAAAAGAAAGTTTCATCTCAGGGTGTTCAGTTCACTCATCACAGAGAAGTTTCTGAGAATACTTCTGTCTAGTTATTATGTGAAGATATTTCCTTTTCCATCATAGGCCTCAAAATGCTCTTAATATCCACTTGCAGATTCTACAAAAAGAGTGTTTCAAAACTGTTCTATGAAAAGGAAGGTTCAACTCTGTGAGTTGAATGCACTCATAAAAAAGAAATTTTCGTGAATGCTTCTGTCTTGTTTTTATGTGAAGATATTTCCTTTTCCAGCGTAGGCCTCATAGCACCCCAAATATCCACTTGTAGTTCCGACAAAAAGAGTGTTTCAAAACTTCTCTATCAAAAGGAAGGCTTAACTCTGTGAGGTGAATGAGCTCATCACAAAGAAGTTTCTGAGAATGATTCTGTCTAATTTTTGTGTGAAGATATTTCCTTAACCAGCATAGGCCTCAAAGCACTCCAAATATACACTTGTAGATTCTACAAAAAGAGTGTTTCACAACTTCTCTATTTAAAGGAAGTCTCACGTCTGTGAGATGAATGTGCTCATCACAAAGAAGTTTCTGAGAATGCTCCTGTCTAGTTTTTATATAAAGATATAACCCTTTCCAGGATAGGCCTCAAATTGCTCCAAATATCCAACTGCAGATTCTACAAAAAGAGTGTTTCAAAACTGTTCTTTCAAAACAAAGGTTCAACTCTGAGATTTGAATGCACTCATCACATAGAAGTTTATCAGAATGCTTCTGTCTAATTTTTATTTGAAGATATTTCCTTTTCCATCACCGGCATCAAAGCACTCCAAATATCCACTTGCAGATTTTATAAAAGGGGTGTTTCAAGACTGCTCTTAAAAAGCAAAGTTAAACTCTGTGAGTTCAACTCACTCATCACAAAGAAGTTTCTGAGAATGCTTCCATCTAGTTTTTATCTGAAGATATTTACTTTTCCAGTATAGGACTCAAAGCACTGAAAATATCCACTTGCAGAGCCTACAAAAAGCGTGTTTCAAAAATGCTGTTTCAAAAGTACGGTTCAACTCTGTGAGTTGAATGCACACATCACGAAGAAGTTGGTGAGGATGCTTCTGTTTCGTTTTTATGTGAAGTTATTTCCTTTTACCACATAAGCCTCAAAGCGCTCCAAATATACACTTGCAGATTCTGTAAAAACAGTGATGCAAAACTGTTCTATCAATAGGAAGGTCCAAATCGGATAGTTTAAGGCCCACGTCATAAAGAAGATTCTGAGAATGCTTCTGTTTAGTTTTTCTGTGAAGACATTTCCTTTTCCAGCATAGGCCTCAAAGCATTCTAAATATCCACTTGCAGATTCTACTAAAAGTGTGCTTCAAAACTGCTGTTTCAAAAGGAAGTTTCAACTCTGTGAGTTGAATGCACCCATCATAAACAAGTTTCTGAGAAAGCTTCTGTCTAGTTTTTACGTGAAGATATTTCCTTTTCCAGCAAATGCTACATAGCACTCCAAATATCCACTTTCAGATTCCACTAAAAGAGTATTTCAAACTGCTCTATTGAAAGGAAAGTTCAATTCCGTGAATTGAATGCACTCATCACCAAGATGTTTTTGAGAATTCTTCTGTCTAGTTTTTACGTGAAGATATTTCCTTTTCTAGGGTAGGCCTCAAAGCGCTCCAAAAATCCACTTGCAGATTCTACAAAAAGAGTGTTTCAAAACTGTCCTATCAAAAGAAAGTTTCAACTCAGTGAGTTCAATGCAATCATCACAAAGAAGGTTCTGAGAATGCTTCTGTCTAGTTTTTATGTGAAGATATTTCCTTTTCCAGCATAAGTCTCAAAGGGCTACAAATATCCACTTGCAGTTCCTACAAAAAGGGTGTTTCAAAACTGCTCTGTCAAAAGGAATGGTCGGTTCTGTGAGTTGAATGCTCACATTACAAAGAAGTTTCTGAGAATGCTTCAATCTAGTTTTTATGTGAAGTTATTTCCTTTTCCAGGATAGACCTCAAAGCACTCAAAATATCCAACTGTAGATTCTACAAAAAGAGTGCTTCAAACCTGTGCTATCAAAGGGAAGGTTCAACTCTTTGATTTGAATGCATAAAGCATGGGGAAGTTTCTCAGAATGCTTCTGTCAAGTTCTTATGTGAAGATACTCCTTTTTCCAGTGTAGCCCTCAAAGCACTCCAAATATCCACCTGCAGATTTTACAAAAAGTGTGCTTCAAAACCGATTTATCAAAAGGAAGGTTCAAATCCGTGAGTTGAATGCACTCATCACTAAGAAGTTTCTGAGAATGCTTCAGTCTAGTTTTTATGTGAAGATATTTTCTTTTCCAGCATATGCCTCAAAGCGCTCAAAATATCCACTTGCTGATTCTGAAAAAATGGTGTTTCAAAACTGCTCCACCAAAAATACTGTTCAACTCTGTGAATTGAATGCACACATCACAAAGAATTTTCTGAGAATCCTTTTCTTTAGTTTTTATGTGAAGGTATTCCCTTTTCTAGCATAGGCCTCAATGAGCTCCAAATATTCACTTGCAGATACTACAAAAAGGGTGCTTCAAAACTACCCTATCAAAAGGAAGGTTCAACTCTTTGACTTCAATGCACTCATCACAGAGAAGTTTCTGAGCATGGTTCTGTCTAGTTTTTATGTGAAGATATTTTCTTTTCCATCATAGGCCTCAAAGCTCTCCAAATATCCACTTGCAGATTCTACAAAGAGAGTGTTTCAAAACAGTTCTATGAAAAGGAAGGTTCAACTGCATTAGATGAATGTACTCATCACAAAGAAGTTTCTCAGAATACTTCTCTGTAGTTTTAATGTGAAGATATTTCCTTTTCCAGCAGAGGCCTCAAAGCGCTACAAATATCCACCTGCAGATTCTACAAAAAGGATGTTCCAAAACTGCTCTATCAAAAGTCATGTTCAACTCTGTGAGTTGAGTGCACACATCACAAAGAAGTTCCTGAGAATGCATCTGTTTAGTTTTTATGTGAAGATATTTCCTTTTCCATAAAAGGCCTCAAAGCGCTCCCAATATCCACTTGCAGATTCTACTAAATGTGTGTTTTAGACTGCTGTTTCAAAAGAAAGGTTCAACACTGTGAGTTGAATGCACACATCACAAAGAAGTTTCTGAGAATGCTTCCGACTAGTTTTTATGTGAAGATATTTCCTTTTCCAACAAAGGCCTCATAGTGCTCCAAATATCCTCTTTCAGATTCTACCAAAAGAGTGTTTCAAAACTGCTCTATCAGAGAGAAGGTTCAAGTCTGTGAGTTGAATGCACTCATCACAAAAAAGTTTCTGAGAATGCTTCTGCTCATGTTTTATGGGAAGATAATTCCTTTTCCAGAGCAGGTCTCAAACTGCTCCAGATAATCTCTTGCAGATTCTACCACTAGAGTGTTTCAAAACTGTTCTATCTAAAGGAATGTTGAACTCTGTGAGTTAAATGCAATCATCACA
Organism: Pongo pygmaeus; assembly: GCF_028885625.2. Lineage (NCBI taxonomy): Eukaryota > Metazoa > Chordata > Mammalia > Primates > Hominidae > Pongo > Pongo pygmaeus. Next base: position 5,318,112 of record NC_085931.1, read on the forward strand.
GAGAAGTGTATGAGAATGCTTCCGACTAGTTTTTAGGTGAAGATATTTCCTTTTCCAGCACAGGCCTCAAAGCGCTCCAAATATCCACTTGCAGATTCTACAAAAAGAGTATTTAAAATCTGCCCTTTCAAAAGGAAGTTTCGAGTCTGTGAGTTGACTGCATGAAGCACAGGGAAGTTTCTGAGAATGCTTCTATCTAGTTTTTATGTGAAGATATCCCCTTTTTCACCATAGGCCTCAAATCGCTCTAAATATCCACTTGCAGAGTCTACAAAAAGGGTGTTTCAAAACTGCCCTATCAAAAGGAAGGCTCAAGCCTGTGAGTTGAATGCATAAGGCACAAGGAAGTCTCTGAGAATGCTTCTGTCTAGTTCTTATGTTCGGATATTCCCTTTTTAAAGCATAGGCCTCAAATTGCTCCAAATATCCACTTGCAAATTCTACAAACAGAGTGTTTCAAAACTGTTCTATCCAAAGGAAATTTCAACCCTGTGAGTTGAGTGCACTCGTCACAAAGAAATTTCTGAGAATGCTTCTGTCTAGTTTTTATGTGAAGATATTCCCTTTTCCAGCATAGGCCTCAAATTGCTCCAAATATCCACTTGTAGATTCTATAAAAAGAGTGTTTCAAAACTGCTCTATCAAAAGGAATGTTCAAGTCTCCGAGTTGAATGCACTCATCAAAAAAATGTTACTGAGAATGATTCTGCTTAGTTTTTATGGGAAGATATTCCCTTTTCCATCATAGGCCTCAAAGCGCTCCAAATAATTTTTGTAGATTCTACAAAGAGAGTGATTAAAAACTGTTCTACCAAAAGGAAGGTTGAATTCTGTGAGTTGAATGCACTCATCACAGAGAAGTGTCTGAGAATGCTTCTGTCTAATTTTTATGTGAAGATATTTCCTTTTCCAGCATAGGTCTCAAAGCACTCCAAATATCCACTTGCAGATTCTACTAAAAGAGTGTTTCAAAACTTTTCTATTAAAAGGAAGGTTCAACTCTGTAAGCTGAATGCATTCATCACAAAGAAGTTTCGGAGAATGCTTTTGTCTAGTTTTTATGTGAGGATATATCCTTTCCCAGCATAGGCCTCAAAGCGCTCCAAATATCCACTTGCAATTTCTACAAAAAGAGTTTTTCAAATCTGCTCTTTCAAAAGGAAGGTTCAAGTCTGTGAGTTGAATGCATAAAGCACACTGAAGTTTCTGAGAATGCTTCCACCTAGTTTTTATGTGAAGATATTCCCTTTTACACCACAGGCCTCAAATCGTTCCAAATATCCACTTGCAGATTCTACAAAAAGGGTGTTTCAAAACTGCTGAATCAAAAGGAAGTTTTTAGTCTGTTAGATGAATGCACGCATCACAAAGAAGTTTCAGAGAATGCTTCTGTCTAGTTTTTATGTGAAGATATTTCCTTTTCCAGATTATGCCTCAAAGCACATCAAATATCCACTTGCAAATTCTTCAAAAGGAGTGTTTCAAAACTGCTCTATCAAAAAGAAAGTTCAAGTCTGTGAGTACAATGTGCTCATCATAGAGAAGTTTCTGAGAATGCTTCTGTATAGTTTTTATGTGAAGATATTTCCTTTTACAGCGTAGGCCTCATAGCGCTCCAAATATCCACTTGCAGATTCTACAAAAAGAGTGTCTCAAAACTGCTATATCGAAAGAAAGATTTAAGTCTCTGAGTTGAATGCACTCATCACTAAGAACTTTGTGAGTATGCTTCTGCTTAGTTTTTATGAGAACATATTTCCATTTCCAGCATAGGCCTCAAAGTGCACCAAGTATCCACATTCAGATTCTACAAAGAGAGTGTTACAAAACTGTTCTAAAGAAAGGAAGTTTCAACTCTGTGGGTTGAATGCACTCATCACAAAGAAGTTTCTGAGAATGCTTCTGTCTAGTTTTTAGGTGAAGATATTCCCTTTTTCATCATAGGCCTCAAATCGCTCCAAATATCCAATTGCAGATTCTACAAAAAGAGTGTTTCAAAACTGCTCTATCAACAGGAAGGTTCAAGTATGTGAGTTGAACGCATGAAGCACAGGGAAGTTTCTGGGAATGCTTCTGTCTAGTTTTTATGTGAAGATTTCTCTTTCTACAGCATAGGCCTCAAATCACTCCAAATACCCACTTGCAGATTCTACAAAAAGAATGTTTCAAAACTGTTCTATCAAAAGGAATGTTCAAGTCTGTGAGATGAATGCACTCATCACACAGAAATTTCTGAGAATGCTTCTGTCTAGTTTTGATGTGAAGATATTTCCTTTACCAGCATAGACCTCAAAGTGCTCCAAATATCCACTTGCAGATTCTACAAAACGAGTGTTCCAAAACTACTCTATCAAAAGGAAGGTTCAAGTCTGTGAGTTGAATGCCCTCATCACACAAATATTTCTGAGGATGATTCTGCTTAGTTTTTATGGGAAGATACTTTCTTTTCCAGCATAGGCCTCAATGAGTTCCAAATAATCTCTTGTAGATGCTACAAAGAGAGTGTTTCATAACTGTTCTACCAAAAGGAAGGTTGAACTCTGTGAGTTGAATGCACTCATCACAGAGAAGTTTCTGTGAATGCTTCCGTCTAGTTATTATGTGAAGATATTTCCTTTTCCAGCATAGGCCTCAAAGCGCTCCAAATATCCACCTGCAGTTTCTACAAAAAAAGTGTTTCAAATCTGCTCTTTCAAAAGTCTGTGAGTTGAATGCATAAGTGCTGGGAAGTTTCTGAGAATGCTTCTATCTAGTTTTTATGCGAGGATATCCCCTTTTTCACCATAGGCCTCAAATCGCTCCAAATATCCACTTGCAGATTCTACAAAAAGGGTGGTTCAAAACTGCTCTATCAAAAGGAAGGTTCTACTCTGTTAGTTTAATGAACACATCACAAAGAAGATAGGAGAATACTTCTGTCCAGTTTTTATGTGAAGATATTTCCTTTTCCAGCTTAGCCCTCAAATCGCACCAAATATAAACTTGCATATTCTACAAAAAGACTGTTTCAAAACTGCTCTCTCAAAAGGAAATTTAAAGTCTGTGAGTACAAAGCACTCATCACAAAGAAGTTTCTGAGCATGCTTCTGTCTAGTATTTATATGAAGAAATTTCCTTTTCGAGCATAGGCCTCAAAGCATTCCAAATATCCACTTGCAGATTCTACAAAAAGAGTGTTTCAAAACTGTTCAATCAAAAGGTTGGTTCAACTCTGTGAGTTGAACTCACTCATCACAATGAAGTTTCTGAGAATACTTCCGTCTAGGTTTTATGTGAAGATATTTCCTTTTCCATCATAAGCCTCAAAGAGCTCCAAATATCCACTTGAAGATTCTACTAAAAGTGTGCTTCACAACTGTTCTATCAAAAGGAAGGTTCAACCCTGTGAGTTGAATGCGTTCATCACAAAGTAGTTTCTGAGAATGCCTCTGTCCAATTTTTATATGAAGATGTTTCCTTTTGCAGCATAGTCTTCAAAGCGCTCCAAAAATCCACTTGCAGATTCTACAAAAAGAGTGTTTCAAAACTGCGCTATCAAAAGGAAGGTTCAACTCTCTGAGTTGAAATCATAAAACATAGAGAAGTTTCTGAGAATGCTTCTGTCTAGTTTTTATGAATACATATTTCCATTTCCAGCATTGGCCTCAAAGCACCAAAAATATCCACCTGCAGATCCTACAAAAAGGGTGTTTCATAACTGCTCTCTCAAAAGCAGGGTTCAACTCTGTGAGTTGAATGCACGCATCACAAAGAAGTTTCTGAGAATACTTCTGTCGAGTTTTTATGTGATGGTATTTCCTTTTCCTGCATAGGCCTCAAAGCGCTCCAAATATCCACTTCCAGATTCTACAAAAAGTGTGTTTCCAAACTGTTCTATCAAAAGGAAGGTTCAAGTCTGTGGGTTGAATTCATAAATCACAGGGAAGTTTCTGAGAATGCTTCTGTCTGTTTTTTATGTGAAGATATACCCTTTTCCAGGCTAGGCCTCAAAGTGCTAAAACTATCCACTTGCAGATTCTACAATATGGTGTTTCAAAACTGCTTTATCAAAAGGAAGTTTCAATTCTTGAGTTGAAGGCACACATCACAAAGATGTTTTTGAGAATACTTCAATATAGTTTTTATGTGAAATTATTTCTTACTCCAGCATAGGCCTCAAGCGATCTTAATATCCACTTGCAGATTCTACAAGAAGATTGTGTCAGAATTGTTCTATCAAAAGGAACTTTCAACCCTGTGAGTTGAATGCACTAATCATAAAGAAGTTTCTGAGAATGCTTCTGTCTAGTTTTTAGGTGAAGATATTTTCTTTTCCAGCATAGGCCTCAAAGCCCTCCAAACATCCACTTGCAGATTCTACAAAAAGCGTGTTTCAAAACTAGTCTATCAAAACGAATGTTCAACTCTGTTGGTTGAATGTACTCGTCCCACAGAAGTTTCTGAGAATGTACCTGTCTAGTTTTTAGGTGAAGATATTTCCTTTTTCATCATAGGCCTCAAATCGCTCAAAATATCCACTTGCACATTATACAAAAAGAGTGGTTCAATACTGCTCTATCAAAACGAAGGTTCAAGCCTGTGATTTGAATGCATAAAGCACAGGGAAGTCTCTGAGAATGCTTCTGTCTAGTTCTTAAGTTAAGATATTCCCTTTATGCAGCACAGGCCACAAATCTCTCCAAATATCCACTTGCAAATCCTACAGAGTGTTTCAAAACTCTTCTATCAAAAGAAGTTCAAACCTGTGAGTTAAATGCACTCATCACCAAGAAATTTCTGAGAATGCTTCCATCTAGTTTTTATGTGAAGATATTTCCTTTTCCAGCATAGGCCTCAAATTGCCCCAAATATCCACCTCCAGATTCTACAAAAAAAGTGTTTCAAAACTGTTCTATCAAAAGGAAGGTTCAACTCTTTGAGTTGAATGCACTCATCCCAAAGTAATTTCTGAGAATGCTTCTGTCTAGTTTTTATATGAAGATATTTCCTTTTCCATCTTTGACCTCAAAGCGCTTGAAATATCCACTTGCAGAATCTACAAAAAGAGTGTTTAAAAACTGCTCTATCAAAAGGAATGTTCAAGTCTGTGAGTTGAATGCACTCATCACAAAAATGTTTCTGAGAATGATTCTGCTTAGTTTTTATGGGAAGATACTTCCTTTTCTAGCATAGGCCTCAATGCACTCCAAATAATCTCTTGTAGATTCCACAAAGAGAGTGATTCAAAACTGTACTACCAAAAGGAAGGTTGAACTCTGTGAGTTGAATACACTCATTACAGAGAAGTGTCTGAGAATGCTTCCATCTTGTTTTTATATGAAGATATTTTCTTTTCCAGCATAGGCCTCAAAGCGCTCCAAATATCCACTTGCAGATTTGACAAAAAGAGTGTTTCCAAACTGTTCTATCAAAAGGAATGTTCAAGTCTGTGAGTTGAATGCACTCATCACAAAAATGTTTCTGAGAATGATTCTGCTTAGTTTTTATGGGAAGATACTTTCTTTTCCAGCACAGGCCTCAAAGTGCTCCAAATATCCACCTGCAGATTCTACAAAAAGAGTGTTTCAAAACTGCCCTATCAAAAGGAAGGTTCAAGTCTGTGAGTCGAATGCACTCATCACAAAAAAGTATCTCAGAATGATTCTGCTTATTTTTTTATGGGAAGATACTACCTTTTCCAGCATAGGCCTCAATGTACTCCAAATGATCCCTTGTAGATTCTACAAAGAGAGTGTTCCATAACTGTTCTACAAAAAGGAAGGTCGAACTCTGTGAGTTGAATGCACTCATCACAGAGAAGTGTCTGACAATGCTTCCGTCTAGTTTTTATGTGAAGATATTTCCTTTTCCAGCATAGGCCACAAAGCACTCCAAATATCCACTTGCAGATTCCACAAAAAGAGTGTCTCAAAACTGTTCCATCAAAAGGAAGGTTCAACTCTGTGAGCTGAATGCATTCATCATAACAAGTTTCAGAGAATGCTTTTGTCTAGTTTTTATGTGAGGATATTTCCTTTTCAAGCATAGGCCTCAAAGTGCTCCAAATGTTCACCTGCAGTTTCTACAAAAACAGTGTTTCAAATCTGCCCTTTCAGAAGGAAGTTTCAAGTCTGTAAGTTGAATGCATAAAGCACAGAGAAGTTTCTGAGAATGCTTCTATCTAGTTTTTATGTGAAGATATCCCTTTTTCATTATAGGCCTCAAATCTCTCCAAATATCCACTTGCAGATTCTACAAAAAGGGTGTTTCAAAACTGCACTGTCAAAAGGATGGTTCTACTCTGTTATTTGAATGCACACATCACAAAGAGGTTTTGAAGAATATTTCTGTCTAGTTTTTATGTGAAGATATTTCCTTTTGCTGCTTAGGCCTCAAAGCACACAAAATATCCACCTGCAGATTCTACAAAAGGAGTGTTTCAAAACTGCTCTTTCAAAAGAAAAGTTAAAGTCTGTGAGTTGAATGCACTCATCACAAAGAAGTTTCTGAGAATGCTTCTGTCTAGTTTTTATGGGAAGATATTTCCTTTTCCAGTGTTGGCCCCCTAACAATCCAAATATCCACTTGCACATTCTAGAAAAAGAGTGTTTCAAAACTGCTATACCAAAAGGTAGGTTCAACTTGGTGTGTTGAATGCGCACATCAGAAAAAGTTTCTGAGAATGCTTCTGTCTAGTTTTTATGTGAAGATAATTCCTTTACCAGCATAGGCCTCAAAGAGCTCCAAATAAACACTTGCAGAATCTCCAAAAAGAGTGTTTCAAAACTGTTCTCTCAAAAGGAAGGTTCAACTCTGTGAGTAGAATGCACTCATCACAAAGAAGTTTCTGAGAATGCTTCGGTCTAGTTTTTATGGGAAGAAATTTCCTTTTCCAACATAGGCCTCAAAGCGCAAAAATATCCACTTGCAGAATCTACAAAAAGAGTGTATCAAAACTATTCTATCAAAGGAAGGTTCAACTCTGTGAGAATAATGCACTCATCACAAAGAAGTTTCTGAGAATGCTTCGGTCTAGCTTTTATGGGAAGATATTACCTTTTCCAACTTAGGCCTCAAAGCGCTTCAAATAAACACTTGCAGATTCTTCAAAAAGAGTGTTTCAAAACTGTTCTATCAAAAGGAAGGTTCAACTCTGTGAGTAGAATGCAATGGAATGGAATGGATTGGAATCTCCAATCCACTCTACACTGTTTTCTTAGAATCTGCAAGTGTTTATTTAGAGCTCTTTGAGGCCTATGTTGGAAAAGGAGTGTTTCAAAACTGCGCTTTCAAAAGGAAGGTTCCACTCTATGACTTGAATGCATAAAGCACAGGGAAGTTTCTGAGAATGCTTCCATCTAGTTTTTATGTGAAGATATTTCCTTTTCCAGTGTTGGCCTCTTAACACTCCATATATCCACTTGCAGATCCTACTGAAAGAGTGTTTCAAAAAAGCTATATCAAAAGGAAGCTTCAACTCTGTCAGTTGAATGTGCACATCACAAAGAAGTTTCTGAGAATGCTTCTCTGTAGTTTTCAGGTGAAGATATTTCATTTCCCAGCAAAGGTGTCAAAGTGCTCAAAATATCCACTTGCAGATTCTACAAAAAGAGTGTTTTCAAAACTGCTCTTTCAAAAGGAAAGTTAAAGTCTGTGAGTTGAATGCACTCATCAAAAGGAAGTTTCTGAGAACGCTTCTGTCTAGTTTTTATGGGAAGATATTTCGTTTTCCAGCATAGGCCTCAAATCGCTCCAAACATCTACTAGCAAATACTACAAAAAGAGTGTTTCAAAACTGTGCTTTCAAAATTAAGGTTCCTCCCTGTGACTTGAATGCATAAAGCACAAGGAAGTTTCTGAGAATGCTTCCATCTAGTTTTTATGTGAAGATATTTCCTTTTCCAGTGTTGGCCTCTTAACACTCCATATATCCACTTGCAGATCCTACTGAAAGAGTGTTTCAAAAAAGCTATATCAAAAGGAAGCTTCAACTCTGTCAGTTGAACGTGCACATCACAAAGAAGTTTCTGAGAATGCTTCTCTGTAGTTTTCAGGTGAAGATATTTCATTTCCCAGCAAAGGTGTCAAAGTGCTCAAAATATCCACTTGCAGATTCTACAAAAAGAGTGTTTTCAAAACTGCTCTTTCAAAAGGAAAGTTAAAGTCTGTGAGTTGAATGCACTCATCACAAGGAAGTTTCTGAGAACGCTTCTGTCTAGTTTCTATGGGAAGATATTTCGTTTTCCAGCATAGGCCTCAAATCGCTCCAAACATCTACTAGCAAATACTACAAAAAGAGTGTTTCAAAACTGTGCTTTCAAAATTAAGGTTCCTCCCTGTGACTTGAATGCATAAAGCACAGGGAAGTTTCTGAGAATGCTTCTATCTAGTTTTTATGTGAAGATATTTCCTTTTCCAGCATAGGACTCAAAGCGTTCCAAATGTCGACTTGCAGATTCTATGAAAAGAGATTTTCAATACTTTTCTATCAAAAGGAAGGTTCAACTATGTAGATTGAATGCAGAAAGCACAGGGATGTTTCTGAGAATGCTTCTGTCTAGTTTTTATGTGAAGATATTTCATTTTCCAGTGTTGGCCTCTTAGCATTCCAAATATGCACTTGCAGATTCTACTGAAAGAGTGTTTCAAAACTACTCTATCAAAAGGACCGTTCAACTCTGTGAGCTGAAAGCACTCATCATGAAGAAGTTTCTGAGAATGCTTCTGCCTAGTTTTCATGTGATGATATTTCCTTTTGCAGCATTGTCATAAAATCCCTTCAAATATCCACTTACAGATGCTATTAAAAGAGTGTTTCAAAACTGCTCTATCAAAAGGAAAGTCCAAGTGTGTGAGTTGAATGCACTCATCATGCAGAAGTTTCTGAGAATGCTTCTGTCTCGTTTTTATGTGAAGATATATCGTTTTCCAATTCAGGCCTCAAAGCGCTCCAAATAAACACCTGCAGATTCTACAAAAGGAGTGTTTCAAAGCTGTTCTATCAAAAGGAAGGTTCAAGTCTGTGAGTTGAATGCACTAATCACACAGAAGTTCCTGAGAATGCTTCTGTCTAGGGTTCCTGTGAAGATATTTCCTTTTACAGTGTAGGCCTCAAATTACTCCAAATACCCACTTGCAGATTTTACGAAAAGGCTGTTTCCAAACTGCTCTATCAGAAAGCAGGTTCAACTCTGTGAGTTGAATGCACACATCACAAAGTAGTTTCTGAGAATGCTTCTGTGTACTTTGCAGGTGAAGATATTTCATTTCCCAGCAAAAGCCTCAAAATGCTCCAAACATCCACTTGCAGATTCTACAAAAAGAGTGTTTCAAAACTGCTCTTTCAAAATGAAGGTTCAAGTCTGTGATTTGAATGCACTCATCACAAAGAAGTTTCTGAGAATGCTTTTGTCTAGTTTTTATGGGAAGATATTTCGTTTTCCAGCATAGGCCTCAAGTCGCTCCAAACATCCAGTAGCAAATTCTACAAAAAGAATGTTTGAAAACTGCACTTTCAAAAGGAAGGTTCCTCTCTGTGACTTGAATGCATAAAGCACAGGGAAGTTTCTGAGAATGCTTCCGTCTAGTTTTTATGTGAAGATATGTCCTTTTCCAGTGTTGGCCTCTTAGCACTCCAAATATTCACTTGCAGATTCTACTGAAAGAGTGTTTCAAAACAGCTATATCAAAAGGAAGCTTGAACTCTGTGAGTTGAATGCACACATCACAAAGAAGTTTCTGAGAATCCTTCTATCTAGTTTTTATGTGAAGATGTTTCCTTTTCCAGCATAGGCTACAAAGCGCTCCAAATATCCACTTGCAGACTCCACAAAAACAGTGTTTCAAAACTGTTCTATCAAAAGGAATGTTCAACTCTGTGAGTACAATGCACACATCATAAAGGAGTTTCTGAGAACGGTTCTATCTAGTTTTCATCTGAATGTATTTCCCTTTCCACTAGATGCGGCAGCGCGCCAAATATCCACTTACAGTTCCCACAAGAATGTTGCAGAACTGCTCTATGAAAAGGAAGGTTCAACTCTGTGAGTTCAATCCCCAAATGACACAGAAGTTTCTGAGAATGCTTCTGTCTAGGGTTTATGTGGAGATATTTCTTTTTGCAGCATAGGTCTCAAATCACTCCAAATATCCACTTGCAGATTTTACAAAAAGGCTGTTTCCAAACTACTCTCTCAAAAGGCAGGTTCAACTCTGTGAGTTGAATGCACACAGCATAAAGAAGTTTCTGAGAATGCTTCTGTATAGTTTTTATGGGAAGATATTTCGTTTTCCAGCATAGGCCTCAAATCACTCCAAACATCCACTAGCAAATTTTACAAAAAGAGTTTTTCAAAACTGTGCTTTCAAAAGGAAGGTTCCTCTCTGTGACTTCAATGCATAAAGCACAGGAAAGTTTCTGAGAATGCTTCCATCTTGTTTTTATGTGAAGATATTTCCTTTTCCAGTGTTGGCCTCTTAGCCCTCCAAATATCCACTTGCATATTCTACTGAAAGAGTGTTTCAAAACAGCTATATCAAAAGGAAGCTTCAACTCTGTGAGGTGAATGCCACATCACAAAGAAGTTTCTGAGAATGCTTCTGTCTAGTTTTCAGGTGAAGATATTTCATTTCCCAGCAAAGGCCTCAAAACACTCAAAATATCCACTTGCAGATTCTACAAAAAGAGTGTTTTCAAAACTGCCCTTTCAAAAGGAAAGTTAAAGTCTGTGAGTTGGTTGCACACAGCACAAAGAAGTTTCTGAGAACGCTTCTGTCTAGTTTTTATGGGAAGATATTTCGTTTTCCAGCATAGGCCTCAAATCGCTCCAAACATCTACTAGCAAATACTACAAAAAGAGTGTTTCAAAACTGTGCTTTCAAAATTAAGGTTCCTCCCTGTGACTTGAATGCATAAAGCACAGGGAAGTTTCTGAGAATGCTTCTATCTAGTTTTTATGTGAAGATATTTCCTTTTCCAGCATAGGACTCAAAGCGTTCCAAATGTCGACTTGCAGATTCTATGAAAAGAGATTTTCAATACTTTTCTATCAAAAGGAAGGTTCAACTATGTAGATTGAATGCAGAAAGCACAGGGATGTTTCTGAGAATGCTTCTGTCTAGTTTTTATGTGAAGATATTTCATTTTCCAGTGTTGGCCTCTTAGCATTCCAAATATGCACTTGCAGATTCTACTGAAAGAGTGTTTCAAAACTACTCTATCAAAAGGACCGTTCAACTCTGTGAGCTGAAAGCACTCATCATGAAGAAGTTTCTGAGAATGCTTCTGCCTAGTTTTCATGTGATGATATTTCCTTTTGCAGCATTGTCATAAAATCCCTTCAAATATCCACTTACAGATGCTATTAAAAGAGTGTTTCAAAACTGCTCTATCAAAAGGAAAGTCCAAGTGTGTGAGTTGAATGCACTCATCATGCAGAAGTTTCTGAGAATGCTTCTGTCTCGTTTTTATGTGAAGATATATCGTTTTCCAATTCAGGCCTCAAAGCGCTCCAAATAAACACCTGCAGATTCTACAAAAGGAGTGTTTCAAAGCTGTTCTATCAAAAGGAAGGTTCAAGTCTGTGAGTTGAATGCACTAATCACACAGAAGTTCCTGAGAATGCTTCTGTCTAGGGTTCCTGTGAAGATATTTCCTTTTACAGTGTAGGCCTCAAATTACTCCAAATACCCACTTGCAGATTTTACGAAAAGGCTGTTTCCAAACTGCTCTATCAGAAAGCAGGTTCAACTCTGTGAGTTGAATGCACACATCACAAAGTAGTTTCTGAGAATGCTTCTGTGTACTTTGCAGGTGAAGATATTTCATTTCCCAGCAAAAGCCTCAAAATGCTCCAAACATCCACTTGCAGATTCTACAAAAAGAGTGTTTCAAAACTGCTCTTTCAAAATGAAGGTTCAAGTCTGTGATTTGAATGCACTCATCACAAAGAAGTTTCTGAGAATGCTTTTGTCTAGTTTTTATGGGAAGATATTTCGTTTTCCAGCATAGGCCTCAAGTCGCTCCAAACATCCAGTAGCAAATTCTACAAAAAGAATGTTTGAAAACTGCACTTTCAAAAGGAAGGTTCCTCTCTGTGACTTGAATGCATAAAGCACAGGGAAGTTTCTGAGAATGCTTCCGTCTAGTTTTTATGTGAAGATATGTCCTTTTCCAGTGTTGGCCTCTTAGCACTCCAAATATTCACTTGCAGATTCTACTGAAAGAGTGTTTCAAAACAGCTATATCAAAAGGAAGCTTGAACTCTGTGAGTTGAATGCACACATCACAAAGAAGTTTCTGAGAATCCTTCTATCTAGTTTTTATGTGAAGATGTTTCCTTTTCCAGCATAGGCTACAAAGCGCTCCAAATATCCACTTGCAGACTCCACAAAAACAGTGTTTCAAAACTGTTCTATCAAAAGGAATGTTCAACTCTGTGAGTACAATGCACACATCATAAAGGAGTTTCTGAGAACGGTTCTATCTAGTTTTCATCTGAATGTATTTCCCTTTCCACTAGATGCGGCAGCGCGCCAAATATCCACTTACAGTTCCCACAAGAATGTTGCAGAACTGCTCTATGAAAAGGAAGGTTCAACTCTGTGAGTTCAATCCCCAAATGACACAGAAGTTTCTGAGAATGCTTCTGTCTAGGGTTTATGTGGAGATATTTCTTTTTGCAGCATAGGTCTCAAATCACTCCAAATATCCACTTGCAGATTTTACAAAAAGGCTGTTTCCAAACTACTCTCTCAAAAGGCAGGTTCAACTCTGTGAGTTGAATGCACACAGCATAAAGAAGTTTCTGAGAATGCTTCTGTATAGTTTTTATGGGAAGATATTTCGTTTTCCAGCATAGGCCTCAAATCACTCCAAACATCCACTAGCAAATTTTACAAAAAGAGTTTTTCAAAACTGTGCTTTCAAAAGGAAGGTTCCTCTCTGTGACTTCAATGCATAAAGCACAGGAAAGTTTCTGAGAATGCTTCCATCTTGTTTTTATGTGAAGATATTTCCTTTTCCAGTGTTGGCCTCTTAGCCCTCCAAATATCCACTTGCATATTCTACTGAAAGAGTGTTTCAAAACAGCTATATCAAAAGGAAGCTTCAACTCTGTGAGGTGAATGCCACATCACAAAGAAGTTTCTGAGAATGCTTCTGTCTAGTTTTCAGGTGAAGATATTTCATTTCCCAGCAAAGGCCTCAAAACACTCAAAATATCCACTTGCAGATTCTACAAAAAGAGTGTTTTCAAAACTGCCCTTTCAAAAGGAAAGTTAAAGTCTGTGAGTTGGTTGCACACAGCACAAAGAAGTTTCTGAGAATGCTTCTGTCTAGTTTTTATGGGAAGATATTTCGTTTTCCAGCATAGGCCTCAAATCCCTCCAAACATCCACCAGCAAATTCTACAAAAAGAGTGTTTTCCAAATTGCTCTTCAGAAAGGAAAGTTAAAGTCTGTGAGTTGAATGCACAGAGCATAAAGACGTTTCTGAGAACGGTTCTATCTAGTTTTCATCTGAATGTATTTCCTTTTCCACTATATGCCACAATCACACCAAATATCCACTTGCAGTATCCACAACAAAAGTGTTCCAGAACTTCTGTATGAAAAAGAAGGTTCAACCCTGTGAGGTCAATCCCCAAATAACAAAGAAGTTTCTGAGAATGCTTCTGTCTAGGTTTTATGTGGAGATATTACATTTTGCAGCATTGGTCTCAAATCGCTCCAAATATCCACTTGCAGATTTTACAAAATTGCTGTTTCCAAACTACTCTATCAAAAGGCAGGTTCAAATCTGTGAATTGAATGCACACAGCACAAAGAAGTTTTTGAGAATGCTTCTGTCTAGTTTTTCTGGGAAGATATTTCGTTTTCCAGCATAGCCCACAAATCGCTCCAAACATCCACCAGCAAATTCTACAAAAAGAGTGTTTCAAAACTGCGCTTTCAAAAGGAAGGATCCTCTCTTTGACTTGAATGCATAAAGCACAGGGAAGTTTCTGAGAATTCTTCCGTCTAGTTTTTATGTGAAGATAATTCCTTTTCCAGTGTTGGCCTCTTAACATTCCAAATATCCACTTGAAGATTCAACTGATGGAGTGTTTCAAAACAGCTATATCACAAGGAAGCTTCAACTCTGTGAGTTCAATGCACACATCACAAACAGGATTCTGAGAATGCTTCTACCTAGTTTTTATGGAAGATAATTCCTTGTCCAGCATAGGCCTCAAAGCGTTCCAAATGTCAACTTGCAGATTCTACGAAAAGAGATTTTCAAAACTTTTCTATCAAAAGGAAGTTTCAACTATGGGTTGATTGCAGAAAGCACAGGGAAGTTTCTGAGAATGATTCTGTCTAGTTTTTATCTGAAGATATTTCCTTTTCCAGTGTTGGCCTCTTAGCACTCCAAATATCCACTTGCATATTCTACTGAAAGAGTGTTTCAAAACTGTTCTATCAAAAGGCACGTTCAACTCTGTGAGTTGAATGCACTCATCATGAAGAAGTTTCTGAGAATGCTTCTGCCTAATTTTTATGCAATGATAATTCCTTTTCCAGCATTGCCATAAAAACCCTTCAAATATCCACTTACAGATGCTACTAAAAGGGTGTTTCAAAACTGCTCTATCAAAAGGAAAGTTCAAGTGTGTGAGTTGAATGCACTCATCACACAGAAGGTTCTGAGAATGCTTCTGTCTCATTTTTATGTGAAGATATTTCGTTTTCCATCACAGGCCTCAAAACGCTCCAAATAAACACCTGCAGATTCTACAAAAGGAGGGTTTCAAAACTGTTCTATCAAAAGCAGGGTTCAAGTCCGTGAGTTGAATGCACTCGTCACACAGAAATTCCTGAGGATGCTTCTGTCTAGGGTTTCTGTGAAGATATTTCCTTTTGCAGCATAGGCCTCAAATCGCTCCAAATATCCACTTGCAGATTTTACAAAAAGGCTGTTTCTAAACTGCTCTATCAAAAAGCAGGTTCAACTCTGTGAGTTGAATGCACACATTGCAAATTAGTTTCTGAGAATGCTTCTGTGTAATTTGTAGGTGAAGATATTTCATTTCCCAGCAAAGGCCTCAAAACGCTCCAAATATCCACTTGCAGATTCTACAAAAAGAATGTTTCAAAACTGCTCTTTCAAAATGAAGGTTCAAGTCTGTGAGTTGAATGCACTCATCACAAAGTAGTTTCTGAGAATATTTCTTTGTAGTTTTTATGGGAAGATATTTCAATTTCCAGCATAGGCCTCAAATTGCTCCAAACATCCACTAGCAAATTCTACAAAAAGAGTGTTTCAAAACTGAACTTTCAAAAGGAAGGTTCCTCTCTGTGACTTGAATGCATAAAGCACAGGGAAGTTTCTGAGAATGCTTCCATCTAGTTTTTATGTGAAGATATTTTCTTTTCCAGTGTTGACCTCTTAACACTCCAAATATCCACTTGAAGATACTACTAAAAGAGTGTTTCAAAACAGCTATATCAAAAGGAAGCTTAAACTCTGTGAGGTGAATGTGCACATCACAAGCAAGTTTCTGGGATTGCTTCTATCTAGTTTTTATGTGAACATATTTCCTTTTCCAGCCTAGGCCTCAAAGCTTTCCAAATGTCAACTTGCAGATTCTATGAAAAGAGTTTTTCAAAACTGTTCTATCAAAAGGAAGATTCAACTATGTGAGCTGAATGCAGAAAGCACAGGGAAGTCTCTGAGAATGCTTCTGTATAGTTTTTATGTGAAGATATTTCCTTTTCCACCATAGGCCTCAAATCCCTCCAATTAAAGAGTTGCAGATCCTACAAAAGGAGTGTTTCAAAACTGTTCTATCAAAAGGAACTTTCAACTCTGTAAGTTGAATGCACTCATCGTGAAGTAGTTTCTGAGAATGCTTCTACCTAGTTTAATTATGATATTTCGTTTTCCAGCATTGGCATAAAATCCCTTCAAATATGCACTTACAGATGCTACTAAAAGAGTGTCCGAAAACTGCTCTATCAAAAGAAAAGTTCAAGTGTGTGAGTTGAATGAACTCATCACACAGAAGTTTCTGAGAATGCTTCTGTCTCGTTTTTATTTGAAGATATTTCCTTTTCCATCATAGGCCTCAAAGCACTCCAAAAAAAAACACTTGCAGATTCTACAAAAGGAGTGTTTCAAAACTGTTCTATCAAAAGGAAGGTTCAAGTCCGTGAGTTGAATGCACTATTCACCCAGAAGTTTCTGAGAATGCTTCTATCTAGGGTTTCTGTGAAGATATTTCCTTTTGCAGCATAGGCCTCAAAACCCTCAAAATATCCACTTGCAGATTTCACAAAAAGGCTGTTTCCAAACTGCTCTATCAAAAGGCAGGTTCAACTCTCTGAATTGAATGCACACATCCCAAAGTAGTTTCTCAGAATGCTTCTGTGTAGTTTTCAGGTGAAGATATTTCATTTCCCAGCAAAGGCCTCAAAACGCTCCAAATATCCACTTGCAGATTCTACAAAAACAGTGTTTCAAAACTGCTCTTTCAAAACGAAGTTTCAAGTCTGTTAGTTGAATGCACTCATCACAAAGAAGTTTCTGAGAATGCTTCTGTCTAGTTTTTATGGGAAGATATTTCGTTTTCCAGCAGAGGCCTCAAATCACTCCAAACATCCACTAGCAAATTCTACAACAGAGTGTTTCAAAACTGCGCTTTCAAAAGGAAGGTTCCTCTCTGTCACTTGAATGCATAAAGCACAGGGAAGTTTCTGAGAATGCTTCCATCTAGTTTTTATGTGAAGATATTTCCTTTTCCAGTGTTGGCCTCTTAACACACCAAATATCCACTTGCAGATTCTACTGAAAGAGTGTTTCAAAACAGCTATATCAAAAGGAAGCTTCAACTCTATGAGTTGAATGTGCACATAAAATAGAAGTTTCTGAGAATGCTTCTGTCTAGTTTTCAAGTGAAGATATTTCATTTCCCAGCAAGGGCCTCAAAGCGCTCCAAATGTCCACTTGCAGACGCCACGAAAAGAGTGTTTCAAAACTGTTCTATCAAAAGGAAGGTTCAACTCTGTGAGGAGAATGCACACATCACAAAGAAGTTTCTGAGAATGGTTCTATCTAGTTTTCATCTGAATGAATTGCCTTTTCCACTAGATTCCGCAATCGCACCAAATATCCACTGGCAGTTTCCACAACAAGAGTGTTGCAGAACTGCTTTATGAAAAGGAAGGTTCAACTCTGTGAGTTCAATCCCCAAATGACAAAAAAGTTTCTGAGAATGCTTCTGTCTAGGGTTTATGTGGAGATATTTCTTATTGCAGCATAGGTCTCAAATCGCTCAAAATATCCACTTGCAGATTTTACAAAAAGGCTGTTTCCAAATCACTGTATCAAAACGCAGGTTCAACTCTGTGAGTTGAATGCACACAGCACAAAGAAGTTTCTGAGAATGCTTCTGTCTCGTATTTAATGTGAAGATATATCCTTTTCCATCACAGGCCTCAAAGCGCTCCAAATAAACAATTGCAGATTCTATAAAAGGAGTGTTTCAAAACTGTTCTATCAAAAGGAAGGTTCGAGTCCGTGAGTTGAATGCACTCATCACACAGAGGTTCCTGAGAATGCTTCTATCTAGGGTTTCTGTGAAGATATTTCCTTTCGCAGCATAGGCCTCAAATTGCTTCAACATCCACTTGCAGACTTTACAAAAAGGCTGTTTCCAAATAGCTCTATCAAAAGGCAGGTTCAAATCTGTGAGTTGAATGCACACATCACAAAGAAGTTTCTGAGAATGCTTCCGTGTAGTTTTCAGGTGAAGTTATTTCTTTTCCCAGCCTCAAAACGCTCAAAATATCCACTTGCATATTCTACAAAAAGAATGTTTCAAAACTGCGCTTTCAAAAGGAAGGTTCCTCTCTGTCACTTGAATGCATAAAGCACAGGGAAGTTTCTGAGAATGCTTCCGTCTAGTTTTTATGTGAAGATGTTTCCTTTTCCACTATAGACTTCAAAGCCCTCCAATATCTACTTGCAGACTCCACAAAAAGACTGTTTCAAAACTGTTCTATGAAAAGGAAGGTTCAACTCTGTGAGTAGAATGCACATATCACAAAGAAGTTTCTGAGAATGGTTCTATCTAGTTTTCATCTGAATCTATTTCTTTTTCCACAAGATGCCGCAATCGCACCAAATATCCACTTACAGTTTCCACAACAAGAGTGTTGCAGAACTGTTCTATGAAAAGGAAGGATCAACTCTGTGAGTTCAATCCCCCAAATGACCAACAGGTTTCTGAGAATGCTTCTGTCTAGGGTTTATGTGGAGATATTTCTTTTTTCAGCATAGGTCTCATATCACTCCAAATATCCACTTGCAGATATTGCCAAAAGGCTGTTTCCAAACTACTCTATCAAAAGGCAGGTTCAACTCTGTGAGTTGAATGCACACAGCACAAAGAAGTTTCAGAGAATGCTTCTGTCTAGTTTTTATGGGAAGCTATTTCATTTTCCAGCATAGGCCTCAAATCGCTCCAAATGTCCCCTATCAAATTGTACAAAAAGAGTGTTTCAAAACTGCGCCTTCAAAAGGAAGGTTTCTCTCTGTGACTTGAATGCATAAAGCACAGGGAATTTTCTGAGAATGCTTCCGTCTAGTTTTTATGTGAAGATATTTCCTTTTCCAGTGTTGGCCTCTTAACACTCCAAATATCCACTTGCAGATTGTACTGAAAGAGTGTTTCAAAACAGATATATCAAAAGAAAGCTTCAACTCTGTGAGTTGAATGTGCACACCTCAAAGAAGTTTCTGAGAATGCTTCTATCTAGTTTTTATGTGAAGATGTTTCCTTTTCCACCATAGACTTCAAAGCCCTCCAATATCTACTTGCAGACTCCACAAAAAGACTGCTTCAAAACTGTTCTATGAAAAGGAAGGTTCAACTCTGTGAGTGGAATGCACATATCACAAAGAAGTTTCTGAGAATGGTTCTATCTGGTTTTCATCTGAATGTATTTCCTTTTCCACAAGATGCCGCAATCGCACCAAATATCCATTTACAGTTTCCACAAGAGTGTTGCAGAACTGTTCTATGAAAAGGAAGGATCAACTCTGTGAGTTCAATCACCCAAATGACCAACAGGTTTCTGAGAATGCTTCTGTCTAGGGTTTATGTGGAGATATTTCTTTTTTCAGCATAGGTCTCATATCACTCCAAATATCCACTTGCAGATTTTGCCAAAAGGCTGTTTCCAAACTACTCTCTCAAAAGGCAGGTTCAACTCTGTGAGTCGAATGCACACAGCACAAAGAAGTTTCAGAGAATGCTTCTGTCTAGTTTTTATGGGAAGCTATTTCGTTTTCCAGCATAGGCCTCAAATCGCTCCAAACATCCACTAGCAAATTCTACAAAAAGAGTGTTTCAAAACTGTGCTTTCATTAGGAAGGTTCCCCTCCGTGACTTGAATGCATAAAGCACAGGGAAGTTTCTGAGAACGCTTCCATCTAGTTTTTATGTGAAGATATTTCCTTTTCCAGTTTTGCCCTCTTAACACTCCAAATATCCACTTGAAGATTCAACTGAAAGAGTGTTTCAAAACAGCTATATCAAAAGGAAGCTTCAACTCTGTGAGTTCAATGTGCACATCACAAAGAAGTTTCTGAGAATGCTTCTATCTAGTTTTTATGTGAAGATATTTCCTTTTCCAGCATAGGCCTCAAATCGTTCCAAATGTCGACGTGCAGATTATATGAAAAGAGTGTTTCAAAACTGTTCTATCAAAAGGAACGTTCAACTATGTGAGTTGAATGCAGAAAGCACAGGGAAGTTTCTGAGAATGCTTCTGTCTAGTTTTTATGTGAAGATATTTCCTTTTCCAAAATAAGCCTCAAAGCGCTCCAAATAAACAGTTGCAGATCCTACAAAAGGAGTGTTTCAAAACTATTCTATCAAAAGGAACATTCACCTCTGTGAGTTGAATGCACTCATCACGAAGAAGCTTCTGAGAATGCTTCTGCCTAGTTTTTATGTGATGATATTTCGTTTCCCAGCATTTGCATAAAAGCCCTCCAAATATCCACTTACAGATGCTACTAAAAGAGTGTTTCAAAACTGCTCTATCAAAAGGAAAGTTCAAATGTGTGAGTTGAATGCACTCATCAGGCAGAAGTTTCTGAGAATGCTTCTGTCTCGTTTTTAATGTGAAGATATTTCCTTTTCCATCATAGGCCTCAAAGTGCTCCAAATAAACACTTGCAGATTCTACAAAAGGAGTGTTTCAAAACTGTTCTATCAAAAGGAAGGTTCAAGTCCATGAGTTGAGTGCACTCATCACACAGAAATTCCTGAGAATGCTTCTGTCTAGGGTTTCTGTGAAGATATTTCCTTTTGCTGCGTAGGCCTCAAATCGCTCCAAATATCCACTTGCAGGTTTTACAAAAAGGCTGTTTCCAAACTGCTCTATCAAATGGCAGGTTCAACTCTGGGAGTTTAAAGCAGACATCACAAAGAAGTTTCTGAGTATGCTTCTGTGTAGTTTTCAGGTGAAGATATTTCATTTCCCAGCAAAGGCCTCAAAACGCTCAAAATATCCACTTGCATATTCTTCAAAAAGAGTGTTTCAAAACTGCTCTTTCAAAATGAAGGTTCAACTCTGTGAGTTGAATGCACTCATCATAAAGAAGTTTCTGAGAATGCTTCTGTCTAGTTTCTATTGGAAGATATTTCGTTTTCCAGCATAGGCCTCAAATCGCTCCAAACATCCACTAGCAAATTCTACAAAAATAGTTTTTCAAAACTGTGCTTTCAAAAGGAAGGTTCCTCTCTGTGACTTGAATGAATAAAGCACAGGGAAGTTTCTGAGAATGCTTCCATCTAGTTTTTATGTGAAGATATTTCCTTTTCCAGTGTTGGCCTCCTAGCACTCCAAATATCCACTTGCAGATTCTACTGAAAGAGAGTTTCAAAACAGCTATATCAAAAGGAAACTTCAACTCTGTGAGTTGAGTGTGCACATCACAAAGAAGTTTCTGAAAATGTTTCTATCTAGTTTTTAGGTGAAGATGTTTCCGTTTCCAGCATCGGCTTCAAAGCGCCCCAAATATCCACTTGCAGACTCCACAAAAATTGTGTTTCAAAACTGTTCTATCAAAAGGAAGATTCAACCCTGTGAGTAGAATGCACACATCACAAAGAAGTTTCTGAGAACGGTTCTATCTAGTTTTCATCTGAATGTATTTCCTTTTCCACTAGATGCTGCAATCGCACCAAATATCCACATGCAGTTTCCGCAACAAGAGTGTTGCAGAACTGCTCTATGAAAAGGAAGGTTCAACTCTGTGAGTTCAATCCCCAAATGATCAAGGAGTTTCTGAGAATCCTTCTATCTAGGTTTCATGTGAAGACATTTCTTTTTGCGGCATAGGTCTCAAATCGCTCCAAATATCCACTTGCAGATTTTACAAAAAGTCTGTTTCCAAACTACTCTCTCAAAAGGCAGGTTCAACTCTGTGAGTTGAATGCACACAGCACAAAGAAGTTTCAGAGAATGCTTCTGTCTAGTTTTCATGGGAAGATATTTCATTTTCCAGCATAGGCCTCAAATCTCTCCAAACGTCCCACATCAAATCGTACAAAAAGAGTTTCAAAACTGCGCTTTCAAAAGGAAGGTTCCTCTCTGTCACTTGAATGCATAAAGCACAGGGAAGTTTCTGAGAATGCTTCCGTCTAGTTTTTATGTGAAGATGTTTCCTTTTCCACTATAGACTTCAAAGCGCTCCAATATCTACTTGCAGACTCCACAAAAAGACTGTTTCAAAACTGTTCTATGAAAAGGAAGGTTCAACTCTGTGAGTAGAATGCACATATCACAAAGAAGTTTCTGAGAATGGTTCTATCTAGTTTTCATCTGAATGTATTTCCTTTTCCACAAGATGCCGCAATCGCACCAAATATCCACTTACAGTTTCCACAACAAGAGTGTTGCAGAACTGTTCTATGAAAAGGAAGGATCAACTCTGTGAGTTCAATCCCCCAAATGACCAACAGGTTTCTGAGAATGCTTCTGTCTAGGGTTTATGTGGAGATATTTCTTTTTTCAGCATAGGTCTCATATCACTCCAAATATCCACGTGCAGATATTGCCAAAAGGCTGTTTCCAAACTACTCTATCAAAAGGCAGGTTCAACTCTGTGAGTTGAATGCACACAGCACAAAGAAGTTTCAGAGAATGCTTCTGTCTAGTTTTTATGGGAAGCTATTTCATTTTCCAGCATAGGCCTCAAATCGCTCCAAATGTCCCCTATCAAATTGTACAAAAAGAGTGTTTCAAAACTGCGCTTTCAAAAGGAAGGTTTCTCTCTGTGACTTGAATGCATAAAGCACAGGGAAGTTTCTGAGAATGCTTCCGTCTTGTTTTCATGTGAAGATATTTCCTTTTCCAGTGTTGGCCTCTTAACACTCAAAATATCCACATGAAGATTCTACTAAAAGAGTGTTTCAAAACAGCTATATCAAAAGGGAGCTTCAACTCCGTGAGTTGAATGTGCATGTCACAAAGAAATTTCTGAGAATGCTTCTATCTAGTTTTTATGTGAAGATATTTCCTTTTCCAGCATAGGCCTCAACGCGTTCCAAATTTTGACTTGCAGATTCTACAAAAAGAGATTTTCAAAACTGTTCTATCAAAAGGAAGGTTCAACTATGTGGGTTGAATGCACATAGCACAGTGAAGTCTCTGAGAATACTTCTGTCTAGTTTTTATGTGAAGATATTTCCTTTTCCAACATAGGCCTCAAAGCACTCCAAATAAACAGTTGCAGATCCTACAAAAGGAGTGTTTCAAAACTGTTCTATCAAAAGTAACGTTCAACTCTGTGAGTTGAATGCACTCATCACGAAGAAGTTTCTGAGAATGCTTCTGCCTAGTTTTTCTGTGATGATATTTCGTTTTCCAGCATTGGCATAAAAGCCCTCCAAATATCCAGTTACAGATGCTACTAAAAGAGTGTTTCAAAACTGCTCTATCAAAGGGAAAGTTCAAATGTGTAAGCTGAATGCACTCTTCACACAGAACCTTCTGAGAATGCTTCTGTCTCGTTTTTATGTGAAGATATTTCCTTTTCCATCATAGGCCTCAAAGCACTCCAAATAAACACTTGCAGATTCTACAAAAGGAGTATTTCAAAACCGTTCTATCAAAAGGAAGGTTCACTTCCTTGAGTTGAATGCACTCATCACACAGATGTTCCTGAGACTGCTTCTGTCTAGGGTTTCTGTGAAGATATTTCCTTTTCCAGCATAGGCCTCAAATGGCTCCAAATATCTACTTTCAGATTTTACAAAAGGGCTGTTTCCAAACTGCTCTATCAAAAGGCAGGTTCAACTCCGTGAGTTGAATGCACACATCACAAAGAAGTTTCTGAGAATGCCTCTGTGTAGTTTTCAGGTGAAGATATTTCATTTCCCAGCAAAGGCCTGAAAACGCTCAAAATATCCACTTGCAGATTCTACATTAAGAGTTTTTCAAAACTGCCCTTTCAAAATGAAGGTTCAAGTGTGTGAGTTGAATGCACTCATCACAAAGAAGTTTCTGAGAATGCTTCTGTCTAGTTTTTATGAGAAGATATTTCGTTTTCCAGCATAGGCCTCAAATCGTTCCAAACATCCATTAGCAAATTCTACAAAAAGAGTGTTTTAAAACTGCGCTTTCAAAAGGAAGATTCCTCTCTGTCACTTGAATGCATAATGCACAGGGAAGTTTCTCAGAATGCTTCGGTCTAGTTTTTATGTGAAGATATTTCCTTTTCCAGTGTTGGCCTCTTAGCATTCCAAATATCCACTTGCTGATTCTACTGAAAGAGTGTTTCAATACAGCTATATCAAAAGGAAGCTTCAAATCTGTGAGGTGAATGCGCACATCACAAAGAAGTTTCTGAGAATGCTTCTATCTAGTTTTTATATGAAGATGTTTCCTTTTCCACCATAGGCTTCAAAGTGCTCCAAATATCCACTTGTAGACTCCACAAAAAGAGTGTTTCAAAACTGTTCTATCAAAAGGAAGGTTCAACTCTGTGAGTAGAATGCACACATCACAAACAAGTTTCTAGAGAATGGTTCTATCTAGTTTTCCTCTGAATGTATTTGCTTTTCCACTAGATGCAGTAATCGCACTAAATATCCACTTGCAGTTTCCACAACAAGAGTGTTGCAGAACTACTCTATGAAAAGGAAGTTTCAATTCTGTGAGTTCAAAACCCAAATGACAAAGAAGTTTCTGAGAATGCTTCTGTCTAGAAAATATCTTCACATAAAAACTTCTTTGGGATGAGTGCATACCACATTCCATCCCATTGCATTCCATTCCACATTCCAACACATTCCATTCCATTCCACTCGACATTCCATTCCATCCCATTCTACATTCCATTCCATTTCATTCCATTCCACATTCTATTCCATTCCACATTCCATTCCATTCCATTCCACATTCCATTAAATTCCATTCCATATTGCATTCCACATTCCATTCCACATTCAGTTCCACATTCCATTTCACATTCCATTCCACATTCCATTCAACTCCATTCCATTCCACTTTCTTTTCCACATTCCATTCCACTTTCCATTCCACAATACAATCTGCTCAATTCCACATTCCATTCCAAAATCCATTCCACTTTCCCTTCCATTCCATTCCATTTTCCATTCCACATGCCTCTCAACATTCCATTCCACATACCATTCTATTCCACTCCACATTCTATTCCACATTCCATTCCATTCCATTCCAAATTGCATTCCACATTCCATTCCATTCCATTCCACATTGCATTCCACATTTCATTCCATTCCATTTCACATTCAATTATACATTCGATTCCACTCCATTTCACATTCCATTCCACATTCCATTCCACCTTCCATTCCAGGTTCCATTAGAAGTTCCATTTCATGTTCCATTCCACTTTCCATTCCGTTATATTCCACTTGCTACTTCATTCCACCTTCCATTCCATTCCTTTCCACATTCCATTCCGCAATCCATTGCATTCCGTTCCACATTCCATTCTGGATTCAATTCCATTTCATTCCACATTTCTTTCCACATTCCATTCCATTGCTTTCTACATTCCTTTCCACATTCCATTCCAACTTCCATTCCATGTTCCATTCCAGGTTCCATTGCACGTTCCATTCCATTCCATTCCACCTTCTATTCCATTCCATTCCACGTTCCATTTCATTCCGTTAAACATTCCATGCCACATTCCATTTCACATTCCATTGCACATTCCATTTCACCTTCCATTGCATTCCATTCCATTCCACATTCCATTCCATTCCATTCCACATTCCACTGCATTACATTACACATTCCATTGCACATTCCATTTCACCTTCCATTGCATTCCATTCCATTCCACATTCCATTCCATTCCATTCCACATTCCACTGCATTACATTACACATTCCATTGCACATTCTATTCCTCATTCCATTCCATTCCTTTCTATTCCACATTCCATTCCATTTCATTCCACATTCCATTCAACATTCCATTCCATTCCATTCCCTTCCATATTCCATTCCACAGTCCATTTCTTTCCATTTGACATTCCTTTCCATTCTATTCCACATTCCATACTGCATTCCATTCCATTCCATTCCACATTCCGTTCCATTCCACTCCCTTCTATATTCCATTCCACAATCCATTTCTTTCCAATTGACATTCCTTTCCATTCCATTCCACATTCCATTCAACATTCCATTCCATTTAATTCCACATACCATTCCGCATAACTTTCCACATTCCAAAACATTACATTCCGAATTCCACAACACATTCCATTCCATTACATTCCACATTCCATACCACATTCCATTCCATTATATCCCACATTCCATTCCATTACATTCCACATTCCTTTCTACATGCCATTCCACTTTCCATTACATTCCATTCCAAGGCCCTTTCCACCTTCTTATAGACGTTCCTTACCACGATCCATTCCACGTTTCATTCCATTCCATTAAACGTTCTATTTCACATTCCTTTCCATTCCATTCCATATTGCATTCCATTCCATTCTACTTCACATTCCATTCCATTCCATTCCACTTGACATTCCATTCCATTCCATATTCCATTCCATTACATTCCACATTCCGTACCATTCCATTCCTTTCAATTTCACATTCCATTCCACATTCCATTCCATTCCATTCCACATTCCATTCCATTCCATTCCACATTCCATTCCATTCCACATTCCATTCCATTTCATACCCTTTCCATTCCATTCCATTCCACTCCATTCCACATTCCATTCCATTCTACATTCCATTCAATTCCATTCCATTCCACATTCCATTCCATTCCATTCCACATTCCTTTCCATTCCACATTCCATTCCATTGTGTTCCATTACACATTGCATTCCACATTCCGCTCCAATTTCCATTACACGTTCCGTTCCATGTTCCATTCGACATTCCATTCCAATCCACTCCACATTCTATTCCATTCCATTCCACATTCCTTTCTATTCCATTTCTTTCCACTTTCCTTTACATTCCATTCAGTTCCACGTTAAATTCAACGTTCCATTAAATGTTCCATTCAACGTTTCTTTCCATGTTCCATTCCACATTCCATTCCACCTTCCAATTCATTCCGTTCCATGATCAATTCCGCGTTACATTCCATTCCATTTCACGTTCAATTCCAATCCATTCCACATTCCATTCCACGTTCCATTCCATTCCATTCCATATTCCATTCCACATTCTATTCCATTCCATTCAACTTTCCATTCCATTCCATTCCATTCCGTTCCATATTCCATTTGATTCCATTCCATTTCACATTCCATTCCACATTTGATTCCATTCCATTCCACATTGCATTCCACATTTCATTAAATTCAACTCCACATTCCTTTCCAAATTCCATTCCATTCCATTTCACATTCCATTCTCTTCCATTCCACATTCCATTCTATTGCATTCCACATTACACTCCATTCCATTCAACATTCCATTCCATTTCATTCCACATTCCATTCCAATACACTCCACATTCCATTCCACATTCCCTTTCACATTCCATTAAATTACTTTCCACATTCCGTTGCACATTCCATTCCATTCCATTCCACATTCCATACCACATTCTATTCCATTCTATTCAACTTTCCATCCCATTACATTCCACATTCCATTTCACATTCCATTCCACGTTCTATTCCATTCCATTCCAAGTTCCATTCAACGTTCCATTAGACGTTCCATTCCACGTTCCATTCCGCTTTCCATTACATTCCATTCCACGTTCCATTAAACATTCCATTGCATTCTATTCCATATTGCATTCCAATCCAATCCGTTCCACATTCCATTCCCTTCCATTCCTCTTTCCATTCCATTTCATTCCACATTCCATTCCATTCCAATCCATTCAATTGCACATTCCAGTTCACATTCCATTCGATTCCATTCCACATTCCATTCCATTCCACATTCCATTGAATTCCATTCCATTCCCTTTCCATTCCATTCCATTCCACTCCATTCCACATTCCATTCCATTCCATTCAATTTCCATTCCATTCCATTCCATTCCACATTCCATTCCATTCCATTCCACATTCAATCCACATTTCATTCCACATTCCATTCTGTTCCATTCCACATTCCATTTCATTCCATTCCACATTCAAATCCACTTTCAATTCCACATTCCATTCCACATTCCACTGCATTCCATTAAACATTCCTTTCCATTTAACATTCCATTCCACATTCTGTTCCATTTCATTCCGCATTCCATTCCATTCCACATTCCATTGCATTCCATTCCATTTCACATTCCATTACATTGCATTCCACATTCCATTCCATTCCACTTTCCAATCTATTCCATTCTACATTCGATTCCATTGCATTCCATTCCCTTCCACTTTCCATTCCATTCCATTCCACATTCCCTTCTGCATTTCATTCCACCTTTAATTCCATTCTATTCCTTATTTCTATGCATTCCATTTCACATTCCATTCCATTCCACATTGCATTACATTCCATTGCACATTCCATTCCACATTCCATTTCAAATTTCATTCCACATTGCATTTCACTTTCCATTTCAAGTTCCATTCCATTCCGTTCCATTCCACACTCCATTCCTTTCTTTTCCACATTCCCTTCCATTACATTTCACAATTTCATTCCACATTCCATTATATTTCATTCCACATTCCTTTCCACATTCCATTCCATCCCATTACACATTCAATTCCACATTGCGTTCCATTTCATTCCACATCCCATTCCGCATTCCATTCCATTCCATTGCAGAATCCCTATCACATTCCTTTCCATTCTATTCCACATTCCATTCCATGACATTCCACATTTAATTCCACATTCCATTCCACGTTTCATTCCATTCCATTCCATGTTCCATTCCACATTCCAATCCATTCCATTCCATTCCACATTCCGTTCCACTTTCCATTCCTTTTCATGCCACATTAGAATCCATTCCATTCCCCATTCCTTCCCATTTCATTACAATTTCCTATCCATTCCATTCCACATTCCATTCCATTCCATTCCATATTCCATTCCACATTCCATTCCACAATCCATTCTCTTCCATTCCGCATTATATTCCACTCCATTCAACATTCCATTCCATTCCATACCATTCCGCATGCCATTGCATTCCATTCCACATTCCATTCCATTCCGTTCCACATTCCATTCCATTCCACATTCTGTTCCATTCCACATTCCATTTAATTCCAATCCACATTCCATTCCATTTCATTACATTCCATACCTCATTCCATTCCATTCCATTCCAATTTAGATTCCATTTCATACCATTCCACAATCTATTCCGTTGCACGTTCCACACAATTCAATTCCATATTCCATTCCTTTCCATTCCATTCCATTTCTCTTGCCTTCCATTCCATTGTATTCCACATTCTATTCCATTCAACATTCCTTTCCATTCCATTCTACATTCCAATCCATTCAATTCCATTCCACAATGCAATCCATTCCATTCCATTACATTACATTCCAGTCCACATTCCATTCCATTCCATTCCACAATCTATTCATTCCACATTCCATTCCACATTCCATTCCATTACATTCCTCTTTCCATTCCATTCCAGTTCCATTCCACATTCCATTCCATTCCATGGAATGGAATGGAATGGAATGTTCAATAGAACGTGGAAGGGAACTTGGAATGCAATGTGGAATGGAACTTGAAATAGAATGTACAATGGAATGTGGAATGGAAAGTGGCATGGAATGGAATGAAAAGTGGAATGGAAAGTGGAATGGAATGTGGAATGGAATTTGGAAAGGAATGTGGAATGGAATGTGGAATATAACGGCATGGAATGTGGAATGTAATGTGAAATATAATGTGGAATGGAATGTAATAGAATGTGGTACGGAATGTGAAATGGAATGTGAAATGGAATTTCAAATGGAACGTATTGGAATGTGGAATGGGATGTGGATTGGAATGTGGAATGGAAAGTGTAATGCAATGGAATGGATTGTGGAATGGAATGTGGAATGGAATGGAATGGAACGTGGAATGGAGCTTGGATTGAAATATGGAATGGAAATTGGAATGGAAAGTGGAATGGAACGTGGAGTGGAATGTGTAATGGAATGTGGAATGGAACGTGGAATGGAATGGAATGGAATGTGGAATGGAACGTGGAATGGAACATGGAATGGAATGAGGCGTGGAGTGGACTGTGGAATCGATCGTAGAATGGAAAGTGGAATGGAATTTAATCGAACTTGGGTTGTAATGTGGAATGGAATGTGGAATAGAAAGTTGAATGGAATGTGAAATGGAATCTATAATTGAAAATTATGGAAAGTGGAATATAACGTACTGGAATGTGGAATGGAATGAAGTGGAATGTGGAATGGAATGATATTGATAGTGGAGTAGAATGTGGAATGGAATGGAATGGAATGCGGAATGCAACAGAATGCATTGGTAAGGAGTATGGAATGGAATGGCATGGAATGTGGAATGGAACGTGAAATGGAAAGTGGAATGGAACGTGGAATGGAAAGTTGAATGGAACGTGGAATGGAAAGTGGAATTGAATATGGAATGGAAATGAATGGAATGTGCAATGGAAAGGAAGGGAATGTGTAATGGAATGGAATGGAATCTGGAATTGAATGTGGAATGTAATGGAATGGAATGAGAAATAGAATGAGGAATGGTATGGAATGGAATGCCGAATGGAATGGAATGGAATGGAATGTGGAATGGAATGGAATGGACTGTGTAATTGAATGTGGAATGGCATGGAATGCAATCTGGAAGAGAACATGAAATGGAATGGAGAGGAATGCGGAATGGAATGGAATGGAATTGTATGGAATCTGGAATGGAATAGAATGCAATGTGGAATGGAATGGAATGGAACGTGGAATGGAACGTGGAAACGAATGTTTAATGGAAAGGAATGGAATGTGGAATGGAATGCGGATGGACAGGAATGGAATGGAATACAGAATGCAATGTGGAATGGAATGGAATGGAATGCAGAATGGAATGTGGAATGGAATGTGGAATGGAATGGAATGCAATGTGGAAGGGAATGTGGAATGGAATGGAAGGTGGAATTGAATGGAATGGAATACGGAATGGAATGCGGAATGTAATGTGGAAAGGAATGTGGAATGAAATGTGGAATGGAATGGAATGGTATGTGGAATGGAACGCAATGTAATGTGGAATAGAATGTGTAATGAAAAGTGGAATGGATCGAGGAATTGAATGGAATTTAACTTTCAATTGAATGTGCAAAGGAATGGAAGGAAATGTGGAATTGAATGTGGAGTGGAATGGAATGGAATGTGGAACGCAATGGAATGGAATGTGGAATGGAATGTGGAATGGAAAGGAATGTAATGTGGAATGGAATGTGGAATGGAAAGTGGAATGGAATGGAATGGAATGTGGAATGGAATGTCGAATAGAGTGTGGAATGGAACGTGGAATGGAATGGAATGCAATGTGAAATGGAACGTGGAATGGAATGGAACGGAATGTGGACTGGAATTTGGAATGGAAAGTGGAATGCAATTTGGAATGGATTGCAGAGGAATGTGTAATGGAACGTGGAATGGAATGGTATGGTATGGATAATAGAACGTGGAATGGAACGTGGAATGGAACGTGGAATGGAAGAGGGAATGGATTAGAATGGAAAGTGGAATGCAATGGAATGGAATGTGGAATGGAACGGAATGGTATGTTGTATGTAACGTGGAATGGAATGGAATGTGTAAAGGAATGTGGAATGGAATGGAATGCCGAATGCAATGTGGAATGGAATGGAATAGAAAAGAATGTGCATTGGAATGTGGAATGGAATTTGGAATCGAATGGACTGGAATGTGAAATGGAAAGTCGTTTGGAATGGAATGGAATGTGGAATGGAATGGAATGGAAATTGGAATGGAATGTGCAATGGAATGGAATGGAATGTGGAATGGAAAATGGAGTGGAATGGAATGGAAGGAGGAATGGAATGGAATGGAAACTGGAATGGAAAATGGAATGGAAAGAGGAAAGGAATGTGGAATGCAACGCGGAATGCAACGTAGAAAGGAATGCAGAATGGAACGTGGAAAGGAACGTCTAATGGAATGTGGATTGGAATGTGGAAAGGAATGTGGAATGGAATAGATTGTGGAATAGAATGGAATGGACCGGAATGTGGAATGTAATGGAATGTAATGTGCAATGGAAAGGAATGAAATGGATTGGAATCTGGAATGAAATGGAATGGAACGCAGAATGGAATAAAATGTGGAATAGAATGGAATGGAAAGCAATATGAACTGGAATGGAATGGTTCAGAATGGAATGGGGAATTGAATGAAATGCAATGTGGAATGGAACAGAATCTGGAATGGAATGAAATGGAATCGAATGTGGAATGGAATGGAATGGAATGAGGAATGTAATGGAATTGAAGGGAATTGAATGTGGATTGGAAAGGAATGGAATGTGGAATGGAACAGAATGTGGAATGGAATGGAATGGAATGGAATATGGAATGGAATGGAATGAAATGTGGAATGGAATGCAATGGAATGCAGAAAGGAGTGGAATGGAATAGAATGTGGAATGGAGAGGAATGTAATGTGGAATGCAATCGAATGGAATGTGAAATGGAATGTGGAATGGAGTGGAATGGAATGTGGAATGGAATGGATAGGAAATTGGAATGAAATGGGATAGAATGTGGAATGGAATGGAACGTGGAATGGAACGTTGAATGGAACCTATAATGGAACATGGAAAGGAACTTGGAATGGAATGGAATGGAATCCGGAATGGAATATGGAATGGAATGTGGAATGTCATGGAATGGAATGTGGAATAGAAAGGAAAGCGGAATGTCATGGAATGGAATGTGGAATAGAATGGAATGGAATATGGTATGGAAAGTGGAAAGGAATGGAATGGCATGTGGAATGGAACATGGAATGGAAAGCGGAATGGAATGGAATGGAATGTGTAATGGAATGTCGAAATGAGTGTGGAATGGAAAGTGGTGTGGAAAGGAATGCAATGTGAAATGGAACGTGGAATGGAATGTAATGGAATGTGGACTGGAATTTGGAATGGAAAGTAGACTGCAATGTGGAATGGATTGCAATGGAATGTGTAATGGAATGTGTAATGGAATGTGGAATGGAGAAGAATGTAATGTGCAATGCAATGGAATGGAATGTGGAATAGAATGTGGAATGGAATGTGGAATGGAATGGAATGGTATGTGGAATGGAATGGATAGGAAATTGGAATGAAATGGGATGGAATGTGGAATGCAATGGAATGGAACATGGAATGGAATGTTGAATGGAACGTCTAATGGAACGTGGAAAGGAACTTGGAATGGAATGGAATGGAATGTGGAATTGAATGTGGAATGTCATGGAATGGAATGTGGAATAGAATGGAAAGTGGAATGTCATGGAATGGAATGTGGAATAGAATGGAATGGAATGTGGTATGGAATGTGGAAAGGAATGGAATGGAATGTGGAATGGAATGTGGAATGAAATGTACTGGAATGTGGAAGGGAATGTGGAATGGAATGTGGAAGGAAATGGAATGGAATGTGGAATGGAAAGGAATGGTATGTGGAAGGGAAAGTTGAATGGAATGTGGAAAGGAATGTGGAATGAAACCTAATGGAATGTGAAATGGAATGTGGAATGAAATGGAAAGGAATGTGGAAAGGAATGGAAAGGAATGTGGAATGGAACAGGAAGGAATGGAATGTGAAATGGAATCTGAAATGCAATGTGGAAAGGAATTCGAAATGGAAAGTGGAAGGGAATGCTGAATGGAAACGAATGCAATGTGGAATGGAAAGGAATGTGAAATGGAATGCAATGGAATATTGAATGGAATGGAATGGAAATTGGAATGGAATGTAGAAGGGAATGTGGAATGGAATGGATTGCAATGGAATGGAATGTGGAAAGGAATGAAATGCAATGGAATGGAAAGTGGAATGGAATGAGGAATGGAATAGAATGCAATGCGGAAGGAAATGTGGACTGAATGTGGAACGGAATGGATTGGAATGTAGAATGGAGTGGAATGTGTCATGGAATGGAATGGAATGTGTAATGGAATGGAATGAAACGGAATGTGGAATGGAATGGAATGTGGAGTGAAATCGAATAGAATGTGGAAAGGAAAGTTAAATGGAAAGGAAGATGGAATGGAATGCAGTGGAATGTGGAATGGAATGTAACGGACTGTGGAATGGAAAGGGGAATGGAATGTGAAATGAAATGGAAGTGAAAGGAATGGAATGTGGAATGGAACGGAAAGAAATGTGGAATGAAATGTGGATTGAATGTGGAATCTAATGCAATGGAATGTGGAATGCAATGGAATGGAATGTGGAATGCAATGGAATGTGGAATCTAATGCAATGGAATGTGGAATGCAATGGAATGGAATGTGGAATGCAATGGAATGTGGAATTTAATGGAATAGAATGAGGAATGGTATGCAATGGAATGGAATGGAACGTGGATTGGAATGGAATGGAATGTGCAATGGAATTGAATGAGGAATGGAATGGAATGTGGAATGGGATGTCATGGAATGTGGAATGGAATGTCATGGAATGCGGAATGGAATGGAATGGAATGGAATGCAATGTGGAATGGAGTGGAATGGAATGTGGAATGGCATGGAATGGAAAGTGGAATGGAATGTGGAATGGAATGTAATGGAATGCGGAATGGAATGGAAAGGAGGGTGGAAAGAAATGGAATGGAAGGTTGAGTGGAATGGATTGTAATGTGGAATGGAATAGAACGGAAACAAGTGAGGAATGGAATCTGGAATGGAAGGTGGAATGGAACGTGGAATGTAAGGAGTAATGGAATGTGGAATGGAATGGAATGGAATGGAATGTGGAATGCAATGTGAAATGGAATTGAATCAAATGTGGAATGGAATGTGGAATGGAATGGAATCGAATGTGGAACGGAATGGAATGGAATGGAAAGTGGAATGGAATGGAATGGAATGTGGAATAGAATCTGGAATGGAATTGAATGGTATGTGGAATGGAATGTGGAATGGAAAGTGGAATGGAATTGAATGGAATCTCGAGTGGAACGTGAAATGAAATGGAATGGAACGTGGAATGGAACTTCGAATGGAACTAGGAATGGAACGTGGAAAGGAATGTGGAATGGAATGCAATGGAATGTGCAATGGAAGACAATGGACTGTGGAATGGAATGTGGAATGGAATGGAATGGAATGGATTGGAATGGAATGTGGAAAGAAACGGAATGGAATGTCCATTTAGAGAGAATGGAATGAGGAATGGAATGGAATATTATGGAATGTATAATGGAGTGGATTTCAATGGAATGGA
Source organism: Pongo pygmaeus (assembly GCF_028885625.2). Lineage (NCBI taxonomy): Eukaryota > Metazoa > Chordata > Mammalia > Primates > Hominidae > Pongo > Pongo pygmaeus. The sequence continues at coordinate 5,353,051 of NC_085931.1, forward strand.
AGGTGGAATGGAATGAAATGGAATGTGGAATGGAATGGAATGGAAGGGAACGTGGAATGGTATGAAATGGAATGTGGAATGGAATTTAAAGGAAAGTAATGGAATGTGTAATGTAATGTATTTGAATGGAACGGAATGTGGAATGGAATGTAACGGAATGGAATGGAATGTGGAATTGAATGGAATGGGAAGTGGAATGGAATGAAATGAAATGTGGAGTGGAATGGAATGGAATGGAATGAAATGGAAGGTGGAAAGGAATGTGAAAAGGAATGCGAAATGGAATGTGGAATGGAACGTGCAATGTAATGAAACTGATCATGGAATGGAGTGGTATGGAATGTGGAATGGATTGGAATGGAATATGTAATGGAACGTGGAAAGGAATGGAAAGGAATGTGGAATAGACTGCCTACTGGAACCTGGAATGGAACGTGGAATGGAATGGATTGGAACGTGGGATGAAATGTGGAATGGAATGTGGAATGTAACGGAATGGAATGTTGAATGGAATGGAATGGAATGTGGAATAGAATGGAATGGAATGGAAGGTGGAAAGAAATTGGGAATGGAGTGTGGAATCGAATGGAAGGGAACGTGGAATGCAATGGAATGGAAAGGGGAATGGAATGGACCGTGGATTGGAATGGAATGGAATATGGATTGCAATAGAATGGAATGTGGAATACAATGGAATGGAATGGAATGGAATGTGAAATGAAATGTGGAATGGAATGTGAAATGGAATGAAATGGAACGTGGAATTCAATGAAATGGAAAGTGAAATGGAATGGAATGGAACGTGGATTGGAATGGAATGAAACGTGGAATGGAAAGTGGAATGGAAAGTGGAGTGGAATGTAATGGAATGTGGAATGGAATGGAATGGAATGTGGAAGGGAATGTGGAAGGGAATGTGGAATGGAATGGATTGGAAATTGCAATGGAATGTGGAATGGAAAGTGGAATGGAATGGAATGGAACGTGGAATGGAATGTGGAATGGAACGTGGAATGGAACGTGGAATGGAACATGGAATGGTAAGGAATGGAACGTATAGTAGAACATGGAATGGAATGTGGAATGGAAAGTGGAATGGAACGTGGAATGGAATGCAATGGAATATGGAATGGAAAGGAAGGGAATGTGGAATAGAATCGAAGGGAATGGAAGATGCAATGGAATGTGGAAAGGAATGTGGAATGGAATGGAACGGAACGTGGAATGGAACGTGGAATGGAACGTGGAATGGAAAGTGGGATCAACCGTGGAATGTTATGTGGAAAGGAATGAGGAATGGAATATGGAATGCAACGTGAAATAGAATTATATAGAATGTTGAATGGAATGTGGAATGGAATGGAATGGAACGTGGAAAGGAATGTGGAATGGAATGAGGAATGGAAAGTGGAATGCAACGTGGAATGAATGGAATGGAAAGTGGAATGGAATTAGCAATGGAACGGAATGGTATGTGGCATGGAATGTGGAATGCAATGTGGAATGGAATGAAATGGAATGTGGAATGGGATGTGGAAGGGAATGGAAAGGAATGTGGTATGGAGTGTGGAATGGAATGTGGAAAGGAATGTGGAAAGGAATGCAAAGGAATGTGTAATGGAATGTGGATGGGAATTTGGAATGGAATGTGGAATGGAACAGAATGCAATGTGGAATAGAATGTGGAATGCAATGTGCAAAGGAAAGTGGAATTGAATGGAATGGAACACGGAATGGAACGTGGAGTGGAATGGAAAGGAAAGTGGAATGGAACGTAAAATGGAAAGTGGAATGCAATGAACAATTTAAAGTACAATGGAACGTGGAATAGAAAGGAATGGAAAGTGGAAAGGGACATGGAATGGAATGGAATGGACCGTGGAATGGAATCTGGAATGGAATGTGGAATGGAATGTGGAATGGAAAGTAATGGAATGTGGAAATGGAATGTTTAATGGAATGGAATGTAAAGTGGAATTGAATGGAATGAAATGTGGAATGGTATGCAATGGAATGTGGAATGGAATGTGGACTGGAATGGAATGCAATATTTAATGGAAAGTGGAATGGAATGGAATGGAATGTGGAAAGGAATGTAATGGAATGTGGAATGGAAAGGAATGTAATGTGGAATAGAATTTGGAAGGGAATGGAATGGAATCTGGAATGGAATGGAATATAAATTGATGAAATGTGGAATGGAAAGTAAAGGATTGCAAAATGGAATGTGGAAAGGAATGTGCAATGGAATGGAATGGAATGTGGATTAAAAGGAATGGAATTCGCAGTGGAATGGAATTTTATCAAATGTGGAATGGAATGCAATGGAATGTAGAATGGAATGCAATTGAATGGAATGGAATGCAATGTGGAATTGAATGGAGTGGAATGGAATGCAATGTGGAATTGAATGGAATGTGAAGTGGAATGGAATGGAATCGAATGTGAAATGGAATGGAATGGAGTGTGAAATGGAACGGAATGGGACGTGGAATGGAATGGAATGGAATGGAATGTGGAATGCAATGGAATGGAATGTGGAATGGAATGGGAATGGAATGGAATGGAATGTGGAATGGAATGGAACGGAACGTGGAATGGAATTTGGAATGGAATGTGGAATGTAATGTGGTATGGAATGGAATGCAATAGAATGGAATGCGGATTAGAATGGAATGGAAATTGGAATGCAATATAATGGGATGTAATGCGGAATTGAAAGAGTGGAATGTGGAAAGGAATGGAATGGAATGTAGAATGGAAAGGAATGGAATTTGGAATGGAATGGAATGGTATGGAATGTGGAATGGAATGGAATGGAGGGAGAATGGTATGCGGAATGGAATGTGGAATGGAAAGGAATGGAAAGTGGAATGGAATGTGGAAGGGAATGGAATGGAATGTGGAATGGAATGGAATGGAAGGAGGAATAGAATGGAATAGAATGGAATGTGCAATGGAATGTGGAATGGAAAGTGGAATGGAATGGAATGGAATGTGGAACAGAAATGAACTTGGAAAGGAAAGGAAAGGAATGGAAAGGAATGTGGATTGGAATGGAATGGAATGAAATGTGGAATGGAATGGAATGGAATGGAATGGAATGGAAAGTTAAAAGGGATTTGGAATGGAATGTGGAATGGAATGAAATGGAATGTGTAATGGAAAGTGGAAAGGAGTGGATCATGGAATGGAATGTGGAATGGAATGCGGAGTGGAATGTGGAATGGAATATGGAACGGAATGTAGAATAGAATGTGGAATGCAACAGAAGGGAATGTGGAATGGAAAGGAATGGAATGTGGAATGGAATGTGGAAATTAAAGTGCAATGCAACGTGGGAAGGAATGGAATGAACGTGGAATGAAATGTGGAATGGAATTGAATGGAATGTAAAGTGTAATGTGCAATGGAATCTTGAATGGAATGGAACGGAAAGTGGAATGGAAGATGGAGTTGAATGGAAAGGAATGTGGAATGGAATGCAATGGAATGTGGAATGGAATGTGGAATGGAATGGAATGGAATGTGGAATGGAATGTGGAATGCAACGGAAAGGAATGGAACGTGAATTTGAAAGGAATGGAATGTAGAATGGAATGTGGAATGGAATGTGGAATGGAATGTTTAATGGAATGGAATGGAATGTGGAATGGAATGGAATGCAATGTGGAATAGAATGGATTGGAATGGAAATTTCAATGGAATGTGTAATGGAATGTTTAACGGAATGGAATGGAATGTCGAATGGAATGGAACTTGGAGAGGAATGGAATGGAATGTGGATTTGAATGGAATGGAATGTGGATTGCAATGGAATGGAATGCAAAGTGAAATGGAATTTGGAATGGAATGTGGAATGGAATGAAATGGAATGTGAAATGGAATTTAATGGAATGTGGAATGGAATGTGGAATGCAATATAAGGTGGAATGGAATGTGCAATGTAATGTGGAATGGAGTGGAAAGGAATGTGGAATGGAAGGTGGAGTTGAATGGAATGGAATGTTGAATGGAATGCGATGAAATGTGGAACGGAATGTGGAATGGAATGGTATGGAATGTGGAATGGAATGTTGAATGGAATGTGGAATGGAATGTGTACTGGAATGGAATGGAATGTAGAATGAAATGTGGAATGAAAAGGACTGTAATGTGGAGTGGAATGTGGAATGGAATGGAATGGAACGTAGAATGGAGTGGAATGGAATGTGCAATAGAATGGAATGGAATGGAATGGAATAGGAATGGAATAGGAATGGAATGGAATAAAATGGAATGTGGAATGGAATGTGGAATGGAATGTAGAATGGAATGGAATCATCTGTGGAATGGAATGTGGAATGGAATGGAATGAAATGTGGAATGGACTGTTGAATGGAATGCGGAATGCAATGTGGAATTGAATGACATGAAATGTGGAATGGAATGTGGAATAGAACGGAATATATAGTGGAATAAAATATGGAATTGAATGTGGAAATGAAAATGGAATGTAATGTAATGCAAAGTGGAATGGAACGTGAAATGGAATGCAATGGAAAGTGGAATGGAACATGGAATGTAACGTGGAATGGAGCGTGTAATAGAATGTGGAATGGAATGGAATGAAATGTGTAATGGAATGGAATGGAAAGTGGAATGGAAAGTGGAATTGAATGTGGAATTGAATGGAATGGTATGTGGAAAGAAAGATGGAACAAAATGTGGAATGGAATGTGGAATGTAATGGAAAGGAATGTGGAATGGAATGCAAAGTAATGTGGAATGGAACGCAATGGAAAGTTAAATGAAATGTGGAATTGAATGTGGAGTGGAAAAGAATGGTATGAGGAATGGAATGTGGAATGGAGTGCGGAATGCAGTATGGAATGCAACAGAAAGGAATGTGGAATGGAATATGGAATCGAATGTGGAATGGAATGGAATGGATTGTGAAATGAAATGGAATGGAATGGTATGGAATGTGGAACGGAATTGAATGCAATGTGGAAAGGAACGTGTAATGGAAGGTGGTAAGCAACGTGGAATGCAACCCGGAATGGAATGGAATTTAATGTGGAATGGAATGTGAGATGGAATGGAATGGAATGTAGAATGGAAATTGGAGTGGAATGTGGAATGGAATGGAATGGAATGTGGCATGCAATGTAGAATGGAATGTGGAATGGAATGGAATGGAATGTGGAATGGAATGTTAAATGGAATAGAAAGGAATGTGAAATGGAATGTGGAATGGATTGTGAAATGGAATGTGGAATGGAATGTGGAATGGAATGTGGAATGGATCGTGCAATGGAAAGTGGAAAAGAATGGAATGGATCCTGTAATGAAATGTGGAATCGAATGCAATGGAATGTGGAATTCAATGTTTAATGGAATGTGGAATCAAACGGAATGGAATGTGGAATTGAATGTGCAATGAAATGGATTAGAATGTGGAATGGAATGTTGAATGGAAGGTGGAATGGAATGTGGAATGGAATAGAATGGAATGTGGAATGGAATGTTGAATGGAACGGAATGTAATGAGGAATGGAATGTGGAATGGAATTTGGATAGGAAACTGGAATGGAATGGAATACACTGTGGAATGGAATGAGGAATTGAATGGAATGGAACGTGGAATGGAAAGTGGAATGGGACGTGGAATGCAACGTTTAATGGAATGTGGGATAGAAGGGAATGGAATGTGAAATGAAATGGAATGGAAAGCGGAATGGAATGTGCAATGGAATAGAAGGGAAGGTGGAACGGAATGTGGAATGGAATGTGGAATGCAATGTCGAGTGGAGTGTGGAATCGAATGTGGAATGGAACGCAATAGAAAGTCGAATGGAATGTGTAATGAAATGCAGAGTGGAACATGGAATGGAATGTGGAATGGAATGTAGAGAGGAATGGAATGTGGAATGGAATGGAATGGAATGGAATGTGCAATGGAATGGAATGAAAAGTGGAATGGAATGTGGAATGGAATGCAATTTAATGGGGAATAGAATGGAATGGAATGTGAAATGAAAAGCGGAATGGAAAGTGAATTTGAATATGGAATGGAATGGAATGGAATGCGGAATGCAATGGAGTGGAATGTGGAATGGAATGTGGAATGAAAAGAGGAATGGAATCTGGAATGGAATGTGGAATGGAACGGAATGTAAGGTGAAATGGAATGTGGAATTGAATGGAACGGAATGTGGAATGGAATGGAATGGAATATGGAATGGAATGGAAAGGAATGTGGAACGGAATGTCGAATGCAATGTGGAATGGAATCTCGAAAGGAATGTGGAATGGAACGGAATGGAATGTGAAATGGAATGTGGAATGGAATGGAATGGAATGGAATGTGGAATGGAATGGAATGGAATGTGGAAGGGAATGTGGAACGCAATGTCGAGTGCAATGTGGAATGGATTGTGGAATGGAACGGAATTGAAAGTGGAATGGATTGTGGAATGAAACTTGGAATGGAATGTGGAAATGATTGGAATGTGGAAATTAATGGAATGGAATGTGGAATGGAATGGAATGGAATTTGCAACGGAATGTTGAATGGAATGGAATGGAATATGGAATGAAATGTGGAATGGAATGGAATGGAAAGCGGATTGGAACATCGAATGCATCGCGTAATGGAACGTTCAATGAAACGTCGAATGGAATGGAATGGAATGTGAATGAAATGAAAAGTGGAATGGAATGGAATGGTACGTGGAAAGGATCGTGGAATGGAACGTAGAATGGAATGTGGAATGGAATTGACTGAAATGTGGAATGGAATGTGAGATCGAATGTGTAATGGAATGTATTGGAACGTGCAGTGGAATGTGGAATGCAATGGGATGGAACATGGAATGGAACGTGGAATGAAACGTGGAACGGAACTTGGAGTGGAACATAGAATTGAATGTGAAATTAAATTTGGAATGGAATGTGGCATGGAATGAATGGAATGTGAGTTGGAATGTGGAATGGAATGTGGAATGGAATGTATTGGAATGTGCAGTGGAATGTGGAAAGCAATGGGATGGAACGTGGAATGGAACGTGGAATGAAACGTGGAATGGAACGTAGAGTGGAATGCAGAATTGAACATGGAATTAAATGTGGAATGGAATGGAATAGAATGTGGAATGGAATGTGACATGGAATGGAAAGGAATGTGGAATGGAAGGAGAAATATAGTGGAATGGAATGTGGTTGAAATGTAGAATGGAACCTGCAATGGATTGCGGAATGAAATGCGGAATGGAATGTGGAAACGAATGCAATGGAGTGTAGAATGGAATGTGGAATGGAAAGTGCAACGGAATGTGGAATGAAATGTGGAATGGAAAGGAATGTAATGGAATGGAATGAGATAAGGTGTAGAATGTAATGTAATGTTGAATGGAATGGAATTGAGTGGAATGTGGAGTGGAATGGAATGGAATGTGGAATGGAATGTGGAATGGAATGTGGAATTGAATGGAATGGAATGTGGAATGGAATGTGGAATGGAATGTAATGGAACGTGCAATAGAACGTGGAATGGAATGCAATGCAATGGAATGAAATGTGGAATGGAATGTGGAGTGGAATGGAATGGAAAGTGGAAAGGAATGCAATGGAATGAGGAATGCAATGTGGAATGTGCTGGACTGGAATGTGAAATGGGATGTGGAGTGGAATCGAAAGGAATGTGGAATGGAAGGTGGAATGGAATGGAATGGAACGTGGAATGTAACGTTGAATGGTACTTGGAATTGAAGGTAGAATGCAACGTTGAATTGAATGGAATGGAACATGGAATGGAATGTGCAATGGAATGTGGAATGAAATGGAATGGAATGTGGAAATGAATGTAATCGAATGTGGAATGGAATGTGGAAGGGAATGTGGAATGGAATGTGGAACGGAATGGAAGGTAGCATGGAATACAATGGAATGTGTATAAGAATGGAATGGAATGTGGAAAGGAATGTGGAATGGAAAGGAATGTGGAATGGAATGTCGAATGAAATGGAATGGAATGTGGAATGGAATGTGGACAGGAGTGGAATGGAATATGGAATGGAATGTGGAATGTAATGGAATGGAATGTGGATTGGAATTCAAAGGAACGGTATGGAATGTGGAAAGGAATGGAATGTGGAATGGAATATAGAATGGAACCTGGAAACTAACGTGGAATGGAGCATGGAATGGAATGTGGACTGGAATGGAAAGTGATGTGGAATGAAATGTGGAATGCAGTGGAAAGGAATGTGGAATGGAAAGTAATGGAATGTGGAAAGGAATGGAATCCTATGGAACGTGGAATGGAATGAAATGGAATGAAATGGAATGTGGAGTGGAATGGAATGGAAATTGGAAAGTAACGGAATGGAATGTGGAATGGAACAAAATTTAATGTGGAAAGGAATGGAATGGAATGGAATATGGAATGGAATGGAATGGAATGGAAGGGAAGGCGGAATGGAATGGAATGTAATGAGGAATACAATGGAATGGAATGGAAAGTGAAATGGAATGGAAAGTAATGTGGATTAGAATGGTATGCAAAATAGATTGGAATGTGGAATGCAATGGAATGGAATGTGGATTGGAATGTGGAATGAAACGGAATGGAATGTGTAATGGAATGTGGTATGGAATGTGGAATGGAACCCAATGTAATGTGGAATGGAATGTGGAATGGAATGTGTAATGGAATCGAAAGGAATGTGGAATGGAATGTGTAATGAAATGGAAGAGAATGTGGAATGGAACGTCGAATGGAAAGTGCAATGGAAACAAGTGGAATAGAATGGAATGTGGAATGGAATGTGGATTGGAAAGTGGAATGGTATGGAATGGAATGTGGAATGGAATGGAATGGAATGTGGAATAGAATGGAATTAAATGTGGAATGGAATGGGAAGGAATGGAATGAGGAATGGAATGTGAAATGGAATGGAAAGGAATGTGGAATGGAATGGAATGGAATGTGGAATGGAAAGTGGAATGGAATGTGGACTGGAAAGTGGAATTGAAAGGAATCAAATGTGGAATGGAATGTGGAATGGAATGGAATGGAATGGGATGTGGAATGGAATGTGGAAAGGAAAGGAATGGAATGTGGAACAGAATGGAAAGGAATGTGGAATGGAATGGAATGGAATGTGGAATGGAATGTGGAATGGAATGTGGAATGGAATGAAATGGCATGTGGAATGGAATGGAATGGATAGTGAAATGAAATGGAATGGAACGTGGAATAGAATGCACACAGGAATATTAAATGGAATGTGCAATGGAAAGTGGAATGGAATGTGGAACGGAATGGAATGGAATGTGATACGGAATGGAATGGAAAGTGGAATAGAATGGAATGGAATGGAATGGCAAGGAAATGGAATGGAATGGAATGTGGAATGCAAAGGAATGGAATGAAATAAGCAATTGAATGGCATGGAATGTGGAATGGAGTGAAATGGAATGTGGAATGAAATGGTATAGAACGTGGAATGCAATGCAAAATGGAATAGAATGGAATGGAATGGAATGTGGAATGGAATGTTAAAAGGAATGTGGAATGGAATGGAATGTGGAATGGAATGGAAAGGAATGTGGAATACAATGGAATGGAATGGAATGTGGAATGGAATTGAAAGGAATGGAATGGAATGCACCGTGGAATGGAATGGAATGGAATGTTGAATGTAATGGAATGGAATGGAAAGTAGAATGGAAAGTGGAATGGAATATGGATAGAAATGTGGAAGGGAATGCAATGGAATGTGGAATGGAATGTGAAAACTAACGTGAAATAGAACGGAATGGAATGTGGAATAGAATGTGAAATGGAGTGTGTAATGGAATTGAATGGAAAGAGGAATGGAATGTGGAATGGAGTTTGGAATGGAATGCACAATGGAACAGAATGTTATGTGGAACAGAATGTGGAATGCAAAGTGAAATGGAATGGAATGGAATGTGGAATGGATCGTGGAATGAAATGGATGGAACCTGGAAGGGAACGTGGAATGGATCGCGGTTTGGAATGGAATGGAACGTGGAATGGAATGTGGAAAGGAATGTGGAAAGGAATGGAACGGAATATGGAATGGAATGTGGAATGGAATGGAATGGAATGTGGAATGCAATGAAATAGAATGTGAAAAGAAATGTGGAATGGAATGTGGAATGTAATGTAGCATGGAATGTGCAATGGAATCTGGAATGGAATGGAGTGGAATGTGGAATGGAATGTGGAATGGAATGTGGCATGCAACGTGGAATGGAATGGAATGCAACGTGTAAAAGAATATGGACTGAAACTTGGAAAGGAATGTGGAATTGAATGAGGAAAGGAATGGAATGGAAAGTGGAATGGAATGTGCAATGGAATGGAATGCAATGTGGAATGGAACAGGGAATGGAATGGAATGGAATGGAATGTGGAATGGAAAATGGAATGCAATGGAATGGAATGTGGAATGGAATGGAATTGAATGAGGAATGGAATGTGGAATGGAATGTGCGATGGAATGTGGAATGAAAAGTGGAAAGGAATGGAATGTAATATGGAATGGAAAGTGGAATGGAATGGAAAGGAAAGTGGAATGGAACGTGGAATTGATTGTAGAATGGAACGTGGAATGGATCATTCAATGGAATGGAATGGAATGTGGAATGGAACGTGGAATGGAATCTAGAATGGAATGTGGAATGCAATGGAATGGAATGTTGAATGGATTGCGGAATGGAATGGAATGAAATGTGGAATGGAATGGAATGTGGAATGGAATGGAATGTGGAATGGAATGTGGAATGGAATGGAATGGAATGGAATGTGGAATGGAACGGAATGGAATGTGCAATGGAATGCGGAATGGAATGTAATAGAATGGAAGAGAATGTGGATTGCAATGTGGAATGGAATGGAATGGAATCGAAAGTGGAATGAAATGTGGAGTGGAATGGAATTGGATGTGGAACGGAATGGAATGGAATGTGGAACGCAATGGAATGGAATGTGGAACGCAATGTGGAATGGAATGGAAAGGAATGGAATGGAATGCAATGTGGAATTGAATGGAATGGAATGTGGAATGGAATGTGGAATGCAATATGGAATGGAATGGAAAGTGGAATGGAAATTGGAATGGAATGTGGAATTGAATTGAATGGAATGGAATGTGGAATGGAATGGAAAGGAATGTGCAATGCAATACGGAATGGAATGGAATGGAATGTGAAATGGAATGTGGAATGGAAAGGAATGGAATGGAAAGTACAATGGAAAGTGGAATGGAATGGAATGGAATGTGGAATGGAATGTGAAAAGTAACGAGAAATGGAATGTAAAGGAATGTGCAATGGAATGCAGAATGGAATGGAATGGAATGTGGAATGGAATGTGGAATGGAATGGAATGGAATGTGGAATGCAATGGAATGGAATGCGGAAAGGAATGGAATGGAATGTGCAATGAAATGCGGAATGGAATGGAATGGAATGGAATAGAATGTGGATTGGAATGTGGAATGGAATGTGGAATGGAATGGAATGGAATGTGCAAAGAAATGCGGAATGGAATGGAATGGAATGGAATAGAATGTTGATTGGAATGTGGAATGGAATGGAATGGAATGGAAAGTGGAATGGAATGTGGAATGGAATGGAATGGAAAGTGGAATGAAATGTGGAAAGAAATGCAATTGAATGTGGAGCGGAATGGAATTGAATGTAGAACGGAACGGAATGGAATGTGGATTGGAATGTGAAATGGAAGGAGTAATGCAGTGTGGAAGGGAATGTGGAAAGGAATGGAATGGAATGTGGAATGCAAAGTGAAAATTAAAGTGAAATGGAACAGAATGGAATGTGGAATGGAATGCGAATTGAATGTGGCATGGAATGGAATGGAAAGAGGAATGGAATGTGGAATGGAGTGTGGAAAGGAATGTGCAATGGAACAGAATGGTATGTGGAATGGAATGTGGAATGCAAAGTGTAATGGAATGGGATGGAATTTGTAATGGATAGTGGAATGAAATGGGATGGATCATGGAAGGGATCGTGGAATGGATCATGGATTGGAATGGAATGGAACGTGGAATGGAATGTGGAAAGGAATGTGGAAAGGAATGGAACGGAATATGGAATGGAACGTGGAATGGAATGGAATGAAATGTGGAATGCAATGGAAAAGAATGTGAAAACAAATGTGGAATGGAATGTGGAATGTAATGGAGCATGGAATGGAAAGTTCAATGGAATCTGGAATGGAAGGTAATGGAATGTGGAATGGAATGCAGAATGGAATGTGGAATGGAATGTGGAATGGAATGGAATGGAACCTGTAAAAGAATGTGGACTGGAACTTGGAAAGGAATGTGGAATTGAATGAGGATGGGAATGGAATGGAATGTGGAATGGAACGTGGAATGGAATGGAATGGAAAGGAATGTGGAATGGACTGTGTAATACAATGGAATGGAATGTGGAATGGAATGGAATTGAATGCGGAATGGAAGGTGGAATGGAATGTGCAATGGAATCTGGAATGGAATGGAATAGAAAGTGGAATGGAACATGGAATTGATTGTGGAATGGAACGTGGAATGGATCGTGGAATGGAATGGAATGGAATGTGGAACGGAACGTGGAATGGAATCTAGAATGCAATGGAATGGAATGTTGAATGGATTGCGGAATGTAATGGGTTGAAATATGGAATGGAATGCGGAATGGAATGTGGAATGCAATTTGGAATGGAATATGGAATGGAAAGAACTGGAATGAGGAATGGAATGTGGAATGGAATGGAATGGACTGTGGAATGGAATGTGTAATGGAATGGAATGGAAGGTTTAAATGGAATTGTATGGAATGTGGAATGGAATATGGACTGGAATGGAAAGCAATGTGGAATGGAATGTGGAATGGAACGTGGAATGGAACGTGGAATGGAACGTGGAAAGGAATGTGGAATGAAATGGAATGGAATCTGTAATCGAAGGGAATGGATTGTGCAATGGAATGTGGAATGGAATGGAATGGAAAGGAATGGAACATGGAATGGATAGCAGAATAAAACGTGGAATGCAACGTGGAATGGAAAGTGGAATGTAAAGTGGAATGGAATGGAATCTAATGTGAAATGGAAGGGAATTGAATGGAATGGAAGGTGGAATGGAATGTGAAATTGAACATGAAATGGAACGTGAAATGGAATGAAATCGAACGTGGAATGGAATGGAATGGAACGTGGAATGGAATGGAATGGAACGTGGAATGGAACGTGGAATGCAAAGTGGAGGGGAACATGGAACAGAATGGAATGGAACGTGGAAAGGAAGGGAATGGAATGTGGAATGCAATGGAATGTAATGTTGAATGGAATGGAATGGAACATGGAGCGGAACGTGGAATGCAATGGAATGGAACGTGGAATGGAACGTCCAATGTAATTTCGAAGGGTACGTGCAATGGAATGGAATGGAAAGTGGAATGGAATGTGGTATGCAATGTGGAATGTAAAGAAACGGACTATGGAATGGAATGGAATGGAATGTGGCACGGAAAGTGGAATGGAATGTGGAATGGAATGTGGAAAGGAAAGCAGAATGTAATGGAATGGAATGTGGAATGAAAGGAGCAATGCAATGGAATGGAAGGTGGAATGAAACGTGGAATGGAACGTGCAATGGAATGTGGAATGGAATGGAATGGAATGTGGAATGCCTTGGAATGGAATGTGGAATGGAATGTGGAATGGAATGTGGAATGGAATGTGGAATGGAATGCAATGCAAAATCGAATGAAATGTGGAATGGAATGGAAAGGAATGCAATGTGGAATGGAATGGAATGGAATGTGGAATGGACTGGAATGGAATGTGGAGTGAAATGGAATGGAAAGTGGAATGAAATGGAGTGGAATGTGGAATGGAATGGAATGTGTAATGGAATGGAAAGGAATGTGGAATTGAATAGAATGCAATGTGGAATGGAAGGTGGAATGGACTGGAATAGAATGTGGAATAGAATGTGGAAGGAAATGTGGAATGAAATGTGGAACGCTAAGTGGAATGGAATGGAATGGGATGTGGAATGGAACGTGGAATGCAATTGAATGGAATCTGGAATGTGAAACGGAATGGAATGGAATGTGGAACGGAATGTGGAATGGAATGGAATGGAATGGAATTCGGACTGGAATGGAATGGAATGGAATTCCATTACACATTGAATTCCTTTCCATTCCACATTTCATTTCATTCCACATTCCATTCCATTCTATTCCATTCCTCTCCATTCCACATTCCATACCATTCCATTCCATTCCAATCCACATTCCATTGCATTCCAATTCATTCCACATTCCATTCCACATTCCATTCCATTCCATTCCATTGCATTCCATTCCACATTCTACTCCATTCCATTCCATTCCACTTTCCATTCCAATCCATTCCAAATTCCATTCCACATTCCATTACATTCCATTCCAGGTTCCATTCCACATGCCATTCCACTTTCCATTCCATTACATTCCACATTCCATTCCACATTAAATTCCATTCCATTACACCTTCGATTGCATTCCACTTTGCTTTCCATTCCGTTGCATTCCATTCCACATTCCATTCCAAGTTCCGTTCCACTCCATTCCACTTTCCATACCATTCCATTCAACGTTCCATTCCTTTCCATGCAACATTCCATTCCACAATCCATTCCATTCCATTCCATTCCAAATTGCATTCCATTCCATTCCATTGCACCTTCCATTCAATTCCATTCCACATTCCATTCCAATCCATTCCACATCCATTCCACATTCCATTGCATTCCATTCCACGTTCCATTCGATTCTACGTTCCATTCCATCCTATTCGACGATACATTCCACGTTCCATTTCGTGTCCCATTCCACGTTATATTCCATGTTCCATTCCATTGTATTCCATATTCCGTTCCTCATTCCATTCCACCTTACATTCCATTCCATTACAAAATCCATTCAACGTTACATACCACCCCATTTCACATTCTATTCCATTCTACGTCCCATTCCATTCCATTCCACGTTCCATTCCATTACACGTTCCATTCCATTCCACGTTCCATTCCATTCCGTTCCACCATCCATTCCAAGTTCCATTCCATCTTGCATTCTACTTTCCATTCCACGTTCCATTGCATTCCATTCCACGTTCAATTTTTCATTCCATTCCAACATTCCATTCCATTCCATTCCACATTCCATTCCACATTCCATTCCACATTCCACTCCATTCCACATTCCATTCCACATTCCACTCCATTCCATTCCACGTTCCATTATATTCCATTCCACATTCCATTCCAATCCGCATTCCATTCTACATTCCATCACATTCCATTCGACATTCCATTCCATTCCATTTCATTCCACATTCCATTCCATTCCTTTCCACATTCCACTCGATTCCATTGCATTGCAATCCACATTCCGTTCCATTCCACTTTCAATTCCATATCCCGTTCCGTTCCACTCCGCATCCCATTCCACATGCCGTTACATTCCATTCCACATTCCATTCCATTCCACATTCCATTCCATTCCATTCCACATTCCATTCCACTCAATTCCATTCCATTCCATTCCACATTCCATTCCACTCAATTCCATTCCATTCCATTCCATACCACATTCCATTCCACGTTCCATTCCAAATTCCATCTGATTACATTCCATGACATTCCACATTCCATTCCATTCCACATTCCATTGCAGATTCCATTCCACATTCCATTCCATTGCATTCCATTCCATTCGACAATCCATTCCATTCCATTCCATTCCACAATCCATTCCATTCCATTCCATTCCACATTCCATTCCATTCCACATTCCATTCAATTCCTTTCCAAATTCCTTTCCATTCCAATCCACATTCCATTTCATTCCATTCCTCATTCCATTTCATTCCATTCCATTCCATTCCACATTCCATTCCAGATTCCATTCCAGATTCCATTCCACATTCCATTCCACATTCCATTCCATTCCATTCCACATTGCATTCCATTCCATTCCACATTCCATTCCACATTCCATTCCATGTTACATTCCACATTCCATTACTCATTCCCTTCCATTCAATTCCATTCCATATCATTCAATTCCACATTCAGTTCCAGATACCATTACTTTCAATTCAATTCCATTCCACATTCTATTCCATTTCTCATTCCATTCCATTCCAGTTCACATTCCATTAAATTCCATTCTATTGCACAATCCATTCCAGTTTCCATTCCACATTCCGTCCCACATTCCATCCCATTCCACTCCATTCCATTCCACATCCCATTCCATTCCATTCCACATCCCATTCCATTCGATTCCACATTCCATTCCACATTCCATTCCATCCTATTCCACATTCCATTCCACATTCTATTCCACCTTCCATTCCATTCCTTTCAACATTACATTCCATTCCGTTCCATTCCAGTCCACATTCCATTCCATTCCATTCCATTCCAGATTCCATTTCATTTAATTCCACATTCCTTTCCAGTCCATTCAACATTCCATTCCCATTCCATTCCACTTCATTCCACATTCCATTCCAGATTGCACTCCATACCACTCCATATTCCATTCCATTCCATTCCACATTCCATTCCACATTCCATTAAATTCTATTCCACGTTCCATTCCTCTCCATTCCAGTTCTCTTTCCATTCCATTTCATTCCACATTCCATTCCATTCCATTAGATTCCATTCCATGTTCCGGTCCACGATCCATTCCACATTTTGTTCCATTCAATTCCACATTCCATTACACTTTCCATTCCACCTGGCGTTCCGTTCTATTCCATATTCCAATGCACCTTCTATTCCATTCCATTCCACGTGCTATTCCAGTCCACATTCCATTTCTTTCCATTCCATTCCACATTCATTTCCACGATATTCCACATTCCATTCCATTCCATTGCACTTTCCATTCCTTTGACTTCCACTTTCCATTCCATTCTATTCCACGTTCCATTCCATTCCATTCCTCCTTCCGTTCAATTCCATTCCATTCCACTTTCCATTCCATTTGATTACATTCCATTCTATTCCACATGCCATTCCACATTCCATTCCATTCCATTCCTTTCCACGTTCCATTCCACAATCCACTTCACTTTCCATTCCATTGCATTCCATTCTTCTCCACGTTCCATTCAACAATCTATTCAAAATTCCTTTCCGTTCCGTTACATTCCATTCCACGTTCCATTCAAAATAACATTCCACATTCGATTACATTCCATTCCATTCCATTTTCCATTCCACATTCCATTCCATTCCATTCCACTTTAAATTCCATTCCAATCCATTCCATTGCATTCCACATTCCATTCCAGATAATTCCATTCGACATTCCATTCCATTCCATTCCACATTCCATTCTATTTCTATTTCACATTCCATTCTATTTCCATTTCACATTCCATTCCATTGCACATTCGATTCCTCATTCCATTCCATTTCATTCCACATTCCAATCCATTCCATTCCAGATTCCTTTCTACATTCCATTCCATTCAATTCCAGATTCCATTCCAAACTCCATTCCATTCCTTTCCACATTCCATTCCATTCCATTCCTATCCACATTCCATTGCATTCCATTCCTCATTTCATTCCACATTCCATTACATTCTATTCCACATTCCATTCCATTCCATTCCACTCCATTCCGTTCCACATTCCATTCCATTCCATTCCATTCCACATTCCATTCCATTGCATTTCATATTCCATTCCATTCCATTCCACATTCCATACCACATTCCTTTGCATTCCATTACATTCCATTCCACATTCCATTCCAGATTTCATTCCCCATTCCATTCCACATTTCATTCCATTGCATTCCATTCCACATTGCCTTCCGCATTCCATTCTATTCCATTCCGTTCAATTCTATTCCATTCCACATTCCATTACATTCGATTCCATTCCATTCTATTCTACATTTCATTCCACATTCCATTACATTCTATTCCACATTCCATTCCATTCCATTCCACTCCATTCCGTTCCACCTTCCATTCCATTCCATTCCATTCCACATTCCATTCCACTATCCACCTCACATTCCATTCCATTCCATTCCAATCCAGTTTCCATTCCACATTCCATTCCACATTCCATTCCTATCCACTCCATCCCATCACACGTTCCATTCCACATTCCATTCCACATTCCATTCCATTCCATTCCATTCCATTCCATTCCACTTTCTATTCCACATTCCATTCCACATTCTATTCCATTCCATTCCATATTTCATTCCACTCCATTCCATTCCATGCATTCCTCATTCCATTTCAGTCCATTCCATTCGACATTCCATTCCTTCCATTCAACATTCCATACCATTCCATTCCACGTTCCTTTCCAATTTCCATTGCATTATATTCCCCATTCCATTCCATTCTATTTCCATTTCACATTCCATTCTACTTCCATTTCACATTCCATTCCATTTCATTCCACATTCCATTCCACGTTCAATTCAATACCATTCCACAATCTATTCCATTACACTTTGCGTTCCATTCTCTTCCATTCCATTCCACATTCCATTCCACATTCCATTCCAATCCATTCCAATGTCATACTATTCCATTTCAGGTTCCAATCCATTCCATTCCACATTCCTTTCCATTCCAGTCCACGTTCCAGTCCATTCCACGTTCCATTCCACTCCATTTCATGATACATTCCACGTTCCAATCTATGTTCCATTCCATGTTGTATTCCTTCTCCCATTCCATTCCATTAAACGTTCCATTCCTCATTCCTTTCCGCATTCCACTCCATTCAATTCCACATTCCATTACACGTTCCATTCCACTCCATTCCACGTTCCATTATGTTCCAATTTCCATTCCATTCCATTTCACATTCCATGCCATTTCTTTCCACGACCCATTAAAGTTTCTATTCCACGTTGCATTCCACTTTCCATTCCACGTTGCAGTCCATTCCATTCCATGATTCACTACTTATTCCATTCCACATTGCATTAAATTCCATTCCATATTATACTCCACATTCCATTCCAGATTGCATTCCATTCCATTCCACATTCCATTCCATTCCACATTCCATTCAATTAAATTCCACATTACATTCCTTTCAATTCCATTCCATTCCATTCCACATTCCATTCCATTCCACATTCCATTCAATTCAATTCCACATTACATTCCTTTCAATTCCATTACATTCCATTCCACATTCCATTCCATTCCATTCCACTTTCAGTTCCGTTCCATTACTTTGCATTCCATATTTCATTCCACTCCATTGCATTCCACATTCTATTACATTCCATTCCACATTCCATTCCATTCCATTCCATTCCACATTCCATTCCTTTCCACTCCACATTCCGTTCCATATTCCATTCCATTCCATTCCAATTCACATTCCATTCCATTCCACATTCAATTCCATTCCATTCCATTTCATTCCAATCCACATTCCATTCCATTCCATTCCATTCCATTTCACAATCCATTCCATTCCATTCCATTCCATTCCATTCCACATTCCATTCCATTCCAATACTTTCCTTTACACATTACATTCCATTCCATTCCTTTCCATTACACATTTCATTTCAGTCCATTCCATACCATTCCACCTTCCTTTCCATTCCATTCCATTATACAATACATTTCATTCCATTAGACATGTCTTTCCAATCCATTCCGCATTCCATTCCACATTCCATTCCATTCCATTAAACATTCCTTTCACATCCATTAAACATTCCATTCCACGTTCCCTTCCATTCCTTTCCACTTTCCATTCCAATCCATTCCACATTCCACTCCATATTCCATTCCTTTCCATTCCACATTCCATTCCACATTCCATTCCTTTCCATTCCATTCTACATTCCATTCGACATTCCATTCCACATTTCATTCTATTCCATTCCATTCCATTCCACGTTCCATTCGACATTCCCTTCACATTCCATTCCAAACCATTCCATTCCTTTAAATTCCACATTCCGTTCCTCATTCCGTTCCTTTCCACATTCCATTCCACAGTCAATTCCGGATTCCATTTGACATTCAATTCCACATTCCATTCCTTTCCATTCCATTCCGTTCCATTGTCTTCCATTCCATTCCATTCCATTCCATTCCATTCCATTCCATTCCATTCCATTCCACATTCCTTTCCATTCCACATTCTATTCATTTCCATTTCACATTCCATTCCATTCCACATTCGATTTCACATTCCATTCCAAATTCCATTCCATTCCATTCCACATTCCATTCCACATTCCATTCCATTCCATTCCATATTTCATTCCATTCCATTCCATTCCACATTCCATTCCATTCCATTCCACATTTCATTCCACATCATATTCAATTCTATTCCACATTCCATTCCATTCCATTCCACGCCATTCCTTTCCACATTCCATTCCATTAAATTCCATTCCACATTCCATTCCATTCCATTCCATATTCCATTCCATTCCATTCCACATTCCATTCCATTCCATTCCATATTCCATTCCATTCCATTCCACATTCCTTTCCACAGTCCTTTCCACATTGCCTTCCATTCCATTCCATTCCACATTCGATTCCAGATTTCATTCCCCATTCCATTCCACATTTCATTCCATTTCATTCCATTCCTCATTGCCTTCCGCATTCCATTCCATTCCATTCCGTTCAATTCTATTCCTTTCCACATTCCATTATATGCGATTCCTTTCCATTCTATTCCACATTACATTCCACATTGCATTCCTTTCCATTCCACGTTCCATTCCACAATCCACGTCACATTCCATTCCATTCCATTCCATTCCGCTTTCCATTCCAAATTCCATTCCTCTCCATTCCATTCCATTACACGTTCCATTCCACATTCCATTCACATTCCATTCCACATTCCATTCCATTCCATTCCATTCCATTCCTTTCCACTTTCCATTCCACATTCCTTTCCACATTCCATTCCATATTTCATTCCAATCCATTCCATTTCATTGCATTCCACATTCCATTTCAGTCCATTCCATTCGACATTCCATTCGACATTCCATTCCTTAAATTCCACATTCCATTCCATGCCATTTCACATTCCATTCCATATTCCAATCCATTCCATTCCACGTTCCATTCCACATTCCATTCCATTCCATTCCAAGTTCCATTCCAATTTCCATTGCATTATATTCCACTTTCCATTCCATTCTATTCCGCATTCCATTCTGTTTCCTGTTCACATTCCATTCTATTTCCATTTCTCATTCTATTCCATTCCACATTCCATTCCTTTACATTCCACATACCATTCCACATTCCATTCCTTTCCCCATTCCATTCCACAGTCAATTCCAGATTCCATTTCACATTCAATTCCACATTCAATTCCTTTAAATTCCATTCCATTCCATCCTCTTCCATTCCATTCCATTCAATTCCATTCAATTCCATTCCATTCCACATTCCATTCCATTCCACATTCCATTCCATTCCACTTTCTATTCCATTCCATTCCTTTCCGTTCCACATTCCATTCCACATTTGATTCTATTCCTTTCCATTCCATTCCAGATTCCATTCCAATACATTCCACATTAAATTCCATTCCAGTCAACAATCCATTCCATTGCATTCCTTTCCATTCCACGTTCTATACAATTCCATTCCATTCCACATTCCATTTCCCATCACATTCCATTCCATTGCACATTCCTTTCCCATTCCATTCGATTCCTTTCCACATTCCATTACACTTTCCTTTCCACATTCCATTTCATTCCATTCCACATTCCATTCCATTCCATTCCACATTCAATTCCATTCCATTCCAGTCCGATTTCCATTTGATTCAACTCCATTCCAGATACCATTCCATTGCTTTCGACATTCCTTTCCATTCCCTTGCACTCTCCATTCCACATTCCATTCCACTACATTCCACATTCCATTCCATTCCTCATTCCAATCCATTCTTTCCATTCCATTGCACATTAAATTCCAGATTCCATACCAAATTCCATTCCACATTCCATTCCATTCCATTCCATTCCACATTCCGTTCCACATCCCATTTCATTCCATTCTACATTACGTTCCACATTCCATTCTATTCCATTAAATTCCATTCCCTTCCAAATTCCTTTCCAATACATTCCCCATTCCTTTCCATTCCAATCCATTCCATTCCATTCCATTACACATTCCTTACCAGATTCCATTCCACTTTCCACTCCATTCCATTAAACATTCTATTCCATTCCATTCCACTCCAGCCGACATTCCGTTCCAGTCCATTCCATTCCAGATTCCATTTCATTCAATTCCACATTCCTGTCCATTACATTCCACACTCCATTCCACATTAGATTCCACTACATTCCACATTCCGTTCTGCATTCCACTCTGTACCATTCCACATTCCATTCAATTCCATTCCACATTCCATTGCACATTCCATTCCATTCCACATTCCACATTCCGTTCCATTCTATTCCATTCCACTTCTCATTCCATTACACATTACATTTCATTCCATTCCACTGTCCATTCCATTACTTTCCACATTCCATTCCACATTCCAGTACATTGAATTCCACATTCCATTCCATTCCATTCCCTTCCAACCCACATTCCATTCTATTCCATTCCACATTCCATTTCACATTCCTTTCCTTTCCATTCCACATTCCATTACTTTCCGTTCTATTCCACTTCACATTCCATTCCATTTCTTTCCATTCCATTCCAGATTCCATTCCTTTCAATTCCACATTCCTGTCCAGTACATTCCACACTCCATTCCACATTGCATTCCACTACATTCCACATTCCATTCCACATTCTACTCCCTACCATTCCACATTGCATTCAATTCCACTCCTCATTCCATTCCACATTTCGTTCCATTCCACATTCCACATTCCTTTCCACTCTATTCCATTCCATTCCTCATTCAATTACACATCACAATCTGATGCATTCCAGTAGCCTTTCCATTACTTTCCATTTTCCATTCCACATTCCATTCCGTTCCATTCCATTCCAATCCATTCCACATTCAATTCCACATTCAATTCCATTCCATTCCACATACCATTCAACTTTCCTTTACATTATATTACACAATTCATTCCAATCCACATTCCACTCCATTCCACATTCAATTAAATTCCATTCCATTCCATTCCATATTCCATTCCATTCCATTCCATTCCACAATCTATTCCATTCCTTTCCATTCCATTCCTTTCCATTCCACATTCCATTCCACATTCCATTTCATTCCATGCCACATTCCATTCCCTTCCATTCCTTTCCATTACACGTTGCATTCCATTTCATTTCATACCATTCAACATTCTATTCCATTTCATTCCTTTCCATTACAAATTCCATTCCAGTCCATTCCATACCATTCCACATTCCTTTCCATTCCATTCCATTCCATTATATGATACATTGCATTCCATTACACATTCCTTTCCAATCCTTTCCACATTTCATTCCACATTCCATTACTTTCCAAACTACATTCCTTGCCAATCCATTCCACACTCCATTCCACGTTCCATTCCATTCCATTCCACATTCCATTCCAATTAATTCCACATTCCCCTCCACGTTCCATTCCATTCCATACCACGTTCCCTTACACATTCCATTCCACATTCCATTCCATTCCATTCCATTCCACGTTCCATTCCACATTCCATTCCTTATTCCAATCCATTCCATTCCATTCCATTCCACGTTCCTTTCGACATTCCATTCCACATTCCATTCCATTCTTTCCACATTCAATTAAACATTCCATTCCATTCCATTCCACATACCATTCAACATTCCATACCATTCTATTACACAATCCATTCCAATCCACATTTCTTTCCATTCCACGTTCCATTCCATTCCATTCTGCTCCATTCCATTCCACATTCCATTCCATTGCATTCCACAATCAATTCCATTCCATTCCATTGCATTCCATTCCACATTCCATTCCACATTCCATTCCATTCCATGACACATTCCATTCCATTCCATTCCTTTCCATTCCACATTTCATTCCATTATATTCCATACCATTCCACATTCCATTCCATTACACTCCTTTACATTACACATTCCATTCCAGTCCATTCCATACCATTCCGCATTTATTTCCATTGCATTGCATTATACAATCCACAGCATTCCTTCACACATTCCTTTCCAATCTTTTCCACATTCCATTCCACATTCCATTCCATTCCATCCCACATTCCTTGTCAATGCATTCCACACTCCATTCCACGTTCCATTCCATTCCATTACACATTCCACTCCAATCCATTTCATCTTCCACTCCACGATCCATTCCATTCCATTCCACATTCCATTCCACATTCCATTCCACATTCCATTCCATTCCATTCAACTCAACGTTCCATTCCACATTCCATTTCACATTCCAATCCATTCCATTCCATTCCATTCCACGTTCCATTCCACATTCCATTCCATTCCATTCCACTCAACGTTCCATTCCACATTCCATTCCATTCCACTGCCCGTTCCATTCCACAGTCCATTCGCCATTCCAATCCATTGCATCCATTCCATTCCACGTTCCATTCGACATTCCATTCCACATTCCATTCCTTTCCATTCCATTCCATTCCATGCTGCATTCCACATTCCATTCCAATCCATTCCACATTCCATTCCATTCCATTCCACATTCCATTCCACATTCCATTCCATTCCATTCTACATTCCATTCCACAGTCCATTCCGTATTCCATTCCACTTTCCATTCCACATTCCATTGCACATTCCATTCCTTTAAATTCAATTCCATTCCATTCTGTTCCATTCCATTCCATTCGCTTCCATTCAATTCCATTCCATTCCATTCCACATTCCATTCCTTTGCACATTCTATTCCATTCCATTCCACATTCCATTCCATTCCATTCCATTCCTTTCCACATCCCACTTCATTCCATTCCATTCCTTTCCACATCCCATTTCACATTCCATTCTATTCCATTCTGTTCCATTCCAGATTCCCTTCCATTCCATTCCACATTCTATTCCATTACATTGAAAATTCCATTCCATTCAATTCCTTTACATTCCACATTCCCTTCCATTCCATTCCATTCCACATTCTATTACATTCCATTGAAAATTCAATTCCATTCCATTCCTTTCCATTCCACATTCCATTCCATTCCATTCCATTCCACATTCCAATCCACATCACATTTCCTCCATTGCACATTCCATTCCCCATTCCATTCTATTCCTTTCCACATTCTATTTCACTTTCCATTAAACATTCCATTTCATTCCATTCCACATTCCATTCCATTCCCTTCCACATTCCATTCCATTGCATTCCATTCCATTCCGGTCCACATTCGATTCGATTCAACTCCATTCCATACTCCATTCCATTCCATTCCACATTCCCTTCCATTCCATTCCTCTCTCCATTCCACATTCCATTCCACTACATTGTATATGCAATTCCACATTCCGTTCCATTACTTTCCACATTCCATTACATTCCATTCAATTCCACTTTCCTCTCCACGTTCAATTCTGTTACATTCCACATTCCATTGCATTTCATTCCTTTGTATTCCACATTTCATTCCATTCCATTCCATTCCATTCCATTCCATTCCACATTCCATTCCATTCCAATCCACATTCCATTCCATTGTTTTCCACGATCCATTCCATTCCACTTTCCATTCCATTCCTTCCACATTCGATTCCATTCCATTCCATTCCACATTCCATTTCATTCCATTTAACATTACGTTCCTCCTTCCATTCCATTCGATTGTATTCCACATCCCAGTACACATTTCATTCCAACTTCCTATCCATTCCATAATTTTCCACATTCCATTCATTCCATTCCACATTCCATTCCATTACATTCCACATTCCATTTCACATTCCATCCCACTTTCCATTCCATTTCATTCCATGTTCCATTCCACGTTCCATTAGGCGTTCCATTCCAGTTTCCGTTCAATTCCATTCCACCTTCAATTCCATATTCCACTCCATTCCATTCCACTTTCCATTTCATTTCATTTCACATTCCATTCTATTGCATTCCACATTTCATTCCATTCCATTTTACGTTCCATTCCACTTTCCTTTCCTCCTTCCATTCAACGTTTCCTTCCATTCCATTCCACGTACCATTCCCCTGCATTCCACGATCCATTTCATTCCATCCCACGTACCATTCCACATTCCATTTCACATTCCATTCCACCATCCATTCCAATCCATTCCAGATTCCATTCCCGTCCCTTCCTCATTCAATTGCATTCCATTCCAGAATCCATTCCATTCCATTCCACATTCCATTCCATATCATCCCATTCCACAATCCATTCCATTCAATTTCTCATTCCATTACTTTCCATTCCATTCCACAGTCCATTCCATTCCATTCCAAATTCCATTCCATATTCCATTCCACGTTCCACTACATTCCATTCCACATTCCATTCCATTCCCTTCCACATTCCATTCCGTTCCATTTCACATTCCATTCCATTCCACATTCCATTCCATTCCATTCCACATTTCATTCCATTCGATTCCATTCCATTCCATTCCACATTCCATTCCATTCCACATTCCATTCCATTCCATTACACATTCCATTCCATTCCATTCCACATTCCATTCAATTCCAATCCACGTTCCATTCCATTCGATTGCATTGCATTCCACATTCCATTCTATTCCATTCCACATTCCGTTCCATTCCTTTGCATTCCACATTTCATTAAATTCCATTACCCTCCACATTCTATTACATTGCATTCAGCATTCCATTTCATTCCATTCCATTCCACATTCCATTCCATTCCATTCCACAATCCGTTGCACATTCCATTCAATTCCATTCCACATTCCATTCCATTCCAATTCGAATTCCATTCCATTCCACATTCAATTCCATTCCATTCCATTTCATTCCATTCCACATTGCATGCCATTCCATTCCACTCCTTTCTGTTCCATTCCATTCCATTCCACATTCCATTCCACTTTCCTTTCCATTCCACTCCATACTGCATTCCATTCCATTCCTTTCCATTACACATTCCATTCCATTCCATTCCATACCATTTCTCATTCCTTTCCATTCCTTTCCTTTCCATTACTCTTTCCATTCCATACCACTCCACATTCGTTTCCATTCCATTCCATTATACAATCCACTGCATTCCATTACACATGCCTTTCCAATCCATTCCACATTCCATTCCACATTGCTTTCCATTCAATTCCACATTTCTTTCCAATCCATTCCACATTCCATTCCACTTTCCATTCAATTCCACATTCCTTTCCAATCCATTCCTCATTCCATTCCACTTTCCATTCCAGTCCATTCCACATTCCATTCCAATCCATTCCACATTCCACTCCTTGTTCCATTCCTTTCCATTCCACATTCCATTCCACATTACATTCCTCATTCCCTTCCTCATTCCATTCCATTCCATTCCATTCCATGTTCCTTTCGACATTCCTTTCCACATTCCATTCCATTCCATTCCATTCCATTCCATTCCATTCCATGCTCCATTCGACATTCCATTCCACATTCCTTTCCTATCCATTCCATATCATTCCACGCTGCATTCCACATTCCATTCCATTCCATTCCACCTTCCATTCCATTAAATTCCACATTCAATTCCACATTCCATTCCATTCCACCTTCCATTCCATTAAATTCCACATTCCATTCCACATTCCATTCCTTTCCACATTCCATTCCACAGTCAATTCCTGAATGCATTTCACATTCAATTACACATTCCATTCCTTTCCATTCCATTCCATTCCATTCTCTTCCATTCCATTCCATTCAATTCCATTCCATTCCATTCCATTCCACATTCCCTTCCATTCCACATTCCATTCCATTCCATTCCACATTCCGTTCAATTCCATTCCATTCCTTTCCACATTCCATTCCACATTCGATTCTATTCCATTCCATTCCATTCCACATTCCATTCCAATCCATTCCACGCTAAATTCCGTTACATTCAATATTCCATTCCATTCCATCACTTTCCATTGCACGTTCCATACCATTCCACGTTCCATTCCACATTCCTTTTCACATCACATTCGACATTCCATTCCATTACATTCCACTTTCCATTCCAAATTCCATTCCATTCCACATTCCATTCCACTAAATTCTATTCCATTCCATTCCACGTTCCATTCCAAATCCATTCCGTGACATTCCACATTCCATTCCATTCCACATTCCATTCCACTTTCCATTCCTTTACAATCCACGTTACATTCCACATTCCATTGCATTACATTCCACATTCCATTCCACTTTACATTCCATTCCACTGTGCATTCCTTTCCGTTCCATTCCATTCAATTCCATTCCACATTCCATTCCATTCCATTGCACATTCCATTCCATTCCATTCCAAATTCCATTCCACCTTCCATTCCATTCCATTCCACGTTCAATTTCACATTACATTCCATTCCACATTCCTTTCCAAATTCCATTCCACCTTCCATTCCATTCCATTCCACGTTCAATTTCACATTACATTCCATTCCACATTCCTTTCTAACCCATTTCACATTCCATTCCACATGCTTTTCCATTCCATTCCAAATTCCATTACACATTCCATTCCATTGAATTGCAATATCCATTCCACATTCCATTCCATTTCATTCCTTTCTATTTCATTCCACATTCCATTCCATTCCACTTTCCATTCCACATTCCATTCCATTCCATTGCACATTCCATTCCATTGCATACGACATTCAATTCCACTTTCCTTTCCATTCCATTCCACTTTCCATTCCACATTACATTCCACATTCCATTCCATTCCTTTCCATTCCACATTCTATTCCACATTCCATTCCATTCCACATTCCATTCTATTCCTCATTCCACTTTCCATTCTATTTCACATTTCATTTCATTCCATTCCATTCCATTCTACATTCCATTAATTTCCATTGCATTCCATATTAAATTCCATTCCATTCCACATTCAATTTTGTTCCACATTCCACATTCCATTCCGTTCCACATTCCATTCCAATCCATTCCACATTCCATTCCTCATTCCATTCCATTCCATTCCACGTTTCATTCCACATTCCATTCCATTCCATTCCACATTACATTCCCTTCAATTTCACACTCAATTCAATTTCATTTCGCATTCCGTTCCATTCCATTGCATTCCACATTCCATTCCATTCCATTTGACATAGCTTTCCATTCCATTCCATTCCATATTCCATAGAATTCCATTCCACTTTCTATTGCATTCCATTCCATTCCAAAACACATTCAATTACACCTTTCATTTCATTCCTTTTCTCATCTCATTCCATATTTCATTCCTCTCCATTCCACTTTCCATTCCTTTCCATTCCACCTTGGATTCCTTTCCAATCCATTCGACATTGCATTCCACAATCCATTCTTTACTTTTCCCCATTCCATTCCTTTCCATTCCACATTCCATTCCATTCCATTCCACATTCCATTCTATTCAATTTGACATTGATTTCCATAACATTCCTTTCCATATTCCATTATATTCCACTCCAAATTGCATTCCATTGCATTCCATTCCTTTCCACCTTCCATTCCATTCCATTCCATTCTACATTCCATTCCATTCAACTTTCGAAATTCCATTCCATTCCAAATTCCATTCCATTCCACACCACATTCCATTCTATTCCATTCCACGTTACCTTCAATTACATTCCACATTCCATTCTACTTTCCATTCCATTCTATTCCACGTTCCATTACAAATTTCATTCCACATTCCATTCCGCATTTCATTCCATTAGATTCCATTCTATTCCACATTCCATTCCACATTCCATTCCATTCCATTCCACCTTCCATTGCACGTACGTTTCCACATTCCATTCCATTCCCTTCCACGTTCCCTTCCTCTTTCCTTTCCACGTTGCAATCCTTTCCATTCCACATTTCATTCCACATTCCATTCCACGTTGCATTACATTCCATTCCACATTCCATTCCACATTCCTTTCCATTCCACATTCCATTCCACATTCCATTCCCTTCCATTCCACATTCCATTCCCTTCCATTCCATTCCAAATTCCATTTCACATTCCATTCCAATCCTTTCCTCATTCCCTTCCAAATTCCATTCAATTCGATTCCATATTCCATTCCATTCCATTCCACATTCCATTATATTCCACTTTCCATTCCATTCCATTCCATACCATGCCAAATTCCATTCAATTCCATTCCACATTCCATTCCGTTACATTTCACTTTCCATTCCCTTCCATTTCACATTCCATTCCTTTCCATTGCATTCCACATTCCATTCCATTCCATTCCACATTCCTTTCACTTCCATCAAAATTTCCATTCAATGCCATACGATTCCATATTCCATTCCATTCCATTCCATTCCACATTCCATTCCATAGCATTCCTATTCAAATTCCAGTCAATTCCATTCCACATCCCATTCCATTGCACTCTTAATCCAATTCAACATTTCATTACATTCCATTCCTCATTCCATTCCACATACCATTACATTGCTTACGATTCCATTCCACATTCAGTTCCATTCCATTCCATTCCACATTGCATTCCCTTCCATTCCACATTCCATTCCATTCCATTCCATTCCAGATTCCATTCCATTCCATTCCAGATTCCATTCCATTCCATTCCACATTCCATTCCGTTCCATTCTTCATTCCATTACACATTCCATTCCATTTCATTCCACATGGCATTCCATTCCATTCAGCTTTCCATTCCACGTTACATTTCATTCCATTGGAAATTCCATTCCATTCCATTCCACATTTCGTTCCATTCCATTTCACATTGCGTTAAATTCCAATCCATTCCACATTCCATTCCGTTCCATCCAAATTATATTTCATTCCATTCCTCATTCCTTTCCATTTCATTTCACATTGCATTCCATTCCATTCCATTCAATTCCGCATTCCATTCCACATTCCATTCCATTCTATTCCACATTCCATTCCACATTGCATTCCACATTCCATTCCAAATTCCATTCCATTCTGTTCCACATTCCATATTCCATTGCTTTCCATTGCATTCCACATTCCATTCCATTCCATTCTGTATTCCATTCTATTCCACATTCCACATTCTGTTCCATTCGACTTTCCATTCCATTGCATTCCACATTCCATTCCATATTCCATTCCACCTTCCATTCCATTCCATTTCACATTCCATTATATTCCATTTCACATTCCATTCCTTTCCATTCCATTCCATATTTAATTCCACTCAATTCCACATTCAATTCCATTCCATTTCACATTGTATTCCATTCCATTCCATTCCACTTTCCATTCCATTCCATACCAAATTCCATTCCATTCCTTTCCATTCCATTCCACATTCCATTTCACATTCCATTCCTTTCCATTCCACATTCCATCCCTCATTCCATTCCATTCCATTCCATATTCCATTCCAGTCCTTTGCATTCCACATTCCATTCCATTCCATTCCAGTCCTAATTCCATTCTATTCCACATTACACATTCCATTCCATTCCACATTCCATTCCATTCCATTCCATTCCACATTCCATTCCACATTCCATTCCATTCCATTGCACATTCCATTCCATTAAACATTCCATTCCATTACATTACATTTCACATTCCATTCCATCATTGCCTTCTGTTCCACATTACATTGCTTTCTATTCCACATACCATTCCACATTACATTCCATTCTATTCTGTTCCATTCCACTTTCCATTCCATTCCATTCTTTTAAACATTACATTCCTTTCCATTGCATTCCACATTCCATTCCAGGTTCCGTTCCACTCCATTATACGTTCCATTCCATTCCACTTTCCATGCCATGTTCCATTCCATGTTTCTTTCCTCGTTCCTTTCCGTGATGCATTCCACGTTCAATTGCATTCTATTCCACTTTCCTTTCCTCATTCCATTCCACGTTCCACTCCATTCCATTCCACATTCCATTCCTCTTTCCATTCCACTTTTCATTCCATTCCATTCCACATTCCATTCAATGTTCCATTGCACGATCCATTCCATCTTCAATTCCATGTTCCATTCCTCATTCCATTCCACGTTCCATTCCATTTCATTCCACATTCCATTCCATTTCATTGCACATTCCATTCCACATTCCATTCCATTCCATTCCGCATTCGATTCCACATTTCATTCCACTCCAATCCTCATTCCATTTCACCTTCCATTCCACTCCATTCCACGTTCCATTCCTCATTCCATTACACATTCCAATTCCATTCCACATTCCATTCCTTTCCATTACACAGTCCCTTCCAGTCCATGCCTTACCATTCCACATTCGTTTGCATTCCATTCCATTATACAATCCATTGTATTCCATTACACTTTCCTTTGAAATCCTTTCCATATTCCATTCCACATTCCATTCCATTCCATTCCACATTCCTTTCCAATGCATTGCACACAGCATTCCACGTTCCATTCCATTCCATTCCACAGTCCATTTGAATCCATTCCACATTCCACTCCACGTTCTATTCCATTACATTCCGCATTCCATTCCACATTTCATTCCACATTCCAATAAATTCCATTCCATTCCATTCCACCTTCCATTCGACATCCCATTCCACATTCCATTCCATTCCATTCCATTCCATTTCACACTCCATTTCACATTCCATTCCATTCCATTGCACATTCCATTCCATTCCACTTTCCATTCCACAGTCCATTGCGGATTCCATTCCGCATTCCATTCCACATTCCATTCATTTAAATTCAATTCCATTCCATTCTCTTCCATTCCATTCGATTCCATTCAATTCCATTCATTCCATTCCATTCCATTCCATATTCCATTCCATTCCACATTCCATTCCATTTCATTCCACATTCCATTCCATTCCATTCCCGTCCAAATTCCATGCAACTGAATTCCATTCTAGATTCATTTCCATTCAATTCCACATTCCTTTCCATTCCATTCCACTCTCCATTCCACATTAGATTCCACTACATTCCACATTCCATTCCAAATTCCATTCCATTCCTTGCCACATTCCATTCCATTACATTCAATTCCACTTTCCTTTCCACATTCAAATCCGTTACTTTCCACATTCCTTTCCATTTCATTCCTTTGCATTCCACATTTCATTCCATTCCATTCCATTCCATTCCACATTCCTTTCCATCCCAATCCACATTCCTTTCCATCCCAATCCACATTCCATTCCATTCCATTCTACATTCTCTTCCATCCCATTCCACATTCAATTCCAATCCATTCCACATTCCATTCAACTCCGTTCCACATTCCATTCCACATTCCTTTCCAAATTCCATTCCAATAGATTCAATATTCCATCCAACATTCCCTTCCATTCCATTCCACATTCCTTTCCAATCCATTCCACATTCCATACCACATACCATTCCATTCCGTTCCACATTCCATTCCATTTCATTCCACATTCCATTCCATTTCATTCTACATTCCCTTACAGATTCCATTACACATTCCTTTCCATTTGATTCCATTCCACATTCGTTTCCATTACATTCCACACTCAATTCTGTTCCATTCCACATTTCATTGCACGTTCCATTCCACATTCCATTCCATTAAACATCCCATTCCATTCCATTCCACATTCCATTCTGAATTCCATTCCATTCCAATCCACATTCCATTCCCCTTTCCTTTCAATTCCATTCGACATTGCATTCCACATTCCATTCCATTCCATTCCACATTCCATTCCATTCCATTCCATTCCACGTTCCATTCCATTCCATTCCTCATTCCATTCCATTCCATTTAACGTTCCATTCCACATTCCATTCCATTCCATTCCACAATTCATTCCATTCCAATCCATTCCACGTTGCTTTCCATTCCATTCCACATTCCATTCCACTGCACATTCCATTCCACATTCCATTCCATTGCACATTCAATTCCACATTCCATTCCATTCCATTGCACATTCCATTCCACTTTTCATTCTTTTGCATTCCACATTCCACTTTCCATTCCACTTTCCATTCCACGTTCCATTTCACTTTCCATTCCACGTTCCATGCCACGTTCCATTCAATTCCTTTCCATGATCCAATCTGAGTTCCATTCCATACCATTCTAGGTTCCATTCCACACTCCATTCCATTCCATTTCACTTTGTATTCCATTCCATTCCACATTCCATCGCACATTCCACTGCATTCCATTTCATATTCCATTCCATTCCATTACACATCCCATTCCGTTCCATTCCATATTCCATTCCTTTCCGTTCCATATTCCATTCCATTCTATGTGACCTTTAACATTCCTTTCCACTTTCCATTGCAAGTTCCCTTCCAAGATCCATTCCACGTTCCATTTCATTCCATTTCATGTTCCATTCCATTCCACGTTCCATTCCATTCTATTCCATTCCACGTTCCAACCCATTCCATTCCGCATTCCATTCCATTCCGTTCCACATTCCATTCCATTCCATTCCACATTCCTTTCAAGATTCCATTACATATTCCGTTCCATTCGATTCCATTCCACATTCCATTCCATTCCATTCAGCATTCCATTCCATTCCATTCCACACTCAATTCTGTTCCATTCCACATTTCATTGCACGTTCTATTCCACGTTCCATTCCATTCCACATCCCTTTCCATTCCATTCCACATTCCATTCTGAATTCCATTCCATTCCAACCCACATTCCATTCCACTTTCCATTCAATTCAGTTCGACATTGCATTCCACATTCCATTCCTTTCCTGTCCACACTCCATTCCATTCCATTCCATTCCACATTCCATTTCATTCCCATCCATTTCATGTTCCATTCCATTCCATTCCTCATTCCATTCCATTCCATTTAACGTTCCGTTCCATTCCATTCCATTCCATTCCACATTCCATTCCATTCCATTTCATTACACAATCCATTCCAGATTCCCTTCCATTCCATTCCATAGCACTTTCCATTTCATTCCATTCCACATTCCATTCCATTCCATTCCACATTACATTCCATTCCATTCCACATTCCGTTCCTTTCCATTCTATATTCCATTCGATTCCATTCCTCATTCCTTTCCACATTCCAGTCCAGAATCCATTCCATTCGATTCCATTTCACATTCCATTCCATTCCATTTTGCATTCCATTCGATTCCATTCCACATTCCTTACCACATTCCATTCCAGATCCCATTCCATTCGATCCTATTCCACATTCCATTCCATTCCATTTCGCATTCCATTCCATTCCATTCCACATTCCATTCTGTTAGATTCCACATTCCATTTCACATTGCAATCCTCATTCCATTCCATTCCCTTCCTCATCTCATTCAACTGCATTCCACAATCCATTCTAAATTCCATTCCATTCCATTCCATTCCACATTAAATTCCACTTTCCATTCCATTCCATTCGATGTTGCTTTCCACATTACATTCAATTCCAATCCACACTCCATTCCATTCCATTCCACTTTCCATTCCATTCCATTCCATTCCAAATTCCATTCCATTCTATTGCATTTAAACTTCCACTCTATTCCATTCCACATTCCATTCCATTCCATTCCCTTCCACATTCCATTCCACATTCCATTCTATTCCATTCCACTCCACATTCCATTACATTCTATTCCACATTCCGTTCCCTTCCATTCCACATTCCATTGCTCATTCCATTCCATTCCATGCCACATTCCATACCATTCTATTCCACATTCAATTCCACATTCCATTCCATTCCATTCCACATTCAATTCCCTTCAATTCCATATTCCATTCCATTCCATTCCACATTCCTTTCCATTCCATTCCACATTCCATTCCATTCCATTCCACATTCCATTCCATTCCTCATTCAATTCCACATTCCACTCAGTTCCATTCCACATTCCTTTGCATTCCATTACACATTACATTTCATTTCACATTCCATTACATTCCACTCTGTTCCACATTCCATTCTATTCCATTCCACATTCCATTCCAGATTATATTGCACATTACATTCCATTCCATTCCTGATTCCATTCCATTCCAATACATTCCACATTCTGATCCATTAAATTCCATACCACATTCCATTCCACATTACACAATCCATTCCGCATTCCATTCCATTGGATTCCACATTCCAATCCATTCCATTCCACATTCCATTCCATTCCATATTCCATTCCATTCCATTCAATTCAATTCCAGTCCACTTTCCATTGCATTCCATTCCACTTTCCAGTGCATTCCATAGCATACTCCATTCTGTTCCATTCCACATTCTATTCGTGTCCATCTCACATTTCTTTACATTCCATTCCATTCCATATTCCACTCCATTCCCTTCCCGTTCCCATTCCCTTCCATTCCACTTTCAATTCCTTTCCATTCCATTCCACATTCCAATACATTCCATTGCACATTCCATTCCATTCCATTCCTTTCCACTTTACCTTCCATTCCAATTCTCGTTACATTCCATTCAATTTCATTCCGCATTCCATTCCATTCCATTTCATATTTCACTCCATTCCATTCCATTCCACATTCCAGTATATTTCACATTCCACATTTCATTCCATTCCACATTCTATTCCATTCCATTCCATTCCATTCCATTCCACATTCTTTTCCTTTCCATTGAAATCCAGAATCCATTCCATTCCATTCCACATTCCATTCCATTCCATTTCACATTCCATTCCACATTCCATTCCTTTCAATTCCACATTCCATTCCATTCTGTTACACATTCCGTTCCACATTCCATTCCATTCCATTACACATTTCATTCCATTCAACTTCATAATACATTTAATTTCATTCCACATTCCATTCCACTTTCCATTCCATTTCATTCTATTCACATTCCATTCCATTCACATTCCATTCCATTCACATTCCATTCCACTCCATAATCCATTCCACATTCCATTTTTTCCATTCCATATTCCATTGAATTGTATTCCACATTCCATTCCATTCCATTCCACATTCCTTTCCATTCCATTCCACATTCCATTCCACATTCCATTCCATTCAATTCCACATTCTTTTCCATTCCATTCGAAACAATTCCATTGCAGTCCACATTCCATTAGATTCCACTCCACTTTCCATTCCACGTTACCTTCCATTACATTCGATATTACATTCTTTTCCATTCTATTCTATTCCACATTCCATTACATTCCATTCCTTTCCATTCCACATTCCATTCTATTCCATACCACATTCCTTTCCATTCCATTCCATTCCATTCCACATTGCATTCCATTCCATTCCATTCCACATTCCATTCCTTTGCATTCCACATTCTATTTAACATTCCATTCCATTCCATGGTCAATTTCACATTCAATTTCATTCCATTCCACATTCCATTCCATTCCATTCCACTCGATTCCATTCCATTCCTTTGCAGTTCACATTCCGTTCCATTCCCTTCCATTACACATTCGATATCACTACATTACACATTCCACTCCGCATTCCATTCCATTCCACATTCCATTCCACATTTCATTCCATTCCACTCCACATTCCATTCCACAGTCCAACACATTTTATTCCAAATTCCATTCCATTCCATTCCATATTCCTTTCTATTCCATTCCGTTACACATTCCATTCCATTCCATTGAACATTCCTTTCAATTCCATTCCATTGCATTCCACATTCTATTCCATTTCATTACACATTCTTTTCTATTCCATTCCTTTCAACATTCCATACCATTCCATTCCACATTCCATTCCATTCCATTCCATTCCCCATTCCATTCTATTCCATTCCACATTCAATTCCACATTACATTACATTCCAATCCACATACCATTCCACATATCATCCACTTTCCATTCTACATTCCACTCCATTCCATTCCACATTCCATTCTATTCCATTCCTATTTCCATTTCACCTTCCATTCCACTGCATTCCACGTTCTATTCCATTCCACGTTCCATTCCATTCTATTCCACATTCCATTCTGCATTCCATTCCATTCCATTCCACATTCCATTCCCTTCCATTCTGTATTCCATTCAATTCCCTTCCATTATATTCCATATTCCGTTCCATTCTCTTCCATTCCACATTCCATTCCATTCCATTCAACATTCCATTCCATTCCATTCCGTTCTATTCCACTTTGCATTCCGATCCATTCTACATTCCATTGCATTCGATTTCACATTCCATTCCCTCCCAGTCCATATTCCAATGCATTCCATTCCATTCTACATTCCATCCCATTCCATTCCATATTCCATTCCCTTCCATTCCACATTCCATTCCATTCCATTCCATTCTACATTGCATTCCATTCCATTCTACATTCCATTGCATTCCGTTGTTCATTCAATTCCAAATTTCTTTCCATTCCATTCCATTCAACTTTGCATTCCGTTCCATTCCGCATTTCATTCCACATTCCATTCCATTCCACTTAACATTCCATTCCATTTCATATTCCCTTCCGTTCCATTTCACATTTCATTCCATTCTATTTCACTCCGCATTGCATTCAATTCCATTCCAAATTCCATTCCATTCCATGCCACATTCCATTCCATTCCATTTCACATTGCACTCCATTCCATTGCATTCCACATTCCATTCCATTCCGTTTCAATTTCCATTAAATTCCATTCGATTCCATTCCACATTACATTCCACATTCCATTCCCTTCCATCCCACATTCTATTCCACATTCCACTCCATTCCATTCCACATTCCTTTCCTTTCCATTGCATTCCACATTCTATTCCATTCCCTTCCACATTCCAATCTATTCCACATTCCACGTTCCATTCCATTCCACATTCCATTCCCTTCCATTGCATTCCATATTCCCTTCCTTTCCATTGCATTCCATATTCCATTCCTTTCCATTCCACATTCCATTCTATTCCACATTCCACATTCCATTGCATTCCACATTCCATTCCATTCCATTCCATGTTCCATTCCTTTCCATTTCATTCCACATTCCATTCCATTCCATTCCACATTCTATTCTATTCCATTCCACATTCCATTCAATTCCATTCCACATTCCATTCAATTCCATTCCATTCAACATTCCATTCCTTTCCATTCCACATTTCATTCCATTAGATTCCACATTAAATTCCACATTCCATTCCATTCCTTTCCACGTTCCACTTCACTACCATTCCACTCCATTCCACGTTCCATTCCATTCCACATTACATTCCATTCTATTCCAAATTCTATTCCACAATCCATTCCATTCCAATCCACATTAAATTCCCTTCCATGCCATATTCCTTTCCATTCCATTCCTTTCCCTTCCATATTCCTTTCCATTCCATTTCTTTCCACATTCCATTCCATTCCATTCAGCAATCCATTTCATTCCACATTCAATTCCAGATTCCTCTCTCTCTCCATTCCACATTCCATTCCCTTCAATTCCACATTACATTCCAATCATTTCCACATTCCATTCTATTCCATTCCATTCCATTCCGCATTCCATTCCACATTCCAATTCACATTCCATCCTATTACATTCCATTACACTTTCCATTCCGAATTTCATTCCATAGGATTCCACATTCCATTTCACATTCCATTCTGTTCGATTACACAGTGCATTACATTTCATTACACATTCCATTCCATTCCATTCCATTCCAAATTCCATTCCATTCCATTCCATTCCATTGCACTTTCCTTTCCATTCCATTGCACATTCCAGTTTATTTCATTGCACATTCCATTCCATTCCATTCCATTCCACATTCCATTATTTCATTGCACATTCCATTCCATTCCATTCCATTCCATTCCATTCCACATTCCATTATATTGCTTTCCATTCCATTCCAATTTCCATTCCATTCCATTCCGGATTTCATTGCATTCCATTCCACATTCCATTGCATTCCTTTTCACATTGCATTCCCTTCCATTCCACATTCAATTGCATTCCATTCCATTCCATATTCCATCCCATTCCATTCCAAATTCCAATCCCTTCCATTCCACATTCCATTCCATTCCACATTCCATTCCATTTAATTCTTTTCCATTCCACTTGCCATTCCACTCCATTCCACATTCCATTCCATTTAATTCTGTTCCATTCCACTTGCCATTCCACATTACATTGCATTCCATTCCACATTCCATTGCATTCCATTTCCCTTTCCGTTCCCTTCCATACCACATTCCATTGCATTCCATTCGATTAAACATTCCATCCCATTCCATTCCAAATTCCATTCCCTTGCATTCCACATTCCATTCCATTCCATTCCATTCCACATTTCATTCCATTCCATTCCATTCTACATTCAATTACATTCCATTCTTCATTCCATTCCACATTCTATTCCATTCCATTCCATTCCATTCAACTTTGCATTCGATTCCATTCTGCATTCCATTCTATTCCATTTCATATTCAATTGCATTCCAATCCATGGTCCCTTCCATTCCATTTCATATTGAATTCCATTCCATTTACTTCCGCATTTAATTCCATTCAATTCCAAATTCCATTCCATTCCATTCCACATTCCATTCCATTCCATTTCACATTGCACTCCATTCCATTCCATTCCACATTCCATTCCATTCCATTCCAAATTCCATTCCATTCCATTCCAAATTCCATTCCACATTCTGTTCTACATTCCATTCCATTCAATTCCAAATCCCATTCCATTCCCTTCCACATTCCATTCCATTCTTTTCCACATTCCATTCCTTTCCATTCCACATTCCATTCCTTTCCATTGCATTCCACATTCCATTAGATTCCATTCCACATTCCATTCTATTCCATATTCTACGTTGCATTCCACTCTACATTCCATTCCATTCCATTGCATTCCACAATCCAATCATTTCCATTGCATTCCATATTCCATTCCATTCCGTTCCCCATTCCATTCTATTCCACATTCCACATTTCAATCCATTCCACATTCCATTCCAATCCATTCCACATTTCATTCCACATTGCATTCCATTCCATTCCTCGTTCCATTCCTATCCATTGCATTCCACATTACATTGCATTCCATTCCTTTCCACATACCATACTAATCCACATTCCACATTCCATTCCATTCCACATTCCATTCCATTCCATTGCATTCCACATTCCATTCCTTTCTATTGCATTCAACATTCCTTTCCATTCCATTCCACATTCCATTATATTCCACATTCCACATTCCATTCCATTCCACATTCCATTCCATTCCATTCCATTCCATTTCTCATTCCATTCCATTCCATTGCATTCCACATTCCATTCCATTCAGTTTGACATTGCTTTCCATTCCATTCCATTCCATTCTATATTCCATTAAATTTCATCCC
The DNA here is from genome assembly GCF_028885625.2 of Pongo pygmaeus. Taxonomy (NCBI): domain Eukaryota; kingdom Metazoa; phylum Chordata; class Mammalia; order Primates; family Hominidae; genus Pongo; species Pongo pygmaeus. The sequence goes on from NC_085931.1 coordinate 5,394,616, forward strand.
ACGTTCCATTCCATTCCATTCCATTCCATTCCACATTCCATTCCATTACATTCCAGCTTGCATTCCATTTTAATCCATTCCATATTCCATTCCATATTCCATTCCTTTCCATTCCACTTTCCATTGCATTCCTTTCCACATTCCATTCCCTTCCATTCGACATTCCATTCCATTCCATTCCATTCCATGTTCAATTCTATTCCAGTCCGCTTTCCATTCCAATCTGTTAGACATTGATTTCCATTCCTTTCAACTACATATTCCATTCCCTTCCATATTCCATTATATTCCATTCCAAATTTCATTCCATTCGATTCCATTCCATTCCACATTCCATTCCATTCCATTCCATATTCCATTCCATTCAACACCACATTCTATTCCATTCCATTCCACATTACATTCCATTCTATTGCATTTTCCATTCCACATTCCATTCCACTCTATTCCACCTTCCATTACAAATTCCGTTTCACCTTCCATTCCACATTCCATTCCATTCCATGCTACATTCCATTCCCTTCCATTCCATTCCACATTACATTCCACGTTCCATTACATTCCGTTCCAAGTTCCATTCCATTACTTTCCACCATCCTTTCTACATTCCATCCCATTCCATTCCACGTTCCCTTCCTCATTCCATTCCACGTTACATTCCATTGCATTCTTCATTCCATTCCACATTCCATTCCACGCTCCCTTCTTCCTTCCATTCCATATTCCATTGCATTCTTTTCCATTCCACATTCCATTCCATTCTTTTCCACATTTCATTACCTTCAATTCCACTTTCCTTCCATTCCATTCCATTACACATTCCATTCCACTCCATTCCACATTCCATTCCATTCCATTTGACATTGATTTCCATTCCATTCAGTTCCTTATTCCATTTCTTTCCATACTCCGTTAGATTCCATTCCAAATTCCATTCCATTCCACTCCATTCCATTCCTCATTACATTCCATTCCATTCCAAATTCCATTACATTCGATTCCACATTCCATTCCATTCCACGTTCGAAATTCCATTCCATTCCACATTACATTCCATTCCACACCACATTTCATTCCATTGCATTCCACATTTCATTGCACTCTATTCCATATTTCATTCCACCTTCCATTCCACTTTACATTCCATTCCATTCCACATTCCATTCCCTTCCTTTTTACTTTCATTCCATTCCACATTCCATTCATTCCATTCCACATTCCATTACATTTTCCATTCCATTCTATTCCACGTTCCATTACACATTCCATTCCACATTCCATTCTATTCCATTCCTTTCCACGTTCTTTTCCACCTTCCTTTCCACATTCCTTTCCATTCCATTCCACATTCCATTCCATTCCTTTCCATGTTCCGTTCCTCATTCCATTCCACGTTGCATTCCATTCCATTCCACATTCCATTCCACATTCCATTCCATTCCATTAAACATTCCATTCCGCATTCCATTCCATTCCATTCCACATTCAATTCCATTCCACATTCCATTCCATATTCCATTCCATTCCTTTCAACATTCCATTGCACATTCCGTTCCTTTCCATTCCATATTCCATTCCATTACCTTCCACATTCCAATACATTGCATTATATTCCACATTGCATTCGATTCCATTCCAGTCCATGCCACATAAAATTCCATTCCATTCCTCATTCCATTCCCTTCCATTCAACATTCCATAATTTTCCGTTGCATTCCACATTCCATTCCATTCCATTCCACATTCCATTCCCTTCCATTCCACTTTCCATTCCATACCATTCTATTCCACATTACATTCCTTTCCACTCCATGTATCATTCCATACCGTTCCTTTCCACATTCTGTTCCATTCCATTCCGCGTTGCTTTCCATTCCATTCTTCTTTAATTCCACATTCCATTACATTCCATTCCTCATTCCATTCCACATAACATTCCGTTGCATTCCATTCCATTTCACATTCAATTCCATTCCATTCCATTCCACATTGCATTCCCTTCCTTTCCACATTCCACTCCATTCCATATCCAATCCATTCAATTTTACATTGCATTCCATTCCATTCTTCATTCAATTACACACTCCATTCCATTCCACTACACATTCCAATCCGCATTTCCTTCCACATTCCATTTAATTCCATTCACATTCGATTCCATTGCGTTCCACGTTTCATTCCATTCCATTTCACATTGCCTTAAATTCCAGTACATTCCACATTCCTTTCTAATCGATTCCAAATTCGATTTCAATCCATTCCACATTCCATTCCGTTCCATTTCACATTCAATTCCCTTAGATTTCACATTCCATTCCTTTCCATTCCATTCCACATTTCATTACATTCCATTCCACTTTCAATTCCATTCCATTTCACATTGCATTCAATTCCATTCCATTCCACATTCCATTCCATTCCATTTCAAATTCCATTCCATTCCTTTCCATTCCATTCCTCACTCCATACCACATTCCATTCCATTCCATTCCACATTCCATTCCAATCCATTCCATATTACATTCAATTCCATTGCAAACCACATTCCATTCCATTCCATTCCATTCCATTCCACATTGCATTCTATTCCATATTCCACATTCCATTCCATTCCACATTCTATTCCATTCCATTCCATTCCAAATTCCATTCCACTTTCCATTGCATTCCATTCCACATTCCATTGCATTTCCCATTCCATTCCATTCCATTACATTTCACTTTCCATTCCATTCCATTCCATCATTACATTACATTCCACCTTGCAATCCATTCTGTTCCACATACCCTTCCACATTCCATTCCATTCCATTCCATTCCACATTCCTTTCCATTCCATTCTTTTCCACATTCCATTCCACTCCATTGCATTCCACATTCCAATCCAAGTTCAATTCCACTCCATTAAACGATCCATTCCGTTCTTCTTTCCATTCCATTGCATTCCACGTTCCATTCGATTTCCTTCCACATTCCATTCCGTTCGACATTCCATTCCATTCAATTCCACCTTCCATTCCACGTTCCATTCCATTCCACATTCCATTGCATTCCATTGCACATTCCATTCCTTTCCATTGTAAATTCCATTCCACATTCCTTTCCATTCCATTCCACGTTCCATTCCACGTTCCATTCCATTCCATTTCACATTCCTTTCCAACCCTTTTCACATTCCATTCCACATTTCTTTCCATTCCATTCCACATTCTATTCCACATTCCATTCCAATTCCACTCAAATGAATTCCAATTTGCATTCCACACTCCATTCCATTGCATTCCTTTCCATTGCATTCCACACTGCAATCCATTCCATTCCATTCCAGTTTCCATTCCATTCCATTCCACATTCAATTCCACATTTCATTCCATTCCATTCTGCGTTCCATTCCACATTCCATTCCATACCATTGCACATTACTTTCCATTCCACATTCCATTCCATTCCATTGCACATTCCATTCTATTCCATACCACATTCAATTCCACATTCCTTTCCATTCTGTTCCACTTTCCATTCCACTCCATTCCATTCGAAATTCTATTCCATTCTATTCCAGGTTCCATTCCACATTCCATTCCATTCCACATTCCATTCCATTCCATTCCACCTTGAATTCTATTTCCATTTCACATTCCATTCCATTCCATTCCACATTCTATTCCATTCCATTCCACATTCCATTCTATTCCACATTCCATTCGATTTAATTCCGCATTTCATTCCACATTCCATTATATTACATTCCAGATTGCATTCCACTTTCCATTCCATTGTACTCCACATTCCTCTCTAAATTCCATTACACGTTCCATTTCACATTCCATTACACATTCCATTCCATTCCGCATTCCATTCCATTTCATTCCACCTTGCATTCCACATTCCATTCCTCATTCCTTTCCACATTCGAGTCCATTCTAGTCCTCATTCCATTCCACTGCATACCGCATTCCTTCCCATTCCCTTCCACTTTACATCCCATTCCACATTCCATTCCACATTCCTATTCGATTCCAATCCACAATACATTCCACATTACTTTCCTTTCCATTCCACATTGCATTCCCTTCCATTCCACATCCACTCCAACCCTAATTACATTCCATTCCATGACATTCCATTACACCTTGCATTCCATTACATTCCACATTCCATTCCATTCCATTCCACTTTGCATTCCATATTCCATTCCAGTTTCCATTCCACATTCCATTCCTTTCCATTCCAATCCATTCCACATTCCATTCTATAACATTCTTTATATTCCATTGCATTCCACATTCCATTCCATTCCATTCCATTCCACATTTCCTTCCATTCCATTACACGTTCCATTCTATTTCATTCCACATTCCATTCTATATTCCTTTCCAGTCCATTCCACCTTCCATTCCACATTCCATTCCACTCGATTCCACATACCATTCTATTCCATATCACATTCCATTCCACATTCCTTTCCATTCCATTCCACATTCCATTCCACATTCCGTTCCACATTTCATTCCATTGCTTTCCATTCCATTCCATTTTCCATTCCACATTCCATTCCACATTCCATTCTGTTCCATTGCATTTCATTCCACGTTCCATTCCATATTCCATTCCAAATTCCACTCTGTTAAATTCCATTCCATTCCTCTTTCCATTCCACTCCACTCCAGTTTCCATTCCATTCCATTCCATTCCACATTCCATTCCATTCCACGGTCCATTACATTCCACTTTCTGTTCCATTCCATTCCCTTCCGATTTCCATTCCAGATTCCATTCCATTCCATTCCACATTCCATTCCATTCCATTCCACATTCCATTCTGTTTACATTTCACATTCCAAACTACTTCCACTTCTCATTCCATTCCATACCATTGCACATTCAATTCCATTCCACAGTCCATTCCATTCCATTCCACATTCCACTCCACGTTCCATTGCAACCCATTCCACGTTGCATTTCATTCCATTGCAACATTCCATTCCATTCCACATTCCACTCAATTCCATTCCATTCCATTTCATTCCATTCCATATTCCATACCATTCCATTCCATTCCATTCCACATTCCCTTCCATTCCATTCCACTCCACTTTCCATTCCATTCCATTTCATGCCACATTCCCTTCCATTCTATTCCGTTCCACTTTCCATTCCACATTCAATTCCATTCCATTACACCCCATTCCATTCCACATTCCATCTTCTTCCATTCCATTCCAAATTCCATTCCATTCCATTCCACATTCCATTTCAGTCAATTCCAAATTCCACTCCACATTCCATTCCATTCCATTCCACGTTCCATTCCTTTCCACTTTGCATTCTATTCCGTTCCATTCCATTCCACATTCCATTCCACGTTCCATTCAACTCCATTCCACTTTCCATACCATTCCATTCCACGTTCCGTTCCATGCCATTCCACTTTCCATTGCATTCCAATCCAATTTCCATTCCATTCCACGTTCCATTCCATTCCAATCCACGATCCATTCCATGTTGCATTCCACGTTACATTCCACATTGTATTACATGTTCCATTCCATTTCATTCCTCGTTCCGTTCCTCATTGAATTCCACATTCCTTTCCTTTCCTTTACAAATTCCATTCCACGTTCCATTCCACTCCATTCCACATTCTATTCCATTCGGCATTCCATTCCATTCCACGTTGCTTTCCATTCCACGTTGCATTCCATTCCACGTTCCTTTCCATGTTCCGTTCCATGTTCCATTCCATGTTCCATTCCATGTTCCATTGCATTCCATTCCACGTTACATTCTTCGTTCCATTCCATGTTCCATTCCATTCCATTCCACATTCCATTCCAGATACCATTCCACATTCCTTTCCATATTCCATTTCACATTCCATTCAATTCCATTCCACATTCCATTCCACATTCTTTCCATTCCATTCCTATCCACATTCCTTTCCATTCCATTAAATTCAATTCCACTTTCCATTCTATTCCATTCAACTTCCCATTCCATATTCCATTCCACGATCCATTCCACTTTCCATTCTACGTTTCCATTCCAGTCCATTCCACATTCCATTCTATTCCATTCTACTTTACATAACATTCCATTCAACATTGCATTCCATTCCAATCTATTCCATTCCACATTCCATTCCATTCCACATTCCAATCCATGCCATTTCATTCCACATTCCATTCCTTTTCATTCCACTTTCCATTCCATTCAGTTCCACATTCCAATCAATTCCATTCCACTTTCGGTTCCATTACTTTCCAATTTCCATTCCACATTCCATTGCACGTTCCATTCCACTTTCCATTCCACATTACATTTCAGGTTCCGTTCCACATTCCATTCCACATTCCATGTTCCTTTCCACGCTCCTCTCCATGTTCCATTCCATTCAATTCCTTTCCAAATTCCATTCCACATAGCATTCCATTACATTCGATTCCACATTCCATTCCATTCAATTCCATGTTGCATTCCATTCCATTCCACATTCCACTGCATTCCACTTTGCATTTCACATTCCATTCCATTCCATTCCACATTCAATTCCATTCCACATTCCTTTCCACATTCCATTCCACATTCCATTCCTTTCTTTACAAAATTCCATTCCACATTCTATTCCGTTCGATTCCATGTGATTCCACGTTGCATTCCATTACATATTCCATTCAATTACATTCCACATTCCATTCCATTCCATTGCATTCCACCTTCCTTTCCATTCCATTCACTTCCATTCGAAATTCCATTCCATTCCATTCCACATTCCATTAGATTCCATTCCACATTCCATTCCATCCCATTCCATATTCCATTCCACATTGCTTTCCATTCCATTCCACATTCCATTAAATTCCATTCCACATTCCATGCCATTTGATTCCATTCCATTCCACATTCCCTTCCATACTCCATTCCATTCCATTCCACTTTCCGTTCCACATTCCATTCCATTCTATTCCATATTCCATTCCATTCCATTCCACATTACATTCCATTCCCTTCCACATTCCATTCTACATTGCTTTCAATTCCATTCCACATTGCATTCAATTCCATTCCACATGCTATTCCATTCAATTCCATTTATTTCCACATTCCATTCCCTTCCATTCCACATTCCAGTCCACATTCCATTCCCTTCCATTCCACATTCCATTCCATTCCATTTCACATTCCATTCCATTCCATTCCATTCTATTACACATTACACTTCATTCCATTCTGCTTTCTGTTCCATTCTAATCCATTCCATTTCACATTCCACTCAATTCCATTCCATTCCATTCCAGATTGCTTTCCATTCCATTCCACATTCCATTCCATTCAATTCCATTCCACGTTCCATTCCAAATTCCATTTCACATTCTATTCCTTTCCATTCCAATCCTCATTCCATTCCATTCCATTCCGTTCCATTCCATCTTACATTCCACATTCCATTCCTCATTCCATTCTCTTCCATTCTATTCCATACCAGTTTCCATTCCACATTCCGTTCCACATTCCATTCCATTCCAATCCACATTCAATTCCACATTCCATTCCATTCCATTCCACATTCAATTCCACATTCCATTCCATTCCGTTCCACATTCCATTCAATTCAGTTCCATTCCATTGCATTCCACATTCCATTCCATTCCATTCCATTCGACATTCCATTCCATACCATTCCACATTCCTTTCCATTCTATTTCACATTCCATTCCACATTCCACTCCATTTCATATCACATTCCATTCAACATTCCATTCCATTCCATTCCACATTCCATTCCATTCCATTCCATATCCCATTCTGTTTGAGTTTCACATTTCATTCTGTTTCCATTTCACATGCCATTCCATTCCATTTCACATTCAATACCATTCCATTCCATTCCACATTCAATTCCATTCCATTCCGCTTTGCATTCCACTCCATTCCACTTTCCTTTCCGTTCAACCTTCCATTCCACATTGCATTCCATTCCATTCCACATTCCATTCAATTCCAAATTCCAATCCTTTCCATTCGATTCCATTCCACATTCCATTATATTCCATATTCCAGTCCACATTCCATTACATTCCATTCCATTGCATTCCATATTCCATTCCATTGCATTCCACATTCCACTCCATTCCAATCCATAGTCCATTCCATTCGTGTTACTTTCCATTCCATTCCACATTCCATTCCATTCCCTTCCACATTTCATTCCATTCCATTCCATTCCATGCCACGTTCCATTCCATTCAATTCCACGTTCCATTCCATGCCACTTTCCATTCCATTCCATTCCATCATCCATTCCGTTCCTTTCCATCATCCATTCCATTCCATTCCACGATCCTTTACTTATACCTTTCCAAATTCCATTTCATTCCATTCTCCATTCCATTCCATTCCAAATTCCATTCTATTTCATTCCACATTCCATTCAATTCCAATCCATTGCAATCCACATTCCTTTCCATTCCACGTTCCATTCCCTATTCCATTCAATTCCATTACACATTTCATTCGACATTCCATTCCATTCCATTCCACATTTCTTTCCATTCCACTCCACACTCCATTCCATTCCATTTCACTTTCCTTTCCATTGCATTCCATTCCATATTCCATTCCATTCGTTTCCACGTTCCATTCCCCATTTCATCCCACTTTCCTTCCATTTCATTCCATGTTCCATTCCATATTCTTTTCCATTCCATTCCACATTCTATTAAACTCTATTCCCTTCGATTCCACATTCCATTCCATTCCATTCCATTCCACATTTCTTTCAATTCCACATTCCATTCGATTCCATTCCATTGCAGTCTACATTCCATTGTATTCCACATTGCATTCCATTCTATTCCACATTCCTTTCCATCGCACTCCAATTTCCATTCCACATTCCATTCCATTCAATTCCACATTCCATTACATTTCATTCCCTGCCATTCCACATTCCATTCTATTCCATTTCACTTTCCATTCTACATTCCATTCCATTCCATTCCACATTCCATTCCATTGCATTCCTGTCCAAATTCCATTGCATTCCATTCCGTATTCCATTCCATTCCATTCAATTCTAGTCCACATTGCATTGCATTCCACACACCATTCCACATTCCATTCCATAACATTCCATACCATTCTAATCCTCATTCCTTTCCAGATTCCATTGCACATTCCATTACACATTCCAAGGCACATTACATTCCATTACATTCCTCATTCCATTCCATTCCGTTATATTTCATTCCACATTCAATTGCATTCAGTTCCCTTTCAGATTCCATTCCATTCCATTCCACATTCCTTTCCATTCCATTCCACACTCCATACCACATTCCATTCCACTATATTCCACATTCCATTCCGCATTCCATTGCATTCTGTCCACATTCAATTCCATTCCATTCCATTCGACTTTCCATTCCACATTCAATTCCATTCCATTACCCATTCCATTCCATTCCATTCCTTTGCATTCAACATTTCATTCCATTCCATTGCAATCCACAATCTTTTATATTGCATTCTACTTTCCATTCCATTCGATTCCACATTTCATTCCATTCCATTCCATTCCACATTCCATTGCATTCCATTCCAAATTCCATTCCATTCCCTTCCATTCCATTCAACATTAATTTCAATTCCATTCCACATTTCATTCCATTCCATTCTATTCCATTCCATTCCACATTCCATTCCACATTCCATTCCACATTCCATTCCATTCTTTCCACATTCCATTCCACATTCCATTCCATTCCATACGACATTTCATTCCAATCCATTCCATAATTGATTCCATTCCATTCCATTCCAATCCATTCTACATTGAATTCCACATTCAATTGCATTCCATTCCACACACAGTTCAACATTCCCTTCCATTCTATTACACAATCCATTCCAATCCACATTCCACTCCATTCCATATTCAATTCCAACGCATTCCATTCTATTCCATTCCACAATCCATTCCATTCAATTCCATTCCATTCCACATTCCATTCCACATCCCATTCCATTCCATTCCACATTCAATTCCATTCCATTCCTTTCCATTACACATTGCATTCCATTCAATTCCATACCATTCCACATTCCATTCCATTCCATTCCTTTCCATTACACAGTCCCTTCCAGTCCATGCCTTACCATTCCACATTCCTTTGCATTCCATTCCATTATACAATCCATTGTATTCCATTACACTTTCCTTTGAAATCCTTTCCATATTCCATTCCACATTCCATTCCATTCCATTCCACATTCCTTTCCAATGCATTGCACACAGCATTCCACGTTCCATTCCATTCCATTCCACAGTCCATTTGAATCCATTCCACATTCCACTCCACGTTCTATTCCATTACATTCCGCATTCCATTCCACATTTCATTCCACATTCCAATAAATTCCATTCCATTCCATTCCACCTTCCATTCGACATCCCATTCCACATTCCATTCCATTCCATTCCATTCCATTTCACACTCCATTTCACATTCCATTCCATTCCATTGCACATTCCATTCCATTCCACTTTCCATTCCACAGTCCATTGCGGATTCCATTCCGCATTCCATTCCACATTCCATTCATTTAAATTCAATTCCATTCCATTCTCTTCCATTCCATTCGATTCCATTCAATTCCATTCATTCCATTCCATTCCATTCCATATTCCATTCCATTCCACATTCCATTCCATTCCATTCCACATTCCATTCCGTTCCATTCCCGTCCAAATTCCATGCAACTGAATTCCATTCTAGATTCATTTCCATTCAATTCCACATTCCTTTCCATTCCATTCCACTCTCCATTCCACATTAGATTCCACTACATTCCACATTCCATTCCAAATTCCATTCCATTCCTTGCCACATTCCATTCCATTACATTCAATTCCACTTTCCTTTCCACATTCAAATCCGTTACTTTCCGCATTCCTTTCCATTTCATTCCTTTGCATTCCACATTTCATTCCATTCCATTCCATTCCACATTCCTTTCCATCCCAATCCACATTCCTTTCCATCCCAATCCACATTCCACTCCATTCCATTCTACATTCTCTTCCATCCCATTCCACATTCAATTCCAATCCATTCCACATTCCATTCAACTCCGTTCCACATTCCATTCCACATTCCTTTCCAAATTCCATTCCAATAGATTCAATATTCCATCCAACATTCCCTTCCATTCCATTCCACATTCCTTTCCAATCCATTCCACATTCCATACCACATACCATTCCATTCCGTTCCACATTCCATTCCATTTCATTCCACATTCCATTCCATTTCATTCTACATTCCCTTACAGATTCCATTACACATTCCTTTCCATTTGATTCCATTCCACATTCGTTTCCATTACATTCCACACTCAATTCTGTTCCATTCCACATTTCATTGCACGTTCCATTCCACATTCCATTCCATTAAACATCCCATTCCATTCCATTCCACATTCCATTCTGAATTCCATTCTATTCCAATCCACATTCCATTCCCCTTTCCTTTCAATTCCATTCGACATTGCATTCCACATTCCATTCCATTCCATTCCACATTCCATTCCATTCCATTCCACATTCCATTCCATTCCATTCCATTCCACGTTCCATTCCATTCCATTCCTCATTCCATTCCATTCCATTTAACGTTCCATTCCACATTCCATTCCATTCCATTCCACAATTCATTCCATTCCAATCCATTCCACGTTGCTTTCCATTCCATTCCACATTCCATTCCACTGCACATTCCATTCCACATTCCATTCCATTGCACATTCAATTCCACATTCCATTCCATTCCATTGCACATTCCATTCCAGTTTTCATTCTTTTGCATTCCACATTCCACTTTCCATTCCACTTTCCATTCCACGTTCCATTTCACCTTCCATTCCACGTTCCATGCCACGTTCCATTCAATTCCTTTCCATGATCCAATCTGCGTTCCATTCCATACCATTCTAGGTTCCATTCCACACTCCATTCCATTCCATTTCACTTTGTATTCCATTCCATTCCACATTCCATCGCACATTCCACTGCATTCCATTTCATATTCCATTCCATTCCATTACACATTCCATTCCGTTCCATTCCATATTCCATTCCTTTCCGTTCCATATTCCATTCCATTCTATGTGACCTTTAACATTCCTTTCCACTTTCCATTGCAAGTTCCCTTCCAAGATCCATTCCACGTTTCATTTCATTCCATTTCACGTTCCATTCCATTCCACGTTCCATTCCATTCTATTCCATTCCACGTTCCAACCCATTCCATTCCGCATTCCATTCCATTCCGTTCCACATTCCATTCCATTCCATTCCACATTCCTTTCAAGATTCCATTACATATTCCGTTCCATTCGATTCCATTCCACATTCCATTCCATTCCATTCAGCATTCCATTCCATTCCATTCCACACTCAGTTCTGTTCCATTCCACATTTCATTGCACGTTCTATTCCACGTTCCATTCCATTCCACATCCCATTCCATTCCATTCCACATTCCATTCTGAATTCCATTCCATTCCAATCCACATTCCATTCCACTTTCCATTCAATTCCGTTCGACATTGCATTCCACATTCCATTCCTTTCCTGTCCACACTCCATTCCATTCCATTCCATTCCACATTCTATTTCATTCCCATCCATTTCATGTTCCATTCCATTCCATTCCTCATTCCATTCCATTCCATTTAACGTTCCGTTCCATTCCATTCCATTCCATTCCATTCCATTCCACATTCCATTCCATTCCATTTCATTACACAATCCATTCCAGATTCCCTTCCATTCCATTCCATAGCACTTTCCATTTCATTCCATTCCACATTCCATTCCATTCCATTCCACATTACATTCCATTCCATTCCACATTCCATTCCTTTCCATTCTATATTCCATTCGATTCCATTCCTCATTCCTTTCCACATTCCAGTCCAGAATCCATTCCATTCGATTCCATTTCACATTCCATTCCATTCCATTTTGCATTCCATTCGATTCCATTCCACATTCCTTACCACATTCCATTCCAGATCCCATTCCATTCGATCCTATTCCACATTCCATTCCATTCCATTTCGCATTCCATTCCATTCCATTCCACATTCCATTCTGTTAGATTCCACATTCCATTTCACATTGCAATCCTCATTCCATTCCATTCCCTTCCTCATCTCATTCAACTGCATTCCACAATCCATTCTAAATTCCATTCCATTCCATTCCATTCCACATTAAATTCCACTTTCCATTCCATTCCATTCGATGTTGCTTTCCACATTACATTCAATTCCAATGCACACTCCATTCCATTCCATTCCACTTTCCATTCCATTCCATTCCATTCCAAATTCCATTCCATTCTATTGCATTTAAACTTCCACTCTATTCCATTCCACATTCCATTCCATTCCATTCCCTTCCACATTCCATTCCACATTCCATTCCATTCCATTCCACTCCACATTCCATTCCATTCCATTCCACTCCACATTCCATTACATTCTATTCCACATTCCGTTCCCTTCCATTCCACATTCCATTGCTCATTCCATTCCATTCCATGCCACATTCCATACCATTCTATTCCACATTCAATTCCACATTCCATTCCATTCCATTCCACATTCAATTCCCTTCCATTCCATATTCCATTCCATTCCATTCCACATTCATTTCCATTCCATTCCACATTCCATTCCATTCCATTCCACATTCCTTTCCATTCCGCATTCAATTCCACATTCCACTCAGTTCCATTCCACATTCCTTTGCATTCCATTACACATTACATTTCATTTCACATTCCATTACATTCCACTCTGTTCCACATTCCATTCTATTCCATTCCACATTCCATTCCAGATTATATTGCACATTACATTCCATTCCCTTCCTGATTCCATTCCATTCCAATACATTCCACATTCTGATCCATTAAATTCCATACCACATTCCGTTCCACATTACACAATCCATTCCGCATTCCATTCCATTGGATTCCACATTCCAATCCATTCCATTCCACATTCCATTCCATTCCATATTCCATTCCATTCCATTCAATTCCATTCCAGTCCACTTTCCATTGCAATCCATTCCACCTTCCAGTGCATTCCATAGCATACTCCATTCTGTTCCATTCCACATTCCATTCGTGTCCATCTCACATTTCTTTACATTCCATTCCATTCCATATTCCACTCCATTCCCTTCCCGTTCCCATTCCCTTCCATTCCACTTTCAATTCCTTTCCATTCCATTCCACATTCCAATACATTCCATTGCGCATTCCATTCCATTCCTTTCCACTTTACCTTCTATTCCATTTCTCGTTACATTCCATTCAATTTCATTCCGCATTCCATTCCATTCCATTTCATATTTCACTCCATTCCATTCCATTCCACATTCCAGTATATTTCACATTCCACATTTCATTCCATTCCACATTCTATTCCATTCCATTCCATTCCATTCCATTCCACATTCCTTTCCTTTCCATTGAAATCCAGAATCCATTCCATTCCTTTCCACATTCTATTCCATTCCATTTCACATTCCATTCCACATTCCATTCCTTTCAATTCCACATTCCATTCCATTCTGTTACACATTCCGTTCCACATTCCATTCCATTCCATTACACATTTCATTCCATTCAACTTCATAATACATTTAATTTCATTCCACATTCCATTCCACTTTCCATTCCATTCCATTCTATTCACATTCCATTCCATTCACATTCCATTCCATTCACATTCCATTCCACTCCATAATCCATTCCACATTCCATTCTATTCCATTCCATATTCCATTGAATTGTATTCCAAATTCCATTCCATTCCATTCCACATTCCTTTCCATTCCATTCCACATTCCATTCCACATTCCATTCCATTCAATTCCACATTCTTTTCCATTCCATTCGAAACAATTCCATTGCAGTCCACATTCCATTAGATTCCACTCCACTTTCCATTCCACGTTACCTTCCATTACATTCGATATTACATTCTTTTCCATTCTATTCTATTCCACATTCCATTACATTCCATTCCTTTCCATTCCACATTCCATTCTATTCCATACCACATTCCTTTCCATTCCATTCCATTCCATTCCACATTGCATTCCATTCCATTCCATTCCACATTCCATTCCTTTGCATTCCACATTCTATTTAACATTCCATTCCATTCCATGGTCAATTTCACATTCAATTTCATTCCATTCCACATTCCATTCTATTCCATTCCACTCGATTCCATTCCATTCCTTTGCAGTTCACATTCTGTTCCATTCCCTTCCATTACACATTCGATATCACTACATTACACATTCCACTCCGCATTCCATTCCATTCCACATTCCATTCCACATTGCATTCCATTCCACTCCACATTCCATTCCACAGTCCAACACATTTTATTCCAAATTCCATTCCATTCCATTCCATATTCCTTTCTATTCCATTCCGTTACACATTCCATTCCATTCCATTGAACATTCCTTTCAATTCCATTCCATTGCATTCCACATTCTATTCCATTTCATTACACATTCCATTCTATTCCATTCCTTTCAACATTCCATACCATTCCATTCCACATTCCATTCCATTCCATTCCCCATTCCATTCTATTCCATTCCACATTCAATTCCACATTACATTCCATTCCAATCCACATACCATTCCACATATCATCCACTTTCCATTCTACATTCCACTCCATTCCATTCCACATTCCATTCTATTCCATTCCTATTTCCATTTCACCTTCCATTCCACTGCATTCC
This sequence comes from Pongo pygmaeus, assembly GCF_028885625.2. Classification (NCBI taxonomy): domain Eukaryota; kingdom Metazoa; phylum Chordata; class Mammalia; order Primates; family Hominidae; genus Pongo; species Pongo pygmaeus. Next base: position 5,410,463 of record NC_085931.1, read on the forward strand.
ACGTTCTATTCCATTCCACGTTCCATTCCATTCTATTCCACATTCCATTCTGCATTCCATTCCATTCCATTCCACATTCCATTCCCTTCCATTCTGTATTCCATTCAATTCCCTTCCATTATATTCCATATTCCGTTCCATTCTCTTCCATTCCACATTCCATTCCATTCCATTCAACATTCCATTCCATTCCATTCCATTCCGTTCTATTCCACTTTGCATTCCGATCCATTCTACATTCCATTGCATTCGATTTCACATTCCATTCCCTCCCAGTCCATATTCCAATGCATTCCATTCCATTCTAAATTCCATCCCATTCCATTCCATATTCCATTCCCTTCCATTCCACATTCCATTCCATTCCATTCCATTCTACATTGCATTCCATTCCATTCTACATTCCATTGCATTCCGTTGTTCATTCAATTCCAAATTTCTTTCCATTCCATTCCATTCAACTTTGCATTCCGTTCCATTCCGCATTTCATTCCACATTCCATTCCATTCCACTTAACATTCCATTCCATTTCATATTCCCTTCCGTTCCATTTCACATTTCGTTCCATTCTATTTCACTCCGCATTGCATTCAATTCCATTCCAAATTCCATTCCATTCCATGCCACATTCCATTCCATTCCATTTCACATTGCACTCCATTCCATTGCATTCCACATTCCATTCCATTCCGTTTCAATTTCCATTAAATTCCATTCGATTCCATTCCACATTACATTCCACATTCCATTCCCTTCCATCCCACATTCTATTCCACATTCCACTCCATTCCATTCCACATTCCTTTCCTTTCCATTGCATTCCACATTCTATTCCATTCCCTTCCACATTCCAATCTATTCCACATTCCACGTTCCATTCCATTCCACATTCCATTCCCTTCCATTGCATTCCATATTCCCTTCCTTTCCATTGCATTCCATATTCCATTCCTTTCCATTCCACATTCCATTCTATTCCACATTCCACATTCCATTGCATTCCACATTCCATTCCATTCCATTCCATGTTCCATTCCTTTCCATTGCATTCCACATTCCATTCCATTCCATTCCACATTCTATTCTATTCCATTCCACATTCCATTCAATTCCATTCCATTCAACATTCCATTCCTTTCCATTCCACATTTCATTCCATTAGATTCCACATTAAATTCCACATTCCATTCCATTCCTTTCCACGTTCCACTTCACTACCATTCCACTCCATTCCACGTTCCATTCCATTCCACCTTACATTCCATTCTATTCCAAATTCTATTCCACAATCCATTCCATTCCAATCCACATTAAATTCCCTTCCATGCCATATTCCATTCCATTCCATTCCTTTCCCTTCCATATTCCTTTCCATTCCATTTCTTTCCACATTCCGTTCCATTCCATTCAGCAATCCATTTCATTCCACATTCAATTCCACATTCCTCTCTCTCTCCATTCCACATTCCATTCCCTTCAATTCCACATTACATTCCAATCATTTCCACATTCCATTCTATTCCATTCCATTCCATTCCGCATTCCATTCCACATTCCAATTCACATTGCATTCTATTACATTCCATTACACTTTCCATTCCGAATTTCATTCCATAAGATTCCACATTCCATTTCGCATTCCATTCTGTTCGATTACACAGTGCATTACATTTCATTACACATTCCATTCCATTCCATTCCATTCCAAATTCCATTCCATTCCATTCCATTCCATTCCACTTTCCTTTCCATTCCATTGCACATTCCAGTTTATTTCATTGCACATTCCATTCCATTCCATTCCATTCCACATTCCATTATTTCATTGTAAATTCCATTCCATTCCATTCCATTCCACATTCCATTACATTCCTTTCCATTCCATTCCAATTTCCATTCCATTCCATTCCGGATTTCATTGCATTCCATTCCACATTCCATTGCATTCCTTTTCACATTGCATTCCCTTCCATTCCACATTCAATTGCATTCCATTCCATTCCATATTCCATCCCATTCCATTCCAAATTCCAATCCCTTCCATTCCACATTCCATTCCATTCCACATTCCATTCCATTTAATTCTGTTCCATTCCACTTGCCATTCCACATTACATTGCATTCCATTCCACATTCCATTGCATTCCATTCCACATTCCATTCTGTTTACATTTCACATTCCAAACTACTTCCACTTCTCATTCCATTCCATACCATTGCACATTCAATTCCATTCCACAGTCCATTCCATTCCATTCCACATTCCACTCCACGTTCCATTGCATCCCATTCCACGTTGCATTTCGTTCCATTGCAACATTCCATTCCATTCCACATTCCACTCAATTCCATTCCATTCCATTTCATTCCATTCCATATTCCATATCATTCCATTCCATTCCATTCCACATTCCCTTCCATTCCATTCCACTCCACTTTCCATTCCATTCCATTTCATGCCACATTCCCTTCCATTCTATTCCGTTCCACTTTCCATTCCACATTCAATTCCATTCCATTACACCCCATTCCATTCCACATTCCATCTTCTTCCATTCCATTCCAAATTCCATTCCATTCCATTCCACATTCCATTTCAGTCAATTCCAAATTCCAATCCACATTCCATTCCATTCCATTCCACGTTCCATTCCACATTCCATTCCACTTTCCATTCCATTCCATTCCGCATTCCATTCCATATTCCATTCCATTCCATTCCACCTTCCATTCCATTCCACTTTGAATTTCATTCCTATCCATTCCATTCCACATTCCATTCCATGTTCCAATCCACTGCATTCCACTTTCCATACCATTCCATTCAAAGTTCCATTCCTTTCCATGCCACATTCCTTTCCACATTCCATTCAATTTCATTCCATTCCACATTCCATTCCTTTCCATTCCATTGCACATTCCATTCCATTCCATTCCACATTGAATTCCAATCCATTTCGCATTCAATTCCACATTCCATCGCCTTCCATTCCACATTCCATTCTGTATTCCATTCCACATTTCATTTCATTCCATTCCATTGCATTCCACGTTCCACTCCACATTCCATTCCGCTTTCAATTCCATTCTATTCCATTCATTTCCATTCCACTTTTCATTCCACGTTCCATTCCATTCCATTCCACATTGCATTCCATTCCATTCCACCTTGAATTCCACTTTCCATTCCATTCCACTTTGCATTTCACATTCCGATCTTTTACATGTCACATTACAATCCACATTCCATTCCATTCCATTCCACGTTCCATTCCTTTCCACTTTGCATTCTATTCCGTTCCATTCCATTCCACGTTCCATTCAACTCCATTCCACTTTCCATACCATTCCATTCCACGTTCCGTTCCATGCCATTCCACTTTCCATTGCATTCCAATCCAATTTCCATTCCATTCCACGTTCCATTCCATTCCAATCCACGATCCATTCCATGTTGCATTCCACGTTACATTCCACATTGTATTACATGTTCCATTCCATTTCATTCCTCGTTCCGTTCCTCATTGAATTCCACATTCCTTTCCTTTCCTTTACAAATTCCATTCCACGTTCCATTCCACTCCATTCCACATTCTATTCCATTCGGCATTCCATTCCATTCCACGTTGCATTCCATTCCACGTTCCTTTCCATGTTCCGTTCCATGTTCCATTCCATGTTCCATTCCATGTTCCATTGCATTCCATTCCACGTTACATTCTTCGTTCCATTCCATGTTCCATTCCATTCCATTCCACATTCCATTCCAGATACCATTCCACATTCCTTTCCATATTCCATTTCACATTCCATTCAATTCCATTCCACATTCCATTCCACATTCTTTCCATTCCATTCCTATCCACATTCCTTTCCATTCCATTAAATTCAATTCCACTTTCCATTCTATTCCATTCAACTTCCCATTCCATATTCCATTCCACGATCCATTCCACTTTCCATTCTACGTTTCCATTCCAGTCCATTCCACATTCCATTCTATTCCATTCTACTTTACATACCATTCCATTCAACATTGCATTCCATTCCAATCTATTCCATTCCACATTCCATTCCATTCCACATTCCAATCCATGCCATTTCATTCCACATTCCATTCCTTTTCATTCCACTTTCCATTCCATTCAGTTCCACATTCCAATCAATTCCATTCCACTTTCGGTTCCATTACTTTCCAATTTCCATTCCACATTCCATTGCACGTTCCATTCCACTTTCCATTCCACATTACATTTCAGGTTCCGTTCCACATTCCATTCCACATTCCATGTTCCTTTCCACGCTCCTCTCCATGTTCCATTCCATTCAATTCCTTTCCAAATTCCATTCCACATAGCATTCCATTACATTCGATTCCACATTCCATTCCATTCAATTCCATGTTGCATTCCATTCCATTCCACATTCCACTGCATTCCACTTTGCATTTCACATTCCATTCCATTCCATTCCACATTCAATTCCATTCCACATTCCTTTCCACATTCCATTCCACATTCCATTCCTTTCTTTACAAAATTCCATTCCACATTCTATTCCGTTCGATTCCACATTCGATTCCATGTGATTCCACGTTGCATTCCATTGCATATTCCATTCAATTACATTCCACATTCCATTCCATTCCATTGCATTCCACCTTCCTTTCCATTCCATTCACTTCCATTCGAAATTCCATTCCACTCCATTCCACATTCCATTAGATTCCATTCCACATTCCATTCCATCCCATTCCATATTCCATTCCACATTGCTTTCCATTCCATTCCACATTCCATTAAATTCCATTCCACATTCCATGCCATTGGATTCCATTCCATTCCACATTCCCTTCCATACTCCATTCCATTCCATTCCACTTTCCATTCCACATTCCATTCCATTCTATTCCATATTCCATTCCATTCCATTCCACATTACATTCCATTCCCTTCCACATTCCATTCTACATTGCTTTCAATTCCATTCCACATTGCATTCAATTCCATTCCACATGCTATTCCATTCAATTCCATTTATTTCCACATTCCATTCCCTTCCATTCCACATTCCAGTCCACATTCCATTCCCTTCCATTCCACATTCCAGTCCACATTCTATTCCATTCTATTACACATTCCATTCCATTCTATTCCACTTTCCATTCCATTCCATTCCACATTCCATTCCATTCCATTCCATTCCATTCCACTTTCCATTCCATTCCATTCCACATTCCTTTCCATTCCACATTCTATTCCACATTCCATTCCACCTTCCATTCCGTTCCATTCCACATTCCATTCCATTCCATTAAACATTCCATTCCATTCCACATTCCATTCCATATTCTATTTCACATTGCATTCCTTTCCTTTCCAGTCCACATTCCTTTCGAGATTCCCTTCCAAATTCCATTCCACATTCCATTCCATTCCATTCCATTCTGTTCCACATTGCATTCTGCAATCGCTTCCATTGCATTCCATTTAATTCCATTCCCCTCCACATTCCATTCCATTCCACATTCCATTCAATTCTATTCCGTTCCACTTTCCATTCCACATTCAATTCCATTCCATTCCACCGCATTCCATTCCACATTCCATCTTATTCCATTCCATTCCACATTCCATTCCATTCCATTCCAATTTCCATTCCTGTCAATTGCAAATTCCACTCCACATTCCATTCCATTCCTTTCCACGTTCCATTCCATATTCCATTCCACTTTCCATTCCATTCCATTCCGCATTCCATTCCACATTCCATTCCATTCCACCTTCCATTCCATTCCACTTTGCATTGCATTCCTATCCATTCCATTCCACATTCCATTCCACGTTCCAATCCACTCCTTTCCACTTTCCATACCATTCCATTCAAAGTTCCATTCCTTTCCATGCCACATTCCTTTCCACATTCCATTCAATTTCATTCCGTTCCACATTCCATTCCTTTCCATTCCATTGCACATTCCATTCCACTCCATTCCACATTGAATTCCAATCCATTTCACATTCCATTCCACATTCCACTGTCTTCCATTCCACATTCCGTTCTATATTCCATTCTTCATTCCATTTCATTCCATTCCATTCCTTTCCACGTTCCACTCCACATTCCATTCCGCTTTCAATTCCATTCCATTCCATTCATTTCCATTCCACTTTTCATTCCACGTTCCATTCCATTCCATTCCACATTGCATTCCATTCCATTCCACCTTGAATTCCGCTTTCCATTCCATTCCACATTACATTTCACATTCCGATCCTTTACATACCGCATTACAATCCACATTCCATTCCAAGTTCCATTCCTTTCCACTTTGCATTCCATTCCGTTCCATTCCATTCCACATTCCATTCCACGTTGCATTCCACTCCATTCCACTTTCCATACCATTCCATTCCACGTTCCATTCCATGCCATTCCACTTTCCATTGCATTCCAATCCACTTTCCATTCCATTCCACGTTCCATTCCATTCCATTCCACGATACATTCCATGTTGCATTCTGCATTACATTCCACGTTCTATTCCATGTTCCATTCCATTTCATTCCTCTTTCCGTTCCTCATTCCATTCCACATTCCTTTCCATTCCTTTACAAATTCCATTCCACGTTCCATTCCACTCCATTCCACATTCTATTCCATTCAGCGTTGCATTCCATTCCACGTTGCATGCCATTCCACGTTCCTTTCCATGTTCCGTTCCATGTTCCATTCCATGTTCCATTCCATGTTCCATTGCATTCCATTCCACGTTACATTCGTCGTTCCATTCCATTTTCCATTCCATTCCATTCCACATTCCATTCCAGATACCATTCCACATTCCATTCCATATTCCATTCCACATTCCATTCAATTCCATTCCACATTCCATTCCACATTCTTTCCATTCCATTCCTATCCACATTCCTTTCCATTCCATTCAATTCAATTCCACGTTCCATTCTATTCCATTCATCTTCCCATTCCATATTCCATTCCACGATCCATTCCAGTTTCCATTCTACGTTGCATTCCACATTCCATTCAACTTTCCGTTCTATGTTCCATTCCATTACATTCCATTCCTCATTCCATTCCACATAACATTCCATTTCAGTCCATTCCACATTCCCTTCTATTCCATTCTAATTTCCATACCATTCCATTCCCCATTGCATTCCATTCCATTCCACATTCCATTCCGTTCCAGATTCCATTCCATGCCATTTCATTCCACATTCCATTCCATTCCTTTCCACATTCCATTCCCTTTCATTCCAATTTCAATTCCATTCAATTCCACATTCCATTCCTTTCCATTCCACATTCCATTAGATTCCATTCCACATTCCATTCCATTACATTACACATTCCATTCCATATTCCCTTCCATTCCATGCCACATTTCATTCAATTACATTCCACATTCCATTCCATTCCATTTCACATTCCATTCCATTCCATTCCACATTCCATTCCATTCCCTTCCACATTCCATTCCATTCCATTCCACATTCAATTCCATTCATTTCCATTTAATTCCCCATTCCATTCCCTTCCATTCCGCATTCCAATCCACATTTCATTCCGTTCTATTACACATACCATTCCATTCAATTCCACTTTCCATTCCATTAAACTCCATTCCCTTGCATATTCAATTCCATTCCATTCCATTCCACATTCCATTCCATTCCATTCCACATTCCATTCCATTCCATTCCACATTCCATTCCTTTCCACATTCCATTCCACATTGCATTCCCCATTGCATTGCATCCCATTCCTTTCCACTTTCCATTCGAGATTCCCTTCCAAATTCCTTTAATCATTCCATTCCATTCCATTCCATTCCACATTCTATTCCATTCAATTCCATTTCACATTCCATTCCACATTCCAACACTTTCCACTCCACATTCCATTCTATTCCATTACTCATTCCATTCCACAATCCATTTCACATTCCATTCCACAATCCATTCCATTATTTTCCTTTCAACATTCTATTATTTTGCATTCAGCATTCCACTCCGTTCCATTCCACATTCCACTCCATTCCATTGCATTCCATATTCCATTGCACTCCATACCATATTCCGTTCCATTACATTCCATTCCATATTCCGTTCCGTTGCATTCCATATTCCACTCATTTCCATTCCAAGTTCCTTTCCTTACCATTCTATTGCATTCCACATTCCATTCCATTCCATTCCACATTCCATTCCATTCTATTCCAGATTCCATTCCTCATTACATTCCATTCCGTTCCACTTTCTATTCCACATTCCATTCCACATTCCATTGAATTCCATTCCACATTCAATTCCATTCAGTTAAATTTCATTCCACATTCCTTTCCATTCCATTTCACATTCCATTCCATTCCGTTCCACTTTCCATTTCATTCCATTCCACATTCCAATCCATTCCATTCCACATTCCATTCCACATTCCATTCCACATTCTGTTCAACATTCTTGCCCATTCTTTTCCACATTGCGTTCCACATTTCATTCCCCATTCCATTCCACATTCTATCCCATTCCATTCCACATTCCATTCCACATTCTATTCCACTCCATTTAACATTCCATTCCATTCCACATTGCATTCGACATTCTAATCCATTCCATTCCACCTTCCATTCCACATTCCGTTCCATTCCACTCAACATTCCATTCCACATTCCATTCCATTTTCCTTTACATTCTGTTCAACATTCCTTTCCATATTCAACTCCTTTCTCTTCATTCCATTCCATTCCACATTCCATTACATTCCATTCCACATTCCATTCCATGCCATTTCAAATTCCATTCCATTCCATGGCACGTTACATTATGCATTCCATTCCATTCCATTTAGGTCCATAACATTCCATTCCACATTAAATTCCATTCCATTCCACGACCCATTCCTTGTTCCATTCCACGTTCCATTACAATTTCCTTTCCACTTTCCATTCCACGTTCAGTTCCAAGTTCCATTTCATTCCATTCCATACTGCATTTCAAATTCCATTCCACATTCCATTCCATTCCATTTCACATTCCATTCCACATTCCATTCACTTCCCCATTCCTTTCCATTCCATATTCCATTCCACATCCCATTACATCCCACATTCCATTCAGTTCCATTTCATTCCATTCCACATTCCATTACAATCCATTCCACCTTCCATTCCATTAAATTCCAAATTGCATTCCATTCCATTCCACGTTCCATTCCACTTTCCATTCGACTTTCCATTCCACGTTGCATTCTACATTCCATTTCACAGTCCATTCCAAGTTCCTTTCCACGTTGCATTCCACATTCCACTCCACGTTCCATTCCACGTTCCATTCCATTCCATTCCACATTCCATTCCACATTCCATTCCAGGTTCCATTCCATTCCATTCCACATTTCATTGCACGTTCCATTCCATTTCACTCAACATTCCATTCCACATTCCATTCCTTTCCCTTCCACATTGCACTCCATTCCTTTTCACATTCCATTCCATTCAATTGAAGTTTCCATTCCATTCCTTTCCACATTCCATACCATTCCATTCCACATTCCATATTCCATACCATTCCACATTCCATTCCATTCCTTTCCATTCCACGTTTCTTTTCCTTACATTCTGCTTCCCATTCCGCATGCCCTTCTATTCCCTTCCATTCCCTTCCTTTCCATTCCATTCCATTGCATTCCACATTCCTTTAAATTCCATTCCATTCCATATTCAATTCCATTCAATTCCATTCCATTCAACATTCCATTCCATTCCATTCCACCTTCCTTTCCTTTGCATTCCACATTGTATTCCATTCCATTCCATGATCCATTCAACCTTGCGTTCCACCTTCCATTTCAGATTCCATTCCACTTTCCACTACACGTTCCATTTCATTACATTCCACGTTCCATTCCATTTTCCATTCCACTTTCCATTCCACTTATCATTCCAAGTTTCATTCCTCATTTTATTCCATTCCATTCCAAATTCCAATCCATTCCATTCCACATTTCATTCCATTCCATTTCACCTTCCATTCCATTCCATTCCAAATTCTATTCCAATCCATTTCAGAATCCAATCCATTCCATGCCACATTCCATTCCATATTCCATTCCATTCTATTCCACATTCCATTCCGTTCCACATTCCATTCAATTCCATTCCACATTCCATTCCATTCCATTCCATATTCCTTTCCATTCCATACCACATTCCATTCCACATTCTAATTCATTTCATTCCACAATCCATTCTACATTCCATTCCACATTCCATTCCACATTCTATTACATTCGATTCCACATTGCATTCCAAATTCCATTCCATTCCACATTGCATTCCATTACATCCCATATTCCATTCCATTCCACATTGCATTGCATTCCATTCCACCTTCCATTTCATTCCATTCCTCATTGCATTCCATTCCATTCCACGTTACATTCCACATTCCATTCCACTTTCCACTGTACCTTCCATTCCGTTCCATTCCAAGTTCCATTCCATGCTGCATTCCGCATTCTATTCCATTCCATTCCACATTCCATTCCATTTCACATTCCATTCCACGTTCCATTCCATTCCATTCCACATTCCATTCCATTCCATTCCATTCTACATTCCATTCCATTCTTTTCCATTTCACATTCCTTTACACCCCATTCCATTTCACATTCGATTACACGTTCCATTTCATTCCATTCGACATTCCATTCCATTGCATTCCATGTTCCATTCCATTCCATTCCACATTCATTTCTATTCCATTCCACATTCCATTCCATTCATTTCCTTTCCATTCCATGCCACATTCCATTCCACGTTATATTTCTATCCATTCCCGATTCCATTCCTCATTCAATTCCTTTCCATTCCATTCCATTCCACCTTCCTTTCCACGTTCCATTCCATTGAACTCCAGCTTCTATTCCATGCCATTCCTCATTCCATTCCACATTCCATTCCATTCCAATCCAGATTCCATTCCATTTCTTTCTTTTTCATTCCAAATTCCATTCCATTCCGTTCCGTTCCATTGCACATTCCATTCCATGTCATTCCACATTTCATTCCATTCCATTTCATATTCCATTCCATTCCATTCCACATTCCACATTCCATTCCACGTTTCATTCCAAGTTCCATTCCACCTTACATTCCATTCCATTCCACATTCCATTCCATTCCATTCCACATTCCATTCCACATTCCATTCCACGTTCCATTCCCTTCCTTTCCGCATTCCATTCCACATTCCATTCCATTCAATTCCATTCCACATTCCACTCCAAATTCCATTCCATTTCATTCCACATTTCATTGCTTTACATCCCACATTCCATTCCATTCCATTCCATTCAATTCCATTCCACATTCCATTCCATTCCATTGCACCTTCCATTCCATTCCATTCAACATTGCATTCCAATCTATTCCACGTTCCATTACACATTCCATTCCACTTTCCACTCCTCGTTCCATTCCATTCCATTCCAATCCACTTTCCATACCACATTCCATTCCTCCTTCTATTCCATTCCTTTCAACATTCCATTCCATTCCATTCCATTTCACCTTCCATTCCATTCCATTCCATTTCACATTCCATCCTACTTTCCATTCCATTCCATTCCACATTCTATTCCATTCCGTTCCATTCCGTTGCATTCCAACACATTCCTTTCCAAATTCCATTCCATTCCACATGCCATTCTATTCCGTTCAATTCCATACTCCATTCGATTCCATTCCACATTCCATTCCTTTGCGTTCCACATTGTATCTCAATCCATTCCACATTCCATTTTTCTTTCCATTCCAAGTTCCGTTCCACATTTCCACTCGATTCCATTCCACCTTAAGTTCCTTTGCATTCCACATTCTATTCCATTCCATTCCACATTCCCTTCTACTTTCCATTCCACGTTCCATTCCTTTCCATTCCACATTCCTTTCCACATTAAATTCCTTTCCATTCCATTTCATTCCACATTCCATTGCACTTTCCATTCCACGTTCCATTCCTTTCCATTCCACATTCCATTCCTCATTCCATTCCTTTCCATTCCACATTCCATTCCATTTCATTTCACTTTCCATTCCATTCCATTCCATTACATTCCTTTCCACATTCCATTCCATTCCATTCATTCCACTTTCCATTCCATTCTATTCCATTCCATTCCTTTCCACATTCCATTCCATTCATTCCGCTTTCCTTTCCATTCCATATTACATTTCGTTCCATTCCACATTCCAGTTCTTTGCATTCCACATTCCATTCCATTGCATTACACATTCCCTTCCACGTTCCATTCCTTTCCATTCCACTTTGCAATCCTCAGTCCATTCCTTTCCATTCCATTCCATTCCTTTCCATTCCATTCCATTCCACATTCCATTCCATTCCATTCCATGTTCCATTCCATTCCATTCCGTGTTCCATTGCATTCCATTCCATGTTCCATTCCATTCCATTCCATTCCACATTCCATTTGATTCCAAATTCCATTCCATTCCACATTAAATTCCATTCCATTCCATTCCACGTTCCATTCCATTCCACAGTACATTCCATTGAATTCCAACTTCCATTAGACTTGCCAATCCATTCAATTCCCCGTTCCATTCCACATTCCATTTCATTCAATTGAATTCCACATTCCATTCCACTTTACAATCCATTCCATTCGACATTCCATTCCATTCAATTGCATTGCATTCCATACTCCTTTCCATTCCATTCCATTCCACATTCCATTCCATTCCATTCCACAATCCATTCCATTTCATTCCAGATTCCATTCCGTGCCATTCCACATTTCTTTCCACATTCCTTTCTGTTCCATTCGACATTCCATTCCATTCCAATCCATTACAGTCTGCATTCCATTCCGTTCCATTCCATTCCACTTTCTTTTCCATTGCATTGCACATTCCATTTCATTACATTCAGTATTCCATTCCATTCCATTCCACTTTCCATTGCATTCGATTCCACATTCCATTCCATTCCATTCCACTTTCCATTCCACTTTCCATTCCATTCCTTTCCACATTCCATTTCATTCCACGTTCCATTCCATGCCATTCCACATAACATTCCATTCCATGCCACCTTCCATTCCATTCCACATTCTAGTGCATTCCATTCCATTCCATTCCACATTGCATTCCATTCCATTCCAGGTATCATTCGATAACATCGCACGTTCCACTCCATTGCATTCCATGTTTCGTTCAACATTCCATTCCATTCCATTGTACTTTCCATTACATTCCATTGCACATCTGATTGCATTCCATTTCAAATCCCATTCTACATTCCTTTCCGTTCAATTCCATTCCATATTCCACTCCTTTCCATCCATTCCATTCGAGATTCAAACCACATTCCATTCCCTTCCATTACACATTCCATTCCACATTCCATTCCACTCCCTTCAACTTTCCTTTCCACAATGGTTTCCATTGCATTCCACATTCCATTCCATTCCGTTTCAATTGATTCCATTCCATTCCACATTACTTTCCATTACGCATTCCATTCCATGCCATTCCGCATTCCATTCCATGCTATTCCACATTCCATTCCATCCCTTTCCACATCCCATTCCATTCAATTCCACATTCCATTTCATTCCAAATTCCATTCAATTCCACATTCCATTCCATTGCATTCCGTTCCACTTTCCATTCCATTCCATTGCATTACACGTTCCTTTCCATTCCATTCCACGTTCCATTCTATCCCATTCAATGTTCCATTCCACATTTCATTCAATTAAAGTCCACATCCCATTCCTTTCCATTCCACATTCCATTCCATTCCATTCCACATTCCATTCCATTCCACTCCACATTCTTTTCCACTTTACATTCCACGTCATTCCACATTCCATTCCACGTTCCTTTCCATGACATTCGGCATTCAATTTCTCATTCCATTCCATTCCATTCCATTCCACATTCTATTCCACATTCCTTTCCACATTCCATTCCACATTTCTTTCCATTCCACATTTCATTCCACATTCCATCACATTCCATATTCCATTCCGCGTTCCATTCCATTCTATTCCACATTCCATTCCTTTCGATTCCATTCCGCATTCCATTCCATTCCATTCTGCATTCGCTTCACTTCCATTAAAATTTCCATTCACTTCCATTCCATTCCATTCCACATTCCACTTCACATTCCTTTCTACTCCATTACAAATTCCATTCCACATTCCATTCCATTCCATTCCACATTCCATTCCGTTCCATTCCACATTCCATTACATGCCTTTCCGCGTTACATTCCATTCCATGTGATATTCCTTTCCATTCCATTCCACATTCCATTCCATTCCACATTCCATTCTGTTCCGTTGCATTCCATGTTCCATTCCATTCCATTCTAGGTTCCGTTTGATTTAATTCCAAATTCCATTCCATTCCATACCAGATTCCATTCCATTCCATTCCGCATTCCATTCCATTCCATTCCACATTCCTTTCCTTGCTGTTCCGCATTACATACCATTCCATTCCACATTCCATTTCAGATTACATTCCATTCCTTTCCATTCCACATTCCATTCCACATTGAATTCCATTCCATTCTACATTCCATTCCACTCCATTCCACATTGCATTCCAATCCATTTCACTTTCCATTCAATTCCACATTCCTTTCTGTTAGATTCCATTCCATTTCACATTCCGTTCCATTCCATTCCACTTTCCTTTTGATTCCGTTCCACATTCCATTGCATTCCATTCCACATTTCATTCCACATTCCATTCCAATCCATTCCACATTCACTTCCATTCCATTCTTCCTTCCATTCCAATCCATTCCACATTCCACTCCATTCCGTTCCACATTACACATTCCATTCCACATTCCATTCCAGGTTGTATTCCAAATTCCATTGCAAGTTCCTTTACATATTGCATTCCATTCCATTCCACGTTCCATTCCGTTCAATTGCACATTCCATTCCTCAATCCTTTCCCTTCCATGCCACCTTCGAATTCATTGCATTCCACATTCCTTTCCACAATCCATTGCATTCCATTCCAATTTCCACTCCGCATTACATTCCATTGCATGACACATTCCATTCCATTGAATTCCACATTCCATTCCACATTCCATTTCTTCCGCTTCCACATTCCATTCCACATTCCATTTCTTCCGCTTCCACATTCCATTCCATTCCACATTCCATTCCATTCCATTCCACATTCCATTCGAAATTCCATTCCATTCCATTTCACATTAAACTCCATTCAATTCCACATCGCATTCCATTCCATTCCTTTCCATTCCCTTCCTCATTCCCTTCCATGTTCCATTCCATTCCATTCCACGTTGCATTCCAATACATACCACCTTCCATTCCATTTCATTCTATTCTATTCCTCCCACATTCCATTCCACCTTCCATTTCATTTCACTTCACAATCCATTCCTTTCCATTCCACATTCTATTCCATTCTATTACACTTTCCATTCCACATTCCATTCCATTCCATTCCACATTCCAATCCACATTCTATTCCATTCCATTCCTCATTCCTTTCCATTCCTTTGCATTCCAGTCCACATTCCATTCCCTTCCATTCCACTTTCCTTTCCATTCCACATTCCATTCCGCATTCCAATCCATTTCATTCCATTCCATATTCCATTCCTTTCCATTCCACATTCCATTCCATTCCATATTCCTTTCCATTCCATTCCACATTCCATTCAACCTTCCATTTCATTTCACTTCACAATCCATTCCATTCCATTCCACATTGCATTCTTCATTCAATTCCATTCCATTCCATTCCACTTAGCACTGCATTCCAATCTATATTCCATGCCATTTCGTTCCACATTCCATTCCATTCCGTTCAATTCCACATGCCATTCCAGTTTCCATTGTATTCCATTCCACATCCCATTCCATTCAATTCCATTCCCTTGCAAATTCCATTCCACATTCCATTCCATTCCATTACACATTCCTTTCTAATCAATTCCACATTCCATTCAATTACATTACATATTCCTTTGCATTCCAGATTGCATTCTATTCCGTTCCACATTCCATTCCATTCCATTCCACATTCCATTCCTTCCACATTGCATTCTATCCCAATTTCCATTCCAAATCATTCAATTCCTTTCCATTCCTTTCCATTCCACGTTCCAAACCTTTCCATTCCACTTTCCATTCCAATCCATTCCACATTCCTTTCCATTCCATTCCAAATTCCATTCCACATTCCATTCCATTCCGTTCTACATTCCATTCAAATTTCCTTTCCATTCCATTCCACATTCCATTCCTTTCCATTCCACTTTCTATTCCATTCCATTCCATTCCTGTCCACTTTCCATTCCATTCCATTCCATTCTGCATTCAATTCCATTCTATTCCACATTCTATTCCACATTCCATTCCATTCCTCATTCCATTCCATTCCGCATTCCATTCCATATTCCTTTCCATTCCATTCCATTCCGCATTCCATTTCAGTCCATTCCACTTTCCATTCCATTCTTCAGCATTTCAAATTCCATTCGATTGCATTCCATATTCCATTCCATTCAATTCCACATTCCATTCCCTTCCATTCCACGTTCTATTCCAAGACATTCCACATTTCATTCCACATTCAATTCCATTTCATTCCACATTCTATTCGATTCCATTTCACTCCAGTCCACATTCCGTTCCATTCCACATTCGATTGCGTTGCATTGCATTTTCATTTCCATTCCACATTTCATTGCATTAAATTTCATTCAAGTCCACATTCCATTCCATTCCTTTCCATTCCACATTCCATTCAATTGCATAACATTTTCCTTTCCATTACATTCCACATTCCACTACATTCTATTCCACTTTCCATTTCATTCCATTCGACGTACCATTCTGCGTTCCATTCCACGTTCCATTCCATCTTCCATTCGACTTCAGATTCCGTACCATTCCATTCAACATTCCATTCCATTTCATTCCAGATTCCATTGCACATTCTATTCCATTCCATTCCGGTCAGTATTCCATTCCATGTTCCATTCCACATTCAATTCCACGTTCCATTCCACGTTCCTTTCCACTTTTCATTCTGCGTTCCATTCAACATTCCATTCCATTCCAGTAAACATTCCATTCTACATTCCATTCCAATCCATTACACATTCCATTTGACATTCCATTCCTTTCCATTCCATTCCACGTTCCATTCCACTTTCCATTCCATTCCATTTCAGTCCATATTCCATTCCATTCCATCCGATTCCTCATTCCATCCCTTTCCATTCTTCATTCCATTATATTCCATTCCACATTGCATTCCATTCCGTTTCATAATCCATTCCATTCTCCTTTACATTCCATTTGACATTCCATTCCGAATTCCCTTCCATTACATTCCACATTTCAATCCATTCCATTTCACATTCCATTCCGTTCCATCCCACATTCCACATTCAAATCCATGTTCCATTGCACGTTCCATTCCACGTTCCATTCCACGATTCATAACATTGCATCCCATCTTACATTCCACGTTCCATTCAATTATGTTCTACTTTCCATTCTGCATTCCATTCCATTCAATACTACATTCCAATTTCATTCAATTCCACATTCCATTCCACATTTCTTTCCATTCCATTCCACATTACAGATTCCATTCCACATTCCATTCCACGTTCCATTCCACCTTCCAGTCCACGTTCCATTCCATTCCATCCGACATTCCTTTCCATTCCATTCCACGTTCCATTCCATTCCATTCCACCTTCCATTCCACATTCTCTTCCATTCCATTCCATTCCATTACACTTTCCTTTCCATTCCATTACACTTTCCATTCCACATTCCATCCCTTTCGATTCCACATTCCATTCCACTTTGCATTATATTCCATTACACATTCCTATCCACATTCCAATACACATTCCATTCCATTCCATTCCACATTGCATTCCCCATTCCATTCAATTCTATTCCACATTCCATTCCTTTCCATTCCATTCCACATTCCATTCCTTTCCGTTCCAATCCACATTCCATTCATTTCCATTCTACATTCCATTCCACGTTCCATTCCATTCGTTTACTCATTCTTTCCACATTCCATTCCACATTCCATTCCATTAGATTGCATTCCACATTCCATTCCATTCCATTCCATTCGGTATTCCATTACATTCCATTCCATTCCATTCCGTATTCCATTCCATTCCATTCCACATTCCGTTCCATTCCATTCCATTACATTACACATTCCGTTCCATTCCATTCCATTCCATTCCACATTGCATTCCATATTCCATTCCATTCCATTCCACATCACATGTCATTCCATTCCAAATTCCCTTCCATTCCATTCCATTTCCTTCCTCATTCCATTGCATATTCCATTTCATTCCATTCCACCTTCCATTCCATTTCATTCCACATTCCATTCCTTTCCATTCCATTTCATTCCACATTCCATTCCCTTCCATTCCACATTCCAATCCCTTCCATTCCACATTCCATTTCCTTCCATTCCACATTCCATTCCATACCATTCCACATTACATTCCTTTCCATTCCACATTCCATTCCATTCTAAATTCCATTCCAATCAACATTCCATTCCAATCCTCATTCAATTCCATTCCATAACATTCCATTCCTTTCCATTCCTCCTTCCATTCCATTCCAGTCCACGTTGGGTTCCATTCCATTTCAAGTTGCATTCCATTCAATTTCACATTCAGTTCCATTCCATTGCACATTCCATTCCATTCCACAGTCCGTTCCATTCCATTCCCTTGCATTCCACATTGCATTCCATTCCATTCCATTGCACATTTCATTCCATTCCTTTCCATGCCACATTGCATTCCATTACATTCCCTATTCCATTCCACATTTCATTCCATTCCATTCCAGATTGCATTGCAGATTTCATGCAATTTCTTTCCACATTCTATTCCATTCCATTCCAATTTCCATTCCATTCCATTCCACATTCCTTTCCATTCCATTCCACATTCCATTCCATTCTATTCCACATTCCATTCCACATTCCATTCCATTCCATTGCCCATTAAATTCTTTACCATTCCACATTCCGTTCCTTTCCATTCCACATTCCATTCCATTCCATTCTAAATTCCCTTCCATTCCACATTCCATCCCATTCCTGCTTCCATTCCATGCCATAACATTCCATTCCTTTCCATTCCTCATTCCATTCCATTCCATTCCACCTTGCATTCCATTCCATTCCAAGTTGCTTTCCATTCGATTTCACATTGCGTTCCATTCCTTTGCACATTCCATTCCATTCCAAACTCCATTCCATTCCATTCCCTTGCATTCCACATTGCATTCCATTCCATTCCATTCCACATTCCATTCCATTCCACATTCCATTCCTTTCCATTCCACTTTCCATTCCATTCCATTCCATGTTCCATTCCACATTTCATTTCATTCCATTCCAGATTGCATTGCAGGTTTCATGCAATTCCATTCCACATTCCATTCCATTCCATTCCACTTTCCATTGCATTCCATTCCACATTCCTTTCCATTCCATTTCAAAATCCATTCCACTCCATTGCATTCCCCATTCCATTCCATTCCATTCCACATTTCATTCCATTTCATTTTCCATTCACTTCCATTCCACATTGCATTCCACACTCCATTCCATTCCATTCCGTCCCATATGCCATTCCATTCCATTCCATTCCATTGCATTCCATTACACATTCCATTACACTCCATTACATTCCACGTTCCATTCCACATTCCATTCCAGATTCCATGGCATTCCTTTCAATTCCATGTTCCATTCCACATTCCATTCCTTTCCATTCTTCGTTCCGTTCCATTCCATTCCATGTTTCATTCGATTCCCCTCCACATTCCATTCCGTTCCATTCCATTGCAATACACATTCCATTCCACGCCATTCCACATTCCATTCCACATTCCGTTCCATTCCATTCAACATTCCATTCCACATTCGATTCCATTCCATTTCACATTCCTTTCCACATTCAATTCCAATCCAATCCACAATCCATTCCATTCCATTCGATTTCAGTTCATATTCCATTCCATTCTCTTCCATTCCACATTCCATTCCATTCGATTTGAAGTTCCATTCCATTCCATTCCACATATCATTCCATTCAATTAAACGTTCCATTCCATTTCATTCCAAGTTCCATTCCACGTTCCATGCCACTTTCCATTCCACGTTCCATTCCACTTTCCATGCCATTCCATTCCACGTTCCTTTCCACTTTCCATTTCATTCTATTCCACGTTCCATTACATGTTCCATTCCATTCCATTCCACGTTCAATTCCATTCCATGCCACTCCACATTCCATTCCATTCCATTCCACATTACATTCCTTTCCATTCCAGATTCCATTACACATTCCTTTCCATTCCATTCGATTCAATGTTCCATTCCATTCCACATACCATTCAAATACTACCCACGTTGAATTCCATGTTACCATCCATTTCATTCCACATTTCATTGCATTCCATTCCACTTGCCATTGCACATTCCATTCCTTTCCACTCCACCTTCCTTTCCATATCCCATTTCATTCCATTCCACATACCATTCCATTCCATTCCATTCCACATTCCATTCCAGAATCCTTTGTATTCCATTCCACATTCCATCCATTCCATTCCATTCCATTCCATTCCATTCCATTCAATTCCACATTCCATTCCATTCCATTCCATACATTTCCACATTCAATTCCATTCCCTTGCATTCATTTCAGTTTCACAGTCGATTCCATTCCATTACACATTGCATTGCATTCTCTTCCAGATTCCATTCAATTCCAATCCGCATTTCATTCCTCATTCCATTCCATTCCATTCCACATTCCAGTCAATTCCATCCCATTCCATTCCTCATTCCATTCCACTCCATTCCATATTCCATTCCATTTCATTCTAATTACCATTCCATTCCATTGCATTCCTTTCCACTTTCTATTCCACATTCCTTTGCATTCCATTCCACATTCCATTCCACATTCCACATTCCATTCCACATTCCATTCCATTCCCTTTCACCTTAAATTCCATTGTATTCCTCATTACATATCATTCAATTCCAGATTCCCATCCATTGCATTTTTTGCACATTCCATTCCATTCCACGCAGCATTCCTTTCCTTTCAATTCCATTCCACTCAATATTCCATTCAATTCAATTACATTCCATTCCATATTCCATTCCTTTCAATTCCGTATTCCAATCCATTCCTTTCCACAGTCCATTCCATTCCACTGTATTCCATTTTACATTCAACTACACATTCCCTTCTATTCCTTTCCACATTCCATTTCATGTTCCATTCCATTCTCTTCCACATTCTATTCCAGACTCCATTCCATTCCATTCCACCTTCCATTCCACATTCCATTCCATTTCGTTCCACTTTACATTCCATAATCCATTCCACTCCATTCCACTTTCTATCCCATTCTATTCCATTCCATTCCATTCCATTCCATTCCATACAATTCCATTCCAGATTCCAGTCCATGCCATTCCACTACATTCCATTCCACATTCCAATCCATTCGAGTCCACAGTCCATTCCATTTCATTCCATTCCTTTCCATTCCTCATTGCATTCCACATTTATTTTGACATTCCTTTCCATTCCATTACATTTCCCATTCCATTCCACTTTCCATTCCACATTCCATTCCACATTGCAGTCCATTCTATTCCACATTCCAATCCATTTGTGTCCACAGTCCATTCCATTCCATTCCATTCCATTTCATTCCACATTGCATTCCACATTTCTTTTGACTTTGCATTCCATTCCATTCCATTTCCCATTCCTTTCCACTTTCCATTCCACATTCCATTCCACATTGCAGTCCATTCCATTCCACATTCCATTCCACGTTCCATCCATCCCAGTCCACGTTTTACTCCTTTCCATTCCATTCCATTCCACATTCCATTCCATTGCATTCCATTCCAAATTCCGTATCACAATGCATTCCATTCCATTCCATTCCATTCCAAATTCCGTATTACACTGCATTCCATTCCATTCCACATTCCATTCCATTCCATTCCCGTCCACATTCCATTCAATTCCATTCCATTCCACATTCAATTCAATTCCATTCCATTCCACATTACATTCCATTCCATTCCACTTTACATTCCTTTCCACATTCCATTCAATTCTATTACATATTCAGTTCCATAACTTTCCTTTCCACGTTCCATTCCATGTTCTTTCCACGTTCAATTTCATGTTCCATTATGAGTTCCACTCCACGTTACATTCCATTCAATTCCACATTCCATCCCATTCCACACCACTTTCCATTCCATATTCCATTCTATTACATTACACATTCCATTCCATTCCAGTCTACATTCCATTCCACATTCCATTCCATTCCATTCCGTTCTTGATTCTATTCCATTTGATTCCACATACCTTTCCACATTACGTTCCATTCCATATTCTGTTCCATTCCATTCAAGTCCACATTCCATTAAATTCCATTCCAGTCCACATTCAACTTCCACATTCCATTCCATTCCATTTCACAATCCATTCCAAATTCCATTCCATTCTATTCCACATTGCATTCAACTTTCCAATCCACTTTCCATTCCACATTCCATCTCATTCCATAACACATTCCATTCCTCATTCCATTTATTCCCTATCCACATTACATTCCCTTCCATTCCATTCCATTCCACATTCCATTCCGTTAAACAATCCATCTAAAAATCAATTCCATTCCATTCCACATTGCATTCCTTTCCATTCCAGTCCACACTCCACTCCATTCCATTCCATTCCACACTCCATTCCGTTCTATTCCTTTCCATTCCATTCCACTTTCCATTCCATTCCATTCCACACTCCATTCCATTGCATTCCACATTCCATTCCATTACATTCCACATTCCACTCCATTCCATTCCACTTTCCATTGATTTCATTTCACATTCGTTTCCTTTCCATTCCACATTTGACATTCCATTCCATTCCACATTCCATTCCACGGTCCATTCCACAATCCATTCCATGTTGAATTCCACATTCCATTCAACGTTCCATTCCACATCCCATTATATTCCAGTCCAGATTCTATTTCCTTCCATTCCACATTGCATTACTTTCCATTGCATTCCACTCCCATTCCATTCCATTTCTCATGGCATTCCTTTCGTATCCATGTTCCATTCCTTTCCATTCCACTCTCCATTCTGTTCCATTCCACTTTCCATTTCAAATTCCACTACATTCCACTCCATTCTATTGCTCATTCCATTCCAAATTCCATTCCATTCTGTATTCCATTCCATTCCACATTCCATTCCATTCCATTCCATTCCACATTACACTCCATTCCATTCGACATTCCAATCCATTCCATTCCACATTACACTCCATTAAATTCCATATTCCATTAAATTCCATTCTACATTCCATTTCATTCCACTTTCCATTCCACTCCATTCCACATTCCATTCCAGTCCATTCCACATTCCATTCCATTCCATTCCACATTCCATTCCACATGCTATTCCACTCCATTCCACATTCTTTCCATTCCAAGCCACATTCAATTCCATTCCAATCCACATTCCATTCCTATCCATTCCATTCCACTTTCCATTGCACGTTCAATTCTATTCTTTCCCACATTACATTCTACATTTCATTCCTTTCCATTCCACTATGTATTCCATTTCATTACAAATTGCATTTCACTCCATTCCCCATACTATTCCAAATTCCATTCCATTCCAGTCCACATTCCATTCCACATTCCTTTACATTCGATTCCACATTCCATTTCATTCCATTCCACGTTCAATTCCACTCCACATTCCATTCCACATTCCATTCCATTCCATTCCAAATTCTCTTCCGTTCCATCGCTCTTTCCATTCCATTCAATTCCACTTTCCATTCCATTCCATTCCACACTCGATTCTACATTCAATTCCATTCAATTGCACATTCCTTTCCTAATTCCATTCTATGTTGTATGTGAAATCGAATGGAATGGAAAGTAGAATGGAATGTGGAATGGAATGGAATGGAATGTAGTAAGGAATGGAATGGAATGTGGAATGGAATGGAAAGAAATGCAATGTGGAATGGATTGGAATGCAATGTGGAATGGAATGCAATGGCATGTGGAATGGAATGGAATTGATGGTGGAAAGGAATGTTGAATGGAGTGGAATCATAAGTGGAATGGAATGGAATGGAATGTGGAATGGAATGTGGAGTGGAATGTGGAAAGGAAAGGAATGGAATGTTGAATGAAAAGTGGAATGAAATGGAATGGATTGGAATGGAATTTCAAATGGAATGGAATGGAATGTGGAATGGAATGGAATGGAATGTGGAATGGAACATGAAATGGCATAGAATGCAATGTGGAACGTGTGGAACGTGGAAGGCAACGAGAAAAGGAATGCAAAGAGGAAAGCAACGTGCAATGGAAAGTTTAATGGAAAGTTGAATGGTACATGGAAAGGAATGGAATGCCCTATGGAGTGGAATGGAATGAAATGTAGAATGGAATGGAATTGAATGTGGAATGGAAAGTTATGGAATGTGGAATGGAATATGAAATGGAATGGAATGGAATGTGGAATTGAATGGAATGGAATGTGCAGTGGAATGGAATGGAACTTGGAATGCAATGTGCAATTGAATTGTATGGAATGCCGAATGGAAGGCGAAATGGAATGGAATGGAATGTAAAATGGAACGTTCAGTGGAATGGAATGAAGGTGGAATGGAATGTGGAATGGAACATGGAGAGGAACGTGGAATGGAAAATGGAATTGAATATGGAGTGGAACGTGGAATGGAACCAGGAGTGCTACGTGGAATGCAAAGTGGAATGGAATGTGGCATGGACTGTGGAATGGAATGCAATGGAATGTGGAATGGAAAGTGGAATGGAACGTCAAATGGAACCTGGATTGCAACGTGGAATGTAATGGAATGGAACGTGGAATGGCATGGAATAGAATGTGAAAAGGAATGTAATGGTATATTGAATGGAATGGAATGGAATGTGGAATGGAATGCGGAAATGAATGGATTGGAAGTTTGAATGGATTGCAATGTGGAATGGAATGGAATGGAATGGAATGGAATGGAATGGAAAGGAATAGAATGGAATGGAAAGGAATGTGTAATTCAATGGAATGCAATGGAATGGAATGTTGAATGGAACGGAATGGAATGTGGAGTGGAAAGGAATGGAATGGAATGGAACGTGGAATGGACTGGAATGGAATATGGAACGGAACGTGGAATGGAATAGAATGGAATGAGGAATGGAATGGAAGGCGGAGTGGAACACGGAATGGAATGAAGTGGAACGTGGAATGGAATGGAATGGAACGTGGAGTGAAACGTGTAATGGAATGCAATGGCACATGGAATGCAATTGAAAGGAATGTGAAATGGAATGGAATGGAAAGTGGAATGGAACGGAATGGAATGTAGAATGGAATGGAATGGAATGTGAAATGGAATGCGGAATGGAAAGGAATGGAATGGGAATGGAATGGAATTTGGAATGGAATGGAATATAATGTGGAAGAGAATGTGAAATTGAATGGAATGTAATGTGGAATGCCATGGGGAATGGAAAGGAGTGTTATGTGGAATCGAATGTGGAGTAAAATGGAGTGGAATGTGGAGTGGAATGTGGAATGGAATGTGGAATGAAATGGAATGAAATGTCGAAAGGAATGGAATGCAACGTGGAATGCCACGTTTAATGGAATGCAATGGAATGTGGAATTTAACGTGGAATGGAAGGTGGAATGGAACATGGAATGGAGTGGTAAGTAGAACGGAATGTGGAATGGAACGTGGAATGGAATGGAATGTGGAATGGAACGTGGAATGCAATGTGGAATGGAATGTAAAAGTATCTGGAATGGAACATGGAATGAAATAGGATGGAAGTTGGAATGGAATGGAATGCGGAATTGAACGTGAAATGAAATGTGGAATGGAATGGAATGGAATGTGGAATGCAACGGAACGGAATGTGAAATGGGTAGTGGAATACAATTGATTGGAATGTGGAATGGAATGGAATGGAATGTGGAATGGAATGTGAAATGGAATGCAATGGAATGTGGAATGGAACGTGGAATGGAATGGAATGGAACGTGGAATGCAATGGAATGGAATCAGGAAAGGAATGGAATGGAATGGAATGCAATGTGGAATGCAATGGAATGGAATGCAATGTGGAATGGAATGGAATGGAATGTGGAATGGAATGGAATGCAATGTGGAATGGAATTCGGAATGGAATGGAATGGAATGTGAAAAGGAAGGGAATGGAATGGAATGGAATGTGGAGTGGAATGGAATGTGGAATGGAACGTGGAATGGAATGTAATAGAAAGTGGAATGGAACGTGAAATGTAATGGAAAGGAACGTGGAATGCAATGGAATGGAAGATGGAAAAGTAAGGGGAATGGAACTGAATGGAACGTGGATTGTAATGGAATGGAACTTGGAATGGAATGGAATAGAACGTGAAATACTATGTAAAAGAACGTGGCATGGAATGGAATGGAATGGAATGTGGAATTGAAAGTGGAATGGAAAGTGAAATGGAAAGAGGATTGCAATGTGGAATGGAACGGTATTGAACGTGGAATGAAATGTAATAGAATGTGAATAGGAATCTAATGGTATATGGAATGGTATGAAATGGAATGTGGAGTGGAATATGGAAATGAACGTATTGGAAAGCTGAATGGATTGCAATGGGGAATGGAATGGAATGGAATGGAATGGAATGAAATGGAATGGGATGGAATGTGGAATGCAATGAAACGGAAAGGAATGTAATCTGAAATGTAATGGAATGGAATGTGGAATGCAGTGTAATGGAATTTGGACAGGAATGGAATCTGGAATGGTATCGAGAGAAATGGATTTGAATTTGGAAAAGAATGGAATGGAATGTAGACTGGAATTGAATGGAATATGGAAAGGAATGGAATGGAATGTGCATTGGAATGTGGAATGGAAAGCAATGCAATGTGGAATGGAATGTGGAATGGAATAGATTGGAATGTGGAAAGAATGGAATGGAAAAGAATGTGGAATGGAATGGAATGTAATGTGGAATTGGATGCAATGGAATTTGGAATGCAATGTGCAATGGAAAGGAAAGGAATGTAGAAAGCAATGGAAATGAAAGGAATGTGGAAAGCAATGGAATGGAATGTGGAATGCAGTGTATTGGCATGTGGACTGGAATGGAATGGAAAGTGCAATGGAATATGGAATGGAATGAAATGGAATGTGGAACGGAATGGCATGGATTGTGGAATGGAATGCAAGGGAATGGAAATTGGAATGGAATGGAATGGAATGGGAGACGGAAAGGATGGAATGGAATGTGTAATGGAACGGAATGGAATGTGGAGTGGAATGGAAGGGGATGTGGAATGGAATCTGGAATGGAATGGAAATGAATTTGAAATGGAAGGGAGTGAAATTGAATATGGAATGGAATGGAATGGAAAGAAAGGGAATGGAATGGAATGGAATGGAATGTGGAATGGAATGGAATGTGGATTGGAATGTGGAATGGAACGGAATGGAAAATGGAATGGAATGTGGAATGGAATGGAATATTTTGGAAGAGGGAAAGGAAACGAAAGGAATGTGGAATGGAACGGAATGGATTGGAATGTGGAATGGAATGGAATGTGGAATGGAATGTTGAATAGAATGTGGAATGGAATGGAATGGCATGTGGAATGGAATACGGAATGGAATGGAATGTGGAAGGGAATGTGAAAGGGAATGTGGAATGGAATGTGGAACGGAATGGAACGGAATATGGAATGGAATGCAATTGAATGTGGAAAGGAATCTGGAATGGAATGGAACGGAATGTGGAATGGAATGTGGAAAAGAATGTGGAATGGAATAGAATGGAGTGTGGAATGGAACGTGGAATGGAAAGTGGAATGGAAAATGGAATGGAAAGTGGAATGGAATGTGGAACGGAATGTGGAATGGAATTTAATGGAATGTGTTTGGAATGGAATGTGGAATGCAATGTGGATTGGCAATTGGAATTCAACGGAATGGATCGTGGAATGGAATGTGGAATGGAATATGGAATGGAACGTGTTATAGAACTCAATGGAATATGGAATGGAATGGATAGGAAGTTGGAATGTAACGTGGAATGGAAAGTGGAATGCAAAATGGAATGGAATGTGGAATGGAATGTGGAACGGAAATTGGAATGGAATGGAATGGAATAGAATGTTTTATGGAATGAGGAAAGGAATGTGTTATAGAATGTGGAATAGAACGGAAAGGAATTGAATGGAATGTTGCCTGGAATGTGGAACGGAATGGAATGGAATGTGGAGTAGAATGTGGAATGGAATGGAATGGATTGCGGAATGCAATGAATGCAATGATGAGTAATATGGAAAGAAATGGAAAGGAACATGCAATGGAATATAGAATGGAATGTGGAATGAAACGTGGAATTTAGGGTGGATTGGAATGCAATGCAATCTGGAATGGAATGGAATGCATTCTGGAATGGAATGGAATGGAACACGGAATGGAACCTGGAATGGAATGTGGAATGTGGAATGTAATGTGGAATGGACAGAAATGGAATGGAATGGAATGTGGAATGTAATGTTGAATGGAATGTGGAATGTAACGGAATGGAATGTGGAATGTAATGGAATGGAAAGGAATGTGGAATGGAATGGAATGCGGAATGGGATGTGGAATGGAATGCGGAAAGGAATGTGGCATGAAGTGTGGAATGGAATTGAATGCAATGTGGTATAGAATGTGAATTGGAATGCAAAGGAATGTGGAATGGATTGTGGAATGAAATGCAAAGGAATGAGAAAGGAATATGGAAAGGAATGTGGAATGGAATGGAATGGAATGTGGAATGGAATGTGGAATGCATAGTGTAAAGTAAAGTGGAATGGAATGGAATGGAAGGTGGAATGGAATGTGGAATGGAATGTGGTATGGAACGGAGTATAATGTGGAATGGAATGTGGAATGGAATGTTGAATTTCAAGTGGAATGGAATGGAATGGAACGTGGATTGGAATGTGGAACGAAATGTGGAATAGAAAGCGGAAACGAATGTGGAATGGAATGTATAATGAAAGGAATGGAGTGTGGAATGGAATGGAATTGTATGTGGAATGGAATGGAATGGAATGTGGAACGGAAAGAAATGTAATGTGGAATTAATTGGAATGGAATTTGGCACGGAATGTGGAAAGGAATGGAGTGGAACGTGAAGTAGAATGTAGAATGGAATGGAATGGAATACGGAATGGAATGGAATGCAATGGTAAAGAATATGGAATGGAATGCAATGGAACGTGGAGTGGAATGTGGAATGGAATGTGGAATGGAACTTGGAATGGAAGGTGGAATGGAATGGAATGGAAAGTGGAATGGAATGAGGAATGGAATGTGGAAAGGAACGTGGATTGGAATGTGGAATTGAATGTTGAATGGAAATGAATGGAATGTGCAGTGGAATGGAATGGAATGGAATGTGGAATAGAATGTGCAATGGAATGGAATGGAATGAGGAATAGAATGTGGAATGCAATGGAATGGAAAGCGGAATGGAATGGAACATGGAATGGAATGGAATGGAATGTGGAATAGAATGGAATGGAATGTGGAATTGAATGTGGAATGGAATGGAATGGAATCTGGAGTAGAATGTAGAATTGAATGGAATGGAATGGAATGGAATGGAAAGTGAAATGGAATGTGGAGTGGATTGTGAAATGGAATGTGGAATGGAATGTGAATCGAAATGAAAAGGAACGTAGAATGGAATGGAATGGAACATGGAATGCAATGGAATGGGAAGTTGAATGGAACGTGGAATGGAACTTGGAATTGAACAAGGAATGGAATGTGGAGGGAATGTGGAGTGGAATGGAATGGAATGGAATGGAATGTGGAATGGAATAGAATGGAATGTGGACTGGAATAGAATGGAATGTGGAATGGAATGGAAAGGAATGTGGAATGGAATGGAATGGAATGGAATTTGGAATTAAATGGAATGGGAAGTGGAATGAATCGGCATGGATTATGGAAAGGAATGGAATGGAATGGAACGGCATGTGGAACGGAATGTGAAATGCAATGTGGAATGGAACATGGAATGGAATGAAATGGAACGTGGAATGGAATGGAATGGGAAGTGGTATGGAACGGAATGGAACGTGGAATGGAACGTGTAATGCAAAGTGGAAAGGAACATGGAATGGAATGGAATGCAATGTGGAAAGGAATGGAATGGAATGTGGAATGGAATGGAATGGAATGGA
The DNA here is from genome assembly GCF_028885625.2 of Pongo pygmaeus. Taxonomy (NCBI): domain Eukaryota; kingdom Metazoa; phylum Chordata; class Mammalia; order Primates; family Hominidae; genus Pongo; species Pongo pygmaeus. Next base: position 5,440,946 of record NC_085931.1, read on the forward strand.
ATGTAGAATGGAATGGAATGGAGCACGGAATGCAACGTGGAATGCAACGTGGAATGCAATGGAATGGAACGTGGAATGGAACGCAGAATGGAATGTGGAATGGAATGGAATGCAATCTGGAATGTAACGTGGAATTGAAGAGAATGGAAGGTGGAAAGGAAAGTGGAATGGAACGTGGAATGGAATGTGGAAGGGAATGGAATGGAATCTGCAATTGAAGGGAATGGATGTGGAACGGAATGTGGAATGGAATGGAATTGAATGTTTCATGAAATTCAATGGAATGTGGAATGGAAATGAATGGAGTGTTGAAGGAAAGGGAATGGGATGGAAAGAGGAATGGAGTGGAATGGAATGGAAAAGAATGTGGAATGGAATGGAATGTGGAATGCAATGGAATGTGGAATGGAATGGAATGTGGAATGGTATGGAATGGAAAGTGGAATAGAATGGAATGGAATGTGGAATGGTATGGAATGGAAAGTGGAATAGAATGGAATGGAATGTGGAATGAAATGTGGAATGGAGTGGAATGAAAAGTGGAGTGGAATGTGGAATGGAATGGAATGGAATGTGGAATGGAATGTGGAATGGAATGTGGAATGGAATGGAATGGAATGCGGAATGGAATGTGGAATGGAATGTGGAATTGAATGTAAGGGAACGTGGAATAGACTGTGCAAAGGAATGTGGAATGGAACGTGGAATGGAAGGTGGAATGGAATGGAAAGGAACGTGGAATGGAAAGTGGAATGGAATGTGGAAAGGAACGTGTAATGGTATGTGGAATGTGGTGTGGAATGGAAAGGAATGGAATGTGGAATAGAATGGAATAGAATGCGGAATGGAATCCAATGGAATGTGGAATGGAATGGAATGGAATGTGGAATACAATCTGGAATGGAATGGAAAGGAATACGTATTGGAATGGAATTGAATGGAATGGTATGGAATGTGGAATGGAATGGAATGGAATCTGCAATGGAATGTGGAATGGAATGGAATGGAACGTGGAATGGAACATGGAATGCAACATGGAATGGAATGTGGAAGGGAATGGAATGAATCTGAAATGGAAAGCAATGGATGTGGAATAGAATGTGGAATAGAATGGAATGGAATATGGAATGAAATTCAATGACTGTGGAATGGAAAGAATGGAATGTGGATTGGAAGCGATTGGAAAGGAATGTGGAATGGAATGCAATGGAATGGAATGGAATGTGCAATGGAATGGAAGGGAAAGTGGAATGGAATGGAATGTGGAATCGAATGGAATGGATTGTGGAATGGAATGTTAAATGGAATGGAATGGGATGTGGAATGGAATGTGGAATGAAACGGGGAAAGGAATGGATTGGAATGTAGAAGGGAATGTGGAATGGAATGGAATGGAAAGCAGAACGGATTGTAATGGAATGTGCAAAGGTATTTGGAATGGAATGTGAAATGGAATCTTTAATGGAATGTGGAATGCAAAGGAATGGAACCTTGAATGGAATGGAAAGGAACGTGGAGTGGACCATCTAATGGAACGTGGAAGGGAACCTGGAATGGAAAGTGGAGTGGAATGGAATGGAAGGTGGAATGGAACTTCGAATGCAGTGTCAAATGAAACGTGGAACGCAATGTGGAATGGAATGGAATGGAATATGGAATGGAATGTGGAATGAAATGGAATGGAATGTGGAATGCAATGCAATGGAACAGGGAATCGAACGTAGAATTGAATGGAATTGAAGGTGCAATGTAATGTGGAATTGAATGGAGCCGATTGTGTAATGGAATGTGAAATGGAATGGAATGGAATCTGTAATGGAAAGTGGAATGGAACGTGGACTAATACCTGGAATGGAATACGGAATGCCATGTGGAATGGAATTTGGAATGGAATGGAATGGATCGTGGAATGGAATGTAATGGAATCTGGTAATGAATGGAATGGAATGTGGAAGGAATTTGGAATGGAATGCAATGTGGAATGGAATGGAATGGAAAGGAATGTGGAATGGAATGCAATGTGGAATGGAATGGAATGGAAAGGAATGTGGAATGGAATAGAACGTGTAGTGGAATGGAATGTGCAATGGAATGTGGAATTGAATGGAATGGAACGTCGAATGGGAAGGAAAGTGGAATGGAATGGAATGTAGAATGGAATGGAAAGTGGAATGTAATATAATATGGAATGGAATGGAATGGATCGTGGAATGAAATGGAACGGAATGGAATGTGGACTGGATTGGAATGGAATGGAATGGACCTTGGAATGGAATAGAATGTAACGTGGAATGGAATGCAGTGCAACGTGGAAGGGAATGCGTTGGAATGTAATGTCGATTGGAATGGAAAGTCGAATGGAATGGAATGGAACGTGGAATGGAATGGAATGGAAAGTGGAATGTAGTGGAATGGAAAGGAATGGAATGGAATGCGAAAAGGAATGTGGAAAGGAATGTGAAATGGAATGAGGAATGTTATGTTTAATGGAATGAAATGGAACTTGGAAAGCAAAGGAGCGGCACGTCGAATTTAAAAGAATGGAAAGTGAAATGGAACGCGGAATGGAATGTCGAATGGAATGTGCAATGGAATGTAGACTGGAATGGAATGGAACATGGAATGTTATGTGGAATTTTATGGAATGGAATGGAATAGAATGGAAAGTGGAATGGTAAGTAACGGAATGTGGAATGGAATGGAATGGAATGTGGAATGGAGTGAAAAGTGGAAAGGAGTGGAATGGAATGTGGATTGAAATGGAAAGCAATGTGGAGTGGAATGGAATGGAATGCAATGAAATGGGAAATGGAATGCGAAGTGGAATGTGGAACGGAATGTGGAATGGAACATGGAATAGAATGAAATGGAACGTAGAAGTGATTGGAATGGAACGTGGAATGTTATGGAATGGAACGGGGAATGGAATGTGGAAGGTAAGGTGGAATGTAAAGCAATAGAATGTGGAATGGACTGTGGAATGTAATGGAATGGAATGTGTAATGGAATCTGGAATGGAAAGTAATGGAACATGGAATTGAACGTGGAATGGAATGGAATGGAATGTGGAATGTAAGGGAATGAAACATACAATGAAATGTGGAATGGAACGTGGATTGTGATGTGGAATGGAATGTGGAATGGAAAGGAATGGAATGTGTAATGCAATGGAATAGAATGTGGAATGGAATGTGGAATGGAACATGGAAGGGAAAGTGGAATGGAAAGTGGAATGGAATGTAATGGATTGTGGAATGGATTGGGAGTGGAATGCGGAATGCAATGGAATGGAATGAGGCATGGAATGTGTAATGTAATGGGGAATGAAATGTGAAATTGAATGGAATGGAATGTGGAATGGATTGTGGAATTTAATGTGGAATGGAACGGAATGGAATGGGGAACGGAATGTCGAATGCATTTGGTAATGGAATGTGGAATTTAATGGAATGGAACGGGGAAAGTAATGTGAAATTGAAAGGAACGGAATGTGGAAAGGAAAGTTGAATGCAATGTGGAATGGAATGGAATTGAATTTGGAATGGAATGTGGAATGGAATGCAATGGAATCTGGAATGGAATGGAATGAGGAATGGAATGTGGAATGAAATGGAATGTGGAATGTAATTTAAAGGAATGGAATGGAATGGAATGGGATGGAATGTGCTATGGAATGTGCAATGCAATGGAATGGAATGTGGAATGGAATATGGAATAAAATGGAATGGAATGTGGAAAGAAATGCGGAATGGAATGGATTGGAATGTGTAATGGATTGTGAATCGGAATGGAATGGAATGCGTAATGGAAAGTGGAATGGAATGTGGACTAGAACGTGTAATTGAATATGGAATGGAATGTGCAATGGAACGTGGAATGGAATGGAATGGAATATGGAATGGAATGTGGAATGAAATGGAATGGAATGTGGAATGGAATGTGGAATGCAATGCAATGGAACAGGGAATCGAACGTAGAATTGAATGGAATGGAAGGTGCAATGTAATGTGGAATTGAATGGAGCCGATTTTGTAATGGAATGTGAAATGGAATGGAATGGAATCTGTAATGGAAAGTGGAATGGAACGTGGACTAAAACGTGGAATGGAATACGGAATGCCATGTGGAATGGAATTTGGAATGGAATGGAATGGATCGTGGAATGGAATGGAATGGAATCTGGTAAGGAATGTAATGGAATGTGGAAGGAATTTGGAATGGAATGCAATGTGTAATGGAATGGAATGGAAAGGAATGTGGAATGGAATAGAATGTGTAGTGGAATGGAATGTGCAATGGAATGTGGAATTGAATGGAATGGAACGTCGAATGGGAAGGAAAGTGGAATGGAATGGAATGTAGAATGGAATGGAAAGTGGAATGTAATATAATATGGAATGGAATGGAATGGAACGTGGAATGAAATGGAATGGAATGAAATGTGGAATTGGATTGGAATGGAATGGAATGGACCTTGGAATGGAATAGAATGTAACGTGGAATGGAATGCAGTGCAACGTGGAAGGGAATGCGTTGGAATGTAATGTCGAATGGAATGGAAAGTCAAATGGAATGGAATGGAACGTGGAATGGAATGGAATGGAAAGTGGAATGTAGTGGAATGGAAAGGAATGGAATGGAATGCGAAAAGGAATGTGGAAAGGAATGTGAAATGGAATGAGGAATGTTATGTTTAATGGAATGAAATGGAACTTGGAAAGCAAAGGAGCGGCACGTCGAATTTAAAAGAATGGAAAGTGAAATGGAACGCGGAATGGAATGTCGAATGGAACGTGCAATGGAATGTAGACTGGAATGGAATGGAACATGGAATGTTATGTGGAATTTTATGGGATGGAATTGAATAGAATGGAAAGTGGAATGGTAAGTAACGGAATGTGGAATGGAATGGAATGGAATGTGGAATGGAGTGGAAAGTGGAAAGGAATGGAATGGAATATGGATTGAAACGGAAAGCAATGTGGAGTGGAATGGAATGGAATGCAATGAAATGGGAAATGGAATGCGAAGTGGAATGTGGAACGGAATGTGGAATGGAACATGGAATAGAATGAAATGGAACGTAGAAGTGAATGGAATGGAACGTGGAATGTTATGGAATGGAACGGGGAAGGGAATGTGGAAGGTAAGGTGGAATGTAAAGCAATGGAATGTGGAATGGACTGTGGAATGTAATGGAATGGAATGTGGAATGGAATGTGGAATGGAAAGTAACAGAACATGGAATTGAACGTGGAATGGAATGGAATGGAATGTGGAATGTAAGGGAATGAAACGTACAATGAAATGTGGAATGGAACGTGGATTGTGATGTGGAATGGAATGTGGAATGGAAAGGAATGGAATGTGTAATGCAATGGAATAGAATGTGGAATGGAATGTGGAATGGAACATGGAATGGAAAGTGGAATGGAAAGTGGAATGGAATGTAATGGATTGTGGAATGGATTGGGAGTGGAATGCGGAATGCAATGGAATGGAATGAGGCATGGAATGTGTAATGTAACGGGGAATGAAATGTGAAATTGAATGGAATGGAATGTGGAATGGATTGTGGAATTTAATGTGGAATGGAATGGAATGGAATGGGGAACGGAATGTCGAATGCATTTGGTAATGGAATGTGGAATTTAATGGAATGGAACGGGGAAAGTAATGTGAAATTGAAAGGAACGGAATGTGGAAATGAAAGTTGAATGCAAAGTGGAATGGAATGGAATTGAATTTGGAATGGAATGTGGAATGGAATGCAATGGAATCTGGAATGGAATGGAATGACGAATGGAATGTGGAATGAAATGGAATGTGGAATGTAATTTAAAGGAATGGAATGGAATGGAATGGGATGGAATGTGCTATGGAATGTGCAATGCAATGGAATGGAATGTGGAATGGAATATGGAATAAAATGGAATGGAATGTGGAAAGAAATGCGGAATGGAATGGATTGGAATGTGTAATGGATTGTGAATCGGAATGGAATGGAATGCGTAATGGAAAGTGGAATGGAACGTGGACTGGAACGTGTAATTGAATATGGAATGGAATGTGCAAAGGAACGTGGAATGGAATGGAATGGAATATGGAATGGAATGTGGAATGAAATGGAATGGAATGTGGAATGGAATGTGGAATGCAATGCAATGGAACAGGGAATCGAACGTAGAATTGAATGGAATGGAAGGTGCAATGTAATGTGGAATTGAATGGAGCCGATTTTGTAATGGAATGTGAAATGGAATGGAATGGAATCTGTAATGGAAAGTGGAATGGAACGTGGACTAAAACGTGGAATGGAATACGGAATGCCATGTGGAATGGAATTTGGAATGGAATGGAATGGATCGTGGAATGGAATGGAATGGAATCTGGTAAGGAATGTAATGGAATGTGGAAGGAATTTGGAATGGAATGCAATGTGGAATGGAATGGAATGGAAAGGAATGTGGAATGGAATGCAATGTGGAATGGAATGGAATGGAAAGGAATGTGGAATGGAATAGAATGTGTAGTGGAATGGAATGTGCAATGGAATGTGGAATTGAATGGAATGGAACGTCGAATGGGAAGGAAAGTGGAATGGAATGGAATGTAGAATGGAATGGAAAGTGGAATGTAATGTAATATGGAATGGAATGGAATGGAACGTGGAATGAAATGGAACGGAATGGAATGTGGAATGGATTGGAATGGAATGGAATGGACCTTGGAATGGAATAGAATGTAACGTGGAATGGAATGCAGTGCAACGTGGAAGGGAATGCGTTGGAATGTAATGTCGAATGGAATGGAAAGTCAAATGGAATGGAATGGAACGTGGAATGGAATGGAATGGAATGGAAAGTGGAATGTAGTGGAATGGAAAGGAATGGAATGGAATGCGAAAAGGAATGTGGAAAGGAATGTGAAATGGAATGAGGAATGTTATGTTTAATGGAATGAAATGGAACGTGGAAAGCAAAGGAGCGGCACGTCGAATTTAAAAGAATGGAAAGTGAAATGGAACGCGGAATGGAATGTCGAATGGAACGTGCAATGGTATGTAGACTGGAATGGAATGGAACATGGAATGTTATGTGGAATTTTATGGAATGAAATGGAATAGAATGGAAAGTGGAATGGTAAGTAACGGAATGTGGAATGGAATGGAATGGAATGTGGAATGGAGTGGAAAGTGGAAAGGAATGGAATGGAATGTGGATTGAAATGGAAAGCAAAGTGGAGTGGAATGGAATGGAATGCAATGAAATGGGAAATGGAATGCGAATTGGAATGTGGAACGGAATGTGGAATGGAACATGGAATAGAATGAAATGGAACTTAGAAGTGAATGGAATGGAACGTGGAATGTTATGGAATGGAACGGGGAATGGAATGTGGAATGTAAGGTGGAAAGTAAAGCAATGGAATGTGGAATGGAATGTGGAATGAAATGGAATGGAATGTGTAATGGAATCTGGAATGGAAAGTAATGGAAAATGGAATTGAACGTGGAATGGAATGGAATGGAATGTGGAATGTAAGGGAATGAAACGTACAATGAAATGTGGAATGGAACGTGGATTGTGATGTGGAATGGAATGTGGAATGGAAAGGAATGGAATGTGTAATGCAATGGGATAGAATGTGGAATGGAATGTGGAATGGAACATGGAATGGAAAGTGGAATGGAACGTGGAATGCAATGTAATGGATTGTGGAATGGATTGGGAGTGGAATGTGGAATGCAATGGAATGGAATGAGGCATGGAATGTGTAATGTAATGGCGAATGAAATGTGAAATTGAATTGAATGAAATGTGGAATGGATTGTGGAATTTAATGTGGAATGGAATGGAAAGGAAAGGGGAAGGGAATGTCGAATGCATTTGGTAATGGAATGTGGAATTTAATGGAATGGAACGGGGAAAGTAATGTGGAATTGAAAGGAACGGAATGTGGAAAGGAAAGTTGAATGCAATGTGGAATGGAATGGAATTGAATTTGGAATGGAATGTGGAATGGATTGCAATGGAATCTGGAATGGAATGGAACGAGGAATGGAATGAGGAATGAAATGGAATGTGGAATGTAATTAAAGAAATGGAATGGAATGGAATGGGATGGAATGTGGTATGGAATGTGCAATGCAATGGAATGGAATGTGGAATGGAATATGGAATAAAATGGAATGGAATGCGGAAAGAAATGCAGAATGGAATGGATTGGAATGTGTAATGGATTGTGAATCGGAATGGAATGGAATGCGTAACGGTAAGTGGAATGGAACGTGGACTAGACTGTGGAATCGAATATGGGATGGAATGTGCAATGGAACGTGGAATGGAGTGGAATGGAAAGTGGAATAAAATGGAATCGAATGTGGAAAGGAATGGACTGGAATGAGAAAGGGAATTTGGAATAGAAAGGAATGTGGAATGGAATGGAATGGAATGTGGAATGAAATGGAATGGAATGAGGAAAAGAATGTGGAAAGGAAGGGAATGTGGAATGTAATTTAATGTAATGGAATCAAAAGGAAGGGAATGGAATGGAATGTGGAATGGAATGGCATGGAATGTGGAATGGAGTGTAGAATGGAATGCAGTGGAATGTGGAATGCAATGTGGAATTGAATGGAGTCGAATGTGTAATGGAATGTGAAATGGAATGGAATGGAATCTGTAATGGAAATTGGAATGGAACGTGGACTAGAACGTAGAATTGAATACGGAATGCCATGTGGGAGGTAATGTGGAATGGAATGGAATGTTACGTTGAAAGGAATGGAATGGAATCTGGTAAGGAATGCAATGGAACGTGGAAGGGAATGTGGAATGGAATGCAATGTGGATTGGAATGGAATGGAAAGGAATGTGGAATGGAATGGAATGTGGAATGGAATGAATCGTGGAATGAAACGGAATGCACTGTGGAAAGGAATGAAGAATGGAATGGAAAGGAATGTGAAAAGGAATGCGGAATGGACTGTGGAATGGAAGGTGGAATACATCGGAATGGAATGTGGAATGGAATGTGGAATGAAACGTTGAATGGAACGTGGAAAGAAATGGAATGGAACGTGGAATGGAATGTGGATTTGAATGGAATGGAATGTGGAATGGAATTTGCAATGGAATGAGGAATGGAATGGAACGGAATGTGTAATCGAATGTGGAGTGGAATGGAATGTGGTATGGAATGAAATGGATTAAGTAATGGAATGTGGAACGGAATGCAATGGAATGTGGAAAGGAATGTGTAATGTAAAGGAATGAAATTTCGAATGGAATGTTAAAGGAATGTGGAATGGAATGCGTAAAGTAAAGGAATGGAAGGTGGAAAAGAATGATGACTGGAAAGTGGAATGGAATGGAATGGAATGTGGAATGGAATGTGGAATGGAATGGAGTGGAACATGCAAAGGAATGTGGAAGGGTACGCGTTACGGAACGTGGAATCGAATGTGGAATGGAATGGAATGGAATGGAATGTGGAATGGAATGGAATGGAAAGTGGAAAGGAATGTGGAATGGAATGGAATGCAGTGTGGAATAGAATGGAATGGAATGCGGAATGGACTGTGGAGTGTAACGTAGAACGGAATGCAATGGATTGTGGTATGGAAAGTGGAATGGGATAGGGAGTGGAAAGTTGGATTGAATGGAATGGAATGTGGAATGGATTGTGGAGTGGAATGTGGAATGCAATGGAATGGAAAGTGGAATGGAATGAAATGAAACGTGGAGTGCAATACAATAGAATGCGGAGTGGAATGGAATGGAATGTGCAATGGAATTTGGAATGCAATGGTATGGAAAGGAATGGAATGTGGAATGGAATGGGGAATGGATTGGGGAACGGAATGAAGAATGGTATGTGAAATTGAATGGAATGGATTGTGGAATTAATTGTGGAATGTAATGTGGAATGGAATTGGATGGAATGGGGAAAGGAATGTGGAATGGAATGGGGAATGGAGTGTGGAACTGAATGGAATGGAATGGGGAATGGAAAGTGGAATGGAATGGGGAATGGAGTGTGGAACTGAATGGAATGGAATGGGGAATGGAATGTGGAATGGAATGGGGAATGGAGTGTGGAACTGAATGGAATGCAATGGGGAATGTAATGTGGAATTGAATGGAAAGGAATGTGGAAAGTAATGTACAATTCAATCAGGAATGGAATGGAAAGGAATGTAGAAAGGAATGTGGAATGGAATGGAAAGTGTAATTGAATGGAATGTTGAAGAGAACGGAAAGGAATGAGGAAGGAAAAGTGGAATGGAATGGAATGTGGAATTGAATGGGATGGAATGTAGAATGGAATGGAATGGAATGAGAATTGGAATGTGGAATGGAATGGAAACTGGAATGGAATCTATTGGAATGCAATGAAATGGAATGGAATGGAATGGAATGCAGAACGGAATGTGGAAAGGAATGGAATGGAATATATAATGGAAAGTGGAATTAAACTTGGACTTCAACGTGGAATGGAATATGGAATGGAATGTGGAATGGAAAGTGGAATGGAATGGAATGGAACGTGGAATGGAATGAAACGGAATGTGGTAAGGAATGGATTGGAAAGAAGAAGGGAATGTGGAATGGAATGGAATGTGGATTGGAATAGAATGGAATGGAATGTGGAATGAAATGGAAGTTGGAATGGAATTGAATGTGGAATGCAACGTGGGATTGAATGGAATGGAAAGTGGAATGGAATGGAATGAAATGGAATGTGGTAAAGAATGGAATGGAAAAAGGATGGGAATGTGGAATGGAATGGAATGTGGAATGGAATGGAGTGGAATGGAATGTGGAGTGGAATGGAAGGTGGAATGGAATGGAATGTGGAATACAATGTGGAATTGAATGGAATGGAACGTGGAATGGAATGGAACGTGGAATGGAATAGAATCTGGAATGGAATGGAATGGAGTGGAACGTTGAATGGAATGGAATGAGGAATGGAATGGAATGTAGAATGAAATGGAATGGAATAGAACGTTGAATGGAATGGAATGTGGAATGGAATGAAATGTGGAAAGGACTTAAATGGAATGGAATGGAACACGGAAGGGAAAGGAATGCAAATTGGAATGAAATGGAATGGAACCTGGAATGGAATGGAATGGTACGTGGAATGGAATGGAATGGAATGTGGAATGGAATGGGTTGGAATGGAATGTCGAATGGAATGGGACGTAGAATGGAATGGAATGGAATATGGAATGGAATGGAATGGAAGGTAGAATGGAATGGAATGGAATGGAATCTGGAATGGAACATGGAATGGAACGTGGAAAGGAATGGAATGGAAAGGAGTGGAATGTGGAATGGAATCTGGAATTGAAAGGAATGGAATGGAATGGAATGTGGAATGGAATGGAATGTAATATGGAATGGAATGGAATGCAATACAATGGAATGCAGAATGGAATGGAATTGAATGTTGAACGGAATGCAATTGAATGTGGAATAGAGTGGAATGGAATACAATGTGGAATATAATGGAATGCAATGTGGAATAAATGAAATGGAATGTGAAATGTAATGTAATGGAATGGAATGTGGAATGTAATAGAATTGAATGTGGAATGGAATGGAATTGAATGTGGAATGGAATGGAATGGAATGTGGAATGTAATAGAATTGAATGTGGAATGGAATGGAATGGAATGTGGAATGGGATGGAATGGAATGTGCAACAGAATTTGGTTTTGAATGGAAAGGAATTGTAGGGAATGTGGAATATAATGGAATGTGGAACGGAATGGAATGGAAACTGGAATAGAATGCAATGGCATGTTATGTAATGTGGAAAGGAATGGAATGGAATATGAAACGGAAAGTGGAATGGAAAGCAGAATGGAACGTGGAATTGAACGTGGAATGGAACATAGAGTGGAACACAGAATGGAATGTGGAATGGAAAGGAAAGGGATATGGAATGGAATGTGGAATACCATGGAATGGAATGCGGAATGGAATGGAATGGAAAGCAGAATGGAAAAAATGGAATGCAGAATGGAATGCAATGCTATGGAATGTGGAAAGGAAAGGAATGGAATGGAATGTGGAATGGAATAGAATGGACCTTGCAATGGAATGGAAAGTGATGTGGAATGGAATGTGGAAAACCATGGAATGGAATGCGGAATGGAATGGAATGGAAAGCAGAATGGAAAAATGGAACGCGGAATGGAATGCAATGCTATGGAATGTGGAAAGGAATGGAATGGAATGGAATGTAGAATGGAATAGAATGGACCTTTGAATGGAATGGAATGGAATGTGGAATGGGATGAACCGGAATGTGGAATGGATTGGAATGGAATGTGGAATGGAATGGAATGAAGTGGAAAGGAATGGAATGCAATGGAATGGAATTCAGAGTGGAGTGAAATGATATATGCAATGAAATTGACTGGAATAGAACGTGGAATGGAATGGAATGGAATGTGGTATAGAATAGAATGGAACTTGGAATAGAATGTGGAATTCAATAGAATGGAATGAGGAAGGGAATATGAAATGAAATGTGGAATGGAATGGAATGCAATGTGGAATGGAATGTTGAATGCAATGTGGAATGGAACGAAATGTAATGTGGAATGAAATGTGGAATCGAAAGTGTAATGTAATGGAATGGAAGGTGGAATGGAACGTGTAATGGAATGGAATGGAACGTGGAATGGAAAGTGGAATAGAATTGAATGGAATGGAATGTGGAATGGAAGAGAAAGGAATGTGGAATGGAATGTGGAATTTAATGGAATGCAATGGAATGTGGAACGGAATGGAATGGAATGTGGAATTGAAAAAATGAAATGTGGAATGGAATGGAATGGTATGGAAAGCGGAATGGAATGGAAAGGAATGGAATGTGTAATGGAATGGAATGGAGTGGAATGGAATGTGGAAGGGAATGGAATGGAATGTGGAAGGGAATTGAATGCAATATGGAATGGAATGGAGTGGAATGGAATGTGGAAGGGAATGGAATGGAATGTGGAAGGGAATTGAATGCAATGTGGAATGGAATGGAATGGAATGTGGAAGGGAATGCAATGGAATGGAATGGAATGAGAAATGGAATAAAATGCATCATGCAATGGAATGAAATGTAACGTGGAAAGGAATGGAATGGAACAAGGATTGGAATGGAATGGAATGGAATGGAATGCAATGTGGAATGAAATGGAAAGAAATGCGGAATGGAATGGAATGGAATGCAATGTGTAACAGAATGGAAAGAAATGTGTAAGAAAATGTGGAATGGAATGGAGTGGAAAGTGGAATTGAATGTGGAATGGAATGGACTGGAATGCGGAATGGAATGTGGAATGGAATGGAATGTGGAATGCAATATGGCTTGGAGTGGAATGGAATGGAATGGAAGGTGAAATGGAATGGAAAGAATGTGGAATGGAATGGAATAGAATGTGGAACGGAATGGAACGGAACGTGGAATGGAATGGAATGGAAGATGGAATGGAATTGGAATGGACCTTAGTTTGGAATGGAATGGAATTAAATGGAATGGAATGCAATGGAATGTGGACTGGAATGGAATGGAATGTTGATTGGAATTTGGAATTTAATGGCAAGGAATGGAATGGAATTTGTAATGGAATGGAATGTGTAACGGAATGGAATGCAATGTGGAATGGAATGGAATGGAATGTGGAATGGAATGGAATAGAATGGAATATGGAATGGAATGGAAAGTGGATTGGAAACGAATGGAATGTGGAATGGAATGGTATAGAATTCGGAAAATAATGGAATAGAATTCGAAACTAATGCAATGGAATGTAGAATGGAATAGAATGGAATGTGGAATGGATGTGGAATGGATTGGAATGGAAAGAAAAGTAATGTGGAATTGATTGTGCAATGGATTGGAATGGAATGTGGAAAGGAATGTGAAATTGAATGAAATGGAATGGAATTGAAAGTGGAATGGAATGGAATGGAATGCAATGTGGAATGGATTGGAGCGGAATGGAATGGAATGGAATGAGGAATGGAATGGAATCTGGAATGGATTGGAGCAGAATATAATGGAATGGAATGCAGAATGGAACGGAATGGAGTGTGGAATGGAACGGAATGAAACGTGTAATGGAATGGAATGGAATGGAATGGAATGGATTGTGGAATGGAATGGAATGGAACGTGGAATGAAATGTTTAATGAAATGGAATGGAAACTGGAATGGAATGTGGAATGGAATGGAATGAAATGGAATGGAATTTGGAATGGAATGGGATGGAATGGAAAGGAATATGGAATGGAATGGAATTTGGAATGGAATTGAATGGAATGGAAAGGAATATGGAATGGAATGGAATGTGGAATGGAATTCAATGCAACGTGGAATGGAATGGAATGGAACGTGTTATGGAATGGAATGGAATCTGGAATGGAATGGAATAGAATGTGGAATGGAACGGAATGCAATAAAATTTGGAATGGAATGGAAAGGAATGGAAATAATATGGAATTCAGTGTAATGTAATATGGAATGGATTGGAATTGGACATGGAATGGCATGTGGAATGGAACATGGAATGGAAAGTGGAATGGAACGGGCAATGGAAAGTGGAATGCAACGTGGAATGGAAAGTGGAATGTAACGGGCAATGGAAACTGGAATGGAAAGTGGAACGGAATGTGGAATGGAATGGAATTGTATGGGAAATGGAATGGGACATGGAATGGAAAGTGAAATGAAACGTGGAATCGAACGTGCAAAGGAACCTGGGATGGAAAGTTGAATGGAAGGTGAAATATAAAGGAATGGAATGAGGAATGGAAAGCGGAATTAAAGGTGGCATGGAATGGATGGGAATGTGGAATGGAAATTGGAATTGAAAGTGGAATGGAACGTGAAATGGAACGTCGAATGGAACGTGGAATGGAACGTGGAATGGAATGTGGAATCGAACGGAATGGAATTTTTAATGGAATGCAAGGTTATCTGGAATGGAATGGAAGCGTATGTGTAATGGAATGGAATGCAATACAATGTGGAAGGAAATGGAAAGAAATGGATATGGAATGAATTGCAATTGGACGTGGAATGGGACGTGGAATGAAACGTGGCATGGAATGTGGAATGGAATGGCAAGGGACGTGGAATGGGACATGGAGTAGAAAGTGAAATGGAAAGTGAATCGAACGTGCACTGGAACCTGGAATGGAAAGTGAAATGGAATGTGGAATGGAATGAAATGGAATGTGGAATGGAACTTGGAATGGAACGTGGAAAGGAACGAAGAATGGAACATCGAATGGAGCGTGGAATGGAAAGTGGAATGGAATGGGCAATGGAATGGAATGAAAAGTTTAATGGAATGAAATGGAATGGAATGTGGAAAAGAATGTAGAATGGAATAGAATGGAATGTGGAATGAAATATGAAATGGAATGTGAAATGGAATAGAATGGAATAGAATGGAATGTGGGATGGAATGTGGAATGGAACGTGGAGTGGAACAGATTGGAATGTGGAATGGAATATGGAATGGAATGTGGAATGGAATGTGGAATGGAACGTGGAAAGAATGGAATGGTGTGTGGAATGGAATCTGGAGTGAAATGGAATGGAACGTGGAATGGTGTGTTGAATGGAATGTGGAGTGAAAAGGAATGGAACGTGGAATGGAATGCAATGGAATGTGGAATTGAATGTGGAATGGAATGGAATGGATTGTGGAAGGGATTGTCGAAAGGAATGTGGAATGGAATGTGGAATGTAATGGAATATGGAATGGAATGTGGAATGGACTGTTGAATGGAATTTGGAGTGGAATGTAATGGAAGGAGTAATGGATTGTGCAGTGGAATGGAATGGAAACTCCAAAGGAATGTGGAATGAAATTGAACGGAATGTGGAATGGCATGGAATGGAATGTGGAATGGAAAGTGGAATGGAATGGAATGGAATGAAATGTGGAATGGAATGTAATGGAACGTGGATTTGCATGGAATGGAATGGAGTGTGAAATGGAATGGACTGGAATGTGGAAAGAAATGTGGCATGGAATGGAATGGAATGTGGAATGGAATATGGAATGGAATGGAATGGAATGAAATGTGGAATGGAATGTAATGGAATTTCACTGGAATGTGGAAAGAAATGTGGCATGGAATGGAATAGAATGTGGAATGGAATATGGAATGGAATGGAATGGAAGTTGGAATTGAACTTGGAAAGGAATGTGGAAAGGAACGTGGAATGGAACGTGGAAGGAAACGCGGTAAGAATTGAATGGAATGTGAAATGGGATAGAATGGAAAGGTAAGTGGAATGGATAGTGGAATGGAATAGAATGGAATATGGAATGGAATGTGGAATGAAACAATTTAATGTGTAAAGGAATGGAATGGAGTGTGTAATGGCACGTGGAATGTAATGGAAAGGAATGTGGAATTTAACGTGGAATGGAATGTGGAAAGAATTCAATGGAATGGAATGTGGAATGGAATATGTATTGGAATGTGGAATGGAAAAGAATGCAATGGAATGGAACGTGTAATGGAATGGAGGAAATGGAATGTGGAATGGACTGTGGAATTGAATGGAATGGAATGTGGAACGGAATGTGGAATGGAATAGAATGGAACGTGGAATGGAACATGGAAAGCAATGCAGAATGAAACGTGGAATGGAAAGTGGAATTCACCGTGGTATGGAATGGAATGGAATGTGTGACAGAACAGAACGGAATGGCATCTGGAATGGAGGGTGCAATGGAATAGAATGGAATGTGGAATGCAATGCAGAATGAAATGGAATAGAATGTGGTAAGAAATGCAATGGAATGTGTAATGCCACGTGGAAAGGAATAGAAAGGAATTTGTAATATAACATGGAATGGAATGGGGAATGGAACATGGAAAGGAGTAGAATGTGTAATGGATTGTGGAATGGAATATGGAATGGCATGTGGAATGAGATGGAATGGAATGTGGAATGGAATGTGGAATGGAATGGAATGGAATGTGGAATGGAATGGATGGGAATGTGGAATGGAATGTGGAATGGAATGGAATTTGAAATGGAATGTGGAATGGAAAGTGGAATAGAAAGTGGAATTGAACGTGAAAAGAAATGGAATGGAAGGTGGAATGGAACGTGAAATGGAATGGAATGGAACTTGGAAAGGAATGGAATGGAATGGAATGGAATGGAATGTCGAATGGAATGGAATAGAATGGAATGGAATGGAACGTGGAATGGAACATGGAATGGAACGTGGAGTGGAATCTGGAAGGGATTGGAATGTAATCTGTAATGGAAGGGAATGTTTGTGGAATTGAATGGAATGGAATGCAATGGGATGGAATGTAGACTGGAATGTAATGGAATGGAATGTGGAATGGAATGGAATTGAATGTGGAATGGAATGGAATCAGGAATGGAATGTGCAATGGAAAGAGTAATGGAACGTGGAATAGAACGCGGAATGGAATGTGGAATGGAACGTGGACTGGCACGTGGAATGGAATGTGTAATGCAACGTGGAATTGAATGTGGATTGGAACGTGGAATGGAACGGAATGTGGAATGGAATCTGGAATGGAACGGAATGGAATGTGGAATGGAAGTTGGAATGGAATGTGCAACTGAATGTGGACTGAAACTTGGAATGGAACATGGAATGGAACGTGGAATGGAATGGAATGTAAAGTGGAATGGAAAGAGGAAAGCAATGTAGAATGGAACAAGGAATGGAATGGAATGGAATGGAATGGAATGTGGAATATATTGGAATGGAATGTGGAATGCCATGCAATGGATTATGGAATGGAACGTGGAATGTATTGTAATGGAAAGGAAAGGAATAGAATGGAATGTATTATGGAATCGAATGGAATGGAAAGGAATGGCATGTGGAATGGAATGGAATGTGGAATGGAATGGAATGGAATGTGGAATGGAATGTGGAACGGAATGGAATGTGGATTGGAATGGAATGTGGAATGTAATGGAAAGGAAAGTGAAATGGAATGTGTAATGGAACGGAATAGAATGGAATGGAATGTGGAATGGAATGGAATGTGGAATGTAATGGAATGGAATGTGGAATGGAAAGGAATGGAATGGAGTACGGAATGGAATGGAATATAATGTGCAATGGAATATGGAATGGAATGTTTAATGGAACGTGGAATGGAATAGAATGGAAGGTAGAATGGAATGTGCAATGGAATGTGCAATGGAAACTCCAAAGGAATGTGGAATGAAAATGAATGTAATGTGGAATGGCATGGAATGTAATGTGGAATGGAAAGAGGAATGGAATGGAATGAGGAATGGAATGGAATGGAATGTGGATTGGGATGGAATGGAATGGAATGGAATGGAAGGGAATGTGAAATGGCATGGAGTGGAATGTGGAATGGAACATGGAATGGAATGGAATGTGGAATGAAATGTGGAATGGAATGGAATGGAACATTGAATTGAATGTGCAATGGAACGTGGAAAGGAACGTGAAATGGAATGTGGAATGGAACATGTAATGGAATTTGGAATGGAATGGAATGGAAAGTGGAATGGAATGCAATGGAATGTGGAATGGAATGAAATGGAAAGTGGAATGGGATGTGGAATGGAATAGAATGGAATGTGGAATGGAATGTGGAATTGAATGTGGAATGGAATGGAAGGGAAAAAGGAATGAAATGGAATGGAATGTCGAATGGAACGGAATGGAATGGAATGGAATATGGTATTGAATGAAACGGAATGGAATGTGGAATTGCAAGGAATGGAATCTGGAATGGAATTGAAAGGAAAGAGGAATGGAATGAAATGGAATGTCGAATGCAATGGAATGGAATGGATTGGAATATGGTGTGGAATGAAACGGAATGGAATGTGGAATGGAATGGAATGGAATGGAATGCGGAATGGAATGGAATGGAATGTGGAATGGAATGGAATGGAATGGAATTTGGAATGGAATGGAAAGGAATGGATCGGAATGGAATGCGGAATGGAATGGAATGGAATGTGGAATGGAAGGGAATGTAATGTGGAATGGAAAGTGGAATGGAATAGAATGGAAAGTGGAAAGGAATGAATGGAACGTGGAATGGAAAGATCAATGGAATTGAATAGAAAGTGTAATCGAATGGAATGGAAAGTTTAGTGAAATGGAATGGTATGTGAAATGTAATGTGGAATGGAACGTGGAATGGAATGGAATGGAATGTGGAAGGGAAAAGAATGGACTGTGGAATAGAGCATGGAATGGAATGGAATGGAAAGTTGAATGGAATGGAATGGAAACTGGAATGGAATGGAAAGTAATGTGGAATTCAATGAAATGGAAAGTGGAATGGATTTTGGAATGGAATGGAATTGAAGGTGGAATGGAAAGGAATGGAATGTGCAATTAAATGGAATGGAATGTGGATTGGATTGTGGAATGCAATAGAATTGAAGGTGAAATGGAAAGGAATGGAAAGTGGAATGAAGTGGAATGGAATGTGGAATGGAAACGAATGGAATCAGGAATAGAAAGGAATGCAATATGTAATGATATTGTATGGAATGGAATGGAATGCAGTGGAATAGAATGTGGACTGGAATGGAATGGAATGGAATTTGGAATGGAATGGAATGCAATGTGGAATGGAATGGAATGCGGAATGGAATCGAATGGAAGTTGGAATCGAACTTGGAATGGAATGGGGAATGTAACGTGGAATGCAACGCGGAATGGATAGGGGAATGTAACGACGAGTGCAACTTGGAATGGAAAGGACTGGAATGTGGAATGGAATGGAATGGAATGCGGAATGGAAAGAAATGGAATGTGGAATGGAAGGGAATGTAATGTGGAATGGAAAGTGGAATGGAATAGAATGGAAAGTGGAAAGGAATGAATGGAACGTGGAATGGAAAGATCAATGGAATTGAATAGAAAGTGTAATCGAATGGAATGGAAAATTTAGTGGAATGGAATAGTATGTGAAATGTAATGTGGAATGGAACGTGGAATGGAATGGAATGGAATGTGGAAGGAAATAGAATGGACTGTGGAATAGAGCATGGAATGGAATGGAATGGAAAGTTGAATGGAATGGAATGGAAAGTGGAATGGAACGGAAAGTAATGTGGAATTCAATGAAATTGAAAGTGGAATGGATTATGGAATGGAATGGAATTGAAGGTGGAATGGAAAGGAATGGAATGTGCAATTAAATGGAATGGAATGTGGACTGGATTGTGGAATGCAATGGAATTGAAGGTGAAATGGAAAGGAATGGAAAGTGGAATGGAGTGGAATGGAATGTGGAATGGAAACGAATGGAATGAGGAATAGAAAGGAATGCAATATGTAATGATATTGTATGGAATGGAATGGAATGCAATGGAATAGAATGTGGACTGGAATGGAATGGAATGGAATTTGGAATGGAATGGAAAGCAATGTGGAATGGAATGGAATGGAATGCGGAATGGAATCGAATGGAAGTTGGAATCGAACTTGGAATGGAATGGGGAATGTAACGTGGAATGCAACGCGGAATGGGTAGGGGAATGTAACGACGAGTGCAACTTGGAATGGAAAGGACTGGAATGTGGAATGGAAAGAACTGGAACGTGGAATGGAATGTAATGGAGCATGGAATGGATTGGATTGGAATGTCGAATGGAATGAAACAGAATGGAATGTGGAATGGAATGGCATGGAAAATGGTAAGGAATGTGGAATGGAACGTGGAATGGAACGTCGAATGGCAAGTGGTATGGAACATGGAATGGAATGTGGAAAAGAATGTGGAATGGAAGCTGGAATGGAAGGGAATGGAATGTGGAATGAAATGGAATGGAGTGGAACGTGGAATTGAATGGAATGGAATGTAGAATGGAAGGTGCAATGAAATAAAATGGAACGAGCAATGGAATAGAATGTAGCATGGAATGGAAGTTAATGGAATATGGAATGGAATGGAATGCGCAATTAAATGGAATGGAATGTGGAATGGAATGGAATGGAATGTGGAATGTAACACGGAATGGAATGGAATGGCATGGAATGGAATGGAATGTGGAATGGAATTGAATAGAATTGAAAGTGGAATGAGATAGCATAGAACGTGGAATGGAATAGAATGGAATGCAATGGAATGGAAAGTGGACTGGAATGAAATGGAATGGAATGAAATGGAATGGAATGGAATGTGGAATGCAATGGAATGGAATGTGGAATCGAATGGAAGGGAATCAGGAATGGAATGTGGAACGGAATGAGGAATGGAACATGGAGTGGATCGTGGAATGGAACGTGGAATGGAATGTGGAATGGCACGTGGAATGGAACGTGGAATGGAATGGAGTTGAATATGGAATGCAATAGAATGGACTGTGAAATGGAACGTGGAACGGAATGGAATAGAATGTGGAATGGAAGGGAAAGGAACGTGGAATGGAATGGTATAGAAAGTGCAATGGAATGGAATGGTAGTTGGAATTGAATGGAATGGAATATGGAATGGAATGGAATGGAATGTGGAATGGAATGGAATGGAATGTGGAATGGAATGGAATGGAATGTGGAAAGGAATGCAATGAAATGTGGAATGTAATTGAATTGAATGTGGAATGGAATGGAATGGAATTTGGAATGGAATGGAATGGATTTTGGAATGGAAGGGAATGGAATGGAATGTGGAATGGAATGGAATGGAATGTGGAATGGAATGGAATGTGGAATTGAATGGAATGGAATGTGGAATGGACTGTGTAATGGAATGGAATAGAATGTGGAATGAAATGGAATGGAATGGAATAGAATGTGAAATGGAATGGAATTTAACGTGAATTGTAAAGAAATCTAATGTGAAATGGAATGGAATGTGCAATGGAATGCGGAGAGGAATGTGAAATGGAATGGAATGGAATGTGTAATGGAAGGGAATGGAAAGTGGAATGGAATTGAATGGAGTGGAATGAGGAATGGAATGGTATGGAATGGAATTTAATGTGGAATGGAATGGAATGGAATGTGGAATGGAAGGGAATGGAATGGAGTACGGAATAGAATGGAATACAATGTTCAATGGAATGTGGAATGGAATGTTTAATGGAATGTGGAATATAATGGAAAGGAAGGTGGAATGGAATGTGCAATGGAATGGAAAGGAATCCCCAAAGGAATGTGGAATGAAATTGAATGTAATGTGGAATGGCATGGAATGGAATGTGGAATGGAATGTGGAATGGAATGGAAAGTGGAATGGAATGGAATGGAATGTGGATTGGTATGGAACGGAATGTAATGGAATGGAATGGAATGGGAAATGGAATGGAGTGGAACGTGGAATGGAATGTGGAATGGAATGGAATGGAATGGAATGGAACGTTGAATTGAATGGGCAATGGAACGTGGAAAGGAACGTGAAATGGAACCTGGAATGGAACGTGGAATGGAATTTGGGATGGAATGGAATGGAAAGTGGAATGGAATGCAATGGAATGTGGAATGGAATGAAATGGAAAGTGGAATGATATGTGGAATGCAATGGAATGGAATGTGGAATGGAATGCGGAATGCAACGTGGAATGGAAAGTGGAATGGAACGTCGAATGGCAAGTGGTATGGAACATGGAAAGGATTGTGGAAAAGAAAGTGGAATGGAAGCTGGAAAGGAAGGGAATGGAATGTGGAATGCAATGAAATGGAACGTTGAATGGAACTGAATGGAATGGAATGCAATATGGAATGGAGTGGATTGTGGAATTTACTGGAATGGAATGTGGAATGGAACGTGCAATGAAATGTTATGGAACGTGGAATGGAATGGAATGGAACGTTGAATGGAATGTGGAATGAATCATGGAATGGAACGTAGAATGAATCATGGAATGGAACGTGGAATGATTCTTGGAATGGAATGTGGAAAGGAACATGGAATGGAATGGA
This sequence comes from Pongo pygmaeus, assembly GCF_028885625.2. Taxonomy (NCBI): domain Eukaryota; kingdom Metazoa; phylum Chordata; class Mammalia; order Primates; family Hominidae; genus Pongo; species Pongo pygmaeus. The sequence continues at coordinate 5,463,906 of NC_085931.1, forward strand.
ATGGAATGTGGAATGAAATGTGGAATGGAATGGAATGACATGCAGAATGGAATGAAATGGAATGGAAAGTGGAGTGCAGTGGAATAGAATGGAATGAAATGGAGTGTGGAATGGAATGGAATGGAAAGTGGAATGGAATGGAATGGAATGTGGACTGGTACGTGCAATGGAATGTAATGGAATGTGGAATGGAATGTAGAATGGATTGTGGAATGGAATGGAATGGAACGGAATGGAATGTGAAATGGAATGTGCAATGGAATGTGGAATGGAATGGAATGAATCGAATGGAATGAAGAATGGAATGAATTGGAATGTAATGGAATGGAATGTGGAACGGAATGTGGAATGGAATGGAATGAGGAATGGCATGGAAAGCGGAATGGAAAGGAATGGAATGTGGAATGGAATGCAATGCAATGTGGAATAGAATGGATTAGAAACCGGAATGGAATGTGGAGTGGAAAGTGGAATGGAATGGTATGGAATGCAATGTGGAATGGAATGGAGTAGAATGGAATGGAATGGAATGTGGAATGGAATGGAATGGAATGTGGAATGGAATGGAATGTGGAATGGAATGGAATGGAATTTGGAAAAGAATGAGGAATGGAATGGAATGGATTATGGAATGGAATGTGGAATGCAATGTTGAATGGAATGTGGAATGTAATGGAAAGTAAAGTGGAATGCAATGTTCAATGTAATGGCATGGAATGTGTAATGGAATGGCATCGAATGTGGAATGGAATGTGAAATGGATTGGAATGCAACGTGGAACGGAATGTGGAAAGGAATGGAAATTGATTTGGAAGGTAATGGGATGTGGAATGGAATGTGGAATGGAATGCAACCGAATGTGGAATGTAATGTGGAATCGAATGGCATGGAACGTGGAATGGAATGGAATGGAACTTGGAATGGAATGGAATGTGAAATGGAATGGAATGGAATTTGAAATGGAATAGAATGGAATGTGGAAGGGAATGGAATTGAATGGAATGGAATGGAAGGTGGACTGGAATTAAATGGAATGGAATGGAATGTGGATTGGAATGGAATGGAATGTGGATTGGAATGGAATGCAACGTGTAATAGAATTTGGAATGGAATGGAATGGAATTTGAAATGGAATGTGGAATTGAATGGAAAGGAATGTGGAATGGAATGTGAAACACTTGGAATGGAATGTGGAATCAAATGGAATGGAAAGTGGAATGGATTGAAATGGAATGGAATGTACAATGGAATGGAATGGAATGTAGAATGAAACGTGGAATGGAATGGAATGTAATGTGGAATGCAATGGAATGCAATGTGGAACGGATCGTAGAATGGAATGGAATGGAACGGAATTGTGGAATGGAAAGTGGATTGGAAAGTGGAATGGAACATGGAATGGAACGTGGAATGCAACGTCGAAAAGAATGTAGATTTGAATGTGGAATGGACTGTGGAATGGGATGGAATGGAATGTGGAATGGAATGGATTATAATGTGGAATTGAATGGATTGGATTGCGGAATGGAATATGGAATGCAATGTGGAAAGGAATGGAATGGAATGTGGAATGGAATGGAATGGAATGGAATGTGAAATGTAATGGAAAGGAATATGGAATGGAAAGGATTGGATCAAGGATTGGAATGGAATGGAACGTGGAATGGAATAAAATGTTATGTGGAATGGAATGGAATGGAATGTGGATTGGAATGGAAACGAATGTGGAATGGGATGGAATCGAATGGAATTTTGACCGGAATGATATGGAATGCAATGAATGTGGATTAGAATGGAATAGAATATGGAATGGAATGGAACGGAATGTGGAAGGGAATGTGGAATGGAATGGAATGTGTAATGGAATCGAATGCAATGGAATGGAAAGTGGAATGGTATGGAATGGTATGGAATGGAAAGTGGAATGGAATCGAATGGAATGGAATAGATGCTGGGATGGAATGTAATGTAATGTGGAATGGAATGGAATGGAATGTGGACGGGAACGGAATGGAATATGGAATGGAATGTGGCATGGAATGGAATGGAATGTGGAATGGATTGTGTATTAGAATGTGGAATGTAATGTGCAATGGAATGTGGAATGGAAAGGAATGGAATGTGGATTAGAATGTGAAATGTAATGTGGAATGGAATGTGGAATGGAATGCGCAATGAAATATGGAATTGAATGTGGAATGGAAAGGAATGGAACGTGGAACGGAATGGAATGGAATGGAATATGCATTGGAATGGAATGGAATGGAACGTGGAATGGAATGGAATGGAATTGAATATGGAATGAAATGGAATGGAATGGAATGTAGAATTAAATTGATTGCCATGTGTACTGGAACAGAATGGTATGGAATGTGGAGCAGATTGGAATGGAATGTGGAATTGAATGGAATCTACTGTGGAATTGAATGTGGAATGAAATGTAATGGAATGTCAAATGGAATGGAATGGAATGTGGAATGCAGTGGAATGGAAAGGAATGGAATGTGGAATGTTATGTGGAATATAGTGGAATGTAATTTGGAATGTAATTTGGAATATAGTGGAATAGAATTTGGAATGCAATGGAATTTAATGGAATGCAACCGAATGTGGAATGGAATGCAATATAATGTAGAATGGAATGTACTGCAATATAATGGAATGTGCAATGGAATGGAATGGAATCTCTACTGGAATGGAATGGAAAGTGGAATGGAATGTGGAATGGAATGGAATGGAATGTGGAATGGAATGTGGATTCCACTGGAATGCAATGTGGAATGGAAGGTGGAATTTAATGGAATGGAATCTGGAATGGAATGTGGAATGGAACGGAAAGGAATGTGGAATGGAAAGTGGAATGGAATGGAATGGAAAGTGGAATGGAATGTGGAATGGAATGGAATGGAATGTGGTATAGAATGTGGAATGGAAAGGAATGGAATGTGGAATGGAATGTAATGGAATGTGGAAGGGAATGTGGAATGGAATGAGGAATGGAATGGAATGGATTGTTGAATGAAATGTGCAATGGAATGGATCAGCATGGAATGGAATGGAACGTGGAAAGGAATGGAATGGAATGTGGAAAGGAATGGAAAGAAACGTGGAATGGAATGGAATGGAATGTGGAATGGAATGTGGATGTGGAATGAAATTTGGAATGGAATGGATTGGAATGAGGAATGAAAAGTGGAATGGAATGGAATGGAAAGAGCTTTGGAACGTGGAATGGAATGGATTGTGGAAAGTAATGTGGAATTGGAATGGAATGGGACCTGGAATGGAATGGAATGGAATCTGGAATGCAATGGAATGGAATGTGGAATGCAAAGTGGAATGGAATGAAATATGGAATGGAATGTAATGGAATGGAATGTGGAATGGAGTGGAATACATCGTAGAATGGAATTTGAAATTTAATGCAATGGAAAGTGGAATGGATTGTGGAATGGAATGGAATTGAATGTGCAATTGAATGTGGAATTGAGTGGAATGGAACGTGGAAAGGAACGTGGAATGGAATGGAATGCAATTTGGAAGGGAATGGAAAGGAATGAAATGTGGAACGGAATGAAATGGAATGGAATAGAATGTGGAATGGAATGTGGAATGTAGTGTGGAATTGAATGTGGAATTGAATGGAATGGAATGTGTAATGGAACATGGAATGCAATGGAATGGAACGTGAAGTTGAATGGAATGGAATGTGCAATAGAATGTGGAATGGAATGGAATGCAACCTGGAATGGAATGGAATGGAAAGCGGAATGGAACGTGGAATGGAACGTGGAATGGAAAGTGGAATGGAACGTGGAAAGGATTGGAGTGCAATGTGCAATGGAGTTGAATGCAATGTGGAATGGAAGGAAATGGAATTTGGAATGCAATGGAAAGAAATGTGTAAGGGAATGTGGAATGGAATGGAATGGAATTTGGAATGGAATGTGGAAGGTAATGGAAAGCGGAATGGAGCGGAGTAGAATGGAGTGTAGAATGGAAAGTGGAAAGGAATGGAATGGAATGCGGAATCGAATGGTATGGAATGTTGGTTGGAATGGAATGGAATGTGGAATGGAATCTGGAATGGAATGGAATGTAATGTGGAATGGAATGTGGAATGGAATAGAATGGAAAGGAATGTGAAAAGGAAAGTGGAATATAAAGGAATTGAATGCGGAATGGAATGGAATGGAACGTTGGATAGAATGTGTAATGGAATGTGGAATGGAATGGAACGCAAAGTGAAATTTAATGTGGAATGGAACGTGGAATAGAATGGAATGGAATGTGGAATGAAACGTGGAATAGAATGGAATGGAAAGTGGAATGGAATGGAATGCAATGTGGAATGGAACATGGAATGCAATAGAATGGAATTTGGAACGGAAATGAATGGAATGTGGAATGGAATGGAATGGAATAGGGATTGGAATGGAATGGAATGGAATGTGGAATAGAATGTAGAATGGAATAGAAAGGAATGTGGAAAGGAATGGACTATGATGTGTAATGGAATGAGGGATGGAATGGAAAGGAATGTGGAATAGAATGTAGAATGGAATAGAAAGGAATGTGGAAAGGAATGGACTATGATGTGTAATGGAATGTGGATTAGAATGGAACGGAATGGGCAATGGTATATGTAATGAAATGGAACAGAATGCATAAAGGAAGGGAATGGAATGTGGAATGGAACGTGGAATGGAATGGAAAGGAATGTGTAATGCAACGTGTACTGGAATGTGGAATAGAACGTGGAAAGGAATGGAATGTGGAATGGAATCTGTAATACAATGGAATGGACTTTAGAATGCAAGATGGAATGGCATGTGCAAAGGAATGTGGACTGAAACGTGGAATGGAACACGGAATGGAACGTGGAATGGAATGGAATGGAATGTGGAATGGAAAGTGGAAAGGAACTGAGAGTGGAACGCGGAATGGAATGGAATGCAATACAACAGAATGTGGAATATATTGGAATGGAATGTGGAATTCCATGAAATGGAATGTGGAATGGAATGTGTAATGGAATGGAATGGAATGTGTTATGGAATCGAAGTGACTGGAAGGGAATGGCATGTGGAATGGAATGAAATGTGGAAAGGAATGGAATGGAATGTGGAATTGAATGTGGAATTGAATGGAAGGTGGAATGGAATGGAATGGGGAATGGAAAGGAAAGGAATGTGGAATGGAAAGTGGAATGGAACGTGGAATGGAACGTGGAAAGGAATGGAGTGCAATGTACAATGGAGTTGAATGCAATGTGGAATGGAATGGAATGGAATTTGGAATGCAATGGAAAGAAATGTGTAGGGGAATGTGGAATGGAATGGAATGGAATTTGGAATGGAATGTGGAATGTAATGGAAAGAGTAATGGAACGGAGTAGAATGGAATGTGGAATGGAAAGTGGAAAGGAGTGGAAAGGAATGTGGAATCGAATGGTATGGAATGTTGGATAGAATGGAATGGAATGTGGAATGGAATCCGGAATACAATGGAATGCAATGTGGAATGGAATAGAATGGAAAGGAATGTGAAAAGGAAAGTGGAATGTAATGAAATTGAATGTGGAATGTCATGGAATGGAACGTGGAATGGAATGTGTAATGGAATGGAATGGAATGGAATGGAATGTGTCATCGAATTGAAGTGAATGGGAGGGAATGGCATGTGGAATGGAATGGAATGTGCAAAGTAATGGAATGGAATGTGGAATCAAATGTAGAATGGAATGGAATGTGGAATGGAATGGAATGGGGAATGGAATGGAAAGGAATGTGGAATGGAATGTGGAATGCAATGCAATGGAATGGAATGTGAAGCGGAATGGAAGGGAATGTGGAATGCAATAGAATGGAATGTGGAATGCAATGTGGAAAGGATTGGAATCGAATGTGGAATAAAGTGGAATGGTATGTGGAAAGGGATGTGTAATGGAACGGAAAGGAATGGAATGGAATGTGGAATGGAATGTAATGTGGAATGGAATGAAATGGAATGTGGAATGGAACGTGGACTGGAACGTGGAATGTAACGCGGAATGGAACGGAATGGAACGTGGAATGGAATGGAATTGAATGTGGAATCGAATGGAATGGAATATGCAATGGAATGGAATAGACTCTCGAATGGAATGTGGAATGGAATGGAATCGAATGTGGAAAGGAATGTGGAATTCAATTGAATGGAACTTGGAATGGAAAGTGGAATGGAGTGGAATGGAAGTTACTGTGGAATGTAATGGAATGTGGAATGGAAGGTGGAATGCAATGGAATCCAATGTGGAATGGAATATGGAATGGAATGGAATGGAATGTGGAATCTAAAGGAATGGAATGTGGAATGGAATGGAATGGAGTAGAATGTGTAATGGAATATTGAATGGAATGGAGTGGAATGTGGAATAGAATGGAATGGAATGTGGAATGGAATGGAATGGAATGTTCAATGGAATGCCGATTGGAATGCAATGGAATGTGGTATGGAATGTGCAACGTGGAATGGAATGGAATTTAGTGTTCAATGCAACGTGTAATGGAATGGAATTGAATGTGTAATGGAATGTGGAATGGAATGGAATGGAACGTGGAATGGAATAGAATAGAACGCAGAATGGAACTGAATTGAATGCGGATTGGAACGGAATGCAATGGAATTTGGAGTGGAATGGAATGGAATGTGGAATGGAATGGAATGGTATGGAATGGAATGTGGGATGGAATGTGGAATGGATTCGAATGGAATGCGGAATGGAATGGTATGGAATGGAATGGAAGGTGAAATTGCGTGCACAATAGAAGGGAATGGAATTTGGAATGGAATTGACTCTATTCTGGAATGGAATGTGCAAGGGAATGAAATGAAATATGGAATGAAATGGAATGGAATGCGAAATGGAATGGAATGGTAAGGAATGTGGAATGGAATGGAATGCAATGTGGAAAGGAATGCGGAATGGAATGGAGAAGAAAGTGTAATAGAATGTAGAATGGAATGTAGTGGAAAGGAGTATGGAATGGAATGGAATGTGGAATGGAATGTGGAATGGAATGGAATAGATTGGAATGTGGAATGGAAACTGGAATGGAATGGAATGGAAAGTGGAATGGAATGTGGAATGGATCATGGAATGCAATGTGGAAAGCACAGTGGAATGGAACGTGGAATGGAAAGTGGAATGGAAAGTGGAATGGAATGTGGAATGGAATGTTGAAAGGAATGGAATGAAAAGAAATGTGGACTACAATGGAATGGATTGTAATGAAATGTGGAGTGCAATGTGGAATGGAACAGAACGGAATGGAATGGAATGGAATATGCAATGGAATAGAATGTAATGTGGAATGGAATGTGCAATGGAATGGAAGGGAATGTGGAATGGAATATGGAATGCAATGGAACGGAAGGTGGAATGGAACGTGGAATGGAACGTGGAATGTAATGGAATGGAACGTGGAATGGCATAAAGTGGAACGTGGAATGGAATGTGGAAAGGAACGTGCCATGGAACGTGGAATGGCACTTGGAATGGAATTGAATGCAAGTGAAGGGAATTGAATGGGATGAGAAATGTAATGGAATGGAAGGTGGAAACGAATAAAATGGAATGTGCAATGGAATTGAATGGAATGTGGAATGGAATGTGGAATGGAATGGAATGAATAGTGGAATGGAATGCAATGGAATGGTATGGAATGTGGAATCAGATGGAATGTAATGCAAAGTGTACTGGAATGCAATGGAATGTGGATTGGAATGGAATGGAATAGAATGTGGAATGGAATGGAATGGAATGTGGAAAGTAATGGAATGCAATGTGGAATGTAATTTAATGGAATATCGTTGGGAATGGAATGGTAAAGAATTTGGAATGAAACGGAATGGAATGTGGAATTCAAGGTGGAATGGAATGGAATGGAACGTGGTGTGGAAGGTGGAATGGAACATGGAATGGAATGTGGAATGGAATGTGGAATGGAATGGAATGGAAAGTGGAATGGAATGGAATGGTATGTGGAATGGAATGGAATGGAATGTGGAACTTAATGGAATGGATTACAGAATGGAATGTGGAATGAATCGCATGGAACGTGGAATGGAACGCCTAATGGAAAGTGGAATGGAATGTGCAATGGAATGGAATGGAACGTGGTATGGAATGTGGAATGGAATATGGAATTTAATGGAATGGAATGTGTAATAAAACGGAATGGAATATAAAGGGGAATGCAATGTGGAATAGATTTTGGAATGGAATGGAATGGAATGTGGAATGGAATGGAATGCAATGTGCAATGGAATGTGGAAGGGAAAGAGGAATGGAACGGAATGGAATGTGAAATGGAATGGAATGGAATGTGGAATGGAATGGAATGGCATGTGGATTGGAATGGAATGGAATAGAATGTGGAATGGAATGGAATGGAATGTGGAAAGTAATGGAATGCAATGTGGAATGTAATTTAATGGAATATCGTTGGGAATGGAATGGTAAAGAATTTGGAATGAAACGGAATGGAATGTGGAATTCAAGGTGGAATGGAATGGAATGGAACGTGGTGTGGAAGGTGGAATGGAACATGGAATGGAATGTGGAATGGAATGTGGAATGGAATGGAATGGAAAGTGGAATGGAATGGAATGGTATGTGGAATGGAATGGAATGGAATGTGGAACTTAATGGAATGGATTACGGAATGGAATGTGGAATGAATCGCATGGAACGTGGAATGGAACGCCTAATGGAAAGTGGAATGGAATGTGCAATGGAATGGAATGGAACGTGGTATGGAATGTGGAATGGAATATGGAATTTAATGGAATGGAATGTGGAATGGAATAGAATGTGTAATATAACGGAATGGAATATAAAGGGGAATGCAATGTGGAATAGACTTTGGAATGGAATGGAATGGAATGTGGAATGGAATGGAATGCAATGTGCAATGGAATGTGGAAGGGAAAGAGGAATGGAACGGAATGGAATGTGAAATGGAATGGAATGGAATGTGGAATGGAATGGAATGGTATGTGGAAAGGAATGTGGAAAGAATTGTGGAATGGAACGGAAGGGACTGTGCAATGGAATATGGAAAGGGCCGTGCATTAAATGTGGAATGGAATGCAATGGAATTATGAATGGAATGGAATGGAATGTGAAATGGAATGTGGAATAGAATGGAATGGAATGTGGAAAGGAATGTGGAATGCAATGGAATAGAATGTGGAATGGAATGTGGAAAGGAATGCAATGGACTGTGGAATGGAATATGGAATGGAGTGTGGAACGGAATGCGGAATGGAACGGAATGGAATGTGGAATGGAATGTGGAATGAAATATGGAAATGGATGTGGAATGGAAGGGAATGGAATGTGAAATGGAATGGAATGGAATGTCTATTGTAATGTGGAATGGAATGAAATGGGATGTGGAATGGAATGTGGAAAGGAATCTAGAATGGATAGGAATGGATTGTGGAATGGAATGTTGATTGGAGTGTGGAATGAAACGTGGAATGCAACGGAATGGAATGTGGAATGGAATGTGGAATAGTATGTGAAATGGAATTGAATGGAATGTGTATTAGAATGGAATGGAATGTGGAATAGAATTGAATGGAGTGGAATGTGGAATGGAGTGTGGAATGGTATGTGAAATGGAATGTGGAATGGAACGTGGAATTGATTCAAATAGAACGTGGAATAGAATGGAAAGGAACGTGGAAAGGAAAACAATGGAACGTGGAATGGAACGTGGAATGGAACGTGGAATGGAACTTGGAAAAAACGTGCAATGCAATGCAGAATGGAATGGAATGGAATGTGGAATGGAATGTGGAATGGAACGGAAAGGAATGTTGAATGGAGTGTGGAATGGAATGAGTAATGGAACGTGGAATGGAATGGAATGGAACATGGAATGGAATGTGGGATGGAATGGAATGGAAAGTGGAATGGAATGTAGAATGGATTGTTAAAAGGCATGGAATGGAATGGAATGTGTAATGGAATGTGGAATGGGATATGGAATGGAATGTGGAGTGAAAAGAATTGGAACATGGAATGGAATGGAGTGGAACGTGGAATGGAATAGAATGGATCGTGGAATGGAACGTGGAATGCAACGGGGAATGGAATGTGGAAAGGAATGTGGAATGGAAAGGAATGGAATGTGAAATGGAATGAGGAGGGGAATGGAGTGGAATTTGGAATGAAATGTGGAATGGAAAGGAATGGAATACACAATGGAATGTGGAATGGAATGGAATTGAATCTGGAATGTAATGAAATGGAATGTTAAATGGAATGTTGAATGAAATGGAAAAGAATGTGGAATGCAATGTGAAATGGAATGTGGAATGGAAAGTAATGGAATGTGGAATGGAATAGAATGGAACGTGGAATTGAATTGAATGGAATGTGGAATGGAATAGAATGGAATGGAATAGCATGTGAAATTGAATGTGGAATAGAAAGTGAAATGGAAAGTGGAGCGGAATGCGGAATCTAATGATATGGAACGTGAAATGGAATGGAATGGAACGTGGAAATTTATGGAATAGAACGTGGAATGGAAAGTGGAATGGAACGTAGAATGGAACATGGAAATGAATGGAATGGAATTTGGAATGAAATGGAATGGAATGTGGAAGTGAAAGTAGAATGGAATGCAATGGAATGTGGAATGCGAAGTCGAATGGAATGGAATGGAATGTGGAAAAGAATGGAAAAGAATGTGGAATGCAATGTGGGATGGAATGGAATGGAATGTGGAATGGAATGTAATATGGAATGGAAAGTGGAATGGAATGTGGAATGCAATGGAATGGAAAGCGGAATGATATGTAGAATGGAATGGTACGGAATGGAATTTGTAATGGAATGGAATGGAATGTGAAATTGAATGTAAAATGGAATGAAACGGAATAGAATGTGGAATGGAATGCAATGGAATGTGGAATGGAATGCAGAATGGAATGCAATTGAATGGAATGTGGAATGGAATGGAAAGGAATTGAATGGAATGTGGAAAGGAGTGCAATGCAATGTGGAATGCAGTGGAATGGAATGTGGAATGGAATTGAATGGAATGTAGAATGTAATGGAATGCAATGTGGAATCTAATTAAATGGAATATAAAATGAAATGTGGAAAGGAATGTAATGGAATAGAATGAGGAATGTAATGGAAAGGAATGGAATGGAAAGTGGAATGGAATGGAATGGAATGTGAAATAGAATGGAATGGAATGGAATGTGCAATGGTACGGAATGGAATGGAATGTGGTATAGAATGGAATGGAATGGAATGTGCAATGGTATGGATTTGAATGGAACATGGAATGGAATGGAATGGAATGAAATGTGAAATGGAATGGAATGTGGAATGAAATGTTTAATAGAATGGAATGGAATGTGCCATGGAATCGAATGGAAAGATGAATGGAATGGAATGGAATGTGAAATGGAATGGAATGGAAGGTGGAATACAATGGAATGGAATGGAATGGAATTTGGAAAGGAAATGAATGTAATGTAATGGAAAGCAATGGAATGTAATGGAATGGAACGGAATGTGTAATGGAGTATGGAATGGAATAGAATGGAATGTGGAATGGAATAGAATGGAATGTGGAATGGAATGTGGAATGGAATGGAATGCAATGTGGAATGGAAAGTAGAATGAAATGGAACCTGCAATGGATTAGAAGCAAATGTGGAATGGAATTGAATGGAACGTGCAATGTAATGAAATGGAATGGAATGGAATTTGGAACAGAATGGAACGTGCTATGGAATGGAATGGAATGGAATGTAGAATGGAATGTTATGGAACGATGAATGGAATGGAATGGAATGAGGAATGGAATGTGGAAAGGAGTGGAATGGAATGTGGGATAGAATGTAGTAGAATGTGGAAAGGAACGTGGAATGGAACGTGGACTAGAACGTGGAATGGATTGTGAAATGGAACGTGGAAAGGAATGGAATGTGGAGTGAAATGGAATGTGAAATGGAATGTAATGGAATGGAATGTAATTATATAGGACGTGGAATGGAATGGAATGTGAAATAGGTTGGAATGGAATAAGGAATGGAATGGAATGGAATGTGGTCTGGAATCCAATGGAATGTAGAATGGAATGTGGAATGCAATGGAATGGGATGTGGAATGGAATGTGAAATAGAATGAAATGCAATGTATAATGGAATGGAATGGAATGTAAAATGGAATGTGTAATGGAATGCAATGGAATAGAATGTGGAATGGAATGGAATGGAATGGAATTAAATGTGGAATAGAATGGAATGGAATGTAGAAAGGAATGTAATTCAATGTGGAATGGAATTGAATAGATTGTGAAATGGAATGTAGAATGGAATGCAATGGAATGGAATGTGGAATGGAATGGAATGTGGATTGGAATGGAATGGAAAGTGGAATGCCATGGAATGCAAAGTGGAATGGAATGGAATGTTAAATGGAATGTGGAATGGAATGGAATGTTAAATGGAATGTGGAATGGAATGTAATGTAATGGAATGTGGAATGGAATGGAATGGAATGGAATGTGGAATGGAATGGAATGGAAAGTGGAATGGAATGGAATGGAAGGTGGAATGTAAAGTGGAATGCAATGGAATGGAATGTGGATTGGAATATGGAATGGAATGGAATTTAACGTGAAATTGAACGTGAAATGGACCGTGGAATGGAATGTGGAATGGAATGGAATGGAATGTGGAATGGAATGGAATGCAATGTGGAATTGAACGTGGAATGGAAAGTGGAAAGGAACTTGGAATGGAAAGTGGAATGGACCATGGAATGGAATGTGGAATGGAATGGAATGGAATGTGGAATGGAATGGAATGGAATGTGGATTTGAATGTGGAATGGAAAGGAATGGAATGGAAGTGAAGGTGAAAAGGAATGGAATGGAATATATAATGGAAGGGAATGAAATGGAATGTGCAATGGTATGTGGAATGGAATGCATGGAATGTGGAAGGAAATGCGGAATGGAATGTGGAATGGAAGGGAATGGAATATGGAATGGAATGTGGAATGGAATGGAAAGGAAAGTGGACTGGAATGTGGAATGGAATGGAATGGAATGGAAAGTGGACTGGAATGGAAGGAAGCGAAAAGTGGAATGGATTGGAATGTAACGTTGAATGGAATGTGGAATGGAATGAGGAAAGGAATGTAGTAGAATGTGGAAATTAATTTAAAATGGGTCGTGGAAAGGAAGATGGAATAGAAAGTGAAATGGAAAGTGGAACTGAACGTGGAATGGAACGTGGAATGGAATGGAATGAAATGTGGAGTGGAAAGTGGAATGGAAAGAGGAGTGGAACGTGCAGTGGAATGGAATACAATGTGGTATGAAATGGAAAGCAAGTTGGAATGGAATGGAATGGAATGTGGAAAGGAGTGTGTAATGGAAGGGAATGGAATGTGGAATGAAACGTGGAAAGGAATGGAAAGGAATGTTGAATCGACTGTGGAATGGAATGGAATGGAATGTGGAATGGAATGTGGAATGGATTGGAACGGAAGATGGAATTGAATGTGGAGTGGAATGTGGAATGGAATGTGGAAAAGAATCGAATGGAATGTGAAATGGAATGTGGAATGGAATGGAATGGAACGTTGAATGTAATGTAGAGTGGAATGTGGAATGGAAAGGAATGGAAGGTGAACTGGAAGGGGGAGTGGATGGTGGAAATGGACTTGGAATGGAACGTGGAATGGAACGTGGAATGGAATGTGGAATGGAATATGGAATGAAATGGAAACGAATGTGGAATGGAATGGAAAGGAATGTGGAATGGAATGGAATTGAATTTGGAATGGAATTTGTAATGGAATGGAATGTGGAATGGAAGGAAATGCAACATGGAATGCAATAGAATGCAATGTGGAAAGGAATAGAATGGAATGTGGAATGGAATGGAAAGGAATGTGGAATGAAATGTTTAATGGAATGGAATGGAATGTGGAATGGAATGTGGAATGGAATATAATCTTTAATGAACTGGAATGTAATGTTTATTGAAATGATATGGAATGGAATGTAAATGTAATGGCATAGAATGTGGAATGGAATGTGGAATGGAATGGAATGGAATGGAATGTGGAATGGAATGGAAAGGAATGTGGAATGGAATGCAATGGAATGTAGAATGGAATGGAATGTAACGTAATTTGGAATGGAATGGAATGGAATATGGAAAGGAATGTGAAATGGAATGTAATGGAATGTGGAATGGAATGGAGTGGAATGTGGAATGGAATGGAATGGAATGGATTGTGGAATGGAATGTAGAATACAATGGAATGCAATGTGTAATGGAATGTGGAATGGAATGGAATGGTACGTGAAATGGAATGTGGAATGGAACGTGGAATGGAAAGTGATACGGAACGTCAAATGGAATTGTATGTGGAATGCAATGTTATGGACTGGAACGTGGAATGAAATGGAATGGAATGGAATGCAATTCTAATTGGAATGGAATGGAATGCAATTCTAATTGGAATGGAATGGAATGCAATTCTAATTGGAATGGAATGGAATGTGGAATGAAATGGAATGGAATGTGTAATTGGTTGGAATGGAATGTGTTATGTAATGGAATGGAAAGTGGAATGCAATGGAATGGAATGTGTAATGGAATGGAATGGAATTTTGAATGGAATGGAATGTGGAATAGAAAGGAATGGAAATAAATGGTATGTGGAATGGAGTGGACAAGAATGTGCAATGGAATGTGGAATGGAATTGAATGTAATGCGGAATGGAATGGAATGGAATTTGGAATGGAATGCAATGGAATGGAATGTGGAATGGAATGGAATGGAATGTGGAAATGAATGTAGAATGGAATGCTATTGAATGTGGAATGGAAAGTGGAAAGGAATTAAAAGAAATATGGAATGGCATGGAATGGAATGTGGGATGTAATGGAATGGAACGTGGAATGGAATGCAATCCAATGGGTAATGCAATGTGGAATGGAATGGAAAGGAGTGTGGAATGGAATGTGGAATGTAATGGAATGGAATGTGGAATGGAATGGAATGGAATGTGGAATGGAATATGCAAAGGAAAGGAATGGAATGTGGAATGGAATATGCAATGGAATGGAATGGAATGGAATGTGGAAAGGAATGGAATAGAATGTGGAATGGAACGGAATGCAGTGGACGGTGGAATGGAATGGAGAGGAGTGTGGAATGGAATGGAATGGAATGTGAAATGGCAAGGAATGGAATGTGGAATGAAGTGTGGAATGATGTGGAATGGAATGGAAGGGAAAGTGGAATGGAATGTGGAATGGAACGTGGAATGCAATGCGCAATGGAATGGAAAGGAATATGGAATGGAATGCAATGGAATGGAATATGAAAGGGAATGGAATGGAATGTGGAATGGAATTGAATGGAATGGAATGGAAACTGAAATGGAATGGAATGGAATGTGGAATCCAATGGAAAGAAGTGGACGTTGGAATGGAACGGAATGGACTGTTGAATGGAATATGGAATGGAATATGGAATGAATATGGAATGGAATGTATTGGAATGTGGAATGGAATGGAATGGAATAGAATTTGGAATGGAATGTGGAATGGATTGGAAAGAAATATGGAATGGAATGAAGAATGGCGTGTGGAATGGAATGGAATGGAACATGGAATGGAACGTGGAATGAAACTTGGAATGGAATGTAATGGAATGGAATGGAATGTGGAATGGAACATAATGTGGAATGGAATGGAATATGAAATGGAGTTGAGTGGAATGTGGAATGGATTGTAATGGAATGGAATACGGAATGGAACGGAATGCAATGAAATGTAATGTGGAATGGAACGTGGAATGGAATGTTGAATGGTATGGAATGGAATGTGGAATGGAATGTGGAATTGAATGGAAGAGAATGTGGAATGGAATGGAAAGGAATGTGAAATGCAATGTGGAATTGAATAGATTGGAATTTGGTATGGAATGTGGAACGGAATGGAAGGCAGTGCGGAATTGAATGTAATGCAAGATAGAATGGAAGGGAATGGAACGTGAAATTGAATGGAATGGAATGTGTAATGGAATGGAATGCAATGTGGAATGGAACGTGAAATGGAATGGAATATAATGGAATGGAATGTGGAATGGAATGGGGTGGAATGGAATGGAATGTGGAATGGAATGGAATGGAAAGGATTGGATTGTGTAATGGAATGAAATGGAATGTGGAAAATAATGGAATGGAATCGAATGTGGAAAGGATTGGAATGGAAGTGCATGGAAAGCAGAATTGAACATAATGGAATACAGAATGTAATTGAATGGAATGTGGAATGTAATTTAATGGAATGAGGAATGGAATGGAATGGAATGTGGAATCGAATGGAACGGAATTGAATGTGGAATGGAATGCAGCTGAATGTGGAATGGAATGGAATGCAATGGAATGTGAAATGGAATTGAATGGAATGCGGAATGGAATGTGGAATAGAATGGAATGGAATTTGGAATGGAATGTGTAATAGAAAGTGTAAAGAAATGGAATGGAATGTGGAATGGAATGTAGAATTGATGTGCAATGTAATTTAATGGAAAGTGGAATGCAAAGCAATTGAAGGTGAAATGGTATGGAATGGAATGGTATGTGAAATAGAATTGAGTGGAATGTGGAAAGGAATGGGAAATACAGTGGAATGGCATTTGGAATGAAATGTGGAATGGAATGGAATAGAATGCGGAATGGAATGTGGAATGGGATGGAATAGATTGTGGAATGCAGTGGAATTCAATGTGGAATGGAGTGGAATGCAATGTGGAACAGAACTCAGAAATGACTCGAATGAAATGTGGAAAGGAATGGAATGGGGAATTGAAAGTGGAATGGAATATAACGTGGAATGTAATGCAATGGAAAGTGGACATATTCGACATTCGATTCCATTCCATGCCACGTTCCATTCCATTCCATTCAACGTTCCATTCCACATTCCATTCCATTCCATTCCACATTCCATTCCACATTCCTTTCCACACAATTCCACATTATATTCCACGTTCCATTTCACTTTCCATTCCACGTTCCAATCCATTCCATTACACATTCCATTCCATTCCACATTTCATTCCACATTCCATTCCATTCCATTCCACATTCCATTCCATTTCATTCCACATTCCATTCCATTCCACATTCCATTCCATTTCATTCCACATTCCATTCCATTCCATTCCTCATTCCATTCCACATTCCATTCAATTCCATACCACATTCCATTCCATTCCATTCCATTCCACATTCCATTCAATTCCATACCACATTCCATTCCATTCCATTCCATTCCACATTCCTTTCAATTCCACTTTCCATTCCATTCCTTTCCTCCATTTCACATTACATTATATTCCATCCACATTCCATTACATTCCATCCACATTCCATTGCATTCCATTCCACATTCCTTTCCCTTCCATTCCACATTCCATTCCACATTACGTTCCATTCCATTCCACATTCTATTTCATTCCATTACACAATCCTTTCCACCTTCCATTACTTTCCTTAGAACATTCCATTCCACATTGTATTACACATTCCATTCCGCCTTCCATTCCATTCCATTCAATTCCACATTCCATTCCATTCCATTCCACATTGCGTTCCATTCCATTCCACGTTACATTCCACTCCATTCCACGTACATTTCCACATTCCATTTTATTCCATACCACATTCCATTCCATTCCATTCTACGTTCCGTTACTCTTTCCATTTCACTTTCCTCTCCGTTTCATTCCACGTTTCATCTCACCTTAAATTCCATTCCATTCCAATTTCCATTCAATTCCATTCAATTCCATTCCATTCCATTCTACATTCCATTCCACTTTCCATTCCATATTCCATTCCATTCCATTTCACCTTCCATCCCATTCCCTTCCACGTTGCAGTCCATTCCATTCCACATTCCGTTCCACATTCCATTTGACATTCCATTTCATTCAACTCCACATTCCATTCCATTGAATTCCACATTCCATTCCATTCTATTACACATTCCATTCCATTCCCTTCCAAATCCCACTCCATTCCATTCCACATTCCATTACATTCCATTCCACATTCGATTCCATTACATTCCACATTCAATTCCACATTCAATTCCATTCCATTCCACATTACATTCCACATTGCGTTCTTTTCCATTCCAGTTTCCATTCCATTCCATTCCACTTTCCATTCCATTGCATTCCACATTCCCTTCCTCTTTCCATTCCACATTCCATTCCACACTGAATTCCATTCCATTCCATATTCCACTCCATTCCATTCCACATTCCATTCTATTCCATTCCATTTTCCATTCCACATTCCATGACACGTTCCATTCCACATTCCGTTCCGTTCGATTCCGTATTCCATTCCATTCCATTCCACATTCTATTCCATTCCATTCCACATTCCATTCGGTTCCATTCCCCATACCATTCTACCTTCCATTCCTTTCCATTCTACATTCTATTCCACATTCCGTTACACATTTCATTCCACATTCCATTCCATTCCACTTTCCAGTCCATTCCATTCCATTCCATTCCATAGTACATTCCATTCCATTCAGGATTGCATTCCTTTCCATTCCTCATTCCATTCCACATTCCATTCCATTCCATTTCACATTCCATTCCATTCCATTCCAGATTGCATTCCATTCCATTCCTCATTCCATTCCACATTCCATTCCACATTCCATTCCACACTCCATTCCATTCCATTCCACATTCCATTCCACATTCCATTCCACATTCCATTCCATTCCATTCCACATTCAATTTCATATTCCATTCTATTCCATTCGACAATCCATTCCATTCCATTCCACTTTCCATTCCATTCCATTACACATTCCATTCCAATCCATTCGACGTTCCATTACATGTTCCATTCCACGTCCATTCCATTCCATTCCAATCCATTCCATTCCACATTCTATTCCATTCCATTCCATTCCATTCCATTCAACATTCCATTCCATTCCATTCCACATTCCATTCCATTCCATTCTTTTCCATTCCATTCCATTCCGTTCCATTCCACAATCCATTATGTTACATTCCACATTCCATTCCATTCCATTCCACTAAAAGTTCCATTCCACATTCCATTCCACTCCATTCCAGATTGCATTCCATTCCATTCCTCATTCCATTCCACGTTGCATTCCACATTCGATTCCACACTCCATTCCATTCCATTCCACATTCCATTCCATTCCATTCCACATTCAATTCCATATTCCATTCTATTCCATTCGACAATCGATTCCATTCCTTTCCACTTTCCATTCTATTCCATTCCACATTCCATTCCAATCCATTCGAGGTTTCATTATATGTTCCTTTCCATGTCCCATTCCACGTTCCATTCCATTCCATTCCACATTCCATTCCAAATTCCGTTCCTTTCCTTTCCATATTCCATTGCATTCCTTTCCACATTCCTTTGCATTCCATTCCACATTCCATTCGACTTTTCATTACGTTCCATTTCTCATTCCATTCCCCATTTCTTTCCATTCCATTCCACATTCCATTCCGTTTCACTTTTCTTTCCATTCTAAACCATTCCATTTCATTCCATTCTATTCCACATTTCATTCCTTTCAATTCCATTCCACTTTGCTTTCCATTCCATTCAACATTCCATTCCACATTCCCTTCCATTCCATTCCTCATTCCATTCTATTCCAATCCATTCCATTCCACATTCTATTCCATTCCATTCCATTCCATTCAACATTCCATTCGATTACATTCCACATTCCATGCCATTCCATTCTATTCCATTCCATTCCAATCCGTTCCATTCGTCAATCCATTATGTTACATTCCACATTCCATTCCGTCCCATTCCATTCCAAGTTCCATTCCACACTCCATTCCATTCCATTCCACCTTCCATTCCATATTCCTTTCTATTCCATTTCACATTCCATTCCATTCCATACCACATTCCATTCCATTCCATTCCATGCCGTTCCATTCCATTCCATTCCACATTCCATTCCATTCCATTCCACATTACATATCATTCCATTCCACATTCCATTCCACATTCCATTTAATTCCATTGCACGTTCCATACCATATTCCATTCCATTCTTTCCACATTCCATTCCATACCATTCCACATTCCATTCCACATTCCATTCCATTCCATTCCGTTCCATTCCACGTTACATTCCGTTCCATTCCACGTTCCATTTCGTTGCATTCCACTTTCCATTCCACGTTCCATTCTACGTTCCATTCCATTCCATTCCACCTTCCATTGCACGTCCCTTTCCATTCCATTCCATGTTCCATTCCTTTCCATTCCACGTTCCATTCCGTTCCATTTCACGTTCCATTCCACGTTGCATTCTACGTTCCATTCTTTGTTCCATTCCATTATATAGGACTTTCCATTCCACGTTCCATTCCATTCCATACAACGTTCCCATTCAGCTTCCATTCCATCCATTTCCACTTTACATTCCCTTGCATTCCACGTTTCATTCCCAGTTCTCTTCCACGTTTCATTCCACATTGCGTTCTATGTTCCATTCCATTCCATAGCACGTTCCATTCCACGTTCAATTCCCTTCCTTTCCATTCCATTCCATGTTCCATTCCGTTCTATTCCATGTTCCTTTCCGTTCCATTCCATGTTCCATTGCACGTTCCAATCCACTTTCCATTCCTCACTCCATTCCATTCCATTCCATATTCTTTTCCACATTCCAAACTTTCCATTCCATTCCATTCCACATTTGATTCCAGATTCCATTCCATTCAATTGCATTCCATTTCACATTCCATTCCATTCCATTCCATTTAACATTACATTCCACTTTCCATTCCACCTTCCATTTCATACTGCCTTCCATTCCATTCCATTCCATATTCCGTTCCATTCCATTCCACATTCCATTCCATTCCATGACATTCCACGTTCCATTCCACATTCCATTTCATGCCATTCCTCATACCATTGCATTCCATTGCACATTCCATTCCATTCAATTCCATTCCAGTCCACATTCCATTCCTTTTCATTGCATTCCACATTCCATTCCGCGTTCCTTTCCACATTACATTCCACGTTCAATTCCATTCCATTCCACATTCCATTCCATTACATTCCGCTCTGCATTCCATTTCATTCAATTCCATTCCAATTTCCGTACCACACTCCATTTCAAGCCATTCCATATTCCATTCAATTCCATTTCACATTCCATTTCATTCCAGTCCACATTCCATTACAGTCCATTCCATTCCACATTCCATTCCATTCCATACCGCATTCCATTCAATTCCTTTCAATTCCACATCCCATTCCATTCCATTCCACATTCCATTACACATTCCCTTCCACGTTCCGTTCCATTCCATTCCATTTCACATTCCAGTCCATTCCATTCCACATTCCTTTCCATTCCATTCCACATTCCATTCCATTCCATTCCATGTTCCATTCCACGTTTCATTCCACATTGCATTCTACGTTCCATTCCATTACATAGCATGATCCATTCCACGTTCAATTCCATTCCTTCCCATTCCATTCCACATTCCATTCCGTTCCTTTTCGTGTTCCTTTCCATTCCATTCCACGTTCCATTCCACGTTCTAATCCACTTTCTATTACTCACTTCATTCCATTCTATTCCATATTCTTTTCCACATTCCACATCATTCCATTCCATTCCATTCCACATTCGATTCCACATTCCATTCGATTTAATTTCATTCCATTCCACATTTCATTCCATTCCTTTCCAAATTCCATTCCATGCCATTCAACATTACCTTCCTCATTCCATTCCACCTTCCATTTCACACTGCCTTCCATTCCATTCCATTCCATATTCCATTCCTTTCCATTCCACATTCAATTCCATTCGGTTCCATTCCACGTTCCATTCCACATTCCATTTCATGCCATTCCTCATTCCATTCCATTCCATTGCACATTCCATTCCATTCCATTCCATTCCAGACGACATTCCATTCCTTTCCATTCCATTCCACATTACATTCCACATTCCTTTCCGCATTGCATTCCACATTCCATTCCATTCCATTCCACATTCCATTCCATTCCATTCCATTCTACATTCCATTCCATTCCATTCCATTCCGCATTCCATTCCATTCAATTCCATTCCAATTTCCATTCCACATTCGATTCCATGCTATTCCATATTCCATTCAATTCCATTGCACATTCCATTCCATTCCAGTCTACATTCAATTACATTCCATTCCATTCCATAACATTCCATTCCACATTCCATTCCTTTTCATTCCATTCCACATTCCATTCCTTTTCATTCCATTACACATTCCTTTCCATGTTCCTTTCCGCATTCCATTCCACATTCCATTCCATTCCATTCCATTCCACATTCCATTCCATTATATTCCACTCTGCATTCCATTCCCTTCAATTCCATTCCAGTTTCCATTCCACATTCCATTTAATGCCATTCCATATTCCATTCAATTCCATTGCACATTCCATTCCATTCCAGTCCACATTCCACTACATTCCATTCCATTCCGCATTTCATTCCACTCCATACCGCATTCCATTCCATTCCATTCAATTACACATCCCATTCCAATCCATTCCACATTCCATTACACATTCCCTTCCACATTCGGTTGCATTCCATTCCATTCCACATTCCAGTCCATTCCATTCCACGTTCCTTTCCATTCCATTCCACATTCCATTCCATTGCATTCCACATTCCATTCCACTCCATTCCACATTCCATTCCACGTTCTCTTCTATTCTTTTCCATGTTCCCTTCCACATTGCATTCCTTTCCATTCCACGTTCCAATTCATTCCATTCCACATTCCATTCCATTCCATACGATGTTCCATTCCATTCCACTTTCCATTCTACTTTCCATCCCACGTTCCATTCCACGTTTCATTCCACAATGCATTGTAAGTTCCATTCCATTACATAGCATGTTCCATTCCACGTTCAATTCCATTCCTTTCCGTTCCATTCCACATTCCATTCCGTTCCATTCCTTGTTCCTTTCCATTCCATTTCACGTTCCATTCCACTTTCCAATTCACTTTCTATTCCTCACTCCATTCCATTCCATATTCTCTTCCACATTCCACATCATTCCATTCCATTCCATTCAACATTTGATTACACATTCCATTCCATTCAATTGCATTCCATTCCACATTTCATTCCATTCCATTCCACATTCCATTCCGTTCCATTCAACATTACATTCCTCATTCCATTCCACCTACCATTTCACACTGCCTTCCATTCCATTCCATTCCACATTCCATTCAATTCCATTCCACACTCCCTTACATTCAATTCCACATTGCATTCCATTCCATTCCACATTGCATTCCATTCCATTCCACATTCCATTCTGCATTCCATTCCATTCAATTCCATTCCACATTCAATTGCACATTCCTCTCCATACCATTCCAGTCATATTCTATTCCATTCCACATTCCATTGCACATTCCATTCCTTTCCATTGTAGTCATATTCCATTCCATTCCATTCCACTCCACATTCCATTCCATTCCAGTCCACATTCCATTCCTTTCCATTGCAGATCCCTTTCCATTCCTTTCCACATTCCATTCAATGCCATTCACTTCCACATTCCATTCCACATTCCATTCGATTTGATTCCACATTCCATTCCATTCCACATTCCATTCCACATTCCATTGCAATCCATTCCACATTCCTTTCCATTCCATTCCTGATTCCATTCCATTCCTTTCCAGATTCCATTGTGCATTCCATTCGATACCATTCCAGTCAGTATTCCATTCCACTTTCCATTCCATTTTCCATTCCTCGTTCCATTCCTTTCCGTTCCATTCCACTTGCTATTCCTTTCCATTCCACTTTCCATTCCACGTTCCATTCCACCTTCCATTCCACATTGCTTTCCGCGTTCCATTCCGTGTTCCATTCAACATTTCATTCCATTCCATAAAACATTCCATTCCACATTCCATTCCATTCCATTTCAGTCCATATTACATTCCTTTCCATTAGATTCCACATTCCATTCCTTTCCATTCTGCATTCCATTACATTCCTTTCCAAATTGCTTTCCATTCCAATTCACAATCCATTCCATTCCACTTTCCATTCCATTCCATATTCCATTCCACATTCTATTGTAGTCAATTCCACATTCCATTCCCCTCCATTCCACATTCCTTTCCATTGCATTCCACATTCCTCATTCCAATCCATGTTCCATTCCACCTTCCTTTCCATGATCCATTACATATTATGCGGTCTCCCATTCCACGTTCCATTCCATTACGTTCCACATTCCATTCCACATTCCATTCCATTCCGCGTTGCATTCCATTCAATTCCACACTACATTCCACATTCCAATCCATTCCATTCCACGTTCCATTCCATTCCATTCCACATTCCATTCCTCATTCCATCCCATTCCATTCTATTACGCATTGCATTCCATTCCATTCCACTTTCGATTCCATTCGATTCCATTCCATTCCACATTTCATTCCAATCCACCTTCAATTCCATTCCATTCCACATCCAATGCACATTCCTTTCAATCCCATTCTATTCCACATTGCATTCCACATTCCATTGAATCCATTTCATACCACATTCCATTCCATTTTTTCCATTCCATTAAATTACATTCCACGTTCCGTTCCATGTTCCATTCCATTACATTCCACATTCCGTTCTATTCCATTCCACATTCCATTCCATTCCATTCGACATTCCATTCCATTCCATTCCACTCCACATTCCATTTCATAATCCATTCTACATTCCATTCCATTCCATTCCAGATTCCATTCCACAATCCATACATTCCACTCCACATTCAATCCCACATTGCATACCACATAGCACTACATTCAATTCCACGTTCCATTCCACATTCCAATCTATTCCATTCCACATTCCATTCCATTCCACATTCCATTGCACATTCCATTAAACATTCCATTCTACTCCATTCCGCATTCCATTCCGCATTCCCTTCCATTCCATTCCACATTCCAATGTATTCCATTCCATATTCCCTCCATTCCATTCCACATTCCTTTCCATTCCACATTCCATTCCACTCAATTCCACATTCCATTCCATTCCATTCCACACCGCATTCCATTCCATTCCACTCCACATTTCATTCCTTTCCATTGCACTCCACATTCCATTCCTTTCCATTCCCCATTCCATTCCATTCCATTCCACATTGCATTCCATTTGATTCCATTCCATTCCACATCCCATTCTTTTCTCTTCTATTCCATTCCACTTTCCATTCCAATCCATTCTATTGCACATTCCATTTCATTCCGTTCCACATTCCATTCCATTCCACATTCCATTCCATTTTCCAATCCATTTTACTCCACATTCCATTTTACATTGCATCCCGTTCCATTTCATATTCCATTCCATATTCCATTCCATTCCATTCCACATTCCATTCCATACCATTCCTTTCCATTCCATTCCTCTTTCCACTCCATTGCATTGAATCCCACATTCCATTCCATTCCACATTGCATTCCATTTCATACCATTCCATTCCAGTCCAGTCCACATTCCATTCTATTCCATTCCATTTCACTTTCCATTACACATTGCATTCTATATTCCATTCAGTTGCATTCCACATTCCATTCCACATTGCATCCCATTCAATTCCATATTCCATTCCACATTCCATTCCATTCCATTCCATTCCATTCCTTTACAGATTCCATTCCATTCCATTCTGTTGAATTCCACGTTCCATTCCATTCAATACCACATTCCTTTCCATTCCATTCCATTCCATATTTCATTCCACATTCCATTCCACATTTCATTCCACATCCCATTCCACATTTCATTCCACATCCCATTCCATTCCACATTCCATTCCATTCCATTGAACTATCCATTCCATTCCAATCCACATTCCATTCCAAATTCAATGCCACATTCCATTCCTTTCCATTCCACATTCCATTCCACATTCCATTCCAATCCATTCCACCTTCCATTCCATGTTCCATTCCAACCCATTCCACCTTCCATTCCATGTTCCAATCCGCATTCCATTCCTCATTCCATTCATCGTTCCATTCCATTACATTCCACGTTCCATTCTCACCCATTCAACCTTCCATTTCACATTTCATTCCACGTTCCATTCTCCCACATTCAACCTTCCATTTCACATTTCATTCCTTTGCATTCCACGTTCCATTCCTCATTGAATTCCACTTTCCATTCCACATTCCATTCCGTCCCATTCCACATTCCATTCAACATCAATTCCGTTCCATTCCACATTCAATTCATTTCCGTTGCATTCCCCATTCCATTCCAATCCATTCCATTCCATTTCACATTCCATTAGACTTCCCATTGCATTCCACATTCCTTTGTATTCCATTGCATTCCAGATTCCATTTAATTCCATTCCATTCCTCTCCACATTCCATTACACATTCGATTGCATTCTGCTCCACATTCGATTCCATTCCATTCCACATTCCATTCCATTCCATTCCACATTCCATTCCTTTCCAATCCACAGTCCATTTCATTAAATTTCACACTCCATTCCATTCCGTGCCACATTCCGCTCAATTTCATTCCACATTCCATTCCATTCCAGGCCACATAGCATTCCTTTCTATTCCACTTTCCATTCCATTCTATTCCAAATTCAATTCCATTCCACATTCCAATACATTCCATTCCACATTTCATTCCATTCCATTCCAAATTCCATTCCAAATTCCATTCAGTTCCACTTCACATTCCATTCAACCCCATTCCACATTCCATTGGATTCCATTCCATTCTACATTCCTTTGCATTCAATTCCATTCCACATTCCATTCCATTCCATTCAACACCACATTTCATTCCTTTCCATTCCACTCCACATTCAATTCATTTCCATTCCCCATTCCATTCGATTCCATTCCACATTCCATTCCATTCGATTCCATTACATTTCACATTCCATTCCATTAAATTCTATTCCATTCCACATACCATTCCATTCCACTCCTCATTCCATTCCATTCCGTTCCACATTCCATTCCATTCCACATTCCATTCCACTTTCCATTCCATTCTATTCCACATTCCATTTCAGACTGCATCCCTTTCCATTCCATATTTCATTGCACATTCCCTTCCATTCCATTCCACTTTCCATTCCATACCATTCCTTTCCATTCCATTCCTCTTTCCACTCCATTGTACGTTCCATTCCAAGGTCCATTCAATTCCTTTCCAAGTTCCATTCCACATTACATTCCATTACGTTCCACTTTCCTTTCCACATTCCATACCGCATTCCATTCCATTCCATTCCTCATTCCATTCCATTACACATTCCATCCCATTCCATTCCGAATTCCATTTCACGCTTCATTCCATTGCATTCCACCTTCCATTCCACGTTGCATTCCACGTTCCGTTCCAAATTCCTATCCACATTCCATTTTACATTCTATTCCACTCCATTTCACATTCCATTCCACATGCCACTGCATTCCATTCCACAATCCATTCCACATTCCATTCCACAATCCATTCCACATTCCATCTCACATTCCATTACACTTTCCTTTCCATTCCGTTCCACGTTATATTCCATGTTCCATTGCATTACATTTGACATTCCACTACACATTCCTTTCCACTTTCCATTTTACATTGCACTCCGTTCCATTACATATTCCATTCCACATTCCATTCCGCATTACATTCTGTTCCAGTCCACTTTCCATTCCACACTCCGTTCCACATTCCATTCCACATTCCATTCCGTTCCATTCCACATTGCTTTCCTCATTCCATTCCGTATTCCTTTCCACATTCCATTCCACATTCCTTTACACATTTCTTTCCACATTCCATTCCGTTCCGTTCCACATTGCTTTCCACATTCCTTTCCGTATTCCTTTCCACATTCCATTCCACATTCCTTTCCACATTTCTTTCCACATTCCACTTCACATTCCATTCCATTCCATTCCATTCTACCTTCCATTCCATTCCATTTCACATTCAATTGCCTTCCATTCCACATTCCTTTCCACAATCCATTCCACATTCCTTTCCACATTGCACTCCGCTTTCCGTTCCACATTCCATTCCACATTCCATTCCATTCCATTGCACATTCCATTTCACATTCCTTTCCGTTCAATTCCACATTCATTACACATTCCATTCCACATTCCATTCCAGATTCCGTTCCAGATTCCATTCCACATTGCATTCCATTCCATTCCACGTTCCATTCCATTCCATTTCATTCCACTTTCCATTTCAAATTCCATTCCGCATTCCATTCCGCATTCCATTCCACATTCCATTCCATTCCTTTCCACATTCCATTCCACATTCCTTTTAACGTTCCATTCCTTTACATTCCACTTTCCATTCCAGGTTCCATTCCATGTCCCATTCCATTTCATTGCACATTCAATTCCACAGTCAATTCCATTCCAGTTCGCGTTACATGGTACATTTCATTCCACATTCCATTCCACATGCCATTCCGTTCCATTCCACTTTCCTTCCATTCAATTCCACCTTCCATTCAACGTTCCATTCCGTTCTATTCCTCCTTCAATTCCAATCCATTCCATTCCAAATTCCATTCTATTCCTTTGCACATTCTATTCCACTTTCCATTCCACGTTCCATTCCACTTTCCATTCCCCGTTCCATTCCTATTGCATTCCACATTAAATTCAAAGTTCCATTCCACATTCCATTCTATTCTCTTCCACATTCCATTCCACATTCCATTTCATGCCATCCCACATTCCATTACATTCCACTAAACGTTCCATTCCACATTCCATTACGTTCCATTCCACATTCCACTCAACTTTCCATTCCATTCCAATCCACGTTCCATTCCACTTTCCATTCCACATTCAATTCCACATTCCATTCCGTTCTACTCCACATTTCATCCCACATTCCATTCCATTCGATTGCACCTTCCATTAAACATTCTATTCCATTCCTTTCCACATTCCTTCCACAATCCATTCCACATTCCATTCCATTCCATTCTGCATTCCACTTTCCATTCCACATTACATTCCACTTTCCATTCCGTTCTACTCCACATTCCATTCCACATTCCATTCCCCATTCCATTCCATTAAATTCCACATTCCATTCCACATTCCATTCTTCGTTCCATTGCACGTTAAATTTCAAATTCCATTCCAAGTTTCATTCCATTCTATTCCACATTCCATTCCATTCCATTCAATTCAATTCCATATTCCATATCATTCCATTCCATTCCACGTTCTATTCCACTCCATTACAAATTCCAAACGATTCCATTCCACATTCCATTAAGTTTCATTCCATTTCATTCTACATTCCATTACACATTACATTCCCTTCCATTCCACATTCCATTCCATTCCATTCCATATTTCATTCTACGTTCCATTCCACATTCCAATCCACTTGAAATTCCACGTTACATTCCACTTTCCATTCCATTCCATTCCAGATTCCACTGCACATTATATTGCATTCCTTTCCATATTCCATACCATTATATTCCATTCCATTCCACATTCCATTCCATTCCACATGCCATACTACATTCCATTCCATTGCATTCTACATTCATTCCACATTACATTCCACGTTCCATTCTAAGTTCCATTCAAAGTTCCGTTCAAGCTTATTTTCCATTCCACACCACATTCCATTACATTCCATTCCACTTTCCGTTTAATTCCGTTCCACATTCCTTTCCACATTCCATTTCACATTCAATTCTACATTCCATTTCACATTCCATTCCATTCCATTCCATTCAAATCCACGTTACATTCCTTTCAAGTCCACATTAGATTCCTTTGCATTCTATACTAAATTCCATTCCATTCCATATTCCATTCCATTCCATTCCACATTCCATTCCATTACTTTCCAATTTCCATTCAATTCCTTTCCATTCCACATTCCATTCCCTTTCATTCCACATTCCATTCCATTCCTTTCCACATTCCATTCCACATGCCATTCCGCGATCCATTTCACGTTACATTCCATTCCATTCCACATTGTATTCCACATTCCATTCCTTTCCATTCCACGTTCCATTCCAAATTCCATTATATTCCATTCCACATTTCATTCCACATTCCATTCCTTTCCATTCCACGTTCCATTCCAAATTCCATTATATTCCATTCCACATTTCATTCCACGTCCCACTCCACGTTGTATCCAGTCAATTCCACATTACAATCCACGTTCCATTCCATTACATTCCACGTACCATTCCACATTCCATTCCACATTCCATTCCACGTTCCACTTCACATTCCATTCCATGTTCCATTCCACTTTCCATTCCACATTCCATTCCAGTTTCTATTCCATTTTCCATTCCACGTTCCATTCCATTCCATTCTACATTCCATTCCATTCATCTCCATTCTCCATTCCATATCATTCAATTCCATTCCACATTCCATTCCATTCCATTACACATTCCATTCCATTCCATTCAAAATTCCAATCTACTTCATTGCATTCCGTTAAACATTCCATTACAAATTACATTCCCTTCCATTCCACATTCCATTACCTTCCATTCCACATTTCATTCCACGTTCCATTCCACTTTCCCTTCTGCGTACCATTCCACGTTCAATTCCACATTCCATTCCACGTTCCATTCCATTACATTCCAGATTCCACTGTACATTATATTCCATTCCATTCCATATTCCACACCATTAAATACCAATCCATTCCACAATCCATTCCATTCCACATTCCATTCCACATTCTATTCCATTGCATTCCACATTCCATTCTACATTCCAGTAAATTCCATTCCACATTCCATTCCATTCCATTGAACATTCTTTCCACATTACATTCCACGTTCTATTCCATATTCCATTCCACGTTGCATTCCAGCTTCCATTACATTCCATTCCACATTCCATTCCATTCCATTACACGGGTCATTTAATTCCGTTCCACATTCCTTTCCACATTGCATATCACATTCTATTCCACATGTCATTTCACATTCCATTCCATTCAATTCCACGTTCCAATCCTTTCCAATCCACATTACATTCCTTTGCATTCCACACTAAATTCCATTACTTTCCACATTGCATTCCATTCCCTTCCATTCCTTTCTAAATTCCATACCATTCCATTATATTCCACATTCCATTCTTTCCATTCGACTTTCCATTCCGTTTCTTGCCTCATTCTATTCCGTTCCATTCCATTCCACATTCCATTCCACATTAAATTCCGTTTCATTCCACATTCCATTCCATTCCATTTCACATTGTATTCCACCTTCCATTCCACGATCCATTCCAGGTTCCTTTGCATTCCGTTACACATTCTATTCCACATTCCATTCCATTTCATTCCACCTTCAATTCCACATTCCGTTTAAAATCCATTCCTCGTTCCATTTCACATTCCATTCCACATTCCATTCCTCGTTGCACTCCACGTTCCATTCATTCAATTCCACATTCCATTCCACTTTCCATTTGATTATATTCCATGTTCCATTCCACATTCCATTGCACTTTTCATTACACGTTCCATTTCACATTCCATTCCATGTTCCTTTGCACATTCCATTCCACGTTCCATTCCACGTTCTGTTCCATTCCATTCCATGTTCCATTCCACTTTCCATTCCATTCCATTCCACAATTCATTCCACATTACATTACACATTCCATTCCCCATTCGACTGCATTCCATTCCAAATTCCATTCCACATTACGTTACATTCGATTCCAGAATCCATTCCACATTCCATTCCACATTCCATTCCACATTCCTTTCCACGTTCCATTCAATTCCATTCCGCATTCCATTCCATCCTAAATTCCATTCCACATTCCATTCCATTCCATTACATGTTCCATTCTGTTCCATTCCAATTTTCATACCACCTTCCATTTCGCATTCCATACCACATTCCATTACACATTCCTATCCATTCCATTACACATTCCATTCCATTTCTTTCCACATTACAATCCTTTCCACATTCCATTACACATTCCATTCCACGTTCCTTTCCACGATCCATTCCATTTTCCATTCCATTTCTTTCCAAGTTCCGCTCCACATTCCATTCCATTTCATTTCACATTCCATTCCTCAATTCCATTACAAATTCCATTCCACTTTCGATTCCGTTACATTCCATATTCGATTCCCCTCTACACTACACATTACATTCCACATTCCTTTCTGTTCCATTCCGCATTCCATTCCACATTGCATTCCACATTGCATTCCACATTGCATTCCATTCCATTCCACATTCCATTCCATTCCATTCCACATTCCATTCCACATCGCATTCCACGTTCCATTCAATGTTCCGTTCAACTTTCTATTCCATTCCATTCCACGTTCCATTCCACGTTCCATTCCACATTCCATTCCGTTCCGTTCCAGTTTCCTTTCCACATTTCATTCCGTTCCAGTTTCCTTTCAACATTCCATTCCACGTTCCATTCCACATAATTTTCGTTCCATTCCACATTCCATTCTACATTGCATTCCACATTCCATTCCACATTCCATTCCATTCCATTAGACATTCCATTAATCATTCCACTCAACATTCCATTCCACACCCCATACCACATTCCATTCCATTCCATTCCATTGCACATTCCATTCACATTCTATTCCGTTCCATTCCACTTTCCTTTCCACGTTCCATTCTACATTCCATTCCAAGGTCCATTCAATTAAATTCCACCTTCCATTCCTCATTCCATTCCATTCCAGTATCCTTTCCACATTCCATTCCTCATTCCATTCCATCCCATTACACATTCCATTCCATTCAATTCCATTCCACATTCCATTACATGATCCATTCCGTTCAATTCCACGCACCTTTCCACTTTCCATTCAACTTTCCATTCCACATTCCAATCCAAATTCCATTTCACATTTCGTTACATTCCACTTCACATTGCATTCCACATTCCACTCCATTACATTCCACTTTCCATCCCAAATTCCATTCCACAATCCATTCCACATTGCATTCCATTGCATCCCACTTCCCATTCCACATTCCATTCCATTCCATTCCACTTTCAATTCCGCTTTCCATTCCATTACATTTGACATTCTATTCCACGTTTCATTACACATTCCCTTTCACATTACATTCCGTTCCATTACACATTCCATTCCACACTCCATTCCATTCCTTTTCACATTCCATTCCATTTATTTCCACTTTCAATTCCGCATTCAATTCCATTCCATGCCACATTCCTTTCCTTTCCATTCCACGTTCCATTCCATTCCATTACACACTCCATTCCATTCCATTCCATATTCCATTCCATTCCATATCAAATTGCATTTGATTCTATTTCACATTCCATTCCATATTCCATTCCATTCCATTCCATTCCAAGTTCCATTCCATTCCATTCCATTCCACATTCCATTACATTCCATTCCATTCCACTTTGCATTCATTCCATGACCTATTCCATTGCATTCCATTCCACATTCAGTTCCATTCCATTTCAAATTCCATCCCATTCAATTCCATTCCATTCCACATTCCATTGCATTTCAAATTCATTTCCATTCTATTCCATTCCATTCCATTCCACATTCCATTCAATTTCATTACAAATTCCATTGCATTCCACATTCCATTCCACATTCCACTCCATACCATTCCACATTCCATTCTACGTTCCATTCCACGTACAATTCCAATTTCCGCACCTCATTCCATTCCATTCCATTCCACATTCCATTCCACATTCCATTCCTCAGTCCACTCCATTCCATTCCACATTCCATTCCACATACTATTGTATTCCATTCCACATTCCATTCCACATTCCATACCAATCCATACCATTCCACATTCCATTCCACATTCCTTTCCTGATTCCATTCCATTCCATTCAACATTCCCTTCCATTCCATTCCACATTCCATTCGATTCCATTCCATATTCCATTCCAATTACCATTCAATTCCATTCCGCATTCCATTCCACCTTCCATTCCAGTCCATTCCACATCCAATCCATTCCTTTCCATTCCACATTCCATTCCATTCTTTTTCACCAACCATTCTATTCCATTCCACTTTCCATTCCACATTCCATTCCATTCCGTTCCACATTCAATTCCAATTCTTTTCAAATTCCATACCATTCCATTCCATTTCATACCACTTTCCATTCCATTCCATTCCAAATTCCATTGCATTGCATTCAACTTTACATTCCATTCCACAAGACATTTTATTCCAAATTCCTTTCCATTCCATTCCACATTCCATTCCTTTCCAGTCCATTCCATTCCAAATTCCATTCCACATTCCCTTCTGTTGCATTCCACATTCCATTCCTTTCCTTTCCATTCCCTTCCATATTTCATTCGATTCATTTCTACATTCCATTCCTTTCCATTCCACATTCCTCTCCATTCCATTCCACATTCCATTCCATTCCATTCCATTTATTTACATTCCTTTCCACATTCCGTTCCTTTCCATGTTCCATTCCATTCCATTCCACATTCCATTTCTTTCCATTCCACATTCCATTCCATTCCATTCCATATTCAATTCCACATTCCATTCCTTTCCATTCCACGTTCAATTCCACTTTCCATTCCATTACATTTGACATTCTATTCCACATTCCATTACACATTCCCATTCACATTACATTCCGTTCAATTACACATTCCATTCCACACTCCATTCCATTCCTTTTCACATTCCATTCCATTTATTTCCACATTCAATTCCGCATTCAATTCCATTCCATGCCACATTCCTTTCCATTCCATTCCGCGTTCCATTCCGTTCCATTACACGCTCCATTCCATTCCATTCCATATTCCATTCCATTCCATATAAAATTGCATTTGATTCCATTTCACATTCCATTCCATATTCCATTCCATTCCATTCCATTCCACGTTCCATTCCATTCCATTCCATTCCACATTCCATTACATTCCATTCCATTCCACTTTGCATTCATTCCATGGCCTATTCCATTGCATTCCATTCCACATTCAGTTCCATTCCATGTCAAATTCCATCCCATTCAATTTCATTCCATTCCACATTCCATTGCATTTCAAATTCATTTCCATTCTATTCCATTCCATTCCATTCCACATTCCATTCAATTTCATTACAAATTCCATTGCATTCCACATTCCATTCCACATTCCACTCCATACCATTCCACATTCCATTCTACGTTCCATTCCACGTACAATTCCAATTTCCGCTCCTCATTCCATTCCATTCCATTCCACATTCCATTCCACATTCCATTCCTCAGTCCACTCCATTCCATTCCACATTCCATTCCACATTCTATTGTATTCCATTCCACATTTCATTCCACATTCCATACCAATCCATAGCATTCCACATTCCATTCCACATTCCTTTCCACATTCCATTCCATTCCATTTAACATTCCCTTCCATTCCATTCCACATTCCATTCGATTCCATTCCATGTTCCATTCCACGTACCATTCAATTCCATTCCGCATTCCATTCCACCTTCCATTCCAGTCCATTCCACATCCAATCAATTCCATTCCATTCCCCATTCCATTCCATTCCTTTTCACCAACGATTCTATGCCATTCCACTTTCCATTCCACATTCCATTCCATTGCATTCCACATTGAATTCCATTTCTTTTCAAATTCCATACCATTCCATTCCATTTCATTCCACATTGCATTCCATTCCATTCCAAATTCCATTGCATTGCAATCAACTTTCCATTCCATTCCACAAGACATTCCATTCGAAATTCCTTTATATTCCATTCCACATTCCATTTCTTTCCAGTCCATTCCATTCCAAATTCCATTCCACATTCCCTTCTGTTGCATTCCACATTCCATTCCTTTCCTTTCCATTCCATTCCATATTTCATTCGATTCATTTCTACATTCCATTCCTTTCCATTCCACATTCCTCTCCATTCCATTCCACATTCCATTCCATTCCATTCCATTTATTTACATTCCTTTCCACATTCCGTTCCTTTATATCTTCCATTCCATTCCATTCCACATTCCATTTCTTTCCATTCCGCATTCCATTCCATTCCATTCCATATTCAATTCAACATTCCAATCCATTCCATTCCACATTCCATTCCATTGCATTCCATTCCATTCCACATTCCATTCCATGCCATTCCACTTTCCATTCCTTTCCATTCCACATCCCATTCCATTCATTTCCATTCCCTTCCATTCCACATTCCATTCCATTCCATTCCATTCCGCAAAGCATTCCTTTCCGTTCCACTTTCCGTTCCATTCAATTCCGTTCCATTGCACATTCCTTTCAGTTCCATTCCATTCCATTCTATTCCACATTCCATTCCACATTCCATTCCTATGCATTTCACATTGCATTCCATTCCATTCCTTACCATTTAACATTCCATTCCATTCCACTTTCCATTCCAGATTCGATTCCATTCCATTCGACATTCCATTCCAGTCCATTCCACATTCAATTCCACATTCAATTGCATCCCATTCTACATTTCATTCAATTCCATTCCATTCCACATTCCATTCCATTCCATTCCATGTTGCATTCCATTCCATTCCAGGTTGCATTCCATGTCATTCCACATTCCATTCCTAATTCAATTCTATTCCATTCCACAATCCATTCCATTCCATTCCACATTGTTTCCATTCCATTCCACATTCCATTCCACATTCCATGCCGTATTCCATTGCACGTTGCATTCCACGTTCCAATCCACGTTCCTTTCCACGTTGCACTCCACTTTCCACTACACCTTCCATTCCATTCCGTTCCACATTCCATTCCACATTCCATTCACCATTCCATTACATTCCATTCCACATTGCATTCCCCGTTCCATTCCATATTCCATTCTATTCCATTCTATTCCATATTGCATTCCATTACATTCCACATTCCATTCCATTCCAAATTCCATTCAATTCCATTACACATTCATTTCCATTCCATTCCACTTTCCATTCAACATTCCATTTCATTCCATTCCACATTACATTCAGTTCCATTTCGCATTCCATACCATTTAATTCCTTTCCATTCCACATTCCTTTCCATCCCATTGCACATTCCACTCCACATTCCCTTGCATTCCATTCCATATTCCATTGTTCGTTCCATTCCATTTCTTTCCACATTCCCTTCCATTCCATTCCACATCCCATAACATTCCTTTCCCCATTCCTTTTCACATTCCGTTTCATGTTGCATTCCACATTCTAGTAAACATTCCATTCCACGTTTCATTCCATTGTATTCCACATTCCATTCAATTCCATTCCACATTCCTTTCCATTCCATTCAATTCCATTCCACATTCCTTTCCATTCCATTCAATTCCATTCCACTTTCCATTTCATTCCATTCCACTTTCCATTTCATTCCATTCCATTCCACATTTCATTCCTTTCCATTACACATTCTATTCCATTCCATTCCATCTTCCATTCCACTTCATTCCAATACATTCCACATTCTATTTGAGAATACATTCGCTTCCATTCCACATTCCATTATATTCCATTCCACATTTCATTCCACGTTCAATTCCACATTCCATTCCACGTTCCATTTCATTGGATTCCAGATTACATACCATTAAATTCCATTCCATTCCTCTTTCCATTCCATTCAAATTTCCGTTCCACTTTCCATTCCATTCCATTCCACATTCCATTCTGCATTCCATTAAATTCCACTCCACATTCCATTCGATTTCATTCCACATTTCATTCCACGTTCCATTCCACTTTCCATTCCGCTTTCCATTACTCCTTAAATTCCTCGTTCAATTCCATGTTCCATTCCACGTTCCCTTCCACTGCATTCCAGATTCCACTGCACATTGCATTACATTCTGTTCCATGTTCCATACCATTGAATTCCATTCCATTCCACATTCCATTCTATTCCACATTCCATTCCACATTCCACTCAATTCCATTCCACATTGCATTCTGCCTTCCATTAAGTTCCATTCCACATTCTTTTCCATTCCATTCTACATTCCTTCCGCATTCCATTCCACGTTCCATTCCAACTTCAATTCCACGTCCCATTCCAGCTTCCATTCCATGCCACTACACATTCCATTCCATTCCATTCCACGTTCCATTTAATTCCGTTCCACTTTCCATTCCAAATTCCCTTTCACCATCAATTCCACATTCCATTTCACATTCCTTTCCATTCCATTCCATTCCATTCCACTTTCTGTTCCTTTCCAATTCACATTCCATTCCTTTGCATTCCACACTAATTTCCATTCCATTCAACATTTCATTCCATTTCATTCCATTTCATTCTACATTCCATACCATTCCATTCCATTCCACATTCCATTCTTTCCATTCCACATTCCATTCCATTCCTTTCCATATGCCATTCCACTCCATTCCATTCCACATTCCATTCCACATTCCATTGCCTTTCACGCCACTTTGCATTCCATTCCATTCCACGTCCCTTTCCACGATCCATTCCACGTTCCATTCCATTCCATTTCACTTTCTATTCCACTTTCCATTCCATTCCATTAAACGTTCCATTCCGCAATCCTTTATATTCCATTCCACGTTCCATTCCACGTTCCATTCCACATTCCATTCAACGTTCCACTCCACCTTCCATCCATTCAATTCCACGTTCCATTCCATTTCCATTCCATTACATTCCCCGTTCCATTCCACGTTCCACTGCACATTCCATTCCACGTTCCATTTCACATTCCATTCCATGTTC
This sequence comes from Pongo pygmaeus, assembly GCF_028885625.2. Lineage (NCBI taxonomy): Eukaryota > Metazoa > Chordata > Mammalia > Primates > Hominidae > Pongo > Pongo pygmaeus. The sequence goes on from NC_085931.1 coordinate 5,502,919, forward strand.
CATTCCACATTCCATTCCACATTCCATTGCATTCCTGTCCACATTCCATTCCACATTCCATTCCACATTCCATTACATTCCATTCCACAATCCATACCACATTCCAATGCATTCCAGTCCACATTCCATTCCACATTCCATTCCATTACATTCCACTTTCTATTCAATTCCTTTCCACTTTCCATTCCACGTTTCACTCCATTACATTCCATATTCCATTCCACATTGCATTCCACATTGCATTCTGCATTCCATTACATTCCATTGCACATTCCATTCCACGATCCATTCCACATTCCATTCCACATTCCATTGCACATTCCATTGTACCTTCCTTTCCACATTACATTGCAAGTTCAATTCCTAGTTTCATTCAACTTTCCATTCCACGTTCCATTCCATACCATTACGTTCCTTTCCACCTTCCATTCCATTCCATTCCACTTTCCATTCGACATTCCAATCCCCATTCCATTCCACATTCCTTTCCATTCCATTCCACAATCCATTCCACATTCCATTCCACATTCCATTCCACTACATTCCACAGTTCATTCCACATTCCATTTCACATTCCATTCCTCAATCCCTTCCATTCCACTCCATATTCAATTACATTCCATTCCACATTCGATTCCACATTCCATTCCATTCAATTCCATATTCCATTCCACATCATTCCATATTATATTCCACATTCCATTCCACATTCAATTTCATGCTCCATTCCACATTCCATTCCATTCCATTCAACATTCCATTCCACCTTCCATTCCAGTCCATTCCGCATTCCGTTCAATTCCAAACCACATTCCATTCCACATTTCATTCCATTCCATTCCACATTCCATACCACATTCCATTCCATATTCCATTGAATTTCATTCCACTTTCCAATCCACATTACTTTACATTCCATTGCACATTCCATTCCAAGTTCCAATCCACATTCCATTGCACATTCCATTGTACCTTCCATTACAGATTACATTCCACATTCAATACCTACTTCCATTCAAAATTCCATTCCATGATCCATTCCATACCATTACACGTTCATTCCACATTCCATTCCATTCCGTTCCACGTTCCATTCCACATTCCATTCCCCATTCCATTCCACATTCCTTTCCATTCCATTACACATTCAATTGCACATTCCATTCCACATTCCATTCCTTTCCATTCCACAGTCCATTCCAAATTCCATCTCAAATTCCATTCCTCAATCCATTCCATTCCATTCCATATTCAATTACATTCCATTCCACATTCCATTCAACGTTCCATTCCATTCCATTCCATGTTCCATTCCATTCCATTCCACATTTAAATCGACATTCGACATCACCTTCCCTCCCTTTCCTTTCCACATTTCATTCCATTCCTTTCCACATTCCAATACTTTCCACATTCCATTCCACTTTACATTGCACTTTCCTTTCAATTGCATTCCACGTTCCATTCCTTTTTCCATTCCATTCCATTCCACGTTCCATTCCACATTCCTTTCCATTCCATTTAACGTTCCATTCCAATCCATTCCACATTCCATTCCACATTCCATTCCACCTTCCATTCCACCTTCCATTCCACATTCCATTCCACTCCATTCCACACATTCCATTCTGTTCCATTCAACATTCAATATCACACTCTTTTTCACATTCCATTCCGCATTCCCTTCCATTACTTTCCATTCCACATTCCATTCCATTCCATTCCACATTCCATTGCATTCCCTTCCACATTCCTTTCTACATTCATATCCATTCCATTCCACATTCAATTGCATTCCGTTACACATTCCATAACAGAGTCTATTCCACATTGTATTCCACATTCCATTCCATTCCATTCCACATTCCATTCCACATTCTATTCTTCATTCTTTTCCACATGCCTTTGCATTACATTCCATGTTCCCTTCCACATTTCATTCCACGTTCCATTCCACATTCCATTCCACGTTCCATTCCACATTCCATTCCAAATTCCATTCCATTCCATTCAACATTCCATTGCACTTTCCATTTCACATTCCATTACACATTCTGATGGATTCCATTCCACATTCAATTCCATTCCATTACATTCCACATTCCATTCCACGTTCCAGTAAACGTTCCGTTAATCTTTCCAATCCATGTTCCATTCCATTCCATTCCACATTCCAATCCATTGCATTCCACTTTCCATGCCACATTTCATTCCATTCCATTCCGCTTTCCATTCCATTCCATCCGGCATTCCATTTCACTCCATTCGATACTTCTTTCTGTTCCATTCCACGTTTCATTCCACCTTCCATTTCACATTCCATTACACATTCCATTTCACATTCCTTTCCATTCCATTCCATATTCCATTAAATTCCATTCCACATTCCATTCCATTCCTTTCCATATTCCAAAACTTTGCACATTCCATTTCACTTTCCATTCCATGTTCTATTCCTTTCCATTCCACGTTCCACTTCATTTCCATTCCATTTCAGGTTCCATTCCACTATTGCATTACAAATTCCATATCACTTTCCACTCCGTTTCATTCCACATTCGATTCCACTCTCCACTCCACATTCCATTCCATTCCATTCCACATTCCTTTCAACATTCCATTCCACCTTTCAGTCCACATGGCATTCCATTCCATTCCACATTACATTCCATTCCACTCCAGATTCCATTCCACCTTGCTTTCCACTTTCCATTCCACGTTCCTATCCACGTTCCATTCCTATACATTCCACTTTCCGTTCCACATTCCATTCCATTCCGTTCCAGTTTCCTTTCCACATTCCATTCCACATTCAATTCCACATTACTTCCGTTCCATTCCACATTCCATTCCACATTCCATTCACATTCCATTCTATTCCATTCCACATTCCGTTAATCATTCCATTCAACATTCCATTCCACACTCCTTTCCACATTCCATTCAATTCCACATTCCATTCCACATTCCATTCCATTACATTCCTCATTCCATTCCACATTTCTTTCCACATTGCATTCCATTCCATTTTACATTCCATAACACCTTCCATTCCATTCCATTCGGTGTTCCATTCCACGTTCCATTTCACATTCCATTCCACGTTACATTTCACATTTCATTCCATGTTCCATTTCACATTCCATTCCACGTTCCATTTCACATTCCATTCTGCATTCCATTCCATTGCATTGCACGTTTTATTACATTCCACGTTTCCTTACATGATGCATTCCACCTTCCAGTCCATGATCCATTCCATTCCATTCCGGTTTCCATTTCATTCCATTCCACTTTCCATTCCACATTCAATTCCACGTTCTATTTCACATTCGATTCTAATTACATTTCACTTTCCATTCCATTCCATTCCACTCTATTCCATTACACATTCCATTCCATTCCAATCGACATTCCATTGCATTCCATTCCAAGTTCCCTTCCGTTTCACATTCCATTCAATTCCATTCCACTTTCCATTGCATTCCATCACACTTTCCATTCCATTCCATTCCACATTCCACTACACATTCCATTCCATTCCATTCTATTCCACATTCCACTCCATTCCATTCCACATTCCATTCAATTCCATTCCATATTCCATTCCACGTTACATTCCACGTTACATTCCATTCCATTCCACATTCCATTGCATTTCATTCCACATTCCTCTACATTCCATTCCACATTACATTACATTCAATTCATACATTACATTCAAATTCATACATTATATTACATTTCATTACATTACAATTCATACATTACATTCAAATGCAATTCCATTACATTGCATTCCACATTCCATTCCATTTGATTCCGCATTCCATTACATTACATTACAATTCATACATTACGTTCAAATGCAATTCCATTACATTGCATTCCACATTCCATTCCATTTGATTCCGCATTCCATTCCATTCTATTCCATATTCCTTTGCATTCTATTCTATTCCACATTCCGTTCCATTCAATTCCACATTGCATTAATTTACATTCCACATACCATTGCACATTCTATTCAACGTTCCATTCAACATTCCATTCCACATTCCATCACACATTCCATTACACATTCTATTCCATTCTATGCCACATTCCATTACACTTTCTATTTCATTCAATTCCAATTTCCATTCCGCATTCCATTCCACGTTCCATTCCATGTTCTTTTCCACGTTGCATTCCATATACCATTACATTTCATTCCATATTCCATACCATTCTATTCCATTACATTACACAATCCATTCCATTACATTCCACATTCCTTTCCACATTCCATTCCACATTCCACTTCTTTGCATTCCGCACTCTATTCCACATTCCATTCTGTTCCATTCCACATTCCATTCCACATTCCACTTCTTTCCTTTCCTCACTCTATTCCACATTCAATTCCGTTAAATTCCACATTCCATTCCACACTCCGTTCCACATTTCATTCGACATTCCATTCCATTCCATTTTTCGTTCCATTCCACATTCAATTACACATTCTATTCCACTTTCCTTTCGGTTCCATTCCACATTCCATTACACACTTCACTCAACATTCCATTCCAGAATCCATTCCGTTCCTATCCACATTCCATTCCATGTTCCACTCCACATTTCATTCCATATTACAGTCCATTCCATTCCACATTCCATTCCACATTCTATTCCACATTTCATTACACATTCCATTCCATTCTAGATACCATTCCATTCCATTCCATGTTCTATTCCATTCCATTCCTCTTTCCATTCCATTCCACATTGCATTCAATTCAATTCCACATTCCTTTCCACGTTCCATTCCACATTCCATTCCATGTTCCATTCTCCCTTCCAGTCCATTCCATTCCACGTTGCATTCCAGGTTCCATTCCACGTTCCATTAAATGTTCCATTTCGTTCCGTTACACATTCCATTCCACATTTCATTACACATTCCATACCATGTTCCACCCCACGTTCAATTTCACGTTCCATTCCACGTTCCATTCCATTCAATTTCACTTTCCATTCCACATTCCACTCCATTCCATTCTATTCCTGTGCATTCCATTGCACATTCCATTCCATTCAATTACTTTGCATTCCATTCCACATTACATTCCCTTCCATTCTATTCTGCGTTCCACTCCATTCCATTCCACATTCCATTCTATTCCGTTCCACATTCCATTCCATTCCATTGCAAATTCCATTGCATTCCATTCCATACCACTTTCCATAGCATTCCATCGCATTCCACATTCCATTCCTTTCCATCACAAATTCCTTTCCTTTCCATTCCACATTCCATTCCTTTCCATCACAAATTCCGTTCCTTTCCATTCCGCGTTCCATTCCTCGTTCCATTCCATGTTCCATTCCACGTTTCATTCCATTCCATTCCACATTCTATTCCATTCCTTTCCACAATCCATTTCCCCTTCTTTTCCATTCCATTCCACATTCCATTTCACATTCCATTCCATTCCATTCCAACTTCAATTCCACACTCCATTCCATTCCATTCCATTAAACATACCATTCAATTTCATTTCACATTCTTTCCATTCCATTCCACATTCCATTCAATTCCATTGCATTCTATTCCACATATCTTTTGATTCCATTCCACATTCTGTTCTGCTCAATTCCACATTCCATTCCATTCTATTCCTCATTCCATTCCACATTCCGTTAAATTGAATTCCACGTTCCATTCCGCATTCCATTCCAAATTACATTCCATTCCATTGCACAATCCATTCCACATTCCATCCCAGATTCCACTTCCCATTCCATTACATTCCATTCCAACTTTAATTCCACATTCCATTCTTTTCCATTCCACATTCCTTTTCATTCCATTGTATTCCATATTCCATTCCACATTCCATTCTATTCCATTCCACTTTCCATTCCATTCCATCCCAATTTCCATTCCATTCCATTCCACATTCCTTTCTGTTCCATTCCACATTCCATTCTATTCCATTCCACATTCCGTTCCACGTTCCTTTCTACTTTACATTCCACATTCCATTCCACATTCCACTCCACATTCCATTCCGCATTACATTCCAGATTTCTTTCCACATTCCATTTTCCATTTCATTCCATTCCACATTCCATTCCATTCCATTCCACATTCCATTCCTTTTCATTCCACTCCACATTCCATTCCTTTCTGTTAAACATTCAATTCCACATTGCATTCCGCATTCCATTCCGCGATCCATTCCATTCCATTCCACGTTCCGTTCCACATTCCATTCCATTCTGTTCCTCTTTCTTTCCACATTCCGTTGCTCATAACTTTCCACATTACATACGTTCCATTCCACATTCCACTCCATATTCCCTTCCAAATTCCATTCCATTCCATTTCATATTCTACTCCACCTTGTATTCAAAATTCCATTCCACATTCCATTCCATTCCACGTTCCATTCCACATTCCACATTCCATTCTTTTACATTCCACATTGCATTCCACATTCCATTCCAAATTCCATTCCATTCCTTTCCATATTCCATTACACGTTCCATTCCATTCCATCTGACAATACATTTCACGTTCCATTCCTTTTTCCATTCCATTCCTTTCCACATTCCATTCCATTGCATTCCACATTCCATACTACATTCTATTGCATATTCCACTCCATTCCATTCCACTTTCCATTACACGTTCCATTCCATTCTATTCGACATTCCATTCTACTTTCCATTCCACATTCTGTTCCATATTCCATTCCACATTCCTTTTCACAATCCATTCCATTCCATTCCACATTCCATTCCAATCCATTCCACTTTCCGTTCCTCATTCCATTCCACATTCCATTCCATTCTATCCCACATTCCATTCCACTACATTCCACGTTGCATTCCACATTCGTTTTCATGCTCCATTCCACATTCCCTTGCATTCCTTTCCATATTCTATACCATTCCATTCCATTCCATAGTCCATTCAGCATTCCACTCCACATTCCATTTCACATTCCATTTCTGATTCCATTCCATTCCATTCCACATTCCCTTACACTTTGCATTCCAAGATCCACTCCACGTTCCATTCCAATGCATTCCACCTTCCATTCCACATTCCATTAAATTCCTTTCCAATTTCGATAGCACATTCCATTCCGCATTCCATTCTATTCCAGTCTACTTTCCATTCCTCATTCCTCTCAGCATTCCATTACACATTTCATTGCATTCCATGCCACATTCCATTCCATTCCACTTCAGATTCCATTCGACATCTCATTCCATTCCAATCCACATTCCATTGCAAATTCCATTACATATTCCTTTCCATTCCATTCCACATTCCATTCCTATTTCCATTCCATTCCATTCCACGTTACATACCACCTTCTTTTCCACATTCCATTCTACATTGCATTCACTTCCATTACACATTCCATTCCACATTTCATTCCACAATCCATTCCACATTCCATTCCACATTAAAACCACATTCCAATCCTTTCCTTTCCGAATTACTTTCCAAATTCCATTCCATTACATTCCACAATCCATTCCACATTCCACTCCATTCCATTCCACTCTGCATTCGGCGTTCCATTCATTGTTCCATTTCACGTTCCGTTCCAAGTTCCATTCCATTCCATTCCACGATACATTCCTTTCCATTCCATGTTAAATTTCATTCCATTCCACTTTCCATTCCACATTCCATTCCGCCTTCCATTTCACATTCCATTAAACATTCCACTTCAATTTCCATTCCATTCAATTCCATTCCATTTTATATTCCATTCCATTGCAATCAACATTCCATTCCATTCCATTCCATTTTCCATTCCGTTCTACATTCCATTCCTTTCCGTTCCACATTCTATTCCTTTCCATTCCTAATAATATTCCATTACATTCCTCATTCCATTCCATTCCATTATATTCCACATTCCATTCCATTCCATTACACATTTCATTCCATTACATTGCACATTGCATTCCACATTCCATTCCACTACTTTCCACATTCCATTCCATTTGATTCCCCATTCCTTTCCATTCCATTCCACATTCCCTTTCATTCAAATTCACATTCACTTCCATTACATTGCATTCCACATTCGATTCCATTGCTTTCCGCATTCCATTCCATTCCATTCCAATCTATTTCACATTCCATTCCATTCCATTCTATTCCACATTCCATTCCATTCCATTCCACATTCAATTTAATTGCATTCCACATTCCATTCCACATACCATTGCACAGTGTATTCAACTTTCCATCAAACATTCCATTACACTTTCCATTCATTTACATTCCACATTCCATTCCACGTTCCATTCCATTCCGTTCCAGCTTCCATTCCACGTTTCATTCCACGTTCAATGCCACGTTCCTTTCGACGTTCCAGAAGACATTCCATTCCATTCCGTTCGTTATTCCATACCATTCCATTCCATTCCACAATCCATTCCTTTCCATTGAACTATCCATTCCGCATTCAATTCCACATTCAATTCCTTTCCATTCCATATTCCATTCCAAACTCCATTTCACTTTCCATTCCATATTCCATTCCGTTCCATTTCACATTCCATTCCACACTCCTTTCCAACTTCCATTTCACATTCCATTCTGCTCCATTTCACTTTCCATTCCACATTCCACTCCACATTCCATTCCTTTACATGCCACATTCCATTGCATTCCATTCCACATTCCTTTCCACATTCCAATCTATTCCATTTCACTTTCTATTCCACTTTCAATTCCACATTCCATTGTATTCCATTCCATGTTCCATTCCACATTCTATTCCAAATACCATTCCACATTCCATTGCATTCCATTCCAAGTTCTCTTCAACATTCCATTTAACATTCCATTCAAAATTCCATTTCGCATTCCATTCCACCTTCCATTCCATTCCACATTTCATCTAATTCCACGTTCCCTTCCTCAATCCGTTCCACGTTCCATTCCATGTTCCATTCCATTCCATTCCAAGTTCCATCTCACATTGCATTCCATTCCATTCCATTTTCCATTCCACATTTCATTCCACATTACATTCCTTTCCTTTCTACATTACTTTCCACATTCCATTCTACATACCATTTCATTCCATTCCACGTTCCATTCCACATTCCACTCAATAGACCATTCCACATTCCATTACATTCCATTCCACATTCCATTCCACATTCCATTACATTCTGCTCCACATTCCATTCCACATTTCATTCCACATTCCAGTCCATTCCATTCCACATTCCATTGCACGTTCTATTCCATTCCATTCCACGATCCATTCCACGTTCCATTCCATTTCTTTCCACCATCCATTCCATTGCATTCGATGTTCCAGTTCATTCCATTCCACTTTCCATTCCACATTCCATTCCACATTACTTTCCTTTCCATTCCACATTCCATTCCACATTGCATTCCACATTCCACTCAACATTCCATTTTACATTTCATTCGACATTCCATTGCATTCCATTCCACATTCCACTCAACATTCCATTCCACATTCCATTCCTCATTCCATTTCGTTACATTCCACATTCCATTCCATTTCACCCCAAATTCCAATCTACATTTAATTCCATTCCATTCCGCATTCCATTCCACGTTCCATTCCATTCCTCTCCACGTTCCATTCAATGTTCCGTTCCATTCGACGTTCCTTTCCATTCCACTCCACGTTCCATTCCGCATTCCATTCCACATTACATTCCACATTACCTACCGTTCTATTCCACATTCCATTCCACATTACATTCCTCATGCCATTCTACATTCCTTTCCATTCTATACCTCATTCCATTCCACATTCCATTCCATTCCATTCCACATTCCGTCCACATTCCATTGCACGTTCCATTCCATGTGCCATTCCACGTTCCATTCAATGTTCGATTCCACGTTCTATTCCACGTTCCATTCCATTCCACTCCACGTTCCATTCCACATTGCATTCCACATTCCCTACCGTTCTAATCCACATTCCATTCCACATTCCATTCCACATGCCATTCTACATTCCTTTCCATTCAATACCTCATTCCATTCCACATTCCATTCCATTCCATTCCACATTCTGTCCACATTCCATTGCACGTTCCATTCCATGTGCCATTCCACGTTCCATTCAATGTTCGATTCCACGTTCCATTCCACGTTCCATTCCATTGCATTCCATTTTCCATTCCATTCCATTCCAAGTTCCATACCACGTTACATTTCACGTTCCATTCCATTGCATTCTATGTTCCATTCCATTCCATTCCACGTTCCTTTTCATTCTGATTCACATTCCATTCCACATTGCATTTCAGTTCCATTCCACATTCTTTTTCACATTCCATTCCATTCCATGCCCTTCCATTCCACATTCCATTCCATTCCTTTCCACTTTCCATTCCATTCCATTCCACTTTCCATTCCATTCCATTCCATTCCAGATTCCATATCTTTCCATTCCTTTCCTCACTGTATAATGTTCCATTCCATTCCGCATTCCAGTCTTTCCATTCCAAATTCCATTACGTTCCATTCCACATTCTATTCCCTTCCATTGCACGTTCCATTCCATTCCATTCTTTTCCATTTCTCATTCCATTCCATTCCATGCCTTTCCATTCCACGATCCATTTCACCTTCCATTCCACATTCCATTCCATTCCATCCTTTTCCATTGCACATTCCATTCCATTCCATACCTTTCCATTCCATGATCCATTTCACCTTCCATTCCACGTTCCATTCCACTTTTCATTCCATGGTCCATTCCACGTTCTATTCCATTCCATTACACATTATAGTCCACATTCCATTCCATTCCTTTACACTTTACATTCCACATTCAGTCCACATTACATTCCGTTCCATTCCAGATTGCATTCCACATCGCATGCTACATTCCATTCCATTCCATTCCACATTCCATTCCACATTCCATTCCACATTCCATTCCATTGCATTTCACCTTCCATTCCACATTCCTTTCCATTCCATTCTTTTCCATTGCACATTCCATTCCATTCCCTGCCTTTCCATTCCACGATCCATTTCACCTTCCATTCCACGTTCCATTCCACTTTTCATTCCATGGTCCATTCCACGTTCTATTCCATTCCATTACACATTATAGTCCACATTCCATTCCATTCCATTACACTTTACATTCCACATTCAGTCCACATTACATTCCGTTCCATTCCAGATTGCATTCCACATCGCATGCTACATTCCATTCCATTCCATTCCACATTCCATTCCACATTCCATTCCACATTCCATTCCATCGCATTCCACATTCTATTCCACATTCCATTCCATTGCATTCCACGTTCCAATCCACATTCCATTGCATTCTATTCCACATTTCATTCCATTCCATTCCACGTTACATTAAATTACATTGCATTCCACATTTCATTCCATTCCATTCGGCATTCTATTCCATTCCGTTCCATTTCATTCCACATTCCATTCTATTCTATTCCATTCCACATTGCATTTCATTCCATTCCACATTCCACTCCATTCCATTGCAAATTCCGTTCCATTCCATTCAACATTCCATTCCTTTCCATTCCATTCCATTCCACATTTCATAGCATTCCATTCCTTTCCACATTGCAGTAATTTCCGTTCCACCTTCCATTCAATTCCACGCTCCATTCCACGTTCCATTTCACGTTCCTTTTCACTTTCCATTCTAGGTTCCATTCCACATTCCTTTACGTATTCCATTCCATTCTTTTCCATATTTCATACCATTCCATTGCATTCCATTCCACATTCCCTTCCACTTACCATTCCATTCCATTCCACATTACTTTTCACATTCCATTCGTTTCCATTGCACATTCCATTAGTTTTCATTCCACATTCCTTTCCACATTTCATTACACTTTCCATTCCACATTCCATTCCAATTTCCATTAACCATTTCATTCCACATTCCATTCCACATTCCATTCCATTCCATTTGGCATTCCATTCCATTCCCTTGCACATTCCATACTATTCCCTTGCATCCCACATTAAATTCCTTTCCATTCCACATTCCATACCATTCCATTCCATTCCACATTCCATTCCTTTCCATTCTACATTCCATTCAATTCCATTACACATTCAGATCCATTCCAATCCATTCCATTCCACATTCCATTACCTTCCTTTCCACATTCCTTTCCCTTCCATTCCATATTCCATTTCACATTCCATTCCATTCCACGTCTCATTCTATGTTCCATTCCATTCCATTCCACATACCATTGCATTCAATTCCACATTCGATTCCATTACATTACCTTCCATTCCACAATCCATTCAATTCCATTCCATTGCATTCCACATCCCATTCCATTTCATTGAATTCCGCATTCAATTCCTTTCCATTCGCAATTCCATGCCAATCCATTCCACATTCCATGCCATTCCATTCCATTCCTCATTACATACCATTCCATTCTATTCCACGTTATATTCCTTTCCATTCCACATTCCATACAATTACATTCCACGTTCCATTCCAAGATTCATTCGAAGTTCCATTCCACGTTGCCTTCCATTCCAGTCCACGTTTCATTCTACATTCCATTCCACATTCCATTGTTTTCCATTCCACATTCCATTCCACATTCCATTCCACTTTCTATTGCGTTACATTCCACATTCCATTCCACATTTCATTTCACATTCCATTCCACATTCCATTCCATTCCATACCACCTTCCATTCCACATTGTATTCCGTTCCATTCAACATTCCATTCCACAAACCATTCCTTACAATTCCATTCCATTCCACGTTGCATTCCACATTCCATTCCACATTAAATTCCACTTTCCATTCCTCATTCCGTTCCACATTCCATTCCATTCCATTCCACTTTCCATTCCACTCAATTCCACATTACATTTCAGTGCATTCCATTGTATTCAACATTCCATTACCTACCATTTTACTTTCCATTCCATTCCATTCCATTCCAAATTCGATTCTATTCCATTCCACATTCCATTACTTTCCATTTCACATTCCATTCCATTCCATTCCACATTCTATACCATTCCATTCCTATCCAATTTCCATTCCACATTCCATTCCATGTTCCATTCCATTCCATTCCACTTTCCATTCCATTCCATTCCATTCCATTCCATTCCATTCCATTCCACATTCCACTCCACATTCCATTCCCTTCCGTTCCACATTCCATTCCATTCCATTCCACGCTCCATTCCACTTTACATTCCACGTTCCATTCCATTCCACTCCATTCCAATCCATTCAATTCCTTTTCATTCCACTCCATTCTGAATTCCTTTTCATTCCATTCCAAATTATATTCGATATTCCTTTCCATTCCATGCCACATTCCATTCCATTCCATTCCACATTCCATTCCATTTCACCTTTCATTCCATTCCATTCCATTCCACCTTCCATTCAATTCCATTCCATTCCACATTCCATTCCTCATTCCATTCCATTCCATTACATTCTATTCCCCATTGCATTCCCTTGCATTCCACTTTCCATTCCATTCCATTAAACATTCCATTCCATTCCATCTCATTCCATTCCACATTCCATTCCATTCCATTCCATTCCACATTTAATTCCATTCAATTCCACATTACGTTCCACATTCCATTCCATTCCATTCTACATTCCATTCATTCCACGGTCCATTCCATTTCACATTCCATTGCACATTCCATTCCATTCCATTCCACTTTCCATTTCACATTCCTTTCCATTCCTTTCCAAATTCCATTCAATTCCTTTCCACTTCACATTGCATTCCACTTTCCATTCCATTCCATTCCACATTCCGTTCCTTTCCATTCCACTTTCCATTCCATTCCATTACACATTCCATTCCGTTACACATTCCATTCCATTCCATATTCCATTCCATTACTGTCCATACTAACCCAACTTCCATTCCACATTCCATTCTATTGCATTGCACATGCCGTTATATTCCTTTCCACATTCCATTCCATTCCATTCCACTTTCCATTCCATTCCTTTCCTTTCCAAATTCCATTCCATTTATTCCACATTGCATTCCTTTACATTCCACATTGCATTCCATTCCATTCTATTCCACATTCAATTCCATTCCATTCCATATTCCATTCCATTCCATTCCACCTTCCATTCCATTCTATTACATTCCATTCCTTATTACAGTCAATTTCATTCCATATTCCTTTCCATTCCATTCCATTCCATTCCAGGTTCTATTGGATTCCTTTCTACATTCCATTCCATTCTATCCCACTTTGCACTCCATTCCATTCCACATAGCATTTAATTGCACTCCTTTCCACATTCCATTCCATTCCATTTCACTTTCCATTCCATTCCATTCCACATTGCTGTCCCTTCCATTCCTTTCATCATTCCTTTCCAAATTCATTTCCATTCTATTCCACATTCCGTTCCACATTCTATTCCATTCCATATCATATTCCATTGTACATTCCATTCCAGTCCATTCCACATTCCATTCCAAATTACATTCCATTCCATTATACAATCCATTCCACGATCCAGTTCTTTCCAAATTACGTTCCATTCCAATCCACCTTCCATTCCACGATCCATTCCATTCCATATTCCATTCCAAATACCATTCCATTTCATTCCACAATCCATTCCACATTGCATTCCATTCCATTCCACAATCCATTCCACATTACCTTCCATTGCATTCCACTTTCCATTCCATTTCGTTACATTCCACATTCCATTCCATTGCATTCCACATTCCACTCCATTCCATTCCACATTCCTTTCCATTTCACATTCCATTCCACATTCCATTCCATTCTATTCAACATTTCATTCCACTTTCCATTCGCTTGCATTCCACATTCCATTCAACATTCCTTTCAACTTTGCATTCCACATTCCATTCCATTCCGTTCCACACTCCATTCCTCATTCCATTTGGTTACATTCCACATTCGATTCCACTCCACTCCACATTCGATTCCAGATTCCTTTCCATTTCATTCCACATTCCATTATAAATTCCGTTCCTCATTCCATTTCATTCCCTTCCACATTCCTTTCCACGTTCCATTCCATTCCTTTCCACATTGCATCCCACTTTCCATTCCACATTCCATTCCACATTCCATTCCACATTCCTTTCCATTCCATTCCTCATTCCATTTCACAGTCCATTCCATTCCATTCCACATTCCATTCCACATTCCATTCCACTCCATTCAACAGTCCTTCCACATTACATTCCACGTTCCATTCCAAAATCCATTCTATGTTCCATTTCACATTCCATTACATTGCGTTCTATGTTTCATTCCATTACATTCCATGTTCCATTCCATTCCATTTCACATTCTATTCCACTTTCCATTGCACATTCCATTCCACATTCCTTTACACATTCCATTCCGTTCCATTCCACATTCCATTCCCTTACATTCTGCATTCCATTCCATTCAATTCCGCATTCCATTCCATTCCATTCCACGTTCCATTCCATTCTCTCCACTTTCCATTCCATTCCGTTCCATACCATATCTTTCCATTCCATTCCACATTCCATACAATTCCATTCCATTCCACATACCATTTTTTCAATTCCACATTCCATTCTATTCCATTTCACATTCAATTGCATTCCATTGCATTCCATTCTATTCCACATTCCATTCCACATTACTTTACCTTCTGTTCCACATTCCATTCCATTCCATTCCATTCCACGTTCCATTCCTCGTTCAATTCCACGTTCCATTCTACATTCCATTCCGCGTTCCATTCCACGTTCCATTCCGTTCCATTCCACATTCCATTCTACATTCCATTCCATTCAATTGCGCTTTGCTTTCCACATTCCATTCCACATTCCATTCCGTTCTATTCCACATTGCATTCCACATCCCATTCCACATTCCATTCCATTCCATTCCACATTCCATTCCATATTGAATTCCACATTCCGTTCCATTGCATTGCACCATCCATTCCACATTCCATTCCATTGCATTCCTCCTTCCATTCCACATTCCATTCCATTGCATTCCTCATTCCATTCCACATTCTATTCCATTCTATTCCACATTCCATTCCATTCCATTCCACGTTCCATTCCATTCCATTGCATTCAATATTTCATTCCATTCTATTCCGCGTTCCATTCAATTCCCTTCCATTCCATCCCATTCCATTACACATTCCATTCCAGTCCATTCCACTTTCCATTTCATTCCATTCCGCAATCCATTCCATTCCATTCCATTCTTTTCCACTTTCCATGGCATTGCATTCCGTTCCACATTCCGTTACTTTCCGTTCTGCATTTCATTGCATTCTATTCCGCATTCCATTCCCTTCTATTCCACATTCTATATCATCCCATTACTCATTCAGTTCCACATTCCATTCGACTTTCCACTTCATTACTTTCCACATTCCATTCCACATTCCACTTCATTCCTTTCCACATTCCATGCCACATTCCATTCTGCTACATTCCACTTTCCAATCCATTCCATTTCTTTCGAAATTCCATTAAATTCTATTAGAATTCCCATTTCATTCCTTTCTATTTCATTCCACATTCCATTGCAAACCATTCCACATTCCATTCCATTCCATTCCACTTTCCATTCCATTACTTTCCACGATCCATTGCTCATATGATTCCACATTCCATTCTGCTTTCCATTCCATTCCATTCCACATTCCGTTTCATTCCATTCCACTTTCCACTCCCTTCCAATCCATATTCCATTCCACATTCCATTCCATTCCACCCCACATTCCATTTCAAATTCCATTCCTTTGCATTCCACATTCTACCCCAAATTCCATTCCAAATTCCATTCCATTCCATGCCGCATTCCATTCCACTTTCCACTCAACATTCCATTGCATTCCATCCCATTACACATTGTATTCCGCATTCCTTTCCACATTCTATTCCAAATACCATTACTTTCCATTCCACATTCCTTTCCAATCCATTCCCACTCCATTCCACATTCCACTCCATTCCACATTCCATTCCATTCCATTCCATTCCACATTCCATTCCACATTCCATTATAATCCATTCCATTCCACATTCCATTCCATTCCGTTGCATTCCATTCCATTCCATTCCACATTTCTCTCCACATTCCATTGCATTCCATTCCACATTCCATTCCATTCATTTGCAGATTCTATTCCAATTCCCATTCTATACCATACCACATTCCATTGCACATTCCATTCCTTCCTTTCCATTACATTCCATTCCACGTTTCATTCCACATTCCATTCCATTCCATTCCATTCCACATTCCATTACAATCCTTTCCACATTCCATTCCAAACCCCATTCCATTCCATACCAGATTCCATTCCACATTCCATTCCACATTCCCTTCCATTCCATTCCATGTTCCATTCCATTCCATTCCACTTTCCATACCATCCCATTCCATACCATTCCATTCCGTTCCTTTCCATTCCATTCAAAATTCCATTCCACTCCATCTTCCATTCCATTCCATTCCATTCCATTCCATTCCATTCCATTCCACATTCCATTCCATTCCGTTCCATTCCACATTCCATTCCATTCCATTACATTCCACATTCCATTCCATTCCATTCCATTCCACATTCCATTCCATTCCATTCCACATTCCATTCCACATTCTCTTCCACACTCTATTCCATTCCATTCCACTTTCCATTATAATTGACACTCCATTCCGTTCCACATTCCATTCCAAATTCCGTTCCATTCCATTCCACATACCATTCCAAATTCCTTTTCATTCCATTCCACATTCCATTCCACATTCCATTCCATTCGATTCAACACTCCATTCCATTCCTTACATGCTTCCATTCCATTCCATTCCCGATTGCATTCCATTCCATGTTCAATTTCTCCTTCCATTCCACGTTCCATTCCGCATTCCAGTCCATTGCATGCCACATTTTGTTCCATTCCTTCCACATTTCACTGTATTCCATTCCACATTCCATTCCTCTTTCCATTACACTTTCTCTTCCACGTTCCATTCCACTTTCCATTCCACATTCCATTCCATTCCATTCCGCGTTCTATTCCACGTTCCATTCCACCTTCTTTTCCACTTTCCATTCCACTTTCCATTCCACATTCCACTCCTTTCCCTTACACATTCGATTCCACTTTCCATTCCAGTCCATTCCACCTTCCATTCCACATTCCAGTCCATTCCATTCCACTTTGCATTCCATTCCATTCCACATTCCATTGCATTCCATTCCACGTTCAATTCCATTCCTATCCACATTCCGTTTTATTCCATTCCATTCCATTCCACATTCTATTCCATGTTCCATTCCACATTCCATTCCATTCCATATTCCATTCCCTTCCATTCCATTCCACATTCCATTCCCTACCTTTCCACATTCCATTCCATTGCACATTCCATTCCATTCCAATCCACATTCAATTCCATTCAATTCCACATTCCATTACTTTCCACAATACTCCATTCCTTTCCATTCCATTCCACATTCCTGTCAACATTCCATTCAACATTGGATTCCAAAACGTATTCCATTCCATTCCATTCAATTCCACAATCCATTCCATACCATCCCACTTTCCATTCCATGCCACATTCCATTCCATTCCATTGCATTGCGTTGTATTAAGCATTGCATGCTGAATTATTCAAATCCATTCCATTCCACCGTCCGTTCTATTCTATTTCATTCCATTCCACATTCTATGCCACATTCTATTCCACATTCCATTCCATATTCCATTCCATTCCATTCCATTCCACATTCCCTTCAATACCATTCCACATTCCATTCCATTCCACATTCCATTCCATTCCATTCCACATTCAATTCCATTCCATTCCACATTGCGTTCCATTCTATTCCATTTCCCATTCCATTCCATTCCATTCCACATTCCATTCCAAATTCCATTCCATTCAATTCCACATTCTTTTCCTTTCCATTCCAAATTCCATTCCACATTCCATTCCATTCCACGTTACATTCTGTTCCATTCCACATTCATTCCTTTCCATTCCACGTTCCATAACATTCTATTCAACGTTCCATTCCATTCCGTTTCACATTCCATTCCACATTACATTCCAATCCTTTTCATAATCCATTCCATTCCATTCCACATTCCTTTCCATTCCGTTCCACATTCCATTCCGTTACATTCCACAATCTATTCCACACTCGATTCCATTCCACTTTCCATTCCACATTACCTACCAAATTCCGTTCCATCCCACGTTCCGTTCCACTTTCCATTCCACTTCCCATTTCACATTCCAATCCATTCAATTCTACGTTCCGTTCCACATTCCATTTCATTCCATTACACATTCCATTCCACTTTCCATTTCACATTCCAATCCATTCAATTCTACGTTCCATTCCACATTCCATTTCATTCCGTTACACATTCCATTCCATTTCATTTCACATTTCGTTTCACATTGCTTTGCATTCCATTGAACATTCCTTTTCACAATCCATTCCACATTCCATTCCATTCCACGTTTCATTCCATTTTACTTTCCATTCTATCTTCCATTCCACATTCCACTGCCCATTCAATTTCTTTCAATGTTCCATTCCACATTCCATTCCACGTTCCATTTCACATTCCAATCCATTGCATTCCACGTTTCATTCCACATTCCATTCCATACCCTTGCAAATTCCATTCCATTTCATTCCAGATTTCATTCGACTTTCCTTTCCATTCTGTTCCGCATTCCGTTCTTCATTCCATTCCAGAATCCATTCCACATTCCATTACATTCCACTATCCATTCCACATTCCATTGCATTCCGTGTTTCATTAGAAATTCCATTCCACTTTCCATTCCACTCCACTTTCCATTCCACATTACATTCCACGTTCCATTCCTTATTCCATTGTATTGCATTCTACGTTTCATTCCACATTCCATTCCATTCCATTCTACATTCCATTCCATTTTATTCCACATTCCTTTCGATATTCCATTCCATTCCTTTCCACATTCCATTTCACATTCCATTGCATTCCGTTCAATGTTCCATTTCACATTCCATTCCGCGTTTCAATCCACATTCCATTCCATTCCATTCCACATTCCTTTCCACATTCCTTTCCAAATTCCATTCCACTTTCTATTCCATTCCCTTCCACATTCCATTCCACTTTAGATTCCATTCCATTCCGCATTCCATTCCTATCCATTCCACATTGCATTACATTTGATTTCACATTCAACAATCCATTCTACTTTCGATACGACGTTCCATTCCACATTCCATTCAACATTCCATTCCATTCCACCTTCCATTCCATTCCATTCCACATTCCATTCCATTCCATTCCACTTTCCATTCCATTCCATTCCATATTCCATTCCATTCCATTATATTCCGGATTCCATTCCATTGCATTCCATATTCCATTCCATTCCATCCATTCCACTTTCCATTCAATTCCATTCCACATTCCATTCCATTACATTTCTCATTCCATTCCCTTCCATTGCATTCCATTCCCTTCCTTTCAGCACTCCCTTCCATTCCGTTTCATTCCATTCCACATTCCATTCCATTCCATTACAATTTCCATTAAATTCCATTCCATTCCACGTTCCTTTCCACATTCCTTTCCCTTCCATTATACGTTCCATTCCACATTCCATTCCATTCCATTCCACTTTCCATTCCACCTTCCATTCCACATTCCTTTCCATTCCATCCCACGTTCCTTTCCATTCTGTTCCACATTCCAATTGGTATTACGTTCCATTCCATTCGACGTTCCATTCCATTCCATTCCACATTCTTTTCCATTACATTCCGCGTTCAATCCCACATTCCATTCCATTCCATTTCACATTCTATTCCATTCCATTCCACGTTCCATTTCACATTACCTTCTATTCCATTCCACGTTCCATTCCACATTCCATTCCATTCCATTCCACATTTAATGCCACATTCTATTCCATTCCATTCCAATTCACATTGCATTTCAATGCTTTGCATTCCATTCCACATTCCATTCCACGTTTCATTCCATTCCATTTAACTTTCTGTTTCACATTACATTCCAGTCCATTCCACCTTTCTTTCCTATCCATTCCACATTCCATTCAACTAAATTCCATTGCACATTCCGTTTCATTCCATTCCACCTTCTATTCCATTCCAGTTCACTTTCCATTCCACATTCCTTTCCATTCCATTCCAGATTCCATTCCATTCCATTCGACATTCCATTACATTCCAGTCCATTGCATTCCTTTCCAATCCATTCCATTCCAGATTCCATTGCATTTGATTACATTCCACATTCCATTCCATTCCATTCCACTTAACATTCCACGTTCTGTTGTATTCCATTCCACATTCCGTTGCATTCCATTTCACATATCATTCCATTCCATTCCACTTTCCATTCCTTTCCATTCCACGTTTCATTCCGCATTTCATTCCATTCCACATTCCATTCTATTCCATTCCACTTTCCATTCCACATTCCATTCCATTATATTCCACGTTCCATTCCATTCCTTTCCATTCCACTTTGCATTCCAATTTCCATTCCACTTTCCATTCCATTCCATTCCGCGTTCCAATCCATTCCATTGCAAGTTCCACTCCAAATTCCATTCCATTCCACTCCATTCCACTTTCCATTGAATTCCATTCTATTCCAATCCACATTCCATTCCATTCCACCTTCCATTCCACATTCCATTCCAATCCATTCCACATTCCGTTCCATTCCATTAAATTCCACATTCCATTCCCTGTTATTCCACTTTCCATTCCATTCCATTCCACCTTCCATTCCATTGCATTGCGCATTCCATTCCATGTTCCATTCCATGTTTTTTCCACGTTCCATTCCACTTTACATTCAACTTCCCATTCGAAGTTCCATTCTACGTTGCATTGCACGTTTCCTTCCTTTTCATTTATTATTCCAATAAACATTTCAATCCCTTCCACATTGCCTTCCGCATTCCATTGCATTCCATTGCACATTCCATTCTATTTCATTTTAATTTCCATTCCATTGCAGTTCATTCCATTCCACTTTCCCTTCCATTACATTCCACATTCCATTACATAACACTCCATTCCACATTGCAATTCACATTCAATTCCACGTTCCAATGTAATTTCCATTCCATTCCATTCCCCATTCCATTCCACTTTCTATTCCATTCCATTCTACATTCCATTCCACATTCCATTCCATTGAACGCCACATTCCATTCCATTACATTACACATTCCACTCCATTCCATTCTACATTACATTGCACATTGCATTCCATTCCTTTCCACATTCCATTCCATTCCATTCAATTCCACATTTCATTCCATTCCATTCCTTTCCACTTTCCATTCCCGTTCATTCTACTTTCCAATTCACATTCAATTCCTTTCCATTCGACATTCAATTCCTTTCCATTCCATTCCACATTTCATTCCTATCCATTCCATTCCAGATTCCATTCCATTCCATTCCACATTCCATTGCAGTCCATTACATTCCACAATCCATTTCTTTCCATTCCACATTCAATTCTATTCCATTCCACATTCCATTCTGCATTCCATTCCATTCCACTCCACATTCCATTCCACATTCCATTCCATTCCATTCTGCATACCATTCAATTCCGTAAAACATTAAATTCCATTCCATTCCACCTTCCATTCAATTCCATTCCACGTTCCATTCCATTCCATTCCACTTTCCATTATACATTCCATTCCAATCCTTTCCATATCCCATTCCATTCCATTCCACATTTCTTTCCATTCCATTCCACTTTCCTTTCCACTAAATTCCACAATCTATTCCAGATTCCATTCCATTCCACTTTCCATTCCACATTACTTTACACATTCCATTCCATTCCACGTTCTTTTCCACTTTCCGTTCCACTTTCAATTCCGCATCCCTTTCCATTCCATTCCACATTCCATTCCACATTCCATTCCATTCCAATCCACTTTCCATTCCATTTCATTTCACATTCCATTTCACATTCCATTGCATTTCATTCCACATTCTATTCCACAATCCATTCCACATTCATTGCATTCCACTTTGCATTCCACATTCCATTGCATTCCATGCTCCATTACACATTTCATTCCACATTCCATTTCATTCCACTTTCCATTCCACATTCCATTCCACGTTCCATTCCACATTCCTTTCCATGTTCCATTCCAAATTCCATTCCTTTGCATTCCACGTTCCATTCCACATTCAATCAATTTCCTTCCACGTTCCATTCCATTTCATTCCACATTTCATTCGACATTCCTTTGCATTCCGTTCCACATGCCATTCCTCATTCCATTCCATTCCATTCCACATTCCATTCCATTCCACGTTCCATTCCACATTCCATTCCATTCCACATTCCATTACACATTCCATCCCACATTCCATTCCATTCCACTTTCCATCACACATTCCATTCCCCGTTCAATTCCATGTTACATTCCATTGCATTCCATGTTCCATTCCACATTCCATTCCACATTCCTTTACATTCCATTCCACATTCTATTTCATTCCATTCCACCTTCCATTCCACATTCCGTTCCATTCCACTTTCTCTTCCTCATTCCATTACATTGCATTCCACATTCCATTCCATTCCATTCCACATTCCATTCCATTGCATTCCACAATCCTTTCCACATTCTATTCCACATTCAATTCCACTTTCCATTCGTCATTCTATTCCACATTCCATTCCATGTTCCATTGCGCGTTCCCTTCCACGTTCCATTCCTCGTTCGATTCCTCATTCCATTCCATATTCCATTCCTCATTCCATTTCATTCCATTCCACATTCCATTCCATTCCATTTGATTCCACTTTCCATTCCATTCCATTCCACATACCGTTCAAAATTACATTCCATTCCACTCCACATTCCATTCCTTTCCATTCTACATTCCATTCCATTCCGCATTTCATTCCCTTCCTTTCCACGTTACATTCCATTCCATTCCACATTCCATTCCTTTCCACATTCCATTCCATTCCATTCCACATTATATGTAACATTCCATTCCACGTTGCATTCCACGTTCTATTCCACGTTCCATTTCAAGTTCCAATCCGCGTTCCATTCCACGTTCCATTCCACTTTCCACTCTACTTTCCATTACACGTTCCATTTCACTTTCCTTTCCATTACGTTCCATATTCCATTCCACATTTCATTCCATTCCATTCCACATTACATTCCGTATTCCATTCCATTCCATTCAATACTGCATTCCATTCCATTCCTTAGTCAATTCCATTCCATTCCACATTGCATAACGCATTCCATTCCATTCCATTCCACTTTGAATTCCATTCCTTTCCACGTTCGATTCCTCTTTCCATTACACGTTGCATTCCACGATCCATTCAACTTTTCATTCCACGTTCCATTCAATGTTCCATTCCACATTTCATTCCATTCCATTTCATATTCTATTTCACATTCCATTCCATTCCACTGTACATTATATTTCACATTCCATTCCATTCCATTCCACATTCCAGTCCATTCTATTTAACTTTACATTCCACATTCCATTCCACATTCCATTTCATTCCATTCCACACTCCATTCCATTCCAATCCCCATTCCATTCCATTCCATTTCACATTCCATTCCATTCCATTCTTCATTCCATTCCATTCCATTCCCCATTTGAATCCTTTCAATTCCACATTCCATTCTATTCTATTCCATTCCCCATTCCATTCCATTTCCCATTCCATTACATCCCATTCCATTCCTTTCCACAATGCATTCCGTTTCACTTTGCATATCATTCCTTTACAATTTCCATTCCTTTTCATTGCATTCCTTTCCACTTTCCATTCCACATTCCATTCCATTCCATTCCACATTCCATTCCCTTCCAATCCACATTCCATTCCATTCCATTTCACATTCCATTCGTTTCCATTCCATTCCATTCCATTCCATTCCATTCCAGATTGCATTCCATTCCATTCCACATGCTATTCCATATTCCAATCCATTCCATTTCCCATTCCAGTCAATTCCATTTCACATTCCATTCCATTCCATTCCACATTGCATTGCATTCCATTCCACTTTCCATTCCATATTCCATTCCGTTCCATTTCACATTCCATTCCTTGCCACTCAACACTCCATTCAATTCCATTCCACATTCCATTCCATTCCATTCCACATTCCTTTCACTTCCATTCCACATTCCATTACATTACATTCGGCATTGCAATCCATTCCATTCCACTTTCCATTCCACATTCAATTCCACGTTCCATTTCACGTTCCATTCCAAGTTCCATTCCACGTTGCATTCCACGTTCCATTCCACGTTCCATTACACATTCCAGTCCACGTTCCTTTCCACGTTTGATTATACGTTCATTTCCACATTCCAAACCACATTCGTTTTCGCGTTCCATTCCACGTTCCATTCCATTTTTCATTCCATTCCATTTCATATTCCATTCCACATTCCATTTCATTCCATTCCACATTCCATTCCATATTACATTCCATTCCATTCCACGTTGCATTCCATTTGATTTCAAATTCCATTCCATTGTTTTCCATTCCATTTCACTTTCCATTCCATTCCATTCCACATTCCTTTCCACTACATTCCATTCCACATTCCATTCCACATTACATTCCAGGTTCCATTCCACGTTACATTCCACATTCCTTTCCACGTTCCACTCCACGTTCCTTTCCTCATTCCATTCCACGTTCCTTTCCGCGTTCCATTCCACGTTCCGTTCCATTATTCATTCCATTTCATTTCGTATTCCATTGCACATTACATTCCATTCCATTCCACATTCCATTCCACTTTACATTCCCTTCCATTCCACATTACATCCCATTTGATATCAAATTCCATTCCATTGCATTCCATTCCATTTCATTTTCCATTCCATTCCATTCCACATTCCTTTCCATTACATTGCATTCCACATTCCTTTCCACATTAGATTGCAGGTTCCTTTAGACCTTCCATTCCATTCCATTCCACATTCCATTCTATTTCATTCCACTTTGCATTCCGCATTGCATTCCATTCCATTCCACGTTCCTTTACATTCCATTCCGTTCCATTCTATATTCCATTCCATTCCTTCCACATTCCGTTCCACATTCCATTACATTGCATTACACATTCCATTCCATTCCATTCCACATTCCATTAATTTCCATTCCTCATTCCATTCCATGTTCCTTTCCACATTCCATTTCACGTTCCTTTCCACGTTCCAATCCACATTACATTCTGCGTTCCATTCCACTTTCCATTCCGCATTCCATTCCTTTCCACGTTCCATTTCATTCTGTTCCACATTCCATTACATTCCCTTCCATTCCATTCCACATCACATTCAACATTCCATTCCAATCCATTCCACATTCCATTCTACATTCCATTCCATGTTCCATACCATGTTCCATTCAACTTTCAATTCAACATTCCATTCCATTCCATTCCAGATTCCATTCCACATTCCATTCCATCCCACATTCCATTCCATTCCATTTCACATTCTATTCCATTGTATTCCACTCGATATTCCATTCCATTCCATTCCACAATTCATTCCTCATTCCATTCCATTCCATTTCACATTACTTTCCACGTTGCATTTCACATTTCATTCCACATTCCATTCCATTCCATTCCACTTTCCATTCCACCTTCCATTCCACATTCCATCCCATTGCATTCCACATTCCATTCCATCCCTTTATACATTCTATTCCATTCCATTCCACGTTCCATTCCATTCCCTTCCACATTCAATTCCATTACTTTCCATGTTCAATTCCACATTCCATTTTACATTCCATTCTATTCCATTCCACTTACCATTCCACATTCCATTCCTCATTCCATTCCCTTCCATTCCATTTCACTTTCCATTCCATTCCTTTCCACATTCCATTCCACGTTCCATTCCACGTTCCATTCCACGTTCCACTCCGCGATCCATTACACGGTCCATTCCACGTTAAAGTCCACTTTCAATTCCACGTTCCATTTCACGTTCCTTTTCATTGCATGCCAAGTTCCATTGCATATTCCATTCCATTCCATTGCACATTCCATTCCATTCCATATTCCACTCCAATTTCCATTCCATTCCATTCCACATTCCATTTCATGCAATTGCACATTCGATTCCATGCCATTCCACATTCCATTCCATGCCATTCCACATTCAATTCCATTCTATTCCACTTTCCATTCAATTCCATCCTATA
This sequence comes from Pongo pygmaeus, assembly GCF_028885625.2. Lineage (NCBI taxonomy): Eukaryota > Metazoa > Chordata > Mammalia > Primates > Hominidae > Pongo > Pongo pygmaeus. Next base: position 5,530,276 of record NC_085931.1, read on the forward strand.
TTCCATTCCATTCCAGACCACATTCCACTCCATGTCATTCCATTAAACATTGCATTTGATTCCTCATTCCATTTCATTCCATTGCACATTCTATTCCATTCCATTCCATATTATATTCCATTCCATTCCAAATTAAATTGCATGCCATTCTACATTCCATTACATATTCCATTCCACGCCATTCCAGATTCCGTTACACATTCCATACCATTCCAATCCACATTCCATTCCATTCCATTCCTTTCCAGTCCACTTTCTATTCCATTCATCTCCTTTCCACATTCCTTTCCGTTCCTCATTCCATTCCATTCCACATACCATTCCATTCAATTTCACATTCCATTCCATTGCATTCCATACCAATCCACATTTCATTCCATTCCATTCCATTCCACATTCCACTCCACATCGCATTACAATTCATTCCACATTCCATTCCTTTTCATTCCAAATTTCATCCCACATTCCATTCCGCGTTCCATTCCACATTCCATTCCATTCCATTCCACATTTGATTCCACTCCATTCCACATTGCATTCCATTCCATTCCACATTCCATTCCATTCCATTTCACATTCCATTCCATTCCATTATATTCCATTCCAAATTCCATTCCACATTCAATTCAATTCCCTTCCACATTCCATTCCATTACATTCCTCTTTCCATTCCATTCCCCATTCTATTCCACATTCAGTTCCACATTCCATTCCATTCCATTCCACAATCCATTCCATTCCATTCCATTCCATTCCACATTCCATTTCATTCCATTCCACTTTCCATTCAATATACCATTCCAATCCATTCCACATTCCTTTCCATTCCATTCCACATTCCATTCAATTCCATCGCACATTCCATTCCAAATCCCGTTACATTCAATTCCACATTCCAATCCACAACTTTCCATTTCACATTCCATTCCATTCCATTCCACATTCCATTGCATTCCGTTTCATTCCATTCCACATTGCATTCCACTTTCCTTCCCATTCCATTCCACATTCCATGGCACGTTACACTCAATTTCATTTCATGTTCCATTCCATTCCATTCCATTCCATTCCATTCCATTCTACATTCCATTCCATTACGTTGCATTCCCTTCTACATTCCATTCCACATGCCATTCCACTTCATTTCACATTCCTTTAAATTCCTTTCCATTCCAATCCTCATTTGGTTCCCATTGCATTCCAGGATCCATTCCACATTTCGTGCCATGTTCCATTCCATGTCCATTCCACGTTCCATTCAATTGCATTCTACGTTCCTTTCCATGTTCCTTTCCATTCCATTCAACGTACCATTCCACTTTCCATGCCACGTTCCATTCCATGTTCCACTTCACTTTCCATTCCATAGCATGCCAAGTTCCATTCCATATTCCATTCCATTCCATTGCACATTCCATTCCATTCCATTCCATTCCATTCCACATTCCATTCCACTTTCCATTCCATTTCATTCCACTTTCCATTCCATGCCATTCCATATTCCATTCCATGCCATTCCACATTCCATTGCATGCCATTCCACATTCCATTCCATTCCATTCCACTTTCCATTCCATCCCATCCCACATTCCATTCCATTCCACATTAAATTCCATTTCATTCCATTCCACATTCCATTCCATTCCACTTTCCATTCCATGCCATTCCACATTCCATTCCATTCCATCCCACATTCCATTCCATTCCACATTAAATTCCATTTCATTCCATTCCACATTCCATTCCATTCCACTTTCCATGCCATGCCATTCCACATTTCATTCCATTCCACATTCCATTCCATTCCACTTTCCATGCCATGCCATTCCACATTTCATTCCATTCCATTCCATCCCACATTCCATTCCATTCCACATTAAATTCCATTTCATTCCATTCCACATTCCATTCCATTCCACATTCCATTCCAGATTTCATTCCACATTCCATTCCATTCCATTCCACATTCCATTACCCATTCCATTCCATGACATTCTAGTTTCCATTCCACTCCATTCCAGTTTCCATTCCACATTCCATTCCATTCAAATCCACATTCCATTCCATTGCAATCCACATTCCATTGTATTCCATTCCATTCCGGTCCACTTTCTATTCCATTCAATTCCATTCCTCATCCCTTTTCATTCCATATTCCATTCCATTCCACATTCCATTCCATTCTACTCCTTAAAAGTCCACATTCCATTCCATTCCATTCCATTTCACATTCCATTCACGTTCCATTTTTCGTTCCATTCCGCATTCCATTCTACGTTTCATTCAACTTTCACTTCCACATTCCATTCCATTATATTCCACGATCCATTCCACGTTCCTTTACATTGCATTCCACGTCCAATTCCTCGTTCCATTCCACTTCCCTTTCCACTTTCCATTCCATTTCATTCCACCCTACATTCCACTTTCTATTCCATGTTACATTCCATTCAATTCCACGTTCCACTCCACGTTCCATTCCATGTTCAATTAAATTTCATTCCACCTTCCTTTCCACGTCCCACTCCACATTCCATTGCATTCCATTCCACGTTCTTTTGTGCATTCCATTCCATTGCATTCTACATTCCATTGCACATTTCATTCAATTCCATTCCACATTCCATTACCTTCCTTTCCATATTGTATTCCACTGCATTCCACATTCCATTTCACATTAAATTCCATTCCATTCTAGATTCTATTCCACATTCCATTCGATTCCATTCCACTTTTCATTACACATAGCATTCTATTCCATTCCACATTCCATTCCATTCCATTCCATTCTATATTGCTTTCCATTAAATTCCTTTTCATTCCATTCCACATTGCATTCCATTCTATTCCACTTTCCATTCCACTTTCCATTCCATTCCTTTCTACATTGCATTGCATTCTATTACACGTTCCTTTCCACTTTCCATTCCATTCCATTCCACATTCCATTCCATTCCATTCCACATTCTATTCCATTCCATTCCAGAACACATTCCACTCCTCATTGCATTACATTCCATTACACATACCGTTCCATATCATATTCCATTGATTTCCACATTCCACTCCATTCCATTACAAATTCCATTCCATTCTATTCCGTTCTACTTTCCGTTCCATTACATTCGGCATTCCATTCCCTTCCATCATTCTATTCCACATTCCATTCCATTCCAATCCACATTGCATTCCATTCCATTTCATACTCCATTCCATTTCGTTCCTCATTCCATTCCATTACATTCCATTCCATGTTCCATTCCGTTACATTCTTCATTCCATTCCATAATCCATTCCACACTCAATTCCTTTCGACGTTCAATTCCACTTTCCATTCCCCATTCCATTCCATTCCATGTTCCATTCCACTTTCCATATCACGTTCCATACCACAGTCCATTCCATTCCATTCCACGTTTCATTCCACAATTCATTCCATTCCATTCCACATTCCATTCCGTTTTATTCCACATTCCTTTCGACATTCCATTCCATTCTATTCCACATAGCATTCCACATTCATTTCCACAATTCATTCGTCTTTCCATTCCATTCCACATTCCATTTCACATTCCATTGCACATTCCATTGCATTCAACGTTGCATTCAAGATTCCATTAAACGTTCCAATCCACATTCCATTCCATGTTCCATTCAACATTCCATTCCATTCCATTCCATTCCACATTCTATTCCATTCCATTCCACGATCTATTCCACATTCCATTGCATTCCATTCCACATTCCATTCCACATTCCATTCTATTCGATTTCACATTCCATTCTATTCCATTTCACATTCCATTCCATTCCATTCTGCATTCCATTTCATTCCATTTCACTTTCCATTCCATTCCATTCTGCATTACTTTCCACATTCTTTCATTTCCATTTATCATTCCATTCCATTCCACAATCCATTCCATATTCCATTCAATTCCACTCCACATTCTATTCCAAATTCCATTCCATTCCTTTCCACATTCCATTCCATGCCATTCCACATTCCATTCCATTCCACCTTCCATTCCATTCAGCATTCCTTTCCGTTCAATTCCACATTCCATTCCATTCCAAGTTCCATTCCATTCCATTCCATTCCATTCCACATTCCATTCCACTACATTCAACATTGCATTCCATTCCATTTGACTTTCCTGTCCATTCCATTCCACTTTCATTCCATTCCATTCTACTTTCCATTCCATTCCATCCGACTTTCCATTCCATTCCATCCCATTCCATTTCACATTCCATTCCAATCCATTCCCCTTTCCATCCCATTCTGTTCCACATTCCATTCCATTCATTCCACATTCCATTCCATTCCACATTCCATTGAATTCCATTCTGTTCCATTCCACAGTCCATTCCGTTCCACATTCAGTTTCATTCCATTCCATTCCACATTTCGTTCCATTCCCTACCACATTGTATTCCATTCCATTCTACATTCCATTCCATTCCATTCCACATTCCATTCCATTCCATTCCACGATCCATTACATTCAATTCCATTTCACATTCCTTTCCATTCCATTTGACATTCCATTCTATTCCATTCCACGTTCCATTCCATTCCAATCCACGTTCCATTGAATTCCATTCCACGTTCCATTACTTTCAATTGCGTTCCGCATTCCATTCCATTCCTTTTCACATTCCATTCCATTCTTTCCAAGATCCCTTCCATTGAATTCCATTCCACATTCCATTCCATTCAATTCCACATTCCATTGCATTCCATTCCAAAATGCATTCCACTTTCCATTCCATTTCACATTCCATTCCAAATTCCACTCCAGGTTCCATTCCATTCCACGTTCCATTCCACTTCCCTTTTCACGTTACATTCAACATTCCATTTCATTCCATTCCGCATTTCATTCCACATGCCATTCCATTCCATTCCAGATTCCATTCCATTCCATTCCATTCCATTCTACTTTCCATTCCATTCCATTCCACGTTCCATTCAATTCCACATTCCATTCCATTCCATTCCATATTCCATTCCAATCCATTCTACATTCTATTCCCCATTCCATTCCATTCCATGCCACGTTCCATTATGTTCCATTCCATTCAACAATCCATTCCATATTAATTTCCATATGACGTTTCATTCAACATTCCATTCCATATTACATTGCATTCCATGTTCCATTCCACCTTCCATTCCACATTCCATTCCACCTTCCATTCCACCTTCCATTCCACATTTCATTCCATTCCTTTCCAAGTTCCAGTCCACTTTCCATTTCACTTTCCATTCCACATTCGATTCCATTCCATTCCGGTTTCCATTCCACATTCCATTCCATGCCATTCCACATTCAATTCCATGCCATTGCTCTTTTCATTCCATTCCATTCCACATTCAATTCCATTCCATTCCACATTCTTTCCATGGCTTTCCTCTTTCCATTCCACATTTCATTCCATTCAATTCCACATTCCATTACACATTCCATTCCGGGCCATTCCAGTTTCCACTACGCATTCCATTCCATTCCAATCCAAATTCCATTCCATTCCATTGTATTCCAGTCCACTTTCCATTCCATTCAATTCAATTCCGCATTCCTTTCCATTCCACATTCCATTATATTCCGCATTCCTTATCATTCCATTCCACATTCCATTCCATTCCAATCCAAATTACATTCCTTTCCATTGCATTTCAGTCCGCTTTCCATTCCATTCAATTCCATTCCGCATTCCTTTCCATTCCACATTCCATTCCATTCCACTTTCATTTCCATTCCATTCCACATGCCATTCCGTTGATTCCCTACCTTTCCTAATTCCATTCCATTCCATTCCATTACACATTCCAATCCACTTTATTCCACGTACCATTCCATCGCATTCCACGTTCCATTCCATTTAATTCCACTTCCCATTCCGGATTCCATTCCACTTTCGATTCACGTTCCATTCCACATTCCATTCCGCATCCCATTCTAAGTTCCATTCCACGTTCAATTCCACATTCCATTCCAGTACATTTCAAATTCCATTCCACTTTCCTTTCCACGTTCCATTACATTCCATTCCACGTTCCATTCCTCGTTCCATTCCACTTTCCATTCCACGTTCCATTCTATTACATTCCACTTTACTTTCCACTTTCTATTCCATGTTACATTACATTCAATTCCACGTTCCATTCCACGATCTATTATATGTTCCATTCCAGTCCATTTCACCTTCCATTCCCCGTTCCATTCTACATTCCATTCCATTCCGTTCCATTTTCCATTGCACGTTCCATTTCATTGCATTCCACACGCCATTGCACTTTCCATTCCATTCCATTCCACATTCCATTCCATTCCATTCCACATTCCATTCCATTCCATTCCATTCCACATTCCATTACATTCAATTCCACATTCCCTTCCATTCCATTCCACATTCTATTTCGCATTCTGTTACATTCCATTCCAGATTCCATTCAACATTCCATTCCATTGCATTTCGCTTTGCATTCCAAATAGCATTCCATTCCATTCCACATTCCATCCCATTCCATTCAGCGTTCCTTTTCCTTCCTTTCCATTCCATTCTATTCGAAATTGCATTCCATTCCCTTCCATTCCATTCCACATTCTATTCTATTTCCATTCCATTGCATTCCACATTCCGTTCCGCAGTCCCTTCCAGTTCTTTCCACTTTCCATTCCACTTTCCTTTCCATTCTATCCCATTCCACTTTCCTTTCCATTCCATTACACATTCCATTCCATTCCATTTCACATTCCATTCCGTTCCACAATCCATTACATTTTCCATTCCATTGCACAGTCCATACCATATTCCATTCCACATTCCATTCCATTCCAGGATCCATTTTACTTTCCATTCCACATTCCACCCCATTACACCTTCCACTCCAATTTCCATTCCTTTCTTTACCAGGTTCTATTCCATATTCCATTCCATTCCATCCATTTCCACATTCCATTTCCTTCCATTCCACGTTCCATTCCACATTCCATTCCATCCCTTTCCGCATTCCATTCCATTCCATTCCACATTCCATTCCACATTCCACTCCACTCCATTTAACTTTTCAGTCCATTCCATTCCATTCCAATTTCCATTCCACATTCCCCTCCATTCCATTTCATATTCCATTGCATTCCTTTCTATTCCATTCCATTCCACATTCCATTCCATTCCACATTCCATTCCACAAGCCATTCGTCTCCATTTCATGTTCCATTAAATTCCATTCCATTCCATTCCACATTCCATTCCAATTCCATTTCACTTTCCATTCCACGTTCCATTCCATTTTCCATTCCACGTGCCATTCCACAGTGCATTCCACATTTCATTCTATTACATTCCATAACACATTCCACATTCCATTCTATTCCATTCGACATTCCATTCCACTTTCAATTCTATTCCATTCCACATTCCATTCGATTCTTTCCACATTTCTTTCCATTCCATTTCACTTTCCATTCTACGTTCCATTCCACTTTCCATTACGCAATCCATTCCAGGTTCCATTCCACATTCCATTCTACATTCCATTACGCGTTCCATTTCATTCCATTCCTCGTTACATTCCACATTCCATTGCATTCTGTTCCATTTATCACTCCATTCCATTCCACACTCCGTTCCATTCCATTCCACTTGCCATTCCACATTCCATTCCATTGTATTTCACTTTCGTTTCCACATTCCATTCCATTCCATTCCACACTCCATTGCACATTCCATTCCATTCCATTCCACATTGCGTTCCACATTCAATTACACAATCCATTCCACAATCCACTGCAATCCATGTTCCATTTCACATTCCATTCCACATTCCAATTTATTTCACGTTCCATTCCACATACCATTCAACGTTCCATTACACATTCAATTCAATTCCATTCCATTCCATTCCTCTTTCCATTCCATTCCACATTCTATTCCACAATTGATTCCAGATTCCATTCAATTCTATTCCACATTCCATTCCTTTCCACTCCATTCCACATTGCATTCCATTCCAATCCATTCCACATTCCTTTCCATTCCATTCTATATTCCATTCAATTCCATTCCACATTCGATTCCACATTCCATTCCATTCCATTCCACATTCCATTGCATTTAATTCCATTCCACATTCCATTACATTTCATTCCATTCCACATTCCACTCCATTCCACTTTCCGTTACATTCGATTCCACTTTCCATTTCATTCCATTCCACTTTCCATTCCGCACTCCATTCCACATTGCATTCCACATTCCATTCCGAGTTCCATTCCAATCCATTCCACATTCCTTTCCATTCCATTCCACTTTCCATTCAATTCCATTCCACATTCCATTCCAAATCCCATTCCATTTCAATCCATATTCCAATCCACATTCAATTATGTTCCAATTCACATTCCATTCCATTCCAATCCATTCCACATTGCATTCCATTCCATTCCACATTCCATTCTACGTTCCATTCCACATTCCATTGCAGATTCCATTCCACGTTCCATTCCACATTCGTTTCTAAGTTCCATTACATGTTCCGTTCCATTCCATTCCTCGTTACATTCCATATTCCATTCCACGTTACATTCCATATTCCATTCCATTTCATTACAGGTTCCATTCCATTCCTTTCCACATTCCATTCCATTCTTTTTGACGTTCATTTCCCCGTTTCATTCCAGTTTCCATTCCACATTCCATTCAACGTTCCATTCCATTCCATCCCACGTTACATTCCATTGTTTTCCACGTTCCATTCCACATTCCATTTCTCATTCGATTCCACCTTCCATTCCATTCCATTCCATTCCATTCCACATTCCATTGCTTTCCATTCCAATTTCATTTCCCTTCAATTCCGCATTCCATTCCATTCTATTCCACATTGCATTCTAAACCATTGCGCATTCTATTCCATTCCATTACATTCCACTTTCGATTCCATTGTATTCCACTTTCCATTCCATTCCATTCCACATTCCATTACCTTCCATTCCACCTTCTATTCCGTTGCATTCGACATTCCATTCCTTTCCATTCCTCATTCGATTCCACATTCCATTACCTTCCATTCCACATTCGATTCCACATTACATTACCTTTCATTCCACTTTCTTTTCCATTCAATTTCACATTCCATTCCACGTTCCATTCCACGTTCCTTTTAGCGTTCCCTTCCATTCCATTCCATTTCATTCCGGATTCCATTCCGTTCCATTCCGCATTCTATCCCACATTTCATTCCATTCCATTCCACATTTCATTCCTCATTACTTTCCATTCCTTTCCACTTTCCACTCCATTACATTCCACATTCCATTACATAACACTCCATTCCACATTGCAATTCACATTCAATTCCACGTTCCAATGTAATTTCCATTCCATTCCATTCCCCATTCCATTCCACTTTCTATTCCATTCCATTCTACATTCCATTCCACATTCCATTCCATTGAACGCCACATTCCATTCCATTACATTACACATTCCACTCCATTCCATTCTACATTACATTGCACATTGCATTCCATTCCTTTCCACATTCCATTCCATTCCATTCAATTCCACATTTCATTCCATTCCATTCCTTTCCACTTTCCATTCCCGTTCATTCTACTTTCCAATTCACATTCAATTCCTTTCCATTCGACATTCAATTCCTTTCCATTCCATTCCACATTTCATTCCTATCCATTCCATTCCAGATTCCATTCCATTCCATTCCACATTCCATTGCAGTCCATTACATTCCACAATCCATTTCTTTCCATTCCACATTCAATTCTATTCCATTCCACATTCCATTCTGCATTCCATTCCATTCCACTCCACATTCCATTCCACATTCCATTCCATTCCATTCTGCATACCATTCAATTCCGTAAAACATTAAATTCCATTCCATTCCACCTTCCATTCAATTCCATTCCACGTTCCATTCCATTCCATTCCACTTTCCATTATACATTCCATTCCAATCCTTTCCATATCCCATTCCATTCCATTCCACATTTCTTTCCATTCCATTCCACTTTCCTTTCCACTAAATTCCACAATCTATTCCAGATTCCATTCCATTCCACTTTCCATTCCACATTACTTTACACATTCCATTCCATTCCACGTTCTTTTCCACTTTCCGTTCCACTTTCAATTCCGCATCCCTTTCCATTCCATTCCACATTCCATTCCACATTCCATTCCATTCCAATCCACTTTCCATTCCATTTCATTTCACATTCCATTTCACATTCCATTGCATTTCATTCCACATTCTATTCCACAATCCATTCCACATTCATTGCATTCCACTTTGCATTCCACATTCCATTGCATTCCATGCTCCATTACACATTTCATTCCACATTCCATTTCATTCCACTTTCCATTCCACATTCCATTCCACGTTCCATTCCACATTCCTTTCCATGTTCCATTCCAAATTCCATTCCTTTGCATTCCACGTTCCATTCCACATTCAATCAATTTCCTTCCACGTTCCATTCCATTTCATTCCACATTTCATTCGACATTCCTTTGCATTCCGTTCCACATGCCATTCCTCATTCCATTCCATTCCATTCCACATTCCATTCCATTCCACGTTCCATTCCACATTCCATTCCATTCCACATTCCATTACACATTCCATCCCACATTCCATTCCATTCCACTTTCCATCACACATTCCATTCCCCGTTCAATTCCATGTTACATTCCATTGCATTCCATGTTCCATTCCACATTCCATTCCACATTCCATTACATTCCATTCCACATTCTATTTCATTCCATTCCACCTTCCATTCCACATTCCGTTCCATTCCACTTTCTCTTCCTCATTCCATTACATTGCATTCCACATTCCATTCCATTCCATTCCACATTCCATTCCATTGCATTCCACAATCCTTTCCACATTCTATTCCACATTCAATTCCACTTTCCATTCGTCATTCTATTCCACATTCCATTCCATGTTCCATTGCGCGTTCCCTTCCACGTTCCATTCCTCGTTCGATTCCTCATTCCATTCCATATTCCATTCCTCATTCCATTTCATTCCATTCCACATTCCATTCCATTCCATTTGATTCCACTTTCCATTCCATTCCATTCCACATACCGTTCAAAATTACATTCCATTCCACTCCACATTCCATTCCTTTCCATTCTACATTCCATTCCATTCCGCATTTCATTCCCTTCCTTTCCACGTTACATTCCATTCCATTCCACATTCCATTCCTTTCCACATTCCATTCCATTCCATTCCACATTATATGTAACATTCCATTCCACGTTGCATTCCACGTTCTATTCCACGTTCCATTTCAAGTTCCAATCCGCGTTCCATTCCACGTTCCATTCCACTTTCCACTCTACTTTCCATTACACGTTCCATTTCACTTTCCTTTCCATTACGTTCCATATTCCATTCCACATTTCATTCCATTCCATTCCACATTACATTCCGTATTCCATTCCATTCCATTCAATACTGCATTCCATTCCATTCCTTAGTCAATTCCATTCCATTCCACATTGCATAACGCATTCCATTCCATTCCATTCCACTTTGAATTCCATTCCTTTCCACGTTCGATTCCTCTTTCCATTACACGTTGCATTCCACGATCCATTCAACTTTTCATTCCACGTTCCATTCAATGTTCCATTCCACATTTCATTCCATTCCATTTCATATTCTATTTCACATTCCATTCCATTCCACTGTACATTATATTTCACATTCCATTCCATTCCATTCCACATTCCAGTCCATTCTATTTAACTTTACATTCCACATTCCATTCCACATTCCATTTCATTCCATTCCACACTCCATTCCATTCCAATCCCCATTCCATTCCATTCCATTTCACATTCCATTCCATTCCATTCTTCATTCCATTCCATTCCATTCCCCATTTGAATCCTTTCAATTCCACATTCCATTCTATTCTATTCCATTCCCCATTCCATTCCATTTCCCATTCCATTACATCCCATTCCATTCCTTTCCACAATGCATTCCGTTTCACTTTGCATATCATTCCTTTACAATTTCCATTCCTTTTCATTGCATTCCTTTCCACTTTCCATTCCACATTCCATTCCATTCCATTCCACATTCCATTCCCTTCCAATCCACATTCCATTCCATTCCATTTCACATTCCATTCGTTTCCATTCCATTCCATTCCATTCCATTCCATTCCAGATTGCATTCCATTCCATTCCACATGCTATTCCATATTCCAATCCATTCCATTTCCCATTCCAGTCAATTCCATTTCACATTCCATTCCATTCCATTCCACATTGCATTGCATTCCATTCCACTTTCCATTCCATATTCCATTCCGTTCCATTTCACATTCCATTCCTTGCCACTCAACACTCCATTCAATTCCATTCCACATTCCATTCCATTCCATTCCACATTCCTTTCACTTCCATTCCACATTCCATTACATTACATTCGGCATTGCAATCCATTCCATTCCACTTTCCATTCCACATTCAATTCCACGTTCCATTTCACGTTCCATTCCAAGTTCCATTCCACGTTGCATTCCACGTTCCATTCCACGTTCCATTACACATTCCAGTCCACGTTCCTTTCCACGTTTGATTATACGTTCATTTCCACATTCCAAACCACATTCGTTTTCGCGTTCCATTCCACGTTCCATTCCATTTTTCATTCCATTCCATTTCATATTCCATTCCACATTCCATTTCATTCCATTCCACATTCCATTCCATATTACATTCCATTCCATTCCACGTTGCATTCCATTTGATTTCAAATTCCATTCCATTGTTTTCCATTCCATTTCACTTTCCATTCCATTCCATTCCACATTCCTTTCCACTACATTCCATTCCACATTCCATTCCACATTACATTCCAGGTTCCATTCCACGTTACATTCCACATTCCTTTCCACGTTCCACTCCACGTTCCTTTCCTCATTCCATTCCACGTTCCTTTCCGCGTTCCATTCCACGTTCCGTTCCATTATTCATTCCATTTCATTTCGTATTCCATTGCACATTACATTCCATTCCATTCCACATTCCATTCCACTTTACATTCCCTTCCATTCCACATTACATCCCATTTGATATCAAATTCCATTCCATTGCATTCCATTCCATTTCATTTTCCATTCCATTCCATTCCACATTCCTTTCCATTACATTGCATTCCACATTCCTTTCCACATTAGATTGCAGGTTCCTTTAGACCTTCCATTCCATTCCATTCCACATTCCATTCTATTTCATTCCACTTTGCATTCCGCATTGCATTCCATTCCATTCCACGTTCCTTTACATTCCATTCCGTTCCATTCTATATTCCATTCCATTCCTTCCACATTCCGTTCCACATTCCATTACATTGCATTACACATTCCATTCCATTCCATTCCACATTCCATTAATTTCCATTCCTCATTCCATTCCATGTTCCTTTCCACATTCCATTTCACGTTCCTTTCCACGTTCCAATCCACATTACATTCTGCGTTCCATTCCACTTTCCATTCCGCATTCCATTCCTTTCCACGTTCCATTTCATTCTGTTCCACATTCCATTACATTCCCTTCCATTCCATTCCACATCACATTCAACATTCCATTCCAATCCATTCCACATTCCATTCTACATTCCATTCCATGTTCCATACCATGTTCCATTCAACTTTCGATTCAACATTCCATTCCATTCCATTCCAGATTCCATTCCACATTCCATTCCATCCCACATTCCATTCCATTCCATTTCACATTCTATTCCATTGTATTCCACTCGATATTCCATTCCATTCCATTCCACAATTCATTCCTCATTCCATTCCATTCCATTTCACATTACTTTCCACGTTGCATTTCACATTTCATTCCACATTCCATTCCATTCCATTCCACTTTCCATTCCACCTTCCATTCCACATTCCATCCCATTGCATTCCACATTCCATTCCATCCCTTTATACATTCTATTCCATTCCATTCCACGTTCCATTCCATTCCCTTCCACATTCAATTCCATTACTTTCCATGTTCAATTCCACATTCCATTTTACATTCCATTCTATTCCATTCCACTTACCATTCCACATTCCATTCCTCATTCCATTCCCTTCCATTCCATTTCACTTTCCATTCCATTCCTTTCCACATTCCATTCCACGTTCCATTCCACGTTCCATTCCACGTTCCACTCCGCGATCCATTACACGGTCCATTCCACGTTAAAGTCCACTTTCAATTCCACGTTCCATTTCACGTTCCTTTTCATTGCATGCCAAGTTCCATTGCATATTCCATTCCATTCCATTGCACATTCCATTCCATTCCATATTCCACTCCAATTTCCATTCCATTCCATTCCACATTCCATTTCATGCAATTGCACATTCGATTCCATGCCATTCCACATTCCATTCCATGCCATTCCACATTCAATTCCATTCTATTCCACTTTCCATTCAATTCCATCCTATATTCCATTCCATTCCAGACCACATTCCACTCCATGTCATTCCATTAAACATTGCATTTGATTCCTCATTCCATTTCATTCCATTGCACATTCTATTCCATTCCATTCCATATTATATTCCATTCCATTCCAAATTAAATTGCATGCCATTCTACATTCCATTACATATTCCATTCCACGCCATTCCAGATTCCGTTACACATTCCATACCATTCCAATCCACATTCCATTCCATTCCATTCCTTTCCAGTCCACTTTCTATTCCATTCATCTCCTTTCCACATTCCTTTCCGTTCCTCATTCCATTCCATTCCACATACCATTCCATTCAATTTCACATTCCATTCCATTGCATTCCATACCAATCCACATTTCATTCCATTCCATTCCATTCCACATTCCACTCCACATCGCATTACAATTCATTCCACATTCCATTCCTTTTCATTCCAAATTTCATCCCACATTCCATTCCGCGTTCCATTCCACATTCCATTCCATTCCATTCCACATTTGATTCCACTCCATTCCACATTGCATTCCATTCCATTCCACATTCCATTCCATTCCATTTCACATTCCATTCCATTCCATTATATTCCATTCCAAATTCCATTCCACATTCAATTCAATTCCCTTCCACATTCCATTCCATTACATTCCTCTTTCCATTCCATTCCCCATTCTATTCCACATTCAGTTCCACATTCCATTCCATTCCATTCCACAATCCATTCCATTCCATTCCATTCCATTCCACATTCCATTTCATTCCATTCCACTTTCCATTCAATATACCATTCCAATCCATTCCACATTCCTTTCCATTCCATTCCACATTCCATTCAATTCCATCGCACATTCCATTCCAAATCCCGTTACATTCAATTCCACATTCCAATCCACAACTTTCCATTTCACATTCCATTCCATTCCATTCCACATTCCATTGCATTCCGTTTCATTCCATTCCACATTGCATTCCACTTTCCTTCCCATTCCATTCCACATTCCATGGCACGTTACACTCAATTTCATTTCATGTTCCATTCCATTCCATTCCATTCCATTCCATTCCATTCTACATTCCATTCCATTACGTTGCATTCCCTTCTACATTCCATTCCACATGCCATTCCACTTCATTTCACATTCCTTTAAATTCCTTTCCATTCCAATCCTCATTTGGTTCCCATTGCATTCCAGGATCCATTCCACATTTCGTGCCATGTTCCATTCCATGTCCATTCCACGTTCCATTCAATTGCATTCTACGTTCCTTTCCATGTTCCTTTCCATTCCATTCAACGTACCATTCCACTTTCCATGCCACGTTCCATTCCATGTTCCACTTCACTTTCCATTCCATAGCATGCCAAGTTCCATTCCATATTCCATTCCATTCCATTGCACATTCCATTCCATTCCATTCCATTCCATTCCACATTCCATTCCACTTTCCATTCCATTTCATTCCACTTTCCATTCCATGCCATTCCATATTCCATTCCATGCCATTCCACATTCCATTGCATGCCATTCCACATTCCATTCCATTCCATTCCACTTTCCATTCCATCCCATCCCACATTCCATTCCATTCCACATTAAATTCCATTTCATTCCATTCCACATTCCATTCCATTCCACTTTCCATTCCATGCCATTCCACATTCCATTCCATTCCATCCCACATTCCATTCCATTCCACATTAAATTCCATTTCATTCCATTCCACATTCCATTCCATTCCACTTTCCATGCCATGCCATTCCACATTTCATTCCATTCCACATTCCATTCCATTCCACTTTCCATGCCATGCCATTCCACATTTCATTCCATTCCATTCCATCCCACATTCCATTCCATTCCACATTAAATTCCATTTCATTCCATTCCACATTCCATTCCATTCCACATTCCATTCCAGATTTCATTCCACATTCCATTCCATTCCATTCCACATTCCATTACCCATTCCATTCCATGACATTCTAGTTTCCATTCCACTCCATTCCAGTTTCCATTCCACATTCCATTCCATTCAAATCCACATTCCATTCCATTGCAATCCACATTCCATTGTATTCCATTCCATTCCGGTCCACTTTCTATTCCATTCAATTCCATTCCTCATCCCTTTTCATTCCATATTCCATTCCATTCCACATTCCATTCCATTCTACTCCTTAAAAGTCCACATTCCATTCCATTCCATTCCATTTCACATTCCATTCACGTTCCATTTTTCGTTCCATTCCGCATTCCATTCTACGTTTCATTCAACTTTCACTTCCACATTCCATTCCATTATATTCCACGATCCATTCCACGTTCCTTTACATTGCATTCCACGTCCAATTCCTCGTTCCATTCCACTTCCCTTTCCACTTTCCATTCCATTTCATTCCACCCTACATTCCACTTTCTATTCCATGTTACATTCCATTCAATTCCACGTTCCACTCCACGTTCCATTCCATGTTCAATTAAATTTCATTCCACCTTCCTTTCCACGTCCCACTCCACATTCCATTGCATTCCATTCCACGTTCTTTTGTGCATTCCATTCCATTGCATTCTACATTCCATTGCACATTTCATTCAATTCCATTCCACATTCCATTACCTTCCTTTCCATATTGTATTCCACTGCATTCCACATTCCATTTCACATTAAATTCCATTCCATTCTAGATTCTATTCCACATTCCATTCGATTCCATTCCACTTTTCATTACACATAGCATTCTATTCCATTCCACATTCCATTCCATTCCATTCCATTCTATATTGCTTTCCATTAAATTCCTTTTCATTCCATTCCACATTGCATTCCATTCTATTCCACTTTCCATTCCACTTTCCATTCCATTCCTTTCTACATTGCATTGCATTCTATTACACGTTCCTTTCCACTTTCCATTCCATTCCATTCCACATTCCATTCCATTCCATTCCACATTCTATTCCATTCCATTCCAGAACACATTCCACTCCTCATTGCATTACATTCCATTACACATACCGTTCCATATCATATTCCATTGATTTCCACATTCCACTCCATTCCATTACAAATTCCATTCCATTCTATTCCGTTCTACTTTCCGTTCCATTACATTCGGCATTCCATTCCCTTCCATCATTCTATTCCACATTCCATTCCATTCCAATCCACATTGCATTCCATTCCATTTCATACTCCATTCCATTTCGTTCCTCATTCCATTCCATTACATTCCATTCCATGTTCCATTCCGTTACATTCTTCATTCCATTCCATAATCCATTCCACACTCAATTCCTTTCGACGTTCAATTCCACTTTCCATTCCCCATTCCATTCCATTCCATGTTCCATTCCACTTTCCATATCACGTTCCATACCACAGTCCATTCCATTCCATTCCACGTTTCATTCCACAATTCATTCCATTCCATTCCACATTCCATTCCGTTTTATTCCACATTCCTTTCGACATTCCATTCCATTCTATTCCACATAGCATTCCACATTCATTTCCACAATTCATTCGTCTTTCCATTCCATTCCACATTCCATTTCACATTCCATTGCACATTCCATTGCATTCAACGTTGCATTCAAGATTCCATTAAACGTTCCAATCCACATTCCATTCCATGTTCCATTCAACATTCCATTCCATTCCATTCCATTCCACATTCTATTCCATTCCATTCCACGATCTATTCCACATTCCATTGCATTCCATTCCACATTCCATTCCACATTCCATTCTATTCGATTTCACATTCCATTCTATTCCATTTCACATTCCATTCCATTCCATTCTGCATTCCATTTCATTCCATTTCACTTTCCATTCCATTCCATTCTGCATTACTTTCCACATTCTTTCATTTCCATTTATCATTCCATTCCATTCCACAATCCATTCCATATTCCATTCAATTCCACTCCACATTCTATTCCAAATTCCATTCCATTCCTTTCCACATTCCATTCCATGCCATTCCACATTCCATTCCATTCCACCTTCCATTCCATTCAGCATTCCTTTCCGTTCAATTCCACATTCCATTCCATTCCAAGTTCCATTCCATTCCATTCCATTCCATTCCACATTCCATTCCACTACATTCAACATTGCATTCCATTCCATTTGACTTTCCTGTCCATTCCATTCCACTTTCATTCCATTCCATTCTACTTTCCATTCCATTCCATCCGACTTTCCATTCCATTCCATCCCATTCCATTTCACATTCCATTCCAATCCATTCCCCTTTCCATCCCATTCTGTTCCACATTCCATTCCATTCATTCCACATTCCATTCCATTCCACATTCCATTGAATTCCATTCTGTTCCATTCCACAGTCCATTCCGTTCCACATTCAGTTTCATTCCATTCCATTCCACATTTCGTTCCATTCCCTACCACATTGTATTCCATTCCATTCTACATTCCATTCCATTCCATTCCACATTCCATTCCATTCCATTCCACGATCCATTACATTCAATTCCATTTCACATTCCTTTCCATTCCATTTGACATTCCATTCTATTCCATTCCACGTTCCATTCCATTCCAATCCACGTTCCATTGAATTCCATTCCACGTTCCATTACTTTCAATTGCGTTCCGCATTCCATTCCATTCCTTTTCACATTCCATTCCATTCTTTCCAAGATCCCTTCCATTGAATTCCATTCCACATTCCATTCCATTCAATTCCACATTCCATTGCATTCCATTCCAAAATGCATTCCACTTTCCATTCCATTTCACATTCCATTCCAAATTCCACTCCAGGTTCCATTCCATTCCACGTTCCATTCCACTTCCCTTTTCACGTTACATTCAACATTCCATTTCATTCCATTCCGCATTTCATTCCACATGCCATTCCATTCCATTCCAGATTCCATTCCATTCCATTCCATTCCATTCTACTTTCCATTCCATTCCATTCCACGTTCCATTCAATTCCACATTCCATTCCATTCCATTCCATATTCCATTCCAATCCATTCTACATTCTATTCCCCATTCCATTCCATTCCATGCCACGTTCCATTATGTTCCATTCCATTCAACAATCCATTCCATATTAATTTCCATATGACGTTTCATTCAACATTCCATTCCATATTACATTGCATTCCATGTTCCATTCCACCTTCCATTCCACATTCCATTCCACCTTCCATTCCACCTTCCATTCCACATTTCATTCCATTCCTTTCCAAGTTCCAGTCCACTTTCCATTTCACTTTCCATTCCACATTCGATTCCATTCCATTCCGGTTTCCATTCCACATTCCATTCCATGCCATTCCACATTCAATTCCATGCCATTGCTCTTTTCATTCCATTCCATTCCACATTCAATTCCATTCCATTCCACATTCTTTCCATGGCTTTCCTCTTTCCATTCCACATTTCATTCCATTCAATTCCACATTCCATTACACATTCCATTCCGGGCCATTCCAGTTTCCACTACGCATTCCATTCCATTCCAATCCAAATTCCATTCCATTCCATTGTATTCCAGTCCACTTTCCATTCCATTCAATTCAATTCCGCATTCCTTTCCATTCCACATTCCATTATATTCCGCATTCCTTATCATTCCATTCCACATTCCATTCCATTCCAATCCAAATTACATTCCTTTCCATTGCATTTCAGTCCGCTTTCCATTCCATTCAATTCCATTCCGCATTCCTTTCCATTCCACATTCCATTCCATTCCACTTTCATTTCCATTCCATTCCACATGCCATTCCGTTGATTCCCTACCTTTCCTAATTCCATTCCATTCCATTCCATTACACATTCCAATCCACTTTATTCCACGTACCATTCCATCGCATTCCACGTTCCATTCCATTTAATTCCACTTCCCATTCCGGATTCCATTCCACTTTCGATTCACGTTCCATTCCACATTCCATTCCGCATCCCATTCTAAGTTCCATTCCACGTTCAATTCCACATTCCATTCCAGTACATTTCAAATTCCATTCCACTTTCCTTTCCACGTTCCATTACATTCCATTCCACGTTCCATTCCTCGTTCCATTCCACTTTCCATTCCACGTTCCATTCTATTACATTCCACTTTACTTTCCACTTTCTATTCCATGTTACATTACATTCAATTCCACGTTCCATTCCACGATCTATTATATGTTCCATTCCAGTCCATTTCACCTTCCATTCCCCGTTCCATTCTACATTCCATTCCATTCCGTTCCATTTTCCATTGCACGTTCCATTTCATTGCATTCCACACGCCATTGCACTTTCCATTCCATTCCATTCCACATTCCATTCCATTCCATTCCACATTCCATTCCATTCCATTCCATTCCACATTCCATTACATTCAATTCCACATTCCCTTCCATTCCATTCCACATTCTATTTCGCATTCTGTTACATTCCATTCCAGATTCCATTCAACATTCCATTCCATTGCATTTCGCTTTGCATTCCAAATAGCATTCCATTCCATTCCACATTCCATCCCATTCCATTCAGCGTTCCTTTTCCTTCCTTTCCATTCCATTCTATTCGAAATTGCATTCCATTCCCTTCCATTCCATTCCACATTCTATTCTATTTCCATTCCATTGCATTCCACATTCCGTTCCGCAGTCCCTTCCAGTTCTTTCCACTTTCCATTCCACTTTCCTTTCCATTCTATCCCATTCCACTTTCCTTTCCATTCCATTACACATTCCATTCCATTCCATTTCACATTCCATTCCGTTCCACAATCCATTACATTTTCCATTCCATTGCACAGTCCATACCATATTCCATTCCACATTCCATTCCATTCCAGGATCCATTTTACTTTCCATTCCACATTCCACCCCATTACACCTTCCACTCCAATTTCCATTCCTTTCTTTACCAGGTTCTATTCCATATTCCATTCCATTCCATCCATTTCCACATTCCATTTCCTTCCATTCCACGTTCCATTCCACATTCCATTCCATCCCTTTCCGCATTCCATTCCATTCCATTCCACATTCCATTCCACATTCCACTCCACTCCATTTAACTTTTCAGTCCATTCCATTCCATTCCAATTTCCATTCCACATTCCCCTCCATTCCATTTCATATTCCATTGCATTCCTTTCTATTCCATTCCATTCCACATTCCATTCCATTCCACATTCCATTCCACAAGCCATTCGTCTCCATTTCATGTTCCATTAAATTCCATTCCATTCCATTCCACATTCCATTCCAATTCCATTTCACTTTCCATTCCACGTTCCATTCCATTTTCCATTCCACGTGCCATTCCACAGTGCATTCCACATTTCATTCTATTACATTCCATAACACATTCCACATTCCATTCTATTCCATTCGACATTCCATTCCACTTTCAATTCTATTCCATTCCACATTCCATTCGATTCTTTCCACATTCCTTTCCATTCCATTTCACTTTCCATTCTACGTTCCATTCCACTTTCCATTACGCAATCCATTCCAGGTTCCATTCCACATTCCATTCTACATTCCATTACGCGTTCCATTTCATTCCATTCCTCGTTACATTCCACATTCCATTGCATTCTGTTCCATTTATCACTCCATTCCATTCCACACTCCGTTCCATTCCATTCCACTTGCCATTCCACATTCCATTCCATTGTATTTCACTTTCGTTTCCACATTCCATTCCATTCCATTCCACACTCCATTGCACATTCCATTCCATTCCATTCCACATTGCGTTCCACATTCAATTACACAATCCATTCCACAATCCACTGCAATCCATGTTCCATTTCACATTCCATTCCACATTCCAATTTATTTCACGTTCCATTCCACATACCATTCAACGTTCCATTACACATTCAATTCAATTCCATTCCATTCCATTCCTCTTTCCATTCCATTCCACATTCTATTCCACAATTGATTCCAGATTCCATTCAATTCTATTCCACATTCCATTCCTTTCCACTCCATTCCACATTGCATTCCATTCCAATCCATTCCACATTCCTTTCCATTCCATTCTATATTCCATTCAATTCCATTCCACATTCGATTCCACATTCCATTCCATTCCATTCCACATTCCATTGCATTTAATTCCATTCCACATTCCATTACATTTCATTCCATTCCACATTCCACTCCATTCCACTTTCCGTTACATTCGATTCCACTTTCCATTTCATTCCATTCCACTTTCCATTCCGCACTCCATTCCACATTGCATTCCACATTCCATTCCGAGTTCCATTCCAATCCATTCCACATTCCTTTCCATTCCATTCCACTTTCCATTCAATTCCATTCCACATTCCATTCCAAATCCCATTCCATTTCAATCCATATTCCAATCCACATTCAATTATGTTCCAATTCACATTCCATTCCATTCCAATCCATTCCACATTCCATTCCATTCCATTCCACATTCCATTCTACGTTCCATTCCACATTCCATTGCAGATTCCATTCCACGTTCCATTCCACATTCGTTTCTAAGTTCCATTACATGTTCCGTTCCATTCCATTCCTCGTTACATTCCATATTCCATTCCACGTTACATTCCATATTCCATTCCATTTCATTACAGGTTCCATTCCATTCCTTTCCACATTCCATTCCATTCTTTTTGACGTTCATTTCCCCGTTTCATTCCAGTTTCCATTCCACATTCCATTCAACGTTCCATTCCATTCCATCCCACGTTACATTCCATTGTTTTCCACGTTCCATTCCACATTCCATTTCTCATTCGATTCCACCTTCCATTCCATTCCATTCCATTCCATTCCACATTCCATTGCTTTCCATTCCAATTTCATTTCCCTTCAATTCCGCATTCCATTCCATTCTATTCCACATTGCATTCTAAACCATTGCGCATTCTATTCCATTCCATTACATTCCACTTTCGATTCCATTGTATTCCACTTTCCATTCCATTCCATTCCACATTCCATTACCTTCCATTCCACCTTCTATTCCGTTGCATTCGACATTCCATTCCTTTCCATTCCTCATTCGATTCCACATTCCATTACCTTCCATTCCACATTCGATTCCACATTACATTACCTTTCATTCCACTTTCTTTTCCATTCAATTTCACATTCCATTCCACGTTCCATTCCACGTTCCTTTTAGCGTTCCCTTCCATTCCATTCCATTTCATTCCGGATTCCATTCCGTTCCATTCCGCATTCTATCCCACATTTCATTCCATTCCATTCCACATTTCATTCCTCATTACTTTCCATTCCTTTCCACTTTCCACTCCATTACATTCCACATTCCATTCCCTTCCATTCCAGATTAATTTCCGCATTCCATTCCAAGTTCCACTCCACATTCCATTCCACAATCCATTCCGTTCCATTTCATTGCATTCCACTTTGGATTCCACATTCCATTCCACATTCCATTCCACATTCCATTCCACATTCCATTCCAATCCATTCCCCATTCCATTCCACATTCCTTTCCACATTCCTTTACACATTCCATTCCATTCCACATTCCATTGCACATTCGATTCAACATTCAATTCCACATTCTATTCCACTACATTCCACTTTGCATTCCATTGTAGTCCTCATTCCGTTCCACATTCCATTCAACTCCATTTAAAAATTCCATTCCATTCCACTCGACATTCCATTACTCCTTCCATGTCATTCCACATTCCATTCCACACCCAATTCTATTCCATTCCACATTGCATTCCACATTCCGTTCCATTGCATTCCACATTCCATTCCACGTTCCATTCCACATTCAATTCCACATTCCCTTCCATATTCCATTCCATTTCATTGCATCCCATTCCATATTCCATTCCACATTCCATTCCAATGCATTCCAGATTCCATTCCACTTTCTATTCAATTACGTTCAACATACTGTTCCATTCCGTTCCACATTAAATTCCATTCCAATCCACATTTCATTCCATTCCATTCCACATTCCATTGCATTCCATTCCACTTTCCACATTCCATTCCACGTTTCATTCCACATTCCATTCCATGTTGCATTCCATTCCATTTCACATTGCATTCCACATTCCGTTCCATTCCTTTCCAAGTTCCATTCCATTCCTCATTCCATTCCACATTCCATTCCATTCCATTCCACATTCCACTCCGTTCTATTCCACATTCCATTCCATTCCATTCCCCATTACATGCCATTCCATTCCCCATTGCATTAAATTCCATTCCACATTCCATTCCACATTTCATTTCCCATTCCATTAGACATGCCATTCCACTTTTCATTCCACGTTCCAATCCACGTTCCATTCCACGTTCCATTCCATTGCATTCCACATTCCATTTCATTCCATTCCATTCCACTTTCCATTCCATTCCACATTCCGTTCCATTTCATTCCACTTTCCATTCCATTCCATTCTATTCCACATTCCATTCCATTCCACATTCCGTTACATTTCATTCCACATTCCATTCCATATTCCTTTCCATGCCATTCCACATTCCATTCCACTTTCCTTTCCATTCCATTCCACATTCCAATACATTTCATTCCACATTCCTTTCCATTCCACATTCCATTCCATTCCATTCCTCTTTCCATTCCATTCCACATTCCATTCCATTCCATTCCTGATTCCATTCCATTCCATTCCTCATTCCTTTCCATTCCACACACCATTCATTTGCATTACACTCCACATTCCATTCGATTCAACATTCCATTGCACATTCCCTTATATTCCACATTGCATTCCACGTTCTATTCCCTTCCATTCAATTTATTTCCGTTTCACATGAAATTCCATTCCATTCCATTCCACATAGTATTCCAAAGCATTCCACAATCCATTCCAATCAATTCCATTCCATTCCGTTCCATTCCATTCCACATTCTGTTCCTTTCCATTGCATTCCAGATTCCATTCCATTCCATTCCATGCCACATTCCATTCCACTCCATTCCACATTCCATTGCATTCCATTCCAAATTCCATTCCATTACACATTCCGTTCCACATTCCATTCCACTCCACATTCCATTCCACATTTCATTCAATTACATTCCATTCTATTCCACATTCCATTCAATTCCTTTCCATTTCACATACCATTCCATTCCATCTCGCATTCCATTCCATTCCACGTTCCTTTCCTTTCCATTTCACATTCCTTTCCATTCCATTTCATATTCCATTCCATTCCATCCCAAATTCCAATCCATTCCGTTCCACATTCCATTACATTCCATTCCTAATTCCATTTCATTCCTTTCCAGATTCCATTCAACTTTCCATTCCATTACATTCCACATTCCATTACACTTTCCATTCCATTCCATTCCACATTCCTTTCCACATTCTTTTCCATTTGATTATATTCCACATTCCATTCCATTCCCTTCCACATTCCATTCCATTCCATTCCACAGTCCATTCCATTCCAAATTCCATTCCATTCCACATTGCATTCCACATTCCATTCCATTTCATTCCACATTCCATTCCCTTCCATTCCACATTCCATTCCCTTCCATTCCACTTTCCATTCCATTCCATTACACATCCATTCAATTACATTCCACATTCCATTCCATTCCACGGTGAATTCCATTCCATTCCACATTCCATTCCATTCCACATTCATTTCCATTCCATTGGACATTGAATTCCATTCAACATTGCATTCCACATTCCATTCCATTCCATATTCCATTCCACTTTGCATTCCATTCCAATGCGTGTTGCATTCCATGCCACATTGCATTCCATTCCACATTCCGTTTCACATTCTATTCCATTGCATTCCATTCGGTTTCTTTCCATTCCACATTCAGTTCCATTCCATTCCAATCCAGATTTAATTCCATTCCATTCTATTTCACATTCCATTCCATTCCACATTGCATTCCATTCCACATTCCATTCCATTCCACATTCCATTCCCTTCCATACGATTCCTCTTTCCTTTCCATTCCATTCTACCTTCCATTCCATTCCATTCCACGTTCTATTCCATTTTCCATTCGATACCATTCCCCATTCCATTCCATTCCATTCGACATTCCATTCCATTCCACCTTCCATTCCATTCCTTTCCATGTTTCATTCCATTTTCTATTCCGTACCATTCCCCATTCCATTCTATTCCATTTCACATTCCATTCCACATTCCATTCCATTCCATTTCACATTACATTCCACTTTCGTTTCCATTCCATTCCACGTTCCATTCCACATTCCTTTCCATTCCATTTCAGTGCTGTCTCCATTCTTTCCATTCCATTCCAGTCCTCTTGCCATTCCATTCCATTCCATTCCAGATTCCATTCCATTCCATTCGTTTCCACATTTCGTTCCATTCCAAATTCCATTCCATTCCATTCTATATTCCATTCCACTTTCCATTCCATTCCATTCCACATTCCATTTCATTGCAATGCATTCCATTCCATTCCACATTCGATTCCATTGTATTGCATTCCACATTCAATTCCATTGCAATCCGCATTCCATTCAATTCCATTTCACATTCCATTGCATTCCATTCCACATTCCTTTAAAGGTTCCATTCGATTCCATTCCACTTTTCATTCAACGTTCCATTCCACGTTCTATTCCATGTTGCATTTGGCGATCCATTCCACCTTCCAGTCTACCTTCCATTCCATTGAATTCCCCGTTCTATTCCATTTTCCATTCCATACCATTCCCCATTCCTTTCAATTCCATTCGACATTCGATTCCATTCCACCTTCCATTCCATTCCGTTCCACGTTGTATTCCATTTTCCATTCCATAACATTCCCCATTCCATTCTATTCCATTTGACATTCCATTCCACATTCCATTCCATTCCATTCCACCTTCCATTCCACTTTCCTTTCCATTCCATTCCAAGTTCTATTCCACATTCCTTTCCATTCCTTTGCAGTGCTCTCTCCATTCCATTCCATTCCATTCCGGTACTCGGTCCATTCCATTCCATTCCATTCCACATTCCATTCCATTCCATTCCTTTCCACATTTCGTTCCATTCCAAATTCCATTCCATTCCATTCTATATTCCATTCCACTTTCCATTCCATTCCATTCCACTTTCCATTCCATTCCATTCCAGATTCCATTTCATTGCAATGCATTCCATTCCATTCCACATTCGATTCCATTGTATTGCATTCCACATTCCATTCCATTGCAATCCACATTCCATTCAATTCCATTTCACATTCCATTCCATTCAATTCCACGTTCCATTCGATTCCATTCCACTTTTCATTCAACGTTCCATTCCACTTTCTATTCCATGTTGCATTCTGCGGTCCAGTCCACTTTCCATTTTAAATTCCATTCAATTAAATTCCGCAGTCCATTCTATTCCATTCCAAGTTCCATTCCATTCCGTATTCCATTCCACATTCCATTCCAATTCATTTGGCATTCCATTCCGTCCCATTCCACATTCCATTCCATTTCATTCGGCATTCCATTGCATTCCGTTCCACATTCCATTCCTTTGCATTCCACATTCCATTCCATTCCTTTCCATTCAACTTTCCATTCTTTTCCATTCCACATTCAATTGCATTCCACGTTCCATTCCATTTCACTCGGCATTCCATTCCATTCCATTCTACATTCCATTCCATTTCACTCGGCATTCCTTTCCATTCCATTCCACATTCCACTCCACATTCCATTCCATTCCATTCCACATTCAATTCCGTTCCATTCTACATTACATTCAATTCCATTCCACATTCCATTCCATTACTTTCCATTACATTCTATATTCCATTCCATTCCATTTTTCCATCCGTTCCATTCCATTCCTCATTGCATTCCATTCCATTCCACTTTCCGTTCCGCACTCCATTCCATTCAATTCCACATTCCACTCAATTCGATTCCACATTCCTCTCCATTCCATTCCATTCCACATTGCATTCCAATGCATTCCACCTTCAATTCCATTTCACATTCGATTCAATTACATTCCACAGTCGATTGCATGATCCATTCTATTCCATTGCACATTCCTTTCCACTCTTTTCCACGTACCATTCCACATTCCATTCCTTTCCATTCCATTTCACATTCCATTGGATTCCATTCCACATTCCATTCCACGTTCCATTCCATTCCATTCCACCTTCCATTCCACTCCATTCTGCGTTCCGTTCCATTCCATTCCATTCCACATTCCATTATCTTTCATTCCACATTGCATTCCCTTCCATTGCACATTGCATTCCATTCCATTCCGTACTTCATTCCACATTCCATTCCTTCCCACATTCCTTTGCACATTCCATTGCACATAACATTACTCGTTCCATTCCACATTCCTTTCCACCTTCCATTCCACATTTCATTCCATTCCATTCCACATGGCATTACAATTTTTTCCTCATTTCATTCCCTCCCATTCCACATTCCATTCCGCAATCCATTCCTCTCCATTCCACTTTCCATTCCACATTCCATTCCACTGCATTCCACATTCCATTCCTCATTCCATTCCATTCAATTCCGCAATCCATTCCACATTAAATTCCACCCTATTTCACATTCCATTCCATTCCATTCCACATTCCATTCCATTCCATTCCACATTCCATTACATTACATTTCATATTGCTTTCCAATCCATTCTATTCCATATTCCATTCTTTATTCAATTCCTTTCCACATTACATTCCACATTCCATTCCCCTTTCCATTCCATTCCATATTGCATCCCACATTCCATTCCATTCCATTCCACATTGCATTAATATCCATTCCACATTCCATTCCACTCCCTTCCATATTCTATTACACATTCCATTCCATTGCATTCCACATTCAATATCACATTGAATTCCATTCCATTCTTTCGGCATTCCATTCCTTTCCATTCCGCATTCCATTCCATATTCCATTCCATTCCATTCAACATTCCATTCCATTCCATTCCACATTCCACTCCACATTCCATTCCATTCCATTCAACATTCCATTCCATTCCATTCTGCTTCCCTTTGCATTCCATTTCATTCCAATTCATTCGAGATTCCATTCCATTCCATTCCACTTTCCATTCCACATTCCACTCCATTCCATTCCATTTCACATTCCATTCCATTCCATTACACATTCTAATCCATTCCATTGCACATTCCATTGCATTCTGGTGAACATTCCATTCCATTCCACATTCCATTCCATTCCATTAGGCATTCCACTCCATTCCATTGCAAATTCCTTTCTATTCCCTTCCAAATTTTGTTCCATTCCATTCCTTTCCACAATCCATTCCACCTTCCATTCCATTCCACATGTCATTCCATTGCATTCTACTTTCCATTCAACTTTCCATTAAATGTTCCAATGCACATTTCATTCCATTCCATTCCACGTTCCATTCCACTTTCCAATCCATTCCATTCCACTTTCCGTTCCATTACTTTCCACATACAATGCCACATTACATTCCATTCCTTTCCACATTCCATTCAACATTCCATTTCATTCCATTCCACATTTCATTCCACATTGCTTTCCATTCAGTTCCACATTCCATTCAACATTCCATTTCATTCCATTCCACATTTTATTCCAGATTCCTTTCCATTCCTTTCCACATTCCATTCCGTATTCCATTCCATTCCATTGCACATTGCATTCCATTCTATTCCACATTCCATTCTATTCCCTTCCACATTCCATTAGATTCCTTTCCACCTTCCATTCCTCATTAAATTCAATTCCATACCACATTGCAGTCCATTCCATTCCACATTCCATTACAATCGATTGCACATTCCATTCCATTCCTTTCTACACTCCATTCCACATTCCATTCCTTACCATTCCACCTTACATTCTCTTCCATTCCACATTCCATTCCATTCCATTCCGCATTCCATGTCACATTCCATTCCATTCCATTCCACGTTCTATTCCACGTTCCTTTCCACGTTCCATTCCAATCCATTCCACTTTCCGTTCCACATTCCATCCCATTCCATTCCACATTGGATTCCATTCCATTCCATTCTACTTTGCATTCCATTCCATTCCCTATTCCATTCCATTCCATTCCCTATTCCTTTCCATTCCATTGCACATTCCATTGACTTCCATTCCACTCCGTTTCACATTGCATTCCATTACATTACATTCCACTTTCCATTGCATTCCACTCCACATTCCATTCCATTCCATTCCACTCCACATTCCATATCATTCCATTCCATTCCACTTTCCATTCTATACTAGTCCACTTTCCATTCCATTCTATTCCATTCCATTCTATTCCACATTCCAGTCCACTTTCCATTCCATTCCTTTCCACATTCCACTCCATTCAAATCCACTTTCCATTCCACTCCATTTCACATTCCATTATATTCTGTTCCAGGCCATTCCACATTCCATTCCATTCCATTCCACATTCCATTCCCTGTTCCATTCCACGTCCCATTCTACGTTCCCTTCCACTTTCCGTTCCACGTTCCATTCCATGTTCCTTTCCACATTCCGATCCACGTTCCGTTCAACGTTCCATTCCACATTTCATTCCATTCCATTCCACTTTCCATTCCAAATTCCATTCCATTCCATTCCACATTCCATTCTACTCCATTCCACATTCCATTCCACATTCAATTCCATTCTATTCTGTTCCACATTCCTTTCCATTTCATTCGGCATTCCTTTCCATTTCATTCGGCATTCCATTCCATTCCATTCTACATTCCATTCCGCAATCCATTCCATTGCATTTCATTCCATTCCAAATTCCATTCCACATTCCATTCCACATTCCATTCCACATTCCATTCCATTCCATTCCACATTCCATTCCATTCCATTCCACCATCCATTCCATTCCACACACCATTCCATTTCATTCGGCATTCCAGTCCATTCTATTACACATTCCATTCCACTTTAAATTCCGCTGCATTCGTTTCCATTCTACATTCCACTCCGCATTCCATTTCACATTGCATTCCCTTCCATTCCACATTCCATTCCCTTCCTTTCCACATTCCATTCCCATCCATTCCACTTTCCATTCCATTCCATTCCACACTCCATTACATTTCTTTCGGCATTCCATTCCATTCCATTACACATTCCATTCCACATTCCATTCCATTCCACATTGCACTCCATTCCATTCCACGTTCCATTCCACATTCCATTCCATTCCATTACAAGTTCCATTCCACATTCCATTCCATTGCATTCCACATTCAATTCCACATTCCGTTCCACATTCCATTCCAATCCATTCCACATTGCATTTCACATTCCATTCCACAGTCCATTCCACAATCCTTTCCACGTTCCATTCCTTTCCATTCCACGTTCTACTCCACTTTCCATTCCTTTCCATTCCACGTTCCATTCCACCTTTCATTGCACATTCCATTCCACAATCTATTTCACGTTCCATTTATTGTTCAGTTCCACATTCCATACCATTCCATTCCATGTTCCATTCCACATCCCATTCCACATTCCGTTCCAGAATCCATTGCGTTCCATTCCATTCCATTCCACGTTCTATTCCACTTTCCTTTCCACATTCCATTCCTCATTCCATTCCTTTGCATTCCACATTCCATTCCAATCCATTCCACGTTTCATTTCGCGTTCCATTCCGCAGTCTATTCCACAATCCATTCCACGTTCCATTCCATTCTATTCCACGTTCCACTCTGCTTTCCATTCTTTTACATTCCACGTTCCATTCCACATTCCATTGCACATTCCATTCCATTATCCATTCCCTTGCATTCCACATTCCTTTCTTTTCTATTCCATTCCCTTCCACATTCCATTCCATTCCATTCTGCATTCCATTGCATTCCATTCCACATTCCTTTCCTTTCCATTCGAAATTCCATGCAATTCCATTCTATTCCACTTTCCATTCCTTTCCTTTGCACATTCCATGACATTCCATTCCATTCCATTCCACTTTCCATTCCTTTCCATTCTACATTCCAATTTATTCCATACCACATTCCAATCCATTCCATTCCATTTCATTCCACATTCCATTCCCTTCCATTCCACATTACTTTCCATTCCATTCCACATTGCATTCCACATTACATTGCATTCCACATTCCATTCCACCTTCCATTCTTTTCCATTACACGTAACATTCCATTCAAATCCACATTCCATTCCATTCCATTCCCTTACACTCCACATTCCATTCCATTCCATTTCGCGTTCCATTCCACATTGAATTCCATTCCAGTAAATTCCACATTCCATTCCATTCCATTACTCTTTCCATGTCAATCCATTCCACATTCCATTCCATTCCTTTCCTTTCCATTCCACATTACTTACCATTCCTTTCTATTCCACATGCCATTCCTTTCCATTACACATTCCATAACATTCCTTTCCATTCCACATTCCATTACTTTCCATTCTACATTCCATTCCAGGCCATTCCTCATTGCAATCCATTCCGTTCCATTATATTCCAGATTCCATTCTCTTTCATTCCACATTCATTTCCATTCCATTCCATAGTCCATTGCACGTTCCATTCCACTTTCCATTCCATTTCATTCCATTACACGTTCCATTGCAAGTTCCATTCCAATTTCTATTACATTCCATTCCACATTTCATTTCATTCCACTCCACATTCCATTCTTTTCCATTCCACATTACATACCACCTTTCATTCCACGTTCACTTCCATGTTTCATTCCAAGTTCCATTCCACGTTCCTTTGCAGTCCATTCCACGTTCCATTCCACATTCCATTCCACATTCCATTGCTTTCCATTCCACATTCCATTCCACTTTCCATTTCGTTACATTCCACATTCCATTCCACATTGCATTTCTCATTCCATTCCACATTCCATTGCACAATCCATTCCACATTCCTTTCCACTTTCCTTTATACATTCAATGCCACGTTCCATTTCATTCCATTCTACATTGCATTCCTTTCCAGTACACATTTCATTTCACATTCCATTCCATTCCATTTAAACATTCCATTCCATTGCTTTCCACTTTCCATTCCACCGCCCATTCCATTCCATTCTATTCCACATTCCATTCCATTCCATTCCACATTCCATTCAACATTCCATTCCACTTTCCATTCCATTCCATTCCACGTTCCATTCCACATTCCATTACACATTCCAGTCCACATTCTGTTCCACGTTCCATTCCATTCCATTCCACGTTCCATTCCACATTCCATTCCATTCCATTCCTCATTACATACCATTCCATTTCTTTCCATTCCGCATTCCATTCCATTCCATTCCACATTCTATTCCACATTCCTTTCAATTCCATTCCACATTCCATTCCACATTCCGTTCCATTCCATTCCACATTCCATTTCACGCTGCATTCCACATTCCATTCCACGTTCCATTCCACGTTCTCTTCCAAGTTCTATTCCACGTTCCATTCCATTCCATTCCACGTTCCATTGCACATTCCATTCCATTCCACTTTGTGTTCCACATTACGTTCCATATTCCATTCCACTTTCTGTTCCATTCCATTCCCATCCATTCCATTCCATTCCACTTTCCACTGCACATTCCATTACATTCCATTCCACATTGCATCCCATTCCATTTCACATTCCATTCCACATTGCCTTGCATTCCATTCCACAGTCCATTCCACATTCTATTCCAAGTTCCATTCGATTCCATTCCGTGTTCCAACCTACTTTTCATTCCTTTCCATTACACGTTCCATTCTCCATTCCATTGCACATTCCATTCCATGTTCCTTTCCACATTCCATTCCAAGTTCCTTTCCACCTTCCATTCCACATTGTACTCCACGTTCCCTTCCATACCATTACATGTTCCATTCCACAATCCAATCCATCCCATTCCACGTTCCAATCCATTCCATTCCACTTTCTATTCCACATTCCATTCCACATTCCATTCCACAATCCATTCCGTACAATTCCATTCCATTCCACGTTCCATTCTACATTCCATTCCACATTAAATTCCACAATCCATTCCATTCCATTTCACATTCCATTCCTATCCATTTCCGTTCCATTCCACTGCATTGCACTCCGCTCCATTCAGTTCCATTTCTCTCCACTCCACTCCACTCCATTCCATTCCTCTCAATTCCATTCCTTTCCACTCCTTGCTAATACACTCCTATCCACTCCACTCCACCCCATTCCATTCCATTAGTCTCCACTTTATTGCATTTCATTCCTTTCCATTCCACTCCACTCCACTTGACTCCTTTACACTCCATTCCACTCGAGTCCACTCCAATCCTGTCCAGTCCACTCTGTTCCTCTGCATTCCACTACACTCCACTCCACTCCACACCATAGCATTCCATTCCACTGCACTCTATACCATTCCATTACAATCAATTCCCCTCCACTCCATTCCATTCCACTGTACTCCACTCCACACTACTTCTCACCATTTAATACTGCTTCATTCCAATCCAATGCATTCCACTAGACTCCACTCCTCTCCATTCTATTCTATTCCACTGCATTACACACCATTCCATTATAATCCATTGCAATCCACTGAAATCCGTTCAGCTCCATTCCACTCCAATCCGCTCCATAACATTTAATACTACTGCATTCCATTCCACTCCATTCCACTTCACACCACTCCGCTACATGCCATTCCACTGCACTCCACACCACTTCACTACATTGCATTCTACTCCATACCATTTAACTCCATTCCACTCCACTCCATTCCATTCCATTTCACTGAACTCCTTTCCACTCCACTCTACTCCATTCCACTCCATTGCATTGCAGTCCATTCCACTCCACTCCATTCCATTCCATTCCACCTCACTCCACTCCATTCCACTCTAGTTCATTCCACTTCACTCCATTCTTTTCCATTCCATTCCACTTCACTCCTCTCCATTTCAATCCATTCGACTCCATTCTACTTCACTTCACTCCAATCCATTCCATTCATTTCCATTCCACTCCATTCCATTCCATTCCTCTTTACTCCATTTCAATCCACTTCATTGCATTCCACTTCATTACACACCACTCCATTGCACTCCACTCAACTCCATTTCATTACATGGCATTCCATTCCACTCCACGCTATTCCAGTCCACAGCACTCCACTCAACCCTATTCCATTCCACTCCACTCCGTTCCATTCCACTCCACTCCATTCCATTCCATTCCACTGCACTGCACTCCACTCCACTCCACCCCACACCACTCAATTTAATTCCACTCCATTCTGTTCCTCTCACTCCACTCCACTCCAATACTTTCCACTGCACTCTATTCCATTCCACTCCCCTCCACTCAACTCCAAACCTGTCCCTTCCATTCCATTCCACTATGGAAAACTCCATTTCTCTCCACTCCACTCCACACCACTCCATTCCACTCCAGTCCACTCCATTCCATTCCACTTCAATCCACTCCATTCCACTCCACTCCACTCCACTCCATTCCACTCTACTCCACTCCATTACATTCCATTCCACTCCACTCAACTCTATTCCAATCCATTCCACTCCATTCCGCTCCCCGAAATTCCATTCCATTCCATTCCATTCCATTCTTTTAAATTCCTTTCCAATCCATTCCACTGCATTCCACTCCATCCACTCCACTCCACTCCATTCCAGTACATTCCATTCCACTCCACTCCATTGCATTTCATTCCTCTCCACTCCACTGCATTCCTCTCCATTCCATTCCACTTCACTCTTCTCCATTATATTCCCTTCCATTCCATTGTACTCCATTCCACTCCATTCCATTCTACTCCATTCCACTCCACTCCACTCTGTTCCAGTCCATTCCACCCCACTCCAGTCCATTGCAATTGATTACACTCCATTCCAGTCCACTTCACTCCATTGCTTTCCATTCCACTCTATTCCATTCCATTCCACTCTACCCCATTCTACTCCATTCCAATCCACTCCACTCCATTCCATTCCTTTCCATTCCACTCCATTCCATTTCAATCCAATCCATTCCAGTCCACTCCACTCCATTCCACACCACTCCACTCCTCTCCACTCAACTTATTTCCATTCCACTCCACTCCATTGCATTCGGTTGCACTCCATTCCATTCCATTCCACTCCACTCCTCTCCTCTCCATTACATTTTAATCTACTCCATTCCATTCCCTTCCAACCCACTCCATTCCTGTCCACTCCATTCCACTCTATTCCATTCCATTCAGTTCCACAGCACTCCACACCATTCCATTCCAATCCAATCCATCCCACTCCATTCCATTCCAATCCACTCCACTCCACTCTACTCCACTACATTCCATTTCACTCCAATCTATTCCATTCAACTCCACTCCATTGCATTGCATTCCATTCTACTCCACTCCACACCACTCCACTCCTTTGCATTCTATTCCATTCCATTGCACTCCACTCCACTCCCCTCTCTTCCATTCCACTCCATTCCATTCCACTCCATTCCATTCTATTCCACTCCTCTCCACTTCGTTGCACAGCATTCTATTCATCTCCACATCTCTCCATTTGATTCCATTCCATTCCACTCTACTCCAGTCCATTTAAATCCATTTCACTCCATTCCAATTCACTCCACTCCATTAAATTCCTTTCCACTCCATTCCACTACACTTCATTACACTCCATTCCAGTCCTTTCCACTCCAGTTCAGTCCACTCCACTCCACTCCATTCCATTCCATTCCACAACATTACACTATGTTCGATAGCAATCCATTCCACCCCTCTCCATTCCATTCCACTCAACCCTCCTCCATTACACTCCATTCAATTTAATTCCACTCTCCTCCATTCCACTCCATTCCACTCCACTCCATTCCACTACACTCCAATCCATTGCATTGCATTCCACTCCACTCCTCTCCATTCTAATCCCTTCTACTTCATTCCACTCAACTAAATTTCATTTCAGTCCATTCCATTCCATTCTATTCCACTCCTTTCCATTCCAATCCTTTCCAATCCACTCCACTCCATTCCAATCCACTCCACTCCTTTCCATTCCAATCCATTCCACTCCATTCCATTCCACTCCAACCCGTTCCAGTACCCTCCACTCCATTCCATTGCATTCCATTCCACTCCACTCCATTCCATCCCACTTAACTCCATTTCATTCCTTTCCATTTCATTGCACTCTACTTCCTCCAATCCACTCCATTCCATTCCACTATGTTCCATTCCACTCCATTCCACTCCACTCCACTGTATTTCACTCCTCCCCATTCCACTTCACTCTGCTCCTTTCCATTCCATTCCATTCCATTCCACTGTTTTCCATTCCATTGCATTGCACTTTAATCCATTTCACTCCACTCCTCTCCGTTACATTCCATTCCACTCCACTCCTCTCCATTCCACTGCATTCCCGTCCACTCCTCTCCACTGCACTCCATTCCATTCCATTCCACTGCACTCCTTTCCATTCCATTCCAATCCTTTCCACTCCACTCCATTTCACTCCACTCCACTCCATTCCATTTAATTCCACTCCATTCCATTCCACTCCATTACACTTCGCTCAACTGCATTCCACTGCACTCCATCCCATTCTATTCCACTGCACTCCATTCCATTGCATTCCAATCCATTCCATTCCACTCCATCTATTCCACTCCACTCCATTCCACTCCACTCCACTCCAGTCCACTCCATTCCTTGCCATTTCACTCCAGTGAACTCCATTTCAATCCACTCCAATCCACTCCACAGCATTTCACGCAATTTCATTCCATTCCATTCCACTCCTTTCCACTACACCCATTCCACTCCATTCCAGTCCATTTCACTCCACTCCACTCCATTCCATTCCAATCCACTGCACTCCACTACATTCCATTCTAATCCATTCCAATCCACTTCATTCCATTCCTCTCAACTCTAGTCCATTCCACTCCACTCCACTGCACCCTACTCCACTCCCCTGCATTCCACTCTACTCCATTCAATTCCATTACGTGCCACTCCATTGCACTCTACTCCCTTCCACAAAATTCCTGTCCACTCCATTCCAAAGCACTCCATTCCGTTCAATTCCACTGCACTCAATTCCATTCCATTCCAATCCATTCCACTCCACTCCATTCTATTCCTCTCCACTCCACTCCACTCCCCTCCACTCCTGTCCTCTCCATTCCATTCCCTTCCATCCCATTCCACTCCATTGCTCTGTACTCCGCTCCATTCCATTCCATTCCAATCCATTCCATTATATTCCATTCCATTCCATTCAACTCCATTCCACTCCACTCCACTAGATTCCATTCCTTTGCACTCCAGTTCATTCCAATCCATTACAGTCCATTCCACTACAATCCACGCCATTCCTTTCCATTCCATTCCATTCCAGTCCTTTCCACTCCAATCAACTCTATTCCACTCCACTCCACTCCATTCCATGCCATTCCATTCCATTCTACTCCACAAACTCCATTCCACTCAAATCCATTCCATTCCACTCCAATCATTTCCATTCCACTCTTTTCGTGTTCATTTCCCTCCATTCCACTCCATTCCATTCCATTCCATTTCACACCACTCCAGTCAATTCCACTCCATTGCACACTCTACTCCATTCCACTCCAATCCCCTCCATTCCA
Organism: Pongo pygmaeus; assembly: GCF_028885625.2. Lineage (NCBI taxonomy): Eukaryota > Metazoa > Chordata > Mammalia > Primates > Hominidae > Pongo > Pongo pygmaeus. The sequence continues at coordinate 5,569,487 of NC_085931.1, forward strand.
TTTCACTCTCTACCATTCCATTCCACTATACTCCATTCCACTCCATTGCCTTCCTTTCCACTCCATTCCATTCCATTCCACTCCATTGCAGTCCACTCCACTGCACTCCACTCCACTCCATTTCGTTCCACTCCACTTCACTCCACTCCACTCCATTTCATTCCACAATATTCCATTTCAATCCTTTCCACTCCACTTCACTCCATTCCACTCCAGTGCATTCCATTCCATTCCACTCTACTCCATTCCATTCCACCCCACTCTATTCCACTCCACACCACTCCAATCCATTCCATTCCACTCCACTCCATTCCAATCCATTACACTCCCTTCCAGTACACTCCACTCTATTCCTTTCCATTACATTCCATTACACTCCACTCTACTGCTTTGTATTCCACTTCATTCCATTAAACTCCATTTCATTAAACTCCACTCCATTGCAGTCCACGCCACTCCATTCCACTTCATTCCACTCAAATCTATTCCATTCCATTCCACTCCACACCATTCCATTCCATTCCACTGCATTACTCTTTACTCCATTCCATTCCACTGCATTACTCTTTACTCCATTCCATTCCAATCCATTCCACTCCACTCCATTCCGTTGCAATCCACTTCACTCCACTCCACTCCAATTCATTCCACGCTATTCCATTTCCATCCGTTCCACTTTACTCCACTCCATTCCACTCCACTGCATTCCTTTCCATTCCACTCCACTCCATTCCATTTCACTCAACTCCATTCCACTCCAATCCACTCCATTCCATTCCATTGCACTCCAGTTCATTCCAATCCATTACAGTCCATTCCACTACAATCCACGCCATTCCTTTCCATTCCATTCCATTCCAGTCCTTTCCACTCCAATCAACTCTATTCCACTCCACTCCACTCCATTCCATGCCATTCCATTCCATTCTACTCCACAAACTCCATTCCATACCAATCCATTCCATTCCAATCACATCCGTTCCATTCCACTCCAATCATTTCCATTCCACTCCTTTTGTGTTCATTTCACTCCATTCCACTCCATTCCATTCCATTCCATTTCACACCGCTCCAGTTGATTCCACTTCAGTGCACTCCACTCTTCTCCATTCCACTCCAATCCCCTCCATTCCCCTCCATTCCATTTCACTCCCTACCATTCCATTCCACTATACTCCATTCCCTTTCATTTCATTCCTTTCCACTCCATTCCATTCCATTCCACTCCATTCCAGTCCACTCCACTGCACTCCACTCCACTCCAACCTAATCCATTCGATACCATTCCATTCCATTCAAATTCAATCCATTCCATTCCACACCACTGCATTCCACATAACTCTACTCCACTCCACTGCACTCCACTCCACTCTACTCTACTCCATTCCACTCCATTCCATTCCATTCCTTTCTTTCCACAGGATCACACTCTGTCACAAAAGCTGGAGCTCAGTGGCACAATCTCAGCTCACATTTCTTTTCACCATCCATTTGCATTCCATTCTATCCCATTCCATTCAATATTATTTCACTCCACTCCACTGCATTCCACTCAATTCCATTCCACTCCTTTCCAGTCCAATCCACTCCATTTCGCTCCACTCCACTCCATTCCATACCATTAAATTCCATTCTACTTCACTCCACTCCATTCCATGCCATTCCAAGCCATTCCACTCCATTCCCTTCCATTCCACTCCAATCTTTTCAGTTCCACTCCATTCCTGTTCATTTTACTCCATTCCATTCCATTTCACACCATTCCAGTCAACTCCACTCCACTGCACTCCACTCTACTCCATTCCACTCCAATCTCCTCCATTCCATTCCATTCCATTTCACTCTATACCATTCCATTCCACTATATTCCATTACACTCCATTTCATTCCATTCCACTCCATTCCATTCCATTCCACTCCATTTCAGTCCACTCCACCGCACTCCACTCCACTCTAAGCCATTCCTTACCATTACATTCCTTTCAACTCCAATCAATTCCATTCCACAGCACTACATTCCACACCACTACATTCCACACCAGTCCACACCACTCCACTCTACGCCACTCCACTCCACGCCACTCCACTCCATTCCATTCAATTCCACACCCTTCCATTCCATTCCTCTCCACTGCACTCCACTGCACTCCACTCCTTTTCATTAATACATTCCATTCCATTCCTGTCTAATCCATTCCATTCCACTCCACTCCACTCCATTCCATTCCACTCCATTCCACTCCATTCCACTCCAGTCCACTCCACTCCACTCCATTCTGCTGCAATCAGCTCCACTCCAATCTATTCCGTTCCATTCCAGTGCACTCCATTCCAATCCATTCCATTCCATTCCAGTCAACTCCATTCGATTACATTCCACTCCATTCCATGCCATTCCATTCCAATCCTTTCCTTTCCACTCCACTCTACTCTACTGCATTCCATTCTATTCCATTCTATTAAACTCCATTCCATTCCACTCCTCTCCATTCCAGTCCACTCTACTCCATTCCACTCTGCTCCATTCCAGTACACTCCACTCAAATCCATTCCATGCCATTCCATTCAATTCTACTAAACTCCATTCCATTCCATTCATCTCCTTTCCATACCATTCCATTCCACTAAACTCCACTCCACTTCACTCCATTCCACCCCATAACATTCCACTCCATTCCCCTCCTCTCCATTCCATTCCATTCGACTCCACTCCACTCCATTCCATTCCACTCCATTCCACTCTACTCCATTCCCTTCCAATCCATTCGACCCCATTCCATTCCATTCCAATCCACACTACTACATTCCATTCCAATCCACGCCACTCCATTCCACTGCATTGCACTCCATTCCACTCCTATCCACTCCACTCCTTTCCACTCCACACCACTCCATTCAAGTCTACTAAACTCCAGTCCACTCCATTCCGTTGCATTCCACTGCATGGACTTCCGCTGCACTCTTCTCCTTTTCATTCCATTCCATTCCATTAAACTCCATTCCATTCCATTCGATTCCATTCCATTTGATTCACTTCCATTCGAAGCCTCCCCACTCCTTTCCACTCCACTCCAATCCATTCCGTTCCACTCCACTCCACTCCATTCCATTCCATTCCATTCCACTCCTTTCCATTCCGTTTCAATCCATTCCAGTCCACTACACTACATTCCACGACACTCCACTGCACTACTCTCCACTCCAAGAAATGCCTTTACATTCCACTCCACTCCATTCCATTCCACCCCAGTGCATTCCATTTCATTCCCTTCCATCCACTCCTCTCCACTCCACTGAATTCCACTCCATTCATTCTAATCCATTCCACTCCTCTCCACTCCATTCCATTCCATTCCACTCCACTCCACTCCACTAAACTCCATTCTTTTCATTTTCAATCCATTGCATTCCATTCTTTCTTTCCACAGAATCTTACTCTGTCATAAAAGTTGAAGTGCAGTGGCGCAATCTCAGCTCACATTTCTTTTCACCATTCCATTGCATTCCATTCCATCCCATTCCATTCAATACTATTTCACTCCACTCCACTGCACTCCACTCCATTCCATTCCACTCCATGCCATTCCATTCCACTCCATTCCAATCCACTCCACTGCATTCCACTCCACTCCACTCCATTCAGTTGCATTCCATTCCATTCCGTTTCACTCCTTTGCATTCCATTCCTTTCCTTGGATAGGATATCACTGTGTCACCCAGGCTGGAGTGCAGAGGCACAATCTCAGCTCACATTATATGTCACTTTCCATTTCATTAAATTCTATTCCATTGCATTGCTTTACATGCCATTCCATTCCGTTCCATTGCATTACATTGCATTCCATTCCATTCCATTGCATTCCATTCCATTCAATTCCAAACCACTGTTTTCCACTCCACTCCACTCCACTATATTCCGTTACATCTGATTCCATTCCACTCCATTCCACTCCTCTCCACTCCACAGCACTCCACTCCATTCCACTCCATCCCTTTCCTTTCCACTCCATTCCATTGCACTCCACTCCACCCCACTCAACTCCACTTCACTCCTTTCCATCCCATCCCATTCTATCCCTCTCCATTCCACTCCACTACACTTCACTCCACTGCACTCTAGTCCATTCCAGATCACTCCATTCCATTACATCGCATTCCATTCCTCTCTTTCGAGAGTATCTCACTCTCACTCATACGGAACCCCAGTAGCACAATACAAACTTGCACTGCATTCCAATCCGTCGCACTGCACTCCAATCCACTCCACTCCAATCCACTCTACTCCATTACACTGCAATGCATTCCACACCACTCGATTACACTTCATTCCACTCCATTCCATTACTCTCCATTCCTCTCCACTGAATTCCATTCCATTCCTCTCCAGTGCACTCCACTCCACTCCATTCCATTCCATTAATCCATTCCATTCCATTCCATTCCTGTCCATTCCATTCCATTCCATTCCACTGCTCTCCACTCCATTCCATTGTACTCCATTGCACTCCATTCCACTCTACTCCACTCCACTCCAATCCTCTGCACTGAATTCCATTCCATTCCATTCCATTCCATTCCAATCCATTCCATTCCATAACATTACATTACATTACATTCAACTCCATTCGATTACACTCCACTACATTCCATTCCATTGCATTCCACTCCTTTTCTTGCCAATCCATTCCAGTCCACTACAGTCAACTCCACTCCATTCCATTCTTTTCCACTCCAATCCCCCCCACTACATTCCATTACATTCCACTCCACTCCATTCCACTCCTCTCCACTGCACTGCATTCGATTCCATTCCATTTTGTTCCATTCCACTTCATTTCTCTCAACTCCATTCCATTCCACTCGATTCCAATCCACTCCATTCCACTCCACTCCATTCCATTAAACTCCTTTCCATTTCACTCCAATCAATTCCAGTCCACTCCACTCCATTCCACTCCACTCCACTGCTTTCCATTCCATTCCATTCCATTCCATTAAACTCCATTCCTTTCCACATCACTAAATTCCACTCCACTCCACTCCACTCCACTCTACTGCATTCCATTCCATTCCATTAAACTCCATTGAATTCCACTCCACTCCATTCTAGTCCACTCCACTCCATTCCACTCCATTCCACTCCACTCCCCTCAAATCCATTCCATTCCATTCTATTCTACTCCACTCCATTCCATTCCACTCCTCTCCTTTCAATTTCATTCCATTCTATTCTACTCCACTCCATTCCATTCCACTCCTCTCCTTTCAGTTCCATTCCATTCCACTAATCTCCATTCCACTACATTCCACTCCATTCCTTTCCACTCCATTCCACTCCACTCCATTCCATTCCATTCGACTCCACTCCACTCCACTTCATTCCAATCCAATCAATTCCACACCACTCCATTCCATTCCATTCCACTCCACTCCATTCCAGCCCAATCCACTCCACTCCACTCTACTGCATTCCATTCCATTCCATTCCATTTAAATCCATTCCATTCCTCTCCCCTCCATTCCAGTCCACTCCCCTCCATTCCACTCCACTCCACTCAAATCTATTCCATTCCATTCCACTCAATTCTACTACACACCATTCCATTTCACTCCTCTCCTTTCCATACAATTCCATTTCTCCAAACTCCACTCCACTCCATTCCACTCCATTGCATTCCACTCCATTCCTCTCCACCCCATCCCTTTCCATTCGACTCCACTCCACTCCATACCATCCCACTCCATTCCACTCCACGCCATTCCCTTCCACTCCATTCCTTTCCATTCCATTCCACTCCATTTCTTTTCATTCCACTCTACTCCATTCCAGCCCACTGCACTCCCCTCCACTCCACTCCAATCCATTTTCTTCCATTACACTCCATTCCACTCCACTCCACTCCATTCCGCTCCACTCCACTCCACTCCAATCCGTTCCATTCCATTCCACTCCATTCCACTCCAATCCATTCCATTCCATTCCATTCCATTCTACTACACTTCATTCCATTCCACTCCTCTGTTTTCCATAATATTCCATTCCACTAAACTACACTCCACTCAACTCTATTCAACTCCATTCCATTCCACTCCATTCCACGCCACTCCACTCTATACCATTCGACTCCACTCCACTGCACTCTGTTCCATTCCACTCCATTCCACTCCACTCCATTCCCTTCCACTCCATTCCTTTCAATTCTATTCCACTCCATTCCATTCTATTTCCCTCCACACCACTACATTCAATCCAATCTACGCCACTCAGTTCCACTGCACTCCACTCCAATCTACTCCAATCCACTCCACTCCTTTCCACTCCTTACAACTCCATTCCAGTCAAGTAAACTCCACTCCACTTCATTCCATTGCATTCCACTGAATGCAATTCCGCTGCACTATACGCCTTTCCATTACATTACATTCCACTAAACTCCATTCCATTCCATACTATTCCAATTCATTTGATTCTGTTCCATTCCACGCCTCTCCTCGCCATTTTACTCCAACCCAGTCCACTGCACTTCTCTCCACTCCATTCCATGTCATTGCATTCCATTCCACTCCATTGAATTCCATTCCACTGAATTCTGTTTCATTACATTCCATCCACTCCACTCCACTCAATTCCACACCATTCAATTCCAATCCATTACTCTCCATTCCATTCCACTCCACTCCACTCCGTTCCATTCCATGCCACTCTACACCATTCCATTCCAGTCTTCCACTCCATTCCACTCCATTCCAATACACTCCACTCCAATCCACTCCACTTCATTCCATTCCATTCCATTCCATTCCTTTCCACTCTACACCTTTCCACTCCTCTCCATTCCACTCCATTCCATTCTATTTCATTCCATTTGACAACATTCCACTATACTCATTTCCACTCCACTCCACTCCCCTCCCCTCCATTCCACTCCATTCCACTCCATTCCACTCAATACTCTCCACTACAATCCACTCCACTTCATTCCATTCCATTCCATTCCACTCCTTTCCACTCTACACCTTTCCACTCCTCTCCATTCCACTCCATTCCATTCCATTACATTGCATTTGACTCCATTCCACTATACTCCTTTCCATTCCACTCCACTCCACTCCATTCCACTCCACTCCATTCCATTCCATTCCACTCCATTCCATTCCATTCCCCTCCATTACAGGGCATTCCACTCCACTCCAATCCATTCCATTTCATTCCACTCCTCTCCAATCCACTCCACTCCATTTCTTTCCACTCCATTCATTCCTCTCCATTCCACTCCACTCCACTCCAATCAACTCCACTCCATTCCATTGCTCTCCGCTGCACTCCACTCCACTCCATTCCACTCCACTGAATTCCAACCCACTCTTTTCCATTGTATTTCACTCCTAAAACACTGCATTCCATTCCAATCCACTCCATTCTACTCCACTCCACTCCATTCCATTTCATTCCCTTCCATTCCATTCCACTCCATTCAATTCCATTCCACTATACTCATTCCATTCCTGTCCCTTCCACTCCACTCCAATCCATTTTTTTCCATTACATCCATTCCACTCCACTCCACTCCACTCCAATCCGTTCCATTCCATTCCACTGCACTCCACTTCTTTCCACTCCCTTCCACTCCACTCCAATCCATTCCACTCCACTCCACTCCACTACGTTCTATTACATTCCACTCCATTCCATTCCATTCCACTCCATTCTAGTCCATTCCACTCCACTTCGTTCCATTCCGTTCCATTCCATTAAATTCCATTCCACTACATTCCATTCCATTCCACTTCATTCCACTCCACTCCACTGCAATCTACTCCACTCTACTCCACTACAATCCAGTCCGTACTATTCCATTCATTTCAACTCTAATCCATTTCATTCAACACCACTCCACTCTACTCCACTACACTCCATTCCTTTGATTTTCACTCTATTCCATTCCGTTCCTTTCTTTCCACAGGATCTCGCTCTGTTAGAAAGTTGGATTGCAGTGGCACAATCTCATCTCACATTTCTTTTCACCATCCCATTGCATTCCATTCCATCACATTCCATTAAATACTATATCACTCCCTTCCACTGCACTCCACTCCATTCCATTCCACTCCATCCCATTGCATTCTACTCCATTCCTGTCCACTCCACTGCACTCCACTCCACTTCTCTCCATTCCATTCCATTTCACAACATTGCATTCCATTCCTTTTCTTCGAAAGAGTATAATTGTCTCACCCAGATTGGAGTGCAGTGGCACAATCTCGGCTCACATTACATGTCACTTTACATTCTCTTGCATTCTATTCAGTTGCATTCCTTAGCATTCCATTACATTCCATTTCATTTCATTCCATTCCATTCCATTCCAGACCATTCTTTTCCACTCCACTTCACTCCACTCCACTCAATTTCATTCCACACTACTCCGTTTCAATCCTTTCCACTTCACTCCACTCCATTCCACTCCACTGCATTCCATTCCATTCCACTCCATTCCACTCCATTCCACTCCACTCCATTCCACTCCACTCCTCTCCATTCCATTCCACTCCACTCCACTCCATCCCAATCCATTACACGGCATTCCACTACACTACACTCCGTTCCAGTCCACTCCACTCCATTCCACTCCAATCTAATGCATTCCATTACTTTCCATCCCATTAAAATCGATTCCATTCCAATCCACTCCATTCCAGTCCACTCCACTCCATTACAGTCCATTCCATTCCACCTCACTCCACTCAAATCCATTCCATTCCATTTCATTCTACTCCATTCCATTCCATTCCACTCCTCTCCTTTCCATTCCACTCCATTTCACTAAACACCACTCCACTACACTCCATTCCACTCCATTACATTCCACTCCGTTCCACTCCACTCCATTCCATTCCATTAGACTCCACTCCACTCCACTCCCTTATATCCCACACCATTCGACTGCACTCCGTTCCCTTCCACTCCATTCCTTTCCATTCCATTCCACCCCATTCCATTCCATTCCAGTCCACTCCATTCCAGATCACTCCACTCCACTCCACTTTACTGCATTCCATTCCATTCCATTCCATTCCATTAAACTGCATTCCATTCCACTCCACTCCATTCCAGTACACTCCACTTCATTCCACTCCACTCCATTCCACTGCACTTCACTCAAATCCATTCCATTCCATTCCATTCCATTCTACTCCACTTCATTCCATTCCATTCCTCTCCTTTCTGTTCCATTACATTCCACTAAACTCCACTCCACTCCACTCCATTCCACTCCATTCCACTCCACTCCATTCCTTTCCACTCCATTCCATTCCATTCGACTCCACTCTACTCCACTCCCTTCCATTCCACTCCCTTCCACTCCACTCCATTCCCTTCCACTCCATTTCTTTCCATTCCATTCCACTCCATTCCATTCCATTCCACTCCACACCACTACATTCCATTCCACTCCACACCTACATTCCATTCCACTCCACTCCACTACGTTCCACTGCACTCCACTCCATACCTCTCCAATCCACTCCACTCCATTCCACTCCGTACCACTCTGTTCCCGTCTACTAAATTCCACTCCGATTCCTTCCATTGCATTGCACTGCAAGCAATTCTGCTGCAGTTTAATCCTTTCCATTCCATTCCATTCCATTAAACTCCATTCCATTCTGTTCGATTCCATTCCAATTGATTCCATCCCATGCCACTACTTTGCACTCCATTCCACTCAACTCCAGTCCACTCCACTCCTGTCCACTTCATTCCATTCCATTCCACTCCATGCCATTCCATTACACTCTGTTCCATTCCATACCACTCCATTCCAGTCCATTGAACTCCACTCCATTCCATTCCATTCCATTCCATCAAATTCCATTGCACTACATTCCAGTCAATTCCACTCCATCCTTCTGTACTCCACTCCATTCTACTCCATTCCACTCCACTTCACTCCATTCCATTCCACTCCATCCCACTCCATTCCATTACGCTCCACAGCACTCCACTCCATTCCATTCTACTCCATTCCAATCTACTCCATTCCATTCCACTCCACTCCAGTCCACTCGACTCCCCTCCATTTCATTCCACTCCTTTCCATTCCTCTCCATTCCACCCCACTACACTCCGTTTTGCTCCACTCCATTCCATTCCATTCCATTTCTTTCCAGTCTACTCCATGCCAATCATCTCCACTCCATTCCATTCCAACCCACTCCACTCCACTCCATCCTCACCACGCCATTCCATTACATTCCATTTCATTGCACTCCACTCCACTCCACCGCATTCCACTGTTGTCCACTGCACTCCACTGCACTAAATTCCACTCCACTGCATTCCAACCCACACCAATCCATTCCATTCCATTCCACTCCACTTCATTCCCTTCCACTCCTCTTCATTCCATTCCATTCCACTTCATTCCATTCCATTTCATTTCGTTCCATTCCAATCCACTCCATTCCATTCCATTCCAATATACTCCATTGCTCTAATCTCCATTACACTCCACTCCTTTCCATTTCATTCGATTACATTCCATTCCACTTCACTCCACTCCATTCCACTCCACTCCACTGCATTAAATTCCATTTCATACCACTACACTCCACTTTTTTCCACTCCATTCCACTCCACTCCACTCCTTTCCACTCCACCCCACTCCACTCCATTCAATTCGATTCCACTCCATTCCATTCCATTCCACTCCATTCTTTTCCATTACACTACATACCAGTGCATTCCGCTCCACTCCATTAAATTCCATTCCATTCGATTAAATTCCTTTCCACGACATTCTCGTCCACTTCACTCCATTCTACTATACTCCACTCCATTTTACTCCATTCCAATCCATTACACCACATTTCGTTCCACTCTATTCCACCCCACTCCATTCCATTCCATTAAGCTCCTCAACACTCCAATTCATTTCACTTCACTACATTACACTCTACTGCATTCCATTCCACTCCACTCCGGTCCAATCCACTCTGCTCCATTTCATTCCACTCCATTCCATTCCTCTCCATTCCAGCGCACTACACTCCGTTTCACACCACTCCATTAGATTCCATTCCATTTCATTCCTGTCTGCTCCACTCCTCTCAACTCCACTAAATACCATTCCAACCCACTCCACTCCACTCCATTTCACTCCACTACATTCCACTCCACTCCATTTCATTCCGTTCCATTAGACTCCAATCCATTCCATTCCACTCTACTCCATTTGTCACCACTCGATTCCACTCCATTAAATTCCGTTACATTCCACTCCTTTCCACTCCACTCCACTCCGTTCCACTCCACTCCATTCTATTCCGTTCAATTTCATTCCATTAAACTCTACTCAACCGCACTCCACCTCATTCCATTGCTCTCCACTGCACTCCCCTCCACTCCATTCCACTTCACTGCATTCCAACCCACTACATTCCATTCTATTCCATTCCATTCCATTCCATTCCATTCCATTCCACTCCACTCCACTCCATTCCACTCCACTCCAATCCATTTCAATCCAATCCACTCCATTCCATTTCATTCCATTCCTTTCCATTCCACTCTATTCCACTCCATTCAACTCCATTCTATTCCATTCCACTCTACTCCAAACCTCTACTCCCTAATCCACTCAATTCCATTCTATTTCATTGCACTCAATTCCTTTCCACTATACTCCATTCCATTCCACTCCAATCCCGTTAACTCCACTCCATTCCATTCATTTCTTTTCCACCCCACCAAATTCAGTTTCACTCCACTTCATTCCATTCCACTCCATTTCATTTCAGTCTACTGCACTCCAACACAATCAACTCCACTCCATTCCATTCCAGGCCACTCTCCTCCACTCCATTCCACTCCAATTCATTCCACTCCATTCCACTCCAATTCATTCCACTCCATTCCACTCCATTCCATTCCATTCTATTCCATTCCATTCCATTCCACTCCACTCCATTCCATTCCATTCCACTCCACTCCATTCCATTCCATTCCAATCTTCTCCTTTCATCTCCACTCCATTCCACTCCACTCCATTAAATTACATTCCACTCCTTTCCACTCCACTACACTCCATTCAACTCCACTCCACTCCATTTCATGCCATTCCATTCCATTCAACTTCATTCCAGTCGATTACACTCCACTCCATTCCATTCCATTCTATTCTACTCCACTCCTCTCCACTCCACTCTACTCCATTTCATAACACTCCATTCCATTCCTCTCCATTCCACTCCACTCCACACCACTCCATTCCACTCCACTCCATTTCTTATCACTGCAATCCATTCCTCTCCACTCCACTCCACTCCATTCCACTCCTCTCCATTTCATTCCATTCCATTTCATTCCACTCCACTCCACTTCACTCCACTCCACCACATTCCATTGCTATCCACTGCACTCCCCTCAATTTCACTCCACTGCATTCCAATCCACTCCATGCCATTCCATGCCATTCCACTCCCCTCCACTCCATTCCACTCCACTCCACTGCATTCCACTCGACTCCACTCCATTCCATTTCATCCCATTCCATTTCTATTCCATTCCACGCCATTCCATTCCATTTCCTTCCATTCCACTCCATTCCATTCCACTCCATTCCATTACATTCCACTATACCCCATTCCACTCCTCTCCATTCCACTCCACTCCATTCCTTTTCATTCCATTACACTCCATTCTACTCCCCTCAACTCCATTCCACTCCGCTCCATTCCATTCCATTCCATTCCACTCTACTCCACTTTTTTCCACTCCATTCCACTCCACTCCACTCCATTCCACTCCACTCCACTCCAGTTCTTTCCATTCAATTCCTCTCCATTACATTCCGTTCCTCTGTTCCCTTCCATTCCACTCCATTCCAGTCCATTCCACTCCTCTCCATTCTATTTCATTCGGTCAAATTCTATTCCAGTACATTCCAGTCCATTCCACTCCACTCCTCTCCAGTTCATTCAATTCAATTCCTCTCCATTACATTCCGTTCCTCTCCGTTCCCTTCCATTCCAATCCATTCCAGTACATTCCACTCCACTCTATTCCATTCCATTCCATCAAATTCTATTCCACTACATTCCAGTCCATTCCACTCCATTCTTCTGTACTCCACTCCGTTCTACTACATTCCACTCCATTTCACTCCATTTCGTTCTAATCCATTCCACTCCATTCCATTCCATTCCATTAAGCTCCACAACAGTCCACTGAATTCCATTCCCCTTCCTTCCACTCTACTCCATTCCATTCCACTCCACTCCAGTCCACTCGACTCCACTCCACTCCACTCCATTTCGTTCCACTCCATTCTATTCCTCTCCATTCCACCTCACTACACTCAGTTTCACTCCACTCCATTCCATTCCATTCCATTATATTCCAGTGTACTTCACTCCACTCAACTCCACTCCATTCCATTCCAACCCACTCTACTGCACTCCATTCCACTCCACTCCTTTCCATTAATTTCCACTTCATTCCACTCCACTCCTCTCCAACACATTCCATTGCTCTCTACTGCACTCCAATGCACTGCATTGCAGTCCACTGCATTCCAACACACTCCATTCCGTTCCATTCCATTCCACTACACTCCACTTCATTCTACTCCGTTCCACTGCATGCCTCTCCACTCCAATCTACTCCTTTCCACTTCATTTCGTTCTATTCCGTTCCACTTCATTCCATTCCATTCCACTATAATCCATTCTACTCCATTCCGTTGCACTCCACTCCATACCATTACATTACATTACACTCCATTCCACTCCACTCTACTCCATTCCACTCCACTCCACTCCATTCCATTTCATTCTATTCCATTCCATTCCACTCCACTCCACTTCTTTCCACTCCATTTCCCTCCAATCCACTCCATTCCACTCCACTCCACTTCACTACATTCCATTCCATTCCACTCCGTTCCATTCCATTCCACTCCGTTCCATTCCATTCCACTCCGTTCCATTCCATTCCACTCCGTTCCATTCCATTCCACTCCGTTCCATTCCATTCCACTCCGTTCCATTCCATTCCACTCCGTTCCATTCCATTCCACTCCGTTCCATTCCATTCCACTCCGTTCCATTCCATTCCACTCCGTTCCATTCCATACCACTCCGTTCCATTCCTTTCCAAACCATTCCTCTCAATTCCACTCTACTCCATTTCAGTCCATTACATTTCATTCCACTCCACTCCACTCCACTACACTCCACCACAATCCATTTCTCTCCACTGCACTCCACTCCACTCAGTTCCACTCCACTGCATTCCAACTCTCTCCATTCCATTCCATTCCATTCCACTCCACTCCACTCCATTCTACTCCACTGCACTCCATTTCACTCCACTCCACTCCTTTCCATTTCATTCCATTCCGTTCCATTCCGTTCCATTCCATTGCACTCCATTCCATTCCATTCCATTCCACTCCATTGCATTCCATCATACAATACTACATTCCACTCCTCTCCATTCCTCTCCACTCCATTCCATTTCATTCCATTACACTGCATTCCTTTCCACTCCACTCCATTCCACTCCACTCCACTCTGTTCCATTCCATTCCATTCCACTGCACTCCACTTCTTTCCACTCCATTCCTCTCCACTCCACTCCATTCCACTCCACTCCACTCCACTGCATTCCATTCCATTCCACTCCGTTCCATTCCATTCCACTCCGTTCCATTCCATTCCACTCCGTTCCATTCCATTCCACTCCGTTCCATTCCATTGCACTCCATTCCAGTCCATTCCACTCCACTCCATTCCATTCCATTCCATCAAATTTCATTCCACTACATTCCACTCCATTCCACTCCATTCTTCTTTACTCCACTCCGTTTTACTCCATTCCACTCCATTTCACTCCATTCCGCTCCACTCCATTCCGCTCCATTCCATTCCTTTAAGCTCCAGAACACTTCACTCCAATCAATTCCAATCCATTACACTCTGCTCCATGCCATTCCACTCCACTCTAGTCCACTTCACGCCTCTCCATTTCATTCCACTCCATGCCATTCCTCTCCATTCCACCTCAATACACTCCGTTTCACTCCACTCCATTCCGTTCCATTCCATTTCTTTCCAGTCTTCTTCACTCCACTCAACTTCACTCCATTCCATTCCAACCCTCTCTACTCCACTCCATTCCACTCCACTCCGTTCCATTACATTACATTTCATTGCACTCCACTCCACTCCACCACATTCCATTGCTCTCCACTGCACTCCACTGCACTACGTTGTACTCCACTGCATTCCAACCCACTTCATTCCAATCCATTCCTTTGCACTCCACTCCACTCCATTCCAATCCACTCCACTCCTTTCCTCTCCACTCCACTCCACTCCATTCCATTTCATTTTATTCCTTTCAATTCCAATCCATTCCATTCTATTCCATTATACTCCATTCCACTCCTCTCCGTTCCACTCCACTCCATTCCATTTCATTCATTTCCACTCCACTCCATTCCACTCCACTCCACTCCATTCCATTCCATTCCAGTCAACTCCACTCCACTTCTTTCCACTCCATTCACCTCCACTCCACTCCATTCCACTCAACTCCACTCTACTACATTCCATTCAATTCCACTCTGTTCCATTCCATTCCACTGCTTTCCATTCCATTCCTATCCATGCCACACAATTCCACTCCACTCCATTTCATTCAATTCCATTTCATTCCACTCCACTACACTACACTACGCTCCACCACATTCAATTGCTCTCCACTGCACTGAATTCCACTCCATTCCACTCCACTGCATTCCAAACCACTCCATTCCATTCAACTATATTCCACTCCACTCCACTCCATTCAAATCCACTCCACCCCATACCACTCCGCTCTTCTCCATTCTATTTCATTCCATTCCATTCCATTCCATTCTGTTCCATTCCACACCATTCCACTCCATTCCATTCCACTCCATTCCACTCTACTCCATTCCATTCCACTCCACTCCAGTCCACTCCACTCTGCTTCATTTCATTCCACTCCATTCCATTCCTCTCCATTCCACCCCACTGCACACCATTTCACACCCCTCCATTTCACAACACTCCATTCCATTCCATTTCATTCCAGTCTACTTCACTCCACTCAAAACCACTCCATTCCATTCCAACCCACTCTATTCCACTCCAGTCCACTGTACTCCATTTCATCACATTCCATTTCATTACACTCCACTCCACCATATTCCATTGCTCTCCAGTGCACTCCACTGCACTATTCTGCACTCCGCTGCATTCCAACCGACTCCATTCCATTCCATTCCATTCCCTTCCACTTCACTCCAATCCATTCCACTCCACTCCACTCCATTCCACTCCACTCCATTCCATTCCTCTCCACTCCACTCCACTCCTTTCCATTTCATTTCATTCCATTCCTTTCCACTCCATTCCATTGCATTCCACTATATTCCATTCCTCTCCTCTCCATTCCACTCCACTCCATTCCTTTTCATTGCAATAAACTCCATTCCACTCCACTCCACTTCTTTCCACCCCATTCCACTCCAATCCACTCCATTCCACTCCACTCCACTCCACTACATTCCATTCCAGTCCACTCTGTTCCATTCCATTCCACTCCATTCCATTCCATTCCAATCCATGCCACTCCAATCCACTGCACTCCATTTCAATCCATTCCGTTTCATTCCACTCCACTACTCTCCACTACACTCCATCACATTCCATTGCTCTCCACTGCACTCCATTCCACTCCATTCCACTCCACTGCATTCCAACCCACTCCATTTTATTCCATTCCACTTCACTCCACTCCATTGGAATCCACTCCACTCCTCTCCTTTCCATCTCATTCCATTCCATTCCACTCCATTGCATTCCATCCCATTCCACTCCATTCCATGCCATTCCAGCATACTCCATTCCACTCCTCTCCATTCCTCTCCACTGCATTCCATTTCATTTCATTACACTCCATTCCATTCCACTCCACTCCATTCCACTCCACTCCTTTCCATTCCATTCCATTCCACTACTCTCCACTTCTTTCCACTCCATTCCACTCAACTCTACTCCATTCCACTCCACTCCACTCCAATACATTGCACTCCATTCCACTACATTCCATTCCATTCCTCTCCGTTCCATTCCATTCCAGTAAAACTCACTCAGTTTCATTCCATTCCATTCCACCAAATTCCATTCCACTACATTCCAATACATTCCACTCCATTCTTCTGTACTCCACTCCATTCTACTCTATTCCAATCCGTTTGACCACATTCCATTCTACTCTGTTCCACTTCTCTCCATTCCTTTCCATTCCATTAAGCTCCACAACACTCCACTCAATTTCATTTCACTCCATTCCACTCCACTCCATTCCATTCCTCTCCATTCCAGTCCACTCCTCTCCGCTCCATTTCATTACCCTCCATTCATTTCCTCTCCATTCCACCCCACTACACTCCGTTAAACACCACTCCATTACCCTCCATTCATTTCCTCTCCATTCCACCCCACTACACTCCGTTTAACACCACTCCATTAGTTTCCATTCCATTTCATTCCAGTTAACTCCACTGCACTCAACTGCACTCCATTCCATTCCAACCAACTTCATTCCACTCGATTTCGCTCCACTACATTCCATTCCACTCCAATCCATTCCATTCCATTAGATTCCAATCCATTCCATTCCACTCTACTCCATTTGTCACCACTCCTTTCCACTCCACTAAATTCCGTTACAGTCTACTCCTTTCCACTCCACTCCACTCCATTCAACTCCACTCCGCTAGATTTCATGGCATTCCATTCCATTCTACTCCATTCCAATCCATTGCTCTGCATTGCAGTGCATTCCACTCCACTCCAATCCATTCCATTTCATTCCATTCCACTGCACTCCACTTCACTCCAATCCATTCCATTTCATTCCATTCCACTGCACTCCACTTCACTCCAGTCAACTCCATTTCATTCCACTCCATTCCATTCCAATCCATTAGACTCCAAGCCATTCCTTTCCACTCTACTCCATTTGTCACCACTCCATTACACGCCACTAATTTCAGTTACATTCCACTCCTTTCCACCTCACTCCGCTCCATTCAAATCCACTCCGCTAGATTTCATGCCATTTCATTCCATTCTACTCCATTCCATTCCATTGCACTGCATTGCAGTGCATTCCACTCCACTCCACTCCATTCCATTCCATTCCATTCCCTTCCACTGCACTCCACTCCTCTCCAGTCAACTCCGTTTCATTCCACTCCGTTCCATTCCTTTCCATTCCAATACACTTCACTCCACTATATTCTATTCCATTCAATATCATTCCATTCCACTCTACTCAACTTCACTGCACCACATTCCATTGCTCTCCACTGCACTCCACTCCACTCCATTCCACTCCACTGCATTCCAACCCACTACATTCCATTCCATTCCTTTCCATTCCATAACTGTCCACTCCACTCCACTCCTTTCCACTCCACTCCTTTCCACTCCACTCCAATCCATTCGAATCCAATCCACTCCTTTCCATTCCATTCCATTCCATTCCACTCTACTCCATTCCACTCCTCTCCAATCCACTCAATTCCATTCCATTTCATTCCATTAAACTCCATTCCACTATATTCCACTCCATTCCACTACACTCCAGTCCACTCCACTCCACTCCATTCCATTCCACTCCATTCCGTTCATCTCCATTCCACCAAAATACACTCCGTTTCACTCCACTCCTTTCCATTCCGCTCCATTTGATTGCATTGTACTGCACTCCACTCCAATCCACTCCAATCCATTCCATTCCAGTCCACTACCCTCCCCTCCAGTCCACTGCATTCCATTCCTTTCCATTCCATTCCATTCCATTCATTCCATTCTACTCCTTTCATCTCCAATCCATTCCACTCCATTCCATTCCACTACATTCCACTCCTTTCCACTCAACTCCACTCCATTCAAATCCACTACACTCCATTTCATGCCATACCATTCCATTACACTTCATTCCAGTGGATTCCACTCCACTCCATTCCATTCCATTCCACACCACTCCACTCCACTCCACTCCACTCCGTTTCATTACATTCCATTCCACTCCACTCCACTCCATTTCATTACACTCCATTCCATTCCTCTCCATTCCACTCCAGTCCACTCAACTCAACTCCACTCCATTTCCTTCCACTCCATTCCACTCCACTCCAATCCATTGCAATCTAAGCCACAGCATTCCATTTCATTCCATTCCATTCCATTCCATTCCATTCCACTCTACTCCATTCCACTCCTCTCTAATCCACTCCATTCCATTCCATTTCATTCCATTCAATGCCATTCAACTATACGCCATTACATTCCACTACATGCCAGTCCACTCGACTCTACTCCATTCCATTCACCTCCATTCCACCCCACTAAACTCCGTTTCACTCCACTCCATTACATTCCACTCCATTTCTTTCCAGTCAACTGCAATCCACTCTAATCCACTCCACTCCGTTCTATTCCAGCCCACTTCCATTCACTGCATTCCACTAGATTCCATTTCCTTCCATTCCATTGCACTCCATTCCATTCTGTTCCATTCCACTCTACTCCTTTCTTTTATTTATTTATTTTATTTTATTATTATTATTATTATACTTTAGGTTTTATGGTACATGTGCACAATATGCAGGTAAGTTATGTATTTATACATGTGCAATGCTGGTGTGCTGCACCCACTAACTCGTCATCTAGAATTAGGTATATCTCCCAATGCTATACCTCCCCCTTCCCCCCACCCCACAACAGTCCCCGAAGTCTGATGTTCCCCTTCCTGTGTCCATGCGTTCTCATTGTTCAATTCCCACCTATAAGTGAGAATATGCGGTGTTTGGTTTTCTGTTCTTGCAATAGTTTACTGAGAATGATGATTTCCAATTTCATCCATGTCCCTACAAAGGACATGAACACATCATTTTTTATGGCTGCATAGTATTCCATGGTGTATATGTGCCACATTTTCTTAATCCAGTCTATCATTGTTGGACATTTGGGTTGGTTCCAAGTCTTTGCTATTGTGAATAATGCTGCAATAAACCTACGTGTGCATGTGTCTTTATAGCAGCATGATTTATAGTCCTTTGGGTATATACCCAGTAATGGGATGGCTGGGTCGAATGGAATGTCTAGTTCTAGATCCCTGAGGAATCGCCACACTGACTTCCACAGGGGTTGAACTAGTTTACAGTCCCACCAACAGTGTAAAAGTGTTCCTATTTCTCCACATACTCTCCAGCACCTGTTGTTTCCTGACTTTTTAATGATTGTCATTGTAACTGGTGTGAGATGGTATCTCATTGTGGTTTTGATTTGCGTTTCTCTGATGGCCAGTGATGGTGAGCATTTTTTCATGTGTTTTTTGGCTGCATAAATGTCTTCTTTTGAGAAGTGTCTGTTCATGTCCTTCGCCCACTTTTTGATGGGGTTGTTTGTTTTTTTCTTGTAGATTTGTTTGAGTTCATTGTAGATTCTGGATATTAGCCCTTTGTCAGATGAGTAGGTTGTGAAAATTTTCTCCCATTTTGTAGGTTGCCTGTTCACTCTGATGGTAGTTTCTTTTGCTGTGCAGAAGCTCTTGAGTATAATTGGATTCCATTTGTCAATTTTGGCTTTTGTTGCCATTGCTTTTGGTGTTTTAGACATGAAGTCCTAGCCCATGACTATGTCCTGAATGGTAATGCCTAGGTTTTCTTCTAGGGTGTTTATGGTTTTAGGTCCAAGATTTAAGTCTTTAATCCACCTTGAATTGATTTTTGTATAAGGTGTAAAGAAGGGATCCAGTTTCAGCTTTCTACATATGGCTATCCAGTTTTCACAGCACCATTTATTAAATAGTGAAACCTTTCCCCATTTCTTGTTTTTCTCAGGTTTTTCAAAGATCAGATAGTTGTAGATATGTGGCATTATTTCTGACGGCTCTGTTCTGCTCCATTGATCTATATCTCTGTTTTGGTAACAGTACCACGCTGTTTCGGTTACTGTAGCCTTGTAGTATAGTTTGAAGTCAGGTAGTGTGATGCCTCCAGCTTTGTTCTTTTGGCTTAGGATTGACTTGGTGATGCGGGCTCTTTTTTGATTCCATATGAACTTTAAAGTATTTTTTTCCAATTCTGCGAAGAAAGTCATTGGTAGCTTGAAGGGGATGGCATTGAAACTGTAAATTACCTTGGGAAGGATGGCCATTTTCACGATATTGATTCTTCCTACCCATGAGCATGGAATGTTCTTCCATTTGTTTGTATCCTCTTTTATTTCCTTGAGCAGTGGCTTGTAGTTCTCCTTGAAGAGGTCCTTCACATCCCTTGTAAATTGGATTCCTAGGTATTTTATTCTCTTTGAAGCAATTGTGAATGGGAGTTCACTCATGATTTGGCTCTCTGTTTGTGTGTTATTGATGTATAAGAATGCTTGTGATTTTTGTAAATTGATTTTGTATCCTGAGGCTTTGCTGTAGTTGCTTATCAGCTTAAGGAGATTTTGGGCTGAGACAACGGGGTTTTCTAGATATACAATCATGTCGTCTGCAAACAGGGACAATTTGACTTCCTCTTTTCCTAATTGAATACCCTTTATTTCATTCTCCTGCCTAATTGCTCTGGCCACAACTTCCAACCCTATGTTGAATAGAAGTGGTGAGAGAGGGCATCCCTGTCTTGTGCCAGTTTTCAAAGGGAATGCTTCCAGTTTTTGCCCATTCTGTATGACATTGGCTGTGGGTTTGTCATAGATAGCTCTTATTATTTTGAGATACATCCCATCAGTACCTAATTTATTGAGAGTTTTTAGCATGAAGGGTTGTTGAATTTTGTCAAAGGTCTTTTCTGCATCTATTGAGACAATCATGTGGTTTTTGTCTTTGGTTCTGTTTATATGCTGGATTACATTTATTGATTTGCGTATATTGAACCATCCTCGCATCCCAGGGATGAAGCCCACTTGATCATGGTGGATAAGCTTTTTGATGTGCTGCTGGATTCTGTTTGCCAGTATTTTATTGAGGATTTTTGCATCAATGTTCATCAAGGTTATTGGTCTAAAATTCTCTTTTTTTATTGTGTCTCTGCCAGGCTTCGGTATCAGGATGATGCTGGCCTCATAAAATGAGTTAGGGAGGATTCCCTCTTTTTCTATTGATTGGAATAGTTTCAGAAGGAATGGTACCAGTTCCTCCTTGTACCTCTGGTAGAATTCGGCTGTGAACCCATCTGGTTCTGGACTTTTTTTGGTTGGTAAGCTATCGATTATTGCCACAATTTCAGCTCCTGTTATTGGTCTATTCAGACATTCAACCTCTTCCTGGTTTAGTCTTGGGAGGGTGTATGTCTTGAGGAATTTATCCATTTCTTCTAGATTTTCTAGTTTATTTGTGTAGAGGTGTTTGTAGTATTCTCTGATGGTAGTTTGTATTTCTGTGGGATTGGTGGTGCTATCTACTTTATCATTTTTTATTCCATCTCTTTGATTCTTTTCCCTTTTTTTCTTTATTAATCTTGCTAGTGGTCTATCAATTTTGTTGATCTTTTCAAAAAACCAGCTCCTGGATTCATTAATTTTTTGAAGGGTTTTTTGTGTCTCTATTTCCTTCAGTTCTGCTCTGATTTTAGTTATTTCTTGCCTTCTGCTAGCTTTTGAATGTGTTTGCTCTTGCTTTTCTACTTCTTTTAATTGTGATGTTAGGGTGTCAAATTTGGATCTTTTCTGCTTTCTCTTGTGGACATTTAGTGCTATAAATTTCCCTCTACACACTGCTTTGAATGCATCCCAGAGATTCTGGTATGTTGTGTCTTGGTTCTCGTTGGTTTCAAAGAACATCTTTATTTCTGCCTTCATTTCGTTATGTACCCATTAGTCATTCAGGAACAGGTTGTTCAGTTTCCATGTAGTTGAGCGGTTTTCAGTGAGATTCTTAATCCTGAGTTCTAGCTTGATTGCACTGTGATCTGAGAGATAGTTTGTTACAATTTCTATTCTTTTACATTTATTGAGGAGAGCTTTACTTCCAAGTATGTGGTCAATTTTGGAATAGGTGTGGTGTGGTGCTGAAAAAAATGTATATTCTGTTGATTTGGGGTGGAGAGTTCTGTAGATGTCTATTAGGTCCACTTGGTGCAGAGCTGAGTTCAATTCCTGGGTATCCTTGTTGACTTTCTGTCTCATTGATCTGTCTAATGTTGACAGTGGTCTGTTAAAGTCTCCCATTTTTAATGCGTGGGAGTCTAAGTGTCTTTGTAGGTCACTCAGGACTTGCTTTATGAATCTGGGTGCTCCTGTTTTGGATGCATATATATTTAGGATAGTTAGCTCTTCTTGTTGAATTAATCCCTTTACCATTATGTAATGGCCTTCTTTGTCTCTTTTGATCTTTGTTGGTTTAAAGTCTGTTTTTTTCAGAGACTAGGATGGCAACCCCTGCCTTTTTTTGTTTTCCATTTGCTTGGTAGATCTTCCTCCATCCTTTTTTTTTGAGCCTATATGTGTCTCTTCAAGTGAGATGGGTTTCCTGAATACAGCACACTGATGGGTCTTGAGTCTTTTTCCAATTTGCCAGTCTGTGTGTTTTAATTGGAGCATTTAGTCCATTTACATTTAAAGTGAATATCATTATGTGTGAATTTGATCCTGTCATTATGATGTTAGCTGGTTATTTTGTTCGTTAGTTGATGCAGTCTCTTCCTAGTCTCGATGGTCTTTACATTTTGGCATGATTTTGCAGTCACTGGTACGAGTTGTGCCTTTCCATGTTTAGCGCTTCCTTCAGGAGCTCTTCTAAGGAAGGCCTGGTGGTGACATAATCTCTCAGCATTTGCTTGTCTGTAAAGTATTTTATTTCTCCTTCACTTATGAAGCTTAGTTTGGCTGGATATGAAATTCTGGGTTGAAAATTCTTTTCTTTAAGAATGTTGAATATTGGCCCCCACTCTCTTCTGGCTTGTAGGGTTTCTGCCGAGAGATCCGCTGTTAGTCTGATGGGCTTCCCTTTGTGGGTAACCCGACCTTTCTCTCTGGCTGCCCTTAACATTTTTTCCTTCATTTCAACTTTGGTGAATCTGACAATTATGCATCTTGCAGTTGCTCTTCTTTAGGAATATCTTTGTGGCGTTCTCTGTATTTCCTGAATCTGAACGTTGGCCTGCCTTGCTAGATTGGGGGAGTTCTCCTGGATAATATCCTGCAGAGTGTTTTCCAACTTGTTTCCATTCTCCCCGTCACTTTCAGGTACACCAATCAGACGTAGATTTGGTCTTTTCACATAGTCCCACATTTCTTGGAGGCTTTGCTCGTTTCTTTTTATTCTTTTTTCTCTAAACTTCCCTTCTCGCTTCATTTCATTCATTTCATCTTCCAGGGCTGATGCCCTTTCTTCCATTTGATCACATTGGCTCCTGAGGCTTCTGCATTCTTCTCGTAGTTCTCGAGCCTTGGTTTTCAGCTCCATCAGCTCCTTTAAGCACTTCTCTGTATTGGTTATTCTAGTTATACATTCTTCTAAATTTTTTTTCAAAGTTTTCAACTTCTTTGCCTTTGGTTTGAATATCCTCCCGTAGCTCAGAGTGATTTGATCGTCTGAAGCCTTCTTCTCTCAGCTCGTCAAAGTCATTCTCCATCCAGCTTTGTTCCGTTGCTGGTGAGGAACTGCGTTCCTTTGGAGGAAGAGAGGTACTCTGCTTTTTAGAGTTTCCAGTTTTTCTGCTCTGTTTTTTCCCCATCTTTGTGGTTTTATCTACTTTTGGTCTTTGATGATGGTGATGTACAGATGGGTTTTTGGTGTGGATGTCCTTTCTGTTAGTTTTCCTTCTAACAGACAGAACCCTCAGCTGCAGGTCTGTTGGAGTACCTGGCCGGCCGTGTGAGGTGTCAGTCTGCCCCTGCTGGGGGGTGCCTCCCAGTTAGGCTGCTCGGGGGTCAGGGGTCAGGGACCCACTTGAGGAGGCAGTCTGCCCGTTCTGAGATCTCTAGCTGTGTGCTGGGAGAACCACTGCTCTCCCCAATGCTGTCAGACAGGGACATTTAAGTCTGCAGAGGTTACTGCTGTCTTTTTTTTTGTCTATGCCCTGCCCCCAGAGGTGGAGCCTACAGAGGCAGGCAGGCATCCGTGAGCTGTTGTGGGCTCCACCCAGTTCAAGCTTCCCAGCTGCTTTGTTTACCTAAGTGAGCCTGGGCAATGGCGGGCGCCCCTCCTCCAGCCTCACTGCCTACTTGCTGTTTGATCTCAGACTGTGTGCTAGCAATCAGTGAGGCTCCATGGGTGTAGGACCCTATGAGCCAGGTGACGGCTGTAATCTCCTGGGGCACCGTTTCCTAAGCCCGTCGGAAAAGCACAGTATTCAGGTGGGAGTGGCCCTATTTTCCAGGTGCCATCTGTCACCCCTGGAAAGGGAACTCCCTGACCCCTTGCGCTTCCCAAGTGAGGCAATGACTCGCCCCTGCTTTGGCTGACGCACGGTGCGCTCACCCACTGACCTGCGCCCACTGTCTGGCACTCCCTAGTGAGATGAGCACGGTACCTCAGATGGAAATGCAGAAATCACCCGTCTTCTCCGTCGCTCACGCTGGGCGCTGTAGACCGGAGCTGTTCCTATTCGGCCATCTTGGCTCCTCCTCCACTCTACTCCTTTCATCTCCGCTCCATTCCACTCCACTCCATTCCATTACATTCCACTCCTCTCCACTCCATTCCACTCCATTCAACTCCACTCCACTCCATTTCATGCCTTTCCATTCCATTCCACTGCATTACAGTGGATTTCACTCCACTCGTATCCATTCCATTCCACTCCAATCCACTCGACTCCACTCCACTCCATTTCATTACACTCCATTCCATTCCTCTCCATTCCACTATAATCCACTCCACTCAACTCCACTCCATTCCACTCCACTCCATTCCACTCCTCTCCATTTCATTCCATTCCATTTCATTTCACTACAATCCCCTCCACTACACTCCACCACATTCCATTGCTCTACACTGTACTCCACTAGATTCCAATCCACTGCATTCCAATCCACTCCATTCCAATCCTGTCCATTCCACTCCACTCCACTACATTCCACTCGACTCCACTGAATTCCATTCCACTCCGCTCCATTCCAATTCAACCCATTCCATTCCATTCCATTCCACTCCTTTCCATTCCCTTCCATTCCACTCCATTCCATTCCATTCCCTTCTATTCCATTCCATTCCACTATACGCCATTCCACTCCTCTCCATTTCACTCCACTCCATTCCATTTCATTCCATTACACTCCATTCCACTCCTGTCCACTCCATTCCACTCCACTCAACTCCATTCCATTCCATTCCACTGAAATCCATTCCATTCCATTCCACTCCAATTTTCCCACTCCTTTCCACTCCACTTCACTCCACTCCATTCCACTCCACTTCATACCAGTACATTCCATTCCATTCCTCTCCATTACCTTCCGTTCCTCTTCGTTGCCTTCCATTCCACTCCACTCCACTCCATTACACTCCACTCCAATTCACTACATTCCATTCCATTCCACCCCGTTCCATTCCATTCCACTCCATTGCAATCCTTTCCATTCCTTTCCATTCAACTCCACTCCATTCCACTACATTCCATTCCATTCCACTCCACTCCATTCCATTCAACTCCACCGCATTCCATTCCATTCCATTCCATTCCACTCCATTCCTCTCCACCCCACTCCATTCCACTCCACTCCATTCTATTCCATTCCACTCCACTCTAATCCACTCCATTACACTACACTATACTGCATTCCATTACAATTCATTCCATTAAAATCAATTCCATTTCACTCCAGTCCTTTCCAGTCCACTCCACTAAATTCCACTCTACTCTACTGCATTCCATTCCATTCCATTCCATTCCATTAAACTCCATTCGATTCCACTCCACTCCATTCCAGTCCACTCCACTGCATTCCACTCCACTCCAATCAACATCATTCCATACCATTCCATTCCACTCTACCTCATTCCATTCCACTCCTTTCCTTTCCATTCCATTCCAGACCACTAAGTTCCAATCCACTCCACTCCAT
Source organism: Pongo pygmaeus (assembly GCF_028885625.2). NCBI lineage: Eukaryota > Metazoa > Chordata > Mammalia > Primates > Hominidae > Pongo > Pongo pygmaeus. The sequence goes on from NC_085931.1 coordinate 5,596,610, forward strand.
TCCACTCCATTCCATTCCACTCCACTCCATTCCACTCCATTCCATTCCACTTCACTCCATTCCACTCCATTCCATTGCACTCCACTCCATTCCATTGCACTCCATTCCACTCCACTCCATTCCATTGCACTCCATTCCACTCCACTCCATTCCATTCTATTCGACTCCACTCCACTCCATTCCATCCCACTCCATTCCACTCCACTGCATTCCCTTCCACTGAGTTCCTTTCCATCCCATTCCACTCCTTTCCTTGCCACTCCATTCCTCTCCATTCCACTCCATTTGAGTCCACTCCACTCAACGCCACTCCATTCCATTCTATTCCACTCCACTTCATTCCACTACATTCCATTCCATTCCACTCCACCCCATTCTATTCCAATCCACTGCATTCCATTCCACTCCATTGCATTCCACTCTGTTACTCTCCACTCCACTCCATTCCATTACCCTCCACTCCATTCCATTCCATTTCATTCCATTCTACTGCACTCCTTTCCACTCCACTCTACTGCATTGCGCTACATTCCATTCCATTAATCTCCATTCCATTTCACTCCAGTCCTTTCCAGTCCACTCCATTAAATTCCACTCCACTCTACTGCATTCCATTACATTCCATTCCATTAAACTCCATTCCACTGCACTCCACTCCGTTCCAGTCCACTTCACTACATTCCACTCCATTCCCCTCCATTCCACCCCTTTTTATTCCACTCCATTCCACTGCAGTCCATTACATTCCATTACACTACATTCCACTCCACCCCATTCCATTCCACTCCATTCCACTCTACTTCATTTCATTCCACTGCACTACACTCCACTCCCCTCCACTCCATTCCATTTCACTCTCTTCCATTCTTCTCTGTTCTCTCCACTCCATTCCTTTCCTCTCCCCTCCATTCCATTCCATTCAGTTCCATTCCGTTCCTTTCCATTCCATTCCATTCCACTCTACTCCATTGCACTCCACTCCACACCACTCCCCTCCCTTTCAATCCACTCCTTTCCATTCCACTCCATTCAATTACATTCCACTCCTTTCCACTCCTCTCCACTCGATTCCATTCCATTCCATTCCATTCCATTCCATTCCATTCCAATCCACTTCATTCCATTCCATTCCATTATTTTTCATTCCATTCCATTGAACTCCATTCCATTCCATTCCATTCCATTGCATTCCCTTCCAATCCACTCCTTTCCATTCCATTCCATTACTTTTCATTCCATTCCATTCCATTCAATTGAACTCCATTCCATTCCATTCCATTCCATTCTACTCTACTCCATTCCAATCCACTGCATTTCACTCCACTCCATTGCTCTCCATTCCACTCCACTCCAATCCATTCAACTGCACTCCAGTCCATTCCACTCCATTCCCCTCCATTCCACTCCATTCTGTTCCACTCCATTCCACTCCATTCCATTCCATTGAATTGCCATCCATACCACTCCACTCCATTCCATTCCAATAAATTCTACCCTACTCCATTCCATTTCACTCCACTCCAGTCCACTCCACTCTATTCCATTACATTTCATTCCATTCCATTCTTCTCCATTCCACTCCACACTACTGCATTCCACTTCTCTCCACTCCATTCCATTTCATTCCATTCCATTCCCTTCCATTCCACTCCATTCCATTCCACTCAACTCTACTCCGTTCCACTCCTCTCCATTAGAATCCACTCCATTGTTTTCATTCCATTCAACTCCATTCCACTCCATTCAACTCCATTCCACTCCTTCCACTCCATTCCACTCCACTCCAATACTATCCACTCCATTCCATTCCATTCCATTCCCTTCCATTCCACTCCATTCCAGTCCACCCCCTCCATTTCACTCCACTCCATTCCACTCCACTCCACTCCCCTCAACTCCATTCCATTGCACTTCACTCCATTCCATTCCACTCAACTCCATTCCATCCCATTCCATTTCACTGCACTCCACTCCACTTCACTCCATTCCAGTACATTCCTTTCTAATCCAATTGACTCATCTCCATTCCATTCCACTCCAGTCCATTCTATTCAACTCAACTCCATTTTATTGCACTGTACTCCACTCCACACCATTCCAATCCATTCCATTGCACTCCAATCCTATCCAATACATTCCATTCCTCTCCACTCCACTCCGTTACTTTACACTCTACACCATTCCATGCCATTCCATTGCACTTCACTCCATTCCACTCCACTCCATTCTACTCCACTCCATTCAACTCCTGTCCATTCTTTAATAATCCATTCCATGACACACCACTAAATTCCATTCTACTCCACTCCATTTCATTACACTTCGCTTCAATCCACTTTACTCCAATCTCTTCCACTCCACTCCATTCCATTCTACTCCATTCCATTCCACTCCAATCGACTCCATTCCAATCCATTCCATGACACTCCAATAAATTAACTCCACTCCACTCCACTCCATTTCACTCCAATTCCTTCCAATCCACTCCACTCCACTAAATTGCACTCCACTACATTCCATTCCACACCATTCCATTCCACTCCACTCCACTTCATTCTGTTCCCTTCCACTCCATTCCATTCCATTCCACTAAATTCCATTCAATTCCACTCCATTCCAGTGCATTCGACCCCATTCCACTCCCCTCCAGTCCACTCCATTCGACTCTATTCCATTCCACTCCTTTCCACTCGTCTCCATTCATTCCTTTCCATTCGACTGCACTCCGTTCCACTCCACTCCATTCCATTCCACTCTACTCCAATCCATTCCACTCCATTGCACTGCACTGCACTCCTCTCCATTCCATTCCGCTCCTTTCAATTCAACTCCATTCTATCCTACTCCAGTCCATTCTACTCCACTCCATTCCATTCCTTTCCATTCAGTTCCATTCCATTCCAGTCCAGTACACTCCACTCCATTCCATTCCATTGCACTCCACTCCACTCCACTCCATTCTACTCCACTCCATTCCATTGCATTCCATTCCATTCCACTCCACTCCATTCCATTCCACTCCACACCATTCTACTCCACTTCATTCCACTGCATTCTACTCCACTACACTCCATTCCATCTCATTAGATTCCATTATTCTACATTCCTTTCCACTCCACTCCACTCCCCTCCACTCCACTCCCTTCCAAGCCTTTGCATTCCACTCAACTTCATTCCATTCCATTCCACTGAATTCCATTCCATTCCAATCCACTACTCTCCACTCCACTCTATTCCACTAAATTCCACTCCATTACATTACAATCCACTCCATTTCATTCCATACCACTGCATTCCACTCCCTTTCACTCCACTCCACTCCATTCCTTTCTATTCCATTCCAATCCTTTCCACTCCAATAAACTCCATTCTACTCCAAACCTCTCCATTCCGTGCCATACCATTCCATTCCTTTCCACTACATTCCATTCCATTCCATTCCACTCCATTCCATTCCATTCTACTCCATTCCATTCCACTCCATTCCAGTCTATTCCACTGCAATCCACTGTCCTCTACTCCATTCCACTCCATTCCCCTTCATTCCACTCCATTCCGTTCCACTCCATTTCACTCCATTCCATTCCATGTCATTACACTGCAAACCAATCCACTCCATTGCATTCCACTCCACTACACTCTTCTCCATTTCATGCCTCTCCACTTCACTCCACTCCATTCCATTCCTCTCTATTCCACTCGTCTCCACTGCATTCCACTCCACTCCACTCCTTTCCATTCCGTCTCACACTAATCAAATCCCCTCCCCTCCAATCCACTCCACTCCATTTCATTCAACCCCCTCCACTGCACTCCATTCCACTCCACCACATTCCACTCCATTCCATTCCATTCCCTTCCACTGCACACCACTGCATTACGGTCCATTCCACTCCATTCCATTCCACTCCACTCCACTCCATTCCATTCCATTTCTCTCCACTCAACTCCTCTCCATTCCATTCGATTCCATTCCACTCTACTCCGTTCCATTCCACTCCACTCGTTTCCAGTCCACACTACTCCTTTCCATTCCACTCTATTCCATTCCTCTCTTTTCCCTTCCACTCCATTCCACTCCCCTTCATTCCATTTTATTCCACTCCACTCCACACCACTCCAATCCACTCCATTCCATTTCTCTCCTTTCAAACCCACTGTACTCCGTTTCACTCCTCTCCACTCCATTCCATTCCATTTCATTACAGTCTACGCCATTCCACTCAACTCCACTCCATTCCATTCCATCCCATTCCACTCTACTCCATTCCACTCCAATCCATTCTATTACATTCCATTTCATTCCACTCTACTCCGCTGTACTTCACTGCATCACATTCCATTGATCTCCACTGCACTGAACTGGACTCCATTGTACTCCACTGCATTTCAACCCACTCCATTCCATCCATTCCTTCCCACTTCACTGCACTCCATTCCACTCCACACCTCTTCATTCCACTCCACTCCGCTCTATTCCATTTTATTTCATTCCATTCCATTCCACTCCATACCATGCCATTACAGTATACTCCATTCCACTCCTCTCCATTCCAATCCCCTCCATTCCATTTAATTCCTTTACACTCCATTCCACTCCACTCCACTCCATTACATTCCACTCCACTCCATTCCATTCCATTCCTTTCCACTCCACTCCACTGTTTTCCACTCCATTCCACTCCACTCCACTCCATTCCACTGCATTCCACTCCACTACTTTCCATTCCATTCCATTCCATTCTATACCATTCTGTTCCATTCCATTCCACTCCATACCATTCCTTTCCACTGCACCCCCTTCCATTCCATTCCATTAAATTCCATGCCACTACATTCCAGTCCATTCCACTCCATTCTACTGTACTCCAACCCACTCTACTCCATTCCACTCCATTTCACTCCATTCCATTCCACTCCATTCCACTCCATTCCATTTCATTCCATTAAACCCCGCAACACTCTACTCCTTTCCATTCTACTCGTTTCCACTCACTTCATTTCATTCCACTCGATTCCACTCTACTTCATTCCATTCCACTCCACTCCAGTCCACTCCACTCCACTCCAGTTCATTCCACTCCATTCTATTCCTCTCCATTCCACCCCACTACACTCCATTTCACTCCACTCTGTTCCATTCTATTCCATTTCATTCCAGTCTACTCCAATCCACTCAGCTCCACCTCGTTTCATTCCAACCCACTCCACCCCACTCCATTCCACTCCAGTTCATTCCACTCCACTCCACTCCATTCCATTCCATTAAATTCCATTCCACTCCATTCCATTCCATTCCATTCTACTCTATTTGTCACCACTCCATTCCACTCCACTCCATTCCATTACATTCCACTCCTTTCCAATCCATTCCACTCCATTCAACTCCACCCCACTTGATTTCATTACATTCCATTCCCTTAAACTCCATTCCATTCTATTCCACTCAATTGCACTGCATTCCACTCCACTACACTATATTCCATTCCATTATAGTCCACTGCACTTCCCTCCAATCCACTCAACTCCATTTTATTCCACTTCATGCCATTCCTCTCCATTCCACTCCACTCCCCTCCTTTTCACTCCACTCCATTCTTTTCCATTAAATTTCATTCCATTCCACTGCACTCCACTCCACTCCGCCATATTCGATTGCTCTCCACTGAAATCCAATCAACTCCATTACACTCCACTGCATTCCAACCCACTTCATTCCATTCCATTCCATTCCAATCCACTCCACTTCACTCCAATCCATTCCACTCCTCTCCAATCCATTCCAATCCACTCCTACCCATTCAGTTTCATTCCATTCCATTCAATTGCACTCCATTCTATTCCATTCCACTCTATTCCATTCCACTCCTCTTCATTCCACTCCATTCCATTCCATTTCATTACAATCAATTCCATTCCACTCTACACCATTCCATTCCACTACACTGGAGTCCACTCAACTCCACTCCCATCCATTCCACTCCATTCCCTTCAATTCCATTCCACCCCACTATACTCAGTTTCACTCCAATCCAATCCATTGCATTCCATTCCATTTCATTCCAGTCTACTGAACTCTACTCCAAAACACTCCACTCCATTCCAATCCACCCTACTCCAGTCCAATCTATTCCACTCCACTACATCCCACTCCACTCCATTGAATTCCATTCCATTCCATTCTACTCTATTCCTTTCATCTCCACTCCATTCCACTCCATTCCATTCCATTGCACACTATTCCTTTCATCTCCACTCCATTCCACTCCATTCTATGCCATTACAATCCACTCCTCTCCATTGCACTCTTCTGCATTCAACTCCACTCCACTCCATTCCAGTGCATTCCACTCCACTCCACTCCATTCCATTTCATTCTGTTCCACTCCACTCCACTCGACTCCATTCCCCTCCATTTCATTCCACTTCATTCCATTCCTCTCCATTCCACTCCACTCCACTCCCTTCCACTCCATTCCTTTCCATTTCATTTCACTCCTCTCAAATCCACTGCACTCCACCACAATCCATTGCTGTCCACTGCACTCCACTCCGCTCCATTCCACTCCACTCCACTCTATTCCACTCCACTCCATTCCATTCCATTTCATTCCATTCCATTCCTTTCCACTCCATTGCTTTCCATTGCATTCCATTCCATTCCACTCTATTCCATTCTATTCCACTATACTCCATTCCACTCCACTATACTCCATTCCACTCCTCTCCATTCCACTCCGCGGCATTCCATTTCATTCCATTACACGACATTTCACTCTACTCCACTAGATTCCATTCCACTCCATTTCATTCCATTCCACACCACTCCACTCCATTCTATTACACTCCACTCCACTCCATGCCACTCCACTCCACTATATTTCACTCTATTCCAGTACACTGCTTTCCATTTCACACCATTGCATTCCATTGCGTTGCACTCCACTTCACTCCATTCCATTCGAATCCATTCCATTCCACTCTATTCCATTCCACTCCACTTCACTCCATTCCACTCCATTCCACACCACTCCAGTCCACTCCCTTCCACTCCAATCCATTCCTCTCCATCCAACTCCACTCCACTCCATTTGATTCCATTCAATTCCATTCCATTTTTTTCCCACTCCACTCTATTCCACTCCACTCCACTCCATTCCTTGCAATTCCATTCCATTCCACTCTGTTCCATTCCATTCCATGCCATTTAATTCAATTCCACTCAATTCCAGTTCATTGCACTCCACTTCACTCCATTATATTCTATCCCATTCCTTTCCATTCCCCTCCATTCTAGTCCATTCTGCTCTATTCCTCTCCACTCCACTCCATTCCACTGCATTACCCTACATTCCACTCCATTCAACTAAACCCCATTAAATTCCATTCCACTGTAAGCCATTCCACTCCACTCCATTCCACTCCTCTCCTTTCCATCCTATTCCCTTCATCTCCATTGCATTCCTTTCCACTCTACTCTATTCCACTCAACTCCACTCTGCTCCATTCCATTCATCTCTCCTCCACTCCGCTGCAATCCATTACACTTCATTCCCCTCCACTCCACTCCATTCCACTCCACTTCACTCCATTCCATTACATTCCACTCCATTCCATTCCGTTCCACTATACACCATTCCACTCCACTCCATTCCACTCCAATCCATTCCATTCCATTCATATCCATTCCACTCCACTCAACTCTGCTCTACTCCACTCAACTCCATTCTATTCCATTCCACTCCACTACATTCCATTCCACTCCACTCCACTCCATTCCATTCCACTCCACTCCATTCCAGTCCACTCCACTGCATTCCACTGTACTATCTCCACATCACTCCAGTCAAATCCATTCCATTCTACTCCATTCCATTCCATTCCACTACACTCCATTCCATTCCATTCAATTCCACTTCACTCCACTCCACTCCAATGCACTCCACTCGACTCCATTCCACTCCTTTCCTTTCCATTACACTCCACTCCACTCCACTCCTTTCCATGCCAATCCTCTCCACTCCAATCCACTCCATTGCATTCCACTCCATCCCACTCCACTCCATTCTCCTCCATTCCATTCCTCTCCACTCCACTCTACTCTTTTCCATTCCATTCCACTCCACTCCTATCCACTCCGTTGCATTCCACTTCATTCCACTCCACTCCATTCCACTCCATTCCTTTCCACTGCATTCCACTCCGCTCCATGGCATTCCTTTCCACTCCACTCCAATTCACTCCATTGCATTCCACTCCAATCCACTCCACCCCAATTCACTCCATTGCATTCCACTCCAATCCACTCCACCCCATTCTATTCCATTCCATACCTTTCCATTCCTTTCCATTGCATTCCATTCCATTAAACTACACCCAACTGCATTCCATTCCACTCCACTCCACTCCATTCCTCTCCACTCCACTCAATTCCACTCTATTCCAGTCCACTCCATTATGCTACACACCATTTCTTTCCATTCCACTGCACTCCAATCCACTCCAGTCCATTCCATTCCACTCTATTCCACTCCACTCCATTCCATTCCACTCCATTTCACTCCACTTCACTTCATTCCACTCCACTCCATTGCGTTCCACTCAACTCCATTCCATACCATTCCATTCTGCTCCTCTGCATTCGATTCCAATCCATTCCAATCCATTCTACTCCACTCCACTACATTCCATTCCAATCCATTCCACTCCAATCCAGTCCACTCCTCTCTGTTCCACTCCTCTCCACTCCATTTCTTGCAATTACATTCCAATCCACTACACTGAATTCCATTTCACTCTATTCCATTGCATTCCACGTCATTCCACTCTACTTCACTCCATTCCATTCCTTTCCACTCCATTCTATTCCACACCTTTACACTCCATTCCACACCATTCCACTCCACTCCTCTCCATTCCATGCGACTCCACTCCACTCCATTCCACTCCACTCTACTCTATTCCCCTCTATTCCAGTCCACTGCATTCCACTCCACACCACTGTATTCCATTGCACTGCACTCCACTCCACTCCATTCGATTAGAATCCACTCCAATCCACTCTATTCAATTCCACTCCCCTTCACTCCATTCCACTGCATTCCACACCTCTCCAATCCACTCACTTCCACTCCTTTCCATTCCTCTACATTCCACTGCACTCCACTCCCTTCCGTTCTATTCCATTCCATTGCATTCCATTCCACTCCTTCACCTCCACTCTATTAAACTCCATCCCACTCCATTCCTTGCAATTCCATTCCATTCCATTCCATTTCACTCCATTTAATTCCATTCCACTCCATTCCAGTACATTCCACTCCACTTCACTCCATTCCATTCGATCCCATTTCATTCCATTCTCCTCCATTCTACTCCATTCCACTCGACTCCTCTCCACTCCACTCCATTCCACTGAATTACCCTCCATTCCACTCCATTCCATTAAACTCCCTTAAATTCCATTCCACTCCACTTCATTACACTCCACTCCATTTGACTCCACTCCATTCCATTCCATTCCATTCCATTCCACTCCATTGCATTCCTTTCTGCTCTACTGCATTCCAATCAACTCCACTCCACTCCATTCCAATCATCTCTCCAACGATCCACTCCAATCCACTCCACAGCATTCCTCTCCACTCCACTCCATTCCACTCCACTTCATTGCATTCCATTACATTCCATTACATTCCACTCCGTTCCATTCCATTCCACTCTATTCAATTCCACTCCACTCCACTCCACTCCAAACCATTCCATTCCATTGCATTCAACTCCATTCAACTCCACTCCACTCCATTCTACTCCACTCCGCTTCATTCTATTCCATTCCACTCCACTCCATTCCATTCCACTTCAGTCCACTCCACTGCTCTCCACTCCACTCCACTCCATTCTACTCCATTCCACTGTTTTCCACTCCACTGCATTCCATGCCATTTCTCTCCTCTCTAATCCACTCCATTGCATTCCACTCCATTCCACTCCGTTCCATTCCTTTCCACTCTATTCCACTCCTCTCCATTCCATGCCATTCCTCTCCTCTCCAATACAGTCCATTGCATTCCACTCCATTCCACTCCACTCTATTCGCCTCCATTCCATTCGACTTCATTAAACTCCACTCAATTCCATTCCATTCCACTCCTCTACCATCCATTCCTTTGCATTCCACTCCATTACACTCCACTCCATTCCATTCCTTTCCACTCCACTCCAATCCACTCCATTGCATTCCACTTCATTCCACTCCACTCCATTCCATTCCACTCCATACCATTCCATTCCTTTCCAATCCCTTCCAGTCCATTCAACTACACCCAACTCCATTGCATTCCACTCCACTCCACTGCATTCCACTCCACTCCACTCAATTCCCCTCTATTCCAGTTCAGTCCATGCCACTACACATAATTGCATCACATTCCACTGCACTCCACTCCACTCCATTCCATTCCAATCCATTCCACTCCACTCCATTCCATTCTACTCCACTTCACTCCACTCCACTCCATTGCACTCAACTTCTTTCCTCTCCCCTCAACTCCATTCTATTCCATTCTACTCATCTCCACTCGATTCGTATCCATTCCCCTCAACCCCTCTCCACTCCACTTCATTCCCTTCCAATCCATTCCACTACATTCCACTGCAAGCCACCCTGTTCCACTCCACTCCACTCCATTCCTTTCCATTACATTCGAATCCACTCCATTCCATTCCACTATATTCCATTCCATTCCACTGCACTCCACCCTATTCCACTCCACTCCACTCCATTCCTTTCCATTACCTTCGAATCCACTCCATTCCATTACACTCTATTCCATTCCATTCCACTGCATTCCAGTTAATTCCACTCTACTTCACTCCATTCCATTCCTTTCCATTTCATTCTATTCCACTCCATTCTACTCCATTACACTCCATTCCACCTCACACCACTCGATTCCACTGTATTCCCATCAATTCCACTCCATTCCACTAAACTTCTTTCAATTCCATTCCACTCTATTGCATTCCAGTACACTCCATTCCCCTGCACTCCACTACATTCCATTCCTTTCCACTCCATTCCAATCAATCCCATTCCATTCCATTCCATTACAGTCCATTCCACTCCACTCCACTCCAATCCATTTCATTCCATTCCATTCCATTGCATTGCATTGCTTTCAACTCCAATCCATTCCACTCCACACCACTCCATTCCACACCACTCCACTACCCTCCTCTCCTCTCCATTCCATTCCATTCTACTGCATTCCATTCCATTCCTTTCTTTCCACAGGGTCTCACTCTGTCGCCAAACCTGGAATGCATTGGCACAATCTTGGCTCACATTTCTTTTCACCATCCCATTGAATTGCATTCCACCGCATTCTATTCCATACTATTTCACTCCACTCCACTGCACTCTACTCCATTCCATTCCACTCCATCCTATTCCATTCGACTCCATTTCAAACCACGCCACTGCCCTCCACTCCACTCCACTCCATTCCATTCTATTTCACTCCATTGCTTTCCACTCCTTTCCTTCGACAGTATATCACTGTGTCACACAGGCTGGAGTGCAGTGACATTATCTCAACTCACATTACATGTCACTTTCCATTGCATTGCATTCAATTACTTTGCATTACATTGTATTCCACTCCACTCTTTTTCACTCCACTCCACTCCACTACATTACATTACATCCCATTCCATTCCTCTCCATTCCTCTCCAATCCACTTCACTCCATTCCACTCCAATCCACTCCAATTCAATCGATTCCATTACATTCCACAGCACTCCATTCCATTCCTTTCTTTTGAGAGTTTCTCAGTCTGTCAATCAGCCTGAAGAGCAGTGGGACAATCTCAGCCTCCATTACATTACATTCCATCCATCTCCACTCCACTCCACTCCACTCCATTGCACGCCACTCCACTACCATGCATTCCACTCCAAACGACTCCTTTCCACTCCATTCCTTTCCACTCCTTTCCACTCCACCTCTTTCAATTCCATTCCACTCCACTCCACTTACTCCACTCCATTCCATTCCAATCAATTCCATTCCATTCCATTCCACTCCACTACACTCCATTCCATTCCACTCCATTCCACTACACGACACTCCATTCCATTCCACTCCATTCCACTCCATTCCTCTTAACTCCACTTCATTACAGTCCACTCCACTAAATTCCATTTCATTCCATTCCATTTCATTCCATTCCACCCCATTCCATTCCATTCCACTCCATTATAGTCCATTCAACTCCATTCCACTCTACTCTACTCCAATCAATTCCACTCCACTCCACTCCATTATATTCCCCTCAATTCAACAACATCCAATTCCATTTCACTCCATAACTTTCCATTCCATTCCACTCCATTCCAGTTCCATTCCACTCCACTCCACTCCATTCCACTCCATTCCACTCCACTCCACTTCATTCCATTCCATTCCACTCCACACCATTTCACTGCACTCCTCTCTACTTCATTCCATTCCAATACATTCCACTCCACTCCATTCCATTCCACTCCGCTTCACTCCACTCCACTCCATTTCATTCCACTCCATTCCATTTATATTCGTTCCACTCCATTCCACTCCATTCCACCACAATCCATTCCATTCCACTCCATTCCAGTTCATTCCACCACACTCCAATGCATTCCATTCCATTGCATTGCATTCCATTCCATTCCATTCCGTTCCACTCCATTCCACTCCATTCTACTCCAGTCCACTCTAATCCCCTGCATTCCACTCCATAATATTCCATTCCACTCCACTCCATTCCACTCCATTCCATTCCATTCCCCTCCATTCCAATTCATTCCACTCTATTCCTCTCCACTCCACTGCAATACACTCCACTCCCCTCCCCTCCAATCTATTCCATACCATTCCATTGCTTTCAACTCCAATCAATTCCATTCCACACCACTACATTCCACAACACTCCACTCTACTCCACTCCATTCCATTCTATTCCACTCCTTTCAATTGCATTTCTTTCTTTCCACAGGAACTCACTATGGAACAAAAGGTGGAGTGCAGTGGCAAAATCTCAGCTCACGTTTCTTTTCACCATCCCATTGCATTCCATTCCATTCCATTCCATTCAATACTATTTCACTCCACTCCTCTGCACTGCACTCCATTCCTTTCCACTCCATCCCATTCCATTCGACGCCATTCCAATCCATTCTACTGCACTCCACTCCACTCGACTCCATTCCATTCCATTCCATTCCATTCCGTTCCATTCCGTTCCGTTCCGTTCCATTCCATTCCATTCCATTTCACTCCATTGCATTCCATTCCTTTCCTTCGATAGGATATCACTGTGTAACCCATTCTGGAGTGCAGTGGCACAATGTCAGCTCACATTACATGTCACTTTCCATTGCATTGAATTCTATTCAATTGTATTCCTTGGCATTCCATCCCATTCCATTACATTTCATTAAATTCCATTCAATTCCAATGCACTCTTTTCTACTCCAATCCACTCTACTCCATTCCGTTACATCAGATTCCATTCCACTCCATTCCACTCCTTTCCTCTGCACTGCACTCCACTCCATTCCACTCCAACCCATTCCATTCTGCTCCATTCCACTATACTAAACTCCACCCCACTTCCCTCCACTTCATTCCGTTACATCCCATTCCATTCCTCTCCATACCACTCCACTCCACTTCACTCCACTGCACTGTAGTCCACTCCAAACCATTCCATTCCGTTACATTGCATTCCGAACCTTTTTTTCTAGAGTATCTCACTCTATCACTCAGCCTGGAATGCAGAGGCACAATCTCAACTTGCACTACATTCCATTAAATCCCACTGCACTCCAATCCACTCCACTCCACTCCACTCCATTCCACTCCATTCCACTCCACTCCATTCCATTCTTTTCCATTTCACTTCACTCCATTCCCTTCCATTCATCTCCACTGCACTGCACTCCAATCCATTACATTACATTACAATCCTTTCGATTACATTCCTGTCCATTTCATTCCATTCCACTCCACTCCACTGCTTTCCAATCCACTCCATTCTAATCCATTCCTCTTCACTCCACTCCAATCCACTCCACTCCACATCTTCCATTCCATTCCATTCCATTCCAGTCCACTCCTTTCCACTCCACTCCATTCCATTCCATGCCATTCCACTCCTTTCCTTGCCACTTCATTCTACTCCATACCACTACATTTCAGTCCACTCCATTTAACTCCACTCCATTCCAATCTATTCCACTCCACTCCATTTCACTACATTCCATTGCATTCCACTCCACTCCATTCCATTTAACTCCACCGCCTTTCATTCCATTCGTTTCCATTCCCTTCCACTCCATTCCATTCCATTCCACTCCCTTCCTCTCCACTCCACTCCATTCCACTTCACTCCACTCCATTTAACTAAATTCCACTCCACTGTACTGCATTCCGTTACATTCCATTCCATTAAACTCAATTCCATTTCACTCCAGTCCTTCCCAGTCCACTCCACTAAATTCCACTCCACTCTACTGCATTCCATTCCATTCTATTCCATTAAACTCCATTCCATTCCACTCCACTCCTTTCCAGTCCACTCCACTTCATTCCACTACATTCCATTCCATTCCACTCCACTCCATTCTATTCTAATCCAATGCATTCCATTCCACTCCATTCCTCTCCACTCCTCTCCATTCCATTACACTCCACTCCATTCCATTCCATTCCATTCAATTCTACTCCACTTCATTCCACTCCAGTCCATTCCACTCCACTCTACTGCATTGCACTACGTTCCATTCCATTAATCTCCATTCCATTTCACTCCAGTTCTTTCCAGTCCACTCCACTAAATTCCACTCCACTCTACTGCATTCCATTCCATTCCATTTAACTCCATTCCATTCCACTCCATTCCATTGCTGTCCACTCCACTCCATTCCACTCCACTCCGTTCTACTCCACTCCACTCAACTCCATTTTATTCCATTCCATTCCACTCCACTCCATTCCATTCCACTCCTTTCCTTTCCATTCCATTCCAGTCCACTAAACTCCACTTCACTCCACTCCATTCCACTCCATTCTTTTCCAGTCCATTCCACTCCACTCCATTCCCTTCCATCCAACTCCACTCCACTCCATTATATTCCACTCCATTCCACTCAACTCCATTACCTTCCCCTGAGTTCTTTTCTATTGCATTAAACTCCTTTCCTTGCCACTCCATTCCACTCCATTCCATTCCATTCCACTCCTTTCCTTTCCATTCCATTCCAGTACAATAAACTCCACTCCACTCCACTACTTTCCACTCCATTCCATTCCACTCCATTCCTCTCCATTCCATTCCATTCCATTCGACTCCACTCCACTCCACTCCATTCCATCCCAGTCCATTCCTCTCTACTCCATTCCCTTCCACTGATTTCCTTTCCATTTCATTCCACTCAATTCCATTCCTTTCCACTCTACACCATTACATTCCATTCCACTCAATTCCACTCCATTCCACTGCACTCCACTCCTATCTACTCCAATCCACTCCACTCCATTCCACTCCACTCCACTCCATTCTACTCCATTCCAGTCTAATCCACTCCAGTCCTCTCCATTCCATTGCAGTCCACTACACGGAATTCCACTGCACTCTACTCCTTTCCATTACATTACATTCCACTTAAATCCATTCCATTCCACTCCACTCCACTCCATTCCACTCCACTATACTGCATTTCATTACATTAAATTCCATTAAACTCAATTCCATTCCACTCTTTTCCTTTCCATTCCTCTCCACTAAATTCCACTCCACTCTACTGCATTCCATTCCATTCCATTCCATTCCATTCCAAACTCCATTACATTCCACTCCACTCCATTCCAGTCCACTCCATCCATTCCACTCCACTCCATAATACTCCACTCCACTCAAATCCATTCCATTCCATTTTATTCCACTCTAATCCATTCGATTCGACTCCTTTCCATTCCTTTCCATTCCAGTCCAATAAACTCCACTCCACTCCACTTCATTCCACTCCATTCCATTCCACTCCATTCCCGTACACTCCATTCCATTCCATTCAACTCCACTCCACTCCACTCCATTCCATCCCAGTCCTTTCCACTCTACTCCTTTCACTTCCACTGAATGCCTTTGCATTCCATTTCACTCCATTCCATTTCTTTCCACTCCACACCACTTATTTCTTTTCAACTCCACTCCACTCCATTCCACTGCACTCCAATCCACTCCAATCCACTCCACTCCGTTCCACTCCTTTCCACTCCATTCTACTCCACTCCAGTCTAATCCACTCCACTCCTCTCCATTCCGTTGCAGTCCACTGCACGCAATTCCACTGCTATCCCCTGCACGCAATTACACTGCACTCTACTCCTTTCCATTATTTTAGATTTCATTATAATCCATTCCATTCCACTCCACTCCGTTCCAGTCCACTCCACTCTTTTCCATTCCGTTTGATTCCATTCCACTCCACTCCATTCCATTCCACTACTCTCCACGCCATTCCATTCCACTACTCTCCACGCCATTCCACTCCACACCATTTCAAGCCATCATATTCCACTCCACTCCATTCAAATCCACTCCACTGCATTCCATTCAATAACATTCCATCAACTCCTCTCCACTACATTCAACTCAATTCCACTCCATTCCATTCCACTCCATTTCACCCTACTCCATTCCATTCCACTCCACTCCAGTTGACTCCAATAGACAAATTCCGTTCTACTCCATTCCTTTACTCTGCATTCCACCCCACTACACTCCGTTTTGCTCCAATCCATTCCATTCCTTTCCATTTCTTTCCAGTCTACTCCAATCCACTACACCACATTCCTTTCTACCGTAATCCACTAAACTCCATTCCACTCCACTACATTCCACACTACTCCATTCCATTCCATTCCATTCCATTAGACCCCATTCCTTTTCATTCCACTCTACTCCATTCTTCTCCCCTCTATTCCATTCCACTCCATTCTATTACATTCCAATCCTTTCCACTCCACCCACTACATACAACTCCACTCCCCTCCATTTCATGCCATTCCATTCCATTCCACTCAATTCCATTTCATTCCACTCCGTTCCAGTGCATTCCACTCCACTCCACTCCATTCCACTGCACTCCACTCCACTCTACTCTTTTCCACTGCATTCCATTCCACTGCATTCCACTCCACTGCATTCCACTCCACTCCATTCTTTTCCTTTCCACTCTACTCCATTCCATTCCACTCTACAGCATTCCATGCCATTCCATTCCACTCTACTCCATTCCACTCCACTCCAATCCAATACACTCCATGCTATTCCAATCCATTCCATGTCACTCCATTAAATTTCCCTCCACTCTACTCCACTCGATTTAATTGCACTTCACTCCCATCCACTCAACTCCAATCCATTGCACTCTACTCCATTCCATTCCACTCTACTCCATTCCATTCCATTCCACTCAATTCCATGCCATTCCATTCCACTACATTCCATTCCATTCCATTCCACTCCATTCCATTCTATTCCACTCCATTTAGCTCCACTCAGCTCCATTCCACTCCACTACACTCCATTCCATTCCATTCTAGTCCATTCAATTCCATTCCACTCCATTCCATTCCAATCCATTCCTCTCCATTCCACTCCATTACACTGCACTTCACTCCACTCCACTCCATTCCATTCCATTCTTCTCCTTTCCACTGCAATCCACTCCATTCCACTCCACTCCTTTCCATGTCATTCCATTCCATTCCATTCCAATCCATTGCATTCCATGCCTCTCCAATCCAGTCCATTCCACTCCACTCCATACCATTCCATTCCATTCCATTCCATTAAATTCCATTCGAGCACATTCCAGACCCTTCCACTCATTCCACTGTACTCCAAGCCATTCTATTCCATTCCACTCCATTTCACTCTTTTCCGTTCTACTACATTCCATGCCATTCCATTCCATTCCATTACCCTTCCCAACACTCCACTCCATTCCATTCAACTCCATTCCACTCTACTCCATTCCATTCCATACTATTCCATTCCAATACAATCCACTCCACTCAACTCCATTCCTCTCCAGTCCACTCCTCTCCTTTCCACTAAATTCCACTCCACTCCATTCCATTCCATTTCACTCAACTCCATTCCATTACAATCCACTCCCCTAATTCCAATCCACTCCACTCCATTCCATTTCATTCCATTCCATTCCATTCCATTCCATTCCATTCCATTCTTCTCCATTCCAATCCCTTCAAATCCCTTCCAGTCCACTACACTCCATTCCAATCCTCTCCTCTCCATACAGCTCCACTCAACTCCATTCCAATTCAATCCACTCCATTCCACTGCACTCCAATCCATTCCAGTACATTCCCCTCCATTCCACTCAATTCCATTCTTCTACATTCCACTCCATTCCATGCCATTGCATTACACTCCACACCATTCCACTCTATTCTATACCACTCCATTATACTGTACTCCATTATATTCTAATCCACTGCAATCCACTCCACTCCACTCCATTTCCATTCCTCTGCATTCCACTCCATTCTACTCCATTCCACTTATCTCCACTCCATACAACTCCATTCCACTCCATTCCGTTTCAATGCATTCCATTAGATTCCACTCCATTCCATTTGATTCCACTCTACCCCATTCCACTCCTGTCCATTAGACTCCAGTCCTTTGCATTTCATTCCATTCAACTCCATTCTACTCCACTCCATTCCGTTCCACTCCACTCCACTCCATTCCATTCCATTACACTCCCTCCATATCATTTCACTCCACTCCAATCCACTCCTCTTGTCTCCATTCCATTCCATTTCTTTCCTTTCCGTTCCATTATATTCCACTCCATTCCAGTCCACTCCATTCCATTCCACCCCACTGCATTCCACTCCACTCCTCTCAACTCCATTCCATTCTACTCCCTTCCTTTCCACTACATTCCATTTCAATCTACTCCACTCCATTCCTTTCCACTCTATGCGATTCCATGCCATTCCAATCCCCTCCACTCTTTCTACTCCACTCTATTCCCCTCTTCTTCATTCTATTCCAATCCATTCCATGACATTCCACTAAAGTCCATTCTACTCCACTCCATTTCATCCACTTCACTTCAGTCCACTCCATCCACTCCATTCCACTTCATTCCATTCCACTGCACAGCATTCCATTCGACTCCAATCCACTCCATTAGAATCCATTCCATTCTATTCCACTACACTCCACTCAATTCCATTCCACTCCATTCCAGTCCACTCCATTCCGTTCCGTTCTACACCACTCCACTCAACTCAATTCTATTCCATTCCGCTTCAATGCATTCCACTCCATTCTACTCCACTCCCTCCATTGTACTCCAGTCCATTCCTTTCCATTCTGTTCACTTCCATTCCATTCCAGTCCACTCCACTCCACTCCATTCCACTGCACTCCACTCCTCTCCACTCTACGCCATTCCACTCCTCTTCATTCCGTTACATTCTATTCCGCTCCAATGCATTCCACTCCATTCTACTCCACTCCTGTCCATTGTATTCCACTCCATTCCTTTCCATTCTGTTCACTTCCGTTCCATTCCAGTCCACTCCACTCCACTCCATTCCACTGCACTCCACTCCTCTCCAGTCCACGCCATTCCACTCCTCTTCATTCCATTCCATTCCATTCCACTCCACTCCTTTCCATTGCACTACACCCCACTCCATCCTACTCCAGTCTACTCCATTCCATTCCAGTCAGATACGCTACATTCCACTGCTCTCCACTACACTCCACTACACTACACTCCATTCCATGCCATTGCATTCCACTCTACTCCATTCCATTCGATTCTCCTGCATACCATTCCATTCCATTCCACTTCGGTCCACTACACTCAGCTACACTCCACTCCATTCCACTCCATTCCATTTGACTCCACTCCACTCCACTCAATTCTAGTTCATACAATTCCATTCCATTCCACTCCACGCCTTTCTATTCCATTTTAATCTACTCCTTTCCACTCCAATCCACTCCATTCCACTCCAATACACTCCATTCCATGCCATTACATTCCATTCTAATTCATCCCGTTCCATTCCACTCAATTCCACGCCATTCAGTTTCACTCCATTCCATGCCATTACATTCCATTCTAATTCATCCCGTTCCATTCCACTCAATTCCACGCCATTCAGTTTCACTCCATTCCACTAAATTCCAATCCATTCCATTGCACTCCACACCACTCCACTGCAATCCATTCCACTCCTTTCGACTCTACTCCATTCCATTCCACTCCACTCCATTTCATTCCACTCCATTTCACTCCACTCCATTCCACTCCATTCCACTGCATTCCAGTATACTCAACTCCACTCAACTCCATTCCTCTCTATTTCACTGCACTCTAATAAACTCCATTCCATTCCACTCCACTTCATTCCATTCCACTCCACTTCATTCTATTCCACTCCACTCCATTCCATTCCACTCCACTTCATTCCATTCCCCTCCACTCCATTCCAGTCCATTGCGTTCCATTCCACTCTACTCCATTCCACTCTACTCCATTCCACTCCATTCCAGTCCTTTCCATTCCACTCATTCCATTCGATTCCATTCCATTACATTCCATTCCACTCCATTCCATTTCACTCCACTCCACTCCATTCCACTCCATTACCCTCCATTCCACTCCATTCCATTCCACTCCATTCCACTCCTCTGCATTCCACTCCATTACACTACATTCCACTCCACCCTATTGCATTCCACTACATTCAATTCTACTCGATTTCATTCCACTGCAATCCACTCCACTCCAATTCACTACATTCCAATTCACTCCATTAAATTTCTCTCCATTAAAATGCACTCCTCTCCATTCCACTCTGCTCCATTCCATTCCATTCCATTCCATTCCATTCCATTCCATTCCATTCCCACCCACTCCATTCTCTTCCATTCCACTCCAGTCCATTCCACTCCATTCGTCTCCATTCAACTCAATTCCATTTCATTCCATTCCTCTCCACTCCATTCCATTCCACTCCACTCCTCTCCACCACTAAATTCCATTCCATTCCATTGCGTACCACTCAATTCGACTCCACTTTGCTCAATTCTACTCCACTCCATTCCATTCCATTCCTCTTCACTCCACTGAACTCCATTCCATCATACTCCATTCCACTCCCCTCCATTCCATTACACTCCTTTCTTGTCCATTCCATTCCAGTCCATTCCATTCTATTCCACTCCACATCATTCCATGCCACTCCACTCCACTGCACTCCATTCCAATGCACTCGACCTCAATTCACTCCACTCCACTCCACTCCATTCCATTCCACTCCACTCCATTCCATTTCACTCCACTCCATTCCACTCAATTCCACTCCATTCCCCTCCATTCAACTCCACTCCACTCTACTCCATTCCATTCCATTCCACTCCACTCCTTTCCACTCCAGTCACCCCAATTCCACCACACTCCACTCTATTCCATTACGTTCCACACCAATCCACCCCATTCCAGTCCATTCCACAACATTCCACTCAACTACACTCCATTCCATTGCATTCCATTACATTACATTCCACTCACTTCCAGTACATTCCACTCTGTTTCACTGCACTCCTATTCTTTCCACTCGATTCCCCTTCATTTCACTCCATGCCGTTCCACTGCGTTCCATTCCATTATATTCTGTTGCATAACACTCCACACCACTCCACACCATTCCATTCCATTCCGTTCCACTCTAGCGCATTCCACTCCACTCCCCTACTGTCCACTCCACTCCATTCCATACCATTCTACTCCATTCCATTCCACTCCACTACAATCCACTCCACTCCATTCCACTCCTCTCCATTCCATTCCATTCCACTCTATTCCTTTTCATTCCATTCCACTCCACTCCACTCCACTCCACCCCAATCACCTCCACTCCATTCCACTCCACTGCATTCCATTCCACTCTACTCCATTTCATTCCACTCCATTCCACACCACTCCATTCCATTCCACCCCTATCACCTCCACTCCATTCCACTCCACTGTATTCCACTCCAATCCATTCCATTGCATTACTTTCAACTCCACTCCACTCCATTCCACTCTTCCCCACTTCATTCTATTCCATTACATTCTACTCCATTCCATACCATTCCTCTCAACTCCATTCCAATCCACTCCTTTCCACTCCACTCCTTTCCATTCCATGCCATTCCATTCCATTCCATTCCACTCCTTTCCTAACCCCTCTAGTCCATTCCATGACCTTACATTCCATTCCACTCCATTCCATTCCATTCCACCGCATTCCACTGCATTCCACTTCATTTCATTGCATTCTATTCCACTCCATTCCCTTCCATTGCATTCCATTCCAATCCATTCCTGTCCATTCCATTCCACTCCACTACTTTCCACTCCATTTCATTCCAATCCATTCCTGTCCATTCCATTCCACTCCACTACTTTCCACTCCATTCCCCTCCATTCCACTCAATTTCATTCCACTCCATTCCACTCCACTCCAATCCATTGCATTACTCTACATTGCACTCCATCGCATTACATTCCCCTCCATTCAACTCTACTTCATTTCATTCCACTGCACTACACTCCACTTCCCTCCACCCCATTCCATTTCACTCTATTCCATTCCTCTTCATTCTCTCCACTCCAATCCTTTCCACTCCCCTCCATTCCATTCCATTCCATTCAATTCCATTAAATTCCATTCCATTGCATTCCATTCCATTCCACTCTATTCCATTCCACTCCACTCCATTCCACTCCACTCCACTCCATTCCACTCCACTCCCTTTCACTCCACTACTTTCCATTCCACTCCATTCCATTACATTCCACTCCTTTCCACTCCACTACACTCCATTCCACTCCATTCCATTCCCTTCCACTGCATTCCAATCCACTCTATTCCATTCCATTCCATTCCATTCCACTCAACTCTATTCTATTCCATTTCATTTCACTGCACTCCACTCCACTTCACTCCATTCCACTACATTCCATTCCAATCCAATTGACTCATCTCCATTCCATTCCACTCCACTCCATTCCATTCAACTCAACTCCTTTTTATTGCACTGCACTCCAATCCACACCATTCCAATCCATTCCATTCCACTCCAATCCTATCCAATACATTCCATTCCATTCCACTTCATTCCATTACTTTACCCTCTACAACTTTCCATGTCATTCCATTGCACTCCACTGGATTCCACTCCAGTCCATGCCACTTCTGTCCATTCTATACCAATCCATTCCATAAAACGCCACTAAATTCCACTCTATTCCACTCCATTTCATTACATTTCACTTCAATCCACTTTACTCCAAACTCTTCCACTCCACTCCATTCCATTCTACTCCTTTCCATTCGACTCCAATCCACTCCATTCCAGTCCATTCCACTCCATTCCACTCCACTCAGCTCAATTCCATTCCACTCCATTCCAGTCCACTCCATTCCATTCCTTTCTACTCCGCTCCACTCCACTCCATTGCACGCCCTTCCTTTCCACTCCATTCTAACCCACTCCATTCCTTTCCTTTCAGTTCAATTCCACTGAATTCCAATCCACTCCACTCCACTCCACTCCATTCCACTGCACTCCACAAAATCCACTCCACAGCACTCCACTCCAAGCCATTCCTTTCCAATCCATTGCATTTCATTCCATTCTATTCCACTACAATGAATTCCATTTCATTCCAGTCCACTCCATTCTATTCCACTCCACTCCAATGTATTTCAGTCAACTATGCTCCATTCCATTGCACTCCACTCCACTCCACTTCACTCCAATCCATGCCATTGCATTCCACTCCACTCCGTTCCATTCCATTGTACTGCATACCATTCCTTTCCAATCCACGCCACTCCACTCCACTTAATTCCACTCCATTCGTTTCCACTCCACTCCATTCTATTTCATTCCACACCATTCCAATCCATTCCACTCCATTGCACTCCATTCCACTGCACTCCACTCAATTCCAGTCCATTTCACTCCATTCCATTCCACTCCACTCCATCCCATGTAATTTCATTCCATTTCTTTCTATTCCATTCCACTCATTTCCTACCCAATCTAATCTATTCCATTCCAATCCACTCCATTCCATGCCATTCCATTCTATTTTACTCCATTCCATTCCATTCAACTGCCTTCCATTCCATTCCATTCCACGCCACTCTAGTCCACTGCACTACACTACACTCAATTCCACTCCATTCCATTACGTTCCATTCCACTCCGCTCCATTCCATTCCTTTCCACTCTCTTCTGCTCCATTCCACTCCATTCCACTCCACCCCAATCCACTCAATTCCAGTCTATTCCATTCCATTCCATTCCACTCCACTCCATTCCATTCCATTCCATTAGATTACATTTCACTCCACTCCATTCCAATCGAATTGACTCCACTTCAACCCCTTCAACTCCATTCCATTCCTCTCAACTCCATTCCATTCCAATCAACTCCATTCCATTCCATTCCATTCCATTCCACAGCACTCCACTCCACTCCTTTCCACTCCACTCCATTCCACTCCACTCATTTCCACTCCCCTTCATTCTATTCCAATCCATTCCATGACACTCCACTAAACTAAACTCCACTCCACTCCCCTCCATTTCACTCCAATTCCCTCAAATCCAATCCACTCTGCTACATTCCACTCCACTGCATTCTATTCCACTCCACCCCTCTTCATTCTATTCCCTTCCACTCCATTCCACTAAATTCTATTCAATTCCACTGCATTCCAGTCCTTTCCACTCCATTCCACTCCCCTCCATTCCACTCCATTTCTCTCCATTCCATTCCACTCCATTCCATTCCACTCCATTCCATTCCATCAAACTGCACTCCGCTCCACTCCACTCCATTCCATTCCACTCTACTCCAATCCTTTCCACTCCATGGCACTGCATTGCACGCCACTCCATTCCATTCTCTTCCTTTGCATTCCACTCCATTCCATCCCACTCCAGTCTATTCTAATCCTCTCCATTCCATTCCATTCCATTCCATTCCCTTCCATTCCATTCCATTCCATTCCATTTCAGTTCAGTCCACTCGACTCCTCTCCATTCCATTGCACTGCACTCAACACCACTCCACTCCATTCCATTCCTATCCACACCATTCCACTCCACTTCATTCCACTCCATTCTACTCCTCTACACTCCATTCCATCTCATTACATTCCATTGTTCTCCATTCCATTCAACTCCACTACACCCCCCTTCCACTCCACTCCCTTCCAATTCATTGCATTCCACTCAACTCCATTCCATTCCATTCCATTCCATTCCACTGAATTCCAATCCATTCCAATCCACTCCTCTCCACTCCACTCTATTCCACTCAATTCCACTCCATTACATACCACCCACTCCATTTCATTCCATATCACTTCATTCCACTCCTTTCAACTGCACTCCACTCAATTACTTTCCATTCCATTCCACTCCATTCCAATTCTTCTGATTCCACTCCATTCCAGTCTATTCCACTCCATTCCACTGTACTCTACTCCATTCCATTTCTTTCCATTACACTGCACACCGCTCCACTCCACTCCATTTCAGTCCATTCCATTCCATTCAATTACACTGCACACCACTCCACTCCATTCCATTACTCTCCATTCCACTCTTCTCCATTTCACGCCTCTCCACTCTACTCCACTCCATTCCATTCAATTCCACTCCATTCCATTCTCTCTATTCCACTCCACTCCACTGCATTCCACTCCACTCCATTCCATTCCTTTTCACACCAATCTACTACCCTCCACTCCACTCCACTGCATTCCACTACACTCCATTCCATTCCTTTTCACACCAATCAACTACCCTCCACTCCACTCCACTCCACTCCATTTCATTCCTACCCCTCCACTGCACTCCATTCCACTACACCACATTCCACTCCATTCCATTCCATTTCATTCCATTCCACTCCACACCACTCCATTCCTGTCCACTCCACTCCATTCCATTCCATTCCACTCCACTCCACTCCATTCTGTTCTATTTCTCTGAACTCAACTCCTCTCCATTCCATTCCAATCCATTCCACTCCACACCACTCCATTCCATTCCACTCTATTCCTTTCCTCTCATTTCCACTCCACTCCTTTCCACTCCACTTCAATCCATTTCATTCCATTCCACTCCACTCCTCTCCAATCCACTACATTCCAATCCATTCGACTCTACTCCATTCCTCTCCACTCCATTCCAGTCCATTCCATTCCATTCCATTCCTTTCAACTCCATTCCACTCCACTCCACTCCATTAAATTCCACTCCACTCCATTCCATTCCATAGCATTCCACTCCACTCCATTCCACTCCATTCCACTACACTCTACTCTATTCCAAAACATTCCATTCCATTACACTCCTTTTTCTTCCATTCCACTGAATTCCATTACAATACATTCCATTCCTCTCTACTGCACTCCATCCATTCTACACTACTCCATTTCATTCCACTCCACCTCTTTCCACTCCATTGCATCCCTGTGCTCTTCACTCTTCTCCACTCCACTTCACACCATTCCACTCCGTTCTGTTGCACTCCATTCAACTTCACTCCATTCCATTCCATTCCAATCCAGTCTACTCCACTTCATTCCATTGCACTCCATTCCAGTCCACTCCATTCCATTCCACACCATGCCTTTCCATTCCATTCCACTCCATTCCAATCCATTCTACTCAACTCCACTATATTCCTTTCCACTCCACTCCACTTTATCCCAGTCCTCTGCACTCCACTCCACTGCAATCCACTACATTCCATTCCACTCTACTCCATTCCATTCCATTCCAATCCATTCCACTCCATTCCAATCCATTGCACTATACTCCATTCCATTCCGTTCCATTCCACTCCATTCCTCTTCACTCCATTCGACTCTATTACACTCCATTCCAGTCCATTCCAGTCCATTGCAATAAATCCCACTCAAATTCCTTCTAATCTATTGCAATCCACTTCTTTTCATTCCAATCCATTCCAATCCATTCCATTCCATTCCACTCCACTCCACTCCACTCCACTCCATTTAATACCACTTCATTCCATTCCAATCCATTAAACTCCATTCCAGTACACTCCATTTCATTCCATTCCCCTCCACTCCTCTCCATTTCACTCCACCCCATTCCACTCCACTCTATTCCATTCAAATCTTTTCCACCGCACTCCACTCCATTCCATTCCATTCCACTCCCTTCCACTCCACTCCGCTCCATTACATTACATTAAAATCCACTCAATTCCGTTACACTCCACTCCCCTCCATTTCAATAAACTCCACTCTTCTACACTACACTCTATTCCATTCCACTCCACTCCATTCCATTCCAATCATCTCCTTTCCACTCCATTCCATTCCACTGCACTCCACTCCACTACACTCCACACCATTCCACTCCATTCCATTCTACTCCATTCCACTCCACTCCATTCCGTACCATTCCACTCCACACCACTCCACTCCATTCCATTGCGCTCCATTCCAATACACTCCATTGCATTCCACTCCAATTCTTTCCATTCCATTCCATTCTTTTCCATTCCATTCCACTCCATTCCATTCCATCCCACTCCACTCCACTCCACTCCATTCCACTCCACTCCAATACATTCCACTCCTCTCCAATCCACTCCATTCCACTCCATTCCATTCCACTCCTTTCCATTTCTCCCCATCCCACTCCTTTACATTCCATTCCAATTCATTCCATTCCACGACACTTCACCCCATTCCAATCCAGTCCATTCCTCTGCACTCTACTCCGTTCCATTCCAGTCCATTTCACTTCATTCCATTCCCTTCCACTCCACTCCACACCACTCCAGTCCATTCGATTTCATTCCACTTCATTCCATTCCACTCCATTCGACTCCACTAAACTCCATTCCACTCCACTCCATTCAATTCCGTTCCATTCCACATCACACCACATCCCTCCACTCCATTCCGTTCCTTTCCATTCCACTCCACTCCTCTCCACTGCAGTCCACTCCATTCCATTCCTCTCCATTAAATTCCTCCAGATTCCACTCCACTGCACTCCATTCCATTCCACTGCATTCCATGCCATTGAACTCTACTGAATTCCAATCCACTCCATTACACTATACTCCATTCCATTCCATTCCATTCAATTCTATTCCACACAATTCCACTCCACTCCACTCCACTCCTTTTCTTTCCATTCCATTTCACTCTACTCCATTCCACTTCACTCCACTCCACACAATTCCATTCCACTCCATTCCACTCTATTCAATTCCTCTCCATTCCACTCCTTTCTTTCAACTCCACTCCATTTGAGAGCAGTCCAACTGACTGCACTGCGCTCCACTCATTCCACTCCACTCCATTCCACTACATGCCACTACTCTCCATTCCATTTGATTCCAATCCACTCCACTACGTTCCACTCCACTACACTCAATTCCTTTTCATTCCACTCCAGTTGACTCCATTCCACTCCATCCTATTCCATTCCATTCCATTTCATTCCATTCCACTCTACTGCACTGCATTTCATTACTTTCAACTCCCCTGCACTCCAGTCCACTCCATTCCACTCCACTCCATTCCACTTCATTTCATTAATTTCCATTACTTTCCATTATATTCCACTCCTCTCGTTACCTCTCCATTCCACACCGTGCAAATACACTCTACTCCATTCCATTCCATTCCATTCTATTCCATTCCATTCCATCCACTGCATTCATTTCATTCCACACAACTCCATTCCACTGCACTCCATTCCACTCTGTTCTTTCCATTCCATTCAATTCTGTTCCACTCCAATCCAGTCCATTCCACTCACCTCCACTCCTTTCCATTCCATTCCATTACACGCCACTCCATTCCACTCCACTCCATTCCATTCCACTCCTCTCTAAACGTTTCCATTATAGTCCGTTCCATTCCAGTCCATTCTTCCACTCCGATTCTTTCCAATCCAATCCACACCAAACCAATCCACTCCTTCCACTCCATTCCAATCCATTCCATGTCACATTCCAATCCATTCCATTCCACAATCCATTCCATTCCACACTCCATAAGACATTCCTTTCCATTAAACTTTCCATTCCATTCCATTCCATATTCCACTCCACGTTGCATTCCGCATTCCATTCCAAGTTCAATTCCTCGTTGCATTCCACATTCCATTCCATTCCATTCCACATTCCATTCCAAAATCCATTCCACAGTTCAATCCATTCCATTCCACATTCCATTCCAATCCATTCCACATTCCTTTCCACATTCCATTCCATTCAATTCCACATTCCATTCCACATTCCATTCCATTCCATTCCACATTCCATTCACTTCCATTCCATTCCACATTCCATTCAATTCCATTCCACATTCCATTCAATTCCATTCCACATTCCATTCCATTCCATTCCACATTCCATTCCATTCCATTCCATTGCACATTCCATGCCATTCCATTCCACATTCCAGTCCACATTCCATTCTATTCCACATTCCATTCCATTCCATTCCCCAATCCATTCCACATACCATTCCATTCCATTCCCCAATCCATTCTATTCCATTCCACATTCCATTCCACATTCCATTCCATTCCATTCCACATTCCATTCCATTCCATTCCACATTCCATTCCATTCCATACCACATTCAATTCCACATACCATTGCACATTCCGTTCCATTTCATTCCACATTCCATTCCACATTCCATTCCATTCCATTCCAATCCATTCCATTCCTTTCCACATTCCCTTCGACATTCCATTCCACAATCCATTCCATTCCATTCCACATTCCATTCCTCATTACATTATCTTCAACATTCCATTCCATTCCATTCGACATTCCATTCCACATTCCATTCAACATTCCATTAAACATTCCATTCCACCTTCCTTAATTTCCATTCCACATTCCACTCCATTCCATTCCACATTATATCCCACGTCCCTTCCATTTCATTCCACATTCCATTCCATGCCATTCCATTCCACATTCTATTCCATTCCATTAAATTCCATTCCAAATTTCATTATATTCCATTCTACATTCCACTCCATTCCATTCGACGTTCCATTCCATTCCAGTCGACATTCCATTCCATTCCATTCCTCATTATATTCCATTCCATTCCATTCCATTATAAATTCCATTCAGTTCCATTCCATTCCACATTCCATTAAATTCCACTCCACATTCCATTCCCTTCCATTCCACATTCCATTGCACATTCCATTCCATTCAATTCCATTCCACATTCCATTCCACATTCCCTTCCATTCCATTAAACTTTCCATTCCATTCCATCACACATTTCATTCCATTGAATTACACATTATATTCCATTCCTTTCCACATCCATTCTACTCCATTCCACATTACGTTCCATTACAATCCACATTCCACTCCATTACATTTCATTTCACA
The DNA here is from genome assembly GCF_028885625.2 of Pongo pygmaeus. Taxonomy (NCBI): domain Eukaryota; kingdom Metazoa; phylum Chordata; class Mammalia; order Primates; family Hominidae; genus Pongo; species Pongo pygmaeus. The sequence continues at coordinate 5,627,205 of NC_085931.1, forward strand.
TTCCATTACACATTCCACTCTTTCCCATTCCACATTCCATTCAATTCCATTCCATATTCCGTTCCATTTCCACTTCATTCCACATCCCATTACGTTACAATCAATTCCATATTCCATTCCATTCCATGCCACCTTCCATTCCACATTCCATTCCATTACATTACACATCCCATTCCACATTCCATTCCATTCCATTCCACATTCCATTTCATTCCATTCCACCTTCCATTCCATCCCATTCCACATTCCGTTACCCATTACATTCCATTCCGCTCCACATTCCACTCCACATTTAATTCCATTCCATTCATTTCAACTTTCCATTCCATATCACATTCCATTCCGTTCCATACCATTCCACATTCCATTCCATTCCATTTCTTTCCACATTCCATTGCATTCCACTCCACCTTCCTTTCCATTCCATTCCACTTTCCACTGCAATTTCCATTCCACATTCCATTCCATTCCATTCCACATTCCATTTCATTCCATTCCACATTTCATTCCATTCCATTCGGCATTTCATTCCATTCCGTTCCACATTCCATTCCATTCCACATTACCTTCCAGTCCATTCCTTTCCACATTCCATTCCAATACATTCCACATTCCATTCGACTCCATTCCATTCCACTTTCCATTCCATTCCACGTTCCATTCCATTCCACCTTCCATTCCATTCCACTCCATATTTCATTCAACTCCATATTTCATTCCACTCCATTCTATTCCATTCCACATTCCATTCCATTCCATTCCACATTCCATTCCATTCCATTCCATTCTACATTCCATTCCATTCCATTCCACATTCCAGTTCACATTCCATTCTATTCCACATTCCATTTCTTTCCATTCCCCAGTCCATTCAAAATTCCATTCCACTCCATACCACAATCCATTCTATTCCACTCCACATTCCATTCTACATTCCATTCCATTGCATTCCACATTCCATTCCAGATTCCATTGTTCACTCGGTTCCATTTCATTGCACATTCCATTCCACATTCCATTTCATTCCATACCACATTCCATTCCATTCCATTCCACATTCCATTCCAATCCATTCCATTCCTTTCCACATTCCCTTCGACATTCCATTCCACAAAACATTCCATTCCATTCCACAATCCATTCCACATTACATTACAATATCTTCCACATTCCATTCCATTCCATTCCACATTCCATTCCACATACCATTTCACATTCCATTCCACCTTCCATTCCACCTTCCTTTAATTTCCATTACACATTCCACTCCATTCCATTCTACTTTCTATCCCATATCACATTCCATTCCATTCCACATTCCATTCCATATTCCATTCCATTAAATTCCATTCCACATTCAATTCCATTACATTCCATTCAATATTCCATTCCTTTCCAATCCACATTCCATTCCATTCCATTCTACATTCCACTCCGTTCCATTACAGATTCCTTTCCATTCCATTCCTCATTACTTTCCATTCCATTCCATTCCAATCCATTCCACAAACTATTCAATTGCATTGCATTCTATATTCCATTAAATTACATCCCACATTCCATTTCCTTATATTCCACATTCCATTGCACATTCCATTTCATTCAATTCCATTCCACATTCCATTCCACATTTCCTTCAATTCCATTAAACATTCCTTTCCATTCCATTACACATTCCATTCCATTCCATTCCACATTTCCTTCCATTCCACATTCCATTCCAACCCATTCCACATTCCTTTCCACATTCCATTCCATTCCAATCCACATTCCAATCCATTCCATTCCATTTCACACTCCATTACACATTCCACTTTTTTCCATTCCACATTCCGTTACACTTTCAATTCAATTCTATTCCACATTCTGTTCCATTTTGATTTCATTCCACATTCCATTACGTTACATTAAATTCCATATTCCAATCAATTCCATTCCATTCCTTTCCATATTCCATTCCATTCCATTCCACATCCCATTTTATTTCATTCCACCTTCCATTCCATTCGAATCCACATTCCGTTCCCCATTCCGTTCCATTCTGTTCCACATTCCACTTCACATTCCATTCCATTCCATTCCACTTTCCATTCCATATCACATTCCAATCCATTCCATCCCATTCCATATTCCATTCCATTCCATTAAATTCCACATTCCATGGCATTCCACTCCACCTTCCTTTCCATTCCATTCCACATTCCCTTCCACCTTTGATTCCGCATTCCATTCCATTCCATTCCACATTCCATTTCATTCCATTTCACATTCCATTCCATTCCATTCGGCATTCCATTCCAGTCCATTCCACATTCCATTCCATTTCATTCCGATCCATTTCACATTCCATTCCATTCCATTACTTTCCACATTCCATTCCATTCCATTCCACATTCCATTCCACTCCATTCTATTCCAATTTCCATTCCATTCCACTTTCCATTCCATTCCATATTCCATTCCATTCCACTCCACATTCCATTCCATTCCACATTCCATTCCATTCCACATTCCATTCCATTATATTCCATATTTTATTCCACTCCACATTTCATTCCGCTCCATTCAATTCCATTCCAAATTCCATTCCACATTCCATTCCATTCCACAACACATTCAATTCCATTCAATTCCATATTGCAGTCCATTTCACTCCAGTCCATTCCACGTACAATTCCACTTTCCATTCAATATCATTCCACATTCCATTCCCCATTGCATTACATTCGATTGCACATTACATTTCACCTTTCATTCCACTTTCTCTACCCCATTCCTTTCCATTCGATTGCACATTTCATTCCACATTCTTTTCCAATTTCCATTCCATTCCATTCCACATTCCAATCCACGTTGCATTCCACCTTCCATTCCATTCCATTCCACATTCCATTCCTATCCATTCCATTACACATTCCATTCCACTAAATTCCACTCCACATTCCATTCCATTCCACATTCCATTCCTTTCCATTTCATTCAATTCGACCTACCATTCCATTCAATTCCACATTGAATTCCATTACTTTCCATTCCATTCCGCATTTCATTCCACATTCCATTCCATTCCACATTGCATTGCATTACATTTCATTCCGTTCCACATTCCCCTGCATCCCATTGCACATTGCATTCCCTTCCTTTCCATTCCATTCCACATTCCATTCCATATTCCATTCCGTTCCATTCCACATTCCATTCCATATTCCATTCCATTCCACATTCCATTCCACATTCCATTCCTTTCCATTACACCTTGCATTCCATTCCGTTCCACATTCCATTCCATTCCATTCCACATTCCATTCTATTCCATTACATTCAATTCCACATTCCATTCCTCTCCATGCCATATTCCATTCCATTCCATTCCATTCCATTCCATTCCAAATTCCATTCCACATTCCATTCCATTCCATTCCACATTACATTGCAGTCTCCACTCCATTCACTTCCACATTCCATTCCGCATTCCTGTCAATTCCATTCCATTCCATTCCACATTTCATTCCATTCCATTCCACATTCCATTCCACATTCCACCCAATTCCATTCCATTCCATTCCGCATTCCATTTCATTCCGTTATATCCCACATTCCATTTCATTCCATTGCCCGTTCCATTCCAAATTCCATTATATTCCATTCCACATTCAATTCCATTACATTGCACTTTGCAGTCTATTGCATTCCACGCCAGTCCTCATTCCATTCCACATTAAATTCCATTCCACTACACATTCATTCCATTCCATTCCACATTGCATTCCCCACTCCATTCCACTCCATTCCACATTCCTTTCCACATTCCATTCCACATTCCATTCCATTCCATTACACATTCCATTCCATTCATTTCCACATTTCACTCCATTCTACATTCCATTCCATTCCATTCCACATTTCATTCCACTTTCCATTACACATTCCATTCCATTCCATTCCACATTCCATTCCTTTCCGTTCCACTTTCCATACGATTCAATTCGACTTTCCGTTCCAATCAATTCTACATTTCATTCCACATTCAATTCCACATTCCATTCCACATTCCATTGCAATCCATTCCAAATTTCATTCCTCATTCCATTCCACATTCGATTCCACATTCCTTTCTATTCCATTCCATTCAATTTCACATTCCATTCCACATTCCATTGCACATTCCATCCTTTTCCATTCCATTAAATTCTTCATTCTTTTTCATTCATTTCCATTCCACATTCCACTCCACGTTCCACTGCACTCCATTCCAAATTCCATTCCATTCCAATTCACATTCCATTCCATTCCTTTGTATTCCATTGCACATTCCATTCCAAATTCCATTCCATTCGTTTTCACTTTCCGTTCCATTCCAATCCACAACCCATTCTACATTCCATTCCATTCCATTCCACATTCCATTCCACTCCATACCACATTTTATTCCATTCCATTCCACATTCAATTCCTTTGCATTCCATTCCACATTCAATTCCTTTTCATTCCATTCCACATTCCATTCCATTCCATTGCATATTCCATTCCATTCCATTGCATTCAAATTGCATTCCATTCCATTCAAAATTCCATTCCATTCCATTCCATTGCGTTCGAAATTGCATTCCATTCCCCTCCACTTTCCATTCGATTCCATTCAACATTCAATTCCACTTTCCATTCCTTTCCATTCTATTCCATTCCACATTCCATTTCATTCCATTCGGCATTCCATTCCATTTCATTCCACATTCCATTTCATTCTGTTCCATTCCACTTCAAATTCCATTCCATTCCATTTCTTTCTACATTCCATTCCATTCCACATTCCATTCCACTCCATTCCATTACACTTTCCTTTCCATTCCACATTCCATTAAATTCCACATTCCATTCCATTCCATTCCATATTTCTTTCTAATCCACATTACATTACACTCCATTCTATTCCATTCCAAATTCCATTCCGCATTCCATTCCATTCCATTCCACATTCCATTCCATTCAATTCCATATGGCAGTCCATTTCTTCCCAGTCCATTCCACATACCATTCCACATTCCATTCAATTCCATTTCACATTCCATTCCATTCCATTCCACATTAAATTCCATTCTTTTCCACATTCAATTCCATTCTTTTCCACATTCCATTACATTCCATTCCATTCCATATTCCCTTCTATTCCATTCCATTCCATATTACTTTCCACTCCATTACATATTCCATTCCATTCCATTCCACATTCCATTCCATTCCATTCCACTTTCCATTGCATTCCGTTCCAGGTTCCATTTCACCTTCCGTTCCACTATCCATTGAATTCCATTCCAATCGACATTCCATTCAATTCCATTAAATTCCACATTCCCTTCTATTCCATTCCATTCCTGATTCCCTTCTATTCCATTCCATATTCCATTCCATTCCATTCCACATTTCATTCCATTCCATTCCACATTTCATTCCATTCCATTCCATGATCCATTGCAACCCATTCAACGTTCCATTCCACATTGCCTTCCACTTTCCATTCCATTCCAGATTCCATCCCATTCCATTCCACATTCCATTCCATTCCATTGCACATTCCATTCCTCATTGCATTCCATTCCATTCCAATTAACATTCCATGCCACATTCCAATTCATTCCATTCCACATTCCCTTCCACATTCCATTCCATTCCATTCCACATTCCATTGCATTCCATTCCACCTTCCATTTCATTCCAATCCATATTCCATTACATTCCTTTCCACATTCCATTCCATTACAACCCACATTCCATTCAATTCCACACTACATTCCATTCCATTCCATTGCACTTTGCATTCCATTCCTTTCCATTCCACATTCCATTCCACTCCATTCCACATTCCTTTTCACATTCCATTCCGTTACACTCCGTTCAACATTCCATTGAATTTCATTGCATTCCACATTATATTCCATTACACATTCCATTGCCACATTCCGATCAATTCAATTCCATTCCACTTTTCATTCCATTCCATTCAATTCCACATTCCCTTCCATTCCATTCCACATTCCATTCGATTTAATTCCACATTCGATTCCATTCCATTACACGTTCTATTCCATTGCATTCCACGTTGAATTCCACTTTCCGTTCCACGTTCCATTCCATTCTATCGATTCCACATTTCATTCCATTCCATTCCACAATCCATTCCATTCCACATTCCATTCCATTACAATCCTCATTCCATTACATTCGTCACTCCATTCCATTTCACATTCCAATATAGATTTCATTCCTTTCAATTCCACGTTCTATTCCATTCCATTCTATGCCAATTTCCGTTTGATTCCTTTCCACCTTACACTCCACATTCCATTCGTTTCCATTCCACATTCCAATCCACATTTGAATCCATTCCATTTCATTTTCCATTTCACATTCCATTCTATTCCATTCTACTTTCCATTCAATACCATTCCATTCCATTCCACATTGCATTCCATTCCATTCCACTTTCCATTCCACTTTCCATTCCATTCCATTCCACATTCTTTCCATTGCATTCAACATTATATTCCTTTCCATTCCACGTTCCATTCCGTTGCATTCGATTCCATTACACGTTCCACTCCATTGTGTTCCATTCCATTCCACGTTCCATATCATTCCATTACAAGTTCCATTCCATTCCAGTCCATTCCATTACTTTCCAAATTCCATTCCTTTTCACATTCCATTATATTCCATTCCACATTCCATTCCTTCTCATCCCAGTCCACATTTTCTTCCTTTCCATTCCACATTCCCTTCCTTTCCATTCCACAGTCCATTCTATTCCATGCCACGTTCAATTCCATGTTCAATTTCACGTTGAATTCAACGTCCCATTCCCCATTCCATTCCATTCCGTTCCACATTCCATTCTACATTCCATTCCACATTGAAATCCACATTGCCTTCCACATTCCATTCCACTTTCCATTCTATTCCATTCTATATTCCATTCCATTCCATTCCATGTTGCATTCCATTTCATTCCACATTCCATTCCATTCTACATTCCAATCAATTCCATTCCATTGAATTCCACATTCCATTCCATTCACCATTCCATTCCACATTCCACTGCTTTACATTCCACATTCCATCTCACCTTCCACTCCATTCCATTCCATTGCATTCCACATTCCCTTCCTTTCCATTCCACTCAATTCCATTCCACAATCCATTCCATTGAATTCCACATTCCATTCCACGTTCCGTTCAACTTTACTTTCCACGTTCCATTCCACATTCCATTCCTTTCCATTCCATTCCATTCTAGATTCCATTGCACACTCGGAATGAAATGGAATGTAACATGGAATGGAATGTTCAATGGAATGTGGAATGGAACGTGGAATGGAATGCAATGGAACATCGAATAGAACATGGAATGGAATGGATTGGAACGTGGAATGGAAAGTGGAATTGATTGTGGAATGGAACGTGGAATGAAATGTAATGGAATGTGTAGTGGAATGTGGAATGGAATCTGGAATGGAATGTGAAATGCAAAGGAATGGAATGTGAAATGGAATGTGGAATAGAATGGAATGGAAAACCTAATGGAACGTGGAATGGAATGTGGAATGGAACGGAATGGAAAGCCTAATGGAACGTGGAATGGAATGTGGAATGGAACGTGGAATTGAACGTGTAATGGAATGGAATGGAATGGGGAATGGAATGTGGAATGTAAAGGAATGAAACGTGGAAACGAATGTGGAATGGAATGTGGAAAGGAATGGAATGTGGAATGGTGTGTGAAATGGAATGGAATGTGGAAAGGAATGGAATGTGGAATGGTGTGTGAAATGGAATGGAATGTGGAAAGTAATGTGGAATGTAATGGAATGGAATATCTAAATGGTTTGGAATGCAATGTGAAATGGAATGTGGACTGGAAGGGAATGCAATAGGGAATGCAATGTGGAATGGAATGCAATGGAACGTGGAATGCAACGTGGAATGGAACGTGGAATGGACATGGAATGGAATGTGGAAAGCAATGGTATGGAATGTGGAACGCAATTTGGAATGGAATGTGGAATGCAGTGGATTGTTATGAGAAATGGAATGTGGAAAGGATTGATAAATGGAATTTGGAAAGGAATGTGGAATGGAATTTAATGGAATGTGGAATGGAATGGAATGGAATGTGGAATAGAATATGGAATTGTATGTAATGGAATGTGGAATGAAATCTGTAATGGAAAGTGGAATAGAATGTGGAATGGAAAGGAATGGAATGTGGAATGGAATGTGTAATGGAGTGTGGAATGGAATGTGGAATGGAATGGAAGGGAATGTGGATTGGAAAGTGAAATATAACGTGAAATGGAACGGAATGGATTGTGGAATGCAATGTGGAATGGAATAGAATGGAATGTGGAATTGAATGTGGAATGTAATGGAATAGAGGTTGGAATGCTATGTGGAATGCAATGTTGAACGGAATGGAATGGAACGTAGAATAGAAAGTGGAATGGAATGCAATGGATCGTGGAATGGAACGTGGAAATAAACGTGGAAAGGAAAGTGGAATGGAATGTGGAATGGAACGTGTAATGGAATGGAATGGAGTGTCGAATGGAATGGAATTCAGTGTCGAATAGAACAGAACGGGATGGAATGGAATGTGGAATGGAATGGAATATAATGTGGAATGAAATGGAATGGAATGAAATGTGGAATGGAATGTGAAATGGAATGGAATTAAATGTAGAATGGAAAGGAATGGAATGTGGATTGGAATGTGGAATGGAATGGAAGGAGGAATGGAATGGAATGGAATGTGGAATCAAATGTTTAATAGAATCTGGAATGGAATGGAGTGTGAAATGGAATGTGGAATGGAATGGAATGTGGAATCAAATGTTTAATAGAATCTGGAATGGAATGGAATGTGAAATGGAACGTGGAATGGAATGGAATGGAAAGTGGATTGGAATGTGGAAAGGAACGTGGAATGGAACGTGAAATGGAATGTGGAATGGAATGGAATGGAGTGTGGAATTGAATGGGGAATGGAATGGAATGCAATGTGGAATGGAATGTGGAATGGAATGGAATTGAATGTGGAATGGAATGTGGAATGGAAAGTTGAATAGAACGTGGAATAGAATTCAACGGAATGTGGATTGGAAAGTGGAATGGAATGGAATGGAACGTGGAATGGAGCGTGAAATGGAAAGTGGAATGGAGCGCGTAATGGAACATGGAACGGAATGCGGAATGGTACGTGGAATGAAGTGTGCAATTGATTGTGGAATGGAACGTGGAATGGAATGGAATGAAACGTGGAATTGAACACCGAATTGAATAGAATGGAATGTCAAACGGAAAGTGGAATAGAAAGTGGAATGGAATGTTGAATGTAACGTGGAATGGAATGGAATGGAACGTGGAATGGAACGTGGAATTGAATGGAATGCATCGAGCAATGGAATGTGGCATGCAATGTGGAATGGAAAGTGGAATGGAACGTGGAATGGAATGGAAACGAACGTGGAATTTATTGGAATGGAAAGTGGAATGCAATCTAGAATGGAATGCGGAATGGGATGTAGAACGGAATAGAATGCAACTTGGAATGGATTGTGGAGTGGAATGTGGAATGGAATGTGGAATGGAATGTGGAATGGAATGAAATGGAATGTGGAATGGAATGTGGAAAGGAATTTGGAATGGAACGGAATGGAAGGTGGAATGAAATGTGGAAAGGAATGTGGAATGGAACGTGGAATGGAACGTGGAGTTGAGTGTAGAATGGAATGGAATGGAATGTGGAATGTAATACGGAATGGAATGCGGAATGGAACGTGGAATGGAACGTGGAATGGAAAGTTGAAATTAATGTGGAATGGAAAGGAATGGAATGTGGAATGGAATGTGCAATGGAATATGTTATGGAATGGAAAGTAATGTGGAATGGAATGTGGAGTTGAATGGAATGGAATATTGAATGAAATGCAATGGAATATGGAATGGAAAGTGAAATGGAATGGAATGGAACGCGAAATGGAACATGGAATATAACGTTTAATGAAACGTGGAATGGAATGTGGAAAGTAATGGAATGGAATGTGGAATGGAATGGAATGGAATGTGAAATGGATTGTGAAATGGAATGAGGAATGGAATGTGGAAAGGAATGGAATGGAACGTGGAATGGAATGTGGAATGGAATGTGCAAGGGAACGTGGAATGGAACGTAGAAAGGAACATGGAATGGAATTGAATGGAATGTGGAATGGAAGGGAATGGAAAGTGGAAATGAAAGTGGAATGGAATGCAATGGAATTTACCATGCAATGTGGAAAGGTATGTGCAATGGAATGGTATGGAAGGTGGAAGAGACTGTGAAATGGAATGGAATGGAATGTGAAATAGAATGTGGAATGGAATGTGGAATGGAATGTTGAATTGATCGTGGAATGGAATTGAATGGAATGTGGAATGTAATGAGGAATGGAACGGATTGGAATGCAGAATGGAATGTTCAATGGAACGCGGAATGGAATGAGGAATGGAATGGAATGGAATGTGGAATGGAATGTGGAATGGAATGTGCAATAGAACGGAATGTCATGTGGAGTGGAATGTGGAATGGAGTGTGGAAAGGAAAGCAGAATTGAATGGAATGCAATGTGGAATGGAATGAGGAATGGAATGGAACGGAACATGGAATGGAACGTGGAATGGAACGTTTAATGGAATGTGGAATGGAATGGAATGGAATGTGAAATGGAATTGAATGTGGAACGGAATGTGGATTAAAATGTGTATTGGAATGTGGAATGTAATGCAATGGAATGTGGAATGAAATGTCAAGGGTAGTGTGAAATGGAATGTGGAATGCAACAGAAAGGAAACCCGAATGGAATGTGGAATGGAAAGTGGAATTGAACATTAAAAGGAATGGAATGGAATGTGGAAGGGAACGTGGAATAGAATAGAGAGGAACATGGATTGTAAAGTGGACTGGAATTTAGAAATTAATGGAATGTGGAATAGAATGGAATGGAACTTGGAATGGAATGTAATGGAATGGTATGTGAAAATTAATGTGCAATGGAATGTGGAATGGAATGGAAAGGAACGTGGAATGGAATGGAATGGAACATGAATTGGTATGTGGAATGGAAAGTTAAATTTATAGAAAAATGGAACTTCGAATGGAATGGAATTGAATGTGCAAAGAAATGGAATGGAATGGAATTTGGAATGGAAAGTGGAGTGGAATGGAATGGAATGTGGAATGGAATGGAATGGAATGTGGATTGGAATGTGAAAGGGAATTGAATGGAATGTGGAATGGAATGGAATGGAATGGAATACAATGTGGTTGGAATGTGGAATGGAATATGGAATGGATTGTGGAATGAAATGTGGAATGCAACGTGTAGTGGAACGGAATGGAATGGAATGGAACGTGAAGAGGAACATGGAAAGGAAAGTGGAATGGAACATGGAATGTGAAATGGAACGTGGAATGGAAAGTGCAATGGAATATGGAATGGAACGTGGAATGTAATGGAATGGAATGTGGAATGGAACGTGGAATTGAATGGATGGAAGGTGTAGTGGAATGTGGAATGAAATGTGTAATTGAATGTGGAATTTAACGTGAAATGGAATGTAATGGAATGTGGAATGGAACGTTTAATGGAATGGAATGGAATTTGGAATAGAATGTGGAATGGAATGGATTGGAACCTGGAATGGATCGCGGAATGGAGTGTGGAATGGAATATGTAAGGAAACGAAAAGGAATGTGGAATGGAATGTGAATTTGAATGGAATGGAATGGAATGTGGAAAGGAATGGAATGGAATGTGAAATGGAAAGAATAGAATGTGGAATGGAATAGAATGGTATGGAATGGAGAATGGAATGGAATGGAATCAAATGTGGAATGGAATGGAAATTAGTGTGAAATGCAAAGGAGTGGAATGTGGATTGGAAAGGAAAGGAACGTGGAGTTGAATGTAATGGAATGGAATGGAATGAGAAATGGAATATGAAACTGAATGTGAAATGGAGTGGAATGCAATGTGGAACGAAATTAAATGGATCGTGGAATGGAATCCAATGGAATGTTGAGTGGAATGGAATGGAAGATGGAATGGAACTTGGCATGGAACATGGAATGGAATGTGGAAGGAATGCAGAAAAGAATGGAATGGAATGTGGAGTGGAATTTAATGCAATGCAGAATGGAATGTGGAATGCAATGGAATGGAATGTGGAATGGAATGTGTAATGGAACCGAATTTGGAATGGAAAGGAATTTAATGGTGTGGAATATGGAATGGAATGGAATGGAATGTAGTGTGCAGTGGAATCTGGAATGTAATGGAAAGGAACGTGTAATGGAATTGGGAATTGAACGTGGAATGGAACGCGTAATGGAAAGTGGAATGGAACATGGAATGGAATGGAATGTGCAATGGAAAGAAATAGATTGGAATGCAATATGGAATCGAATGGAATGCAATGGAATGGAATTGAACGTGGAATGGAATGCGTAATGGAATGTGCAGTGGAACATGGAATGGAATGGAATGTGCAATGGAATGGAATGGATTGGAATGCAATGTGGAATCGAATGGAATGGAATAGAATGTGGAATTGAAGTTGGAATATAATGTAACGGAATGTGGGATGGAATGGAATGCAACGTGGAATGGAATGGAATGGAATGCAATGTGGAATGGAATGTGGAATGGAATGGAATGGAATGTGGAATGGAATGGAAGGCAATGTGGAATGGAATGGAATAGAATGGAATGTGGAATGGAATGGAATGTGGAAATTAATGTGAAATGGAATGGAATTTTGAATGGAATGCAATAGAATGTGGAATAGAATGGAATTTAGTGTGGAAAGCAAACGAATGAAATGTGGATTGGAAAGAAAGGAACGTGGAATTGAATGGAATGGAATGGAAATGAATGTGAAATGGAATATAAAATTGAATGTGAAATGGAATGTGGAATGGAATGTGGAACGAAATTAAATGGAACGTGGAATGGAGTGGAATGGAAGGTGGAATGGAACTTGGTATGGAACGTGGAATGGAATGTGGAAGGAATGCAGAAAAGAATGGAATGGAATGTGGAATGGAACTTAATGGAATGCAGAATGGAATGGAATGGAATGTGGAATGGAATGTGGAAGGGAACCGAATTTGGAATGGAAAGTAATTTAATGGTGTGGAATATGTAATGGAATGGAATGTGGCATGGAATGTGGAATGGAATGGAATGGAATGTGGAAGGGAATGGAATGGAATGTGGAATGGAAGGTGAAATAAAATGTGAAATGGAATGGAATGGAACGAGGAATGGAATCTGGAATGGAATGGAATGGAATGTGGAATGGAATGAATAATGGAAAGAAAGGAATGTGCAATGGATTTCAATGCAATTTGAAATGGATTGTGGAATGGAAGGTAGAATGGAAAGTGGAATGGAATTTAATGGAAGGTGGAATTGAATATGGAATGGAATGGTATGGAATGTGGAATGGAATGTGGAATGGAAAGTGGAATGGAATGCAATTCAATGGAATTCAACGTGGAATGGAACGTGGAATAGAATATGGAACGGAATGGAATGTGGAACGGAATGGAATGGAACGTGGAAAGGAAAGTGGAATGGAATGGAACTGAAGGTTGAATGGGATGTGGAATGTAATGGAATGGAATGTGAAATGGAATGTGGCATGGAATGGAATGTAGATTGGAATGTGGAATGGAATGGAATGGAATGTGGAATGGAATGTGGAATGGAATGGAATGTAATGTGCAGTGGAAGGTTGAATGGAATTCAATGGAAAGTTAAATGGAATGTGGAGCGAAATGGAACGGAATGTGGAATGGAATGGAATGGAATGTGGAATGGAATGGAATGGAATGTGGAAAGTAATGGAATGGAAGGTGGAATGGAATGTAACGTGGAATGGAATGTGGGATGGAATGGAAAGGAAAGGAATGTGGAATGGAATGGAATGGAATGTGGAATGGAATGTGGAATGGAATGTGGAATGGAATGGAATGGAATGTTAAATGGATTGGAAAGCAATGTGCAATGGAATACGGAATGGAATGGAATTGAGTGGAATGGAACATGGAATGGAATGGAATGGAATGTGGAATAGATTATGGAATGGAATGTGGAATGGAATGGAATGGTTTCTGGAACTGGAATGTGGAATGGAATGGAAATGAATATGGAATGGAAGGTGGAATGGAATGGAATGGAATGTGGAATGGATTGGTATGGAATGTGTAATGGAATGGAATGTGTAATGGAATGCAATGGAATGTGGAATGAAATGGAATGGAATGAAATGGAGTGGAATGCAATGCAATGTTTAAAGGAATGGAATGGAGTACTATGTGGAATAGAATAGAATTGAAATTGGAAAGGAATGGAATTGATTGTGGAAAGGAATGGAAAGGAAAGTGGAATGGATGTGGAATGCAATGGAATGAATTGGAAAGGTAAGTGGAATTGAATGGAATGGAATATGGAATGGAGAGGAATGGAATGGAATGTGGAATGGAATGGAATTGAATTTGGAAAGGAATGCAATGGAATATGGAATCAAACGGAGTGGAATGCAATGGGAAATGGAATGGAATGCAAAGTGCGATGGAATGGAAGGCAAAGTGGAATGGAATGGAATGGAATGTGGATTGGAATGGAATTGAATGTGGAGTGGAATAGAATGGAATTGAATTTGTAGTGGAATGGAATGCAATGTAGAATGGAATGGAATGTGGAATGGAATGGAATGTGGAATGGAATGGAATGGAATGGAATGCAATGTGGAATGGAATATTTTGGAATGTGGAATGGAATGGATTGGAATGTCAAAGAAGTGGAATGGAATGCAATGTGGAATGGAATGGACTGGAGTGTAATGTGGAATGGAAATGGATGGAATGGAATGTGGAATGGAATTCAATGGAATGTGGAATGGAATGGAAAGGAAAGTGGAATGGAAAGTGGAATGGAATGGAAAGGAAAGTGGAATGGAAAGTGGAATGGAATGGAATATGGAATGGAATGGATTGGAATGGAAGGTGGAATGGAATGGAATGGAATGTGGAATGGAATGTGGAACAGAAAGGAATGCAATGTGGAATCTAATAGAATGGAATGTGGAATGGAATGTGGAATGGAATTGAATGGATTGTGGAATGCAGTGTCTAATGTAATGTAATGGATTGGAACGGAATGTGAAATGGAATGTGAAATGTAATGTGAAAAGGAATGTGTAATGTAATGGAAAGGAGTTTCGAATGTAATGTAGATTGCGATGTGGAATGGAATGGAATGAAATATGGAATATGAATGTGGAACGTAATGGAATAGAATGTGGAATGGAATGTGGAATGGAATGTGGAATGCAGTGCATTGCAATGTGGAATGGAATGGAATGGAAGATGGAATGGAACTCAATAGAATGTGAAGTGGAATGGAATGTGGAATGGAGTGGAATGGAATTTGGAATGGAATGCAATGGAATTTGGAATGGAATGTGGAATGGAATGGAATGGAATGTGGAATGGAATGCAATGGAAAGTGGAATGGAATAAAATGGAGTGGAATGAGGAATGGAATAGAGTGGAATGGAATATGGAATGGAATGGAATGGAATGTGGAATGCAATGAAATGCAATGTGGAATGGAATGGAATTGAATATTGAATGGAATGCAATGGAATGTGGAAAGGACTGGAATAGAACATGGAATGGAACGAGGGATGGAAAGTGGAATGGAACGTGGAATGGAAAGTGGAATGGAATATTTAAAGGAACGTGGAATGGAAAGTGGAAGGGAATGGAATTGAAGGTGGAATGGAGTGGAAGGCAATGGAACTGAAAGGAATGGAATGGAATGTGGAATGGAATGCATTGGAATGTAGAGTGGAAAGGTGAATGGAATGGAATGTGGAATGCAATGGAATGGAGTTGAATGAAATATGAAATGGAATGGAATGTATTCTGGAATGGAATATGGAATGGAATGGAATGTCGAATAGAATGGAATGGGATGATATGGAATGGAATGGAATGGAATGTGGAATGGAATGGAATGGAATGTGGAATGGAATGGAATGGAATGTGGAATGCAAGGGAATGGAATGGTATGGAATGGAATGGAATGGAATGTGGAATGGAATTAAATGCAATGTGGAAAGGAATGCAATGGAATGGAATCTGGAATGGAATGTAGAATGAAACGTGGAATGGAATGGAATGGAACGTATAATGTAATGGAAAATAATTTGGAATGGAATGCAACAGAATGTGGAATGGAATTGAACGGAAGGGAAAACAATTTGAAATGGAATGGAATGGAATGTGGAATGGAATGGAATGGAAAGTGCAAAGGAATGGAATGGAGTGGAATGTGGAATGGAACTGAACGGAATGTGGAATGGATTGTGAAATGGAATGTGGAATGGCATGTGGAATAGAATGTATTAGAATGTGGAATGGAATGTGGAATGGAATGGAATGGAAAGTGGAATGGAATGGAATGGAATAGAATGTGGAATGGAATGCAACAGAATTTGGAATGGAATGTGTAAGAGAATGGAATGGAAAGTGGAATGGAACGTGGAATTGATTGTGGAATGGAATGGAATGGAATGTGGAATGGAAAGTGAAATGGAATGGAATGGAAAGTGGAATGGAACGTGGAATTGAACGTGGAAAGGATTCTGGAATGGAATGTGGAATGGAACGTGCAAAGGAATGGAATGGAATGTGGAATGGAATGTGGAATGGAATGTGGAATGGAAAGGAAGGGAATGTGCAATGGAATGTGGAATGCAATGGAATGTGGAACGGAATGGAATGTGGAATGGAATGGAATGGCATGGGGAATGGAATGTGGAATACAATGTGGAATGGAATGTGGAATGGAATCTGGAATGGACTGTGGAATGGAATGTGGATTAGAATGGAATGTGGAAATGAATGGAATGGAATGGAATGAAATGTGTAATGGAATGTGGAAAGGAATGAAATTCAGTGCGGAATCCAATGTGGAATGGACTGGAATGGAATACGGATTGGAATGGAAAGGAACGGGGAATGGAACACGGAATGGAACGTAGAATGGAACATTGAAAGGAAAGTAGAATGGAACGTGGAATGGAATGGAATGTGTAATGGAATGCAATGGAATGCGATGTGGAATGGCGTGGACAGGAATGTGAAAAGGAATGGAATGGAATGGAATGGAATTTGAAATGGAATGGAATGTAATTTGGAATGGAACATGGAATGGAACGTAGAATGAAACGTGGAATGGAAATTGAAATGCAACGTGGAATGGAAAGTGGAATTGAATTTGGAATGGAATGCCGAATTGAAGGGAATGGAAAGTGGAATGGAAGGGGAGGGAATGGGATGCAATGTGGAATGCAAAGGAATGGAAAGTGGAATGGAAAGTAAAATGGAATGGAATAGAATGTGAAATGGAATGTGATAGAATATGGAATGGAATGTGGAATGGAATGGAATGGAATGGAATGTAGAATGGAATGTAAAATGGAATTTAATGGAACGTGGAATGGAATGCAATGAAATGTGGAATGGAACGTGGAATGGAATGGAATGGAACGTGGTATGGAATGGAATGGAATGTGAAACGGAACGTGGAGTGGAATGGAATGGAACTTAGAATGGAATGGAACGCAAAGTGAAATGGAATGGTAAGGAACTTGTATTGGAATGGCACGGAACGTGGAATGGAATGGAATGGAGTATGGAATGTAATGGAATTGAATGTGGAATGCAATGGAATGGAATGTGGAACGGAATGGAATGGAATGGAATGTGGAATGGAATGGAGTGGAAAGTTGAAAGGAATGTGGAATGGAATGGAATGGAATGTGGATGGAAAGGAATGGAATGTGTGATGGAATATAGAATGGAATGAAATGGAATGTGGAATGGAATGGAATGTGGAATGGAATTTGGAATGGAATGGAATGGAATGTTGAATGGAATGTGGTATGCAATGGATTGGAAAGTTGAATGGAGTGGAATGGAATGTGGAATGGAATGTGTAATGGAATGGAACGGAAAGTGAAATGCAATGTTGAATGGGATTTAATGGAATGTGTAATGGAATTTGGGATGGAATGGAATGGAAAGCAGAATGGAATGTGGAAAGGAATGGAATGGAATGTGGAATAGAATGTGGAATGGAATGGAATGGAATGTGCTATGGTACGTGGAATGGACTGTGAAATGGAATGGAATGGAATGTGGAATGGAATGGAATGGAAAGTTGAAGGAAATGTGGAATGGAATGGAATGGAATGCAATGTGGAATGAAATAGAATGGAATGGAATAGAATGGAATGGAATGTGGAATAGAATGGAATGGGAGTTGGGATGGAATGGAATGGAAAGTGCAATGGAATGGAATGGAATTTGGAGTGAAAAGGATTGTAAGGGAATGTAGAATTGGATTGGAATGGAATGGAATGTGGAATGGAATGGAATGTGGAATGGAATGGAATGGAATGCAATGTGGAATGGAATGGAAGGCAATGTGGAATGGAATGGATGGCTATGTAGAAAGGAATGGAATATAACGTGGAACGGAATAGAATGGAATTAAATGTGGAATGGAACGGAATGAAATGCAATGTGGAATGGAATACAAGGGAATTTCAAATGCAATGTAATGCAATGTGCCATGGAATCAACTGGAATGTGGTATCGAATGGAATGGAATGTGGAATGGAATTGAATGGAATATGGAAATTAATGGACTGGAATAGAGTGAGGAATGGAATGGAATTGAATGTGGAATGGAATAGAATGAAATGTGGAATGGAATACAATGAAATGTGGAATGGAATTTGGATTTGATTGGAAAGGAATGGAATGGAATGTGGAATGGAA
This sequence comes from Pongo pygmaeus, assembly GCF_028885625.2. NCBI lineage: Eukaryota > Metazoa > Chordata > Mammalia > Primates > Hominidae > Pongo > Pongo pygmaeus. Next base: position 5,646,157 of record NC_085931.1, read on the forward strand.
TGGAAAGTGGAACGAAATGGAATGTGGAATGGAATGGATTGGAATGTGGAATTTAAAACAATGGAAAGTGGAATTGAACGTACAATGGAATGGAAGGGAATGGAATGAAATTTGGAATGGAAGGGACTGGAATGCAATTTGTAATGCAAAGCAATGGAATGTGGAATGGAACGTGGAATGGAATGGAATGGAATGTGGAATGGAAACGAATGGAATGCAGGGTGGAATGGAATATGTTGGAAAGTTGAATGGAAGGGAAAGGAATGGGGAATGGAATGGAATGGAATGGAAAGTGGAATGCAATGGAATTGAATGTGGAAAGGAATGGAATTGAATGTGGAATGGAATGGAATGGAATGTGGAATGGAATGGAATGCAAAGTGGAATGCAACCGAATGGAAAGTGGAGTGGAATGGAATGCAATATGGAATGGAATGGAATGGAAGGCGGAATGGAATGTGGAATCGAATGGAATGGAATGGAATGTGGAATGGAATGGAATGGAATGTGGAATGGAATGGAATGGAAATGAATGTGGAATGGAACGGAACGGAACCTGGAATGGACTGTAGAATGGAATGGAATGCAATGTGGAGTGCAATGGCATGGAATGCAATGCGGAAAGGGATGGAATGGAATGCAATGTGGAATGGAATGGAATGAAATGTGGAATGGAACGGAATGGAATGTGGAATGGAAAGGAATTCAATGGGGAATGCAATGCAATGGAATGTGGAATGGAATGGAATGGAATGTGGAGTGAAAAGCAATGGAATGTGGAATGGAATTGGAAAGGAATGGGTCTTGGAATGGAATGTTGAATGGAATGCAATGGAACGTGGAATGGAATGCAATGCTTATTGGAATGTGGAAAGGAACGGAATGCAATGTGGAATGGAATGTGGAATGGAATGGAAGGGAACATGGAATGGAACGGAATGGAACGCAATGTGGAATGGAATGGAAGGAAATGTGGAATGGAATGGAATGGAATGTGGAAGGGATTGGAATGGAATGTGGAATGGAATGTGGAATGGAATGTGGAATGGAATGTGGAACGGAATGGAATGCAACTGAATGGAATGTGGAATGGAATGGAATGTAATATGGAATGGAATGGAATGGAATAGAATGAGGAATTTAATTGTATTGAGTGTGGAGTGGAATGGAATGGAATGGAATGGAAAGGAATGTGGAATGGAATGGAATTTAAAGTGGAATTGAATGCAATCGAATGTGGAATGGAAAGGAAGGGAATGGAATGGAATGCAAAATAGAATGTGGAATGGAAAGTGAAATGAAATGTGGAAAGTAATGTGGAATATAGTGAAATGGATAGTGGAATGTTATGGAGTGGAACGTGGAATGAAATGGAACGGAGCATAATGGAATGGAGTGGAAAGTCAAATGGAACGTGTAATGGAACCAGGAATGGAATGTGGAATGGAACATGGAATGGAATGTGCAATGGATTGGAATTGAATGTGGAATGGAATGTGGAATGCAATTGAATGGAATGGAATGGAATTTGGAATGGAATGTAATGGAATGTGGAATGGAAAAGAATGAAAATTGGAATGGAATGGAATGTTTTGGAATGGAATGGAGTGGAATGTGGGATTGAATGGAATGGAATGTGGAACGGAATATGGAATGCAATAGAGTGGAATGTGGAATGGAATGGGGTGGAATGCAATGTGGAATGAGCAATGGAATGGAATGGAAGGTGGAAAGGAATGGAATAGAATGGAATTTGGAATGGAATGGAATGGAATGTGGAATGAAATGGAATGGAACGTGGAATGGAAAGTGGAATGGAATGTGGAATGGAATGTTAAATGTAATGGAATGCAATGGAGTGGAATGTGGAAAGCAATGTGGAATGGAATGGGGTAGAAGTTGGAATGGATTGAAATGGAATATGGAATGGAATGGAATGGAATGTGCAATCGTATGTGAAATGTTTTGTAAAGGAAGGTGGAATGAAATGTGGAATGGAATTGAATGCAACATGCAATGGAAAGTGTAATTCAAAATGGAATGGAACATGGGAAGGAACTTGGAATGTAACGTGGAATGCAACATGGGAAGGAAGTTGGAATGTAACGTGGAATGGAACGTGGAATGGAGCGTGGAATGGAATGTGGAATGGAATGGAATGGAATGTGGAAAGGAATGTGGAATGGAATGTAATGGAATGTGGAATGGAATGTCTGGGAAAGTGGAATGGAATGTGGAATGGAATGGAATGCAATGTGGAATGGAATGGAATGGAATATGGAATGGAAAGTGAAATGGAATGGAATGTGGAATGGAATGTGGAATGACATGGAATGGAATGTTGAATGAATTCTGGAATAGAATGGGGAAAGCTATGTGGAATGGACTGGAATGGAATATGGAATGGAATGTGAAATGAGATGGAATGGAATGTTGAATGCAATGGAATGGAATGTGGAATGGAACGTTTAATGGAATGGAATGGAATGTGGAATGAAACGGAATGTAATGGAATGTGGAATGGAATAGAATGTGGAATGGAATGGGATGGAATGTGGTATGGCATGGAATGGAATCTGGAATGAAACGGAGTGGAATGAGGAACGCACTGTGGAATGGAACATTGCATGGAATGCGGAATGAAATGTAAAGGAATGTGGACTGGAATGTGGAATAGAATGGAATGGAATGGAATGGAATGTGAAATGAAACTTGGATTGGAACGTGGAATGGAAATTTGAATGTAATTTGGAACGGAACGTCGAATGGAAAGTGGAATAGAAAGTGGAAAGGAATGCGGAATGGAATGTGCAAAGCAATGGAATGGAATGGAATGGAATGTGGAATGGAAAGAATGGAAAGTGGAATGGAACATGGAATGGAAAGTGAAACGGAATGGAATGGAAAGTGGAATGGAACGTGGAATGGAACGTGGAATGGAACGTGGAATGGAACGTGAAATGGAAAGTGAAATGGAACATGGAATGGAATGTGGAATGTGGAATGGAATGGAATGGAATGTGGAATGGAAATCAACGGAATGTGGAATAGAATGTAGAATGGAAGGGAAAGCAAAGTGGAATAGAATGTGTTACGGAATGGAATGTGGAATGAAATAGAACTGAATGTGGAATGGAATTGATCTAAATGTGGAATGGAATGTAGAATTGAATGGAAAGCATTCTGTAATAGAATGTGGAATGTAATTGACCGGAATGTGGAATGGAATGTAGAATGGATTGGAAAGCAAAGTGTAATAGAATGTTGAGTGGAATGAAATGTGGAATGGAATGGAATGGAATGTGTAATGGAAGGTAAAGGACTGGATTGTGGAATGGAACTTAGAATGGAATGGAAAGGAACCTGGAATGGAACTTGGAAAGGAATAGAATGGAATGTGGAATGGAATAGGGAATGGAATGGAAGGGAACGTGGAATGTAATGTGGAATGGAAAGGAATGTAACGTGGAATGGAATGAGGAATCGAATGGAATGGAAAGTGGAATGCAAAGAGGAATGAAATGAAATGGAACAACGAATGGAACGTGAAATGGAATGTGGAATGTGGAATGGAATTGAATATGGAAAGGAATGGAATGGAATGTGGTATGGAAAGGAATGGAATCTGGAATGGAATGTGGTATCGAATGGAATGGAATGTGGAGTGGAATTAAATGGCTTTTGGAATGGAATGGAATGGAAAGGAAAGTGGAATGGAAAACGGAATGAAATGGAATGGAAAGTGGAATAGAAAAGAATGGAATGTGGAAAAGGACGTGGAATGGAATGGAATAGAATGTGGAATGGAACGTGGAATGGAATGTGGAATGGGACGTGAAATGGAATGGAATGTGGACCAGAATGTGGAATGGAATGGAATGGAATGTGGAATGGAAAGTGGAATGAAATGGAAAGGAATGTGGAATGGAAAGGAAAGAAATGTGGAATGGAGTGGAATGCAATGTGGAATGGAATGGAATAGAAGGTGGAATGGAACGTGGAATGGCACGTGGAATAGAACGTGGAATGGCACGTGGAATGGAACGTGGAGAGGAACGTGGAGTGGAACATAGAATGGAATGTGGAATGGAATGGAATGGAATGTGGAATGGAATGTGGAATGGAAAGTGGAATGGAATAGAATGGAATTTGGAATGGAATGTGAAATGGAATTGAAGAGAATGTCAAGTGGAATGGAATGGATTGTGGAATGGAATGGAATGGAATGGAAAGTGGAATGGAAAGCAGAATGAAATGGAATGGAATGTGTAATCGAATGGAATTGATTGTGGAATGGAAAGTGGAATTGAAACGAATGGAATGTGGAATGGAATGTGGAATGGAATGTGGAATGGGACGTGGAATGGAATGGAATGTGGAATGCTATGGAATGGAATATACAATTGAACGTGGAATGGAATGGAATGGAATGTGTAATGGTTTGTCTAATGGAATGAGGAATGGAAAGTGAAATGGAATAGAATTTGTAATGGACGTTAAAGTGGAATGGAATGGAATGGAATGTGGCAAGGAATGGAAAGGAAGGTGGAATGCAATGGAATGGAATGCAATGTGAAATGGAGTGGAATGTGGAATGGAATGGAATGTGGAATGGAATGTGGAATGGAATGGAATGGAATGTGGAATGGAATGGAGTGGAATGGAATGCGCAATGGAATGGAAAGGAACTTGGAATGCAATGGAATGGAATTGAACGTGGAATTGAACGGAATGGAATGGAAAGTTGAATGCAATGGAATGGAATGGAACGTAGAATTGAATTGAATTGAATGGGGAAAGGAATGTGGAATGGAAAGTGGAATGGAATGTGGAAGCGAATGGAATGGAATGTGGAATGGAATGGAAAGGAATGTGAAATAGAATGGAATTTAATGGAATGTGTAATGGAATGTGGAAGGGAATGTGGAATGGAATGGAATCGAAAGTGGAAGACAACTGAAATTGGAATGGAATGGAATGGAATGTGGATTGGAAAGGAGTGGAATGGAATGTGGATTGGAATGGAATGGAATGGAATGTGAAATGGAATTTGGAATGGAATGTGGAAAGGAATGAATTGGAATGTGGAATTTAAAGTGGAATGGAATGGAACATGGAATGGAATGTGTAATGGATGGTGGAATGGAATGTGGAATGGAATATTGAATGAAATGTAGCATGGAATGTGGAATGGAACGGAATTGAATGTGGAATGGAACGGAATGGAATGTGGAATGTAATGTGGAATGGAATGTTCATTGAAACGTGGAATGGAATGTGGAAAGAAATGGAATGGAACGTGGAATGAAATGTGGAATGGAACGGAATAGAATGGTAATGGAATGTGCAATGGAATGTGGAATGGAATGGAAAGGAAGGGGGAATGGAAGGTGGAGTTGAATGGAAAGGATAGTGGAAAGGAATATAATGGAATGTGAAATGGAATGTGGAATGGAATGGAATGGAATGTGGAATGAAATGTGGAATGGAATGGAATGGAATGGAATGTGGAATGCAATGTGAAATGGAAAGGACTTTAATGTGTTATGGAATTTTGAATGGTATGTGAAATGAAATGGAATGGAATGTGGAGTGGAACGGAATGGAACAGAATATGGAATGGAATGGAATGGAATGTGGAATGCAATGTAAAGGAATGGAACATGGAATTGAATGGAAAGGAAAGGAATGTGGAATTGAATGGAATTGAACGGGGAAAGGAATGTGGAATGGATAGTGGAATAGAATGTGGAATGGAATGGAACGGAATGTGGAATGGAATAGAATGGTACGTGTAATCGAATGTGGAATTGAACATGGGATAGAATGTGTAATCGAATGTGGAATTTAAAATGGGATAGAATGTGGAATCAAATGTGGAATGGATCGGAATGGAATATGGAAAGTAATGTGGAATAGAGTGTGGAATGGAAATTGGAATGGAATGGAATGGAATGTGGAATGGAACGTGGAATTGAATGGAATGGAATGGAATGGAATGGAATGTTGAATGGAATGGAATGAAATGTGGAATGGAATGAGGAATTGAATGTGGAATGGAATGTGCAATGGAATAGAAAGAAATGTGGAATGCCATGCGGATTTTAATGGAATGGAATGTGGAATGGAATTTAACGGACATTGAAATGGAACGAGGAATGAAAAGGATTGAAATGGAAGGTGGAATGGAATGGAATGGAATGTGGAATGGAATGGAATTTGGAATGGAATGTGGATTTGAATGGAATGGAAAGTGGAATGGAATAGAATGGACTGCGAAATGGAATGTGGAATGGAATGTGGAATGGAATGGAATGGAATGGAATGGAAAGGAGTGTGGAATGGCATGTGAATTGGAATGCAGGGGATTGTGGAATAAAATGTGGAATGAAATGCAATGGAATGACAACGGAACGTGGAATGGAATGTGGAATGGAATGTGGAATGGACTGCGGAATTGAATGTGGAATGGAATGGAATGGAATGTGGAACGGAAAGTGAAATGGAATGCAATGGAATGTGGAATGTAATGTGGAATGAAATGCAATGGAATGAGAAGGGGATGTGGAATGGAATGTGGAATGGAATGTGGAATGGAATGGAATGGAATGTGGAATGGAATGTGGAATGGAATGGAATGGAATGTGGAATGGAATGGAATGTGGAATGAAATGTGGAATGGAATGTAGAATGGAATGGAATGGGATGTGGAATGAAATGTGGAATAGAATGTGTAATGAAATGGAATGGAATGTGGAAAGGAATGGAATGGAATGTGGTATGGGATGTGGAATGGAATGGAATGGAATGTGGAATGGAATGTGGAGTGGAATGTGAAATGGAATGTGGAATGGAACGCAATGGAATGTGGAATGAAATGTGGAATGGAATGGAATGGAATGTGGAATCATATGTGGAATGCTTGGAATGGAATTTGGAATGGAATGTGGAATGGAATGTGAAATGGAATGTGGAATGGACCGCAATGGAATGTGGAATGGAATGTGGAATTGAATGTGGAATTTAATATGGAATGTAAAGGAATGGAATGTGGAATGGAACGTGGAATGGAATGTGGAAAGGAACCTGGAATGTAATGGAATGGAACGTGCAATGGAACGTGGAATGGAATGGAATGGAATGTGGAATGGAATTGAAAGGAATGTGGAAAGGAAGGTGAAATGGAATACAATGGAATGTGGAATGGAACGGAATGGAATGTGGAGTGTAACGTCGAATGGAATACGGAATGGAAAGGAATGGAAAGTGTATTGGAACGTGGAATGGAATGGAATTTAAAGGGGAATATAACATGGAATTGACTGTGGAATGCAACGTGAAATGGAACATGGAATGTATTGGAATGGAATGTGGAATGGAATACAAGGCAATGTGGAATGGAATGTGAAATGGAATGTAATGTAATGTGTAATGAAATGTGGAATGGAATGTGGAATGCAATGTTTAATGGAATCTGGAATGGAATGGAATGGAATGAAGTGGAATGTGGAATGGAATGGAATGGAATTTGGAATGGAAAGTGGAAAGGAATGTGGAATGGAACGTGGAATGGAAAGGAAAGGAATGTGGAATGGAAAGTGAAATGGAATGGAATGGAATGTGGAGTGGAATGTGGAATAGAATTAGGAATGGAATAGAATGGAATGTGGAATGGAATGTGCAATTGAATGTGGAATGGAAAGGAGAAAGGAATGGAATGGAATGTGGAAAGGAATGTGGAATGGAATGTGTAATGGAATGGAATGGAATGGAGTGGAATGTGGAATGGTATGGAATGGAATGTGGAATGGAAAGAAATGGAATGTGGAACTGAATCGAATGGAATATGGAATGGAATGGAATGGAATGGTATGTGGAATGGAACGGAAAGGAATGAGGAACGGAATTGAATGGAATGTGGAATTGAATGGAATTGAATGGAATGGAACGTGGAATTCAATGGAATTGAAATGGGAATGGAATGTGTAATGGAACGTGCAATGGAATGGAATGGAATGTGGGATGGAGGAATGGAATGGAATGTGGAATGGAATGGAATGGAATGTGGAACTGAATCGAATGGAATATGGAATGGAATGGAATGGAATGGTATGTGGAATGGAACGGAAAGGAATGAGGAACGGAATTGAATGGAATGTGGAATTGAATGGAATTGAATGGAATGGAACGTGGAATTCAATGGAATTGAAATGGGAATGGAATGTGTAATGGAATGTGCAATGGAATGGAATGGAATGTGGAATGAAACGGAATGGAATGTGGAATAGAACAGAATGGAAGTAATTGTGCAATGGAATGTGGAGTGGAATGTGGAATGGAATGGAATGGGATATTGAATGCAATGGAATGGAAAGCTGTGTGAATTGCATTGTGGAATGGAATGAGGAATGGGATGAAATGGTATGAGGAATGGAATGTGGAATGGAAAGCGGAATGGAATGTGGAATAGAATGGAATGGAATGTGCAGTGGAATGTGGAATGGAATGTGGAATGTAATGGAATGGAATGTGGAATGGAATTGAACTGGGAATGGAATGGAATGTGGATTGGAATGGAATGGTATGGAATGTGGAATGGTCTGGAATGGAATGGAAAGTGAAATGGAATTTGGAATGGAATGTGGAATGGAATGAAATAGAATGTGGAATGGAATAGAATGGAATGTTGAATGGAATGTGGAATGGAATGGAACATTGGATGGAATGTGGATTGGAACGTGTAATGGAATGTGGAATGTAATGTGGAATGGAACATGGAAAGAAATAGAGTATTGAATGTGGAATGGAACAGAATTGAATGTGGAATTCAACGGAATGGAATATGGAATGGAACGGAATGGTATGTGGAATGAAATGTGGAGTGGAATGTGGAATGAAACGTGGAAAGGAATGGAAGGAAAGTGGAATGAAATGTGGAATGGAATGTGCAATGGAATGTGGAATGAAATGGAAAGGAATGTGGAAGGGAAGGTGGAGTTGAATGGAAAGGAAAGTGGAATGAAATGCAATTGAATGTTCAATGGAAAGTGTAATGGAATGGAATGGAATGTGGAATGGAATGTGGAATGGAAAGAAATGGAATGTGGAGTGGAATTTGAAATGGAAACGACAGTAATGTGGAACTTAATGTAGAGTGCAATGTGGAATGGAATAGAATGGAATGTGGAATGGAATGGAATGGAATGTGGAATATAATGGAATGGAATGGAATGGAATGGGAATGGAATAGAATGGAATGTTGAATGCAATGGAATGGATTGAAATGAGGAATGGAATGGAATGGAATATGGAATGCAATGCAATGGAATGAAATGAGGAATTGAAAGGAATGTAATGTGGAATGGAACGGAATGGAATGTGGAATGGAATGGAATAGAACGTGGAATGGAATGTGGAATGGAAAAGAATGGAATGTGAAATGAAATGGAATGGAACATGGAAAAGCATGTGGAATTGAATGTGGAATGGAAAATGGAATGGAGTGGAACGGAATATTGAATGGAATGGAATGGAATGTGGAATAGAACGGAATGGGAAGGAATGGAATGTGGAATGGAATGGAATAGAATGTACAATTCAGTGGAATGGAGTGAAATGTGGAATTGAATGGAATGGAAAGTGGAACGGAATGGATTGGAATGTGGAATGGGATGGAATGGAAAGTAAAATGGAATATAGAATGGAATGTGGAATGGCATGTGGAATGGAATGTGGAATGTAATGGAGTGGAAAGTTGACTGTAATGTAATGGAATATGGAATAGAATGGAATGGAATGGAATGTGGAATGGAAATGACTGGAATGCGGAATTGAATGCAATGGAATGTGGAATGTAATGGAGTGGAACGTTGACTGTAATGTAATGGAATATGGAATAGAATGGAATGGAATGGAATGTGGAATGGAAATGACTGGAATGCGGAATTGAATGCAATGGAATGTGGAATGAAATGGAAAGGAACGTGGAATAGAATATGGAATGGAATGCAAAGTGAAATGGAATGTAGAAAGGAATGAGGAATGAAAACTGGAATGGAACGTGTAATGGAAAGGAAAGGAACGTGGAATAGATTGGAATGGAACGTGGAATGTAGTGTGTAATGGAATGCAGAATGGGACGTGGAACAGAATGGAATGCAACTTGGAATGGAATGTGGTAGAATGTGGAATGGAATGGAATGGAATGTGGAATGGAATGCATTGGAATGTGGAAAGGAATGGATTGGAATGTGTAATGGAATGGAATGGAACGTGGAATGGAATGTGGAATGGTAGTGTAATGGACTGTTTAATGTAATAGAATGGAATGTGGAAAAGAATGGAATGGAACGTTGAATGGAAAGTGGAATGGAACATGGAATGGAATTTTGAAAGGAATGGGATGGAATGGAAGGGAAAGTGAAATAGAAAGTCGAACGGAATGTGAAATGGAAAGTGGAATGGAATGTGGAACGGATTGAAATGGAACTTAGAATGGAATGGAATGAATGTGGAATGGAATGGAAAGGAACATGGAATTGAATGGAATGGAATGGAATGTGGCATGCAATGGAAAGAATTGGAATGAAATGTGGAACCGAATTGAATGGAATGTGGAATATAATGGAATGGAATGTGGAGTGGAATGGAATGGAAAGTGGAACGGAATGGGGAATGGAATGTGGATTTGAATGGAATGGAATGTGGAATGGAATGGAATGGAATGTGGAATGGAATGAAACGGAATGGAATGTGGAATGCAAAGTCATGGAATGAAATGGAATGGAATGTGGAATTGAATGGAATGGAATGTGCAATGGAATTTGGAATGCAATGTGGAATGGAATGTGGAATGCAATGGAATGGACTGTGGAAGGGAATGGAATGGAATGTGAAAAGGAAAGGAATGTAATGTGGAATGCAATGGAATGGAATGGAAAGTGGTATGGAATGGAATGTAACGTACAATAGAACATGAAATGGAATGTACAATAGGAACGTGGAATGGAATGTGGAATGCAACAAGGAATGGAAAGTGGATTATAATGTGGAATGGAAAGGAATGGAATGTGGAATGGAATGGAATGGAATTGAATGTGGAATAGAAAGGAATGGAATGTGTAATGGAATGGAAAGGAAAGTCGAATATAATTTGGAATGGATTGGAAAGGATTCCAGAATGGAATGGAATGGAATGGAGTGTAATGCAGTGGAAAGTGGAATGGAAAGTGGAATGGAACGTGCAATGGAATGTGGAATGGAATGGAAAGGAATATGGAAAGGAAGGGAATGAAATGTGGAATGGGAGGGAATGGAATGTGGAATGGAATGTGTAATGGAATACAATGTAATGGAATGGAATTGAATGTGCAAAGGAAGGGAATGGAATATGGAATGGAATGTGGAATAGAATGGAATTGTATGGAATGTGGAATGGAATGGAATGGAATGTGGATTGGAAAGAAATGGAATGTGGAATTGAATGGAATGGAATGCAGAATGGAATGGATTGGAATGTGGAATGTAATGGAATGGAATGTGAAATGGAAAGTGGAATGCAATATGGAATGGATTGTTCAATGGAATGGAATGGAATATGGAATAGAATGGAATGGAACGGAATGTGGAATGATTCGTGGAATGGAATGGAATGGAAAGTGCAATAGAATGGAACTGAAAGTGTAATGGAATTTAATGGAATGGAAAGTGAAATATAATGTGGAATGGAATGTGAAATGGAATGTTGAATGGAAATTTTAACGGAATGAAATGGAACATGGAATTGAATGCAATGGAACGTGGAATGGAATGGAATGGAACGTGGAATGGATTATGGAATGGAAAGAGGAATGGAATGTGGAATGGAATGTGGAATGGAATTGAATGGAATGTGGTGAGAAATGTGGAATGGAATGGAATGGAATGTGGAAAGGAAAGTGGAATGGAATGAAATGGAAAGGAATGGAATGTGGAATGGATTGGAATCGAATGTGGAATGGAATGGAATGGAATGCGGAAAGGTATTGAATCTAATCTGGAATGGAATGGAATTTAATGCAATGGAATGTGGAATTGAAAAGAGTGGAAAGTGGAATGAAATGGAATGGAATGTGGAACGGAACATAATGGAATGGAATGGACAGTGGAATGGAATGTGAAATGGAATGTGGAATGCAGTATAATGGAATGGAAAGGAATGTGAAATGGAATGTGGAATGGAGAGTGGAATGGAATGAAATGCAACGTGGAATGGAATGTGGAATGGAATGGAATGGAACGTGGAATAGTACGTGGATTGGAACATGGAATGGAACGTGGAAAGGAACGTGGAATGGAATGGAATGGAATGTTGAATGGAATGGAATGGAATGTGGAATGGAATGGAATGGAAAATAGAATGTAACGAGGAATGGAATGGAATGGAACATAGAATGGACAGTGGAATGGAACCTCTAATGGAACGTAGAATGGAATGTGGAATGGAATGGAAAGGAACGTTGAATGGAATGGAACGGAATATGTAATGGAAAGTAGAATGGAAAGTGGAACGGAATGTGGAATGGAACATGGAATGGGAAATAGAATTTAAGGTGGAATGGAAAGGAACGGAATGTGGAATGCAATGGAATGGAAGATGGAATGGAGTGGAATGGAAAGTCGAATATAATTTGGAATGGAATGGAAAGGAACTCAGAATGCAATGGAACGGAATGGAAAGTGGAATGGAACGGAATGTGGAATGGAAGGTGGAAATGAATGTGGAATGGAACGTGGAATGGAACATGGAATGGAATGGAACAGAATGTTGAATGGAATGTGGAATGGTATGGAATGGAGTGTGGAATGGAATCTGCAGTGGAATGTTGAATGCAATGTGGAATGGAATGGAAGGTAGAATGTAATTTTGAATGGATGGAATGGAATGTGGAATGGAATGTGGACTGCAATGGAATGCAGTGTGGAATGGAATGGAATGGAATGTGGAAAGGAATGTGGAAGGGAATGTGGAAGGGTACGGAGTGGAATGTGGAATGGAATGTGGAATGGAAAGTTGAATGGAACATGGAATGGAATAGAATAGATTGTGGAATGGAATGTGGAATTGAATGTGGAATGGAACGTGGAATGGAATGGAATAGAATTTGGAATGGAATGTGGAATGGAATGTATTATAAAAAGTGGAATGGAACGTGGAATGGAATGGAATGGAATGTGGAATGGAATGGAATGGAATGTAGAACGGGATGTGGAATGGAATGTGGAACGGAATGTGGAATGGAATGTGGAACGGAATCTGGAATAGAATGTGGAATGGAATGTGGAATGGAATGGAATGGAATGTGGAAAGGGAAGTGGAATGGAGTGTGGAAAGTAATGGAATGGAATTTGGAATGGAATGGAATTCAATGTGGAATGGAAGGTGGAATGGAATGTGGAATGTAACATGGAATGGAATGGAATGGAATGTGGATGGAATGGAGTGGAATGTTTAATGGAATGGCATGGAATTTGTAATGGAACATGGAATGGAATGAAATAGAATGTGGAATAGAATGTGGAATGGAATGGAATGGAATCTGGAATGGAATGGAATATAATGGAATGGAATGCGAAATGGAGCGTGGAATGGAAAGTGGAGTGGAATCTGGAATGGAATGGAAAATAATGTGGAATGGATGGTAATGGAATGTGGAATGGAATGTGGATTGGAATGTAATGGAATGTGGAATGGAATGGAATGGAATATGGAATGGAACGGGGAATGGAACAAGGAATGGAACATCTAATGGAACGTGGAATGCAGCATTGAATGGATTGGAATGGAACATGCAATGGAATGTGGAAAGGAATGTGGAATGTAATGGAATGTAAAGTGGAAGAGAATGTGGAATGGAATGGAATGGAATGCGGAATAGAATGCGGAATTGAATGGAATGGAATGTGGAATGCAATGTGAAATGGAACGTGAATGGAGTGGAATCGAATGTCGAATGGAACGTGGAATGGAATGGAATGGAACTTGGAATGGAACGTGGAATTGAAACTGAAATGGCATGTGGCATGGAAAGTGGAATGACATTGGCAATGGAACGTGAAATGGAAAGTGAAATGGAACGTGGAATGGAATGGAATCGAATGTTGAATGGAAAGTGGAATGGAGTGGAATGAAACTTGGAATGGAATATGGAGTGGAAAGTGAAATGCCATGTGGCATGCAAAGTGGAATGGCATGGGCAATGGAAGGTGGTGCAGAACGTGGCATGTAATGGAATGGATAGTGGAATGGAAAGTGGAATGGAATGTAATGGAATTGAATGGAAGGTGGAATGGAAGAAGGATTGGAATGTGGAATGTAACGTGGGACGGAAACGAAGGGAATGTGGAAATGAACGGATAGGAATATGGAATGGAATGGAATGGAATGTGGAATGGAATGGAATGGAATATGGAATAGAATGTGAAAAGGAATGCAATGAAATGCGGAATGGAATGGAATGGAACGCGAAATGAAACGTGGAATGGAACGCAGAATGGAACATGGAAGGGAACATAGAATAGAACGTGGAATTGAATGTGGAATGGAACGTGGAATAGAGATTCGAATGTAATGTGGAATGGAAAGGAATGGAATCTGGAATGGAATGTGGAAAGGAAAGGTGGGGAATGTGGAATTCAATGGAATGGAATGGAAAGTTGAATGGAATGGAATGAAATGTAGACTGGAACATGGAATGGAAATTAAAATAGGATCATGGAATGGAATGTGGAATGGAACGTGGAATGGAAAATGGAATATAATGTGGAATGGAAAGGAATGGAAAATTAATGGAATTAAATGGATTTGAATGTGGAATAGAAAGAAATGGAAAGTGGAATAGAATGGAAAAGAATATCGAATATAATTTGGAAGGGAATGGAAAGGAATCCAGAATGGATTGGAATGGAATGCAATGGAATGGAGTGTAATTGAATGGAATGTGGAATGGAAAGTGGAATCGAACTTGGAATGGAATGTGGAATGGAAAGGAATGGAATATGGAATGGAAGAGAATGAAATTTGGAATGGAATGTGTAATGGAAAAGAATGTAATGTAATGGAAAGGAATGTGGAATGGAATGGAACAGAATGTGGAATGGAATTTGGAATGGAATGGAATGTGGAACGCAATGGAATTGCATGTGGAATGGAAGGGAATGGAATGGAATGCAGAATGGTATGGAATTGAATGTGGAATGGAATGGAATTTAATGGAATAGAATGCGGAATTGAATGGAATCGAACGTGGAATGGAATGGAATGGAAAGTGGAATGGAATGGAATGTTATGTGGAATGGAATGGAAAGGAATGGAATGGAAGGTGGAATGGAATGAGAAATGGAATGTGGAATGGAAAGTGGAATTGAATGAAATGCAAGGTGGAAAGGAATGGAATGGAACGTGGAATGGGATGGAATGGAACGTGGAATGGAATGGAAAGGAACGTGAAATGGAAAGTGGAATGGAATGGAATGGAACGGAACGTGGAATGGAACGTGCATTGGAACACAGAATGGAACGCGGAATGGAACCTGCAATGGAATTGAATGCAATGTTGGATGGAATGGAATTTAATGTGGAATGGAGTGGAATAGAATATGGAATGTAAAGTGGAATGGAATGGAATGGAACGTGGAATGGAATGTGGAATGGAAACTCTAATGGAAAGTAGAATGGAACGTGGAATGGAATGGACTGGAACGTCCAATGGAAAGTAGAATGGAACGTGGAATGCAATGGAATGGAAAATGGAATTGAATGGAATGGAACACAGAATGGAACGTGGAATGGAATGCGGAATGGAGCATGGAATAGAAAGTGAAATGTAATATGCAATGGAAAGGAACGGAATGTGGAATGCAAAGGAATGGAATATGCAATGGAATGGAATGGAATGTCGAACATAATTCGAAATGGAATGGAAAGCTAATCAGAATGGAATAGAATGGAATGGAATGGAATGGAAAGGGATGGAATGGAATGGAATCAGGAAAAGAACTTGGAATGGAAAGTGGAATGGAATGTGGAAAGGAATGGAATGGAATGGAATGTGGAAAGGAAGGGAATGGAATGTGGAATGGAATATGGAATGGAATGGTTTGGAATGAAATGGAATGTGGAATGGAAGGGAATGGAATATGGAATGGAATGTGGAATGGAATGTGGAATGGAATGGAATGGAGTGGAATGGTATGAAATGTGGAATGGAATGGAAAGGAATGGAATGTCATGTGGAATGGAATGGAATGGAATATGGAATGGAATGTAATTGAATGTGTAATAGAATGGAATGGAATGGAATGCATAATGGTATGGAATGGAATGTGGAATGCAATGGAATGGAATGGAATGGAATGTGGAATTGAATGGAATGGAATGGAATGCAATGGAATGGATGGTGGAATGGTATGTGAAATGCAATGTGGAATGGAAAGTGGAATGGAATGGAATGGAATATGGAATGGAACGGAACGTGGAATGGAGCGTGAAATGGAATGTAATGGAACGTGGAATGCAAAGTGGAATGGAACGTGGAATGCAAAGTAGAATGGAACGTGGAATGGAATGTTGAATGGAATAGAATGGAATGTGGAATAGAATGGAATGGAATATGGAGTGTAATGTGGAATGGAATGGAATGGAATATGGAACGTAATGTGGAATGGAATGAAATGGAATGTGGAATGGAACGTGGAATGGTACATGGAATAGAACCTATAATGGAATGTAGAATGGAACGTGGAATGGAATGGAATGGAACGTCTAATGGAAAGTACAATGGAACGGGTAATGGAATGGAATGGAACGTGGAGTGGAATGTGGAACGGAATGTGGAATGGATTGGAATGTAATGTAATGTGGAAATGAATAGAATGGAATGTGGTATGGAATGTAGAATGGAATGAAAAGGAATGTGGATTGGAATGTGCTGTGGGATATGGAATGGTATGTGGTATGGGATGTGGAATGGAATATGGAACGAAATGGAATGAAATGTAGAATTGAATGTGGAAAGGAAAGGAATGGAATGTGGAATGGAATGTGGAATGGAATGGAACGGAATGTGGAATGGAATGTGGAATGTAATGGAATGGAATGTGGAATGGAATGTGGAATATATTAGAATGGATTCTGGAATGCAATGGAATGGAATGTGGAATGGAATTAGGAGTGGAATGTGGAATAGAATACGGAATGGAACGTGGAATTGAATGGAATGGAATGTGGAATGGAACATGGAATGGAACGTGGAATGCTACATGGAATGGAACGTGGAATGGAACGTTGAATGGAATTAGTAATGGAACGTGGAATGGAATGTTCAATGCAATGTGGAATGGAACGAGGAATGGGGACTGGAATTGAGTGTGGAATGGAATGGAATGGAATTGAATGTGGAATAGAAAGGAATGGAATGGAAAGGAAAGTGAAATATCATTTGGAATGGAATGGAAAGGAATCCAGAATGGATTGGAATGGAATGGAATGGAGTGTAATGGAATGGAAAGTGGAATGGAAAGTGGAATGGAACGTGGAATGGAATATGGAAAGGAATGGAATTGAATATGGACTGGAAGGGAATGGAATATTGAATGGAATGTGTAATGGAATAGAATGTACTGGAATGGAATAGAATGTAATGGAATGGAATGGAATGTGGAAAGGAACGGAATGGAATGAGGAATGGAATGTGGAAGGGAATGTGGAATGGGATGTGGAATGGAATGATATGGAATTTGGAATGGAATGGTATGGAAAGTGCAATAGAATGGAATGGAATGTGAAATGGAAAGGAATCGAATGTGGAATGGAATGGAATGGAATGTGGAATGGTATGTAATGGAAAGTTGAATGGAATGGAACTTAATGGAATTGAATGTGGAATTGAATGGAATGGAAAGTGGAATGGAATTCAATGGAATTTGGAATGGAATAGAATGGAATGGAAGGTGGAATGGAATGTGAAATGGAATGTTGGAATGGAAAGTGGAATGGAATGAAATCAAACGTGGAATGGAAGGGAATGGAACGTGGAATGGAATGGAATGGTACGTGGAATGGAAAGTGGAATAGAACGGAATGGAACGTGGATTGGAACATGGAATGGAACGTGGAAAGTAACGTGGAATGGATTTGAAAGGAATGCTGAATGGAATGGAATAGAATGTTGAATGGAATGCAACGGAATATAGAATGTAACGTGGAATGGAAAGGAATGGAACGTGGAATGGAACAACTAATGAAACGCAGAATGGAAAGTGTAATGGAATGGAATGGAACGTGGAATGGAATGGAACGGAACGTGGAAAGGAATGGAATGGAATGTAGAATGGAACGTGGAACGGAACGTAGAATGGAACGTGGAATGGAATGTAGAATGCAGCATGGAATGGAAAATGGAATGTAATGTGGAATGGAAAGGAAAAGAATGTTGAATGCAATGGAATGGAATATGGAATGGAATGGAATGGAATATCGAATATAATTTGGAATGGAATGGAAAGAAATTCAGAATAAAAAGGAATGGAATGGAATGTGGAAATTAATGTGGAATTGAACGTGGAATGGAACGTGGGATGGAATGGAATGGAATGTGGAATGCAATATAGAATGGTATGGTATGCAGTGTGGAATGGAATCTGCAGTGGAATGTTGAATGCAATGTGGAATGGATTGGAAGGTGGAATGGAATGTGGAATGGATGGAATGGAAAGTGGAATGGAATGTGGACTGCAATGGAATGCACTGTGGAATGGAATGGAATGGAATGGAATGGAATGTGGATTGGAATTTGGAAAGCAATGTTGAATGGAATGTGGAATGGAGCGGAATGGAATGTGGAAACGAATGTGGAATGGAATGTTGAATGGAATATGGAATGGAATGGAATGGAATAGAATAGATTGTGGAATGGAATGTGGAATGGAAAGTGGAATGCAAAGCGGAATGGAATGAAAGGAAAATGGAATGGGATGGAATTGAATCTGGAATGGAAGGTGGAATGGAATGGAATGGAATGTGGAATGGAACATGGAATGGAAGGTGGAATGGAAAGTGGAATGGAACATGGAATGGAATGTACAATGCAGCATGGAAAGGAAGGTGGAATGGAATGTGGATTTGAAAGGAATGGAATGTGGAATGGAATGGAATGGAACGTGGAAAGGAATGTGGAATGGAATGGAATCGAATGTGGAAGGGAATGTGGAATGGAACGCAATGGAAAGTGGAATGGAATGTGGAATGGAACGTAGAATGGAATGGAATGGAATGTGGAATGGAAGGTGGAAAGGAATGGAATGCAACTTAGAATGGATCATGGAATGGAACTTGAAATGGAATGTGGCATGGAACATGGAATGGCATGGGCAAAAGAATATGAAATGGAACGTGGAATGTGATGGAATGGAAAGTGGAATGGAAGGTGGAATGGAATGGAATGTAACTTGGAATGGAATGTGGAACGGAATGCAGAATGGAAAGTGGAATGTAACGTGGAATAGAACGGAATGGAATGTGGAATGGAATGTGACATGGAAGATGGAATGGAATTGAATCGAATATGGAATGGAAAGTGGAATGCAATGGAATGGAACTTGGAACGGAACGTGGAATGGAAAGTGAAATGGCATGTTGCATGGAAAGTGGAATGACATGGGCAATGGAATGTGGAATGGAACGTAGAATATAATGGAATGGAAAGTGGAATGGAATGTGGAATGGAATGTAATGGAATTTGGAATGGAATTGAATGGAATGTGGAATGGAATTTGGAGTGGAATGTGCAATGTAACGTGGAACGGAAATGAAGGGAATGTGGAATGGAACGGAGTGGAATTTGGAATGGAATGGAATGGAATGTGGAATATAATGTGTAATGGAGTGGATTGGAATGTGGAATGGAATGTGGAATGGAATTCAATGGAATGTATAATGGAATGGAATGGAATCTGGAATGGAATGGAATGCAATGTGGAATGGAATGTGGAATGCAATGTGGAGTGGCACATGTAATGGAACAAAGTGCAATGTGGAATGGAATGTGGAATGCAATTGAAATGAAATGAAGAATGGAATGCAATGTGGAATGGAACATGGAATGGAAAGTGGAATGGAATCTGGAATGGAAACTAGAATGGAATGGAATGGAATGTGGAATGTATCGTGGAATGGAATGGAAAGGAACATGGAATGAGATGGAATTGAATTTGGAATGGAAGGTGGAATGGAATGGAATGCAACGTGGAAAGGAACATGGAATGGAAGGTGGAATGGAAAGTGGAATGGAACATGGAATGGAATGTGCAATGGAGCGTGGAAAGGAATGTGGAATGGAAGGTGGATTAGAATGGAATAGAATGTGGAATGTAATTTAATGGAAGGTGGAAAGGAATGTGGAATGGAATGGAATCGAATGTGGAATGGAATGTGGAATGGAACGTAGAATGGAATGGAATGGAATGTGGAATGGAAGGTGGAATGGAATGGAATGCAACTTAGAATGGATCGTGCAATGGAACGAGAAATGCAATGTGGCATGGAACATGGAATGGCATAGGCAAAAGAATGTGGAATGGAACGTGGAATGTGATGGAATGGAAAGTGGAATGGAAGGTGGAATGGAATAGAATGGAACATGGAATGGAATGTGGAATGGAATGTGGAATGGAACGTGGAATGTAACGTGGAATGGAATGGAATGGAATGTGGAATGGAATGTGAAATGGAAGGTGGAATGGAACGGAATCGAATATGGAATGGAAAGTGGAATGCAGTGGAATGGAACGTGGAATGGAAAGTGAAATGGCATGTGGCATGGAAAGTGGAATGACATGGGCAGTGGAATGACATGGGCAATGGAATGTGGAATGGAAAGTGGAATATAATGGAATGGAAAGTTGAATGGAATGTGGAACGGAATGGAAAGGAATTTGGAATGGAATTGAATGGAATGTGGAATGGAATTTGGAATGGAATGTGGAATGTAACGTGGAGGGGAAAGGAAGGGAATGTGGAATGGAACGGACTGCAATATGGAATGGAATGTAATGGAATGTGGAATATAATGTGGAATGGAATGGATTGGAATGTGGAATGGAATAGAATGGAATCTGGAATGGAATGGAATGAAATATGGAATGGAATGTGGAATGCAATGTGGAGTGGCACGTGTAATGGAACGGAGTGCAATGTGGAATGGAATGTGGAATGGAATGTGAAATGGAACGAGGAATGGAATTCAATGTGGAATGCAACGTGGAATGGAATCTGGAATGGAAACTGGAATGGAATGGAATGGAATGAGGAATGGATCGTGGAATGGAATGGAATGGAACGTGGAATGGAACTTGTAATGGAATCTGGAATGGAATGTGGAAAGGAACATGGAATGGAATGTGCAATGGAATGTTTAATGGAACTTGGAATGGAATGAAATGAAAAGTGGAATGGAACGTGGAATGCAATGGAAAGGGACGTGGAAAGGAATGTGGAATGGAATGTGGAATGCAACGTAGAATGGAATGGAATGGAATGTGGAATGGAATGTGGATTGGAATGTGGAATGTCATGGAATGTCATGGAATTTAATGGTATGGAATGTGGAAGAGAATGTGGACAGGAATGTGGAATGCAATGTGGAATGGAACGGAATGAAATGTGGTATGGAATATGGAATGGAATATGTAATGGAATGGAATGGAATGGAACGGATTGTGGAATGGAATGTGGAATGGAATGTGGAATGGAACGTGGAATGGAATGGAATGGAACATGGAATGGGATGGAATGGAATGTGGAAAGGAACATAGAATGGAATGGAATGGAACTTGAAATGGAACATGGAATGGAAAGTGGAATGGAATATGCAATGGAACATGTAATCGAATGTGGAATGGAATGTGGAATGTAAAGTGGAATGGAGTTTGAAATGATATGGAATGTAACGTGGAATGGAATGCAGAAAGGAATGTGGAATGGAAAGTGGAATGGAACGAGGAAAGGAACGGAATGAAATGAGTAATGGAACTGAATGGAATGTGGAATGGAATGTGGAATGAAATGTGGAATGGAATGTGGAATTGAATGTGGAATGGAATGGAATGTAATTTGGAATGGAATGCAATGGAATGTGGAATGGAAGGTGGAATGGAAAGTGGAATGTATCTTGGAATGGAAAGGAATGGAATGTGGAATGGAACGGAGTGGAATGTGGAATGGGATGGAATGCAATGTGGAATGGAATTGAATTGAATGTGGAATAGAATGTGGAAAGGAACAGAATGGAATCCGGAATGGAATGGAATGGAACGGAATGCAATGCGAAGTGGAACATGGAATGGAACGTGGAATGGAACGTGGAATGGAAAGGAGAAGAATGAGAATGGAAGGTAACGGAATGTGGAATGGAATGTGTAATGGAATGGATAAGAATGTGGAATGAAATGGAAAATGATGTGGAATGAAATGTAATGCAATGTGGAATGGAATATGGCATGGAAAGGAAATAATGTGGAATGGAAGTTAACGGAATTAGGAATGGAATGGAATGGAATGGAATGTGGAACAGAAAGGAGTTATATGTGGAATGGAATGGAGTGGTACGGAATGTGGAATTGAATGGTTTGGAATGTGGAATGGAATGGAATGCAGTGGAATGGATTTTGGAATGGAATGGAATGTGGAGGGGAATGGAATTAAATGGAATGGAAGGTGGAATGGAATGTGAAATGGAATGTGGAAAGGAAAGTGGAATGGAATGAAAAGGAACGTGGAATGGAATGGAATGCAACGTGGAATGGAATTAAATGGAAAGTGGAATGGAACGCGGAATGGAATGGACTGGAAAGTAAAATGGAATGGAATGGAATGTGAAATGGAATGGAATGGAATGTGAAAGGTAATGTGGAATGCCATGTGGAATCAAATGTGGAATGGAATGTGGAATGAAATGGAATGGAATGTGGAATGGAATGTGGAATGGAAATTGGAATGGAACAGAATGGAACATGGAATGGTACGAGGAATGAAACGTGTAAGGGAATGTGGAATGGAAAGTGGAATAGAATGTGCAATGTAATGTGAAATGGAACGTGGAATGGAAAGCAATGGAAACTGGAATGGAACGCGGAATGGAATCGTGTGGAACGTTGAAGGGAACGTGGAATGGAATGTGGAATGGATCGTGGAATGGAACGTGGAATGGAATGGAATGGAATGTAGAATGGAATGTGGAATTGAATGTGGAATGAAATGTGGAATGCAATGAAATGACATGTGTAATAGAATGTAGAATGGAATGGAAGGGAATGGAATGGAATGGAATGTGGAATAGAATGCAGAAATGAAGGTGGAATGGAAAGCGGAATGGAACGTGCAATATAATACAAATAATGTGGAATGGAATGTCGTATGGTATGGAATCGAGTTTGGAATGGAATGTGGAATGAAATGTGGAAAGGAATGGAAGGCGGAATGGAGGTGGAATGGCATGGAATGGAATGTTTAAATGGAATCTAATGGAATGTATAATGGAATGTGGACTGCAATGCAATGCAAAGTGGAATGGAAAGGAAGGGAATGTGGAATTCAAGGTTTATTGGAATGTGGCATGAAATGAAGAATGGAATGTGGATTGGATCGTGGAATGGATGTTGGAATGGAGCGAGGAGTGGAATGGAATGGAACTTGGAATGGAATGTGGAATTTAATGGAATGGAATATGGAATGGAATGTTGAATGGAATGGAACTGAATGGAATGTAGAATGGAAAGTGGATTGGAATGGAATGGAATGTGGAGTGGAATGTGGAATGGAATGTGGAATGGAATGTGGAATGGAACCTGGAATGGAAGGGATTTTAACGTGTAACGGAATGGAATGGAATGTGGAATGCAAGGTGAAATGGAATGGAATGGAATGTGGAATAGAACGTGGAATTTATCGTGGAATGGAAAGGAATGGAACGTGGGGTGGAAGTGGAATGGAATTTGGAATAGAATGTGGAATTGAACGTGGGATGGAATTGAATGGAACGTGGAATGGAATGGAATCGAATGTGGTATGAAATGAGGAATGGAATGTGGACTGGAATGTGGTATTGGATGTGTAATGGAATAGAATGGAATGTGGAATGGAATGCAGAATGGAACTGAATGGAATGTGAAAGGGAATGTGGAATACAATGTGGAAAGAAATGTAGAATGGAATGTGGAAAGAAATGGATCAGAATGTGGAATTTAATGTGCAATGGAATGGAATGCAATGTGGAATGGAATGTGGAATGGAATGTGGAATGGAATGGAATAGAATGTGGAATGGAATGTGGAATAGAATGTGGAATGGAATGGAATGGAATGTGGAATGGAATATGGAATTCAATGCAATGAAATGTGGAATGGAATGTGGAATGGAATGTCGAATGGAATGTGGAATGGAATGAAGTGGAATGTGGAAAGGAATGTGGAATGCAATGGAATGGAATGTGGAATGGAACGTGAAATGGAAGATGGAATGGAACGGAAAGGAATGTGGAATCGAAGGAGGAATGGAATGGAATGGAAAGTGGAATGGAATGGAATGGAAAATGGAATGGTACGTGGAATGAAACGTGTAAGGGAATGTGGAACGGAACGTGGAATGGAATGTGCAATGGAATGTGGAATTGAACGTGGAATGTAATGGAATGGAAACTGGAATGGAATGTGGAAGGGAATGCTAAGCAACGTGGAAAAGAACATGGAATGGAATGTGGAATGGATAGTGGAATGGAATGGAATGGAATGTGGAAAGGAATGTGGAATTGAATGTGGAATGGAATGTGCAATGCAATGGAATCGTATGTGGAATGGAATGTGGAATGGAATGGAATGTGGAATGGATCGTGGAACGGAACGTGGAATGGAATGGAATGGAATGTGGAATGGAATGTGGAATTGAAAGTGGAATGGAATGTTGAATGCAATGGAGTCCTATGTGGAATGGAATGTGGAATGCAATGGAATGTGGAAGAGAATGTGGAATTGAAAGTGGAATGGAAAGTGGAATGGAAAGTGCAATGGAGTGTAACCGAATATGGAATGGAACGTGGAATGGTATGGAATCGAGGGTGGAATAGAATGTGGAATGGACTGTGGAATGGAATGGAAGGTGGAATGGAATGTGGAATGGCATGGAATGGAAAGTTTAAATGGAATGGATTGGAATGTGGAATTGAAGGTGGACTGCAATGGAATGCAATGTGTAATGGAATGGAATGGAATGTGGAATTGAATGTTTAGTGGAATGTGGAATGAAATGAGGAGTGGAACGTGTAATGCAAAGTGGAATGGAATGGAATGGATCGTGGAATGGAACGTGGAATGGAACTTGTAATGGAAGGTGGAATGGCGCGAGGAATGGAATGGAATGGATCGTGGAATGGAATGTGTAATGGAATCGAATGGAATGTGGAATGGAATGTGGAATAGAAAGGAATCGAATGGAATGTGGAATGGAAAGTGGAATGGAATGGAACGGAATGCGGAATGGAATGGAATGGAATATGGAATGGAATGTGCGAAGGAATGGAATGGTATGTGGAATTGAACGTGCAATGGAATGGAACGGAATGTGGAATGGAATGCAATTTAATGCGTTTTTGAATGAGGAATGGAATGGAATAGATTGGAAAGGAATTTGAAATGTAATGGAGTGGAATGTGGAATGGAAAGTGGAATGGAATGGAATGGAATGTGAAAAGGCATGTGGAACACATTGGAATGGAATGTGGAATGGAATGGAATGGAACATGGAATGGAGTGGGATGGAAAGTGTAATGGAATGTGGAAAGGAATGGAGTGGAATATGGAATGGAATGTGGAATGGAATGGAATGGAATGTGGAGCGGAATGGAATGGAATGGAATGTGGAGTGGAATGGAATGGAATGTGGAATGGAATGAAGAATGAAACGTGGAAAGGAATGCAATCGAACATGGAAAGGATGATGGAATGGAACATGGAATGGAAAGTGGAATGGAACGTGGAATGGAATGGAATGGAACACGGACTGAAATAAGGAATGGATGTTGAATGGAATGGAGTGGAACGTGGAATGGAATGAGGAAAGGAAAGTGTAATGGAATGGAATGGAACGTGGAATGGAATGTGGAATTGAACGTGGAATGGAATGTAATGGAACGTGGAATGGAATGAAGAATGGAATGTTGAATGGAATGGAGAAGAACGTGGAATGAAATGAGGAAAGGAACTTGGAATGGAATGGAACAGGATGTGGAATGGAATGTGGAGTGGAACGTGGAATGGAACATGGAAAGGAATGTGGAATTGAATGTGGAATGGAATGGAATGGAATGTGGAATGGAATGGAATGGAATGTGGAATGGAATGGAATGGAGTATGGAATGGTATGGAATGGAATGGAATGTGGAATTGAAATGAATGGAATGTGGAATGCAAGGGAATGGAAAGTGGAAGAGAATGGAATGCAATGTGGAATGGAATGGAATTTAATGTGGAATGGAATGGAATAGAATGTGGAATGGAATGTGGAACGTAATGGAATGGAACGTGGAATGGAATATGGATTGGATTGGAATGGAATGGAAGATGGAATGGAATGGAAAGGAATGTGCAATGGAAAGGAATGGAATGAAATGTGCAATAAAATGGAATGGAAAGTGGAATGGAAGGGAAGTGAATGGCATGGAATGTGGAATGGTATGGAATGGAATGTGGAACGGAAGGGAATGAAATGGAATGGATTGTGGAATGGAATGGAATGCAATAGGGAACATAATGTGTAATATAATAGAAAGGTATGTGGAATGGAACGTGGAATGGAATGGAATGGAAAGTGGAATGAAACGGAATGTAATGTGTAATAGAATGAGGAATGGAATGGTATAGAAAGGAATGTGGAATGGAATGTATAATGGAATAGAATGGAACGAAATGGAATGTGCAGTGGATTGTGGAATGGAACGTGGAGTGGAATGGAATAGAACGTGTAATAGAATGTGGAATAGAATGGAATGGAATCGAAAGGAATGGAATATGGAATGGAATGGAATGGAATGTGGAATGGAATGTGGAACGGAATGTGAAATGGAATGGAATGAAATGTGGAATGAAATAAGTAATGGGATGTGGAATGGAATGGAATGGAACATGGAATGGAAAGTGGAGTGCAACGTGGAAAGGAAAGTGGAATGGACCGTGGAATTGAATGGATTGGAACATGGAATGTAGTGGAATGGAACGTGGAATGGAATGGAAAGATACGTGGAATGGAATGGAAGGAAAGTGGAATGTAATGGAACGTGGAATAGCATGGAAAGGATCGTGGAATGAAATGTGGAATGAAATGGAATGGAATGTGGAATGGAATGAGGAATGGAACATTTAATGGAATGGAATGGAACATGGAATAGAACGTGGAATGGAACTTGGAATGGAACGTAGAATGGATCGTGGAATGTAATGGAATGGAACGCGCAATGGAATGGAACGTGGAATGGATTGGAAGGGAAGACGGAATGGAATGGGATTGAACGTGGAATTGAATGGAATGGAACGTGGAATGCAATGGTATGGAAAATGGAATGGAGTGGAATGGAACATGGAATGGAAAGTGGAATGGAATGGAAAGGAATGGAACGCAAAGTGGAATAGAATGAAACGTGGAATAGAATGGAATTGAATGTGGAATGGAATGTGGAATGTAATGGAATTGAATGTGGGATCGAATGTCAAATGTAATGGAATGCGAGATGGAAATAGTATGTCAAGTGACATGGAAATAAAATGATATGTGGAATGGAATGTAATTGAACGTGGAATGGAATGGAATGGAATGTGAAATGGAACATGCAATCGAATGGAATGGAACGTGGAATAGAATGTGTAAAGGAATGGAATGGAATGTGGAATGGAATGGAATGGAATGTCAAATGGAATGGACAAGAATGGAATGTGGACTGCAATGGAATGGAATGGAATGGAATGGAATGGAATGTGGAAAGGAATGGAATGTGGAATGCAACGTGGGATGAAAAGGAATGTAATGAAATGTGGAATAGGATGTGGAATGGAAAGTGGAATGGAATGGAATGGAACGGAAGGGAATGTTGAGTGGAATGTGGAATGGATCGTGGAGTGGAATGGAATGGAATGGAATGGAATGTGGAGTGGATTGTGGAATGGAACATGGAATGAATTGCAGGGGAATGCAATGTGGAATGGAATGTGGAATCCAATGGGATGGAAACGAATGGAAGGGAGTGTGGAATGCAATGGAAAGGAATGTGGAAAGGAAAGGTATGTGGAATAGAATGGAGTGGAATGTGGAATGGAATGTGGAATGGAATGTGGTATGTGTTGGAATGTTACGTGGAATTGAATAAATAGTGGAACGGGGAATGGAATGGTATGGAATGTGGAATGGAAAGTGGAATGCAGCGAGAAATGGAATGTTGAATGGAGTGTGGAATGAAATGGAAAGGAATCTGGAATGGAATGGCACGGAATCTGCAATGGAATGGAATGGAATGGAATGTGGAATGGAATGTGGAATGGAAGAGAATGAAACGTGGAATTGAAAGTGGAATGAAATGGGGAATGAAATGTAATGGAATGTGGAATGGAATGAGGAATGCAACATGGAATGGAATTTAATGGAACGTGGAGTGGAATGTGGAACGGAATGTGGAATGTAATGGAATGGAATGGAATGGAATGGAATGTGGACTGGAATGGAATGGAATGGTATGGAATTTGGAATGGAATGGAAAGGAATGTGGAATCGACTGTGGAATGGAATGGAATGGAATGGAATGAAATGTGGAATGGAATGTGGAATGGAATGGAAAGGAATGAGAAATGGAATGGAATGGAATGGAATTTGGAATGGAATGGAATGGAATGGAATGGAATTTGCAATGGAATGGAATGGAGTGGAAAGTGGAATGGAATGGAAAGGAATGTGGAATGGAATGTAGAATGAAATGTGTAATGCAATGTGGAATGGAATTTGGAATGGAATGGAATGGAATGTGGCAAGGAAGGGAATGGAATAGAATGGAATTTGGAATGGAATGGAATGGAATGTGGCAAGGAAGGGAATGGAATAGAATGGAATTTGGAATGGAATGTAAAATGGAATGGAATGCAATGTGGAATGGAACGCACAGCAATATGGAATGGAGTGTAGAATGGAATGTGTAATGAAATGGAATGTGTAATGGAATGGAATGGAATGTGGAATGTAATGTGGAATGGAAAGGAATGCAATGTGGAAAGGAATGTAGAATGGAGTGGAAAGAAACGTGAAATGGAACGTCGAAGGGAACGTTGAAAGGAACGTGGAATGGAAAGTGGAATGAAATGGAATGGAATGTGGAATGGAATGGAACGGAATGTGGAAAGGAATGTGGAATGGAATGTGGAATGCAATGTAATGGAATGAGCAATGGAATGTGGAATGGAACGTGGAATGGAAGGTGGAATGGAATATGGAATGCAATGTGGAAAGGAATGGAATGGAATGTGGAATGGAATGTGAAATGGAAAGGAATGTAATGTGGAATGGAATGTTGAAATGAACGGAATGGAATGTGGAATGGAAAGAGGAATGGAATGGAATGGAACGTGGAATTCAATGGAAAGGAAAGTGGAATGCAATCTAATGGAATGTGGGATAGAATGCAATGGAATGGAACGTAGAATGGAATGCAATGCAATGTGAAATGGAACGCGGAATGGAATGGAATGGAATGCGGAATGGAATTGAGAGGAACGTGGTATGGAACGTGAAATGGAATGGAATGCAAGGTGGAATGGAATGAAATGGAATGCAGAATGGAATGGAGTGGGATGTGGAATGGAAGGTGCAATGGAATGGAACAGAATGGAGTGGTATGTGGAATGGAATGGAATGGAATGTGGAATAGAATATAGAATGGAATGTGTAATGCAATGTGGAATGGAATTTGGAATTGAAAGGAATTGAATGTGGCATTGAAGGGAATGGAATGGAATGGAATTTGGAATGGAATGTAAAGTGGAATGGAATGCAACGAGGAATGGAATGCACAGCAATATGGAATGGAATGTAGAATGGAATGTGGAATGGAATGGAAAGTGTAATGTAATGGAATGGAATGTGGAATGGAATGGAAAGTGTAATGTAATGGAATGGAATGTGGAATGGAATGGAAAGTGTAATGAAATGGAAAGGAATGTGGAATGTAATGTGGAATGGAAAGGAATGCAATGTGGAAAGGAATGTTGAATGGAATGGAAAGGAACATGGAATGGAACGTCGAAGGGAACGTGGAAAGGAACATGGAATGGAAAGTGGAATGAAATTGAATGGAATGTGGAATGGAATGGAATGGAATATGGAATGCAATGTGGAATGCATCGTGGAATGGAACGTGGACTGAAAAATGGAAAGGAAGTGGAATGGAACGTGGTAAGGAACGTGCAATGGAATGGAATATAACGTGTAATGGAACGTGGAATAGAACGTGGAATAGAACATGGAATGGAACGTGGAATGGAACTTGAAAAGGAATGAAATGCAATGTTGATTGGAATGTAATGGAAGGTGGAATGGAATGGAATGGAATTGAATGGAATGCAATTTGGAATGTATTGGAATGGAATACAATGTGGAATGGAGTGGAATGGAATGTGGAATATAATTGAATGGAATGTGGAATGGACTACAATGGAATGGAATGGAATGTGAAATGGAATGCAATGGAATGCGAAATGGAATTCAATGGAATTTGGAACAGAATGGAATGGAATGTGGAATGGAATGGAAAGGAATGTGGAACGGAAAGTGGAATCAAAAGTGGAATGGAATGTGGAATGGAATGTGGATTGGAACGCAATGCAATGTGGAATGGAATGGAATGGAACCTGGAATGAAATGGAATGCAATGTGGAATGGAACGCAGAGCAATAAGGAATGGAATGTAGAATGGAATGTGGAACGGAATGGAAAGTATAATGAAATGGAATGGAATGTGGAATGCAATGTGGAATGGAAAGGAATGCAATGTGGAAAGAAATGTGGAATGGAATGGAAAGGAACATGGAATGGAACGTCGAAGGGAACGTGGAAACGAACATGGAAAGGTAAGTGGAATGAAATGGGATGGAATGTGGAATGGAATGGAATGGAATGTGGAATGGAATGTGGAATGCAACGTGGAATGGAACCTGGACTGAAAAGTGGAATAGAACGTGAAATGGAATGTGGTATGGAACATGCAATTGAATGGAATATAACGTGTAGTGGAACGTGGAATAGAATGTGGAATAGAACGTGGAATGGAACGTGGAATGGAATGAAATGCAATGTAGATTGGAATGGAATGGAAGGTGGAATGGAATGTAATGGAATGTTATGGAATGTAATGTAATGGAATGGAATGCAATGTGGAAAGGAATGGAATAAAATGGAATACAATGTGGAATGGAGTGGAAAGGAATGTGGGATGTAATGGAATGGAATGTGGACAGGACTAGAATGGAATGGAATGGAATGTGAAATGGAATGCAGTGGAATGTGAAATGGAATTCAATGGAATTTGGAACAGAATGGAATGGAATGTGGAACGGAAAGGAAAGGAATGTGGAATGGAAAGTGGAATGGAAAGTGGAATTGAATGTGGATTGGAATGGAAGGCAATGTGGAATGGAATGGAAAGGAGTGGAAAGTGGAAAGGAATTGAATGGAATGTGGAATGAATGTACAATGGAATGTGGAAAGGAATGAGGAATGGAATGGAATATGAAAAGGAATGCAATGGAATGTGGAATGGAATGGAATGGAAAGTGAAAAGGAATGGAATTGAATTTGGAATGGAAAGGAATGGAAGGTGGAATGGAATGGAATGAAATAAGGAATGGAATGGAATGCAATGGAATGTGGAATGGAATGGAAGGGAATATGGAATGGAGTGTGGAATGGAATGGAATGTAACGGAATTAAATGTGGAATGGAATGGAAGGGAATTTGGAATGGAATGTGAAATGGAATGGATTGGAATGTAGAATGGAATGGAATTGAATGTGGAGTAGAATGGAATGGAATGGAATGGTATGGAATTTGGAATGGGAAGTAACGGAATGTGGAATGGAATGGAATGGAATGGAATGTGGAATTCAATGGAATGAAAAGGAATGGAATGGAATGGAATGGAATTCGTAATTGAATGTGGAATGGAATAGAAAGGAATGTGGAATGGAATGGAATGGAATGGAATGGAATGTGGAATAGAATAGAATGGAATGTGTATTGGAATGTGGAATGGAATGGAATGGAATGTGAATAGGAATGGAATGGAATGTGGAATGGAATGAAATGGAAAGTGCAAAGGAATGGAACTGAATGTGGAAAGGAATGGAATGGAATGTGGAATGGAATGGAAATAAATGTGGAATTGAATGTGGAATGGAATGGAATGGAACATGGAATGCGGAATGGAATTGAATGGAATGTGGAATGGAATGTGCAATGGAATGTGGAATGCAATGGAATGGAGTGGAATGTGGAATGGAATGGAATGGTACGTGGAATGGAATGTGGAATGGAATGTGCAATGGAATGTGGAATGGATTGTGCAATTGAATGTGGAAAGAAATGGCGTGAAATGTGGAAAGGAATGTGGAATGGAATGGAGTGGAAAGTGGAATTGAATGGGGTGGAATTAGGAATGGAATGGAATGGAAAGTGGAAAAGTATCTGGAATGGAATGGAATGGAATGCTGAATGGAATGTGGAACAGCATGGAATGGAACGTGGAATGGAATGGAATGGAAAGTGGAATGGAATTTAATGGAATGTGGAAAGGAAATGAAAGGAATGGAATGTAGAATGGAATGGAATTTAATGTGGAATGGAACGAGGAATGGAATGGAATGGAATGTGGAATGGAAAGTGGAATGCAATGAATGTTTAATGGAATGGATAGGACTGGAATGTGAAACGCAATTGAAAGGAATGTGAAATGGAATGTAGAATGGAATGTGGATGCAATGTGGAATGGAACATATAACGGAATGGAATGGAATGTGGAATGTAGTAGAATGGAATGTGAACTTGAAAGGAATGGTTTGGAATGGAATTCAATGGAATTTGGAATGGAATGGAATGGAATGTGGAATGGAATGGAAGGGAAAGAGGAATGGATAGTGCAATGGAATGGAATGGAATGTGCAATGGAAAGGAATGGATTGTGGAATGGAATGCAATGTGGAATGGAATGGAATGGAAACGAATGGAATGGAATGTGGAATGGAATGCAATGGAATGTGGAATGGAATGGAATGGAACGTGGAATGGAATGGAATGGAATGGAATGTGGAATGGAATGGATTGGAAAGGAATGGAATGTGAAATGGATTTTGGAATGGAAAGTAATGGAACGTGTAATGGAATGTGGAATGGAATGGAGTGGAATGTGGAATGCAAAGGAATGGAATGCGGAATGGAATGGAATGGAATATGGATTGAAATGGAAAGGAATGGAATGCAGCACGGAACGGAATGGAATGGAAAGTGGAAAGGAATGTAATGAAATGTAATGGATTGGAATGGAATGTGGAATGGAACGGAATGGAATGTGGAATGGAATGTAATGGAATGTGAAATGTGGAATGGAATGGAATAGAATGTGGATTGGAACGTGGAATGGAACGTGGAATGTAATGGAAATGAACGTGGATTGGAAAGTGGAATGGAACGTGGAATAGTACGTGGAATGGAATGGAATGCAATGTGAAATGTAATGGAATG
Organism: Pongo pygmaeus; assembly: GCF_028885625.2. Taxonomy (NCBI): domain Eukaryota; kingdom Metazoa; phylum Chordata; class Mammalia; order Primates; family Hominidae; genus Pongo; species Pongo pygmaeus. The sequence continues at coordinate 5,680,007 of NC_085931.1, forward strand.
GAAGGTGGAATGGAATGGAATGGAATGGGATGTGGAATGATATGTGGGAAGGAATGGAATGGATGTGGAATGGAAGGTGGAATGGAATGGAATGGAATGTGGAATGATATGTGGGAAGGAATGGAATGGAATGTGGAATGGAATGTGGAATGGAATGAGAAATGGAATGGAATGTGGAATGGAGTGGGAAAAGGAATGTGGAATGGAATGTAGAATGGAATGGAATTGAATGTGGAATGGAATCCAATGGAATGCGGAATGCAATGTGGAATGGACTGGAATGGAATGTGAAATGGAATGCAATGTATCGTGGAGTTCAATATGGAAAAGAATGTTGAATGGAATGTGCAATGGTGTAGAATGGAATGTGTAACGGCATGGAATAGAATGTGGAATAGAATGGAATGGAAAGGAATGTGGAATAGAATGGAATGGAATGTTAGGTGTAATAGAATGAGGAATGGAATGGAAAGGAATGTGTAATGGAGTGGAATATAATGTGGACTGTAATGGAATGGAATATGGAATGGAATGGAATGTGGAATAGAATGGAAAGTAGAATGGAGTGGAATGGAATGTGGAATAGAATTTAATGGAATGGAAGTTGGAATGGAAAGTGGAATAGAATGTGGAATGGAACGTGTAATGGAAGGTAATGGAATGTGGAAAGGAACGAGGAATAGAATGTGGAATGGAATTTGTTGTGGAAAGGAATATGTTATTGAATGGAATGGAATGTGGAATGGACTGTGTTGCAATGTGGAAAGGAACGTGGAAAATTATGTGGAATAGAATAAAATGGAATGTGGAATGGAACAGAGTGGAATGTGGAATGGAATGTGGAATGGAATGGAATGGAATGTGGAATAAGATGTTGAATGGAATGTGGAAAGGAATGGTATGGAATGTGGAATGAAATGGAACGGAATGTGGAATGGAACATGGAAAGGAACGAGCAATGGAACTTATAATGGATCGTGGAATACAATGGAATGGATCATTGAATGGATTGTGGAGTGGAATGGAATGGAAAGTGGAATTAATGTGGAATGGAATGGAAAGGAATGGGGAATGGAATGCGAAATGGAACGGAATGGAAAGTGGAATGGAATGTGGAATGGAATGTGGCATGGTATGGAATGGATTGTGGAATGGAATGGTATGGAATATGGAATGGAATTTAATGGAATGTGGAATGAAACATTAAAGGGAATGTGGAATGGAACGCGGAATGGAACGAGCAATGGAACGTGGAATGGAATGGAATGGAACGTGGAATGGAATCTGGAATGGAATGGAATGGAAAGTGGAATGGAATGTGGAAGGGAACGTGGAAAGGAATGTGCAATAAAATGTGGAATGGAGCGTGGAATGGATAGTAATCGAACGAGGAATGGAATGTGGAACAGAATGGAATGCAACGTGGAATGGAATGTGGAACACAATGTGGAACGGAGAGTGGAATGTAATGCAATGGAAGGTGGAATGTAATGGGATGAAATGCAGAATAGAATGGAAAGGAATGTGCAATACAATGGAATGGATCATGGAACAGAATGTGGAATGGAATGTAGAATGGAATGTGGAAAGGTTTGGAATGGAATGCAGAATGGAATGGAACGGAATGTGGAGTAGCATGCAATGGAATGGAATGGAATGCGGAATGGAATTGAATGGAATGGAATGTGGAATAGAATGGAATGGAATGCAATGGAATGGGAATGGAATGGAATGGAATGCGGAATGCAATGGAATAGAATGAGGAATAGAATGGAATGGAAAGTGGAATAGAATGTGGAAAGGAATGTGGAATGGAATGTGGAATGTAATTGAAAGGAATGTGGAATGGAATGCAATGGAAGGTGGAATATAATCGAATGGAATGGAATGTGGAATAGAATGGAATGGAATGGAACGGAATGTGCAGTGGAATGGAACGTAAAGTGTAATGCAATGTAATGGAATGGAATGTGAAATTGAGTGGAATGGAAAGTGGAAAGGAATAGAATGGAATGTGGAATAGAATGGAATAGAATGGAATGTGGAATATAATGGAATGGAATGGAAGGTGGAATAGAATGGAATGGAGTGGAATGGAATGCGGAATGGAAGGGAATGGAATGTGGAATGTAATGTAATGGAATGGAATGTGAAATTGAATGGAATGGAATGTAGATTGGAATGGAATGGAATGTGGAATGGAACGTGGAATGGAATGTGGAATGGAATGCGGAATGGAATGTGAAAAGAAGTGGAATGTAATGTGGAGTGGAATGCAATGGAATGTGCATTGGAATGTGGAATGGAATGGAATGTTATGTGGAATGGAAAGTAGAATGGAATGTGGAATGGAAACTGGAATGGAAAGGAATGGAATGTGTACTGTAATGTGGAATGGAATGGAATGGAGTGGAATGGAACATGGAGTGGACCGTGGAAGGGAATGTGGAAGGGAACTTGGAATGGAATGAAATTTAGAATGCAATGGCATGGAATATGGAATGGAATGTGAAATGGAATGTGGAACGGAACATGGAACGGAATGGAATGGAATGTGGAATGTTTGTGGAATAGAACATGGAATGGAATGTGGAATTGAAAGGAATGTATTGGGGAATGGAATGGATTGTAATATGTGAAAGGAATGTGGAATGGAATGTGGAATGGAATACAATGGAATGTGGAACGGAACGGAATGGAATGTGGAATGGAATGTGCAATGGAATGCAATGGATTGCGGAAAGAAATTGAATGGTATGGAATGTGCAGTTGAATGGAATGGAATGTGGAGTGGAACGTGGAGCCGAATGTGGAATGTAAAGTGGAATGGAATGGAATGGAAAGTGGAATGGATCATGGAATTGTATGGAATGGCACGTGGAATGGAATGTACAATTGATCGTGCAATAGAAAGTGGAATGGAATGGAATGAAACATGGAATTGAATGTGTAACGGAATGTGGAATAGAATGTGGAATGGAATGTGGAATGGAAAGGAATGGAATGAGGAAAGGAATGGAATGGAATGTGGAATGGAATGGAATGGAATGTGGAATGGAATGGAATGTAATGTGGAATGGAGTGGAATGGAATGGAATGCAGTGTGGAATGGAATGGTATGGAAAGGAATGGAATGTGAAATGTAATTTGGAATGGAAAGTGGAATGGAATAGAGTTGAAATTTGAATGGAAAATGGAATGGAACGTGGAATGTGAAATGGAATGCAATGGAATGTGGAATGGATTGGAATGGAATGTGGAAAGATATCTGGGATGGAATGGAATGGAATGTGGAATGGAATGTTGAATGGAATGAGGAATGGAATGGAATGTGGAATGGAATGTGGAATGGAATGTAGAATGGAATGGAATGCAATGTGGATTGGAATCCAATGGAATGGGGAATGGAATGTGGAATGGACTGGAATGGAATGTGGAATGGAATGCAATGTATCATGGAGTTCAATGTGGAAAAGAATGTTGAATGGAATGTGCAATGGGGTAGAATGGAATGTGTAACGGAATGGAATGGAATGTGGAATAGAATGGAAATTGGAATGGAATGGAATGTTGAATGGATTCGAATGTATTGGAAAGGGGAAACCAATCTGGAAAGGAAAGGAATGGAACGTGGAATAGAATGGAATGTGGAAAGGAATGTGCAATGGAATGGAATGGATTGTGGAATGGAACGAAATGCTATGTGAAATGGAATGGAATGGAATGTGAAATGGAATGATATGGTATGTGAAATGCAATGGAATGAATGTGGATCGAAATGGATTAGAATGTGGAATGGAATGTAGAATGGAATGGAATGGAATGTGGAATGGAATGGAATGGAATTGAATGTGAAATGGAAAGGAATGGAACAGAATGTTAAGTGGAACGAAAAGGAATGGACTGGAATAGAATGGAATGGAATGGAATGGAATGGAAAGAGGAATGCATTGGAATGATACCTGGATTGGAATGGAATGGAAAGGAATGTGGAATGGAATGGAATGGTTGGAAAGTGGAATGCAATGTAGAATGGAATGGAATGTGGAATGTAATGGAATGGAATGGAAAGGAATCTGGAATGGAATGTGGTATGCAATGGAATATGGAATGGAATTTTTAATGCAATGGAATGTGGAAAGCAATGGAATGGTATTTGGAATGGAATGGAATGTGGAATGAAATGGAATTCAATGTCGAGTGGAATAGAATGTGGAATGTAGAGGAATGGAATGTGGAATGGAACATGGAATGGAATGTGGAATGGAATGGAATGGAATGTGGAATGGAGTTTAAATTAATGCAACGAGAAATGGAACGGAATTTAATGTGGAATGGAATGGAAAGTGGAATGTAATGCAATGGAAATTGGAATGGAACAGAATGGAATGTGGAATGGAATGGAATATGGAATGGAATGTGGAAGGGAATTGAATGCAATGGAATGGAATGTGGAACGGAATGGAATGGAATGTGGAATGGAATGGAATGGAACGTGGAATGGAATGATTTGGAATGTGGAACGGAATGTGGAATGGAATGGAATGGAAAGTGGAATGGAATGGAATTGAATATTAAATGGAACGGAATAGAATGTGGAATGGAGTGGATTGGAATGTGGAATGGAATATGGAATGGAATGTGGAATGGAAAGGAATGGAATGTGGAATGGAAAGGAATGGAATATTATGGAATGTTAAATAGAGTGGAATGGAATGAAATGGAATGTGGAATGGCAGGTAATATGGAAAGAAATGTAATGTGAAGTGTAATGGAATGGAAAGGAATGGAATGTGGAATGGAATGGAATTCAATGGAACGGAATTTGGAATGGAATGAAACGCAATGGAAAGGAGTGGAGTGGAATGGAATGGAATTTGGAATGGAAAAGAATGGTATGTGGAATTGACTGGAATGGAATGGAATGTGGAATGGAATGAAACGTGGATTGGAATATGGAGGGAATGCAATTGAATGCAATGTGAAATCGAATGGAATAAAATGTGGAATGGAATGGATTGGAATGTGAAATGGAATGTTGAATGGAACGTGGAGTGGAATGGAACCTGGAATGGAATGGAGTGGAATGGAATGTGGAATGGAATGGAATGGAATGGAGTGTGAAATGGAATGTGAAATGGAATGGTATGTGGAACGGAATGAAATGTGGAATGGAATATGGAATGGAATGGAATTGAATGTGGAATGGAATGGAATGGAATTGAATGTGAAATGGAAAGGAATGGAACGGAATGTTAAGTGGAAAGAAAAGGAATGGACTGGAATAGAATGGAATGGAATGGAATGGAATGGAAAGTGGAATGCATTGGAATGATACCTGGATTGGAATGGAATGGAATGGAATGTGGAATGGAATGGAATGGTTGGAACGTGGAATGCAATGTGGAATGGAATGGAATGTGGAATGTAATGGAATGGAATGGAACGGAATCTGGAATGGAATGTGGTATGCAATGGTATATGGAATGGAATGTTTAATGCAATGGAATGTGGAAAGCACTGGAATGGCATTTGGAATGGAATGGAATGTGGAATGAAATGGAATTCAAAGTCGAGTGGAATAGAATGTGGAATGTAGTGGAATGGAATGTGGAATGGAACATGGAATGGAATGTGGAATGGAGTGGAAATTAATGCAATGAGAAATGGAATGGAATTTAATGTGGAATGAAATGGAATGTGGATTGTAATGGAATGGAAATTGGAATGGAACAGAATGGAATGTGGAATGGAATGGAATATGGAATGGAATGTGGAAGGGAATTGAATGCAATGGAATGGAATGTGGAATGGAATGGAATGGAATGTGGAATGGAATGGAATGGAACGTGGAATGGAATGATTTGGAATGTGGAATGGAATGTGGAATGGAATGGAATGGAAAGTGGAATGGAATGGAATTGAATATTAAATGGAATGGAATAGAATGTGGAATGGAGTGGATTGGAATGTGGAATGGAATATGGAATGGAATGTGGAATGGAAAGGAATGAAATGTGGAATGGAAAGGAATGGAATATTATGGAATGTTAAATAGAGTGGAATGGAATGAAATGGAATGTGGAATGGCAGGTAATATGGAAAGAAATGTAATGTGAAATGTAATGGAATGGAAAGGAATGGAATGTGGAATGGAATGGAATTGAATGGAACGGAATTTGGAATGGAATGAAACGCAATGGAAAGGAGTGGAGTGGAATGGAATGGAATTTGGAATGGAAAAGAATGGTATGTGGAATTGACTGGAATGGAATGGAATGTGGAATGGAATGAAACGTGGATTGGAATATGGAAGGAATGCAATTGAATGCAATGTGAAATCGAATGGAATAAAATGTGGAATGGAATGGATTGGAATGTGAAATGGAATGTGGAATGGAAAGTGGAGAGGAATGGAACCTGGAATGGAATGGAGTGGAGGGAAATGTGGAATGGAATGGAATGGAATGGAGTGTGAAATGGAATGTGAAATGGAATGGTATGTGGAACGGAATGAAATGTGGAATGGGATGCGGAATGGAATGGAATATGGAAAGCAATGGAATGGTATGTGGAATGGAATGGAATGCAGAATGGAATGGATTTCAGTGTGGAATGGAATGGAATGAGGAATATAATGGAATGGCATATGGAATTGAATGGAATGGAATGTGGAATGGAATGGAATATGGAATGGAATGTGGAATGGTATGGAAAGCAATGGAATGGAATGTGGAATGGAATGGAATGGAATGTGGAATGGAATTTTGAATGGAATCTGGAATGGAATGTGGAATGGAATGTTGACAGGAAAGGAATGGAATGTTATTGAAACTGAAATGGAATTTATTGGAATGTGGAGAGGAATGGAATGGAATGTGGAATGGAATGGAAGGGAATGAATGTGGAATGGAAGGGAATGAATGTGGAATGGAATGGAATGTTATGTGGAATTTAATGTGGAATGGAAAGCAAAGTAATATGGACTGGAATGGAATGGAATGTGGAATGTAATGGAAAGGAATGTGGAGTTGAATGGAATGGAATATGGAATGCAACATGGAATGGAATAGAATGGAATGGAGTGGAAGGTGGAATGGTATGGAATGGAATGTGGAATGGAATGGAATGGAAAGTATAACGTAATGGAATGGAATGGAACTTGGAATGGCATCGAATGGAATCGAACGTGGAATGTAATGGAAAGGAAATGAATTTGGAATTGAATGGAACGGAATGGAAAGGAATGCAATGGAATGGAATGGAATGCAATGCAATGTGGAATGTAATGTAACGGTATGTGGAATGGAATGGAATGGAATGGAATGTGGAATGGAATGGAAAGTAGAATGGAACGTGGAATGGAATGGAATGTGGAATGGAAGGGCAACTGGAATGGAACGGAATGTGGAATGGAATTGACTGCAATCAGGAATGGATTGGAATACAATGCGGATTGGAATTAAATGCAATATGGAATGGAATGGAATGGAATGGAATATGGACTCTAATGGAGTGGAATGCAATGTGGAATGGAATGGAATGGAATGGAATGAGGATTGGAACGGAATGGAATGGAAAGTCCAATGGAATGTGGAATGGAATGAAATGGAAAGGAATGTGGAATGAAATGTGGAATGGAATGGAAAGAGGAATGGAAAGGAATGGAAACTGGAATTTAATTGAATGTAATGGAAAGTGGAATGGAGTGGAATGGAATGTGGAATGGAATTGAATGGAAAGGATCATTGAATGGAATGGAATGGAAGTTGGAATGGAATGGATAGGTACTTGGAATGGAATGGAATAGAATGTGGAATGGAATAGAATGTAACGTTTAATGGAATGTGGAATAGAATGTTGAAAGGAATGTGGAATGGTAAGGAAAGGAATGTGGAATGGAATGCAATGGAACGTTGAATAAAATGTGGAATGGAATGTGGAATGGAATTCGGAATGGAATGGAATGGAATGGAATGTGGAATGAAACGGAATGGAATGTGGAATGGAATGGAATGGAACGTGGAATGCAATGGAATGGAAAGGAATGTAGAATTGGATGGAATGGAATGTAGTATGGAATGGAATACTATGTGGAATGGAATGGAATGGAACGTGGAAGAGAATGTGGAATGGAATGTGGAATACAATGTGGAATGTAATTGAATGGAGAGTGCAACGGAATGCAATGGAATGTGTGATAGAATGGTATGGAATGGAATGGAATGTGGAATAGAATGGAATGGAAATGAATGGAAAGCGGATTTGAATGGAATGGAATGTTGATTGCAATTAAACGGAATGGATTGAGGAATTGAAAGGAATGGACTTTGGAATGCAATGTGGAATGGAATGGAAAGGAATGTGGAATGGAGTATAGTGGAATGTGGAATGAAATGGAAAGGAATGTGGAAAGAAAAGGAATGTATTGTGGAATGGAATGGAATGGAATGTGGAATGGAATGGAATTGAAAGTGAAACGGAATGGAAAATAGAATTGAATGGAACGGAATGTGGATTGGAAAGGAATGGAATATGTAATGGAATGGACTGGAATGGAATGGAAAATGAAATGGAATGTGGAATGGAATGTGAAATGTAATTTGGAATGGAATGTGGAACAGAAAGTGGAATGGAATGAAATGGAACGTGGAATGGAAGGTTGAATGGAACCTGGAATGGAATATAGAGTGGAATGTGGAAATGAAAGGAATGGAATGTGGAATGGAATGTGGAACGGAATTGAAAGTGGAAAGGAATGACGAATGGAATGGAATGGAATGTGGTTGGAATGTGGAATGGAATGTGGAATGGACAGTGGAATGCAATGTGGAATGCAATGTATAATGGAACGGTATGGAATTTGGAATGGCAAGTGGAACGGAATGCGGAATGGAAAGTGAAATAGAATGCAATGGAATGTGGAATGGAATGTGGAAAGAAACGCAATGGAATGTGGAATGGAATGTGGAATGGTGGGTGGAATGGAATTTGGAAAGGAACGGAATGGAATGTGAAATGCAATGTGGAATGGAATGGAATTGATTGTGGAATGGAATTGAATGGAATGGTATGGAATATAGGATGGAATTTAATGGAAAGTGGAATGGAAAGTGGAGAGGTACATGGAAAGGAACATGGAATGGAACGTGGAATGGAAGGTTTAATGAAATGGAATGGAATGGAATGCAATATGGAACGGAATTGCATGGAATGAGGAATGGAATGGAATGCAATGTGGAATGGAATGTGGCATGGAAGGAAAAGCAATAGAATGTGGAATGGAATGGAATGGAAAGTGAAACAGAAAGTGGAATGGAAGGGAATGGAACGTGGAATTGAATGTGGAAAGGAATGGATCGTGGAAAGGAGTGTGGAATGGAATGCAATGGAATGATTAAAGGAATGTGGAATGGAATGGAAAGAAATGTGCAATGCAATATGGAATGGAATGGAACGGAATGGAATGGAATGTGGAATCGAACTGATCGGAATGTGGAATGGATTGTGGAATGAATCGGAATGGAATGTGAAATGTAATGTGGAATGGAATTTGAAATGGAATGTGGAATGGAATGTGGAATGGAATTTGGAATGAAATGTGGAATGGAAAGGAATGGAACGTGGAATGGAATGTGGAGTGGAATTTGGAATGGAATGTGGAATGGAATGTAATGGAATGTGAAATGGAATGGAAAGGTATGGGGAATGCAACGCGGAATGGAATGGAATGGAATGTGGAAATTAGTGTGAAATGGAATGGAATGGAAAGTGGAATGGAATGCGGAATGGAATGGAATGGAATGTGGAAAAGAATGTGGAAAAGAATGTGGAAAGGAGCGGAATGGATTGTGGAATGGAATGTGGAATGGAGTGTGGAAAAGAACGTGGAATGGAACGGAATGGTATGAGGAATTCAACGTTGTATAGAACTTGGAATGGAATGGAATGGAATTTGGAATAGAATGGAATGGAATGTGGAAAGGAATGGAATGGAATTTAATGTGGAATGGAATGTGGAATGGAATGGAATGGAATGTGGAATGGAATGGAATGGAATCTGGAATGGAAAGGAATGGAATGTGTAATGGAATGCAACGTGGAATGTAATTTTATGTAATATGGATTTGAATGGAATGGAATGTGGAGTGGAATGAAATGGAATGGAAAGGATTGCGAAATGAATTCTTGAATGGATTGTGAAATGTAATGTGAAGCAGAATGTGGAAAGGATTGAAATCGAACACGGAATGGAATGCAATGGAACGTGGAGTGGAAAGCAATGGAATTGAAAGTCGAATGGAATGTGGAAAGGAATGTGTAATTTAATGTGGAATGTAATAGAAAGGAATTAGGAATGGAATGTGGAATAGAATGGAAATGAATGTAGAAAACAATGTGGAAAGGAATGGAATGGAAAGCAATGTGGAATGGAATGGAATGGAACGTAAAATAGAACGGAATGAAATGTGGAATGGAGTGTAATGAAATGAAATGTGGAATGGAATGGAAAGGAATACATTGTGGAATGGAATGGAATGGAATGTGGAATCGAATGGAATATGGAATGGAATGGAGTGCAATAGCATTTGGAAAGCATTGGAATGCAATGGAATGGAAAGTTGAATGGAAATTGGAAAGAAAGGTGGAATGTAACGTGGAATGGAACGTGTAAAGGATTGGAATAGAACGTGGAGTGGAAACAGGAATGGGAACGTGGAGTGGAAACTGCAAAGGAACATGGAATGGAATGGAATGCAATGTGGAATGCAAAGGAATGAAAGGTGGAATGGAACGGAATTGAATGTGGAAAGTAATAGAATGGAATATGCAATGAAATGGAATGGAATGTGGAATGGAAGGTGGAATGGAATGTGGAAAGGAATGTGGAATGGAATGGAATGGAATGAGGAATGGAACATGGAATGGAAAGTGGAGTGGAAAATGGAAAGGAACATAGAATTGAACGTGGAATGGAATGGGAAGGAAGGTGGAGTGGAAAGTGGAAAGGAACGTGGAATGGAAGGTGGAATGGAACATGGAATGGAAAGTGGGATGGAATGGAATGCAATGTGGAATGGAATTGAATGGAATGGAATGGAAGGCAATGGAATGGAATGTGGAATGGAACGTATAAAGGAATGGAAAAGAAAGTGGCATGTAATGCAACGGAATGTGGAATGGAATGGATTGGAATGTGCAATGGAATGGAATAGAATGGAATGTGGAAAGGAATGTAATGTAATGGAATAGAATGGACTGGAATGTGGAATGGAATGTGGAATGGAATGGGGTGAAATGTGGAATGCAAAGGAACGGAATGTGGAATGGAATCGAATGGAATATGGAATGGAACGGAAAGGAGTGCGAAATGGAATGGAATGGAATGGAATGTGAAATGCAATGGAATGGAATGTTGAACGGAAAGTGGAATGGATTGGTATGTGGAATGGAATGGAAAGGAATGGAATGGAAAGCGGAAAGGAATGAAACGGATTGCAGAATGTAATGCAATGGAATGCAATACAGAATGGAGAGGAATGTAATGTAATGGAATGGAATTGAATGGAATAGAGTGGAATGAAATGTGGAAAGGAATACAATGGAATATGGAATGGAATGTAGAATGGAATGGAATGGAGAGTGGAATGGAGTGAATGCAATATGTAATGGAATGAAATGGAAAGTGGAATGGAATGGAATGGAATGTGGAATGGAATGGAAAGAAGTGGAATGGAATGGAATGTGGAATGGAATGTGGAGTGGAATGGAATGTAGAATGGAATGGAATGGAACGTGGAACGGAATGGAATGGAGTGGAATGTGGAATGGAATGGGATGCAATGTCGAATGGAATGTAGAATGGAATGTGGAATGCAATGTGGAATGGAAAGTGGAATGGAATGGAATGCAATGTGGAATGGAACGGAATGGAATGTGGAATGGAATGGAAAGAAACAAGGAAAGGAATGGAATGGAAAGGAACGTGGAAAGTAATGGAATGAAAGGAACGTGAAAATTAATGGAATGGGATGTGGAATGGAATTTATAAGGGAATGTGGAATGTAATAGAATGGAATCTGAAATGCAATGGAATGAAATGTGGAATGGAATGTGGAATGGAAAGGAATGGAACGTCGAATGGAATGTGGAATGGAATGTGGAATGGAATGTGCAATGGAATGTGGAACGGAATTGAATGGAATGTGGAATGGAATGGAATGGAATGTGGAATGGAATTGAATGGAAGAGTGCAAAGTGGAATGGCATGGAAATGAATTTGAAATGGAAATTGGAATAGAATGTGGAATGAAATGAAGTGGAATGTGGAGTGGAATGGAATGGAAACGAGTGGAATGGAATTTGTAATGGAATTAAATGGAATGTGGAATGGAATGGAATGGAATGTGGAATGGAATGGAATGGATAGGAATAGAATGTTGAATGGAATGTGGAATGGAAAGGAAGGTAAATTGGAATGGAATGTGGAATGGAATGGAAAGGATTGTGGTATGCAAATGATTGGAATGTGGAAAAGAATGGAATGGAATATGGAATGGAATGGAATGGAAGGGAATGTGGAATGGAATGAAATAGTAAGTGGAATATAACGTGGAATGTAGGATGGAAGAGAATGGAATGGGACGTGGATGGGAAAGAAGAATGGAACGTGGAATGGAACGTGGAATGGAATGGAATGCAATGTGGAATGGAAAGGAATGGAATATGGAACGGAATGTAATGTAATATGTAAAGGAATGTAATGGAAAGGAATGTGGAAAGTAATGGAATGGAATGTGGAATGGAACGGAATGGAATTTGGAATGGAATGTCGAATGTAATGGAATGGAATGTGGAAAGGAATGGAATGGAATGTGGAATGGAATGTTGAATTCAATGGAATGGAATGTGAAATTGAACGGAATGGAGTGTGGAATGGAATGGAATGGAAGAGTGAAATGTGGAATGGCATGGAATGGAGAGTGGAATGGAAGGTGCAATGGAATATGGAATGGAATGAAGTGGAATGTGGAGTGGAATGTGGAATGGAATGTAGAATGGAATGGAGTGGAATGTGGAATGGAATGGTATGGAATGTGGAATGGATAGTGTAATGGAATGTGGAGTGGAATGTTGAATGGAATGGAATGGAGTGGAATGTGGAATGGAATGGGATGGAATGTGGAATGGAATGTGGAATGGAATGTGGATTGGAATGGAATGGAATGGATTGGAATTGAATGGAATTTTGAATGGAATGGGGAATGCAATGGGATGGAATCTGGAATGAAATGGAATGGTATGTGGAAAGGAATGTAGAATGGAATGGAATGGAATGTGGATGGAATGGAATGGTATGTGGAATGGAACGTGGAATGGAATGGAATATAACGTGGAGTAGAAAAAGGTATGGAACCTGAACTGGAAACTGGAATTGAAAATGGAATGGAACGTGAAATGGAATGGAATGCAATGTGGCATGGAATGTAAGGGGAAGTGGAATGGAATAGAATTGAATGTGGAATGCAATGGAACGGAAAATGGAGTGTAATGGAATGGAATGTGGAATGGAATGGAATGGAATTTGGAATGCAGTGTGCAATGGAATGGAATGGAATGTGGAATGGAATGTGGAATGGAATGGAATGGGATGTTGAATGGAATGTGGAACGGAATGAGGAATGGAATGGAATGGAATGTAGAATGGAATGGAATGGAATGTGGAATGGAAGAGTGAAATGTGGAATACCCTGCAATGGAATGTGGAATGGAATGTGGAATGGAATGTAGTGGAATGTGGAGTGAAATGTGGAATGGAAGGTGCAACTGAATGGAGTGGAATGTGGAATGGAAAGGAATGGAGTGGAAAGTGTAATGGGATAGCATGGAATGTGGAATGGAATGCAGAAAGGAATGTGGAATGAAATGTGGAATGGAATGGAATGGAATTTGGAATGGAATGGAATGGATGGGAATGGTATGCAATGTTGAATGGATTGTGGAATGGAATGGGATGGAATGTGGAATGGAATGGAATGGTATGTGGAAAGGAATGTGGAATGGAATGTGGAATGGAAAAGAATTGAACTTGGAAAGGAATGCGGAATGGATTTGAATGTGGAATGGAATGTGGAATCGAACGGAATGAGGAATGGAGTAGAATTGTATGGAATGTGGAATGGAATGGAATGGAATGTAGAAATGAATGGAATTGAAATGAGGAATGGAATTTGAAATGGAATTGAATGGAATGTAGAAATTTATGGAATGGAATGGAATGGAATGTGAAATAGAATTGAATGTGGAATGGAATGGAATGAGTATTGGAATGAGGAATGGATTGGAATGAAATGGAATCGAATGTGGAATGGAATGGAATGGAATGCGGAATGGAATGGAATGGAATGAAATCTTTAATGGAATGGAATGGAATGTGGAATGGAATGGAATATGGAATGAAAATGAAATGAATTAGAATGGAATTGAATGGAATGGAAGGGAATGCACAATGGAAGATGGAATGGAATGGAAATGAATGTGAAATGGAATGTGGAATGGAATGGAGTGAAACGTGGAATGGAATGTGAAATGGAATGGATGGAACGTGGAATTGAATGGAAGGGAATGTGGAATGGAACGGAATTGAATGTGGAATGGAATGTGGAATGAAATGGAATGGAACGTGGAATGGAAAGCGAAAGGGATAGTGGAATGGAAAGTGGAATGGAACGTGGAATGGAATGCAATGGAACGTGGAGTGGAAAGTGGAATGGAACGTGGAGTGGAATATTGAATGGAACTTGGAATGGAAGGTGGAATGGAAAATGGATTGGAATGGAATGCATTGTGGAATGGAATGCAAAGGAAGGTGGAATGGAATGGAATGGAATGTGGAGTGGAATGGAATGGAATGGAATGGAAACTGGAAAGCAATGGAATAGAATGGGGAATGGAATGGAATGGAATGGAAGGTAGAAAGGAATGTGGAATGGAGTGGAATGGAATGCGGAATGGAATGTGGAATGGAATGGAATGGAATGTGGAATAGATTGTGCAATGGACTGGAATGGAATGTGGAAAGGAATATGTAATGGAATGTGGAATCGAATGGAATGGAATATGGAATGGAATCTGGAATTGAATGGAATGGAACGTTGAATGAAATGTTGAATGGAATGTGGAATGGAATGGAATGGAAGGTGGAATGGAAAGTTGAATGGAACGTGGAAAGAAGCGTGAAATGGAATGAGGAATCGAATGTGGAAGGGAATGTGGATTGTAATGGAATGGAATGTCGAAAGGAATGTAATGGAATGTGGAATGGAATGTGGAATGGAATATAATGGAATGAGGAATGTAATGGAATGGAATGCGGACTGCAATGGAACGGAATTTGGAATGGAATTCAATGGAATTTGGAATGGAAAAGAATGAAAAGTGGAATGGAAGTGAAAGGAATGTGGAATGGAATGTGGATTGCAATGGAAAAGAATGTGGAATTAATTGGAATTGATTGCAGAATGGAATTGAATGGAACGGAAATGAGAATGGAATGGAATGGAAATGAATGGAATGCAAATTGTAATGGAATGCAATGGAATTTGGAATGGAATGGAATGGAATGGAATGGAATGTGGAATGGAATGGAATGGAATGGAATGTGGAATGGAATGGAATGGAATGTGGAATGGAATGGAATGGAATGTGGAATGGAATGGAATGGAATGTGGAATGGAATGGAATGGAATGTGGAATGGAATGTGGAATGGATCGGAAGGGAATGTGAAATGTAATGGAATGGAATGTGTAATGGAATATGGAATGGAAAGGATTGGAACGTCGAATGGAATGTGGAATGGAATGTGGAATGGAATGGAATATAATGTGGAATGCAATGTGGAATGTAAAGGAATGGAACGTCGAATGGAATGTGGAATAGAATGTGGAATGGAATGTGGAATGGAATGGAATGGAATGTGGAATGGAATGGAATGGAATGTGGAATGGAATGGAATGGAACATGGAATGGAATGGAATGAAGAGTGCAATGTGGAATGGCATGGAAGGGAATGTGTAATGGAATGTGGAATGGAATGTGGAATAGTATGAAGTGGAATTTGGAGTGGAATGTGGAATGGAATGTGGAATACAATGGAATGAAATGTGGAAGGGAATGGATTGGAAACGAATGGTATGGAATGTGAAATTCAATGCAAATGAATGTGGAATGTAATGTAATGGAATGTGTAATGGAATGGAATGGAGTGGAATGTGGAATTGATTGGAATGGATAGGAATGGAATGTGGAATGGAATGAGGAATGGAAAGGAGTGGAAAGTGGAATGGAATGTGAAATGGAATGTGGAATAGAATGGAATGGATTGTGGAATGCAAAGGATTGGAATGTGGAAAGGAATGGAATGGAATATGGAATGGAATGGAATGGAATGTGGAATTAAATGGAATAGTATGTGGAATGTAACGTGGAATGGAGGGTGGAATGGAATATGGAATTGGGTGTGGAATGGACCATGGAAAGGAATGGAATGGAATATGGAATGGAAAGGGGAATGGAATGGAATGGAATGGAATGTGGACTGGAATGGAATGGAATGTGGAATGGAATGTGGAATGAAATGAATGGAATGTGGAATGCACTGGAATGGGGAGAAGAATGGAATGTGGAATGGAATGTTGAATATAATGTGGAATGGAATTGATGGGAATGTGGAATGGCATGTGAGTTGGAATGCAATAGAATGTGTAAGGGAAAGTCTAAATAAATGCAATGGAATGAGAATAGATTGTGGACTGGAATGTGGAATGGAATTTGGAATGGACTGCGGAATGGAAAGTGGAATATAATGTGGAATGGAATGTGGAATGGAATGGAATGGAATGGAAGGTGGAATGGATTGTGAAATGGTATGCAATGGAATGTGGAATGGAATGTGGAATGAAATGCAGTGCAGTGAGAATGGAATGTGCAAAGGAATGTGGAACGCAATGGAATCGAAAGTGGAATGGAACGTGGAATGAAATCGAATGGAACGTGGAATGGAAAGTGGAATGGAATGTGAAATGGAATGTGGAATGGAATAGAATGGAATGTGGAATGGAATGTGGAATGGAGTGTGGAATGGAATGTAATGGAATGTGGAATGGAATGTGGCAGGGAATTTAATGGAACGTGGAAAGCAAAGTGGATTGGAATGTGGAATGGATTGTGGAATGGAATGTGGAATGGAATGGAATAGAATGTGTAATGGAACGGAATAGAATGTTGAATGTAATGTGGAATGGAGTGTGGAATGGAACTTGGAATGAAATGCAATGGAGTGTGGAAAGGAACGTGGAATGGAATGGAATGGATAGTGGAATGGAATGTGGAATGGAATTTCGAAAGGAATGGAGTGTAATGTGGAATGGAACATGACATGCAATAGAATTGATCATGGAATGTAACATGGAATGGAACGTGGACTGGAATATGGAATTAAAGGTGGTATAGAATGTGGAATGAAATGTGGAATGGAACGGAATGGAATGTGGAATGGAATCTGTAATTGAGTGTGGAATGGAACGTGGAATTGAATGGAATGGAATGAAATGGAATGTGGAATGGAATGGAATGGAATGTGGAATGAAATGGAATTGAACATGGAAGGGAACGTGGGATGGAACGTGGAATGGAACGTGGAATGGAAAGTGGAAAGGAACATCATTGAATGCAACGTGAGATGGAACCTGGAATGGAACGTGGAAGAGAATGGAATTGAAGGTGGAACGGAATGGAAAGGAACATGGAATGGAATGGTAAGGAATGGAAAGGAATGTGGAATGGAATGGAGTAGAAGGTAGATTGGAATATGGAATGGAATGGAATGTGAAATGGAATGGAATGGAATAGAATATGGAATTTAATGGAATGGAAGGAGGAATGGAATGGAATGGAATATGGAACGGAATGGAATGAAGTGGAACGTGGAACGGAATGGAATGGAGTGTGGAATGGAATGTGGAATGGAATGGAATGGAACATGACATGGAATGTGTAATAGAATGTGGAGTGGAAAGTGGAATGGAAAGTGGAGTAGAACGTGAAATGGAATGGAATGGAATCTCCAATGGAATTCAATGGAATTTGGAATGGAATGGAATGGAATGTGGAACGCAATGGAAAGAAATGTGGAATAGAAAGTGGAATGGAATGGAATGGAATGTGGAATGGAATGGAAGGAATTGCGGAATGGGATTCAATGGTGGAATGGAATGTAATGGAAACGAAAGCAATGGAATGCAGAGTGGAATGCAATGGAATGTGGAATGGATTGGATTGGAATTGGAATGGAATGGAATGGAATGGAATGTGGAAAGGAATGAAATGGAATGGAATGGAATGTGGAGTGCATTGGATGGGAACGTGCAATGGAATGGAATGGAATGTGGAATGGAAAGGATTGGCATGTGGAATGGAATGGAATGGAATACGGGATGCAATGGAATTGTATGGAATATGGAATGGAATGGAATGGAATGGAATGGAATGTGGAATGGAATGGAATGAATGTAATTGAATGTAATGGAATGTCGAATGGAATGGAATGGAATGTTGAATGGAATGGAAAGAAATGTGGAATGGAATGTATAGTGGAATGGAATGGAAAGTGGAATGGAATGGAAAGCAATGTGGAATGGAATGTGGAATGGAATGGCATTGAAAGAGGAATGGAATGGAATGTGGAACGGAATGTGGAATGGAACAGAATGCAATGTGGAATGCAGTGTGGAATGGAATGAAGATGAATGTGAAATGGAATGGAATGGAATGGAATGGAATGCGGAATAGAATGGAATCGGATGTGAAATGGAGTGGAATGGAAGGTGGAATGGAATGGAATGAAGTAGTAAGTGGAAGGGAATGGAATAGAATGTTGAATGGAAAGTAGAATGGAATGTGGAATGGAATGTGGAATGGAAAGAAATGTGGAAAGGAATGGAATGGAAAGGAATGGAATGGAATGTGGAATTGAATGGAATGGAATCCAATGTGGAATGGAATGGAATGGAATGGAATGTTGAATGGAATTCAATGGAATTTTGGAAGGGAATGGAATATAATGTGTAATGGAATGGAAATGAATGTGCAATGGATGTGCATGGGAAAGGAATGCAATGTGGAATGGAATGGAATGGACTGCGGAATGGAATGGAATATTACGGAATGTGGAAAGGAATGGAATAGAACGTGTAATGGAGTGGAATGGAAAGGAATGGAATGGAATTTGAAATGGAATGAGTGGAATGTGGAATGGAATGGAACGGAATGTGGAATGGAACGCAATGGAGTGCAATGCGGAATGGAATAGAATGGAATGTGGAAAGGAATGTGGAATTGAATGTGCAATGCAATGTGGAATGGAATGGAGGGGAAAGTGGAATGGAAGGTTGAATGTAATGTAGTGAAATGTGGAATGGAATGCAGAGGAATGTGAAATGGGATGGAATGGAATATGGAATGGAATGTTGAACGGAATGGAATGGAATGTTTATTGGAATGTGGAATGGAATGGAATATGGAATGAAATGTAGAATATAATGGAAGGGACGTGGAATGGAACGTGGAACACAATGAGGAATGGAATGGAATGGAATGTGCCATGGAATGTGGAATGGAATGGAATGGAACGTGGAATTTAATGTGGAATGGAACGTGGATTGGAACGTGGAATGGAACGTGGAAGGTACTGAGGAATGCAACGTGGAATGGAACGTGGAATGGAACGTGGAATGGAAGTTGAAATGGAACGTGGAATGGAATGTGGAATGTAACGTGGAATGGAACGTGGAATGGAAAGTGGAATGGAACGTGGAATGGAAGGTGAAATGGAACGTGGAATGGAATGTGGAATGGAACGTGGAATGGAACGTGGAATGGAAAGTGGAATGGAAAGTGGAATGGAGCGTGGAATGGAATGTGGAATGGAACGTGGAAAGGAATGGAATGCAAAATGGAATGGAATGGAATAGAAGGTCAATGGAATTGAAAGGAATGTGGAAAGGTATGGAATGGAATGGAAAGTGGAATGGAATGGTTTTGTATGTAGAAAGGAAAGTGGTATGGAATGGAATGGAATTTGGAATGGAATGTGGAATGCAATGGAATGGAATTTGGAATTGAATGTGGAATGGAAAGGAATGAAAAGCGGTATGCAATGGAATGCAATGTGGAATGGAATGGAATAGAATGACGAATGGAATGTAATGGAATGTGGAATGGAATGGATTAGAATTGTAAGGAATGTGAAATTTAATGGAATGGAATGTGGAATGGAACGTGGAATGGAATGGAATGAGGTATGGAGAGGAATGGAATGGAATGGAATGTGGAATGGAATGGAAAGGAATGTGGGATGGAATCTGGAATGGGATGCGTAATGGAATGGAATGGAACGTGGAATGAAATGGAAAGCAACATGGAAGGGAATGCAGTGGAATGGAATGGAATGGAATGTGGAATGGAATGAAACGGAATGGAATTTGAAATGGAATGGAATAGAATGTGAAACGAAGGGCAACGGAATGTGGAACGGAATATGGAATGAAATAGAATGGAATGTGAAATGGAATATGTAATGGAATGGAATGAAATGTGGAATGGAACATGGAATGGATTGGAATGGAACGTCAAAAGGAACGAGGAATGGAATTTGGAATGGAACGTGGAATGGAATGTGGAATTGAAAGAAATGGAACATGGAATGGAATAGAAGGGAATGTGTAATGGAATAGAATGGAATGTGGAATGCAAAGGAAAGGAATATAATGGAACGTGAAATGGAATGGAACGGAATTTGGAATGCAAAGTGCAATGGAATGTGAAATGGAATGAGGATTGCAGTGGAATGGAATTTAGAACGGAATGTGGAATGGAATGAAATGGAATGTTGAATGGAATGGAATGGAATGTGGAATGGAATGTGGAATGGAATGGAATGTGGAATGCAATGAAATGCAATGTGGAATGGAATAAAATGGAATATGGAATGGAAAGGAATATGGAATGGATTGGAATGGCATGTGGAATGGATTGGAATTGAACATGGAACGGAACGTGCAATGGAACGTGGAATGGAAAGTGTAATGGAAAGGGTAAGGGAAAATGGAATGGAACGTGGGATGGAACGTGGAATGGAACGTGGAATGGAACGTTGACGGGAATTTAATTGAAAGTGGAATGGAATGGAATGGAATGACAAATGGAATGGAAAGGAATGGAACGGAATTCGGAATGGAATGAATTGGAATGTAGAGTGGAATGTTGAATGGAATTGAATGAGAAATGGAATGGAATGGAATGTCGAATAGAATGTGGAATGGAAAGGAATGTAAAGAGGAATGGAATGTGGAATGGAATGGAATGCAATGTGGAACACAACGTGGAATGGAATGTGGAATGGAATGGAATGGAATGTGGAATGGAAAGTGGAATGAAAAGTGGAATGGAATGGAATGCAAAGTGGAAAGTAATGGAATGGAAGGTGGAATGGAATAGAAGGGAAAGTGGAATGGAATGGAATGGAATGGAATGGAAAGTGGAATGGAATGGAATGGAATCGAAAGTGGAATGGAATGCATTGGTATGGAGAAAGGAATGTGGAATGTAATGGAAGGGAATTTGTAATGGAATGAGAATGGAATGGAATAGAAGGTGGAATGGAATGTGGAATGGAATGGAATGGAATTTGGAATGGAATGTGGAATGGAATGGAATGTGGTATACAATGGAAAGCAATATGGAATGGAATGGAATAGAATGACAAATGGAATGGAATGGAATGTGGAATGGAATGGATTGGAATTCAATGGAATGTGAAAAGGAATGGAATGGATTGTACAATGAAATATAGAATGGAATGTAGATGAATGTGTAATTTAATGTTTAATGCAATGGAATGAAAGGAAAGGATTGTGGATGGAATGGAATGGAATGTGGAATGGAGTATGGAGTTGAATGCGGAATGGAAGGGAATCGAATTTGGAATGCTATGGAATGCAATGTTGAAGGGAATGTAATGAAATGTGGAATGGAATGGAATGCGCAAAGGCATGTGGAATGGAATGGAATGGAATGTGAAATGGAATTGAAAGGAATGTGGAATGGATTGTGGAATGGAATGTGCAATGCAATGCAATGGAACATGGAATGAAACGTGGAATGGAACGTGGAATGGAACGTCGAGTGGATAGTGGAATGGAACGAGAAATGGAACGTGGAATGTAACGTAGGATGTAACGTGTAATGGAACGTGGAATGGAAAGTGGAATGGAATGTGGAATGGAATGGAATGGAACGCGGAACAGAACGAAATGGAACTTGGATTGCAATGGAATGGACTGTGGAATGGAATGGAATGGAATGTAGAATGGAATGGAATTGAATGTGGAATGGAATGTGGAATGAAAAGGAATGGATCATAGAATAGAATGGAATGGTACGCAGAATGGAATGGAATGCAATGTGGAATTGAATGGAATATGGAATGGAATGGAATGGAATATGGAATGGAATGTGGAATGGAGTGGAAAGGAATGTGGATTGGAATGGAATGGAATGTGGAATGGAATGTGAAATTTAATGTGGAAAGGAATGGAATTCAATGTGGAAAGGAATGTGGAATGGAATGGAATGAAATGGGGAATGGAATGTAAAATGGAATGTGAAATGGAATGTGGAAAGTAATGTGGAATGGAATGAGGAATGGAATGGAATGGAATGGAATGGAACGGAATGTGGAACGGAATGGAATGGAAAGTGGAATGGAAGGGAATGAAATGGAATGGAGAGTTGAATGGAATGGAGTGGAATACGGAATGTAATGGAATGGAATGTGGAATGGAAAGTGGAATGGAATGGAATGGAAATTGGAGTGGATTGGAATGGAATGTGGAATGTAAGGTGGAATGGAATGGAAAGGGACGTGGAATGGAATGGAATGAAAAGAGGAAAGGAATGGAATGGAACGTGGAATGCAATGTGTAATAGAACGTGGAATGGAATGGAATGGAATGTGGAAAGGAATGGAATGGAATGGAATATGGAAAGGAATTGAATGGAATGGAATGTGGAAAGGAATTGAATGGAAGGGAATGTGGAATGGAATGGACTCGAATATGGAATAGAATGTGGAATGGATTGGAATGGAATGTGGAATGGAATGCGGAATGGAATGGAATAGATTGTGGAATGGAATGTGGAATGAAATGTGCAATGGAACGTGGAATAGAATAGAATTGAATTTGGAATGGAATGGAATGGAATGTGGAATGGCATGAACACAATGTGGAATGCAACGTGGAATGGAATTCAATGGAATGGAAAGTGGAATAGAATGGAATTGAAGGAAAGTGTATTGAAGGAATTGTATGGAATTGAATGTGGAATGGAAAGCGGAATGGAATGCAATGGAATGCGGAATGGAACATGGAATGGAATGTGGAATGGAATGGAAAGGAAAGTAGAGTGGAATGGAATGGAATGTGGAATGGAATGTGGAATTGAATGTGGAATGGAATGGAATGGAATGGAAATGAATGGAATGTGGAATGGAATGCAATGGAACGTGGAATGGAAAGTGGAATGGAATGGAATGGAACGTGGAATGGAATGGAATGGAACATGGAATGGAATGTAACAGAACGTGGAATGGAAAGGAATGGAATGTGGAATGGAATGGAATGGAATGGAATGCAGAATGGAATGGAATAGAATGTGGAATGGAACGAGGAATGGAATGGAATGGAATGGAGTGGAATGTGGAATGGAATGGAATGGAATGTGGAATGCAGTGGAATGGAATGTGGAATGAAATAGGAAATGGAATGTGGAATGGAATGGAATGGAATGAATGGAATGTGGAATATAATGGAATGGAACGCGGAATAAAATAGGAAATGGAATGTGGAATGGAATGTGGAATGGAATCGAATAAAGTGCATTGGAACGTGCAATGGAATGGAATGGAATGGAATGTGGAATGGAACAGAATGTGTACGTGAATGGAAGGCAAATTGCAATGGAATGTGGAATGGAACGTTTCGAATGTGGAATGGAATGTGGAATGGAATGGAATGTGGAATGGAATGGAATGGAATCAAAAGGAATATGAAATTTAATGGATTGGAGTGTGGAATGGAATGTAATGGAATTTGGACTGGAATGGAATGGAATGTGCAATGGAATGTGGAATGGAATAGAATGGAAAGCGGAATGGAATGGCATGGATTGTGGAATGGAATGCAATGGAATTTAATGTGGAATGGAATGGAATGGAATGTAATATGGCATGGAATGTAATAGATTGTAAGGTGGATTTTCATGAAATGGAACGGAATGGAATGCAATGGAATGTGGAGTGGAATGGAAGGGAATGTGGAATGCAAAGTGAAATGGAATGGAATGGTTTGTGGAATGGAACGTCAAATGGAAAGAATATAGGAATGAGGAATGGAATGTAGAATGGAATGGAATGAAATGTGCTATGGAATGGAATGTTAAGGAATGCAGAATGGATAGGAATGTAATGGGGAATGGAATGGAATGGAATGTTGAATGCAATGGAATGGAAATTAATGGAATGTGGAATAGAATGGAATGGAATGGAATGGACTGGCATGGAATGGAATGGAATGTGGAATAGAATGTGGAATGGAATGGAGCAGAATGGAATGGAATGGAACGTGCAATGGAATGGACTTGAATTTGGAAAGGAATGGAATGGAATGTGCAATTGATTAGAATGTAATCTGGAATGGATTGAAATGGAATGGAATATGGGATGGAATGAAATAGAATGTGGAATGGATTGGAATGGAATGTGGAATAGAATGGGAAGGACTGTGGAATGGAATGGAATGGAATGGAATCTAGAATGGAATGGAATGTGCAATGGAATGGACTTGAATTTGGAAAGGAATGGAATGGAATGTGGAATTGAATAGAATGTAATCTGGAATGGAATCAAATGGAATGGAATGGGGAAAGGAAAGGAATGGAATGTGGAATGGAATGGAATGGAACGTGGAATGGAAAGGAATAGAATTTGGAATGGAATTGAATGGACTGTGAAATATAAAGTGGAATCGAAAGGAAAGGAATGTGAAATGCAATGTGGAATTGAATGGAATGTAATATGAAATGGAATGCAATATAATGTGGAATGGAACATGGAATGGAATGAATAGAGGAGTACGGAATGGAATGTGGAATGGAGGGGAATGGAATGTGGAATGGAATGGAATGGTATGGAATGGAATGGAATGGAATGGAATGCGGAATGGAATGTAATGGATTGGATTGGAATGGAATCGAATGGAATGCAATGTGGAATGGAATGGAATGGAATGAAATGGAATGCGGAATGGAAAGGAAAGGAATGTGGAATGGAATGTGGAATAGAATGGAAAGGAATGTGGAATGGAAAGGAATGGAATTTGAAATGGAATGAATGGAATGTGGAATGGAATGGAACGTGGAATGGGATGTGGAATGGAACGGAACGTGGAATGGAATAGAATGTGCTATGGAATGTGGAATGGAATGGAATGCAATGTGGAATGGAATGTGGAATGGAAATTAATGGAATGGAATGTGGAATGGAATGGAATGTGGAATGGAATGGAAAGGAATGTAGCATGGAATGGAATGCAATGTGGAATGGAATCTAACTGAAAGGAATATGAACTGGAATGGAATTTACTGGAATGTGGAATGGAATGTGGAATCAAATGCAATGGATTGTGGAATGGATTGTGTAATGGAATGGAAAGGAATATAGAATGGAATGTGGAATGGAGTGGAATGGAACGTTGAATGGAACGTGGAATGAAACTTTAGAATGGAATGTGGAATGGAACGGAACGTGGAATGGAATGAAATGGAATGTGGAATGGAATGGAAAGGAATGTGGAATGAAATGGTATGGAATGTGGAATGGAATGGAATGGAATGGAATGTGGACTGCAACGGAATGGAATGGAATGAAATGTGGAACGGAATGGAATAGAACATAGAATGGAATGGAATGGAATGTGGAGTGGAAAGGAATGCAATGTGGAATGGAATGGAACGTGAAATTGAATGGAAAAGGATGTGGCTAGAAATGGATTGTAATGCGAATTTGCATGTAATGGAATGTGGAATGGAATTGAATGGAATGGAGTGTGGACTGCAATACTATGGATTGGAATAGAATGTGTAATGGAATGGAATGGAAAGTGGAATGGAATGTGGAATGGAATGGAATGGAATGGAATGGAATGTGGAATGGATTGTGGAATGGAATGGAATGGAATGGAATTGAAAGTGGAATGGAAAGTGGAATGGAATGGAATGGAATGTGGAATGGAATGTGCAATGGAATGGAATGGAACGTGGAATGGAACATGGAATGGAAAGTAGAATGGAATGGAATGGAACTGAATGCAATGGAAAGAGGAGTGGAATGGAATGTGGAATGGAATGTGGAATGGAATGGAATATAATGGTTGGAATAGGTTCCACATTATATTCAATTCCATTCCACTTTCCATTCCACATTCCATTGGATTCCATTCCCCTTACCTTTCCATTTAATACCACATTCCATTCCATTCCATTACACATTCTATTCCACATTCCGTTCCATTCAATTCAACCTATTGGAAACTCTATTCCTTTCCATTCCATTCGACATTCCATTCCGCATTCCATTCCATTCCATTCCACATTCCATTGGACATTCCATTGCATTCCATTCCACATGCCTTTCCATTGCATTCCACTCCACATTCCTTTCCATTGCATTCCACGTTCCATTCTAATCCATTCCACTTTCCTTACCACGTTCCATTTCAGGTTCCATTCCACTTTCCAATTCACATGCCATTTCACTTGCCCTTCCATTCCATTCCAATGTCCATTCCACATTCCATTCCATTCCATTCCACATTCCATTCCATTCCATTCTACATTGCAGTCCACATTCCATTCCACTTTCCAGTCCAGATTAGATTCCATTCCATTCCACTTTTCATTCCATTCCATCCCATTCCATTCCAGATTCCATTATGGATTCCATTCCTTTCCATTCCTTTCCGTATTCCATTCCATTCCATTCCACATTCCATTCCATTCCATTCCATTTCATTCCATTCCACATTCTATTCCCTTCCACTTTCCGCTCCATTCCATTCCACATTCCATTCAGTTCCATTCCATTCCATTCCACATTCCATTCCATTCCACATTCCATTCCACTTCATTGCATTCCACATTCTATTCCATTCCACAATCCATTCCATTTCATTACATTCTACATTGTATTCCATTCCATATTTAACTGCATTCCATTCCACATTCCATTGAACTCCATTCTATTCCATTCCAGTTTCTATTCCATTCCACATTTCACTGCATTACATTCCACATTCCCTTCAATTCCATTCCATTCCATTCCACATTGCATTCCATTCAATTCCACATTCCATTCTACATTCCACTCCATTCCTTTCCTCATTCTATTCCACATTCCATTCCACTTTCCTTTCCATTGCACATTAGACTCCATTCCACATCCCATTCCATTCCACACCATTCCCTTCGTTTCCATTCCAGTCCATTCCACATTCCATTTCATTTATTCCATATTGCATTCCATTACTTTCCACATTGCATTCCATTACTTTCCACATTGCATTCCATTCCTTTCTATTCCACATTCAATTCCATTCCATTCCACATTCAATTCCATTCCATTCCACATTCAATTCCATTGCCTTCCATTCCATTCAATACTACATTCCATTCCATTCCACATTCCTTTCCATTCCATTCAATTCCATTCCACATTCCATTCCTTTCCATTCCATTCCTTTCCACGTTCCCTTCCATGTTCCATTCCACATTCCATTCCATTCAATTCCATTCCATTTCACGTTCAATTCCATTGCATTCCATGTTCCATTCCATTCCATTCCACATTCAGTTCCATTCCACTTTCCATCCACACTCCATTGCATTCCATTCCACATTCCATTCCACACCATTCCACATTCCATTCCATTCCACATTCCATTCCATTCCACATTCCATTCCATTCCACATTCCATTCCATTCCACATTCCATACCATTCCTTTCCACATTCGTTTCCATTCCATTCCACTCCATTCCATATTCCATACCATTCCCTTCCATTCCACACACCATTCCTTTCCATTCCACATTCCGTTGAATTTCATGCCACATTCCATTCCATTCCATTCCACACTCCATTCCACATTCCATTCCATTCCATTCTGCATTCCATTCCATTCATTTCCACATTTCATTCCTTTCCATTCCACATTACATTCCGTATTCCATTCCACGTTCCATTCCAAATTCCATTCCACTTTCCATTCCACGTTCCATTCCATTCCATTCCATTTTCCATTCCACATTCCATTCCACATTGCATTCCACATTCCATTCCATGTTCCATTCCATTCCATTGCATATTCCATTCCACATTCCAATCCACCACATTCCACATTCCATTTCACGTTCCATTGCACATTGCATTCCATTCCATTGCACATTCCGTTCCACATTCCATTCCACATTATATTCCATTGCATTCTATATTCTGTTGCATTCCATTCCACATTACAATACATTCCATTCCATTCCATTCCACTTTCCATTCCATTCCATTCCACAATCCATTCCTTTCCATTCCACATTACATCTCTTTCCATTCCATATTCCATTCCATTCCACTCCACATTCCATTCCACATTCCATTGTCATTCCGTTGCATTTCATTCCACATTCCATTCCATATTCCATGGCATTCCAATTCACATGCCATTCCACATTCCATTGCATTCGATTCCATTGCATTCCACATTCCATTCGACATTCCTTTCCACAGTCCATTCCGTAGTCCATTCCATTCCATTCCACATTCCATTCCATTCCAATCCACATTCCATTCCGCATTTCATTCCATTCTATTCCACATTCCTTTCCATTCCATTAAATTCCATTCCATTCCCTTCCACATTCCATACCCCTTTCCATTAAATTCTATTCCACATTCCATTCCACTTTCCATTCTATTCCAATCTCCATTTCATTCCACATTTCATTCCATTCCTTTCCACATGCCATTCCGCATACCATAACACATTCCATTCCATTCCATTCCACATTCTATTCCACATTCCAGTCCACATTCCATTCCATCCCATTCCACATTCCATTCCGCATTCCATTCCATTCCTTTCCAGATTCTATTCCATATTGCATTCCACATTCCATTCCATTCCATTCAGCATTCCATACCATTGTATTCCACTTTCCATTCCACTTCTTTCCACATTCAATTTCACATTTCATTGCATTCCAGTCCACATTCCGTTCCACATTCCATTCTAATCCATTCCACATTCCATTCCACATTCAACTCCATTCCATTCCACTTTCCATTCCACATTCCATTCAATTCCATTCCACATTCCATTCCACATGCCAATCCACTTTCCCTTCCACATTCCATTCCATTACATTCCACTTTAGTTTCCACAATTCATTCCGTTCCATTCCACAATCTATTCCACATTCCATTCCACATTCCATTCTATTCCATTCCCTTTCCATTCCATTGCATTCCACATTCAATTGCATTCCATTCCACATTCCATTCCACAATCCTTTCCACATTGCATTCCACAATCCCTTCCACATTCCATTCCATTCCATTGCACATTCCACTCCAAATTCCATTCCATTGCATTCCACATTACATTCCACATTCCATTCCACATACCCTTCCACATTCCATTCCATTCCATTCACATTCCATTCCACATTCCATTCCATTCCATTCCACATTACCTTCCACATTCCCTTCCTAAGTCCCTTTGACATTCCATTCCATTCCATTCCACATTCCATTCCACATTCCAATCCATTCCATTCCACATTCCATTGCACATTTGATTACATTCCTTTCCACATTCCATTCCGTTCCATTCCACATTCCATTCCGTATTCCATTCCACGTTCCATTCTATTCCTTTCCATCTTCCATTCCACCTTCCATTCCATGTTCCATTCCACGTTCCATACCATTCCATTACAGCGGCCATTCCACCTTCCATTCCACATTCCATTCCCTTCCATTCCATTCCATTCCAGTCCACTTTCCATTCCACTCCATTCCACATTCCTTTCTATTCCATTCCACGTTAGATTCCTCATACCATTCCACATTCCTTTACATTCCTATCCACATTCCATTCCATTCCATTCCACTTTCCATTTCATTCCATTCCACGTTGCGTTTCATTCAATTTTAAATTCCATTCTGCTTTATATTTCAAATTCCATTCCACTCCATTCCACTGCATTCCACTATCCATTCCATTCCATTCCACATTCCATTCCATTCCAGATTCCATTCCATTCCTTTCCACATTTAATTCCATTCCATTCCATTCCACATTCCATTTCATTCCATTCCACATTCCATTCCACCTTCCATTACATTAAATTCAATTCCATATTCCTTTTCAATCCATTCCACTTTCCATTCCGCATTCCATTCCATTCCATTCTACATTCCATTCCACCTTCCATTCCATTCCATTCCACATTCCATTCCATTCCATTAAACCTTCCATTGTAAACCAGTCCGCATTCTGTTAAATTCCATTCCACATTCTATTCCATTCCTTTCCATTCCATTGTATTCCACAATCAATTCCTTTCGATTCTATTCCATATTCCATTCCATTCCACTACACGATCCATTCCATTCCATTCCACATTCCATTCCACGTTCCACTCCACGATCCATTCCATTCCATTCCGTATTCCATTCCACTTTCCACTCCACGATGCACTGCATTCCATTCCACATTCCATTATATTCCATTCCACATTGATTTCCACTTTCGGTTCCACGTTTCATTTCATGTTCCATTGCATTTCATTCCACATTCCATTCCACATTCCATTCCAAATTCCATTCCACATTCCATTCCATTCCATTCCATTCCATTAAACATTCCTTTCAATTCCATTCCACATTCTACGTTCTATTCCACATTTCATTCCATTCCATTTCACCTTCAATTCCGCATACCATTCCACATTCCATTCATCGTTGCCTTCCACATTCCATTCCATATTCCATTTCGTTCCATTCCCCTTTCCATTCCACATTCCATTCCACATTCCTTTCGATATTCCAATCCATTACATTCCACATTCCTTTGCACATTCCATTCCATTCCGTATTCCATTCCACATTCCATTCCATTCCATGCCGCATTCCATTCCATTCAATTGCACATTAAATTCCACATTCCATTCCCTTCCATTCAACATTCCCTTCCATTCGATTCCATTCCATACCGTATTCATTCCATTGCACATTCCATTCCATTCCATTCCACATTCCTTTCCACATTCCATTCCATTCCTTTCCACATTCCATTTCATTCCATTCCTTTCCATTCGATTCCATATTCCCCTCCACGTTCCATTCCACATTCCATTTAATTCCATTCCACATTCCTTTCCACATTCCATTCCATTCCGTTACATATTCCATTTCAATCCATTGCACATTCTATCCTCTGTCCATTCCATTCCATTCCAAATTCCGTAACACATTCCACTCTTTTCCATTCCACATTCCATTCCATTCCATTCCATTCCACATTCCATCCTCTGTCCATTCCATTCCTTTCCACATTTCCTACCTCATTCCGTTCCATTCCATTCCACCTTGAATTACATTCCATTCCTCATTCCATTCCAGCTTCCATTCCCGTTCCACTCCACGATCCAGTCCATTGCATTCTACATTCCATACCATTCCTTTCCATTCCATTCCCGATTCCATTCAATTAACCTCCACTTTCTATTCCACATTCCATTCCATTCCATTCTACATTCTATTCTATTCTATTCCACATTCCATTCTTTACCTTTCCGCATTTCATTCCACATTCCATTCCACATTCCATTCCACATTCCGTTCATAATTGCATTCCACCTTCCTTTCCATATTCCATTTCGTTCCATTCACCTTTCCATTCCTCATTCGATTCCACATTCCTTTCGACATTCCATTACATTACATACCACATTCCTTTGCACATTCCCTTCCATTCTGCATTCCATTGCACATTCCATTCCATTCCATTCCACATTCCATTCCATTCCATTCCACCTTCCATTAAATTCCACTCCACATTCTATTCCATTTCACATTCCATTCCATTCCATTCCACATTCCATTCCATTCAATTCCACATTCCATTCCATTGCACATTCCATGACACATTCCATTCCATTCAATTGCACATTAAATTCCACATTCCAATCCCTTCCATTCCACATTCCCTTCCATTCGAATCCATTCCCTACCTCATTCATTCCATTGCACATTCCATTCCATTCCATTCCACATTCCTTTCCACATTCCAATCCATTCCTTTACACATTCCATTCCACATTCCATTCCATTGCATTCCTTTCCATCCAATTCCATATTCCACTCTACATTCCATTCCACATTCCATTTCATTCCATTCCACATTCCTTTCCACATTCCATTCCACTCCGTTACATATTCCATTCCATTTCATTGCACATTCCATCCTCTGTCCATTCCATTCCATTCCAAATTCCGTAACACATTCCATTCTATTCCATTCCACATTCCATTCCATTCCATTCCATTCCACATTCCATCCTCTGTCCATTCCGTTCCATTCCACATTCCCTACCGCATTCCTTTTCATTCCTTTCCACATTCCATTCCATTCCATTCCACATTCCATTCCACATTCCATTCCATTCCGTTCCTCATTCCATTCCAGTTTCCATTCCCGTTCCATTCCATGATCCAGTCCATTGCATTCCACATTCTATACCATTCCTTTCCATTCCATCCTGGATTCCATTCAATTAAACTCCACTTTTAGTCCACATTTCATTCCATTCCATTCTACATTCTATTCCATTCTATTCCACATTCCATTCTTTTCCTTTCCGCATTTCATTCCACATTCCATTCCACATTCCATCCCATATTCCATTTCACATTCCCTTCCACGTTCCATTCCATTCAATTCCACATTCCATTCCACATTCCAAACCACATTCCATTCCCTTCAATTCCTCATTGCATTCAATTACATTCCACATTCCATTCCACATTCCATTCCACGTGGCATTGCATTCCATTCCTCGTTTCATTCCACTTTCCATTGGATGTTCCATTCCACTTTCCATTCCCCGTTCCATTCCATTCCATTCCATTCCGCGTTGCTTACCACATTCCATTCCATTCCAGTCCACGTTACATTCCATTCCATTCCACGTTCCATTCTACGTTCCATTCCGTTCCATTCCATCCCATTCCACATTCCTTTCCACATTCCATTCCATTACATTCCATTCCATTCCATATTCCATTCCGTATTTCATTCCATTCCATTCCACATTGCATTCCAAATTCCATTCCACATTCAATTCTACATTCCATTCCACATTCCATTCCATTGCATTCCACATTCCTTTCCAAATTCCATTCCACATTGCATTCCACGTTCCATTCAACATTCCATTTCCCTTTCCATTCTATTCCTTTCCATAACACATTCTACATTGCATTCCATTCCATTCCACTTTCCATTCCACATTCCATTCCATTCCATTACACATTCCTTTCCATTCCATTCCACATTCCATTTCAAATTCAATTCAATTCCATTCCACATTCCAATCCACATTCCATTCATTCCATTCTACAATCCATTCCTTTCCTTTGTATTCCAAATTCCATTCCTTTTCCTTCCATTGCATTCCACAATACATTCCATAATCCATTCCATTCCATTCCACATTCTATTCAACATGCCATTCCATCTTCCATTCCGTTCCATTCCATTCCACATTCCATTCCATTCCACATTCCATTCCTCTTTCCATTCCATTCGATTCCACGTTCCATTCCACAGTCCATTCCATTCCATTCCACGTTCCATTCCATTCCGCATTCCATTGCACATACCATTCCATTCCTTTCCACATTCCATTCCACGTTCCATTCCTGATTCCATTCCACATTCTATTCCACTTTCCATTCCAGACTCCATTCCACATTCCATTCCATTTCATTTCACATTCCATTCCATTCCATTCCACATTCCATTCCCCATTTCTTTCCATTCCATTCCACATTCCATTCCACGTTCACTTCCATTCCCTTACATTCCATTATACATTCCATTCCATTCCAAATTCCATTCCATTCCATTCCACATTCCATTCCACAATCCACTCCGATCCATTCCAGATTCCATTCCACTCCACCTTCCATTCATTTCCATTCTAAATTCCATTCCACATTCCAATCCATACCATTCCACATTCCATTGCAGTTTCCATTACATTTCATTCCACATTTCATTACATTCCTTTCCTCTTTCCATTCCATTCCATTTCACATACCATTCCATTCCACGTTTCCTTTAACTCCCTTTAATTCCATTAAACTCCATTCCACACTCCATTCCATTGCTTTCCATTCCAGATTCCGTTCAATTCCACATTCCATTCCACATTCCATTCCATTCCATTCCATTCAATTCCTTTCCGTTCCAGATTCCATTCCATTCCATTCCTCATTCCATTACATTCCACTCCCCATTCCATTCCATACCACGTTCCACTTAACTGCTTTCAATTCCACTATATTCCATTCCACACTCCATTCCATTCCTTTCCCTTCCACATTCCGTTCCATTCCACATTCCATTCCACATTCCATTCCATGTTCCATTCCATTCCATTCCATTCCGTTCCCTTCCTTTCCATTCCGTATTCCATTCCATTCCATTCCACATTGCATTCCATTCCACTTTCCAATCCATTCCATTCCATTCCATTCCACATTCCATTCCCCCTTCTATTTCATTCCATTCCACATTGCATTCCACATTCCATTCCACATTCCATTCCACATTCTAGTCCACGTTCCATTACACCTTCCATTCCACAGTCCATTACGTTCAATTCCACACACAATTCCACCTTCCATTCCATTCCGTTCAACATTCCGTTCCTCGTTCCATTCTGTTGCACATTCCATTCCACTTTCCCTTCCATTCCATTCCACTTTGCATTCCATTCCACATTCCATTCCTTTGCATTCCGTTTCACAGTCCATTCCACATTCCATTCCATTCCAATCCACATTCCATTCCATTCCACATTCCATTGCATTCCAGTTCATAGCACGGTCCATTGCGTTCCATATTCCATTCAATTCCATTCCATTCCACGTTCCATTCAATTCCATTCCACATTCCATTCCATTGCATTGCACGTTCCATTCCATTCCAAATTCCATTACATTCCATTTAATTCCAACTTCCATTCCATTCCATTCCATGTTCCTTTGAATTCCATTCCATTTTCCATTCCATTCCATTCCATGTTCTATTC
Source organism: Pongo pygmaeus (assembly GCF_028885625.2). Classification (NCBI taxonomy): domain Eukaryota; kingdom Metazoa; phylum Chordata; class Mammalia; order Primates; family Hominidae; genus Pongo; species Pongo pygmaeus. Next base: position 5,715,556 of record NC_085931.1, read on the forward strand.
CATTCCATTTCAATTTCCTTTCCATTGCATTCCACTCCACATTCCATTCCATTCCACATTCCATTGCATTCCTTTCCACATTCCATTCCATTCCATTACGTTACATTCCACATTGCATTCCATTCCATTCCATTACACATTCCATTCATTTCTATTCCACATTCCATTCCATTTCATTTCACTTTCCTTTCCATTGCATTCCATTCCACACTCCTTTCCACATTCCATTCCATTCCATTACACATCCCATTAAATTCCATTCCACATTCAATTCCATTCCATTTCCATTCCATTCCACATACCATTCCACATTCCATTCTATTCCATTCCACATTCAATTCAACATTGCATTCCATTTCATTTCACATTCCATTACATTGCATTCCTCATTCCGTTCCATTCCATTTCCTTTCCATTCCGTTCCATGTTCTATTTAATTGCATTCCATTCCGTTCCATTCTTTTCCCAATCCTATTCCATTCCATTCCACATTCCAGTCCATTCCATTCCACATGGCAGTCCAATTTCCATTCAACATTCCATTCCACATTCCACTCCTTTCCATTCCACATTCCATTCCATTCTATTCCACTCAACATTGCATTCCACATTCCATTACATTCCATTCCACTCAACATTGCATTCCACATTCCATTAAATTCCATTCCACATTCCATTCAACATTCCATGCCACATTCCCTTCCATTCCATTCCACATTCCATTCCATTCCATTCCATGTTCCTTTCCACATTTCATACCATTCCACTCCACTTTCCATTACGTGCCATTACACATTCCATTCCATTCCATTTCATATTAAATTCCACATTCCATTGCATTCCATTTCACATTGAATTCCACATTCCATTGCATTCCATTCGATATTCCATTCCCTCCCTTTCCACGTTACATTACACATTCCATTACATTCCATTCCTAATTCCATTATATTCCATTTCACACTCCATTCCACTCCACGTTCCATTTACTTCGATTCCATTCCATTCCATTCCACATTCCATTCCGTTTCATTCAACATTCCGTTACATTCCTTTCCTCCTTCCATTCCATTCAGTTTCACATTCCATTACATTCCACTTTGAATTTAATTCCTTTCCATTCCATTCCATACCACATTCTTTTCCATTCCATTCCACACGACATTCTTTTCCATTCCATTCCACATTCCATTCCATTTCACTCCACATTCCATTCCTCTCCATACCATTCCATTCAATTCCACTTTCCATTCCATTCCACATTCATTTCCATTCCAATCCATTCCACTGCATTCGACTTTCCATTCCAATCCATTCCACATAACATTCCATTAAACTAATCATTCTATTAGCCTACATTCCACATTCCATTCCATTCAACTCCACATTACATTCCACTCCATTCCATTACATTACACATTGCATTCCATTCCATTCCATTCCATTCCATATTCCATTCCATACCCGTCCAAATTCCATTCCATTCCATTCCACATTCCATTCCATTCCATTCCATTTCACATTCCATTCCATTCCACTCCACATTACTTTACATTCCAATCCACTTTCCATTCCACATTCCATTCCACATTCCATTCCATTCCATTGCATTCCATTCACCATTCCACACCATTCCATTGCATTCCATTCATCATTCCACACCATTCCATTACACTTTCTATTTAATTCCTTTCCAAATTCCATTTCATTCCATAAAATATTCCATTCCAATCCATGCCACATTCCATTACGCATTCAACTCCATTCCATTCCACATTCCATTCCACATTCCATTCCTTTCCATTCTACATTCCATTCCATATTACATTACTTTCCATTCTACATTCCATTCCATTCCATTCCACATTCCATTCCATTCCATTCCATTCCAAATTCCATTACATTCCATTCCATTCCACATTCCATTCCATTCCATACCACATTGCATTCCACCTTAAATTCCATTCAGTACCATTCCATTCTTCAGTCCATTCCGTTCCATTCCACATTCAATTCCACATTCCATTCCACATTCCATTCCACTCCATTCCACAATCTTTTCCACATTCCATTCCAAATTCCATTCCTTTCCATTCCACATTCCATTCCATTCCATTTCACATTCCATTCCATTCCTTTCCGCATTCCTTTCCACATTCCATGCCATTCCATTCCACATTCCATTCCACATTCCATTCCAATTTCCATTCAATTCCATTCCATGTTCCATTACACACTCCATTACACATTCATTTCCACTTTCTATTCTATTCCATTCCATTCCACATTCCATTCCATTCGATTCCACTTTGCATTCCATTCTATTCCTCATTCCCTGTCTTTCCATATTTCATTCCATTCTATTCCACATTCCATTACACATTCCATTCCATTCCACATTCCTTTCTATTCCACTTTCCCTTCTTTTCCTTTCCTCAATTTCACATTACATTCCGTTGCATTCCACATTCCATTTCATTCCATTCCACATTCCATTCCACATTCCATTCCATTCCATTGTATATTCCATTCCACATTCCATTCCAATTTCCATTCCGTTCCTTTCCAACTTCGATTCCACATTCCATTCCATTCCATTCCATGTTCTATTCCACCTTCCTTTCCATTATATTTCACATTCCATTCCACATTCCATTCAGCGTTGCATTCCATTCCATTCCATCTTCCATTCCATTCCACTCCACTCCATTCCGTTGCATTACATTCCATTCCATTCTTTTCCACTTTCCATTCCATTCCATTCCACATTCGTTTATATTCTATCCCACATTACATTCTATATTCTCTTCCATTCCATTCCACGTTCAATTCCATTCCATTCCATTCCATTCCAGATTGCACTGCATTGCATTGCATTCCACGTTCCATTCAATTCCATTCCACATTCCTTTCCATTCCATTCTGTTCCATTCCATTGCAGAATGCATTCCATTCCTTGCCACTTTCCTTTCCATTTCATTGCACGTTACTTTCCTCAATCTATTCCATTTCACATTCCGTTGAATTTACCATTGCATTCCATTCCACATTCCTTTCCATTCCAATCCACATTCCATTCCATTCCATTCCATGCCGTTTCATTTCATTCCATTCCTAATTCCATTCCATTCCATTCCTCATTCCATTCCATTCCATTCCACATTCCTTTCCATTCCATTCCATTCCACATTCCTTTCCATTCCATTCTATTCCTTTCCATTCCACAATGCATTCCGTTCCATGTCACTTTCCTTTCCTTTTCATTCAACTTTCCTTTCCACATTACATTCCATTCCACATTCCATTGCATATTCCATTCCCTTGCATTCCACATTTCATGCCATTGCATACCATATTCCATTCCATTCAATTCCTTGCCATTCCATTCCATTCCATTCCTCATTCCATTCCATTGCATTCCACATTCCATTACATTGCATTCCACGTTCCATTCCACTTTCCATTGCACGTTCCTTTCCACTTTCCATTCCACATTCCATTCCATTCCAATCCTCATTCCACTCCACATTGCATTCCATTCCATTCCACTTTCCATTCCATTCCATTTCACATTCCATTACAATTTCCATTCAACAATGCATTCCATTCCATTCCCATTCCTTTCCATTCCACTCTATTCCATTCCATTCCATTCCATTCCATTCCATTCTATTCCTCTTTCCATTCCATTCCATTCCATTCCTCTTTCCATTCCATTGCATTCCATTATATCTTCCTTTCCATTCCATTCCACTTTCCGTTCCATATTCCCTTCCATTCCATTCTCATTCCATTCCATTCCATTCCATTCCATTCCACATTGAATTGCATTCCATTCCATTACACATTCCACTCGATTCCATACCACATTCTTTTCCATTCCATTCTATTCCATTCCATTCCACAATGCATTCCATTCGATGCCACTTTCCTTTCCATTTCATTCCACTTTCCCTTCCAAATTCCGTTGTATTCCACATTCCATTGCATATTCCATTCGATTCTCTTCAACATTCCATTCCATTCTAATCCACATTCCATTCCATTCGATCACATTCCATTCCATGCCATTCCATTCCATTCCATTCCTCATTAAACTCCATTCCATTCCACATTCAATTCAATTCCATTCACCGTTCCATTCCACATTCCATTCCATTCCGTTCCACACTCCATTCCACATTCCATTCCATTCCATTACACATGCCATTCCATTCCATTCCAGATTCCATTCCATTCCTTACAATTCCACTTTGCATTCCACATCCCATTCCATTCCCCATTCTTGTTCATTCCACATGGCATTCCATTCCATTCCGCAATTTCGCAATCAATTCAATTCCATTCCACTTTCCATTCCATTCCATTGCACTTTCCATTCCTTTCCTTTCCACAATCCATTACATATTCCATTCCATTACATTCCACATTCCATTTCACATTCCAGTACACATTCCCTTCCACATTCCATTCTATTCCATCCCATTCCACGTTCCATTCCATTCCTTTCCACTTTGAATTCCGTTCCATTCCACGTTGCATTCCATTCCAATCCACATTCCAATCCATTCTATTCCACATTGCATTCCTTTCCATTCCACATTCCTTTCCATTATATTGCAGATCCCGTTCCATTCCACTTTCCATTCCTTTTGATTCCTCCATTTCACATTCCATTCCATTGCATTCCACATTCCATTCCATTCCATTCCACATTCTAATCCATTACATTCCACATTCCCTTCCATATTCCATGCCATTCCATTCCACATTCCATTCCATTAAATTCCACCATCCATTCCGCACACAATTCCACATTCCATTCCACATTCCATTCCGTTCCATTCCACATTCCATTCCAGGTTCAATTCCACATTCCATTCCACGTTCCATTCCACGTTACATTCCACTTTCCATTCCATTGCATTTCACGTTCCATTCCACATTCCATTCCATTCCAAGTTACATTCCACGTTCCATTCTACGTTCCAATACATTCCATTAAACGTTGCATTCCACAATCCCTTCCACATTTCATTCCTTGCCATTCCACATTGCATTCTACATCCCACTGCGTTCCATTCTAAGTTCCATTCCACACTACATTCCCCATTCCATTCCAATACATTCCTTTCCATTCCACGTTCCATTCCACAATCCTTTCCATTTTCCATTCCACTTTCCATTACGCATTCCTTTAAAGTCCATTCCACATTCCATTCCACATTCTATTCCATTCCATTCCACACTCGATAGCACTTTCCATTCCACATTCCATTCCATTCCTTTCCACTTTCCATTTCACTTTCCATTCCACATTCCATTACACTTTCCATTCCACATTCCATTCTACTATATTCCACATTCCATTCCATTCCATTCCATTCCACTTTCCATTCCACATTCCATTGCATTCCATTCCACTTTCCATTCCACATTCCATTCCATTCCATTCCACGTTCATTTCCACACTCAATTCCGCATTCCATTCCACATTCCATTCCGTTCCAATCCACTTTCCATTCCACATTCCATTCCATTCCATTCAACTTTCCTTTCCTCATTCCAATGCACATTCCTCCCTACATTACATTCCGTTTCATTCCACATACCATTCCTCATTCTATTCTCTTCCGTTCTACATTCCATTCCTTTCCACTCCACATTCCATTCCACATTCCATTCTATTCCGTTCCACATTAAGTTCCATTCCACTGTGCATTCCATTCTGCACTCCATTCAACATTCCTTTCCACGTTACATTCCGTTCCATTCCACGTTTCAGTCCGCATTCCATTCCGCATTCCATTCCACATTTCAATCCATTACATTCCACATTCCTTTCCACATTCCATTCCGTTCCATTCCACGTTTCAGTCCGCATTCCATTCCGCATTCCATTCCACATTTCATTCCATTACATTCCACATTCCTTTCCACATTCCATTCCATTCCATTTCACATTTCATTCCAAATTTCATTCCACTTTCCATTCCACATTCCATTCCACTTTCCATTCCACTTTCCACTCCATTGCTTTCCACATTCCATCACGCATTCCATTCCATTCCATTCCATTCCACATTCCATTCCACACTGCATTCCACATTCCAGTCCATTCCATTCCGCATTCCACTCCACATTCCATTGCATTCCATTCCACTTTCCATTCTATATTCCATTCCGCATTCCATTCCAAATTCTGCAGTCCATTCCATTCCATTCCAAATTCCATTGCATTCCAATCCACATTCCATTCCACAATTCTTTCCATTCCATTCCATATTCCATTGCACATTCCATTCCACATTCTATTCCATTCCATTGCATTCCACATTCCATTGCAATTTCCATTAAATTCCACTTCACTTTACTTTCCATTCCATTCCACATTCCATTCCACTCCAATCCACATTTCATTCCACATTTCATTCCATTCCATTCCGCTTTCCTTTCCACATTGCTTTCCGTGTTCTATTCCTCATTCCATTCCATTCCATTCAATTCCACATTCCATTAAATTCCATTACAGACTCCATTCCATTTCATTCCAAGTTCCTTTCCACACTCAATTCCACATTCCATTGCGTTCCTTTCCACGTTCCATTCCACATTCCATTCCATTCCATTCCACATTGCATTCCTTTGCCTTGCACATTTCATTTGACATTCCATTCCACGTTACATTGCAGTCCATTCCACGTTGCATTCCACGTTCCCTTCCAAATTCCATTCCACTTTCCATTCCATTCCATTCAACATTACATACCACAATACATTCCATTCCATTCCACGTCCCTTTCCACATTCCATTACACTTTCCATTCCACACACCATTCCACATTTCATTCCACGTTCCTTTCCAGGTTCCATTCCAAGATCCATTCCACGTTCCTTTCCAGGTTCCATTCCAAGATCCATTCCACGTTCCATTCCAAGTTCCATTCCACGTTCCATTCCATTGCATTCCACATTCCACTCCATGATGCATTCCACATTCCATTCCACATTCCATTCTGCATTCCATTCCGTTCCATTCCACTTTGCATTCCACAATCCATTCCACTTTCCACTCCATTCCATTCCGCATTCCATTCCACATTGCATTCCATTCCATTCCATATTCTAATCGACATTCCATTCCATTCCATTCTATTTTCCAGTCAATTCCATTCCACATTCCATTCCACATTCCATTCCACCTTCCATTCCATTCCATTCCATGTTCCATTAGACATTCCATGCGAGAATCGACTCCACATTCCATTCCATTCCATTCCACATTCTATTCCACATTGCATTCCATTCCTGTCCACATTCCATTCCATATTCAATTCCATTCCATTCCTCATTCCATTCCATTCCATGCCACTTTCCATTCCATTCCATTCCGCTTTCCATTCCACGTTCCATTCCACATTCCACTCCACATTCCATTCCAGTTTCCATTTCATTCCATTCCACATTCTGTTCCACGTTCCATTCCACGTTCCATTCCATTCCACGTTCCATTCCACATTCCATTACACATTCCATTCCACATTCCATTCCATTCTATTCCATTCCACATTCCGTTCCACATTCAATTCCATTCCACTCCACCTTGCATTCCTTTCCATTCCACGTTATATTCCACTTTCAATTCTACGTTCCATTCCATTCTATTCCATTTTCCATTCCACATTCCATTCCACATTCCATTCCACATTCCATTACATTACATTCCACTTTCCATTCCATTCCATTCAATGTTCCATTCCATGTTCCATTCCATGTTCCATTCCACATTCCATTCCCCATTCTATTCTACGTTCCATTCCACGTTCCATTCCACATACAATTCCATTCCATTCCACATTCAATTCCATTCCATTCCACAAACGTTTCCAGATTCCATTCTACGTTGTATTTCACATTCCTTTCCACGTTCCGTTCCACTTTCCATTCCAAGTTCCATTTCATGTTCCATTTCATTACATTCCACGTTCCATTGCACATTCTGTTCCTTTCCTTTCCAGTTTCTATTCCATATTCCATTCCACATTCCATTCCACATTCATTTACATTCCATTCCACATTCCATTCCACATTCCTTTCCACATTGTCTTCCATTCCATTCCACATTCCATTCCACATCACATTAAAATCCATTTAACGTTCCATTTCACTTTCCATTCCACAGTCCGTTCCACATTCGATTCCACGTTCCATTCCATTCCATTCCACATTACACTCCACTTTCCATTCCTTTTCATTCCACCTTCCATTCCATATCCCATTCCACATTCCATTCCACATTCCATTACACATTCCATTTCACATTACATTCCATATTCCATTCCACATTCCATTCCACATTCCATTCCACATTCCATTCCACATTCCATTTCACATTACATTCCATATTCCATTTCTCATTCCATTCCTTTCAATTCTACTCCATTCCACATTCCATTCCATTCCATTCCATTCCATTGTAGATTCTCTCCATTCCATTCCGCATTCCATTCCATTCCATTCCTCATTCCTTTCCACATTCCATTCCACATTCCATACCATTCCATTCCACTTTCCTTTCCATTCCATTCCACGTTCCATTCTATTCCATTCCACATTCCATTCCACATTCCGTTTCACATTCCATTCCACATTCCATTCCTATCCATTCCACAATCCACTCCACATTACATTCCCTTCCATTCCAATCCATTCCACTATCCATTCCACATTCCTTTCCATTCCATTCCACATTCCATTCCATTTCATTCCACTCCTCATTCCATTTCATTCCATTCTGCATTCCATTCCATTCCATTCCATTCCATTCCATTCCATTCCATTCCATTCCATTCCTCATTCCATTCCATTCCGTTTCATTCCATATTCCATTCCTTTCAATTCCACATTCCATTCCATTCCATTCCGAATTCCATTCTATTCCATTCCGAATTCCATTTCATTCCATTCTGCACTCCATTCCATTCCACTCCATTCCATTCCATTCCATTCCGCATTGCATTCCATTGCAGTCCTTTCCACTTTCCATTCCATTTCATTCCATATTCCATTCCATTCCATTCCACAATCCTTTCCACATTCCATTCAATTCCATTCCACATTCCATTCTGTTCCATTCCGTTCCACTCCTCTACAAATTCCATTCCACATTCCATTCCATTCCACACCACATTCCATTCCATTCCATTCTATTCCACTCCACGTTCCATTCCACGTTCCTTTCCACGATTCTTTGCATTGAATCACACGTTCCATTCCATTCCGTTCCACATTCGATTCCATTCATTTCCACATTCCTTTCCATTCCCTTTCATTCCATATTCCATTCCATTCCATTCCACATTTCATTCCATTCCATTCCTTTCCATATTCCATTCATTTCCTTTCCACTTTCCAATCCATTCCATTCCACATTTAATTCCAATATATTTCACATTCCATTCCATTGCATTCCACATTCATTTCCATTCCATTCCACATTGCATTCCAAGCATTCCACATTCCATTCGATTCCATTCCACATTGCATTCCACATTCCATTCCATATTCCATTCATTTACATTTCATTTTCTTTTCCATTGCTTACCATATTCCATTCCATTCCATTCCACATTGTATTCTTTTCCATTTCACATTCCTTTTTATATTCCATTCCATTCCATTCTGCATTCCATTCCATTGCATTACGTTAAAATTCACATTCCATTCCACATTGCATTCCATTCCATTCCACATTCCATTCCATTCCATTCCACCTTCCATTCAATTCCATTCCACATTCCATTCCATTCCATTCCACATTCCATTCAATTCCATTCCATTCCAACTTGAATTCCATTCCACTTTTCGTTACATTCCTTTTCACATTCAATTATATTCCATTCCTCTTTTGCATTCCATTCCATTCCATTCCACATTGTATTCCACTCCATTCTATACCAAATTCCATTCCGTTCCATGCCAAATTGCAGTCTATTCTATTACTCATTGCATTCCACTCCATTCCATTCCACATTCTTTCCATTCCAATGAATTCCATTCCACATTCCGTTCCACATTCCATTCCACCAAATTCCACATTCTTTCCATTCCACATTCCATTCCATTCCATTCCATTCCATATTCCATTCTGTTCCATTCCATTGCATTCCATTCCACACTCCATTTCACATTCGATTCCATTCCATTCCACATTCCATTCCATTACATTCCACATTCCGTTCCTTTTCACTCTCCATTATATTCCACATTCCATTCCATTCCTTTCCATTCAGTTCCAAATTCCATTCAACATTCCATGCTATTCCATTTCAAATTTCATTCCATTCCACTCCACATTCAATTCCTTTCCTTTGAACTTTCCATTCCATTCCATTCCATTCCATATTCCACTCAATTCCATTCCAAATTTCATTCCATTCCATTCCATTCCATTCCACAATCCATTCCACATTCCTTTTCAGTCCATTCCACATTGCATTCCTTTCCATTCCATACCACATTTCATTCCATACCACTCCATTCCACGTTCCATTCCATTGCATTCCGCATTCCATTCCATATTCCATTCCCTTTTATTTCATATTCCTTTCCATTGTTTTCCATATTCCATTCCAATCCATTCCCCATTGCATTTCATTGCATTACGCATTCCATTCCATTCCACTCCACATTCCATTTCATTCCATTCCACATTGCATTCCTTTCCATTCCATTCCACATTTCATTCCATTCCATTCCATTCTATTCAACTTTCCGTTCCCATTCATTCTACATTCCGTTCAATTACATTCGACATTGCATTCCCATTCCATTCCATTCCATCCCAGATTCCATGACACGTCCCATTCCATTCCATTCCGCATTCAATTCCATGTCCGGTTCCATTCCATTCCACCTTCCATTCCACGTTCAATTCCAAGTTCCATTCGACGTTCCTTTCCACTTTCCATTCCACATTCCATTCCATTGCATTCCAGGTTCCATATCATTCCACTCCATTCCATTCCACAATCCATTCCATTCCATTGCACATTCCACTCACATTCCATTCCACATTCCACTCCGTTCCATTCCACATTCCATTCAACACTCCATTCCACATTTCATTGCTCCTGACATTCCATTCCATCCACATTCCATTACGCACTGCATTACAAATTGCAATCCACATTCCATTCCGTTCCATTCCACATTCCATTCCACACTCCATTCCACATTCTATTCCACATTCCATTCCACACTCCATTCCAGATTCCATTCCACATTCCATTCCGTTTCATTCCGCATTCCATTCCACATTCCATTCCATTCTATTCCGCATTCCATTCCATTCCATTCTGCATTCCTTTGCATTCAATTACGTTCCAATCCATTCCACATTGCATTCCATTCCATTCCGTTCCACTTTCCTTTCCATTCCATTGCAAATTCCATTCCATTTCATTCCATTCCGTTTCACATTCCATTCCACATTCCATTCCTATCCGTTCCAGAATCCACTCCACATTACACTCCCTTCCATTCCTCTCCATTCCACAATCCATTCCTCATTCCATTCCATTCCATTCCGAATTCCATTCCATTCCATTCCATTCCTCATTCCATTTCATTCCATTCTGCATTCCATTCCATTCAATTCCATTCCATTCCATTCCTCATTCCATTCCATTCCATTCCATTCCACATTCCATTCCTTTCAATTCCACATTCCATTCCATTCCATTTCGAATTCCATTCTATTCCATTCCTCATTCCATTACATTCCATTCTGCACTCCATTCCATTCCACTCCATTCCATTCCATTCCATTCCGCATTGCATTCCATTGCATTCCTTTCCACATTCCATTCCATTCCATTCCATATTCCATTCCATTCCTTTCCACAGTCTTTTCCACATTCCATTCAATTCCATTCCACATTCTATTCCGTTCCTTTCCATTCCATTCCACATTGCATTCCATTCCATTCCACTTTACATTCCATTCCACATTCCATTCCATTCCATTCCACTCCTCTCCAAATTCCATTCCACATTCCATTCCATTCCATACCACATTCCATTCCATTCCATTCCATTCTATTCCATTCCAATTTCCAGTCCACGTTCCATTCCACGATTCTTTCCATTGAATCACACGTTCCATTCCATTCCGTTCCACATTCGATTCCATTCATTTCCACATTCCTTTCCATTCCCTTTCATTCCATATTCCATTCCATTCCATTCCACATTTCATTGCATTCCATTCCTTTCCATATTCCATTCATTTCCTTTCCACTTTCCATTCCATTCCATTCCACATTTCATTCCATTATATTCCACATTCCCTTCCATTCCATTCCACATTCATTTCCATTACATTCCACATTGCATTCCATTGCATTCCACATTCCATTCGATTCCATTCCACATTGCATTCCACGTTCCATTCCATATTCCATTCATTTACATTTCATTTTCTTTTCTATTGCTTTCCATATTCCATTCCATTCCGTTCCACATTGTATTCCTTTCCATTCCACATTCGTTTTCATATTCCATTCCATTCCATTCCGCATTCCATTCCATTGCTTTCCATTACAATTCACATTCCATTCCACATTCCATTCAATTCCATTCCACATTCCATTCCATTCCATTCCACATTCCATTCAATTCCATTCCACATTCCATTCCATTCCATTACACATTGCATTCAATTCCATTCCATTCCAACTTGAATTCCATTCCACGTTCCGTTACTTTCCTTTTCACATTCAATTATATTCCATTCCACTTTTGCATTCCATTCCATTCCATTCCACATTGCATTCCACTCCATTCTATACCGCATTCCATTCCATTCCATGCCAAATTGCAGTCCATTCCATTACTGATTGCATTTCATTCCATTCCATTCCACATTCTTTCCATTCCAATGAATTCCATTCCACATTCCATTCCACATTCCATTCCATCCAATTCCACATTCATTTCCATTCCACATTCCATTCCATTCCATACCATTCCATACTCCATTCTCTTCCATTCCACTTTGCATTCCATTCCATTCCATTCCACATTGCATTCCATTCCATTGCATTCCATTCCACACTCCATTTCACATTCAATTCCATTCCATTCCACATTCCATTCCATTCCATTCCACATTCTGTTCCATTTCAATCTCCATTATATTCCACATTCCATTCCATTCCTTTCCATTCAATTCCAAATTCCATTCAACATTCCATGCTATTCCGTTTCAAATTTCATTCCATTCCACTCCACATTCAATTCCATTCCAATCCACTTTCCATTCTATTACATTCCATTCCATATTCCACTCACTTCCATTCCAAATTCCATTCCATTCCATTCCATTCCATTCCACTATCCATTCCAAATTCCTTTTCAGTCCATCCCACATTGCATTCCTTTCCTTCCATACCACATTTCATTCCATACCATTCCATTCAACGTTCCATTCCATTGCATTCTGCATTCGATTCCATATTCGATTCCCTTTTATTTCAGATTCCTTTCCATTGCTTTCCATATTCCATTCCATACCATTCCACATTGCATTCCATTGCATTACACATTCCATTCCATTCCACTCCACATTCCATTTCATTCCATTCCACATTGCATTCCTTTCCATTTCATTCCACATTCCATTCCATTCCATTCCATTCCACATTGCATTCTATTCCATTCCACATTCCAGTCCATTCCACATGCCGTTCCATTCCATCCCATTCCATTCCAAATTCCATTCCACTTTCCATTGCATTCCACACCGCATTCCTTTCCTTTCCATTCCATTCCATTCCACGTTCCATTCCACGTTCCATTCCACGCTCAATTCAATTCCATTCCACTTTCCATTCCATGAGCAATTCCACGTTCCATTCCTCGATTCTTTCCTTTGAATTCCACATTCCATTCCATTCCATTGTACATTCCATTCCATTCCATTCCATTCTATTCCTTATTCCATTCCATCCCATTCCATTCTATTCCTTATTCCATTCGATCCCATTCCATTCCACATTCCATTGTATTTCATTCGTTTCCACATTCCATTCCATTCCATTCCACACTGCATTCCATTCCATTCCATTCCATATTCCATTTCATTCCATTCTACATTCAATTCCATTCAATTCCACATTTCATTCCTTTCCGTATCTCATTCCATTTCATATTCCAATCCATTCCATTGCACATTCTATTCCATTGCATTCCATTCCATTCCACATTCCATTCCATTCCTTTCCATTCCACATTCCATTCCATTCCATTCCATTCCACATTCCACTCCATTCCATTCCACATTCCTTTCCACATTCCATTCCATTCCATTCCACATTCCCTTCCACACTAAATTCCACATTCCATTCCACATTCCATTGCATTGCATTCCACATTCCATTGCATTCCACATTCCATTGCATTGCATTCCACATTCCATTACACTATCCTTTCCACGTTCCATTTCATTGCATTCCGCATTCTATTAATTTCCACTCCACATTCCATTCCATTCCATTGTATTCCACTTTCCATTCCATTCCGCATTCCATTCCATTCCATTCCATTCCATTCCGTTCCACATTTCATTCCATTCCATTCCACATTCCGTTCCATTCCACATTCCATTACATATTCCAATCCGTTCTATACCACATTCTGTTCAACATTCCATTCCATTCCTTTCCACATTCCATTCCACAGTCCATTCCATTTCATTCCACATTACATTCCACATTCCATTCCATTCCATTCCACTTTCCTTCCACATTACATTCTACGATCCATTCCATTCAATTCCATGTTCCATTCCATTCCGTTTCACATTCCATTGCACATTACCTTGAACATTCCATTCCATTCCATTCCATTCCACATTCTATTCCATTCCATTCCACATTCCATTCCATTCCATTCCTTTCCATTCCACGTTCCATAACTTTCAATTTCACATTCTGTACCATTCCATTCCATTCCATATTCCATTCTTTCAATTCCACATTCCATCCCATTCCGTTCCACATTCCATTGCATTGCATTCCATTCCACATTCCATTCCACATTCCTTTCCCTTCCATTCCACATTCCATTCCATTCCATTCCATTCCAGGTTTCATTCTACGTTGCATTCCACGTTGCCTTCCACTTTCCTTTCAACGTTCCATTGCACTTTCCGTTCCATACAATTACACCTTCCATTCCACATTCCATTGCATTCCATTACACTTTCCATTCCATATTCCATTCCACATTACATTCCATTCCATTACACATTGCATTCCACATTCCATTCCACATTCCGCTCCATTCCATTGCATTCCACATTCCATTCCACTTTCCATTCAATTGCATTACACATTCCATTCTACATTCAATTTCATTCCATTCCACATTAAATTCCATTCCATTCCATGTTCCATTGCATTCCTTTGCATTCCACTTTACATTCCTTTCCATTCCACATTCCATTGAATTTCATTCCACATTCCATTCCATTCGATTCCACATTCCATTCCTTTCCTTTCCACATTCCTTTGAATTTCATTCCACATTGCATTCCATTCCATTCCACATTCCATTCCACATTACATTCCACGGTCCAATTCATGTTCAATTCCATTCCATTGCACATTCCATTCCAGAATCCATTCCACGGTCCAATTCATGTTCAATTCCATTCCATTGCACATTCCATTCCAGAATCCATTCCATTCCATTCCTTATTCCACACCATTCCATTCCATTTCATTTTCCTTTCCATTCCCTTCCAGATTCTATTCCACATTCCATTCCATTGTACATTCCACTCCACATTCCATTCCATTCGATTTCACATTCCATTCCTTTCCGTTCCACATTCCATTGAATTTCATTCCACATTGCATTCCATTACAATCCACATTCCATTGCATTCCATTCCACGTTCGTTTCCATTCCAGTCCACATTCCATTCCACGTTCCATTTCACGTTCCATTCCATGTTCCTTTGCACATTCCATTTCACATTCCTTTCCACTTTCCTTTCCATGTTCCATTCCATTCCATTCATCATTCCGTTACACATTCCTTTCCATTCTATTCCACTTTCCATTCCAATACATTTCACATTCCATTCCACATTCCATTCAATATTTCCTTCCATTCCATTCGACATTCCATTCCATTCCACTCCAGTCCAGTACATTCCATTCCATTCCATTCCATTCCACTTTCCATTCCAATCCTTTCAATTTCACATTCCTTTCCTTTCCATTCAACTTTACATTCCATATTCCCTTCCATTCCTTTCCACATTCAATTCCATTTGACTCCATTCCATTCCACACTGCATTGCATTCCATTCCATTCAACATTCCATTTGATTCCATTCAACATTCCATTTGATTCCATTCCACATTCGTTCCATTCCATTCTATCCCATTCCATTCCACAATGTATACCTTTCAATGCCACTTTCCTTTCCATTTCATTACATGTTCCATTCCACATTCCATTCCATTCCACATTCCTTTGCATATTCCATTCCATTCCATTCAACATTCCATTCCATTCCAATCCACATTCCATTCCATTCAATTCTAATCCACATTCCATTCCATTAAATTCTAATCCACATTCCATTCCATTCCATTCCATCCCATTCCATTAAATTGCATTCCTCATTCCATTCCATTCCATTCCTTTCTACATTCCATTCCATTCCATGTTCCATTCCACTTTCCATTTCATTCCATTTCACTTTCTTTTCCGCATACCCTTCCATTCTATTCCACATTCCATTCCACATTCAATTGCTTTCCATTCCATTACACTTTCCATTCCTTTCCATTCTAGATTCCATTCCATTTCGTACGATTCCACATTCCATTCCACATCCCATTCCATTACCCATTCCTCTCCATTCCACATTCCATTCCTTTCCTTTACTCCATTTTGCATTCCTTTCCATTCCATTCCACATTCCATCCCTTTCCATTGCACATTCCATTCCATTCCTTTCCACATTCCATTACACATTCCATTCCATTACATTCCACATTCCATTCCATATTCCATTCCATTCCATTCCACATTTCATTACACAATCCATTCCACATTCCATTCTATTCCATTCCATTCCAAATTCCATTCCATTCCATTCCACACTGCATTCCATTCCACTCCATGTTCCATTCCGTTCCCTTCCACATTGCAGTCCATTCCATTCCATATTCCATTACACATTCCGTTCCATTCCATTACACATTCCGTTCCATTCCACTTTCCTTTCCTTTCCATTCCTCCATTCCACATTCCATTCCATTCCACATTCGATTCCATTCCATTCCACGTTCGATTCCATTCCAGTCCATATTCCATTCCATGTTGCATTCCACATTCCATTCCATTCCATTTCACATTCCATTACATTGTATAACATTCCAATCCACATTCCTTTCCCCTTTCCATTAAATTCTATTCCACATTCCGTTCCATATTCCGGTCCATTCCATTCCACATTGCATTCCATTCCAGTCCACATTTGATTCCACATTTCATTCAATTCCATTCCACAGTACATTCCACATTCCATTTGATTGCATTCCGCATTCCCTCCATATTCCATTCCATGTTCCATTCTGCGTTCCATTCCACTTTCCATTCCATTGCATTCCATGTTCCATTGCATTCCTTTCCGCGTTTCTTTTCATTCCATTTCACATTCCATTCCACGTTCCGTTTCACTTTCCACTCCATTCCATTCCATTGAATTGCACATTCCATTCCATTCCAATCCACATTCCATTGCACCTTCCATTCCGTGTTCCATTCCACTTTTCAATGGACATTCCAATCCATTCCATTCCACCTTCTATTCCATATTCCATTTCACATTCCATCCCACATTCCATTCCACAATCCTTTCACCATTCCATTTCACATTGCATTCCATTCCATTCCACTTTCCATTCCTCATTCCATTTCATTCCATTCTACGTTCCATTCCATTCCGCTCCACATTCCATTCAACATTCCATTCCATTCCATTCCACATTCCATTCTATTCCATTCCACACTCCATTCGACATTCCATTCCGTTCCATTCCACAGTCCTTTCCACATTTCATTCCACATTCCATTCCATATTCCATTCCGTTCCATTCCTCATTCCATTGCTTTCCATTACACATTCCTTTCCACATTCTACTCTATGACATTTCATGTTCCTTTAAATTCTCTTACACATTACATTAAACATTCTATTCCACATTCCATTCCACTTTCCATTCCATTCCATTCCAAGATCCTTTCCACATTCCATTCCATTCCATTCCACATTGCATTCCACATTCCATTGCATTCCATTCCACATTCCATTCCGTTGAATTCCACGTTCCCTTTTACGTTCCATTACTTTCCATACCACTTTCATTTCCACATTCCTTTCCACATTCCATTCCACATTACATTCCTTTCCATTCCACATCCCATTCCACATTCCATTCCACATTCCATTCCATTCCATTCCACATTTCATTACACATTCTATTCTATTCCATTCCACATTGCATTCCACCTTCCATTCAATTCCATTCCACTTTCCATTCCATTCAATTCCACATTCCATTCCACATTCCATTTCACATTCCATTCCATTCCATTCCACGTTTCATTCCACATTCTATTCCATTCCCTTCCACATTCCATTCCACCTTCCGTTCCATTCCATTCCACTTTCCATTCCATTCAATTCCACATTCCACTCGACATTCCATTTCACATACTATTGAATTCCATTCCACTTTCCATTCCTTTCCCTTCCACATTCCATTCCTTTCCACATTTCATTCCACATTACATTCCATTTTCCATTCCATTCCATTCCACGTTCCGTTCCACATTCCATTACATGTTCTACTCCATTCCATTCCACTTTCCATTCCACAATCCATTCCATTCCATTTCATATTCCCTTCCACATTCCATTCCACATTCAATTAGACTTTCCATTGCGTTCCATTACACATTGCATTCCACACTCCATTCGACATTCCATTCCACAGTCCATTCCACATTCCAATCCACATTTCATTCCACATTCAATTCCATTCCATTCCACATTCCATTCCGCATTCCATGCCACATTCCATTCCACATTACATTCCGCACGACTTTCCACATTCCATTCTACATTCCAGTCTCATTCCCTTGCATTTCATTCTGCATTCCATTCCACATTCCATTCCATTCCATTCCTCATTTCATTCCACATTCTATTCTATTCCATTCCACATTCCATTCCACGTTCCTTTCCACATTCCATTCCACGTTCCATTCCACATTCCATTCCGCATTCTATTCCATGTTCCATTCCATTCTATTCCATATTCCTTACCATTGCATTCCTTTCCATTCCGCATTCCATTCCATTCCAGTCCACATTCTACTCCTCATTCCACTCCATTCCATTCCTCATTGCATGCCACCTTCCAATCCATTCCATTCCGCTTTCCATTCCACGATCCATTCCACATTCCACTGCACATTCCATTCCATTCCATTCAATGTTGCACTCCACGTTCCATTTCATTCCATTCCATGTTCCATTCCACATTCCGTTTCACATTCCATTCCACTTTACATTCCATGTTCTTTTCCACGTTTCATTACAAGTTCCATTTGACGTTGCATTCTATTCCATTCCGCGTTCCATTCCACATTACTTTTCATTCCATAACACTTTCCATTACACTTTCCAATCCACATTCCATTACGTTTGATTCCACATTCCATTGCACATTCCATTTCACATTCCATTCCACATAACATTCTGCACTCCATTCCACATTCCATTCCACATTCCAGTGTCATTCCATTGCATTTCATTCTGCATTCCATTCCACATTCCTTTGCATTCCAATTTACATGCCATTTCACATTCTATTCCCCGTTCCATTCCATTATATTGCACTTTCTATTCCACATTCTATTCCGCAGTCCATTCCATTCCATGCCACATTTCATTCCATTCCATTCCACATTCCATTCCACGTTGCATTCCACATTCAATTCCATTCCATTCCACATTCCTTTACATTCTATTAAATTGCATTCCACATTCCTTTCCACTTTCCATTAAATTCTATTCCACATTCTTTTCCACATTCTGGTCCATTCCGTTCCTCATTGCATTCCATTCCAATGCACATTTCATTCCACATTTCATTCAATTCCATTCCACATTGCATTCCACATTCCATTCCACATTCCCTTCCACATTCCATCCCATTCCATTCCACCTTCCATTCCATTCCATTCCACATTCCATTCCACCTTCCATTCCATTCCATTCCACATTCCATTCCATTCCATTGCATTCCATTCCATGTTCTATTCCGCATTCCATTCCATTCCATTCCACGTTCCATTCCACTTTCCATTCCACATTCCATTCCTTTCCATTCCACTTTCCATTAAACATTCAATTCCACATTACATTCCACATTCCATTGCATTCCATTCCATTCTGCATTCCATTTCATTGCATTCTACACTCTATTCCTCATTGCATTCCATTCCATTTCACATTCAATTCCACATTCCTTTCCAATCCATTCCACATTCCATTCCATTGCACATTCCTTTCATTTCCATTCTACATTCGATTCCACATTCCATTCCACGTTGCATTCTACATTCCATTCCACGTTCCATTCCACTATCCATTCCATTCCATTCCACCTTCCATTCCATGTTCCTTTCCACATTCCATTCCACATTACATTCCAAGTTCCATTCCATTCCATTCCATATTCCTTACCATTCCATTGCACTTTCTTCTCCGCATTCCACTCCATTCCATTCCACATTCCATGCCACATTCCATTCCATTCCATTCCACATTCCATTTCATTCCATTCCACATTCCGTTCTATTCCATTCCACATAACATTCCATTCCATTCCACATTCCAGTGCTTTCTATTACCCATTCCATTCCACATTCCTTTCCACTTCCTATTCCACATTTCGTTCCACATTCCAATCCGCGTTCCACTCCATTACATTCCGTTTTCCAATCCACGATTCATTCCACATTCCACTCCATATCCCATTCCATTCCGTTTTCCATTCCACGGTCTATTCCTTTCCAATCCACGTTCCAATCCACATTCCATTCCACATTGCATTCCACTTTCCATTCCACGTTCCATTCCACATTTCATTACAAGTTCCATTCTACGTTTCATTCCATTCCATTCCACTTTTCATTCCACATTCCTTTCCATTCCATTGCACTTTCCATTACACAATCCTATCCACATTCCATTCCACGTTGCATTGCACATTCCATTTCACGTTCCATTCCACATTCCATTACATTCCATTCCATATTCCTTTTCACATTCCATTCCACATTCCATTCCGTTTTATTCCACATTCCATTCCACATTCCTTTCCACATTCCATTACACATAACATGCCATTCCATTCCATTCCACATTGCATGCCATATTCCATTCCACATTCCATTCCACAGTCCATTCTACATTCCATTCCACATTAAATTCTCATTCTATTGCTTTTCATTCCACATTAAATTCCACATTCCATTGCATTCCAATTCACATGCCATTTCACATTCTATTCCAAGTTCCATTCCATTATATTCCACAATCCATTCCACATTCCATTCCGCAATCCCTTCCATTTCACCTTCCATTCCATTCCAATCAGCATCCCATTCCACATTCCATTCCACATTTCATTCCGCATTGCATTCCACATTCCATTCCATTCCATTCCACATTCCATTTCATTCCATTACATGCCATTCCACGTTGCATTCCACTTTCCATTAAATTCGAATACACATTCCTTTCCACATTCCGGTCCATTCCATTCCACATAGCATTCTATTCCAATCCACATTTCATTCCACATTTCATTCAATTCCATTCCACCTTACATTCCACATTCCATTCCACATTCCTTTCCACATTCCATTCCATTCCATGCCACATTGCATTCCTTCTTTCATTCTATTCCATTGTATTCACATTTCATTCTATTCCATTGTATTCCATTCCGCATTCCATTCCATTCCATTGCACGTTACATTCCACTTTCCATTCCACATTACATTCCTTTCCATTCCACGTTCCATTCCACACTCAATTCCACATTCCATTCCACAATCCATTCCATTCCTTTCTGCATTCCATTTCATTGCATTCCACATTCTATTCCTCATTCCATTCCATTCCATTCCACATTCAATTCCAAATTATTTTCCATTCCATTCCACCTTCGATTTCATTCCATTGCACACTCCATTAATTTCCATTCCATGTTCCATTCCACATTCCATTCCACATTACATTTTACGTTCCCTTCCACTTTCCATTCCATTTTATTCCACGTTCCATTCAACATTCCTTTGCACATTACATACCACGTTCCATTCCATTCCACTCCATATTCCTTACCTTTGCATTCCAATCCATTCGGCATTCCATTCCATTCCATTCCACTTTCTTCCCACATTCCACTCCATTCCATTCCACGTTCCATGCCACATTCCCGTCCATTCTATTCCACATTCTATTTCATTCCATTCCACATTCCATTCCATGTCATTCCACATAACATTCCATTCCATTCCACATTCCATTCCTTTCCATTACACGTTCCATTCCACATTACTTTCCACTTCCTATTCCACATTTCATTCCACATTCCAATCCATGTTCCATTCCATTACATTCCACTTTGCATTCCACGATCCATTCCACATTCCACAGCACGTCACATTCCATTCCACTCCCTGTTCCATTCCATATTCCATTCCATTCCATTCCAGGTTAAAATCCACATTCCATTCCACAGTCCATTCTACTTTCCATTCCAAGTTCCATTGCACGTTTCATTACAATTTCCATTCCACGTTCAATTCCATTCCACACCACGTTCCATTCCACATTCCTTTCCATTCCATTACACTTTCAATTCCACAATACAATACACATTCCATTCCACATTCCATTACACATTCCATTTCGCATTCCATTACACCTTCCATTACAGTCCATTCCACTTCCCCTTTCACATTCCTTTCCACATTCCTTTCTGTTCTATATCACATTCCATTCCACATTCCATTACAGATTCCATTCCATTCCATTCCATTCCACATTCCATGCCACATTCCATTCCACATTCCATTCCGCAGTACACTGAACTTTCCATTCCACATTCCATTCCTTGTTAAATTCTCATTCCATTGCATTTCTTTCCACATTCCATTCTACATTCCATTGCATTCCAATGCACATGCCATTTCACATTCTATTCCAAGTTCCATTCCACTATATTCCACATTCCGTTCCACATTCCATTCCGAAGTCCATTTCATTCCATTCCACATTCCATTCAAATTTGCATTAAATTCTATTCCACTTTCCATTCCACATTCCAGTCCATTCCATTACACATTCCACTACATTCCAATCCACATTTCATTTCACTTTTCATTCCATTTCGTTCCACATTACATTCCACATTGCCTTCCACATTCCATTCCATTCCATTCCACATTCCATTCCAATCCATTCCACATTTCTTTCCATTCCATTCCATTCCATTCCACATTCCATTCCGCATTTCATTCCATTACATTCCATTCCACGTTCCATTCCACTTTCCATTCCACATTCCATTCCTTTCCATTCCACGTTCCATTCCACCCTTAATTCCACATTCCATTTCACATTCCATTCCGTTCCATTCCACATACCTTTCTAAATTACATTCCAATTTCCATTCCACGTTCCATTCCACATTTCATTCCATTCCATTCCACAAGCCATTCCACATTCCATTCCACATTCCATTCCATATTCCATTCCATTCCATCCCATTCCACGTTCCAGTCCACTTTCCATTAAATTCTATTCCACGTTACATTCCATTCCAATCCACATTTTATTCCACATTTCATTACATTCCATTCCACATTCCATTCCACATTCCAATCCACATTTCCTTCCACATTCCATTCCATTCCATTCGACATTCCTTTCCACATTCCATTCCATTCCACATTCCATTCCACGTTCCTTTCCACATTCCATTCCATTAAATTCCACGTTCCATTCCGCACACAATTCCTCATTCCATTCCACATTCCATTCCGTTCCATTCCACTTTCCATTCCACATTCCATGCCACGTTCAATTCCACATTCCATTCCACGTTCCACTCCACGTTACATTCCACGTTCCATTCCATTGCATTGCACATTCCATTCCACATTCCATTCCATTCCAAGTTACATTTCAGGTTCCATTCCACGTTCCACTACATTCCATTACACGTTACGTTCCACGTTCCCTTCCACGTTCCATTCCATGCCATTCCACGTTGCATTCCACATTCCATTGCATTCCTTTCCAAGTTCTATTCCACACTCCATTCCACATTCCATTCCAATTCCATTCCGTTCCATTCCACATTCCATTCCACAATCCTTTACACATTCCATTCCACTTTCCTTTCCACATTCCATTAAAGTCCATTCCACATTCCATTCCATTCCATTCGACACTCTATTCCACTTTCCATTCCACTTTCCATTCCATTACTTTCCACATTCCATTTCACTTTCCATTCCACTCTCCATTACACATTGCATTCCACAATCCATTCCATTCCATTCCATGTTCCATTCCATTCCATTCCATTCCATTCCATTCCACTTTTCTTTCCACATTCCATTGCATTCCATTCCACGTTCAATTCCCCTTTCCATTCCACATTCCATTCCATTCCATTCCATGTTCCATTCCACACTGAATTCCATATTCCATTCCACATTCCATCCTGTTCCAATCCACGTTCTATTTTACATTCCATTCCATTCCATTAATCTTTAAATTCCATTCCATTAAACTATCCATTCCATTACATTCAACTTTCCATTCCACATTCCATTGCACATTCCATTCTACATTACATTCCGTTCCATTCCACATTCTATTCTATTGCCTTCCGCTTTCCATTCCATTGCACTCCACATTCCATTCCACATACTATTCCTTTCCGTTCCACATTCCTTTCCATTCCACTGCACATTCCATTGCACATTCCATTCCACATTCCAATCCACATTCCATTCAATGTTCCATTCCGTTCCATTCCACGTTTCTTTCCACATTACATTCCACATTCCATTGCACATTCTAATCCACATTCCAATCCATTCCATTTCACTTCACATTCCACATTCCATTCCATTCCTTTCCACATTCCATTCCACATTCCATTCCATTACATTCCATTCCACATTCCATTCCAGACTGCATTCCACATTCCAGTCCATTCCATTCCACATTGAATTCCATTACATTCCACGATTCATTCCACATTCCATTCCGTATTCCCCTCCACATTCCATTGCATTCCATTCCACATTCCATTCCATATTCCGTTTCACTTTTCATTCCACCTTCAGCATTCCATTCCCTTCCATTCCACATTCCATTCCATTCCAATTAACATTCCATTCCACAATTCATTCCATTCTATTCCACATTCCCTTCCACATTCCATTCCATTCCATTCCACATTCCATTACATTCCATTGCATTTCACATTCCATTCAAATTTCCATTATATTACATTCCACATTCCATTCCATACCATTCCACATTCCATTCCACATTTCATTCCATTCCATTCCACATTCGATTCCATTCCATTGCATTCCACATTCCATTCCAATTTCCATTATATTCCATTTCACCTTCCATTCCATTCCATTCCACACTCCATTCCACCTTTCATTCCATTCCATTCCACATTGCATTCCACATTCCTTTCCATATTCTATTCCACATTCCTTTCCTTTCCATTCCACATTCCATTTCAATTTCCATTAAATTCCATTGAACATTCCATTCCATTCCATTCCACGTTCCTTTCCACACTCAATTCCACTTTCCATTCCACATTCCATTGCGTTCCATTCCACATTCCATTCCACATTCCATTCCATTCCATTCCACATTGCATTCCTTTGCCTTGCACATTTCATTCGACATTCCATTCCACGTTACATTCCTTTCCATTCAACTTTGCATTCCACGTTGCATTCCAAATTCCTTTACACTTTCCATTCCATTCCATTCCATGTTCCATACCACATTACGTTTCATTCCACATTCCATTACACTTTCCATTCCACGCTCTATTTCACTTTCCATTCTAAGTACCATTCCAGATTCCATTCCAAATTCCATTCCACCTTGCATTCCATTCCATTCCACGTTCCACTCCATGTAGCATTCCACTTTCCATTCCACATTCCATTCCGCATTCCATTCCGTTCCATTCCACATTGCATTCCACAATCCATTCCACATTCCTCTCCATTCCATTCCACATTCCATTCGATTCCATTCCACATTCCATTCCACTTTGCATTCCATTCCTTTCCACATTGTAATCGACATTCCATTCCATTCCATTCTACTTTCCATTCCTTTATATTCCACATTCCATTCCACATTCCATTCCACCTTCCATTTCATTCCATTCCACTTTCCATTCCACATTCCATTCCATTATCGAATCCACATTCCTTTCCATTCCATTCTACATTCCATTCCACTTTCCATTCCACATTCCATTCCACATTGCATTCTACTTTCCATTTCATTACATTCCACATTCTGTCCCACGTTCCATTCCACGTATCACTCCATTCCACTTTCCATTCCACATTCCATTCCACATTGCATTCTACTTTCCATTTCATCACATTCCACATTCTGTCCCACGTTCCATTCCACGTATCACTCCATTCCACGTTGCATTCCACATTCCATTCCACATTCCATGCCACATTCCATTCCATTGAATTCCATTCCACATTCCATTCCACATTGCATTCCTTTCCATTCCACGTTCGATTCCACAATCAATTCCACATTACATTCCACATGCCATTCCATTCCATTCCATTCTGCTTTCCATTTCATTGCATTCTACACTCTATTCCTCATTCCATTCCATTCCATTCCACATTCAATTCCACATTCCTTTCCAATCCATTGCACATTCCATTCCATTCGATTGCACATTCCTTTCATTTCCATTCTACATTCCATGCCATATTCCATTCCACGTTGCATTCCACATTCCATTCCACGTTCCATTCCACTTTCCATTCCATTCCATTTCACGTTCCATTCCACATTCCATTCCACATTCCATTCCACGTTACATTCCGCATTCCATTCCACTTTCCCTTCCGTTCCATTCCACATTCTATTCTACATTCCATTCCAATTTCCATTCCACATACAATTCCATTCCATTCCACAATCAATTGCATTCCATTCCACATACCTTTCCGGATTCCATTCCACGTTGCATTCCACATTCCTTCCCACGTTCCATTCCACTTTCCATTCCACGTTCCATTCCGTGTTCCATTCCATTCCATTACACGTTCCATTGCACATTCCATTCCATTCCTTTCCTGTTTCTATTTCACATTCCATTCCTCATTCCGTTCCACATTCCTAAGATTCCGTTCCATATTCCATTCCATTTTCCATTTCATTCAATTCCACATTCCATTCCACATTACCTTGCATTCCATTCCACATTCCATTAAAATCCATTCCAAGTTCAATTTCACGTTCCATTCCACAGTCCGTTCCACAATGGTTTCCACATTCCATTCAATTCCTTTCCACGTTCCACTCCACTTTCCACTCTTTTCCTTTCCACGTACCATTCTATATCCTATTCCACATTCCATTCCACAATCCATTCCATTCCTTTCAATTACATTCCACGTTACCCTCCACATTCCATTCCACATTCCATTCCACGTTCTATTCCTTTCTATTCCACATTACCTTCCACATTTTATTCCACATTCCATTCCATTCCATTCCACATTCCACTCCACATTCCATTCCAAATTCCATTTCGTTCCATTCCGCATTCCAATCCACATTCCAATCAACATTCCTTTCCACATTCCATTCCATTCCATTCCACATTGCATTCCATTGCAGTCCACCTTCCATTCAACTTTGCATTCCATTCCATTTAAACATTCCTTTCCAAACCATTCCATATTCCACTCCACCTTCCATTCCATTCCAGAATCCATTCCACTCCCCATTCCGTTCAATTCCCCATTACATTCCACATTCCGTTCCATTCAATTCCACTTTCCATTCCACAATCCATTACACATTGAATTCCTCATTCCAAACCACATTCCATTCCATTCCATTCCATTCCATTCCATTCCACATTTGCTTCCATTGCATTCCACATTCCATTCCACATTGCATTCCACATTCCATTTGTTTCCATTCAACGTTCCATTTCACATTCCATTCCACATTGCATTCCACAATCCATTCCGTCCATTCCATTCCATTCCACGTTCCAATCCACATTCCATTGTAATTTTCATTCCACTTTCCATTCCTTTCCATTGCACTTTCCTTTCCTCATTCCATTCCAAATTCCATTCCACATTCCATTCCAGATTCCATTCCGTTCCATTCCGCATTCCATTCAACATTCCATTCCATATTCTATTCCATTCCATTCAGCATTGCATTCCATTGCAGTCTACATTCCATTCAACATTCCATTCCATTCAGTTTAAACCTTCCATTTCATCCCATTCCACATTCCATTCCACATTCCATTCCATTCCACATTCCATTTCACACTCCATTCCATTCCATTCCGCGTTCCATTCCACATTCCATTTCATTCCTTTCCACGATACATTCCACTATCCATTCCACATTCAATGCCAAATTCCATTCCACATTCCATTCCATTCCAATCCATTCCATTCCACATTCCATTCTGCATTCCATTCCCTTGCATTACACATTCCATTCCACATTCCATTCCACATTGCATTCCACATTCCATTGCATTCCATTCCCCGTTCAATTCCACGTTCCATTCCACAATCCATTCCACATTCTATTCCATTCCATTCCATTCCATTCCACATTCCATTCCATTCAATTCCACTTTCCACTCCATTCAATTCCACATTCCATTTCCATCCATTCCATTCAATTCCACATTCCATTTCATTACATTCCACTTTTCATTCCACATTCCATTTCACATTCCATTGCGACTTGCATTCCATTCCATTCCATTGCATTCCACATTCCATTCCATTCAATTCCACTTTCCATTCCATTCCACATTCCATTCCATTCCATTCCACTTTCCATTCCATTCAATTCCACGTTCTATTCCATTCTATTCAATTCCATTCCACATTCCATTCCATACCATTCCGCATTCCATTTCATGTCATTCCATTTCACACTGGATTCCATTCCATTCCACATTCCAGTCCATTCCATTCCACATTCCTTTCCATTACATTATATTATATTCCACACTTCAGACCATTCCATTCCATTCC
Organism: Pongo pygmaeus; assembly: GCF_028885625.2. Lineage (NCBI taxonomy): Eukaryota > Metazoa > Chordata > Mammalia > Primates > Hominidae > Pongo > Pongo pygmaeus. The sequence goes on from NC_085931.1 coordinate 5,745,064, forward strand.
ACAATCCATTCTACACACCATTCCATTGCATTCCACATTCCATTCCACCTTGCATTCCATTCCATTTCACGTTCCATTCAACATTCCAGTCCTTTCAATGTCACGTTCAATTCCATATTCCATTCCACATTCCATTCCACACTGCATTTCATCTTCCATTCCAAGATCCATTCCACATTCAATGCCAAGATACATTTCAGTTTCCATTCACTTTCCATTTCATTCCATTCCATTCCACTCTACATTCCCTTCACATTCCATTCCACTTTCCATTCCACGTTCCATTCCACAATCCTTTCCACTTTCCATTTTACTTTCCATTCCACATTCCGTTCCATTCCATTCCACTTTCAATTCCACATTCCATTCCATTCCATTTAACTTTCCATTCTATATTCCATTGCACATCCCTTTCCACGTTCATTTCGATGTTCCATTCCACGTTCCATTCCATGCTCCATTCCACGTTCCATTCCATGTTCCATTCCATGTTGCATTCCACATTCCACTTCATTCCAATCCACTTTCTGTTCCACATTCCATTCCACATTCCATTCCTCGTTACCTTCCTTTCCATTCCACATTCCATTTCACATTCCATTCCACATTCCATTCCACATTCCATTCCTCGTTACCTTCCTTTCCATTCCACATTCCATTTCACATTCCATTCCACATTCCATTCCATAACATTCCACTTTCCATTCCACATTTAATTCCACATTCCATTCCACAATCTATTCCACATTCCATTCCATTCCATTCCTCGTTCCATTTCACGTTCCATTGCACATTCCATTAAGCGTTCCACTCCACGTTCCATTCCATTCCATGCCACGTTCCATTCCACGTTCCACTCCACTCCACTCCACGTTCCATTCTATTCCATTCCACGTTCCATTCCACATTCCATTACAAATTAAATTCCATTCCGTTTCACATTCCCTTCCACATTCCCTTCCACATTCCATTCCATTCCATTCCACATTGCTTTCCACATTCCAATATATTCCATTCCAGATTCCATTGCACATTCCATTACATGCCATTCCAAATTCCTTTCCATTCCATTCCACGTTGCATTCGACGTTCCATTCCACGTCCCATTCCATTCCAATCCAGTTTCCATTCTGTTACATTCCATGTTCCATTCCATTATATTCCACGATCCATTTCATTTGACTCCACTTTCCATTTCATTCCATTTCACATTCCGTTCCACATTTCATTTCACATTCCATTCCATTCCATTCCATGGCATTCAACATCCCTTTTCATTCCAATCCACATTCCATTCCATTGCATTCCACCGTCCATTCCATGCCACATTCCATTCCATTCCATTCCGCAATCCATTACATTCCATTCCTCATTCCATTCCATTCCATTCCTCATTCCATTCCATATTCCTTCCCACCTTCCATTCCATTCAATTGTATTCCACTATTCATTCCACTCCATTCCACATTCCATTCCATTACATTCCACAATCCATTCCACATTCCATCCCACGTTGCATTCCATTCCATCCCTCATTCCATTCCACGTTCCGTTAGGCGTTTCATTCCACGTTCCGTTCCATTCCATTCCACGTTCCAATCCATAGTCCCTTCCATTCAATTCCACATTCCATTCCATTGCATTCCACATTCCATTCCATTCCATTCCATTCCCTTCTATTCCACATTCCACTCCACCTTCAATTCCCTTCCATTCCACATTCCATTGCATTCCATTCCACACTCCATTCCACTTTCCATTCCAACTTCCATTTCACCTTTTATTCCATTTCATTCCACACTCCATACCATTCCATTCCATTCCAATCCGTATTACATTACATTCCAATCCACCTTCTATTCCACATTCCATTCATTTCCATTCCACCTTACATTCCACATTCCATTGCAAGTTCCATTCCACATTCCATTCCACGTTCCATTCCACGTTCCATTCCATGCCATTTCACGTTCCATTCCAAGTTCCATTCGGCATTTCATTCCATGCTCCATTCCACATTCTATTCCACGTTCCATTCCACATTTTACTTTCCATTCCTTTCCATTTTACTTTGCATTCCACATTCCATTACACATTCCATTGCGTTCCATTCCACATGCTATTCCACATTCCATTCCACATTCCATTGTACATTCCTTTCCATTCCATTCCACATTCCATTCCACATTCCTTCCACATTCCATTCCATTCCATTCCAGTTTCCGTTCCACAATGCGTTGCTTTCCTATCCACATCCCTCTCCACATTCCATTCCATTCCTTTCCACATTCCATTCCTTTCTTTTACACATTCCATTCCACATTTCATTCCACATCCCATTCCATTTCATTTCACATTAAATTCCGTTCCATTGCACGTTCCATTCCAGGTTCCATTCCTCATTCCCTTCCAGATTCCATTCCACGTTCCATGCCACTCCATTATACGTTGCATTCCACTTTCCATTCCATTCCATTCCACGCTACATTCCACATTCCATTGCCCATTACATTGCACGTTCCTTTCCATTCCATTCCATTCCACATTTCATTCTACCTTCCATTTCATTACATTCCACGTTCCATTCCACATTCCATTCCACATTCCATTCCACATTCCATTCCATTCCTTTCCACGATCTATTCCACATTCCATTCCCTTCCTTTCCACGTTCTATTCCACATTCCACTTTCCATTTCTCGCTCCATTCCACATTCCATTCCACGTTCCATTCCACATTCCATTCCATTCAATTCCACGATCCATTCCACAATCCATTCCATTCCATTCCACTTTCCTTTTCACATTACATTCCACATTACATTCCACATTGCATTCTGTTCCATTCCACATTTCATTCCACATTCCATTCCATTGCATTCCACATTCCGTTCCTTTCCATTCCATTCCAGATTGCATTCCATATTCCTTTCCACATTCCATTCAACATTCCATTCAATTACTTTACATTCCACATTGCTTTCCATATTCCGTTGCATTCCACGTTCCATTCCAAGTTCCATTCCACATTCCATTATAGATTCCAATCCACATTCCATTCCATTCCATTCCACGTCCCATTCCACTTTCCAATTCATTCCATTCCACCTTCCATTCCACATTCCATTACTCTTTCCATTCCATGTTCCATTCCACGTTCCATCCCACGTTCCATTCCATTCCATTCCAGGTTATATTCCACGTTCCATTCCATTCCATTCCACATTCCATTCCATTCCATTACATTTTCCATTCGACCTTCCATTGCAAATTCCATTCCATTACATTCCACATTCCCTTCCACATTCCCTTCCACATTCCTTTCCATTCCATTCCATTTCACATTCCATTCAACATTCCAATCCATTCCATTCCACATTCCATTTCACATTCCATTACATTCCATTCAAGATTCCTTTCCATTCCATTCCACGTTCCATCCCACTTTCCATTCCACGTTTCATTCCATTCCAATCCAAGTTCCATTCCATTCCATTCCACTTTCCATTTCATTCCATTCCACATTCCTTTTTCTTCCATTTCACTTTCCGTTCCACAATCCATTTCACTTTCCATTCCATTCCGTTCCATTGCATTCCACATTCCATTCCATTCCAATCCACATTCAAATCCATTCCATTCCAGTATCCTTTCCATTCCACATTCCATTCCTTTCCATTCCACATTTCATTTCATTCCATTCTATTCCACATTCCATTCCATTGCATTGTACATTCAATTCCATTACTTTCCACATTCCATTTCACATTCCATCCCACGTTCTATTCCATTCCATTCCACGTTCTATTCCACGTTCCATTCCACATTCCATTCTGTTCCATTCCACATTTCATTCCACATTCTATCCCACTTTCAATTCCATATTCCATTCCACATTCCATTTCACGTTACATTCCATGCTCAATTTCAGTGCATTTCACTATCCATTATACATTAAATTCCATTCCATTCCAATTCCCATTCCACATTCCACTCCACTTTCCATTCAGTTCCCTTCCTCATTCTATTCCACGTTCCATTCCATTCCATTCCACGCTCCGTTCCACATTCCATTGCATGACATTCGAAGTTCCTTTCCACACTACATTCCACATTACATTCCACATTCTATTCCGTTCCACTCCACATTCCATTCCACAATCCATTGCACATTCCAATCCACTTTGCATTCCACATTCCATTAAATTCCCTTCCACATTCCATTCCACATTCCATTCCATTCCATTCCACACTTCATTCCACATTCCATTCCACATTCCATTCTATTCCATTCCACTCTCCATTCTATTCCATTCCACATTCTATTCCACATTCCATTCCGTTTTCCATTGCACATTCTATTCGATTTCATTCCATGTTCCATTCCACATTCCTTTCCACTTCATTCCACTTTCCATTCCACATTCCATTCCACATTCCATTCCACATTCCATTCCACATTCCATTCTCACTGCATTGCTTTTCATTCAGAATTTCTTTCCACATTCCATTGCATTCAAATTCACAATCCATTCCACATTCCATTCCATTCCATTGCATTCCACATTCCATTCCAAATTCCATTCCGCGGTCCATTCCAAATTCCATTCAACGTTAAATTCCACATTCCACTCTCATTTTGTTGCATTTCTTTCCACTTTCCATTCCACATTCCTTTGCATTCCAATTTACATGCCATTCCACATTCCAATCCATTCCATTAAATTCCACTCTGCATTCCATTCCACATTCCATTCCTGATTGCATTCCACAGTCCATTCCATTCCATTCCACATTCCATTCCATTGCAATCATCATTCCATTTCACATTTCATTCCATTCCATTTCACATTCCATTCCACACTCCATTCCACATTCCATTCCATTACACTCTACATTCCATTCCATTCCATTCCATTCCATTTCACTTTCCATTCCACTTTCCATTAAATTCTGTTCCACATTCCATTCGACATTCCAGTGCATTCCATTGCACATTCCCTTCCATTCCAATCCGCATTTCACTTCACAATTCATTCCATTCTCTTCCACATTCCATTCCACATTCCATTCCATTCCATTCCACCTTCCATTCCATTCCATTCCACCTTCCATTCCATTCCATTCCATTCCATTCCACATTCCATTCCATTCCATTCCTTTCCATTCCACGTTCCATTCCACATTCCATTCCATTCCATTCCATTCCTTTCCATTCCACGTTCCATTCCACATTCCATTCCATTCCATTCCACGTTGCATTCCACTCTCAATTCCACATTCCTTTCCACATTCCATTCCGTTCCATTGCACATTCCATTCAACGTTCCACTCCAGGTTCAATTCCACATTCATTTCCACGTTCTATTCCACTTTCCATTAAACTTTCCATTCCATTACATTGCACTTTCCATTTCACATTCCAATCCACTTTCCATTCCACATTCCATTCCATTCCATTATACATTCCCTTCCATTACAGTCCACATTTCATTCCACATTACCTTTCATTCCATTCCACATTCTATTCCAAGTTCCATTCCATCAATTCCACTTTCCATTCCACCTTTCATTCCACATTACATTCCACATTACATTCTGCATTGCATTCTGTGAAATTCCGCATTCCATTCCACAATGCATTCCACATTCCAATCCATTCCATTCCACATACCTTTCCACAGTCCATTTCGTTTCATTCCACATTTCATTCTTACTTCATTCCATTACATTCCATATTCCATTCCACATTTAATTCCATTACATTTCTCATTTAATATTACATTCCATTCTATTGCATTCCACATTCCATTCCACATTCCACTCCACTTTCTGTTCCATGTTCCATTCCACATACCATTCCACATTCCATTCCATTCCATTCCATTACACGTTCCATTCCATTACACGTTCCATTCCATTCCATAACACATTCCATTTCATTCCGTTCCACAATCCATTCCACTTTCCATTTCAAATTCGGTTCCACATTCTCTTTCACTTTCCATTCCATTCCATTCCACAATCCATTTCACATTGCATTGCCTTCCATTCCACATTCCATTCCATTTCATTCCAAATTCCATTCCATATTTCATTCCACATTGTATTCCACATTCCCTTTCAAATTCCTTTCCTTTCCATTGCACATTCAATTCCAAGTTACATTCCATTCCATTTCACGATTCATTCCATTAGATTCCACATTCCATTCCATTGCATCCCAAATTCCATTGCACATTCCATTCCACATTCCATTGCATTCCATTCCACATTCCATTCCATTCCATTACACATTCAATTCCACAATTCTTTACACATTCCTTTCCATTCCATTCCACTTTCCATTCAACATTCCATTCCATTCGTTTCCACATTCCATTCCTCTCCATTCCACATTCCATTAACCATTCCATTCCACATTCCATTCCCTATTCAATTCCATTCCATTCCACATTCCATTCCACTTTCCAATCCACATTGCATTCCAGAACCCATTCCATATTGCACTCCACATTCCATTCCGTTCCCTTCCACATTGCATTTCACATTCCATTCCGTTCCATTCCACATTCCACTGCATTCCTTTCCACATTCCTTTCCACATACAAATGCATTCCATTCCAAATTCAATACCATTCCATTCCATATTCAATTCCACAGTCTATTCCACATTGCAGTCCACATTCCATTCCATTCCATTAAACTTTCCATTCTACATTCTATTCCGCAATCTATTCAACAATCCTTTCCATTCCATTCCATGTTCCCTTCCAAATTCCATTCCACTTTCCATTCCGTTTCTTTGCACATTCCATTCCACACTCCATTCCACATTCCATTCCGTACCATTCAACATTCCTTTCCACTTTCCATTCCGTTCCGTTCCACATTCCATTGCATTCCATTCCACATTCCTTTCCACATTCCATTCCATTCCATTCACCATTAGATTCCACATTCCGTTTCACAATCCATTACACATTCCATTCCATTCTATTCCACTTTCCATTACACATTCCATTCCACATTCCATTCCAGTTTCCATTCCACATTCCATTGCATTCCATTCCACATTCCATTCCACCTTCAAATCCATTCTTTCCACTTTCCATTCCACATTCCTTTCCACATTCCATTCCATTCCATTCCACATTCTGTTCCAAATTCCATTCCATGTTCCATTCTGTGATCCATTCCACGTTGCATTCCATTCCTTTCCACATTCCATTTCGTTCCATTCCACGTTCCATTTCAGATTCCTTACCTCATTCAATTTCATATTCATTTCCACTTTCCATTCACTTTCCATTCCATTCCATTCCATTCCATTACACATTCCATTCCATTGCAATCCAGAATCCAGTGCATTCCATTCTCCGTTGTATTTCGTTTCACATTCCATTCCATTCCATTCCATTCCATTTAACATTCCATTCCATTCCAATCCAGAATCCAGTGCATTCCATTCTACGTTGCATTTCGTTTCACATTCCATTCCATTCCATTCCGGATTCCATTCCATTCCATTCCATTCCAATCCACATTCCATTCCATTCCATTCCACATTCCATACCATTCCATTCTATTCCACCTTCAATTACATTCCATTCCACTTTCCATTCCACATTCCATCACATATTCCATTCCACATTCCATTCCACGTTCTATTCCACATTCCATTCCATTCCATTCCACATTCCATTCCATTCCATTCCACTTTCCATCCCATTCCATTCCACATTCCTTTCCTTTACATTGCATTCCACACTCCATTCAATTCAATTCCGCATTCCATTCCATTCCATTCCATTCCATTCCACTTTCCATTCTATTCCATTATATTCCAACTTCCATTGCATTCCATTCCACATTCCCTTCAATTACATTCCACATTCCGTTCCATTGAATTTCACATTCCATTCCATTACGCAATCCATTTCTCTCCATTCCATCCTGTACCACATTCCATTCCATTCCATTATATTCCACCTACCATTGCATTACATTCCACATTCCATTCAATTACATTCCACATTCCATTGCACATTCCATTCCACATTCTTTTCAACGTTCCATTCCATTCTATTCCACATTCTATTCCATTCCATTCCATTCCATTCCACCTTCCATTCCTTTCCATTACGCATTCCTTTCCATTCCATTCCATTCTATTCCACATTCCATTCCATTCAATTCCATTCCACATTCCATTCCATTCCATTCCGCTTTCCATTCCATTCCTTTCCACCTTCTATTCCACATTCTATTCCACAATACATTCCATTCCATTCCACATTCCATTCCGTTCAATTCCGCATTTCATCCCATTCCATTTCTCCTTCCATTCCATTCCATTCCACGTTCCGTTCCACCTTCCTTTCCACTTTCCATTCCACGTTGCCTTCCATTCCGTTCCACGTTCCATTCCACGTTCCAATCCTATGCATTCCACGCTCTATTCCACATTTTATTACACATTCCTTTCCACTTTCCATTCCACATTCCATTACAAGTTGCATTCCACGTTACATTCCACATTCCATTGTGTGTTCTATTCCATACCATTCCAAGTTGCATTCCATTCCATTCGACGTTCCACTACACATTCCATTCCACATTCCATTCCACATTTCAATCCATTTTCCATTCCATCCCATTCCACTTTCCATTCCACATTCCAGTCCTTATTCCATTCCATTCTTTCCTAGTTCCATTACAATTTCCATTCCATTACTTTCCACGTTCCATTCCACATTCCATTGCCCATTCCATTCCACATTACATTCCTTGTTCCATTCCATTTTCAATTCCACATTCCATTCCACATTCCATTGCATTCCATTCCACGTTTCATTCCAGATTGCATTCCATTCCATTCCACATTCCATTGCCCATTCCATTCCACATTACATTCCTTGTTCCATTCCATTTTCAATTCCACATTCCATTCCACATTCCATTGCATTTCATTCCACGTTTCATTCAACATTCCACTCCATTCAATTTCACGTTCCATTCCATATTGCATTCCCCATTCCATTCCACATTCCATTTCACGTTCCATTCCATGATCCAATCCGCATTCTATTCCACGATACATTACACGATGCATTCCACATTCCATTCCATTTCACATTCCCTTCCACATTCCTTACCACATTCCATTGTACGCTCCATTCCACATTCCTTTCCATGTTCCATTCCACGTTCCACTCCACGTTCCATTCCATTTTAAATCCCACGTTCCATTCCATTCCATTCAACTTTCCTTTCCACATTCCATTGCACATCCCATTCCACGTTCCATTCCATCTTGCATTCCACGTTCCATTCCACGTTCCATTCCATGTTTCATTCCACATTCCATTCCATTCCAATCAACTTTTGATTCCACACTCCATTCGTCATTCCATTCCACAATCTATTCGGTTCCATTCCAGATTAATTTACACATTCCATTCCACATTCCATTCCACATTCCATTTCATTCCTTTCCACTTTCTATTCCACATTCCATTCCACATTCCATTCCACATTCCTTTCCATTCCGTTCCACCTTCCATTCCACGTTCCTTTCTCATTCTATTGCATTTCTTTGCACATTCCATTCCCTATTCCATTGCATTAAAATTCGCATTCCATTCCACATTGTATTGAATTCCATTCCATTCCACATTCCATGGCAGATTCCATTCCACATTCCATTCCGCAGTCCATTCCACATTCCATTCCACATTCCTTCCTAATTCCATTGCATTTCATTCCACATTCCGTTACACATTCCATTGCATTCCAATTCACATGACATTCCACATTCTATTCCAAGTTCCATTCCATTATATTCCACATTCCATACCATATTCCATTCCTTTCCATTCCACGTTCCATTCCACATTCCAGGATACATTCCACATTGAATTCAACATTCAATTCCGCGTTTCATTCCACATTCCATTACACATTCCATTGCTAGTTCCATTCCACATTCCATTCCATTCCATTCCACGTTCCATTCCAGAGAACATTCCACATTCCATTCCTCGTTTCAGTCCACATTCCAATACACTTTCCTGTGCACTTTCCATTCTACATTCCATTCCACGTTCCATTCCATGTTCCATTCCATGTTCCATTCCATCCCATTCCACATTCCATTCCACCTTCCATTCTATTCCATTCTACTTTCCATTCCACATTCCACTGCACATTCCATTCCACATTCCATTCTATTCCATTCTAGTTTCCATTCCACATTCCAACGCACATTCCATTCCACATTCCATTACATTGCATTCCAATTTTCATTCCACATTCCATTCCATTACATTCCACATTCCATTCCACTTTCCATTCCATTCCATTCCATATTTCTTTCCACATTCCATTCCACTTTCCATTCCACATTCCTTTCCATTTCATTCCTCATTCCTTTCCACATTGCATTCCACATTCAATTCCACATTTCATTCCACATTCCCTTTTACATTCCATTGCATTTCATAACATTCTATTCCATATTCCATTGCATACCATTCCGCATCCCATACCATATTCCATTCCACATTGCTTTCCATTCCATTCCACATTCCATACCATGTTCCATTCGATTGCATTCCACGTTCCATTAAATTTCATTCCACATTCCATTCCACGTTCCATTCCATTCCATTCTGCGTTCCATTCTACGTTATATTAGAGGATCCATTCCATGTTGCATTCCACGTTCCATTCCATTCCATTCGAAGTTCCATTCCATTCCATTCCACTCGACGTTACATTCCCTTCCATTCCACGTTTCATTCCACGTTCCATTCCATGCTCCATTCCATGTTCCATTCCACATTCCATTCCTTTCCATGTCACGTTCCATTCCAATACATTCCACGTTCCATTTCATTCAATTACACGTTCAATTGCACATTCTATATCACATTCCGTTACACTTTCCATTCCACATTCTATTTCACATTCCATTCCACCTTCCATTCCATTCCATGCCATTCCATTCCAGTTTCCATTCCATTACTTTCTACTTTCCATTCCATTCAATCCCACATTCCATTCCATTCCTTTCCATTCCATTCCATTCCATTCCATTCCACATTCCAGATCATTCCATTCCATTCCTCGTAATATTCCACAGACCTTTTTACATTCCATTCCACATTCCATTGCATTACTTTCCACGTCGCATTCCATTCCGGTCCATTCCATTACAGTACACATCCCATTCCACATTCCATTCACTTCCATTCCACATTCCATTCCATTCCATTCCACATTCCATTCCACGTTCCGTTTCACGATCCATTCCACGTTCCATCCCACGTTCCATTCCATTCCATTCCAATCCGCATACCATTCCATTCCATTTCACATTCCATTCCACATTCCATTCCATTCCATTCCACATTCCATTCCATTGCATTCCACGTTACATTCCATTGGAATCCACACTCCATTCCATTCTTTTCCATTCCACATTCCATTCCATTCCATTCCATTTCACATTCCATTCCATTCCTTTCCATTCCATTCCACTTTCGATTCCATTCCATTCCACATTCCATTCCATTCCAATCCATGCCATGTTCCACTCCATTACATAACACATTCCATTCCGCATTGCATTCCATTGAACATTTCATTCAATTCCATTGAATTCCACATACCTTTCCTTTCCGTTCCACATTACACTCCATTTCATTCCATTCCATATTCCATCCCACATTCCAATGCACTCCATTCAACCATCTATTCCACATTCCATTCCATTCAATTTCTCATTCCATACTACATATCATTCCACATTCCATTCAATTCAATTCCACGTTCCTTTCCACGTACCATTCCACGATCCATTCCATTCCATTCTATATTCTATTCTGTTCCATTCCACATTCCATTCCACATTTCATTACTCATTCCATTCCATTCCATTTCACATTCCATTACATTCCACGTTCCATTTAATTCCATTCCATTCCATTACATTACTTTCCTCATTCAATTCCATTCCATTCCATGTTACATTTCATTCCATTCCTTGAATTGCATTGCAATCCACATTCCGTTCCATTCTACTCCAAATTCCATTCCATTTAATTCCATTTCATTCAACATTCCATTCCAATCCTTTCCACATTCCATTCCATTCAACTTTCCTTTCCATTCCATTCCATTACATATTCCATTCCAAATTCCATTCTATTTCACATTCCAATCCATTGCGTTCCATTCCACATTCCATTCCATTCCATTCCACATTGCATTCCATTCCATTCCACATTCCATTGTACATTGCATTCCACTCCATATTCCATTACACATACCATTCCACATTCCATTCCCTTCCTTTCTATTCCATTCCACATTCCATTCCACATTCCATTCCACATTCCCTTCCACTCCATTTCACATTCCATTCCACATTCCATTCCATTCCATTCCACGTTGCATTCCTCATTCCAATCCACGTTCCAGTTCACGTAACTTTCCAATTTCTATTGCACCTTCCTTCCCGTTACATTCCACATTGCATTACATGCGAAATTACATTCCATTCCATTCCACTCTCAATGCCATTGCACTCCACATTTCGTTCCATTCAATTCCATTCCACATACCATTCCACTTTCCATTCCATTCCATTCCACATTCAATTCCATTCCATTCTATATTCCTTTCCATTCCATTCCAAATTCCACATACAAATCCATGTTCCATTCCACGTTCCATTCCATCTTCCATTCCATTTCATTCCACGTTCTGTTCCACATTCCATTACACATTCCATCCATTCCATTCCACATTTCATTCCATTACATTCCACATTCCATTCCTTTCCATTTCATTCCATTCCTCTATCCATTCCATTCCATTCTACTCCATTCCAAATTCCGTTCAATTCCATTCCACATTCCATTCCATTCCATTCGACATTCCATTCCATTCCATTCGACATTCCATTCCATTCCATTCCAATCCACATTCCATTCCATTCCACATTCCATTCCATTCCATTCCACTTTACATTGGATTCGATTCCATTCCATTCCACATTCCATTACACATTCCATTGCATTCCAATTGCCATTCCATTCCCTTCCACTTTTCATTCCATTTCATTCCATTCCATTGCACATTCCATTCCACATTCCATTATATTCCATTCCACATTCCATTCCATTCCATTCCATTCCATTCCACATTGCATGCCATTCCATTCCAAATTCCATTCCATCCCATTCCATATTCCACTCCATTGCTTCCCACATTCCATTCCATTCCATTCCACATTGCATTCCATTCCTTTACATTCCTTTCCACATTCCATTCCATTCCATTGAATTTCATATTCCATTACTTTCTATTCCATATTCATTCCATTCCATTCCACATTGCATTCCAATCCATTCCATTCCATTCCACATTCAATTCCCTCCCATTACATATTCCATTCCATTCCATTCCACACTCCATTCCATTCCATTACATTCCATTCCACTTTCCATTATACATTCCATTCCATTCCACCTTTTATTGCAGTCCATTCCATTCCATTAGACATTCCATTCCATTCCAGTCCACATTCCATTCAATGTCATTCAAAACTCCATTCCATTCCATTCCAATTTTTATTCCATTCCAATTTTTATTCCATTCCATTCCACATTCCATTCCATTCCATATTCCATTCCATTCCATATTCCATTCCATTCCTTTCCATTCCAAATTCCATTCCGTTCTTTCCACATTCCATTTCATTCCATTCCATTCAATTTCACTTTGCATTCCATTCCACTCCAGATTTCATTCCATTCCATTCCACATTCCATTCAAATCCATTCCGCATTCTATTCCATTTCATTCCAAATTCCATTCCATTCCACATTCCATTCCATTCCATTCCATTCCACATTCCTTTCACATCCCATTCCATTCCGCATTCCATTCCATTCTTTTCCAAATTCTATTCCATTCCATTGCATATTCCATTCCATTCCATTCCACATTACGTTCCTTTCCATTCCACATTCCTTTCCATTTCATTCCACATTCCATTCTATTCCATTCAACTTTCTTTTCGATTCCATTCCACATTCCATTCCATTCCTCTTTCCATTCATTTCCATTCCATTACTCATTCCATTGCACATTCCATTCCATCTCACATTTCATTCCATTCCATTCTATTCCGCATTCCATTCAATTCCCTTCCATTCCCAATTCCATTCCGTTTCATTCCACTTTCCATTTCATTCCATTCCACATTCCATTCCATTACATTCCAATGCATTCTCCATTCCATTCCTTTACACATTCCATTCCATTCCATTACATATTACTTTCCATTCCATTGCATTCCATTCCACATTCCATTCCATTGCATTCCATTCCACATTCCATTCCATTGCATTACATTCCATTCCACTTTCCATTACATTCCATTCCAGTTTCCAATCCATTCAATTCCATTCCACATTCCATTCCATGCCATTGCACATTCCATTGCAATCCATTCCATTTCACATTCGGTTCCATTTCAATCCATGTTCCATTCCATTCCACTCCACATTCCACTTTCCATTCCACGTTCCATTCCACTTCCCATAACACGTTCCATTCCACGTTCCATTCCGTTCCATTCCACGTTCCATTCCACATCCCATTCCATTCCAATCCATTCCACATTTCATTCGATTCCATTACACATTCCATTCCATTGAATTCCATTCCATTCCACATTCCATCCCATTCCATTCCTTTACATTCCACATTCCATTGCATTCCATTCGACATTCCATTCCACATTCCATTCCATTCCACATTCCATTCAATTCCATTGAATTCCCCATTCCATTCTTTTCCATTCCATTCCATTTCACATTCCATTCTGCATTCCATTCCATTCCGCATTCCATTCCATTCCATTTCATTCCACATTCCATTCCATTACATTACATTCCACTCCACATTCCTTTCCGCATTCCATTCCATTCCATTCCACTTTCCATTCCATTCCATTCCATTCCACATTCCAATCCATTCCATTCCAATTTCAATTGCATGGAATTCCACACTCCATTCCATTCCATGCCAGATTCCACTCCAATCCATTCCACATGCCATTCCGTTCTATGCCACATTCCATTCCTTTCCATTCCACATTCCATTTCATTCCATTCCACATTCCATTGCATTTTACATTCCATTATATTCCATTCAACATTTCATTCCTCCCCATTCCACTTTACATTCCATTCCACATTCCGTTCCATTCCATTCATTCCACATTCCATTCTACATTCCATTCGATTCCACATTCCATTCCATTCCATATTCCATTCCATACCATTCCATTCCACATTCCATTCCATTTCACATTACACTCCATTCCCTTCCACATTCCATTCCATGCTATTCCATATTCCTTTCCATTCCACATTCCATTCCATTCCATTGCATTCCACATTCCATTCCTTTCCATTCCACATTCCAATCTATTCCATTCCGTATTCCATTGAATTGAATTCCGCACTCCATTCCATTCCACATTTCATTCCGCATTGCATTGCCATCCATTCCACATTCCATTCCACATTCCATTCCATTTCATTTCACATTCCAATCCACATTTCATTCCATTTCATTACACATTCCAATCCACATTTCATTCCACATTGTATTCCACATTCCCTTTCACATTCCTTTCCATTCCATTCCACGATTCATTGCATTCCATTCCACATTCCTTTCCATTGCATTCCAAATTCCATTGCACATTCCATTCCACATTCCATTCCACATTCCATTTAACATTGCATTCCGTCGCATTCCATATGCCATTCCACTTTCCATTCCACTTTCCAATCCATTCCTTTCCAAATTCCATTCCATTCCATTCCACATTCCCTTTCCTTAAATTCCACATTCCATTCCACATTCCATTTCATTCCATTCAAACGTTCCATTCCATTCCATTCCAGATTCCATTCCAATCCACATTCCATTCCATTCCATTCTACATTCCATACCACAATGGATTCCATAGCTTTCCACATTCCATTCCATTCCATTTCAAATTTGATTCCACATTCCTTTCTATTCCATTCCACGATCCATTCAGCGTTCCATTCCACATTCCGTTCCACATTGCCTTCCATTCCATTTCACCTTCCATTCCACATTCCATTCCATTCCATTTCACATTCCATTCCACGTTCCATTCCACGTTCCATTCCATGACACTTTGCATTCCTTTCCATTCTACATTCCATTCTATTCCATTCCACTTTCCATTACATTCCATTCCACTTTCCATTCCATTCCATTCTATTCCACTCCATTCTACATTCCATTCCACATTCCATTTCCTTCCATTCCAAGTTCCAGTCCTTTGCATTCCATTCCACATTCCGTTCCACGTTCCAGTCCACGTTCCATTCCTCATTCCATTCCATTCCATTCCATTCCACATTCCATACCATTCCTTTCCATTCTATTACGGATTCCTTTCCATTCCACTGCACAATGTTTTCCACTTTCTATTCCATTCCATTCCACGTTCCATTCGAGTTTCCATTCCATTCCATTGCACGTTCCATTCCACGTTCCATTGCACGTTCCATTCCATGTTCCATTCCATTCCATTCCACTTTCCATTCCATATTCCATTCCGTTAGTTTGCACATTCAATTTCATTCCATTCTCCATTCCTTTCCATTCCACTCCACGTTCCCTTCCATTACATTCCTCATTCCATTCCAGGTTCCATTCCACTTTCCATTCCACGTTCCATTCCATGCCATTCCACGTTCAATTCCATTCCATTCAACGTTCCATTTCATTCCATTTCTCTTTCCATTCCACATTCCATTTCACATTCAATTCTAGCTTCCATTCAATTACATTCCTTTCCATTCCACATTCCATTCCATTCCATTCCACTTCCCATTCCATTCAATTCCACATTCCATTCGATTCCTTTCCATTCCATTCCACATTTCGTTAAATTCCATTCCGCATTCCATTCCATTCCATTCCACATTCCATGCCATTCCATTCCGCATTCAATTCTATTCCATTCCGTATTCCATGCCATTCCATTCCATTCCACATTGCATTCCTTTCCATTCCACATTCCATTCCATTCCATTTCACAATCCATTCCACATTCCATTCCCTTGAATTCCACATTCTATTCCACATTCCATTCCCTTACATTACACATTGCTTTCCCTTCCAATTCTCATTCCATTCCACTTTCCATTCCACCTTCCATTCTACGTTCCATTCCATTCCATTCCACATTCCATACCTTTCAATTCCATTCCATTCCGGATTCCATTCCATTGCATTCCATATTCCCTTTCTCCTTTCATTCCATTGCTTTCTTCTTTCCATTCCAGATTCCCTTCTATTCGATTTCACATTCCATTACATTCCTTTCCATTCCACACTCGACTCCTTTCAATTCAAAATTTCATTCCAAATTCCATTCCACATTCCATTCCACATTCCCTTCCACATTCCATTTCACATTCCCTTCCACATTCCATTCCACATTCCCTTCCACATTCCATTCCATTCCATTCCACTTTCCATACCACATTCCATTATATTCCATTCGACATTATAACCTGTTATATTCCACATTAAATTCCACATTCAATTCCACGTTCCATTCCATCCCATTCCAAGTTCGATTCCACCTTCCATTAGATGGTACTTTCCACGTTCCATTCCACATTCCATTCCATTCCATTCCACGTCCCATTCCATGTTCCTTTCCATGCCATTCCACATTCCATTCCTTTCCATTCCACGTTCCATTCCACTTTGAATTCCACGTTCCATTCCGCGTTCCATTCCACATTTAATTCCATTCCATTCCACATTCCATTCCACATTCCATTCTACGTTCCATTACAAGATCCGTTCCACGGTCCACTCCACTTTCCTTTGCATTGCTTTCCACGATACATTCCACGCTCCATTCCATATTGCGTTCCATTCCGTTCCACCTCCCTTTCCACATTCCATTCCATTCCATTACACGTTACAAACCATTCCATTCCACGTTCCATTCCAAATGCCATTTCACATTCCACTCGACCTTCAATTATATTACATTCCTTTCTATTCCAAATTCCATTCCATTTCATTCCACTGCACATTCCATTCCATTCCATTCCACTTCCAATTCCTTTCAATCCCAAATTCCATTCCATTCCATTACATTACATTCCACATTACACTACATACCATTCCAAATTCAATTCCATTCCAATCCATTAAAAATTCCATAACATTCCATTCCACATTCCGTTCCATTCCATTCCATTCCATTCCATTCCATTCCATTCCATTCCACATTCCATTCCACATTCCATTCCAAATTCCATTCCATTCCACATTCCATTGCACTTTCCATTCCACATTCCATTCCATTCCATTCCACACTCCATTCCACCTTCCATTCTACTTTCCATTCTACTTTGCATTGCACAATCCATTCCATTCCATTCCACGTTCCATTCCACTTTCCATTCCACATTCCATTCCATTCCAGTCCACATTCCATTCAATGTCATTCAAAACTCCATTCCATTCCATTCCAATTTTTATTCCATTCCAATTTTTATTCCATTCCATTCCACATTCCATTCCACTCCATATTCCATTCCAATCCATATTCCATTCCATTCCTTTCCATTCCAAATTCCATTCCGTTCTTTCCACATTCCATTTCTTTCCATTCCATTCAATTTCACATTACATTCCATTCCACTCCACATTTCATTCCATTCCATTCCACATTCCATTCAAATCCATTCCGCATTCTATTCCATTTCATTCCAAATTCCATTCCATTCCACATTCCATTCCATTCCATTGCATTCCACATTCCTTTCACATCCCATTCCATTCCGCATTCCATTCCATTCCTTTCCAAATTCTATTCCATTCCATTCCATATTCCATTCCATTCCATTCCACATTCCATTCCTTTCCATTCCACATTCCTTTCCATTCCATTCCACATTCCATTCTATTCCATTCAACTTTCCTTTCAATTCCATTCCACATTCCATTCCTTTCCTCTTTCCATTCAATTCCATTCCATTACTCATTCCATTGCACATTCCATTCCATCTGACATTCCACTCCATTCCACTTTCCATTCCATTACATTCCATATTCCATTCCATTCCATTCGGAGTTTCATTCCGTTCCATTCCACCTTCCATTTTCTTGCATTCCTCATTCCATTCTACATTCCATTTCACATTCCATACCACATTTCTTTTCACGTTCCATTCTGCTACTTTCCATTCCATTCCACATTCCACATTCCATTCCACATTCCATTCCACATTCCCTTCTACATTCCATTCCATTCCATTCCACATTCCATTCCACATTCCATTCCACATTCCCTTCTACATTCCATTCCATTCCATTCCACATTCCATTCCACATTCCAAGCCATTCCATTCCACATTCCATTCCATTCCACATTCCATTTCATTCCTTTCCACTTTCCATTCCATTCCATTCCACCTTCCATTCCACATTCCATTCCATTCCATTACACTTTCCATTGCATTCCATTCCAGCTTCCATTCCAGGTTCCTTTCCACATTCCATTGAACATTCCATTCCATATTCAATTCCATTCCATTCCGCATTCCGTTCCATTCCATTCCACTTTCCATTCCACATTCCTTTCAATTCCATTCCATTCCGCATTCCATTTGACATTCCATTCCATTCCATTCCACATTCCATTCCACCTTTCATTCCATTCCATTCCTCGCTCCATTCCAGCTTCCAATCCATGTTCCATTCCACCTTCCATTCCACAATCCATTCCATACCATTCCACGTTCTTTTGCACGTTCCACTCCTCATTTCACTCCAAATTCCTTTAAACATTCAATTCCACATACCATACCATTCCATTCCATTCCATTGAAACAGTCCATTCCATGACATTCCACACTCCATTCCACCTTCCATACCATTCGACATTCCATTCCACTTTCCATTCCTCGTTCCATTCTATTTTCCATTCCACATTCTATTCCACATTCCATTCCATTCCATTCCATTCCATTCGACATTCCTTTCCACATACCATTCCATTGCATTCCACTTTCCATTCCAAATTCACTTCCACATTCCTTTCCTCATTCCATTCCATTCCATTCCACGTTCCGTTCCATGTTCCATTCCACATTCCATTCCACGTTCCAATCCTCGTTCCATTCCATTTCATTCCACGTTCCATTCCGAATTCTATTGCACGTTCCATTCCATGTTCCATTCCACATTCTCTTACACGTTTCTTTCCACATACCATTCCATGTTCCATTCCATTCCATTCCACGTTCCATTCCACATTCCTTTCCATTGCATTCCAAGTTCCATTCCACGATCCATTCTACATTATATTCCACATTACATTCCACATTCCATTCCATATTCCATTCCATTGCATTCCACATTGCATTCTACATTCCATTCCATTCCATTCCACATTCCATTCCACATTCCATTCCACATTCCATTCCACATTCCATTCCGTTGCATTCCACATTCCATTACATATTCCATTCCAGTCCATTCCACATTCTATTCTGCATTCCATTCCACATTCCATTCCATTTCATTCCACATTCCGTTCCACTTTGCATTGCCTTCCATTCCACATTCCATTCCACATTGCATTTCCTTTCACTCCAGATTCCATTCCACATTTCATTCCACATTGTATTCTACATTCCCTTTCACATTCCATTCCATTCCATTCCACATTGCATTCCACACTCCATTCCATTACATTACACATCCCATACCAGATTCCATTCCACATTGCATTCCATTCCACATTGCATTGCACATTCCATTCCATTCCATTCCACGTTCTATTCCATTCCATTCCACGTTCCAATCCTTGTTGCATTCCACATTCCATTCCATTCTATTCCACGGTCCATTCCACATTCCATTCCATGTTCCCTTCCAAGTTCCACTCCACGGTCCACCACACGTCCCATTCCTTTCCATTCTACAATAAATTCCACGTTCCATTCCACTTTCCATTCCATTCCATTTCTCCTTCCATTGCACATTCCATTCCTTTCCATTACATGTTACATTCTATTCCTTTCCAAGTTTCATTCCACATTCCTTTCCACATTCCATTCCACATTCCATTCCATTCCATTCCATATTCCATTGCATTCCTTTCCACTTTCCATTGTACTTTTCATTCCATTCCATTCCATTCCACATTCCATTCTACATTCCATTACATTCTATTCCATTCCATTCCACATTCCAGTCCACGTTCCATTCCATGTTCCATTCCACGATCCATTCCATTCCATTCCACGTTCCATTACACGTTCCACTCCCCATTTCATTCCACATTACATTAAACGTTCAATTCCACATTCCTTTCCATTCCATTCCACATTCCATTCCACATTCCATTCCATTCCATTCTGCATTCCTTTCCATTCCATTCCACTTTCCATTCCACATTCCATTCAGTTTCATTCAATTCCACATTCCATTAAACATTCCATTCCATTCCATTCCACTTTCCATTCCACTCCATTCCACTTTCCTTTCCACGTACCATTCAATTCCATTCCTCGCTCCATTCCACCTTCCATTCCACGTTCCATTCCACCTTCCATTCCACTCTCCATTCCATTCCATTCCATTCCATGTCCCATTACACGTTCCACTCCTCATTTCATTCCACATTACTTTAAACATTCAATTCCACACACCATTCCATTCCATTCCCCATTGCACTCCATTGCAGTCCACGTTCCATTCCACATTCCTTTCCATTCCATTTAAACATTAAACTCCATGACATTCCACATTCCATTCCACCTTCCATTCCATTCCACATTCCATTCCACATTCCATTCCACACTCGATTCCATACCATTCCACATTCCATTCCACATTCCGTTACATTCCATTCCACTTTCCCTTCCATTTTCCATTCCAAGGTCAATTACACATTCTATTCCACATTCTATTCCTTTCCATTCCACATTCCATTCCAGATATCGTTCCGTTGCATTCCACATTCCATTCCACAGTCAATTACACATTCCATTCCTCAATCCATTCCATTCCATTGCACGTTCCATTGCACGTTCCATTCCACCTTCCATTCCACGTTCCATTCCACTTTCCATACAATTCCATTCCACGTTCCATTATACTTTCCATTCCATTCCATTCCACTTTCCATTCCACATTTCATTGTACATTCCATTCGACTTTCCTTTCCACTTTCCCTTACACGTTTCTTTCCACGTAGCATTCCATGTTCCGTTCCATTTCTTTCACCATTCCATTCCACCTTCCTTTCCATTACATTCCACGTTCCATTCCACGTTCCATTCCACATTCCATTCCACTTTCCATTCCATTGCATTCCACATTCCATTCCATTCCACATTCCATTCCACATTCCATTACATTTTCCATTCCATTGCATTCCACATTCCATTCCACATTGCATTCCACATGCCATTCAAATCCATTCCACATTCCATTCCACATTCCATTCCAATCCATTCCACATTCCATTCCAGATTCCATTGAATTCCATTCCACTTTCCATTCCACATTCCATTCCATTTATTTCCACATTCCATTCCACATTTCATTCCACATTGTATTCCACATTCCCTTTCATATTCCATTCCATTCCATTCCACATTCCTTTCTTCATTCCATTCCATTCCATTACACATCCCATACCACACCCCATTCCACGTACCATTCCATTTCATACCACATTGCATAACTCATTCCATTCCATTCCATTCCACATTCCTTTCGACATTCCATTCCACGTTCCATTCCATTCCATTCCACGTTCCATTCCACGTTCTGTTGCACATTCTGTTCAATTCCTTTACACGGTCCATTCCACTTTCCATTCCATGTTCCATTCCAAGTTCCACTTCACATTCCAACCCACGTACCATTCCTTTCCATTCCACGATAAATTCTACATTCCAATCCACATTCCATTTTATTCTTTTCCACCTTCCATTCCACATTCCATTCCACATTCCATTCCACATTCTATTCCACATTTCTTTCCATTCCATTCCACATTCCATTCCATTCCATTCCACATTTCATTCTACATTCCATTCCATTCCATTCCATTCCACATTCCATTTCACATTCCATTCATTTCCTTTCCACATTCGATTCCACATTCCATTCCATTTCGTTCCACATTCCATTCCACATTCCATTCATTTCCTTTCCACATTCGATTCCACATTCCATTCCATTTCGTTCCACATTCCATTCCACATCCCACACCACATTCCATTCCACATCCAATACCACATTCCATTCTACATTCCATTCCATTCCATTCCACATTCCATACCACATTCCATTACAATTCATTCCACGTTCCATTCCTTTCCATTGAACATTCCATTCCACGTTCCATTCCATTCCATTCCACGTTCCATTCCATTCCATTCCACGTTCCATTCGTTTCAATTCCCCTTTCCATTCTACATTCCATTATAGGTTCCATTCCATGTTCCATTACACGTTCCATTTCTTTCCCTTCCATATTACGTTCCATATTCCATTCTATTCCATTCTACAATCCATTGCATTCTATTCAGGATTCCATAACATTACATTCCACGTTCCGTTTCACGTTCCATTCCACATTGCATTCCATGTTGCATTCCACGTTCCATTCCATTCCTTGCCACGTTCGATTCCAAATTCCATTCCATTTCCTTCCACTTTCCATTCCACATTCCATTTCACATTCCATTCCACTTTCCGTTCCATTGCATTCCATTCCATTCCAAATTCCATTGCATTACATCCCACTATCCATTCCATTCAATTCCACATTGCGATGCATTCCTTTCCGTTGCATTCCACTTTCCAATCCATACCATTCCACATTAAATTCCATTCCATTCCATTCCGCATTTGATTACATTCCAATGCATATTCCATTAAATTCCATTCCACATTCCATTCCATTCCATTGCATTCCACATTCCATACCATTCCATTCCATTCCACATTCCATTCCACTTTCCATTCCATATTCCACTCCATTCCATTTCATATTCCATTCCATTCCAAACCACTCCATTCCTCTTTCCATTCCACATTCCGTTCCCTTCCATTCCGCATTCAATTCTATTCCATTCCACATTCCATTCCGCTTTCCATTCCACGTTCCATTTCACATCCCATTCCATTCCACTACATTCCATTCCATTCCATTCAATTCTGAATTCCTTTCCATTCCATTCCAAATTATATTCGATATTCTATTCCATTGCATTCCATATTCAATTCCATGGCATTCCTCATTCCTTTCCTTTCTGTTCCACATTACATTCCACTTTCCATTCCACCTTGCATTCCACATTCTATTCCACTATCCGTTCTACATTCCATTCCACGTTCCATTCTAGGTTCCATTCCATTTCATTCCACATTCCGTTCCATTCCATTTTACGTTCCAGTCTACTTTCCATTAGACTTTCCGTTCCCTTCCATTCCACGTTCCAGTCTTCATTCCATTAGTGGTTCCATTCAAATTTCCATTCCACGTTCCATTCCATTCCATTCCACTTTATATTGCATATTCCATTCCATTCCATTCTACCTTGCATTCCATTCCATTCAACATTCCATTCCACTCCATACAAAGTTCCATTCCAGGTTCCATTCCGCATTCCAATCCACGTTCTATTCCACGTTCCTTTCCATTCCATTCCACTTTCCATTCCACGCTCCATTCCTTTCCATTCCATGTTCCATTCCATTGCATTCCACGATGCATTTCATTCCATTCCACTTTCCATTCCACATTCCATTTCACATTATATTGCACCTTCCATTCCATTCCATTCCATTCCATTTCTCGTTCCATTGCATTCAATTTCGTTTTCCATTCCGTTCTATTCCACTTTCCACTCCACATTCCATTCCACCTTCCTTTCCACATTTTATTCCACATTACAGTCCATATTGCATTCCATTCCACACTTCATTCCACATTCCATTCCATTCTATTCCACGTTATATTCCACATAATGTTCCACCTTGCCTTCCACATTCCATTCCCCATTCCCGTCCACAATCCATTCCATTCCTTTCCACATTCAACTCAAAATTCCATTCCATTCAATTCCACATCCTATTCCACATTGCATTCCACATTCCATTCCATTCCATTCCACATTACATTAGACATTGCATTCCATTTCATTCCATTCAATTCCACATTCCATTCCACATTCCAATCCATTCCATTCCACATTGCATTCCACATTGCATTCCACATTCCCTTCCTCATTCCATTCTATTCCATTCCACATTGCATTCCACATTCCATTCCATTCCATTTCACATTCCATTATACCTTCCATTCCACATTGCAGTCCATTCCATTTCACATTCTGTTACACATTCCATTCCAATCCATTCCACATTCCATTACATTCCATTCCTTTCCACATTCCATACCATTGTTTTCTACTATCCATTCCATTCCTTTCCAAATTAAATTCCACATTCCATTGCATTCCATTCCACATTCCATTCCACATCCCATTCCATTCCTTTCCACATTCTATTCCACAGTCCATTCTACATTCCATTCCATTCCATTCCACATTCCATTCCACATTCTGTTCCACATTCCAGTCCACATTCCTTTGCTCATTCTATTCCGTTCCATTCCACATTCCATTCCATTCCATTCCACATCCTATTCCACATTCCATTCCATTCCATTCCACTTTCCTTTCCACATTTCATACCACATTCCCTTCCATATTCCTTTGCATTCCATTATACATTGGATTGCACAATCCATTCCATTCCATTTCACATTCTATTCCACTTTCCATTCCACATTCCATTCCATTCCTTTCCACATTCCATTCGATTTCCCTCCACTTTCCATTCCATTCCATTTTCCATTCCATCCCACATTCCATTTTCCATTCCATCCCACATTCCATTGCATTCCTTCCCACATTCCATTCCACATTCCATACCACATTCCATTCCAGCTTCCATTCCATTTCGTTTCACATTCCATTCCACTTACCATTACATTCCATTCCACTTTCCATTCCATCTTCCATTCCACGTTCCATTCGACGTTGCTTTCCAAGTTCCATTCCATTCCATTCCATGTTCCATTCCACCTTACTTTGCACATTCCATTCCCTTCCATTCCATTCTATTCCATTCCACTTTCCATTCCATGCCATTCCACATTCCATTGTATTCCATTACACGTTACATACCTCGTACCATTCCACATCCCTTTACATTCCTATCCACGTTGCATTCCATTCAATTCAAGGTTGCATTTCATTCCATTCCACATTCCATTTCATTCCATTTCAAATTCCATTCCGCATTCAATTTCACATTCCTTTCCACTCACTTCCAAGGCATTCCACATTCCATTCCTTTCCAATCCACATTCCATTCCATTACATTCCACGTTCCATTCCATTCCTGATTCAATTCCATACCATTCCACAATCAATTCCATTGCATTCCATTCCTCATTCAATTCAATTCCATTGCACATTGCATTACAACTTCCATTCCATTAAATTCAATTCCACATTCCATTAGACTCCATTCCACATTCCATTGTGCTTTCCATTCTATTCCATTCCAGATTCCATTCCACATTCCATTCCATTCCATTCTATGTTCCATTCCATTCCATATTCCATTCCATTCCATTTCACGTTCCATTCTAATCCAGTCCACATTCCTTTCCATTCCATTTCACATTCCATTCCATTCAATTCCACATTCCATTCCAACTTCCATTCCATTCCATTCTATTCCACATTCCTTTCCATTCGATCCTATTCCACATCCAATTCCATTCCATTTCACATTCCATTCCATTCCACATTCCATTCCACATTCCTTTCCTCTTTCCACTACGCGATCCACTTCATTCTATGCCACATTCCATTCCATTCCATTTCACATTCCATTCCACGATCCTTTCCACTTTCCTTTTCATGTTCCTTTCCATTCCATTCCACATTACTTTCCACATTCCATTCCACATTCCATTCCATTCTATTCCATTCCATTCCACACTCAACTCCATTCAATTCCATTCCAGATTCCATGTTCCATTCCATGTTCGATTCCATTACATTCCACTTTCCATTCTGTATTCCATTGCATTCATTTCACGTTCCATTCCACATTGCATTCCACATTCCATTCCACATTCTATTCATCGTTCCAATCCACCTTCCATTCCATATTCCATTTCGTTCCATTCCACATTGCATTCCACATTCCATTGCACATTCCTATCCATTACATTAAACATTCCTTTTCACAATCCATTCCATTCCGCATTCCATTCCACAATCCATTCCATTCCATTCCACATTCCATTCCATATTCCGTTCCATTTCAATCCACATTCCATTCCATTCAGTTCCATTCCACATTCCATTCCATTCCATTCCAGATTCCGATCCATTCCATTCCATTCAATTGCTCATTCCGTTCTATATTCCATTCCATTGCACATTAAATTCCACATTCAATTCCCATCCATTCCACATTCCATTCCATTCCAATCCATCCATACCACGTTCCATTCCATTCCATTAAATTGCACATTCCATTCCATTCCACTTCATTCCACATGCCATTCCTTTCCATTCCATTCCACATTCCATTCCACATTCAAATCAACATTCCATTCCTCATTCCATTCCATTCCATTCAACCTTCCATCCACAGTCCATTCCATTCCATTCCACATTCCATTCCATTCCATTCCACATTCCATTCCACATTCCATTCAATTTCATTCCATTCCACATTCCATTCCACATTCCATTCCATTCCATTGCACATTCCATTTCACGTTCCATTCCACCTTCCATTCCACTGTCCATTCCATTCCATTCCATTCCTCGCTCCATTACACGTTCCACACCACGTTTCATTCCACATTCCTTTAAACATTCACTACCACATGCCATTCTATTCCATTCCACATTGCATGGCATTGCAGTCCACATCACATTCCACATTAGACTCCATTCCATTTAAACATTCCATTCTGTGACATTCCACATTCCATTCCACCTTCCATTCCATTCCACATCCCATTCCACTTTCCCTTCCACACTCGATTCCATACCATTCCACAATCCATTCCACATTCCGTTACATTCCATTCCACGTTCCCTTCCATTTTCCATTCCACGTTCAATTCCACTTCAATTCCACATTGCATTCCATTCCATGCCATTCCACATTCCATTCCACATACCATTCCATTGTATTCCACATTCCATTCCTCATTTCATTCCATTCCATTCCACGTTTCATTCCACTTTTCATACCACTCCACTCCACGTTCCATTCCACTTTCCATTCCATTCCATTCCACGTTCCATTCCACATTCCATTGCACATTCCATTCCACGTTTCTTCCCACAATCCCTTACACGTTTCTTTCCATGTACCATTCCATGATCCATTCCAATTCATTCCATGTTCCATTCCACATTTCTTTCTATTCCATTCCACTTTCCATTCCACGTTCCCTTCGACATTCCATTCCACATTCCATTCCACATTCTATTCCATTGCATTCCACATTCCATTCAACATTCCATTCCATTCGATTCCACATTCCATTCCATTCCATTCCACATTAAATTCCACATTCCATTCCGCATTTCATTCCACTTTCCATTACGTTGCATTACACATTCCATTCCACATTGCATTCCAGTCCGTTCCACATTTTATTCCACATTCCATTCCACGTTCCATTCCGTTCCATTCCACGTTCCATTGCACATTCTATTCCATTCCATACCACGGTCCATTCCACATTCCATTCCTTGTTCGATTCCAAGTTCTGCTCCGCATTCCAAACCACGTTACATTCCTTTCCATTCCACGATAAATTCCACGTTCCATTCCACATTCCATTCCATTCCATTCTACTTCCCATTCCACATTCCATTCCTTTCCATTACACATTCCATTCCATTCCATTCCAGGTTACACTCCACATTCCATTCCACATTATATTCCACATTCCATTACATTCCATTCCACATTCAATTCCACGTTCCATTGCATTCAATTTTTCACTCCATTCCAACTTCTATTCCACATTCCATTCCACGATCCATTTCATTACATTCCACGTTCCATTACACGTTCCACTACTCATTTCATTCCACATTCCATTAAACATTCAATTCCACATTGCATTCCATTCCATTCCACATTGCATTCCTGTGCAGTCCACATTCCATTCCACATTCCTTTCCTTTCCATTTAAGCCCTCCGTTCCATGCCATTCCACATTCCATTTCACCTTCCATTCCGTTTCACATTCCGTTCAACATTCCATTCCAAACTCGATTGCATACCATTCCACATTCCATTCCACATTCCGTTACATTACTTTGCATGTTCCATTCCACTATCCATTCCACATTCAGTTGCACGTTCTATTCCAGATTCCATTCCATTCCATTCCATTCCATTCCATTCCACATTCCATTCCACATTCCAAACAGTCCATTGCATTCCACACTCCATTTCACATTCCATTCCACATTCCATTCCACATTCCATTCCATTCCATTCCATGTTCCATTCCAAGTTCCATTCCACATTCCATTCCACGTTCCATTCCACGATCCATACCATTCCATTCCACGTTCCATTCCACTTTCCTTTCCATTCCATTACACGTTTGATTCCACTTTCCAAAGCACATTTCATTCCACGGTCCATTTCACATTCCCTTACACGTTTCATTCCACGTACCATTCCATGTTCCATTCCGTTCTTTTCTGCGTTCCATTCCACATTCCTTTCCATTCCATTGTATGTTCCATTCCACATTCCATTCCACATTCCATTCCACATTGAATTACACATTCCATTCCACATTCCATTCCATTGCATTCCACATTCCATTCCAGATTCCATTCCATTGCATTCCACATTCCATTCCACATTCCATTACAGTCCATTACACATTCTATTCCACAATCCATACCTCATTCCTTTCCATTGCATTCCACTTTCCATTCCATATTCCATTCCGTTTCATTCCACATTCCATTCCACATTTCAATCCACATTGCATTCCACATTTCCTTTCACATTCCTTTCCGTTCCATTCCACATGCCATTCCACATTTCCTTTCACATTCCATTCCATTCCATTCCACATGCAATTCCACTATCCATTCCATTTGATTAAACATACCATAACATATTCCATTCCACATTCGAATCCATTCTATTCGACATTGCATACCACATTCCATTCCGCAATCAATTCCATTCCATTCCATTCAATATTTCATAACATTCCATTCCACATTTCATTGCATTCCATTCCACATTCCATTCCTTTCCATTCCATTACATTCCACATTCCATACCATTCCATTGCATTCCACATTCCATTACTTTCCATTCCACATTCCTTTCCATTACATTCCACATTCCATTTCACAGTCCATTCCACAATCCATTCCACATTCCATTCCATTGCATTACACGTTCCACTCTACTTTCCATTCTTTTCCATTCCACGTTAAATTCCACTTTGCATTTCACATTCCATTCCTCCTTCCATTCCACATTCCATTCCACGTTCCATTCCACATTCCATTCCATTCCATTCCACATTCCTTTCCACATTCCATTCCATTCTATTCCGTTTTCCATTCGATTCCATTCCAAGTTCAATTTCGCATTCCATTCCATATTCCATTCCACATTACTTTCCATATTCCATTCTGCATTCCATTGCATTCCAGTCCATTCAATTCCACATTCCATTCCACATTCCATACTACATTCCATTACGTTCCATTCCACAATCCATTCCACATTCCTTTCCACATTCCATTCCACATTCTATTCCATTCCATTCCATTCCACATTCCATTCCACATTCCATTCCACATTTCATTCCATTCCATTCCACATTCCATTCCACTTTCAATTCCACATTCCATTCCACATTGCATTCCACATTGGATTACTTTCCATTCCACATTCCATTCCACATTCCATTCCTTTCCATTCCACGTTCCATTCCACATTCCATTCTGCATTTCATTCCATTCTATTCCACGTTTCATTCCACTTTCCATTGCATTCCATTCCACGTTCCTTTCCACATTCCGTTTCACATTCTTTTCCACTTTCCATTCCATTCCATTCCGCGTTCCATTCCACATTCCATTCTATTCCATTCCACTTTCCTTTCCCCATTCGATTCCACATTCCATTCCACGTTTCATTCCGCATTTCATTCCATGTTCCATTCCCCGTCTCATTCCACGTTCCATTGCACTTTCCATTCCATTCCTTTCCACGTGCCACACCACATTGCATTCCACAGTCCATTCCATTCCATTCCGCATTCCATTCCATGCCAGTCCACATTCCATTCCATATTCCATGGCATTCCATTCCACATTCCAATGCTTTCCATTCCACATTGCATTCCATTAAATTCCATTCCACATTCCATTCCTTTGCATTCCATTGCACATTGCCTTCCACATTCCATTACATTCAATTGCAGAATCCATTCCACATTCCATTCCATTCCAAATTCCATTCCTTTAATTTCCATTCAAATCCAAATTCCATTCCACTTTAGATTCCATTCCATTCCACATTCCATTCTATTCCATTCCCCATGAAATTCGTTTCCATTCCATATTCCATTCCATTCCATTCCTTTCTACATTGCATTCCATTGCATTCCACATTCCATTGCGTGCAATTGCATTCCACATTCCATTCCACATTCCATTCATTTCCACTTTCCATTCATTGCATTCCATTTTAAATTCCATTCCTTTTCACATTCAATTCCATTCCATTCCACATTCCATTAGAGTCCATTCCATTCCATATTTCATTCCATTCCTTTCCACTTCCCATTCCATCCCGTTCCATTGTATTCCACCTTCCATTCCATATTCCATTCCATTCCATTCCACATTCCATTCCATCCCATTCCATTGAATTCCACATTTCATTCCATTCCATTCCATATTCCTTTCCATTCCATTCCACATTCAATTCCATCCCATTCCATTGAATTCCACATTCCATTCCACATTCCTTTTCCTTTCTTTCATATTCCATTGCATTCCAATCCACATTGCATTTCATTCCATTCAATTACAAATTCCATTCCATGACATTGCTTTCAATATTCCATTGCATTCCAATCCACAGTGAATTCCATTCCATTCCATTCCACATTCGATTCCATTCCATTCAATTCCATTGCACATTCCATTTCATATTCCATTACATTAAATTCTACATTGCATTCCATTCCGTTCCACATTCCATTCCATTCTATTCCACATTCCATTCTTTCCGTTATACATTCCATTCCATTCCTTTCCGTTCAAATCCAAATACCATTCCACATTCCATTCCATTCCTTTCCAAATTCAATTTCATTCAATTCCACATTCCATTCCATTCCATTCCACATTGCATTCCATTCCATTACATTCCACACTTCGTTACATTCCATTCAATACCACATTCAATTCCATTCCCTTCCACATTTCATTCCATTGCATTCCACATTGCATTCCATTCCATTCCACATTGCATTCAATTCCATTCTATTCCCCTTTCCATTCCATTCCACTTCATAGTCCTTTCCATTCCATTACACATTATTTTCCATTCAATTCCTTTCCATTCCTGAATCCATTCCACATTCCATTCCATTCCATTCCATTCCACCTTCCTTTCCATTCCATTCCACATTCAATTCCATTGAATTCCACATTGCATTCCATTCCATTCTTTAAACATTCCATTCCGTTAAATTACAAATTACATTCCATTCCACATTTCATTCCACGTTCCATTCCGTTCCATTCCACGTTCCATTGCCCTTTCCATTCCACATTCCATTTCATGTTCCATTGCGTGTTCCATTCCACGTTCCATTCCAAGTTCCATTCCAAGTTCCATTCCGTTTTCCATTCTGCAATCCTTTCCACGTTCCATTCCTCATTCCATTGCGTTCCATTCCACATTCCATTCCATTCCGTTCCACATTCCATTGCATTCCATACCGTTCCATTCCATTCCATATTCCATTCCATTCCATATTCCATTCCATTCCATATTCCATGCCATTCCATTCCATTCCACATTTCATTCCATATTCCATTCCATTCCATTCCACATTCCATTGAATTCCATTCCACTTTCCATTGTATTCCATTACACTTTCCATTTGATTCCATCCCACTTTGCATTCCATTCGATTCCATGCCACATTGCATTCCATTCCACTACATTCCTCATTCAATTCCATTCCATTCTACGTTCAATTCCATTCCATTCCACATTCCGTTCCATTCCATTTCATTCCACATTCCATTCCAAATTCCATTCCATTACATTCCACATTCCATTCCACATTCCACTTCATTCTATTCCACATTCAATTCCATTCCATTCCATGTTCTATTGCATTCCATTGCATTCCACATGCCATTTTCTCCATTCCACATTCCATTGGATTTCATTCCACATTCCATTCCAGTCGATTCCACATTCCATTCTTTTCCATTCCATATTCCATGAATTTCATTCCAAATTCCATTCCATTCCATTCCACATTCCATTCCACATACATTCTCTTCCATTCCAGATTATGTTCCATTCCATTCCACATTCCATTCCACATTCCATTCCATGATCCATTCCATGTTCCATTCCATTTATTTGCACTTTCCTTTCCAGATTCCATTTCATTCCATTCCACCTTCCACACCATTCCATTCCGTTGCGTGTTCCTTTCCATTCCCTTCCAGATTCTATTCCACATTCCATTCCATTGCATTCTACATTCCACTCCACATTCCGTTCCATTCCATTCCACATTCCATTTCAAATTCCATTCAATTCCATTCCACATTCCATTCCATATTTCATTGCTTTCCATTCCCCTTTCCAATCCACGTTCCATTAAATTCCACTGCATTACTTTCAACGTTCCTTTACGTTGCATTCCACATTCCTTCCCAATTTCCATTTCACATTAAATTGCACAGTCCTTTCCACATTCCATTATATTCCATTCCACATTCCATTCGTCATTCCATTCCACATTCCATTCCATTCCATTCCACATTCCACTCCATGTTCCATTCCATGCCATTCCACGTTCCAGTCCACGTTCCATTCCACATTCCATTCCGCATTCCATTCCACATTCAATTACAATAAATTCCACATTCCATTCCACCTTCCATTCCATTCCATTCCACCTTCCATTCCACATGCTATTCAATTCCATTCCACATTCCATTCCACATTCCATTCCACGTTCCATTCCTCGTTCCATTCCACGTTGCATTCCATACCATTCCACTTTCCATTTCATTCCATTCCACGTTCCATTTCATTCTATTCCACATTCAATTCCACATTTCATTCCACATTCCATATCGCACTCCATTTTGCATTCCATTGCATTCCATTCCATTCCATTCCACTTTCCTTTCCATTCCAATGCACATTCCATTCAATTCCATTCTACTTTCCCTTCCATTCCACATTCCATTTCGCATTCCATTCCATTCCATTACATTCCACATTCCTTTCCATTCCAATTCATATTCCATTCCATTCCATTCCAGGTTGCATTTCATTCCACATTCCATTGAATTCCACATCCCATTCCATTACCTTCCACATTCCATTCTATTCCATTCCATTCCATTCCACTTTCCATTCCACATTCCATTCCATTCCATTCTTTTCCACATACTATTCCACATTCCATTCCACATTCCATTCTGTATTCGATTCCATGTTCCACTCCATATTCTACTCCAAGTTCCATTCCATTCCATCTCATTCCACATTCCATTCCTTTCCTTTTTCGCTTTCCACATTCCATTCCATTCCATTCCACATTCCATTCCATTCCGTTCCATTCTACATTCCCTTCCATTTCATTCCATTCCAATTTCCATTCCATTCCATTCCACATTCCACATTCCATGCCATTCCATTCTATTCCACATTCCACTCTATTCCATTCCGCATTCCATTCCACATTCCATTCCATTCCATTCCACATTCCATAACATCCCATTCCATTCCAAATTAAATTCCTTTCCATTCCACATTCCATTCCATTCCATTCCACATTCCATTCCATTCCATTCAACATTCCATTCCACATTCAATTCCATTTCATACCACATTCCCTTCCACATTCCATTCCACTTTCCATTGCACGTTCAACTCCATGTTCCATTCCAAATTCCATTCCACATTCCATTCCATTCCATTCCACATTCCATTCCTCTGCAATTCCAAATTACATTCCACATTCTATTCCTCTGCAATTCCAAATTACATTCCACATTCCATTCCATATTCCAGTCCACAATCCTTTCCATTCCATTCCACATTCCATTCCATTCCATATTCCATTCCATTCCATTGAATTCCACATTCCATTCCATTCCATTCCACATTAAATTCAATTCCATTCCGTTCCATATTCCATTCCACATTCCAATCCATTCCATTCCACTATCCATTCCACATTCCTTTCCATTCAATTTCTGATTCCATACCACATTCCATTCAATTGCATTCAACATTCCATTCCACATTCCATTCCATTCCACGTTCCATTCCACGTACCGTTCCACGATCCATTCCATTCCTTCCACATTCCATTCAATTCCATTCCACTTTCCATTCCACATTCATTTCCATTCCATTCCACATTACATTCCACATTCCATTCAATTCCATTCCTCATTCCATTCCATTCCATTGCACATTCCATTCTTTTGCAATTCCAAATTCCATTCCACATTCCATTCCATATTCCATCCCACAATCCTTTCCATTCCATTCCACATTCCATTCCATTCCATTCCATTCCATATTCCATTCCATTCCATTCCATTGAATTCCACATTCCATTCCTTTCCATTCCACATTCCATTCAATTCCATTCCATTCCATTCCATATTCCGTTCCACATTCCAATCCATTCCATTCCACTATCCATTCTACTTTCCTTTCCATTCAATTTCTAATTCCATACCACATTCCATTCAATTACAATCCACATTCCTTTCCACATTCCATTCCATTCCATTCCACGTTCCATTCCATGTACCATTCCACGATCCATTCCATTCCATTCCATTCCACATTCCATTCAGTACCATTCCACTTTCCGTTCCACATTCATTTCCATTCCATTCCACATTACATTCCACATTCCATTCCATTACATTACACATTCCATTCCATTCCATTCCGCATTCCATTTCTTTCCATTCCATTCCACATTCCATTCCATTCCACATTCCATTCCGTTCCACATTCCATTTCTCACTCCACTCCCTTCCATTTTACTTTCCGTTCCACATTCCCTTCCATTCCATTCGATTCCATATTCCATTCCATGTTCTAGTCCACTTTCCATTCCACGTTCCATTCCACACTCCATTCCATTCCACATTCCATTCAATTCCATTCCACATTCCATTACATATTGCACTCCATTCCATTCCATATTCCATTCCAAATTCCTTCCCATTCAATTCCATTCCATAACACATTGCACTGCATTCCATTCCATTCCCCTTTCTATTCCATTCCACATTCCTTTCCTCATTCCATTCAATTCCATACCACATTTCTTTCAACATTCTATTTCATTCCATTATGCATACCTTTCCTTTCCATTCCACATTCCATTCCATGCCATTCCATGTTCCGTTCCATTCCATTACACATTCCATTCCATTCCATGCCACTTTCCATTGCGTTCCATTACACACTATATTCCATTCCTTTCCAAGTTCTATTCCATTCCATTCCAAGTTAAAATCCGTACCACATTCCACTCCATTCAATTGCGTTCTGCATTCCATTCCATATCATTCCACGTTCCAATCCATTCCATTCCACACTCCACTCCATTACCTTCAATTCCACATTCTATTCCATTCCATTACATTCCGAATTCCATTCCATTCCATTCCATTGCTTTCGACATTCCATTCCATTCCAGTCCGTTCCAAGTTCCACTCCATTCCATTCCACATTACATTCCTATCCGTTCCATTCCATTCCAGACTCCATTCCACATTGCATCCAATTCAATTCCATATTCCATTCCACTATCATTTCCATTCCATTCCACATTCCATTATTTCCATTCCATTCCACATTCCATTCCATTCCATTGAATTCAACATTCCTTTCCATTCCATTCCACATTCCATTCCCATCCATTCCATTCCACATTCCATTCCAATCCGTCCTACGTTAAATTCTATTCCATTCCACATTCCACTCCGTGTTACATTCCACGTTCCATTCTGCATTGCAGTCCGTTCCTTTCCACATTCCTTTCCATTCCACTTTCAATTCCATTCCATTCCACGTTCCATTCCATTCCATTCCATTCCACATTCCATTCCACATTCCATTCCGCATTGTATTCCCTTCCATTCCACATTCCATTCCATTCCATTACTCATTCCATTCCACGTTCCATTGCACATTCCTCTCCATGGTTTATTCCACTTTCCTTTCCATTCCATTCCACATTCATTCCACATTACAGTCCATTCCATTCCACATTCCATACCATTCCATTCCATTCCATTCCACATTCCATTCCATATTCCATTCCATTCGATTCCAAATTCCATTCCATTCCATTCTATTCTACATTCCTTTCAAAATTCCTTTCCATTCCATTCCATACTCCTTTGCATTCCATTCCACATTCCATTCCATTCCGTTCCACATTCTATTCCATATTCCATTCCAAATTCCATGCCACATTCCATTCCAATCCGTTCCACATTCCATTCCACTTTCCATTCAATTCCATTGCAGATTCAATTACATTGCACTTTCCATTCCACATTTAATTCCTTTCCATTCCACGTTCCTTTCCACTTTCCATTTCACCATGCATTCCACTCAATTCCACATTGCATTCAACTCCTTTCCCCATTCCATTCCACATTCATTTCCATTTCATTGCACATTCCATTCTACTTTCCATTCCACATTCCAGTCCTTTCCATTCCATTCCACATTCCATTTCTCATTCCACTCCATTCCATTCCACTTTCCATTCCACATTCCCTTCCATTCCATTCCATTCCACATTCCGTTCCACGTTCTAGTCCACTTTCCATTCCTCGTTCCATTCCACAATCCATTTCATTCCATTCCACAATCCATTCCACATTCCCTTCCATTCCATTACACATTCCATTACACATTCCACTCCATTCCAATCCACATTCCATTCCAAATTCCATTCCATTCAATTCCATTCTATAACACATTGCATTCCATTCCATTCCATTCCACATTCCATTGCATTCCACATTCCATTCCTCATTCCATTCAATTCCATTGCACATTCCATTGCACTTTTCATCTCTTTCCATTCCACATTCCCTTTCATTCCATTCCACATTCCATTCCATTCCATTCCACGCTACATTTCATTCCATTCCACAATCCATTCCATTCCATGCCACCATCCATTCTGTTCCACGTTCCATTCCATTCCATTCCGCATTCCTTTCCATTCTATTCCACGTTGCATTCCAGTTCATTCCATGTTCCATTTCATTCCATTAAACATTCCATTCCACTTTCCATTTCACATTCCTTTCCACATTCCATTTCACATTCCATTCCACATTCCATTTCTCTTTCCATTCCATTCCACATTCCATTCCATTCCATCCACATTCCATTCCATTGCATTCCACATTACATTCCATTCCATATTCCATTCCCCATTCCATTCCATTCCTTTCCATTGCACATTCCATTCCATTCCATTCCACATTGCATTCATCATTCCATTCCACATTCAGTTCCACATTCCACTCCACATTCCATTCCATGTTCCTTTCCATTCGATTCCACATTGATTTCCATTCCAGATACCATTTCTCATGCCATTCCCTTCGATTTCACTTTACATTCCACATTCCGTGCCATTCCATTCAATTCCACGTTCCATTCCACTTTCTGGTACACTTTCCGTTCCATGTTCCATTAAACATTCCATTCCATTCCATTCCATATTCCATTCCACATTCCATTCAATTCTATTAACCATTCCATTACACATTCCACTCCATTCCATTCCACATTCCATTCCAAATTCCATTCCATTCAATTCCATTCCATAACACATTGAAATCCATTCCATTCCATTCCACAGTCCATTCCATTCCACATTCTATTCCTCATTCCATTCTATTCCATTCTATATTCCATTGCACATTGCATTTCATTCCATTCCACATTCCATTCCGTTCCATTCCATTCCACGGTCCATTCCATTCCATATTCCATTCCTCATTACATTCAATTCCATTCCACATTCCATTGCACATTCCATTTCATTACATTCCACATTCCATTCCTTTCCTTTCCACTTTCCATTCCATTCTATTCCACGTTCCATTCCACTCCATTCCACGTTCCATACCAATCCGTGCCATCATCCATTCCATTACTCTTTCCATTCCATTCCATTCCGCTATCCATTCCATTGCATTCCCTGTTACATTGCGTTCCATTCCACATTCCCTTCCATTCCATTCCATTCCACATTCCATTCCATTGCATTCCAATCCACATTCCACTTCATTCCATAACACATTTCATTCCACATTCCATTCCCTTCCACATTCCATTCAATTCCATTGAATTCCTTATTTGATTCCATTCCATTCCACATAACATTCCATTCTATTCCATTCCATATTCCATTCCACATTCCAATCCATTCAATTCCACTATCCATTCCACATTCCATTCCATTCAATTTCTCATTCCATACCACGTTCAATTCAATTTCATTCCACATTCCATTACACATTCCATTCCATCCAAATCCACGTTCCATTATACGTACGATTCCACAATCCATTCCATTCAATTCCACATTCCATTCAATTCCATTCCACTTTCCATTCCACATTCATTTCAATTCCATTCCGCATTACTTTCCACATTTCATTCCACTCCATTCAACATTCCGTTCCATATTCAATTCCATTACATTCCATTCCACATTCCATTCCTTTCCATTCTATTCCACATTCTATTCCATTCCACATTCAATTTCATTCTACTCAATTCCATTCTACTTTCCATTCCATATTCCCTTCCATTCCATTCCATTCCACTTTCCATTCCATGTTCTAGTCCACTATCCATTCCACGTTCCATTCCATACTCCATTCCTTTCAATTCCACATTCCATTCTCAATTCATTAAATTCCATTCCACATTCCATTACACATTCCACTCCATTCCATTCCACATTCCATTCCAAATTCCATCTCATTCAATTCCATTCCATAACACATTGCATTCCATTCCAATTCATTCCACTTTCCATTCGATTCCACATTCCATTCCCCATTCCATTCATTTCCATTCAACATTCCATTGCACATTCCATTTCATTCCATTCCACATTCCATTGCATTCCTTTCCACATTCCATTCCATTCCATTTCACTTTCCATTCCATTCCAATCCACGTTCCATTCCATTCCATGCCACCATCCATTCCATTCCATGCCACCATCCATTCCATTCCACGTTCCATTCCATTCCATTCCGCATTCCATTCCATTCCATTAAAGGTTCCGTTGCGTTCCATTGCACATTCCGTTCCATTCCATTCCACGTTCTATTCCATTCCATTCCAAGTTCCAATCCATTCCACCTTCCATTCCATTCAATTCCATTCCACATTCCATTCCATTCCAATACATTTTCCATTCCAATCCATTCCACACTCCACTCCATTCCCTTCCATTCCACATTCTATTCCATTCCATTCAACATTCCATTCCATTCCATTCCATTCCACATTCCATTCCATTCCATTCCATTACATTCTGCATTCCATTACATTCCTTTCCAATCCATTAAACATTCCATTCCATTGCATTCCACTTTCCAGTCCACATACCATAACACATTCCATTCCACATTCAATTACTTTCCATTCCACATTCCATTCTTTTCCATTCCATATTCCATACATTTCCATTACTTTACATTCCACATTCCTTTGCATTCCTTTCCACATTCCATTCCACATTAAATGCCACATTCCATTCCACATTCCATTCCCTACCATTCCACATTGCATTCCATTGCATTCTGTTCCATGTTCCATTCCACCTTCCGTTACATTCCATTCCACATTCCGTTCCACATTGCATTCCATTCCATTCCACATTCCATTCCACATTCCATCCCATTCCATTCCGTATTCCATTCCATTCCTTTCCACATTTCATTCCACTGCATTTCACATTCCATTCGATTCCATTACACATTGCATTCCATTCCAAATTCCATTCCATTCAATTCGACATTCCATTCCATTCTGTTTCACATTCCATTCTATTACATACCTTTCCACATTCCATTCCTTTCCATTCCACTTTCCATTCCATTCCACTCCATTCTATTCCATTCCGCATTCCATTCCATTCCATTCCATATTCCATTCCATTCCTTTCCACATTCCATTCCATTCCAGTCCACATTCCATTCCATTCCATTACACATTCCATTCCTTTCCATTCCAATGCACATTCTTTTCCTTCCATTCCACATTCCATTACATTCCATTCCACATTCCATTCCATTCTTTTCAAAATTCCATTCCATTCCATTACACTTTCCATTCCACTTTCCATTATGTTCCATTCAATTTCATTCCACATTCCTTTAAATTCCATTCCACATTTCATTCCATTTCTTTGCATTCCACGTTCCATTCCACGTTCCATTCCATTGCACTCCACATTCCATTCCACAGTCCATTCCACAGTCCATTCCACATACCATTCCATTGCATTCCACATTCCATTCCATTCCATTCAATTTCATTTCACATTCCTTTAAATTCCAGTCCACATTCCGTTGCATTCCCTTCCATTCCATTGCACATTCCATTCAATACCATTCCATATTCCACTCCACATTCCATTCCATTCCACATTCCATTGCGCATTCCATTCAATTACATTCTATAATCCATTCTACATTCCATTCCAATCCGTTAAACATTCAATTGCATTCCATTCCATATTCCATTAATTCCATTCCATTCCACATTCCATTCTACTCCCTTCCACATTGCATTCCAGATAGCCTTCCATTCCATTCCACATTTCATTCCATTCTTTTCCACATTACATTGCATTCCATTACACATTCCTTTGCAGTCCATTACACATTCCTTTCCACTCCATTCCACCTTGCATTCCATTACTTTGCATTCCACATTCCATTTG
Organism: Pongo pygmaeus; assembly: GCF_028885625.2. Lineage (NCBI taxonomy): Eukaryota > Metazoa > Chordata > Mammalia > Primates > Hominidae > Pongo > Pongo pygmaeus. The sequence continues at coordinate 5,787,587 of NC_085931.1, forward strand.
ATTCCATTCCACATTCCATTCAATCCCATTTCACATTCCATTCCATTCCATTCCTTTCCACGTTCCATTCCACATTCCTTTCCATTCCATTCCATTCCATTCCACTTTCCATTCCACATTGCTTCCCATTTCATTACATATTCCATTCCACTTTCCATTCCATTCCATACCACATTACATTCCATTCCATTCCACATTCCATTCAACATTCCTTTCCACATTGCATTCCATTCCATTTCACATTCCATTCTACATTCCATTCCATACCACATTCCATTCCATATTACATTCCACATTCCATTCCACATTCCATTCCATTCCATTCAACATTCCATTCCACATTGCATTCCATTCTATTCCACATTCCATTCCACATTCCATTCCATACCACATTCCATTCTATTCCTTTCCACATTCCATTCCATTCCACATTCCACATTCCATTCCACTTTCCTTTGAATGTTCAATACCACATTCCATTCGACGTACCATTCCACGTTCCATTGCATTCCACTGCACTTTGCATTCAACGATCCATTCCATTAAATTCCACATTCCACATTCGATTCTACTTTCCATTCCACGTTCGATTTCACATTCCATTCGATGTACCATTCCACGTTCCATTCCATTACATTCCACTTTGCATTCCACAATCCATTCCATTCCATTCCACATTCCATTCCGTTCCATTCCATATTCCATTACGCATTGCATTCCGTTCCATTTTACTTTCAATTCCACATTCCATTCAATTCTGTTCCACATTCCATTCCATTCCAATCCACATTGTATTCCATCCGTTCCAGATTCCACTCCATTCCGTTCCGCGTTCCATTCCACTTTACACTGCATTACATTCCACGTTGCATTCCACATTGAATTCCATTCAATTCTATTCCACATTGCATTCCGTTCCATTCCACATTCCATTCCATCGCCACATTCCATTCCAGATTGCAATCCATTCCATTCTACATTCCATTCCATTCCACATTCCATTCCTTTCCAATCCACATTCAATTCCACTCCATTCCACATTCCATTCCATTCCATTCCTCATTCCACATTCCATTCGACGTTCCATTCCACGTTTCATTCTACGTTGCATTTCTTTGCATTCCACTTTCCATTCCAATTTCCATTCCACATTCCGTTCCACATTCCATTCCATGCCATTTCACCTTCCATTCCACCTTGAATTCCACTCCATTCCACATTCCATTCCACATTCCATTCAATACCATTCAGGTTTACATTCTACATTCCTTTCAATTCCAATCAATATTCCCTTCCATTCCATTCCTTTCCAGTCCACATTCCATTCCATTCAACTCCATTCCACATTCTATTCCTTTCCATTCCAGATTGCATTGCATTCCATTACACCTTCCATTCCATTCCTTTAAAGATTCCATTCCATTCCAATCCATACCAGTCCCCATTCCATTCCATTCCATTCCACATTCCATTCCATTATTTTCCATTCCACATTCCATTCCGTTCCATTCCACTTTCCATTCTGTGTTCCATTCCACGTTCCATTCTACGTTCCATTCTGTGTTCCCTTCCATTACATTCCACGTTGCCTTCCACGTTCCTTTCAACGTTACATTACATCCCATTCAACATTCCATTACACATTGTATTGCATTTAATTCCACATTCCATTCCACATTCATTTCCATTCCATTCAACATTCCATTCGACACTGCATTCCATTCCACATTCCTTCCATGTTTCTTTCCAATTTATTCCACAATCCTTTGCATTCCATTCCACCTTCCATTCCACATTCCATTGCATTGAATTCCACATTCCAATCCGCATTCTGTTCCATTACATTCCACTTTCCATTCCATATTCCATTCCATTCCATTCCACGTTCCATTCCATTCCACCTTACATTCTATTGAATTCCACATTACATTCCACTTTCCACTGCATTCCATTCGACATTTCATTCCACATTCCATTCCATTCCATTCCAGATACTATTCCACCTTACATTCCGTTCGATATTCCATTCCACATACCATTGCATATCATTCCACATTGCAATCCATTCCAGTCTACATTCTGTTCCATTCCATTCCACGTTCCATTCCATTCCATTCCACATTATATTCCATTAAATTCCACATTCCATTTCACTTTCCATTCCATTCCATTCCATATTCCATTCCACATTCCGTTCCACATTCCATTCCACTCCATTCCACAATGCTTTCCACATAGCATTTCTTTCCATTCTACATTCCATTCCATTTCTTTCCAAATTCCATTCCATTCCATACCACATTCCATTCCATTGCGTTCCACATTGCATTCCATTCCATTGCATTCCACAATTCATTCCAAATTCGATTCCACATTCCATTCGATTTCATTCCACATTCCATTCAATTCCATTCCACATTCCTTTCCACATTGCATACCATTCCATTTCACATTCGATTCCACATTCCATTCAATTCCATTCCACATTCCTTTCCACATTGCATTCCATTCCATTTCACATTCGATTCCACATTCCATTCCATTCCGTACCACATTCCATTCCATTCCATTCCACATTCCACATTCCATTCCATTTTCCATTCCACTTTCGATTCTACATTGCATTTGACGTACCATTCCATTTTCCATTCCATTCCACTGCAAGTTCTATTCCACTTTCCATTCCATTCCATTCCATGTTCCATTCCACTTTCCGATCCATTCCATTCCACTTTCCTTTCCATGTTGCATTCCATTAAATTCCGTTCCATTCCACATACCATTCCATTCCATTCAACTTTCAATTCCACTCCATTCCACTTTGCGTTCCATTCCATTCCATTCCAATTTCCATTCCATTCCTTTCCACATTCCATTCCATTCCATTCCACATTCCAATCCATTCGAATTCAAATTCCATTTCATTCCATTCCATTCCATTCCGTTGCACTTTCCATTGATTTCCAATCCACATTCCATTGAATTCCAATGCATTCCACTTTCCATTCCTCTCCATTCCACATTCCATTCCACGTTCCATTCCACGTTCCATTCCTGTTTCCATTCCATTCCATTTCACTTTAGATTGCACATTACAATCCATTCCATTCTACATTCCATTCCACATTCCATTCAATTCCATTGCACATTCCTATCCACATTCCATTCAATTCCCTTCAACATTCCATTCCATTCCACATTCCATTCCATTCCATTCCACATTCCATTCCATTCCACTCCACATTCAATACCGTTCCATTCTACATTCCATTCCACTTTCCATTCCACATTCCATTTGATTCCAATCCACTTTCCATTATACATACTATTCCACATTCCATTCCACATTCCATTCCATATTCCATTCCCTTCCATTCCACATTCCATTCCATTCCATTCATCCTTCCTTTCCACTCAATTTCACATTCCTTTCCATTCCATTCCATTCCAAATTCCATTCCATTCCACTCCACATTCAATTCCATTCCAATCCACACTCCATTACATTCCATTCCACATTCCATTCCATTCCATTCTACTAGCCTTTACACATTCCATTCCATGCCATTCCTGTTTCCATTCCACGCCATTCCTGTTTCCATTCCACATTCTTTTTCCATTAAAATAAGCATTCCATTCCATTCAATTCCATTCCAGTCCACATTCCATTCCATTCAATTCCATTCAACATTCCATTTCATTCCATTCCACATTCCATTCCATTCCATTCTACATTCCATTCCATTCCCTTCCACATTCCATCCCATACCATTCTACATAACATTCCATTCCATTCCTCATTATATTCCATTACATTCCACGTTCCATTCCACGTTGCATTCCAGTTTCTGTGCTACTTTCCATTCCATTACTTTCCACTTTCCATTCCACGTTCCATTCCACGCTACATTCCACTTTACATTCCATTGCATTCCCTGTTCCTTTCCACACTCCATTGCACGTTCCATTCCATTCCATTCCACCTTCCATGCCAAGTTCCATTCCAGATTCCATTCCATTCCATTCAACAATTTATTTCTTCTAATTCCACATTCCATTTCACATTCCATTCCATTCCATTCCACATTCCATTCCACTTCCTTCCACATTGCATTCCAGATAGCATTCCATTCCATTCAACATTTCATTCCATTCATTTCCACATTACATTGCATTCCATTCCACATTCCTTTCCATTCCATTCCAAATTGCATTCCATTACCTTGCATTCCACATTCCATTTGATTCCATTCCACATTCCTTTCAATCCCTTTCCACATTCCATTCAATCCCATTCCACATTCCATTCCATTCCATTCCATTCCACCTTCCATTCCACATTCCTTTCCACTCCATTCCATTCCATTCCAGATTCCATTCCGCATTGCATCCCATTCTATTACCTGTTCCATTCCAATTTGCATTCCATTCCATTCCACATTCCATTCAATTCCATTCCACATTCCATTCAATTCCATTCCACATTCCATTCCATTCCATTCCACATTACATTCCATTCCATTCCAATTTACATTCCACATTCCATTCAAAATTCTAGTCCACCTTCCATTCCATTTCATTCTACATTCCATTCCACTTCATTCCACAATCCATTCCACCTTCCATTCCCTTACATTCCACATTCCATTCCATTGCATTACACATTCCATTCCATACAATTCCACATTTTATTCCATTCTGTTACATTCCACGTTCTATTCCCATTGCATTCCATTCCATTCCATTCTATTTCACATTCCTTTCCATTCCATTCCACATTACATTCCATTCAATTCCACATTCCATTGCACATTCTATTCCATGTTCCATTCCATTTCATTCCACATTCCATTCCATTCAAATACACATGCCTTTCCTTTCCATTCCACATTCCATTCCTCATTCCTTTCCTTTCCATTCCACATTCCATTTCTTTCCATTCCACATTGCATTCCATTTTCCATACCATTCCATTCCACACTCCATTCCACATTCCATTCCATTCCATTCCACATTCCATTCCACATTCCACTGCATTCCATTCGACCCCCAATTTACATTCAATTACATTCCTTTCCACATTCCATTCCATTCCATTCCACATTCCATTCCTTTTCATTCCATTCCACATTCTGTTCAATTCCATTCAATTCCACATTCCATTCTATTCCATTCCATTCCATTCCACGTTCCAATCTATTCCATTCAATTCCACATTCCATTCCACACTGCATTCCACATTCCAATCCATTCCACTCCACTTTCCATCCCACGTTGCCCTCCGTTCCATTCCACGTTCCATTCCACTTTCCATTAGGTGTTCCATTCCATGGTCCATTCCACATTCCATTTCACATTCCATTCCACCTTCCATTCCATTCCATTCCATTCCATTCCACATTCCATTTCATTCCTTTCCACTTCCCTTTCCATTCAATTCAACATTCCTTTCAGTTCCATTCCATTCCATTCCATTCCGCATTCCATAAAATTCCAATCCATTGTGAATTCCATTTCTTTCTATTCCACATTCCATTCCACATTCCATTCCGCTTTCCATTCCGTTGCGTTCCACGTTCCATTCAATGTTCCTTTCCACATTCAATTCCAGATTCCATTCCACGTTCCATTACATTACATTCCACGTGCCATTCCACTTTCCATTACATTCCATTCCACTTTACATTCCACATCCAATGCTCATTGCATTCGTCTTTCAATTGCTCGTTCCATTCGACGTTCCATTCCACGTTCCATTACACTTTCCATTCCATTCAATTCCACTTTCCATTCCACATTCCATTCCGTTCCATTCCACTTTCATTTGCACATTCCATTCCAGATTCCATTCCACATTGCATTCTCTTCCATTCCACATTCCATTCCACATTCCATTGCATTCCATTCCACATTCCATACAACACCACATACCATATTCCACTCCATTCCGTTCAACACTCCATTCAACATCCCATTAAACATACCATTCCTTTCCTTTGCACATTCCCTTCCACATTCCATTATATTCTTCTCCACTTTCCATTCTACGTTACTTTACACTTTCCATTCCACATTGCATTCAATTACATTTCATGTCCCATTCCATATTCCATTTCTCATTCCATTCAACTTAACATTCCACGTTCCATTCCAAGTTCCATTCCATTATGAATTCCATGTTCCATTCCACGTTCCTTTCCATTCCATTCTGCATTCCATTACAAATTCCATTCCGTTCAATTCCACTTTCCATTCCATTCCATTGCATGTTACATTCCACATTCCATTCCTCATTCCATTAAAATTTCCATTACACGTTCCATTCCATATCATTCCCTGTCCCATTCCACATTCTATTCCACTTTCCATTCCACATTCCATTCCACATTCCATTCAACATTCCATTACACTTTCCATTCCACATTCCAGTACATTCCATTCCACATTCCACTGAGCATTCAATTCCACATTCAATTCCATTCCATTCCACATCCCATTCCTCAGTGCATTCCCTTCCAGTCCACATACCATTCAACATTCCTTTCCATTCCGTTTAAACATTCCATTCCATTGCATTTCACCCTGCATTACACATTCCTTTCCATTCCACATTCGATTCCGCATTCCATTCCACTTTCCATTCCATTCCATTCCACATTCCATTCCTCTTTCCATTCCATTCCACGTTCCATTCCACCTTACCATCCACATTGCATTTCTCCTTCCATTCCATTGCATTCCACATTCCATTCCTCTTTCCATTAAATTGCATTCCACATTCCATTCCACGTTCCATTTCATTGCATTCCTCTTTCTATTCCACGTTCCATTCCACATGGCATTCCACGTTACACTCTAAGTTCTATTCCATTCCATTCCACGTTCCATTCCACATTCCATTCCACAGTCTATTTGTCATTCCATTCTGATGCATTCCACATTACATTCCACATTCTATTAAATTGCATTCCACATTCCATTCCAGATTCTATTCCACATTCCATTCCATTCCATTCCAAGTTCCATTCCATAAAATGTTCCACAAAACATTCCACAAAACATTCCACGTTCCATTCCACAATCCATTCCATGTACCACTCCATGTTCCATTCCATTCCATTGCATGCTACTTTCCTCGTACCATTCCATTCTATTCCACGTTCCATTCCATTCCATTCCACATTCCATTCCTCATTCAAATCCGTTCCATTCCACATTCCATTCCACATTTCATTCGTTATTCCATTCCACTCCATTCCACATTCCATTCCACATTCCATTCCACATTCCATTATCATTCCTTTGCATTCCATTCCACATTTCACACCACATTCCATTCCATTCCATTACACACTCAATTCAACTTTCCATTACACGTCCCATTCCATATTCCATTCCATGTTCCATTCCACGTTCCATTGCATCTCATTACACGTTGCATTCCATTCCTTTCAATGTTCCATTTCAATCGGTTCCACATTCCATTCAACATTCCATTTCACATTCCTTTCCACATTCTGTTTCAGTTTCAATTCCATTCCATTCCATTCCGTTACACATTCCATTCCATTCAATTCCACATTCCATTCCATTCCATTCTACATTCCTTTACACATAGCATTCAACATTCCATTCAATTCCATTCTGTTCCACATTCCGTTCAATTCCATTACACTATCAATTCCACATTCCATTCCACATTCCATTCCACGTTCCTTTCCATTCCATTCCACATTCCAATCAATTCCATTCCATTCATTTCCACATTCCATTCCATTCCATTCCACATTCCATTCCATTGCAGTCTGCATTCCATTCAATTCCATTCCATTCCATTCCACATTCCACTCAATTCCATTCCTTTCAACATTTCATTCCATTCCATTCCACATTCTATTCCATTCCATTCCACATTTCATTCCAATCCATTCCATGTTCCATTCCACGCTACATTCCACTTCACATCCCATGTTCCATTTCACATCCCATTCCACCTTCCATTCTTTCCATTCCGCATTCCACTCCATTCCTTTCCACATTCCATTCCTTTCCATTCCACATTCCATTCCATGTTCCATTCCATTCCAATCCACATTCCATTCCGTTCCAACCGCATTCCATTCCATTCCAATCCACATTCCAATCCGTACCATTCCACATTCCATTCCGTTTCATTCCATTCCACATTCCATTCCATTTTCCATACCATTCCAGTCCACATTCCATTCCTTTCTATTCCACATTCCATTCCTTTTCATTCCATTCCACATTCCTTTCCACATTCTATTCCACACTCCATTCCACATTCCATTCCATTCCCTTCCATATTCCATTCCATTCCATTCCCTTCCACATTCCATTCCATTCCATTCCACATTACATTCTATGTTCCATTCCAAGTTCCATTCAACGTTCCACTTTATGTTCCATTCCATTCAATTCCACAATGTATTCCGCATTCCATTCCATGTTCCTTTCTATTCATTTCCTCCATACATTCCACATTACTTTCCATTCCATTACAAGTTCCATTCCATTCCATTCCTGGTTCCATTCCACTTTCCTTTTCCCATTCCATACCACATTTAATTACACTCCATTCCATTCCATTCCATTCCATTCTGCTCCATATTCCTTTCCATTCCATGCACCTTCCAAATCCTTTCCATTCCACATTCCTTTCCATTCTATACCATTCCATTCCACATTCCATACGATTCCATTCTTTTCCACATTGCATTGCTTTCCACTCCACGTTCCATCCCATTCCATTCCACATTCCATTCCACATTCCATTCCATTAATTTCCACGTTATGGAGTGGAATGGAAAGGAATGTGGAGTGGAATGGAAGGGAACGTGGAATGGAATGGAATTGAATTGAATGTGGCAATGGAATGTGGAATGGAATGCAACGTGGAATGCAATGGAATTGAACAGAATGTGGAATGTACTGTAATGGAATGGAATGTGGAATGGAATGTGGAATGGAGTGGAATGGTGTGGAATAGATTGTGGAATGGATGGGAATGGAATGGAATGTGCAGTGGGATGTGGAATGGAATGTAACGTGGAATGCGGAATGAAAAGTATTATGCATTGGAATCGAATGCGGAATTGAATGGAATGGAATGCGGAATGGAACAAGGAATAGAATGGAACAGAAAGTTGAATGGAATGAAATGCAATGTGGAATGGAACCTGGATTGGAATGGAATGGAAAATGGAATGGAATGTGTAATGGAATGGAAGGGAACAAGGAATTTAATGTGGAATGGAAGAGAATGGAATGTGGAATGGGATGGAACGCAACATGGAAAGGAAAGCGGAATGCAAAGTAGCATGGAAAGTGGAATGATACGTGGAAGGGAATGGAATGCAACATGGAATAGAATGGAATGGAACGTGGAATGGAATGGAATGGAATGTGGAATGGAATAGCAATTGGAATGGAATACAAAGGAATATGGAATGGAATGGAATGGAATGGAATGTGGAATGGAATGGAATGGAATGTGGAATAGAATGGAATGGAATGTTGAATGGAAGGTGGAATGGCATGGAATGGAATGTGAAATAGAATGCGGAATGGAAAGGAATGGAAAGATGGATGGAATGTGGAATGGCCTGGAATGGAATGTGGAACGGAATGAAATGAAATGACGAATGGAAGGCGGAATGGAATGGAACAGAAGGTGGAAAGGAATTGAATGGATTGTCGAATGGAACATGGAATAGAATGGAATGGAATGTGGAATTGAATGGAAAAGTGTTGATTGTGGAATGGAATGGAATGGAATCTGGAATGGAATGGAATGGAATGTTGAATGGAAGGGAAAGGAATGTGGAATGGAATGGAATATAATGCAATGTGGAAAGGAACGTGGAATGGAATGTGGAATGGAATGGAATGGAAACTGAATTGGAATGGAACGGAATGTGTAATGGAATGGAATGGAAAGCAGAATGGAATGGAAGAGAATGTGGAAAGGAAAGGAGTGGAATGGAACATGGAATGGAATGGAATGGAAAGCGGAATGTAATGGAATGGAATGTGGAATGGAAAGTGTAATGGAATTGAATGTGGAATGGAATGGAATGGAATGGAATGTGGAATGGAATTGAATGGAATTTGGGAAGCAAAGTTGAATGGAGTGGAATGGAATTTGGAATGGATTGGAAAAGAAAGTGGAATGGAGTTTGGAATGGAATGTAATGTGGAATGTAATAGAATGAATAGGAATGTGAAATGGATTGGAATGTAATGTGGGATGCAATGGAATGGAATGTGGAATTGAATGTGGGATGTAATGGAATGTGGAAAGGAATGTGGAATGGAATGGACCGGAAAGTGGAATGGAATGTCGAATAGAATGGAATGGAATGTGCAATAGACTGGACGGTAATGTGGAATGGAATGTGGAATGGAATGGAAAGTGGAATGGAATGGAATGGAATGTGGAATGGAAGGAAAAGGTATGTGGAATGGAAAGGAATGGAATGAAAAGGAATGTGAAATGCAACGGAATTTAACGTGGAATGGAAAGGAATGGAATGTGGAAAGGAATGGAATGAAAGAGAATGCAAAATGGAATGGAATGGAATGTTGAATTGAATGGAATGGAATGAAAAGGAATGAGAAATGGTATGGAATGGAATGTGGAATCAAATGGAATCGAATGTGGAATGTAACGTGGAATTGAATGTGGAATGCAATTCAATGGAAAGCAATGTTGAATGGAATTAAAAGGAATGAGGAATGGAATGGAATGTGGAATGGAATGGAATGAATTGTTTAGTGGAACGTGCAATGGAACGTGGAATGGAATGGAAGGGAACGTGAAACAGAACGTGGAAAGGATCATGGAATGAAACCTGGAATGGAATGGAATGGAGCATGGAATGGAACGTGCACTGCAACATGGAATGTAGTGGAATGGAAAGTTTAATGGAACGTGGAATGGAATGGAATGGACTGGAATGGAATGGAATGGAATGTGGAATGCAATGGTATGGAATGGTATGGAAAGTGTAATGGAATCTGGAATGGAATGTGGAATGGAATGGAATGTCGATAGGAATAGAATGGAATTGAATGCAACGTGGAAAGGAATGGAATGTGGAATGTATTGGAATTCAATTTGGAATGGAAAGGAATGGAATGCAGCATCGAATGGAATGGAATGTGGAAAGGAATGGATTTGAACAGAATATGGACTACAAAGGAATGGAATGGAATGTGGAATGGAATGTGGACTGGAATGATATGTTGAATAGAATGTGGAATGGAATGCAATGGAATGTGGAATGGAATGTGGAATGGAATGGAATGGAAAATGGAATGGAAAATGCATGGAATGGAATGGAATAGATTGTGGAGTGAAGTGGAATGTGGTATGGAATGGAACGGTATGTGGATTGGAATGGAATGGAATGTAGAATTAAATGCACTGAAATGTGCAATGGAATGGAATGGAATGTGGAATGGTAAGTGATGGAATGTGGAATGGAATGGAATGTGGAATGGTACGTGATGGAATGTGGAATGGAATGGAAGCGAATGTGTAATAGAAAGAAATGGAATTGAATGGAATGGAAATGGAATGGAATGGAATGTGGAATGCAATGAAATGGAAAGGAATGATGAATTGCATGGAAAGGAATGTGGAATGGAACGGAATGGAACGTGGAATGGAATCTCAAATGGAATGGAATGGAATGAGGAATGAAATGGAAAGGAAAGTGGAATAGAATGAGCAATGGAAAGTGGAATAGAATGTGGAATGGATTGGAATGGAATTTAGAATGGAAAGTAATGGAATGTGGAATAGAATGGAATGGAAGTGAATGGAATTCCGAATGGAATAGAGTGGAATGTGGAATGAAATGCAATGGAATGAAAAGTGGAATTGAATGGAATGCAATGTGAAATGGAATGGAAAGGGGAGTGGAATGGAAAGGAATGTGAAATTGAGTGGAATTGAATGGGGAATGGATTGTGGAATGGAATGTGAAATGAAATGTGGAATGAAATGGAAAGGAATGTGGAATTGAATGGAATACAACTGGAAAGGAATGTGGAGTGGAATGGAATGGAATGTGGAATTGAATGGAATGCAACCGGAATGGAATGTGGAATGGAATGTGGAATTGAATGGAATGGAATGTGGAATGGAAAGGAATGGAATCTGGAATGGGATGTAGAATGGAATGTGGAATGGAATGGAATGGAATGTGGAATGGAATGCGGAATGGAATGGAATGGAATGTGTAATGGAATGCGGAATGGAATGGAATGGAATGTTGAATGGAAAGGAATGGAATTTCGAAAGGAATGTGGAACGGAATGAAAAATGGGATTTGGTACGGAACGCAATGGACTGAGGAATGGAACGAGGAATGGAAAGGAATGGAATGTGAAATGGACTGTGGAATTGATTGTTTAATGCAATGTTGAAGAGAATGGAATGGATTCTGGAATTGAATATATAGTGGTACGTGGAATGAAAAGTGGAATGGAATAGAATGGAACGTGGAATGGAATGCGGAATGGAATGGAATGGAATGTGGAATGGAAAGTGGAATTCAATGGATTGGAAAGCGGAATCGAACGTGAAATGGAATGGAATGGATTGTGGAATGGAACGTGGAATGGAATGGAATTGAACGTGGAATGGAATGAGGAATGGAACGTGGCATGGAATGGAATGGAATGGAATTTGGAATGGAATGAAATGGAGTCGAATGGAACGTGAAACTCAAAGGAATCGAATGTAGAATGGAATGGAAAGGGATGGAATGAACAGTGTGATGGAATGGAGTGAAAAGTGGAATTCAATGGAGTGGAATGGATGTGGAATGGAAAGGAATGGAATCTAGAATGGAATGTTGAATGGAATGTGAAACAGAATGTGGAATGGAATGAAAGGTGGAATGGATTGTGGAATTTAATGTGGAATGCAAGGTGGAAAGAAATGGAATGGAATGTGCAATTTAATGTGGAATGGAATGGAATGTGGAAGGGAAAGTAATGTGGAATACAATGGAATGGAATTTGGAATGGAATGGAATGGGATGTAGAATCAAATGGAATGGAATAGGGAATGGAATGGAATGGGATGGAACATGGACTGGAATGGAATTTAATTTAATGTGAAATGGAAAGTGGAGCGGAATGCAGTGAAATGGAATGTGGCATTGAATGTGGAAAGGAATGCAATGCAAAGTAGAATAAAACGTGGAATGGAAAGGAATGGAACATGGAGTGGAATGGAATGCAATGTGGAATGGAATGGAATGGAATTGAATGTGCAATGCAGTGGAAAGGAATGTGGCATGGAATGGAAGGGAATACAGAATGGATTGGAATAGAATATGGAAGGGAATGGAATGGAATGCAATGTGGAGTGGAAGGGAATGGATTGGAGTGTGGAGTGGAATGCAATGAAATGGAATGTAATGTGGAATGGAATGGAATGGAAGGTGGAATGGAAATGAAAGTGGAATGGAATGGAAATGAATGGAATGTGGAATGGAATGGAATGCGATGTGGAGTGGAATGTGGAATGGAATGGAATTTAATGGAAGGGAATGTGAAATGGAATGGAATGTTATGTTGAATGAAAAGGAATGTATAATGGAATTGAATGTGGAAAGGACTGGAAGGGAATGTGGAATGGAAAGTGGAATGGAATGTAATGGAATGTGGAATGAAATGGAATGGAATATACAATGTAATGTGGGAGGGAATAGAATGGAATGGAATAGAATGGAATGGTATCTGGAATGGAATAGAGTGGAATGTGGAATGTAATGGAATGGTAAGTGGAATAGAAAGTGAAAGGGAATGGAATGGAATGGAATGGAATGGAATGGAATGTGGAATTGAATTGAATTGAAAATAATGGGATGTGGAATGGAATGGAATGGAATGTGGAATGGGAATGAATGGAGTTTGGAATGGAATGTGGAATGGAATGCAATGCAACACGGAATGCAATGGAATGTGGAAGGGAATGGAACGTAATGTGGAATGGAAAGTTAAATGGAAAGGAATGGAATGTAGAATGGAATGGAAAAGAATGTGTATTGGAAAGTGCAATGGAATCGAATGGAATGTGGAATGGAATGTGGAAAGGAATGGGATGGAATGTGTAAAGGAGTGGAATTGAAAGTGGAAAGGAAGTTCGAATGGAATGTGGAATGGTACGTGGAGTGGAAAGTGGAATAGAATGCGTAATATGGAATGGAATGGTATGGAATGTGTAATGGAATGGAATGGAATGAGGAATGGAATGGAAGGGAATGTGGAATGGACTGGAATGGAATGTGGAATGCAAAGTGGAATGGAATAGAATGGAATAGAATGTGGAATGGAATGTGGAAGGGAATGGGATGGAATGGAATGGAATGAGGAATGGAATGGAATGGAATGTGGAATGCAATGAAATCTAACGGAATGGAATGCAATGTGTAATGGAACGTATTGGAATATAGAATGCAATGGAATGGAATGTGGAATGGAATCTGGAATGTAATTCAATGGAATGGAAACTGGTATGGAATTTGGAATGGCATGGAATGGAATGTAGAAAGGAATGTGGAATGAAATGGAATGGAATGAGGAATGGAACGCGGAATTGAACATGGAATGGAACGTGGACTGCAACGTGGAATGGAACATGGTATGGAACGTGTAACGGAATGGAATGGAACGTGGAATGGAACGGAATGGAATGTAGAATGGAATGGAATGGAAGGCGGATTGGAATGTAATGGAACACGTAATGGAATGGAATGTGGACTGGTACGGAATGGAATGGAATGTGGAATGGACTGGAATGGAATGTGGAATGACATGTGGAATGGAATGGAATTGAATGTGCAATGGAAGGGAATGGAATGTGGAATTGAATGGAATGGAATGTGCAATGCAATGGAAAGGAATTTGGAATGCAATGGAATGGAATGGAACTGAATATGGACAGGAATGGAATGGAATGGAATATGGAATGGAATTGAATTGAATGTGGAATGAAATGGGAAATGGCATGGAATTGAACGTGGAATGGAATGGAATGGAATGTGGAATGCAATGGAATGGAATGTGGAATGAAATGGAAGGGAATGAGGAATGGAATGGAATGGAATGTGGAATGGAAAGGAATGCAATTGAATGTGGATTGAAATGGAATGGAATGGAATTGTGTGCAGACTGGAATGCAAAAGTATGGAAAGGAAAGTGGAATGGAATGCAATGGAAAGAGGAATGGAATGTGGAATGGAATGGAATGGAACGTGGAATGGGATGTGGAATTGAATTCAATGGAGAATGGAATGGAATGTTGAATGGAATGGAATGGAATGTGGAATAGATTGTGGAATGGAACTGCATGGAATGTGAAATGGAATGGAATGAAATGCGGAATGGGGCATGAAATGTAATTGAATGGAAAGTGGAATGGAATGGAAAGCAACATGGAATGAAATGGAATGGAAAGTGGAAAGTAATGTGTAAAGGAAAGGGATGGAATGGAATGGAAAATGAAATGGAATGGAATAGAATGTGGAATGGAATGGAAGTCAATGTGGAATGGAATGGAATTGAATGTGTTATGGAATGGAATGGAATGTCTAATGGAATGTGGAGTGGAATAGAAGGCAATGTGGAATGGAAAGAGGAATGGCGTGGAATGGCATGGAATGGAATAGAATGGAATGGAAAGTTAAATGGCATGGAATTAAATAGAATGGAATGGAAAATGGAATGGAATAGAATGGAATGTTATATGTAATGGAATGGAATGTGGAAAGGAATGTAGTGCAATGTGGAATGCAATGTGGAATGGAATGGAATGGAATGGAATAGAATGGAATCACGATTGGAATGTGTAAAGGATTGGAATGGAATGGAATTATATCTGGAATGGAATGGAATTGAATGGAACGTGGAAAATAATTCAATGGAAGGCATAATGGAACGGAAGGGAATGTGGAATGTAATGGAATGGAATGCAGACTGGAACGGAAAGGAATGAGGACTGGAATGGAATGTGGAATAGAATGGAATGGAATGTCGAATGGAATGGAATGGAATGGAATGTGTACTACCATGGAATGGAATGGAATAGAATGTGGAAAGGAATGGAATGGAATGTGGAATAGAATGGAATGCGGAATGGAATGAATAGGAAGGTGAAATGGGAAGGTATGGAATGTGGAATGGAAGGTGGAATTCAATGGAATGGAACATGTAATGGAAGGGAACGGAATGTGGAAAAGGAATTCGAATAGAATGTGGAGTGGAACGTGCAATGGAGAGTGAAATGGAATGTGTAATGTGAAATGGAATGGAATGGAATGTGGAAAGTAATGGAATGGAATGAGGAATGTAATGGAAGGGAATGTGGAATGGAATGGAATGGAATGTGGAATGGCATGGAATGGAAAGTGGAATGGAATGTGGAATGGAAAGTGGAAGGGAATGGGATGGAATGGAATGTAATGTGGAATGGAAAGGAATGGAATGTGGAATGGAATGGTATCTAATGGAATGGAATGCAATGTGGAATGGAACGTAGCGCAATGTACAATGTAATGGAAAGGAAAGTGGAATGGAATCTGAAAAGTAATGGAATGGAATGGAATATGGAATGGAATGTGGAATGCAATGGAATGGAATGTAGAAAGGAATGTGGAACGGAAAGGAATGTAATGTGGAATGGAACGGGAATTTGGAACATTTAATGGAAAATGGAATGGAATGCGGAACGGATCATGGAATGGAACGTGGAAAGGAACGTGGAATGGAATGGGAATTTGGAACATTTAATGGAACGTCGAATGGAACGCGGAATGGAACTTGGAATGGAACGTGGAAAGGAACGTGGAATGAAACGTAGAATGGAAAGTGGTATGGAACGTGGAATTGAATGGAATGGAACGTGGAATGCAATGGAATTGAACGTGGAATGGAATGGAATGGAATGTGGATTGGAATGTAATGGAATGCGGAATGCAATGGAATGGAATTTGGAATGGTATGGAATGGAATGGAATGTGGAATGGAATGTGGAACGGAATGGAATGGAACATGTAATGGAACGTGGAATGCAATGGTATGTAACAAAGAATGGAACGTGGAATGGTACGCGGAATGTAATGGGATGGATAGTGGAATAGAACGTAGAATGGAACGTGCAATGGAAAGTGGAAGGCGATGTAGTGGAACATGGAAAGGAAAGTGGAATGGAACGTATAATGTAATGGAATGGAACATGGAATGGAACGTTGAATGGACCACGGAATGCAACGTGGAACGCAATGGAATGGAACGAGAAAAGAAATGGAATGAAATGCGGAATTGAATGGAATGGAATGTGGAATGGAATGGAATAGTATGGAATGTGGACTGCTATGGAATGGAATGGAATGGAATGAGGAAACGAATGGAATTGAAAGTGGAATGGAATGGAATGAAATGCGGAATGGAATGTGGAATGGAATGGAATAGAATATTGAATGGAATTGAATGGAATTGAATGTGGCCTGTAATGTAATGGAATGGAAAGGAAAGTGGAGTGGAATGGAATGGAATGTTGAATGGAAACTGGAATGGCATGGAATGGAATGCGGAATGGAAAGTGGAATGGGATGGAATGGAATTTGGGATGGAATATACAATGGAATGGAATGGAATGTGGAATCGAATGGAATGGAATGTTGAATGGAAAGGAATGGAATCTGGAATGGAATGTGGAATGGCATGGAATTGAATGTGCAATGGAATGTATTGCAACGTGGAATGGAACGTGGAATGGAAAGAGGAATGGAACAGAATGAAGCATGGACTGGAAAGTGGAAAGGAACGGAATGGAACGTAGAGTGGAACGTGAAATGGAAAGTGGCATGGAAAGTGTAATGGAACCTGGAATGAAATGGAATGGAACGTGGAATGGAATGGAATGGAATGTGGAATGGAATGTAATGGAACGTGGCATGGAACAGGAATGCAATGTGGAATGTAGAATGGAATGGAATGGAATGTGGAATGGAATTGAATGGAAAGTGGAATGGAATGTAGAATGGAAAGGAATCCAATGTGGAAAGGAATGTGGAATGGAGTGGAATGTGGAATGGAATTGAATGGAAAGTGGAATGAAATGTTGAATGGAAAGGAATGCAATGTGGAATGGAATGCGGAATGGAATGGAAAATGGAAAGTAACGGAATGGAATGTGGAATGTAAGGGAATGGAATGGAATGTGGAATGGAACTTGGAATGGAATGGAATGGAACTTGGAATGGAACATGGAATGCAAATTAAAATGGAATGTGGAATATGGAATGGAATGGAATGGAATGTGGAGTGGAATGGAATGGAAAGTGAATTGGAATGGAATAGAATGTGGAATGGAGTGGAATGGAATGTGAAAGGAAACGAATGGAAGGTGGAATTGAATGTGGAATGGAATGTGAAAAAGAATCTGGATTGGAAAGGAATGGAATGGAATGGAATGTGAAATGGAATGGAATTGAATGTGGAATGGAATGGAATGGAGTGGGAAATGGAATGGAAAGGAATAGAATATAGAATGGAATTGCATGAGGAAAGGAGTGGAATGGAACGGAATGTGGAATGGAACGGAACGTGGAATTGAATGGAATGGAATGTGCTATGGAATGGAATGGAACGTGGAAAGGAATGTGGAATGGAACAGAATGGAACATGGAATGGAACGTGGAATGGAGCGTGGCACGGAACATGCAATGGAATCTGGAATGTGCATTTGAATGGAATGGAATGTGTAATGGAATGGACTGGAAGGTGGAATGGAATGGAATGTGGAATGGAATGGAGTGAAATGTGGAACAGAATGTGGAATGGAATGGAATGCACTCTGGAATGCAATGTGGAATGGAAAGGAATGGAAAGTGGAATGAAATTTGGAATGGAATGGAATGGAAGCTGGAATGGAATGAAATGGAATCTAAAATGGAAAGTGGAATTGAATGGAATGTAATGTGGAAAGGAATGTGGCATGGAACGTAATGGAATGGAATGGAAAGTGAAATGCACTTAAATGGAATGTGCAGTAGAATGGAATCGAATGTGGAATGGAATGCAATGCAATGGATTCTGAAATGGAATGGAATGAAATGAAATGGAATGGAGTGTGAATTGGAGTGGAATGGAAAGGAATTTGTAATGGAATGGAAAGGAATGTGGAATGGAGAGGAATGGAATGAAAAGGCATGGAGTGGAATGTGGAATAGAATGTGGAATGGAATGGAATGGAATGTGCAATGGAATGTTTAACGGAATGTAATGTGAAATGGAAAATGGAATCAAATGGAATGAAATGTGGAATGGAAAGTGAAATGAAAAGAGGACTGAAATGAGGAAAGTAATGGAAAGTGGAGTGGAATGTGGAATGGAAAGTGGAGTGAAATGGAATGTCAAATGGTTTGGGGAATTGAATGTAGAATGCAATGTCTAATGGAATGGAATGGAACGTGGAATGGAATGTGGAATGAAATGAAATGGAATGTGGAATGGAATGGAATGGAATGTGGAATGGAACGTGGAATGGAATGGAATGGAATATGAAATAGAACGTGGAATGGATAGTAGAATGGAACGTGGAATGGAAAGCAATGTGGAATGGAAACTGGAATTGAACGTGGAATGGAATGGAATGTGGAAAGGATTGTGGAATGGAACGGAATGACATGGAATGTGGAGTGGAATGGAATGGAACATGTAAAGGAATGGCATGGAATGCCAAATGGAATGGAATGGAATATGGAATGGAATGGAATGGAAGGGAATGGGGAATGGAATGGAATGTAACATGGAATGGAATGGAATGGAATGTGGAATGGAATGGAGTGGAAACTGGAATGGAATGGAATGGAATGGAATGTGGACGGGAAAGGAATGGCATGTGGAATGGCATGGAATGCAATGTGTAATGGAATGGAATTGAAGGGAATGGAATGGAATGTAACGTGGAATGGAAAGGAATGTGGAATGGAATGGAGTGGAATCTGGAATGGAATGGAATGGAATGGAATGTGGATGGGAATGGAATGGCATGTGGAATGGCATGTAATGCAATGTGTAATGGAATGTAGATTGAAATGGAATGGAATGTGGAAGGGAATGGTAAGTAAACTGAAATGGAATGGAATGGAATGTGGAATGGAATGGAATGGAATGTGAAATGGAATGGAATGGAATGTGGAACGGAATGCAATGGAATATGGAATGGAATGGAATGCAATGGAATATGGACTGGAATGGAATGGAACGGATTGGAGTGTGGAATGGAATGTGGAATGGAATATAATAGATTGGAATGTGGAATGGAGTTGAATGGAATGGAACATGGAATGGAATGCAACGGAAAGTGGAATGGAAGGAAATGGAATGCATTGTGGAATGGAATGGAATGAGAATTGGAATGGAATGGAATATGGAAAGGAATGAGGAATGGAATGGATTGGAATGTGGAATGGAATGGAATCGAATGCGGATTGGAATGGAATGCAATGTGAAATGGAAGGTAGAAAAGAATGGAACGGAATGTGGAATGGAATGGAATGGAATGGAACGTGGAATATAGTGGAACGGAACATGGAATGGAATGAAATGGAAGGTTGAAGGGAAAGAAATGGAACGTGGAATGGAATGGAATGGAATGCAATGTGGAATTGAATGGATTGTGGAATGGAATGTAATATGGGATGGAATGGAATGCAATGTGGAATGGATTGGAATGGAATGGAATGGGAAATGGAATATGGAATGGAATGGAAAGGAATGTGGAATGGAATGGAATGAAATGTGGAACGGAATGTGGAATGGAATGGAATGGAATGTGGAATGGAATGGAATGGAATGTGGAATGGAATGTGGAATGGAATGGAATGGAAGGTGGAATGGAGTGCAAGTTAAAGTGGAATGGAATTTGGAATGGAATGAAATGTGGAATGGAATGGAATGGAATGGAACTCGGAATATAATGTAATGGAACGCAGATGGGAATGGAATGGAATGTGGAATGTAACGGAATGAAATGTGGAATGGAATGGAATGGAATTTGGAGTGGATTGGAAGGGAATGGAATGTGGAATGGAATGGAATGTGGAATGGAATGGAATGGAACGTGGTATGGAATGGAAGGTGGAATTTAATGGAATGGAAAGTGGAATGGAATGTAATGGAACGGAATGGAAAGTGGAAAGGAATTGATTGGAATGTGGAATGGAATGGAATGAAAAGTGGAATTGAATGGAATGGAATTTGAAATGCAAGGGAATGTAATGGAATGGAAGGGTACGTGGAATATAATGGAATGGAACGTGGAATGGAATGGAATTGAAGGTGGAATGGAATAGAATGGAAGGTGGAATTGTATGGAATGGAAAGTGCAATGCAATGGAATGGAAAGTGGAATGGAATGGAATGTGCAATGGAATTGAAAGAGGAATGTAATGAAATGGAATGTGGAAAGGACTTGAATGGAATATGGAATGGAATGGAATGGAATGGAATGTGGAATTGAAAGTGGAATGAAGTGTGGAAATGAATGAAAGGGAATGTGGGATGGAATGGAGTGGAATGTGGAATGAAATGTAGAATGGAATGGAACGGAATGTGGAATGGAATGGAATGGAATGCAACGTGGAATATAGTGTAACGGAACATGTAATGGAATGGAATGGAAGGTGGAATGGAATGGAATGGAACGTGGAATGGAATGGAATGGAATCGAATGTGGAATGTAGTGGAATGGAATGTGGAATGGAATGTGGAAGGGAATGGAATGGAATGGAAATGAATGTGGGACGGAAAGGAATGTAGTGTGGAATGGAAATGAATGTGGGACGGAAAGGAATGTAGTGTGGAATGGAATGGAATGGAATGTGGAATGGAATGGAATGGAAAGTGGAATGGCATGGAATGGAAATTGGAATGGAATGTGGAATGGAATGGTATATGAAATGGAATGTAACCTGCAATGGAATGGAATGGAATGTGGAATGGAATCGAATGGAATTAAATGTGGAAAGGAAAGGGGAATGGAATGGAATGCAACGTGCAATGGAATGTGGAATGGAATGGAATGGAATGCGTGGTGGAATGTGGAATGGAATGGAATGGAATGTGGAATGCAACGTGGAATGGAAGGAGGAATGGAATGGAATGGAACATCGAATAGAACGTGGAATGCAACGTGGAATGGAATGGAATGTAAAGTGGAATGGAACTTGCAATGAAACGCGGAATGTGATGGAAAGGAACGTTCAATGGAACGTGGAATGGAATTTGGAATGGAAGGGATTGGAATGGAACAGAATGGAATGGGATATGGAATATACAATGGAATGGAAGGGAATGAAGAACAGAATGGAATGGAAATTGGAGTGTTAATGAGGAATAGAATGGAATGGAACGTGGAATGGAATGGAATGTGGATTGGAATGGAATGTGGAATGGAATGAAATGGAACGTCGAATGGAATGTGTAAAGGAATAGAATGGAATGTGGAATTTAATGTGAAATGGAATGGAATGGAACGTGCAATGGAAAGTGGAATGGAACGTGGAATGGAATGGAGTGTAACGTGGAATGGAAAGCGGAAAGGAACGTGGAATGCAATGGAATGGAACCTGAATTGAAATGGAATGGAAAGTGGAATGGAATGGAATGGAATGTGGAATGGGACGGAATGGAATGTGGAATGGAATGCGGAATGGAATGGAATGGAAGGGAATGGAATGTAATGCAATGGAATGTGGAATGGAACGGAACGCAATGTGGTATCGAATGGAATGGAATTGAAAGGAATTTGGAATGGAATGGAATGGAATTTCGAATGGAACGGAATATGGAATGGAATGGAAAAGAATGTGGAAAAGATGGGAATGGAAAGGAATGTGGAATGTAATGGAATGGAATGGAGAGAGGAGTGGAATGGAACGGAATGGAATGTCGAATGGAATGTGGAATAGAAAGGAATGGAAAGTGAAACGTAACGTGGAAAGGAATGGAATGGAATGTGGAAGGGAATGTCAAATTGAATGGAATTGAAAGTGGGTTGGAATGGAATGGAAAGAGGAATGTAACGTGGAATGGAATGGATTGGAAGGAAGAATGGAACGGCATGGATCGGAATGTGCAATGGAATCGAATGTGGAAAAGAATGGAATGTGGAATGGAATGGAATGGAATGGAATCTGGAATGGAATGGGATCTAAGAGAATGTGGAATGGAAAGAATCGGAATGAAATGGAAAGGAATGGATTTGAATGGAATGGAATGTGGAATGCATTGGAATGGTATGTGGCATGGAATGGAATCGAATGGATTGTGGAATGGAACGCAATGGAATGGAAAGTGGAATGGAATGTGGAATGCAATGGAATGTAGAATGGAGTGGAATGGAATGGAATGTGGAATGGAATGGAATGGAGAGTGGAATGGAATGGAATGTCCAATGGAATGGAATGGAATGTCCAATGGAATGAAATGGAATGTGGAAATTGTATTAAATGTGGAATGGAATGGAATTCACTGTGGAATAGGATGGAATTCACTGTGGAATGGAATGGAATGTTGAATGGAATGGAAAGGAATGTGGAATGGAATGGAATGGAATGTGGAATTGAATGGAATGGAATGTGGAATGGGAAGTGGAAGGGAATGGAATGGAATTGAACGTGGGACGGAAAGGAATATAATGTGGAATGGAATGGAATGGAATGTGGAATAGAATGGAATGGAATGTGTAATTGAATGGAAAGTGAAATGGAATGTAACGTCCAATGGAATGGAATGGAATGTAGAATGGAAACAGAATGTGGAATGGAATATGCAAGGGAATGGAATGTGGAGTGGAATGGAATGGAATGTGCAATTGAATGGAATGTGCAATTGAATGTGGAATGGAATGGAATGGATGGTGGAATGGAATGGAAGGGAATTTGGATTCGAATGTGGAATGGAATGGAGTGCAACGTGGAATGGAACGTGGAATGGAAAGTCGAATGGAACGTGGAATGGAATGTGGAATGGAATTTGGAATGGAACGGAATTGAATGTGGAATGGAATGGAACATGGAATGGAATGGAATGGAATGTGGAATGGAATGGAATGGAAGGTGGAATGGCATGGAATTGAAAGTGGAATGGAACACGGAATATAAAGGAAAGGAACGTGGAATGGAATGGAATGGAAGGTGGAATCGAACGTGGAATGGAACGGCATGGAACATGGAATGGAATGGAAAGGAATGTTCAATGGAATGGAAAGTGGAATGGAAAAGAATGGAGTGTGGAATGGAATGGAATGGAAAGGAATGTGCAACGGAATGGAAAGTGGAATGGAAAAGAATGGAGTGTGGAATGGAATGGAAAGGAAGGTGGAATGGAATGAAATGGAATGCAATGAGGAATGAAATTTGGAATGGAATTTAATGGAATGTGGAATGGAATGGAATAGAAAGTGGAATGGAATGGAATGCAATATGGAATTTAATGTGGAATATTTTGGAATGGAAGAGAAAAGAATGGAATGTGCAACGGAATGGAATGGAATGTGGAATGGAATGGAATGGAACGTGGAATGGAATGGAATGAAACGTGCAATGGAATATGGAATGGAATGGAATGGAATGCACGGTGGAATGTGGAATGGAATGGAATGGAATGTGGAATGCAACGTGGAATGGAAAGAGGAATGGAATGGAATGGAACATCGAAGAGAACGTGGAATGCAACGTGGAATGGAATGGAATGTAAAGTGGAATGGAACTTGCAATGGAACGCAGAATGTAATGGAAAGGAACGTTGAATGGAACTTGAAATGGAATTTGGAGTGGAAGGGATTGGAATAGAATGGAATGGAATGGAATGTGGAATATACAATGGAATGGAAGGGAATAAGGAATGGAATGGAATGGAAATTGGAGTGTTAATGAGGAATAGAATGGAATGGAACGTGGAATGGAATGGAATGTGGATTGGAATGGAATGTGGAATGGAATGAACTGGAACGTCGAATGGAATGTGTAATGGAGTAGAATGGAATGTGGAATTTAAAGTGAAATGGAATGGAATGGAACGTGCAATGGAACGTGGAATGGAACGTGGAATGGAATGGAGTGTAACGTGGAATGGAAAGCGGAATGGAACGCAGAATATAATGGAATGCAACGTAGAATGGAAAGTAGAGTGGAACGTGGAATGGAAAGTGGAATGGAATGTAATGGAACGTGGAATGGAACGTGGAATTTAATGGAATGGAACGCGAAATGGAAGGTGGAATGGAAACCAGAATGGAAAATGGAATGCAATGGAATGGAACGTGAATTGAAATGGAATGGAAAGTGGAAAGGAATGGAATGGAATGTGGAATGGAATGGAATGGAATGTGGAATGGAATGGAAAGGAATGGAATGTGGACTGCTATGGAATGGATTGGAATGAAACGTGCAAATGAATTGAGTGCAATGATGAAAGGAATGGAATGGAATGCGGAATAGAATGTGGAATGGAATGGAATTGAAGGTGGAAAGGAATTGATTGGAATGGAATGTGGAATGGAATGTAATGGAATGTGGAATGGAATGTGGAACGGAATGGAATGGAATGGAACGTGGGATGGAATGGAATGGAATGTGGGATGGATTGGAATGGAATGAAATGTGGAATGGAATGGAGTGGAATGTCGAATGGAATGCAAAATTGAATGGATTGGAATGGAATGGTAGCTGGAATGGAATGGAAAGGAAAGTGGAATGGAATGGAAGGTGGAATGTAATGGAAAGGAAAGTGGAATGGAATGGAATTGAATGTGGAATTGAGTGAAATGGAACGTGGAATGGAACATGGAATGGAATCGAATGAAATCTGGAATGGAAAGGAATGGAATGTAGAATGAAATGGAATGGAATGGAATGTGGAATAGAATGGAATGTAATGTGAAATGGAATGCAGAATGCAATGTGGAAGGGAATGGAATGGAAAGTGGAATGCGATGTGGAACGAAATGAAATGGAATGTGTAATGGAATGGAATGGAATGTGGAATGGAACTTGGAATGGAGTGAAATGGAATATGGAATGGAAAGTGGAATGGATTGTGGAATGGAAAGTGGAATGGATTGCAATGTGGAATGTAATGTGGAATGTAATGAATAGGAAAGTGGAATGGAATGGAATGGAGTATGTATTGGAATGAAATGGAATATGGAATGGAAAGGAAAGGAATGTGGATTGAAATGTTGAATGGGATATGGAAAGTAATGTAAAGGAAAGTGGAGTGGAATGTGGAATGGAAGGAATTGAAACGTGTAATGGAAGGAGGAATTGAATGAAATGGAATGTGGAATGGAATGGAATGGGATGTGGAATGGAACGTGGAACATAATGTGGAATGGAACGTGGAATGGAATGGAATGTGGAATGGAATGTGGAATGGAACGTGGAATGGAATGGAATGTGCAATGGAACATGGAATGGAATGGAATGGAATGCGTAATGGAAGGTTGAATGGAACGTTGAATGGAATGTGCAATGGAAAGAAATGGAACTTGGAATTCAACGTGGAAGTGAATGTGGAATAGAATGGAATGGAAAGTGGAATGGAATGGAACGGAATGTGGAATCCAATGTGGAATGGAATGTGGAATGGAATGGAATGTGCAATGGAGTGGAATGGAATGGAATGAGGAATGGAATGTGAAATGGAGTGGAATGGAATGGAATGAGGAATGGTATGTGGAAAGGAATGTGGAATGGAATGGAATGGAATCTGGAATGGAACATGGAATGGTATGGAAGGGAATGTGGAATCGAATGTGGAATGGAAAGGAATGGAATGTTGAATGGAATGTGGAATGGATTGGAAGAGAATTGAATGTGGAATGGAATGGAATGGAATGGAATGGAATGGACTGGACTGTGGAATGGAATGAGGAGTGGAATGAGGAATGAAAAGAGGAAAGGAACGTGGAATGGAACGTGGAATGGAAAGTGGAATGAAAAGTGGAATGGAATGGAATGGATTGGAATGTGAAATGGAATGGAAAGTAATGTGGAATGGAATGGAATGGAATGTGGAATGGAATGGAAAGGAATGTGGAATGGAATGTGGAATGTAATGTGGAATGGAAAGTGGAAAGGAATGGAATGCAGTGGAACGTATTGTGGAATGGAATGGAAAGGATAGTGGAATGGAATGGAATGGAAAGGCATGTGGAATGGTATGGAATGGAATGGAATGGATTTTGGAATGGAATGTGGAATGGAATGGAATAGAACGTGGAATATAATGGAATCGAATTTGGATTGGAATGGAATGGAATGTGAAATGTAATGGAATGCAATGTGGAATGGAATGGAATGCATAGAGGAATGTAACATGGAATGGAATGTGGAATGGAACGTGGAATGGAATAGAAAGGAATGTGGAATGGAATGGAATAGAATGGAATGTGGAATGGAATGGAATGGAAAGGAATGTAGATTAGAATGGAATAGAATGTGGATTGGAATGGAATAGAATGGTATGTAATAGAACGGAAATTGAAATGGAATGAAATGCAAGGTGGAATGGAGTGGAATGGAATGTGGAATGGAATGGAATGTGGAATAGAATATGAAATGGAATGGAATGAAATGTGGAATGGATATTGGAATGGAACATAGAATGGATCGAGTAATGGAACATGGAATGGAACGTGGAAAGGAATTTCTAAAGAAAGTGGAAAGGAATGAAATCCAATGTGGAGTGTAATGGAATGGACTGTGGAATGGAATGGAATGGAAAGTTGAATGGAATGTGGAATGGAATGGAATGGAATTTGGAATGAAATGGATTGGAATTTGGAGTGGAAATGGAATGGAATGAAATGGAATTTGAAATGGAATGGAATGGAATGGAATGTGGAATGGAAGATGAAATGAAATGCAATGGAATGAGGATTGGAATGTGCAACGGAATGGAATGGAAATTGGAATGGTATGTGGAACGGAACGCAATGGAATGTGGAATGGAATGGAATGGAAAGAGGAATGAAGTGCAATGGAACGTGAAATGGAATGTGGAATGGAATGTAATGGACTGGAATGTGTAATGCTATTGAATGGAATGGGGAATGGAAAGGAATGGAACGTGGAATGGAATGGTATGTGAAATGGGAGGGAATGTGGAATGTAATGTAATGTGGAATGGAAGGGAATGTAAAATGGAATGCAGAATGGAATATGGAGTAAAATGTGGAGTAGAATGGAATGGATTGTGGAATGGAATATGGAATGGAATGCAATGTGGAATGGAATGTGGAATGTAATGAAATGCAATGTGGAATGGAACGTGGAACGGAATGGAATGGATTGTGGAATTGAATGGAATGGACTGTGGAATGGAATGTGCAATGGAATTGAATGGAATGTAGATTGGAATGCAATGGAATATGGAATGGAATGGAATGGAATGGAATGTGGAAGGGAATAGAATGGAAAGGAATGTAGAATGGATTGGAATAGAATGTGGAATGGAATGGAATAAAATGGAATGGAATGGAATGTAGAATGGAATAGAAAGGAATGTGGAATGGATTGGAATGGAATGGAATGTGGAATGGAATAGAATGGAAAGGAATGTGGAATTTAATGTGGAAAGGAATGGAAAGGAATGTGAAATGGAATATGGAATTGAATAGAATGTGGAATCTAATATGGAATGGAATGGAATATAATGTGGAATGCAATGTGGTATGGAATGGAATGCAATGTGGAAAGTAATGAAATGGACTGTGGAATGGAATGTTGAATGGAATGTAAAGGAATTTTGAATGGAAAGCAGAATGGAAGGGAATGTGGAATGGAATGTATAATGGAATGCAATTCAATGTGGAATGCAATGGAATGCAATGGAATGGAATGTGGAATGGAATGGAATAGAATATGGAATGGAAAGTGCAATAGAATGGAATCCATTTTGAAATGGAATGTGGAATGAAATGTAGTAGAATGTGGAATGGAATGGTATGGAGTGTGGAATGGAATGTGCAATGGAATCGAAAGTGGAATGGAATATGAAATGGAATGGAATGAAAAGTGGAATGGAAATAGGAATGGAACATAGAATGGATCGAGGAATGGAAAGTGGAATGGAAAGTGTAATGCAATTTGTAAAGGAAAGTGGAAAGGAATGGAATCCAACGTGGATTGTAATGGAATGGAATGTGGAATGGAATGGAATGGAATGTGGAATGGAATGTGGAATGGAATGGAATGGAATTTGGAATGGAATGGATTGGAATGGAATGGAATGTGGAATGGAATGTGGAATGGAATGGAATGGAATTTGGAATGGAATGGATTGGAATTTGGAATGGAATTGGAATGGAATGAAATGGAATTTGGAATGGAATGGAATGGAATGTGGGAATGGAGTGGAATGAGGAATGGAATGCTATGGAATGTGCAATGGAATGTGGAATGTAATGTGAAACGCAATGTGAAATGTAATGTGGAATGGAATCAATGGAATTTGGAATGGAAAATTTAAAGGAATGTGGAATGGAAAATAGAATGGAATGCGAAAATAAATTTTGAAAGGAATGTGGAATGAAATGGAATGGTATGAGGAATGGAATGGAATGGAATTGAAAGGAATGTGAAATGGAATTGAATGCAATAGAATGGAATGTGGAATATAATGGAATGGTATGTGGAATGGAATGGAATGGAATTGAAAGGAATGTGAAATAGAAATGAATGGAATGGAATGGAATGTTGAATGGAATGGAATGAGTTGGATGAATGGAATGAATGGAATGGAATGAATGTTTAATGGGATGGAATGCAGTGGAATATGGAATGGAATGGAATGCAATGTGGAATGGAATATAATGGAAGGGAATGTGGAATGGAATGGAATGCCATGTGGAATTGAATCTAATGGAATGTGGAATGGAATGGAAGGTGGAATGGAATGCGGAATGGAATGAAATGGAATGTGGCGTGGAATGTGGAATGGAATGGAATAGCATGTGCAATGGAAAAGAATGGAATGTGGAATGGAATGTGGAATGCAAAGTGGAAATGAATGGAGTGGAATGCGGAATAGAACGTGGAATGGAATGAAATGGAACGTGGAATGGAATGCGGAATGGAATGTGGAAAAGAAAGTGGAAAGGAACATGGAATGGAATGTGGAATGGAATCGAATGACACGAAGAATGGAAGATGGAATGCAAAGTGGAATGCAATGGAATGGAATGTGGAATGGAATGGAATGGAATGTGAAATGGAATGGAATGGAATGGAATGTGGAATGGAATCAAATGCAATGGAATGTGTACTCTCATGGAATGGAATGAAATGGCATGTAGAATTGATATGAAATGAATGTGGAATGGAATGATATGGGGAATGGAATGTGGAATGGAATAGAATGGAATTTGGAATGGAATGTGGAATGGAATGTGGAATGGAAAGTGTAAAGAAATGTGCAATGAAATGTGGAATGGAATGGAATGGAATGTGTATTGCAAAGTGTGATGGAATAAGGAATGGAACGTGGAATTGAAAATGGAAAGTGTAATGAAATGTGCAATGGAATGTGGAATGGAATGGAATGTGTAATGGAAAGTGTAATGGAATATGGAATGGAACGTGGAATGGAAAAAGGAGTTGAACATGGGAAGGAATGCAGTGGAATGTGGAACGGAACGTGGAATGGGAAGTGGAATGGAATGGAACGGAATGTGGAATGGAATGGAACGGAATGTGAAATGGAATGGAAAGGAATAGACCGTGGACTTCAACGGAATGTAAAGGAATGCAATGTGACATTGCATGGAATGGAATGTGGAATGGAATGCAATGGAATTAGGAATGGAATGTGGTATGGAATAGAATGAAATGTGTAATGGAATATGGAATGGAATGGAACGGAATGTGGAATTGATGGAACGGAATGTGGAATGGAATGGAATGGAATGTGTACTGCAATGTATTGCAATGTGCAATGGAATGGAATGGAATGTGGAATGACATGGAATGGAACGTGGAATGGAAGTTGGAATGAATACAATGTTGAATGGTATGGAAAGTTTGGAATGGAATGTAGAACGGAACGGAATGGAATGTGGAATGGAAGGTGGAATGGAATGGAATGGATTGGACTGTCGACTTTAACGGAATGGAAAGGAATGAAATGTGGAATTGCATGGAATGGAATGGGGAATGGAATGCAGTGGAATTAGGAATGGAAAGTGGTATGGAATAGAATGGAATGTGAAATGGAATATGGAATGGAATGCAATGGAATATGGAATGGAATTGAATGGAATGTGGAATGGAATGGAATGTGGAATGGAACACAATGGAAAGTGAAGTGTAAAGGAATGGAAGGTGGAACGGAATGGAATGTGGAATGGAATGCAATGGAATGTGGAATGGAATGGAATGGAATGGAATGTGGACTGGAAATGAATGGAATGGAATGGAACGTGCAATGTAATGGAATAGAATGTAGAATAGCATGGAATGGAATATGGAGAGGAAAGTGGAAAGGAATGGAATGGAAAGGAATGTGGAATGGAATGGAATGGAATGGAATGTGGAATGGAATGGATTGGAATGAAATGTGGAATGGAATGTGTAAAGGAATGGAATGTAGTGGAAGATGGAATGGAATGGAATGGAATGAGGAATGGACTGTGGAGTGGAATGTGGAATGTAATGGAGTGGAATGTGAATGGAATGTGGAATGGAATGGAATGGAATGTGGAATGGAAAGTGGAATGGAATGGAATGTGAAATGGAATGGAATGGAACGTGGAATTCTATGGAATGGAATGTGGAATGGAAAGGAATGGAATGTGGAATGGAATGTGGAATGAAAAGTGCAATGGAATGTGGAATGGAATGGAAAGTAATATGTAATGGAATGTGTAATGGAATATGGAATGGAACGTGGAATGGAACATGGAGATGAACGTGGGATGGAATGCAATGGAATGTGGAATGGAACATGGAATGGAATGTGGAATGGAAGGTGGAATGGAATGTGGAATGGAATGGAATGGAATGTGGAAAGGAATGGAACGGATTGGACTGTCGGCTTTAACGGAATGGAAAGGACTGCAATGTGGAATTGCATTGAATGGAATGGGGAAAGTAATGGAATGGAATTAGGAATGTAATGTGGAATGGAATAGAATGGAATGTGTAATGGAATATGGAATGGAATGCAATGGAATGCGGAATGGAATGGAATGGAATGTGGAATGGAATAGAATGTGGAATGGAAAGGAATGGAAATTGAAGTGGAATGGAATGGAAGGTGGAATGGAATGGAATGTGGAATGGAATGGAATGGAATGCAATGTGGAATGGAATGGAATGGAATAGAATGTGGACTGGAATGGAATGGAATAGAGTGGAACGTACAATGGAATGGAATAGAATGTGGAATAGCATGGAATGGAATATGGAGTGGAAAGTGGAATGGAATGGAATGGAAAGGAATGTTGAATGGAATGGAATGGAATGGAATGTGGAATGGAATGGAATGGATTGGAATGTGGAATGAAAAGCGGAATGGAATATGGAATGGAACAGAATGGAATGTGGAATGGAAAGGAATGGGAAGTGGAATGGAATGTAATGGAATGGAACAATATGGAATGTGTAACGGAATGTGGAAAGGAATAGAATGGAAAGTGGAATGCAACGGGGAATGGGAAGTGGAATGGAATATAATGGAATGGAACAATATGGAATGTGTAACGGAATGTGGAAAGGAATAGAATGGAAAGTGGAATTCAACGGGGAATGGAAAGTGGAATGGAACATGGAATGGAACGGAATGGAACTTGGAATAGAATGGAATGTAACGGGGATTATGACGTTATGCAACGTGGAATGGAATGGAATGGAACATAGATTGGAACGTGGAATGAAACTTTGAATGGAACTGGAATGGAACGTGGAAAAGAACAGAATGGAACGTGGAATGGAATGGAATGGAACGTGGAATGGAATGGAATGGAACCTGTAATGGAACGTGGAATTTAATGAAGGCTAGAATGAAACGTGGAGTGGAACGTGGAATGTGAAAGAATGGTACGTAATGGAAAGTGGAAAGGAATGGAATGGAATGTGGAATAGAATGGAAGGCAATCTCGAATGGAATGTGGGATGGAATGGAATCTAATGGGCAATGGAATGGCATGGAATGTTGAATGGAATGTAGAATGGAATGGAAAGGAAGGTGGAATCGAAAGAAATTGAATATGGAATGGAACGAGCATTGCAATGGAATGGAACGTGGAATGGAACGTGTTACGGAATGGAATGGAACGTGGAATGGAACGTGGAATGGAACGTGCAATGGAAAGTGGAATGGAATGTAATGAAACTTGCAATGAAACGTGGAATGGAACAGAATGCAACGTGGAATGGAAAAGAATAGAAAGGAATGGAATGTGCATTGGAATGTCTTACGGAATGGAATGGAATATGGAATGGAATGGAATGGAATATGGAATGGAAAGTGGAATGGAATGAAATGGAATGTGGAGAGGAACGTGGAATGGAAAGGAATGTGGAACGGAATGGAAAGTGGAATGGAATGGAATGGAATGTGGCATGGAACGGAATGTGATACGGAATGCCATGGAATGGAAAGTGGAATAGAATGGAATGGCATGTGGAATGGAACGGAATGGAAAATGGAAGGGAATGTGGAATGGAATGGATTGTGGATAGGAATGGAAAGGAAGGTCGAATGGAATGTATGGAAGTTGGAATGGAATGGAAGGGAATGGAATTTGGAATGGAATGGAATGTGCAATGGAATCGAAAGTGGAATGGAATGGAATGGAATGTGGAAAGCAATATGGAATGGAATAGAATGGAATGTGGAATAGAATGGAATGGAATTTAGAATGCAATGGAATGGAATGTGGAATGGAATGTGGAATGCAAAGGAAAGCAATGGAATGGAATGTGAAATGGAATGGAATGGAACGCGGTATTGAATGGAATGGATAGTGGGATGCAATGGAAAGTGGACTGGAATGTGGAATGGCATGTGGAATGGAATGTGGAATGGAAAGGAATGGAATGTGGAATCGAATGTTGAATGGAATGTGGAATGGAATGGAATGGAATGTGAAGTGGAATTCAATGGAATGCAAACTCGAGTGGAATGGAATGGAATGTGGAATGGAATGGAACGGAATGTGCAATGGAATTGAAAGGAATGCAAAGGAATGTGGAATGGATTTGAATGAAATGGAACAAGGAATGGAATTCAATGGAACGTGCAATGGATTGGAATGGAAAGCGGAATGGAATGGAATCGAATGTGGAATGGAATGGAATGGAATTTGGAATCGAATTCAATGGACTGAAACGTGGAATGAAATGGAATGTGGAATTGAATGGAATGGAACGTGGAATGGAATGGAATGTGAAATGGAATGGCATTGAATGTGGAACCGAATGGAATGGAATGGAAAGGAATAGAACATCGAATGGAATGTAACGGAACGTGGAATGGAATGGAAAAGAACGCAGAATGGAATGGAACGGAACGTGTAATGGAATGGAATGGAACGGAACGTGTAATGGAATACAATGGAATGGAACGCAACGTGTAATGGAATACAATGGAATGGAACATGGAATGGAATGGAATGCAATGTGGAAATGAATGGAATGGAATGCGGAATGGAACGGAATGGAAATGAATGTGGAAAGGAACATAATGTGGAGTGGAATGGAATGGAATGTGGAATGGAATGGGATGGAATGTGGAAAGAAATGGATAGGAATGTCGAATGGAATGGGATGGAATGTGGAATAGAATGTGGAATGGAATGGAATGGAATGTGGAATGGAATATGGAATGGAACGGAATGGAATAGAATGTTGAAAGGAATAGAATATGGAATTGAATGGAATGAAACGTGGAATATAATGGGATGGAATGTGGAAAGAAATGGAAAGGAAAATGGAATAGAATGGGATGGAATTTGGAAGGGAATGTTGAATGGAATGGAATGGAATGTGGAATGGAATGTGGAATGGAATGTAGAATGGAATGTGGAATTTAATGAAAAGCAATGTGGAATGTAATGTAGAACGGAAAGGAATCGAATTGAATGTGGACTGGATTGGAAAGGAATGGAATGGAATGTGGAATGGAATGGAACGGAATGTGGAAAGGAACGTGGAATGCAATGGAATGGAATGACGATGGGAATGTGGAATGAAATGGAAAATGTAAAGGAATGTGGACAGTCATTTAATGGAATGTGGAATGGATTGGAATGGAATGTGGAGTGGAATGTAGAAAGGAATGGAAAACAATGTGAAATGGAATGGAATGGAACGTGGAATGGCATGCAATGCAACGTGGAATGGAATGCAACGTGGATTGGAATGTGGAATGGAATGGAATGGAATGTGGAATGGAATGGAATGTGGGTTCGAATGGAATGGAATATGGAATGGAAGGAATGGAACGGAATGAGGAAACTAATGTGGAAAGTAATTCAATCGATAGGGAACGGAATGTAGAAAGAAATGGAATGGAATGGAATGAAATGTGGAATGGAATGTGGAATGGAATGTGGAATGGAACGGAATGGAATGAGGAATGGAATATGGATTGGAATGTGGAACGGAACGTGGAATGGAATGTTGAATGTAATGTGGAGTGGAATTGAATGGAATGGAATGTGGAGTGCAATGGAATGGAATGGGGATTGGAATGCAATGGAATGTGGAATGGTAAGAATGGAATGTGAAATGGGTTGTGGAATGGATCATGGAATGCAACGTGGATTGGAACATGGAATGGAATGTGGAATGCAATGGATTGGTAAGTGGAATGGAATGGAATGGAATATGGAATGGAATTGAATGGAGTGGAATGTGGAATGGAATCGAATAGAATGGAATGGAATGCAGAATGTGATAGAATGGAATGTGGAATGGAATGGAAAGGAATGTTAAAACGAATGGAATGTGCAATTCAATGGAATGGAACGAGGAATGCAATGGAATGGAATGTGGAATGCAATGGAATGGAACTTGGAATGTAATGTGGAATAGAATGTGGAATGGATTGTGAAATGGAATGGAATGGAATGTGGAATAGAATGGAGTGGAATGGAGTGGAATGGAATGTGGAATGGAATGTGGAAAGGAAGGTGGAATGGAATGGAATGGAATGGAATGTGGAATAGAATGGAATGGAATGCGGAATGGAATGGAATGGAATGGAATGAGTAATGGATTGGAATGGAATGGAATGGAAAGAGAAATAGAATGTGGAACGGAACGTGAAATGGAATGTGGAATGAAATATGGAAAGGAATGAAAAGGTACGTCGAAAGGAATGGAATGGAACGAGGAATGGAATGGAATGGAATGTGGAATGGAAGGTGGAATGGAACATGGAATGGAAAGTGCAATGGAATGTGGAATGGAATGTGGAATGCAATGGAATGTAACATGGTATGAAATATGAAATGGAATGTAATGGAAAATGGAATTGAATGTGGAATGTAATGAAATGGAATGAGAATGGAATGTGGAATGGAATGGAATCGAATGTGGAACGGAATGTGGAATGGAACGGAATGTAATGTGGAATGGAATGTAGAATGGAAAGTTTAATGGCATGGAATGGAATGTGTAATCGAACATGGAATGAAATCGTATGGAAAGTGGAATGGATAGTGGAATGGAATGTGGAATAGAATGGAATGGATTGTGGAATGGAATGTGGAATGAAGTATGGAATGAAATGGAATGGAATGTGGAATGGAATGTGGTAGGGAATATAACGGAATGTTTAACTGAAAGTGGATTGGAATGTAGAATGGATAGTGGAATGGAATCTGGAATAGAACGGAATAGAATGTGGAATGGAATGTGGAATGGAGTGTGGAATAGGACTTAAAATGGAATGCAATAGAATATGGAATGGAACGCGGAATGGAATGGAATGGAACGTGGAATGGAACGCGGAATTGAATTGAATGGAAAGTGGAATGGTATGCGGAATGGTACTTGTAATGAAATGCAATGTGGAATGGAATGTGAAATGCAATCTAATTAAAAGTGGAATATAACGTCTAATAGAATGTGGAAAGGAATGTGGAATTGAACATGCGATAGAAAGTGAAATCAAATGTGGAATGGAATGGAATGGAATATGGAATGAAATGTGGAATTGAAAGTGGAGTGGAACGTGGAATGGAATGGAATGAAATGTGGAATGGCATGGAATAGAATGTGGAATGCAATGGAATGGAATGGAATGTGGAATTGAATGGAATGGAATGGAAAGTTGAATGCAATTGAATGAAATGGAACGTGGAATTGAATGGAATTGAATGGGGAAAGGAATGTGGAATGGAACGTGGAATGGAATGGACTGGAAAGTGGAATGGAATGGAATGGAATATGGAATAGAATGGAATGGAATGGAATGTGCAATGGAATCTGGAATGGAATGTTGAATGGAATTGAACTTGGAATGGAATGGAATGGAACTTGGAATGGAATGGAATGGAATGGAATGTAATTTAAAGTGAAATGGAATTTGGAATGGAATGTGGAATGCAATGAAATGGAATGTGGAATGGAATAGAATGGAATGTGGAATGGAAAGTGGAATGCAATGGAAAAAGGAATGGATTGTGGAATGTAATGTGTAATGGAATGTGGAATGGAATGTGGAATGGAATGTGGAATGGAATGTAGTATGGAATGTGGAATGCAACGGAATGGAATGTCAAATGGAATGTTAAATGGAATGTAATTGAATGCGTAATGGAATGTTGAAAGGAATGGAAAGGTATGTGAAATGCAAAGAAATGGAATCTGGAATGGAATGTGGAATGGAATGGAGTTGAAGGTGAAATGGAATGGAATGGAATGTGGAATGGAATGTGAAAAGAATGGAATGGAGTGGAAGGTGGATTGGAATGTAGAATGGAATGGAATGGTTTGAGGAATACAATGTGGAACGGAATGTGAAATGAAATGTGGAATGGAATGTGGAACAGAATGAAAAGGCACGTCGAATGGAATGGAATGGACCGAGGAATGGAATGGAATGGAACGTTGAATGGAATGTGGAATGGAACATGGAATGGAAAGTGGAATGGAATGTGGAATGGAATGTGAAATGCAATGGAATATAACGTGGTATGAAATGTGAAATGAATTGGAATGGAATATGGATTGGAACGTGAAATGTAATGCAATGGAATGAGAATGGAATGTGGAATGGAATGTAATGGAATGTGGAATGGAATGTGGAAAGGAATGCGGAATGGAAAGGAATGGAATGTGGAATGGAATGTGGAATGGAATGTGGAATGGAATGTGGAATGAAACGTGGAATGGAACGTGGAATTGAATGGAATGGAAATAGGAATAGAATGAGAAATGGAATTGAAGGGAATGTGGAATGAAATGTGGAGTGTAATGGAAAGGAATGTTTAACGGAATGGAATGGAATGTGGAATGGAAGTTTGAGTGGAAAGTTTAATGGAATGCAGTGGAATGTGGAATCGAACATGCATTGAAATCGAATGGAAAGTGGAATGGATAGTGGAATGGAATGTGGAATGGAATGGAATGGATTGTTGAATGGAATGTGGAATGAAGTGTGGAATGGAATGGAACAGAATGTGGAAATGAATGTGGCAGGGAATTTAATGGAATGTTTAACTGAAAGTGGAATGGAATGTAGAAGGGATTGTGGAATGGAAAGTGGAATAGTGCAGAATAGAATGTGGAATGCAACGTGGAATAGAATGGAATGGAAAGTGGAGTGGTATGTGGAATGGAACTGGTAATGGAATGGAATGGAACGGAATGTGGAATGGAACGTGAAGTGCAAAGGAACTGAAAGTGGAATATAATGTCTAATAGAATGCGGAATGGAATGTGGAATTGAACATGGGATAGAATGTCAAATCAAATGTAGAATGGAACGGAATGGAATGTGGAAAGGAATGTGGAATTGAATGTAGAATGGAATGTGGAATTGAATGGAATGGAATGTGGAATGGAACATGGAATTGAATGGAATGGAATGCGGAATAGAATGGAATGAAATGTGGAATGGAATGTGGAATGGAATGTGCAATGGCATGGAATGAAATGTAGAATAGAGGGTGGAATGGAATGGAATGGAAAGTGGAATGGAATGGAATGTACTGTGTAATGGAATGTGGAATGGAATGTGGAATGGAATGGAATGGAATGGAAAGGAACGTGGAATGGCATGTGAATTGGAATGCAATGGAATGAGGAATGTAATGTGGAATGAAATTCAATGAAAAGAGAATGGAATGTGGAATGGAATGTGGAATGGAACGTCGAATGGACTGTGGAATGGAAATTAGAATGGAATTTGGAATGGAATGGAATGGAATGGAATGTTGAATGGAAAGTGAATTGGAATGCAATGGAATGTGGAATGTAATGTGGAATGAAATGCACTGGAATGAGAATGGAATGTGGAATGGAATGTGGAATGGAATGTAGTGAAATGTGGAATGGAATGTGGAATGGAATGGAATGGAATGTGGAATGGAAAGTGGAATGGAAAGTGGAATGGAATGGAATGTGGAATGGAATGTGGAATGGAATATGGAATGCAATGTGGAATGGAATGGAATGGGATGTGGAATGAAATGTGGAATGGAATGTGGAATTGAATGTGGAATGGAAAGTGAAATGAAACGTGGAATGGAATGGAACGGAATGTGGAATGGTATGTGGAATGGTATGGAACGGGGTGTGGAATGGAATGTGCAGTGGAATGCTGAATGCAA
Organism: Pongo pygmaeus; assembly: GCF_028885625.2. Taxonomy (NCBI): domain Eukaryota; kingdom Metazoa; phylum Chordata; class Mammalia; order Primates; family Hominidae; genus Pongo; species Pongo pygmaeus. Next base: position 5,827,482 of record NC_085931.1, read on the forward strand.
TGTGGAATAGAATGGAATGGAACGTGGAAAGAAATATTGAATGAACTGTGGAATGGAACGTGAAATGGAGCATGTAATGGATTGGAATGGAATGTGCAATGGAGTGTGCAATGGAATGTGGAATGGAATTCAACGCAATGTGCAATGGAATGTGGAAATGAATGGAACATAATGTGTTATGGAATGTGGCATGGAATGTAACCAAATGTGGAATGGAATGTGCATGGAATGTAATGGAATGTGGAATAGAACGGAATGGAATGTGGAATGGAATATGGAATAGAAAGTGGAATGCAAAGGAATGGAATGTGAAATGGAACGTGGAAAGGAATTTAATGGAACGTCGAATCTAACTTGGAATAGAATATGGAATGGAACGTGGAATGGAATGTGGAATGCAGTGCGGAATGGAATGTAGAATGGAAAGTGGAATGGAATGGAATGGAATGTGGAATGGAATGTGGAATGCAATGGAATGGAATGTGAAATGGAATCGAATGGAACGTTGAATGGAATGGGAAATGGAAAGGATTGGAACGTGGAATGGAATAGGGAATGGAATGGAATGGAATGTGGAATAGAATGTGGAATGGAATGGAATGGAATGTGGAATAGAATGTGGAATGGAATGGAATGGAATGTGGAATAGAATGCGGAATGGAATGGAGTGGAATGTGGAATAGAATGTGGAATGGAACGGAATGGAATGTGCAAAGGAATGTGGAATGGAACGTGTAATGGAATGGAATGCAGTGTGGAAGGGAACGTGGAATGGAATGGAGTGGGATGTGGAATGGAATGCAAGGCCATGTGGAATGGAAAGTGGAATGGAATTGAATGAAATTTGGAATGGAATGTGGAATGGAATGTAATGGAATGTGTAATGGGATGTGGAATAGAATGAAAAGGAATGTGGAATGGACCGGAATGGAATGTGGAGTAGAAAGTAGAATGGAATGGAATGGAATGAAGAATGGAAAGTGGAATGCAATGGAATGGAACGTGGAATGGAACTTAGAATGGAAAGTGGAATGGAATATGGAATGGAATATGGAAGGCAGCGTGGAATGGAATGTGGAATGGAATGTGAAATGGAATGGAATGTAATGTGGTTGGAATGGAATCGATTGTGTAATGGAAAGTGGAATGGAATGGAACAGAATGTGGAATAGTATGCGGAATGGGATGGAATGGAATGTGGAATGTAATGTGGAATGGAAAGTGGAATGGAATGGAATGGAGTGTGGAACGGAACATGGAATGGATTGGAAAGGAACGTGCAATGGAACATGGAATGGAATGTGGAATGGACTGTGGAATGGAACGTGAAATGGAACGTGGAATGTATTCCAATGGAATTTGGAATGGAATGTGGAATTGAATGTGGAAAGGAATGCAAGGCAATGTAGAATGCAATGTGGAATGGAATGGAATGGGATGTGGAATGGAATGTGGAATGCAAAGTAATGCAATGTGGAATGGAATGCAACGGAATGCATAATGGAACGGAGTGGAATGAGGAATGGAATATGGAATGGAAAGTGGAAAAGAAAGTGGAATGGAATGGAATGGAGTGTGTAAATGAACGTGGAATGGAATGGAATGGAATGTGGAATGGAATTTGAAATGTAAAGTGGAATGCAACGTGGAACTGAACGTGGAAAGCAGCATGGAATGCGATGTGGAAAGGAAAGTGGAATGTAATGGAATGGATAGTGGAATGGAATGTGGAATGGAAGGTTTAATGGAATGAAATGGAATGTTGAATGGAATGTGGCAGGTAACGGAATGGAATGTGCAATGGATTGTGGAATGGAACGTGGAATGGAATGGAATGGAATGTGGAATGGAAGGTGTAATGGAATGGAATGAAACTTGGAATGGAAAGTGGAATGGAACGTGAAATGGAATATGGAATGGACCTTTGAATGGCATGGACAATGGAATTTGGAATAGAACGTGGAATGGAATGGAATGGAAAGTGGAATGCAAGGTGGAATGGAATGGAATGGAATGTGGAATGGAAAGTGGAATGGAATGTGGAATGGAACGTGCAATGCAACGTGGAATGAAAAGGAATGGAATGTGGAATGGAATGGAATAGAATGTGGAATGGGAATTGGAATGGAATGTGGAGTGGAATGTGGAATGGGATGGAATGGAATGTGGCATGGGATGTTGAATGGAATGTGGAATTGAATGGAATGTGGAATTGAATGGAATGGAATGTGGAATGGAAGGTGGAATGGAATGTGGAATGTAACGTGGAATGTAATGGAATGGAATGTGGAAGGGAATGGAGTGGAATGTTTAATGGAATAGCATGGAATATGTAATGGAACGTGGAATGGAATGGAAAAGAATGTGGAATTAAATGTCCAATGGAATGGAATGGAATCCGGAATGGAATGGAATGTATTGGAATGGAACGTGAAATGGAATATGGAATGCAACGAGGAGTGGAATGTGGAATGGAATGGAAAATAATGTGGAACGGAAGGCAATGGAACGTGGAATGGAAAGTGGAATGCAATGGAATGGAATGTGTAACGGAATGGAATGGAATATGGAATGGAACGTGGAAGGGAACATGGAATGGAACATCTAATGCAATGTGGAATGGATTGGAATGGAACATGCAGTGGAATGTGGAATGAAATGTGGAAAGTAATGGAATGGAATGTGGAAGAGAATATGGAATGGAATGGAATGGAATGGAATGCGGAATAGAATATGGAACAGAAAGCATTGGAATGTGGAATGGAATGTGGAATTGATGGTGGAATGGAATGGAATCGAATGTGGAATTGAACGTGGAACGGAATGGAATGGAACTTGGAATGGAACGTGGAATGGAAAGTTAAATGGCATGGGCAATGGAATGTGGAATGGAACGTGGAATGCAATGGAATGGAAAGTGGAATGGAAAGTTGAATGGAATGGAATGGAATGGAATGTGGAATGGAAGGTGGAATTTGATGTGGAATGTAACTTGGAACTGAAATGAAGGGAATGTGGAATGGAACGGAGTGGAATATGGAATAGAATTGAATGGAATGTGGAATGGAATGGAATGGAATGTGGAATAGAATGTGAAAGGGAATGAAAGGAATCCAGAATGGAATGGAATGGAATGGAATGGAATGCGAAAAGTAACGTTGAATGGAATGTGGAATGGAATGTGGAATGCAATGGAAAAGAATCTGAAATGGAAGGTAATGGAAAGTCGTATGGAATTGAAAGGAATATGGAATGCAATGGAAGGGAATGCAGAATGGAAGCTAATGGAATGTGGAATGGAATGGAATGGAGTGGAATGGAATGTGGAATGTTATGGAATGGAACGTGGAATGGAACGTGGAATAGACCGTGGAATGGAATGAAATGTGGAATGGAATGTGGAATGGAACGTGGAATTGAACGTGAATTGTAATGGAATGGAACACAGAATGCAAAGTGGAATGGAACGTAGAATAGAACGTGGAATCGAAGGTGGAAAGGAAAATGGAATGGAAAGTGGAATGTAATGTGGAATGGAAAGGAATGGAATGTGGAATATAATGGAATGGAATGTGGAACGGAATGAAATGGAATGTTGAATGGAATGGAATGGAATGGAAAGTGGAATGGAATGGAATGGACCGTAGAATGGAACATGGAATGGAAAGTAGAATCGGAAAGTGGAATTGAATGTGGAATGCAGCGTTGAATGGAAAGTGGAATATAATGTGGAATGGAAAGGATTGGAATGTGGAATGGAATGGAATGGAATTGAATGTGGAATAGAAAGGAATGGAATGTGGAATGGAATGGAAAAGAAAGTCGAATATAATTTGCAATGGAAAGGAAAGGAAACCTGAACGGATTGGAAAGGAAAGGAATGGAGTGTAGTGGCATGGAAAGTGGAATGGAAATTGGAATGGAACGTGGAATGGAATGTGGAATGGAATGGAATGGAATAGGGAATGGAAGGGAATGGAATGTGGAATGGAATGTGGAATGCAATTTGTAATGGAATAGAATGTAATGGAATGGATTGGAATGTGGAATGGAAGGGAATGGAATGTGGAATGGAATGTGGAATGGAATGGAATGGTATGGAATGTGGAATGGAATGGAATGGAATGTTTAATGGAATGGAATCGAATGTGGAATGGAATGGAATGCAATGGAATGCGGAATGTTGTGGAATGGAATGTGAAATGGAATGGAATTCAATGGAATGGAATGTGGAATTGAATGGAATGGAATTGAATGGAATGTGTAATGGAATGTAATCAAATGGAATGGAAGGTGGAACGGAATGTGAAATGGAATGTGGAATGGTAAGTGGAATGGAATGAAATGCAACGTGGAAAGGAATGGAATGGAACGTGAAATGGAATGGAATGGAACGTGGAATGGAAAGTGGAATGGAATGGAATGGAACGTGAAATGGAACGTGGATTGGAAAACGGAATGGAACGTGGAAAGGAACGTGGAATTTAATGGAATGGAATGTTGAATGGAATGGAACGGAATGTGGAATGGAGTGGAATGAAATATAGAAAGTAACGTGGAATGGAATGGAATGGAATGTGGAATGGAAAGTGGAATGGAACCACTAATGTAATGTAGAATGGAACGTGGAATGTAATGGAATGGAACGTGTAATGGAAAGCAGAAAGGAACGTGTAATGGAAAGCAGAAAGGAACGTGTAATGGAAAGCAAAAAGGAAGGTGGAATGGAATGGAACAGAACGTGGAATAGAATGGAATGGAAAGTTGAATGGAACGTGGAATGCAACATAGAATGGAACGTGGAAACGAATGTGGAATTGAACATGGAATGGGAAATAGAATGTAATGTGGAATGGAAAGGAACGGAATGTGGAATGCAATGGAATGGAATATGGAATGGAATGGAATGGAATGTCGAATATAATTTGGAATGGAATGGAAAGGAATCCAGAATGGAATGGAACAGAGTGGAATGAAATGGAATGGGTAATGGAATGTGGAAATGAATGTGGAATGGAACGTGAAACGGAACATGGAATGGAATGTGGAATGGAACGTGGAATGGAAAGTGGAAGGTAACATGGAATGGAAAGGAACGGAATGTGGAATGCAATGGAATGGAATATGGAATGGAATGGAATGGAATGTCGAATATAATTTGGAATAGACTGGAAAGGAATTCAGAATGGAATAGAATGGAATGTAATGAAATGGAAAGGAATGAGGTATTGAACGTGGAATGGAACATGGAGAGGAATGTGGAATGGAATGGAAATGAATGTGGAATTGAAAGCAATGGAATAGAATGGAATGAAATGGAAAGTGGAATGGAACATGAAGTTGAATGGAAAGGAACGTGTAATGGAACGTGAATTTGAATGGAATGGAACGTGGTATGGATTGTGGAATGGAACGTGGAATGGAATGTGAAATGGAATGTGGAGTGGAACGTGGAATGGAATGGAATGGAACATGAAATGGAATGTGGAATGGAATGTGGAATGGAACGTAGAATGGAACCTGGAATGGAATGGAATGGAATGTGGAATGGAATGTGGAATGGAAAGTGTAATGGAACCTGGAGTGGAATGGAATGAAATGTGGAAAGGAAAGTGCAATGGAAAGGAATGGAATGTGGAATGGAATGTGGAATAGAATGTGGAATAGAATGGAATGTAATGTGGAAATCAAAGTGGATTGGAATGGAATGGAATGCTGAATGGAATGGAACGGAATGTGGAAATGAATGCGGATGGTAATGCAATGGGATGTGGAATGGAATGTGGACTGGAATGCAATGGAACATGGAATGGTATGTGGAAAGGAATGTGGAATGGAATGGAATATAATTTGGAATGGAATGTGGAATGGAAATGAATGGAATGTGGAATGGAATGTGGAATGGTATGTGGAATGGTATGTGGAATGAAATGGTATGGAAAGTGCAATGGAATGTGAAATGGAACATAATGTAATGTGGAATGGAATGTGGAATTAAACGGAGTTGAAGGTGGAATGGAATGTAGACTGGAAAGTGGAATGGAAAGGAATTGAACCTGCAATTGAATGTCGAATGGGATGGAATGGAAAATGGATTGGAATGTGGAATGAAATGTGGAATGGAATGGAATGTGGAATGGAATGTAGAAGGGAATTTGGAATGGAACGTGGAATGGAATGTGGAATGGAGTGGAATGGAATGTTGAAAGGAAGGGAATTTAATCTGCTATGGAATCTGGAGTGGAATGGAATGGAATTGAATGTGGAATGGAATGTAATGGAATGTGGAATGGAATTTAATGGAATGTGGAAAGTAACAGAATGCAATGGAGTGGCATGTGAAATGAAATCTGGAATGCAATGTGGAATGGAATGCGGAATGATATGAAATACAACGTGGAATGTAATAGAATGGAACTTGGAATTGAAAGGGAATGGAACATAGAAAGGAACATGGAATATGAAGTGGAATGGAACGTGGAATGGAACGTGAAATGGTACGCGGAAAAGAATGGAATGGAATGTGGAATGGAATGGAATGGAATGTGGAATCGATTGGTGAATGGAATGGAATGGAATGTGGAATCGATTGTGGAATGGAATGGAATGGAATGTGGAATGCAAAGGGGAATGGAATGGAATTGAATGTGGAATGGAAAGTGGAATGGAATGCAACGCAATGTGGAATGGAATGTGGAATGGAAGGTGAAATGGAATGTGGAATGGAATGGAATGTAGAATGGAATGAAAAGGAATGTGGAATGCAATGAAAAGGAAATAATTAGTAATGGAATGGAATGCAATGAAATGTGGAATGGAATGTTGAATGGAATCTGGAATGGTATCAGGAATGGAATGTAATGGATTGTGAAATGGAATGGAACGGAATGTGGAATGCAAAGTGGAATGCAAAGTAATGGAATGCAGAATGGAAATTGGGTTGGAAGAGAATGGAATTTGGAATTGAATGTAATGGAATGTGGAATGCAATGTGGAATGGAATGAGGAATGGAATGGAATGGAACTTGGAATGGAATGGAATGGAATGTGGAATGGAATGGAATGTGGAATGGAATGGAATAGAATGGAAAGCAACATGGAATGGAATCCAGTGGAATATGGAATGGAATGTTGAATGGAATGTGGAATGGTATGAGGAATGGAATGTAGTGGAATGTGCAATGGAATGTGGAATGGGACGGCATGGAATGTGGAATGGAAAGCGGAATGGAATGTGGAAAGGAATGTGGAATGGAATGTGGAATGGGACGGAATGGAATGTGGAAAGGAATGTGGAATGGAATGTGGAATGGAAAGTGGAGATGAAAGTGGATTGGAATGGATTGTGGAATGGAACATGGAATGGAATGGAAAGGAAAGTGGAATGGAACGTGGAATGGAACGTGAAATGGAATGTGGAATGCATTGTGGAATGGAACGTGGAATGGAAAGTGGAATGGAATGAAATTGAACGTGTAATCGAATGTGGAATGGAATGCGTAATGGAATGTGGAATGGAATGTGGAATGTAATGTAGAATGTAATGGAAGGGAATCTGGAATGGAAAGGAATGCAATATGGAATTGAATGTTGAATGGAATGAACTGGAAGGTGGAATGAAATGTGGAATGGAATGGAATGGAATGTGGAATGGAATGGAATGTGGAATGGAATGGAATGGAATGGTACAGAATGGGGAATGGAATGAAATGGAATGTGTAATGCAATGTGGACTGGAATCGAAGGGAACGTGGAGTGGAAAGTAGAAGGGAACATAGAATGCAACGTGGAATGGAGTATGGAATAGGATGAAAGGGAATGTGGAATGGAAGGGAAAGCCATGTGGAATGGAATGTGGAATGGAATGTGGAATTGAATGGAATTTAATGTGGAATGGAATGTGGAATGCAACGTGGAATGTAACGTGGAATGGAATGGAATGGAACGTGAAATGGAATATGAAATGGAATGCAATGGAATGTGGAATGTAACGTGGAGTGGAAGGGAATGGAATTTCGAATGGAACGCGGAATGGAATAGAATGGAACGTGGAATGGAAAGTGGAATGGAAAGAGAAATGGGATGGAATGAAACGTGGAATGGAATGGAGAATGGAACGTGGAAGGGAATGGAATGGAATGCAAAGTGGAATGCAATGTAATGGAATGGAATTGAACGGGGAATGGAATGGAATGGAATGTGGAATGGAATGGAATGGAATGAAATGGAATGGAATGGAATGGAATGGAAGGTGTAATGGAATTTAATTGAATGGAATTTGGAATTAATGGGAATGGAATGTTCAATGGAATGTTGAATGGAATAGAATGGAATGTGGAATGCAATGGAAAGGTATGGAATGTAGAATGGAAAGAAATGGAATGGAATGGAAGGTGGAATGCAATGGAATTTAGTGTGGAATGCAATGGAATGGAATGTGGATTGGAAAGGAATGGAACGTGGAATCGAATGGAATGGAAAGTAATGCAATGTGAAATGGAATATGGAGAGGAATGTGAAATGGAACGCGGAATGGAATGTGAATTGGAAAGTGGAATGGAGGGTGGAACGTAAAGAAATGGAACGTGGAATGGAATGGAAAGGAAAGAGGAATGCAAACGAATGGAAGCTGGAATGGAACGTAGAACGGAACTTGCAATGGAGTGAAATGTGGAAGGAATGCGGAATGGAATGGAATGGAAAGTGGAATGGAAAGTGGAATTGAAAGTGAAATGAAATAGAATGGAATGTGGAAGGTAACGTGGAATGGAATGGAAATGAAATTGGAATGGAACATGGAATGGAAAGTGGAATGCATGGTGAAATGGAACGTGGAATGGAAACTGGAATTGAATGAAACTGAAAGTGTAATGGAATGTGGAATGGAATGTGGAATGGGACGTGGAATGGAATGTGGAATATAATGTAGAATGGAATGGAAGGGAATGTAGAATGGAATGGAAGTGAATGTAGAATGAAATGGAATGCAATGTAGAACGGAATGTGGAATGGAATGGAGTGGAATGTGGAATGGAATGTGAAATGGAATGGAATGGAATGTGGAATGGAATGGAATGGAATGTTATGGAATGTGGAATGGAATGGAATGGAATGTGTAATGGAATGTGGACTGGAAAAGAAGGGCGCATGCAGTGGAAAGTAGAAGGGAAAGTGGAATGCAACGTGGAATGGAATACGGAATAGAACTTGGAATGGAACGTGGAATGGAATGTGGAATAGAATGGAAAGGAATGTGGAATGGAATGTACTGGAATGTTTAATGGAATGGAATGGAATGATTTGTAATGTGGAATGGAATGGAAAGGAATTTGAAAAGGAATATGGATTGGAATGCAAGGAAAAGTGGAATGCAACGTCGTATGACATGTTTAAGGAATGTGGAATGGAACATGGAATGGAACGTGGAATAGAATGTGGAACGGAATGCAACGGACTGTGGAATGTAATGAGGAATGGAATGGAATGGAAAGAGAAATTCAACGTGGAATGGAAGGTGGAATAGAATGGAATTTAATTTGGAATGGAATCTGGAATGGAACGAGGAATGGAACGTGGAATGGAATGTGGAATGGAATATGGAATGGAATGGAATGGAATCTGGAATGTAACGTGGAATGGAATGGAATGGAATGAGGAATGGAACGTGGAATGGAATGGAATGGAACGTGAAATGGAAAGTGGAATGGAACGAGAAATAGACTGGAATGGAACGTTGAATGGAAAGTAGAATGGAACGTGAAATGGAAAGTGGAATGGAACGAGAAATAGACTGGAATGGAACGTTGAATGGAAAGTAGAATGGAACGTGGAATGGAATGGAATGGAAAGGAATGGAATGGAATGGAATGGGATGTGGAATGGAATGAAATGCAATGGAATGGAATGGAGTGAAAAGTGGAATAGAATAGAATGGAATATGGAATGGAATGGAATGGAATGGAATGTGGAATGGAATGGAATGGAATGGAATATGGAATGGAATGGAGTCCAAAGTGTAATGGAATGTGGACTGGAATAGAAAGGAATATGAAGTGGAAAGTAAAAGGGAACGTGGAATGTAACGTGGAATGGAATATGGAATGGAACATGGAATGGAACATGTAATGGAATGTGGAATAGAATGGGAAGTAATGTGGAATGGAATGTAATGGAATGTTTAATTGAAAAGAATGGAATGTTGTGTAATGTGGAATTGAATGGAAAGGAATTTGAAATGGAATGTGGATTGGAATGGAAGGGAAATTGGAATGGAACGTGGAACGAACTGTGGAATGTAACGTGGAATGGAACGTGGAAAGGAACGTGGAATAGAATGAAATGGAAGGTGGAAAGGAAGGCAATGGCATGTGGAATGGAATGTGGAATGGAATGTGGAATGCAATGTGGATTTGAAGGGAATGGAATGTGTTAGAGAATGTGGAATGGAATGGAATGGAATGGAAAGTGCAATGCAATGGAATGGAATGTGGAGTGGAATGGAATGGAATGTGGAATGGAATGGAATGGAATGGAACGGAATTTGAATGGAATGTGGTTTGGAGTGGAATGCAATGTTGTATGGAAGGGAATGGAATGTGCAAGTGAAAGTGGAATGGAATGTAATGGAATGGAACGTAGAATGGAAAGGAATGGTATGTGGAATTGAAAGAATGGAATGTGGAATGGAATGGAATGGAATGTGGAATGGAATGGATTGAAATGTGGAAAGGAATGTAGAACGGAATGGAAATGAATGTGGCTTGGAATGTGGAATGGAAGGGAATGGAATGCAATGTGGAAAGGAATGAAACGGAATGTGGAATGGAATGTGGAATTGAGTGGAATGGAAGGCAATGTGGAATGCAAAGGAATGAAATTTGGAATGGAATGGAATGTAATGCAATGTGGAATGTAATAGAATGGAATGTGGAATGAAATGGAATGGAATGTGGAATGAAATGTAATGGAATGTGAAATATAATGGAACGGAATGTGGAATCGAATGGAATGTAATATGGAATGGAATGCAGAAAGGAATGGAATGGAATGGAATGGAATGTGGATTTGAATGCAATGGAATATGGGAAGGAATGGAATGGAATGGAATGGAATGTGGAATGGAATGGAGTGGAATGTGGAATGGAATGGAATGGAAACTGGAATGGAATATGGAATGGAATGGAATGGAATGGAATGGAATGTGGAATGGAATGGAATGGAATGGAATGTGGATTGCAATGGAATGGAATACGGAATGGAATGAAATGGAATGTGGAATGGAAGGGAATTGAATGTGGAATAGAATGGAATGGAATGTGGAATGGAAAGGAATGGAATGTGGAATGGAAAGGAATGGAACGTGGAATGCAATGTGGAATGTAATGGGATGGAATATGGAATGGAATGCACAATGTAGTGGAATGGAATGGAATGGAATGTGGAATGGAATGGAATGCAATATGGAATGGAATGGAATCGAACGCAATGTGGAATGGAATGGAATTGAATGAGGAATTGGATGGAATGGAATGTGGAATGGAAAGTGAAACGGAATGGAGTGTGGAATGGAATGGAATGGAATTTGGAATGCAATGGAATGGAATGGAATTCAATGTGGAATGGATTGGAACGGAATGGAATGGAATGGAATGCGGAATGGAATGGAATTGAAGGTGGAATGAATTGGAATGGAATGCGGAACCAAATTGAATATAATGCGGAATGGAATGAATTGAATGTGGAAAGGAATGGAATGGAATGTCGAATGCAATGGAAAGGAATGGAATGGAATGCAATGTGGAATGTAATGTAATGGAATGTTGAAGGAAAGGTGGAATGGAATGGAATCGAAAGTGGAATGGAATGGGGAAAGTTTTGGAATGGAATGCGGAATGGAATGGAATGGAATGTGGAATGGAATGGAATGGAATGTGGAATGGAATGTAATGCAAGGTGGAATATAATGGAATGGAATGAAATGTGGAATGGAAAGGAATGGAATGCATTGTGGAACGGAATGGAATGGAATTAGGAATGGAATGGATTGGAATGTGCAATGAAATGGAATGGAATGGAATGTGGATTGGAAAGGAATGGAATGTGGAGTGGAACGGAATGGAATTGAATGTGGAATGGAATTTGGAATTAAATGGAAAGTAACGGAATGGGATGTGGAATGGAATGGAATGTGCAATGGAATGGGATTTGGAATTGAATGGAATGTGCAATGGAATGGAATGTGGAATGGAATGGAACGGAATGTGGAAAGGAATGGAATGGAATGGAATGGAATGAAATTTGGAATGGAATGGAGTGGAATGGAAAGGAATGAGGAATGCAACAGAAAATGGAACGGAATGCAATGCAGTGTGGAGTGCAATGAAATGGAATGTGCAATGGGATGGAATGGAAAGTCGAATGGAATGGAATGTGGATTGGAATGTGGAATGGAATAGAATGTCCAGCGGAATTGTATGGAATGAGCAATGGAATATGGAATGGAATGGAATGGAATGGAATGGAATGAAAGTTGGAATGGAAAGGAATGGAATGTGGAATGGAATGGAATACAATGTGGAACGGAATGGAATGAAATGTGAAAACCAGTGGAAATTATCTTGGAATGGAACGTGGAATGGAAAATGGAATGGAACGTGGAATGTAAAGAAATGGATCTTGAAATGGAACGTGGGATGGAAAGTAGAATGTAATGGATTGGAATGGAATGGAATGGAATGGAATGTGGAACTGAATGGAATTGAATGTAGAGTGGAATGGAAAGGAATGTGAAAAGGATTTTCGAATTTAATGGAATGGAATAGAATGTGTAAATTAATGGAATGGAATGTGGAATAGAATGGAATTCAAAGTGGAATGGAATGTGGAATGGATTGGAATGGAATATAGAATGGAATGTGGAATGGAATGGAATGGAAGGTGGAATGGATGTAGAATGGATTGGAATGGAATGGAAGTTAATGTGGAATGGATTGTGGAATGGATTGCAATGGAATGTGAAATGGAATGTGAAATGGAAAGGAATGGAATGTGGAAAGGAATGGAAAGGAATGGAATTCAATGTAAAATGGTTTGGAACGGAATGGAATGGAATGGGATGTAGAATGGAATGTAATGGAAGGTGTAATGTAATGGAATGTAGTGCGGAATGGAATTGAATGGAATGCGGAATGGAATGGAATTGAATGGAATGCGGAATGGAATGGAATTGAATGTGGAAAGGAATGGAATGGAATGTGGAATGGAATGGAAAGCAATGGAATTGAATGCAATGTGGAATGGAATGGAATGGAATGTGGAATGCAATAGAATGAAATGTGGAAGGAAAGGTGGAATGGAATGGAATGGAAAGTAGAATGGAATGGGAAAGATTGGAATTGAATGTGGAATGGAATGGAATGGAATGTGGAATGGAATGGAATTGAATGTGGAATGGAATGGAATGTAAGGTGGAATGGAATGGAATGGAATGAAATGTGTAATGGAAAAGAACGGATTGCAATGTGGAACGGAATGGAATGGAATATGCAATGGAATGGAATGGAATGGAATGTGGAATCGAATGGAATGGAATGGAAAGTGGATTGGAATGGAATTGAATGTGGAGTGGAACGGAATTGAATGGAACGTGGAATGGAATTTAGAATTGAATGGAAATTAACGGAATGGGATGTGGAATGGAATAGAATATGGAATGGAATGGAATGTGGAATGGAATGGAACGGAATGTGGAATCGAATGGTATGGAATGGAATGGAATGTGGAATGGAATTGAATTCAATGTGAAGTGAATGGGAATGGAATGGAAAGTGGAATGGAATTTGGAATTGAATGGAAAGGAATGGAAGGGGAGGAGGAATGGAATGGAATTTGGAATGGAATGGAATGGAATGTGGAATAGAATGTGGAATGGAATGGAATGGAATGTAATAGAATGGAATGTGGAAAGGAATGGAATGGAATACAATGTGGAATGTAATGGAATGGAATGGAATGGATTAGAATGGAATGTGGAATAAAATGGAATGGAATGCAATGTGGAATGGAATGGAATGGAATGGAATGTGGAATGGAAGGGAATGGAATGTGGAATGGAATGGAATGTCGACTGGAATGGAATGGAATATGGAATGGAATGGAAAGCAATGCGGAATTCAATGGAATGTAATGTGGAAAGGAATGAAATGAAATGTGGAATGGAATGGAATGGAAATTGGAACGGAATGTGGAATGGAATGGAATGGAATGTGGAATGGGATGTGGAATGGAATGGAATGGAACGGAATGGAATGAAATTTGGAATGGAATGGAATGGAATGGAATTGAAAGGAATGTGGAATGGAATGCAATATGGAACGGAATTCAATGCAATGCGGAATGGAATGGAATGTGGATTGGAATGTGGAATGGAATAGGACGTGCAGCGGAATTGAATGGAATGTGCAATGGAATATGGAATAGAACGGAATGGAATGGAATGGAATGGAAGGTGGAATGGAAAGGATTGGAATGTGGAATGGAATGGAATAGCATGTGGAACGGAATGGAATGGAATGTCGAATTCAGTGGAAAGTGTCTTGGAATGGAACGTGGAATGGAACATGGAACAGAACGTGGAATATAAAGGAATGGATCTTGAAATGGATCGTGGGATGTAACGTAGAATGGAATGGAATGGAATGGATTTGAATGTCATGGAATGGAATGGAAGGTGGAACGGAATGGAATTGAATGTGTAGTGGAATGGAATGGAATGTGGAATGGAATTTCGAATTTAATGGAATGGAATAGAATGTGTAATGGAATGGAATGGAATGTGGAATTGAATTGAATGCAAAGTGGAATAGAATGTGGAATGAATTGGAATGGAATATAGAATGGAGTGGGGAATGGAATGGAATGGAAAGTGGAATGGATGTAGAAAGGATTGGAATGTAATAGAAATTAATGTGGAATGGATTGCGGAATGGATTGGAATGGAATTTGAAATGGAATGTGAAATGGAAAGAATGGAATGTGGAATGGAATGGAATTGACAGTGGAATGCAATGGGATGGAATACAATGTGGAACGGATTGGAACGGAATGGAATGGAATGGAATGCGGAATGGAATGGAATGGAATGCAATATGGAATGGATTGGAACGGAATGGAATGGAATGGAAGGCGGAATGGAATGGATTGGAATGTGGAATGGAATGGAATAGAATGGAATGGAATGTGGAATGGAAAGTGGAATTGAATGGAATGGAATGTAGAATGGAATGTGGAATGGAATGGTTTGTAATGTGGACTGCAATGTGGAATGGAATGGAATGTAATGTGGATTGGAATGGAATTGAATGTGGAATGGAATGTAATGCAATGGAATGAAATGTGGCATGGAATGTGATGAAATGCAATGTGGAATGGAATGGAATGGAATGTGGAATGGAATATGATGGAATGTGGAATGGAATTGAATGGAATGGAATGTGGGAAGGAATACAATTGAATGTGGCGTGGAATGGAATGGAATGTTGAATGGAATGCCATTGAATGTGGAGTGGAATGGAATGGAATGGAATGTGGAATGAAATTTGGAATTGAATGGAAAGGAATGCAATGCGATGTGGAATGGAATGGAATGTGGAATGCAATGGAATGTGAAATGGAACGTAATGAAATGTGGAATGGAATGTGGAATGGAATGGAATGGAATGGAATGGAATGGGATATGGAATGGAATGGAATTTGGAATGAAATGGATTAAAATGCAATGTGGAATGGAATGGACTGGAATGTGCAATGTAATGGAATGGTATTTGGAATGGAATAGAATGTGGAATGGAATGGAATGGAATGTGGAATGGAATGGAATCCAATATGGAATGCAGTGGAATGCAACTTGGAATGGAATGGAATGGAATATGGAATGAAATGTCGAATGGAATGGAATGGAAAGTGGAATGGAATGTGGAATGGAAAGGAACGGAATATGGAATTGAACGTGGAATGGAATGGAATGGAATGTGGAATGGAATGGAATGTGAAATGGAATGGAATGGAATGGAATGTGGAATGGAATGGAATGGATTGTGCAATGAAATATGGAATGGAATATGGAATGGAATGGAATGGGGTGGAATTTGGAATGGAATGGAATGGAATGGAATGTGAAATGGAATATGGAATGGAATTGAATGGGATGGAATTTGGAATGGAATGGAATGGAAGGGAATATGGAATGGAATGGAATGTGGAATGGAATGGAATGCAATCTGGAATCTAATGGATTGGAATGTGGAATGGAATGGAATGGAATGGAATGGAATGTGGAATGGAAAGTGGAATTGAATGCAATTGAATGTAGAATGGAATGTGGAATGGAATGGTTTGGAATGTGGAATGCAATGTGGAATGGAATGGAATGGAATGTGAAATGGAATGGAATTGAATGTGGAATGGAATGGAATGTAAGATGGAATCTAATGGAATGGAATGAAATGTGGAATGGAATGTGACGGAATGCAATGTGGAATGAATTGGAATGGAATGTGGAATGGAATGGAATGGAATGTGGAATGGAATTGAATGGAATGGAATGTGGAATGGAATGCAATTGAATGTGGAGTGGAATGGATTGGAACGTTGAATGCAATGCAATTGAATATGGAGTGGAATGGAAGGGAATGGAATGTGGAATGGAAAGTGAAATGGAATGGAATGGATAGAATGGAATGTGTAATGTAATTTAATGAAATGGGGAATGGAATGTGTAATGGAATGTAATGGAATGGAATGGAATGGAATGTGGAATTGAAGGGAATGGAATATAAAGTGGAATGGAATGTGTAATGGAATGTAATGGAATCTGGAATAGAATGGAGGGTAATGTAGAATGGAATGGAACGTGGAGTGTAATTGAATGTAAAGTGGATTGGAATGGAATGGAATGGAGTGTGGAGTGTAATGGAATGGAATATGGAATGTAATGTGTACTGGAATGGAACGCAGAGTGGACTGGAATGTGGAATGGAATTGAATGGAATGTGGAATGGAATGTTTAATGGAAAGGGGAAATGAATGTGGAATGGAATGTGGAATGGAATTTTAATGGAAAGGGGAAATGAATGTGGAATGGAAAGTGGAATGGAATGGAATGGAATGTGTAATGGAATATGGAAAGGAATGTGAAATGGAATGGAATGGATTGTGGAATGGAATGTGGAATGGACTGTGGAAAAGAACGTGGAATGGAAGAGAGTCAAATGTGGAATGGAATGTGGAATGGAATGTGTAATGGAATGCAATGGAATGTGGAATGGAATGGAATGGAATGTGGAATTGAAGGTAATGGAGTATAAAGTGGAATGGAATGTGGAATGGAAGGTAATGGAAGGTAATGGAACTTGGAATGAAACATGGAATGGAACGTGGAGTGGAATGTGGAATGTAATGTGGAATAGAAAGGAATGGAATGTGTAATGGAATGGAATGGAATGTGAAATTGAATGGAATGGAATGTGGAATTGAATGTGAAATGGAATGGAATGGAATGAGAATAGAATGTGGAAAGGAATGTAATGGAATGTGGAATGGAATGGAATGTAGTGGATTAGAATGTTAAATGGAATGGAATGGAATGCAGAATGGGAAGGAATGGAATGTGGAATGGAATGCAATGGTATGGAATGAGGAATGGAACGTGGATTAGAATGCAATGGAATGTGGAATGGATTGGGATGGAATGTGGAATGGAATGGAATGGAATGGAATGGGGAATTTAATTGAAAGTAATGAAATGTGGAATGGAATGGAATGGAGAGGAATGCGGAATGAATTGAATGGAATGTGGAATGGAAGGCAATGAAATGGAATAGAATGTGGAAATGAATAGAATCTTATGTGGAATGGAGTGGAATGGAACATGGAATGGAATGTGGAATGCAATGTAATGTGGAATGGAATGTGGAATGGAATAAAAGGAATGTGGATTGGAAAGGAATGGATTGTGGAATGGAATGGAATGTGTAATGGAACGATTAATGGAAAGTAGAAAGAAATGTGGAATGTAATGTGGAATGGAATCTGAAATGGAATGTGGAATGGAATGTGGAATGTAACGCAATGGAATGTGGAATGGAATGTGGAATGGAATGTGGAATGGAATGTGGAAAGGAAAGTGTAATGCAATGGAATGTAATGTGGAATGGAACGTGCAATGGAATGGAATGGATCATGGAATGGAACTTGGAATGAAATATGGAGTGGAACTTGGAATGAAACATTGAATGGAACATGGAATGGAATGTGTAATGAAATGTGGAATCGAAATGTGGAATGGAAGAGAATGGAATGCAGAATGGAAAGGAATGGAATGTGGAATAGAATGCAATGGTATGGAATTTGGAATGGAACGTGGAATGGAATGGAATGGAATGTGGAATGGATTGGGATGGAATGTAGAATGGAATGGGAAGGAATGGGGAATTTAATTGAAAATAATGGAATTTGGAATGGAACGAAATGGAAAGGAATGCGGAATGAAATGGTATGGAATGTGTAATGGACGGCAAGGGAATGGAACGGAATGTGGAATTGAATGGAATCATATGTGGAATGGAAAGGAATGGAACGTGGAATGGAATGTGGAATGCAATTCAATGTGTAATGTAATGTGGAATGGAATGAAAAGGAATGTGGAATGGAAGGGAATGGATTCTGGAATGGAATTGAATGGAATGGATTAGAATGTGGAAAGGAATCGAATGTAATGTAGAACGGAAATGAATAGAATGTGGAATGGAATGCAATGGTATGCAATGTGGAAAGGAACGGAATGGAATGTTTAATAGAATGGGATTGTGTGTAAAGAGGAATGGAATGCGGAGTGGAATGAAATGGAATGTGGAAAGGAATGGTATGGAATGTGGAATTTAATGGAATGGAATGGAATTGAATGTGGAATGGAATGGAATGGCATGGAATGATGAATGGAATGAAATGGAATGTGGAATGGTAGGGAATGGAATGCAACGGAATGTGGAAAGTAAAGGAATGGAATGTGAAATGGAATGTGGAATGGAATGTGGAAAGGAAACTGGAATGGAATGGGATGGAACGGAATGGATGGTGCAATGGAATGTGGAGTGGAATGTGGAATTGACCGAGGAATGGAATGGAAAGGCATGTGGAATGGGACGGGATGGAATGTGGAGTGGAACGTTAAATGGAATGGAATGGAATGTGGAGTGGAACATGGAATGGAACATGGAATGGAATGTGGAATGGAACGTGGAATGGAATGTGCAATGCAATGTGGAATGGAATGTGGAATGGAAAGGAATGGAAAGTGGAGTGCAACGTGGAATGGAATGGAATGGATCGTGTAAAGGAATGTGGAGTGGACTGTGGAATGCAACGTGAAATGGAAAATGGAATGGATTGGAATGAATGTTGAATGGAATGTGGAATGGAATTTGGAATAGAAAGCAAGGCAATGAAAAATGGAATGTTGAATGGAATGTAATGGATTGTGGAAAGGAAGGTGGAAAGAAATGTAATGTGAAATGGAATGTGGAATGGAATCTAATGGAATGTAGAATTTAATGTGTAATTGAATGTAATGGAATGTGGAATGGAACGGAATGGATTGTGGAATGTAATGTGGAATGGAATGGAATGCATTGTGGAATAGAATGGAATGGAATGGAACGTGGAATGGAATGTGGAATGGAATGGAGAATGGAATGTTTTGGAATTTGGCAAGGAATTGAATTGAATGTGGAATGGAATGGAATACAATTTGGAATGGAATGGAACGCAGAATGGAATTGACTGGAATATGGACTGCAATGGAATGGAAATTGGAACGGAATGGAATGGAATGTGGAATGGAATGTGTACTGGAATGCAATGCAATGTGGAATGGCATGTAGAATGGAATGGAATGGAATGTGGAATGGAATGGAATGGAATGTGGACGGGAATGTGGAATATAATGTGGAATGGAAATTGCAATGATAAGGAATGGAACGTGCAATGGAATGTGGAATGGAATATGGAATGGAACGTGGAATGGAATGAGGAAAGAAATGGAATAGAATGTTTAATGTATTTGAATAGAATGTGGAATGGAATGTGGAATTGAATGGAATGGAATTTGGAGTGGAATGGATTGGAAAGTGGAATGGAAAGACGAATTGAATGTGGAATGTAACGTGGAATGTAAGTGAATGCAATTTGGAATGGAATGGAGTGGAATGTGGAATGGAATTGAATGGAAGGTGGAATGGAATGGAATGGAAATTGGAATACTATGTGGAACTGAAAGGAATAGAATCCGGAATGGAATGGAATGGAATTTAATGCAACACGAAATTGAACGTGGAATGGAACGTGGAATGGAATGTGAAATGGAATGGAAAACAATGAGAATGGAAGTTAATGGAATGTGGAATGGAATGTGGAGTGGAATGGAATCGAATGTGGAATGGAATGGAAAAAATGTGGAATGGAAGGTAATGGAAACGGAATGGAAGGTAATGGAACGTGGAATGTAATGGAATGGAACGTAGAACGGAAAGTGGAATTGAATGGAATGAAACGTCTAATGGAAAGTAGAATGGAACTTGGAATGGAATGGAATAGAACACGTAATGGAATGTGGAATGGAATGTGGAACGTAACGTGGAATGGAATGTGGTATGGGATGTGGAATGGAAGGTGAAAGGGAATGTGGAATGCAATGTGGAATGGAATGTGGAATGAAATCTGGAATGGAATGCAATGGAATGTGAAATGGACTGTGGAATGCAGGCGAATGGAATTTGGAATGGAATGTGGAATGCAATGGAATGGAATTTGGAATGGAATGTGCAATGCAATGGAATGGAATTTGGAATGGAATGTGGAATGGAATGTGGAATGGAATGTGGAAAGGAATGTGAAATGCAACATGGAATGGAAAGTGGAATGGAATGTGGAATGGAATGGAATGGAATGTGTAATGTAAGGGAATGGAATGTGGAATGGAATGTGTAATGGAATGTAATGGAATGGAATGGAATGGAATGTCGAATGGAATGGAATGGAATTTGGAATGGAATGGAATGGAATGTGGAATGGAAGGTTGAGTTGAATGTGGAATGTAACGTTGAATGGAAAGGAATGGAATGTTGAATGGAATGCAGTGGAATGTGAAATGGAATTGATGGAATGTGGAATGGAATGTGGAATGGAATGGAATGGAATTTTGAGTGGAATGGATTGGAAAGTGGAATGGAAAGTTGAATTGAATGTGGAATGTAACGTGGAAAGTAAATGAATGCAATGTGGAATGGAATAGAGTGGAATGTGGAATGGAATTTAATGGAATGTGGAATGGAATGGAATGGAAATTGGAATACAATGTGGAACTGAAAGGAATGGAATCCGGAATGGAATGGAATGGAATTTAATGCAACACGAAATGGAACGTGGAATGGAACGTGGAATGGAACGTGAAATGGAATGGAAAACAATGAGAATGGAAGTTAATGGAATGTGGAATGGAATGTGGAACGGAATGGAATCGAATGTGGAAGGGAATGGAAAAAATGTGGAACGGAAGGTAATGGAAATGGAATGGAAGGTAATGGAACGTGGAATGGAATGGAAAGGAACGTAGAATGGAACGTGGAATGGAATGGAATGAAACGTCTAATGTAAACTAGAATGGAACTTGGAATGGAATGGAATAGAACGTTTAATGGAATGTGGAATGGAATGTGGAAAGGAATGTGGAATGTAATGTGGAAAGGAATGTGGAATGCAATGTGGAATGGAACGTGGAATAGAATGCAATGTGGAATTGAATGTGGAATGGAATGGAATGGAACATGGAAAGGAACGTGGAATGGAACGTGGAATGGAAAGTGGAATGGAATGGAATGGAATGAGGAGTGGATCATGGAATGGAATGAACTGGAATGTGGAATGGAAAATGAAATGGAACTTGGAATGGAAAGAGGAATGGAACGTGGAATGGAATGTGCAATTGGATTTGGAATGGAACGTGGAATGGAATGTGGAATGGAATAGAATGTAATGGAATGAAATGGAATTTGGAATGCAACATAGAATGGAAAGTGGAATGGAATGTGGAATGGAATGGAATGGAATGTGTAATGTAAGGGAATGGAATGTGGAATGGAATGTGTAATGGAATGAAATGTAACGGAATGGAATGGAATGTCGAATGGAAAGTGGAATGGAATGTGGAATGGAATGGAACTGCATGGAATGAGGAATGGATGGGAATTTAAAGTGGAATGGAATGTGGAATGGAATGGAATGGAATTTGGACTGGAATGGAATGGAATGTGGAATGGAACGTTGAGTTGAATGTGGAATGTAAAGTTGAATGGAAAGGAATGGAAGGTTGAATGGAATGCAGTGGAAAGTGAAATGGAAATGATGGAATGTGGAATGGAATGTGGAATGGAATGTGGAATGGAATGGAATGTGGAATGGAATGGAATGGAATGTGTAATGGAATATGGAAACGAATGTGGAATGGAACGGAATGGATTATGGAATGGAATGTGGAATGGACTGTGGAATGGAATGGAATGGAATGTGGAATGGAATGGAATGCAATGTGGAATTGAATGGAATGGAATACAATGTGGAATGGAATGTGGAATGGAAGGTAATGGAATCTGGAATGGAATGGAGGGCAACGTAGAATGGAATGGAACGTGGAGTGTAATTGAGTGTAATGCGGATTGGAATGGAATGGAATGGAATGTGGAGTGGAATGGAATAGAATGGACAGGATTGAGAAATGGAATGTGGAATGGAATGTGAAATGGAATCTGAAATGGAACGTAGAATGGATTGAAATGGAAAGTGGAATGGAATGCAATGGAATGTGGAGTGGAACGCAATGGAACGTGGAATGGATCGTGGAATGGAACGTAGAATGGAATGTGCCATGGAATGTGGAATGGAATGGAATGGAATGTGGAATGCAATGGAATGGAATGTGCAACGGAGTGTGGAATGGAGTGGAATATGGTGTGGAATGTGGAATGGAATGGATCATGGAATGGAATGAGGAATGGAATAGAATGGAATGTGGAATGGAATGGAATGTGGAATGTAATGTGGAATGGAACGAAATGCAATGTGGAATGGAATGTGGAATGGAATGTGGAATGGAATGTGGAATGGAGTAGAATAGAATGTGGAATGGAACGTGGAATGGAGTAGAATTGAATGTGGAATGGAAAGTCGAATGGAATGGAATGGAATTGAATGCAATGTGGAACGGAATGGAATGGAATGAGGAATGGAAAGCAATGGAATGCAATGGAACTTGTAAAGGAATGTGTAATGGAACGTACAATTAAATATGGAATGGAACGGAAATGAATTTGGCATGGAATGGAATAGAATGTGAAATGGAATGTGGAATGGAATGCGGAATGGAATGTGGAATGCATGTGGAATGGAACAGAATGTAAAGTGGATTGGAACGTGCAATTGAAAGTGGAAAGGAACGAGGAATGAAACCGTGGAAAGGAATGGAATGCAATGTGGAAAGGAAGGGAATGGAATGTGGAATGGAATGTGGAATGGAATGGAATGGAAATGAATGTGGAATGGAATGAGAAATGCAATGAGGAATGTAATGGAATGTGGAATGGAATGTGAAATGCAAAGTGCAATGTAATGTGGAATGGAATGTGAAATGGAATGTGGAATGAAATATGGAATGTAATGTAATGGAATGTGGAATGGAATGTGGAATGTAATGGAAGGGAATGAGGATAGAATGTGGAATGTTTTGTGGAACTGAATGTGGAATAGAAAGTAATGGAATGAAATTTAATGTGGAATGGAATGTGGAATGGAATGAGGAATGGAATGGAATGGAATGGAATGCGGAATGGAATGGAATGGAATGTGTAACAGAATGTGGAAAGGAATGTGGAATGGAACGGAATGGATTGTGGAATGGAATGTGGAATGGGTGTGGAAAGAAAAGTGGAGTGGAACGGAATCGAATGTGGAATGGAATGTGGAATGGAATGGAATGGAATGTAGAATGGAACGGAATGGAATGTGGATTAGAATGGAATGGAATATAATGTAGAATGGAATGTGGAACGAAAGTTAATGGAATCTGGAATGGACTGGAGGGAAATGTAGAATGGAATGGAACGTGGAGTGTAATTGAATCTAATGTGGATTGGAATGGACTGGAATGTGGAGTGGAATGGAATTGAATGGACAGGATTGAGAAATGGAATGTGGAATGGAATGTGAAATGGAATCTGAAATGGAACCTAGAATGGATTGAAATGGAAAGTGGAATGGAATGCAATGGAACATGGAGTGGAATGCAATGGAACGTGGAATGGATCGTGGAATGGAACGTGGAATGGAATGTGGAATGGAATGTGGAAATTAAGGAATGGAATATGGAATGGAAGGTGGAATGGAATGGAAAAGAATGCGGAGTGGAATGGAATGAATGGAATGTGGAATGGAATGTGGAATGGAACGTGGAATGGAATGGAATGGAATGGACTGTGGAAAGGAATGTGGAATGGAATGCGGAATGGAATGGAATGCGGAATGGAATGTAATGGAATGCAATGTGTAATGGAACGTGGAATGCAATTGAATGGAATGTGAAATGGAATGGAATGGATTGTCGAATGGAATGAAATGAAATCTGGAATGGAATGGAATTCATTGTGGAATGGAGTGTGGAATGGAATGGATTAGAATGTGGAATGGACTGTAGAATGGAACGGAGTGGAAGTTGGAATGGAGTGTTAATGGAATGTGGAATGGAACGTAATGGAAAGCGGAATGGAATGTGGAATTGAATGGAATGGAATGGAATGTGGAATGGAATGGAATAGAATGTGGAATGCAATGTTGTATGGAATGAAAAGGAACGTGGAATGGAACGAGGAATGGACTGGAATGAAAGTTCGAAAGGATTATGGAATGAAATGTAATGCAATGTGGAATGGAATGGAATGGAATGTGGAATGAAACGTGGAATGGAATGCAATGTGGCATGAAAAGTGTAATGGAATGGAAAGTAATGTGGAAAGGAAGATAGAATGGAATAGAATGCAAAGTGGAATGGAACGTGGAATGGAATGTGCAATGGAACGTGGAACGGATTGGAAAGTGGAAGGGAATGTGGAATGGATTGTGGAATGGAATTTGAAATGGAATGTGGAATGGATTGTGGAATGGAATTTGGAATGGAATGTGGAATGGACTGTGGAATGGAGAGTGGAATGGAATGTGCAATGGAATGGAGTATGGAATGGAATGTGGAGTTGAATGGAATGGAATGTGTAATGGAACGTGGAATCGAATGGAATGGAATGTGAAATGGAATGTGGAATGGAAAGAGCATTGGAATGTGAAATGTAATGGAATGGAATGTGTAATGGAATGTGTAATGGAATGTGGAAATGAAAGTGGAATGAGACATGGAATGGAACGTGAAATATAATGGAATGGAATGTGGAATGGATCTTGGAATGGAACGTGGAATGGAAAGTGGAATGGAATAGAAAGGAAACTGGAATGGAAAGTTGAATGGATTGTGGAACGGAATGTGGAATGGAATGGAATTGAACGTGGCAAGGAAAGTGGAATGGAATCGAAAGGAATGTGGAATTGAACGTGAAATGGAATGTGGAATTAAATGGAATGGAATCTGGAAAGGAATGGAATGGAATGCGGAATGGAATGGAATGGAATGGAATGTGGACTGGAATAGAAAGGAATGTAATGTGGAATGGAATGGAATGAAATGGAATGTGGACTTGAATGGAATTAAAAGGAATGGAATGTTTAATGGAATGGAATTGAATGTGGAATGGTATGTGGATTTGAATGGAATGCAAGGTGGGATGGAATGGAATGGAATGTGGAAAGGAATGGAAAGGAATGTGGAATTGAATTGAATTGAATGGCATGTTGAATGGAATTGAATGGAATGTGGAATGGAAGGGAATGGAATGGAATGGAATGTGGAATTTAATGGAATGGATTGTGGAATGGAAAGGAATGGAATGGAATGGAATGTGGAATGGAAGGGCATGTATTGGAATGGAATGAGCAATTGAATGGAATGAAATAAGGAATGCAATATGGAATGGAATGGAATGCAATGTGGAATGGAACGTGTAATGGAATATAATGGAACATGGAATGCAATAGAAAGGAATGTGGAATGAAAATTGGAAAGGAATGGAATGGAATGTGGAGTGTAATGCACTGGAATGTGGAATGGAACTTGGAATGGAATGGTGTGGAACGTGGAATGGAATGGAAGGAAACGTGGAATGCAATGGAATGCAATGAGGAATGGAATGTGGAATGTAACGTGGAATGGAATGGAATTGAATGGAGAATGGAATAGAATACAATGGAATGCGGAATGGAATGGAATGAAATGTGGAATTGAATGTCGAATGGAATGGAATGGATTGTAGAATGCAATGGAATAGAATGTGGAATTGAGCGTGCAATGCATTGCAATGAAAGTTGGAATGGAATGGAAAGGAACATGGAATAGAATGGAATGGAATGTGGAGGGGAACGTGGAATGGAACTTAATGGAACGTGGAAATGAATGGATTGGAATATGGAATGAAATGTGGAATGCAGCGTGCAATGGAAGGGAACTTGGAAAGGAATGCGGAATGGAATGTGCAATGGAATGGAATATGGAATAGAATTGAATGAAATGTGGAATGGAATGGAATAGAATGTGGAATGGAATGGAATGGAACGTTTAATGGAACGTGGAATGGAATGTGGAATGGAATGGAATGGAACTTGGAATTGAATGTGGAATGCAATGGAATAACAGGTCCAATGAAGGGTGGAATGAAAGGGAATGGATTGTGGAATGGAATGGAATGGAATGTGGAATGGAGCGTGGAATGGAATGGAATGTGGAATGCAATGTGCGATGGAATGGAATGGAATTTTGAATGGAGAGTTGCATGGAATGGAATGGAATGTTGAATGCATTTGGAAATGGAATGTGGAATGGGACGTGGAACGGAATGGAATCTGGAATGGAAAGTGGAAGGGAATGTGGAATGGAATGGAATGTGGAATGGATTGTGCAATGGAATTTGGAATGGAACGCGGAATGGAATGTGGAATGAAATGGATTGAAATGTGGAAAGGAATGTGGAATGGAAAGGAATGGAAACGAATGGAATGTGGAATGGAATGGAATGGAACGTGGAATGGAATGGAAAGGAAAGTGGAAAGCAAAGGAATGGAATGGAATTGAATGTTGAATGGAATGGAATTGAATGTTTAATGGAATGGAATGGAATGGAATGTGGAATGGAGTGGAATATAAAGTGGAATGGAATGTGGAATGGAATGGAATGGAATAGAAAGTGCAATGGAATGTGGAATGGAATGTGCAATGGAATGTGAAATGGAAAGGAATGGAATGTGCAATGGAAAGAGAAATGGAACGTGAAATGGAACATGGAATGTAACTTGGAATGGAATGGAAAGGAAAGTGCAATGGAACGTGGAATAGAACGTGGAATTCAATGTGGAATGGAATGTGGAAGGGAGGGTGGAATAGAAAGGAAAGAAATGTGGAATTGAACTTGAAAGGGATTGTGGAATGGAACGGAAAGAAATGTGGAAGGGTATGGAATGGAATGTGGAATGGAATGGAATGGAATGTGGAATGGAATGGAAAGGAATTTGGAATGGAATGTGGAAGGGAATGGAATGCAATGGAATGTGATATGGAATGGAATGGAATGGAATGGAATGCGGAATTGAATGTGAAAATGTAATGTGGAATGAAATGGAATGTGGAATGGCATGGAATGGAATATGGAATGGAAACAGTTATGGAATGTGGAAAGGAATGAGTTATGGAATGAAGAATGGAAAGTGGAATGAAACATGGAATAGAAAGTGGAATGGACCGTTGAATTGTTCGTGGAATGGATCGTGGAATAGAACGTGGAATGCAACTTGGAATGCAATGTGGAATAGAATGGAATAGAATGTGGATTGGAATGTGGAAACGACTGCAATGGAATGGAGTGGAATGTGGAATGGGAGGTAATGGAACGTGGAATGGAATGGAATAGAATTTGGAATTGAATGCAATGGAACATGGAATGGAATGTAATTGAAACTGGAATGGAATGGATTGGAATGTGGAATGTAATGTGGATGTCGAATGCAATGGAATGTGGAATGGAAGGGCATGGAATGTAATGGAATATGGAATGACATGGATTGGAAAATGGAATGGAATGCGTAATGGAATGGAATAGAATGTGGAATGGAATGTTGAAAGGAATGGAATGGAATGTGCAATAGAATGGAATGTGGAATGGAAAGTCGAATGGAATTTAAAGAACGGAATGCAATGGAATGTGGAATGGAATATGGAATGGAATGTGGAATGGGATGGAATGAAATGTGAAATGGAATGTGGAATGGAATGGAATGGAATGTGGAATGGAATGTGGAAAGGAATGTTTAATGGAATGGAATGGAATGGAATGTGGAATGGAAGGGAATGGAATGGAATGGAATGTGGAAATGAATGGAATGGAATATGGAATGTAACGTGGAATGGAATGGAATGGAATGTGGAATGCGAGGTGCAATGGAATGGAATGGAAAGCGGAATGGAATGGAATGGAATGTGGAATGGAACATGGAATGGAATGGAAAGTAATGTGGAGTGGACGAGAATTGAACGTGGAATGGAACGTGGAATGGAATGGAATGAAACGCGGAATGGAATGGAATGAAACGTGGAATGCAAAGGAAAGGAATGTTGAATGGAATGTGGAATGGAAAGTGGAAAGGAATGCTATGGAATATGGAATGGAATGGAATGGAATTGAATGTGGAATGTAATGGAATGCAATCTGGAATGGAATGTGGATTTAATGGAATGGAATGCGGAATGGAAACTTTAATGGAATGGAACGGAATGTCTAATGGATTGTGCAATGGAATGGAATGGAATGTGGAACGGAACGTGGAATAGAATGGAATGCAATGTGGAATTGAAATTGGCACGGAATGGAATGGAATGTGGAAAGGAATAGAATGGAATTTGGAATGGAATGTGGAATGGAATAGAATGGAATGTGGTATGGAATGTGGACTGGAATAGAAAGGAATGTGGAATGCATTGTGGAAAGGAATGGAATGGAATGTGGAATGGAATGTAGAATGGAAAGTGGAATGCAATTAAATGGAATGTGGAATGGAATGGAATTGAAAGTGTAATGGAATGTGAAACGGAATGGAATGGAATGTGGAATGGAATGTGGAATGCTTGGAATGGAATGTGGAATGGAATGGAATGGAATGTGGAATTGAATGTGGAATGCAATGTAATGTAAAGTGGAATGGAATGTAGAATTTGATGGAATGGAATGTGTAATGGAATGTGGAATGGAATGGAATGGAATGTCTAATGGAATGTGGAACGGAATGGAATGTAATGTGGAATGTAATGTGAAATGCTTGGAATGGAATGTGGAATGGAATGGAATGGAATGTGGAATGGAATATGGAATGCAATGTAATGGATTGTGGAACGGAAATTTGAATGGGATGGAATGGAATGTTGACGGCAATGGTATGAAGCTGAAGGTGGAATTGATTGTAAAGGAATGTGGAATGCAATGTGGAATGAAATGAGGAATGGAATGCAGAATGAAATGGAGTTGAAAGTGGAATGGAATAGAAAGGAATGGAATGTGTAAAGAAATGTGGAATAGAACGTGGAATGGGTCGTGGAATGGAACGTGTAATGGAACACTGAATGGATCGTGGAATGTAATGGAATGGAACGGAATGCGGAATGGAATGAAATGGAATGTGGAATGGAATGAAATGGAATAGAATGTAGAATGGGACGTAATGGAATGTGGAATGGAATGTGGAATGGAATGGAATGGAATGTGGAACAGAACGTGCAATGGAATGGAATAGCACGTAGAATAAAATGGCATGGAATATGGAATGGAATCTAATGGAATGTGGAATGGAATGGAATGGAATGGAATTGAATGTAGAATGGAATAGAATGGAATGTGGAATGGAAAGTAGAATGGAATGGAATGAAATGTGGAATGGAAGCTGGAATGGAATGGAATGGAATATGCAATGCAACGTTGAATGGAATGGAATCTGGAATGAAATGTGGAATGGAAATTAATGGAATGCAATGCAATGTGGAATGGAAAGGAATGGAATGGAACGTGGAATGGAATGGAATGGAATGGAATGAATGGAATGTGGATTGGAAGGTGTAATGGATTGAGGAATGGAATGTAACGGAATGTGGAATGGAATGGAATATGGAATGTGGAATGGAATGGAAAGTATGTGGAATGGAAAGGATAGTGGAATGGAATGTGGAATGAAATATAATGGACAGTGGAATGGAATGGATTGGAATGTGGAATGGAGCGGAATGGAATGTAGAATGGAATGTGGAATGAATTGGAATGGAATGTGGAAATGAATCTAATGGAATGCATAATGAAATGCGTAATGGAATGGAATGGAATGTGGAATTCATTAGAATGGAATGTGGAATTGAATGGAATGCAACGTGGAATGGAATGGATTGGAATGTTGAATGGAATGGAATGGAATGTGGAATGGAATGGAATGGAATGTGGAGTGGAATGGAATTCAATGGAATGGACTGTGGAACCCCTCGTGGAATAGAAAGTGGAATGGAATGTGGAATGGTATGTGCAATGGAATGGAATGTGGAATGGTATGTGGAATGGAATGGAATGCAATGTGGAATGGAATGGAAGGGAATGTGGAATGGAATGCATAGTGGAATGAAATGGAATGGAATGTGGAATGAAATGGAACGGAATGCGGAATGCAATGCTATGGAACGAGGAAAGTAAAGTGCAATGTAACGTTTAATGGAATGGAATGGAATGTGGAAAGAAATGGAATGTGGAATGGAATGCAACGGAATATGGAATACAATGGAATGCTGCCTGGAATGGAATGTAATGGAATGTGGAATGGAAAGGAATTGAAACTGGAATGGAATGGAATGAATTGTGGAATGGAATGGAATGTGGAATGGAATGTGGAATGAAATGGAATGGAATGTGCAATGGAACGTGGTATGGAATGTGGAATGGAATGGAATGGAATGTGGAATGGAATGGATTGTGGAATGGAATGTCGAATGTATTTGGAATTTAATGTGGAATGAAATGGATTGGAATGTGGTATGGAACGGAATGGAATATGGAATGGGAGGTGGAAAGGAATGTGGATTGGTATGCGGAATGGAATGGAGTGGAATGTAGAACGGAATGTGGAATGGAAAGTGGAATGAAATGTGGAATGGTACGTGCAATGTAATGGAATGTGGAATGGAATGGAATGGAAAGTGGTATGGAGTGAGGAATAGAATGGAATGGAATGTGGAATGGAATTGAATGGAATGTGGAATGAAATGTGGAATGGAATGGAAAGGAATGTGGATTGGAATGGAATGGGGTGTGGAATGGAATGGATTGCTATGTGGAATAGAACGTGGAATGGAATGTGGAATGGAATTGAATGGAATGTGGAATGGTATGCAATGAAATGGTATGTGGAATTGAATGGAATGGAATGTGGACTGGAATCGAATGGAAAGTGGAATGGAATGGAATGTGGAATGGAATGTGGAATGGAATATCGAATGGAATGGAATGGAAAATGGAATTGAATGGAATGGAATGTGGAAAGGAATGGAATGGAATGTGGAATAGAATGGAATAGAATTTGGAATGGAATGGAATGCATTGTGGAATGGAATGGAATGGAATGTGGAATAGAATGTAATGGAATGTGGAATGGAATGGAATGGAATGTGTAATGGAATGTTGAATGGATTAGAATGAAATGGAATGGAAAATGGAATGGAATGGATTGCAATGTAATGTGGAATTGAACTTGGAATGGAATGTAGAATGGAATTGAATGGAATGTGGAATGGTATCTGGAATGGAATGGAATAGATTGTATAACGGAAAGTGTAATGGAATGTGGAATGGAATGTGGAATGGAACATGGTATGTAATGGAAAGCGAAATGGAATGGAATGCAATGTGGAATGGAATGGAAGGTGGAATGGAATGGCATGGGATGTGGAATAGAATGTGGAATGGAGTGGAATAGAATGTGGAATGGAATGTGGAATGGAATGGAATGGAATGAGTTAAGGAAAATATGATGGAATGTGTAATGGAATGTGGAATTGAAAGGTATGCGACATGGAAAGGAAAGTGGAATGGAATCGAATGGAATGTGTTATGGAAAGGAATGCGATGTGGAATAGAATGTGGAATGGAATGGATTGGAATGTGGAATGGAATTGAATGGAATGTGGAATGGATTGTAATGCAATTTTAAATGGAATGAAATGAAATGTGGACTGGAAAGGATTGGAATGTGGAACGGAAAGGAAAGGAATGTAATGTGAAATGGAATGTGGAATAGAATGTGGAATTCAATGGAATGTGATGTGGAATGGAAAGAGGAATGGAATGGAATGGAATGTGTAATGGAATGGAGTGTGAAATGCTCTGTGGAATGGAATGGAATGGAATGTGGAATGGAATGTGGAATGGAATGGAATGGAATGTGCAGTGGAATTGAATGGAATGTGGAATGGATTGGAATGGAATTTGGAATGGAATGGAATGCAGTGTGGAATGGGATGGAAAGGAATGTGGCATTCCATTCCGTTCAATTCCACATTGCATTCTGTTAAATTCCACATTCCATTCTGCATTCCATTCCACATTTCCTTCCACATTTCATTCCACATTCCATTCCACTTTCCATTCCACGTTACATTCCATTCCACATTCCATTCCACATTCTATTCCACATTCCATTGCTTTCCATTCCACATTCCGTTCATTTTCATTCCACATTCCATTCCACATTTCATTACACATTTCATTACACATTCCATTCCACATTCCATTCCACATTCCATTCCTCATTCCATTCCTCATTCCATTCCATTCCACATTCCATTCCACATTCCATTCCATTCCATTTCACATTCCATTCCATTCCATTCCACATTCCGTTCCGTTCAATTCCACATTGCATTCCATTCCATTCTGCATTCATATTCCATTCCATTCCAATCCACATTCCATTCCATTCCATTCCACAATTCCACATTCCAATCCATTTCATTCCACATTCCATTCTATTCCATTCCATATACCATTCCATTCCATTCCATTCCATTCCACATTCCATAACATTCCATTCCATTCCACATTCCATAACATTCCATTCTATTCCGCATTCCACTCCTTTCCATTCCACATTACATAGCATTCCATTCCATTCCATTCCACTTTCCATTCAATTCCATTCCGCTTTCCATTCCATTCCATTCCATTCCACATTACATTCCACTCCATTAAATTCCACATTCCATTCCATTCCATTCGTGCTTCCATTCCATTCCCTTCCACATTCCATTCCATTGCATTCCATTCCATTCTATTCCACATTCCATTCTTTCCATTCCACATTCCATACCATTCCATTCCATCCCACATTCCATTCCTTTCCATTCCACATTCCATAACATTCCATTCCATTCCACATTCCTTTCCATTCCATTCTACATTCCATTCCATTCCATTCCACATTCAAATCCATTCCATTCCATTCCATTCCATTCCACATTCCATTCCCTTCCTTTCCGCATTCCTTTAAATTACTTTCCACATTCCATTTCCCATACATTCCATTCCACATTCCATTCCACGATCCATTCCATTCCATTCCACATACAGTTCCATTCAATTCCACGTTCGATTCCATTCCATTCCCTTCCATTCCACAATCCATTCCATTCAATTCCACATTTCATTCCATTCCATTGAATTCCACATTCAGTACCATTCCATTCGTCATTGCATGCCAATACATTACACATTCCAGTCCATTCCATTCTATTCCATTACACATTACAAAATATTCCATTCTATTCCACATTCCATTCCTTTCCATTCCAGATTCCATAGAATTCCTTTCCATTCCACATTCCTTTCTTTTCCATTCTACATTACATTCCATTCCATTCAACATTCCAATAATTTCCATTCTATTCCACTACAATTTCCATTCCCTTCCATTCCAGATTCCTTTCCATTCTATTCCACATTCCATTCAACGTTCCATTCCACGTTCTATTCCATTCCATTCCACATTGCATTTCACTCCATTCCACATTCCATACCTTTCATTTCCACATTACATTCCACATTCCATTCCACATTCCATTCCAAGATTCATTCCAAGTTCTATTCCAAGTTCCATTCCATTCCACTCCACGTTCCATTCCACATTCCTTTCCATTGTATTACACTTTCCATTCCACATTCCATTACAGATTCCATTGCTTTCCATTCCTCATTCCATTCCCCATTCCATTCCACATTCCATTGCGTTACATTCCGCATTACATTACACATTGCATTTCACATTCCATTCCACATTCCTTTCCATTGTATACCACATTACATTACACATTGCATTCCGTTCCATTCCAAATTCGATTCCGTGTTCCATTCCACAAAGCATTCCTTACTATTCCATTCCCTTGCACGTTGCATTCCACATTCCATTCCACATTAAATTCCACTTTCCTTTCATCAATCCATTCCACATTGCATCCCATTCCATTCCACGTTCCATTCCACTTTCCATTCCATTCAATTCCACATTCTATTCCAGTCCATTCTATTGCATTCAAAATTCCATTCCATACCATTCCACTTTTCCTTCCATTGCATTCTGTTCCACATTCCTTTCCATTCCATTCCACATTCCATTCCATTCCATTCCATTCCACATTCCACACAATTCCATTCCATTTCACATTCCATTACACATTCCATTCCACATACCATTCCATTCCATTTCACATTCCATTCTATTCAACTCCATTCCAATCCATTACAGATTCCAATCCACATTCCATTCCCTTCCATTCCACATTACATTCCATTCCATTCCATTCCACATTCTATTCCATTGCATTCCACATTCCATTCCTCACTGCATTCCTTTCCATTCTATTCCAGATTCCATTCCATTTCATTCCATTCCACATTCCATTCCTTTCCGCCTTCCATTCCATTCCATTCCACATTCCAGTCCATTCCCACACACATTCCATTCCAATCCATTCCATTCAATTCCGTTCCATTCCATTCCACATTCCATTCCATTCCATTCCACCTTCCATTACATTACCTTCCTCATTCCAGTCCATTCCCACCCACATTCCATTCCATTCCATTCCATTCCATTCCATTCCACCTTCCATTCCATTCCATTACATCCAGATTCCATTCCAAATTCCATCCCATTCAATTCCACATTCCATTGTACATTCCATTCCATTCCATTACACATTCCATTCCATTCCATTCCATTCCACATTCCTTTCCATTCCATTCCATTCCATTTCACGTTCCATTCAATTCCATTCCATTTCACTCCACGATCCATTCCATTCCATTCCACATTCCATTCCACATTCCATTCCATTCCATTCCATTCCATTCCACATTCCATTTCACATTGCAACACATTCCATTCCACATTCCATTCCACATTTCTTTGCACGTTCCATTCTACGTACTTTTCCACTACATTCCATTCCATTCCATTCTGAATTCCTTTCCATTCCATTCCAAATTATATTCGACTTTCCCTTCCTTTCATTTCCACATTCCATTCCATTCCATTCCTCATTCCATTTCATTCTATTACAGTCCATATTCCATTCCATTAAATTCCACTTTCCATTCCATTCCATTCCACGCTCCATTCCACTCCATTCCACAATCCATTCCATATTCCTTTCCACATTCCATTCCGCATTCCAGTCCCTTCCTTTCCACATTCCGTTATTTCCATTGCACTTTCCATTACATTCCATTAAACGTTCCATTCTATTCCAGATTGCATTCCAAATCATTCCACATTCCATTACCTTCCATTCCACATTCCATTCCATTCCATTCCACATTCCATTCCACGTTCCATTCGATTCCATTCCACGTTCCATTTCATTCCATCACACTTTCCATTTCATTCCATTCCACATTCCATTTCACATTCTATTCCACATACCATTCCACAATCAATTCCATATTCCATTTCACATTCCATTCCACATTCCATTCCACATTCCATTTCACATTCCACATTCCACATTCCATTCCACATTCCACATTCCATTCCATTCCATTTCAGGTTCCATTCCATTCCAACTTCCACTCCATTCTTTCCATATTCCATTCCATTCCATTCCACACTGCATTCCATTCCATTCCACATTCCATTCCTTTCCATTCCGTTCTATTACACATTCCATTCCACATTCCATTACCTTCAATTTCTGATTGAATTCCATTCTATTCCACATTAAATTCTATTGCATTCCATTGCACATGCCATTCTAATCCATTCCAATTTCCATTCCATTCCATTAAACATTCCTTTCCATTCCATTCCATTCCACTCCACATTCCATTCCACATTCCATTTCTCTCCATTCCATATTATATTCAATTCCATTCCTCATTCAATTTCATTTTCCATTCCACGTTCAATTACACGTTCCATACACGTTCCATTCCACGTTCCATGCCACGTTCCATTCCACGTTCCATTCAATTCTATTCCACGTTCCATTCCATTCCATTCCATTCCATTCCATTCCATTCCATTCCACATTTCATTCCATTCCTTTCCAATCCACTAAACATTGCATTCCATTCCATTCTCATTCCATTCCACATTCCATTCCATTCAATTTCACATTACGTTCCATTCCATTCCACATTGGATTACACATTAAATTCCACATTCCAATCCACATTCCATTCCACATTCCTTTCTCTACCATTCCACATTCCATTCCATTCCATTCTACTTCCATTCAAACTTCCATTCCAACTTCCATTACATTCCATTGCACATTCCTTTCCACATGGCATCCCATTCCATTGCACAATCCATTCAACATTCCATCCCATTCCATTCCATATTCCGTTCCATTCCATTCCACATTCCATTCCATTCCAGTCCACATTCCATCCCATTGCATTACACATTCCATTTCACATTCCATCCCATTCCATTCCATATTGCATTCCATTTTTTCCACATTCAATTCCACTCCATTACACATTCCATTCCATTCCACATTCCATTCCATCCCATTCCACCATCCCTTCCATTCCGATTCACGTTGCATTCTATTCCATTCCATTCCACATTCCTTTCTAATCCATTCCACTTTCTATTCCAATCAAAACCAGTCTATTCCAGTCCACATTCCATTCCATTCAATTCCATTCCATATTCCATTAAGTTACATTCCACATTGCATTCTATTCCATTCTACATTCCATTACATTGCATTCCTTTCCATTGAACATTCTTTACAATCCATTCCAATTTTAATTCCTTTCCATTGCACATTCCATTCCATTCCATTCCACATTCCATTCCATTCCAATCCACATTCCATTCCACATTCCTTTCCATTCCATTCCATTCCATTCCACGTTCCGTTCCATTCCATTCCACATTCCGTTCCACATTCCCTAACATTCCATTCCGCATTCCATTCCATTCCATTCCACATTCCATTCCACGTTCCATTTCGTTCCATTCCAAAATCCATTCCACATTCCTTTCCATAGCATTCCACATTCTATTCCATTCCATTCAATTTTCTTCCACATTCCTTTAAATTCCATTCCAAATTCCATTCCATTCCATTCCAAATTCCATTTCTTTCCATTCCACATTCCTTTCCATTCCATTCCACCTTCCATTCCATTCCATTCCACATTCCATTCCATTCCATTCGGCATTCCATTCTATTCCATTCCACGTTCCATTCCACAATCAATTCCATTACCTTCTACATTCAATTCCACATTCCTTTCCAAACTGTTCCACATTCAATACCATTTCGTTCCATATTACATTCCATTCCATTCCATTCCACATTCCATTCAATTCCATTCCATTCCACATTCCATTCCACAATCCATCCCATTGCATTCGACCTTCCATTCCATTCTCTTCCACAATTCCTTTCCATTCCACTCCACATCCCATTCCATTCCATATTCCATTCCATTCCATTCCATCTTCCATTTCATTGCATTCCATATTCCTTTCCATTCCATTTCACTTTCCCTTCCATTCCATGCCATGCCATTTCACATTCCAAGCATTCCATACCACATTCCATTCCATTCTATTCCTCTTTCCATTCCATATTCAGTTCAATTCCATTCCATTTCACGTTCCATTCCACATTCCATCCCATTGCATTCCACAATCCATTCCATTCCATTCCACGTTCCATTCCGTATTGCTTTACAAATTCCATTCCCTTCCATTCCATTCCATTACACATTCCATTCCTCTCCATTGCACTTTCCATTCCCGATTCCATGCCACATTGTATTCCATTCCATTGCATTCCATTCCACATTCCTCTCCATTCCATTACAAATTCCATTCAATTCCATTCCATATTCCATGGCATTCCATTATACAGTCCATTCCAATCCATTCCAAATGCCATTCCAATTCCATTCCATTCCATTCCGCATTCCATTCCATATTCCATTCCATTCCATTCCATTCTACATTCCATTCCACATTCGATTCCATTCCATTGTACATTCCATTCCATTCCATTCCACATTCCATTCCATTCCGTTCCACATTGCATTCCGCATTAATTTCCATTCCATTCCATTCCATTACTCAGTCAATTACATTCCATTCCATTCCACATTCCATTCCATTCCATTCCACATTCCATTCCATTCCATTCCACATTCCATTCCACATTCCATTCCACATTACAATCCATTCCATTAAAGAATCCATTCCAGATTTCATTAAATTCCATTACACATTCCATTCCACATCCCATTCCATTCCACATTCCATTCCACATTCCATTCAACATTCCATTCGACCTTTCATTCCACATCCCATTCCACATTCCATTGCATTCCATTCCATTCCACATTCCATTCCATTCCATTATACATTCCATTCAATGCCACATTCCGTTCCACATTCCATTTCACGTTCCATTCCGTTCTATTTCACATTCCATTCCATTCCATTCCGTTCCACTTTACATTCCATTCTTCATTCTATTCCATTCTATTCCATTCAACATTCCATTCCACATTCCATTCCGTTCCATTCCACTTTCCATTCCACAATCCATTCCACATTCCATTCAATTCCTTTCCACATTCTATTCCATTTCATTCCATTTCCTTCCACTTGCTTTTCCATTCCATTCCACATTCCATTCTATTCCATACCACATTCCATTCCATTCCACATTCCATTCCACATTCCATTCCACATTCCATCCCATTCCATTGCACATTTCATTCCATTCCATTAAACATTCCTATCCACATTCAATCCCATTCTGTTCTACATTCCATTCCACATTCAATTCCACTCAATTCCACATTCCATTCCATTCCGCATTCCATTCCATTCCATTCCACTCTACATTTCATTCCATTGCATTCCAATCCACATTCCATTCCTTTCCATTCCCAATTCCATTCCATTCCATTCCATATTCCATTCCGTTCGATTCCATTCCATTCCACATTCCATTTCATTCTATTCTATTCCATTCCAGTTTCCATTCCATTCCATTCCATTGCACATTCCATTTCATTCCGTTCCACATTCCATTCCGTTCCGCATTCCATTCCACTTTCCAATCCATTCTACTCCTCATTCCATTTCAAATTGCATGCCATTACATTCCATATTCCTTTCCATTCCATTCCATTCCATTCCAATCCAAATTACATTCCATATAATTCCTTTCCATTCCATTCCACTTTGCACTGCATTGTATTGAATCCCACATTGCATTCCATTCCACATTCCATTCCATTTCATTCCATTCCATTCCAGTCAAGTCCACATTCCATGCCACTCCATTCCACTTTCCGTTACACATTCCATTCCATATTCCATTCAGTTGCATTCCACATTCCATTCCACATTGCATCCCATTCCATTCCACATTCCATTCCACATTTCATTCAATTCCATTCCATTCCATTCCAGATTCCATTCCTTTCTATTCCAATGAATACCACATTCCATTCCATTCTATTCCACATTCCATTCCATTCCATTCCACATCCCATTCCGTTCCACATTCCATTCCATTCCATTGCACTATCCATTCCATTCCATTCCACATTCTATTCCATATTCAATGTCACATTCCATTCCTTTCCATTCCACATTCCATTCCACTTTCCATTCCATTTCATTCCACATTCCATTCCATTCCACATTCCATTCCATTCCATTTCACATTCCATTCCAATCCATTCCACATTCCATTCCACGTTCCATTCCAACCCATTCGACTTTCCTTTCCACGTTCCAATCCACATTCCATTCTTCATTCCCTTCGTCGTTCCATTCCATTACATTCCACGTTCCATTCTCACCCATTCAACCTTCCATTTCACATTTCATTCCTTTCCATTCCACGTTCCATTCCTCTTTGAATTCCAGTTTCCATACCACATTCCGTTCCGTTCCACTCCACATTCCATTTCACATTCCATTTCATTCCATTCCACATTCCATTCAATTCCATTGCATTCCCCATTGCATTCCAATCCATTCCATTCCATTTCACATTCCATTCCACTTTCCATTCCATTCCACATTCCTTTCAATTCCATTGCATTCCAGATTCCATTCCATTCCATTCCACATTCCATTACAAATTCCATTCCATACTGCTCCACTTTCGATTCCATTCCATTCCATATTCCATTCCATTCCATTCGACATTGCATTCCATTCCAATCCACAGTCTATTTCATTAAATACCACAATCCTTTCCATTCCACGCCACATTCCACTCAATTTCATTCCACATTCCATTCCATTCAAGGCCACATACCATTCCTTTCCATTCCACATTCCATTCCATTCCATTCCACATTCAAATCCATTCCACATTCCATTCCATTCAAGGCCACATACCATTCCTTTGTGTTCCACATTGCATTCCATTCCATTCCACATTCTATTCCATTCCACATTCCAATACATACCATTCCACATTTCATTCCATTGCATTCCAAATTCCATTCCACATTCCATTCAGTTCCTTTACACATTCCAATCCTCTCCATTCCACATTCCATTGCATTCCATTTCATTCCACATTCCATTCCATTCAATTCCACTCCACATTTCATTCCTTTCCATTCCACATTCCTTTCAGTTCCTTTACACATTCCAATCCTCTCCATTCCACATTCCATTGCATTCCATTTCATTCCACATTCCATTCCATTCAATTCCACTCCACATTTCATTCCTTTCCATTCCACTCCACATTCCATTCCTTTCCATTCCCCATTCCATTCCACATTCCATTCCATTCGATTCCATTCCATTCCACATTCCATTCCATTCCATTCTATTCCATTCCACATAAAATTCCATTCCATTCCATTCCATTCCGCATTCCATTCCTTTCCGTTCCATATTACATTCCATTCCACATTCCATTCCACTTTCCATTCCATTCTATTCCACATTCCATTTCAGACTGCAACCCATTCCATTCCATATTCCATTCCACATTCCATTCCATTCCATTCCACTTTCCATTCCATACCATTCCTATCCATTCCAATCCAATTTCCACTCCGTTCTACGTTACATTCCAACTTCCATTCAATTCCTTTCCAAGTTCCATTCCACATTACATTCCATTACATTCCAGTTTCCTTTCCACATTCCATACCACATTCCATTCCATTCCATTCCTCATTCCATTATATTCCATTCCAGATTCCATTCCACTCCACTCCACATTCCGTTTCACGTTCCATTCCATTCCATTCCACCTTCCATTCCACGTTGCATTCCACTTTCCATTCCAAATTCCAATCCACATTCCATTTCACATTCTATTCCACACCATTTCACATTCCATTCCACATTTCACTCCATTCCATTCCACAATCCATTCCACATTCCATTCCACAATCTATTCCACATTCCATCTCACATTCCATTACACGATCCTTTCCGTTCCGTTCCACGTTCAATTCCGCGTTCCATTGCATTACACTTGACATTCCATTACACATTCCTTTCCACTTTCCATTTCACATTGCATTCCGTTCCATTACATATTGCATTCCGCACTCCATTCCATATTCCATTCCACATTCCACTCCACATTCCATTCAGTTTCATTCCACATTCCATTCCACACTCCGTTCCACATTCCATTCCACATTCCTTTCTGTTCCAGTCCACATTTCTTTCCACATTCATTTCCGCATTCCATTCCACATTCCATTCCACATTTCTTTCCACATTCCATTTCACATTTCATTCCATTCTGTTCCACATACCATTTCACATTCCATTCCGTTCCATTCCACATTCATTCCACATTCCATTCCACATTCCATTTCAGATTCCGTTCCACATTCCATTCCACGTTGCATTCTATTCCATTCCACATTCCATTCCATTCCATTTCATTCCACTTTCCATTTCACATTCCATTCCGCTTTCAGTTCCACATTCCATTCCATTCCTTTCCACATTCCATTCCACATTCATTTTAACGTTCAATTCCTTTAACTTCCACTTTGCATTCCACATTCCATTCCATGTCCCATTCCATTTCATTCCACGTTCAATTCCACAGTCAATTCCGTTCCATTTTGCGATCCATGCTACATTACATTCCACATTCCATTCCACATTCCATTCCAATCCATTCCATTTTCCATTCCACACTCCATTCCACATTCCATTGCACTTTCCATTCCATTCCATTCCACATTCCTTACGACATTCCATTTCACATTCCATTCCACATTCCATTCCATTCCTTTCCACATTCCATTCCA
Source organism: Pongo pygmaeus (assembly GCF_028885625.2). Classification (NCBI taxonomy): domain Eukaryota; kingdom Metazoa; phylum Chordata; class Mammalia; order Primates; family Hominidae; genus Pongo; species Pongo pygmaeus. The sequence continues at coordinate 5,870,588 of NC_085931.1, forward strand.
CAACCCAATACATTCCATTCTACATTAAATTCCATTCAATTCCACCTTCCATTGCACATTCCATTCCACATTCCCTTCCATTACATTTCACATTCCATTGCACGTTGCATTCCACATTCCATTCCACTTTGCATTCCATGTTCCATTCCACGTTACATTCTACGTTTCATTCCATTCCATTAAACGTTCCATTCTACTTTCCATTCCATTCATTTCCACGTTCCATTCCACATTCCATTCCATTACATTCCGCATTGCATTTCACATTCCATTCCACATTCCATTCCAAACCATTCCACATTCCACTCCACGTTCCATTCCATTTCATTCCATTCCATTCCACGTTCCATTCCACTTTCCATTGCACATTCCCTTCCACATTCCATTGCATTCCTTTCCAAGTTTCCTTTCCACGTTCCATTCCACGTTCCATTCCACGTTCCATTCCACATTCCTTTCTATTACATTACACCGTTCTTTCCATTCCGTTCCACATTTCTTTCCACATTCCATTTCACATTGCTTTTCACATTCCATTTGACATACCATTGCATTCCTTTCCACATTCCATTCCACATTCCTTTGCACATTCCATTCCATTCCATTGCACATTCCATTCCAAATTACATTCCATTCCATTCCACATTCCATTCCAAATTCTATTCCATTCTATTCCACATTCCATTCCACGTTCCATTCCATGATCCATTTCATTTCATTCCACATTACTTTCCACGTTCCATTTCCCATTCCTTTCCAGATACCATTTCACATTCCTTTCCATTCCATTCCATTCTACATTCCATTCCACTTTCCTTTTCATTCCATTCCAGGTTCCATTCCATTCCATTTCATTTCCCATTCCACGTTCCATTCCACATTGCATTCCACATTCCATTGCGTTCCATTCCACATTACATTCCATATTCCTTTGCACATTACTTTCTATTCCATTCCACATTTCATTCCATTCCATTCCACATTCCATTCCACATTCCATTCTACGTTCCATCGCACTTTTCATTCCACGTTCCATTCCATTCCATTCCACGTTCCATTCCACGTTCCATTCCATTCCATTTAATGTTCCATTTCATGCCGTTCCACGTTCCATTCCACATTTCATTTCGTATTACATTCCATTCCATTCCATTCCACACTCTTTTCCGTTCCATTCCACATTCCTTACCATTCCATTCCACATTCCACATTCCACATTCAATGGAAAGGAATACATTCCAATGAATTCCAGTCCACTTTCCATTCCACATTCCTTTCCATTCTATTACACATTCCATTCAATTCCAATCGACATTCTATTCCATATTTCATTCCATTCCATTCCACATTCTATTCCACATTCCATTGAATTTCATTACACATTCTGATCCACATTCCATTTCATTCCATTGCACATGCCATTCCACGTTCCATTCCACATTCCATTCCACATTTCATTGCACATTCCATTGAATCTTCCATTTCACATTACATTCCACGTTCAATTCCTAGTTCCATTCAAAGTTCCATTCTACAATCCATTCCATATCATTACACGTTCCATTCCACATTCCATTCCATTCCGTTCCACGTCCCATTCCACATTCCATTCCCCATTCCAATCCACAGTCCTTTCCATTCTATTCAACATTCCATTCCACATTCCATTCCACATTCCATTCCTTTCCATTCCAGAGTCCATTCCACATTCCATTTTTAATTCCATTCCTCAATCCATTCCATTTACATTCCATATTACATTCCATTCCATTCCACATTCCATTCCATTGCATTCCACATTCCATTCAACATTCCATTCCGTTCCATTCCGCATTCCTTTCCACATTGCATTCCACATTCCTTTCCATTCCATTCCACATTCCATTCCACAGTCCATTCCGTAACATTTCACATTCCGTTCCATTCCATTCCACATTCCATTCAATTCCATTCCACATTCCATTCCACATTCCGTTCCACATTCCATTCCATTCCATTCCACATTCCATTCCACATTCCATTCCACATTCCGTTCCATTCCATTTCACATTTCGTTCCATTGCATTCCACATTCCGTTCCACATTCCATTCCATATTGCATTCCATTCCATTCCACATTTGATTCCACATTGCATTCCGTTCCATTCCACATTCCATTTCATTCCATTCCATGTTCTATTCCACTTTGCTGTCCACGTTCCATTCCACGTTCCACTCCAAGTTCCAGTCTGTTCCATTCCACCTTCCTTTCCACATTCCATTCCACATTCCATTTCCCATTCCATTCCACGTTTCATTCCATTCTCTTCCACATGCCATTCCATTGCATTCCACTTTACTTTTCATTACATTAAATTCCATTCCACATTCCATATCATCCCATTCCTTTGCACATTCCATTCCTTTCCATTACACATTCCATTCCATTCCATTCCATTCCACATTCCATTCCATTTCATTCCAATCCATTCCACATTCCATTTCACATTACATTCCCTTCCATTCCACATTCCGTTACATTCCATTCCACATTTCACTCCACTTTCAATTCCACATTCCATTCCACTTTCCCTTTCATTAGTTTCCAGATTCCATACCATTAAATTCCATTCTATTCCACATTCCATTCCATTCCACATTCCATTCTGCATTCCATTAAGTTCCATTCCACATTCTTTTCCATTCCATTCTACATTCCTTCCACATTCCATTCCACGTTCCATTCCAAGTTCCATTCCACGTCCCATTCCAGCTTTCATTCCATTCCACTCCACATTCCATTCCCTTCCATTCCATGTTCTATTTAATTCCGTTGCACTTTCCATTCCACATTCCCTTTCACCTTCAATTCCACGTTCATTTCACGTTCAATTCCATTACATTCCATTCAATTCCACGTTCCATTCCTTTCCAATTCGCATTCCATTCCTTTGCATTCCACACTAATTTCCATTCCATTCCACATTCCATTCCGTTGCATTCCATTCCATTCTACATTTCATACCATTCCATTCCATTCCACATTCCATTCTCTCCATTCCACATTCCATTCCATTCCTTTCCACATGACATTCCATTCGATTCCTTTCCGCATTCCATTCCACATTCCATTGCCTTTCAAGCCACATTGCATTCCATTCCATTCCACATTCAATTCCACTTTCCATTCTACGATCCATTCCATTTTCCTTTCCATTCCATTCCACATTCCATTCCACATTCCATTCCACGTTCCACTCCAACTTCCATCCATTAAATTCCACGTTCCATTACACGTTCCAGTCCATTACATTCCCCGTTCCATTCCACATTCCACTGCACATTCCATTCCACGTTCCATTTCACATTCCATTCCATGTTCAATTCCACATTCCATTCCACCTTCCATTGCATTCCTTTCCACATTACTTTCCAAGTTCCATTCCACAATCCATTCCACATTCCAATGCAATCCAGTCCACATTCCATTCCCCATTCCATTCCATTCCATTCTACATTACATTCAATTCCAATCCACTTTCCATTCCACATTTCATTGCATTCCATTCCACATTCCATTCCACATTGCATTCCACATTTCATTCTGCATTCCATTACATTCCATTGCACATTCCATTCCATGTTCCATTCCACATTCCAGTGTACCTTACTTTCCACATTACATTCCACGTTCAATTCTTATTTCCATTCAACGTTCCATTCCACGTTCCGTTCTATACCATTACATGTTCCATTCCACATTACTTACCATTCCGTTCCACAATCCATTCCACATTCCATTCCACATTCCATTCCACCTTCCATTCCATTCCATTCCACAGTCCATTCCACATTCCATTCCACATTCCATTCTTCAATCCATACCATTCCCTTCCATATTCAATTACATTCCATTCCACATTCCATTCTACATTCCATTCCATTCAATTCCAGATGCCATTCCACATCATTGCATATTATATTCCACATTCCTTTCCACATTCAATTTCACATTCCCTTCCACATTCCATTCCATTCCATTCAACATTCCTTTCCATTCCATTCCACATTCCTTTCCACGTTCCATTTTGCATTCCATTCCACATTTCATTCCATTCCATTCCACATTCCATTCCATAGCATTCAATGGAATGGAATACATTCAATGGAATGGAATGCATTCAATGGAATAGAATACATTCAATGGAAAGGAATACATTAGAATGCCTTCCAGTCCACATTCCATTCCACATACCTTTCCAGTCCATTCCACATTCCATTCAATTCCAATCCACTTTGCATTCCATATTTCATTCCATTCCATTCCACATTCCATTCCACATTCCATTCCATATTCCATTCAATTTCATTCCACATTCCAATCCACATTCCATTTCATACCATTGCACATGCCATTCCACGTTCCATTCCACATTCCATTCCACATTCCATTGCACATTCCATTGTACCTTCTATTACACATTACATTCCACGTTCAATTCCTAGTTCCATTCAAAGTTCCTTTCCACGATCCATTCCACATCATTACACGTTCTATTCCACATTCCGTTCCATTCCGTTCCACCTCCCATTCCACATTCCATTCCCCATTCCAATTCAGAATCCTTTCCATTCCATTCCACATTCCATTCCTTTCCATTCCACAGTCCATTCCACATTCCATTTTTAATTCCATTCCAGAATCCATTCCATTCCATTCCATATTCAATTACATTCCATACCACATTCATTTCACATTCCATTCAACGTTCTATTCCATTCCATTCCATGTTCCATTCCATTCCATTCCACATTTCAATTGACATTCAATGTCACCTTGCATTCCCTTCCTTTCCACATTCCATTCCATTCCTTTCCACATTCCAATACTTTCCACATTATATTCCACATTCCATTCCACGTTCCATTCAATTCCATTCCACGTTCCATTACTTGTTCCATTCCATTCCATTTAATATTCCATTCCAATACATTCCACATTACATTCCACATTCCATTCCACCTTCCATTCCACATTCCATTCCACATTCCATTGCATTCCATTCCACACTCCATTCCCCGTTCCATTCCACATTCCATTCCGTTCCTTTCCACATTGCATTACTCACCCTATTCCACATTCCATTCCATATTGCGCTCCATTCCTTTCCACATTCCATTCCACTTTCCATTCCACATTCCATTAAGTTCCATTCCACATTCCAATGCATTCTCTTCCACATTCCTTTCCACATTCAAATACATTCCATTCCACATTCAATTCCATTCCATTCCACATTCAATTCCATTCCATTTCACATTCCATTCCACAGTCTTTTCCACATTCGATTCCACATTCCATTCCATTCCATTCCATTCCACAATGCATTCCACATTCTATTCGACATTCTATTCCACATTCCTTTCCATTCCATTCCATGTTCCCTTCCACATTCCAATCCTTTCCACATTCCATTCCAGTTTCCATTCCACGTTCTATTCCATTCCATTCCACGTTCCATTTCATGTCCAATTCCATTTCATTTCACGTTCCATTCCACTATTCCATTACAAATTCCATAACACTTTCCATTCCTTTGCGTTCCACATTTGATTCCACTCTCCACTCCACATTCCATACCACATTCAATTCCATTCCATTCCACATTCCTTTCAACATTCCATTCCACATTTCATTCCACATGACATTCCATTCCATTCTCCATTCCATTCCATTCCACTCCACATTCCATTCCACGTTGCATTCCACGTTCCATTCCACGTTCCTATGCACGTTCCATTCCAATACATTCCACACTCTGTTCTACATTCCATTCCATTCCGTTCCAGTTTCCCTTCCACAATCCATTCCACATTCCATTTCACATTACTTCCATTCCATTCCACATTCCATTCCGCATTCCATTCCACATTCCATTCCACATTCCATTAATCAATCCATTCAACATTCCATTCCACATTCCTTCCCACATTGCATTCCATTCAATTCCACATTCCATTCCACATTCCATTCCATTACATTCCACATTCCTTTCCACATTCCATTCCATTTCATTTTACATTCCATTACACCTTCCATTCCAGTCCATTCGACGTTCCATTCCACGTTCCATTCCATTACACTCCACGTTCCATTCCACGTTCCATTCCACGTTCCCTTCCAGTTTCCATTCCACATTCCATTCCATTCCTTTACATACTCCTTACCATTTCATTCCATTCAACAGTCCATTAAGCATTCCATTCCACATTCCATTAATCATTCCATTCAACATTCCATTCAGCATTCCATTCCACATTCCATTTCACATTCCATTCCGCATTCCATTCCATTCCATTCTATGTTTCATCACATTGCACGTTTCCTTACACGATGCATTCCAACTTCCAGTCCACGATCCATTCCATTCCATTCCAGTTTCCATTTCATTCCATTCCACTTTCCATTCCACATTCAATTCCACATTCCATTTCACATTCAATTCTCATTACATTTCACTTTCCATTCCATTCCATTCCATTCCATTCCATTCCATTACGCCTTCCATTCCATTCCAGTCCACATTCCATTGCATTCCATTCCAAGTTCCATTCCTTTCCAAATTCCATTCCACTCCGTTCCACATTCCATTGCATTCCCTCCCAGTTTCCATTCCATTACATGCTACATTCCATTACACATTCCATTCCATTCCATTCTATTCCAAATTCCACTCCATTCCATTCCACATTCCACTCCATTCCATTACACATTCCATTCAATTCCATTCCGTATTCCATTCCATGTTACATTCCATGTTACATTCCATTCCATTACACATTTCTTACCATTCCATTCCACATTGCACCACATTCCATTCCACATTACATTCCATTCAATTTCACATTCAATTCCATTACATTGCATTCCACATTCCATTCCATTCTGTTCCGCATTCCATTGCATTCCATTCCATTCTATTCCACATTCAATTCCATTCTATTCTATTCCACATTCCATTCCATTGAATTCCACATTCCATTCAATTACATTCCACATACCATTCCACATTCTATTCCACGTTCCATTCAACGTTCCATTCCACATTCCATTCCATTTCAACCCACATTCCATTACACTTTCCGTTCCATTCAATGCCACATTCCACTACACTTTGCATTTCATTCAATTTCAATATCCATTCCACGTTCCATTCCACGTTCCTTACCATGTTCCATTCCACATTCCATTCCATTCCATCCCTTTCCATTCCATATTCCATGCCATTCCATTCCATTACATTACACAATCCTTTCCATTACATTCCACATTCCATTCCACCTTCCATTTCTTTCCATTCTGCATTCTATTCCACATTCCATTCCGTTCCATTTCACATTCCGTTCCACACTCCATTCCACATTCCATTCCACATTCAATACGGTTAAATTCCACATTCCATTCCACACCCCATTCCACATTCCTTTCCACATTCCATTCCGTTCCATTGCACATTCCATGGCACTATCCATTCCACATTCCATTCCACATTCCATTCCGCTCCATTCCACTTTCCATTCCACACTACATTTGACAAAGTGTGTTCCCTTCCACTTTCCTTTCCACATTCCATTCCACATTCCATTCCACTTTCCATTCTACATTCCATTACACATTCCTTTCCTCGTTCACGATCCGTTCACAATCCACGATCCGTTCACGTTACACGATCAGTTCCTCGTTCCACTCCATGTTACATTCCATTCCTTTCCACGTTCCATTAATCATTCCATTCCATTCTATTCCATTTTCCATTCCACATTCCATTCCACATTACATTCCTTTCCTTTCCACATTACTTTCCACATTCCATTCCACATACAATTTCATTCAATTCCACGTTCCATTCCACAGTCCACTCAACATTCCACTCCACATTCCATTCCATTCCATTACACATTCCATTCCACATTCCATTACGTTCCACTCCACATTCCATTCCACATTCCAGTCCATTCCATTTCACATTCCATTGCATGTACTATTCCATTCCATTCCACGTTCCATAGCACGTTCCATTCCACATTCCGTTCGACATTACATTCCACATTACTTTCCGTTTCATTACACATTCCATTCCACATTTCATTCCACAATCCATTCCACATTCCAACCACATTCCATCCACATTCCATTCCTTTCCATTCCTCATTCCATTCCACATTGCATTCCATTCCACTCCACATTCCATTCCACAGTCCATTCCATTCCTTTCCACTTTCCATTCTACATTCCATTCCACGTTCCATTCCACGATCCATTCCACGTTCCATTCCATTCCTTTCCACTATCCATGCAATTCTGCATGATATTCCACATCCTTCCATTCCACTTTCCATTCCACATTCCATTCCACATTCAATTTCACTATCCATTCCACATTCCATTTCCCTTCCCATTCCATGACATTCCATTCCATTACACATTCCATTCCATTCCAATACACATTCCATTCCATTCCACGTTCCATTCCTTTTCATATTCTATTCCATACCATTCCAAATTCCGTTCCATTCCGATCCAAATTGCTTTCCATTGCATTCCACATTCCATTCCACATTCCATTCCACATTCCATTCCATTCTATTCTATTCCACATTCCATTCCCTTCCGTTCAACTTTGCATTCCATTCCATTCCACATTCCATTCCATACTCCATTCCACTCCATTCCACATTCCATTCCACATTCCATTCCATTCTATACGATTCCGCATTCCACTCAATTCCATTCCTCATTCCATTCCATTCCATTCCACATTCCATTCCTTTCCATTTCTCATTCCATTCCATTCCATTCCACATTCCATTCCATGTTCCTTTGCAACCCATTCCACTTTCCATTACAGGTTCCAATCCGCATTGTATTCCTCATTCTATTCATCATTTCATTCCATTCCATTGCATTCCACGTTCAATTCTCACCCATTCATCTTTCCATTTCACATTCTATTCCTTTGCATTCCACGTTCCATTCCTCATTGATTTCCATATTCCTTTACACAATCCATTCCGTTCCATTCCACATTCCATTCCACATTCCATTCCATTCAATTCCACGTTGCATTCCACATTCCATTCCAAATTCCATTCCACATTCCTTTCCTTTCCATTGCATTTTCCATTCTACATTCTATTCCATTCCATTCCACATTCCATTTCATTCCATTCTACATTACATTCCACATTCCATTCCACATTCAATGACACATTCCATTCCATTCTATTCCACATTCTATTCCACATTCCCCTCCACATTGCATTCCATTCCATTCCACATTCCATGGCATATTCCATTCAATTAAATTTCCCATTCCATTCCACGTTCCATTCCACATTCCATTCCACATTTCATTCCACTTTCCATTCCAATCCATTCCACTTTCCATTCCACGTTCCATTCCACATTACTTTCCACAATGCACTCAACATTCCATTCCATTGAATTCCGCTTTCTATTCCATGTTCCATTCCATTCCATTCGACTCTCCATTCCACATTCCATTCCTTTGCATTCCACGTATCATTCCACATTCAATTCCATATGCCATTCCACATTCCATTCCTTTCCATACCACATTTCTTCCCACATTCTATTCCACGTTCCATTCCATATTCAATTCCATTTAATTCCAATCCATTCAACATTCTATTCCTCAGTCCATTCCATGCCATTGCACATTGCATTCCACATTGCATTCCATATTCCATTCCACATTCCATTACATTCCATTGCATGTTCCATTCCATTAGATTGCATGTTCCATTATACATTCCATTCCATTCCATTCCACTTTCCATTCCACATTCCATTCCACATTCCAATCCTTACCATTCTACATTCCATTTCACATTCCATTCCATTCCATTCCACAATGCATTCCACATTCCATTCCATTCCATTCCACATTCCTTTCCACATTCCATTCCAATCCATTCAATTTCATTCCACGTTCCTTTCAATTTCATCCACATTCCTTTCAATTCCATTCCAAATTCCATTCCACTCCATTAATCATTCCATTCCATTCCTTTCCACATTCCATTCCATTCCATTCCACATTCCACTTCATTCCATTCCAAATTCCATTCCACTTTAGATTCCGTTACATTCTACCTTCCATTCCATTCCATTCCATTCAAAATTCCATTCAAATCCACTCCATGATCCATTCCATTCCACACCACATTACATTCCATTTCTTTCCATTTTATATTCCACATTCCATTCCAAACCCCATGCAATGTTCCATTCCATTCCATTCCACTTTTCATTACACATTCCATTGCACAATACATTCCATTGCATTCCACAATACATTCCATTCCATTCCACATTCCTTTCCACGTTGCATTCCAATCCATTCCACTATCCATTCGACATTCCATTCCACATTCCATTTCACATTCCATTCATCATTCCGTTCCATTCCATTCCACGTTCCATTCCATTCCATTGCACGTTCCATTCCACATTCCATTCATTTCCATTCCACGTTCCATTCCACATTGAATTCCACATTGCATTCCATATTCCATTCCGTTCCATCTCACATTCCATACCATATTCCTTTCCATATTCCATTAAAAATTCCATTCCATTCCTTCCCATTCCATTCCACATTCTATTCCTCATTCAATTCCATTCCATTCCAAATTGCATTCCACATTCCATTCAACATTCCATTCCATTCCATTCCATATTCCATTCTACATTCCATTCCATTCCATTAATCATTCCATTCCATTCCATTCCACTTTCCATTTCCAATTCCATTCCAGATTCCATTCCACATTTCATTCTCTTCCTTTCCACCTTCCATTCCATTCCATTCCACATTCCATTGCATATTCCATTCAATTGCAGGCCCCATTCGATTCCACATTCCATTCCATTCCATTCCACATTCCTTTCTCTTCCATTCCACTTTCCATTCCGTTCCATTCCACATTCCATTCCATATTCCTTTCAATTCCATGCCCCATTCCATTCCACATTCCATTTCAGTCCATTCCACATTCCATTCCACATTCCATTCCATATTCCATTCAATTCCATGCCCCATTCCATTCCACATTCCATTACATTCCATTCCACATTCCATTTCATTCCACTCCACATTCCATTCCATGTTCCATTCCACATTCCATTCCACGTTCCATTCCATTCCATTCCACATCCCATTGCATTCCATTCCACATTCCATTAAATTCCATTCCACATTCCATTCTACATTCCGTTCCATTCCATTCCAAGTTCCATTCCACGTTCCATTCCACGTTCCATTTCATTCCATTCCACTTTTCATTCCATTCCATTCCACTTTCCTTTCCACATTCCATTCCACATTCCATTCCACATTCCAATCCTCTTTTAATTCCACGTTCCATTCTAGTCCATTCCACGTTCCATTCCACGTTCCATTCCACATTCCCTTCCACATTGCCCTCAAATTTCCATTCCATTCCATTCCGCGTTCCATTCCACGTTCCACTCCTTTCCATTTCTCGATCCATTTCACATTCCTTTCCTTTGCTTTTCACGTTCCATTCCACTTTGAATTCCAGATTCCATTCCACATTCCATTCCATTCCATTCCATTGCATATTCCATTCTACTTTCCATTCCACTCCATTCCACATTCCATTCCACCTTCCATTCATTTCCGTTACACGTAACTTGCCACATTCCATTCCATTCCATTCCACAGTCCATTCCGTATTCCATTCCATTCCATTACACATTCCATTCCATTCCATTCCAATTCATACCACATTCCTTTGCACTTCAATCCACATTCCATTCAATTCCATTCCACATTCAAATCCATTCCATTCCAGATTCCATTCCATTCCTTACCACATTCCATTCCATTTCTTTTCACGTTCCATTCCATTCCATTCCACAATCCATTACACATTCCATTCTATTCCATTCCACATTTCTTTCCATTCCATTCCATTCCACATTCAATTCCACATTCCATTCCATTACCTTTTACATTCCATTCCATTTTCCATCCCATTCCATTCCAAATTCCATTCCAAATTCCATTCCATTCCATTCCATTCCATTCCATTCCATTCCATTCCTTTCGATTCCATTGCACTATCCATTCCATTCCATTCCACATTCCATTCCAAATTCCATGCCACAATCAATTCCTTTCCATTCCACATTCCATTCCCCATTCCATTCCATTCCATTCCACAATTCTTTCCATTCCATTTCACATTCCATTCCATTCCATTCCACTTTCCATTCCATATTCCATTCCAACCCATTGCTGTTTCCATTCCGCGTTCCTATCCGCGTTCCTTTCCTCATTCCATTCATTGTTCCATTCTATTCTATTCCACGTTCCATTCTCTGCCATTCAACTTTCCATTTCACATTCCATTCCTTTGCATTCCAAGTTCCATTCCTCATTGAATTCCACATTCCATTCCACAATCCATTCCTTTCCATTCCACATTCGTTTCCACATTCCATTCCATTCCACTCCATAATCCATTCCATTCCATTCCACAATGCATTCCACATTCCATTCCAAATTCCATTCCACATTCCATTCCATTCCATTCCATTTTCCATTCTACATTCCATTCCATTACATTCCATATTCCTTTCCATTCCATTCCACCTTCTTTTCCACATTCCATTCCACATTCCGTGACACAGTCCATTCCATTCCATTTCACATTCTATTCCACATTCCACTCCACATTCCATTTCATTTCATGACACATTCCATTGCATATTCCGTTCAATTCAATTCCCCATTCCATTCCATGTTCCATTCCTCATTCCATTCCACTTTTCATTCCATTCCATTACACAATGCTTTCCACATCCCAATCCACATTCAATTCCATTCAATTCCACATTCCATCCCATTCCATTCCACATTCCATTCCATTCCTGTCCACATTACTTTCCATTCCATTAAACATTCCATTGTACTTCCACTTCACATTCCATTCCATTCCATACCATTCCACTTTCCGTTCCGTTCCATTCCATTCCTTTCTTCATTCCATTCTATTCCATTCCACTTTGCTTGCGACATTGAAATCCATTGCTTTCTACATCCCATTCCATTCCATTCCACATTCCATTCCATTCCATTCCACCTTCCATTCCATTCCATTCCACATTCCATTCCATTCAATTTCATTACACATTCTGTTGCTTTCCATTCCATTCTATTGCACATTACATTCCAGTCCATTGCATTCCAGATTCCATTCCATTCCCTTCCAAATTCCAGTCCACATTCCATTCCATTCCTTTCCACATTGCATTGCACATTCCATTCCCTTCCATTCCACAGCCCATTCCAATTGCCTTTCCATTCCATTCCACATTCCATTCCACATTCCATTCCATTCCATTCCACATTCCATTCCTAATTCCATTCCATTACATTCCCCATTCCATTCCACATTCCGTTCAATTCCATCACACATTCCATTCCATTCCGTTCCACTTTCAATTCCATTTAATTCCACGTTGCATTGCATTCCTTTACAAGTTCCACTCCACCTTCCAATCCACGTTCCCTTCCACGTTGCATTCCACGATCCATTACATTCCGTTTTATATTCCACTCCACATTTCATTTGTTTCCATTCCACATTCCATTCCATTCCATTCCAATCCATTCCACATTCCATTCCATTCCATTTCAAATTCCATTCCATTCCATTCCATTCCACATTCCCTTCCGCATTCCATTCCATTCAATTCCATTCCGTTCCACATTCCATTGCACATTCCATTCCATTGCATTCCACATTCCAATGCAGGTTCCATTTTACATTCCATTCCACGTTCCATTAAATTTTCAAATCTACGTTCTAATCCATTCCATTCCACTTTCCATTCCATTCCATTCAACATTCTATTCCAGATACCATACCTTAACATTTCACATTCCATTCCATAACATTCCACATTCCATTCCAGATTCCATTCCTTTCCATTCCACTTTCCATTGCATTCTGCGTTTCATTCCATTCCATTCCACTTTCCATTTGGCATTCCATTCCATTCCATTCCACATTCCATGCCATTCCATTCCACATTTCTTTCCACATTCCATGCCATTGCATTCAATTCCACTTTACATTACATTGCATTCCAGTTTCAATTCCCTTACATTCTACATTCCATTCCATTCCATTCCATGTTCCATTCCATTCCATTCCATGTTCTATTCCATTCCATTCCAAGTTGCATTCCATTCTATTTCACATTCCATTCCATTTCATTCCACATTCCATTCCATTCCATTCCACATTCCATTCCAAATTCCATTCCATTCCATTCCACATTCTGTTCAATTCCATCGCACATTCCATTCCATTCCGTTGCACTTTCAATCCATTTAATTCCACGTTGCATTGCATTCCTTTCTAAGTTCCACTCCACCTTCCAATCCACGTTCCCTTCCACGTTGCATTCCACGATCCATTACATTCCATTTTACATTCCATTCCACATTTCATTCATTTCTTTCCACCTTCCATTGCATTCCATTCCAATCCATTCCACATTCCATTCCATTCCATTTCAAATTCCATTCCATTACATTCCATTCCGCATTCCATTCTGCATTCCATTCCATTCAATTCCATTCCATTACACATTCCATTCCACATTCGATTAAATTCCATTCCACATTCCAATGCAGGTTCCATTTTACTTTCCATTCCACGTTCCATTAATTTTCCAATCTACGTTCTAATCCATTCCATTCCACTTTCCATTCCATTCCATTCAACATTCTATTCCAGATCCCATACTATTCCATTTCACATTCCATTCCATAACATTCCACATTCCATTCCAGATTCCATTCCTTTCCATTCCACTTTCCTTTGCATTGTACGTTTCATTCCATTCCATTCCACTTTCCATTCGGCATTCCATTCCATTCCATTCCACATTCCATGCCATTCCATTCCACATTCCATTACACATTCCGTGCCATTCCATTCCATTCCACTTTACGTTACATTGCATTCCAGTTTCAATTCCCTTACATTCCACATTCCATTCCATTGCATTCCATGTTCCGTTCCATTCCATTCCAAGTTCCACTCCATTCCATTTCACGTTCCTTTCCATTCCATTCTACGTTCCATTCCTTTCCATTCCACGTTATACTTCACCGTGCATTCCATTCCATTCCACGTTCCATTACATTCAATTCCACGTTCCATTCCACATTCCGTTGTATTGCATTCCACACTAAATTCCACATTCCTTCCATTCCATTCCATTTCATTTGCCATTACATTCCATTCTATTCCATATTCCATTACTTTTCATTCCATTCCACATTCCCTTCTTTCCATTCCATTCCACGTTGCATTCCATTCCATTCCACATTCCATTCCACATTCCATTCCATTATATTCCACCTTCATTACAATGTTCCATTCCATTCCATTCCACTTTCCATTCCATTCGATTCCACATTCCATTCCATTCTATTCAAATAAATATTCCATTTCATCCCATTACAATAAATATTCCGTTCCATTTTAATAAACATTATATTCTTTTTCCATTTCACATTCCATATAATTCCATTCCATTCCCCATTCCACTCCATTCCCTTCCATTCCGTTCCACATTTCATCCCACTTTCCAGCCCGTTCCGTTTCACTTTCCATTCCATTGCACTCCTCATTCCATTCAATTGCATTCCATTCCACATTCCGTTCCATTCCATTCACTTCCATTCCATATTCCATTCCATTCCATTGCATTCCATATTCTATTCCCTTCCCTTACACATTCTATTCCACATTCCATTGCATTGCTTTCCATAAAGCATTGCCATTCCCTTCCAAATTCAATTCCACATTCCATGCCATTACATTCCATTCCACTTTCCATGCCATTGAATTCCAGAGTCAATACAATTCCATTCCTCATTTGATTCCTTTCCATTCCACGTTCCGTTGCAATCCATTCCACGTTCCATTGCATCCCATTTCGCATTCCATTACATTCCATTCCACATTCCATTTCACATTCCATTCCATTCCACAGTCCTTTACATTCCATTCCAAATTCAATTCTACATTCCATTCCATTCCATTGCTCATTCCTTTCCACGTGCTACTCCACGTTCCATTCCACTTTCCATTCCACGTTCCATTCCAAATTCTATTCCACATTTTATTCCATTCCATTTCATGTACCATTCCACGATCCATTCCACATTTTATTCCATTCCATTTCATGTACCATTCCACGTTCCATTCCATTCCATTCCACATTAAATACCAGGTTCCGTTACTTTCCATTCCACATTCCATTCCATTCCATTCCATTCCACTATCCATTCCGTTCTATTCCATTCCACCTTCCATTCCATTCCATTGCATTCCATTCCACGTGCCATTCCACGTTCCTTTCCAGCTTCCATTCCACACTATTCCACATTCCATTGCACATTCCATTCGGTTCCATTCCACATTCCACTCCACATTCCATTCCATTCCATTCCACTATCCATTGCATTCCATTCCACATTCCATTCCACATTGCATTCCATGTTCCATTCCACCTTCCATTCCACGATCCTTTCCACGATCCAGTTCCCATTCCATTCCACCTGCCTTTCCACGTTCCATTCCATTCCACTTCCCATTCCATTTCAAATTCCATTCCATATATTCCACATTCCATTCCGTTCCATTCCACATTCCATTCCACATTCGATTAAATTCCATTCCACATTCCATTTAATTCCATTCCACATTCCTTTTCATTCCATTCCACATTCCTTTCCATTCCATTCCACATTGTATTCCATTCAATTCCATATTCCATTCCTTTTCATTCCACATTCCATTCCATCCCTTTACATTCCACATTCCATTTTATTCTGTTCCAGATTCCATTCCATATTCCATTCCACATTCCATTCCACATTCCATTCCACATTCCACTCCATTTCATTCGATGCCACATTGCATTCCACTTTCCTTTCCATTCCATTCTACATTCCATTCCACATTCCATTCCATTCCATTCAACATTGCATTCCATTCCATTTCACATTCCATTCCATTCCATTTCACATTCCAGTACACATTCCATTCCAAATTCCTTGCCATTCCATTTCACATTACATTCCATTCCATTTCATATGCCATTCAATTCCATTCTATTCCACTCCACATTCCATTCCACATTCCATTCCACGTTCTGTTCCACATTCCATTCCACAGTCCATACCTCATTCCATTCCATTCCATTCCGTATTCCATTCCACATTCCATTCCACGTTCCGTTCCATTCAATTCCACGTTCCATTCCATTCCATTCCACATTACATTCCACGTTTCATTCCATTCAATTACACTTTCCATAGCACGTTCCATTCCACGTTCCTTGCCTTTGCATTCCACATTCCATTCCATTCAATTCCACATTCCATACCATTCCATTCCACATTCCATTCCTGATTCCATTCCATTACATTCCACGTTCCATTCAACCTTCCAATCCATTCAATTTCACGTTCCATTCCATATTCCATTCCACATTCCATACCACATTCCATTCCAGTTCCATTCCACAACCCATTCCACCTTCAATTACAGGAAACATTGCACGTTCCATTCCACATTCCATTCCATTCCATTCCATGCCCCATTGCCTTCAACATTCCGTTCCACATTCTATTCTACGCTTCATTCCACTTTCCTTTCCTTGTTCTCTTCCACGTTCCATTCCACTTTCCATTCCATTTCATCCCACATTCCATTCCACGTTACATTCCTTTCCATTCCATTTTCCATTCCACATTCCATTGCACATCCCATTCCACTTTCCATTCCATGTTCCATTCCATGTTCCATTCCACGTTCCATTCCACTTTCCATTCCTCATTTCATTCCATTCCGTTCCTCTTTCCATTCCACATTCCATTCTACATTTCTTTCCATGTTGCATTCCACGATACATTCCACGTTCCATTCCACGATCCATTCCATGTTGCATTCCACATTCTATTCCATTCCATTCCACTTTCCATTCCACATTCCATTACACATTCAACTGCAAATTCCATTCCACATTCCAATCCACATTGCATTGCACATTCCATTCCACATTCCATTCCAAATTCCATTTCTTTCCATTTCACATTCCTTTCCATTAGATTCCACATTGCATTCCGCATTCAATTCCATTCCATTACACATTCCATTGGACATTCCATTCCATTCCATTCCACATTCCTTTCCATTGCATTCCATGTTCCATTCTAATCCATTCCACGTTCAATTCCTTTCCATTCCCCATTCCATTCCATTCCATTCCAAATTCTATAGCATTCCTCATTCCATTCCATTCCATTTGACATATCTTTCCATTCCATTCGATTCCATTCCACATTCCATTGAAATCCATTTCATTCCATTCCTTTTCATTCCATTGCACATTCTACTATATTTCACATTCCATTCCATTCCACATTCCATTCCACTGTATTGTATTCCATTCCATTCCACATTCCTTTCCATTCCATTCTCTTCAATATTCCATTCCATTCCATTCCACATACCATTACATTCCACATTCCATTCCATTGCTTTCCACCATCCTTTCCACATTACATTCCGTTTCATTCCATTGCACGTTTCATTGCACATTCCATTGCAATCCATTGCACGTTCCATTCCAACAATTCCAAACTATATTCCACGTTCCATTCCATTCCATTCCTTTTCACATTCCATTTCACATTCCATTCAAATCCATTCCACATTCCAATCCATTCCTTTCCACTTTCCATTCCATTGCATTCCACATTCCTTTCCATTCCATTCCAGTTTCCATTTCATTCCATTCCACATTCTATTCCACAATCCCTTCCATTCCATTCCACATTCCATTCCATTATATTCCACATTCCATTTCATTCAAATCCATTACACATTGCATTCCACATTCCATTCCATTCCATTCCACATTCCATTCCACATTCAATTCCATTGCATTCCACATTCCATTCCATTCCATTCCCTACCACATTGCATTCCACATTCCATTCATTTCCAATCCACGTTCCATTGCACATTCCATTCCATTCCACTCGATATTCCCTTCCATAATCCATTCAATTCCTTTCCATTTCACGTTGCATTCCACATTCCATTCCGCATTCCATTCCATTCCATTCCACATTCCTTTCCACGATCCATTCCACATTCCATTCCGCTTTACATTCCACATTCCATTTCGTTCCATTCCACATTCAATTCCACATTCCATTCCACATTCCATTCATCATTCCATTTTCCATTCCACATTCAATTCCATTCCATTCCACATTCCATTTCGCATTCCATTCCACATTCCATTTCACATTCCATTCCACATTCCATTGTGTTCCATTCCGCGTTGCATTCCACATTCCATTCCACATTCTATTTCCCTTTCCATTACAAGTTCCGTTCCACTTTCCATTCCATTATACTCCACAATGCATTCCACATTCCATTCCGCATTACATTCCACATTCCATGCCACATTCTATTCCGTTCCATTCCACATTCCAATCCATTCGATTCCACATATCATTCCACATTTGATTAATTTCTTTTCCATTTTCCATTTCTTTCAATTCCACATTCCATTCAATGATCTATTCCATTCCATTCCACGTTTCATTCCCCTTTCCCTTCCACGCTCCATACCACATTCCATTCCATTCCATTCCACATTCCATTCCACTTTCCGTTTCATTCCACCTTCCATTCCATTCTACATACCATTCCATTCCACTCCACATTGCATTGCACATTCCATTCCATTCAACATTCCATTCCATTCTATTCCAAATTGCATTGCACATTCCATTCCACGTTCCATTCCACATTCCATTCTATTGCAATCCATGTTCCATTCCATTCCATTCCACGTTCATTTTCATTCCGTTTCACATTCCATTCCACGTTGCATTTTGCATTCCATTCCACGTTCCATTTCACATTCCATTCCATTACATTCCATTGCATTCCACGTTCCATTCCATTCCATTCCATTCCACTTTCCATAGCATTCCATTCCATTCCTCATTCCATTCTTTCCATTACACATTCCATTCCCTTCCGTTCGACATTCCATTGCCTTCCGTTCCATTCCACATTCTATTCCATTCCATTGTACATTCCATTCCATTCCATTCCTTTCTGTTCCACATTCCGTTCCACTTTCCATTCCATGTTTCATTCCACATTCCATTCCATTCCATTACACATTCCATTCCACATTCCATTCCATTCCATTACACTTTCCATTCCACATTCCATTCCAAATTACTTTCCTTTCCATTCCACTTTGCATTACACATTCCATTCAATTCCTTTCCACATTCCATTACACATTCATTTCCACTTTCCGTTCCATTGCATTCCACATTTCATTCCACATTCCCTTCTATTGCATTCCACACTCCAATCCACATTCCATTCCATTCCATTCCACATTGCATTTCATTCCATTTCATTCTGCATTTCATTCCATTCCCTTCCGTATTACATTCCATTCCGTTCCATTTCATTCCACATTCCATTCCATTCCATTCCATTCTATACCACATTGAGTTTCATTCCATTCCACATTCCATTCCGTTCCATTCCAAATTCCATTCCATTCCATTCCACATTATATTTTATTCCATTCCATTCCATTCCACATTCCATAGCATTAAATTCCTTTCCACATTCCATTAATTTCCGTTTCGGATTCCATTCCATTCCATTCCACATTCAATTCCATTTCATTCCACATTCCATTCCACTTTCCATTCCGCATTCCATTCCATGTTCCATTCCATTCGATTCCACATTCCATTCCATTCCATTTCAGATTCCATTCCATTCCATTCCACATTCCATTCAATGTTCCATTCAACATTCCATTCCACGTTCCTTTCCATGTTCCTTTCCACAGCCCATTCCACGTTCCATTCCATTCCATTCCATTCCACATTCCATTCCATTGCATCCCACATTCCATTCCATTTCATTCCACGTTGAATTCCACCTTCCATTCCACATTCCATTCCACATTGCATTCCTGTTCCTCCTTGTTCCATTCCACTTTCCATTCCATTCCATTCCATGTTCCATTCCTCATTCCATTGCCCATTCCATTCCAGATTACATTCCTCGTTCCATTCCTCTTTCAATTCCACATTCCATTCCATTCCAATCCACATTCCATTCCACAATCCATTCCAGATTCCATTCCACTTTCCATTCTACATTCCATTAAAGTCCATTCCACATTCCATACCACATTCCATTCCATTCCATTCCACACCATTTCCACATTCCATTCCACATTCCTTTCCATTCCATTCCTTATTCCACTCCATTCCATTCCATTGCATTGCACTTTCCATTCCACATTCCATTCGATTCCATTCCACGTTCCGTTCCACCTCCCGTTCCACATTCCATTCCATTCCATTCCACGTTCCATTCCACACTCAATTTCACATTCCATTCCTCATTCCATTCAGTTCCAATCCACATTCTATTCCACATTCCGTTCCATTAATTTGCACTTTGCATTCCACATTCCATTCCACATTACATTCCACATTACCTTCCGTTCCATTCCACATTACATTCCACATTCCATTCCATTCCGTTTTACATTCCATTACTTTCCACTCTTCTTTTCATTCCACTTTCCCTTCCATTCCATTCCACATTCTATTCCCAGATCCATTTCATTCAATTCCACGATACATTCCACGTTTCATACCACATTCCATTCCACATTCCATTCCACATTCCATTCCACGTTCCATTCCAAATTCCATTCCACATTCGAATGCATTACATTCCACATTCCTTTACACATTCCTTTCCATTACATTCTACATTTAATTCCATATTCAATTCCACATTCTTTTCCACATCCCATTCTGTTCCATTCCGCATTCCATTCCATTGCATTCAACATTTCTTTCCCCATTCCAATCCGCATTCCATTCCACGTTGCATTCCATTCCATTCCACATTCCATTCCGCATTCTATTCCATTCCATTCCTGTCCATTCTGCATTCCATTCCACTTTTCATACCTTTCCATTCCCCATTCCATTCCACGCTAAATTCCAAGTTGCATTCCATTCAATTCCACTTTGCATTCCATTCCATTCCACTTTCCATTCCTTTCCATTCCATTCCACGTTCCATTCCATTCCATTCCATTCCACATTCCATTCCATTTCATTCTGCCTTCCTTTCCACACCCTTCCACATTCCTTTTCACATTCCATTCCATTCTATTCCACATTACGTTCCATTCCATTCCGCATTCCTTTCCACTCAATTCCATTCCACGTTCCATTCCATTCAATTTGGCGCTGCATTCCATTCCATTCCACATTCGATTCCAATCCATTCCACGTTCTATTCCTTTGCATTCCATTCCATTCCACATTCCACTCCACATTCCATTCCATTCCACTTTTCATTCCACATTCCATTCAACATTCCACTCCATTCTACGTTCCAGTCCACTCCACGTTCCAGTCCACATTCCATTCCACGTTCCGTTCCACACTTCATTCAATTCCATTCCACGTTCCACTGCACATTCCATTCCACGTTCCTTTGCACTTTCCATTCCATTCCATTCCACGTTGAATTCCACATTCCCTTCCACAACCCATTCCACATTCCATTCTATTTCACGTTCCATTTCACATTCCATTCCCCATTCCATTCCATTCCACGTTCCATTCCACGATCCATTCCACATTCCATTCCATTCCATTCCACACTTCATTGCATTCTCTTCCACGTTCCATTCCACATTGCATTCCATTTCATTCCACGTTCCATTGCACATTTCATGACATTCCACGCCACATTCCATTCCATTCCATTTCACTTTCTTTCCACATTCCATTCCACTTTCTTTCCACATTCCATTCCTTTCTGTTCCACATTCCACTACACATTCCATTCCATTCCATTCCACATTCCATTGCACTCCATTTCACATTCCCTTAAATTCCATTCCATTCAATTCCACATTCCATTCCAATTACATTTCACGTTGCATTCCAAGATCCATTCAACGTTCCATTCCACGTTCTATTCCATGTTCCATTCCACATTTCATTCCATTCTATTTCGTATTCCATTCCACATTCCATTCCATTGAATTCCACATTGCATTCCATTCCATTTCATTCCAGATTTCATTCCATTCCATTCCATATTCCATTCCATTCCACATTCCATTCCATTGCATTCCACATTCCATTTCATTCCATTGCATTCCACATTCCATTGAATTCCATTCCACTTTGCATTCCTTTGCACATTCCCTTCCAACCCATTCCACATTCCATCCCATTCAATTCCATTCCAAAAACCATTCCACATTCCACTCCATTCCACGTTCCATTCCACATTCCTTTCCACATTCTATTCCATTCCATTACACATTCCATTCCAATCCACATTCGATTCCATCCCATTCCACCTTCCATTCCATTCCATTACATACCAGTCCACATTTCATTCCATTCCATAACGTTCTCCTTTGTAATCTACTTTCCATTCCACCTTCAATTCCATATTCCAATCACTGACATTCCACTTTCCATTCCACGTTCCCTTCCAAATTCCATTACATTCCTATCCACGTTCCATTCAACGTTGCATTCCACGTTCCATACCACGTTCTATTCCATTAATTTCCACTTTACATTCCACTTTCTATTCCATGTTAAATTCCATTACATTCCACGTTTCATTGCCCTTTCCATTTCACATCACATGCCATTCCATTCCACATTCCACTGCACATTCCATTCCTTTAAATTCCACCTTCCATTGCAGATTTCATTCCATTCCATTCCATGCCACTTTCCTTTCCATCCCATTCCATATTCCATTCCATTCCATTCCATTCCATTCCACATTCCATTCCACAAGCAATTCCACTCCATTTCACATTCGATTAAATTCCGTTGCATTCCCTACCAAATTCTCTTCCCATTCCATTCCACTTTTCTGTCCACGTTCCATTCAACGTTCCGTTCCACTCTCCATTCCACGTTCCATTCCACATTTCATTTCATTCCATTTCATTTTCCATTCCACAATTCATTCCATTCCATTCCACATTCCATTCCACTTTCCATTCCATTCCATTCTCCACTCCATTCCATTCCATTTCAAATTCCATTCCATTCCATTCCATTCCATTCCATTCCATTCCATTCCATTCCATTCTACATTCTATTCCATTACATTCCATATTAAATCCCATTTGATTACACATTCCATTCCATTCCGTTCCACTTTCCATTCCACATTCCATTACTTTCCATTCCACATTCCATTCCACATTCCATTCGATTCCATTGCATTCCACATTCCATTGCATTCCATTCACATTCCATTCCACAATCCGTTCCACATCCATTCCATTCCACTCAATTCCGTTCCATATTCCATTCCACATTCCATTCCATTCCACTCCTTTCCATTGCACATTCCTTTCCACAATCCATTCCATTCCATTCTTCATTCCATTACACATTCCATTCCACATTCCATTCCATTCCATTCCACATTCCGTTCCGTGCCATTCCAGTTTCCTTTCCATACCATTCCACATTTCATTCAATTCCATTACACATTCCATTCCATTCCATTCCACATTCCATTCCATTCCATTCCACATTCCATTACACTCTTTGCAGGTTCCATTCCGCATTCCATTCCATTCAGTTTAACTTTCCATTCCACATTCCATTACACTCTTTGCAGGTTCCATTCCGCATTCCATTCCATTCAGTTTAACTTTCCATTCCACATTCCATTCCACTTTCCTTTCTATTCCTTTCCACATTCCATTCCTTTCCATTCCACATTCCTATTCAACATTCCATTCCACATTCCCTTCCATTGCATTCCACATTGCATTCCACATTCCATTCCATTCCACATTCCATTATTTTCCACATTGCATGCCATTCCACTACATTCCATTGCACATTCGATTCCATTCTATTCCACTCCAGTCCATTCCACATTTCATTCCATTCCACTCCATTCCGTTTCGTATTCCAATCCACATTCCATTCCATTCCATTCCAAATTCTTTCCACATTATATTCCGTTGCATTCCACATTCCATTCCACATTCCATTCCATTCCATTCCACATTACATTCCATTCCATTTCACATTCCATTCCATTCCACATTCCATTCCATTCCACATTCTCTTTCATTCCATTCCATTCCACTTTCCATTCCACTTTCTATTACACATTCCATTCCATACCACGTTCCATTCCAAATTCTATTCCGAATTGCATTCCACTTTCCATTCAACATTCCATTCAATACCACATTTCATTCGACATTCCATTCCATTCCTCCTTTCCACATTGCATTCCCCATTTTATTCCTTTCCTCCATTCCATAATCCATTCCACATTCCATTCCATTCCATTCCACATTCCATTCCATTCCATTTTACATTCCATTCATTTCATTGCATTCCATTACATTCCACATTCAATAACATACCATTTTCCATTCCACATTCCATTCCACGTTCCATTTTACATTCCATTCCATTCCATTCCACATACCATTGCGCATTCCATTCAATTCCATTCCTGATTCCATTCCACGTTCTATTCCACATTCCAATCCATTCCATTCCACATCCCATTCCATTCTAATCCCCATTCCATTCCATTCCATGTTCCATTCCACATTCCATACCATTCCATTCCACTCCACATTGCATTCCACATTCTTTCCATTGAATTCCACATTCTATACTCCATTCTATTCCATTCCACATTCCATTACTTTCCATTGCACATTCCATTCCATTCCATTCCACTCTCCATTCCATTCCTTTACATTCCAGTCCACATTCCATTCCATTCAATTCCATTCCACATTCCATTCCGCTGCATTGCACACTCCATTCCATTCCATTCAATATTCCATTCCATTCCATTCCACTTTTCATTGCATTCCAATCCACGTTCAATTCCTTTCCTTTCCACTTTACATTAAACGTTCTATTCGATTTTCCGTTCCACTTTCCATTCTGTTCTATTCCACATTCCATTCTACATTCCATTCCATTCCATTACACAATCCATGCCACATTCCATTCCATTGCATTCCACTCCACATTCCATTACACATTCAGTTATATTCCATTCGAGTCCGTATGCATTCCATGGCATTCCATTCCCTTTCCATTCCTTTCGATTCTACATCCCATTCCATTCCATTCCAAATTGCATTCCATTCGATTACATATTCCTTTCCATTCCACATTCTATTCCATTTCATTCCATTCCTCTTTCCATTCCATTCTACATTCCATTCCACATTCCATTCCATTCCATTCCGCATTCCATTCCCTTCCATTCCACATTCAACTCCATTCCATTCCACATTCCATTCCATGTTCCATTCCACGTTCCATTCCTCATTCCTTTCCATTTCATTCCATTCCATTCCATTCCATTCTGAATTCCTTTGCACTCCATTCCAAATTATATTCGACATTCCATTCCATTCCTTTCTATACTCCATTCCATTCCATTCCATATTCCATTCCTTTCCATTCCACATTACATTCCACTTTCCTTTCCACGTTCCATTCCACATTCCATTCCACGTTACATTCTACGTTCCATTCCACGTTCCCTTCTACATTCCATTCCATTGCATTCCACGTTCAGTTACATTCCATTCCATGTTGCATTCTACTTTCCATTAGGCGTTCTGTTCCATTCCATTCCACGTTCCATTAGAGGTTCTTTTCTACGTTCACTTCCTCGTTCCTTTCCATTCCAATCCACGTTACATTCCATATTCCATTCCATTTCATTCTACTTTCCATTCCATTCCATTCAATATTCCATTGCATTGCATTGCCCATTCCATTCCACTTTCCCTTCCGCTTACCTACCCACGTTCCATTCCACGCTCCCTTCCAATACATTCCACTTTCCATTCCACTTTCCTTTCCCTTCCATTCCACGTTCCTTTCAAACCCAACCCACTTTCCATTCCATTCCATTCCACATTGCAGTTCATTCCCTTCCACTTTCCATTCCACATTCCATTTCTCATTCCTTTCCACCTTCCATTACATTCCATTCCATTTCATTCCACATTACATTCCATTCAATTCCACTTTCCATTCCATTTAGTTCCACAATCCATTCCATTAAATTCCATTCCATTCCACATTCTATTCCATTCTATTCGATTCCACATTCGATTCCATTCCATTCCACTTTCCATTCCATTCCATTGCACATTCCATTCCATTCCATTGCACATTCCGTTCCATTCCATTCCACATTCGATACCATTTAATTCCATTCCACATTCCATTACACCTTCCATTCCATATTCCATTCCTTTCCATTCCCTTCCATTCCATCTTCCATTCCATTCCATTCCACATTCCATTCCGCATTCCATTCCAATTTCCATTCCACATTCAATTCCATTACACTCCATTGCATTCCTTTCCAATCCATTCCGGATTCCTTTCCATTCCATACTATTCCACATTCCATTCCATTCCATTCCACATTCCAGTCCATTCCATTCCACATTCCATTCCACTTTCCATTCCACATTTATTTCCCTGTTGAATTCCTTTCAATTCCATTCCAAATTCCCTTCCATTCTATTAAAATCCACATTAAATTCCATTACATTCCAATCTCAATTTCTTCCCACATTCCATTCCATTCTATTCCACATTCCATTCCACATTCCATTGCACATTCACTTCCATTCTATTCTATTCCACATTCCATTCCATTCAATTCCACATTCCATTCCCCGTTCTATTCCATTCAATTGCACGTTCCATTCTTTTCCATTCCATTCAATTCCACGTTCCAGTGAATTCCATTGCACATTCCATTCCATTCCATTCCACAGTCTATTCCATTCCATTCCGCATTCCATTCCATTCCATTCGCATTCCATTCCACATTCCATTCCATTCCATTCCAATTTAAATTCCATTCCATTCCATTCCATTCCACATTCCAATCCACACTGCAACACATTCCATTCCCCATTCCATTCCATTCCATTCCATATTCCATTCCACTCCATTCCACTTTCCATTCCACATTTGATTCCACTTTCCATTACATTCCTCGTTTCTGTCCACTTTACAATTCGCTTTCCATTCCATTTGATTCCACGTTCCACTGCACATTACATTCCATTAAACATTCCATTGCACATTCCATTCCATTCCATTCCACGTTGTATTCCACATTCCACTCCATGCCTTTTCATTCCATTCCACTCCATTCCACATTCCTTTCCATTCCGTTACACATTCCATTCCATTCCACTTTCCATTCCATTCCTTTCCACATTCCATTCCATTCCATTCTATTCCACCTTACTTTCCATTTCATTCTGTTCCATTCCATTCCACATTCCATACCACATTCCATTCCACTCAACTCCACTTTCCATTCTATTCCTTTCCTCATTTGTTTCCATTCCATTCCACGTTGCATTCCATTCCATTGCATTCCACATTCCATTCCCCTTTCTATTCCACAATCTATTCCAATCCATTCCCCATTCTATTCCGTTCCGATTCACATTCCATTCCATTTCATTTCATTCCATTCCATTTCAGAATCCATTCCATTCCATTCCATTTCACATTCTATTCCATTCTACTGCACATTCCATACAATTCGATTTCACGTTCCATTCCATTCCATCACGTTCCATGCCACATTCCATTCCACATTGCATTCCATTCCATTCCACTTTCCATTTCACATTCCATTCCATTCCATTACGGCTTCCATTCCATTCCATTCCATTCCATTCCATTCCGCATTCCATTCCATTCAATTCCACATTCCTTTCCATTCGTTTCCTTTCCACATTCAACTCCGTTACATATTCCATTCCATTCCATTCCTTTTACCACTCCATTACATTCCATTCCCCATTCAATTCCATTCCATTTCACATTCCCTTCCATTCCATTCCTTTCCATTCCACATTCCTTTCCACATTCAATTCCACCTTCCATTCGTATCTTTTCCACATTCCATTCCACTCCATTCCACATTCTATTCCACTCCATTGCACATTCCATTCCATTCCACTCCAAATTCCATTCCATTCCATTCCATGTTCCACATTACAGTCTAATTTCCAAACCACGTTGCATTCCACGTTCCATTCCATTCCATTCCAAGTTCCATTCCATAAGCCTTTCAATTCCCTTACATTCTAAATTCCATTCCATTACATTTTATTTTCCATTCCGTTCCACATTCCATCCCACATTGCATTCCTTTCCATTCTCTATTCCATTCCACTTCCCATTCAATTCCATTCCACATTTCATTCCATTCCATTCCACATTCCACATTCCATTCCATGTTCCATCCCACGTTCTATTCCATTCCATTCCACGTTCCATTCCATTCCATTCCACATTCCTTTCCATTCCATTCCAGGTTCCATTACACTTTCCATGCCACATTCCATTCCATGTTCTATTCCTCATTCCATTCCATTCAATTCCACATTCCATTCCACGTTCCTTTCCATTCCATTCCACTTTCCATTCGAAGTTCCATTCCACGTTCCATTCCATGGTCCAATACATTCCATTCCACATTCAATTCCATGCCATTCCACATTCCATTCCACATTCAATTCCATGCCATTCCACATTCCATTCCACATTCAATTCCATGCCATTCCACATTCCATTCGACATTCCATTCCTTTCCATTCCACATTCCATTCAATTCGATTCCACATTCCATTTAATTCCATTCAATATTCCATACCACATTCCATTCCATTCCATTCCACTTTCCATTCCATGCCATTCGAGTTTCCATTCAACATTCCATTCCTTTTTACTCCACTTTCCATTCCATTCCATTCCATTCCATTCCACATTACATTCCATTCAATTCCATTCCATATTCTATTCCATTCCATTCCACTTTCCTTTCCGCATTCCATTCCATTCCATTCCACTTTCAATTCCCTTCGTTTCCTCATTCCATTCCATTCCATAGCAGTGCACGTTCCATTCCATTCCATTCCATTCCATTCCACATTCCATTCCATTCCATTCCACATTTCATTCCATTTCTTTTCTCGTTCCATTTCATTGCAATCTGCGTTCCATTCCATGTTCCATTCCACATTCCATTCCACGTTCCATTCTATTACATTCTACTTTCCATTCCACATTCTGTTCCACGTTCCACTATGTCCCATTCCACTTTCAATTGCACGTTCCATTCAACGTTCTATTGCACTATCCATGCCATTACATTCCGCGTACAATTCCACTGTCCATTCCATGTTACATTCCATTGCATTCCACGTTTCATTCCACGTTCCATTCCATTCCGTTCCATATTTCATTCCACATTGCATTCCATTCCATACCATTCCACATTCCATTGCATTCCATTCCACATTCCATTACATTCCAATCCACATTCCATTCCATTCCACCTTCAATTCCATCCCATTCCACGTTCCATTCCATTCCATTCCACGTTCCATACCACTTTCCATTCCACGTTTCATTCCACGTTCCTTTCCACGTTCCATTCCAGTTGAATTTCGCGTTCCGTTATGTGTTCCAATAAATGTTCCAAATCCCCGTTCCATTTCACATTACATTCCATTCCGTTCCACATTCCTTTCTACATTCCATTCCATTTCATTCCACATTCCATTCCATATTCCATTCCATTTCATTATTTTCCAGTTTCCATTCCACATTCCTTTCCATTACATTCTACATTCCACTACACTCCAGTCCATATAGCATTCCATTCCATTAGATACCACTCCATTCCACATTCCATTCCATTGCATTCCACATTATATTCCATTCCATCCCATTCCCTTCTACATTCCATTCCATATTCCATTCCATTCCATCCCACTTTCCATTCTGTTCCATTCCACATTCCATTCCACATTCCATTCCATTCCATTCCACATTTCCTTCCATTCCATTCCTCATTCCATTCCATTCCTTTCCACATTCCATACCATTCCATAACACATTACACATTCCCTTTCACTTTCCATTGCACGTTCCATTCCACATTCTATTCGAATTTCCTTTCCACATTCCGTTCCCTTCCACTTTATGTTCCATTCCATTCAATTCCACCTTCCATTCCACATTCCATACCTTCCCATTTCACCTTCCAATTGCTTCCATTCCACATTCTATTCCACATTCCATTCCATATTCCATTCCATTCCATTCCATTCCACTTTGTATTCCGTTCCATTCCACAATCATTTCCATTCCACATTCCTCTCCATTCCATTCCATTTTCCATTCAACATTAATTTCCATTCCACATTCCACTCCACTCCATGCACTTTCCATTCCACATTCCATTCCATGCCTTTCCAGATTCCGTTCCAAGTTCCATTCCTTTCCAATCAACATTCCATTCCATTCCATTCCACATTCCATTCCATTCCATTCCACTTTCCATTCCATTCCATTCATCTTTCCATTGCATGTTCCATTTCACATTCCATTCCATTCCATTCCACGTCCCATTCCACATTCCAATATATTCCTTTCCACGTGACATTCCACTTTCCATTCCTCTTTCCATTCCATTCCATTCCACATTCCGTTCCATTCCATTCCACATTCCCTTCCTCATTCTATTCCATATTCCATTCCACACTCCATTCCATTCCATGCCGTGTTCCCTTCCACATTCCATTCCACATCCCATTCCACATTCCATTCCACATTATTTTCCACCTTCCATTTCACATTCCATTAAATATTCCATTTCAATTTCCGTTCCATTCAATTCCATTCCATTATATATTCCATTCAATTGCAGTCCACTTTCCACTCCATTCCATTCCATGTTCCATTCCGTTCCACATTCCTTTCCTTTCCGTTCCACATTCCATTCCATTACATTCCAGTTTCCATTCCAATCCACTCCACATTCCATTCCATTCCCCTCCACATTCCATTCAAATCCATTCCATTTTACATTCCATTCCATTCCATTCCACAATCCATTCAACATTCCGGTGAAATGCAATGGAATGGAAAGAGGAATGGAATGGAATGGAATGGAAAGAGGAATGGAATGGAATGGAATGGAATGTGGAATGGAATGGAATGTTATGTGGAATGGAATTGAATGTAATGGTATGTGGATTATAACGCAATGGAAAGGAATGGAATGATTAATGGAATGTGGAGTGGAATGGAATATGTAATGGAATGAAATCTTGAATGTAATGGAATGGAATGTGGAATGTAGTAGAATGGAAGATGGCATGGAATTTAATGTGGAATGGAAGGGAATGGAATGGAATCTGTAATGGAATGGATTTGAACGGAATGTGGAATGGAATGGAAAGGAATGGAATGGAATGGAATGCAATGGTATGGAATGGAATGGATTGTGGAATTCTTAGGAATGATATATGCAATGGAATTGAATGGAATGGAAAGTGGAATGGAATGGAATGGGATGGAATGTGAAATGGAAATTGGAATGGAATGTAATGTGTAATGGAATGTGTAATGTAATGGAATGTGTAGTGGAACGGAAGTGAATGGAGCGTGGATTAGAATGGAATGTGGAATGGAATGTAATGGAATGTGGAATGGAATGTGGAATGGAAAGGAATGGAATGAAGAATGAAACGTGGATTGGAATGGAATGGAATGTTGAACGGAACGTGGAGTGTAATGTTTAATGGAACGTGGAATGCAATGTGGAATGTAATGGAATGGATTGTGGAATATAATGGAATGGAAAATGGAAGGGAATGTGTAATGGGATGTGAAATGGAATATGGAATGGAATGGAATGGAATGTGGAATGGAAGTTAATGAAAGTGGAAAGGAATGTGTACTGGAATGCAATGTAATGTGGAATTCCATGGAATTGTATGTGAAATTGAATGGAATGGAATGTGGAAGGGAAAGGAATGGAATGAAATATTATGGAATGGAATATAGAATGTAGCATGGAATGGACTGGAATGCAGCATGGAATTGAACATGGATTGGAATGCAGAAAGGAACGTGGAAAAGAACGTGGAATGGAATATGCAATGGAATGTGGAATGGACTGTGTTTTGAATGGAAAGGAAAGTGTAAAGGAACGTGGAATGTAATGGAATGGAACTTGGAATGGAACGTGGATGGAATGTAGAGAAGAACGGAAAATGCAATTTGGAATGGAATGGAATGGAAAGTGGAATGCAAATGAATGGAATGCGGAATGGAATATGAAATGAAAT
This sequence comes from Pongo pygmaeus, assembly GCF_028885625.2. NCBI lineage: Eukaryota > Metazoa > Chordata > Mammalia > Primates > Hominidae > Pongo > Pongo pygmaeus. The sequence continues at coordinate 5,904,030 of NC_085931.1, forward strand.
GGAATGGAATGTGGAATAGAATGTGGAATGTAATGTGGAATGGAAAGTGGAATGGAAAGTGGAATGCAACGTGGAATGAAGCGTGGAATGGAACAGAATGGAAACTGGAATGGAGCATGGAATGGCATGGAATGTGGAATATAATGTTGAATGGAATGGAATGGAATGGAAGGTGGAATGGAATGTGGAATGGAATGGAATGGAATGGAATGGAATCTGGAATGGAAAGGAATGGAATGTGGAATGGAATGTGGAATGGAAAGGAATGGAAAGAGGAATGGAATGTGGAATGAAATGTGGAATGGAATGTGGAATGGAGTGGAAGGGAATGGAATGTGGAATGGAATGTGAAATGGAATGATGTATGCAATGTGGAATGAAATGTGGAGTGGAAAGTGGAATGGAGTGTGATGGAATGGAATGTGCAATGGAATGTGGAATGCAATGTGGAATGTAATGGAATGGAATGTGGAATGGAATGTGGAAAGGAATGTAGAATGGAATGGAAGGGAATGTGGAATGGAATTGAATGGAATGGGGAAGGAATGTGGATTAGAATGGAAAGGAATGTGGAATGGAATGTGGAATAGAATGTGGATTGGAATGTGGAATGGAATGGAATGAGGAATGGAATGGAATGGAAAGAGGAATGGAATGTGGAATGCAATGCGGAATGGATTGTGGAATGGAATGAGGAATGGAAAGTGAAATGTAAAGTGGAAAGGAATGGAATGCAATGTGAAATGGAATGGAATGGAAAGTGGAATGGTATGTGGAATGGAATGTGGCATTGAAAGTGGAATGGAATGAGGATTAGAATGGGCAAAGTATTGTGGAATGGAACGTGGAACAAAGTGGAATGGAAAGTGGAATGGAAAGTAGAATGGAATGGAAAGGAAGGTGGAATGGAAGGTGGAATGGAATGTGGAATGGAACGTGGAATGGAAAGTGGAATTGAATGTAATGGAATGTGGAACGGAATTGAAAGCAATGTGGAATGGAATTTGTAATGGAATGGAATGGAATCTGGAATCGAAAGCGGAATGGAGTGGGATGGAATGTGGAATCGAATGTGGAATGCAATGTGGAATAGAACGTGGAATGTAATGAAATAAAACGTGGAGTTCAAAGGCATGGAACGTGGAATGGAGTGTGGAATTCAATGTGGACTGGAACATGGAATGGAACGTGTAAAGGAATGGAGTGTAATGAGGAATGGAATGTGAAACGGAAAGAAATGGATTGCGGAATGGAAAGTGGAATGGAATATGTAGTGGAATGCAATGGTACGTGGAATTGAATGGAGTGGAAAGTGGAAAGGAATGTGGATTGGAATGGAATGCAATGTGGATTGGAATGTTAAATGTAATGGTATGGAATGCGGAATGGAACGTGGAATGGAATGTAATGGATTGCAGAATGGAATATGGAAAGAAATGTGCAATGGAATGTGGAATGTAACAGAATGCAATGTGGAATGGAATGTGAAATGCAACGTGGAATGGAATGAAATGGAATGTGGGATGGAATATTATGGAATGTGGAATGGAAAGGAATGTAATGTGGAATGGAAGGTGGAATGGAATGTGGAATGGAGTGGAATGGAATGGAAAGTGGAATGGAATGTGGAATGTAATGAGGAATAGAGTGGAATGGAATGGAAATTGGAATGGAATGTGGAATGGAATGAGGAATGGAATGTGAAATGGAATGTGGAATTGAATGTGGAATCGAATGAGGAATGTAATGTGGTTTGGAATGTGGAAAGCAATGTGGAATGAAACAAGGAATGGAATGGAATGTGCGATGGAACATGGAATGGAAAGGAATGAAATGTGGAATGGAACGTGAAATAGAACATGGAATGGAATGTGGAATAGAATGTGGATCGGAATGTGGAATGGAATGGAATGAAAAGCAATGTGCAAGGGAATGTGGAAAGGAATGTGCAATGGCATGGAATGGAATGTGGAATGGAATTGAATGGAATGTGGAATCGAATGTGGATTAGAATGTGGAATGGAATGGAATGGAATGGAATATGAAATAGAAAGTGGAGTGGAATACTATGCAATTAAGAATGGAATGTGGAATGAAATGTGGAATGTAATGTGGAATGGAGAGGAATGGAATGGCATGTGGAATGGATTGTGGAATGGTATGACAAATGAAACGTGGAATGGAATGTGGAATTTAATGTGGATTGGAATGTGGAATGGAATGTGGAATGGAATGTGGAAAGCAATGTGGAATGCAATGTGGAATGGAATTTAAAGGAATATGCTAAGGCACGTGGAATGAAAAGGAATGGAACGTGGAATGGAACGTGGAAAGCAATGGGGAATGGAAGGTGGAATGGAAAGGGCAATTGAATGTGGAATGGAAAGTGGAATTGAATGGAATGGAAAGTGGAATGGAATGTGGAATGGAAGGTGGAATTGAAAGCAGAATACTATGGAAAGGAACAAGAAATGGAATGTGGAATGGAAAGTGGAATGGAAAGTGGAAATTAATGGAATGGAATGTGGAATGGAATGTCTAATGGAAATGAATGGGACGTGGAATGGAAAGTAATGGGATGTGGAAAGGAATGGAATGGTATGGAATGTGGAATGGAATGGAATGGAGTGGAAAGGAATGTGGAAATAAAAGGAATTGGAAGTGGCATGGAATGGAATGGAAGGTGGGGTGGAATGGAATGGAATGGAATGTGGAATGGAAAGGAATGGAGTGTAATGAAAGGTGGTATGGAATGTGGAATGGAATGGAATGGAACGTGTAATGGAATGTAAAGTAATGTGGAATGTAATGTGAAATGATTGGAAAGGAATGTGGAATGTACAGTGGAATGGATCGTGGAATTCAATGGAATGGAACATGAAGTGGAACGTTCAATGGAACTTGGCATGTAACATAGAATGGAATGTGGAATGCAATGGAATGGAATGTGGAATGGAATGTGGAATAGAATGTGGAATGGAATGTGGAATGGAATGGAAATGAATGGAATGTGGAATGGAACGGAATTGAATGTTGATTGGAATGGAATGGAACATGGAATGGAATGTGGAATGGAATGGAAAGGAATGTGGAAAGGAATGGAATGGAATGCGGAATGGAAAGAATGGAACCTGGAATGGGACGTGGAATGGAACATGGAATGTGACGTGGAATGGAGTGTGGAATGGAAGGTGGAATGGAATGGAATGGAATGTGGAATGCAATGGAAAGAAATCTGGAAAGTAATGGAATGGAGTGGAATATGGAAAGGAATGGAATTGAATGGAATGCGGAATGCAATGAATGCAATGTGGAATGGAATGGAATGCAATGTGGAAATGAATGGAATGGAATGGATTGGAATGTGGAATGGAATGGAATCGAATGTGGAATGGAATGTGGAATGGAAAGTGGAATGGAATGGAATGGAACGTGAAATGGAATGTGGAATGGAATGTGGAATTTATTGTGTAATGGAATGGAATGCAATAAGGAACGGAATGTGGAATGGAACGGATTTGAATGAGGAATGGAATGTGGAATGGAATGGAAAAGAATGTGGAAAGGAAAGGAATGGAATGAGGAATGGAATGGAATGAAATATGGATTGGAATTTAATGGAATTTAATGTGGAAAGGAATGGAATGGAATGGATTGTAATATGGAAAGGAATGTGGAATGGAATGTGGAATGGAACGGAATGGAATGAGTATTGGAATGTGGAATGGAAAGTGGAATGGAATGTGGAATTGAATGGAATGGAATGTGGAATGGAACATGGAATGAAATAGAATGGAATGTGGAATGGAAAGTGGATTTCAATGTGTAATTGAATGTGGAATGGAATGTGGAAAGGCATTGAATGGAATGTTGAATGGAATGTGGAATGGAGTGTGGAATGAAATGGAATGGAATGTGGAATTGAATGGAATGTGGAATGGAATGTGAAATGGAGTGTGGAATGGAATGGAATGGAATGTGGAATTGAAAGTGTAATGGAATTGAATGGAATGTGGAATGGAAAATGGAAAGGAATGTGGTATGCATTGTAGGATGGAATGTGTAATGGAACTTATTGGAATGTGGTATGGAATGTGGAATGGAGTGTGGAATGGAATTTGGGATGGAATTCAACTGAATGTGGAATGGAACGTGGAATGGATTGGAATGGAACGTGGAATGATACGTGGAATGGAACTTGGAATGGAATGGAATGGAACATGGAATGGAATGAGGAATTTAACTTTGAATGGAATGGAATAGAATATAGAATGGAACGTGAAATGGAATGTAATGCAACGTGGAATGTAAAGTGGAATGCATCCTGGATTGGAACGTTCAATTGAACGTGGGATGGAATGTGGGATGGAATGTGGAATGTAAAGTGGAAAGGAACGGAATGGAATCTGGAATGGAATGTGGAATTCAGTGTGGAATGGAACGTAGAATGCAACGTGGAATGGAATGTGGAATTGAACGTGGGATGGAATGTGGAATGGAATGTGGAATGCAATGGAATCGAATGTGGAATGGAATGTGGAATTGAGTGTGGAATGGAACGTGGAATGTAATGGAATGGAAAGTGGAATGGAACATGGAATGGAATGGAATGGAAAGTGGAAAGGAATGCAATCAAATGAGCAATGAAATGTGGGTTGGAATGGAATTGAATGTGGAATGGAATGGAATGGAATGTGGAACAGAATTTAATGGAAAGAGGAATGGAACGTGGAATGGAATGGAATGGAAAGGAATGGAATGAGCAATGGAACGGAATGGAATGCAATGGAATGTGGTATGAAACGTGGAATGGAATGTGGAATGGAGCGTGAAATGGAAAGTAATTGAACGTGGAATTTAACAAAGAATGGAACGTGGAATGGAATGTGTAATGGAATGTGGAATGGAACCGAATGGAATGTGGATGGAATGTGGCATGGAATGTGCAATTGAATGTGGAATGGTGTGCAATGAAATGTGGTATGAAATATGTATTGGAATAGAATGGATTGTGGAATAGAATGAAATGGAATGTGGAATGGAATTTAATGGAAATTGGAATGGAAAGTGGAATGGAATTGAATGGAATGGAATGCAATGTGGAATGGAGTGGAATGGAATGCGGAATGGAAGGTGAAATAGAATGTGGAATGGAATGGAATGGAATGGAATGTGGAATGGAATGTGAATTGGAATGCAATGCAATGTGGAATGGAATGTGAAATCCAACACAGTGAAATGAGAATGGAATGTGGAATGCAATCTGGAGTGGAATGGAATGAAATGTGGATTGGAATGTGGATTGGAATGGAATGGAATATGGAACGGAATGGAATGGACCGCAGAATGGAATGTGGAACGGAATGTGGATTGGAATGGAATGGAATGGAATGGAATGTGGAAAGGCATGCAAATTGGAATGCAATGGAATGCGGAAGGGAATGTGGAATGAAATGAAATGGAATAAGAATGTAGTGTGCAATGGAATGTGGAATGGAATGTTGAATAGACAGCAGAATGTAATGCGGAATGGAAGGTGGAATGGAATGTGGAATGGAATGTGAATTGGAATGCAACAGAATGCGGAATGGAATGTAGAATGAAGTGCAATGGAATGAGAATGGAATGTGGAATGGAATGTGGAATGTAATGGAAGAGAATGCAGAAAGGAATGTGCAATGGAATGTGGAATGGCAGGAGGAATGCAACAGAATGGAATGTGGAGTGGAATGTGGAATGGAATGTGGAATGGAATGGAATGGAATGTGTCTTGGAACGTGGAAAGGAAGGTGGAATGGAACATGGAATGGGACACGGAATGGAACGTGAAATGGAATGTGCAATGGAATGTGCAAAGGAAAGTGGAATGAAATGGAATGGAATGTGGAATGAAATGGAATGGAATGTGGAATGGAACGTGGAATGGAAGGGAATGGAATGTGGAATGGAATGTGCAATGGAATGTGGAATGCAACGTGGAATATAATGGAATTGAAAGTGGAAAGTATCGTTTAATGGAATGGATTGGAGAGTGGAAGGCAACGTGGAATGGAACGATGAATGGAACCTGGAATGGAATGGGTAATGAAATGTGGAATGGAACGTGGATTGGAACATGGAATGGAATGGGCAATGGAATGTGGAATGTAATGCGGAATGTAATCGAATGGAAAGTGGAATGCGAAGTGGAATGGAATGTATTGGAATGTGGAATGGCACCCCGAATGGAATGTGGAATGGAACCTGGAATGGAACGTGGAATGGAATGGAATGGAATGCGGCATGGAAAGTGGAATGGAATGTAATGGTTTGTGGAAAGAAATCTGGAATGGAATGTGTAATGGAATGGAATGGAATGTGGAAATGAATGGAATGGAATGTGAAATGGGATGTGGACTGCAATGGAATGCAATGTGGAATGGAATGGAATGGAATGTAGAATGGAATGTGGAATGGAATGGAATGGAATGTGGAATGGAATAGAATGGAATGTAGAATGGTATATGGAATGGAATCTGGAATGGAACTGAATGGTATATGGAATGGAAAGTGGAATGGAATGGAAAGGAATGTCGAATGGAACATGGAATGGATAGGAATGGAATGTGGAATGGAAAGTGGAATGGAATGTGGAATGGAAAGTGGAATGTAATGCAATGGAATGTCGAATGGAACATGGAATGGAATGGAATGGAATGTGGAACGGAATGTGGAATGAAATATAGAACGTAAAGTGGAATGGAATGGAATGGAATGTGGATTGCTATGGAAAGGAAGGAAATGTGTAATTGAATGGAATGGAATGTGGAATGGAATGGAATCGAATGCGGAATGGAAACAAATGTAATGTGGAATGGATAGTGGAATGGAATGTGGAATGGAACGGAATGGGAGGTTGAATGGAATGGAATGGAATGTGGAATGGAATGGAATGGAATGCAATGTGGTAGCGAATATTGAATGGAATGTGGACTTGAATGGAATGGAATGTGGAATGGAATGGAATGCATTGTGGAATGGAATGGAATGGAAAGTGGAATGGAATGGATTGGAATCTGGAATGGAATGGAATGGAATGTGAAACGGAATGAAATGGAAATTAGAATAGAATTTGGAATGGAATGTGGAATGGAATGGAATGGAATTTGGAATAGAAGGACCGGAATGGAATTGAATGCGGAATGGAATGGAATGAAATGTGGAATGGAATGGAATGGAATGTGAAATAGAATGGAATGGAATGTAGAATGGAACGTGGAATGGAATATGGAACGGAATATGTAATGGAATGTGGAATCAAATGTGCAATGGAATGTGAAATGGAAACGATTGAAATGTGGAATGGAATATGGAATGAAATGTGACATGGTATGTGGAAGGGAATGGAAATGAATGTGAAAATGAACGGAATGGAATGTGGAAAGGAATGTGGAATGGAATGTTGAAAGAATTTTGGAATGCAACGTGGAATGGAAAGGAATGGAAAGTGGAATGGAATTTGGATTTGAATGGAAAGGAATGGAATGGAATGTGGAATGGAATGGAAGGTGGATTGGAATGGAATGTGGAATGGAATGGAATGGAATGTGGAATTGAATGTAATGGAATGTGGAATGGAAAATGTAATGGAATGGAAGGTGCAATGGAATGGATTGGAATGGAATGGATCTTGGAATGGAATGGAAAGGAATCCAAAGTGGAATGGAATAAAACGGAATGCAGACTGATAGGGAGCGGAATGTGGAAAGGAATGTAATGGAATGCAATTTGGAATGGAATGGAATGGAATTCAATGTGGAATGGAATGCAATGGAATGTGTAATGGAATGTAATGGAATGGAATATGGAATGGAATGGAATGGAATGCAATGTGGAATGGAATGGAATGGAATGTGGAATGGAAAGAACGGAATGTGTAATGGAATGGAATGGAATGTTTAATGGAATGTGGAATGGAACGGAATGGTGTATGGAATGGTATGGAATGTGCAAAGCAACGGAATAGAACGTGGAATGGAATGTGGAATGCAATGGTATGGATAGTGGAATGGAACGTGTAATGGGATGGAATGGAATGGAATGTGGAATGGACTGGAATGGAAGGCAGAATAGAATGGAAAGGAATGTGGAATGGAATAGAGTCTAACGTGGAACATAATGGAATGGAATGTGGAATATAATGTGGAATGGATTGGAATGGAATGGAATGTGGAAAGGAAAGGAATGGAATGTGGAACGGAATGGAATCGTATGTGGAATGGATTGGAATGGAATATGGAATGGAATGGAATGGAATGGAAGATGGAATGTGGAATGGAATGGAATGGAATGTGGAATGGAATGTGGAATGCAATGGAATTGAATAGAATGGAATGTGGAATGGAATGGAATGCAATATTGAACGGAATGGAATCGAATGCAATGTGGAATGGAATGGAACTGAATGTGGAGTGGAATGGAATGGAACTGAATGTGGAATGGAATGGAATAGAATGTGCAATGGAATCGAATGGAATGTGGAAGGCAATGGAATGGAATGTGGAATGTAATGGAATGGAATGTGGAATGGAATGGAAGAAAATGTGGAATGGAATGCAATGGAATGTGCAATGGAATTTTTAATGGAATGGAATTTTTAATGGAATGGAATGGAATGGAATGTGGAATGGAATGGAATGGAATGTGGAATGGAATGTGAAATGGAATGGAAAGGAATGTGGAATGAAATGTGGAATACAACGTATCGAGTAGTGGAATGTAACGGAAAGTGGTATGGAATAGAATGGAATTTGGAATGGAATATGCAATGGAACGGAATGGAATGTGGAATGGATTGTGGAATGGAATTGAGAGGAAAGTGGAATGGGATGGAATGGAATATGGAATGGAACACAATGGAAAGTGGAACGGAATGGAATTGAATGTGGAATAGAATGGAATGGAATGTGGAATTCAATGGAAAGTATCGTGGAATGGAAAGTGCAATGGAACGTGTAATGGAATGGAAATTAACGTGGAATGGACCATGAAATTGAATGGGTAATGGAAAGAAATGGAGTGAAATGGAATGGAATGGAATGGAAGGTGGAAGGGAATGAAATGCAATATGCAATTGAGTATAACGGAAAGTGGAATGGAATGGAATGGAATGTGAAAAGAATGCAATGGAACGTGCAATGGAATGTGGAAAGGAGTATAAAATGTAATGTAATGGAATGAGGAATGGCTAGGAATGGAATGTGTAATGTAATGGAATGGAATGTGGATTGTAATGCAAAGTAATGGAATGAATGCGAAATGGAATGTGAAATGGAATTTGGAATGGAATGTGAAATGGAAAGCGGAATGCAATGTGAAATGGAATGAAACGCAACGTGGAAATTGAATGGATTGGAAAGTGGAATGGAATGGACTGCAACGTGTAATGGAACGTAGAATGGAATTTCGAATGGAATGTGGAATGGTATGTGGAATGGAATGGAATGGAATGTGGTATGGAATGTGGAATGGAATGGAAAGGAAACTGGAATGGATTGTGGAATGTAATGGAATGGAATGTGAAATGGAATGTGGAAAGGAATGTGAAATGGAATATGGAACGGAATGTGGAATTGAATGAAATGGAGTGTGTAATGGAAAGGAATGGAATGGAATTTAACAGGGAATCGACGTGGAATGGAAACTGGAGTGGAATGGAATGAATGTGAAATGGAATGTAGAAAGTTATGTGAAAAGGAATCTGGAATGGAATGTGGAATGGAATGAAATGGAAAGTTGAATGCAATGGAAAGGAATGGAATTTAATGTGTAAAGGAACGTGGAATGGAATGTGGAATGTAATGGAATGGAATGTGGAATGGAATGTGGAATGGAATGGAATGTGGAATGCAATGTGGAATGCAATGGAATGGAATGTGGAACGTAGTGAGGAATGGAATGTGGAATGGAAAGTGGAATGGAATCTGGAATGGAATGGAATAGAAAGGGGAAAGGAATGGAACGGAATGTGTAATGGAATGGAATGGAATGTGGAATGGAATGGAATGGAATATGTAATGGAACGGATGGGAAAGTGAAATGAAATGGAATGGTATATGGAATGGAATGTGGGATGGATTGGAAAGGAAAGTGGAATCGAATTTGGAATGGAATGGAATGCAGTGGAATGGAACGTGGAATGGAATGGAATGGAATGTGGAATGGAACGGAATGCAATGCAAAGTGGAATGGAAAGGAATGGACTGCAGAATCGAATGGAATGGAATACGGAATGGAATGGAATGTGGAATGGAAAGGAATGGAAGGTGGAATGAAATTGAATGGAATGTGGAATGGAAAGTGGAAAGGATTGGAATTGAAAGTGGAATGGAATGTGGAGTGGAATGGAATGGAATGTGGAATGGAATGTGGAATGGAATGCAATGGAACATGGAAAAGAATGTAAACGAATGTGGAATGGAATGCGGAATTGAATGGGTTGGAATGAGGAATGGAAGATGGAATGGAATGGAATGGAATGTGGAAGGGAATGTGGAATTCAATGTGGAATAGAATGTGGAATGGAATGAAAATGAATGTGGAATGGAATGTGGATTGGAACTTCAAATGGAGTGGAATGGAACGTGTATTGCATTGTGGAATGGAATGGAATGGAATGCGGAAGGGAATGTGGAATGGTCTGTGAAACGGAATGGAATGGAATTTGCACTGGAAAGTGGCATGGAATGGAATGGAATGTCGAGGGGAATGTGTAACGGAAAGTTGAGTGGAATGGAAGGAAACGTGGAATGCAATGTGGAATGGAATGGAATGGAATGTGGTATGAAAGGTGGAATGCAATGGAATGGAATGTGGAAAGGAAAGTGGAATGGAATGGAATGGAATGTTGAATGCAACGTGGAATGGAATGGAATGGAATGGGAAAGCATTGTAGAATGGAATGGAATGTAATGTGGAATCGAATTTGGAATGCAATGGAATGGAATGTGGAATGAAAGGTGGAATGCAGTGTAATGCAATGTGGAATTGAATGGAAAGGAAAGTGAAATAGAACGTAGAATGTAACGGAATGCAACGTGGAAAGAAACGTGGAATTGAACGTGGAATGGAATGGGCAATGGAATGTGGAATAGAACGTAGAATGGAATGGAATATGAAGTGGAATGGAATGTGGAATGGAATGTAAAGTAATGGAACGGAACGTGGAAGGTCATGTGGAATGGAATGTTGAATGGAGTGTGGAATGGAACACAATGCAATATGGAATGGAACGTGGAATTGAATATGCAAAGGAATGTAGAATGGAATGGATTGAATGGTGGAATGGAACGTGCAATTGCAGGGAATGGAACATGGAATGGAACGTGGAATAGAACACGGAATGGAACGAGAAATGTAATGAGGAATGGAATGTGGAATGGAACGGAATGGAATGTGGAATGGAATGTGCAAGGGAATGTGGAATGGAATGTGGAATGTAATGGAATAGAACGTGGAATGGAACGTGGAATGCAATGGAATGTTTCGTGGAAGGGAACGTGGAATGGAAAGTGAAATGGACACTGGAATGGAACGTGGAATGGAATGGACAATGGAATGTGGAATGTAATGTGGAATGTAATGGAATGGAAAGTGGAATGGAATGCATTGGAACGTGGAATGGAACCTGGAATGGAATGTGGAATGGAACTTGGAATGAAACGTTTAATAGAACGGAATGGAATATGGAATGAAATGTGGAATGGAATGGAATGGCATATGGAATGAAATCTGGATTGGAATGTGTAAGGGAAAGGAATGGAATGTGGAATGGGGTGTAGACTGGAATGGAATGCAATGTGGAATGGGATGTGGAATGGAATGGAATAGAATGTGGAATGGAATGTGGAATGGAATGGAATGGAATGTAGAATGGAAAGCAATGGAATGTAGAATGGAATGTGGAATGAAATGTGGAATGGAATGTGGAATGGGAATTAATGGAATGTGTAATATAATGTGGAATTGAAAGTGGAATGGAAAGGAATGGAATGACGAATGGAATGTGGAATGCAACGGAATGGAATGTGGAATGGGAATTAATGGAATGTGTAATATAATGTGGAATTGAAAGTGGAATGGAAAGGAATGGAATGTCGAATGGAAAGTGGAATGCAATGGAATGGAATGTGGAATGGAATATGGAATGGAAAGTGGAATGCAATGGAATGGAATGTCGAATGGATCGTGGAATGGAATGGAATGGAACGTGGAATGAAACTTGCAAAGTGTAATGGAAAGGAATGGAATGTCGAATGGAACGTGGAATGCAATGGAATGGAATGTGGAATGGAATATGGAATGGAAAGTGGAATGTAATGGAATGGAATGTCGAATGGATCATGGAATGGAATGGAATGGAACATGGAATGAAACTTGCAATGGAACATTGAATGGAACGTGGAATGGAATATGGAATGGAGCATGGAATGGAATATGGAATGGAAAGTTTAATGGAACGTGAAAGTGAATGGATTGGAATGTGGAATGGAACGTTTAATGGAATGGAATGGAACGTGGAACGGGAGGTGGAATGGATTGTGGAATGGAACGTGGAATGGAAAGGAATGGATCGTGGAGTGGAACGTGGAATGGAACGTGGAATGAAACATGGAATGGAATGTGGAAAGTAATGTGGAAAGGAAAGGAATGGAATGTCGAATAGAAGGTGGATTGGCATGGAATGGAATCAGGAATGGAATGGAATTGAATGGAATGGTATGGAATGTGGAATGGCATGGAATGGAATATGGAATGGAAAGTGGAATGGAACGTGGAATGCAATGTGGAATGGAATGTTATAGAATGTGGAATGGAATAGAATTGAATGGAACTGAATATGGAATAGAATGGAATGGAATGTGTAATGGAATGGAATGGAATGGAATGCAGAATGGAATGAAATGGAATCTGTATTGGAATGTTATGAAATGGAATCTGTATTGGAATATAATGAAATGGAATGGAATGTGGAATGGTAAGAAATGGAATGGAATGGAATGTGGAATATAATGGAATGGAATGTGGAATGGAATGGAATGAAATGTGGAATGGAATGGAATGAAATATGAAAAGACATGTAGAATGGAATGAAACGTTATGGAATGGAACGTGAAATGGAATGGAACATTGAATGGAGTGGAATGGTACGTGGAAAGCATGAGGAATGCAATGGAATGGAATGTTGAAAGGAAAGGAATGGAATGTGGACTGTAAAGTGGATTGGATTAGAATGGAATGTGAAATAGAATAGAATGGAAAGCGGAATGGAATGGAAAGAACTGGAGTGGAATGTGGAATGAAATGGAATGTAATGGAATGTGAAATGGAAATAGAATGGAATGTTTAATAGAATGGAATGGAATGTGGAATGGAATTGAATGAAATGTGGAATGCAATGGAATGGAACGTGGAAAGGAATGGAATGGAATGGCATGTGGAATTCAATGGAATGGAATGGAATGTGGAATGGAATGGAATGGAATGTGGAAAGGAATGGAATGGAATGGCATGTGGAATTCAATGGAATGGAATGGAATGTGGAATGGAATGGAATGGAAAGTGGAATGGAATACAATGGAATGTGGAATGGAACGTGGAATGGAAAGGAATGGAATGGAATCTGGAATGGAATGCAATGAAATAGAATGTGGAATAGAATGGAAGGTAATTGAATATGGAAGGGAATGGAATGGAATGGAATGTGGAATGGCATGGAATGGAATGTGGAATGCGACTTGGAATGGAATGGAAAGGAACGTGGAATGTAAAGAAATGGAATGTGAAATGGAATGGAATGGAACATGGAATGGAACGGAATGGAACGTGAAATGGAATGGAATGGAATGTGAAATGCAATGGAATAGAACTTGGTATGGAATGGAAGGGAATGTGGAATGGAATGGAATATGCAATAGAATAGAATGGAATTTGGAACGGAATGGAAAGGAATGTGGAATGGAATGAAATAGACTGTTGAATGGAATTGAATGGAACGTGGAAAGGAACGTGGAATTTAATGTGGAATGGAACGTGAAATGCAATGGAATAGAACTTGGTATGGAATGGAATGGAATGTGGAATGGAATGGAATATGCAATAGAATAGAATGGAATTTGGAACGGAATGGAAAGGAATGTGGAATGGAATGAAATAGACTGTTGAATGGAATTGAATGGAACGTGGAAAGGAACGTGGAATTTAATGTGGAATGGAACGTGAAATGGAAAGTGCAATGGAATGCGGAAAGAAATGGAATGGAATGTGGAATGTAAGTTTAAAGGAATTAAGTGGAATGGAATAAAATGTGGAATTGAATGTCGAATGGAATGGAATGGAATGGAATGGAACCGAATGGAATTTGAAATGGAATGGAACGGAATGTGGATTGGAATGGAATGGAATTTGGAATGGAATGTAATGTAATGTGGAATGGAATGGAACGCAATTTGGAATGAATAGTATGAAATATGAAAAGGAATGTGGAATGGAATGGAATGGATTGGAATGTCGAGTGGAATGGAATGGAACGTGGAACGGAATGTGGAATTTAACGTGGAATGGAACGTGAAAAGGAAAGTGCAATTGAATGCGGAATGGAATGGAGTGGTATGTGGAAAGTAATGTGGAATGGAATGGAATGGAATAGAATGTGGAATGGAATGTGGAATGCAATGGAATGGAATGGAATGCAATGGAATATGAAATGGAATGCAATGGAATGTGGAATGGAATGTGGAATGGAATATGAAATGGAATGGAATGGAACGTGCAATGGAACGTGGAATGGAATGTGCAATGGAAGGTGTAATGGAACGTGGAAAGGAATGCAATGCAATGTGGAAAGGAATGGAATTTAAAGTGGAAAGGAAAGGAATCGATAGTGCAGTGGAATTGAGTGGAATGTGGAAAGGTAGGTGGAATGCAATGGAATCAAATTTGGAAAGAAATGTGGAATGGAATGGAATTTAATTTGGCATGGAATATGGAATGGAATGGTATGGAATGTGGAATGGAATGTGGAATGGAGTGGAATGAAATTAGAAATGGAATGTGGAATGGAATGTGAAATGGAGTGGAATGAAATGTGGAATGGAATGGAATGGAATGTGGAATGGAATGGAATGGAAAGGAATGTGGAATGGAATGTGGAATGGAACGGAATGCAATTGAATTTGGAATTGAATGGAATGGACTGGAATGTGGAATGGAATGGAATGTGGAATGGAATGGAATGAATTGTGGAAAGGAAAGGAATGGAATGTGGAATGGAATGGAATGGAATGTGGAATGGAAATTGGAATGGAATGGAATGGAAAGGGGAACAGAACGTGGAATGGAAAGTGCAATGGTACGTGAAGTGGAGCGTAGAAGGGAAAGTGGAATGGAAGGGAATGGAATGTGGAATGGAAAGGAAAGAAATGTGTAATGGAATGTGTAATTGAATGGAATGTAATGTGGAACGGATTGTGGAATGTAATGGATTGGAACGTGGAATGGAATGTCGAATGGAAAGTGGAATGGAACGTGGAGTGGAATGGAGAGTGGAATGGAAGGTGGAACGGAATGGAATGGACTGTGGAATGGAAGTTGGAATGGAATGGAATGGAACGTAAAATGTAACATGGAATGTAACGTGGAATAGAACATGGAGTGGAATGTGGAACGGAACATGTAAGGGAAAGTGGAATGGAATGAGGAAAGGAAAGTGGAATGGAAGGGAATGGAATGTGTAATGGAATGGAATGGAATGTGGAATGAAATGTGGAATTGAATGGAATGTGGTATGGAAGGGAATGGAATGTGGAATGGAATGGAATGGAATGTGGAATGGAATGTGGAATGCAATGAGGAATGGAAAGTGAAATGGAAAGTTGAATGGAATGTGGAAAGGAACGTGGAAAGGAATATGGAATGGAATGGAATGGAATGCGTAATGGGAAGGATTGAAATGAAGTGGAATGGAATGGAATGGAATGAAATGTGAATTGGAATGGAAGGGAATGTGGATTAGAATGGAAAGGAATGTGGAATGGAATTGGGAATGGAACTGAATGTGCAATGGAGTGGAATGTGGAATGGAATGGAATGGAATGTGGAAACGAATGCAATGCAATGTGGAATGGAATGGAATGTAATGGAATGTGGAATGAAATGTAACGTGGAATGGAAGGGCATGGAAGGAGGAATTGAATGGAGTGGAGTTTGGGATGGAATGTGGAAAGGAAGGGAATGGAATGTTGAATGGAATGGAATGTGGAATGGAATGTGGAATGGAATGAGGAATGGAAAGTGGAACGGAAAGTTGAGGGGAACGTGGAACGGAACATTGAGTGGAATGTGGAACGGAAAGAGAAATGGAAGGTGGAATGGATCGTGGAATGGAATGTGGAACGGAATGAAATGGAATGTGGAATGGAAGGAAATGGAATGGAATTGAATGGTATGTGAAATGGAAACGAATAGAATGTGGATTAGAATGGAATGGAATGTGGAATGGTGTGCAAGGAAATGCGAAATGGAATGTGGAACGGAATGTGGAATGGAATGTAATGTAATGGAACAGAATGTGTAATGGAATGTAAAGGAACGGAATGGAATGTGGAATGGAATGGAATGGAAGGTGGAATGGAATGCAATCGAATGGAATGTGGAGTGGAATTGAATGGAATGGGGAATGGAATTGAATGTGGAATGCAATGTAATGTGGAATGGAATGGAATAGAATCTGGATAGCAATGGAATGGAATGTGGAATGAAAAGGAATGTAATGGAATGTGAAACGGAATTGAACGGAATGTGGAATGCAACGCAATGGAACTTGGAATGGAATGTGGAATGGAATCGAAAGGAAAGAGGAAAGGAACGTGGAATAGAAAGTGAAATGGAACGTGGAATGGAATTTAGAATGGAATATATAACGGAAGGGAATGGAAAGTGGAATGGAATGGAAGGAAATGTGGAACGGAAAGAAACGGAACAGAATATAATGTGGAATGGAATGGAATCAAATGGAATGGAATGGAATGGAATGTGGAATGGAATGTGGAATGGAAAGTGAAATGGAATGCAATGGAATGTGGAATGGAATAGAATGGAATTTAATGGAATGCAGTGGAATGGAAGGTGAAATGGAATGGCAAGGAATGTGGATTAGAATGGAAAGGAGTGTGAATTAGAATGGAAAGGAATGTGGAATGGAATGGAATGGAAAGTGGAATGGAATGTAGAAAGGAATGTGGAATGGAATGGAATGTGGAATGTATAGGAATGGAATGTGGAATGGAAAGGAATCTAATTGAATGTGGAATAGAATGGAATGGAATGGGGAATGGAATTGAATGTGGAATGTAATGTAATGTGGAATGGAAAGGAATTGAATGGGGAATGGAATTGAATGTGGAATGGAATGAAATGTGGAATGGAATGGAATGGAATGTGGAAAGGAACGCAATGGAATGTGGAATGGAATGGAATGGAACGGAATGTGCAATGGAATGGAATCTGGAATGGAAGGGAATTTAATGTGGAAAGGAATGGATGGAGTGTGGAATGGAATGGAATTGAATGTGGAATGGAATGTGTAATGCATGGAATGGAATATGTAATAGAAGGGAATGGAATGTGGAAAGGAATGAGGGATGGAAAATGGAATGGAACGTTGAATGCAACGTGGAACGGAACGTGGAATGGAACGTGGAACGGAACGTAGAATGGAACGTGAAATGATATGAAATGGAATGTGGAATGGATGGGAAGGCAATGGAATGGAATGGTATGTTAAATGGAATGGAAAGCCATGTGGATTAGAATGTAATGGAATGTGGAATGGAATGCAAGGAAATGTGGAATGGAATGTGGAACGGAATGTGGAATGGAAGGGAATGCAATGCAATGCAATTTGGAATGCAATGGAATGGAATGTGGAATGGAATGGAATCGAATGGGATGTGGAATGGAATGGAATGGAATGGGGAATATAATTGAATGTGTAATGGAATGGAATATGGAATTTAATGGATTGGAATCTGGAAAGCAATGGAATGGAATGTGGAAAGGAATGGAATGGAGGGGAATGTCAAATGGCATTGAAAGGATTCTGTAATGCAACATTTAATGGAGAGTGGGACGGAACGTGGAACGCAATGTGGAACGGAATGTGGAATGAAAGGGAATGGAAAGTGGAATGGAATGGAAGGTAATGTGGAATGGAACTGAATGGAATGGAATGGAATGTGGAATGGAATGGAATGCAATGTAGTGGAATATAATGGAAAGTGGAATGGAATGTGGAATGGAACGTGGAATGGAAGGGAAGTGAATGTGGAATGGAATGGAATGGAAAGGTATGGAATGCGAAACGGAATGTGGAATTAAAAGGAATGAGGAATGGAATAGAAGGGACTGAGAAATGGAATGTGGAATGGAATGTGGAATGGAATGGAATGTGGAATGTAATTGAACGGAATGTGGAATGGAATGTGGAATGGAATGTGGAATGGAATGGCTTGGAAAGGAATGGAATGTGGAATAGAATGTGTAATGGAAGGTGAAATGGAACTGAATGGAAAAGAATGGAATGGAGTGGAATGTGGAATGCAATGTGGAATGGAACGTGCAATGGAATGGAATTGAATGTGGAAGGGAATGTAGAATGGATGGGAATGGAATGTGGAAAGGAATAGAATGGAAAGTGGAATGGAACGTGGAATGGAAAGGAATGGAACGTGGAATGGAATGGCCTGGAATGGAATGTGGAATGCAATGGAATGGAATGGAATGGAATGTGGAAGGGAAGGTTGAATGGAATGGAATGGAATGTGGAATGGAAAGTTGAATGGAATGGAATGGAATGTGGAATGGAAAGTTGAATGGAATGGAATGGAATGTGGAATGGAATGAGGAAGGGAATGGAATGGAATGTGGAATGGAATGTTGAACGGAATGGAATGGAATGGAAAGTGAAATGCCATGGAATGGAATGGAATGGAATGGAAAGTGGAACGGAATGGAATGGAATGGGGAATGGAATGTGGAATGGAACGTGAAATGGAATGGAATGTGCAATGCAAAGTGGAATGGAAAGTGGAATGGAATAGAATCGAATGTGGAATGCAATGTGGAATGGATGGGAATGACATACGGAATCGAATTGAATAGAATGTGGAATGCAATGCAATGGAATGGAATGGAATGTGGAATGGAATGGAATGCAATGTGGAATGGAATGGAATGGAATGCGGAATGGAATGGAATTAAATGTGGAATGGAACGTGGAGAGGAATGGAATGGAAAGTGGAATGGAATGAAATGGAATCTGAAATAGAATGTGGAATGGAATGGAATGTGTAATGGATTGGAATTGCATGTGGAAAGCAATGGAACGGAATGCAATGTGGAATGCAATGGAATGGAATAGAATGGAATGTGGAATGGAATGGAATGTGGAATGGAATATGGAATGGAATGTGGAACGGAATGTGGAAAGGAAAGTGGAATGGAATGTGGAATGGAATGGAATGGAATGGAATGTGGAATGGAATCTGGAATGGAAAGTATAATGGAATGGAATGGAATGGAATGGAATGTGGAATGGAATGGATTGGGGAAGGGAATATGGAATGGAACGTGGAATGGAAAGGAATGGAACTTGGAAAGGATTGGAATGGACAGTGGAATGGAATGGAACGTCGGATGGAGTGGAATGGAACGTGGAATGGAATGTGGAATGGAATGGAACGGAACCTAATGCAAAATGGAATGGAATGGAACGTGGAAGGGAATGTGGAATGGAACGGAATGGAATGTGGAATGGAATGTGGAATGTGACGAAACGGAATGTGGAATGTAATGTGGAATGGAATGTAATGTGGAATGGAATGTGGAATTTAATGGAATGGAATGTGGAAACCAATGGAATGGATTGTGGAATGGAACGTGGAATGGAATGGAATGGAATGGAATGTGGAATGGAAAGTGGAATGGAACGTGGAATGTAATGGAATGTGGAATTGAATGTGGAATGGAATGTAATGGAATGTGTAGTGCACTGGAATGGAAAGTGAAATTGAATGTGGAATGGAACGTGGAAAGGAATGGAATGGAATGGAATGGAATGGAATGTGGAATGGAATGTGGAATGGAATGTAATGGAATGGATTGCAATGTGGAATGGAATGTGGAATGGAAAGTGGAAGAGATTGGTATGGAATGGATTGTAACGGAATGTGGAATGGAATTTGGAATGGAAAGTGGAATGGAATATGGAACACAATGGAATGGAATGTGCTATGGAATGGAAAGGAATGTAGAATGAAATCGAATGGAATTGAATGTGTTACGCAATGGAATAGAATGGAATTGAATGTGTTACGGAATGGAATAGAATGGAATGGAATGGAATGTGCAATGGAATGTGGAATGGAATGTGAAATGGAATGTGGAATGGAAAGTGGAATGTAATGAAATGGAACGTGGAATTAATAGAATGGATCGTGGAATGGAACGTGGAATGGAACGTGGAATGGAAAGTGGAATGGAATTCGGAAAGGAATGGAATGGAATGAGGAATAGAACGTGGAATGGAAAGGAATGTAATGGAATGGAATGGAATGGAATGTGGAATGGAATGGAATCGAATGGAATGTGCAATGGAAAGGAATGGAATGGAAAGTGAAACGGAATGTGGAATGGAATGTGAAATGGAATGTGGAATGGAATGTAGAATTGAAAGTAGAATGAAATGAAATGGAACGTGGAATGGAATGGAATGGATCATGGAATGGAATGAAATGAAACATGGAATGGAATGGAATGTATTGTGGAATGGAATGGAATGGAACGTGAAAAGGAATGTCGAATGGAACGGAATGGAATGCCGAATGGAAAGTGCAATGGAATATAGAATGGAATGGAATAGAATATGTAATGAAATGTAGAGTGGAATGGAATGGAATATGTAATGTAATGCAGAGTGGAATGGAATGGAATGCAATGGAATTTGGAAAGGAATGTGGAATGGAATGGAATGTTGACTGGAATGTGGAATGGAACGTGGAATGAAATGGTATGGAATTTGCAATGGAATGTGGAATGGAATGTGGAATGGAATATTGAATGGAATGTGGAATGGAATGTGCAGTGGAATGGTTTGGAATGTGGAATGTAATGGAATGGAATGTGGCATGCTATCGAATGGAATGAAACCTGGAATGGAAAGTGGAATGTAATGGAATTGAATGTGGAATATAATGGAATAGAATGTGGAATGGAATGGAATGGAATGCAGAACGGAATGAAATGGAATGTGAAATGGAATCTGAAACGGAATGGAACGTGGAATGGAAAGGAATGGAATGTGGAATGGAATGCAATGGAATGTGGAATGGATTGGAATGGAATGGAGAGTGAAATGGACTGTAGAATGGAATGTGAAATGAAATGAGGAATGGAATGTGGAATGGAAAGTGGAACGGAATGAAATGGAACTTGGAATGGAATAGAATGGATCGTGGAATGGAACGTAGAATGCAACGTGGAATGGAATGGAACGGAACGTGGAATGGAATGTGGAATACAATGTTTAACGGAATGGAATGCAACGTGGAATGGAATGTGGAATGGAACGTGGAATGGAATGGAATGGAATGTGCAATGGAATGTTGAGAGGAATGTCGAATGGAATGTGGAAAGGAATGGAATGGAACATGGAATTGATTGTGCAGTGGAATGGAATGGAATGGAATGTGGAATGGAAAGGAATGTAATGTGGAATGTAATGTGGAATGGAAAGTGGAATTTAAAGTGGAATGGAATGGAATGGAATGTGGAATGGAACGTGGAATGGAATGGAATGGAATGTGGATTGGAACGTGGAATGGAACATGGAAGTTAAGGTGGAATGTAATGAAAAGTGGAATGGAATGTATACGAATGTGTAATGGAATGTGAAATGGAATGTGGAATGGAAAGTTAAATGGAATTTGAAAAGAAATGTGGAATGCAATGGAAAGGAATGTTGAATGGAATGTGGAAACGATTTTCCAATGGAATGTGGAATGGAATGTGGAAGGGAACATGGAATGGAAAGGAACGGAATATGGAAAGGAATGGGGAATAGAATGTGGAATGGAATGTGGAATGGAATGGAATGGAATGTGGAATGGAATGTGTAATAGAATGTGGTATGGAATGTGGAATGAAATTGAATGGAATGTGGAATGGAATGGATTGGATTGTGGAAAGGAATGTGGAATGGAATGCAATGGAATGTGGAATGGAACGGAATGGAATGTGGAATGGAATGTGGAATGGAATGGAATGGAATGTGGAATGGAATGAGGAATGGAGTGTGGAATTGAATGCAGAATGTAAAGGAATGGAATGTGGAATGGAATGTGGAATGGAGTGTGGAATGGAATGTGGAATTGAACGAAATGGTATGTGGAATGGAACGTGGAATGGAATGTGGAATGGAATGGAATGCATTGTGGAATGGAAAGGAATGGAATTTTATGTAATATAGAATGGAATGGAATGGAATGTGGAATCGAACGTGGAAAGGAACGTGTAATGGAACATGCAATGGAACGTGGAATGGAAGATGGAATTGAATGGAACGGAACGTGGAATGGAATCTGGAATGTAATGGAATGGAACTTGTAGTGGAATGTGGGATGGAATGCAATGGAATGTTGAAAGGAAGGTGGAATGGATTGTGTAAGAGAATGCGGAAAGGTTTGTAGAGTGGAATGTGGAATGTAATTGAATGGAAAGCGGAATGGAATGGAATGGAATGTGGAAGAGAACGGAATGGAATGGAAAGTGGTACAGAAAGCAATGAAATGTGGAATGCAATGTAAATGAATGGATTGTGAAACTGAATGAAATGGAATGTGGAATGGAATGGAATGGAATGTAGAATGGAATGGAATGGAAGGTAGAATGGAATGGAATGCAGTGTGGAATGGAATGTGGAATGGAATATGGAGTGGAAAGGAATGGAATGTGGAATGGAATGTGGAATGGAATGGAATGAAAGGTAGAATGGAACGTGGAAAGGCATAGAATGGAATTTGGAATGGAATGGAATAGAATGGAATGTGGAATTGAAGGAGGAATGGAATGGAATGGAATGTGGAATAGAATGGAATGTGGAATGGAATAGAATGGAATGCGAAATGGAATGGAATGGAATGTGGAATTGAATGGAATGGAATGGAAGGGAATGTGGAATGGAATTGAATGGAATGGAATGGAATGGAATGTGGAATGGAATGGAATGTGGAATGGAATGTGGAATGGAATGTTGAATGGAATGTGGAATAGAATGTTTAATGGAATGGAATGCAATGGTGAAAGGAATGTGCAATGGAATGCAGAATGGAATGTGGAATGGAATGAAATGGAATGTGGAAAGGAGTGGAACGGAATGTTGAATGGAATGGAATGGAATGTGGAATGGAATGTAGAGTGGAATGAAATGGAATGTGGAATGGAATGGAATTTCGAATGGAATGCAATGGAATTTGGAAAGGAATGTGAAATGGAAAGGAATGTTGACTGGAATGTGGAATGGAATGTAAAATGGAATGGAATGGAATGTGGAATGGAATGTGGAATGGAGGGTGGAATGGAATGTAGAATGGAATGTGGAATGGAATGCGCAATAGAATTGTATAGAATGTGGAATGTAATGGAATGGAATGTGGCATAGAATTGAATGGAATGAAACCTTGAATGGAATGAAATCTGGTATGGAATGTGGCATAGAATGGAATGCAATGAAACCAGGAATGGAATGTGAAATGTAATGGAATGGAAGGTGGAATGGGATGGAATGGAATGCGGAACGTAATGGAATGGAATGTGCAACGGAATGGAACGTGGATTTGAATGGAATGGAATGTGGATTGGAATGCAATGGAATGTGTAATGGAATCGAATGGAATGGAAAGGAGAGTGAAATGGACTGCTGAATGGAATGTGAAATGGAATGTGGAATGGAAAGTGGAATATAATGAAATGGTACGTGGAATGAATAGAATGGATTGTGGAATGGAATGTGGAATGGAACGTGGAATGGAATGTGGAATGGAATGCGGAAAGGAATGGAATGGAATGTGGAATGGAACGTGGAGTGGAAAGGAATGGAATGGAATGGAATGGAATGTGGAATGGAATGGAATGGAATGGAATCGAATGGCTTGTGCAATGGAATGCAATGGAATGGAATGGAATGGAAAGTGAAATGGAAGGAGGAATGGACAGTGGAATTTAAAGTACAATGAAATGAAATGGAATGTGGAATGGAGTGGAATGGATCGTGGAATGGAATGAAATGAAACGTGGAATGGAATGGAATGTATTGTGGAATGGAATGGAATGGAACGTGGAATGGAATGTCGAATGGAACGGAATGGAATGCCAAATGGAATGTGCAACGGAATATAGAATGGAATAGAATGGAATGTATAGTGGAATGTAGAGTGGAATGGAATGGAATATGGAATGGAATGGAATGGAATGTGGAATGGAATGCAATGGAATTTGGAAAGGAATGTGGAATGGAATGGAAAGTTGACTGGAATGTGGAATGGAATGTGGAATGAAAAGGTATGGAATGTGCAATGGAAAGTGGAATGGAATGTGGAATGGAATATTGAATGGAATGTGGAATGGAATGCGCAATGGAATGGTTTGGAATGTGGAATGGAATGCAATGGAATGTGGCATACAATGGAATGGAATGAAACCTGGAATGGAAAGTGGAATGTAACGGAATGGCATGTGGAATATAATGGAATGGAATGTGGAATGGAATGGAATGGAATGGAATGAGGAACGGAATGGAATGGAATGTGAAAAGGAATGGAACGTGGAATGGAAGGCAATGGAACGTGGAATGGAATGCAATGGAATGTGTAATGGAATGCAAGGGAATGGAATGGAGAGTGAAATGGACTGTGGAATGGAATATGAAATGAAATGAGGAATGGAATGTGGAATGGAAAGTGGAACTGAATGAAATGGACCGTGGAATGGAATACAATGGATCGTGGAATGGAACGTGGAATGCAACGTGGAATGGAATGGAACGGAATGTGGAATGGAATGTGGAATACAATGTGGAGAGGAATAGAATGGAACGTGGAATGGAATGTGGAATGGAACATGGAATGGAATGGAATGGAATGTGCAATGGAATGTTGAGAGGAATGTCGAATGGAATGCGGAAAGGAATGGAATGGAGTGTGGAATTGAATGTGGAGTGGAATGGAATGGAATGGAATGTGGAATGGAAAGGAATGTAATGTGGAATGTAATGTTTAATGGAAAGTGGAATTTAAAGTGGAATGGAATGGAATGGAATGTGGAATGGAACGTGGAATGGAATGGAATGGAAAGTGGACTGGAACGTGGAATGGAACATGGAAGGGAATGTGGAATGTAATGAAAAGTAGAATGGAATGTATACGAATGTGTAATGGAATGAGAAATGGAATGTGGAATGGAAAGTTAGATGGAATTTGAAAAGAAATGTGGAATGGAATGGAAAGGAATGTTGAATGGAATGTGGAAAAGATTTTCGAATGGAATGTGGAATGGAATGTGTAAGCGAACATGGAATGGAATGGACTGGAATGTGGAATGGAATGGGGAATAGAATGTGGAATGGAATGTGGAATGGAATGGAATGGAATGTGGAATGGAATGTGTAAAAGAATGTGGTATTTAATGTGGAATGAAATTGAATGTAATGTGGAATGGAATGGATTGGATTGTGGAAAGGAATGTGGAATGGAATGCAATGGAATGCGGAATGGAACGGAATGTAATGTGGAAAGGAATGTGGAATGGAATGAGGAATGGAGTGTGGAATTGAATGCAGAATGTAAAGGAATGGAATGTGGAATGTAATGTGGAATGGAGTGTGGAATGGAATGTGGAATTGAACGAAATTGTATGTGGAATGGAACGTGGAATGGAATGTGGAATGGAATGGAATGCATTGTGGAATGGAAAGGAATGGAATTTTATGTAATATGGAATGGAATGGAATGGAATGTGGAATCGAACGTGGAAAGGAACGTGGAATGGAAGATGCAATGGAACGTGGAATGGAAGATGGAATTGAATGGAACAGAACGTGGAATGGAATCTGGAATGTAATGGAATGGAACTTGTAGTGGAATGTGGGATGGAATGCAATGGAATGTGGAATGGAAAGTTGAATGGATCGTGGAAGAGAAAGCGGAAAGGATTGTAGAGTGGAATGTGGAAAGTAATTGAATGGAAAGAGGAATGGAATGGAATGGAATGCGGAATAGAAAGGAATGGAATGGAAAGTGGTATAGAAAGCAATGGAATGTGGAATGCAATGTAATTGAATGGATTGTGAAACTCAATGAAATGGAATGTGGAATGGAATGGAATGGAATGTAGAATGGAATGGAATGGAATGTGGAATGGAATGGAATGGAATGTGGAATGGAATGTGGACTGCATTGCATTGGAATGTGGAATGGATTGTGGAATGGAACTTGGAAAGTAATGTGGAAAGGAATGCAATGGAATGTGGAATGGAATGTGGAATTGAACATGGAATGGAATGTGAAATGGAACGTGGAATGGAATGTGCAGTGGAATGTGGAATGGAACGGGGAATGTAATGGACTGGAACGTGTAATGGAACGTGGAATTGAATGGATGGAAGTTGGAGTGGAACGTGGAATGGAATGTGGAATGGAATGTGGAATGGAATATGGAGTGGAATGGAATGGAATGTGGAATGGAATGTGGAATGGAATAGAATGAAATGTAGAATGGAAGGTGGAAAGGCATAGAATGGAATTTGGAATGGAATGGAAGGGAATGTAATGTGGAATTGAAGGAGGAATGGAATGTGGAATGGAATGGAATGGAACGAAATGTGGAATGGAATGGAATGTGGAATGGAATAGAATGGAATGTGGAATGGAATGGAATGGAATGTGGAATTGAATGGAATGGAATTGAATGGAATGTGGAATGGAATGAAATGGAATGGAATGGAATGGAATGTGGAATTGAATGGAATGGGATGTGGAATAGAATTCGGAATGGAATGGAATGCAATGGTGAAAGGAATGTGGAATGGAATGCAGAATGGAATGTGGAATGGAATGAAATGGAATGTGGAAAGGAGTGGAATGGAATGTTGAATGGAATGTGGAATGGATTTTGGAATGGAATGTGGAATGGAATGGATTAGAATGTGTAATTGAGTGTGCAATGGAATGGAATGGAGTGTGAAATGGAATGTGCAATGGAATGTGGAATGCAATGTGGAATAGAACGGAATGGAATGTGGAATGGAATGTGGCATGGAATTTGGAATGCAACGTGGAATGGAATGTTAATTGGAATGGAGTGGAATGTGGAATGGAATATGGAATGGAATGGAACGGAATTTGGAATGGAATGTATAGTAGAATGGAAGGGAATGTGGAATGGAATGAAACAGAATGTGGAATGGAACGGGGAACAGAATTGAAAGGTATCTGGAATGGAATGTTGAATGGAATGTGAATGGAATTTGGAGTGGAACCTGGAATGGAACGTGAAACGGAACATGGAATGCAACGTGGAATGGAGTGTGCTATGGAATAGAATGGAATGTAGAATGGAATTGAAT
This sequence comes from Pongo pygmaeus, assembly GCF_028885625.2. NCBI lineage: Eukaryota > Metazoa > Chordata > Mammalia > Primates > Hominidae > Pongo > Pongo pygmaeus. The sequence continues at coordinate 5,931,742 of NC_085931.1, forward strand.
AGAATGGAATTTGGAATGGAATGTGGAATGGAATGGAATGGAATAGAATGTGGAATGGAATGTGGAATGGTATGGAATGGAATGTGGAATGGAATGGAATGGAATGTGGAATTGAATTTGCAATGGAATGGAATGTGGAATGGATAGGAATGGAATGTGGAATGGAATGGAATGGTATCTGTAATCGAATGTAATTGAATGTGGTATGGAATGTGGAATGAAATTGAATGTGGTATGGAATTTGGAATGAAATATAATGTAGATGAAAGTGGAATTGAAATTGGGATGGAATATAATGGAATACGAAATGGAATGTGTATTGGAAAGGACTGGAATGTGGAATGGAATGGAATGCAATGTGGAATGGAATGGAAAGAAATGGAATGTGGAAAGGAAGGTGGAATGGAAGGGAATGGAATAAGGACTGGAATGTAATGGAATGTGGAATGGAAAGTGGAATGGAATGGAATGAAACGCTGAATGGAATGAGGAAAGGCATAGAATGGAATTTGGAATGCAATGGAATGGAATGGGTTGTGGAATTGAAGGAGGAATGGAATGGAATGGAATGTGGAATGGAATGGAATGAAATGTGGAATGGAATGGAAGTGGCATGGAAAGGAATGGAATGTGGAATGGAATGGAATGGAATGTAGAATGGAATGGAATGTGGAATGGAATGGAATGGAATGTAGAATGGAATGGAATGTGGAATTGAATGGAATGGAATGTGTAATGGAATGTTAAATGGAATGTGGAATAGAATGTGGAATTGAATGGAATGCAATGGTGAAAGGAATGTGGAATGGAATGCGGAATGGATTGTGGAATTGAATAGAATGGAATGTGGAAACGAGTGTAATGGAATGTTGAATGGAATGTGGAATGGAATGGACTGGAATGTGGAATGGATTTTGGAATGGAATGTGGAATAGAATGGATTAGAATGTGGAAAGGATTATGCAATGGAATGGAATGTAAAATGGAATGTGGAATGGAATGTGGAAATCAACATGGAATAGAAAGGAATGGAATGTGGAATGGAATGTGGAATGGAATATTTAATGCAATGTGGAATGGGAAGTGGATTGGAATGGAATGGAACGTGGAATGGAATGTGGAATGGAATGGAATGGAATGTGGAATGGAATGCAGAGTAGAATGGAATGGAATGTGGAATGGAATGAATAAGAGTGTAGAATGGAATGGGCAACAGAATAGAAAGGTATCTAGAATGGAATGTTGAATGTAATGTGAATGGAATTTTGAATGGAACATGGAATGGAACTTGAAACGGAAAGTGGAAGGAACTTGGAATGGAATGTGGAATGGAATAGAATGGAATGCGGAATGGAATGGAATGGAAGGGAATTTGGAAAGGAATGGAATGGAATGTGGAATGGAATGGAACGGACTGTGGAAGGGAATGTGGAATGGAATGGAATGGAATGTTAAATTGAAGTTAGAATGGAATGGAATGGAATGTGGGATGGAATGGTATGGTATCTGTAATGAAATGTAATGTAATGTGGTATGGAATGTTGAATGTAATGAAATGTAGGGGAATGTGGAATTGAAGTTCGGATGGAATATAACGGAATATGGAATGGAATGTGGAATCGAATGGACTGGAATGTGGAATGGAATGTGGAATGGAATTGAATGCAATGTGGAATGGAATGGAATGGAGTGGAATGTGAAATGGAAGGTGGAATGGAATGGAATGGAATGTGGAATGGAATGTGGAATTGAATGGAGTACAATGTGTAATGGAAGTTGGAATGGAATATAATGGAATGTGGAATGGAATGGAATGGAATGTAGAATGGGATGTCGAATGCAACGTGGAATGGAACAAGGAATGGAACATGGAATGGAACGTTTAATGGAAGGTGGAACGGAATGGAATGGAACGTGGAATGGAACTTGGAATAGAAGGTGGAATGGAACGTGGAATGGGAGGTGGAATGAAATGAGGAATAGAATGGAATGGAATGTGGAATGGAATGGAATGGAATGTGGAATGGAATGGAATAGTATGAAATGTGGAATGGAATGGAATGGAATGGAATGTACCAAGGAATGAAATGGAATGGAATGTGGAATGGAGTAGAATGGAATATGGAGTGGAATGAAATGGAATGTGGAATGGAACGGAAAGAATGGAATGTAGAATGGAATGCAATGAAATAGAAGGGAATGGAATGGAATTTGGAATGGAATGTGGATTTGAATGTAATGGAACGTGGAATGAAACGTGGAATTGAAAGTGGAATGGCAAGTGGTATGGAATGTGGAATAGAACGTGGAATGGAATGTGAAATGGAATGTGGAATGGAACGTGGAATGGAACCTGGAATGGTATGTGGAATGGAACGTGGAATGGAACGTGGAAGGGAAGGGAATGGAACGTGGGATGGAATGTGCAATGGGACGGAATGGAATGTGGAATGGAATGTGTAACAGTATGGGCAATAGAATGGAATGGAATGTGGAATGGAATGTGGAATAGATTGGAATGGAATGTGGAATGGAATGAGGAATGGAATGCAATGCTATCTGGAATAGAATCTGGAATGGAATGCAATGGAATACGGAATGGAATGGAATGGTATGGTATGGAATGTGGAATGGAATGGAATTGAATCTAGAATGGAATGCGGAATTGAAAAAAATGGAACGTGGGATGGAACGTGGAATGGAACGTGGAATGGAATCTGGAAGGGAATTAAATGGAACCTGGAATGGAGGGGAACGGATGTTCAATGGAATTTGGAATGGAATGGAATGGAATGTGGCATGAACTTCAATGGAATGGGGAATGGATAGGAATAGTGGGTGGAATGGAAGGGAATGTTATGGAATGTGGTATGGAGTGGAATGGAGTGGAAAGGAATGTGGAATGGAATGGAATGGAATGTGGAATGGAATGGAATGTGAAATGGAATGGAATGTGGAATGTTATGGAATGGAAAATGGAGTGGAATGGAATGTGGAATTGAATGTAGAATGGAGTGGAATGGAATGTGGAATGGAATGTGGAATGGAATGGAATGGAATGTGGAATGGAATGTTGAATGTAATTGATTGGAATGCGAAATGGAATGTGGAATGGAAGATGGAATTGAATGGAATGGAACGTGGAATGTACTGTGGAAAGTTATGTGGAATGGAACGTGGAATGGAATGGAAAGGAAAGTGGAATGGAATGTGGAATGAAACGTTATATGGAATTTGGAATGTAATGTGGAAGGGAAAGGAAGGAAATGTGGAATGGAATGGAATGGAATGTGGAATGGAATGGAATGGAATGTGGAATGAAATGGAATGGAATGTGGAATGGAATGGAATGGAATGTGGAATGCAATCTGGAATGGAATGGAAAGGAATACGGAATGGAGTGGAATGGAATCTGGAAAGGAATGTATAATGGAATGGAATGGAACGTGGAATGGAACGTAGATTGGAACGTGGAATGGAATGTGGAAGGGAATGGAATGGAATCTGGAATGGAAGGGAATTGATAGGAATGAAATGGAATGGAATGTGGAATTAAATTCAATGGAATGTGGAATGGAATGGAATGGAATGCGGATTGGTAGGGAATGGTATGGAATGTGGAATGAAATGAAATAGAATGGAATGGAAAGTGGAATGGAGTGGAATGTGCAAAGGAATGGAATGGATTGTGGTGTGGAATGTGAAATGGAATGGAATGGAATGTCGAAAGGAATGTGGAATGGAATGGAATGGAATGTGGAATGGAATGGAATGGAATGTGGAATGGAATGTGGAATGGAACATGGAATGGAATGGAATGGAATTGAATGCAATGGAATGTGGAATGGAATGGAATGGAATGCAATGTGGAATGGAATTTGGAATGGAACGTGGAATGGAATGGAATGGAATGGAATTGATTGGAATGTGGAATGGTATGGAATGGAATGGATTGGAATGTGGAATGGTATGGAATGGAATGTGGAAAGGAATGGTATGGAATGGAATGTGGAATGGAAACGAATGGAATGGAATGGAAACTGGAATGGAATGAAAAGTAGAATGGAATGGAATGGAATGGCCTGTGGAATGGAATTGAAAGGAATGGAATTTGAAATGGAATGGAATGGACTAAGGAATGGAATGGAAAGTAGTGGAATGTGAAATGCAATGGAATGGAACCTCCAACATTGTGCATATGTTGGACGTTCCTTTGCACTTCCATTTAATTGTATTGCACGTTCCTATACATTCCATTCCATTCCATTCCACATTCCATTCCAAATTTCATTCCATTCCATTCCACGTTCAATTCCTCATTTCATTCCATTCCATTCCACATTCCATTCCATTCCATTCCGCATTCCATTCCACTTTCCATTATATTCGATTCCATTCCATATTACATTCCATTCCATTCCAAATTCCATTCCATTCCACATTCCATTCCACATTGCATTCCGTTCCATTCCACATTCCATTCCACATTCCATTCCATATCCCATTCCATTCCATAAGGCATTCCATTGCATTCCATTCCACCTTCCATTCCATTCCACATTCCACATTCCATTCCACTTTCCATTCCACGTTCGATTCCACATTTCTTTCCACGTTCCATTCCACCTTCCATTCCATTCCATTCCACGTTCCATGCCACGTTCCATTCCATTCCATTCCTGGTTCCATTCCACATTCCATTCCATTCTATTCCACGTTCCAAGCCATGTTCCATTCCATTCCATTCCACTTTGCATTCCACGTTCCATTCCATTCCATTCCACGTTCCTTTCCACGTCCATTCCATTGCATTGCACATTCCATTCCGTTCCATTCCACAATCCGTTAGATTCCACATTCCATTACACATTGCATTTCACTGCATTCTACAATCCATTCCACATTCCATTCAATTCCATTCCACATTCCATTCCATTCCGTTCCACATTCCATCTCATTCCAATCCACATTTCATTTCATTCCATTCCAGATTCCATTCCATTCCATTCCAGATTCCATTCCATTCCATTCCACATTCCTCATTCCATTCCACGTTCCATTCCACGTACAATTCCACGTTCCATTCCACGTTCTATTCCATTCCATTCCACGTTCCATTCCATGTTCCATTCCAGATTGCATTACTTTCCATTCCACATTAAATACCATTTCATTCCATAACACTCCAAATTCCATTCCATTCTATTCCACGTTCCAATCCATTCCATTCCATCACACTTGGCATTCCATTCCATTCCACCTTCCATTTCACGTTCCAATGCATTCCATTCCACATTCCATTCCATTCCACATTCCACATTCCCTTCCACATTCCATTCCACTATCCAGTCCACTTTCCATTAAACGTTCCATTCCATTACATTCCACGTTCCATTCCACGTTCCATTCCACGTTCCATTCCACGTTCTATTGCATTCCATTCCACGTTGCATTCCACGATCCATTCCATTGCATTCTACGTTCCTTTCCACTCCATTCCATTCCATTCCACATTCCATTCCACATTTCATTCCATTTTCCGTTCCACATTCGATTCCACCTTCCTTTCCAAGTTCCATTCCACATTCGATTCCACCTTCCTTTCCACGTTCTATTCCACATTCCATTCCATTCCATTTCATGTTCCATGCCACTTTCCATTCCATTCCATTCTACATTCCATTACACGTTCCTTTCCACATTCCATTTCATTCCACTGCACGTCCCATTCCGTTGCATTCCACATTCCATTCCATTCCACATTCTATTCCACATTGCATTCCATTCCATTCAACATTCCATTCCACATTCCATTCAATTCCATTCCACATTCCTTTCCATTCCATTCCACATTCCATCCCATTCCAATCCACATTCAATTTCATTCCATTCCAGATTCCATTTCATTCCTTTCCACATTCCTCATTCCATTCCACGTTCCATTCCACGTTCAATTCCACGTTCCATTCCACGTTCTATTCCATTCCGTTCCACGTTCCATTCCATGTTCCTTTCCACATTGCATTCCTTTACATTCCACATTCCATTCCTTTCCATTCCACATTCCATTCTATGGCATTCCACATTCCATTCCCCATTCCATTCCACCTTCCATTCCATGCCATTCTAGTTTCCATTCCACATTCCGTTCCATTCCAATGCACATTCCATTCCATTTCATTCCCTTCCAGTTCACATTCCATTCCACTCAATTCCATTCCACATTCCATTCCGTTCCACATTCAATTCCAATACATTCCACTATATATTCAATTCCATTCCAAATTCAATTCCATTCCATTGCATTCCACATTCCATACCATTCAATTACACATTCCATTCCATTCCATTCCATGTTCCATTGCATTCCATTCCACGTTCCATTCCACGTTCCATTCCACTTTCCATTGCACTTTCCATTCCATTACATTCCCCTTTCCATTCCACTTTCCATTCCACGTTCCATTCCACGCTACATTCCATTCCATTCCCTGTTCCATTCCGCATTCCTTTGCACTTTCCATTCCATTCCATTCCATCTTCCTTTCAACTTTCCATTCCACATTCCATTCCATTCCACTCCACATTTTAATCCTTTCCATTCCACATTCCATTGCAAATAACATTCCATTCCACTACACATTCCATTCCTCATTCCATTCCACTCCCTTCCACATTGCATTCCACATAGGATTCCATTCCATTCAAGAATCCATTCCATTCCACTCCCTTCCACATTGCATTCCACATAGGATTCCATTCCATTCAAGAATCCATTCCATTCCACTCCCTTCCACATTGCATTCCACATAGCATTCCATTCCATTCAACATTCCATTCCATTCCAGTCCACATTCAATTCCATTCCATTCCAGATTCCATTCCATTCCATTCCAAAACACTGGAAATTCCATTGCATTCCATTCCACATTGCAATCCATTTAATTCCATTCCACATTGCATTCCATTCCATTTCACATTCCATTTCACATTCCATTGAATTCCATTCCACATTCCATTCCATTCCACATTGCACATTACATTCCACATTCCATTCCACTATCCAATACACTTTCTGTTCCATGTTAAATTCCATTCCATTCCACGTTACATTCCACGTTCCATTCCACATTCCATTCCACGTTCCATTGCACGTTCCATTGCACGTTCCGTTCCACATTCCATTGCATTCCATTAAATGTTGCATTCCACTTTCCATTCCAGTGTACTCCACGTTCCTATCCATTCCATTCCATTCCATTCCACATTCCATTTCACATTTCATTCCATTCCATTCCACGTTCAATTACACATTCCATTCCATTCCATTCCACATTCTATTCCACATTCAACTCCATTCCATAAGGCATTCCATTGCATTCCATTCCACATTCCATTCCATTCCACATTCCACATTCCATTCCACTTTCCATTCCACGTTCGATTCCACATTTCTTTCCACGTTCCATTCCATGTTCCATTCCATTCCATTCCACGTTCCATGCCATGTTCCATTCCATTCCATTACTCGTTCCCTTCCACGTTCCATTCCATTCCATTCGACGTTCCATGCCACTTTCCATTCCATTCCATTCCACATTCCATTCCACGTTCCATTCCATTTCATTCCACATTCCTTTCCACATTGCATTCCATTGCATTCCCCATTCCATTCCGTTCCATTCCACATTCCATTCCATTCCATATTCCATTCCACATTGCATTCCACTGCATTCTACAATCCATTCCAAATTCCATTCAATTCCATTCCACGTTCCATTCCATTCTGTTCCTTATTCCATCCCATTCCAATCCACATTCCTTTTCATTCCATTCCAGATTCCATTCCATTCAATTCCACATTCCTCATTCCATTGCACGTTCCATTCCACGTACAATTCCACGTTCCATTCCACATTCTATTCCATTCCATTCTACGTTCCATTCCACGTTCTATTGCATTCCATTTCACGTTCCATTCCATGTTCCATTCCAGATTGCATTTCTTTCCATTAGACATTCCATACCATTCCATTCCACGTTCCATTCCATGCCATTCCAGTTTCCATTCCACATTCCATTCAATTCCAATCCACATTCCATTCCATTTCATTCACTTCCAGTCCGCATTCCAATCCTTTCAATTCCATTCCACATTCCATTCCATTACATTACATATTCAATTCCATTCCATTCCACATTCCTTTGAATTCCGTTCCAAATTCCATTCCATTCCACATTCCATACCATTCCATTCCCCATTCCATTCGATTGCTTTCCACGTTCCATTCCATTCCATTCCACGTTGCATTCAACCTTCCATTCCACTTTCCATTCCATTACATTCCACTTTCCACTCCACGTTCCATTCCACTTTCCATTCCACATTACATTCCATTACATTCCGTGTTCCATTCCACGTTCCATTGTACTTCCCATTCCATTTCATTCACCCTTCCTTTCCACTTTCCTTTCCAAATTCCATTCCATTCCACTCCACATTTTATTCCTATCCATTCCACATTCCTTTGCAAATAACATTTCATTTCATTCCGCATTTCATTTCTCATTCCATTCCACTCCCCTCCACATTGGATTCCACGTAGCATTCCAGTGCATTCCACATTCAATTCCATTCCATTCCACTTTACATTCCATTCCATAAAAATACAAATTCCATTCCAGTCCATTCCACATTCCAATCCATTCCATTCTATTCCACATTGCATTCCATTCCATTCCATGTTCCATTTCACATTCCATTGATTTCCATTCCACGTTCCATTCCATTCCACATTCCACATTCCATTCCACATTCCCTTCCACTATCCAATCCACTTTACATTCCACGTTCCATTCCATTCCATTCCACGTTACATTCAACGTTCTATTCCAGATTCCATTCCAAATTCCATTCCATTCCATTCTACATTCCATTCCAAACCATTCAACATTCCAAGGCACATTCCCTTCCATTCCACATTCCATTCCACTTTCCATTCCATTTCACATTCCGTTCCATATTCCATTCCACTCCACATTCTATTCCACATTCCATTCCATTCCACTCCATTCCATTCCACTTTCCATTCTATTCCATTCCATTTCATTCCACATTCCATTCCATTCCACTCCACATTGCATTCCATTCCACCTTCCATTCCACAATGCATTCCCTTCCTTTCCATTACACATTCCATTCCAGATTCAATTCCCCATTCCATTCCATATTCTATTCCAGTCCATCCCATTCCATTCCATTCCACATTGCGTTCCGCTTTCCATTCCATTATTATCCATTCAATTACATTCAAGCCCACATTCCATTCCATTCCACATTCCATTCTATTCCATTCTACATTGCATTCCATTCCATTCCATTCAATTCTTTTCCACATTACTTTCCACAATCCACTCCACATTCCATTCCATTCCATTCCATTTTCCATTCCGCATTCCATTCCATAATCCATTCCGTTCCATTCCATTCCATTACACGTTCCATTCCACACTCCATTCATCATCCCATTCCATTAAATTCTTTCCATTACACTTTCCATTCCACATTCCATTCCACATTCCATTCCATTCCATTCCACATTCCATTCTACACCATTCCATTCCATTGCATTGCACATTCCTTTCCATTCGATTCCATTCCTGTTTCCATTCCTTTCCATTACAAATTCCATTCTATTTCCATTTCAAATTTCATTCTATTTCCGTTTCACATTCCATTCCATTCCGCATTCCATTACATTACATTCCACATTCCATTCCACATTCAATTCCATTCCATTCCACGTTCCATTCCATTCCCATTTGCATTCCTTTCCGTTCCATTCGAATCCACATTACATTCAACGTTCCATTTCCCTCCATTCCACTTTCCATACTATTCAATTACACGTTCCATTCCAATTTCTATTCCATTTCATTAAACATTCCATTCCACATTCTTTTCCATTCCATTCCATTCCATTCCTCATTTGCTTCGATACCATTCCGCATTGCGTTCCATTCCATTCCATTCCACATTCCCTTCCATTCCACATTCCATTCCATTCCATTCCACATACCATTCCATTCCATTCCACATACAATTCCATTCCATTCTATTCCACATTCCATTCCACATTCCGTTCCACATACCATTCCATTCTGTTCCACTTTCCATTCCATTCAATTCCACTTTCCATTCCATTCCATTTCACGTTCCATTCCACGTTCCATTCCAAGTTCCATTCCACATTCCATTCTATTCCATTCCACCTTCCGTTCCTCATTCAATTCCACGTTCCACTCCATTCCATTCCACATTCCATAACTCATTCCATTCCACGTCCATTGCATTCCGTTCCACGTTCCATTCCACGTTCCATTCCATGATCCATTCCACGTTCCATTGCATTCCAATCCACGTTCCATTGCCCATTCCATTCCACGTTGCATTCCATTTCATTTCACATTCCATTCCACATTCCAGTACACATACCACTCCACGTTCCATTCCACGTTTCATTCCATTCCATTCCACGTTACTTTAATCATTCCTTTGCACGATCCAATCCATTCCATTCCACAATACAGAACTCATTCCATTCCACGTTCCATTCCATTCCATTCCACCTTCCATTTCAATTTCCATTCCATTTTCCATTTCATGTTCCATTCCACTTTCCATTACATTCCATTCCACGTTCCATTGCTCACTCCATTCTACGTTCCATTCCATTCCATTCCACATTCCATTCCACATTCCATTCCATACCATTCCACATTCCACTCCATTCCATTACACATTCCATTCCACATTCCATTCCTTTCCATTCCACATTCCATTAAAAGATTCATTCCACTCCATTCCATGTTCCATTCCTTATTCCATTACATATTCCATTCCATTCCATTCCACATTCCATTCCACATTGTGTTCCACGTTCCATTCCATTCCATTCCACATTCCATTCCATTCTGTTGCACATTACTTTCCACATTCCATTCCATTCCATTCCACTTCCCATTTCTCATTCCACTACATTTCATTCCAAATTCATTTCAATTCTATTCCATTCAGTTCCTCATTCCATAACACATTCCCTTCTATTCCATTCCACGTTGCGATCCATTCCATTCCACCTTCCATTTCACATACCATGACATTCCTTTCCACATTTCATTCCATATTCCATTCCATTCCATTCCAGATTACATTCCTTTCCATTCCATACCATTCTACATTCCATTCCATTCCATTCCACATTCCATTACACATTCCATTCCATTCCATTGCACATTCCATTTAACATTCCATTCAATTCCATTCCACATTCCATTCCATTCCATTCACATTCCATTCTATTTCCATTTCACATTCCATTCTATTTCCATTTTATATTCCATTACATTCCACATTCCTATACACTTTCAATTCCATTCCATTCCACTTTCCATTCCATTCCATAACAATCCAAATTCCATTCCATTCCATTCCACATTCCAATCCACTCCATTCTATTCCACATTGCATTCCATTCCATTCCACGATCCATTTCACATTCCACTGAATACCATTCCACGTTCCATTACATTCTACATTCCACATTCCATTCCACATTCCATTCCACTATCCAATCCACTTTCCATTCCACGTTCCATTCCATTCCATTCCACGTTACATTCAACATTCTATTCCAGATTCCATTCCAAATTCCAGTCCATTCCATTCTACATTCCATTCCAATCCATTCAACATTCCATTGCACATTCCCTTCCATTCCCCATTCCATTCCACTTTCCATTGCATTTCACATTCCATTCCATGATCCATTCCATTCCACATTCTATTCCTCATTCCATTCCATTCTATTCCACATTCCATTTCACATTCCATTCCATTCCACTCCATTCCATTCCACTTTCCATTGTATTCCATTCCATTCCATTCCACATTCCATTCCATTCCATTCCACGTTGCATTCCATTCCACATTCCATTCCACATTGCATTCACTTCCTTTCCATTACACATTCCATTCCATATTCCATTCCATTCGATTCCATTCCTGTCCACATTGCCTTCCGCGTTCCATTGCATTGTTATCCATTCAATTACATTCCAGTACACACTCCAATCCATTCCACATTCCATTCCACTCCATTCTTCATTCCTTTCCATTCCTTTCCATTCCATTCTTTACCACATTTCATTCCACAATCCACTCCACATTCCATTGCATTCCATTGCATTCCATTCCATTCCATTCCATTCCACTTTGCATTCCTTTCCATGCCATTCCATTCCACATTCCATTCCACGTTCCATTCCTCTCCATTCCACTTTCCATACTGTTCCATTCCACGTTCCATTCCACTTTCCATTCCATTCCATTAAACATTCTATTCCACATTCTATTCCAACCCATTCCATTTCACATTCCATTCCATTCCACATTAAATTTCATTCAATTCTGCATTCCATTCCATTCCATTCCACGTTCCATTCCATTCCATTCCACATTCCGTTCCATTCCATTCCACATTCCATTCTCTTCCATTCGACATTCCATTCTATTCCATTGCATTCCACATTCGATTCCATTCCATTCCACATTCGATTCCATTCCATTCCACATTCCGTCCCAAATTCCATTCCATTCCATTCAACGTTACATTCCACATTGCATTCCACATTCCATTCCACTTTCCATTCTCTTCCAGTCCTTTCCATTATACGTTGCATACTACATTCCCTTCCACATTCCATTCCATTCCATTCCACATTCCATTCCACATTCCATTCCATTCCATTCCACATTCCATTCCTTTCCATTCCATTGCATTCCACTTTCCATTTCACTCCATTCCATTCGACTTTCCATTCCGTTCCATGCCACATTCCATTCCATTCCATTTCACATTCCTTTCCACATTCCACTACGTTTCCTTCCACGTTCAATTCCACATTCCATTCCATTCCATTCAATTGAATTCCACATTCCATTCCATTCCATTCTATATTCCATTCTATTTGAATTTCACGTTCCACTCTCTTTCCATTTCACATGCCATTCCATTCCATTCCACATTCCCTTGCATTGCACTCCACATTCCATTCCATTTCATTCCATTCCATTCCACATTCTATTCCATTGCATTCCAAATTCCATTCCACATTACATTCTACTCCATTCCACGTTGCCTTCCATTCCATTCCACATTCCATTCCACTCCACCTTCCATTTCACATTGCATGCCATTCCATTCCACATTCCATTCCATTCGATATTCCATTCCATTCCATTCCATTCCACCTTCCATTCCACTTTCCATTCCACGTTCCATTCCGTTCCAACCCATGCCTTTCCACGTAACATTCCACATTCCATTCCACATTCCATTCCACTTTCCATTCCATTCCATTCCACATTGCATTTCATTCCGTTCCCTTCCATTCCACATTCCATTCCACTCTATTCCACATTTCATTCCATTGCATTCCATTCCACATTCCTTTCCATTCCAATCCGCTTTGCATTTCAATCCAATCCATTCAATATTCCATTCCACATTCCATTCCATTCCATTCCAAATTGCAATCCATTTCATTCCACGTTAAATTCCATTCCATTCCACATTCCATTCCATTCCATTCCATTCCACATTCCATTCCATTCCATGCCATATTTCATTCAATTACATTACACATTCCATTCCTTTCCAGTACACATTGCATTGCATTCCATTCCATTCCACATTCCATTCCCCATTCCATTCCTTTCCATTCCACATTCCATTCCATTCCGTTCCACTTTCCATTACATTCAATTCCCTTCCAATCCAAAATCCATTCCATTCTATTCCACATTTCATTCCATTCCATTCCATTCCACATTCCTTTCCATTAAATTCCACCTTCCATTCCATGCCAGTCCATTCTGTTTTCCATTCCACATTCCATTACATTCAATTCCAATTTCCATTCCATTCCTTTCCACACTACATTCCATTCCATTCCACATTCCAAGCATTCCGATCCGCATTCCATTCCCTTCCATTCCATGTTCCATTCCATTCCTTTCCATTCCAAATTCCATTCCATTCCATTCCATATTCCATTCCATTCCTTTCCACTTTCCATTCAATATTCCATTCCATTCCATTCCATTGCATTCCACGTTACATTCCACATTCCATTCCACATTCCATTCTGTTCCATTCCAAAATCCACTCCACAATCCACTCCACTTTCCACTCCATTCCATTCAATTCCATTCCATTTCATTCCACTTTCCATTCCACGTTCCATTCCTCATTCCATTCCATTCCATTACACGTTCCATTCCATTCCAATTTGCGTTCCTTTCCATTCCATTCCATTCCATATTCCATTCCACGTTCCATTCTTCTCTATTCCACTTTCCATACTGTTCCATTCCACGTTCCATTCCACTTTCCATTAAATTCCATTAAGCATTCTATTCCACATTCTATTCCATTCCATTCCATTCCACATTCCATTCCATTCCACATTATATTTCAATCAATCCCGCATTAAATTCCATTCCATTCCACATTCCATTCCATTCCATTCCACATTCCATTCCATTCTATTCCACTTTCCATTCCCTTCCATTCCACATTCCATTCTATTCCATTGCATTCCACATTCGATTCCATTCCATTCCAAATTCCATTCCGTTCCATTCCACATTCCGTCCCACATTCCATTCCATTCCATTCAACGTTACATTCCACTTGGCATTCCACATTCCATTCCACATTCCATTCTCTTCCAGTCCTTTCCATTATACGTTCCATACCACATTCCCTTCCACATTCCATTCCATTCCATTCCACATTCCATTCCACATTCCATTCCACTCCATTCCACATTCCATTCCTTTCCATTCCATTGCATTCCACATTCCATTTCACTCCATTCCATTCGACATTCCATTCCCTTCCATTCCACATTCCATTCCATTCCATTTCACTTTCCTTTCCACATTCCACTACGTTTCCTTCCACGTTCAATTCCACATTCCATTCCATTCCTCCTTCCATTTTATTCAATTGAATTCCACATTCCATTCCATTCCATTCTATATTCCATTCTATTTGAATTTCACATTACATTCTGTTTCCATTTCACATGCCTTTCCATTCCATTCCACATTCCATTCCATTGCGCTCCACATTCCATTCCATTCCGTGCCATTCCACATTCTATTCTATTCCATTCCACATTCAATTCCACATTCCATTCCATTCCGTGCCATTCCACATTCTATTCTATTCCATTCCACATTCCATTCCACATTCCATTCTACTCCATTCCACGTTGCATTCCATTCCATTCCACATTCCATTCCACTCCACCTTCCATTTCACATTGCATGCCATTCCATTCCACATTGCATTCCATTCGATATTGCATTCCATTAAATTCCATTCCATTCCACCTTCCGTTCCACTTTCCATTCCACGTTCCATTCCATTCCAACCCATGCCTTTCCACGTAACATTCCACATTCCGTTCCACATTCCATTCCTTTCCATTCCATTCCATTCCAAGTTCCATTCCACATTCCATTCCACTTTCCATTCCATTCCATTCCACATTGCATTTCATTCTGTTCCCTTCCATTCCACATTCCATTCCATTCTATTCCACATTTCATTCCATTGCATTCCATTCCACATTCCTTTCCATTCCAATCCACTTTCCATTTCATTCCAATCCATTCAATATTCCATTCCACATTCAATTCCATTCCATTCCAAATTGCAATCCATTGCATTCCACGTTAAATTCCATTCCATTCCACATTGCATTCCATTCCATTCCACATTCCATTCCATTCCATGCCATATTTCCTTCAATTCCATTCCACATTCCATTCCTTTCCACTACACATTGCATTGCATTCCGTTCCATTCCACATTCCATTCCCCATTCCATTCCTTTCCATTCCTTTCCATTCCACATTCCATTCCATTCCATTCCAGATTCCATTACATTCAATTCCCTTCCAATCCAAAATCCATTCCCTTCTATTCCACATTTCATTCCATTCCATTCCATTCCACATTCCTTTCCATTCCATTCCACCTTCCATTCCATTCCAGTCAATTCTGTATTCCATTCCACATTCCATTCCATTCCACATTATATTTCATTCAATTCCGCATTCCATTCCATTCCATTCCACATTCCATTCCATTCCATTCCACATTCCATTCCCTTCCATTCCACATTCCATTCCCTTCCATTCCACATTCCATTCTATTCCATTGCATTCCACATTCGATTCCATTCCATTCCACATTCCTTTCCATTCCATTCCACATTCCGTCCCACATTCCATTCCATTCCATTCAACGTTACATTCCACTTTGCATTCCACATTCCATTCCACATTCCATTCTCTTCCAGTACTTTCCATTATATGATCAATACCACATTCCCTTCCACATTCCTTTGCATTCCATTCCACATTCCATTCCATTCCATTCCACATTCCATTCCTTTCCATTCCATTGCATTCCACATTCCATTTCACTCCATTCCATTCGACATTCCATTCCCTTCCATTCCACATTCCATTCCATTCCACATTCCATTCCATTCCATTCCTTTCCACATTCCATTCCACATTCCATTCCACATTACATTCCACTTTCCATCCCATTCCATTTGACATTCCATTCCATTCCATTCCATTCCACATTCCATTCCAATCCATTCCACATTCCATTCCACATTCCATTCCATTTCATACCACTTTCCATTCCACTTTCCATTCCACATTAAATTCCATTCCATTCCATACATTCCACGTTCCATTCCACATTGCATTCCATCCCATTCCACATTCCATTCCATTACATTACATTGCATATTCCATTCCATTCCGTTCGTTCCATTCCATTCCACATTCCATTCCTTTCCATTCCATTCCACATTCCATTCCGTACCATTCCACGTTCAATTCCGTTCCATTCTACATTCCATTCCACATTTTATTCCACATTCCATTCCATTCGATTCCATTCCACTTTCCTTTCCATTCCATTCTTTTTTCCGTTCCATTCCATTCCACATTAGATCCTATTCCATTCCACAGTGCATCCAACAATCCATACTATTCCATTCTACATTAGATTCCACATTCCTTTCCACTCCATTCCATTCCATTCCACCTTCCTTTCTACATTACATTCCACTCCATTCCACATTCCATTCCACGTTCCATTCTACATTACTTTCCACTCCATTCCAAATTCCATTCCATTCCATTCCACATTCCATTCCATTCCATTCCACATTCCATTCCATTCCATTCCATATTCCTTTCGATTCCATTCCACATTCCATTCCACGTAATATTCTATTCCATTCCACATTGCATTCAATTCCATTCTACATTCCATTCCGTTAAATTCTATTCCACATTCCATTCTAGTCCACATTCCATTCCACATTCCATGCACGTTGCATTCCATTTTCCATTCCACATTCCATTCCACTTTCAATTCCAGTCCAAATTCCACTCCATTCAATTCCCTTCCACATTCCATTCCATTCCACATTCCATTCCACATTACATTCTGTTCCATTCCACATTCCTTTCCACATTCCAATCGGTTGCATTCCATTCCTATCCATATTCCATTCCATTCCATTCAATTCCATTCCACATTCCATTCCATTCCATTCTAAATTCCATTCCACATTCCATTCCTCGTTTCATTCAACGTTCCATTCCACGTTCCATTCCACATTCCATTCCACATTCCATTCCATGTTCCATCCTGCATTACATTCCACATTCCGTTGCATTCCACATTCAATTACACATTCAATTCCACTCCGTTCCACATTCCATTTCACATTCCATTCCATTCAATTCCTTTGCACGTTCCTTTCCATTCCATTAAATTCCTTTCCACATTCCATTCCACGTTGCATTCCACCTTCCTTTCCACGTTCCATTCCATGATCCATTCCACATTCCATTCCACGTTCCGTTCCACGTTCCATTCCACATTCCATTCCACATTCCATTCCACGTTCCATTCCACATTCCATTCCACGTTCCATTCCATGTCCCATTCCACGTTCCATTCCATTCCATTCCATTCCCCATTCCATTCCATATAATATTGCATTCCATTCCCTCCACATTCCATTCCATTCCATTCCACGTTCCATAACATTTCATTCCACATTGCTTTCCATTCCATTCCATTCAATTCCACATTGCATTCGAATCCACATTCCATTCCATGCCATTCCATTCCACATTCCATTCCGATTCCCATTCCTTTGCATTCCAAGTTGCACTCCATTCCATTCCATTCGACATTCCATTCCATTCCATTCCACATATCATTGCATTCCACATTCCTTTCCGCATTCCATTCCATTCCATTCCTCATTCCTTTCCACGTTCCATTCCATTGCTTTCGACATTCCATTCCACATTCAATTCCATTAAATTCCACATTCCATTCCATTACATTCCCCGTTCCAGTACGCTCCATTCCACATTCCATTCCATTCTATTCTATTACACTTTCCACTGCATTCCATTCCATTAATTTCCATTGCACGTTCCATTCCGTTCCATTCCATTCCATTCCACTTTCCATTCCATTCCATTCTACTTTCCATTCCATTCCATTCTATTCCATTCCACGTTCCATTCCATTCCACTTTCCATTCCAATCCATTCCACATTCCATTCGATTCCATTACACATTCCATTCCGCTTACCTTTCTATTCCATTCCACATTGGATTCAATTCCATTCCGCATTCCATTCCTTTCCACATTCCATTCCATTCCATTCCAGTCCACATTCCATTCATGTCCACATTCAATTCGACATCCCATTCCTTTCCATTCCACCTTCCATTCCACATTTAATCCACATTCCTTTCCATTGGATTCCATTCCACATTCCATTCAATTCCATTCTGCTTTCCATTCCATTCCATTCCACATTCAATCCTATTACATTCTGCATTGCATTCAACAGTCTATTCTCTTCCATTCCACATTCCATTCCACATTCCAATATATTCTATTACATTGCACATACCACTCCATTCTGCATTGCATTCCATTCCATTCCACATTCCATTCCATTCCATTCAATTCCATTCCAATCCATTCCACTTTCCATTCTACATTCCTTTCCACTCCATTCCACATTCCATTGCCTTCCATTCAATTCCATTCCACATTCCATTCCATTCCACTCAACATTCCTTTTCACATTCCATTCCACGTTCCATTCCATGTTCCATTCCACGTTCCATTCCACATTCCATTACACGTTCCATTCCACGTTCCATAACATTCGGTTCCACGTTACATTCCATTCCATTCCTCGTTCCATTCCATTCCATTTCATATTCCATTCCATTCCACATTCCATTCCGTTTGACATTCCATTCCATTCCACATTCCATTCCATTCCACATTCCATTCCACTACATTCCACAATCCATTCCAATCCATTCCACAGTCCATTCCAATCCATTCCACTTTCCATTCCATTCCAGATTCTATACCATTCCATATTCTTTTCCATTCCACATTCGACTCCATTCCGTTCCATTCCACGTTGCATTCCATTCCTTTTCACCTTCCATTCCATTCCATTCCATGTTCCATTGCATTCCACTCTACATTCCATTTCAAATTCCATTCCATTCCATTCCTCATTCCATTGCATTCCATTCCAAAATCCATTACATTCTATTCCACATTCCATTCTGCATTCCATTTCATTCCACATTCCATTCAACGTAGCATTCCATTGCATTACACATTCCATTCCACATGCAATTCCATCCCAAATTCCATTCTGCGTTTCATTCCATTCCACATTCCATACCACGTTCCATTCCATTCCACTTCAGATTCCATTCCACATTCCATTCAACTTTCCGTTACATTCGATTCCATTCCACTTTCCATTCCACTTTCCAATCCATTCCTTTCGACATTGCATTCCACATTCCATTCCCTTCCACATTCCATTCCACATTGCAATCCATTCCCTTCCACATTCCATTCCACATTCCATTCCGTTTGACATTCCATTCCATTCCACATTCCTTTCCACATTGCAATCCATTCCCTTCCATATTCCATTCCACATTCCAATCCATTCAATTTCATATTCCATTCCATTCCATTCCACATTAAATTCCGTGCTATTCCATATTCCAGTCCATTTCATTCCACATTCCATTAAATTCCACATTGCATTCAATTCCATTCCATTCCACTGTCCTTTCCATTGCATTCCTTTACATTCCATTCCACTCCACTTTCCATTCCATTCCATATTCCATTCCAATCCATTCCATTCCACATTCTATTCCATGACATTCCAAATTGCATTCCATTCCGTTCTGCTTTCCATTCCATTTCATTCCATTCTATTTCACATTCCATTCCATTCCGGTCCACATTCCATTCCACAGTCGATTCCACATAACATTCCACATTCCATTCCATTCCATTCCACATTCCATTCCATTCCATTCTACGTTCCATTCCATTCCATTCCACGTTCCATTCCTTTCCATTCCACGTCCAATTCCATTCCATTCCACGTTCCATTCCATTCGATTCCACGATCCATTCCACTTTCCATTCCACTTTGCATTCCACTTTCCATTCCATGTTCCATTCCATTTCATTGCACTTTCTGTTACTTATTCCATTCCGCATTCCATTACGTTCCATTCCGCATTTCATTCCACATGCCATTCCTTATTGCATTCCCTTCCATTCCACATTCCATTCCATTCGATTCCATTAGATTCTACTTCACATTCCATTCCACTTTCCGTTTCATTCCATTCCACCTTCCCTCAAACAATACACTCCACATTCCATTTCATTCCGTGCCATTCCATTCCATTCCATTCCATTCCACGTTCCATTCCACATTCCATTCCACATTCCATTCCGTTCCAATCCATTCCATTCCACGTTCCATTCCACATTTCATTCCACATTCCAGTCCATTCCAGTCCACGTTCCATTTCACATTCCATTCCATTCCATTCCCCATTCCATTCCATTCCTTTACACATTCCATTAAATTTCATTCCATTCCATGGCATTCCACTTCCATTCCAGTCCATTCCATTTGACATTCTGCTCCATTCCACATTCCATCCCATTCCATTACTCATTCAGTTCTATTTCCATTTTACATTCCATTCTATTGCCATTTCACATTCCATTGTATTTCCATTTCACATTGCATTCCATTCCACATTCCATTGCAAATTGATTGCATTCCATTCCAAATTCCATTCCACATTCCATTCCATTCAATTACACATTCCATTGCTTTGGAATCCACATTCCATTCCATTCTATTCCTTTCCTTTCCACATTCCATTTCATTCTATTCCAAATTCCATTCCATTCCATTCCACAATCCATTCCATTCCATTCCACATTCCATTCCACGTTCCTTTCCATTCCGTTCCACATTTCATTCCATTCCATTCCACATTGTTTTGCATTCCATTCCACATTCCATTATTTTACACATTCCAATACACATTCCTTTCCATTCCGTTCCACATTCCATTCCATTCCATTTCACGTTCCATTCCAGTCCACATTCCATTCCACTCCTTTCCATTGTGCGTTCCACTCCATTCCACTCCACCTTCCATTCCATTCCATTCCACGTTCCATTCCACATTCCATTCCATTCCATACCATTCCATATTCAGTCCATTCCATTCCAGTTTCCATTCACTTCCATTCCACATTAAATTTCACATTCCATTCCAATCCATTCCACATTCCATTCCACTTTCCATTCCATTGCATTCCACATTCCATTGCACATTCCATTCCATTGCATTCCACACTGCTTTCAATTGCATTCCATTCCATTCCACATTCCATTCCATTCCATTGCACTTTCCATTCCTTTCCAATTTGCATTCCATTCCGTTCCATTCCATTTCACATTCCATTCCACGTTCCATTCCATTCCATTCCACTTTGCATACTTTACAATTCCACATTCCATTCCATTAACTTACACTTTCCATTCCATTCCATTTCACATTCCATTCCATTCCACGTTTCATTCCATTCCATTCCACGATCCATTCAACGTTCCATTTCACGTTAAATCCACGTTCTATTCCATGTTACATTAAATTCCATTAAACGTTCCATTCCTCATTCCATTCCACATTCCATTCCATTCCATTTCAAATTCCATTCAACGTTCCATTCCACTCCATTCCGCATTCCATTCCATTCCACGTTCCATTCCAATCCATTCCACGATCCATTCCACTTTCCATTCCACGGTGCATTCCACTTTGCATTCCACGTTCCATTCCATTGCATTCCACATTCCATTACACATTCCATTCCACATTCCATTCCATTCCATTCCACATTCCATTCCACTCCACATTTCACTCCATTCCATTCCAAATTGAATTCCATTCTACTCCATTCCATTCCATTCGTCATTCCATTCCACATTCCATTCCATTCCATTCCACATTCCATTCTATTTCCATTTCACATTCCATTCTATTTTCATTTCACTTTCCATTCCATTCCACATTCCATTCCACATTGCATTCCGCATTCCATTCCAATACATTCCATTCCATTCCACCATTCTTACCTTTCCATTCCATTCCACATTTCATTCTATACCATTCCACATTCCATTCCATTCGCTTTCATTCCATTCCACATTCCATTCCAGATTCCATTCCACATTCCTTTCCACATTCCCTTGCATTCCATTCCATTCAATTCCATTCCATTCCTTTCCATGCCATTCCACATTCCATTCCACATTCCATTCCATTCCATTTCATTCAACTACATTCCATTCCATATTAATTTCCATTCTGCTTTCCATTCCATTCCATTCCACATTCCATTTCATTCCGTTCCATTCCATTCTATTCCACATTCCATTCCATATTCCATTCCATTCCATTCCACATTCCATTCCATTACATTCCATTGTATTACATTCCTTTCCATATTCCATTCCATTCCATTCCACATTGAATCTCATTCCATTTCAATACAGATTCCATTTCATTACACATTCCATTCCATTCTTTTCCACTCCACGTTCCATCCCATTCCATATTCCATTCCACGTTCCATTGCACTCCGTTGCATTCCGTTTCCTTCCACATTCCACTGCATTTCGTTCCTTTCCATGTTCCGTTCCACATTCCATTCCACTTTCCATTCCATTCCATTCAATTACATTCCATGTTCCATTCCACATTCCATTCCATTCCGCTTTCCATTCCATTCCATTCCACATTCTATTCCATTCCACATTCCATTATATTCCATTTCACATTCCGTTCCATTCCACATTCCATTTCATTCCACATTCAATTCCACGTTTCATTCCATTCCAGTTTTCATTCCATTCCATTCCATTCCATCTCACTTTCCATTCCATTCTGTACCATTCCTTTCCACATTCCATTCCACCTTTCATTCCTTCCCATTCCACGTTCCATTCCATTCCATTCCACCTTCCATTCCATTCCACTTTCCTTTGAATTCCATTTCACAATCCATTCGAATCCATTCCACATTCCATTCCACATTCGATTCCACATTCCATCCTATTCCCTTCCATACCATTCCACGTTCCATTCCACATTCCATTCCATTCCGTTCCACATTCCATTCCATTCCATTACACTTTTCATTCCACATTCCATTCCATTCCGTTCCACTTTCGATTCCATTCCACATTCCATTCCACAATCCGTTCCATTCCATTCCACATTCCATTCCATTGGGTTCCACATTCCGTTCCACTTTCTATTCCATAACACTTTGCGTTCCATTCCGTTCCATTCCATTCCCCATTCCATTCAGCTTTCCACTCCATTCTATTCCAGGTTCCATTCCATTCCATTCCACGTTCCAATCCATTCCATTCCATGATCCATTCCATTCCACGTTCCATTCCATTACATTCCAAGATCCACTCCGAATTCCATTCCACGTTCGATTCCATGATCTATTACGTTCCATTCCACGTTCCCTTCCTCATTCCATTCCACTTTCCATTCCTTTCCATTCCACATTCCATTCCATTCCATTCCACGTTCCTTTCCATTCCACTTTCCATTGCCTTCCATTCCACGTTCCTTTCAATTTCACTTTCCATTCCAATACATTCCTCGATCCATTACATGTTCCATTGCACTTTCCATTCCATTCCATTCCACGATCCATTACTTATTCCATTCCACATTCCATTCCATTCCATTCCCTTCCACATTCCATTCCACATTCCATGCCAAATTCCATTCCATTCAATTCCGTTCCATAACACATTGCATTCCATTCCATTCCATTTAAGTTTCCATTCCATTCCACATTTCATTCCTCATTCCATTCAATTCCATTCCACATTCCACTGTTACATTCCATTTCACTCCATTCCACATTGCATTCCATTCCATTCCATTCCACTTTCCATTCCATTCCACTGTCCATTCCACATTCCATTCCATTCCATTCCACTTTCCAGTCCATTACATGCCACATTCCTTTCCATTCCATGCCACCATCCATTCCATTCCACGTTTCATTACATTCCAATTCGCATTACATTCTATTCCATTCCACTTTCCACTGCGTCCCATTCCGCACTCTATTCCATTGCATTCTATTCCATTCCACTCAATTCCATTCCATTCCATTCTTCTCCACGTTCCATTCCATTCCATTCCTCATTCCTTTCCATTCCATTCCATTCCACATTCCATTCCATTCCAAATTCCATTCCATTCGATTCCAAATTCCATTCCACATTCCATTCCATTCCATTGTACGTTGCATTCCATTCCATTCCACATTTCATTCTGTTCCATTCCACATTGCATTCCACTTTCCATTCCATTCCATTCCGCATTCCATTCCATTCCATTCCACATTCCATTCCGCATTCCATTCCTTTCCATTCCACATTCCATTCCATTCCATTCCACATTCCATTCCATATTACATTCCGTTCCATTCATCATTCCAATCCATATTATATTCCGTTCCATTCCACTATCCATTAAATTCCATTCCACGTGCAATTCCATTCCATTTCCATTCCATTCCATATTCTATTGCATATTCCATTCCATTTCATTCCATTTTCCTTTCCACATTGCATTCCATTTCATTTCAATTTCCATTAAATTGCATTCCTCATTCCATTCCATTCCATTTCTCATTCCATTCCATTCCACGTTTCAGTAAACTACATTCCATTACTTTCCATTCATTTCCAAATCCTATTACATTCCGTTCCACATTCCATTCCATTCCATTCCATTCCATTCCATTCCATTCCTTTCCATTCCACATGAGAGTATAATTTTCATTTCATATTCCATTCCTCATTCCATTCCATTCCATTTCAAGTTCCAATCCATTCCACATTCCATTTAATTCTATACCTTTCCATTCCATTCCACATTCCATTCCATTCCATTCCATTCCACTTTCCATTCCACGTTCCATTCCATGTTAAATTCCTTTACATTCCACATTCCATTCAACTTCATTCCACATTACATTCCACAATCCATTCCATTCCTTTCCACGTTCCTTTCCACGTTCTATTCCACGTTCCATTCCATTTCATTTCACATTCCATTCCATGTCATTCCACATTCGATTCCACGTTCCATTCCCCTTTCCTTTCCTCATTTCATTCCCATTCCATTCGAACCCGTTCCACTTTCCTTTCCACATTTCCTTACCCATTCCATTCCACATTCCATTCCATTCCGTTGCATTTTCCATTCTACAATCCATTCCATTCCTTTCCACATTCCATTCCACATTCAATTCCTTTCCATTCCTCGTTCCATTCCATTCCATTCCATATTCCATTGCATTCCATTCCACATTCCTTTCAATTCCATGCCATGTTACATTCCATGTTGCATTCCACGTACCTTTCCATTCCATTCCACATTCCCTTCCATTTCATTCCACTTTCCATTTCATTCCATTTCACATTCCATTCCACAGTGCTTTTTACATTCCATTCCACTATCCATTTCACATTCCATTCCATTCCATTCCATTTCATTCCAAATTCCATTCCATTCCATTCCATATTACATTCCAATCCACATTCCATTCCATTCCATCCACATGACAGTCCATTGCATTCAGCAATCCTTTCCATTCCACATTCCATTACATAATCCATTCCATTCCATTCCATTCCACATTCCTTTCCATTCCATTCCGCATTCCATTCCATTCCTTTCGATTCTACATTCCCTTTAATTCTTTCCATTGCATTCCACATTCCATTCCATTTCATTCTATTCCATTCCCTTCATTTTCACATTCCATTCCATTACATTCCAAGCCACATTCCATTTGATTACATTACAGTCCATATTCCATTTCATTCCATTCCATGTTCCATTCCATTCCATTCCACAGTCCATTCCATTGCATTCCACATTCCATTCCATATCCATATTCCATATTCCATTCCACATTCCTTTCCGCATTACAGTCCCTTCAATTCCACATTCAATTCTTTTCATTTCAATTTCCTTTCCATTCCGTTAAGCGCTCCATTCCATTCCAGATTGCATTCCATTCCATTCCACATTGCATTCAAATCCATTCCACATTCCATTCCATTCCACATTCCATTCCATTCCATTCCCCGTTTCATTTCAATTTCCATTCCATTCCTTTCCACGTTCCTTTTCATTCAATTAAACGTTCCACTTCATTCCATTCCACATTCCATTTCACACTCTATTGCACATTCCATTCCGCAATCCATTCCATATTCCATTTCATATTCCTTTCCACATTCCATTCCACATTCCATTTCATATTCCACATTCCATTCCATTCCATTTCAGGATCCATTCCACTGCACATTCCACTCCCTTCCTATCCACATTTCATTTCATTCCATTCTACATTCCATTCAATTCCATTCCACATTCCGTTCCACATTCCATTCCATTGCATTCCATTCCACCTTCCATTCTATTCCATTTCACATTCCATTCCATTCCATTCCATTCCATTACACATCCCATTACACATTCCTTTCCATTCCATTCCTTATTCCATTCCATTCCATTCCACGTTCCATTCCATTCCATTCCATTGCACATGCCATTCCATTTCATTCCAATTTCTATTCCATTACATTCCACATTCCATTCCATTCAATTCCACGTTCCATTCCTCTTTCCATCCCATTCCGTTCTACATTCCATTCCATTCCATTCCTCATTCCATTCCACTTTCCATTCCACGTTCCATTGCACTTTCCTTACCAAGTTCCATTCCACGTTCCATTCCATTCTAATCCACATTCCTTTCCACATCACATTCCTTTCCATTCCAAATTCCATTCCTTTCCTTTCCATGCGATTCCCCATTCCATTCCCTTCCATTCCACATTCCATTCCACATTCCATTCCATTCCATTCCACATTCCATTCTATTCAATTAGACATTCAATAAAATTCCATTCCATTCCATTCCACATTCCTTTCCACTCAATTCCACATTCCATTACACATTAAATTCCACATTAAAATCCACATTCCATTCCACATTCCATTCTCTACCATTTCACATTCCATTGCATTCCATTCCCTTCCACGTTCTATTCCACCTTCCATTATATTCCATTCCACAATCCTTTCCACATTGCGTTTCATTCAATTCCACATTCCATTCCACATTCCATCCCATTCCATTCCATATTCCATTCCATTGCATTCCACATTCCATTCCATTCCACTACACATTAAATTCGAATGAATTACACCTTACGTTCCATTCCACTTCCACGTTTCTTTCCACCTTCCTTTCCACATTCCATTCCATTCCATTCCATATTCCCTACCATTTATTTCCATTCCTTTCCACATTCCATTCCAATCCTTTCAACATTACATTCCACATTCCTTTGCATTCCATTCCACATTCGATTCCATTCCACTCCACATTCCATTTGTCATGCCGTTCCGTTAAGTTCCACATTCCATTGCACATTCCATTCCTCTTTCCATTCCATTCCATTCCTCATTCCATTCCACTTTCCATTCGATTCTGTTCCGCATTCCATTCCACATTCCATTCCATTCCTTTACACATTCCATTACACTTTCCATTCCACTTTCCATTCGATGTTCCATTCCACTTTCCATTCCATTCCATTCCTCGTTTCATTTCAATCCATTCCTCTTTCCATTCCAGATTCCATTTCACTTTCCATTTCACGTTCCATTCCACATTCCATTTCACTTTCCATTCCATTTCATTCCACATTCCATTCCATTCAAAGCCACATTTCGTTCCATTCCATTCCATGTTGCATTCCGTTTCACATTCCATTCCATTCCATTTCAATTTTAATTCCATTCCATTACACAGTTCATTCCATTCCATTCCAGTTTTAATTCCATTCCATTACACATTTCATTCCATTCCATTCCACAGTCCATTCCACATTCCATTCCATTCCATTCTATTCCAGCTTCCATTACATTCCATTCGACATTCCATTCCATTCCATTCCATTCCACATTCCATTCCACATTCCATTCCATGTTCCATTCGAAATTCCATTCCATTCCATTCCACATTCCATTCCATTCCATTAACATTCTATTCCATTGAATTTCACATTCCATTCCATTATATTGTGTTCCACATTCCATTCAATTCCATTCCGCATTCCATTCTGTTCCATTCCATTCTATTCCTCCTTCCATTCCTTTCCATTATACTCCACATTCTGCTCTATTACGTTCCACATTCCATTTCATTCATTTTCTCATTGCATTCCATTACATTGCATTCCACTTTCCATTCCATTCCATTCCACTTTCCATTCCACTCCATTCCATTCTATTCCAAATTCCATTCCGTTCCATTATATTCTACCTTCCATTGCCTTCCATTCCACATTCCATTCAAGGTTCCATTCCATTCCATACCACGTTCCATTGCACGTTCCATTCCACGTTCCATTCCATGTCCTTTCCACGTTCCTATCCACATTCCATTCCATTCCATTCCATTGCACAATTCATTCCAGTCCATTCCAAATCCCATTCCACACTCCATTCCACATTTCATTCCACAATCCATTCCTTTCCATTCCACTTTCCATTCAACAACCTATTCCACATTGCATTCCGTTCCATTCTACATTCCATACCATTACACTCCACATTCCATTCCATTCCATTCCACATTCGATTCCATTCTATTCCACATTCCATTCCACATTGCATCACATTCCATTCCATATTCAATCACTTTCCATTGCATATTCCATTCCACATTGCATTCCATTCCATTCCACATTCTATTACATGCCATTCCATTCCATTCCATTCCACATTCCATTCCGTTCCATTGAAAACCCCATTCCTTTCCATTCCATTCCACATTCCATTCCATTCCATTCCACATTTCACTCCAGATTCCATACCATTCCATTCCACATTCCTTTCCATTCCTTTCCATCTTGCATTCCACATTGCATTCTATTCCATTCCATTCAACATTCCATTCCATTCCACATTCCATTCCATTCCATTAAATTCAATTCCATTCCACATTCCATTCTATTCCATTCCATTCCACGTAATTATATATTCCGGGTTCCATTCCAAGTTCCATTCCACATTCCACTCCACATCCCATTCCATTGCATTCCAAATTCCATTCCGCAATACATTCCAATCCATTCCTCATTCCATGCCATTCCATTCCACATTCCTTTCCACCTACCATTCTGTGAAATTCCCCTTTTCGTTTCACATTCCATTCCACGTTCCATTCCACATTCCTTTCCACATTCCTATCCATTGCATTCCACATTCCATTCCACATCCCATTCCATTCAATTCCACCTTCCATTCAACATTCATTCCATTCCACATTCCATTCCACATTCCATTCCACATTCAATTTCATTCCATTCCACATTCTATTCCACATTCCATTCCATTCCATTCCATATTCCCTTCCATTCCTTTCCCATTCCATTCCATTCCATTCCACATTAGACTACATATTGCATTCCATTCCATTCCATTCCTCATTAGATTACACATTGCATTTCATTTCATTCCACATTCCATTCCTTTCCATTCCACATTCCATTCCATTCCATTCCACATTCCGTTGCATTCCATTCCACATTTCTTTCCAATACCTTCTACATTCCATTCCACATTCCATTCCATTCGATTCCACATTCCAATCCATTCCATTGAATTCCCCATTCCATTCCATTCCATTGCATATTCCATTCCATTGCTTTCCCCTCCACGTTCCATTCCACATTCCGTACCACATTCAATTCCATTCCATTCCACATTACATTCCATTCCATTTAATTCCACATTCCATGCCGTTCCATTCCACATTCCTTTACAATCCTTTACATTCCACATTCGAATCTACATAACAATCCATTTGATTCCACATTCCATTCCACATTCCATTCCATTCCATTCCATTCCATTCCATATTCCATTCCATTCCATTCCATTCCGTTGCATTCCATATTCCATTCCTTTCCATGTTCCATTCCATTCCATTCCAGATTCCATTCCATTCCCTTCTGCATTCCATACGATTCCATTCCATTCCATTCCACATTCCATTCCATTCCATTCCACATTCCATTCCACATTCCACTCCACATTCTATTTCACATTCCATTTCATTCCATTCCACATTCCATTCCATTCCATTCCACATTACATTCCATTATATTCCAAATTCCACCCCATTCCATTCCAATTTCCATTCCATTCCATTCCATTCCACATTCCATTCCTTTCCATTGCACTTTCCTTTCAATTCCATTCCATTCCACTTTCCATTCCATTCCATTACCCCTTACATTCCACTTTCCTTTCCATCACGTTCCACATTCCATTCCACATTCCATCCCATTCCCTTCCCATTCCTTCCATTCCATTCCACATTCCATTCCACATTCCATTACATTCCAATCCACTTTCCATTCCACATTCCATTCCATTGCACATTGAATTCCTTTCCACATTCCATTCCACATTCCTAGCCATTCCATTCCACATTCCATTCCACATTCTATTCAACGTTCCATTTCACTTTCTATTCCATTCCATTCCACATTCCATTCCACATTATATTGCAATCCACATTCCAGTCCACATTCCATTCCATTCCATTCCACATTCCATTCCTTTCCATTCCACGTTCCTTTCCACATTCCATTCCATTCCTTTCCACATTCCATTCCACATTCCATTCCATTCCATTCCACATTCCATTCCATTCCACTTTCCATTCAACTTTTATTTAAATTCCATTCTATTCAATAGTCCATTCCATTCCATTCCATTCCTTTCCATTCCATTCTGTTGCATTCCACATTCCATTCCATACCATTCCATTTCACATTCCATTCCATTCCTTTCCATTCAACCTTTCATTCCATTTCATTCCATTCCACAATCCATTCCATTCCATTTCACATTCCTTTCCATTCCATTCCATTCCATTCGTTTCCACAATCCATTCCATTCCTTTCCACATTCCATTCCATTCTATTTAACATTCCATTCCATTCCATTTCAAATTCCATTCCATTCCATTCCACGTGCCATTCCATTCCATTCCACATTACCCTCCGTTGTATTCCACATTCCATTCCACATTCCACTCCATTCCATACAACTTTCCATTCCACTTTCCATTCAACAGTGCATTACATACCTTTCCACATTCCACTCAATTACATTCCATTCCACTTTCCATTCAATTCCATTCCACATTCCATTCTATTCCCTTCCACATTCCATTCCTTTCCATTTCAAATTCTATCCCATTCCATTCCTTTCCATTCCACATTCCATTCCATTCCATTCACCATTACATTCCATTACATTCCATTCCACATTCCATTCCATTCCATTCCACGTTCCATTGCACGATGCATTACAAGTTCCATTCCACATTGCATTCAATTCCATTCCATTCCACGTTCCATTCCACATTCCTGTCCATTCAATTCCACTTTCCATTCCAAATTCCGTTCTATTCCATTCCGCATTCCATTCCATTCCATTTCAAATGGAATTCCGTATTCCATTCCATTCCTTTCCACATTCCATTCCATTCCATTCCACAGTCCATTCCACGTTCCATTCAACATTCCTTTCCACGTTCCGTTCCATGTTCCATTCCAGTTTCAATTGCACGTTCCGTTACTCATTCCATTACACATTCTACTCCATTCCATTCCACATTCAATTCCACATTGCATTCCATTGCATTCAACATTCCACTCCACATTTCATTCTCTTCCATTGCACATCCAATCTACTTTCCATTCCATTTTCCTTTCCACATTCCATTCTACGTTGCATTCCATGTTCCATTCGACGTTCCATTCTATTTAATTGCACGTTCCATTGCACATTCCATTCCATTCCATCCCACTTTCCATTCCACTTTCCATTCCATTCCATTGCACTTTCCATTCCACAATCCATTCAATTCCATTCCTCATTCCATTATATTCCATTCTATTCCATTACACATTCCATTCCATTCCATTCCGCTTTCCATTCCACATTCCATTCCATTCCATATTCCATACCACATTCGATTCCATTCCACATTCCTTTCCACATTCCATTCCATTCCATTCCACATTCCTTTCTGCTTCATTTCGCATTCCGTTCCATGCTATTCCACATTCCGTTGCATTCCACATTCCGTTTTATTCCATTCCACATTCAATTCCTTTCAATTCCGTTCCACATTCCATTCCATTCCATTAGGTGTTCCATTCCATTCCATTCCAATCTCTTCGACATTCCATTCTACATTCCTTTCCATTCGATTTCACATTCCATTGAATTGCATTACATTCCATTACATTTTACTTTCCATTCCATTCCATTCCACATTCCATTTCATTCCATTTCATATTCCATAACATTCCATTCCATTCCATTCCATTGCACATTTCATTCCCCATTCCAATCCTTTCCACAATATATTCCACATTCCATTCCATTCCATTCCACACTACTTTCCTTTCCATTCCATTCCACACTCCGTTCCACATTCCATTCAATTCCATTCCAATTTCCATTCCACATTCCATTCCGCACTCCATTCCATTCCATTCTAGATTCCATTCCACATTCGATTCCTTTCCATTCCACATTCCATTCCGTTCCTTTCCACATTCAATTCCATTCCACATTCTATTCCATTCCGTTCCGTTCCACATTCCATTTCATTCCATTCCAATTTCCATTCCATTCCTTTCCACATTCCATTCCATTCCATACCATTCCACTTTCCATTCCACATTCCATTCCATTCCATTTCACTTTTCATTCCATTCCATTGCATTCCATATTCCAAACCACATTCCATTCCTTTCCATTCCACATTCCATTCCATAATACATTCCATTCCATTGCATTCCATTCCACATTCCAATCCTTTGCATTCCATTCCACATTCTATTCCATTCCATTGCATTCCACTTTCCATTCCACATTCCTTTGTATTCGATTCCACATTCCATTCCATTCCATTCCACATTCCATTCCATTCCATTCCACATTCCAATCCATTCCATTCGATATTCCATTCCATTACATTCCACATTCCAATCCATTCCATTCGACATTCCGTTCCATTCCACATTCCACTGCATTCCATTTGACAACCCATTCCATTGCAATCCACTTTCATTTTCACTGCATTCCACATTCCATTCCACTTTCCTTTCCATTGCATTCCACATTCCTTTCCACCTTGCTTTACATTTAACTTTTCATTCCATTCCATTCCATTCCACATTCCAATCCAGACTGCATTCCATTCCATTCCACATTCCATTCCAATCCACATTCCATTCCACATTCCAATCCTTTGCATTCCTTTCCTCATTTCATTCCATTCCATTGCATTCCGCTTTCCATTCCACATTCCATTGAATTCCATTCCACATTCCATTCCATTGCATTACATTGCACATTCCAATCCATTCCATTCAACATTCCATTCCTTTCCATTCCATTCCACATTCCACTACATTCTATTCCACATCCCATTCCATTCTATTCCACTTTCCATTCCATTTCATTCCAGTTTCCATTCCACTTTCCATTCCATTGCATTCCATATTCAATTTCACATTCCTTTCCACATTGCTTTCCATTCCACTTTCCATTCCATTCCATTTCACATTCCATTCCATTCCCCATTCCATTCCGTTCCATGGCATGTCACATACCATTCCGTTCCATTCCATTCCACAATGCATTCCAAATTGCATTTCATTCCATTCCACAATCCATTCCATTCCGTTGCCCATTCCAGTCCTAACCATTTCATGCCACATTACATTCCAATCCATTCCACATTCCATTGCATTACATTCCTCATTCCATTCCTTTCCTTTCCATTCCAATCCCTTCCATTACGTTCCCCATTCCATTCCTTTCCATTCCACATTCCATTCCACATTCCATTCCATTCCATTCGACATTCCATTCCAATCCACATTCCATTCCATAGTCCATTCAATATTCAATTCCATTCCACATTCCATTCCTTTCCATTCCACATTGTATTCCACATTCCATTCCACATTCCATTCCATTCCATTCCATTCCACATTCCCTTCAATTCCATTCATTCCAAATTCCATTTTGTTCCATTCAACATTCCATTCCACAATCCATTCCATTTCATTCCACATTCAATTCTACATTCCATACCATTTCATTCCACATTCATTTTCTTTCCATTGCATTCCATTCCACATTCCCTTCTCCATTCCATCTCATTCCATTTCACATTCCATTCCATTCCATTCCATTCCAATCTATTCTACATACAATTCCATTCCATTTCACATTCCTTTCCTCCTTACATTCCTTTCCATTTCACTTTCCATTCCATTCCATTCCACTGAATTCCAGATTCCATTCCTCATTCCATTCCAATCCAAAATCCATTTGACATTCCATTCCATTCCATTCCACATTCCATTAAGTTCCATTCCATTCCTTTCCACTTTCCATTACACATTCCATTCAATTCCATTACAAATTCCATTCCACATTCCACTGCACATTCCATTCCATTCCATTCCATATTCCATTCCATTTGATTCCCAATTTCGTTCCATTGCATTCCACTTTGCATTCCTTTCCATTCCACATTCCATGGCATTCCCTTCCACATTCCATTCCATTGCACATTCAATTGCATTGCATTCCACTCCACATTCCATTCTATTCCATTGCATTCCATAGTGCATTCCATTCCATTCCATTTCAGATTCCATTCCATTCCATTGCATTCCACATTCCACTCCATTTCATTCCATTCCACATTCCATCCCATTCTATTACACGTTCAATTTCATTTCATTCCTTTCCACTTTACACTTCATTCCATTCCACAATCCATTCAATTCCCTTCCACATTCCATTCCACATTCCTTTCCATTCCCATCCACATTCCCTTCTATTCCCTTCAACATTCCATTCCACATTCCGTTCCATTCCATTCTACATTCTTTTCCATTCAATTCCACTTTCCTTTCCATTCTATTCCATTCAAGGTCACTTTCCATTCCATTCCATTCCATTTTACATTCCATTCCATTCCATTCCTGTCCACATTTCATTCCATTCCTTTCCATTACACATTCAATTCCTTTCCTTTCCACATTCCATTCCATTCCATTCCACATTCCATTCCACGTTCTATTCCATGTTCCATTATATTCCATTCCAAATTCCATTCCATTCCACTCAATTCCACATTCCTTTCCACTCCTTTCCACACTCCTTTTCATTCCATTCCGCATTCCACACCATTCCATTGCAGATTCCGTTCCATTTCTTTCCACATTCCATTGCATTCAATTTCAGTCCACATTCCATTCCACTCCATTCCATTCCTTTCCGTATTCTATTCCTCTCCAATCTACATTCCATTCCATTTCATTCCACATTCCATTCCACTGTCTATTTCACGTTCTTTTCCTTTCCATACCAAACTGCATTGTATTCCATTCCAGTCCACATTCCATTCCATTCCATTTCATTCCACAACCCATTCCTCTCCATTCCACATTCCATTCCAGTCGATTCCCCGTTCCATTCCATATTCCGTTCCACATTCCATTCCACATTGCAGTGCATTATATTCCATTCCATTCCATTCCACATTCTATTACATTCCATGCCATTCCAAATTCCATTTCATTCCAGTCCACTTTCCATTCCTTTCCATTGCATTAAATGTTTCATTCCTTTCCATTCCACATTCCATTCCATTCCATTGCATTCCGATCCACATTCCATTCGATTCCATTCCACATTCCTCTCCATTCCATTCTATATTCTATTCCGCCTTCTACTCCATTCCATTCCAAATTTTATTCCACATTCCATTCCATTCCATTGCACACTCCACTCCTTTCCATTCAATTCCACATTCTATTCCGTTCCACCCCACATTCCTTTCCATTCCATTCCACATTCCATTCCCTTCTATTCCATATTCCATTCCACATTCCATTCGATTACTTTCCACATTCCATTCCATTCCATTCCACATTGCATTCCATTCCATGCCACCTTCCATTCCATTCCATTCCATGTTATACTTCACATTCCATTCCAATCCATTCCACTTTCCATTCCATTCCATTCCATTTTACTTTCCATTAAACTTGCCATTCTATTCCATTCCTTGTTCAATTCCATTCCATTGACATCCATACCACATTCCATTCCATTCCCTTCCACATTCCATTCCATTCCACATTCGATTCCATTCCCTCCCACACTACATTCAACTCTTTGTCCAATTACATTACACATTCCTTTCCACATATCATTCCACATTCCATTCCACATTCCATTCCATTCAATTCTACATTCCATTCCATTCCATTCCACATTCTGTTCCGCATTCCATCCCATTCCATTCCACATTCCATTCCATTCCATTCCACATTGCATTCCACATTCCATTCCATTCCATACCAAGTTCCATTCCATTCCATTCCACATTCCATTCCATTCCACTCCACATTCAATTCCACATTCCATTCCATTCCATTCCACGTTCCATTCCATTCCATTCCACATTCCATTTCATTCCTTTTCAAATTCCATTGCATTCCATTCCAGATTCCATTCAACATTCCATTCCATTTCATTCCACATTCCATTCCCTTCCATTCCACTTTCCATTCCATTCCATTCCTCGTTCCACTTCATTCCATTCCACATTTCATTCCACCTTCCATTGCATTTCTTTCCACATTCCATTCCACATTCTTTCCATTCCATTCCACATTCCATTCCATTCCTTTCCACATTCCATTCCTCATTCCTTTCCATTCCACTTCCTGTTCCATTCCATTCTACATTCCATTCCACATTCCATCCCATTCCAGTCCAAATTCCATACCACATTCCTTTACATACCATTTCAAATCTCGTTCATTTCCATTCCATTCCACGTTCCATTTCATTTCATACCACTTTCCATTCCACATTCCATTGCATTCCATTCCACATTGCATTTCACCCCATTCCACTTTCCATTCCTTTCCATTCCACATTCCATTAAACATAACATTCCATTCCATTCCAGTTTCCATTCCATTCCATTCCCTTCCATTCACATTCCATTCCCTTCCACTCCACATTCCATTCCATTCCATTCCATTCCGCATTCCATTCCATTGCACATTCCATTCCATTCCATTCCACATTCCTTTCCACTTTCTATTCCACATTGCATTCCACATTCCATTCCTTTCCATTCCACATTCCATTCCATTCCTTTCCAAATACCATTCCCTTCCATTACACATTCCCTTCGACATTCCAGTCCATTCTATTCCACATTCCATTTCTTTCCATTCCACGTTCCACTCCATTCCATTCCACATTACATTCAACTTTCCATTCCATTCCATTCCAGGTTCCATTCCACATTGCATTCCATTCCACATTCCATTCCGTTCCATTCCACATCAAATTCCATTCCATTCCCCATTCCATTAAATTCCATTTCATGCCACATTCCATTCCATTCCATTGCACATTCCATTCCATTCTATGCCTCTTTCCATTCCTTTCCATTCCATTCCACTCCATTCCACATTCAATTCCAGGCCGTTCCACATACTATTCCACTTTCCATTCAATTCTATTCCAAATTCCATTCCACATTCCATTCCACATTCCATTCCATTCCATTACATATTCCATTACACATTCCATTCCACATTCCATTCCATTCCACATTCCATTACATTCCATTTAATTCCACATTCCG
Organism: Pongo pygmaeus; assembly: GCF_028885625.2. NCBI lineage: Eukaryota > Metazoa > Chordata > Mammalia > Primates > Hominidae > Pongo > Pongo pygmaeus. The sequence continues at coordinate 5,970,217 of NC_085931.1, forward strand.
TTCCATTCCATTCAACATTCCGTTCCGTTCCATTCCACTTTCCATTCCATTCCATTCCGCATTCCATTCAATTCCATTCCATTCCATTCCAAATTCCATTATACATTACATTCCATTCCGTTTCACATTCAATTCCATTAAATTTAATTCCTTTCCACTCTACATAGCATTCTATTCCATTGCACATTCCATTCCATTCAATTTCAGTCCACATTCCCTTCCATTGCATTCCATTCCGCATTCCATTCCTTTCCATTCCTCATTCCACTCCATTTTTTTCCACATTCCATTCCACGTTCCAGTCCACATTCCATTCCATTCCATTCCATTCCATTCCACGTCCCATAACATTCCATTCCAAGTTCCATTCCATTCCACATTCCATTCCAAGTTCCATTACACATTCCATTACACATTCCATTCTGTGTTCCTTTCCACATTCCATTTCATTCCATTCCAAATTCCATTCTACATTGCATTCCATTCCATTCCACCATCCCTTACATTCCATTCCTCCTTCCATTGCATTCCATGCCATTCCGCATTCCATTAGATTCCATTCCATTTTCCATTCCATTGCAATGAACTTTTGATTCCATTCCATTCCATATTCCATTCCATTCCATTGCATTCCGTTACACATTCCATTCCATTCCATTCCACATTCCATTCCACATTGTATTCCACATTCCATTCCATTCCATTCCAAATTCCATTGCACATTCCATTTCATTCCACTCAACATTCCTTTCCATTCCATTCCAAATTCCTCTCCATTCCATTGTACATTTCATTCCGCATTCTACTGCATTCCATTCCACATTTCATTCCACATTGCATTCCATTCCATTCCACATTCCATTCAATTTCTTTCCACATTCCATTCCATTACATTCCACATTCCATTCCACCTTCCATTACATTCTATTTCAAATACCATTCCATTGCATTCCATTCCACTTTCCATTCTTTTCCATTCCCCATTCCCTTCCACTCCACATTCCATTCCATTCCATTCCACATTCCATTCAATTTCTTTCCACATTCCATTCCATTCCATTCCACATTCCATTCAATTTCTTTCCACATTCCATTCCATTACATTCCACATTCCATTCCACCTTCCATTACATTCTATTTCAAATACCATTCCATATTCCATTCCATTCCGTTCCACATTCCATTCCACATTGCATTCCATTCCATTCCTTTCATTTAAACATTGCATTCCATTCCATTCCACATTCCATTCCACATTCCATTCCACATTCCACTCCACATTCTATTTCACATTCCGTTTCATTCCATTCCACATTCCATTCCATTCCATTCCACATTACATTCCATTATATTCCAAATTCCACCCCATTCCATTCCACTTTCCATTCCATTCCATTCCATTCCACATTCCATTCCTTTCCATTGCACTTTCCTTTCAATTCCATTCCATTCCGCTTTCCATTCCATTCCATTACCCTTTACATTCCACTTTCCTTTCCATCACGTTCCACATTCCATTCCACATTCCATCCCATTCCCTTCCCGTTCCTTCCATTCCATTCCACATTCCATTCCACATTCCATTACATTCCAATCCACTTTCCATTCCACATTCCATTCCATTGCACATTGAATTCCTTTCCACATTCCATTCCACATTCCTAGCCATTCCGTTCCACATTCCATTCCACATTCTATTCAACGTTCCATTTCACTTTCTATTCCATTCCATTCCACATTCCATTCCACATTATATTGCAATACACATTCCAGTCCACATTCCATTCCATTCCATTCCACATTCCATTCCTTTCCATTCCACGTTCCATTCCACATTCCATTCCATTACATTCCACATTCCATTCCACATTCCATTCCATTCCATTCCACATTCCATTCCATTCCACTTTCCATTCCATTTCACTCCATTCCAGTCCATATTCCATTACAATACATTCCATTACACTTTTCATTCCACTCCCTTCCAAGTTCCATTCGATTCCATTCCACATTCCATTGAATTCCATTCCACATTCCATTCCATTCCATTGCATATTCCATTCCATTGCACACTCCATTCCACATTCCATTTCACATTCCTTTCCATTCCAATCCACTTTCCATTTCACATGTCATTCCAAATTCCGTTCCACATACCATTCCATTCCATTCCACATTGCATTTCATTCCATTCCAGTCAATATTCCATTCCACTCCATTCCATTCCACATTCCATTCCATTGCATTCCACATTGCATTCCATTTCCTTCCATGTTCCATTCCATTGCATTCCACATTCTATTAGATTCCTTTGCACATTCCATTCCATTCCTTTCCAGATTACATTCAATTCCATTTCACATTCCATTCAACCTTCCATTCCATTTCTTTCCACATTCCATTCCACATTCCATTCCATTCCACATTCCATTCCATTCCTTTCCACATTCCTTTCCACATTCCTTCCCATTCCACTTTCCATTCCATTCCATTCCACATTCCTTTCCATTCCACTTTGCATTCCATTCCATTACACATTCCATTACGCATTCCATAACATTCCAGTCCACGTTCCATTCCACATTCCATTCCATTCCATTACAAACCTAATTCCATTCCATTCCTCTTTCCATTCAATTTCATACCACTTTCCATTCCACATTCAATTGCCTTCCATTCGAAATGGCATTCAAACCCATTCCACGTCCCATTCCATTCAATTCCACACTCCATTAAACATTCCATTTCATTCCATTCCACTTTCAATTGCATTCCATTCCCTTCCATTCCAGATTCCATTCCTTTCCATTACACATTCCATTCCGTTCCCTTCCACATTCCATTCCATTCCACTTTCCGTTCCATTCCATTTCACATTCCATTCCACTTTCCATTCCACATTGCATTCCACAATCCATTCCACATTCCATTCCTTTCCATTCCACATTCCATTCTATTCCTTTCCAAATTCCATTCCCTTCCATTGCACATTCCATTCGGCATTCCATTCCACTCTATTCCACATTCCATTTCATTCCATTCCACATTCCATTCCACTCTATTCCACATTCCATTACTTTCCATTTCCTTAGACATTCTTTCCATTCCATTCCAGATTCCATTCCATTCCATTCCATTCGACATTCCATTCCTTTCCATTCCGGATTCCATTCCATTCCATTTCAGTCCACATTCCACCCCATTCAATTTCTTTCCACATTCAATTCCATTCCATTCATCTATCCATTCCATATTCCACTCCATTTCATTCCACATTCCATTACACGTTCCATTCCACGTTCCATTGCATTGCATTCCAAACTGCATTCCATTCCATTCCAGTCCACATTCCATTCCATTCCATTCCATTCCGCATCCCATTACTTTCCATTCCACATTCCATTCCATGTTCCATTCCACATTCCATCTCACCTTCCATTCCACGTTCCTTTCCAAATTCCATTTCATTCCATTCCATATTCAACATTCCATTCCATTCCATTCCACATTCCACTCCATTCCATTCCTCATTCCATTGCATTCCATGCCATTCCATGCCATTCCATATTCCGTTCGATTCCATTCCTGTTTCCATTCCATTCCATTGAAAGTTTGATTCCATTCCATTCCATGTTGCGTTCCATTCCACAATGCATTCCATTCCATTCCAAATTCCATTCCTTTCCATTCCATTCCATTCCACATTTCATTACTTTCCATTCCATTCCACTCCAGAATCCATTCCATTAGATTCCAATCCGCATTCCATTCCATTCTACATTCCATTCCTTTCCATTCCATTCCATTCCACTGCATTCCACATTGCATTGCATTCCATTCTACTCCTCGTACCATTCCATTCCATTCCTTCCTTCCACATTCCATTCCATTCCTTTTGACATTCCATTCCATTCCATTCCATTACACATTCCATTCCATTCCTTTCGATTCCATTCCACATTCCATTCCATATGCTATTCCATTCCATTTCACATTCCATTGAATTTCATTCTATTCCATTCCACATTTCCTTCCAGTCCATTCCATATTCCATTCCACTCCATTCGTCATTCCATTCCATTCCATTCCACGTTGCATTTCATTGCATTCCACATTCCATTCCGTTCCATTCCACATTCCATTCCATTCTCCATTCCACATTCCATTCCATTCTATCACACCTTCCATTGCATTCCATTCCGTATTGCATTCCATTCCATTCCATGTTCCCTTCCACTTTCCATTTCGTTTCCGTTCCTCTTTCCATTCCACGTTCCATTACACTTTCCATTCCAAGTTCCATTCCACATTCCATTCCACATTCCATTCCACGTTCCAGTACACGTTCCATTTCACATTCCAATGCACGTTCAATTCCAAGTTCCATTCCACGTTCCATTCCGCGTTCAGTTCAACATTCCATTCCTTTCCATTCCACATTCCACTCCTTTACATTCCACATTCCATTCCATTCCATTTCAAATTCCATTCCATTCCATTCCAATCCATTCCAAATTCAACTCCATTCCAATCCATTACACATTCCATTCCATTCCACATTCCATTTCATTCCATTTCGAATTCCATTCCATGTTCCTTTCCACGTTCCATTCCATTGCATTCCACATTCCATTTCCCATTCCATTCTATATCATTCCACTTTGAATTCCACATTCCATTCCATGCCATTCCACTTTCCATTCCATTCCATTCCACACTCCACTCCATTCCATTCCACATTCCATTACACATTCCATTCCATTCCTTTCCACATGCCACTCCATTCCATTCCTTATTCCTTTGCATTCCATGCCATTTCACATTCCTTTCGATTCCATTCCATTTTCCATTCCATTCCGTTTTATGTTTCATTCCATTCCATTCAATGTTCCACTCCATTCCATTGCTTTCCTTTCCACATTCCATTCCATTCCATTCCACATTTCATTCCACATTCTATTCCACATTCCATTCCATTCCATTCCAAATTCCATTGCACATTCCATTCTATTCCACTCCAGATTACTTTCAATTCCATTCCACATTCCTCTCCATTCCATTCTACATTCCATTCCACATTCTACTGCATTCCCTTCCACATTTCATTCCACATTCCATTCCACTCCATTCCACATTCCACTCCTTTCCATTCCATCCAACTTTGCATTACATTCCTTCCCACATTCCATTCCATTCCATCCCACATTCCATTCCCTTCCATTGTAAATTCCATTCCACATTCCATTCCATTCCATTCCACATTCCATTCCATTCCATTCCACTTTCCATTCCATTCCATTCCCCATTCCATTCCACTCCACATTCCATTCCATTCCATTCCACATTCCATTCATTTCCTTTTCACCTTCCATTCCATTCCGTTTCAAATCCTGTTGCATATTCCTTTCCATTCCGTTCCACATTCCATTCCACATTCCATTCCACGTTGCATTCCATTCCATTCCATTCACTTCAACATTGCACTCCTTTCTATTCCACATTCCATTCCACATTCCACTCCACATTCCATTTCCATTCCGTTCCATTCCATTCCTCATTCCATTCTATTCCATTGCACATTCCATTCCATTCGATTCCACATTCCATTTCATTCCATTCCACATTCCATTCAATTCCATTCCATTCCACATTCCATTCCATTCCATTTCACTTTTCTTTCACTTCCATTCCATTCCACTTTCCATTCCATTCCATTGCACTTTACTTTCCACTTTCCATTCCATTCCATTCCACATTCCATTCCCATTCCATTCCATTCCATTCCACATACCATTCCATTCCACATTGCATTCCATTGCATTCCACATTCCATTACACATTCCATTCCATTCCACTTTGAATTCCTTTCCACATTACATTTCACATTCCAAACCATTCCCTTCCACATTCCATTCCACATTCCATTCCACGTTCCATTTCACTTTGCATTTCTTTCCACTCCTCATTCCTTTCCATTCCACGTTCCATTCCATTGCATTCCACATTCCATTCCACATTCCATTCCATTCCACTTTGATTTCCTTTCCACATTCCATTTCACATTCCAAACCATTCCATTCCACATTCCATTCCACATTCCATTCCACGTTCCGTTTCACTTTCCATTCCATTGCATTCCACATTCCATTCCACATTATATTGCAATTCACATTCCAGTCCACATTCCATTCCATTCCATTCCACATTCCTTTCGATTCCATTCCACTTTCCATTCCACATTCTTTTCCAATCCATTCCATGTCCCATTCCATTCCATTTTATTTCCATTCCATTCCACTCCATTCCTGTCCACATTCCATTACAATACATTCCATTCCACATTCCATTCCATTCCATTCCATGTTCCATTACATTCCATTCCCCATTCCATTGAATTCCATTCCACATTCCATTCCATTCCATTGCACATTCCATTCCCCATTCCATTCCATTCCATTCCACGTTGCATTTCACATGCCATTCCGCGTTCCATTCCACCTGCCTTTCCATTACATTCCACATTGCATTCCATTTCCTTCCACATTCCATTCCATTCCATTCCACATTCTATTACATTCCTTTGCACATTCTATTCCATTCCTTTCCACATTCCTTTCCATTCCATTCCATTCCACATTCCATTCCACATTCAATTCCGTTCTATTCCACACTCCATTCCATTCCATTCCACATTGCATTCGATTTCCTTCCACTTTCCATTCGATTCCATTCCACATTCCACTACATTCCTTTGCACTTTCCATTCCATTCCTTTCCACATTCCACTCCATTCCATTCCACTTTCCATTCCACCTTCCATTCCTCATTCTATTCCATTCTATTCCACTTTCCATTCCATTCCATTCCACATTCCATTCCACATTACTTTCCTTTCTATTCCACATTCCATTAAATTCCATTCCATATTCCATTCCATTCCATTTCACGTTCCTTTCCACATTCCATTCCATTGCATTCCACATTCCATTCCACTTTCCTTTCCTTTCCATTCCATTGCTTTCCACATTCCATTCCACTTTCCGTTCCATTCCATTCCATTCCACATTCTATTCCACATTCCTTTCCATTCCACTTTCCATTCCACATTCCATTCCATTCCATTCCATTCTACATTTTATTCCACATTCCTTTCCACTCCACGTTCCATTCCACATTCCATTCAATTCCATTCTACATTCCATGCCATTCCATTCCATTCCATTCCACATTCCATTCCATTCCTTTCCACAGTCCTTTCCATTCCGTTCCACATTCCATTCCATTCCCAATTCCTTTCCACATTCTATTTCATTCCAATCCACATTCCATTCCACTTTCCATTCCATATTCCATTCCAATCCATTTCATTCCATGTTCCATTCCCCTTTCCATTCCATTCCATTCTACATTCCATTCCACTTTCCATTCCACATTCCATTCCATTCCATTCCATTCTACTTTCCATTCCACATTCCATTCCATTCCATTCCACATTTCATTCCACTAGATTCCATTCCAGTCCATATTCCATTCCATTCCATTCCATTCCATATTTCATTCCATTCCATTCCACATTGCTTTCCATTCCATTCCACATTCCATTCCACATTCCATTCCACCCTCCATTCCATTCCACTCAATTCCACCTTCCATTCCTCATTCCATTCTATTCCATTCCAAATTCCATTCCATTCCTTTCCACATTTGATTGCATTCCATTCCACATTCCATTTCATTCCACTGCACTCCACTCCATTGCATTCCTTTCCACTCCTCTCCATTCCATTGCATTCTCCTCAATTCCATGACATTCCTTTCCAGTCCACTCCAGTCAATTCCACTCCATTCCACTCCACTCTATTACACACAGCTTCGTTCCATGAAATCCATTCCATGACACCCCTCAAATCTCGACTCCACTCCATTCCTATTCATTTCATTCCATTTTACTCCAATCCATTGCACTCCCCTCAAATCCACTCCACTCCATTCCATTGTACTAAATTCTACTCCGTTTCTTTCCACTTTACTCCAATCCACTCAACTCCACTCCATTACACCCCACTCCATTCCATTCCAATCCATTAGATTCCGCTCCAATCCACTCCGTTCCATTCCATTCCACTCCGTTCCATTCCATTCCATTTCAATTCATTCAATTCCATTCCCCACCATTCCCATACATTCCACTCCATTCCAGTTCACTCCACTGAATTATATTCCACTGCATTCTGCTGCATTCCATTCCACTGTATTCCACTTGACTCCTTTGCATTCCGTTCAAATCCACTGCACTCCAATCCATTACATTTAATTCTGCTCCACTCTGTTCAATGCCATTCCTCTCCATGCCACTCGAGTTCATTCCTCTGCACTCCTTTCCCTTTCATTCCATTCCATTCCACTCCACTCAGTTTCTTTCCACTCCACTCCTCTCCACTGCACTTGACTCCAGTCCATTGCATTCCATCCTGTTCCATTCCAAGCCATACCACTGCGTTAGATTCAATTCCATAACATTCCAGTCCGCAACATTATTTTTCACTCTACTCCACTCCACTACACTCCACTCCACTCCATTCCATGCCATTCCATTCCTCTCCACTCCATTCTATTCCATTCCTCTTTATTCCATTCCATTTCGTTCCACTTCACTCCACTCAAATCCACTCCATTCCATTCCATTCCTTTTCACTCAACTCCATTCTATTCCAATCTTTTCCACTCCACTCAACTCCATTACACTCCATTCCATTCCATTCCATTCCACTCCATTCTACTCTTTTCCATTTTAATGCAGTCATATCCATCGCACTACATTCCATTTCTTTCCATTCAACTCCATTCCTCTCCACTCAACTCAATTAGACTCCAGTCCACTCCATTCCTTTCCAATTTGTTCCACTCCACTCCATTCTACTCGACTCCTCTTCATTCAACTCTGCTCTATTCCATTATATTAAATTCAATTCCATTCCATTCCATTCCACTCCACTTCATTCCATTCGACTCCACTCCTTTTCTCTCCATTCCAAGCCACTCCTCTCGAATTCATTCCATTCTATTCCACTCTACTCCATTCCACTCCGATACATTCCATTTCACTCCATTCCAGTCCAGTCCACTCCACTCCCCTGCACTCCACTCCATTCTATTCCTTTCCACTCCACTCCATTCCATTGCATTCTTCTCCATTCCATGACATTCCTTCCCACTCCACTCCATTCCACTCCACTCAATTACATTCAAGTCTATTTCAGCAAATCCACTCCATGACACCCAAAGAATCTCCACTCCACTCCATTGCAATCCATTTCATTCCATTTCACTCCAATCCACTGCACTCCACTCAAATACCCTCCTCTGCATTCCATTCTACTGCAGTCTACTCCGTTTCTTTCCACTTTACTCCAGTCCACCCAACTCCACTCTATTACAACCCAGTCCATTCCATTCCACTCCATTAGATTCCACACCAGTCCACTCCATTCCATTCCACTGCACTCCATTCCATTCCTTTCAATTTTACTTCATTCAATTCCATTCCACACTGTTCCCGTACATCCCACTCCATTCTACTTAACTCCATTCAATTATGTTCCTCTCCATTCCACTGCATTCCATTCCACTCTATTCCACTCCACTCCATTCCATTCTGTTCCACTCCACTCCACTCCATTTCATTCCGCTCCATTCACTTTGATGCCATTCATCTCCATGGCGCTCCAATCCATTCAACTGCACTCCATTCCCTTTCATTAAATTCCATTCCACTCCACTCAGTTTCATTGCACTTCTCTCCACTCCATTCCACTCCACCCCTGTCCATTCCATTCCATTCTATTCCATTCCACTTCATTCCTCTGTATTAGATTCCACTCCACTACATTCCAGTCCACAACATTCCTTTCCACTCTACTCCACTCCACTCCACTCCACTCCATTCCATGCCATTCCATTCCACTCCACTCCATTCTATTCCATTCCCCTTTGTTCCTTTCCGTTCCATTCCACTTCACTTGACTCAAATCCACTCCAATCCATTCCATCCCTTTCCACTCAACTCCATTCCAATTCAATCCTTTCCACTCCACTCCATTCCACTCCATTCCATTCCATTCCATTCCACTCCATTCCATTCCACTCTTCTCCATTCTACTCCAGTCAAATCCATTCCACTACTTTCCATTTCTTTCCATTTAACTCCATTCCTCTCCACTCATTTCAACTCCAGTCCACTCCTTTCCATTCCATTCTATTCCCCTCCACTCCATTCTACTCGACTCCACTCCATTCAATTCTACTCCATTCCATTAGATTCGATTCCATTCCATGCCATTCCATTCCACTCAACTCCATTCCATTCCATTCCACTCCACTGCATTCCACTCCAATCCATTCCATTGCACTCTATTCCAGTCCAGTCCACTCCACTCCACTCCACTGCACTCCACTCCATTCTATTAATTTCCACTCCACTCCAATCCATTGCATTCTACTCTGATCCATGACATTCCTTTCTACTTCACTCCATTCCACTCCAGTCCATTACACTCCACTCTATTACACTCACCTCCATTCCATCAAATTCATTCCATGACTCCCCACCAATCTCCACTCCACTCCTTTCCAATCCATTTCATTCCATTTCCCTCTAATCCTCTGCACTCCACTCAAATCCACTCCAATCCACTCCATTATAATCCAGTCTACTCCGTTTTCTACCACTTTACCCCAATCCACTCAACTCCACTCCATTACACCCCACTCCATTCCATTTCACTCCATTAGATTCCCCTCCAGTCCACTCCATTCCATTCCATTCCTCTCCATTCAATTCCACTCCATTTCTCTTCATTTTATTCCATTCCACACCATTCCCGTATATTCCACTTAACTCCACTCAATTATATTCCAATGCATTCCACTGCATTCCATTCCACGCTTTTCCACTCCACTCCATTCCATTCTCTTCCAATCCACACCTCTCCAATCCATTCCATTTCATTCTGCTCCATTCATTTCGATGCCGTTCCGCTCCATGCCATTCTAATCCATTCCACAGCACTCCATTCCCTTTCTTTCCATTCCATTCCACTCCACTCAGTTTCATTCCACTCCACTCCACTCTATTCCATTCTTCTCCAGTCCATTCCATTGCATTCTATTCCATTCCACTCCATTCCTCTGCAATAGATTCCATTCCACTATATTCCAGTCCACAACACTCCTTTCCAATCTACTCTACTCCACTCCACTCCATTCCATGCCATGCCATTCCACTCCACTCCATTCTATTCCATTCCCATTCATCCCATTCCATTCCATTCCACTTCACTCCACTCAAATCCACTCCATTCCATTCCATTCCTTTCCACTCAACTCCATTCCATTCCAATCCTTTCCTCTCCACTCCACTCCATTCCATTAAATTCCATTCCACTCCATTCCACTCCATTCCACTCTTCTGCATTCTACTCCAGTCAAATCCATTCCACTACATTCCATTTCTTTTCATTCAACTCCATTCCTCTCCACTCCACTCAATTCAACTCCAGTCCACTCCATTCCATTCCATTCTATTCCACTCCACTCCATTCTACTCGACTCCACTCCATTCAACTCCACTGCATTCCATTCCATTCGATTCCATTCCACTCCATTCCATTCCACTCCACTCCATTCCATTCCACTCCACTCCATTTCACTCCATTCCACTTCACTCCTCTCCATTCAACTCCATTCCACTTCACTCCTCTCCATTCAACTCCATTCCAATCCATTCCACTCCACTGAATTCCAATCCAATCCCTTCCATTGCACTCCATTCCAGTCCTCTCCACTCCACTCCACTCCAGTGCACTCCACTGCAATCTATTTCTTTCCACTCCGCTCCATTCCATTGCATTCTTATCCATTCCATGACATTCCTTTCCCCTCCACTCCATTCCACTCCACTCAATTCCACTCCACTATATCATACTCACCTCCATTCCATGAAATCCATTCCATGCCACTCCACTACAATCCATTCCATTTCATTCTGCTCCATTCAGTTTGATGCCATTCCTCTCCACGCCAATTCAATCCATTTCTTTTCGTTTCGCTCCAATCCACTGCACTCCACTCAAATCCACTCCACTCCATTCCATTCTACTGCATTCAACTCCGTTTCTTTCTACTTTACTCCAATCCACTCAACTCCACTCCATTACACCCCACTCGATTCCATTCCACTACATTAGATTCCACTCCAGTCCACTCCATTCCATTCCATTCCACTCCATTCCATTCCATTCCATTTCACTTCATTGAATTCCATTCCACACTGTTCCCGTACGTTCCACTCCATTCCACTTTACTCCACTCAATTATATTTCAGTCCATTTCACTGCATTCCATTCCACTCTACTCCACTCGACTCCATTCCTTTCTTTCCAATCCACTCCAATTCAATCCATTCCATTTCATTGTTCTCCATTCAGTTCGATGCTATTCCTCTCCACGCCACTCCAATCCATCCCACTGCACTCCATTCCCTTTCATTCCATTCCATTCCACTCCACTCAGTTTCATTCCACTCCACTCCACTCCATTCCACTCCACTCCAGTCCATTCCATTCCATTCTTTTCCATTCCATTCCATTCCTCTGCATTAGATTCCATTCCACTACATTGCCGTCTGCAACACTCCTTTCCACTCTACTCCTCTCCACTCCACTCCACTCCATTCCATGCCATTCCATGCCATTCCATTCCACTCCACTCCATTCTATTCCATTCTCCTTCATTCCATTCCATTACTTTCCAGTTCACTCCACTCTAATCCACTCTATTCCATTTCATTCCTTTCCACTCAACTCCATTCCATTGCAATCCTTTCCACTCCACTCCACTCCATTCCACTCCATCGCATTCCATTCCATTACACTCCTTTCTATTCCATTCCACTCTTCTCCATTCTATTCCACTCAAATCCATTCCACTACATTCCACTTCTTTCAATTCAACTCCATTCCCCTCTACTGCACTCAATTCAACTCCAGTCCACTACATTCCATTCCATTCTATTCCACTCAACTCCATTCAACTCGAGTCCACTCTGTTCAACTCCACTCCATTCCATTACATTCGCTTCCATTCCACAACATTCCTTTCCATTCCACTCCATTCCATTCCACTCCACTCCATTTTACTCCAATCCAATCGATTGCACTCCCTTTCAGTCCACTCCATTCCACTGCACTGCACTCCACTCCATTCTATTCCTTTCCACTCCACTCCATTCCATTGCATTCTACTCCATTCCATGACATTGGTTTCCACTCCACTCCATTCCACTCCACTCCATTCCTCTCCACTCTATTACACTCAACTCCATTCCATCAAATCCATTCCATGACACCCCAACCATCTCCACTCCACTCCATTCCAATCCATTTCATTCCATTTCGCTCCAATCCACTGCACTACAGTCAAATCCACTGCACTCCTTTACATTCTACTCCATTCTACACCGTTTCTTTCCACTTTACTCCAATCCACTCAACTCCACTCCATTACATCCCACTCCATTCCATTCCGCTCCATTAGATTCCACTATAGTCCCCTCCATTCCATTCCATTCCACTCCATTCCATTCCTTTACATTACATTTCACTTCATTCAATTCCATTCCACACCGTTCCCATACATTTCTCTCCATTCCACTTAACTTCACTAAATTATTTTCCACTCCATTCCACTGCATTCCATTCTATTCTATTTCACTCGACTCGATTCCATTCCTTTCCAATCCACTCCACTACAGTCCATTGCATTTCATTCTGCTCCATTCAGTTCGTTGCCATTCCTTTCCACGACACTCAAATCCATTCCACTGCACTCCTTTCCCTTTTATTCCTTTCCATTCCACTCCACTCAGTTTCATTCCACTCCACTCTACTCCATTCCAATCCACTGCAGTCCATTCTATTGCATTCTATTCCATTCCACTCCATTCCTCTGCATTAGATTCCATTCCACTACATTCCAGTCTGCAACACTCCTTTCCACTCTACTCCACTCCACTCCATTACACTCCACTCCATTTCATGACATTCCATTCCACTCCACTCCATTCTATTCCATTCCACTTCATTCCATTCCGTTCAATTCCATTTCACTCCACTCAAATCCACTCCATTCCATTCCATTCCTTTCCACTCAACGCCATTCCATTCCAATCCTTTCCACTCCACTCCACTTCATTCTACTACATTCCATTCCACTCCATTCCATTCCATTCCATTCCATTCCACTCCATTCCATTCCATTCCACTCTTCTCCATTCTACTCCAGTCAAATCCATTCCACTACATTCCATTTCCTTCCATTCAACTCCATTCCTCTCCTCTCCACTCAATTCAACTCCAGTCTACTCCATTGCATTCCATCCTATTCCACCCAACTCCATTCTACTCGACTCCACTCCCTTCAACTCCACTCCATTCCATTACATTCGATTCCATTCGACTCCATTGCATTCCACTCCACTCCATTTCATTCCATACGACTCCATTTCACTCCATTCCACTCCACTCCTCTCCACTCAACTCCATTCCATTCCAATCCACTCCACTCCATTACACTCCAATCCATTCCATTGCACTCCATACCAGTCCACTCCACTCCACTCCACTCCACTGCACTCCACTGCATTCTATTCCTTTCCACTCCACTCCACTCCATTGCATTCTACTGCATTCCATGACATTCCTTTCCACTCCACTCCATTCCAATCCACTCCATTCCACTCCACTGCATTCCACTTGAATCCATTCCATTGCACTCCATTCCAGTCCACTCCACTCCACTGCACTCCACTCCATTCTATTCCTTTCCACTCCACTCCATTCCATTGCATTCTACTCCATTCCATGGCATTCCTTTCCACTCCACTTCATTCCAATCCACTCCATTCCACTCCATTCTATTACACTCTACTCCATTCCACGAAATCCATTCCAGGACACCCCTCCTATCTCCACTCCAATCCATTCGAATCCATTTCATTCCATTTTGCTCCAATCTACTGCACTTTACTCAAATCCACTCCACTCCATTCCATTCTACTCCATTCTACTCCACTTCTTTCCACTTTACTCCAATCCAGTCAACACCACTCCAGTCCACTCCATTACATTCCACTCCAGTCCACTCCATTCCATTCCACTCCATTCCATTACATTCCATTTCACTTCATTCAATTCCATTCCACACCATTCCCTTACATTCCACTCCATTCCACTTAACTTCACTCAATTCTATTCCACTCCATTCCACTTCATTCCATTCCACTCTATTCCACTCTACTCCCTTCCATTCTGTTCCAATCCACTCCACTACAATCCATTCCATTTCATTCTGCTCCATTTAGTTCGATGCCATTCCTCTCCACGACACTCCAAACCATTCCACTGCACTCCATTCCCTATCATTCCATTCCACTCTACTCAGTTTCATTCAACTCCACTGCACTCCATTCCACTCCACTCCAGTCCATTCCATTCCATTCAATTACATTCCACTACATTCCTTTGCATTGGATTCCATTCCACTACATACCAGCCCACAACATTCCTTTCCACTATACTCCACTCCACTCCACTACAATCCACTCCATTCCATGCCATTCCATTCCACTCCACTCCTTCCTATTCCATTCTCTTTCATTCCATTCCATTCCAATCCACTTCACTCAACTGAAATCCACTCCATTCCATTCCATTCCTTTCCACTCCACTCGATTCCATTAGAATCCATTCCACTCCATTCCATTCTACTCCACTCAATTCCATTCCACTCTTCTCCATTCTACTCCAGTCAAATCCATTCCACTAAATTCCATTTCTTTCCATTCAACTATATTCCTCTCCACTACACTCAATTCAACTCCGGTCCACTCCATTCCATTCCATTCTATTACACTTCACTACATTCTACTCGATGCCACTCCATTCAACTCCACTCCATTCCATTACATTCGATTCCATTCCATTCCATTCCATTCCACTCCACTCCATTTCACTCCATTCCACGCCACTCCTCTCCACTCTACTCCATTCCTTTCCATTCCACTCCACTCCATTCCAATCCTCTCCACTCCATTTCACTCAATTCCACTCCACTCCTCTCCACTCAACTCCATTCCATTCCATTCCACTCCACTCCATTTCACTCCAATCAATTCCATTGCACTCCATTCCAGTCCACTCCACTCCAGTCCACTCCACTCCACTGTACTCCACTCCATTCTATTCCTTTACACTCTACTCCTTTCCATTGCATTCTACTCCATTCCATGACATTCCTTTCCACTCCACTCCATTCCACTCCACTCCATTGCACTCCACTTTATTACATTCAACTCCATTCCATCAAATCCATTCCATGACACCCCACCAATTTCCACTCCACTCCATCCCCATCCATTTCATTCCATTTCGCTCCAATCCACTGCACTCCACTCAAATCCACTCCACTCCATTCCATTCTACTCCATTCTACTCCGTTTCTTTCCACTTTACTCCAATCCACTCAACTCCACTCCATTACACCCCACTCCATTCCATTCCACTCAATTAGATTCCACTCCAGTCCACTCCATTCAATTCCATTCAACTCCATTCCATTCCATTCCATTTCACTTCATTCAATTCCATTCCCCACCGTTCCCGTACATTCCACTCCATTCCATTTAACTCCACTCAATTATATTCCACTCCATTCCACTGCATTCCATTCCACTGTATTCCACTCGACTCCATTCCATTTCGTTCCAATCCACGCCACTCCAATCCATTCTACTGCACTCCATTCTCTTTCATTCCATTCCATTCCACTCCACTCAGTTTCATTCCACTCCACTAAACTCCAATCCAGTCCATTCTATTCCATTCTATTCCATTCCACTCCATTCCTCTGCATTAAATTCCATTCCACTGCATTCCTGTCCACAACACTCCTTTCCACTCTACTCCACTCCACTCCACCCCACTTCACTCCATTCCATGTCATTGCATTCCGCTCCACTCCATTCTATTCTATTCCCCTTCATTCCAATCCGTTCCATTCTACTTCACTCAAATCCCCTCCATTCCATTCCATTCCTTTCCACTCCACTCCATTCCATTCCATTCCAATCTTCTCCATTCTACTCCAGTGAATTCCATTCCACTACATTCCATTTCTTTCCTTTCAACTCCATTCCTCTCCACTCCACTCATTTCAACTCCAGTCTCCTCCATTCCATTCCATTCTTTTCCACTCCACTCCATTCTACTCAAATCCACTCCATTCAACTCCACTCCATTCCATTACATTCTATTCCATTCCACTGCACTCCGTTCCATTCCACTCCACTCCATTTCACTCCATTCCACTCCACTCCTCTCCACTCAACTCCATTCCATTCCATTCCACTCCAATCCATTCCATTACACTTCATTCCATTCCACTCCACTCCACTCCATTCCATTCCCTTCCATTCCATTCCACTCCATTCCAGTCCACTCCACTCCACTCCACTACTGTCCACTCCACTCCATTAGATTCAATCCCATTCCATTCCACTCCACTCCACTCTACTCCACTCCATTGAATTCCATTCAATGTCGTTCCATTCCACTGCATTCCACTCCAAACCTCTAAACTCTAATCCACTCCACTCCACTCCACTCCATTCCATTCCATTCCATTCCATTCCATTCAAATTTATTCCACGCCATACCTTTATTTTGACAGGATATCACTTAGTCAAACAGTCCAGAGTGCAGTGACACAATCTCAGTTCCCATTTCATTTCACCATTCCTTTCCATTCCATTCAATTTCATTCCATTCCAACCCACTCCATTAAAATCCACCCAACTCCAATCCACCTCAATGCATTCCATTCCATTCCACTCCACTCGAGTCCACTCCACTCCAATCCACTCCATACCATCTCATTTCATTCCACCCTACTCTACTCCATTCAACTCCACTCCATTCCACTCGATTCCACTCAATTCAATTCCACTCCACACAATTCCATTCCACTCCACTTCATTTCATTCCACTCCACTCCATTCCACTCCACTCCACTCACCTTCATTTCTTTCCACTCCACTCCATTACATTCCACTCCATTCCACTGGACTGCACTCCACTCCACTCCATTCTACTCCATTCCACTCCACTCCATTCCATTCCTTTCCGCTTCACTCTACTCTACTCCATTTTATTGCACTCCATTCAAATCCACTCCATTCCATTCCATTCCATTCCACTCCATTCCATTCCATTCCACTCCACTCTGCTCCATTCCATTCTACTCCAATTGACCACTTCCACTCCACTCCAATGCACCACACTCCATTCCATTCCGCTCTACTCCATTCCACTCCATTCCACTCCACTCCACTGCACTACAAGCCTCTCCATTCCGCTCCACCTCATTTGTCTCCACTCCACTCCGTTCCACTCCATTCCATTCCATTCCTTTCCAATCCACTCCACTCAATTCCCCTCCACTGCATTCCATTCCAGTCCATTCTACTCTGCTCCATTCCCCTCCACTCCATTACACTCCACTCCATTCCACTCCTTTCCACTTCATTCCATTCTACTACACTCCAATCCATTCTTTTCCATTCCATTCCATTCCATTCCCCTGCATTCCGTTCCACTCCTCTCCATTCCAGTCTACTCCACTCCATTACACTCCACTCCACTCAACTTCTTTCCATTTCATTTCATTCCATTCCACTCAATTCCACTACACCCCATTCCACTCCACCCCACTCCACTCAACTTCTTTCCATTCCATTCCATTCCATTCCGCTACATTCCACTACACCCCATTCCACTCCATTCCACTACATTCCACTCTAATCCTGTCCACTCCACTCCACTTCACTCCAAGAACTTCCTTTCTGCTCCACTTTACTCCATTCCATTCCAATCCTTTCCAATCCACTGCATTCCATTCCACTCCACTCCACTCCGTTCCAGTCCACTCCACTGAACTCCACTAAACTCAATTGCATTCCATTCCCTTCCATTCCACTGCACTCCACTCCCTTCCACTCCATTCCAATCCATTCCATTCCATTCCATTCCACCTCACTCTATTCCATTGCTCTCTAAACCATTCCTTGTCGTTCCATTCCATTCCAATCCATTTCACTCAACTCCATTTCACTCCACTCAATTCCACTCCCTTTCCTTCTATTCCCATCAAATGAATGACACTCCACTGAACTCTGCTCCACTCCACTCCAATCCATTTCATTCCACTTCTCTCCTATCCACTCCACTCCACTCTATTCCACTCCACTACATTCCATTCCATTATATTCCACTTCACTTCACTCCATTCCGTTCCCTTCCACTCCTTCCAATTCCATTACTTTCAACTCCATTCCAAACCATACCATCCATTCCAGTCCATTCCACTCCATTGCACTCCACTCCTGTCCACTCCATTCCACTCCATTACATTCCATTCAATTCCACTCCACTCCATTCGTTTATACTCCATTCCATTCCACTCATTTCCAGTCCACTCCTGTCCATTTCATTCCACTCCATTCCACTCTATTCCATTCCACTCCTTTCCACTCCACTCCATTCCGTTCCACTCCACTCCAATCCATTCCTCTCTACTCCAATCCTTTCCATTCCACTCCACTCCACTCCATTCCATTTCATTCCGCTCCATTGTTTTCCCTTCCATTCTCCTCCACTCCTCCAGATTCTACTCCACTCCACCCCATTCCATTCCATTCCTGTCCACTCCACTCCCTCCGTTTCAATGCACTCCACTCCACTGCATTCCACTCCATGGCACTCCACTTCAGTCCATTCCTTTCCATTCCATTCCATTCCACTCCACTCCATTGCATTCCACTGCAGACCTTTCCACTACACTCCGTTCCATTCCATTCCACACCACTCCATTATACTCCACTCCAATCCATTCTATTACATAAAATTCTTTTTTACTCCATTACATTCATTCCAATACATGCCAATCCACTATACTCCATTCCATTGCACTCCACTCCACTCCAATCCCCTCCACTCCACTCCATTCCATGCCATTGCATTCCACTCCAATCCATTCAATTCCATTCCACTGAATTCCATTCCACTCCATTCCAATCCAGTACTCTCAACTCCACCCAATTCCACTCCTTTCCTTTCCTCTCCACTCCATTCCATTCCATTCAACTCCATTCCACTCCATTCCACTCCATTCCAGTCCATTCCATTACAATCCACTCCACTCCATTCCATTCCATTCTACTCCACTCCACTCAATTCCACTCCACTCCATTCCACTCCACTCTACTCCATTCCATTCCATTCCTCTCCACTCCACTCCATTCCATTCCATTCCACTGCATTCCACTCCACTCCTCTCCATTCTATTCAATTCCATTCCAATCCATTCCACTTCGTTCCGTTCCACTGCATTCCACTCTATTCCAATGCATTCGAGGCCACTCAACTCCTCTGCACTCCACTCCATTCCTTTCCATTCCATTCCATTCCACTCCATTTCCCTCCATTCCATTCCATGCCATTCCACTACATTCCAGTGCATTCCAGTCCACTCCACTCCACTCCAATCCATTCCATTCCATTGCACTGCACTCCACATTTCATTCTAATTCATTCCACACCAATCCATTCCATTCCACTCCAGTCAACTCCACTCCAAACCATTTCATTCCACTCCATTCCATTCCAATCCATTCCGCTGCACTCCACTCCTTTCCACTCCACTCCATTCCATTGCATTCCACTCCACTCCTCTCTATTCCGTTCCATTCAACTCCACTCCATTCCAATACACTCCACTCCTTTTTTTACACTTCATTCCATTCCTCTTCACTCCACTGTATTCCACTCCTTTCCACTTTAACCCAATACATTCCATTCCATTTCTTTCCACTCCAATCCCCTCGACTCCAATCCATTCGATTCCCCCACCCTGCACTCCACTAGACTCCATTCCACACCACTCCATTCCACTTCACTGCATTCTATTCCATTCATTCCATTGAACTGCATTATACTCCACTCCGTTCCCCTCCATTCCAGTCCACTCAACTCCATTCCAGTCCACTCAGCTCCCCTCCACTCCATTCCATTCCATTCGACTGGACTCCACTCCATTCGATTCCAATCCATTCCACTCCACTTCATTCCGTTTGACTCCACTCTACTCAACTACATTCCATTTAATTCGACTTCATTTCATTCCACTATATTCCATTCTTATCCGCTCCATTCCTCTCCACTGCATTCCATTCCAGTCCATTCCACTACACTCCATTCCATTCCACTCCATTACACTCTACTCCACTCCATTTCATTCCATTCCATTCCACTCCACTCCACTCTATTCCAATCCATTCCACTCCATTCTACTCCAAGATGCTCCATTCCATTCCATTCAATTACTTACCACTCTACTCCACACCATTCCATTCCACTCCACTCCATTCTGTTACATTCCACTTCATTTCACTCCATTCCATTCCACTCCACTAGATCGCAGTCCACTCCACTCCATTCCACTCCACACCACTCGAATATATTCCATTTGTCACCACTCCATTCCACTGTACTTAACTCCATTCCATTTCATTCCATTCTTCTGCACTCCACCCCTTCCTCTCCAATCCCCTCCATTCCAATCCATTGCACTGCATTCCACTCCACTGCACTCCATACCACTCAACTCCACTCCACTCCAGTCCACTCCACTCCCTTGTATTACACTCCATTCCATTTCCCTACATTCCACTGCACTCCTATCCATTCCATTCTATCCCATTCCTTTCCATTCCATTTCTTTCCACTCCAATCCCCTTGACTCCATTCCATTCCATTCCACCACCCTGCACTCCCCTACACTCCATTCCACACCACTCCATTCGACTCCACTCCATTCCATTCCATTCCATTGCACTGCATTACATTCCACTCCTTTCCCCTCCATACCAGTCCATTCAACTACATTCCAGTCCACTCAGCTCCCCTCCACTACATTCCATTCCATTCGACTGCACTCCACTCCATTTGATTCCAATACATTCCCCTCCACTTCATTCCATTCGACTCAACTCCACTCCACTCAACTCCATTCCATTTAATTCTTCTTCATTTCATTCCACTCTATTGCACTCCTCTCCACTCCATTCCACTCCACTGCATTCCATTCCAGTCCATTCCACTCCACTCCATTCCATTACACTCCATTCCACTCCACTCCACTTCATTTCATTCCATTCCATTCCACTCCACTGCACTCCATTCAAATCCATTCCACTCCATTATACTCCACGAAACTCCATTCCATTCCATTCTATTCCATTCCATTCCTTATCACTCTACTCCACACCATTCCATTACATTCCACTCCATTCTATTACATTCCCCTGCATTTCACTCCATTCCTTTCCACTCCATTCCATTTCAGTCCACTCCACTCCATTCTACACCACTCCACAAGAAAGCATTCCATTTCACACTACTCCATTCCACTCAACTTAACTGCATTCCATTTCATTCCATTCGACTGAAATCCTACCCTTCCACTCCGCTCCATTCCAATCCACTTCACTCCATTCCATTCCACTCCACTCCATTCCATTCCATTCTATGCCACTCCACTGCATTCCACTTCACTCCATTCCACTCCACTCCTCTCCATTCCATTCCATTCCATTCCTCTCCACTCCATTCCATTCCATTCCTCTCCACTCCATTCCATTCCATTCCACTCTACTTTGTTAAACTCCACTTCGATCCGATCCATTCCATTCCTCTCCACTTCTCTCCATTCCAATCCATTCCACTCCATTCCACTCCACTCCAATGCATTCCATTCCATTCCCTTCCATTACACTCCATTCCGTTCCATTCCACACTATTCCGTTCCACTCTACTCCATTCCACTCCACTCCATTCTATTCCTTTCCTTTCCACTCCATTCCATTCCACTCCAGTCCATTCCAGTTTACTCCACTCCATTCCACTCCTCTGCACTGCAGTCAACTTCTTTCCATTCCATTCCATTCTATTCCAATCCATTCCACTCCTCCCCATTCCACACTATTCCACTCCATTCCATTCCATTCTGGTCCACTCCACTCCACTCCACCCCATTCCCATCCATTCTGCTGCACTCCACTCCATTACATTCCAATCCATTCCAATCCACTGCATTCCATTCCACTCCACTGCACTCCATTCCAGTCCACTCCACTGAACTCCAATCCATTCCTTTCCAACCCACTGCACTCCACTCTACACCACTCCACTACACTCCATTCCTTTCCACTCCTTTCCACTCCTCTCCATCCCGTGCCATTCCTTCCCACTCCATTCCGTTCCACTCTACACCATTCTATTGCATTCCATTCCACTCCAGTCAATTTCACTCCACTCCATTCCACTCCACTTATTTCCACTCCCCTTCATTCTATTCCAATCCATTCCATGACATTCCACTAAACTCCACTCCACTCCACTACACTCCATTTCATTCCACTTCACTCCAATCCACTCCACTCAATTCCATTCCACTCCACTACGTTCCATTTCACTCAATGCCATTCCACTTCACTCCACTCCATTCTATTCCCTTGTGCTACATTCCATTCCATTCCATTCCACTCCATTCCATTCCATTCCACTCCATTCCTTTCCATTCCACTCCAGCCCAGTCCATTCCACTTCATGGCACTCCACTCCAGTCGACTTCATTCCACTGCATTCCAATCCATACCATTCCACTCCATTCCACTCCACTCCATTCCATTCGATTCCACTCTGTTCCATTCCATTCCGCTCTACTCCAATCCATTCCACTCCACTCCACTACATTCCATTCCATTCCGCTCCATTGTATTCCCTTCCATTCTACTCCACTCCACCACATTCAACCCCACTGCATTCCATTCCATTCCATTCCATTCTATTCCATTCCTTTCCAGTCCACTCCACTCCACTCCACTCCATTTCACTGCACTTCACTCCACTCTATTCCACTCCATTCTACTACACTTCATTCCATTCCATTCCATTCCATTCCCCTCTTCTCCATTGCATTCCACTCCACACAATTCCATTCCACTTCTTTCCATTCCGTTCCACTCCACTCCATTCTCACGTACTCTACTCCATTTTATTACTTTACATTACATTTTACTCCATTCCTTTCCATTCCAATCCATTCCAATCACCTACACTCCATTCCACTTCACTCCACTCCACTCCAGTCCAATCCCCTCCACTCTAATCCATTCCATGCCATTGCATTCCCCTCCATCCATTCCATTCCATTCCATTCCATTCCTTTCCAATTCTTCCACTCCCCTGTACTCCATTCCATAACACTCCACTCCTTTCCATTCCATTCCATTCCATTGCACTCCATTCCATTCCACTCAAATCCATTCAACTCTACTCCCCTCCATTCCACTCCACTCTACTACATTCCATTCCACTCCACTCCTTTCCATTCCATTCCATTCCATTCCATTCCACAGCTCTCCACTCCATCCACTCCACTCCACTCCATTCCACTCCATTCCATTCCATTACATTCTACTCTAATCCACTACACTGCATTCCACTCCACTCTACTCCATTCCATTCCATTCAAGTCCAGTCAACTCCATTCCAGTCCATTCCAATCCGTTGCTCTTCACTCCACTATTTTCCATTTCATTACATTCCTTTCTACTGTATTCCATTCCATTCCATTCTACTGCATTCAACTCAATTCCATGCCTCTCCATTCCCCTGCATTCCATTTTATTCCACACCATTCCATTCCACTCCACTCCATTTCAGTCCACTCCACTCCATTCGACTCCACTCCACTCGAATCCACTGAACTCCATTCCATTCCATTCCACTCCATTCCATTCCACTCCACTCCATTCCATTCCACTTCATTCCAGTGCGCTACACTCCATTCCACTCCACTCCTTTCCAGTCCATTCCATTGCACTCCATTCCAATCCATTCCACTCCATTTCATTCCACTCAATTCCAATCCACTCCATTCCATTGCACTCCATTCCACTCCATTCCATTCAACTCCATTCCTTTCCATTCCACTCCACTGCACTCCATTCCATTCCACTCCATTCCATTACACTCCATTCCATCACATTCCATTCCACTCCATTTCATTCCATTCAATTCCATTCCATTCCACTCCACTCTACTACATTCCATTCCACTCCAATCCACTCCTTTCCATTCCACTCCTATCCACTCCACTCCACCACACTCCATTCCATTCCATTCCATTCCACTCCACTCCACTCCTTTCCACTCCATTCCACTCTATTCCACTGCAGTCCACTCCACTCCATTCCATTCCACTCCATTTGTCTCTGTTCCACTCCATTCCACTCCACTCCATTCCATTGCACTCCATTTGTCTCTCCTCCACTACATTCCACTCCACTCCCTTCTATTCCACTCCAAACCTCTCCATTCAATTCCACTGCATTCCACTCCACTCTTCTTCATTCCACTCCATTACTTTCAAATCCGGTACACTCCATTCTAATCCATTCCACGCCATTCCAGTTGACTCCATTCCATTCCACTCCATTACATTCCTTTCCATTCCACTCCATTCCATTCCACTCCACTCCTTTCCAGTCTACTCCCCTCCTTTGCACTCCACTTCCCTCCACTCAACTTCTTTCCATTCCATTCCACACTATTACTCTCCACTCCATTCCACTCCTTTCCACTGCATTCCAGTCCACTCCACTCCACTCCATTCCATTCCATTCAAGTGCACTCCTCTCCATTCCATTCGAATCCATTTCACTCCACTCCATTCGATTCCACTCTAATCCAATCCATTCCTCTCCACTACACTACAGTCCTGGGCTCTCCATTCCACTCCACTCTACTCCCTTCTTTTTCATTCTATTCCACTCCATTCCACTGCATTCCATTCTACTCTTACTACACTCCCCTCCATTCCATTCGAATTCACTGCCCTCCACAACATTACATTCCAAACTATTCCACTCCACTCCATTCCATTCCTCTCCAGTCCACTAAACTCCACACCATTTAATTCCCCTCCATTCCATTCCATTCTACTCCAATCCACTCCAGTCCACTCCATTCCACTCCACTCCATTTCATTCATTTCCTTCCTCTCCTTTCTAAGCCACTCCTCTACATTCCACTCCATCCCACTCCATTCCGTTACATTTCTTTCAATTCTGGTCCTCTACATTCCGTTCCCTTCCACTCTATTCCATTCCACTCCATTCCATTCCATTGCACTCGATTTTAGTCCATTACATTCCATTCCTTTCCATTCCATTCCACTCCATTCCATTGCATTTTACTCCAATCCATTCCATTCCATTGCACTCCATTCCACTGCACTCCACTCCTCTACACTTCAGTTCCCTCCACTCCACTCCATTCCATGCCATAGCATTTCACGCAAATACATTTCATTCAGTTCCACTGCATTCCATTCCATTCCATTCCATTCCACTTCACTATGCTACACTACACTCAACTCAGCTCAATTCCACTCCATTCCTTTCCATTCCATTCCACTCCACTCCATTCCATTCCATTTCATTCAACTCCAATCCACTCCATTCCACTTCAATCCACTACTCTCCATTCCATTCCACTCCAATCCAATCCATTCCACTCCACTCCATTTCCTTCCTTTCCATTCAATTCCTCTCCTTTCCACTCCAGTCCTCTCCATTCTGCTCCAATCCACTCTACACCATTCCCTGCTCTTCCGTTCCACTCCAGTCCATTTCACTCCACTCCATTCCACTCCACTCGATTCCACTCCCCTTCATTCTATTCTAATCGATTCCATGTCACTGTACTAAACTCCACTGTACTCCACTCTATTTCATTCCACTTCACTGCTATCCACTCCACGCAACTCCATTCCACTACACTACATATAATTCCACTCCATTCCATTCAACTTCGCTCAACTCCATTCTGTTACCTTCCACTCCATTCCATTCAATGCCATTCCATTCCACTCCATTCTACTTCCATCTAGTCCACTCCATTCCAATTCTTTTCCACTCCATTCGAGTCCATTCTACTCCATTCCACTCCACTCCAGTCCACTCGATTCCACGCCATTCCACTCCACTCCAGTCCACTCCATTCCACGCCATTCCACTCCATTCCATTCCACTCCATTGCACTCCATTCCACTCAAATCCATTCCACTCCATTCCACTCCATTGCACTCCATTCCACTCAATTCCATTCCACTCCATTCCACTCCACTCCATTTCATTCCTCTCTACTCCAATCCAATCCACTCCACTCCACTGCATTCCATTCCATTCCCCTCCATTGCATTCCCTTCCATTCTACTCCACTCCCTTCCATTCCATTCAATTCCATTCCATTCCACTCCACTGCTCTCCACTCCATTCCACTGCACTCCTCTCCACTCCATTCTTCTCCATTATACTCCACTCCATTCCGTTCCATTCCATCCCTCTCCACTCCATTCCATTTCACTCCACACCACTCCACAGCACTCCATTGCATTCAGTGCTGCAACACTCCATTCTACTCACTCCAATGCATTCTATTATATTCCATTCCATTTTACTCCATTCCATTCCATTCCTTTGCATTCCAGTCCACTAAACTCAATTCCACAGCACTAAACTCCACTCCACTTCATTTCCTTCCGCTCCACTCCATTCCGTGCCATTGCAGTCCACTCCACTCCCCTCAATTCCACTGCATTCCATTCCAGTCCATTCCACTCAACTCCATTCCATTCCATTCCACTCCATTCCACTCCACTCCACTCCCTTCCATTCCATTCCATTCCATTCCATTCCATTCCATTCCATTCCATTCCCTTCCATTCCATTCCACTCCTTTGTACACCAGTTCGCTCCAATCCACTCCATTCCTAGCCATTCCATTCCATTCCACTCCATTCCAATCCATTCCTTTCCATTCCACTGCATTAAACTCCATTCCATTCCATTTCCCTCCATTCCACTCCACTGCAGTCCTCTCTGCTCCATTCCATTCTATTCCACTGCATTCCATTACTCTCTATTCCATTCCACTCCCCTCCAGTCCACTCCACTCCATTCCATTCCATTTTATTCCACTCCAGTGCCGTCCACTCCACTCCACTGCATTCCTTTCCGTTCCACACCTGTCCACTCCACTCCTTTCCACACCAGTACGTTCCAGTCCTCTCCACTCCAATCCTCTCCACTCCACTCCCCTCCGCTCCATTCCATTCCATTCCATTCCATTGCCCTCCACTCCTTTCCACTCCACTCCACTCCATTTCATTCCATTCCATTCCACTCTACTCCATTCCACTCCTCTCCACTGCATTCCATTCAAATCCAATCCATTCCATTGAACTTAACTCCATTCCATTCGATTTCTTTCCATTGCACTCCACTCCTTCTACTCCACTCCACTCCATTCCATTCCACTCCATTTCACTTCACTCCATTCCATTCCATTCCATTCCACTCCACAGAATTCCATTCCTCTATTTCTCTCCACTCTGCTCCATTCCATTCCTCAAAACTCCATTCCATTTCTTCCACTCTACTCCATTCCACTCCACTCCACTCTGATCCGTTCCATTCCTCTCCACTCCACTCCATTCGTTTCCATTCCATTCCACTCCATTCCATTCCCCTCTACTCAATTCCTCTCCAATCCATTCCACTTCACTCCATTCCATTCCACTCCACTCCATTTCAGTCTACTCCACTCCATTCCACTCCACACCTCTCCATTCAACTTCTTTCCATTCCATTCTATTCCACTCCATTCCACTCCAACCCATTCCACACCATTCCACTCCATTCCACTCCATTTCAGTCCACTCCATTCCACCCCACTCCTTTCCCTTCCATTCTGCTGCACTCCACTGCATTCCATTCCAATTAATTCCAATGCCCTCCATTCCATTCCACTCTACACCACTCAATTTCAGTCCACTCCACTCAACTCCACTCCACTCAACTCCATTCCATTCCATTCCATTCCACTGAACTCCACTCCACTCCACTCCATTCCACTCCATTCTAGTCCATTCCATTCCTCTCCACTCCGTTGCATTCCATTCCACCCCACTGCATTCCATTCCACTCTGCACCATTCCATGCCATTCCATTCCACTCTAGCCCATTTCACTACACTCTATTCCACCCCACTCAATTCCACTCCCCTTCATTCTTGTCAAATCCATTCCGTGACACTCCACTAAACTAAACTCCACAACACTCCATTTCTTTCCACTGCAGTCCAATCGACTCCACTCAACTCCATTCCCATCCACTACATTTCATTCCACTCCATTCCATTCCACTTCACTCCAATGCATTCTGTTCCTTTCCACTCCTTTCTATTCCATTACATTGCACTCCATTCTATTCCATTCCACGCCATTCCAGTCCATTCCACTCCATTCCATTCCATTCCATTCCACTCCATTCCATTCAATTTTACTCCATTTCATTCCATTCCAATCCATTCCCGTCCACTGCACTCCATTCCACTGCACTCCACTTCCCTCCACTCCACTTCTTTCCTTGCCATTGCTTTCCAATCAACTACATTCCATTCAATTCCACTGAATTCCATTCCATTCCATTCCACTCCACTTCACTCAACTTGACTCAATTCCACTCCATTCCATTCCATTTCATTCCATTCCTTTCCACTGAACTCCGTTTCATTCCATTCCACTCCTTTCCACTCCATTCCACTACAATGTACTCATTTCCATTCCATTCCATTCCATTCCTTTGCACTCCAATCCACTCCATTCTACTCCAATCCACTCTACACCATTCCAAGCCTTTCCGTTCCACTCCAGTACATTTAGTCCATTTCACTCCACTCTATTCCACTCCATTCAATTCCACTCCCCTTCATTCTTTTCCAATCCATTCAATGACACTCCACTCAACTCCTCTACACTCCACTCCATTTCATTCCACTTCAGTCCAATCCACTCCACTCAACTCCTTTCCACTCCACTACATTTCGTTCCAATCCATTCTATTCCACTTCACTCCATTCCGTTCCCTTCCACTCCATTTCATTCCATTCCATTCCACTCCATTCCATTCCATTCCATTGCACTCCATTCCAGTCCGTTCCACTCCATTACACTTCCATCCAGTCCACTGCATTCCACTCCATTCCACTCCATTCCATTCCATTCCATTCCATTCCATTCCTTTCCACTCCATTCCATTCCGTTCCACTCCATTCCACTCCACTCCAGTCCACGCAATTCAATTCCAATCCACTCCATCCCATTCCACTCCTTTCCAATCCACTGCATTCCATTCCATTCCACTCCACTCCATTCCATTCCACTCCACTCCATTCCATTCCAATCTACTCCAATCCATTCCACTCCACTCCCCTCCATTCCATTCCATTCCGTTCCATTGCATTCCCTTCTGTTCTACTCCACTCCACTCCATTCTACTCCATTCCATTCAATTCCATTCAAATCCATTCCATTCCCTTTCACTCCACTCCACTCCACGCCATTCCACTGCACTGCACTCCACTCCACTCCATTCCACTCCATTCTACTCCACTCCATTCCATTCCATTCCACTCCAATCCATTCCATTTAACTCCACACAATTCCACTCCACTCCATTCTACCCCACAACACTCCATTCCACTCCACTCAAATCCATTCTGTTATATTCCATTACATTTTACACCATTCCATTCCATTCCAATCCATTACAGTCCACTACACTCCATTAAACTGCACTAAACTCCACTATACTTCACTTCCCTTCACTCCACTCCATTCCATGCCATTGCATTCCACTGCAGTCCACTCCATTCCATTCCACTGCATCACATTCCATTCCATTGCACTCCACTCCACTACACTACACTTTTCTCCACTGCAGTCCACTGCATTCCCATCCATTCCATTCCACTCCATTCCATTCCCTTTCACTCCATTCCACTCCATTCCACTCCACTCCCTTCCATTCCATTCCCTTCCACTCCTTCCCAATCCAATCCACTCAATTCTACTCCATTCCAATCCATTCCATTCCATTCCACTCCATTCCATTCCATTCCATTCCGTTCCATTCTATTCCATTCCATTCCACTCCATTCCCCTCCCCTCCAATTCACTCCACTACATTCCACTGCACTACACTCCATTCCCCTGTATTTCCCTCCATTCCACTCCACTCCAGTCCACTCCACTCCACTCCATTCCATCCCACTCCATTCCGTTCTTCTCTATTCCTCTCCACTCCACTCCATTCCACTCCACTCCATCCCATTCCATTATATTTTAATGCAATCCACTCCAGTACACTCCAATCCACTCCACTGCATCCCATTCCCTTCCACGACAGTCCACCGCATTACACTCAACTTCATTCCACTCCACTCCACGCCACTCCTCTCCACTCCTCTCCTCTACACTCCATTGCATTCCATGACATTCTATTAAACAGCACTCCATTCCATTCCACTCCAAACCATTCCACATCACTCCATTCCATTCAACTCCACAACACTGCATTCTACTCTACTCCAATCCATTCAGTAACATTACTTTGCATTTCACTCCATTCCAATCCATTACAGTCCACTACACTCCAATACACTGCGCTCCACTCCACTCCACATCCCTCAACTCCACTCCATTCCATGCCATTGCATACCATTCGACTCCATTCCATTTCATTCCACTGCATTCAATTCCATTCCATTCCACTCCATTCCATTTCATTCCACTGCATTCCATTCCATTCCATTCCACTCCACTCTACTCCACTCCACTCAACACCACTCAATTCCACTCCATTCCATTCTATTCCATTCCACTCCATTCCATTCCATTCCATTCCACCCCACTCCATTCCATTCCATTCCACCCCACTCCACTCCATCCCACCCCACTCCACTCCCTTCCATTCCCTTCCATGCCATTCCATTCCACTGCATTCCACCTCATTCTACTCCAATCCACGCCATTCTCTGCCATTCCATTCCATTTCACTCCATAACAATCCGTTCCATTCCATTCCATTCCACTCCATTGCAGTCCATTCCATTTCAGTCCATTCCATTCCATTCCACTCCATTACACTCCATTCCAATTAATTCCACTACATTCCACTGCACTACACTCCATTCCACTCCATTTCCCTCCATTCTACTCCACTCCACTCAACTCCGTTCTATTCCAGTGCATTCCATCCCTCTCCATTCCACTCCACTCCATTTAACTCCATTCCATTCCATTCTAAACCATTTTATTCCACTCCACTCCAGTCTGCTCCAATCCACTCCATTCCATTCCATTCTATTCTACACCAGTCCATTCCACTCCATTATACTCGACTACATTCCACTTCTCTCCATTCCACTCCTCTCCACTCCATTCCATTCCATTCCACTCCATTCCATTCCATTACACTCTACTACATTCTACTCCACTCCATTCCACTCCACTCCATTCCATTCCATTCCATTCCACTGCTTTCCTCTCCACTCCGCTCCATTGAACTTCACTCCACTACAGTCCATGCCATTCCATTCCATTCCTCTCCATTCATTTCCATTCCACTCCATTCCAGTCCATTCCACTACGGTCCCCTGCATTCCATTCCATTCCATGCAATTCTAGTCCATTCAACTCCATTCCATTCCACTCCACTCCATTCCTCTCCATTACCTTCCATTCCTCTACATTCCGTTCCACTCCATTCCATTCCTCTCCATTCCATTCCATTACACTGCAATCCACAACACCCGATTCCATTCCACTCCATCCCACTCTGCTTCATTTCATTCCACTCCATTCGAATACAATCCACTCCACTCCATTCCATTCCACTCCAATCCGTTCCTTTCCATTCCTCTCCACTATATTCTATTCCACTACACTCCATTGCATTCCATTCCATTTCATTCCACTCCACTCCACTCCAGTCCACTCAAGTACATTCCATTCCTCTCCACTGCACACCACTCCACTCCATTCCACTTCACTGCATTGGAATGCACTCCATTCCATTCCACCACCTTCCACTCCATTCCACTCCACTCCACTCCATGCCACTCCACTCCGTTCCATTACATTACGTTCAATTCCATTCTATTCCATTCCATTTCATCCCACCCTTCTAAATTCCACCCCACTCCATTCCACTCCACTCCATTGCACTTCATTCCATTCAACTCCATTCCACTCCAATCCCTCCATTTCACTCCTCTCCATTCCATTCCCTTCCATTCCATTCCACTCCATTCAACTGTACTCCAGTAATTTCCACTCCATTTCGTTCCACTCTACTCCACTCCATTCCTTTCCATTCCACTCCATTGCATTCCATTCCAATCCATTCCATTCTACTCCATTGCATTCCATTACAATCCATTCCATTCCATTCAATTCCATTCCATTCCTTTCCCCTCCTTTCTATTCCACTCTACTCCAGTCCATTCCATTGCACTCCATTAAACTCTACTCCACTCAATTCCACTCCATTCCTTTCCATTATATTCGACTCCATTGTATTCCCTTCCACTTAATCACATTCTATTCCATTTCACTCTACTCCAGTCCATTCCACTTCTCTCCATTCCACTCCACTCCACTCCATTCTATTCCACTCTACTCCATTTCATTCCCTTCCGTTCCACTCCATTCCATTCCATTCAATTCCAGTCCACTCCACTCCATTCCAATCCATTCCACTCCATTCCACTCCAATCCACTCCATTCCATTCCATTGAATTCCATTACATTACACTCCACTCCAGTCCATTCTACTATTTTATACTCCACTACAATCCGTTGCAATCCCATGCCTACCAGTCCAGTCCTTTCCGTTCCAGTCCTCTCCACTGCATACCATTCCACAGAATTCCAATCCATTCCACTGCATTGCACTATACTCCACTGCATTCCGTTTCATTCCATTACACTCCACTCCATTCCATTCCTTTCCACTCTACTCCATTCAACTCCACTCAATTCCACTCTTCTGCCTTCCATTCCACTGCGCTCCACTCCAATCCACGCCACTCCATTCCATTCAAATCTATTAAATTCCTCTCATATCCACTCCACTCCACTCCCTTCCACTCCACTCCATTCTATACCATTCCACTTCATTCCACTCCACTCCACTCTACACCACTCCATTCCACTCCATACAATTTCATTCCACTCTACCCCATTACCCTCCACTACACTTCATTCCATTCCTTTCCATTCCAATCCACTCCATTCCACTCCAGTCTACTCCATTCCATTCCACTACACTCCATTCCTTTACATTCCATTCCATTCCCCTTCATTCCAGTCCACTCAACTCCACTCCACTCCATTATACTACACTCCATTCCACTCCACTCCATTCCATTCCACTCCATTTCTTTCCTTTCCGTTCAACTGCATTTCATTCAATTCCACTCAACTCCACACCATTTCATTCCAATCCACTGCACTCCACTCCATTCCACTTCACTCCACTCCACTCCATTCCACTCCATTCCATTCCACTCTACTCCATTCCATTCCATTCCACTCCATTCCAATCCACTACATTCCACTCCATTCCATTCAACTCTTTTCCACTCCACTCCACTCCATTCCACTCCTCTGCTTTCCAGTCCACTCCACTCCATTCCAATACACTCTATTACTTTACACTCCTCTCCGTTCCATTCCACTCCACTCTATTCGATTCCACAACACTCTTTTCCAGTACATTCCATTTCTCTCCACTCTATTCCATTACACTCCACTCCTTTCCACTCCATTGCATTCAACAGCACTCCACTCCACTCTGCTGCACACTTTTCCACTCCATTCCTTTCCAGTCCATTCCACTCCACTCCACTCCACTCCATTCCACTCCATTCCAATCCACTCCACTCCACTACACTCCGTTCCATTCCATTCCGTTCCATTCCATTCCATTCCACTCATCTCCACTCCACTCCACTGCACTCCATTCCATTCCATTCCATTCCACTCATTTCATCTCCACTCCCCTCCACTGCACTCCATTCCATTCCATTATACTCCACTACACTCTATGAAATTCCATTAAATTCCAATCAACTGCACTCCATTCTATTTCAATCCTTCCATACCTTTCCATTCCAGTTCACTCCATTCCACTCCACTCCATTCCATTCCATTCCATTTCATTCCACTCCACACCTTACCACTGCAATCCACTCCACGCAATTCCATTCAATTCCTCTCTATCCCATTCCACTCCACTCCATTCCACTCCACTCCACTCCTTTCCACTCCACTCCACTCTGTTCCACTCCATTCCACTCCAATCCACTCCATTCCACTTCTATCCACTCCACTCCTTTCATTCGAAACTACTCCATACCATTCTAGTCCATTCCATTCCATTCCACTCCACTGCATTCCACTCCACTCCATTCCACTCCACACCTTTCCATTCCATTCCATTCAACTCCATCAGCTCTATTCCACTCCTTGCCACTGCACTGCACTCCATTCCATTCTATTCCACTCCACTCAACTCCATTTCCCTCCATTCTACTCCATTCCTCTCCACCACACTCCATTTCTTTACATTCCATTCCATTCCACTCCATTGCATACCACTCCACTCCACTACATTCCATTACATTGCACTCCATTCCACTCCAGTGCCTTCCATTCCACTGCATTATTTTCCATTCCTTTCGACCCCATTCCATTCCATACCACTCAACCCCACTCCAATATTCTCTACCCAAATCCATTCCATATCACACTACTCCATTCCCTTCCATTCCATTCCCCTTCATTCCAATCCTCTCCATTCCTTTCTTTACACTCCAGTGCAATCCATTCTAGTCCACTCTACTCCACTGCACTACATTCCACACCATTCCACTGCACTGCACTGCACTCCTTTCCATTCCAATCCATTCCACTCCACTCCATTC
The DNA here is from genome assembly GCF_028885625.2 of Pongo pygmaeus. Taxonomy (NCBI): domain Eukaryota; kingdom Metazoa; phylum Chordata; class Mammalia; order Primates; family Hominidae; genus Pongo; species Pongo pygmaeus. The sequence goes on from NC_085931.1 coordinate 6,006,285, forward strand.
CATTCCAGTCCAGTCCACTACATTCCATTTAATTCCATGCCATTCCATTCCACTCCATTCCACTCCACTAAACTCCAAGCCCCTACGCTCCATTCCATTCCACTCCACTCCACTCCACTCCACTTCATTCCATTCTTTCAATTCCCCTCCACTCTATGCCTCTCCACTCTACTCCATTCCACTCCACTCCATTCCACTCCACTCCACTCCATTCTTTTACATTGCGTTCCATTCCCCTCCACTCCACTCCACTCCACTCCATTATATTACACTGCATTCCACTACACTCCATTCCATTGCTCTCCATTTCTTTCCTTTCCATTCACCTCTATTCCATTCCCTTCAACTCAACTCCACTCTATTCCTTTTAATTCCACTCCATTCCATTCCTCTCCATTCCACTCCACTAATCTCCATGCCCCTCCACTCCATTCCATTCCATTCCATTCCACTCCACTCCACTCCATTCCACTCCATTCCATTACTTTTCATTCCACTCCACTCCACTCCTCTCCAATCCACTCCACAGCATTCCTTTCCACTCTGTTTCATTCCTCTCCTTTCCACTCTACTCCACTCCATTCCATTCCTTTCCACTCTACTCCATTCCACTTCAGTCCATTCCACTCCACTCCATTCTATTCCATTCATTCAGCTGTATTCCACCACACTCCACTCCGTTCCTCTCCACTCCACTCTGTTCCATTCCATTCCATTTGACTCCACTCCATTCCACTACACTCCATTCATTCTACTCCACTCCACTCCGTTCCATTCCATTCCATTTCACTCCACTCCCTTCCACTATACTCCACTTCATTTCACTCCACTCCACTCCGTTCCATTCCATTCTATTCCACTTCATTCATTCCAATCCACTCCATTCCAGTCCTCTCCACTGCACTCCATACCACTCCACTACATTCCACTCCTTTTCATTCCATTCCATTCTACTACGCTCCATTCTATGAGATTCCACTCCACTCCATTCCACTCAACTCCATTAGTTTCCACTATGCTCCATTCCATTCCACTCCATTCCACTCCATTCCATTCAATTTCATTCCACTCCACCCCACTCCACCCGATTCCATTCCATTCCACTCCCATGCACACAAGTTCACTGTGTTCCACTCTAGTCCATTCCACTGAGCTCAATTCCATTTCATTCCTTTCCATTGCATTCCACTCCTCTCCTCTCCACTCCACTCCGTGCCCCTTCACTGAACTCCATAGCATTTCATTCCATTCCATTCCACTGCATTCTACTTCATTCCACTCTACTCCATTCCACACCACTTCCTTCCACTCCGCTCCACTCCATCCCATTCCATTCAGATCTAATCCACTCCACTCCACTCCGTTCTATTCCATTCCATTCCACTGCATTCTATTTCTTTCCACTCTACTCCATTCCACTCCACTTCATTCTACTCCATTCCATTCCATTCCATTCCATTCCATTCCATTCCATTCCATTCCATTCCATTCCATTCAGCTCTATTCCACTCCAATCCACTCAATTCCACCCTACTCCACGCCATAAAATTCAATTCCGTTCCATTCCACTCAATTCCTTCGAATCCACTCCATTCCCTTCCACTCCACTGCACCCCACTACACTCAACTCAATTCCACTCCATTCAGTTCCACTCCATTCCACTCACGTCCATTCCGTTCGATTCCACTCCACTCCACTCCATTTCATTCTACTCCACTCCACTCCCCTATATTGCACTCTATTCCATTCCACTCTACTCCACTCCACTCCACTCCTTTCCAATCCTTTCCATTCCTCTCCATTCCACTCTACTCCATTCAACTCCATCCCATTCCATTCTAATATATTTTATTCCACTCCACTCCACCCCAGTCCGTTAAATTCCATTCCACTCCCCTGCACTCCACTCCATTCTACTCCACTCCAATCCGCTCCTTTCCATTCCATTCCATTCCACTCTTCTCCATTCCATTTCATTCCAGTCCTTTCCACTTCATTCCATTCCACTCCAATCCCTTCCATTCCATTCCATTCCACTCCATTCTACTCCAATCCACTGCATTCCGTGCCATTCCATTCCATTCCACTCCACTCCAAACCATTCCATTCCATTCCATTCCATGTCATTCCTTTCCATTCCATTCCGCTCTATTCCACTACATTCCAAACCATTCCTCTACATTCCCTTGCACTACACTCCATTCCACTCCATTTCCCTCCCTTCCACTCCACTCCAGTCCACTCCACTCAACTCCATACCTTTCCACTCCATTCCATTCCTCTCCATTCCACTCCACTGCACTCCATTTAACACCACTCCATTCAATTCCATTCTATTTTATTCCACTCCACTCCAGTCCACTCCAATCCTCTCCATTCCATTCTGTTCAATTGCACACCAGTCCACTCCACTCCATTCCAGTCCACTACATTCCACTCTTCTCCACTCCACTCCACTGCTCTCCAGTACAATCCATTCCATTCCACTCCATTCCATTCCATTACACTCTACTACATTCCAATCCACTCCATTCCATTCCAGTTCATTCCAGTCCTTTCCCCTCCACTCCGCTCCATTCAACTCCACTCCACTCAATTCTATGCAAATCCATTCCATTCCATTCCTCTCCATTCCATTCCATTCCACTCAATTCCAGTACATTACACTCCACTACACTACATTCCATTCCATTCCATTTCACCCCATTCAAGTCCATTCCACTCCATTGCATTCCACTCCACTCCATTCCACTCCATTCCCATCCTTTCACTACATTCCTTTCCAGTCCATTCCACTCCACCCCCTTCCATTCCATTACACTACTATCCACTCCACCAGATTCCATTCCACTCCATCCCACTGTGCTTCATTCAATTCCACTCCAGTCGACTCCACTCTACTCCACTCCATTTCCTTCCACTCCATTACTTTCCTCTCCATTCTACTCCACTCCACTCCATTCCACTCCACTCCGTTGCATTCCATTCCATTTCATTCCACTCCACTCCACTTCAGTCCACTGAAGTCCATTCCATTCCTCTCCACTGCATGCCACTCCACTACCTGCCACTTCACTTTATTCGAATCCATTCTATTCCATTCCACTACATACCTCTCCATACCACTCCACACCCCTCCATACCACTCCACTCCACTAACTTCCATTCCATTACATTCAATTCCATTCTATTCCATTCAACTCCATTCCATTTCATTCCACTCTACTCTATTCCACCCCACTGCATTCCAGTCCACTCAATTCCATTTCATTCCATTCATCTCCATTCCTCTCCATTCCACTCCATTTCACTCTTCTCCACTCCATTCCCTTCCCTTCCACTCCACTCCATTCAACTGTACTCTTCTAATTTCCACTCCAATTCGTTCCACTCCACTCCACTCCACTCCATGCCATTTCATACCATTCCATTCCACTCGTTTCTATTCCACTCCACTCCACTCCATTCCATTGCACTCCACTCCACTCTACTCTATTTTTTTATTCGACTCCATTCCATTCCACTCCATTCCACTCCTCTACAATCCATTCCACTCCATTGCATTCCAGTTGATTCCACTCCAATCAACTCCATTCCACTCCACTGCATTCCACTCCACTCCATTCCCTTCCATTCAGTTCCACTACACTCCACTCTAATTCATTCCAATCCATTCCACTCCATTCCACTCCAAATCCACTCCCTTCCATTCCATTGCATTCCATACCATTACACTCCATTCCAGTCCATTCCAGTATTTTCCAATCTACTACACTCCATTCCACTCCCATTCCACTCCATTCCGTTCCACTCCGTTTCACTCCATTCCATTCCACTCCATTCCAATACATTCCACTCGATTGCACTCCACTCCACTGCATTCCATTTCATTCCTTTACATTCCACTCCATTCCATTCCATTCCAGTCTACTCCATTCATCTGCACTCCATTCCACTCTTCTCCATTCCATACCACTACACTCCGTTCCAATCCACGCCACTCCATTGCATTCCACTCTATTAAATTCCTTTCCTTTCCACTCCACGCCACTGCATTCCACTTCTCTCCATTCTATACCTTTACATTTCATTCCACTCCACTCCAATGTACTCCACTCCATTCCACTCTATTCCGTTCCATTCCACTCTAATCAATTCTACTCCACTACACCCCATTCCATTCCTTCCCATTCCACTCCACTCCATTCCACTCCACTCTACTCCATTCCACTCCACTGCACTACATTCCTTTACATTGCATTCCATTCACCTCCAATCAATTCCAGTCCACCTCACTCCATTATATTGCACTCCATTCCACTAAACTCCATTCCATTCCACTCCATTCCTTTCCTTTCCATTCGACTCCATTCTATTCCATTCCACTGAACTCCACACCATTTCATTCCACTCCAGTAAACTCCACTCCATTCCACTTTTTCCACTCCTCTCCACTCCTTTCCAGTCTACACCATTCCATTCCGTTCCATTCCACTCCATTCCACTCCACTCCATTCCACAGCTTTCCATTCAGCTCCATTCCTCTCCACTCCACTCCATTACACTCCTCTCCATTGCCTTCCACTCTAATCCATTCCAATACACTCTACTACTGTACAGTCCACTCCATTCCATTCCACTCCACGCCATTCCATTCCACAACACTCCTTTCCACTACATTCCATTCCTTTCCACTCTATTCCATTCCACTACATTCCATTCCCTTCCACTGTATTCCATTCCACTCCACTCCTTTCCACTCCAATCCATTCTACAGCACTCCACTCGTTTCCGCTCCACACCATTCCTTCTCCATTCCATTTCACTCCATTCCACTCCACTCCATTCCATTCCATTCCACCCCACTCCATTCCACTCGTCTCCACTCCATTCCATTCTATTCCGTTCCATTGCACTCATTTCCACTACACTCCACTCCATTGCACTCCACTGCACTCCATACCATTCCATTATACTCCAATCCACTCCACGACATTCCATTAAACTCCATTCCACTCCACTCCATTCTATTTCGCTCCTTCCTTTTCTCTCCATTCCAATTCCCTCCACTACATTCCAAACCACTCCCATCCATTCCATTCCATTTCATTCCACTCCACTGCTCACCACTCCAGTCAACTCCACTCCAGTCCATTTCATTCCACTCCACTGCACACCACTCCACTCAACTCCATTCCACTCCATTCCATTCCTCTCTACCCCATTCCACACCACTCCATTCCACTACACTCCACTCCATTCAACTCCACTCCACTCCGTACCACTCCATTCCACTCCAATCCTCTGTATTCCACTTCAATTCACTCCACTCCATTCATTCCAACCACTCCATACCATTCCACTCCATTCCATTCCATTTCACTGTTCTCCTTTCCACTCCACTCCAATCCTCTCCACTCCTTACCATTCCATTCCATTCAACTCCATTCCACTCCATTCCACTCGTTTCCACTTCACTCCACTGCATTCCATTTTATTCCTTTCCGCTCCACTCCATTCCCCACCATTCTACTCCATTCCTCTGCACCACACTCCATTTCTTTACATCCATTCCATTCCACTCCATTGCATTCCTCTCCACTCCACTCCATTACATTGCACTCCATTTCACTCCACTGCATTATGTTCCACTGTATTCCTTTCCCTTCCATTCGACACATTCCTTTCCATTCCACTCAATGCCACTCCAATCCCCTCCACTGCATTCCATTCCATTGCACTCTAATCCATTACTTTCCATTCCATTTCCCTCGATTCCACTCCACTCCTTTACACTCCATTGAAATCAAAACCAGTCGGCTCCACTCCACCCCACTCCATTCCACTCCATTCCACTTCACTCCACTCCATTCCCTTCCAGTCCACTACATTCCACTCCATTGGGTTTTATTCCACTCCATTCCATTATCTACATTCCACTCCACTAAACTCCATACACCTCTGCTCCATTCCATTCCATTCCATCCCACTGCATTCCACTCCACTCCTCTATTCCGTTCCTTTCCATACCACTACACTCCACTCAACTCCTCTCCACTCCGGAGACTCCACTACATTCCATTCCAGTGCATTCCATTCTTCTCCATTCCAGTCCATTCCACTGTATTCCATTCCACTGCATTCCAATCCACGGCATTCCATTCCATTCCACTGTACTCCATTCCACTCAAATCCATTCTACTCCACTCCATTCTATTCTATTCATTCAACTCTATTCCAATACACTCCTCTCAGTTCCACTCCACTCCACTGTGTTCCATTCCATTCCATTTGACTCCACTCCATTTGACTCCACTCCATTCATTCCACTCCACTCCACTCCTTTCCATTCCATTCCATTTCAGTCCACTGCCTTCCACTACACTCCACTTCATTCCACTTCACTCCACTCTGTTCCATTCCATTCCATTCCACTCCTTTCATTCCTTTCCACTCCATTCCATTCCATTCCACTCAACTCCATACCACTACACTCCATTCCACTCCTTTCCATTCCATTCCATTCCAGTACACTCGATTCTGTGAGATTCCACTCCACTCCACTCCACTCCGTTAATTTCCACTATGCTCCATTCCCTTCCACTCCACTCCACTCCATTCCACTCCATCCCACTCCATTCCATTCCATTTCATTCCAGTCCACTCCACTCCACCCCATTCCATTCCATTCCACTCCCATGCACACCACATCACTCCATTCCACTCCAATCCATTCCACTGAACTCAATTCCATTACATTCCTTTTCATTGCATTCCACTACTATCCTTTCCACTCCACTCCACTCCGTGCCTTTTCACTCAAATCCGTACCATTGCATTGCATTCCATTCCTTTCCATTCCATTCCATTCCACTGCATTCTTTTTCACTGCACTCTACTCCATGCCTCCCCAGTTCTTTCCACTCCACTGCCTTCCATTCCATTCCATTCAGCTCTATTCCACTCCATTCCACACCTCTCTACTCCACTCCATTGCATTACATTCCCTTCCATTCCACTCAAATCTTTCCACTCCACTCCATTCCAGTCCACTCCACTCCAGTCCACTCAACTCCATTCCACTCCATTCCATTCCTCTCCATTCCACTCCACTCCATTACATTCGATTCCACTCCACACCACTCCATTCCATTTCATTCTACGCCACTCTACTCCACTATGTTTGACTCCATTCCATTCCACTCCACTCTACTCCACTCCACTCCATTCCTTTCCATTCCATTCCATTTCATTCCACTCCACTCCACTCCACTCCATTCCACTCCATCCCATTCCATTCTATTACATTTCATTCCACTCCACTCCACTCCAATCCATTAAATTCCTTTACACTCCCCGACACTCCACTCCATTCCCCTCCAATCCAATCCACTCCACTCCACTCCATGAAATTCCATTCCAGTACAAGTCACTCCAATCCACTCCATTCCACTCCACTCCATTCTCCTCCACCCATTATATTCCATTCCTTTCCATTCCTTTACAATCTTCTCCATTCCACTCAACTCCACTTCATGCCACTCCCCTCCAATCCACTCCATTGATTTCCATTCCATTCCATTCCATTCCTTTCCATTGCATTCCAATCCATTCCACTATACTCCATTCCACTCCACTAGTCTCCACTCCTCTCCATTCCATTCCACTCCATTCATCTCTATTCCTGTCCACTTCACTCTGATCCACTTTGCTCCTCTTTGTTCCATTCCATTTCATTTCACTCCACTCCATTAAACTCAACTCCACTCCATTCCACTCCACCTGACTACATTTCAGTCCACTTCACTCCACTCCACTACACCCCATTCCACTCCATTCCATTCCACTCCATTCCACACCACTCCATCCATTCGATTCCACTCCACTTCACTCCATTCCCCTCTACTCCATTCCACTCCACTCCACTGCATTCCATTGCATTCCACTCTACTCATTTCCAATCCATTCCACTCCACTCATTTCCAATCCATTCCACTCCATGCCACTTCACCCAACTACATTCTATTCCATTCTATTCCATTCCACTCCATTCTATTCCACTCCAATCCAGTCCATTCCACTCCGTTCTTGTTCACTCCACTCCACTCTATTCCATTCCTATCCACTGCACTCCACTCGATTCAATTCCAAACCATTTTACTCCCCTCCATTCCATTCCACTCCACTCCACTCCATTCAAAATAATTCCACTCCATTCCATTCCACTTCATTCCATACCATTCCACTTCATTCCACTCCACTCCACTCCATTCCACTCCACTCCACTCCAGTCCATTCCATTTGATTCCACTCCTCTCCACTCTTTTCCAATCCATTCAACTCCTTTGCACTCCAATCCACTATATTCCATCCCATTCCATTCCATTCCATTCCAATCCGTTCCACTCCAGTCCACTCCAATCCACTCCACTCCACTCGAATCCATTCCATTCCATTCCATTACATACCTTTCCATTCCACTCCATGCCATTCAAGTCCACTCCACTCTATTCCACTCCACTCCACTTCACTACATTCCTTGCCACTCCACTCCGTTCCACCCCACTCCATTCCACCCCACTCCATTCCACTCGACTCCACTCCATTTCAGTCCACTGTACTCCACTCCACTCCATTCCTCTACTCTCCATTCCACTCCATTACAGTCCATTGCAATCCATTCCAGTCCACTCCACTCCTCCCCACTCCATTCCACTCCATTCCAATGCACTCCACTCCATTCCATTCCAGTCCACTCCACTCCATTCCCCTTCATCACACTCCATTCCATTCCATTTCATTCCACTCCACTCCACCGCATTCCATTCCATTCCACTCCATTGCACACCACATCACTGCATTCCACTCCAGTCCATTCCACTGAACTCTTTTCCATTTCATTCCTTTCCATTGCGTTCCAATCCTCTCCATTATACTCCACTCCGTACCCCTTTGAACAACTCCATACCATTCCATTCCATTCATTCTATTTCATTCCACTCTACTCCATTCCATTGCACTTCATTGCACTCCACAGCATTCCATACCATTCAATTCAGCTCTATTCCACTGCACTCCACTCCATACCACTCTACTCCACTCCCTTCCATTACATTCCGTTCCATTCCACTCAATTCCTTCCACTCCACTCTATTCCAGTCCACTCCACTCCACTCCAGTCCACTCAACTCCATTCCACTCCACTCCATTCCATTCGATTCTACTCCACTCCATTCCATTTCATTCCACTACACTCCTCTCCACTACATTCATCTCCATTCCATTCCACTCCACTCCACTCCACTCCATTCCTTTCCACTAAATTCCATTCCTATACATTCCACTCCACTCCACTCCATTCCACACCATCCCATTCCATTTTATTCCATTTCATTCCACTCCACTCCACTCCTATCCATTAAATTCCATTCAACTCCCCTGCACTCCACTCCATTCCCCTCCGCTTCAGTACACTCCACTCCACTCCATTAAATTCCGTTCCACTCCTCGTCACTCCAATCAACTCCATTCCCTTCCACTCCATTCTACTCCACTCCGTTCCTTTCCATTCCTTTCAATTCCATTCCACTCTTCTCCATTCCACTCTACTCCACTTCATGCCACTTCCCTCCAATCCACTCCATTCCATTCAAATCCCTTCCATTCCATTCCTTTCAATTCCATTCCATTCCATTCCACTCTACTCCATTCCACTGCACTTCTCTCCCCTCCACTTCATTCCATTCCACTCCATTCAACTCTATTCCAATCCACTCCACTCGATTCCACTCCACTCCTCTCCGTTCCATTCCATTCCATTTCACTCTACTTCATTAAACTCCACTCCACTCCATTCCACTCCACTTGACTACATTTCATTCCACTGCACTCCACACCACTCCACCCCATTCCACTCCATTCCATTCCACTCCTTTCCACGCCACTCCATCCATTCGATTACACTCCACTTCACTCCATTCCCCTCCACTCCGTTCCACTCCCCTCCACTCCATTCCATTCCATTCCACTCTACTCATTTCCAGTCCATTCTACTCCATGCCACTACACCCAAATCCATTCTATTCCATTCTATTCCATTCCACTGCATTCCATTCCATTCCATTCCACTCCATTCCAGCCCATTCCACTACATTCTTGTTCACTGCACTCCATTCTATTCCACTCCAATCCGCTGCACTGAACTCCATTCAATTCCAAACCATTTTACTCCCCTCCATTACATTCCAATCCACTCCACTCCACTCCATTCCATTTAATTCCACTCAAGTCCATTCCTCTTCATTCCATTCGACTTCATTCCACTCCACTTCATTCCACTCCACTCAACTCCTTTCCACTCCACTCCAATTTATTCTATTCGATTCCACTACTCTCCACTCTTTTCCTATCCATTCCACTCCTTTTCACTCCAATCCACTAAATTCCATTCAATTCCATTCCATACCATTCCATTCCATTCCACTCCATTTCAATCCTTTTCACTCCACTCCACTGCAATCCACTCCACTCTGCTCGATTCCATTATATTAAATTCCATTCCAGACCTTTCCATTCCACTCCATGCAATTCAAGTCCACTCCACTCCATTCCACTCCACTCCACGACAGTACATTCCATGCCAATCCATTCCGTTCCACCGCACTCCATTCCACTGCACTCCACTCCATTTCAGTCCACTGCACTCCAATACGCTCCATTCCACTCCACTCCATTCCAATCCATTCGACTCCTCTCCGTTTGATTCCACTCCACATCACTCCATTCCCCGCCACTCCATTCCACTCCATTCCACTCCTTTCCATTCCATTCCATTCCACTTTACTCATTTCCGTTCCATTCCACTCCATCCGACTTCACTCCACTCCATTCTATTAGATTCCATTCCATTCTATTCCATTCCACTCCACTCCTTTCCACTCCACACAATTCCAATGAACTCCATTCCATTCCACTCCTATGTATTCCATTCCACTCCGCTCCTTTTCACCCCACTCCACTCCATGAACCTTCACTCCACTCCGTACCACTCCATTCCATTCCTTTCCGTTCCATTTTATTCCACTACATTCCATTTCTTTCCACTCTACTACATTCCACTCCACTCTATTGCACTCCACTTCATTCCATTCCATTCCATTCAACTCTATTCCACTCCATTTCACTCCATTCCACTCAACTCCACTCTGTTCCATTCCATTCCATTCACTACACTCCATTCAACTCAGCTCCACTCCATTCCACTACACCCCACTCCATTACATTACATTGCGTTCCTTTCCAGTCCATTCCTTCCACTCAACTCCATTCCACTCCACTGCACTCCACTCCACTCCACTCCTTTCCTCTCCATTTCATTCCTCTCCATTCCACTCCAATCTATTCCTTTCGATTCCACTCCAATCCACGCCACTCCATTCCCTTCTATTTCATTCTTTTCCACTGCACTCCACTCCTTTCCATTCCATTGCATTACATTCCACTCCACTCCATTCCATTCCACTCGATTCCACTCCACCTCACTCCATTAAATTCCATTTGATTCCACTCTAATCCTTCCCACTCCACTCCATTCAATTCCATTTCATTCAACTCAATTCTAATCTATTCCACTCCATTCCGTTCCACTTTGTCCCGGCTACTCCACTCCATTCCAATACTCTGCACTCCTCTACACTCCACTCCATTCCATTTCACTCCATTCCATTCCATTCCACTACGCTTCATTCCATTCCAGTCCATTCCATTCCATTCCACTCCATTCCATTCCATTCCACTCTACTCCATTAAACTACATCCCATTCCATTCCATTCCATTTCTCCCCACTCCACTCCACTAAACCCCATTCCATTCCATTCCTCTCCCCTGCACTCCACTCCACTCCATTCCACTCCACACAATTCCACTGAACTCCGTTCCATTCCATACCTTTCCATTCCATTCCACTCATCTCCCGTCCACTACACTCCACTCATGGCCCTTCCCTCCACTCCATATCATTCCATTTCATTCCACTCCACTCCATTTCATTCCATTCCATTCAGCTTCATTCCACTCCACTTTACTCCATTCCACTCAACTCCACTCTGTTCCATTCCATTAAATTTCACTCCACTCCATTCCACTCCACTCCATTCACTGCACTCCAGTACATTGCATTACATTGCATTCCATTCCACTCCACTCCTTTCCACTCCATTCCATTCCACTCCTTTCCACTACACTCCATTCAATTCGATTCCACTCCACTGCACTCCATTCCATTTCATTCTACTCCACTCTACTAAACTCCTTTCCACTCCATTTGATTCCACCCCTCTCCACTCCACTCCATTCCATTCCAGTCCATTCCATTCCCATCCATTCCACTCCACTCCACTCCATTTATTTCCATTCCATTCCATTCAATTCCACCCCACTCCACTCCATTCCACTCCACCCTTTTCCACTCCACTCCACTCCATTCCACTCCATTCAATTCCACTCCACTCCACTCCATTCCATTTCATTCCACTCCATTCCACTCCACTCCAATCCATTCCATTCCATTGCATTCAATTCCATTGCACTCCATTACAGTCCATTCCATTATACTCCACTTCTCTACACTCCATTACACTCCAAGGCCCTCCACTCCACTCCATCCCATTCCATTCCATTCCACTCCGTTCCATTCCAATTCATTCCACTCCATTCCACTGCACTCCAATCCTTTCCATTCCATTCTACTCAACTTTACTCCACTCCAATCCACTCCATTCCATTCCATTCCGTTTCACTGTTCTCCATTCCTCTACACTACACTTCATTACACTCCACTCCTGTCCCTTTCATTCAATTCCATTCCATTTCATTCCACTGTATTCCACTCCATTTCACTCCATTCAATTCCATTCCACTCCACTGTATTCCACTGCATTCTACTCCATTCCATTCCATTCCATTCCATTCCATTGCATTTCAATCCATTCCACTGCATTCCACTCCATTCGACCCTACTCCATTCCACTCCATTCCATTCAACTCCACTCCATTCCATTCAATTCTATTCTACTCCACTCCACTCCTTTCGAATCCACTCCACACCTTTCCATTCCATTCCATTTCACTCCAATCCGTTCCACTCTACTCCACTCCATTACAGTCCACTCCAATCCATACTATTCCATTGCCTTCCATTCCGTTACTCTCCATTCCTTTCCATTCCACTGTATTCCACTCCACTCCACTCCATTCCACTCCAACATCCTCCATGCCACTCCATTCCACTCCACTCCATTCCGCTCCACTCCATTCCATATAATTACTCTCCACTGAACTCCACTAAATTCCATTCCACTCCATTCCACTTTTCTCCATTCCATTCCACTCCACTCCAATACACAACAAACCATTCCATTCCACTCTATTCCATTCCTCTTCTTTCCATTCCACCCCACTCCCTTCCACTCCACTCCATTCCATAGCATTCCGTTTCATTCCACTCCACTCCAATCCATTCCATTCCACTTCATTCCATTCCATTCCTCTCTAATCCATTCCTCTTCACTTCATTCCATTCCGTTCAACTCTACTCCACTCCAATCCACTAAATTCCATTCCACTCAGTTCCAGTCCACTCCACTCCATTCCAATACTCTCTGCTCCTCTACACTCCACTCCATTCCATTTCACTCCACTCCATTCCATTCCAATACACTCCATTCCATTCCACTCCACTCCATTCCATTCCACTCCACTCCATTCCACTCTATCCCATTCTATTCCATTCCATTTCATTCCACTCCAATCCACTCCACCCCATTCCATTCCATTCCACTCCTCTGCACTCCACTCCATTCCACTTCACACCATTCTACTGAACTCCCTTCCATTCCATTTCTTTACATTCCATTCCACTGCACTCCTTTCCACTCTAATCCAATCCATGCCCCTTCACTCCACTTTGTAAAATTCCATTTCATTGCATTCCATTTCATTCCACTCTACTCCATTCCACTACAATCCATTCCACTCCACTCCATTCCATTCCATTCCATTCAACTCTATTCCATTCAACTCCTCTCTGTTCCATTTTATTCCATTTCACTCCACTCCATTCCTCTCCACTCCACTCTATTCCACTGCTCTCCACTACATTGCATTATATTGCGTTGCATTCCACTCCATTGCTTCCACTCCACTCCATTCCAGTCCACTCCACTCCACTCTACTCCACTGCTTTCCACTCCATTCCATTCGACACCATTCCTCTACACTTCATTCCATTCGATTGCACTCCACTCCACTCCACTACATTTTGTTCTGTTCCAGTCCTATAAACTCAGTTCCACTCCATTTCATTCCACTCCACTCCACTCCACTCCATACCGTTCCACTCCATTCCATTCCCATCCCTTCCACTCCACTCCTCTCCATCCCTTTCCATTCCATTTCCTTGCACTTCACTCCACTCCATTCAATTCCATTCTACTCCATCACAGTATACTCCACTCCATTCCATTCCATTCAATTACACTCTGCTCCACTCCATTCCAATCCATTACACTCCGTTCCACTCCACTCCACTCCATTCCATTCCATTGCATTGCATTCCATTCCATTCCATTGCATTCCATTCCGTTACACTCCAATCCCCTCCATTCCACTCCATTCCACTCCGTTCCATTCCAATCCATTCCAAAGCATTCCAATCCATTCCACTTCAATCGACTCCATTACATTTCATTCCATTCCATTCGACTCCATTCCATTCCATTCCACTCTACTCCATTCTTCTACAATCCATTCCACTCTTTTCGATTCCATTCCACTCCACTCCACTGCATTCCACGTCAATCCATTCCATTCCACTCTAATCCATTCTTTTCCTTTCCACTCCACTCCACTCTATTCCACTAGACTCCATTCCATACCATTCCATTTCGGTACCTCCAAACTCCTCCATTCCATTCCATTCCACTCCATTCCATTCCATTCCCCTCTCCTCCATTCCACTCCACTCAATTACCTTTCATTCCACTCCACTCCTTCTCACTCATCTGTATTCCACTCCATTCCATTCCATTCCACTGCACTCCACTCCACTCCATTCCACTCCACTCCATTCTACTCCACTGCATTCAATTCCATTCAACTCTACTCTATTTCACTCCCTTCCATTCCACTCCACTACACTGCATTCCATTCCACTCCACTCCACTCCATTCCACTCAAATCCTCTCCATTCCACTCAACTTCACCGCACTCTATTCATTCCATTCCATTCCATTCCACTGCATTCCATTTCAAATTCCCTCTACTCCATTCCACTCCACGCCTTTCCACTCCACTGCATTCCATCCCATTACATTCACGTCCATTCCACTCCCTTCCACTCCATTCCAATCCATTCCACTACATTAAATTCCATTCCATTGCTGTCCACTCCTCTCCACTCCACTCTACTCCAATTCAATCCACTACACTCCCATCCCTTACATTCCATTCATTCCGGTGCATTCGATTCCACTCCACTCCACTCCATTCCACTCCATTTCAGTCCACTCCACTCCACTTCACTCTACTCCATTCCAGTCCACTACAATCCAATCCTTTACATTCCATTCCAATCCACTTCATTCCATTCCACTCCACTCCACTCCATTCCATTGCACTTCATTCCACTCCACTCCATTCCATTCCACTCCATTCCGTTCCATTCCATTCGACTCTGTTACATTCCTTTCCACTCCACTCCACTCCATTCCATTCCACTCCTCTCCTCTCCACTCCATTGCATTCCACTCTACTCCATTCCGTTTCCTTCCATGCCACTCCATTCCACTATGTCACACTCCATTGCAATCCATTCCATTCCACTCTACTCCACCCCTATCCATTCCACTCCAATCCACTGCATTCCATTCCATTCCATTCCATTCCATTCCATACCTTTCCTCTCCAATCCACTCCATTCTACTCCAATTCACTCTTTTCCCTGCCATTCCATTCCATTCCACTCCATTCCATTCCATTCCATTCCATTCCATTCCAATCCATTCCAGTCCATTCCACTCCATTTCACTGCACTATACTCCATTCCTCTCCATTCCCCTCCGTTCCACCACACTCCAGTCCACTCCACTGTATTCCATTCCACTCCTTTCCATTACTCACCATTCCACTCCCCTCCACTCCATTGCATTCCATTCCATTTCTTTTAACTCCACTACACGCCACTCCACTAAAGTCCATTCCATTCCTCTCCACTGCACACCACTCCATTCCACTCCATTCCACTTGACTGCATTCGAATACACCCCATTCCATTCCATTCATTTCCACAACACTCCACTCCATTTCACAACACTACACTCCATTACATTCCAGTGCAATCCATTCCATTCCATTACATTCCATTCCATTCCACTCCAATATTTTCCATTCTATTCCATTCCACTCCAATCCATTCTACTCCACTCCATTACACTCCACTCCATTCCATTACTTTCAAGTCTATTCCAATCCACTTCACTCCATTCGTATCAACTCCAATCCCTTCCATTCAATTCTATTTCACTCCACACCATCACACTCCAATACACTCCATTCCACTCAACTCCACTCCATTCCATTACGCTCCATTCCATTCTACTCCATTCCTTCCACTCCACTCCATTTCAGTCCACTCCACTTCCATCCACTCCACTACACTCCACTGCAATTCACTCCATTCGGTTCGACTCCATTCCATTCTCATCCATTCCACTGCACTCCACTCCATTCCTCTCCATAATATTCGTTTCTATTCCACTTCATTCCAATCCACTCCTCCGCTCCAGTCCATTCAATTCCACTCCATTCCATTCCATTTCACTGTAATCCATTCCACTCCACTTCATTCCATTTCATTCAAATCCAGTCCTCGGCACTCGACTCCATTCCATTCCACTCCACTCCATTCCATTCCACAACACTCCTTTCCACTCTATTCCATTAAACTCCACTCCATTCCATTCCACTACAATCCTTTCCTCTCCATTCCATTCCACAGCAGTTCGCTCTACTCCACTCTACTCCTCAACTTTCCACTCCATTCCATTGCACACCATTACACTCCACTCCATTCCATTCCACTCCACTCCACTCCATTTCACTCCACTCCATTCCACTCCACTCTGCTCCATTCCATTCCATTCGATTCCAATCCTTTCCATTCCAATCCATTCCATTCTACTCCACTGCACTCCATTCCATTTCATTATACTCCAC
Source organism: Pongo pygmaeus (assembly GCF_028885625.2). NCBI lineage: Eukaryota > Metazoa > Chordata > Mammalia > Primates > Hominidae > Pongo > Pongo pygmaeus. Next base: position 6,023,558 of record NC_085931.1, read on the forward strand.
TCCACTCCACGCCATTCCGTTAAACACCATTCCACTCCACTCCATATCATTCCATTCCATTTCATTCCACTCCAGTCTTCGCCACTCCAACAGACTACACTCCACTCGATTCCATTCCAGTCCACAGCACTCCACTCCTCTCCATTCCACTCCACTGCATTCCATTCTATTCTTCTCTTCTCCATTCCACTCCACTCCATTGCACTCCACTCCATTGCATTCCACTCCACTCCACTCCACTCCCCTCCACTCCATTCCACTCCACTCCACTCCATTCATTGCATTCCATTCCATACCATACCACTGCATTCTACTCCACTCCACTCCACTCCATTCCATTGCATTCTATTCTATTCCATTCCTCTAAACTGCATTCCACCTCATACTACTACACACCACTAAACTCCGTTCCACTCCATTCAATTCCACTCCACTCAAATCCACTCCACTCCATTCCGTTGCTTTCCACTCAATTCCACTCCCATCAATTCCAGTCCACTCCACTGCATTTCAAAGCATCCCATTCCATTCCATTCCATTTCATTAAACTCCACTCCTCTCCACTCCATTCCATACCATTCCATTTCATTCCACTCCACTTCACTCCACTCCGTTCCATTACTCTCCATTCCATTCCATACCACTGTAAACCATTCCATCCCAATGCATTCCATTCAACTCCATTCCACTCTACTCCACTCCATTCCACTCCACTCCATTGCAGTACACTCCATTCCATTCCACTCCATTGCAGTACACTCCATTCCATTCCAATACTCTCCATACCTCTACACTCTACTCCATTCCACTCCACTTCTTTCCACTCCATTCTATTAAACTCCACTCCATTCGTTTCCACTCTCCTGCTTTACTCTCAATTCCATTCCACTGCATTCCACTCCACTCCACTCCACAGCATGCTACTCCATTCCATTCCACACCATTCCACTACACTACATTCCTTTCCACTCCATTCCATTCCATTCCACTCCACTGCACTCCATTCCACTCCATGCCACTCCACTCCATTCCATTCTATTTGACTCTTCTCCATTCCATTCCACTCCATTCCACTCCACTCTACTACATTCCGCTCCACTCCACTCCACTCCAGTTCACTCCATTCCACTCCACTCCACTCCATTCCATTCCTTTGGAATCCATTCCAATCCATTCCATTCCACTGTAGCTCATTCCTCTCCACTCCACTCATTTCCATTCCATTGCATTTCTCTCAAATCCATTCCACTGCACTGCAGTCCATTCCACTCCACTCCACTCCACTCCATTACTTTCCATTCCAGTCCATTCCATTAAATTCTATTCCATTCCAATGCTTTCCATTCCACTGCTTTCCACTCTATTCCACTCTACTCCATTCCACTCCTTTCCATTCCACTCCACTCCATTCCATTCAACTCTATTCTATTTCCCTGCACTCCTTTCCACTCCACTGCACTCCACTCCATTCCATTTCACTCCACTCCATTCCACTCCACTCCACTCCACTATATTCCATTCCATTGCATTCCATTCCTTTACAGTCCTTTCCAGTCCATTGCACTATATTCCTCTCCACTCCAGTCCATTCCACTCCAATCCCCTTTTTCAACTCCATTATATTCCCCTCCTTTCCAGTCTACTCCATTCAATTCCTTTACTCTCCACTCAATTCCACTCCATTCCTTTCCACTCCCTTTCACTCTTCTCCATTCCATTCCACTCCACTCCACTCCAATTCACGCCATTCCTTTCCATTCCACTCTATTGCATTCCTCTCCTTTCCACTCCACTCAACTCCATTCCACGCCACTCCATTCCATACCATTCCATTTCATTCCACTCCACTCAACTCCACTCCACTCCATTCCATTCCACTCCATTCCATTCCATTCCACTCTTCTTCATTCCACTCCACTTCATTCTATCAGATTCCATTCAGCTCCATTCCACTACACTCCACTCCATTCCACTAAACTTCATTTCAGTCCACTCCAATCCATTCCAATACACAACACTCTTCTACACTCCACTCCATTCAATTCCACTCCACTCCATTCCTTTCCACTCCACTCCTTTCCACTCCTTTCCATTCCAGTGCACTCCACACCATTCCACTCCATTCCATTCCACACCTTTCCACTCCAGTCCTTTCCATTCCATTCCATTCCACTCCACTCCACTCCAATCCATTCCATTCGATTCCATTCTTTTCCAAACCACTACAATCTATTCCACTCCACTCCACTCCATTCCACTCCTCTCCATTCCACTCCACTCCTCTGCTTTCCATTCCATCACATTCCATTTCATTCCATTCCATTCTATTCCACTGCTTTCAACTCCACTACACTCCATTCCTCTCCACTCCACTACACTCCATTAAATTACGTTCCAATCCCCTCAACTCCACTCCATTCCACTTCTCTCCTTTCCAATCCACTCCATTCCATTCCATTCGTTTCCTTTCCATTCCACTATTCTCCATTTCTCTCCACTTCTCTCCACTCTGTTCCATTGCATTACGCTCTAATCCATTGCAGTCAACTCCATTCCACTCCATTCCCCTCCATTCCAATCCATTCCTCTTCATTTCATTCCAGTCCACTCCATTCCAGTCCGCTCCACTCCCCTCAACTCCTTTCCTCTCCACCCCATCCCACTCCACTCCATTCATCTCCATTCCATTCCACTCCACTCCATTCCAGTCCACTCCTCTTCACCCCACTCCGCTCCACTCATCTCCATTCAATTCCACTCCACTCCATTCCTTTCCACTCCACTCCTTTCCACTCCATTCCATTCCAGTGCACTCCACACCATTCCACTCCATTCCATTCCACTCCTTTCCACTCCAGTCCATTCCATTCCATTCCACTCCACTCCACTCCACTCCAATCCATTCCATTCCATTCTTTTCCAATCCACTACATTCTATTCCACTCCACTCCACCCCATTCCACTCCTCTCCATTCCACTCCATTCCTCTGCATTCCATTCCATTACATTCCATTTCATTCCATTCCATTCTATTCCTCTCCTTTCAACTCCACTACACTCCATTCCTCTCCACTCCACTCCACTCCATTAAATTACGTTCCAATCCCCTCAACTCCATTCCATTCCACTTCCCTCCTTTCCAGTCCACTCCTTTCCATTCCATTCTTTTCCATTCCATTCCACTATTCTCCATTCCTCTCCACTTCACTCCTCTCCGTTCCATTCCATTACGCTCTAATCCATTGCAGTCAACTGCATTCCACTCCATTCCCTCCATTCCAATCCATTCCTCTTCATTTCATTCAAGTCCACTCCATTCCAGTCCACTCCACTCCCCTCCACTCCTTTCCTCTCCACTCCATCCCACTCCACTCCTCTCATCTCCATTCCTTTCCACTCCAATTCATTGCAGTTCACTCCACTTCACCCCATCCGCTCCACTCGTCTCCATTCCATTCCACTCCACTCTATTCCATTCCACTCCACTCCATTCCATTCCACTCCATTCCACTGCACTTCACTCCACTCCACTCCATTCGACTCCACTCCATTCCATTCCACTCCATTCCATTATATTCCATTCCACTCCATTCCCTTCCATTCCACTCCACTTGATTGGGTTGCAATCCACTCCACTCCACTCCTTTCCCCACAACTCCACACCACTACAACACAGTCCATTCCATTCCACTCCACTCCACTTGATTAGGTTGCAATCCACTCCACTCCACTCCTTTCCCCACAACTCCACACCACTACACCACACTCCATTCCATTCCACTCTAATGCATTGCATTCAATTCCATTCAATTCCACTCAATTCCACTCCTCCACTTTTCACTCCATTCCACTCCATTCGAATCCATTCCAGTCCACTCCACTCCTCTCCATTCCATTCCATTCTATTCCACTGCACTCCACTCCACTCCATTGCATTCCACTTTATTCTACTGCACTTCATTCCATTCCACTCCATTTCATTCTTTTCCATTGCCCTCCACTCCTCTTCATTACACTGCACTCCATTCCACTCCACTCTGCTCCGTTCCATTACATTCAATTCCAAACTTCTCCACTCCAGTTCAATCCATTCCACACGTTTCCACTACACCCCACTCCATTCTATTCCATTCCATTCCATTCCACTCCATTCCATTCCACTCCATTCTACTCCATTCTACTACACTCCACTCCACTCCACTCCACTCCATTCCATTCCACTCCATTCCACTCCATTCCGTACCATGCCATTGCACTCCACTCCATTCCATTCGAATCCGTTCCACTCCACTCCATTCCATTCCATTCCCCCCCACTCCATTCCACTCCATTCCACTGCATTACAGTCCGCTCTACTCCACTCCACTCCACTCCATTCCATTCCATTACTCTGCACTCCATTCCATTCCATTGTAATCCATTCCACTCCACTCCATTCCTCTCCAACCCATTCCACTCCATTCCCCTGCATTCCAGTCCACTCCACTCCATTCCATTCCATTCCACTGCACTCCACACCATTCCATTCCAATCCATTCCACTCCACTCCAGTCCACTCTACCCCATATCATTTAATACCACTCCATTCCATTCCACTCCTTTCCACCCCACTCCTCTCCATTCCACTCCACTTTATTCCATTCCATTCCACTCCACTCGTCTCCACTCCACTCCACTCCACTGCACTCCAGTCCATTTGACTCCACTCCCTTCCATTCCTCTACATTCCATTCCACTCCATTCCATTCCTCTACATTCCATTCCACTCCAATCCATTCCACTCCCTCCCGTTCTACTCCACTCCATTCCACTCCATCTCATTCCATTCAGTTCAATTACATTCCACTCCACTCCACTCCAACCCATTCCATTCAGTTCAATGACATTCCACTCCACTCCACTCCATTCCATTGCATTCCAGTCCTCTGCCCTCCAGTCCACTCCATTCCACTACACTCAATTCCACTACACTCCATTCTAATCTGTTCCATTCCATTCCAAATCTCTCCATTCCTCTCCACTCCACTCCATTTCACTGCACTCCACTCCAATCCATTCCGTTCCATTCAAACCTATTCCACTCCAATCCTCTCCATTCCACTGCACTCCACTCCGTTCCTTTCCATTCCGTTTCACTCCACTCCATTTCACTACACTCCTCTCCATTCCACTCCAATCCACTCCATTCCATTCCATTCCACTGCATTCCATTCCATAACATTCCTTTCCATTCCACTCCATTCTATTCCATTCCACTGCATTCCTCTCCGTTTCACTCTACTCCATTCCATTGACTGCATTGCATTCCATTGCATTCAGCTGTAGTCCTCTCAACTTCACTCCATTCCACTCAACTCCACTCTGTTCCATTGCATTCTATTTCACTCCATTGTATTCTACCCAACTCCATTCCATTCCACTACATGCCGATCCATTGCACTCCCTTCCACTGGACTGCATTCAAGTCCATTCCACTCCACTCCACTCCACTCCATTCCACTCCATTCCATTCCACTCCATTCCCCTCCACTCCATTGAATTCGATTCCACTCCGCTCCACTCCACTCCAATCCATTTCATTCTACTCCACTCCACTAAATTCCGTTCCACCCCATTCCATTCCACTCCACTCCACTCACTCCATTTCTTTCCACTCCATTCCATTCCATTCCATTTCATTCCACTCCACTCCACTGCACTCCATTCAATACCACTCCATTTCATTCTACTCCACTCCACTCCGCTGCATTCAATTTCATTCCACTCCAATCCACTCCACCCCATTCCATTCCATTCCACTGTAATCCATTCCACTCCTTTCCATTCCATTCCATTCCATTCCATTCAACTGCATTTCACTCCACCCCACTCCATTCGACTCCACTCCATTCCAGCCCACTGCACTGCATTCCAATACACTCCAGTCCTCTACACTCCACTCCATTCCATTCCACGCCATTCCTTTCCATTCCATTCCATTCCACTTCACTCCATTCCGCTGAATTCCACTCCATTTTATTCCTTTCCATTGCGTTCCACTCGTTTCCTTTCCACTCCACTCCACTCCATGCCCCTTCACTTCACTCCATACCATTCCATTCCGTTCCACACCGTTCCCTTCCATTCCATTCCACTGCATTCCTTTCCATTCCATTCTACTACATTCCACTCCACTCCACTCCATTCCATTTCATTCTGCTCCACTTCACTAAACTCCGTTCCACTCCATTCCATTCTACTCCAGTCCACTCCACTCCACTCCATTCCATTCCAATCCATTCCATTGCATTCCATCTCATTCCTCTCTATTCCACTCCACTCCACTCCATTCCATTTCACTGTACTCCTTTCTAAACCACTGCAATTACATTCCTCTCCATTCCAATCCACTGCATTCCATTCCAGTCCACTTCTTTCCATTCCATTCTATTTCATTCCACTCCACTCTTCACCACTCCATTCCACTCCACTCCACTCCATGCCATTCCACTCAACTGCTCTACACTTCACTCCATTCCACTCCATTCCGTTGAACTCCACTACATTCCATTCCATTCCACTCTTTTCCATTGTACTCCACTGCATTCCACTCCACTCCAATCCATTCCACTCCACTCTACTCCACTCCACTCCATTCCACTGCTATTCACTCCATTCCATGCCACTAGAGTCCACTCCATCTCCATTCATTCCATTCCATTCCATACCATACCACTCCATTTCATTGCATTCCACTCTACTCCATTCAACTCCACTCCATTGCACTCCACTCAATTCCCTTCCATTCCATTCAACTCCAATCCACTCCACTGCAATTCATTCCATTCCACTCCATCCATTTCATTGCATTCCATCCCATTCCACTCCACTCCATTACACTCCAATCTACTCCGTTCAACTCTACCACACTCCATTCCTTTACATTCCATTCCATTACATTCCACTCCATTCAATTTAATTCCACTCCATTCCATTCCATTTTATTCCACTCCATTCCATTCCACTCCACTCCCTCCCAGTCCACTCAACTCCATTCCTCTCCACTCACTTCCACTCCACTCAACTCCATTCCATTCCACTGCACTCCATTCCATTCCACTCCATTCCATTCCATTCCACTCCATTGCACTTCACTCCACTCCACTCTACTGCACTCCATTCCAATGCATTCCATTCCACTCCATTCCATTCAACTCCATTCTATTGCATTCTGCTCCAATCCACTCCACTCCATTCCATTGCACTACATTCCTCTCCCCTCCATTCCATTCGTCTCCATTCCATTCCATTACATTCCTCTCCATTCCCTTCCATTCCTCTCCTCTCCACTCGTTACCATTCCCGTCCACTCCACTCTTTTCCACTGCACACCACTCCAGTCCACCCCACTACATTCCATTCCACTCTACTTCATTACATTCCCTTCCATTCCACTTCACTCCTTTCCACTCCATTCCTCTCCATTCCAGTCCACTCCCCTCCACTCTATTCCATTCCTATGCACCTCATTCCAGGCCATTCCACCGCATTCCACTCCAGTCCATTCCATTCCACTCCATTTCTCACCAATCCACTCGATTCCACCCCTCTCTCTTCCATTCCATGCACTTCACTCCACTTCATTCCACTACACTCCTTTCCACTCCACTCTGCTCCATTCCATTCCATTCCACTTTATTCCATTACAATCCACTACATCGCAGTCCACTCCACTCCACTTCACTCCACTCAAATCCATTCCATTCCACTCCACTCCAATCCATTCCACCCAACTCCATTCCATTCCACTCCATTCCAATGCACTGCACTCCTCTCCACTCCACTTAACTCCACTCCACTCGACTCCACTACATTCCACTCAATTCCATTCTACTCCTTTCCACTCCATGACATTCCAATCCTTTTCACTCCCCTCCAATCCCCTCCGTTCCATTGCACTACATTCGACTCCCCTCCATTCTATTCCACTTCATTCCCTTCAATTACATTCAACTCTATTCCTTTCCATTCCACTCCACTGCACTAGATTACATTCCACTCAACTCCACTCCTGTCCAATCCACTCCACTCCACTCCACTTCAGCCCACTCCATTCCATTCCACTCTACTCCATTGAATTGCATTCCATTCCATTCCATTGCATGCCACTCCACTCCTTGCCATTCCATTCTACTCCATTCCATTCCATTCCAGTCGACTCTACTCTACTCCATTCAATTCCATTCCACTGCACTCCACTCCAGTCCATTGCATTCCCTGCTTTCCACTCTACTCCATTCCACTCCACTCTATTCCATTTCATTCCACTCCACCCCACTTCATTCCACTCTACCCCACATCATTCCACTCCATTCCATTCCACTCCACTCTGCTCCTTTCCATTCCATTGCATTCCACTCCACTGCATTTCCTTCGTTCTCCATTCCAATCCACTTCACTCCATTCCACTCCAGTCCATTCCAATCCACTCCATTCCTTTCAATTCCACTCTTCTCCATTACACTCCACTTCATTCCACTCCTCTCCACTCCATTCCACTCCACTCCACTCCAATCCTCTCCATTCCACTCCACTCCACTCCACTCCATTCTATCCATTCCACTCCACACCATACCACTCCATTCCATTCCATTTCACTCTTTTCCATTCTACTCCACTCCATTGCACTCTATTCCATTCCATTCCATTCCATTCAACTCCATTCCACTCAACTCCACTTCATTCCACTCCTCTCCACTCCACTCCATTCCATTCCATTCCATTCCACTCCACTCCATTCCACTATACTCTACTCCATTCCACTCCACTCCACTCCGTTCCTGTATATTTCATTCCATTTCACTCCATTTCATTCCTCACAACTACACTCCACTCCAATCCTTTGCACACCATTCCACTCCATTCCATGCCATTCCACTCCGTTCTTTTTCATTCAATTCGACTCCATTCCATTCGTTTCCATTCCTCTCCATTCCATTCCACTCCATTGCATTCCACTCCATCCCATTCTAGTCCACTCCTTTCCACTCCTTCCCTTTCCATTCAATTCCATTTCGTTACACTCAACTACACTCCTTTCCATTGCATTTCACTCCCCTAAAGTCCAGTATGCTCCATTCCACTCCACTCAATTCCACTCCACTCCATTCCAATAGATTCCATTGCATTCCACTCCTCTCCATTGCACTCCACTCCACTCCTTTCCACTCCATTCCATTACATTCCATGCCATTCCATTCAATATTATTCCACTCCATTCCACTCCATTCCACTCCGCTCCACTCTATTCCATTCCATGTCATTCCAATCCACTGCATTCCCGTCCATTCCGTTCCATTCCATTCAGTTCCATTCCACTGCATTCCATTCCATTCCATTCCATTCCATTCCACTGCATTCCATTTCATTCCATTCCATTGCATTCCGTTCCATTCCATTGCATTCCATTCCATTGTATTCCATTCAATGGCATTCCACTTCATTCCACTCTGCTACATTCCATTCCATTCCACTCCAATCCATTCTATTAAACTCTATTCACCTCCACCCCATGCCTCTCCACTCCACAGCAATCCATTCCATTCCATTTCACTCCACTCCTTCCCATTCCACTCCACTCCATTCCACTCCACTACTCATCATTCCATTCCATTGCATTCCATTCCATTACACTCCATTCCAGTCCGTTCCACTATATTCCCCTCCACTACACTCCATTCCACTCTAATCCCTTCCATTGAACTCCATTAAATTTCCCTCCTTTCCACTCAACTCCCTTCCATTCCATTATACTCCACTCAAATCCACTCCATTCCATACCATTCCATTCCTCTCTTCTCCATTCCTTTCCACTCCACTTTATTCCAATCCACGCCACTCCATTCCTTTCCACTGTATTGCGTTCCTCTCCTTTCCACTCATGTGCACTCCACTGAACGCCACTCCATTACTTACCATTCCATTTCATTCCACTCCACTCCACTCCACTCCACTCCATTCCATTCCACTCCACTCCATTCCATTCCACTCTACTCCATTCCACTCCACTCTATTCCATTCCATTCCATGCAAGTCCATTCCACTCCACCCCACTCCATTCCACTGCACTTCATTTCAGTCCACTCCACTCCCTTCAAATACAGCCCACTCCTCTACACTCCACTCCATTCCATTCTACTCCACTCCATTCCTTTCCACTCCACTCTTCTGCAATCCATTCCATTCTACTGCACTCCACTCCACTCCACTACACAATATTCCACTTCATTCCACTCAATTCTGCAACACTCCATTCCATTCCACTCCACTCCATTCCACTCTGCTCCATTCCACTCCACTATGCTCCTTTCCATTCAATTCCATTGCATTCCACTCCACTCCATTTCATTCCACTCCACTTCATTCCACTCCACTTCATTCCTCTCCACTCCTCTCTGTTCCTTTCCATTCCATTCCATTCTTTTCATTTCCACTCCACTCACCTCCATTCCACTCCACTGTACTCCTTTCCATTCCATTCTATTCCACTCCTCTCCATGCCATTCCATTAAACTCCATTCCACTCCATTCCATTCTGTTCCACTCTATTCCATTCCTCTCCCTTCCAATCCACTCCACTCCATTCCACTCCACTCCATTCCATTTCATTCCACTCCACTCCTCATCACTCCAATCCATTCCACTCCACTATATTCCATTGCAGTCCACTGCACTCCACTCCAATCTATTCCATTCCATTCCACACTGCTCCATTCTACTGCACTCCACTCCACTTCACTCCACTCTGTTCCACCCCTCCCCACTCCAGTCCACTCCGTTACATGCCATTCCATTCCAAACCACTCCCTTCCCCTCCACACCGTTACATTCCACTCCATTCCTTTCCAATCCATTCCACTCCATTCCATTCCATTCCACGCTACTTCATTCTACTGCACTCCGTTGCACTCCACTGCACTCCGTTCCACTCCAATCTGCTCCAATCTGCTCCATTCTATTCCACTACAATCCATTCCGTTGCACTCTCCTCCACTCCATTCATTCCATTCCATTCCATTCCATTCCATTCCAATGCATTTTACTAAACTAAATTCCATTCCTTTCCATTCAACTGCATTCCACTCCACTCCACTCCATTCCAGTCCACTCCAGTCCATTCAACTTGAGTCCATTCCATTCCATTCTATTTCACTCCAATCCATTCCAGTCCACTCTACTCCATTCCACTCCAACACACTCCTTTACTTTTTATCCCATTCTGTTCCGCTACATTCCATTCCACTCCAACACACTCCTTTACTTTTTATCCCATTCTGTTCTGCTACATTCCATTCCATTTAATTCCTTTTCATTCCATTCCCCTCCACTCCACTCCATTCCATTCCCCTCCATTCCATTCCACTGCAGTACATTGCAATGCATTCCACTCCACTCCATTCCTTTCTGATCCATTCCTTTCCATTCCGTTCGACTCCATTCCATTCCACTCCACTCAAATGCAATCTTTTCCATTCCAATTCTCTCCACTCCATTCCACTCCACTCCACTCTCTTCCATTCCACTCTACTCCACTCCATTCCATTCCATTCCACTCCATTCCATTACATTCCATTACACTCCATTCCAGTGAACTCCATTCCACCCCACTCCATTTCACTCCATTCCACTGCATTCCACTCAATTCCACTGCATTCCACTCCATTCCATACCAATCCATTCCACTACACTCCCTTCCATTCCACTCCACTCCACTCCATGCCATTTAATTCTTTTCCATTCCTTTGCACTCAATTCCACGCCACTAAACTCCGTTCCAACGCACTCCATTCCATAACATTCCACTCCACTCCACTTCACTCCACTCCATTCCACTCCACTGCACTCCATTCCATTCCTTTCAACTCCACTCCACTCCAATCTACTCTTCTCCACTCCAGTCCACTCCATTCCATTCCACTCCATTCCATTTTCCTCCACTGCACTCCAATCCACTCCATTCCATTAACTGCATTTCATTCCATTCCACTCTACTCCATTCCACTCCACTCCATTCCATTCCATCCATTCAACTCTATTCCACTACACTACACTACATTCCATTCCACTCCACTCCACTCCGTTCCATTCCGTTCCATTTCACTCCACGCCATTCCACTCCTCTCTGTTCCATTCAATTCCATTCCATTCCACTCCATTCATTCACTCCACTCCATTGCCGTCCACTCTACTCCAATCCACACCACCACACTCCATTCCACTCCACTCTATTCCATTCCATTCCACTCCATTCCATTCCATTCGATTCCATGCCAAACGACTCCATTCCACTCTACTCTTTTCCATTCCACTACACTCCATTCCATTCCATTACATTCCACTCCTCTCCTCTCCATTCCACCTCATCCCATTCCATTCCATTCCATTTCATCCCGCTCCACTCCACTCCACCCCATTCCGTTCCATTCCCCTCCCCTGCACTCCACTCCACTCCATTCCACTCCACTCCATTCCACTGAACTCCACTCCATTCCATTCCTTTCTAATCCACTCCACTCCATGTCCCTTCAATCGACTCCATACCATTCCATTCCCTTCCATTCCATTCAACTCCATTCCATTCCATTGAATTCCATTTTATTCCACTCAACACCATTCCACTCCACTCCATTACACCACTCCATTCCACTCCATTTCACTCCACTCCACTGCACTCCATTCCATTCCACTCCATTCGATTGCTATACATTCCACTCCACTCCACTGCTTTCCACTACGTCCCATTCCATTCCATTCCATTTAATTCCACTGCACTCCACTCCAATTCATTCCATTCCAATACACTGCACTCCACTCCAGTCCATTCGACTTAACTTCATTCCACTCCATTCCATTCCATTCCTTTCCATTTCATTCCACTCTTCACCATTCCACTCAACTCCACTCCATGCCACTCCACTCTCCTCCATTCCATTCCATTCAACTCCACTCCGTTGCACTCCACTCCATTCCAATCCATTCCATTCATCTCTATTCCACTCCACTCCAATCGTTTCCACTCCCCACCACTCTGTTCCATTCCATTCCATTTCACTCCCTTCCATTCCTCTCCACTGCACTCCACTACACTGAATACAATTCCATTCCATTCCATTCCATTCCACTCATTTCCACTCCAATCCACTCCAATCCACTCCAATCCATTCCATTCCACTCCAATCCATTCCATTCCATTCCATTCCTTTCCACTCCACACCATTCCATTCCATTCCACTCCATTGCAGTCGACTAAAACCGGTACATTCCACTCAAGTCCACTGCACTCCGCTCTATTCCCCTCCATTCCACTCCATTCCGTTCCACTCCATTCCACTCCATTCCATTACATTACATTACAATTCACACCACTCCACTCCATTCCATTCCACTCCATTCCACTGTACTCCTTTCCGTTCCACTCCACTCCATTGAACTCCACTCCACTCCATTGCATTCTACTTCATTCCATTCCATACCATTCCACTCCACTCTACCCCATTCCACTTCTCTCCACTCCATTCCATTCCATTCCACTCCTTTCCATTCCATTCCAATGCATTCCTTTGCACTCCATTCCTGTCTATTCCACTACATTCTTCTCCACTCAACTCCAGTCAATTCCACTATATTCGATGCCACTGCACTTCACTCCATTGCATACCATTCCGTTCGATTCCACTCCAACCCACTCCATTCCATTCCATTCCATTCTATTCCATTCAATTCCATTCCACACCTTTGAACTCCACTCTACTCCGTTTAACACCACTTCAGTTCATTCCATGTCGTTTCTTTCCTTTCTGCTCAATTCCATTACATTCCACTCCATTCCAGTACATGCCACTCCACTTCACTCCATTCCATTCCATTCCATTTCACTACCTTCCATTCCATTCCATTCCACTCCATTCCATTCCATTTCAGTCCATTCCAGTACATTCCACTCCAGTCCTCTCCATTACATTAAATTCCATAGAATTCCACTACAATGCATTCCATTCCAGTCCACTCCACTCCACTCCACCACTCCATTTCTTTCTGCTATATTGTATTCCACTCAATTCTACTCCACTCCACTAAATTCTACTTCACTCAATTCCTTTCCATTCCCCTCCACTCCACTCCACTCCATTCCATCCCACTCCATTCCACTGCACTCCATTCAATTCCACTCCATTCCTTTCAACAGATATCCACTCTGATCCATTGCATTCCACTCCACACCACTCCATTTCATTCCACTCCACTCATCTCCATTCCACTGCACTCCACTCCAATCAACTCCACTCCACTGCCCTCCATTCCATTCGACTCTAATCCATTCCATTCCACTTCATTCCAATCCACTCTATTCCACCCCATTCTATTCCACCACATTCTTGTCTACTCACCTCCACTCAACCTGATTCCTTTCTATTCCACTGCACTCCACTCCATTCCATTCCATTCCATTCCACTCTATTCCAATCCACTCCACTCCACTCGATTCCAATCCTTTCCACTCTACTCCATTCCATTCAATTTCACTCCATTCCACTCCATTCCACTCCACTCCACTCAATTCCATTCCATTCCATTGCATTTCATTCCATTCCGTTCCATTCCATTCCACTCCATTCCACTCCAATCAACTCCATTCCACTCCAATCAACTCCATTCCACTCAAATCCATTCCATTCCATTCCATTGCATTCCACTCCATTCCATTCCATTCCATTACATGGCAGTCAACTAAATTCTGGTCCATTGCACTCAATTCCACAGCACTCCACTCTACTCCCCTGGTTCCACTCCATTCCGTTCTACTCCATTCCACTTCATTCCTTTACAATACATTACAATTCACACCACTCCACTCCATTCCATTCCACACCATTCCACTGTACTCCTTTCCATTCCACTCTACTCCAGTACACTCCACTCCACAACATTCCATTCTACTCCATTCCATTCCATTCCATTCCACTCTAATCTACTCCATTCCACTCCTCTCCATTCCATTCCACTCTAATCTACTCCATTCCACTCCTCTCCACTCCATTCCATTCCATTCCACTCCATTCCATTCCATTCCACTCCATTCCATTCCACTCTTTTCCATTCCATTCCAATCCATTCCATTCCACTCCACTCCAATCCTTTCCACTCGATTCCATGCCAATCCACTCCACTCCAATGCCTACCATTCCATTCCATTCCACTCCAATCCACTCCATTCCATTCCTTTCCATTCCATTACTCTCCATACCACTCCACTCCACTCCAATCCATTCCATTCCATTCCGTTCCACAAAACTTCCCTGCATTCGATTCCATTCCAATGCATTCCTTTCCACTGAATTCGATTCCATGCCACTCCATTCCAGTCAATTCCACTACATTCCACTCGACTCCACTCCACTCTATTCCACTCCTATCCAGCCCAATCGGCTCTATTCTTTTCCACTCAATTCCACTCCACTCCCCTCCATTTCATTCCACTCCTTTCCACTCCACTCCATTCCACTCCAGTCTATTCCATTAAATTCCTCTTTAATCCGCTTAACTCCTTACCACTTCACTCCATTCCATTCTATTCCACTCCATTCCACTCCATTCCATTGCACTCCACTCCGTTCCACTCCACTCAATTCCATTCCATTACACTCTACTCCACTCCCCTAAATTCCACTTCATTCCACTCCATTCCACTCAATTCCGCTCCATTCTTCCCCAATCCACTCCACTTCTTTCCACTCCAAAGAATTCCATTCCATTCCATTCCATTCCACTCCCTTCCACTCTACTGCATTCCACTCCCCTTCACTCCATTCAACTCCACTGCACTCCATTCAATTCCATTCCCTTCCATTCCATTCCTCTCAATTCCACTCCACTCCACTCAACTCCACTACTCTCCATTTCATTCCATTCTATTCCACTCCACTTCCTTTCATTCCACTCCGTTCAAGTCCATTCCACTCCAATTCGTTCCACTCCATTCCATTACATTTCACTCCACTCCATTCCACCTCACTCCATTCTATTCCATTTCAGTAAACTCCACTACCATCCATTCCATTCCATTCCAATCCACTCCATTCCATTTTTTTCCACTCCAGTCCACTCCTCTCCATTCCATTCCATTCGACTCCACTCTATTCCACTCCAATCCACTTATTTCCTCTCCATTCCATTCCATTCCATTCCATTCCATTCCATTCCACTCCATTCCTCTACAATCCACTCTATTCCACTCCACTCGATTCTATTCCATTCCATTCCTCTCCATTCTATTCTATTTCACTGCATTGCAGTACATTCCACTCCATTCCACTCTACGTCACTCCACTCCATTCCACTCCACTGCATTCCAATCCATTCCATTCCACACCATTTCACACCACACCCCCCCATTCCACCACACACCAATCCTCACAATTCCATTCCAATCCACTCCACTCCACTTTAATCCTCGCCGTTTCATTCTACTCCACTGCACTCCACTCCACTCACCTCCATTCCATGCCACTGCATTCCATTCAATTACATTCCACTCCACACCACTCCACTTCTCTCTGTTCCATTCCACTGCACTGCACTCCACTACATTTCTTTCCACTCCACTCCGTTCTATCCCATTCCATTTCATTCCATTCTACTCCACTCCACTCCACTGCATTCCATTTCATTCCATTCCATTCCACCCCACTCTACTCCATTCCATTCCATTCCTCTCCATTCCAGTCCACTCCACTCCAGTCCACTCCACTGCATTCCATTCCATTCCACTGCACTCCATTCCCTTGCTTTCCACTCCATTCCGTGCCATTTCATTCCATTCCACTCCACTCCACTCCACTCCATTCCTCTCCACTCCATTCCACTACACTCCATTCTATTCAAATCCATTCCATGCCACTCCAGTAAATTCCACTCCACTCCACTGTATTCCTTTCCCATCCATTGTATTACACTCCATTCCATTCCAGTCCACTCCACTCCATTCTCTTCCATTCCACTCCATTTTATTCCATTCCATTTATTCCATTCCTTTGCTATCCATTCCAGTCCATTCCAGTCCATTACACTTGTCTCCACTTCACTCCATTCCACTCCATTCCACTCCTTTCCATTGAACTCCATTCCACTCCTCTCCTTTTGACTCCATTCTACTCCATTCCATTCCACTCCTTTCTACTCCACTCCACTCCATTCCTCTACACTACAATCCATTCCATTGCATTGAATTCCATTCCATTCCACTACACTCCACTCCACTCAATTCCACTGCATTCCCCTCACCTTCAGTCCATTCAATTCCACACGACACCGTTCCATTCCAATCCATTCCATTCCAATCCACCCCATTCCATTACACTCCACTCGGTTGCACACCATTTCATTCCATTCCATTCTATTACACTGAATTCCATTCCATTCCTCTCCACTCCAGTCCACTACACGCCATTCCCCTCCACTCCACTCCACTATACTCCAATCCATTCCATGTCAGTCCATTCCTCTCCACTCCACTCCAGTCCATTCCACTGCCTTCCATTTCATTCCACCTCACTCCAGTCCACTCAATTCCGCTCCATTCTATTTCATTCTATTCCACTCCACCCCATTCCATTTAATTCCGTTCCATTCCATTCCACTCCCCTCCACTCCATTCCACTCCACTCCAATCCATTCATTTCCACTTCATTCCACTTTACTCCATTCCATTCCACTCCACTGCAGGCCAATCCACTCCACTCCATTCCATTCCACTCCATTCCATTCCTCTCCATTCCACTTCACTCCTTTCCACTCCACTCCACTCCACTCCCTTCCTTTCCTCCAAAATCCACTAAACTCCATTCCACTCCATTACATTCCACTGCACTCCATTCCATTCCACTCCACACCACTTCATTCCTCTCCATTCCATTCGATTCCATTCCGTTCCATTCCATTCCACTCCATTCCTCTACAATCCACTCTATACCACTCCACTCAATTCTATTCCGTTCCATTCCTCTCCATTCCATTCTATTCCACTGGATTGCAGTACATTCCACTGCATTCCACTCTACGTCACTCCACTCCATTCCACTCCATTTCACTCCTTTCCATTCCAATCCATTCCATTCCACACCATTCCACACCACACCCTCCATTCCACCACGCACCATTCCATACCATTGCATTCCATTCCCTACCATTCCACACCACACCCTCCATTCCACCACGCACCATTCCATACCATTGCATTCCATTCCACTCCAATCCACTCTATTCCTCCCCGTTCCATTCCACTCCACTGCACTCCACTCCATTCACCTCCATTCCACGCCACTCCAATCTATTCAATTCCATTCCACTCCACTCCACTTCTCTCTGTTCCATTCCACTCAACTGCACTCCACTACACTTCTTTCCACTCCACTCCATTCTATTCCACTCCATTCCATTCCATTCCCTTCCATTCCCCTCCACTCCACTCCATTCCATTTCATTCCATTCCATTCCACTCCACTCCTCTCCATTCAATTAAATTCCTTCCCATTCCATTGCACTCCATTCCATTCCTCTAATTTTCAGTACACTCCAGTCAACTCCACTCCACTCCACTCCATTACATTTCATTCCACTGCACTCCATTCCATTGCTTTCCACTTAATTCCATGCCATTTCATTCTATTCCACTCTGCTCCACTCCACTCCATTCCCCTCCACTCCAATACACTACAATCCATTCTATTCCAACCCATTCCATGCCACTGTAGTAAATTCCACTCCTCTCCACTGTATTCCTTTCCTATCCATTGAATTACACTCCATTCCATTCCAGTCCACTCCACTCCATTCTATTCCGTTCCACTCCATTTTATTCCATTCCATTCCATTCCATTCCTTTTCTATCCATTCCAGTCCATTCAACTCCATTACACTTGTCTCCAGTCCACTCCATTCCACTCCTTTCCATTGCATTCCATTCCATTCCTCTCCATTCGACTCCATTCCACTCCATTCAATTCTGCTCCTTTCTACTCCATTCCACTACACTCCAATCCATTGCATTCCATTGAATTCCATTCCTTTCCACTCCACTGCACCCCACTCCACTCCATTCCACTACATTCCCCTCACCTCCTCTCCAGTCCATTCCACTCGACACCATTCCATTCCAAACCATTCCATTCCAATCCACTCCATTCCATTACATGCCACTCAATTGCACGCCATTCCATTCCATTCCATTCTATTACGCTGCTTTCCATTCCATTCCTCTCCATTCCAGTCCACTACACGCCATTCCCCTCCACGCCACTCCACTCCACTCCAATACGTTCCATTTCAGTCCGTTCCTCTCCACTCCATTCCTTTCCATTCCACTGCCTTACATTTCATTCCATCCCATTCCAGTCCACTCAATTCCGCTCCATTCCATTTCATTCCATTCCACTCTATCCCATTCCATTCCATTCCATTCCATACCATTCCATTCCATTCCACTCCATTTCACTCCATTCCACTCCACTCCACTCCATTCAATTCCACTCCATTCCACTCTACTCCATTCCATTCCACTCCACTGCAGTCCACACCACTCCTCTCTATTCCATCCCACTCCATTCCATTCCTCTCCATTACACTCTACTCCACTCCACTCCATTCCCTTCCTTTCCTCCAAAATCCACTAAACTCCATTCCACTCCATTACACTCCACTCCACTCCACTCCATTCCATTCCATTCCATTCCATTCCATTCCATTCCATTCCATTCTATTCCATTCCATTCCACTCCACTGCACTCCATTCCTCTCCTCTCTAATCCTTTCCATTCCATTTCTTTACACTCCTTTGAATTCCATTCTACTCCACTCCATTCCAGTCAACTCCACTCCATTCCAATCCACTGCACTCCATTCCATTCCCTTCCATTCCATTCCATTCCATTCCATTCTACTCCATTCAAGTCCACTCCATTCAATTTCTTGCCATTCTATTCAATTCCACACCATTCCATTCCATTCCTCTCCGTTCCAGTCCATTCAAATTCACTCTCCTCCATTCCATTCCGTTCCATTCCATTCCATTCCAGTCCAGTCCATTTTGGTTCATTTCATTTCATTCCATTCCATTCCAGTCCATTACACTCCATTCCCCTCCATTCCACTCCACTCCATTCCACTACACTCCTTTCTACTCCAGTCCACTCCATTTCACTCCACTACATTCCACCCCACTCCACTCAATTCCAATCCAATCCATGCCATTCAACTCCATCCCATTCCAATCCACTCCATTCCTGTGAACTCCACTCCAATCCAGTCCACTCCACTCAACGCCATTGCATTCCACCCCACTCCATTCCATTCCACATAACTCCATTCCATTCCATTCCACTGCACTACACTCCACTCCATTCCACTCCATTCCATTCCACTGCATTCCACTCCAGTCCGTTACATTCCATTCCACTGCATTCCATTCCATTCCACCCTACACCATTCAAAGCCATTACATTCCATCCACTCCATTCCTCCACTACATTCCACTCCACTACATTCCACTCCACTACATTCCACTCCACTACATACTATTCTAATCGATTCCATGACACTCTTCTTAATTCCACTGAACTCCACTCCACTACATTTCATTCCACTTCACTCCAATCCACTCCTCTCCACTCCATTGCACTCCACTGCATTCCATTCCACCCCATTCCATTCCACTCCACTCCATTCCTTTCCATTAGACTCCATTCCATTCCATTCACTTCCACTCCATTCCTGTCCACTACCCTCCACTCCACTCCATTCCATTCTACTCTATCCCATTCCATTCCATTCCACTCCATTCCACTCCACTCTGTTCCACTCCTTTCCACTCCACTCCACTCCCTTCGTTTTCATTCCACTCCACTCCATTCCACTCCAATGCATTCCATTCCTTTTCATTCCTCTCCACTCCATTCCATTCCACTCCTCTCCACTCCATTCCTTTCCATTCCATTACACTAATTTCCATTCCTTTACACTCTAATCCACTCCATTCCATTCCATTCCACACAACTCCATTCCAATCCATTCCATTCCACTGCACTGCACTCCACTCAATTCCACTGCATTCCATTCCACTGCTTTCCACTCCACTCCATTAGTTTCCATTCCACTTCACTGCATTCCATTCCACTCTACACCATTGCACGCCATTACATTCTACTCCTCTCCATTCCACTCCACTCCATATTGTTCCAATCCATTCCATGACACTCCACTAAATTCCACTCCACTCCACTCCATTTCATTCCACTGCACTCCAATCCACTCCACTCCACTCCATTGCACTCCACTACATTCCATTCTAACCCATTCCATTCCACTCCACTCGACTCCATTCCATTCCATTAGACTCCATTCCACTCCATTCTATTCCACTCCATTCAATTCCACTCCCCTCCACTCCCTCCATTCCATTCAACTCTACCCCTTTCCATTCCATTCCATTCCATTTCACTCCATTCCATGCCATTCCACTCCATTCCACTCCAATGCATTCCATTCCTTTCCATTCCTCTCCACTGCATTCCATGCCACTCCTCTCCACTCCCTTCCTTTCCATTCCATTCCTCTTAATTCCATTCCCTTCCACTCTAATCCATTCCATTCCACTCCACTCCATTCCACTCCATTCCATTCAATTCCATTCCAATCCATTCCATTCCAATTCTTTCCACTTCAATCCACTCCATTCAACTCCACTCCCCTCCGTTCCACACCATTACATTCTATTGCACACCGTTCCATTACATTCCTCTCCATTGCATTCAATTCCACACCATGCCAGTACATTCTACTAAATTTCATTTCACTCCACTCCGTTCCACTCAATTCCCCTCCATTATAGTTCATTCCATTACATTCCCTTACACTCCAGTCTATTGCTTTCCACTGCACTCCACTAACTCCACTCCACTCCATTCCATTTCACTCCATTCCATTCCTCTCCATTCCACTCCACTCCTCTATATTCCACGGCATTCCATTCCATTCCATTCTATTCCATTCAATTCCATTCCAATCCTCTTCATTCCATTCCACTAACTCCACTCCATTCCACTCCACTCCATTCCATTTCCTTCCATTCCATTCCACTCCACCCCATTCCATTCCATTCCACTCAACTCCATTCCTCTCCTCTCCGTTAGACTCCACTCCATTCAATTTCATTCCATTCAAATCCATTCCACTCCACTCCACTCCATTCCACTCCACTCCACTCCATTCCATTTCATTCCACACCAGTACATTCAAATCCACTCCACTCCATTGCACTCCAATCCATTCCACTCCACTCCACTCCATTCCATTCTACTCCATTCCACTCCATTGAATTCTTCTCCACTCCATTCCAGTCCACTTCACTCGAATCAACTACACTCCACTGCACTTCGCTCAACTCCATTCCATTCCACTCCTCTCCATTACATTCCACTCAACTCCATTCCATTGCATTCCATTCCACTACCCACCACACCACTCCACACAACTCCTCTCCATTCCATTCCATTCCACTCCATTCGATGCCACTATATTGCATTGCATTCCACTCCACTCCATTCCATTCCACTCTACACCATTTCCTTCCATTACATTCCTCTG
Source organism: Pongo pygmaeus (assembly GCF_028885625.2). NCBI lineage: Eukaryota > Metazoa > Chordata > Mammalia > Primates > Hominidae > Pongo > Pongo pygmaeus. The sequence goes on from NC_085931.1 coordinate 6,046,232, forward strand.
CACTGCACTTCACTCCCCCTCCATTCCTCTCCACTCCTTCTACTCCACTCCATTCTATTCCAATCCATTCCATGACACTCGACAAAACTCCACTTCAATCCATTTTATTCCATTTCAATCCAATCCACTACATTCGACTCCATTCCACTCCACTCCATTGCATTCCATTCCACTCCATTCCATTCCATTCCATTCCACTCCATTCCAGTCCATTCCACTCCGTTCCACTCCACTCCAGTCCAGTCCAGTCCACACCATTCCACTCCATTCCATTCCACTCCATGCCAGTACACTCCATTCCATTCCATTCCACTCCAATCCACTCCACTCCAGTCAACTCAACTCCAATCCATTCTACTCCCGTCCATTCCATTGCGTTGCATTTCTTTCAACTCCACTCCACACCATTCTACTCTACTCCACTCCCTTGCATTCCATTCGTTTACCTTTTACTCCATTCCATTAAATTGAAATCCATTCCAGTCCTCTACACGCCATTCCACTGCAATCCACTCCAGTCTTCTCCATTCCATACCATTGCATTCCACTTCACTCCATTCCATTCCTTTGCACTGCATTCCCTTCCATTCCATTCCACTCCACTCCACTCCCCTCCACTCCACTCCATTACACTACAATGCATTTCATTGCATTCCACTCCACTAAAATCCATTCCATTCCACTCCATTTCACTCCCTTCCACTCCACTCCACTGCACTCAATACCACTTCATTCCATTACATTCAATTCCACTCCAATCCATTCCTTTCCATTACACTCCGTTCCATTCCATTCCACTACTTTCCACTCCAATCCACTCCATTCCACTGCAATCCACTTCATTCAATGGCACTCCATTCCATTCCATTCCATTCCGTTCCGTTCCGTTCCGTTCCATTCCGTTCCATTTCATTCCATTCCATTCCATTCCATTCCATTCCATTCCATTCCATTCCATTCCGTTCCACTCGATTCCATTCCATTCTTCTCCATTCCATTCCAATTCACTACACAACACTCCATTCCATTCCAATCATTCCACTCCATTCCAGTCCATTCAACTCCATTGTACTGCACTCTACTCCATTCCACTCCATTCCCCTCCATTCCACTCCATTACGCTACACTCCTTTCCACTCCATTCCATTCCATTCCATGACACTCAATACCTCTCCGCTCCATACCATTTGACTCCAATCCAGTCCACTCCACTCCATTCAGTTCCATTCCACTCCATTCCATTACTGTCCATTACACTCCATTCCACTCCACTCCACCCCATTCCATTCCATTTCTTTCCACTCCACTCCACTCCACTCCACTCCATTCCATTCCACCCCACTCCTCTCCACTCCATTACACTCCACTGCATTCCCTTCCACTCCATTGCATTCCATTCCATTCCATTCCACTGCACTCCACTCCATTTCATTCCAATGCATTCCATTTCATTCCACTCTACTCCATTCCACTCCATTCCATTCCACTCAACTCCATTCCATTCCATTCCATTCCTCTGCTTTGATCTCCACTCTACTCCATTCAACTCCACTCCAATCCTTTCCATGCCATTCCTTTCCTTTCCACTCCATTCCCTTATAATCCACTCCATTCCAGCACATTCCACTCCACTCCACTCGATTCCATTCTGTTCCATTACACCGCCTTCCATTCCATTACACTCCATTCCATTCCATTCCACTCCATTCCAGTACATTCCACTCCACTCCACTCCATTGCATTCCACTCCACTCCACTCCATTGCATTCCATTCCTCCACATTCCATTCCTTTCCACTGCACTACAATACAGCACTCCATTCCATTCTGCTCCATTGCATTCCACTACATTATACTCAGGTATACTCCTTTCTATTCCACTCCATTCCATTCCATCCCACTCCATTCGACTCCACTCCATTCCATTCCACTGCGTTCCATTCCATTCCAATCCACTCCATTCCATTCCATTCCACGCCACACCACTCCATTCCATTCCACTCCACTGCACTCCTTTAAACTGCACTCCACTCCATTCCACTCCACTCCACTGACCTACATTCCATTCCACTCCAATCCATTCCATTCCACTTCATTCCACTTCACTCCATTCCACTCCATTCCAGGCTACTCCACTCTGCTCTACTTGATTCCTTTCTATTCCACTGCACTCCAGTACACTTCATTCCACTCTACTCGACTCTATTCCTTTCCACTCCACTCCATTCCACTCCATTCCACTCCTTTCCACTCCACTCCATTCCACTCCTTTCCACTCCACTCCATTCCAATCCTTTCTATTCCATTCTATTCCATTCCATTCCACGCCTTTCCACTCCAATCCAATCCATTCCACTCCACTCCAATCCATTCCAGTCCATTCAACATCATTACAGTCCACTCCAGTCCACTCCATTCCATTCCATTACGTTACATTCCAGTCTACTCCATTCTAATCCATTCCATTCCATTCCAGTGCACTCCACTTCATTCCCCTCCATTCCACTCCATTCTGTTCCACTCCATTGCACTCCATTTCTTTACATTACATTACACTCCACACCAATCTATTGTGTTCCACGCCATTACACTCCATTACATTACATTACATTGCCCTCCACACCACCCCACTCCATTGCATTCCACTCCATTCCACTCTACTCCTTTCCATTCCAGTCCACTCCAGTGCACTCCACTCAACTCCTTTCCATTCTACTCCACTCCATTCCATTCCATTCCATGACACTCCAATCCACTCCATTCCACTCCTCTCATCTCCATTCCATTGCATTCCATTTCATTTCATTCTATTCCTTTCCACCCCATTCTAGTCCATTCCAATCCATTCCACTCCACCCGACTCCAATCATTCCACTCCATTCCACTCCATTCCATGGCACTCCATTTCATTTCACGCCATTTCATTCCATTCCAGACCACTCTACTCCTCTCCATTCAATTACACTTCAATCCATTCCGTTCCATTCTACTCCATTCCATTCCACTCCACTCCATTCTTTTCCATTCCATTCCATGCCGCTCCACTCAAATGCAATCCAATCCAGTTCATTCCACTCCATTCCATTCCATTCCATTCCATTCCACTCCTAACCACTCCACTCCACTCCAATCCATTCGATTCCACAAAACTCCACTGCATCCAATTCCATTACAATCCATTCCATTGAACTCCATTTGATTCCATGCTACTCCATTCCACTCAATTCCACTCCATTCTACACCACTCCACTCCACCCCATTCCACTCCTATCCACCCAAATCCGCTCCATCCCATTCCACTCCATTACACTCCACTCTCCTCCATTCATTTCCACTCCATTCCACTCCACTCCTTTCCACTCCACTCCATTCCACTACACTCCACTCCATTCCATTCCATTCCATTTCATTCATATTTGATCTACTGCACTCCTTTCCACTCCACTCTATTCCATTCCAATCCACTCCATTCCATTCCATTCCATTCCACTCCATTCCACTCCGTTCCACTCTAGTACATTGCACTCCACTCCGTTCCACTCCACAACATTCCATTCCATTATACTCCACACCACTCCCCTCAATTTGACTCCATTCCACTCCATTCCTCTCCTCTCCATTCCATTCCACTCCACTTCATTCTTCGCCCATCCACTCCACTTCTTTCCACTCCACACAACTCCATTGCATTCCACTCCATTCCAATCCACTCCAGTCCATTCCACTCCACTCCATTCCTCTCCATTCCATTCCATTCTATTCCACTCCATTCCCTTCCATTCCACTCCATTCCAGTCCATTCCACTCCACTCCATTCTACTCCCTTCCACTCCATTCCACTGCATTCCACTCTACTCCATTCCATCTCACTCCATTCCATTCCATTCCACTCCACTCCACTACCCTCCATTCCATTACACTCCATTCCACTCCATTCCATTGCATTATAGTCTATTCCACTCCACTCCACTCCAATCCTCTCTATTGATTCCTTCCCATTCTGTTCCTCTGCACTCCACTCCACTCCTCTCCTCTCCATTCCTCTCCATTCCGTTCCATTCCATCCCATTACATTCCATTACACTCTGCTCTACCCCATTCCATTCCATTCCAATCCTTACCATTCCATTCAACACCATTTCAATCCACTCCACTCCACTACATTCCATTATATCCGATTCCCTTCCACAGCATAGCACTCCTCTCTACTCCACTGCAATCCACTCCACTCCATTCCACTCCATCGCATTCCATTCCACTCCATTCAACTGTACACCTCTCCACCCGTCTCAAATCCACTGCATTCCATTCCATTCCATGCCATTCCTTTCCTCTGAATTCCGCTCCACTCCTCTTCAGTCCACTACACTGCACTTCACTCCAATCCATTCTATTCCATTCCATTCCATTCCACTGCATTACATTCTATACTTTTCTTTCGAGAGTATCTAAGTCTGTCACTCAGCCTGGAGCACACTGGCACAATCTCAGATTCCTTTACATTCCTTTCCATTACACTCCATTCCATTCCACTCCACTCCACTCCATTCCAATCCACTAAACTCCACTGCACTAATTTCCATTCTATTCCATTCCACTCCACTCCATTCCATTCCACTCCATTCCACTCCACTCCACTCCACTCCACTCCACAACACTCCATTCCATTCCACTCCATTCTACTCCATTCCACTCCAATCCAATCCATTACTTTCCTTTCAGTTCCATTCCATTCCATTCCCCTCCATTCTATTCCATTCCACTCAAATCCACTCCCTTTCATTCCACTCCACTCCACACCGTTTCTCTTCTCTCCACTCCACTCCAATCCACTACGCTCCATTCCATACCGTTCAATTCCATTCTATTCCACTCATTTCCATGCCACTCCATTGCACTCCATTCCAGTCCATTCCGTCCTAATCCACTCCATACCATTCTTTCTATGCCACTCCTCTCCACTACCTTCCATTCCATTTCAGTCCACTCCATTCCATTCCACTCCACTCTACCTCATTCCATTCCATTCCATTACACTCCATTCCTCTCCACTCCACTCCACTCCAATCCATTCCACTCCACTCTATTCCATTCCAGTTCAATCCATTCCATTCTATTCCACTCTATTGCCATCCTTTCCAATCCATTCCACTCTACTCCACTCCACTCCATTCCTCTCCATTCCACTGTCTTCCATTCCACTCCATTCCAATCCACACCATTACAACCCACTACACTCTATTCCACCACACTCCATTGCATTCCATTACATTCCACTCCACTCTACTCCACTCGTCGCCATTCCATTCCACTCCACTGCACTCCACTCCACTCACCTCCTTTCGACTCCACTCCATTCCCTTCCATTCCATACCACTCCACTCCAGGCCACTCCCCTTTTCTGTGTTCAATTCCACTCCACTGCACTCCACTCCACTCCTTTCCACTCCATTCCATTCCATTCCATTCTACTCCACTTCATTCCATTACGTTCCATTCCATTCCAACCAACTCCAGTCCTTTCAATTGCATTCCTTTCCATTCCATTCCACTTCATTCCATTTCATTTGACTCCATTCCAGTCCCCTCCACTCCACCCCACTCCATTCCTTTCCATTCCACTCCACTCCATTCCGTTGCATTCCACTCCATTCCATGATATTTCATTCCACTCCCCTCCATTGCACTCAACTACATTCCACTCCACTCCATTCTACTCCACGCCATTCTATTCCAATCCATTCCATGCCACTCAATTAAATTCCACTCCACTCCACTCTTTTCCACCCTAATCCATTGAATTACACTCCTTTCCATTCCAGTCAACTCCACTCCATTCCATTCCTTTTCACTCTGTTTTATTCCATTCCATTCTTATCCATTCCATTCCAATACATTTCAGTCCATTCCACTCCATTAGACTTCACTCCACTCAACTCAATTCCAGTCCATTCCACTCCATTCCAACCCACTACATTCGACTCCACTTCATTCGACTCCTTTCCACTCCATTCCATTACACTCCTTTCTTCTCCACTCCACTCCATTCCACTACACTCACTTACATTCCATTCCATTGAATTCAATTCCATTCCACTCCATTCCACTTCACTCTACTCCATTCCGCTCCATTCCACTGCACTCCATTCCAATCCATTCCACTCGACTGTATTTCATTCCAATCCATTCCATTCCACTTCACTCCATTACATTACACTCCAATCCACTGCATTCCATTCCATTAAGTTCCATTACGCTGCATTCTATTCCATCCCACTCCGTTCCCGTCCACTACACTCCATTCCACTCCATTAAGTTCCATTACGCTGCATTCTATTCCATCCCACTCCATTCCCGTCCACTACACTCCATTCCACTCCACAAAACTGTATTCCCTTCCATTAAGTTCCATTACACTGCATTCTATTCCATCCCACTCCTTTCCAGTCCACTCCACTCCATTCCACTCCACTCCACTCCACAACACTCCACTCCATTCCATGTCATCTCATTCCTCTCAACTCCATTCCACTCCATTCCATTCCATGTCATTCCATTCCTCTCAACTCCATTACACTCCATTCCACTGCCTTCCATTCCATTCCATTCCACTCCTCTCCACTCAATACCTCTTCATTCCATTTCGTTCCGTTCCACTCCATTCCATTCCATTCCATTCCACTCCATTCCATTCCATTCCATTCGACTCCACTCCACTCCATTCCACTAACCTGCACTCCATTGCACTCCACTCCATTCCATTCAGTTCCATTCCATTCCATTCCACTCCATTCCACTCCATTCAATTCCATTCTTCTCTACTCCAATCCACTCCACTGCAATCCACTCCACTCCTTTCCATTCCATACGATTCAACTACATTCTTATCCACTCCACTCCATTCAACTCCACTCCATTACATTCCACTCCACTCCATTCTACTCTACTCCTCTGCATTCGATTCCATTCCATTCCATTCCATCCCATTACATTACATTATATTCCACTCCTTTCCACTCCACTCCACTCCATTCCATTCCACTCCACTACTTTCTATTCTTTTCCACTCCATTCCACTCCACTCCACTCCACTACATTCCATACCTTTCCTTTCCACTCCATTGCATTCCTCTCCACTTCATTTCAGTCCACTCCACTCCATTCCACTCCACTCCACTCCTCTCCACTCCATTCCATTCTGTTCCATACCACCCCATTCCACTCCACTACATTCCAGTCCATACTATTCCACTCCATTCCATTCAACTCCACTGCACTACACTCCATTCCATTCCACTCCATTCCACTCTACTCCTTCCCATTCCATTCCATTCCACTACACTCCATTGCATTCCACTCCATTCTACTCCACTCCACTCCACTGCACACAACTCCAATCAATTCCACTCCATTCCACTCCATTCCATTCCAATTCATTCTGGTCCACTCCACTCCATTCCACTCCACTACACTCATTACATTTTATTCCTCTCCATTCCAATATATTCCATTCCTTTCCCCTCCATTCCATTCCATTCCACTTCGATCCACTCCATTCCTCTCCACTCCACTCCACTCCATTCCTTTCCAATCCACTCCACTCCAAACCACTACGTTCCATTCCATTCCTTTCAATTCCATTCCATTTCACTCATTTCCATGCCACTCCATTGCAGTTTATTCCACTCCATTCCAGTTCATTTCATTCCAATTCACTCCACTCCATTCTGTTCTTCTCCACTCCACTCCATTACATGCCATTCCATTCCCCTCCACTCCATTCAATTCCACTCCACTAAACAGCATTCCATTCCATTCTATTCCATTCCATTCCATTCCACTGCATTCCTCTTCACTCCCCTAAATTCCACTCCACTAAACTCCATTTCATTCAATTCCATTCCAATCCACTCCACTCCACTCTATTCCACTGTACTCCACTCCACTCCAATCCATTCCACTCCCCTCCATTACATTCCATTCCACTCCAGTCCATTCCGTTCCAATTCACTCCACTCCATTCCGCTGAACTCCACTCCACTCCATTCAGTTCCATTCCATTCCATTCCATTCTACTCCATTCCACTCCTTACCACTCCATTCCACTCGACTCCACTCCATTCCTTATCATTCCATTCCATTCCAATCCATTCCATTCCATTCCACTCCATTCCATTCCATTCCACTTCTTTCCATTCCATTCCACTCCACACTACTCCATTCCATTTCATTCTATTCCTCTCTATTCCACTCCATTCCACTCCACTCAATTACATTCCATTCCTTTCCATTCCACTCCATTGAATTCCTCTCCACTCCATTTCTGTCCACTCCACTGCATTCCACTCCACTCCTCTCCGTTCCATTGCACTCCACTGCACTCCACTCCACTCCTTTCTACTCCACTCCATTTCATTCAATTCCATGCCATTCCACTCCGCTCCACTCACCTCCGTTCCATTCCATTCTATTCCTCTCCTTTCCTTGCCAGTCCATTCCACTCCTTTGCACTCCTTTCCAGTTATCTCCATTCCATTCCAATCCTTTCCATTCTATTCCACTCCACTCCACTCCACTACATTCTATTCCATTCCACTCCACTTCATTCAATTCTATTCCACTCAACACCATTCCATTCCATTACACTCTGTTCCTCTCCACTCCACTAAATTCCACTCCACTCCATTCCATTCCATTCCATTCCACCTCATTCTACTCCATCCACCACACTCCTTTCCATTCCATTTCATTCCATTCCACTCCACTCCACTCCACTTCTCTCCGTTCCATTACACTCCACTGCACTCCACTCTACACCGCTTCTTTCGGCACCACTCCATTCCATTCGATTCCATTCCATTCCACTCCACTCCACTCCTCTGCGTTCTTTTCCATTCAATTCCATTCCACTCCACTCCATTCCATGCCTTTCTATTCCACTCCTTTCTGAACCACTCCATTCCACTCCATTGCACTCCATTCCATTCCTTTCCATTCCACTCCTCTCCTTTCCATTTTATTACACTCCTCTCCACTCCACTACTTTCTATTCCATTGCAATCCACTCCAATCAATTCCATTCCATGCCACACCATTCCTTTCAATTCCATTGAATTCCATTCCATTCCACTCCATTCCTCTCCACTCCACTAAATTCCACTCCACTCCACTCCACTCCATTCATTTCCATGCCAATTCACTCCACTCCACTCCACGCCATTCCACTGCAATCCACTCTACTCCAGTCCATTCCACTCCAATCCATTCCGCTCCAGTCCACTCCACTCCATTCGATTCCAATCCATGCCTCTGCATTCCACTACACTCTACTCCAGTACTTTCCATTCCATTCCATTCCATTGAATTCCCTTCCACTCCATTCAATTCCATTTAATCGATACCAATACACTACACTCCATTCCACTACACTCCACTCGACTCCACTCCACTCCGTTCCAAGCCATTGCTTTCTACTACACATCCTTCCATTCCATTCCACTGAATTGCATTCCATTCCATTCCTTTCCACTCCACTCCACTCCACTCTAGTAAATTCCACTCCATTCTGTTCCATTCCACTCCACTCCATTCCATTCCACTCCATTGCCCTCCACTCTACTCCATTCCATTCCACTCCATTGCCCTCCACTCTACTCCATCCCATTCCATTCCATTCCATTCCACTACATTCCATTCCATTCCATTCCAATTCATTCCATTCCACTCCATTCCAGTCCATGTCACTACATTGCACTCCACTCCACTCCACTCCATTCTGCTCCATTCCACTCCATTCCATAACAACCCATTCCACTCCACGCCATTCCATTCCGTTCCAGTCCACTACACTGTTCTCCATTCCATTCCACTCCTTTCCATTCAATTCCTTTCCACTCCGTTCCATTCCATTCCACTCCATTCCACTCCACTCCATTCCATTCAATTCCACTCCATTCCATTCCTTTCCATTCCATTCCATTCCATTCCATTCCATTCCATTCTATTCCATTCCATTCCATTCCATTCCATTTTTCTCCAAACAACTCCACTCCATTCCACTCCACTCCATTTCATTCCATTCCACTTCATTGCACTCCACTCCATGACATTCTATTTCACTCCAGTCCACTCCCCTCCATTCCACTCCGTTCCACTACTCTCCATTCCATTGCGTTCCACTCCATTCTTCTCCAATCTCCTCCTCTTCTTTCCATTCCGCACAATTCCATTCTGTTCCATTCCATTCCACTTCGTTCCACTCCACTCCATTCCACTCCACTCCAGTCCTTTCCACTCCTCTGCACTCCATTCCATTTCATTCCACTCCACTCCAGTCCATTCCACTCTAATGCACTCCATTCCATTTCATTCCATTCCTTTCCACTCAATTCCCTTCCATTCCACTACATTACATTCCATTCCAATCCACTCCTTTCCACTTCATTCCGCCACATTCCACTCCACCCCATTCCACCTCACTTCATTCCATTCAATTTCACTCCACTCCACTACCCTCCATTCCATTCCACTCTATTCCACTCCTTTGCATTCCATTCCTGTCCTTTCCACTGCACTGCACTGCAATACTCTCCATTCCATTCCATCCCATTCTGTTCCTCCGCACTCCACTCCACTCCTCTTCTCTGCAGTCCTCTCCATTTCATTCCATTCCTTCCCATTCCATTCCATTACACTCCACTCCACTCCATTCCATTCCATTCCATTCCAATCCTTTGCATTCCATTCAACACCATTCCACTCCACTCCACTCTACCTCATTCCATTACTTCCGATTCCATTCCACTGCATTCCACTCCTCTCCACTTCACTGCACTCCACTCCAATCCCCCCATTCCACTCCATCTCATTCAATTAGGTTCCATTCCTCTGTACCGCTCTCCACCAGGCTCCACTCCACTTCATTCCATTCCATTCCATGCAATTCCATTCCTCTCAATTCCAGTCCTCTCGACTACAATCCACTCCAGTCCACTCCAATCCATTCCGTTCCATTCCACTGCATTGCATTCCATACCTTTCGTTCGAGTGTATCTAACTCTGTCACTGACCCTGGAGCGCAGTGGCACAATCACAGATTCCATTCCATTCCTTTCCATTCCACTCCATTCCGCTCCACTCCACTCCACTCCACTCCAGGCCATTCCACTGCATTCCATTCCAATCCACTCCCCTACACTCCATTCCATTCCACTCCACTACATCCCATTCCATTCCACTCCACTCCTTTCCATTCCACTCCATTCCACTCCACTCCACTCCACTCCACACCACTCCATTCCTTTCCACTCCATTCCATTCCAATCCATTCCAGTCCACTACACTGCATTCCACTCCACTGCACTCCATTATATTCCATTTCTCTCCATTCCATTCCCTTCCATTCCATTCCACTCCATTCCATTCCATTCCATTCCAATGCACTCCATTCCATTCTACTCCACTCGATTCCTCTCCACTGAACTCCACTCCAAACCACTACTCTCTATTCCATTCCAATCAATTCCACTCCATTTCACTCATTTCCTTGTCACTCCATTGCGCATCATTCCACTCCATTCTAGTCCATTGCATTCCAATTCACTCCATTCCATTCTGTTCCACTGCACTACACTCCACTACATTCTTTTCCATTCCACTCCACTGCATTCAATTCCATTCCACTTCACACCGTTCCATTCCATTCCATTCCTCTTCACTCCACTAAATTCCACTCTTCTAAACTCCATTCCCTTCAATTCCATTCCAATCCACTCTACTTCAATCCACTCCACTCCATTCCACTGCACTCAACTCCACTCCAATCCATTGCATTCCACTCCATTCCATTCTATTCCACTCCACTCCATTCCATTCCAATCAACTTCACACAATTTCACTCCACTCCACTCCATTGAGTTCCATTCCTTTGCATTTCACTGCATTCCATTCTATTCCTGTTCATTCCAGTCCACTACACTCCAATCCACTACACTACACTCGACTGCACTCCACTCCATTCCATGCCATTGCATTCCAATGCACACCATTCCATTTCATTCCACTGCATTCCATTAAATTCCATTCTAATCCACTCCACTCCACGCCACTCCAATGTAGTCAATTCCACTCCATTACATTCCAATACACTGCATTCCATAACATTACAGTCCATTGCTCTCCACTCTACTCCATTCCATTCCATTCCATTCTTTTCCAATCCAAGCTGGTCCACACCAGTCCATTCCACTCCACTCCAATCCATTGCATTCCATTCATCTCCATTCCATTCCATTCAATTCCACTCTACTCCAAACCACTCCATTCTTCTCCACTCCACTCCACTGCAAACCACTAGGCTCTATTACATTCCATTCAATTTCATTTCATTCCACTCATTTCCATGCCACTCCATTGCACTCCATTCCACTCCACTCCAGTCAATTCCATTCCAATCCACTCCATTCCATTCTGTTCCACTCCACTCCACTCCTCTATATTCCATTCCTTACCACTCCACTCCATTCCTTTCAACTCCACTACACTTCGTTCCATTCCACTCCATCCCATTCCATTCCATTCCGCTCCATACCTCTCCACTCCACTCCATTCAAGTCCACTCCACTCTATTCCGTTCCATTCCGCTTCATTCCATTCTATTCCACTCCATTCCTGTCCATTCCACTCCATTCCACTCTATTCCACTCCACTCGATTCCAATCTATTCCACTCCATTCCATTCCACTCTTTTCCATTCTTCACCATTCCACCCCACTCCACTACATTCCACCACACTACATTCCATTCCATTCCATTTCACTACCTTCCACTCCACTCCTCACCGTTTTATCCCACTCCATTGAAATCCACTCCACTCCCCTCCATTCCACTCCATTCCATTCCATTCCATTCCAGTCCACCACACTCCATTTCTCTCTGTTACATTCCACTCCACTGCACGCCACTCCACTCTTTTCCACTCCACTCCTTTCCATTCCATTCCACTCCACTCCACTCTGTTCCATTCCATTCCATTCCATTCTAACCCAATGCACTCCGTTCAATTCCATTCCTTTCTATTGCATTCCACTCCACTGCATTCCATTCGACTCCATTCTAGTACACTCCCCTCCACTCCATTCCATTCCATTCCATTGCATTCCAATCCATTAAATGCCATTTCATTCCACTCCACTCCATTCCACTCAACTCCATTCCACTCCAATCCATCCCACTCCACTCCATTCTATTACAATCCATTCCATGCCACACCAGTAATTTCAACTCCATTCAACCCTGTTCCACTTCAAACCATTGAATTACACTCCATTCCATTCCAGTCCACTCCACTCCTTTCTGTTCCATTCCACTCCATTTTATTCCATTCCATTTTATTCCATTCCATTCCAATCGATTCCAGTCAATTCCACTCCATTCCACTTCAATCCACTCCTCTCCATTCCACTCCATTCTTTTCCACTCTATTTCACTCCACTCCTTTCGACTCCATTCCACTCCATTCCATTACACAACTTTCTACTCCACTTCACTCCATTCCACTACACCCCGTTCCATTCCATTCTATTGAATTCCATTCCATTCCATTCCACTCCACTCCATTCCACTCCATTACACTGCAGTCCAATCCAATCCATTCCACTCGACTCCATTCCATTCCAATTAAATCCATTCCCTCCACACCATACAATTACACTCCAATCCACTCCACTCCATTCCATTTCATTCCATTCCATTACGTTGCATTCCATTCCATTCACTCCATTCCAGTCCACTTCACCCCATTCCACTCCACTGCACTCCACTCCACTCCACTGCATTCCATGTCATTCCTTTCCTCCCCACTCAATTCCATTCCATTCCACTGCCTTCCATTCCATTCCATTCGACTCCACTCTACTCAGTTCCATTTCATTCCATTTCATTCCATTCCAATCAATCCAATTCCATTCAATTCCATTCCATTCCATTCCTCTCCCCTCCACTGCATTCCACTCCACTCCTCTCCATTCCACTCCACTCCATTACATTCCGTTGCATTCCATTCCATTCCAATTCATTCCATTCCATTCTTCTCAGCTCCAATCCACTCCACTTCAATCCACTCCACTCCTTTCCATTCCATTCCATTGAACTCCATTCCTATCCACTCCAATCCATTCCACTACACTCCACTGCATTCCACTCTACTCCATTCCACTCCACTCCTCTGCAATCCCTTGCATTCTATTCCATTTCATTCCATTCCATTCCACTCTATTCCACCCTGTTCCACTCCATTACACTCCAATCCACTCTATTCCATGCCATTCCATGCACTTCCGCTCTATCCCTTTCCATTCCACTCCACTCCACTACACTTCACTCCTTTCCATTCTATTCCTCTCCATTCCACTCCATTCCACTCCACTCCAGTACATTCCATTCCTTTCCTTTCCACATCCATGGCATTCCTCTCCAATCCATTTCAGTCCACTCCACTCCATTCCACTCCACCCCACTCCTCTGCATTCTATTCCACTCCACTGCACTCCACTCCACTCCTTTCGAATCCACTCCATTCCATTCAATTCCATTCCATTCCACTCCACTCCACTCCACTCCCTTCTGTTCCGTTCCACTCCTTTCTATTCAACTCTGCTCCATTCCATTCCATTCTATTCCACTCCTTTCCTTGGCACTCCATTCCACTCCTTAACACTCCATTCCAGTCCTCTGCATTTCATTCCTCACTTTTCCATTCTATTCCATTCCACTCCACTCCACTACATTATATTCAATTAAACTCCACTTCATTCAATTCCTTTCCACTCCAAACCATTCCATCCCATTCCACTCCATTCCATTCTATTTCATTCCATCCCTTTCCACTCCGTTCCTCCCCACTCCACTAAATTCCACTCCACTCCATTCCATTCAAGTCCATTCCATTCCACCCCACTCCATTCCATCCACCACACTCTAATCCATTCCATTTCATTCCATTCCATTTCATTCCTCTCCACTCCACTCCATTCCACTCCACTCCACTCCATTCCACTCCACTCCACTCTATTCCATTCAATTCCATTCCATTCCACTCAATTCCATTCTATTCTACTCCATTCCAGTCCATTCTTCTCCATTCCACTCTACTCCACTCAACTCCATTCCATTTCACTCCATTCCATTCCTCTCAATTCCATTCCACACCATTCCACCCCACTCCTCTCCATTCCACCACCCTCCATTTCATTCCATTCCATTCCATTCCATTGCTCTCCACTCCATAACTCGCCATTCCATTTCTCTCTGTTGCACTCCACTCCACTCCCCTCTTCCACTCTACTGCATTCCATTCCATTCCATTCCATTCCACTCCATTTCACTCCTCCCCACTTCTCTCTTTTCCATTCCACACCGCTGCAACCCACTCCACACCTTTCCTCTCCACTACACTCTATTCCATTCCGTTTCACTCCACTCCACTCCATTCCATTCCGTTCCATTCCATTCGACTCCAATAAATTCCATTCCACTCCATTCCAGTCCACTCCACTCTACTCCACTCCATTCCATTCCATTTCACTACCCTCCGTTCCATTGCATTCTACTCCATTCTATCCCATTTCATTCAACTTCACTCAACTTCATTCCACTCCACTCCACTCCACTCCATTCCACTCTACTCCATTCTATTCCAATCCATTCCATGCCACTCTTCTAAATACCACTAAACTCCATTCAATTTCTCTCCACTCCATTGAATTCCACTCCATACCCTTTCAGTCCACTCCACTAAATTCTATTCCATTCCACTCCATTTTATACCACTTCAATTTATTCCATTCCATTCCAATCCATTCCAGTCCATTACACTCCATCCCACTTCAACCCACTCCACTCCACTTCACTCCACTCCACTCCACTCCATTTCACTCCATTCCATTCCACTCGATTTCATTCCTCTCTGTTCTGTTCTACTCCACTCCATGCCACTCCACTCCATTCCATTTAATTCCACTCTATTTCATTCGAAGCAGTTCCACTCCACTCCACTCGATTCCATTGCAGTCCATTCCATTCCATTCCACTCCACTCCACTCCACTCCTTGCCATTCCACTCCTTTCCATTCCACTCTAATACTCTCCACTACATTTCAATCCATTCCACTCCACTCCATTTCATTCCATTGCACTCTGCTCCACTGCATTCCACTCCATTCCACTCCATTCGAGGACACACCACTCCACTTCATTCCATTAAATTCCACTGCACTCCACTCCTCTACTTTCCATTCCAATCTATTCCACTCCACTCCATTCCCCTCCATTGTACCCACGCCACGCCATTCCACTCCACTTCATTCCATTCCATTCCATTTCTTTGTACACCACTCCAGCCCATTCCATTTCATTCCAGTCCATTCCATTTCATTCCAATCCATCGCAGTTCATTCCACTCCACTGCATTACATTTCATTCCATTCCAGTCCACTCCATTCCTCTCCACTTCATTCCCCTCCACTCCACTCCACTCCGTTGCATTCCACTCTAATTCGTTCCATTCCATTCCATTCCTCTCCATTCCACTCCACTCCATTAAACTCCATTCCAATTCATTTCACTCCATTCCAGTCCACTCCACTCCCCTCCATTCCATTTCAGTCCATTCCAATCCACACAATTCCATTCCATTCCACTCTAATCCACTCCCCTCCACTCCAATCCATTCCATTCCCCTCCATTCAATTCCACTGCATTCCACTCCACTCCACTTTATTCCACTTCTCTCCATTCAACTCCACTGCGCTCCATTCCAATCCTTTCCACAACATTCCACTCCAATCCACTCCATTTCATTCCATTATATTCCATTCCGCTCCATTCCACTCCACTCCATTCCACTCAATTTCACTCCATTCCACTCCATTCCAGTCCTCCCCACTCCACTCCTTTCCATTCCATTCCACTGCACTCCACTCCATTCCATTCCAATCCATTCCACACCACTCCATTCCATTCAACTCGACTCCACTACATTCCTTTGATTTCCACTACATTCCATTACACTCCATTCCACTCCACATCACTCCATTTCACTCCACTGCATTCCATTCCATTCCACCGCATTCCGTTACAGTCCGTTCCACTCCACGTCACTCCTTTCCACTCCACTCGACTCCATTCCATTCCACTCCACTCCACACAACTACACTCCAGTTCATTCTATGACATTCCATTACTCTCCACTCCACTCCATTCCATTCCACAATGTTCCATTCCATTCCATTCCACTCCACTCCACTCATTTCCACTCCATGCCATTTCGTTCCATTCCACTCCATTGCATTCCATGCCATTCCATTTCATTTCATTCCTCTCCACTCCCCTCCAATCCATTCCACTCCACTCCACTCCATTCCACTCCATTCCACACCATTCCACTCCACTCCATTCCGTTCAGTTCCATTCCATTCCATTCCTTTCTTCTCTGTTGCAATCCTCTCCACTGCAGTCCAATCCACTCCTTTCCATTCCATTCCATTCAACTCCATTCCTGTCCACTCCACGCCATTCAACTCCACTCCTCTGCATTCCGTTCCATTCCATTCCATTCCATTCCATTCCATTCCATTCCGTTCCATTCCTTTCCACTCCACACTATTCCATTCCACTCCACTGTACTCCGTTCCATGAGATTTCATTCCATTCCACTCCATTCCATTCCATTCTTCTCCACTCCACTCCATTCCACTCCATTGTATTCCACTCCATTCCACTGCTCTCCACTCCACTCCACTGCCTTCCATTCCTTTCCATTCCACTCCATTGCATTCCTCTCCATTCCCTTTCAGTCCACTGCACTCCATTCCACTCCTCTCCACTCCATTCCATTCCAATCCACTCCAATGTATTCCATTCCATTCCACTCCACTACATTCCGTTCCATCGTATTCCACTCCACTCCACTCCACTCCATTCCTCTCCATTACATTCCACTCGTTTCCACTTCACTCCAGTCCATTCCACTCCATTCCATTCCACTCCACTCCATTACATTCCACTCCATTCCAGTCCACTCCACTCCTTTCCACACCACTCAGTTCCATTCCACTCCACTCCATTCCAATCCATTCCTGTCGACTTCACTCCATTCCACTCCACTCTGCTCCATTACATTCGATGCCTCTCCAATCCATTCCCTTCCTTTCCTCTCCATTCCATTCCATTCCACTCGAATCCACTCCATTGCATTCCACCCCACTACACTCCATTCCTGTCGACTCCTCTCCACTCCAATCCACTGCAATCCAGTCTATTCCATTCCATTCCACTCCTTTCCATGCCACTCCATTGCTCTCCCTTCCACTCCCTTCCAGTCCACTCTAATCCATTCCGCTCCATGACATTCCAGTCCACTCCACTCCATTCCATCTCATTCCACTCCATTACATTCCATTCCATTCCCTTCCATTCCATTGCTTTCCTTTGCACCCTATTCCTCTCCACTCCACTTCATTCCACTACACTCCACTCTATTCCATTCCTTTTCATTCCATTCCCCTACATTCCATTCTGTTCCACGCCATTTCAGTCCAATCCCCTCTACTATAATGCACTCCATTCCACTCCATTCCACTCCATTCCACTCCTCTCCATTCCATAAAATTCCATTCCACCCCACTCCACTCCATCCACCACACTCCATTCAATTCCATTTCATTCCATTCCTCTCCACTCACTTCACTCCTTTCCGTTCCATTCCACTCCACTGTACTGCACTCCACTTCACTCCTTTTGACTCCTCTCCATTCCATTCGATTCCATTCCATTCCACTCAACTCCACTCCATTCCACTCCTCTCCCTTCCACTCCATTCCATTGAACTCCATTCCTTTCCATTCTATTCCACTCCTTTCGATGCCACCCCATTCTACTCCATTGTACTCCATTCAAGTCCTCCCCATCCCACTCCACTCCATTCCACTCTATTCCACTCTACTCCACTCCACTACATTCTGTTACTTTCCACTCCACTCCATTCAGTTCCATTCCACTCCAAACCATTCCATTATATGCTATTCCCTTCCGTTCAATTGCACTCCATTCCTTTCCTCTCCACTAAATTCCAGTCTACTCAACTCCATTCCATTCAATTCCATTCCAATCCACTCCACTTCTCTCCACTCCACTCCATTCTGCTGCATTCTTCTCCACTCCAATCCTTTCCACTCCTCTCCATTCCATTAAAATCCACTCCACTGAATTCCATTCCAATCCGCTCCTCTCCATTCCGCTCCTCTCCACTCCACTCCTTACCGTTCCATTCCATTCCATTCCAATCCGTTCCAGTCCACTACACTCCATTCCACTACTCGCCTCTCGACTCCCCTCCACTCCATTCCATGCCATTGCATTCTGCTGCGCACCATTCCATTCCATTACACTGCATTCCATTCCATTCCATTCTAATCCACTTCACTCCACTCTAGTCAATCCCACGCCATTCCATTCCACTCCAATCCATTCCATTCCATTCCAATTCATTCCACTCTACTCCACTCCATTCCATTCCATTCCATTCCATTCCATTCCACTCCAATCCATTCCCTTTCTTTCAATTCTATTCCATTCCACTCCTTTCCACTGCACTCAGCTCCAGTCCACGCCATTCCATTTCACTTGATTACATTCCTCTCCATTCCACTCCACTACACTCCATTCCATTTAATTCCACTGCATTCCATTCCAAACCGTTCCTCTCCACTCTACTTCATTCCACTCCACTCCATGCCATTTCGCTGCACTCCACTCCAATAGTTTTCACTCCACTCCATTCCATTCCTCTCTAATCCTCTCCACTCCATTCTAATCCATTCCATTCCACTCCATTCCATTCCACTCCACTCCGCTCCACTGCATTCCACTCCATTCCACTCCATTCAGGACACTCCACTGCACTTCACTCCATTCAATTCCATTCCACTCCTTTCCAATTCACTCCACTCCATTACCATCCATTCAACTCCATTCGTTCCAGTACATTCCTATCCACTCCATGCCATTCCATTCCATTCCACTCCCTTCCAGTACAATCCACTCCATTTACCTCCATTCCATTCCATTACATTATATTCCACTCCATTCCAGTCCATTCCACTGCATTCCATTCCACTCCACTCCATTCCATTCCAATTCATTCCAGTACATTCCACTCCACTCAACTCCATTCCATTCTATCCCATTCCATTCCACTCCATTCCAGTCCATTCCACTCCATTCCATTCCATTCCAGTGCAATCCACTACAATCCACTCCACTCCACTAAATTCCACTCCATTCCAGTCCTTTCCAATCTACTTCACTCCACTACATTCCTTTCAATTCAATTGGACTCCATTCCACTCCATTCCACTCCATTCCTCTCCACTCCACTCCAATACACTCCAATCCACTCCAATACACTCCACTCAACTACAGTCCACTCCTTTCCACTCCATCCCATTCCACTCCATTCCACTCCACTCCACTCTGTTCCATTCCACTCCACTACACTCCATTCCTCTCCACTCCACTCCACTCATATCCACTAAATTGTATTCCATTCCACTCCACTCCATTCAATTCCATTCCACTCCATTCCTCTCCACTCCACTGCACTCCAATCCATTCCACTCCATTCAATTCAACTCCATTCCAAACCAATGCACTCCACTCCACTCCACACCATTCCACTCCACTCCACTCCATTCCACTCCTGTACATTCCATTCCACTGCAGTCCACTCCATTCTGCTCCACTCCACTCCACTCCATTCCAATCCACTCCATTGCACTCCACTGCACTCCTTTGCATTCCATTCCAATCCATTGCCGTCCACTACACTGCAATCCACTACACACTACTCCACTCCACTCCACTCCATTCTGTGTCATTGCATTACACTCCACAACATTCCATTCCATTCCACTGCATACCATTAGATTCCATTCCATTCCACTCTACTCCCCTTCACTCCACCCTAGCCAATTCCACTCCATTCCATTCCAGTGCACTCCATTCCATTCCATTCCACTCCCCTCCACTCCACTCCATTCCACTCCATTGCACTCCACTCTACTCCATTGCTTTCCATTCCATTCCACTCCACTCCATTCCATTCCATTTCTTTCAATTACGTTCCATTCCACTCCGTTCCACTCAACTCCAGTCCACTCCTCTCTACTCCATTCCATTCCACTCGATAGCAATCCTGTCCATTCCACTCCACTTCACTGCATTCCACTATACTCTATTCTATTCCAATCCACTCCACTGCACTCCACCTCATTCTATTCCATTCCATTCCACTCCATTTCACTCCACTCCACTCCACTGCACACCATTCCACTCCACTCCAATCCACTCCACTCCACTCCACGGTACTCCATTGCAGTCCACTCCTCTCCATTCTTTTCCATTCCACTCTACTCCACTACACTACACTCCACTGCACTCCATTCCATTCCATTCCATTCCACTCCATTTCATTCAATTTCACTCTACTCCATTCCACTCCACTCCATTCCTCTCCACCCAATTCCAATCCATCCTGTTCAACTCCATTCCACTCTACTCCACTCCATTCCACTCCACTCCACTCCATTCCACTCTATTCCATTTCACTCCACTCCAATCCATTCCACTCCATTCTACTTCATTCCATTACATTCCCTTACATTAAACTCCATTCCATTCAACTCCACTCCATTGCATTCGACTCTACTCCATTCCATTTGAATCCATTCCATTCCATTCCACTCCACTCCATTCCATGCAACCTCATTCCTTTCCATTCCATGCCACGCCACTGTGTTTCATGCCATTGCATTCCTCTCCACTCCGTTCTATTCCATTCCACTGTATTTCATTCCATTCCGTTCCTCTCAACTCCACTCCACTCTACTCCACTCAATTGCTATCCATTCCATTCCATTCCATTCCATTACACTACACTCCATTCCTTACCATTCCACTCCTCTCCACTCTTTTCCATTCCACTGCATAAGACTCCAATCCAGTCCATTCAATTCTATTCCTTTTCATTCCACTCCAATCCATTCCACTCCATTACATTCCTCTCCATTACACTGAACTTGAATTCTTTCCACTCCACTCCTTTCCATTCCACTCCATTCCACTCCACTCCACTCTATTCCACTCCACTACCTACCCCTCCATAACATTCCATTCATTTCCATTCCACTCCATCCCAATCGACTCCACTCCACTCCATTCCACTCCACTCCATTCCATTCTATTCCATTCCATTCCATTCCTTTCCATTCCATTCCATTCCACTTTTTTCCATTCCTTTCCTCTATACTCCTTTCAATTCCATTTCTTTCAACTCCACCCGAATCCCTTCCATTCCCTTCAACTCCATTCCACTCTACTCCCCTTCATTCCCCTCCACTCCACTCCATTCCATTCCTTTCCATTCCATTCCACTCCACTCAAATCCACTCCACTCCAGTCCATTCCACTCCATTCTACTCCATTCCATTCCTTTCCATTCCATTCCATTCCATTAAACTCCGTTGCATTTCTATCCACTCCATTCCAGTCCACTCCACTACATTCCACTCCACTGCACTCAACTCCATTCCATTCATTTCCATTCCACTGCACTCCATTCCATTCCACTATTCTGCATTCCATTCTTTTCAATTCCTCTGCACTCCACTGCTCTCCACTCCACTCCACTCCGTTCCACTCCATTCCACTGCACTCCGTTCCATTCCATTCCACTGCCACTCCATTCTACTACAGTCCATTCCATTCCACTGCATTCCTGTCCATTCCATTGAACTCCATTAGATTGCATTCCACTCCACCCCACTCAAATTCATTCCACTGCACTCCAGTCCAATCCACTCCTCTGTACTCAACTTCGTTCCACTCCATTCCAATCCATTTCACTCCATTCCTGTCTACTCCACTCCCCTCCACTCCATTACATTACATTATACTGCAGTCCATTCCACTCCACTATACACCATGTCATTCCACTCCGTTCCATTAAATTCCATTCCATTCCTCTCCTCTTCATTGCAGTCCACTCCACTGCATTCCATTCCATTCCATTCCATACCACTCCACTCCATTCCATGCCACTCCACTCCACTCCACTCCTCTCCATTCCACGCCACTCCATTCCAGTCCACTCCACTCCATTCCTCTCCACTCCACTCCACCCCACTCAACTGCATTCCCTTTCACTCCATTCATTCCATTCCATTCCATTCCACACCATTGCATTCCATTCCAAACCATTCTTCTCCACTCCTTTCCAGTCCATTCCACTACATTTTCCACGTCTCTACTCCACTTCATTCCATGCATTCCACTCCTTCCCATGCCACTCCATTCCACTCCACTCCATTCCATTCCATTCCACTCCACTCCACTCCTCTCCATTCCATGCCACTCCATTCTATTCATTCCCATTCCACTTCATTCCATTCCACTCCACTCCACTCCATTCCATTCCATTACATTCCTTTCCACTCCTCTTCATTCCATTCCATTCCATTCTTATCCACTCCATTCCTCTCCATTCCATTCCATTCCCTTCCATTCCATTACAATCCATACCACTCCACTCCACTCCAATCCATTCCACTCCCCAAAACTCCACTGCATTCAATTCCATTCCTTTACGTTCCATGCCATTCCATTCCACTCTATTCCATTCCTTTCCACTTCATTCTTGTTAGTTCCACTCCATTCCACTCCAGTCCACTCTTCTGCATTCCACTCCTATTCACCCCATTCCACTCCATTCCATTCCACTGCATTCCACTCCACTCCCCTCCATTATATTCCACCCCATTCCACTTGACTCCACTCCACTCCTCTCCATTGCATTCGATTCCAATGCAAGACACTTCCCTTCATTCCAGTCTTTTTCACTCCGCTTCATAACATTCCATTCCACTCCATTGCTCTCTAATCCACTCCAATCCTTTCCAATCCACTCCATTCCATTCCATTTAACTCCATTACCCTCCACTCCATTCCACTCCTCTAAATTCCACTCCACTCCATTCCATTCCTTTTGTCTCCCTCCCTCTCCACTCCATTCCATTCCACTCCATTCCACGCCACTCTCTTCCATTCCATTTAACTCCACTCCTCTCCCCTCCGTTCCACTCCTTTCCCCTCCATTACACTCCTCACTTTCCATTCCATTTCACTCCATTCTCCTCCAATCCACTCCACTCTGTTCCACTCTACTCCATTCCTTTCGATTCCATTCCACTCAATTCCACTCCACTCCATTCCACTCCACTCCACTCTATTTCACTCCACTGCACTCCATTCCATTCCCTTCCATTCCACTCCATTCCACTCCACTCCATTTCATTCCACTCCACTCCACTCCATTCCATTCCATTCCATTCCATTCCATTCCATTCCACTCCATTCCTTTCAATTCCACCCTATTCCAGTCCACTGCATTCCACTCCATTTCATTACACTCCACTACCCTCCATCCCATTCCACTCCATTCCATTCCCTTCCTTTGTACTCCACTCCCCTCCATTCCACTCCACTCCCTCCATTGCATCTCATCCCACTCCATTCATCTTTATTCCACTCCACTCCATTCCAGTCCACTCCAATCCTCTCCAACCCATTCAGTTCTATTCTATTCCTCCACACTCCATTCCACATCTCTACCCTCCTTTCCACTCCTATCCATTGTATTCCATTCAATCCCATTCATTTCCATCCCATTCCATTCCTTTACACTTCACTCCATTCCATTCCATTCCTTTACACTTCGCTCCATTCCATTCCATTCCATTCCATTCAAATCCATTCCATCCAACTCCCTTCCACTCCACTTCATTCCACTACATTCCATTACATCTGATTCCATTCCGCTCCACTCCACTCCTCTCCACTCTGCTGCACTCCCCTCCACTCCATTCCACTCAATCTCATTCCATTTCGCTCCATTCCACTGTACTTCTCTCACCCTACTCCATTCCACTTAATTCCATTACATTCCATGCTATTCCATTCCTCTCAATTCCATTCCACTCCCCTTCAGCGCACTCCAATCCAGTCCACTCCAACCATTCCATTCCATTCCATTACATTGTACTGCATTCCATTCCATTCCTTTCTTTCGAGACTATCTAACTCTGTCACTCAGCCTGTAGCGCAGTGGCATAATCTCAGCTTCCATTCAATTCCATTCCATTCCACTCCACTCCACTCCACTCCACTCCACTTCATTCTGTTCCACTCCATTTCACTCCACTCCATTCCATTCCACTCCACTCCTCTCCATTCCCTTCCAATCCACTCCACACCACTGCACTACATTTTATTCCATTCCTTTCCACTCCACTACATTCCATTCCACTTCATTTCAGTCCACTCCACTCCACTCCATACTACTACATTCCATTCTACTCCATCCATTCCAATACTTTGTGGTCCACTCCACTCCATTCTATTCCACTGCACTCCATTACGTGCAATTCCTCTCCATTCCTTTCCATTCAATTCCACTCCATTCCATTCCGGTCTACTCACATCCAATCTATTCCATGCCACTCCACTCCACTCCATTCCGCTACACTCCACTCCACTCCATTCCATTTCCTTCCATTCAATTCCATTCCTTTCCATTCCACTCCTTTCCATCCCACTCCATTCCAGTCCATTGCTGTCCACTCCATTCCAATACACTCTATTCCTTCCTATTCCACTCCATCCCCTCCACTACCTTCCCTTCCATTCCATTCCACTCCACTCCCCTCCATTCCTTTCCATGCCATCACACTCCGTTACACTCCACTCCATTACATTCCATTAAACTCCACTCCATTCCACTCCATTCCATTCCACCCCATGCCACTCTACTGAATTCCGCTCCACTCCACTCCATTCCATTCTTCTCCATTCCAATCCACTCCATTCCACTCCACTCCATTCTATTCCATTCGATTTAGTTCCACTCCATGACACTCCACTTAAGCCCACTCCATTCTATTCATCGCCACTGCATTGCACTCCTCTCCATTTCAATCCACTCCATTCCACTCCACTCCATTCCATTCCATTCCACTCTTGTCCAGTCCATTCCACTACACTGCACTCAATTCCAATCCACTCCTCTCCACTCCATCCCATTCCATTCCCTTCCAATCTTCTCCTTTCCATTCCATTCCATTCCACTCTACTTCATTCCACTCCACACCAGTCCACTTCACTCATTCCATTCCACTCCATTCCATTCCACTCCACTCCATTCCAGTCCACTCCACTCCATTCCACTCCACTCCACTCAACTCCTTACCATTCCACTCCACTCATTCCATTCCTTTCCATTCCATTCCACTCCGTTCCATTCTCTTCCAATTCATTCCATTCCCCTCCGTTCCTGTCCATTCCACAACATTCCCATCCACTCCACTCCACTCCATTCCACTCCATTCCAGTCCATCCCATGCCGCTCCAATCTACTCCACACCTGTCCATTCCATGCCACTCCAATCCCCTCCACACCAGTCCATTCCATTCCACTCCACTCCACTCCTCTCCATTCCATTCCACTCCATTCCTTTTGATTCCATTCTGTTCCACTCCACTCCACCCGTTCCATTCTCTTCCATTCCATTACACTCCGTAGCACTCCGCTCCACTGCAATCTGTTCCATTCCGTTCCCCAAAATTCCATTACATTCGATTCCTTTCCATTCCATTCCATTCCAATCTATTCCATTCCATTCCACTCCATTCAAGTCAATTCCACTCCATTCCACTCCACTCCACTCCATTCCATTCCATTCCACTCCAGTCCACTCCATTTCATTTCATTCCATTCCATTCCACTCCACTCCCCTCCATTCCATTCCATTCCGTTCCATTACACTCCATACCACTCTACTTCCCTCCAATCCATTCCATTCCATTCCGCAAAATTCCACTACATTTGATTCCATTCCATTCCATTCCACTCTATTCCATTCCCTTCCACTCCATTCCAGTCAATTTCACTCTATTCCACTCCAATCCACTCCACTCCATTCCACTCCTATCTTCCCCATTCCGCTCCATTCCATTCCAGTACATTCCACTCCACTCCCCTACAATGCATTCCACTTCATTCCACTCCACTCCATTCCACTCCAATCTATTCTTCTCCACTCCATTCCAATCAATTCCAACCCACTCCACTGCTGTTGTTTCCACTCCTTTCCCCTGAATTCCACTCCTCTCCATACCATTCCATTCCACTCCATTCCTCTCCAATCCTCTGCACTCCTTTCAACTCTACTCCATTCCATTCCATTTAAGTCCAATCCATTCCACTCCATTCCACTTCACTCCATTCCACTCCAATCCATTCCATTCCGTTCTACTCCACTCCTCTCCACTCCTTTCCATCCCATCACATTCCCTCCAACTCTATTCCACTCCACTCCTCTCCACTCCACTCCAATCCTCCCCATCCCATTCCATCCAATTATATTCCTCCGCACTCCATTCCACTCCTCTCTCCTCCTTTCCTCTCCTCTCCATTCCATTCCATCCCATTCCATTCCATTCCATTCCATTCCATTCTATTCAAATCCATTCCATTCCATCTAACTCCCTTTCACTCCACACCATACCACTACATTCCATTACATCTGATTTCATTCCACTCCACTTCACTGCTCTACTGCATTCCACTCCACTCCATTCCACTCACTTTCATTCCATTCCACTCCATTCCACTGTACTCCTCTCCACCCTACTCCTTTCCACTTCATTCCATTCCATTCCACGCTATTCCATTCCTCTCAATTCCATTCCACTTCACTTCAGTGCACTCCAATCCAGTTCACTCTACTCCCTTCCATTCGATTCCAATCCACTCCACTCCCCTTCATTCCACTCCATTCCACTACACTCCATTCCACTCCACTTAATTCCATTCCATTCCATTCCACTCCACTCCATTCCACTCCACTCTATTCCATTCCATTAAACTCCTCTCCACTCCCCTCCATTCTACTCCAATCCACTCTATAACACACCTCACTTTCCATTCCATTCCATTCCATTCTATTCCAATCAACTCCCCTTTTTCCACTCTGCTCTATTCCATTCCATTCCATTGCATTCCACTCCATTCCACTGCCCTCCATTCGAGTCCACTCCACTCAATTCCTCTCCACTGTACTCCATTGCATTCCATTCCATTGCATTCCGTTCCATTCCATTGCATTCCTTTAAATTCCACTCCATTCCACTCCACTCCACTCCATTACACTCCACTCCACTCCTCTGCATTCCATTGCATTACATTCCACTCCATTCCCTTCAATTCCACTCCATTTCAGTCGATTGCACTCCACTCCATTCCAGTCCATTCCTCTCCATTCTGCTACATTCCACTCCGCTCTTTTCCATCTCATTCCATTCCATTTCATTCCACTCCACTCAACTAACCTCCATTCCATTCCACTCCATTCTACTCCATTGCATTCCATTCAAATCTACTCCACTCCACTTCAGTCCACTCCACTCCACTCCATTCCATCTCATCCCATTCCATTCAACTCTGTTCCACATCACTCCACTCCACTCCACTCCTCTCCAATGCTCTCCATCCCTCTCCTTCCAATTCTATTCGTCCACCCTCCACTCCACTCCTCTCCTCTCCTCTCCAATCATCTCCATTCCATTTCATTCCATCCCATTCCATCCCATTACACTGCACTCCACTACATTCCACTCCATTCCACTCCTCTGCCCTCCATTCAATTCCATTCCTTTCCATTTCATTACAATCCAATCCATTCCATTCCACTCCATTCCAGTCCACTCCACTCCACTCCATTCCACTCCATTCCATTCCATTGCATTCCACTCCAATCCATGCCATTGTATTCCATGCCACTTGATTCCACTCCATTCCCTTTCCACTCCACACCCTTCCACTTCACTCCATTCTATTCCAATCCATTCCATGACACTTCACTAAATTCCACTCCACGCCACTCCATTCCATTCCACTCTACCCCATTATTTTCCATTGCACTCTGTTTTGTTCCATTCCATTCCACTCCATTCCATTCCATTCTATTCCTCTCCGTTCCATTCCATTCCCCTCCATTCTATTCCACTCCACTTGTCTCCACTCCATTGTACTCCACTGCACTCCACTCCACTCCGCTCCATTCCATTCCACTCCATTCCACTCTAATCCATTCCCTTCCATTCCACACCACTCCAATACATTCCTTTCCATTCCATTCCATTCCAATCCACTCCATTCCATTCCACTCCATTCCAATCCACTCGACTCCCCTCCACACTACACCATTCCATTCCACTCCATCCATTCCCATACATTGTGGTCCACTCCACTCCACTCCATTACAATCAATTATTCTCCATTCCATTCCATTCCTTTCCACTTCACTCCATTCCATTCGACTCCTCTCCACCCCCTCCACTCCACTGCCTTCCATTTCATTCCTCTCTACTCCATTCCACTCCACTCCTCTCCATTTCCCTCCACTTCAATAAACTCCACCTCATTCCTTTCCATTCCATTAAACTCCATTTCTCTCCACTGCACTTCATGCAAATGTACTCCACTCCATTCCATTCCATTCCATTCCACTCCACTCCATTCCACTCCACTCCATTCCATTCCATTCCACTCCACTCCATTCCACTCCACTCCATTCCATTCCATTCCACTCCATTCTATTCCATTTCATTCCATTCCATTCCATTCCTTTGTACAGTGGCACAATCTCAGCTCACATTTCTTTTCAACATTCCATTGCATTCCATTCCATCCCAATCTTTTCTATAAAATTTCACTCCACCCCCTGCACTTCACTTTATTCCATTCCTCTCCATTGCTTGCCATTCCATTCCATTCCCCTCCAATTCACTCCATTACATTTCATTCCATTCCATTTCACTCCATTCCATTTAGTTCCACTCCATTCCAGTACATTACACTGGATTCCACTCTACTCCACTCCACTCAATTACACTCCATTATACACCATTCCATTCTTCTCCATTTAATTCCACACCATTCCTCCCCACTCCACTCCATTCCACTACACTCCAATCCCTTGCATTCCATTACATTCCACTCAACTCTACTCCACCCCGCTCCACTCCTATCCGTTCCATTCCAATCCACTGCAATCCACTCTACCTCACTCCTTTCCACTCCAGTCCATTTCATTCAATTCCATTCCATTCTACTCCATTCTGCTGCATTCCATTACATTACACTCCACTCCACTCCATTCAATTCCATTCCTTTTGATATCATTAAACTCCATTCTTTTCCATTTTACTCCATTCCAATCCACTGCACTCCACTCCATTCCATTCCATTCCACTCCAATCCATTCCATTGCATTCCACTCCACTTCATGCCATTGCATTTCACTCCACTCCATTCCACTCCATTCCTTTCCTCTCCACACCATTCCACTTCCCTCCGTTATTTTCCAATTCCATGCCACTCCAGTAAATTCCACTCCACGCCACTCCATTCCACTCAAATCCACGCCATTCTTTTCCATTCCACTCTATTTTGTTCCATTGCATTCCACTGCATTCCATTCCATTCCACTCAATTCCATTCCATTCCACTCAATTCCATTCCATTCCACTCAATTCCTTTCCATTCCACTCAATTCCATTCCATTCCACTCCATTCCATTCCATTCTACTCCATTCTATTCCACTGCACTCCACTCTACTCCATTGTACTCCACTCCACTCCACTTCACTCCACTCCACTCCCCTCCACTCCATTCCATTCCACCCCACTCTACTCCGTTCCATTCCATTCCATTCCATTCAATTTCTTTCCATTCCATTCCACTACATTCCATTCCATTCCACTGTTCTCCATTGCCCCCCAGTCCATTCCGCTCCACTCCATTCCATTCAGTTGCATTCAACTGCATTACACTGCACTCCCGTCCATTCCACTCAACTGCACTCCATTCCATTCCATTGCATTCCACTCTTCTCCACTCCACTCCATTCAATTCCACTCCACTCCATTCCAATCCTTTCCATT
Source organism: Pongo pygmaeus (assembly GCF_028885625.2). Classification (NCBI taxonomy): domain Eukaryota; kingdom Metazoa; phylum Chordata; class Mammalia; order Primates; family Hominidae; genus Pongo; species Pongo pygmaeus. The sequence continues at coordinate 6,077,345 of NC_085931.1, forward strand.
CCATTCCACTCCACTCAGTTCCCGTACACTCCACTTCAATCCATTCAATTCCCTTACATTCCACTACTTTCCATTCCATTCCACTCCTTTGCAGTCCACTGCACTCCATTCCACTCGACTCCACTCCACACCACTACACTGCACTCCATTCCATGTCTTTCCATTCCACTCCACTCCATTAAATTGCATTCCACTGCAATCCATTCCATTCCACTCCCGTCCACTAAATTCCACTAAATTCCATTCCATTCCATTCTGTGCACTCCACTCCATTCCATTCCACTCGACTCCACTCCTCTCTCCTCCACTCCTTTCCGTTCCATTCCACTCTACTCCATTCCACTCCACTCCAATCCTCTCCATTTCATTCCATTCCAACCAATTAAACTCTATTCCTCTCCACTGCAGCCCATTCAAGTCTACTCCACTCCATCCCATTCCATTCTATTCCACGACACTCCATTCTACTCCACTCCACTCCATTCCACTGCACTCATCTCCATTCCATTCCATTCCACTGCATTCCATTCCACCCCAATCCATTCCTGTCCACTCCAGTGCATTCTACTCCATTCCACTCCACTACACTCAACTCCATTCCATTCCATTCCATTCTACTCCACTCCATTCCACTCCATTCCATTTCATTCCATTCCCTTCCATTTTAATGCATTACACTCCACTCCACTCCACTCCATTCCACTCCATTCCATTCCACTCCATTCCACTCCATTCCACTCCACTCCATAAAATTCCTTTCCACTCTACTCCTCTCCATGAAATTCCATTCCACTCCATTCCACTCCACTCCATTCCATTCCACTCCATTCCTGTCAATTCCATTCCATTCCTTTCCATTCCATTCCACTCCACTCCATTCCATTCCACTCCATTCCACTCCACGACACGCTATTACACTCCACTCCACTCCTTTATACTCCTTTCAACTTCATTCCATTCCATTCACCTCCATTCCAATCCACTCCACTACACTCCAGTCAATTCCACTCCTCTGCATTCCGTTTCATTTCATTGCATTCCATTCCATTCCATTCCACTGCACTCCACGCTATTCCAATCCATTCCTTTCCACTCCACTCCACTCCACTCCACTCCACTGCACTACACTACACTACACTACATTCCATTCCACTACTTTCCATCCCATTCCTTTATTTTCACAGGATCTCACTCTGTCACAAAGGCTGGAGTGCATTGGCACAATCACAACTCACATTTATTTTCACCATTCCTTTGCATTCCATTCCGTTCCATTGCATTCCATTCTATTTCACTCCATTCCCATTCCATTCCATTCCTTCTCATTCCATTCACCTCCAATCCACTCCACTCCACTCCCCTCACCTCCACTTCACTCCACTCCATTCCATTCCATTACATGCCATTTCACTCCGTTGCATTCCATTCCTTTCATTCAACAGGATATCACTGTGTCACCCAGGCTGGAGTGCAGTGGCACCATCTCAGCTCACTTTACTTCTTAACTTTCCATTTCATAGCATTGTATTCCATTGCTTTCCATTGCCTTCCATTCCACTCCATTCCATTCAATTCCATTGCATTCAACTCAGTTCCACTGCCCTCCACTCCACTCCACTCCACTCCACTAAATTCCATTACATCCGATTCCATTCCACTCCATTCCACTTCACTCCACTCCGCTGCAGTCCACTCCAGTCCATACTCCTCCATCCCATCCCTTTCCCCTCCATTCCACTCCAATTCACTCCACTCCACTCCGATAAATTCCATTTCATTCCATTCCATTTCACTCCACTGTATTCCATTCCTTTCTTTTGACAGGTTATCACAGTGCCACCCAGCCTGGAGTGCAGTGGCAGAATCTCAGCTCAAATTTCATTCCAATTCCAATCTATTCCACTCCATTCCAATCCATTGCACTCCAGTCTACTGCATTCCATTCTAGTCCACTCCACTCCTTTCCATTCCATCCCCTTCCATTCCACTCTTTTCCACTCCACTCCACTCCATTCCATTCCATTCCACTGCAATCCATTCCTCTCCATTCCATTCCACTCCATTCCATTCCATTCCACTCCATTCCATTCCATTCCACTCCATTCCATTCCATTCCACTCCACTCCACTCTATTCAACTCCACTCCACTCTATTCCACTCCACTCCACTCCAGTCTACTCCACACCATTCCATTCTACTCCACTCCATTCTTGTCCACTCCACTCGACTCCATACCACTCCTGTCCTCTCCATTCCAAACCACTCCATTCCATTCCACTCCACTCCAAACTATTCCACTCCACTGCATTCCATTCCACTCCAGTTCATTCCATTCCTCTGAAATCCATTCTATTCCATACCACTCCATTCCTGTCTTTTGCGCTGCATTCCGTACCATTCCACTCGACTCCATTCCTCTTCACTGAATTCCACTCCACTCTATTCCACTACCCTCCACTCCTCTCTTCTCCACTCCAGTCCTTTCCATTCCATTCTACTCCATTGAACTCCACTCCAGTCCATTCCAATCCATTCCATTCCACTCCACTCCATTCCAGTCCACTTCACTGCTTTTCATTCCACCCCATTCCATTTCACTCCTTTCCACTGCAATCCACTCCACTCCTCTCCACTCGAATCCATTCCATTCCATGCCATTCCATTCCATTCATTTCCATTATTTTAACTGGTTCTCTCTATCACCCAAGTTGGTGTGCAGTGGCAAGATCTCAGGTCATATTTCTTTTCACCATTCCATTCCATTTCATTCTATTCCATTCCATTCCATTCCATTTCATTCCACTGCACTCAATTCGATTCCTCTCAACTCAACTCCATTCCGTTCCATTCCATTCCAGTGCATTCCATTCCATTCATTGCTTTTGAGAGTATCTCACTCTCATCCAATATGGAGCGCTGTGCCAGAGTCTCACCTTCCATTCCATTCCATTCCATTCCATTAAATTCCATTCCACTGCATTAGATTGCATTCCACTCCTCTCCATTCCATTCCACTCCACTCCATTCCACTCTACCCCATGCCATTCCATTACCCTCCACTCCATTCCACTCTACTCCATTCCTCTCCAATCCACGTCATTCTGCATCACTCCACTCCCCTTCATTCCACTCCATTCCATTCCAATCCATTCCTTTCCACTCCATTCCTTTCTATTCCACTCCACTGCACTTTACTCCATTCCATTCCACTCCATTACACTCCAATCCACTCTATAGTACTCTATTCCATTCCATTCCTTTCACTGCATTCCATTCCATTCCACTCCACTCCATTCCATTTCACTCCACTCTACTACACCCCACTCCACTCCATTAAATTCAATTCCATTTCATTCCATGCCATTCCTTTCCACTACTTTCCACTCCGTTCCATTACAATCCACTCCATTCCATTCCATTCCTTTGCACTCCATTCCACTCCACTCCATTCCACTGCATTCCACTCCATTCCACTCCATTCAAGTCCACTGCATTCCACTGCACTCCACTCCATTCCATTCCTCTCCACTCCACTCCATTCCATTCCACTCCATTCTGCTCCAGTTCATTCCATTCCACTCCACTCCACTCCACTCCACCACATTCCACTCCACTCCATTCCACTCCACTCATTACATTCCATTCCATTCCGCTCTGATCCACTCCAATCCACGCCACCCCATTCCAATCCACTCCATTCCATTCCATTCCTTTCCAATCGAATCCACTCCATCCCATTCCACTCCAGTACATTCGACTCCAATCAACTACATTCCATTTCACTCCATTCCACTCCACTCCAGTCTATTCCACACCACTCCACTCCATTCCGTTCGACTGCACACCATTCCATTCCATTCCATTACACTCCATACCATTCCATTCAGCTCCATTCCACTGCACTCCACTCCACTCATCTCCACTCCATTCCTTTCCACTCCATTCCACTCCACTCCAATCCATTCCACTCTGCTCCACTCCTCTCCACTCCATTCCACTCCACTACATTCGAGTTGAATCCACCACATTCCATTTCATTCCATTCCAATCCACTCCATTACACTCTATTTCACTCCACTCCACTCCATTCCTCCCGACTGCACTCCATTTCATTCCATTCCACTCTATACCATTCCATTCCGCTCCATTCCACTCCACTCCTTTCCACTCCACTCCATTCCACTTCATTAGACTCCACTTCAATTCATTCCACTCCACTCCACTCCACTCCACTCCACTTCACTCCATCCCTTTCCACTGCTTTCCATTCCATTCCTTTCTTTCCACACGATCTCACTCTTTCACAAAGGCTAGAGTGCAGTGGCGAAATCACAACTCACATTTCTTTTCACCATTCTATTGCATTCCATTCCATCCCATTCAATTCCATTCTGTTTCACTCTACTCCACTCCACTACATTCTATTTCACTCCATCCCTTTCCATTACAATCCATTCCACTCCACTCCATTCCTGTCCTCTCCACTGCACTGCACTCCATTCCACACCGTTCCATTCCATTTCAGTCCATTGCATTCCATTCCTTTCATTCGACAGGATATCACTGTGTCACCCACCCTGGAATGCAGTGGCACAATCTCAGCTCACATTACTTGTCAACTTTCCATTGCATTGTATTCTACTCCATTGCATTCCATTCCATTCCATTCCATTCCACTGAGTACCACTGCACTCCACTCCCCTCCACTCCACTAAATTCCATTACATTCTGTTCCATTCCAATCCATTCCACACCAATCCACTCCACTGCCCTCCACTCCACTCCATTCCACTACATACCTTTCCTTTCCCCTGCATTCCACTTCACTCCTCTCCACTCCCGTCCATACCATTCCGTTCCATTCCAGTTCCGTCCATTGCATTCCATTCCTTTCTTTCGACAGAATATCACAATATCACCCAGCCTGGAGTGCAGTGGCACAATCTCAGCTCACATTTCATTTCACCATTCCATTCCATTCCTTTCCATTCCATTCCACTCCACTCCACTCCACTCAAATCCATTCCACTCCACTCTTCTCCAGTCCATTCCGCTATACTCCATTCCATTCCTGTCCACTCCACTCCTTTCCATTCCATCCCATTCCTTTCCACTCCTTTCCACCCCACTCCACTCCATTCCACTGCACTCCACTCCATTCCATTTCATTCCATTCCATTACTTTCTTTTGAAAGGATCTCACTCTATCACCCACGCTGGTGTGCAGTGACACAATCTCAGCTCACATTTCATTTCAACATTCCATTCCATTCCATTCCATTCCTTTCCATTCCATTCCATTCCATTCCATTCTACTGCACTCCACACCACTCAATTCCACTTCACTCTACTCCAATTCTTTCTATTCCATTTCATTCCAATCCCTTCCATTCCACTCCTTTCTTTCTACCGGATCTCCCTCTGTCACACAGGCTGTAGCGCAGTGGCACAATCTCAGCACACATTTCTTCATTCCATTCCATTCCATTCCATTCCATTCCACTCCACTCCATTCAAGTCCACTCCACTCCACTCAACTGAACTCCACTCCATTTCACTCCACTCCTTTCCATTTCACTCCATTCCATTCCACTACATTCCTCTCCACTCCTCTCCTCTCCCCACCATTCCACTACACTCCATTCCACTCCACTCCCCTCCACTCCACTGCATTCCATTCCATTCCACTCCATTCCTTTCCATTACTTTCTTTCCACAGGATCTCACTCTGTCACAAAGGCTGGAGTGCAGTGGCACCATCTCATCTCACATTTCTTTTCACCATTCCTCTGATTTGCATTCCATCCCATTCCATTCCATTCTATTTTGTTGCACTCCATTTCACTCCCCTCCATTCCACTCCACTCCATCCTATTCTGTTCGACTCCCTTCCACTCTACTTCACTCCACTCCACTCTACTGCACTCCATTCCATTCCATTCCATTCCATTCCTTTCCATTCCATTCCATTCCATTCCATTATTTCACTCCATTGCACTCCAATCCTTTGTTTCAACAGGATATCATTGTGTCACCCTGGCTGGAGTGCAGTGGTACAATCTTAGCTCACATTACATGTGAAGTTTCCATTTCATTGCATTTTAATCCATTGCATTCCAATGAATTAGATTCCATTCTTTTCGATTCCATTCCACTCCATTCCACTCCAATATTTTCCACTCCACTTCACTACATTTCATTACATCTGATTCCACTCCACTCCATTCCACTCCTCTCCACTCCTCTGCAATCAACTCCACTCCATTCCACTCCATCCCATTCTATTCCACACCATTCCACTGCATTCTACAGCACCCCACTCCACTCCACTTCATTCCATTCCATTCCATCCCATTCCATTCCTCTCCATTCAATTCCACTCCTCTTAACTCCATTCCACTCCATCCTCTCCACTCCATTGCATTCCATTGCATTCCACTTCATTCCATCTCATTCCTTTCTTTCAAGAGTATCTCACTCTGCCACCCAGCCTGTGGCGTAGTGGCACAATCTCAGCTCCCAGTCCATTCCATTGTGTCCCACTCTGCTCCCTTCTGTTCCGTTCCATTCCATTCCACTCCAATATGTTCCGTTATATCAGATTCCATTCCACACCTGTACACTCCACTGCACTCCACTTCACTCTATTTCACTGGATCCCATTCCATTCCACTCCATTCCACTGCACTCCACTCCAACCCTCTCAACTCCACTTCATAACATTCCATTCCATCCTATTCCTTTCCTCTCCATTCCACTCCGTTTCACTTCACTCCCCTCCTCTCCTCTCCACTCCAATCCATTCCATTCCATTCCATTGCACTGCATTCCATTGCATTCCTTTCTTTCGAGGGTATCTCACTCTATCACCCAGCCTGGAATGTAGTGGTAATATCTCAGCTTCCATTCCTTTCCAATCCATTCCATTCCATTCCATTCCATTCAATTCCATTCCTTTGCATTCCATTCCATTCCATTCCATTCTATTCTATTCCATTCCTTTCTATTGCATTCCATTCCATTCCATTCCATTCCATTCCATTCCATTCCATTCCGTTCCATTCCATTTCACTCCACTTCTCTCCACTCCATTACCCTCCACTCCATTCCATTCCATTCCATTCCATTCCATTCCACTCCATTCCCTTCCACTTCATTAAACGCCATTCCATTCCATTCCATTCCATTCGACTCCTTTCCAACCCAGTCCATTTCATTCCATTCCATTCCATTCTACTCTACTCCATTCCATTCCATTCCACTCCATTCCAGTCCAATCCATTCCACTCCACTCTACAACACTCCATCCTATTCCACTCTATTCCATTCCATTCCACTCCAATCCATTCCACTCCAATACATTCCATTCCATTGCATTCCATTACACTCCACACCAATTCTGTCCACTAAGCTCCATCCCATTGCATTCCACTCAACTCCACTCAACTCCACTACACTCCATCCCATTCCACTCCACTCCAATCCACTCCAATCCACTCCATTCCACTCCATTCCATTCCATTACGTTCCAATCCATTACATTCCCTTCCACTCTATTCTACTCCATTCCACTCCACTCCAGTCCATTCCACTAAACTCCTCTCAATTCTATTCCACTCCTGTAAATTATACTCCACTCCATTCCACTCCACTCCTCTCCATTCTATTCCATTCCATTCCAGTCCACTCCATTCCATTCCATTCCACTCCATTCCACTCCAATCCACACCACTCCACTCGACTCCCTTCTACTCCACTCCCCTCCATTCGACTCCACTCCATTCTATTCCACTCTATTCCATTCCATTCCACTCTACTCCATTCCATTCCACTCCATTCTTCTCCACACCATTCCACTCCACTTCACTACACTACACTACATTCCACTCCACTCCACTCCAGTCCGTTCCATTCCACTACTTTCCATTCCATTCCTTTCTTTTGACGCGATCTCACTCTTTCACAAACGTTGGAGTGCAGTGGCTAAATCACAACTCACATTTCTTTTCACTGTTCCATTGCATTCCATTCCATCCCATTCCATTCTATTCTGTTTCACTCCACTCCACTCCACTCCATTCAATTCCAATCCATCCCATTCCATTCGAATCCATTCCACTCCACTCCACTCCTCTCCACTCCATTCCACTCCATTCCATTCCATTCCATTTCACTCCATTGAATTCCATTCCTTTCTTTCGACATGATATCACTGTGTCACCCATGCTGGAGTGCAGTGACACAATCTCAGCTCCCAATACATGTCAACTTTCCTTTGTATTGCCTTCTATTCCATTTTCTTCCATTGCATTCCATATAATTCCAGTCCATTCCTTTCAATACCATTCCATTCCACTTAGTTCCACTGCACTCCACTCCACTCCAATAAATTCCATTACATCCTATTCCATTCCATTCCATTCCACTCCACTCCACTGCCCTCCACTCCAGTCCATTCCACTCCTTCCTATTCCATTTAGCTCCATTCCACTCCACTCCAGTCCACCCCACTTCATTCCACTTCATTCCATTAGATTCCATCCCATTCCGGTTCTCTCCATTCCACTCCATTCCACTTCCCTCCACTAAAGTCTATTCCATTCCACTCCATTTCATTCCATTCCATTCTATTCCACTGCATTCCATTCCATTCCTTTATTTGGAGAGTATCTCATTCTGTCACCCACACTGGAGCACAGTGGTACAAACTCAGATCAAATTCCAGTCCCTTCTATTCCATTCCATTCTGTTCCTTTCCATTGCACTCTTCTCCAATCCGCTCCATTCCATTCCATTCCATTCCATTCCATTCCATTTCCTTCCATTCCAATCCATTCCATTCCATTCCATTCCATTCCATTCCCTTCCATTCCACTCAATTCCACTTTGCTCAACTCCAATCCATTCTATTCCATTCCTTTCTTTTGGCAGGATCTCCCCCGTCACACAGGCTGCAGCACAGTAGAACAATCTCATCACATATTTCTCCATTCCATTCTGTTCCGTTCCTTTCTGTTCTGCTCTGTTCCGTTCCGTTCCATCCCACTCCACTCCACTCCCCTCCATTCCATTACATCTGATTCCATTCCACTCCATTCCACTTCTCTCCACTCCACTGCTCTCCACTCCACTGCACTCCAATCCAATCCATTTCACTCCATCCCATTCAATTCTTCTCCATTCCAATGCACTCCACTCCAATCCATTCCACTCCACTTCATTCCATTCCAATCCATCACATTCCATTCCTCTCCATTCCAGTTCAATCCACTCCACTCCATTTCTTACCATTCCAATAAATCCCTTTCCATTCCTCTCCCTTCCACTCCACTCCCCTTCACTCCACTCCACTCCAGTCAACTCCATTCCATTCCATTCTATTCCACAGCATCCATTCCATGCCTTTCTTTCTAGAGTATTTCTCTGTCACTCAGTGTGGAGCGCAGTGGCACAATCTCAGGTCACATTTCCTTTCACCATTCCATTCCATTCCACTCCACTCCACTCCACTCCACTCCACTCCAATCCATTACAGTCCACTCCATTCCACTCAAATCTATTCCACTTCACTGCACTCCACTCCACTCCAGTCAACTCCACTCATTTCCATTCCATCTCATTACATTCCACTCCTTGTCACTGCACCAGAATGCACTCAATTCCTCTCCATCCCATTACATTCCACTCCATTCCATTTCATTCCTTTCCACTAATTTCCATTCCATTCTTCTGAGAGGATCACACTCTGTCAACCATCCTGGAGTGCAGTGGCACAATCTCAGCTCACATTTAATTATTCCAGTCAGTTCCATTCCATTCCATTGCATTCCATTCCATTCCATTACGTTCCATTCCACTCCACTCCACTCCATTCCATTCTATTCCATTCTGTTCCATTCCACTCCACTCCTTTCCACTCCATTCCATTCAATTCCCGTCCACTCCATTCCACCCCACTCTTTTCCATTCCATTCCACACCACTCCACTCCACTCCATTCCATTTCACTTCACTCCATTCCACTCCACTGCACGCCACTCACTTCCAATCAACTCCACTCCAATCCACTCCATTCCATTCAATACCGCTCCACTCAATTCCATTCCAATCCACTATATTCCATTCCATTCCATTCCATTCCCTTCCATTACACTCTAGTCCATTCCAGTCCACTCCACTCCATTCTATTCCACTCCACTCCATTCTATTCCATTATGTTCCACTTCATTCCTTTCTGTTCCATCGCATTCCATTCCACTCCACTCCACTCCATTCCTTTCCACTCCATTCCACTCCATTTCATTCCACTCCACTCCACTCCACTCCATTCCACTCCACGCAATTCCACTCCATTCCATTCCACTCCACTCCAATGAATCCACTCCACTCCACTCAACTCCATTCCACTCCACTCCAATCCATTCCACTCCACTCCATTCCGTTCCGTTCCACTCCATTCCATTCTATTCCATTCCATTCCATTCAATTCCACTACATTCCATTCAATTCCACTCCACTCTGTTCCACTCCACTCCATTCCACTCCACTCCACTCCACTCCACTGCATTCCATTCCATTCCTCTCCTTTCCATTCCATTAATGTCTTTCCACAGGATCTCACTCTGTCACAAATACTGGATTGCAGTGGCACAATCTCAGCTCTCACTTTTTCACCATTCCATTGCATTCCTTTTCGTCCCAATCCATTCCATTCTATTTCATTCTAATCCACTCCACTCCACTCCATTCCATTCCTATCCATCCCATTCCATTACACTCAACTTCACGCCACTCCAGTCTATTCCATTCTATTCCATTCCATTTCACTCCATTGCATTCCACTCCTTTCTTTCGAGAGAATATCACAGTGTCACCAAGGCTGGAGTGCAGTGGCACAATCTCAGCTCACATTATATGTCAACTTTGCATTGCATTGCATTCTATACCATTGCATTCTATTCTCGTCCATTCATTCAATTCCATTGCATTCCATTCCGTTCCATTCCACTCTGCTCCACTCCACTGCATTCCATTACATCCGATTCCACTCAACTCCATTCCACTCCTCTCCACTCCACTGCACTCCACTCCACTCCATTCCACTCGATCCCATTCCATTCCACTCCATTCCACTGAACTGCCCTCCACCCCACTTCACTAAACCTCATTCTATTCCATTCCATCTCATTACATTTCTCCCCATTCAACTCCACTCCACTTCACTCCACTCCACTGCACTCCATTCAACTCCATTCCATTCCATTCTATTGCATTCCATAGCATTCCTCTCTTTTGGGAGTATCTCACTCTGTCACCCAGCCTGTAGCACAGTGGCACAATCTCTGCTCACATTCCATTCCGTTCCATTCCATTCTGTTCCATTCCATTCCGTACCATTCCGTTCCGCTCCAATCCAATCCGCTCCATTCCATTCCATTCCATTCCATTCCATTCCATTCTATTCCATTCCATTCCATTCTATTCCACTACATTCCATTCCATTGCATTCCATTCCACTCCACTCCATTCCATTCCACTCCATTCCATTCCACTCCACTCTACTCCACTCCATTCCACTCCATTCCATTTCACTCCACTCAACTCCACTCCATTCCACTCCATTCCATTCCATTCCAGTCCATTCCAGTCAACTCCATTAAATTCCATTTCACTCCATTCCACTCCATTCCATTCCACTCCACTCCACTCTACTCCATTCCACTCCATTCCACTCCAGTTCATTCCACTCCACTCCTCACCTCTCCTCTCCAATCCACTCTATTCCATTCCACTCCACTCAATTCCTTTCCACTCCTTTCCATTCCATTCCATTCCATTCCACTCCTCTCCATTCCATTCCACTCCACTCAATTCCATTCCACTCCTTTCCATTCCATTCCATTACATTTCATTCCACTCCTCTCCATTCCATTCCACTCCACTCCCTTCCATTCCATTGCATTCCACTCTGCTGCATTCCTTTCCATTCCATTACATTCCACTCTGCTGCATTACATTCCACTCCACTCCATTCCACTCCATTGCTTTCCACTCCTATCCATTCCACTCCACTCAGTTCCATTCCACTTCAATCCACTCCACTCCATTGCACTCCTCTCCACTCCATTCCACTCCCCACCATTTCATTCCACTCCTCTCCATTCCACTCCACTACACTCTTTTCCACTCCCCTCGACTCCATTCCACTCCACTCCATTCCATTTCTCTCCACGACATTCCATTCCACTCCAAACCACTCCACTCCATTCCACTCCCCTAGACTCCATTCCACTCCAATCCATTCCATTCCTCTCCGCTACATTCCATTCCACTCCCCTCAACTCCTCTCCACTCCACTCCATGGCATTCCTCTCCACTACATTCCATTCCACTCCAATCCACTCCACTCCATTCCACTTCCTTCAGCTCCATTCCACTCCCCTCGACTCCATTCCACTCCACTCCATTCCATTCCTTTTCACTACATTCCATTCCACTCCACTCGACTATATTCCACTCCACTCCATTCCATTCCACTCCACTCCACTCCATTTAATTCCACTCCAATGCACTCCATTCCACTCCATTCATTTCCATTCCACTCCACTCCATTGCATTCCATTCCACTCCATTCCATTCCATTCCACTCCTGTCCATCCCGTTCCACTCCACTCCATTCCACTCCATTCCATTTCACTCCCATCCATTCCACTCCACTCCACTCCACTCCATTCCATTCCATTCCATTCCATTCCTTTCTTTCCACGGTATCTCACTCTGTCTCAAAGCCTGGAGTGCAGTGGCAAAATCTCAGTTCACATTTCTTTTCACCGTTCCACTGCATTCCATTCCATCCCATTCCATTCCGTTCTGTTTCCCTCCACTGCCCGCCACTCCACTGCATTCCATTCCACTCCATCCCATTCCATTCAACTCTATTCCACTCCACTCCACTCCACTCCATTCCATGCCATTCCATTCCATTTCAGTCCATTGCTTTCCATTCCTTTCTTTTGAGAGGATATCACTGTGTCTCCCAAGTTGGAGTGCAGTTGCACAATCTCTGCTCACATTACGTGTCAACTTTCCATTGCATTGCATTCTATTCCATTGCATTCCATTGCATGCCATTCCATTCTATTCCATTCCATTCCATTCCATTCCATTCCTTTCCATTCAATTCCACTCAATTCCACTCTGCTCCACTGCAATCCATTCCATTCCATTACATTACATTCCACACTATTCTTTCGACAGGATATCCCTCTGTCACACAGTTTGTAGTGGAAAGGCACAATCTCAGCACAAATTTCTCCATTCTGTTCCGTTTCGTTTAATTCCATTCTGTTCCATTCCATTCCATTCCATTCCACTCCTTTCCACTCCACTCCACTCCACGCCACTCCTCTCCATTCCATTCCATTCCACAATATTCCATTCCTTTCTTTTGACAGGATCTCACTCTGTCACCCTGGCTGGTGTGCAGTGGCACAATCTCAGCTCACATTTCATTTCACCATTGCATTCCATTCCATTCCATTCCGTTCCACTGCACTCCACTCCATTCAATTCCACTCCAATCCATTCCATTCCATTCTATTCCAATATCTTCCTTTCCACTCTTTTCTTTTGACAGGATTTCTCTCTGTCACACAGGCTGTAGCACAGTGGCACAATCCCAGCACACATTTCTTTTCTCCATTGCAATCCATTACATTCTATTCGATTCCATTCCATGGCACGTCATGCCATGCCACGTCATGCCACTCCACTCCACTCTGCTCCACTCGATTCCACTCCACTCCACTCCATTCCATTCCACTCCACTCCACTCCACTCCATTCCGTTCCACTTTACTCCATTTTACTCCAATCCACTCCATTCCGTTGCATTCCATTCCACTCCACTCCACTCCATTCCATTTCACTCCACTCCATTCCACTGCATTCCACTGCACTCCAATGCACTCCACTCAGCTCCACTCCACTCCACTCAGCTCCACTCCACTCCACTCCATTCCATTCCATTCCAATCCATTCCAATCCATTCTACAGCTTTCCACTCCACTCCACTCCACTCCATTCGATTCTGACCCATTCCATTCCACACCATTCCACTCCACTCCTCTCCATGCCATTCCACTCAACTTCATTCCTTTCCATTCCATAACAATCCAAACCACTCCATACCACTCCAGTCCACTCCACTCCACGCCACTCCACTCCACTCCACTCCATTCCATTCCATTCCTTTCTAAATCCATTCCATTCCACTCCTTTGTTTTGACAGGATCTCACTCTGTCACCCAGACTGTAGTGCAGTGCACAGTCTTAGCTCACATTTCATTTCAACATTCCATTCCATTGCATTCCATGCCACTCCACTCCACTCCACTCCATTCAATTCCATTCCTTCCCATTCCGTTCCACTCCACTCCATTCCACTCCACTCAACTCCACTCCATTCAATTCCATTCCCCCCCATTCCATTCCACTCTATTCCACTCCACTCCACTTCACCACATTCCATTTCATTACATTCCGTTCCATTCCATTATGTTCCTTCCTTTCGACAGGATCTGACCCTGTCACACAGCCTGGAGTGCAGTGGCACAATCTCAGTTCACATTTCATTTCACCGTTCAATTCCATCCTATTCCATACCATTGCATTCGATTCCATTCCATTCCTTTCCATTATATTCCATTCTATTCCATTCCAATTGACTCCACTCCACTCCATTCCATTGTATTATATTCAACTCCTCTCCACTCCACTCCACTCGTCCTCATTCCATTCCATCCCATTCTATTCCACTCCTTTCCACTGCATTCCACTCCTCTCCAATCCACTCCACTGCACTCCATTCCAAGCCGTTCCCGTTCATTCCATTCTGTTCTATTCCATTCCACTCCATTTATTTCCATGCCTTTCTTTCGACAGGATCTCACTCTGTAAACCATGCTGGAGTACAGTGGCACAATCTCAGCTCACATTTCTTTTCACCATTACATTCTATTGCATTCCTTTGGATTCTTATCCATTGCCTTACATTCCATTGTATTCCATTTCATTCTTGCTATTCCATTCCATTCCATTCCACTCCTCTCCACTCTACTCCACTCCACTCCACTCCATTCCATTCTATTCAATTCCATTCAGTTAAATTCCATTCCATATCATTCCATTGCATTCCATTCCACTCCACTCCACTCCTCTCCACTCCACTCCATTCCATTCCATTCCATTCTATTCCACTCCACGCCACTCCACTCCACTCCACTCCATTCCATTCCATTCCATTCCATTCCATTTCATTCCTCTCCATTCCACACACATCAGAAAATTATTTCTCAGAATGCTTCTGTTTAGTTTTTATGAGAAGATATTTCCTTATCCACAGGAGGCTGCAATGCACTCCAAGCATCCCTCTTTAGATTCTATAAAAAGACAATTTCCAAACTGCTCAATCAAAAGAAAGTTTCTACCCTGTTAGATGAATGCGCACATCACAAATAAATTTCTCAGAATGTTTCTATCTGGTTATTATATGAAGATACTTCCTTTTCCACAATAAGACTCAAAGAGCTCCAAATATCCATGCAGATTCTACAAAAAGAGTGTTTCAAAGCTGTTTAATCAAAACAACGGTTCAGCTCTGGGAGTTGAATGCACACATCACAAAGTAGTTTCTCAGAATGCTTCTTTCTTGTTTTTATTTGAAGATATTTCCTTTTCCACAATAGGCATCAAAGTGCTCCAAATGTCCACCTGCAGATTCTACACAAAGAGTGTTTCCGAGCTACTCAATCAAAAGAGAGGTTCAACTCTGTGAGATGAATGCACACATCACAACGAAGTTTCTCAGAATGCTTCTGTGTAGTTTTCATGTGAAGATATTTCCTTTTCCACCATAGGCCTCAAAGCACACCAAATGTCCATTTGCAGATAGTACAAAAAGAGTGCTTCAAAACTTCTCAATCAAAAGTAAGGTTCAACTCTGTAATATGCATGCACATAACACAAAACATTTTCTCAGAATGATTCCTTTTATTTTTTAGTGAAGGTATTTCCTCTTCCACCAATGGATGTTTGGTGCTCCAAACGTACACTTGCAGATTCTACAAACAGAGTATTTCAAAACTGTTCTATCGAAAGAAAGGTTCAACTCTATGAGATGCATGCACCCATCACAAAGAATTTTCTCAGAATGATTCTGTCGAATTTTTATGTGAAGATATTTCCTTTTCCAACATAGTCGGCAAAGCCCTTGAAATGTCCAATTGCAGATTCTAAAAAAGAGGGTTTCAAAACACCTCAATCAAAAGAAAGTTTCAATTATGTGAGATGAATGCACACATCACAAAGAAGTTTCTCGGAATTCTTCTGTCTAATCCTTAAGTGAAGATATTTCCTTTTACACCATAGGTCTCACAGTGCTTCAAATGTCCACTTGCAGATTCCACTAAAAATGTGTTTCAAAGCTGATCAATCAAAAGAAAGGTTCAACTCTGTGACATGAATACACATATCAAAAAGACGTTTGTCAGAATGCTTCTGTCTAATTTTTATTTGAAGATATTGCGTTTTCCATCAAAGGCCTCAAACTACTCCAAATTTCCATATTTAGATAGTACAAAAAGGGTGTTTCAAAACTACTCAATCAAATGTAAGGTCCAACTCTGTGAGATGAATGCATGTATCACAAAAAAGTTCATCAGAATTATTCTGTCTAGATTTTATGTGAAGATATTTCCTTTTCAACCATAGGCCTCAAAGTGCACCAAATATCCACTTGCAGATTCCACAAAAAGAGTGTTTCAAAACTGCTCACTCAAAAGAAAGTTTGAAGTCTGTGAGATGAATGCACACATCACAAATAATTTTCTCATAATCATTTTGACTAGTTTTCATGTGAAGATATTTCCTTTTCCACCATTGGTCTCAAAGTGCTCCAAATGTACATTTGCATATTCTACAAAAAGAGTGTTTGAAAACTGCTCAATGAAAAGAAATGTTCAACTCTGTGAGATGAATGCAAACATCACAAAGAAGTATTTCAGAATGTTTTTGTATAGTTTTTATGTGAATATATTTCCTTTTCCACCATAGGTAGCAAAGCCCTCCAAATGTCCAATTGCAGATTCTACAACAAGAGTATTTTAAAACTGCTAAAGCAAAAGAAATGTTCAACTCTGTGAAATGAATGCACACATCAGTAAGAAGGTAATCAGAATGCTTCTGTCTACTTCTGAAGTGAAGATATTTCCTTTTCCCCAATAGTCCTCAAATCGCTCCAAATGTCCACTGGCAGATTCTACAAGAAGAGAGTTTCGAAACTCCTCATTCAAAAGAAAGGTTCATCTCTGTGTGACGAATGCACACATCACATAGTAATTTGTCAGAATGCTTCCGTCTAGATTTTATGTGAAGATATTTCCTTTTCCACCATAGGCTTCAAAGCCCTCCAAATTTCACAGAGTTCAAACTTTCTTTTGATTGAGCAGCTTTGAAACACTCTTTTTGTAGAATCTGTAAGTGGACATTTGGACTGCTTTGAGGCATGTGGTGGAAAAGGAAGTATCTTCACATAAAATCTAGACAGAAGCGTTAGGACAAGCTTCTTTGAGTTGTATACATTCATCTCACACAGTTGAAATTTTCATTTGATAGAGCAGCTTTGAAACACTCCTTTTGCAGCGTCTGCAAATGGACATTTGGAGTGCTTTGAGGCCTATTGGGGAAAAGGAAATATCTTCACATAAAAACTAGACAGAATCATTCTGACAAACTTCCTTGTGATGTGTGCATTCATCCTCAGAGTTGAAACTCACTTTTCATTGAGCAGTTTTGAAACACTCTTTTTGTAGAATCTGCAAGAGGACATTTGGAGCGCTTTGAGGCCTATCTTCAAAAAGGAAGTATCTTCACATAAAAACTAGACAGAGGCATCCTGACAAACTTCTTTGTGATGTGTGCATTCATCTCACAGCTTTGAAACTTACTTTTCATTGAGTACCTTTGAAATACTCTTTTTGTAGAATCTGCAAGTGGACATTTGGAGTGCTTTGATGCCTATGGTGGAAAAGGCAATATCTTCACCTAAAAGCTAGACAGAACCATTCAGACAAAGTTCTTTGTGATGTGTGCATTCATCTCACAGACTTGAAACTTTCTTTTGATTGAGCAGCTATGAAACACTCTTTTTGAGGAATCTGCAAGTGGAATTTGGAGCGCTTTGAGGCTACGGTGGAAAAAGAAGTATCTTCACATAAAAATTAGAAGCATTCTGACAAACTCCTTTGTGAGGTGTGCATTCAGCTAACAGAGTTGAACCTCATTATTCACAGGGGAAAAGGAAAGATCTTCACATAAAAATTAGAGAGAAGCATTCTTATAAACTTCTTTATGATGTGTGCTTTCATCTCAAAGAGTTGAAACTTATTTTTCATTGAGCAGTTTTGAAACACTCTTTTTGTAGAATCTGAAAGTGGACATTTGGAGTGCTTTGTGGCCTATGGTGGAAAAGGAAATATCTTCATATGAAAACTAGACAGAAGCATTCTGACACACACCTTTTTGATGGGTGCATCCATCTCACAGAGCTGAACATTTCTTTTGATTGTGCAGTTTTGAAACACTCTTTTTGTAGAATCTGTAAGTGGACATTTGGAGTGCTTTAAGGCCTATGGTGGAAAAGGAAATATCTTCGTATAAAAACTAGGGAGAAGCATTCTGACAAACTTCTTTGTGATGCGTGCATTTATCTCACAGAGTTGAAACTCACTATTCATTGAGCAGTTTTGAAATGCTCTTTTTGAAGAATCTGCAAGAGGACATTTGGAGTGCTTTGATGACTATGGTGGAAAAGGAAATATCTTCACATAAAAACTAGACAGAACCATTCTGGCAACCTTCTTTGTGATGTGTGCATTCATCTCACAGACTTGAAACTTTCTTTTGATTGAGCAGCTTTGAAACACTCTTCTTGAAGAATCTGCAAGTGGACGTTTGGAGCGCCTTGGGGCCTATGGTGGAAAAGGAAATATCTTCACATAAAAATTAGACAGAAGCATTCTGACAAACTTCCTTGTGATGAGTGCATTCATCTCACAGAGTTGAAACATTCTTTTGTTTTGGTTGAACATGCAAATGGACATTTGGAGCACATTGAGGCCTAGGGTGGAAAAGGAAATATCTTCACATAAAATCTAGACAGAAGCAATCTGATAAACTTCTTTGTGATGTGTGCATTCATCTCACAGAGTTAAATCTATCTTTTGATAGGGCAGTTTTGAAACTCTCTTCTTGTAGAATCTGCAAGTGGACATTTGGAGCGCTTTGAGGCCTATGGTGTAAAAGGTAATATCTCCCATAAAAGCTAGACAGAACAATTCTGAGAAACTACTTTTTGATATGTGCCTTCATCGCACAGAGTTGAATCTTTGATTTGATTGAGCAGTTTGGGAACACACTATTTGTAAAATCTGTAAGTGGAGATTTGGATCGCTTTGTGGCCTATGGTATAAAAGGAAGTATGTTCACATAAAATCTAGACAGAAGCAATCTGAGAAACTTCTTTGTGATGTGTGCATTCATCTCACAGAGATAAATCTTTTGATAGAGCAGTTTTGGAACTCTCTTTTGGTACAATCTGCAAGCGGACATTGGGTGCGCTTTGAGGCCTATGGTGGAAAAGGAAATATTTTCACATGAAAACAAGACAGAAGAATTCTGAGAAACTTCTTTCTGATGTTTGCGTTCATCTCACCGAGTTGAACCCTTATTTTGCTTGAGCAGTTTGGAAACAGTTTTTGAAGAATCTGCAAGTGGACATTTTGATAGCTTTGTGATCTTTGGTGGAAAAGGAAATATCTTCACAAAACAACTATACAGAAGAATTCTGGGAAACTTCTTTGTGATGTGTGCGTTAATCTCACAGAGTTGAACCTTTCTTTTGATTGTGCAGTTTGGAAACACTCTTTTTGCAGAATCTTCAATTGGGTATTTGGAGCGCTTTTATGCCTGTGGGAGAAAAGGAAATAACTTCTCACAAAAACTACACAGAAACATTCTGACAACCTTCATTGTGACATGTGCATTAATCTCATGTTGTTGAACCTTACTTTTTATTGAGCAGTTTTGAAACATCCTTTTTGCACTATCTGCAAGAAGACATTTTGAGTGCTTTGAGACCTAAGGTGGTAATGGACATATCTTCATAAAAACTAGACAGAAGCATTCTGACAAACTCCTTTTTAATGTGTGCATTCATCTCACGGAGTTGAACCTTTCTTTGAATTGAGCAGCTTTGAGACACTCTTTTTCTTGAATCTGCAAGAAGACAATTGGAGCATTGTGAGGCCTATGGTGGGAAAGGGAATATCTTCATATAAAAACTAGACAGCAGCATTCTGACCCACTTCTTTTTGATGTGTGCATTCATCTCACAAAGTTGAACCTCACTTTTCCATGAGCAGTTTTGAAACAATCTTTGTAGACTCTGCAAGTGGACATTAGGAGTGTTTTAAGGCTATGGTAGAAAAAGAAATAACTTCACATAAAAACTAGACCGATGCATTCTCAGGAATTTGTTTGTGATGTGTGCATTCATCTCACTGAGATGAATATTTCTTTTGATTGAACAGTTTGGAAACACTCTCTTTGTAGAATCTGCAAGTGGACATTTGGAGCGCTTTTAGGCCCATGGTGGAAAAGGAAATATTTTCACATAAGAACTAGATAGTAGCATTCTGACAAACTTCTTAGTGACGTGTACATTCATCTCACATAGTTGAACCTTACTTTCCATTGAGCAGTTTTGAAACACTCTTTTTGTAGAATCTGCCAGTGGACATTTGGAGCACTTTGAGACCTATGGTGGAATTGGAAATATCTTCACATAAAAACTAGACAGAAGCATTCTGACAAACGTCTTTGTGATGTGTGCATTCATCTTACAGAGTTGAACCTTTCTTTTGATTGAACAGATTTGAAACACTCTTTATGTAGTATCTGCATGTGGACATTTGGAAAGCTTTGAGGCCTAAGGTGGAAAAGGAAATATCTTCATATAAAAACTAGACGGCAGCGTTCTGACCCACTTCTTTCTGATGTGTGCATTCATCTCACAGCATTGAACGTTAGTTTTCATTGAGCAGTTTTGAAAGACCCTTTTTCTACTATCTGCAAGGGGACATTGGAAGTGCTTTGTGGCCTATAGTGTAAAAGGAAATATCTTCACATGAGAACTAGACAGAAACATTCTGAGAAAATTCTTTTGAGATTGTGCATTCATCTCACAGAGTTGAATCTTTCTTTAGTATGAAAAGACTGAATCACTCTTTTTGTAGAATCTGCAAGTTGACATTTGGAGCTCTTGAGGCCAATGGTGGAAAATGAAATATCTTCGTATAATAACAAGACAGAAGCATTATGAGAAACTTCTTTGAGATGTGTGCATTCGTCTCACACAGAGTTGAAACCTTCTTTTGACTGACCAGCTTTGAAACACTCTTTTTGCAGAATCTGCAAGTGGACATTTGTAGTGCTCTGAGGTCTATGGTGGAAAAGGAAATATCTTCACATAAAAACTAGAGAGAAGCATTCTGAAAAACTTCTCTGTGATGTGTGCATTCATCTCACAGAGTTGAAACTTACTTTCCATTCAACAGTTTTGAAACACACTCTTTGTAGAATCCACAAGTGGACATTTTGAGCGCTTTGAGGCCTATGGTGGAAAAGGAAATATCTTCACCTAATAACTATAGAGAAGCATTCTGAGAAACTTCTTTGTTATGTGTGCATTCTTCTCGCTGTGTTGAACCTTTCTTTTCACTGAGCTGTTTTCAAACACTCTTTTTGTAGAATCTGCAACTGCACAATTAGAGTGCTTTGAGGCCTATGGTGGAAAAGGAAATATCTTCACATAAAAACCAGACGGAAGCATTCTGAGAAACTTCTTAGTGATGTGTGCATTCATCTCACAGAGTTGAATCTTACTTTCCATTGAGCGGTTTTGAAACACTCTTTTTGTAGAATCTGCAAGTGGACATTTGGAGTGCTTAGACGTCTATGTTGGATAAGGTAATATCTTCACATAATAACTAGACAGAAGCGTTCTGATGAACTTCTTTGTGATATGTGCATTCATCTCAAAGTGTTGAACATTTCTTTTGATTGAGAAGCTTGGAAACACATTTTTTGTAGAATCTGCAAGTGGACATTTGGAGTACTTTGAATCCTATGGGGGAAAAGGGAATATCTTCACTTAAAAAGTATACAGAAACATTCCGTCAAATTCCTTTGTAATGTGTGCATTCATCTCACCGAGGAGAACTTTTCTTTCATTAAGCAGTTTTGAAACACACCTTTTGTAGAATCTGCAAGTGTATATTTGGAGTGTTTTGAGGTCTATTGTGGAAAGGGAAATATCTTCACATAAAAACTAGACGGAAGCATTCTGAAAAACTTGTTTGTGATATGTGCTTTCATATCACAGCATTGAATCTTTCTTTTGATTGAGTAGTTCTTAAGGACTCTTTTTGTAGAATCTGTAAGAGGATATTTGGAACGAATTGTGTCTATGCTGGTAAAGGAAATATCTTCACATAAAATCTAGACAGAAGCATTCTGAACAACTTCTTAATGATGTGTGCATTCAACTCATGGAGTTGAACCTTTCTTTTGACTGAGCAGTTTTGAAACACTCTTTTTGTAGAATGTGCAAGTGGATATTTTGAGCATTTGATGCCTATGCTGGAAAAGGAAATATCTTCACATAAAAAATAGACAAAAGCATTATGAAAAACTTCTTTGTGATGTGTACATTTATCTCTCAGACTTCAACATTTCTTTTGATTGAGCAGCTTTGAAACACACTTTTTGTAAAATGAGCAAGAGAATATAAAAAGGGCTTTGTGGCCTATTGAGGAAAAGGAAATATCTTCACATAGAAACTACACAGAAGCATTCTGAGAAACTTCCTTGAGATGTGTGCATTCATCTCTCAAAGTTGAAATTTCCTTTTGATTCAGCAGTTTTAAAACAATCTTTTTGTAGAATCTGCAATTGGATATTTGGAGAGCTTCCTGGCCCATTGTGTAAAGAGAAATATCCTGATGTAAAAATTACTTAAAAGCATTCTGAAAAACTTCTTTGATTAGTGCATTCAACTCACAGAGTGCAACCTTTCTTTTGATTGAGCGGTTTTGAAACACTCCTTTTGTAGCATCTGCAAGTGGACATTTGTAGCACTTTGGGGCCTATGGTGGAAAAGGAAATATCTTCACATAAAAACTAGACAGAAGCAGTCTCAGAAACCAGTTTGTGATGTGTGCATTCTTCTCAAAGTTTTGAACCTTTCTTCAGATTCAGCAGTTTTGAAACACTCTTTTTGTAGGATCTGCAAGAGGACATTTGTAGCACTTTGAGGCCTTTGGTGGAAAAGGAAATATTTTCACATAAAAACTAGACAGAAGCATTCTGAGAAATCTCTTTCTTATGTGTGCATTCATCTCACAGAGTTGAACCTTTCTTTTGATTGAGCCGTTTTGAAACCCTCTTTTTGTAGATATTGCAAGTGGACATTTGGAACGCTTTGAAGCCTATGGTGGAAAAGGAAATATCTTCACATAAAAACTAGACAGAAGCATTCTGAGAAACTTTTGTGATGTGTGCATTCATTTCACAGAGTTTCTCATTTCTTTGGATGGATTTGTTTTGAAACACTCTTTTTGTAGAATCTGCAAGAGTATATTTGGAGCACTTTGCAGCATAAAATGTAAAAGGGAATATCGTCACATAAAAACTAGACAAAAGCATTCTGAGAAACTTCTTTGTTATGTGTGCATTCAACTAACATAGTTGAACCTTACTTTTGGTTGAGCAGTTTTTAAACACCCTTTTTGTCGAATCTGCAAGTGGATATTTGGAGAGCTTTGTGGCCTATAGTGGAAAAGGAAATATCTTCACGTAAAAATTAGACAAAAGCATTCCCAGAAACTAGTTTGTGATGTCTGCATTCTTCTCAAAGTGTTGAACCTTTGTTTGGATTCGGCAGTTTTGAAACACTCTTTTTGTAGAATCTGCAAGTGGACGTTCGTAGCACTTTGGGGCTTATGGTGGAAAAGGAAATAATGTCACATTAAATCTAGACAGAAGCATTCTCAGAAACTTCTTTGAGATATGTAGATTCATCTCAACGAGTTGAACCTTTCTTTTGATTAAGCAGTTTTGAAACTCTTTTTGTAGGATCTGAAAGTGGACAGTTGGAGCACTTTGTGGCCTATGTTGGAAAAGGAAGTATGTTCAAATGAAAACTAGACAGAAGCATTCTGAGAAACTTATTTGTGATGTGTGCATTCATCTCACTTAGTTGAACATTTGTTTTGATTGAGCAGTTTTGAAATACTCTTCTTTAAGGATCTGCAAGAGAACATTTGGAGCGCATTGTGGCCAATGAGGGTAAAGGAAATACCTTCACAGAAAAACTTGACAGAACCATTCTGATAAATTCCTTTCTGATGTGTACATTCATCTCAGAGTTGAAATTTTCTTTTGATTGAGAAGTTTTGAAAGACTCTTCTTTTTGTAGGATCTGCAAGTGGACAATTGAGGCGATTTCTGGCCTACAGTGGAAAAGGAAATATCTTCACATAAAAGCTAGATAGAAGCATGCTGAGAAACTACTTTGTTATGTGTGCAATCATCTCACAGAGTTGAACCTTTCTTTTGATTGAGGTGTTTTGAAACCCTCTTTTTGTAGAAGCTGCAAGTGGACATTTGGAACGCATTGAAGTCTATGTTGGAAAAGGAAATATCTTCACATAAAAACTAGACAAAAGCATGCTGAGAAACTTTTTTGTGATGTGTGCATTCATCCCACAGAGTTACTCGTTTCTTTGGATGGAGCTGTTTTGAAACCCTCTTTTTGTAGAATCTGCAAGTGGACATTTGGAATGCTTTGAAGCCTATGTTGGAAAAGGAAGTATCTTCACATAAAAACTAGACAGAAGCATTCTGAGAAACTGTTTTTGTGATGTGTGGATTCATCTCACAGACTTGCTCATTTCTTTGGATGGAGTTGTTTTGAAACACTCTTTTTGTAGAATCTGCAGGTGGATATTTGGAGTGCTATTATGCGTATGCAGGAAAAGGAAATATCTTCACATAAAACTAAACAGAAGCATTCTGAGAAAATTCTTTGTTATCCGTGTGTTCACCTCACAGAGTTGAAACTTTAATTTGAATGAGCAGTTCGGAAACTGCCTATTTATAGAATCTGCAAAGGGATCTTTGGATCCCTTTGCAGCCTCTTGTGGAAAAATAAATATCCTCTCACAATAATTAGACGGAAGCATTCTGAGAAACTACTTTGTGACGTGTGCACTCTTCTCACAGAGTTGAACCTTCCTTCTTATTGAATAGTTTTGAAACCCTCTTTTTGTAGAATCTGAAAGTGGACATTTGGAGTGCTTTGTTGCCTATGGTGGAAAAGGAAATATCTTCACATAAAAACTAGACAGAAACATTCTGACAAACTTCTTTGTGATGTGTGCATTAGTCTCACAGAGTTGAACCTTTTTTCTGATTGAGCAGTTTTGAAACACTCTTTTTGTAGTATCTGCAAGTGGACATTTGGAGCCCTTTGAGGTCTATGGTGAAAAAAGAAGTATCTTCACAAAAAACTAGACAGAAGCATTCTTAGAAAATACTCTGTGATGTGTGAATTCTTCTCACTGAGTTGAACCTTTCTTTTGACAGAGCAGTTTTGAAGTACGCTTCTTGAAGAATCTGCAAGAGGATATTTGGAGCGCTTTATGGCCTATGATGGAAGAGGAAATGCCTTCACATGAAAACTTCACAGAACCAATGTGGGAGCCTTCTTTGTGATGTGTGAATTCCTCTCACAGAGCTGAGCCTTTCTTTTGATTGAGCAGTTTGGCAACCCTCCTTTGTAGAATGTGCAAGTAGACGTTTGGAGCATTTTGGGGATTATGGTAGAAAGGGAAATATCTTTACATAAAAACTAGATGGAAGAATTCTGCCAAACCTCTTTGTTATGGGTGCATTCATCTCACAGAGTTGAACCTTTCTTTTGTTTGTGCAGTTTTGAAACTCTATTTTTGTAGAATCTGCAAGTGGACTATTGGACAGCTTTGAAGTTTATGGTGGAAAAGGAAATACCTTCACGTAAAAACTAGACATAAGCATTCTGAGAAACTTGTTTGTGGTGTGTGCATTCATCTCACAGAGTTGAATCTTTCTTTGTATTGAGCTGTTTTGAAACACTCTTTATGTAGAATCTGCAAGTGGACATTTGGAGCGTTTTGGGGCCTATGGTAGAAAAGGAAATATTTTCACATAAAAACTAGACAGAAGCATTCTGAGAAATCTCTTTCTTATGTGTGTATTCATCTCATAGAGTTGAACCTTTCTTTTGATTGAGCAGTTTTGAAACACTCTTTTTGTAGGATCTGCAGGTGGACATTTGAAACACTTTGAGGCCTATAGTGGAAAAGGAAATATCTTCATATAAAAAGAAGACAGAAGCATTCTGAGAAACGTCTTTGTGATGAGTGAATTCATCTCACAGATTTGAACCTTCATTTTCATTGAGCAGTTTTGAAACAATCTTTTTGTAGAATCTGCAAGTGGATATTTAGAGCACTTTGAGGCCTATCATGGAAAAGGAAATATCTTCACAGAAAATCTAGACAGAAGCATTCTCAGAAACTTCTTTGTTATATGTGCATTCATCTCACAGGGTTGAACTTTTATTTTGATTGAGCAGTTTTGAAACACTGTTTTTGTAGCATGTGCAAGTTGATATTTGGAGCACTTTCAGGCCTATGGTGGAAAAGGAAGTATCTTCATATAAAACACAGACTGAAGCATTAAGATAAAATTCTTTTTGATGTGTGCATTAATCTCACTGGTTTGAAACTTTCTATTGATTGACCAGTTTTGAAATATTCTTTTTGAAGAATCTGCAAGACTACATTTCGTGAGCTTTACAACCTATGGAAGAAAAGGAAACATCTTCACATAAAAACTACACCGAAGCGTTCTGAGAAAATTCTTTGTGTTGTGTGCACTCATCTCACAGAGATGAACCTTCCTTTTGATTGAGTAGGCCTGAAACACTCTTTTTCTTTTGCAACTGCATGTGGACATTTGGAGCGCTTAGAGTCGTATGTTGGAAAAGGTAATATCTTGACATAAAAACTAGACAGAAGCATTAGGAGAAACTTCTTTGTGCTGTGTGCATTCATCTGACAGAAATGACCCTTTCTTTTGATTGAGCAGTTTGAAAACAATCTTTTTGTATTATCTGCAAGTGGACATTTGGAGCCCTTTGAGGCCTATTATGGAAAAAGAAATATCTTCATCTCCCACAGAATTGAAATTTCTTTTGATTGAACAGTTTTGAAACACTCTTTTTGTAGAATCTGCAAGTCGATATTTGGAGCTCTTTGAGGCCTATGTGGAAAGGGAAGAATCTTCTCATAATAACCAGACAGAACCACTCTGAGAAACTTCTTTGCAATGTGTGCATTCATCCCACAGGGTTGAAAGTTTCATTCATTGAGTAGTTTGGAGATTGTCTGTTTATAGAATCTGCAGAGTGATCCATGGAGTGCATTGCGACCTCCTGTGGAAAATGAAACATCCTCTCATAAAAACTAAACAGAACCATGCTGAGAAACAACTTTGTGAGGTTTGTGGATTGGAGTGGAATGGAATGGAATGGAATGGAGTGGAGTGGAGTGGAGTGGATTGGAGTGGAGTGGAATAGAGTGGAGGGGAATGGGATGGAAGGTAATGGAGTGGACTGATGTGTATTGAAATGGAAAGGAAAGGAATGGAATGGAGTGGACTGCAGTGGAGTGGAATGGAATGTAATAGAATGGAATAGAATAGAATCAAATGCAGTGGAATGTAATGGAATGGAATTGAAAGCAATGGAATGCAGTGAAACGGAATGGTGAAAAGAAATATGAGCTGAGATTGTGCCCCTGCACTCCAGCCGGGGTGACAGAGCGAAATCCTGTCGAAAGCAAGGATTGGAATGGAATGTAGGGGAAAGGAATGGAATGGAATGGAATGGAATGGAATGGAGGGAAATAGAGTGGAGTGGAGTGGAGTGGAAAGGAGTGGAATGGAATGGGATGGAATGGAATGGAGGTGATTGGAGTGGTGTGGAGTGGAATGGAATGGAATGGAATGGAGTGCAGTAGAGTATAGTGGAGTGGAGTGGAGTGAAATTAAATGGAATGGAATGGAATAGAATGCAATTGAATGGTGAAATGAAATGTGAGCTGAGATTGTGCCACTGCACTCCAGCCTGGGTGACAGTGTGAGATCCTGTCGAAAGAAATGAATGCAATGGATTAGAGTGGATTGGAATGGAATGGAGTGGGGTGGAGTGCAGTGGAGTGGATTGGAGTGGAATAGAGTGCAATGGAATGGCATGGAATGGAATGGAATGGAGTGGAGTGGAGTGGAGTGGAATAGAATGGGATGTAATGGAATGTAGTGGAGTGGAATGGAGTGGAAAGGAATTGGATGGAATGGAATGGAGTGGAGTGTAATGGCGTGGAGTGGAATAGAATGGAATGGTGAAATGAAAAGTGAGCTGAGTTTGTGCACTGCACTCCAGCCCAGGTAACTTAGAGAGATACTGTCGAAAGAAATGAATGGAATGAAATTGAGTGGAATGGAATGGAATGGAAACCACTGGAGTTGAAAGGAGTGGAGGGGAGTGGAGTGGAGTGGAATGGAATGGAATGGAATGGTTAAATGAAAAGTGAGCTGAGATTATACCACTGCGCTCCAGGCTGCGTGACAGAGTGAGATACTGTCGAAAGAAATGAATGGAATGAAATTGAGTGGAATGGATTGGAATGGAAACGAGTGGAGTTGAAAGGAGTGGAGGGGAGTGGAGTGGAGTGGAAAGGAACGGAAAGGAATGGTTAAATGAAAATTGAGCTGAGATTGTGCCACTGCACTCCAGGCTGCGTGACACAGTGAGATACTCTCGAAAGAAATGAATGTAATGAAATTGAGTGGAATGGAATGGAATGGAAACGAATGGGGTTGAATGGAGTGGAGTGGAGTGGAGTGGATTGGAGTGGAATGGAGTGGAATGGAAAGATACGAACGTAATGGAATGGAATGGAGTGGACTGGAGTGTAGTCGAGTTGAGTGGAGAAGAGTGGAGTGGAATGGAGTGGAATGGAAAGAGATGGAATGGAATGGAGTTGAGTGGAGTGGAGTGGAGTGGAGTGTAGTGGAATGGAGTGGAACGGAATGGAATGGAATAGAATGGAGTGGAGTGGAATGGCATGGAATGGAATGGAATGCAATGGAATGGAAAGGAATGTTGAAATGCAATATGGGCTGCACTCCAGCCTGTGTGACAGAGTGAGATCCTTTTGAAAGAAAGGAATGGAATGGAATGGAATGGAATGGAAAGGAATGGAGAAGAGTGTAGTGGAGTGGAATGGAGGGTAATGGAATGGAATGGAATGGAGTAGTATGGTATGGAATGGAATGGAATGCAATGGAATGTTGAAAGGAAACATGGCTTGAGATTGTGCCACTGCACTCCAGCCTGGGTGATAGAGTGAAATCCTATTGAGAGAATCGAATGGAATGGAATGAAGTGGAATGGAAAATAATGGAATGGAATGGAGGGGAGTGGAGTGGAGTGGAGTGGAATGGAGTGGAATGGTATGTTGTGGAGTGGAGTGGAGTGGAGTGGAGTGGAATGGAGTGTAATGGAGTGGAGTGGAATGGAATGGAATGGAAAGGTGCAATGTAATGTGAGCTGTGATTGTGCCATTGCACTCCAGCCTGGATGACAGAGTGGTATCCTGTTGAAAGAAAGGAACGGAATGGAATGGATTGGAATGGAATAGAATTGAATAGTGTGGAGTGGAGTGCAGTGGAGTGGAGTGCAGTGGAGTTCAATGGAGTGGAGTGGAGTGGAGTGCAATGGAGTGGAAAGTAGTGGAGTGGAATGGAATAGAATGAAATTGAATAGAATGGAAAGAAGTCTAGTGTTGTGCACTGTAGTGGACTGGAATGGAGTGGAGAGGAGTGGAGTGGAGTGGAATGGCATGGAATAGAATGGAATGAAATGGAATGGGTTGGTAAAATGAAATATGAGCTTGGATTGTGCCACTGCTCTCCAGCATGTGTGACAGAGTGAGATCCTGTCAAAAGTAAGGAATGGAACGGAATGGAATGTAGTGGAGTGGGGCAGAGAGGAGTAAGTGGAGAGGAACGGAATGGGATGGAGTGAAATGGAGTGGATTGGAGTGAAGTGGAATGGAACGGAATGGAATGAATGGAATGGAATACAATGGAATGGAATGCCATGGATTACATGGATTGGAATGGTGAAATTAAATGTGAACTGAGATTGTGCCACAGCACTCCAGCCTTGTTGACAGAGTGAGATCCTTTCAAACGAAAAAATGGCATGGAATGGTTTGCAATGGAATGGAATGGAGTGGATTGGAGTGGAGTGGAGTGGAATGGGCAGGAGTGGAGTGGAGAGAAGTGGAGTGGAAGGGAGTGGAAAGGAAAGGAATGCAGTGAAATGGAATGGAGTGGAGTGGGATGGAGTGGAGTGGAGAGGAGAGGAGTGGAATGGAGTGGAATGGAATGGGATGCAATGAAATGGAGTGGAGTGGAATGGAGTGGAGTGGAATAGAATGGAGTGGAATTGAATGGGATGGAATGGAATGGAATGGTATGAAATGGAATGGAATGGAACGGAATGGTGAAATCAAATGTGAGCTGATGTTGTGGTACTGCACTCCATCCTGGGTGACACAGTGAGTTCCTGTCGAAAGAAAGAAATGGAATGGAATGCAGTAGAAAGAATGGAATGGAATGCAATGGAATGGAATGGAGTGGAATGGAATGGAATGGAATGGAATGGAATGGAATGGAATGGAATGGAATGGAATGGAAGGGAATGGAAAGGAGTGGAGTGGAGTGGAGTGGAGTGGAATGGAGTGGAAAGGAATAGAATGCAATGGAGTGGAGTGGGGTGGATGGGAGTGGAGTGGAGTGGAATGGGATGGGATGAGATGCAATGGAGTGGAGTGGAAAGGAGAGGAATGGAATGGAATGGAAGGGTGAAATGAAATGTGAGCTGAGGTTGTGCCACTGCACTCCAGCCGGGGTACAGAGTGAGATCCTGTGGAAAGAAGAAATAGAATGGAATGCAGTGGAATGGAAAGGAATGGACTGGAATGGAATGGAGTCCAGTGGACTGGAATGCAGTGGAGTGGAGTCGTGTGGAGTGGAATTGAGTGGAATGGAATGGGATGGAATGAAATGGAATGGATTTGACGGGATTGGTGTGGAGTGGATTGGAGTGGACACGATTGGAATGGAATGGAGTGGCGTGGAGTGGAGTAGAGTGAATTGGAGTGTACAGGAATGGAATGGAAAGGCATGGAAAGGAATGGAAGGGAAAGGAATAGAACGGAATGGAATGGTGAAATGAAATCTGAGCTGAAATTGTGGCACTGCACTCCAGCCTGGGTGACAGAGTGAGATCATGTTGGAAGAAAGGAAGGGAATGGAATAGAGTGGAATGGAATGGAATGGAATGGAATGGAATGGAGTGGAGTGGAGTGGGGTGGAGTGGAGTGTATTGGAATGGGATGGAATTGAATGGAGTGGAATGGAATGGAATGGAATGCAGTGCAATGGAATGGAATGGTGAAATGAAATGTGAGCTGAGATTTTGCCACGACACTCCAGCCTGGGTAATAGAGTAAAATCCTATCAAAAGAAAGGAATGTAATGGATTGGACTAGAATGCAACGGATGGACTGGAATGGAGTGGAGAGGAGTGGAATGGAATGGAATGGAATGGAATGGAATGGCATGGAATGGAATGGAATGGAGTGGAGTGGAGTGGAGTGGTGTGGATTGGAATGAAGTGTAATGGAATGGGTTAGAATGGAGAAGAATGGAGTGGAGTGATGTGGAGGGGATTGGAGTGGAGTGGAGTGGAGTGGAATGGAGTGGATTTGAATGGGATGGAATGGAATGAAGTGGAGTGGTGTGGAGTGGAGTGGAAAAAAGCAGAATGGAACTGAGTGGAGTGGAGTGGAGTGGCATGGAGTGGAAAAGAAGGGAACGGAATGGAATGGTGAAACTTAATAATAGCTGAGATTGTGCCACTGAACTCCAACCTGGTTGACAGAGTGAGATCCTTCCAAAAGAAAGGAATGGAAAAGAATGTAGTGGAATGGAATGAAACGGAATGCAATGCATTGGAGTGGAGTGAAGTGGAGTTGAGTGGAATAGATTGGAATGGTATGTGATGAAATGGAATGGAGTGGAGTGGAGTGGAGCTGAATGCTGTGGAATAAAATGGGATGGAATTGAATGCAATGGAGTGGAGTGGACGGAGTGGAGTGGAATGGAATTGATTGGAACGGAGTGGAATGGTAAAATGAAATGCGATCAGGGATTGTGCCACTTCACTCCAGCCTAGATGACAGAGTGAGATCCTGTTGAAAGAAAAGAATGGAATGGAATGGAATGGAATGGAATGGAGAGGAGTGGAGTGGAATCGAGTGGAAAGGAGTGGAATGGAATGGGATAGAATGGAATGGAAAGGAGTGGAGATGAATGGAGTGTTGTGGATTGCAGTGGAGTGGAATGGAGAGGAATGGAATGGGATGGAATGGAGTGGAGTGGAGTGGAGTGGATTGGAATGGAGTGGAATTGCATGGAATGGTATGGAATGTAATGTAATGCAATGGAATGGAATGGAAAGATGCAACTGAATGGAATGGTGAAATGAAATGTTAGCTGTGATTCAGCCATGGCACTCCAGCCTGGGTGACACATTGAGATCCTTTTGAAAGAAGGGAATGGATTAGAATGGAGTAGAATGGAATGGAATGGAGTGGATTGGAGTGGGGTGGTGTGGAGTGGAATGTAGAGGAACGGAATGGGATGGAATGGAATGCAATGGAGTTGAGACACGTGGGGTGGAGTTGAGTGGAGTTGAGTGGAATGGAGATGTATGGAATGGGATGGAATGGATTGCAGTGGAATGGAGTGGAGTGGAATGGACTGGAATGGAAAGGAGTGGACTCGAGTTGAGTGGTGTGTAGTGGAGTGGAATGGAATTGACTAGAGTGTAGTGGAGTGCAATGGAGTAGAAAGGAATGCATTGGAATGGAATGGAGGGGCATGGAACGGAATGGAATGGAATGGAATGGAATGCTGAAATGAAATGTGAGCGAAGATTGTGCCACTGCACACCAGACTGTGTGACAGAGTGAGATCCTGTGGAAAGAAAGGAATGGATAGGAATGGTGTGGAACGGAATGGAGTGTAATGAAATGGAGTGGAGTGGAGTGGAGTGGAATGGAGTGGAAAGGAATGGTTTGAAATGGAATGGAATGGAGTGGAGTGGAGAGGAGTGCAGTGTAATGGAGTGGAATAGAGTGGAATAGAATGGGATGGAATGGAATGGAGTGGAGTGGAGTGGAGTGCAGTGGAGTGGAGTGGATGGAATGGAATGGAATAGAATGGAATGGTGAAATGAAATGTGAGCTCGGATTATGTCACTTTACTACAGCCTGGGTGACAGAGTGAGATCTTGTCGAAAGAAAGGAATGGAATGGAATGGATTTGAATAGAATGGAATGGAATGGAGTGGAGTAGAGTGGAGTGGTGTGGATTGGAGTGGAATGGAGTGTAATGGCATGGGATGGAATGGAATGGAGGGGAGTGGAGGGGAGTGGAGTGGAATGTAGTGGAATGGTATTTGATGGAAGGGAATGGAGTGGAGAGGAACGGAACAGAGTGGACTGGAATGCAATGGGTTGGAACTGAATGGAATGGAATGAAATGCAATTGAATGAAATGGAATGCAATTGAATGCAATGGAATGGAATAGAATGCAATGGAATGGCACAGTGAAATGAAATGTATGCTGAGAATGTGCCACTGCACTCCAGCCTGTGTGTCACAGTGACATCATGTCAAACGATATGAATGGAATGGAATGCAGTGGCATGGAATGGAGTGTAGTGGAATTGATGGGTTGGAATGGAATGGAATGGAGTGGAGTGGAATGGAATAGAATGGAATGGTGAAATGAAATGTGACCTGAGATTGTGCCACTGCACACCAGCCTGGTTGGAGTAGAGTGGAGTGGAGTGGAATGGAGTGGAAAGGAATGGGATGCAATGGAATGGAATGGAGTGCAGTGGATTGGAGGGTAGTGGAGAGGAGTGGAGTGGAAAGAAGTGGAATGCAAAGGGTTTGAATGGAATGGAGTGAAGTGGAGTGGAGTGGAGTGGAGTGAAATGGAATGGGAAGAAAGGGGTTGAAATGCACTGGAATGCAGAGGAGTGGAGTGGACTAGAGTGCAGTGGAGTGGAGTAGAATGGAATGGAATGTTATGGGATTCAGGGGAGTGGAGTGGAGTGGAGTGGAATGGAGACTGATGGAATGGAATCAAATGGGTTGGAATGGAAAGGAATGGAATGGAGTAGAGGTGAGTTTAGTGGAGTGGAGTGGAGTGCAGTGTAATGGAGTGTAAAGAATGGAGTGGAATGGAATCGTTTGGTGTGTAGTGGAATGGACGGGAATGGAATGGAAAGGAATGCCATGGAAGGGAAAGGAAGGAAATAGAATGGTGAAATGAAATGTGAGCTGAGATTGTGCCACTGCACTCCAGCCTGGGTGTCAGAGTCAAATCCTGTCAAAGAAAGGAATGGAATGGAACGAAGTGGAATGGAACGGAATGGAATGGAATGGAAAGGAGTGGAATGGAGAGGAATGGAGTGCAGTGGAATGTAATGTAATGGCATGGAGTGGAACGGAATGGAGTGGAGTGGACTGGAGTGAAGTGAAGTGAAGTGGAGTGGAATGGAATGGGTAGGAAAGGAGTGGAATGGAATGGAATGGAATGGAATGCAGTGGAATGGAAGGGTGAAATGAAATATGAGCTGACATTGTGCCACTGGACTCCAGCCTGTGTGACAGAGTGAGATCCGGTCAAAACAAAGGAATGGAATGGAATGGAGTGTTATGGAATAGCATGGAGTGGAATGGAATGCAGTGGAGTGGAGTGGACTGGAGTGGAGTATAGTGGAGTTGAGTGGAGTGGAATGGAGTGGAATGCAATGGAATGGAGTGTAATCGGGGTGAGTTGAGTATAGTGGAGTGGATTGGAGTGGAGTGGAATGGAGTGTAATAGAATGGAATGGAATGTAGTGGAGTGGAGTGGCATGGAGTGTAATAGAATGGAATGGAATGTAGTGGAGTGGAGTGGCATGGAATGGAGTGGAATGGAATGGAATGGAATGGAATGGAATGGAATGGAATGGAGTGGAGTTGAGTGGAGTGGAGTTGAGTGGAATGACGTGTAAAGGAGTAGAATGGGGTAGGATTTAATGGAGTGGAAAGGAGTGGACTGGTGTGGGGTGGAGAGGACTGGAGTGGAGTGGAATTGACTGAAATACAATGGGATGGAATGTGATTGAGTGGAGTGGAGTGGAGTGCAGTGGAATGGAATGGAGTGGAGTGGAGTGCAGTGGAGCGGAGTGGAGTGCAGTAGGGTGGAGTGCAAAGGAATGCAGTTCAATGGAATGGAATGGAGTGGAACAGCATGGAATGGAATGGAATGGTGAAAAGAAATTTGAGCTGACATTGTGCCACTGCACTCCAGCCTGTTTGACATAATGAGATCCAGTTGAAAGAAAAAATTCGAATGGAATGGATTGGAATGCAATGGAATGGAATGGAATGGCGTGGAGTGGAGTCAAATGGGGTGGAATGTAATGGGAAGGAATGGAATTGAACAGAGTGGAGTAGAGTGGAATGCCATGGAGTGGAGTGGAATGGAGTGGAATGGAAAGGGATGGAAGAGGTTGAATTGGAGTGGTGTGGAATGGAATGAAGTGTAATGGAATTGAATGGAATGGAGTTGAGTGGAGTGGAAAGGAGTAGAGTGGAGTGAAATGGAATGGAATTTAATGGAATGGAATAGAATGGAATGGTGAAATGAAATGTGAGGTGAGACTGTGCAACTGCACTCAAGCCTGGGTGAAAGAGTGAAATCATGTCAAAAGATTGGAATGGAAGGGAATGGATTGGAAAGGAATAGAAGGGAGTGGAATGGAATGCAGTGGAGTGGAATGGAGTGGAATGGAATGGTATGGAATGGAAAGCAATGGAATGGAATGGAATGGGATGGAAAGCATGGATTGGAATGTTGCAATTAAATGTGACCTGAGATTGTGCCACAGCACTTCAGCCTGGGTGACAGAGTGAGATCCTGTTGAAAGAAAATATGGCATGGAATGGATTGGAATGGATTGGAATGGAATGGAGTGGATTGGAGTAGAATGGAGTGGGCAGAAGTAGAGTGGAATGAAGTGGAGTGGAAGGGAGTGGAATGGAAAGGAATGGAGTGTAATAGAGTGGAGTGGGTTGGAATGGAGTGGAGAGGAGTGGAGTGGAATGGGGTGGAATGGAATGAAGTGGAGCAGAGTGGAGTGGAACGGAATGGAATGGAATGGTGAAATGAAATGTCAGCTGAGACTGTGTCACTGCACTCAAGCCTTGGTGACAAAGTGAGATTCTTTCGAAAGAAAGGAATGGAAAGGAATGGAGTGGAATGGAATGAAATAGAAAGGAATAGAGTGGAGAAGAGTGCAGTGCAGTGGATAGGAGTGGAGTGGAATTGACTGGAGTGGAGTGGAGTGGAGTGAAATGGAGTGGAATGGAAAACAATATAATTAAATGGAATCGAGTGGAGTGGAGGGGAGTGGAGAAGTTTGGAGTGGAATGGAGTGCAATGGAATGGAATGGAATGGAGTGGATTGGAGTGGAGTGGATTGGAGTGGAGTGGAATTTAGTGGAATGGAATGGAATGGAATTGAATGGAATGGAATGGTGAAATGAAATTTGAGTTGAGATTGTGCCACTGCATTCCAGCCAGGGTGACAGTGTGAGATCCTGTCCACAGAAAGGAAAGGAATGAAATGAGGTGGAATGGAACGGAAAGGAATGCACTGGAATGGAATGGCATGGAATGGAGCTAAGTGGAGAAGTTTGGAGAGGAGTGGAGTGGAGTGGAGCAGATGGATTGCAAAGGAATGGGATTTAATGGATTAGAATGAAGTGGAGTGGAGTGGATGGGAATGGAGTGGAGTGGAGTGGAGTAGAGTGGAGTGGAATGGAATGGTACGGAATGGGATACAGTGGAGTGGAGTGGAATGGACAGAGTGACATTCTGTAAAAAGAAAGGAATGGAATGGAATGGAGTGGAGTAGAATCAAGTGGAATTAAATGGATCCTGTTGGAAGAAAGGAATGGAATGGAATGAAGTGGAATGGAATGGAATGAGATGGTGCGGAATGGAATGGAGTGGAGTGGAGTGGAATGGAATGGAGTGGAATATAGTGGAATTCAATGGATTGGAATGGAATGGAATGGTGAAATGAAATGTGAGCTGAGATTGTGCCATTGCACTGCAGTCTGGGTGACAGAGTGAGATCCTATCGAAAAAATGGAATGGAATGGTGTCGAATTTAATGGAATGGAGTGGGGTTGTGTGGAGGAAGGGGAGTTTATTGGAGTGTAGTGGAGTGGAATGGAGTGGAATGGAAATGGAATGGAATGGAATGGATTGGAGTGGAGTGGATTGGACTGGAGTGGAATGGAGTAGAACAGAATGGGATGGAATGGAAAGGAATGGAGTGGTGTGAATTGGAGTGGAGCGGAGTGAAGTGGAATGGAGTTGAATGGAATGAGATGAAATGGAATGGAGTGGAGTGGACTGCAGTGAAGTGGAGGCGAATGGAATGTAGTGGAGTGCAGTGGAGTGGAGTGAAATAGAATGGAAAGGAATGGAATGAAATGGGTAAATGAAATGTGAGCTGATAATGTGCCACTGCA
This sequence comes from Pongo pygmaeus, assembly GCF_028885625.2. NCBI lineage: Eukaryota > Metazoa > Chordata > Mammalia > Primates > Hominidae > Pongo > Pongo pygmaeus. The sequence continues at coordinate 6,115,305 of NC_085931.1, forward strand.
CTGCAGCCTGGGTGACAATGTGAGATGCTATCAAAAGAAAGGAGTGGAATGGAAAGGAGTGGAATGGAACGGATTGAAATGGATTGGAATGGAGTGGATTTTAGGAGTGGAGATGAATAGAGTTGATAGAATGGATTGGAAAGGAATGGGATGGAATGGAATGGAATAGCGTGGAGTTCAGTGGAGAGGAGTGGACTGCAGTGGAATGGAATGGCATGAAATGGAATGCAATGGAATGGTGAAATGAAATGTGATCGGAGATTTTGCCACTGTAATCCAGCCTGTGTGACAGAGTGATTTCCTGTTGAAAGAAAGGAGTGGAATGGAAAGGAAAGGAGTGGTGGAGCAGAGTGGAGTGGATTGGAGTGGAATATGGTAGAATGGAATGGGATAGAGTGGAATGAAATGGAGTGGATTGGATTGGAGTGGAGTGGAATGGAATGGAGTGGAATGGAATGGGATGCAATGGAATGGACTGGAGTGGAATGGAATGGAAAGGAGTGGATTGGAGTGCAGCGGAATGGAGTGGAGATCAATGGAGTGGAGTGGATTGGATTGGAATGTAGCGAAATCGAATGGAATGGAGTGTAATGGAATGGAGGGGAGTGGAATGGAGTGGAGTGGAGTGGAGTGTAATTCAAAGGGATGGAATGGAAGGGAGTGGAGTGGAATGAAGTGCAATGAAGTGGAATGGAATGTAATGGAATGGAATGGAGTGGAGTGGAGTGGATTGGAATTCAACAGAATGGAATGGAGTGGAGTGGAGTGGAATGGAGTAGAATGGAAAGGGATGGAATGGAGTGGAGTGGAGTTGAATGGAATGTAATGGAAAGGAATGTAGTAGAATGGAGTGTATTTGAGTGGAATCAAATGGAATGGAATGGAATGGAAAGGAATGGAATGGACAGTAATGGAATGGAATGCAATGGAATGGAATGCAACAAAAGGCAATGGAATGGAATGGTGAATTGAAATGTGAGCTGTGATTGTGCCACTGCATTCCAGCCTGGGTAACAGAGTGAGATCCTGTCGAAAGAAAGGAATGGAATAGAATGGAATGGAGTGGAGTGGAGAGGAGTGGAGTGGAGTGGAGGGGACTTTAATGGAGTGGAGTGGAATGGGATGGAGTGGAATGGAATGGAGTGGAGTAGAGTGAAGAGGAGTTGAATGGAGTGTAATGGAAAGGGATGAAATGGAATGGAGTGTAGCAGAGCGGAGAGGAGCTGACTAGAATGGAATTGAATGGATTGGAGTAGAGTGGAGTGGAGTGGAGTGGAGTTTAGTGGAATGGATGTAACAGAATGGAAAAGACTGGAATGGAATGATGAAATGAAATCTGACCTGAGATTATGCCACTGTGCTGCAGCTAGTGTGACAGAGTGAGATCTTGTTGAAAGAATGGAAAGGAGTGGAATGGAATGGAACAGAGAGGAGTGGTGAGGAGTGGGGTGGAGCAGAATGGAGTGGACTGGAATGGGATAGAATGGAGTGGAATGGACGTCAGTGAGGTGGAGCGGATTGGAATTAGTTGGGATGGAATGGAATGCAGTATAGTGGAGTGGAGTGGAATGGAATGGAATGGAATAGAATGGTGAAATACAATGTGAGCTGAGATTATGCCACTCCACTTCAGCCTGGGTGACGGAGTTAAATCGTGTTGAAAGAAAGGAATGGAATGGAAAGAGATGGAATTTAATGGAGTGAAATGGAGAGGAGGGGATTGGAGTGGAGTGGAATGGAGTGGAATGGGGTGGAATGGAGTGCATTTTAGTATAGTGGAGTGGAGTGGAAAGGAATGGAATGGAATGGAGTGGAAAGCAATTGAGTGGAGTGGAATGTAGTGGAATGGTATGGAATGCAGTGGAGTGTAGGAGAGTAGAGTGGACTGTAGCAGAGTGGAATGGAGTGCAAAGGAATGGGATTGAATGGAATAGAATGTAGTGGAATGGAATGGAGTTCAGTGGAGTGGGACGGAGTGGAGTGGAGTGGAGTGGAATGGGATAGGATGAGATGGAATGCAGTGGAGAGAAGAGGAGTGGAGTGGAATGGAGTGGAATGGAATGGAATGGAATGGAATGGAATGGAATGGAATGGAATTGTGAAATGAAATGTGAGCTGAGGTTGTGCCACTGCACTCTAGCCTGGGTACCGAGTGAGATCCTGTGGAAAGAAGAAATGGAATGGAATGGAGTGGAATGTAATGGAAAGTACTGGACTGCAATGGAGTTCAGTGGAATGGATTGCAGTGCAGTTGAGTCGTGTGGAATGGAATTGAGTGGAATGGAATGGGATGGAATGGAATGGAATGGATTTGATGGTAGTGGTGTGGAGTGGATTGGAGTGGACAGGATTGGAATGGAATGGAGTGGAGTGGCGTGGAGGGGAGTAGAGTGAGTTGGAGTGTAGAGGAATGGAATGGAAAGGCATGGAAAGGAATGGAAGGGAAAGGAATAGAATGGAATTGAATGGTGAAATGAAATCTGAGCTGAAATTGTGGCACTGCACTCCAGCCTGGGTGACAGAGTGAGATCATGTCGGAAGAAATGTAAGGAATGGAATAGAGTGGAATGGAAAGCAATAGAATGGAATGGGGGACGGAATTGAGTGGAGTGGCATGGAATGGAATGGAATGCAATGCAATGAAATTGAATGGAATGGTGAAATCAAATGTGAGCTGAGATTTTGCCACTGCACTCCAGCCTGGATGATAGAGTGAGATCCTGTGGAAAGAAAGGAATGTAATGGATTGGAGTGTAATGAAACGGAATGGAGTGGAATGGAGTGGAGAGGAGTGGAATGGAATGGAATTGAATAGAATGCACTGGAGTGGAGTGGACTGGAGTGGTGTGGAGTGGAATGGAGTGGTGTGGAGTGGAATGGAGTGGTGTGGAGTGGAATGGAGTGGAATGGAATGGTTTAGAATGGAGAGGTATGGAGTGGAGTGACGTAGAGGGGATTGGAGTAGAGTGGAGTGGAATGGAGTGGATGGGAATGGGATGGAATGGAATGAAGTGGAGTGGCGTGAGGTGGAGTGGAGTGTAATAGAGAAGAATGGAATGGAGAGAAGTGGAGTGGGGTTGAATGTAGTGGAAAGGAAGGGAAGTGAATGAATGGTGATATTTAATCAGAGCTGAGATTGTGTCACTGAACTTCAACCTGAGTGACAGAGAGATCCTTCTGAAAGAAAGGAATGGAAAATAATGGAGTGGAACGGAATGAAACGGAATACAATGGATTGGAGTGGAGCGAAGTGGAGTGGAGTGGAATAGATTGGAATGGTACATGATGGAATGGAATGGAGTGGAGTGGAGTGGAGCTGAATGCTTTGGAATAGAATGGGATGGAATTGAATGCAATGGAGTGGAGGGGAGTGGAATGGAATGGAATGGAATGGAGTGGAATGGTAAAATGAAATGTGATCAGGGATTCTGCCACTTCACTTCAGCCTAGGTGACAGAGTGAGACCCTGTTGAAAGAAAAGAATGGAATGGAATGGAGAGGAGTGGAGTGGAGAGGAATTGAGTGGAAAGGAGTGGAATGGAATGGGATAGAATGCAATGGAATGGAGTGGAGCTGAGTGGAGGGGAGTGGATTGCAGTGGAGTGGAATGGAGAGGAATGGAATGGGATGGAATGGAATGCAATGGAGTTGAGACACGTGGAGTGGAGTTGAGTGGAGTTGAGTGGAATGGAGATGTATAGAATCAGATGGAATGGATTGCAGTGGAATGGAGTGGAGTGGAATGGACTAGAATGGAATGGAGTGTATTGGAGTTGAGTGGTGTGTAGTGGAGTGGAATGGAATTGACTAGAGTGGAGTGGAATGCAATGGAGTAGAATGGAATGGATTGGAACGGAATGGAGTGGCATGGAACAGAATGGAATGGAGAGGAATGGAATGCAATGGAATGGAATGGAATGGAATGCTGAAATGAAATGTGAGCAGAGATTGTGTTACTGCACTGCAGCTCCATTCCATTCCATTCCATTCCATTCCATGAAACTCCATTCCATTCAATTCCAATCAATTCCAGTCCACTCCACTCCACCTGATTCATCTCCACTCCTCTCCATTTAACTCCACTCCATTCCATTCCATTCTATTCCACAACATTCCATTCCATTCCAATCCATTCAATAAGGTAAACTCCATTACACTCCACTCCACTCCACTCCTCTCCATTCCAATCCACTCCATGCCATTGCATTCCACTACAAACCATTCCATTCCATTCCACGACATTCCATTCCATTACACTCCTCTCTACTCCACTCAATACCAATCCATTCAATTCCAATCCATTCCACTCCACTCCATTCCATACCAGTCCACTCCACTCCATTCCACTCCACTCCATTGCACTCCACTCCATTCGATACCACCCTACTAAACTAGACTCCACTCCATTCCACTCCACTCCATTCCATTGCATTCCATTCCACATCATTCCATTCCATTCCAATCCATTCAATAAAGTACACTCCATTACACTCCACCCCACTCCACTCCACTCCTCTCCACTCAAATCCATTCCATGCCATTGAATTCCACTCCAAAGCGTTCCATTCCATTCCACTGCATTCCATTCCACTCCATTACACTCCACTTAATTCCAATCCATTCAATTACAATTCATTCCAATCCACTCCATTCCATTCCACTCCACTCCACTCCATTCCATTCCACTCCACTGCATTCCACTCCATTCCATACCACTCTACTAAACTAGACTCCACTCCACTCAACTCCACTCCACTCGATTCCATTTAATTCCATTCCACATTACTCCATTCCATTCCAATCCATTCCAGTAAACTACTCTCCATTACACTCCACTTCACTCCACTCCACTCTAATCCATTCCATGCCATTGCATTACACCCCAAACCATTCCATTCCATTCCACTGCATTCTATTCCATTCCATTACACTCCATTCCACTCCACTCAATTTCAATCCATTCCACTCCACTCCATTCCATTCCACTCCACTCCACTCATTTCCATTCCACTCCATTACACTGCACTCCATTCCATTCCATTCCATTGCTTTTCACTCCATACAATTACACTCCACTCCACTCCATTCTTCTCCACTCCACTCCAATCCCCTCCTTTCAACTCCATTCCACCCTATTCCTCGTCATTCCATTATATTCCACTCCATTCCATTCCATTACACTCCATTGCATTCCATTCCAATCAATTCCAGTCCGTTCCACTCCTCTCCACTCCATTCCATTCCATTCCATTCCTTTACACTCCATTCCAGCCCATTCCACTCAATCCCACTGCACTCTGCTCCATTCCACTCCATTTCCCTCCATTCTATTCCATTCCTTTCTAGTGCATTCCACTCCATTCCATTCCATTCCGTTATACTCCACTCCACGCCATTCCATTCCATTCCATTCCATTCCATTCCTTACACTCCATTGCACTCCACTCCATTCCACTCCACTGCATTCCATTCCATTGGATTCCATTACACTCCATTGCGCTCCACTCCTTGCACTCCCTTCCACTCCATTCCAGTATACTCCAATCCAATATCTTTCATTCCATTCCACTGCACTCCAATCCATTCGATTCCTGTCTCTTGCTGTCCACTCCATTCCATTCCACTCCACGTCATCCACTCCATTCCATTCCATCCCACTTCAATACATTCCATTTGATTCTAATCCCTTACACTCCACTCCATTCCATTCCACTCCACTCCACTCCATTCCATTTACTTCCACTCCATTCCACTCCACTCCATTCCACTCCTCTCCATTACATTCCATTCCACTCCACTCCATTCCACTCCTCTCCATTACATTCCATTCCACTCCACTCCTCTCTCCTCCACTTCACTCCATTGCACTCCACTCCACTCTAATCTATACCATTCTATTTCTGTCCACTCCACTCCATTCCAATCCATTCCACTCCATTCCAATCTACTCCACTTTATTGCATTCCATTGCATTCCATTCCATTCCACTCCATTCCAGTCCATACCACTATATGCCACTCCACTTCACTCCATTCCTCTGAATTCCAATCCACTCCACACCACTCCATTCCACTCCACTCCATTCCACTCCACTCCTCCCCACTCCATTCCATTAAACTCCAATCCAGTCCGCTCCATTCCATTAAACTCCAATCCAGTCCACTCCATTCCATTCCAATCCATTCCAGTCTACTCCATTTCATTCCACTCCACTCACCTCCACCCCATGCCACTCCATTCCTTTCCACTCCATTCAATTCCTCTCCTTTCCCCTCCACTCCATCTCATTCCACTCCACTCCACTCCAATCCATTCCATTCCATTCCACACCATTCCATTACATTCTGCTCTACTCCATTCCGTTCCACTGAATTCCACTCCAATCCATTCCATTCCATTCCATTCAACTCCATTCCACTGCACTCAACTGCATTGCACTCCACAATACTCTAATCCATTCCATTACTTTCCACTCCATTCTATTCCACGCCACTCCACTCCACTCCACTCCACTCCATGCCACACCACTCCATTACATTACATTCCAATGCATTCCATTCCACTGCATTCAATTCCAGCACACTCCGTTCCAGTCAACTCCACTCCATTTCAATGCACTCCAGTCTTCTCCACTCCACCCCTTTCCATTCCACTAAACTCCATTCCATTCCACTCCACTGCATTCCATTCCATTCCATTGCACAGCACTCCAATCCACTCAACTTCAATCAAATCCATTCCGTTCCATTCCACTCCATTCCACTCGAATCCGCTGCATTCCACTCCAATCCACTCCACTCCAATCCATTCAATTGCACTGCTTTCCGCTCCACTCCATTCTATTCCACTCCATTCCATTCCTTTCCATTCCACTCCATTCCATTCCAATCCACTCCAGTCCGTATCATTTCACTTCACTCCTTTCCATTCTTCTCCACTTCACTCCATTCCACTCCATTCCATTCCACTCTACTCCATTCCATTACATTCCTTTCCATTCCATTCCATTCCACTCCACTCTATTCCATTCCACTCCATTGAATTCCACTCCACTCCACTCCAATCTACCCCACTCCATTCCATTCCACTGCACTCCATTCTATTCCATTCCATTCCACTCTATTGCAATCCACTGCAATCCACGCCATTACACTCCGTTCCAATCTACTCAACTTCCCTCCAGTCAATCGCACTCCATTCCACTCTACTCCGTTCCTTTCCACTCCATTCTTTTCCGTTCCATTCCACTACATTCCATTCCATTTCACTCCACTCCACTCCATTGCATTCCAATCCACTCGACTCCATTCCTCTCCCCTCCGCTCCATTCCATTACACTCTACTCCATTCCATTCCATTTCACTCCATTCTTCTCCATTCCATTCCACTCTACTCCATTCAGTTCCATTTCACTCCATTCTATTCCACTCCATTCTACTCTATTCCACTCCATTTCACTCCACTGCACTCTGTTCCACTCCACTCGACTGCATTCCACTCCACTCCACTGCATTGGAATTCCATTCCATTCCACTTCACTCTACTCCATTCCACTCCCATCCACTCCCTTCCAATACATTTCATTACATTATATATTCCCCCATTCCATTCCACTCCATTCCACTCTATTTCACTCCACTCAACTCCACTGCACCACATTCCATTCCACTCCACTCCATTCTATTCCTCTACACTCCTTTGCATTCCTTTCCATTCCACTACACTCCCGTCCTTCCCCTCAACCTCACACAAATCCATCCCATTCCAATCCTATCCATTCCATGCCAATCCGTTACACCCAGTCCGCTCCACTCCACTCCATTTAATTACATTCCATTGTATACCACTCCATTCCATTCAACTCCACTGTATGCCATTCCTCTACACTCCATTCCACTCCACTCCATTCCATTCCATTCCACCCTACTCCATTCCATTCCATTCCAATACATTCCATACACTCCACTCCACTCCACTGCACTCCACTCCATCCACTCCGTTCCATTCCACTACATTCCTCTCCACTCCATTCCATTCCACTTCATTCCATTCCTTTCCATTCCACTCCGTTTCTTTCAGTAAAACTCCACTCCACTTCGTTCCATTCCACTTTACACCACTCCTTTCCACTCCACTCTAGTCCACTCCACTCCACTCTAGTCCACTCCACTCCACCCCACTCAATGCCATTTCACTCTACTCCATTCCATTGCATTCAATTCCATTCCACTCGACTCCACTCCACTCCATTATAGTCCATTACTCTACATTCCACTCCATTCAAGTCCATTCAACTCCATTAGACTCCACTCCACTCCATTCCATTCCATTCTACTGCACTCCACTCCCCTCCAATCCACTGCATTCCATTCCACTTCACTCCTTTCCATTCCATTCCATTCCTTTCATTTCCATTCCACTCCTTTCATTTCCTTTCCACTGCATTCCGTTCCACTCTAACTACTCCACTTCATTTCACTCCACTCTACTCCACTCCACTTTGCTCCACTCCACTCTATTCCATTCCACTTCAGTCGACTCCATTCTGTTCCATTCCATTCCACTCCATTCACCTCGATTCCACACCATTACACTCCATTTCAATCCACTCCACTCCACTCCAGTGTTTTGCATTTCACTACAATTCACTCCATTCCATTCCATTCCATCCAATCCATTCCACTCCACTCCATTCCATTCCACTCCACCCTACTCCATTCCATTCCACTCCGTTCCACTCCACTCTTGTGTATTCCACTCCATTCCATGCCATTCCTTTACATTCCACGCCACTCCATTCCATTCCACTCCACTCCATTCCATTCATTTTTCTTCCACTACCCTCCACTCCACTCCACTGTGTTCCAATGCATGCCATTCCTCTCCATTCCACTCCACTCCACTGCGTTCCAATGCATGCCATTCCTCTCCATTCCACTCCACTCCATTCCATTCAATTCCACTTCACTCCACTCTATGTGACTCCAATGCTTTCTGCACCACTCAGCTCCATTACATTCCAATCCACTCCACTACATTCCAATCCATTCCACCCCATTCCGCTGCACTCTGCTCTATTCCATTCCAATTCATTCCTCTCCAATACACTCCACTCCACTTCATTCCACTCTATTCCACTCCATTCCACTCCATTACAGTCCACTCCACTCCACTCCGTAACATTCCATTCCACTGCAACCGATTCCACTCGATTCCTATCCATTCCACTCCTCTCCGCTCCATTCCACACCACTCCGCTACATTACAATCCATTCCACTACATTACCCTCCTATCCACTCCATTCCATTGAATTCCATTCCATTCCATTCCATTCCATTCCATTCCACTCCTTTACACTCCGATCCACTCCATTCCACTCCACTCCACTCCATTCCATGCCATACCATTCCATTCCATTCCAACTATTGCATTTTATTTCTCTGCATTCCTTTCCATTCTACCCCATTCCAAGACTTTGAACTCCACTGCACTCCATTCCATTCCATTCCTCTTCATTCCAGTCCATTCTAATCTGTTCCACCTTTTTATTCCTGTCAATTCAACTCCATTCCAATCCATTACACTCAATTCCATTTCCTTGCACTCCTCTCCACTCAACTGCATTTCACTGCAATGCACTCCACTCCTCTCCATTCCAGTCCACTCCATTCCACTCCTGCACATTTCATTGTAGTACATTCCGCTCCAATCCATCCAGTCGAATCCAATCCATTCCACTACACTCCACTGCATTCCATTCCATTTCATTCTTCTCCATTCCAATCCATTCAAATCTACTCCATTCCACTCCATTCCAATCCACTACTCTCCACTCCATTCCATTCCATTCCACTCAACTCCATTCCACTACACTCCACTTAATTCCACTCCACTCTACTCCATTTCATTACATTCTATTCCACTTCATTCCATTCCACTCCACTCCACTCCATTCCACTTCATTCCACTCCACTCCACTCCACTCCATTCCTTTGCAGTCCACTCGATTACATTTAATTCCATTCCATTACCCTCCATGCCATTACACTGCACTCCATTCCAAACCACAACACTCCATTCCACTCCACTCCACTTCATTTCACTGGACTCCACTCCATTCCAATCCACTGTACTCCATTCTCTTCCATTCCATTCCACTGCACTCCATTCCACTCCTCTTCATTCCATTGCATTCCACTCCATTAAATGCCGTGGCATTCCACTCTAATCCATTCTACTCCACTCAGTTCCACTGCTCTCCATTCTATTCGAATCCATTCCATGCTTATCCACTATATTCCACTCCACTCCACTTCGTTCCACTCCACTGCTTTCCATTCCACTCTATTCCATTCCACTCCACTCCTCTCATTCCATTCCACCCCTTTCGATTCCACTCCACTCCACTCCACTCTTTCCATTCCACTCCATTTTATTCGATTCGATTCCATTGCATTCCATTCCATTCCAATCCATTCCACTCCATTCCACATCACTCCACTCCAATCCATTCCCCTATTTTCCACTCCATTCCATTCCTCTCCATTCCACTGCATTTCAGTCCATTCCATTCCATTCCATTCCATTCCATTCCCCTCCACTCCACTCCTTCCCACTGCAATCCTGTCCATTCCACTCCACACCACTCCTTTCAATTCCATTCCATTCCACTCCATTCCATTCCATTCCACTCTGATCCATTCCACTCCAATCCTTTCCACTCCACTCCATTCAATTTCATTCCACGCCAATCCACTACATTCCACTCTGATGCACTCCTATCCATTCCATTCCATTCGACTGCACTCCGTTCCACTACACTCTATTGCATTGCATTCCACTACATTCCATGTCATTGTATTCTACTCCACTCCATTCCACTCCAATCTATTCCACTCCACTCCATACTATTCCAATCTATTCCATGCCACTCCACCAAATTCCACTTCACTGCACTCCATTCCAGTCCACTACATTCCATTCCACTCCATTCGATTCCATTCCACTCCACTCCCTTCCATTCCATTCCACTAAACTCCACTTCACTCCACTCCACTCCATTGCATTCCATTCCACTCCACTCGATTCCATTCCACGCCATTCCTTTCATACCATTCCACTCCATTCCATTCCATTCTACTCCACTCCAATCCATATAATTACACTCCACTCCACTCCATTCCACTGCACTCCACTCCATTCCATTCCATTCTACTCCATTTCATTCCATTCCATTCCACTCCATTCCTCTCCACTCTATTCCACTCCATTCCACTCGATTCCAGTCCACTCACTCCACTCCACTTTATTCCATGGCATTCCAGTGCACTCCACTCCATTCCAATTCATTCTACTCAATTCAATTCCAGTCAGCTCCACTCCAATCCACTCCATTCCATTTAATTGCACTCAATTCCATTCCACGCCATTCCACTTGACTCCTCTCCATTCCACTCCACTCCATCCCATTCCATTCCTCTGTGTTCCATTCCCCTCCATTCTACTCCACACCTTTCCATTACATTCCACTCAACTCCACTCCACGACATTGCCCTCCATTAGACTCTACTCCATTCCATTCCAATCCATTCCTTTCCTTTCTATTCCACTCCATTCCATTCAATTCCTCTGCACTCCACTCCATTGCATTCTACTCCACTTCACTGTTTTCAACTCCACTGCAGTCCATTCCATTCGACACTACTCCATTCCATTCATTCCATTACACTCCATTCCACTCCACTCCAGTCCACTACATTCCACTCCGTTCCACTCCATTCCATTCCTCTCCACTGCACTCCACTCCAGTGCTTTCCATTCCAATGCACTTCACTTCATTCCACTCCAATCCAATTCACTACACTCCAATACATACCCCTCCACTCCACTCTACTTCAATCCACTCCATTTAATTCCACTCCATTTAATTCCACTCCATTCCATTCCACACAACTCCATTCCACCCCACTCCATTCCATTCCTTTCCACTCCAGTGTACTCCATTCCAATCCAGTCCATTCCACTCCAATCCACTCCAGTCCCTTCCATTCCTTTCCAAACCACTCCACTCCATTCTAATCCATTTCACTACATTCCACTGCACTCCGTACCATTCCATTCCTTTCCATTCCAGTCCTGTCCACACCACTCCACTCCATTCCACTCCACTCTACTCCAATCCTTGCCATTCCATTCCATTCCAGTCCATTCATGACATTCCATTCCTTTCCATTCCATTCCACTCCATTTCAGGCCATTCCACTCCAATCTATTAAACTCCATTGCATTCCACTCCATTCCATTCCATTCCATTCCATTCCATTCCACTCCATTCCAGTCCATTCCATTCCATTCCTCTCCTATCAAATCCTTTCCAGTCCGTTCCATTCTACTCCATTGCACTCCACTCCATTCCATTCCATTACAATTCACTTCACTCTACTCCATTCCATTCCACTCCATTCTTTTCTTCTGCATTCCATTACACTCCATTCCACTCCACTCCATTCCATTCCTTTCCTCTGCACTCCACTACATTCCATTACTATCCATCCCACTCCACTCCGTTCCATTCCACTCCACTCCACTGCATTCCACTCCGCTTCGCTCCAATAAATTCCAATAGACTCCATTCCATTACAGTCTACTCCATTCCATTCTATTCAATTCCTCTTGATTCCACTCCACTCCATTCCACTCCATTCCACTCCATTCGACTGCATTCCCGTCCAATTCACTCCACTCCATTCCATTCCCTTCCACTCCATTCCACCCCATTCCATTCCGTTCCACTGTTTTCCACTCCACTCCACTCCATTCCACTCCATCCACTCCATTCCATAAAATTTCATTCCATTCCAATCCATTCCATTTCATTCCACTCCAATCTATTCCATTCCTCTCCATTCCAGTCCATTCCTCTCCACTCCGCTCCATTCCATTCCATTCAATTCCATTCCAGTCCATTATAATCCATTCCTCTCCACTCTGCTCCAATCAACTCCATTTCCCTGCATTCCATTCCATTTCACTGCATTCCACTCCTCTCCCTTCCATTATATTACACTCCACTCCACTTCATTCCATTCAATTCCAATCCAGTCCACTCTACTCCATTCCATTCCTCTCCACTCTATGCCATTCCACCTCATTTCATTCCTGTCTTTCCACCCCACTCTGCTCCATTGCACTCCACTGCAATCCACTCCATTCCATTGCATTCAATTCCATTCAATAGCATTCAATTCCATTCCATTCCATTCCATTCCATTCCACTCCACTCCACTGCATTCCATTCCACTCCCCTCGATTCCGCTTCATTCACTTCCACTCTACTCCATTCCATTCAATTCGTTTTCACTCTAATCCACTGCATTGCACTCCACTCCACTCCAATCTATACCATTGCATTCCACTGCATTCCACTCCAATCAATGCCATGGCATTCCACTCCACTGCATTCCACTCCACTCCAATCCACTCCACTCCATTCTATTCCAATCTATTACATGCCACTCCACTATTTTCCACTCCACTCCACTCCGTTCCACTCCACTCCTTTCAATTCCTGTCCATTGCATTCAACTCTACTCCACTAAATTCTATTCCATTCCACTCGATTTTATTCCTTTCCATTCCATTGCATTCCATTCCATTCCAATCCAATCCACTCTATTCTCTTTCAATCCACTCCACTCCATTCTATTGCATTCCATTCCATTCCATTATACTCCATTCCACTGCAATCCTTGCCGTTGCATTCCATTCCATTCAATTCCACTCCACTCCATTCCAATCCAATCCACTACGTTCCACTCTACTCCTTTCAATTCCATTCCATTCCACACCATTCCACTCTTCTCCATTCCACTCCACTCCATTCCATTCCACTCCATTCCATTCCACAACATTCCATTCCAATCCATTATACTCCATTCCCCTCCACTCCACTACAATCCACTCTGATCTACTCCACTCCATTCCATTCAATTCCACTGTACTCCATTCCACTCCACTACATTGCTTTGCATTCCACTCCATTTCATGCCATTGCATTCCATTCCACTCCATTCAACTCCACTGTACTCCATTCCACTCCACTACATTGCTTTGCATTCCACTCCATTTCATGCCATTGCATTCCATTCCACTCCATTCAACTCCACTCTTTTCCACTTCCCTCCATTCTATTCCAATTCATTCCATGCCACTCCACCAAATTCCACCCCACTTAACTCCATTCCACTCCACTCCATTCCATTCCACTCCATTGCATTCCACTCCACTCCATTCCATTCTATTCCATTCCACTCCATTTTATTATATTCCATTCCATTCCATTCCATTCTATTCCATTCCAATCCATTCCATTCCATTCCATTCCATTCCAATCCATTCCAGTCCATTATACTCCATTCAACTTCACTCCACTCAATTCAATTTCAATGCATTTCATACCACTCCATTTCATTCCACTCCACTCCATTCCATTCCACTCTACTCCATTCCATTCCATTACACTGCACTCCACTTCATCCACTCAACTCTACTCCACTCCACTCCATTCCCTTCAACTCGATTCCACTATGTTCCACTCCACTCCACTCCATTCAATTCCATTCCACTCCACTCCACTCCACTCCATTCCACTCCACTCCACTCCCCTCCACTCCAATCCTCTCCATTCCCTGCCATACCATTCCACTCCACTCCATTCCTCTGTACTCCACTCCATCCAATCCAGTCCACTCCAATCCATTCCATTTCCTTCCACTCCACTCCTTTCCAATCCATTCCACCCCAAACCACTCCTCTACACCCATTCAATTCCATTCCATTCTTTTCCACTCCATTCCATTCCATTCCAATGTACTCCATTCCTCTCCACTTCATTCCACACCATTCCATTTTTTTCCTTTCCATTCCACTCAATTCCATTCTATTCCACCTCAGTCCACTCCACTGCTCTCCACTCTACTCCATTCCACTCCATTGCATTCACTCCATTTCACTCAACTCCATTCCACTCCAATCAGCCTCACTCCCCTCCACTCAAATCCATTCCACTCCTCTCCATTCTGCAACTCTGCATTCCATTTCTTTCCTTTCAACTCAATTCCACTCCACTCCAGTTCATTCCACTCCACTCCAATCCATTACATTCCACTCCACTCCTCTTTATTCCACTCCACTCCACTCCATCCCACTCCACTCAATTCCACTCCACTCCATTCCATTCCATTCCATTCTTTTCCACTCCATTCCATTCCACTCCACTCCATTCCAGTCCACACCACTCCATTCCACTCCACTCTAATCCACTCCACTCAACTCAACTCCATTCAGTTCCACTCCATTTCGTTCCATTCCACTATACTTCATTCCATTCCACTGCACGCCACTCCACTCCACTTCACTCCATTCCATTCCACTCCATTCCACTACACTCCATTCCATTGCATTCCTTTCCATTCAAATGCATTCCATTTCATTCCACTCTATTCCATTCCTTTCCAATCCTTTCCATTCCACTACATTCCATTGCACAACACTCCTCTCCTCTCCACTCCCCTCCACTCCAATTAATGCCACTGCATTCCACTCCACACCATTCCTTTCCATTCAATTCCTCTCAAATCCATTCGACTCCACTCTGCTCCACTCCACTCCAGTCCACTCATTTCCATTACATCCCATTCCATTCCAGTTCATTCGAGTCCACTCCACTTCATTCAACTGAAGTCCACTCCATTCCATTCCATTATTCTCCATTCCATTCCTCTTCATCCCATTCTATTCCACTTCACTTCACTCCATTCCATTCTTCTGCACTCCACTCTATTCCTCTCCACTTCACTTCTCTCAAATCCACTCTGCTCAATTCCATTCCATTCTATTTCATTCCTCTCCTCTCCATTCCTTTCCTTTCCTTTACATTCCATTAAAGTACATTCCATTTAATTCCTTTCCATTTCAATCCATTAAACTCCGCTGCATTCCATTTTTTCCACTCCACTCCACTCCACTACATTGCATTCCATTCCACTCCACTCCATTCCGTTCCACTCCAATCCACACCACTAAATTACATTCCATTCCACTCCATTCCATTCCATTCCGTTCCACTCCACTCCATTCCATTCCACGCCACTCCACTCCATTCCACTCCACTCCACTCCATTCCACTCCACTCCACTCCCTTCAATTCCGTTCCATTCAATTCCATTCCACTGAATTCCATTCCATTCCGTTCCACTCCACTCTACTCCAATCAATTCCACTGGATTCCATTCCATTCCATTCCAATCCACTCCACTCCATTCCATTCCACTCCACTCCATTCCATTTCATTCCACTCCACCCCACTCCACTCCTTTCCATTCCACTCCATTACACTCCACTCCTCTCCATTCCATTCTATGCCACTCCATTGTACTTCACTCCACTCCATTCCATTCCTTTCCATTTCATTCCATTCGATTCCATTCAATTCGATTCCATTCCATTCCATTCCACTTCATTCCATTCCATTTCTTTCAATTTCATTCCATTCCAACACGTTCCACTCCACTCCACTCCAATCCAAATCCATTCCATTCCACTCCACTTCAATCTATTCCATTCCATTCCACTCTATTCCATTCCACTCTACTCCATTAAACTCCACTCCATCCACTCTACTCCATTCCATTCATTCCATTCCTTTCCACTCCCTTTCATTCCACTCAATTCCAATCCAGTACACTCCACTTCATACCACTCCACTCTCTCCAATCAAAGCCAGTTCTCTCCAATCAACTCCATCCCATTCCACTCAAGTCCACTCCACTCCTGTCCATTCCATTTCACTCTATTCCACTCTATTCAATTCCATTCCACTCCTCCCTATTCCATTCAACACCATTCCATTCCTCTCCATTCCACTTCATCCTTTCCATTCAATTGCACTGCACTCCACTGCACTCCACTCCACTCCATTCCATTCAACTCATCTCCACTCCAATAAAGCCCATTCCGTTCCAGTCCACTCCATTACATTCCACTTTATTCCATTCTATTCCAATCCACTTCATTCCATTCCATTCCTTTCCACTGCATTCCATTACATTCCACTACTCTCCATTGCATTCCACTACACTCCATTGAATTCCATTCCAGGCGACTGCATTACATTCCACTCCACTCCATTCCCATCCATTCCACTCCACTCCATTCCATTCCACTATACTCCATTACATTCTATTCAATTCCACTGCGTTCCAATCAATTCCATTACACTCCATTACACTCCGTTACACTCCATTCCAGTGCAATCCAGTCCCCTCTACTGCAGTACACTCTATTCCACTGTATTTCATTGCTCTCCACTCCACTCCATTCCATTACATTGCTTTCCATTCCACTCCATTCCATTCCATTACACTCATTTCCATTCCCTTCCATTCCACTCCATTCCATTCAATTCCACTCCACTCCACTGCATTCTATTCCTTCCATTCCATTCCACTCCACTCTACTCTACTCCACCCCTCTCTATTCCATTGCACTCCATTCCATTCCACTAAAATCCACTCTGCTCCACTCCATTCCTCTCCTCTCGATTCCACTCTATTTCACTCCAATGCATTCCAATCCACTCCACTCAATTCCATTCCACTCCAATCCATTCCGTGCTATTCCACTCCACTCCACTCCATTCAATTACATTCCACTGCATTCCATTCTATTCTATTCCATTTCATTCCACTCCACTCCTTCCCATTCCACTCCACTCAATTCCACTCCATTCCACTCCACTCCACTTCACTCAAATCCATTACATTCCATTCCACTCCATTCCAGTCTACTTCATTCCATTCCAGTCCACACCAGTCCATTCCATTCCATTTCATTCCACTGGACTCAATTCCAGTCCACTCCATTCCTCTACATTCCTTTGCACTC
Organism: Pongo pygmaeus; assembly: GCF_028885625.2. Classification (NCBI taxonomy): domain Eukaryota; kingdom Metazoa; phylum Chordata; class Mammalia; order Primates; family Hominidae; genus Pongo; species Pongo pygmaeus. The sequence goes on from NC_085931.1 coordinate 6,133,249, forward strand.
CACTCCACTCCATTCCTCTACATTCCTTTGCACTCCACTCCACTCCATTCTATTTCTTTCCACTCCATTGCACTCCACTCCATTTCATTCCATTCCAATCCACTGCACTCCAGTCTAGTCCATTCCACTCCATTCCACTCCACTGCACTCCATTCGATTCCATTAATCTGCTCTACACTCCTCTGCACTCAATTCCACACCATTCCACTGAACTGAACTCCATTCCACTCCAATCCATTCCGTGCTATTCCACTCCACTCCACTCCATTCAATTACATTCCACTGCATTCCATTCTATTCTATTCCATTTCATTCCACTCCACTCCTTCCCATTCCACTCCACTCAATTCCACTCCATTCCACTCCACTCCACTTCACTCAAATCCATTACATTCCATTCCACTCCATTCCAGTCTACTTCATTCCATTCCAGTCCACACCAGTCCATTCCATTCCATTTCATTCCACTGGACTCAATTCCAGTCCACTCCATTCCTCTACATTCCTTTGCACTCCACTCCACTCCATTCTATTTCTTTCCACTCCATTGCACTCCACTCCATTTCATTCCATTCCAATCCACTGCACTCCAGTCTAGTCCATTCCACTCCACTGCACTCCATTCGATTCCATTAATCTGCTCTACACTCCTCTGCACTCAATTCCACACCATTCCACTGAACTGAACTCCAATCCACTCCAATCCACTGCATTCCATTTCACTCCATTCCATTCCACTATATTCATCTCCACTCCTCTCCATTCCTGTTAACTCCATTCCAATCCATTCCATTCCACACCACTCCACTCCATTCCACTACACTCCACTGCATTCCACTCCACTGCACTCCAGTACATTGCGTTGCATTCCTATCAATTCAATTCCAATGCATTCCACTCGATTCCACCTCACTCCACTAAAATCGATTCCATTCCATTCTATTCCACTCCACTCCAATAGAATCCATTCAAGTCGAATCCACTCCATTCCAATGCACTTCACTCGACACCACTCTACTCCACTCAACTCCATTCCATTAAATTCCGATACACTGCATAACATTGCATTCCATTCCACTCCACTCCTCTCCACTCCATTACATTACACTGGATTGCACTTCACTCCATTCCATTCCACTCCATTATATTCCATTGCATTCCACTCCATTCCATTCAATTTCATTCCTCTCCATTCCTTTCCATTACACCCCTTTCGACTCTAATAAACTCATATCCCCTCCATTCCATTCCATTCCATTCCACTCTGCTTCATTCCCATCCTTTCTATTCCATTGAATTCCACTGCATTCTATTCCACTCCATTCCACTGCATACCCCTTCACGCCTCTCAACTCCAATCCACTCCCATATATTCTTTTCCACTCCATTCCATTAAACTCTTTTCCACTCCACTCCACAATACTCCACTAAAATCTATTAGATCCGATTCCATTCAACTCCATTCCACTCCTCCTCAATCCAATGTACGCCACCCCACTCCATTCAACCACACTCCCATCCATTCCATTTCATTCCACTCCATTCCATTCCACTCCACTCCATTCCATTCCACACCACTGCATTCCACTCCATTCCACTCCACTTCTCTCCACTCAACTCCATTCCATTCCGTTCCATTCCACTCCATTCCACTCCAAACCATTCCATTACACTCCATTCCAGTCCACTCCACTCCACTCCACTGCACTCCACTCCATTCTATTCCTTTCCACTCCACTCCATTCCTTTGCATTCTACTCCAATCCATGACATTCCTTTCCACTCCACTCCAATCCACTCCACTCCATTCCAATCCACTCTGTTACACTCAACTCCATTCCATCAAATCCATTCCATGACACCCCACCAATCTCCACTCCACTCCATTCCAAACCATTTCATTCCATTTCGCTCCAATCCACTACACTCCACTCAAATCCACTCCACTCCATTCCATTCCATTCTACTCCATTCTACTCCATCTCTTTCCACTTTACTCCAATCCACTCAACTCCACTCCATTACACCTCACTCCATTCCATTCCACTCCATTAGATTCCACTCCAGTTCACTCCATTCCATTCCATTCCACTCCATTCCATTCCATTCCACTCCATTCCATTCCATTGCATTTCACTTAATTCAATTCCATTCCACACCATTCCCGTACATTCCACTCCATTCCACTTAACTCCACTCAATTATATTCCACTCCATTCCACTGCATTCCATTCCACTCTATTCCACTCGACTACATTCCATTCCACTCCAATCCACTCCACACCAATCCATTCCATTTCATTCTGCTCCATTCAGTTCTATGCCATTTCTCTCCATGCCACTCCAATCCATTCCACTACACTCCATTCCTTTTCATTTCATTCCATTCCACTCCACTCAGTTTCATTCCACCACACTCCAATTCATTCCACTCCACTCTACTCCATTCCATTCCATTCCATTCTATTCAATTCCACTCCATTCCCCTGCATTAGATTCCATTCCACTACTTTCCAGTCCGCAACACTCCTTTCCAATCTACTCCACTCCACTCCCCTCCACTCCACTCCATTCCATGCCATTCCATTCCACTCCACTCCATTATATTCCATTCCTCTTCATTCCATTCCGTTCCATTCCACTTCACTCCACTCAAATCCACTCCGTTCCATTCCATTCATTTCCACTCAACTCCATTCCATTCCAATCCTTTCCACTCCACACCATTGTACTCCATTCCATTCCATTCCATTCCACTCTATTCCATTACATTCCACTCTTCTCCATTCTACTCCAGGCAATTCCATTCCACTACATTCCATTTCTCTCCATTCAACTCCATTCCTCCCCACTCCACTCAATTCAACTCCAGTCCACTCCATTCCATTCCATTCTATTCCACTCCACTCCGTTCTGAACGACTACACTCCTTTCAACTTCACTCCATTCCACTCCATTCCATTCCATTCCACTCCATTCCATTCCATTCCACTCCACTCCATTCCATTCCACTCAACTCCATTTCACTCCATTCCACTCCACTCCTCTCCACTCAACTCCATTCCATTCCACTCCACTCCATTCCACTCCAATCCATTCCATTGCACTCCATTCCAGTCCAATCCACTCCACGCCACTCCACTGCACTCCACTCCATTCTATCGCTTTCCACTCCACTACATTCCGTTGCATTCTACTCCATCCCATGACATTCCTTTCCACTCCACTCCATTCCACTCCACTCCATTCCACGCCACTCTGTTACACTCAACTCCATTCCATCAAATCCATTCTATGACACCCAACCAATCTCCACTCCACTGCATTCCAATCCATTTCATTCAATTTCGCTCCAATCCACTGCACTACACTGAAATCCACTCCACTCCATTCCATTCTACTCCATTTCTTTCCACTTTACTCCAATCCACTCAACTCCACTGCATTACACCCCACTCCATTCCATTCCACTCCATTAAATTCCACTCCAGTCCACTCCATTCCATTCCATTCCACTCCATTCCATTCCATTCCATTTCACTTCATTCAATTCCATTCCACACCGTTCCCGTACATTCCACTCCATTCCACTTAACTCCACTCAATTATATTCCACTCCATTCCACTGCATTCCATTCCACTCTATTCCACTCAACTCCATTCCATTCCGTTCCAATACACTCCACTCCAATCCATTCCATTTCATTCTGCTCCATTCAGTCCGATGCCATTCCTCTCCACTCCACTCCAATCCATTCCTTTGCACTCCATTCCCCTTCATTCCATTCCGTTCCACTCCACTCAGTTTCCTTACACTACACTCCACTCCATTCAACTCCACTCCAGTCCATTCCATTCCATTGTATTCCACTCCACTCCATTAATCTACATTAGATTCCATTCCACTACATTCCCGTCTGCAACACTCCTTTCCACTCTACTCCACTCCACTCTACCGCACTCCACTCCATTCTATGCCATTCCATTCCACTCCACTCCATTGCATTCCATTCCCATTCGTTCCATTCCATTCCATTCCACTTCACTCCACTCAAATCCACTGCAATCCATTCCATTCCTTTCCACTCAACGCAATTCCATTCCAATACTTTCCACTCCACTCCCCGCCATTCCATTCCATTCGGTTCTATTCCACTCTTCTCCATTCTACTCCAGTCAAATCCATTCCACTACATTCCATTTCTTTCCATTCAACTCCATTCCTCTCCACTCCACTCAATTCAATGCCAGTCCACTCTATTCCATTCCATTCTATTCCACTCCACTCCATTCTACTCGACTCTACTCCATTCAACTCCACTCCATTCCATTACATTCAACTACATTCCACTCCATTCCATTCCACTCCACTCCACTCCATTTCACTCCCTTCCACGCCACTCCTCTCCACTCAACTCCATTCCATTCCATTCCACTCCACTCCATTCTACTCCAATCCATTCCATTGCACTCCATTCCAGTCCACTCCACTAGACTCCACTACACTGCACTCCACTCCATTTTATTCCTTTCCACTCCAATCCCTTCCATTGCATTCTACTCCATTCTGTGACATTCCTTTCCACTCGACTCCATTCCACTCCACTCCATTCCACTCCATTCTATTACACTCAACTTCATTCCATCACATCCATTCCATGACACTCCACGAATCTCCACTCCACTCCATTCCATTCCATTGCATTCCATTTCACTCCAATCCATTGCACTCCACTCAAATCCACTACACTCCTTTCCATTTTCCTCCATTCTACTCTGTTTCTTTCCACTTTACTCCAATCCACTCAACTCCACCTCATTACACCCCACTCCATTCCATTCCATTCCACTCCATTAGATTCCACTCCAGTACACTTCATTCCACTCCATTCCCCTCCATTCCATTGCATTTCACTTCATTCAATTTCATTCCACACCGTTCCTGTACATTCCACTCCATTCCAATTAACTCCACTCAATTATATTCCACTCCATTCCACTGCATTCCATTCCACTCTGTTCCACTAGACTCCATTCCATTCCGTTCCAATCCACTCCATTCCAATCCATTCCATTTAATTCTGCTCCATTCATTTCGATGTCATTCCTCTCCACGTCACTCCAATCCATTCCACTGCACTCCATTCCCTTTCATTCCATTCCATTCCACTCCACTCTCTTTCATTCCACTCCTCTTCACTCCATTCCACTCCACTCCAGTCCATTCCATTTCACTCTATTCGATTCCACTCCATTCCTCTGCATTAGATTCCATTCCACTACACTCCAGTCTGCAACACTGCTTTCCACTCTACTCCACTCCACTCCACTCCACTACACTCCATTTCGTGCTATTCCATTCCACTCCATTCCATTCTACTCTATTCCCATTCATTCCATTCCGTTCCATTCCACTACACTCCATTCAAATCCACTCCATTCCATTCCATTCCTTTCCAATCAACTCCATTTCATTCCAATCCTTTCCACTCCACTGCATTCAATTCTACTCCAACCCAATCCATTGCAATCCACTCCGCCTCGTTCCATTCCACTCTTCTCCATCTTCTGCATTCTACTCCAGTCATATGCATTTCACTACATTCCGTTTCTTCCACTTGACTCCATTCCTCTCCACTCCACTCAATTCAACTCCAGTCCACTCCATTCCATTCCATTCTATTCCACTCCATTCCATTCTACTCGACTCCACTCCATTCAACTCCACTCCATTCCATTACATTCTATTCCATTCCACTCCATTCCATTCCACTCCACTCCATTTCACTCCATTCCACGCCAATCCTCTCCACTCAACTCCATTCCATTCCATTCCACTACACTCCATTCCACTCCAATCCATTCCATTGCACTCCATTCCATTCCACTCCACTATATTACACTCAACTCCATTTCTTCAAATCCCTTCCATGACACCCCACCAATCTCCATTCCAGTCCATTCCAATCCATTTCATTACATTTCGCTCCAATCCACTGCACTCCACTCAAATCCACTCCACTCCATTTCATTCTACTCCTTTTTACTCCGTTTCTTTCCACTTTACTCCAATCCACTCAACTCCACTCCATTACACCCGACTCCATTCCTTTCCACTCCATTAGATTCCACTCCAGTCCATTCCGTTCCATTCTACTCCTCTCCAATCCATTCCATATAATTCTGCTCCATTCAGTACGATGCCATTCCTCTCGATGCCATCGCAATCCATTCCACTGCACTCCATTCCCTTTCATTCCATTGCATTCCACTCCACTCAGTATCGTTCCACTCCACTCCACTCCATTCCATCGTATTCCATTCCACTCCATTCCTCTTCATTAGATTCCATTCCACTACATTCCAGTCCGCAACACTCCTTACCACTCTAATCCACTCCACTCCACTCCACTCCACTCCACTCCATTCCATGCCATTCCATTCCACTCCACTCTATTCTATTCCATTCCCCTTCATTCCATTCCGTTCCATTCCACTTCACTCCATTCAAATCCACTCCGTTCCATTCCATTCCTTTCCTCTCAACTCCATTCCATTCCAATCTTTTCCACTCCAATCCACTCCATTCCGCTCCATTCCATTCAACTATATTCCATTCCATTCCACTCTTCTCCATTCTACTCTATTCAAATCCATTCCACTACATTCAATTTCTTTCTATTCAACACCATTCCTCTCCACTCCACTCAATTCAACTCCAGTCTACTCCATTCCATTCCATTCTATTCCACTCCCCTCCATTCTACTCGACTCCAATCCATTCAACTCCACTCCATTCCATGACATTCGATTCCATTCCATTCCATTCCATTCCACTCCACTCCATTTCATTCCACTCCACTCCATTTCACTCCATTCCACTCCATTCCAGCCAACCTCATTCCATTCCACTGCACTCCATTCCAATCCAATCCATTCCATTGCACTCCATTCTAGTCCACTCCACTCCATTCCACTACACTGCACTCCACTCCATTCTATTCCTTTCCACTCCACTCCTCTCCACTCAATTCCATTCCTTTCTATTCCAATCCACTCCATTCCACAGCAATCCGTTCCATTGCACTCCATTCCAGTCCACTCCACTCCACTCCGCTCTACTGCACTCCACTCCATTCCATTGCATTCTACCCCATTCCTTAACATTCCATTCCACTCCACTCCATTCTATTCCTTTCCACTCCTCTCCATTCCATTGCATTCTACTCCATTCCATGACATTCATTTCCACTCCGCTCCATTCCACTCCACTCTATTACACTCAACTCCATTCCATCAAATCCATTCCATGACACCCCACCAATCTCCACACCAATTCATTCCTACCCATTTCCTTCTGTTTCGCTCCAATCCACTGCACTCCACTCAAATCCACTCCTCTTCATTCCATTTTACTTCGTTTCTTTCCACTTTACTCCAATCCACTCCACTGCACTCCACTACACCCCACTCCATTCCATTCCACACCATTGGATTCCACTGCAATCCACTCCATTCCATTCCAGTCCACTCCATTACATTCCATTCCATTTCACTTCATTCAATTTCATTCCACACCATTCCGATACATTCCACTCCATTCCACTTAACTCCAATCAATTATATTGCACTCCATTCCACTGCATTCCATTCCACTCTATTCCACTCAACTCCATTAGACTCCGTTCCAATCCACTCAACTCCAATCCATTCCATTTCATTCTGCTCCATTCAGTTCAATGCCAATGTCCTCCACACCACTCTAATCCATTCCACGGCACTTCATTCCCTTTCATTCCATTCCATTCCACTCCAGTCAGTTTCATTCCACTCCAATTCACTCCATTCCACTCCACTCCATTCCATTCTATTCCATTCCATTCCATTCAATTCCTCTGCATTAGATTCCATTCCACTACACTCCAGTCCACAACACTCCTTTCCACTCTACTCCACTCCACTCCAGTCCACTCCATTCCATGCCATTCCATTCCACTCCACTCCATTCTATTCCATTCCCCTTCACTCCATTCCGTTCCATTCAACTTCACTCCACTGAAATCCACTCCATTCCATTCCATTCCTTTCCATTCATCTCCACTCCATTCCAATCATTACCACTCCACTCCACTCCATTCCACTCCATCCCGTTCCATTCCATTCCACTCCATTGCATTTCATTCCACTCTTCTCCATTCTACTCCAGTCAAATCCATTCCACTACAATCCATTGCTTACCATTCAACTCCATTCCTCTCCACTCCACTCAATTCAACTCCTGTCCTCTCCATTCCATTCCATTCTATTCCACTCCATTCCATTCTACTCGACTCCACTCCATTCAACTCCACTCCATTACATTACATTCAATTCCATTCCACTCCATTCCATTACACTCCACTCCATTCCAATCCACTCCATTCCATTTCACTCCATTCCACTCCACTCCTTTCCACTCGACTCCATTCCACTTCATTCCACTCCAATCCATTTCATTGCACTCCATTCCAGTCCACTGCACTCCACTCCACTCCACTGCACCCCACTGCATTCTATTCCTTTCCACTCCACTCCATTCCATTGCATTCTATTCCATTCCATGACATTCCTTTCCAATACACTCCATTCCACTCCACTCCATTCCACTCCACTCTATTACACTAAACTCCATTCCATCAAATCCATTCCATGACACCCAACCCATCTCCACTCCACTCCATTCCAATCCATTTCATTCCATTTCTCTCCAATCCACTGCACTTCACTCAAATCCACTCCACTCCATTCCATTCTACTCCATTCTACCCCGTTTCTTTAAACTTTATTCCAATCCACTCAACTCCACTCCCTTACACCCCACTCCATTCCATTCCACTCCATTAGATTCCACTCCAGTCCACTCCATTCAATTCCATTCCACTCCATTCCATTCCATTCCATTTCACTTCATTCAATTCCATTCCACACCGTTCCTGTACATTCCACTCCATTCCACTTAACTCCAATCAATTATATTCCACTCCATTACACTGCTTCCATTCCACTCTATTCCACTCGACTCCATTCCATTCCGTTCCAATCCGCTCCACTCCAATCCATTCCATTTCATTGTGCTCCATTCATTTGGATGCCATTCCACTCCATGCCACTCCAATCCATTCCACTGCAATCCATTCCCTTTCCTTCCATTCCATTCCACTCCACTCAGTTTCATTCCACTCCACTCCAGTCCATTCCATTCCATTCTATTCCATTCCACTCCATTCCTCTGCATTAGATTCCATTCCACTACATTCCAGTCCGCAACACTCCTTTCCACTCTACTCCACTCCACTCCACTCCATTCAATGCCATTCCATTCCACTCCACTCCATTCTATTCCATTCCCCTTCATTCCAATCCTTTCCATTCCACTTCACTCCACTCAAATCCACTCCTTTCCATTGCATTCATTTCCAGTGAACTCCATTCCGTTCCAGTCCTTCGCACTCCACTCCACTCCATTCCACTCCATTCCACTCTTCTCCATTCTACTCCTGTCAAATCCATTCCACTACATTCCATTTCTTTCCTTTCAACTACATTCCTCTCCACTACACTCACACCATTCCATTCCATTCTATTCCACTCCACTCCATTTTTCTCCACTCCACTCCACTCCATTCCATTACATTCGATTCCATTCCTCTCCATTCCTTTCCACTGCACTCCGTTCCATTCCACTCCATTTCACTACATTCCAAGCCACTCCACTACACTCATCTCCATTCCATTCCATTGCACTCCACTCCATTCCACTCCAATCCATTCCATTGCACTCCATTCCAGTCCACTCCACTCCACTCCACTGCACTCGAATCCATTCTATTCCTTTCCACTCCATTCCATTCCATTGCATTCTACTCCATTCTATGACATTCCTTTCCACTCCACTCCATTCCACTCCCCTCCATTCCACACCACTCTATTACACTCAACTCCATTCCATCAAATCCGTTCTATGACACCCCACCAATCTCCAGTCCACTCCATTCCAATCTATATAATTCCAGTTCGCTCCAATCCACTGCACTCACCTCAAATCCACTACACTCCTTTCCATTCTACTCCCTTCTTCTCCCTTTCTTTCCACTTTACTCCAATCCACTCAACTCCACTCCATTACACCCCACTCCATTCCATTCCACTCCATTAGATTCCACTCCAGTCCACTCCATTCCATTCCATTCCATTCCATTCCTTTTCATTGCATTTCACTTCATTCAATTCCATTGCACACCATTCCCGTACATTCCACTCCATTTCACTTAACTCCACTTAATTATATTCCACTCCATTCCACTGCATTCCATTCCACTCTATTCCACTCGACTCCATTCCATTCCGTTCCAATCCACTACACTCCAATCCATTCCATTTCATTCAGTTCCATTCAGATCAATGCCATTCTTCTCCACGCCACTCCAATCCATTCCACTGCACTCCATTCCCTTTCATTCCTTTCCATTCTACTCCACTCAGTTTCATTCCACTCCATTCCACTCCATTCCACCCCAATCCAGTCCATTCCATTCCATTCTATTCCATTCCCCTCCGTTCCTCTGCATTAGATTCCATTCCACTACATTCCTGTCCACAACACTCCTTTCAACTCTACTCCACTCTATTCCACTACACTCCACTATATTCCGTGCCATACCATTCCACTCCACTCCATTCTATTCCATTCCCCTTCATTCCATTCCGCTCCATTCCACTTCACGCCACTCAAATCCAATCCATTCCATTCCATTACTTTCCACCCAACTCCATTCCATTCCAATCCTTTCCACTCCACTCCACTCCATTCCACTCCATTCCACTCCATTCCATTCCACTCCATTCCATTCCATTCCACTCTTCTCCATTCTACTCCAGTCAAATCCATTCCACTACATTCCATTTCTTTCCATTCAACTCCATTCCTCTCCACTCAACTCAATTCAACTCCACTCCACTCCATTCCATTCCATTATATTCCACTCCACTCCATTCTAGTCGACTCCACTCCATTCAACTCCACTCCATTCCATTACATTCTATTCCATTCCACTCCATTCCATTACCCTCCACTCCATACCATTCCACTGCAATCCATTTCACTCCATTCCACTCCAGTCCTCTCCACTCAACTCTATTCCATTCCATTGCACTCGGCTCCATTCCACTCCAGTCCATTCCATTGCACTCCATTCCAGTCTGCTCCACTCCACTCGATTCCACTGCACTCCACTCCATTCTATTCCTTTGCACTCCACTCCATTCCATTGCTTTCTACTCCACTCCAAGACATTCCTATCCACTCCATTCCATTCCACTCCACTCCATTCCACTCCACTCTATTACACTCAATTCCATTCCATCAAATGCATTCCACGACACCCCACCAATCTCCACTCCACTCCATTCCAGTCCATTTCATTCCATTTTGCTCCAATCCACTGCAGTCCACTCAAATCCGCTTCACTCCATTCCATTCCACTCCATTCTACTTCGTTTCTTTCCACTTTACTCCAATCCACTCAACTGCACTCCATTTCACCCCACTCCATTCCATTCCACTCCATTAGTTTCCACTGCAGTCCTCTCCATTCCATTCCATTCCACTCCATGCAATTCCGTTCTGTTTCACTCCATTCCATTCCGTTCCATTTCACTTCAATCATTTCCATTCCACACCGTTCCCGTACTTTCCACTCCATTCCACTTAACTCCACTCAATTATATTCCACTCCATTCCACTGCATTCCATTCTACTCCATTCCACTCGACTCCGTTCCTTTCCATTCGAATCCACTCGACTCCAATCCACTCCATTTCATTCTGCTCCATTCAGTTTGATGCCATGTCTCTCCACGTCACTCCAATCCATTCCACTGCACTCCATTCCCCTTCCATCCATTCCATTCCACTCCACTCATTTTCACTCAACTGCACTCCACTCCGCTCCATTCCACTCCACTCCACTCCATTCCATTCCATTCTATTCCATTCCACTCCATTCCTCTGCATTAGACTCCATTCCACTACATTCCAGTCTGCAACACTCCTTTCCACTCTACTCCACTACACTCCACTCCATTCCATGCCATTCCATTCCACTCCACTCCATTCTATTCCTTTCCCCTTCACTCCATTCTATTCCTTTCCCCTTCATTCCATTCCGTTCCATTCCCCTTCACTCCACTCAAATCCACTCCATTCCATTCCATTCCTTTCCGTTCAACTCCATTCCATTCCAATCCTTTCCACTCCACTCCACTCCATTCCACTCCATTCCATTCCATTATACTCTTCTCCATTCTACTCCAGTCAAATCCATTCCACTACAGTCCATTTCTTTCCGTTCAACTTCATTCCTTTCCACTCCACTCAATTCAACTCCAGTCCACTCGATTCCATTCCATTCTGTTCCACTCCACTCCATTCTACTCTGCTCCACTCCATTCAACTGCACTCCATTCCATTACATTCGATTCCATTCCACTCTATTCCATTACACTCTACTCCGTTACACTCCAATCCAATCCATTGCACTCCATTCCAGTCCAATCCACTCCACTCCACTGCACTGCACTCCACTCCATTCTATTTCTTTCCACTCCACTCCATTCCGTTGCCTTCTACTCCATACCATGACTTTCCTTTTCCCTCCACTCCATTCCACTCCACTATATTACACTCAACTCCATTCCATCAAATCCATTCCATGACACCCCACCAATCTCCACTGCACTCTATTCCAATCCATTTCATTCCATTTCGCTCCAATCCACTGCACTCCACTCAAATCCACTCCACTCCATTCCATTCTGCTCCAGTCTACTCTGTTTCTTTCCACTTTACACCAATCCACTCAACTCCACTCCATTACACCCCACTCCTTTCCATTCCACTCCATTAGATTCCACTACAGTCCACTCCATTCCATTCCATTCCATTCCACTCCATTCCATTCCATTCCATTCCACTCCATTCCATTTCACTTCATTCAATTCCATTCCACACCGTTCCCGTACATTCCACTCCATTCCACTAACTCCACTCAATCATATTCCACTCCATTCCACTGCACTCCATTCCAATCTATTCCACTCGACTCCATTCCATTCTGTTCCAATCCACTTCACTCCAATCCATTCCATTTCATTCTGCTCCATTCAGTTCGATGCCATTCCTTTCCACACCACCCCAATCCATTCCACTGCACTCCATTTCCTTTCATTCCATTCCATTCCACTCCAATCAGTTTCATTCCACTCCACTCCACTCCATTCCACTCCACTCCAGTCCATCCCATTCCATTCTATTCCATTCCACTCCATTCCTCTGCATTAGATTCCATTCCACTACATTCCAGTCCGCAGCACTCCTTTCCACTCTACTCCACTCCACTCCACTCCACTCCACTGCATTCCATGCCATTCCATTCCTCTCCACTCCATTCTATTCCATTCCCCTTCATTCCATTCTATCCCATTACACTCCAATCCACTCCATTCCACTCCACTCCACTCCATTCTACTCCAACCCACTCCATTTCACTCCACAACACTCCATCCCATTCCATTCCATTCCACTCTGCTCCATTGCACTCCACTCCATTCCATTCCATTCCATAAAACTACATTCCGCTTCACTCCATTCCATTCCACTCCACTCCACTCCATTCCATTCCATTCCTCTCCCTACCATTACACACCAATCAAATACATTCCACTCCACTCTACTCCACTGGATTACAGTCCAGACCATTCCACTCCATAACATTCCACTCTACTCCATTCCTGACCACTAAACTCCCTTCCACTCCACTCCACTTCACTACACTCCACTAAACTCCATTCCATTCTGTTCCACTCTTTACCATTCCATTCAATTCCACTGCAATCCACTCTACTTCTCTCCAGTCCTCTCCACTCCACTGCCTTTCATTCTACTCCATTCCACCCCGCTCAATTCCATTCCATTCCACTCCACTCTACTACATTCCATTGTACTCCATTCCACTCCAATCCATTCCATTCCACTTCATTCATTTTCATTCCATTCCACTCTATTCCTTTCCATTTCACTCCACTCCGCTCCATTTCATTGCACTCCTCTCCACTAAATTCCACTCCACTCTACCTCAATCCATTCCTCTCAATGCCATTCCATTCCACTACACTCCATAAAATTACTTCCATTCCTCTGCACTCTACTCAACTCCACTCCATTCCACCCCATTCCATTCCATTCCATTCCACTCCACTCCATTCCATTCCATTCCACACTACTCCAATCCACTCCATTGCATTGCTCTCCAGTCCATTCCACTCCATTCCATTCCACTCCATTCCTTTCCTTTCTATTCCACTCCATTCCATTCCATTCCCCTCCAATCCACTCCATTCCATTACATTCCACTCCAATCCACTCCATTTCATTCCACTCTACTCCATTCCATTCCATTTCATTTCTTTCCATTCCACTCCACTGCACTCCACTCAATTCCACTGCATTCCACTCCAGTCCATTACATTCCATTCCACTCCATTCCACTCCTCTCCACTCCATTCCACTCCACTCCATTCCACTCCAATCCACTCCTTTCCATTCGATTGCATTCCTTTCTATTCCACTCCATTCCACTCTACTCCACTCCATTCCATTCCATTCCTTACAACTCCATCCACTACACTTCACTCCATTCCAGTCCAAACCACTCCATTGCATCCTATTGCATTCCACTCCACTCCATTCCTGTCCACTCCACTCCATTCCATTCCACTCCATTCCTCTCCATTCCATTACAAACCACTCCATTCCACTCCACTCCACTCCATTCCAGTCCACTCTACTTCATTCCACTAAATTCCACTCCACGCCACTCCACTCCATTCCATTCCAATCTACTGCATTCCATTCCGTTCCATTTCTCTCTATTCCTCTCCATTCCACTCCATTCCACTCCTCTCCATTCCAGAATATTCCATTACATTCTTATCCACTCCACTCTACTCCATGCAACATCATTCCAATCCACTCCACACCACTCCACTCCACTCCATTCCATATTATTCCACTCTACTCCATTGCATTGCATTGCACTCTTTTCCTTGTCATTCCTTTCCACTCCTCTCTATTCAACTCAACTCCATTCCACTCCACTCCATTCTATTCCAAAACATTCCATGCAACTCTTCTAAACTCCACTCCACTCCATTGAATTTCATTTCAATTCACTCACACTTACTCGACTCCACTCCATTCCTCTCCTCTCCATTTCATCCAACTCCATTCCATTCCATTGCATTCCACTCCATTCCATTGCACTCCATTCCAGTCCATTCCACTTGATTCCACCATACTCCACTCCACTCCATTCCACTCCCTTACAGTCCATTTCATTCCACTGCATTCCTCTCCACTCCATTGCATTCCTTTCCATTCCACCCCACTCCACTCCACTCCATTGCATTCCGTTCGAGTCCATTCCACTCCATTCTACTCTACTTCACTCCATTCCACTGCACTCCTTTCCATTCCATTCCATTTGACTCTACTACAGTACACTACACTGCAGTCAATTCCACTCCACTCCACTCCATTCCTCTCCAATCCACTCTATTCCATTCTATCCCATTACACTCGCCTCATTTACATTCCACTTCGCTCGACTCCATTCCAATCCATTCCAGTTCGTTCCATTCCTTTCCATTCCACAAAATTCCATTCCATTCCACTCCGTTCCATTCCATTCCACTGCACTCCATTCCACTCCATTCCATTCAATTACATTCCTTTCCATTCTAATCCATTCCACTACATTCCATTCCACTGCACTCAATTCCTGTCCACTCCACTCTATTCCACTCCACTACACTCCACTCTACTCATCTCAACTCAAATCCATTCCACTCCTCTCAATTCCACTCCACTCCATTCCATTTCATTCCACTCTATTCCACTCCTCTGCAATTCACCCTTCTCAACACCATTCCATTCCATTCCATTTTACTCGACTCCATTCCATTCCACTGCACTCCATTCCTTCCCATTCCATTTCATTCCAGTGCACTCCACGCCACTCCACTCCTTTCCACTCCATTCCATTGCACTCCATTCCCCTCCACTCCATCCCATTCGCCTCCACTACACTCCACTCCAATCCAGTCCATTCCATTCCATTCCAATCGACTCCATTCCATTCCAGTCTATTTCTTTCCGTTCAATTCCACTCCACTCCATTCCATGCCACACCCCTCCACTCCATTCCAGTCAACTGCACTCCATTCCACTCCACTCTATTCCACTCCACTCCACTCTATTCCATTCCATTCCGTTCAACTCCACTCCTTTCCATTCCACTTCGCTCCACTCCATTCCATACCACTCCAGTTCATTCCATTCCTGTCCATTCCACTCCATGTCATTCCATTCCACACTACTCCATTCCACTCCACAGCATTCCACTCCACTCCATTCCACTCCACTCCATTCCATTCCATTCCTTTCCTCTCCATTCCATTCCACTTCACTCCATTGTAGTCCATTGTACTGTATTCCACTGCAATCCAATCCACTCCACTCCATTCCAATCCACTCCACTCCTTTCCATTAATTTACATTCCTTTCCAATCCATTCCATTCCACTCCACTCTATTCCGTTCCACTCCACTCCACTCCATTGCAGCCCATTCCACTGCATTCCACTCCATTCCATTCCACTCCATTCCATTCCATTCCATTCCTTTCCACTTCATTCCATTCCACTCCACTCCCTTCCAGTCCACTCTACTCCATCCCACTGCACTCCATTACACTCCACTACACAGCATTCCACTACACTCCACTCCAATCCATTACATTACATTCCTTTCCAATCCATTCCATTCCACGTCACTCCATTTCATTCAACTCCACTCCAGTCCATTGTACTCCACTCAACTCCACTCGATTCCATCCCATTCAATTCCATTCCACTAAACTACATTACACTCCACTACACTGCATTACACTGCAATCCACTGCATTCCACTCCACTCCACTCCAATCCAATCCACGAATTTCCATTCCATTCCTCTCCATTCCATTCCAATCCACTCCTTTCCTGTCCACTCACTCTATTCCATTCCATTCCACTCAACTCCACTCCACTCCATTCCTCCTCACTTAACTCCGACCCCATTCCTCCTCACTTAACTCCAATTCACTGCATTCCACTCCATTCCATCCCATTCCATTTCATTCCACAAAACTCTATTCCACTCCACTAAACTCCATTCTATTACTTTCCATTCCATTCCTCTCCTTTTCTTTCCACTCAACTCAATTCCTGTCCACTCCACTCCATTCCACTTCACTCCATTCCGCTGAACTCCATTTCATTCACTTCCTCTCCAATCCATTCCATTCCACTCCACTCCAATCTACTCCCCTCCACTCCATTCCACTCCACTCCATTCCATTACATTGCATTCCACTCCACTCCATTCTACTTTACTCCATTCCAACCTACTCCATTCCACTCCACTGCATTCTATTCCTTTCCATACCACTCCATTCCACTCCATTCCACTCCACTCCATTAAACTCCATTCCACTCTATTCTATTCCAATCCATTCCATTCAAATCCATTCCATCCGACTCCACTCCATTCCCCTCCATTCCATTCCATTCCATTCCATTCCATACCATTCCATTCCTCTCCAATTCACTCCACTCCACTCCACTCAATTGCAGTCCACTCGACTACACTCCAATCCATTTCACTCCTCTCCCTTAAATTCCATTGCATTCCATTCTACTCCACTCCACTCCATTCCACTCCACTCCATTCCATTCAACTCCATTACACCCCAATCCACCCCATTCCATTCCATTCCACTCCAGTCCATTCCAATACCCTCCACACCACTCCACTCCACTCCATTCCATTCAGCTCCACAACCTTCCATTCCATTCCACCACATTCCATCCCACTACATTACACTACACTGCATTCCACTTCACTCATTTCCACTCCACTACATTCCATTACATTCCATGCCACTCAACTTCATTCCACTCCACTGCATTCCACTCCACTCCATTTCTTTCCATTGCATTCCATTCCACTCCATTCCTGTCCATTCCTCTGCATTCCACTCCACTCCAATCCATTCCACTCCATTCCTTTCCATTCCATTCTTCTCCATTCCACTCCACTCCACTCCATTGCTCTCCACTCCATTCCAATCCTATCCATTCCATTCCATTCCATTCCACTCCACTCCCCACCCCTCCACTCCACTCCATTCCATTCCACTCCACTGCACCCCTGTCCAATCCACTCGACTCCATTTCATTCAATTCCATTTCACTCCACTCAACTCCATTCCGCTCCACACCACTCCATTCCACTCCATTCCACTCCATTCCACTCTATTCCACTCCATTCCCCTTCGTTCCACTCCATAGCACTCCATTCCTTTCCACTCCATTCTACTCCACTCCATTCCGTTACAATCCACTCCACTCCATTCCGCTTCACTCCATCCATTCCATTCCATTCCAATCAATTCCATTCCATTTCGCTCCATTCCACTTCACTCCTCTGCACTCCACTACATTTCATTACGTCTGATTCCATTCTAGTCCCTTCCACTTATCTCCATTCCTCTGCACTCCACTCCACTCCATTCCACTCCATTCAAATCCATTCTTCTCCAGTCCACTGCACTCCACTCCACCGAACTACACTCCACTTCAATCCATTCCGTTCTATTCCATTCCATTCCATTCCATTTTTCTCCATTCCACTCCACTCCACTCCACTCCACTCCACTCCTCTCCACTCCATTCCAAATCATTCAACTTCATTGCAATCCGTTCCTTTCTTTTTAGATTATCTCACTCTGTTATCCAGCCTGTAGCGCAGTAGCACAATCTCAGATGCCGTTCCGTTCCGTTGCATTCCCTTCCGTTCTGCTATGCTCTGCTTAGTTCTTTTCCGTTCCATTCCACTCCACTCTACTACTTTCCATTACATCTGATTCCACTCCACTCCATTCCACTCTTCACCACTCCACTCCACTGCATTCCAGTTGATCTCATTCCAATCTGCTCCATTCCACTGCACTCCATTCCACCCCACTCTTCCCCACTTCATTTCATTCCATTCCATCCCATTACATTACTCCAAATACCACTCCACTCAACTCCACTTCACTCCACTCTTCTCCACTCCAGTCCATCCCATTCCACTATATTCCATTCCACTGTATTCCATTCCATTTCCTTCTTTCAAGAGTATCTCACTCTGTCACCAAGCCTGGAGCACAGTGGCACAATCTCAGATTCGGTTCCATTCCATTCCATTCCATTGCATTCCATTCCATTCCATTCCATTCCACTCCAATCCACTCCATTCCATTCCACTCCACTCCACTCCATTCCATTTAAATCCATTCCATTCCATTCCAGTCCATTCTATTCCATTAAACTCCACTCCATTCCATTCCACTGCATTCCATTCCATTCAATTCCACTCCATTTCATTCCCTCCATTCCATGCCATTCCACTACATTCCATTCCACACCATTCAATTCCACTTCTTTCCACACAAATCCACTCCATCCCATTGCACACCTCTCTACTCCACTTCATTCCACTCCTTTCTACTACACTCCACTCCATTCCAATACATTTCACTCTAATCCACTGCATTCATTTTCACTTCATTCCCCTCCATTCCATTCCATTCCATTACACTCCTTTCCACTCAAATCCATTCCATTACACTCCATTCTATTCCAATCCATTCCATTCCATTACACACCATTCTCTCCACTCCACTCAGTTCCATTTCACTGCACTCGTCTCCATTCCACTCCCCTCCATGGCACTCCCCTTCCCTCAACACCACTCCACCCCTTTCCATTCCATTCCATTCCATTCCATCCATTCCACTCCATTCTACTCCACTGCACTCCATTCCATTACATTGCACTCCATTCCACTCCACTCCATTCTACTCAACTCCATTCCATTCCACTCCACTTCAATCCGCTCCATTCCACTCCACGTCACTCCATTCCACTCCACTTCACTCCATTCCACTCCATTCCACTCCATTCCTTTCCACTTCATTCTATTCCATTCCATTCCACTCCACTACTTTGCACTCCACTCCATATCAATCCATTCCAATCCACTCCATTCCACTCCAACCCTTTCCACTCCATTCCACTGCATTCCACTCCATTCCAGCCCATTCCATTCCACTCCACTCGATTCCATTCCTTTCCATTCCATCCCTTTCCATTCCATTCCACTCCAATCCTCTCCACTCCACTCCATTCCATTCCACTCCATTATACTCCACTCCACTCCATTCCACTTCACTTAATTCCATTCCATTGCATTTAATTCCACTCCTCTCCACTCCACTCCATTCCATTCCACTCCACTCCATTCCACTCCATTCCACTCCACTCCATTCCATTCCATTCCATTCCATTCCCCCCCATTCCATTCCACTCCATGGTACTCCATTCCATTTCACTCTATTCCACTACACTCCATTCCATTCCATTCCATTCCTCTCCATAACATTCCATTCTATTCCACCCCTTTGCATTCCATTCCATTCTATTACAGTCCACTCCACTACAATACACTCCAAACCTCTTCTTCCTACTCCATTAAATAACATTCTTGTACATTCCACTCCTTTCCACTCCACTCCACTCCACCCCATTCCACTCCATGCCACTCCATTCAACTCCATTCCAATCCACTCCATTCCACTACACTCCATTCCCTTCCATTCTACTCCGGTCCACTTCATTTCATTCAACCCCATTTCACACCACTCCACTCCATTCCATCATATTCCACTCCATTCCAATCCACTCTACTCAATTTCATTCCATTTCTTTCCATTCCACTCCATCCCATTACAATCCACTTCCCTCCATTCCACTCCACTCTACTCCATTCCATTCCATTCCATTCCATAATAATCGAGTCCATTCCATTCCGTTCCACTCCATTCCACTCCACTTTATTCCCCTCAAATACAAATACAATCCACTCCACTCCATTCCATTACATTACCTTCCATTCCATTCTATCAACTCTACTCCACTCCATTCCATTGCCCTCTACTCCTCTCCACCTCACTCCACTCCATTCCACTCCATTACATTCTACTCCATTCCATTCCATTCCACTCAAATCCACTCTATTACACTCCACTCCACTGCATTCCAATCCACTCCAATCCACTCCATTACACTCCACTGCACTGCATTCCTCTCCACTCTAGTCCACTCCATTGCATTCCATTCCATTCCATTCCATTCAACTCCATTCCACTCCAATTCACTCCACTTCACCCCTTTCCATTCCACGCCAATCCATTCCACTCTACTCCATTCCACTACACTACATTCCACTCCAATCCATTCCATTACATTCCAATACATTACATTCAATTCCATTCCACCCCATTCCATTCCATTCCATTCTATTAAAGTCCATTTCACTCCATTACACTCCACTCTACTCCATTCCACTCCATTCCAGGACATTTCATTCCATTACACTCAACTCCAAACCACTCTTTTCCACTCCTTTTAACTCCATTCCTTTCCACTCCATTCAACTACTCTCCATTCCATTTCATTCCACTCCACTCCACTCCATTCCACCTCGTTTCACTCCACTCCACTCCATTCAATTCCACTCCATACCACTCCACTCCATTCCATTGCACTACTTTCCACTCCACTCCATTCCATTCCACTCCATTCCATTCCATGCCACTCTATTGCATTCCATGCCAATCCCCTCAATTCCATTCCACTCCATTCCACTCCACTCCACTCCATTCCACTCCATTTCATTCCATTCCAATACACTCCACTGCACTTCACTCCACTCCATTCGACTCCACTCTGCTCACTTGCATTCCATTCTACTCCACTCCACTCCATTATACTGCACTCCATTCCACTCAACTCCACTCCATTCCACTCAATTCCATTCCACTCAACTCCATTCCACTCCCCTCCACTCCATTCCACTCCACATCACTCCATTCCACTCCATTACACTCCATTACACTCCATTCCTTTCCACTCCACTCCATTTCAATCCATTCCAATTCACTCCATTCCACTCCATTCTACTACATTGTACTCCATTCCATTCAATTCCGTTCCAATCCACTCCATTCCACTCCAATATATTACATGCTTCACCATTCAATTCCACTCCAATCCTCTCCACTCCACTCTATTCCATTCCACTCCTTTCCACTGCACTTCATTCCATTCCACTCCTTTCAACTCCACTCCATTCTATTCCACTCCATTCCATTCCATGCCATTCCATTCCATTCCATTCCATGCCATTCCATTCCATTCTATTCCACTCCACTCCACTCCATTCCACTCCACTGCATTCCATTATACGCCACTGCATTCCTTTCCATTCTATTCCATTCCATTACACACCACTCCATTCCACTGTACTCCACTCCATTCCACGCCACTCCACTCCATTCCTTTCCATTCCATTCCACTCCACTCCATTGCATTCTATATCATTGCAGTCCATTCCAGTCCATTGCATTCCATTCTATATCATTACAGTCTATTCCACTTCATTATACTCCACTCCACTACATTCCATCCCATTCCACTCCACTCCACTCCACTCCATTCCACTCCACACCATATGATTCCATTCCACTCCATTCCATTCCACTCTGTTACATTCCATTCCATTACCCTCCATTCCATTCCATTCCATTACATTCCAGTCCACTCCATTCCACTCCATTCCTTTCCATTCCATTCCACTCCACTACATTCCATTCCTTTCCACTCCAATCCACTCCCCTCCAATCCATTCCACTGCATTCCACTCCACACCATTCCTTTCCATTCCACTCCAATACACTCCGCTCCATTCCATTCCATTCAATTCCATTCCGTTCCATTCCATTCCATTCCAAGCCATTCCATTCCATTCCACTACAATCCACTTCATTCCACTCTACTTCACTCTATTACACTCCACTCCACTAAATTCCACTCCAGGCTATGGCATCTCATTCCATTCCATTCCACTGTGCTCCATTCCTCTCCATTCCATTCTTTCCATTCCATAAAACTCCATTCCAATTGACTCCGTTCCATTCCATTTCACTCCAGTCCATTCTTTTTCATTCCACTCCCTACCATTACACACCAATCCTCTCCACTGTACTCCATTTCATTACAGTCCAGTCCATTCCACTCCATTCCATTCCACTCTACTCTCTTCCAGTTCGCTAAGCTCCATTCCACTTCACTCCACTCCACTGCACTCCACTCAACTCCATGTCATTCTGCTCCGCTCCTTACCAGTCCATTCAATTCCACTGCACTCCACTCCACTCCTCTCCAGTCCACTTCACTCCACTGAGTTCCAATCAACTCCATTCCACTCTGCTCCTCTCCATTCCATTCCACTCCACTCCTCTCTACTACATTTCATTTCACTCCATTCCACTTCAATTTCTTCCATTACACTCCATTCATTTTCATTCCATTCCAGTCAATTCCATTCCATTTCACTCCACTCCACTCCGTTTAATTCCACTGCTTTCCACTAAATTCCACTCCACTCCACCTCATTCCATTCCTCTCCTCTAAACTCCATTACATTCCACTACAGTCCATAACATTCCTTGTATTACACTGCACTGCACTCCACTCCAATCCACTCGACTCCATTCCATTCCACTCCATTCCACTCCACTACATTCCACTCCACTCCATTCCATTCTATTCCACTGTACTCCAATCCAATCCATTGCATTGCACTCCATTCCATTCCACTCCATTCCTTTCCTTTCCATTCCATTCTACTCCATTCCACTCCAATCCACTCCAATCCACTCCATTCCATTCCACTCTACTCCACTCCACTTCATTCCACTAAGCTCCAATGAACTCCACTCCATTGCATTCCACTCTACTCCATTCCATTCCTTCCATTCCATTCCATTCCATGCCATTCCATTCCACTCCATTCCTCTCCACCCCACTCCACTCCATTCCACTGCATGCCACACCATTTCATTCCATTCCACTCCAATCCACTCCGTTCCACTCCACTCCACTCCATTCCATTCCACTCCACTCCATTCCATTCCATTTCATTCCATTCCATTCCACTCCATTCCACTCTTCTCCACTCCATTCCATTCCATTCCATACAAATCCATCCACTACACTTCACTCCATTGCACACCACACCACTCCATTGCATCCCATTCCATTCCATTCCACTAAAATTCTTTCCACTCCACTGTACTCCATTCCAGTGCACTCCATTCCTTTCCATTCCACTCCACTTCATCCATTCCACTCCACTCCATTCCAGTCCACTCAGTTTCATTCCACTAAATTCCACTCCTCTCCACTCCACTCCTTTCCATTCCAATCTACTGCATTCCATTCCATTCCATTCCACTCCATTCCACTCCAGTAAACTCCATTCCACTCCTTTCCATTCCATTATATTCCATTCCATTCCATTCCATTCCACTCCAGTCCCCTGCAAGCCATACCATTCCTATCCACCCCACACTACTCCACTCTTCTCCATTCCATATTAGTCCTCTCTAATCTAATGCATTGCATTGCACTCCATTCCTTGTCATTCCTTTCGACTCCTCTCCATTCCACTCCACTGCATTCCACTCCATTCCATTCCATTCCAATCCATTCCATGCCACCCCTCTAAACTCCACTCCACTCCATTGAATTTCATTTCACTTCACTCCCACTCACTGCACTCCACTCCGTTCCACTCCACTCCATTCCATCCCCCTCCATTCCATTCCATTGCATTCCACTCCATTCCATTCCTTTGCACTCCATTCCAATCAATTCCATTCAATTACACGTCACTCCACTCCACTTCATTTCACTCCCTTCCACTGCATTTCATTCCACTCCATTCCTCTCCACTTCATTGCATTCCATTCCCATCCACTCCACTCCACACCATTCCAATCCGTTGCATTCCATTTCACTCCATTCTACTCTACTCCATACCATTCCACTGAACTCCATTCCATTCCATTCCATTCCATTGCTTTCCATTACATTCCACTCCATTCCACTCCACTACAGTCCACTCCACTCCATTCCATTCCACTCCACTCCATTCCTCTCCACTCCACTCTATTCCATTCCATTCCATTCCAATACACTTATTGCCATTCCACTCCACTCCACTCCATTCCAATCCATTCCAGTTCATGCCATTCCTTTCCATTACACTCCATTTCATTCCATTACACTCCATTCCATTCCATTCCACTGTACTCCATTCCACTACACTGCATTCTACTACATTCCATTTCATTCCATTCCACTCCATTCCATTCCACTGCACTCAATTCCTGTCTACTCCACCCTATTCCACTCCACTCCACTCCTCTCTACTCCTCTCTACTCAAATACACTCCACTCTTCTCAACTTCACTCCTCTCCATTCCATTCCACTCCACTCTATTCCACTCCTCTACAATCCACCCTCTTGAACACCATTCCATTCCGTACCATTCCACTCGACTCCATTCCATTCCACTTCACTCCATTTCCTTCCCATTCCATTCCATTCCATTCCACTGCACTCCACTCCACTCCACTCCTTTCCACTCCATTCCGTTCCACTCCATTCCTCTCCACTCCGTTCCATTCGCATCCACTCCACTCCACTACAATCCAGTCCATTCCATTCCATTCCACTCGACTGCATTCCATTGCCCTCTCTTTCTTTCCATCCAATTCCACTCCATTCATTTCTATTCCACTCCAATGGACTCCAATTCACTCCACTCCACTGCATTCATTTCCACTCCACTCCACTGCATTCCATTCCATTCCATTCCATTCCATTCCACTCCATTCCTTTCCACTCAACTCCATTCCAGTCCACTCCACTCCATTGATCTCCACTGCACTCCACTCCATTCCACTCCACTTCACTCTATTCCATTCCATTCCATTCAACTCCACTCCTTTCCATTCCACTTCGCTCCACTCCAGGCCAAACCAATCCAGTTCATTCTGTTCTGTCCATTCCACTCCATTTCATTCCATTCCACTCTACTCCATTCAACTCCACTGCATTCCACTCCACCCCATTCCACTCCACTCCAGTCCATTCCGTTCAATTCCTTTCCACCCCATTCCATTCCACTCCACTCCATTCCATTCCACTCCTCTCCACTCCATTCCACTGCACTCCATTCCACTCCACTCCACTCCATTCCACTCCACTCCACTCCATACCTTTATATTACATTCCTTTACAATCCAATCCATTCCAATCCACTCCATTCCATTCCACTCCACTCCACTCCGTTCCACTCCACTGCATTCCACTCCACTCCCCTCCACTCCATTCCATCCCATTCCATTCCGTTCCACTAAACTCCATAACACTCCTCTCCTCTCCATTCCACTCCACTCCACTCCATTCCACTAATTTCTATTCCATTCCACACCTTTCCATTTCAATCCAGTCCATTACAGTTCACTGTCTCCATTCCACACCACTCCACTCCGCTCAACGTAACTCCATTCCATTCCACTCCACTCCATTGCAATCCAGTCCATTCCATTGCACTCCACTAAACTCCACTCCACTTCTTCCATTCCACTGCATTCCACTCTACTCCATTCAATTCCACTTCACGCTACTTCAATTCACTCCACTCCTTTCCATTCCACCCTATTGCTCTCAACTCCACTCCACTCCACTCCATTCCATTCCACTCCAATGCTCTGCACTCTACTCTCACTCCAGTCCACTCCACTCTATTCCATTCCATTTCATTCCATTCCATTCCAATCATATCCATTCCACTATACTCCACTCCACTCCCTTCCTTTCCATAAAACACAATTCCACCCCTCTTCCCTCCAATTCACTCCATTCCACTCCATTCCATCCCATGCCATGCCATTCCACTAAACTCCATTCCCCTCAACTCCACTCCATTTCACTCCACTCCATTCCATTACTTTCCATTCCATTCCACTCCTTCCTTTCCACTCCACTCCATTCCACTCCACTCCACTCCACTCCATTCCATCCCATTCCATTCTGTTCCACTAAACTCCATAACACTCCTCTCCTCTCCATTCCACTCCACTCCACTCCATTCCACTAATTTCTATTCCATTCCACACCTTTCCATTTCAATCCAGTCCATTACAGTTCACTGTCTCCATTCCACACCACTCCACTCCGCTCAACGTAACTCCATTCCATTCCACTCCACTCCATTGCAATCCAGTCCATTCCTTTGCACTCCACTAAACTTCACTCCCCTTCTTCCATTCCACTGCATTCCACTCTACTCCATTCAATTCCACTTCACGCTACTTCAATTCACTCCACTCCTTTCCATTCCACCCTATTGCTCTCAACTCCACTCCACTCCACTCCATTCCATTCCACTCCAATGCTCTGCACTCTACTCTCACTCCAGTCCACTCCACACTATTCCATTCCATTTCATTCCATTCCATTCCATTCCAATCATATCCATTCCACTATACTCCACTCCACTCCCTTCCTTTCCATAAAACACCATTCCACCCCTCTTCCCTCCAATTCACTCCATTCCACTCCATTCCATCCCATTCCATGCCATTCCACTAAACTCCATTCCCCTCAACTCCACTCCATTTCACTCCACTCCATTCCATTACTTTCCATTCCATTCCACTCCTTCCTTTCCACTCCACTCCATTCCAGTCCACTCCACTCCATTCCAATGCACTCCACTCCACTCCACTGAACTCCATTCCATTCATCTCCTCTCCACTCCATTCCTTTCCATTCCACTGCTCTCCACTCCACTCCACTGAATTCCAATCCATTCCATTTCACTCCATTCCACTCCGATCCATTCCATTCTATTCCACTCCACGCCACTCCACTCAGTTTCATTGCACTCTCTTCCACTCCACTCCATTCCCTTCCACTCCATTCCTTTCCATTCCTTTCCAATCTACTCCACTGCACTCCATTTCATTCCACTCCATCCCATTCCCCTCCATTCCACTTCACTCCTATCCATTCCATTACACTCCATTACATTCTAATCCATTTCATTCCACTTCACTCGACTCCACTCCACTCGACTCCATTCCAGTCCACCCTAATGCTCTCCACTCCACTCCATTCCATTCCATTCCATTCCATTCCACTCCACTCCATTCCACTCCATTCCTCTACATTCCAATCCACTCCACCACATTCCTTTCGATTCCATTCCATTCTATTCCATTCCATTCCTCTCCATAACATTCTATTCCACTCCACTCCACTCCACTCCATTCCATTCCACACCATTCCACTCCTCTCCTTTCCATTCCCGTCCACACTATTCCATTCAACTCTACTTCATTCTATGCCATTCCACTCCACTCCACTCCATTCTATTCCATTCCACTAAACTCTATTCCTCTCCACTCCACTCCATTCCACTACACTCCACTCCATTCCACTCCATTCCACTCCACTCCATTCCATTACTTTCCATTCCATTCCACTCCATTCCTTTCCATTCCAATCCACTCTATTGCAGTCCACTCCTCTCCATTCCACTCCACTCCACTCAGTTCCAGTGAACTTCATTCCATTCATCTCCACTGCATTCCAATCCATTCCTTTCCACAGCACTTCACTCCTCTCCACTCCACTCCATTGCACTTAACTCCAATCCACTCCATTCCGTTGCACTATATTCCACTCCACTCCATTCCATTCTACTCCATTCCTTTCCATTCCACTCCAGTCCTTTTGATTCTATTCCATTCCACTCCACTCTATTCCATTCTACTCCAATCCTTTCCATTCCATTCCACTCCTTTCCTTTCCATTCCATTCCACTCGACTCCATTCCATTCCACTCCATCCTACTCCTCTGCATTCCACTCCATTCCACCCCATTCCACTCCACTGCATTCCACTCAATTCCACTCAATTCCACTCCACTACATTCCACTCCGTTCTCCTCCATTCCACTCCATTCTTGTCCACCGTACACCACTCCACTCCGTTCCATTCCATTCCACTGCACTCCAGTCCACTCCATTCCATTCCAATTCATTCCATTCCACTAAATTCTACTCCACTCCACTCCATTCCACACCTCTCCATTCCAATCCGTTCCACTCCATTCCACTCTACTCCACTCCATTCCACTACACCCCACACCATTCCAGGCCATTCCTTTGCATTCCACTCCATTCCATTCCGTTAAACTTCATTACATTGCATACCAGTCCATTCCAATCCGTTCCACTCCACTCCACTCTATTCCATGCCATTCCATTCCATTCCATTCCACTCCATTCCAGAAAATTCCTCTCCATTCCACTCCACTCCACTACATTCCACTCTATTCCACTGCATTCCACTCCATTCCATTCCACTCCATTCAACTCGACTCTATTCCATTCCACTCCCTTCCACTCCATCCGATTCAACTCCATCGTACTCAACTGCACTGCACTCCATTTCACTCCATCCCACTCCACTGCATTCCACTCCATTCCCCTCCATTTCACTCCATTCCAGTCCACTCTACGCCACTCCACTCCATTCCATTCCATTCCACTGCCCTCCACTCCACTTCATTTCATTCCAATCTATTACATTCCAAGAAATTCCACTCCATTCCACCCCATTCCACTCCACTCCATTCCAATCCGTTCCACTGCATTCTACTCCACTCCATTCCTTTCCATTCCCTTCTATTCCACTCCACCCCGCACCGCTCCATGCCATTCCATTCCATTCCGCTCCATTCAATTTCGTTAAATTCCATTAAATTTCATTCCACTCCATTTCATTGCATTCCACTCCACTCCACTCCATTCTATTCCATTCCATTGAATTACTTTCCAGTCCATTCCACTCCACTCCACTCCATTCCAATCCATTCCAGTCTATTCCACTGGATTCCACTCCATTCCATTCCACTCCATTCCATTCCGTTACACTCCACTCCTCTCCACTACATTTCAATCCACTACATTCGTCTCCACTCCATTCCATTCTACTTCATTTCACTCCTCTCCACTCCATTCCCCTCCTCTCCATTCTATTGCATTCCACTCCCCTCCAATCCACTCCATTCCATTGCACGCCATTCCACTCCACTCCATTCCATTGCACTCCATTCCACTCCACTCCATTCCATTCCACTCCCTGCCACTCCACTAATCTCTATTCCAGTCAATTCCATTCCATTCCACTCCACCACACTCAAAACCATTCCACTACACTCCAATCTTTTCCACTTCACTCCACTCCACTCCCTTCCACTCCACTCCATTCCACTGCACTCCATTCCACTCCATTGCAATCCACTCCACTCAAATCCAATCCATTACTTTCCATTCCACTGCAATCCAATCAACTCCATTCCATTCCAATCCATTCAACTCCACTCTGTTCCATTCCACTCCACTGCATTCCACTCCACTCCATTCCATTCCAATTCATTCCATTCCAATCCGTTGCACGCCACTTCTCTCCATTGCATTCTACTCTATTCCATTCCATTCCTTTATATTCCGTTCCACATGTCTCCATTACAATCCTGTTCACTCCTCTCCACTCCATTCTACTGCACTCCATTCTATTCCATGCCGTTCTATTGCATTCCTCTCCATTCCAATCCATCAAACTCCATTGCATTCCATTCAACTCCATTCCATTCCATTTCACTCCACTGCACTCCATTCCTTTCCATTCCATTCCATTACATTACATTCCATTCCATTGTTTTCAATTCCATTCCACTCCTTTCCACTGGATTCCACTCCTTTCCATTCTTTTCCATTCCACTCCACTCCAGTCCATTCCACTCGAATCCATTCCTCTGCATTCCACTCCACACCTCCCACTCCTCTGCTTTTCGTTCTATTCGATTTCATTCCACTGCACTCCACTCCATTTCACTCCACTCCACTATATTCCACTCCACTCAACTCCACTCCTTTCCATTCTATTCCACTCTACTCCATTCCACTCCACTCGATTCCATTCCACTCCATTCCACTCCACTCAACTCCATTTCATTCCACTCCACTGCATTCAACTCCACTCCAATCCTTTGCATTCCATTCCTGTGAATTCCACTCCATTCCTTTCCATTGCACACTTCGCCGTTCCACTCTGCTCCATTCCCTTCCATTCAACTCCATTCCACTCCACTACATACAATTACAATCCACTGCTCTCCATTCCTTTCCATTCCATTCAACTCCACTCCATTCCTCTCCACTCCACTCTGTTCCAGTAAACTTAATTCCATTCAACTTGACTCCATTCCAATCCATTCCATTAAACTGCACTCCACTCCACTCCACTCCATTCCACTCCATTCCATTTCTCTCCATTCCACTCCACTCTATTCCGTTACACTCCACTCCAATCCACTCCATTCCTTTGCAATCTATTTCACTCCACTCCATTCCATTCCACTCCATTCCTTCCCATTCCATTCTACTCCTTTCCATTCCATTCCACTCCACTCCATTCCGTTCCACTCCATTCCACTGAACTCCACTCCACTCCACTCCATTCCCCTCTACTCCATTCCACTCGATTTACTCCACTGCATTCCACTCCATTCCACTAAACTGCATTCCACTCAATTCTCCTCCATTCCACTCCATTCCAGTCCAGTGTATGCTAATCCACTTCGTTCCTTTCCATTCCACTGCACTCCACTACACTCCATTCCATTCCAATCCATTCCATTCCACTAAATTCCACTCCACTCCTCTCCATTCCACTCCACTCCATTGCAATCAGTTCCACTCCATTTCACTGCATTCCACTCCATTCCTTTCCATTCCTTTCCATTCCACTCCTTTCTATTCCAATCCACACCATTCCACTCCACTCCACACCGTTCCATGCCATTCCATTACATTCCACTCCATTCCATTACGTTAAACTCCATTCCATTCCATTCCAATGCATTCCATTCCATTCCATTCCACTCCACTCTATTCCATTCCGTTCTATTCCTTTCCATTCCATTCCATTCCACTCCATTCCATTCCATTCCACTCCATTCCACTCCATTCCACTCCATTCCACTCTTTTCCACTCCATTCCACTACATTCTGTTAAACTCCTCTAGTCTCCACTGTATTCCAATCAACCACATTCCTCTCCACTCCATTCTATTCCACTCAAGTCCCCTCATCTCCACTCCATTCCCCTGCACTCCATTCCATTCCATTTCACTCCCTTCCACTCCACTACATTTCATTGCACGCCATTCCACTCCACTCCATTCCATTCCACTCCCTGCCACTCCACTACAATCTATTCCACTCCATTCCATTCCATTCCACTCCATCCCACTCCAATCCATTCCACTGCACACCACTCTATTCCACTTCACTCCACTCCACTCCACTTCTCTCCATTCCATTCCATTCTACTCCACTCCATTCCATTCCAATCCACTGCATTCCAATCCACTCCATTCAACTACATTCCACTCCATTCCAATCCACTCCACTCCAATCCAATGCATTACTTTCCATTGCACTGCAATCCACTCCACTCCATTCCATTCCATTTCATTCACTCCACTCTTTTCAATTCCAGTCCACTGCATTCCTCTCCACTCTATTCCATTCCAATCCATTCCATTCCATTCTGTTGCACTACACTCTACTCCATTCCACTCTACTCCATTGCATTCCATTCCATTCCTCTCCATTCTACGCAACTCCATTCCAATCCTGTTCACTCCACTCCACTCCATTCTTCTGCACTCCTCTCCATTCCATGCCGTTCCATGCCAGTCCACTTCATTGCATTCCATCAAACTCCATTCCATTCCATTCCACTCCATTCCATTCCATTACACTCCCCTGCACTCCACTCCATTCCACTCCTTTCCATTCCTTTCCATTCCACTCCATTGCACTCCATTCCACTCCAATTCACTCCATTCCACTCCATTCCTCTCCATTCCACTCCATTCCATTCCACTCCATTCAACTCCACTCCATTCCATTCCATTCCATTACCCTCCACTCCTCTCCACTCCATTGCAATCCACTACATTACTCTCCACTCCATTCCATTCCACTCCATTCCACTCCTCTCCACTCCATTCCTCTCCATTACATTCCATTGCATTCTACTCCCCTCCACTCCACTCCATCCCATTGCTCGCCATTCCACTCCATTCCATTCCATTCCACTCATTGCCACTCCACTACACTCTATTCCACTCCATTCCATTCCATTCCACTCCACTCCACTCCAATCCATTCCACTACACTCCACTCTATTCCACTTCACTCCACTCCACTCCTCTCCATTCCGTTCCATTCTACTCCACTCCGTTCCACTCCACTCCATTCCACTCCATTCCAATCCACTCCACTCCAATCCAATCCATTATTTTCCTTTCCACTGCAATCCACTCCACTCCATTCCATTCCAGTCAATTCCACTACACTCTGTTCCATTCCACTGCACTGCATTCCACTCCTCTCCATTCCATTCCAATCCATTCCATTCCCCTCCGTTGGATTCAACTCCACTCCAATCCGCTCTACTCCGTTCCATTGCATTGCTTTCCACTCCATTCCACTACACTCCATTCCATCCCGTTCATTCCATTCCACTCCCTTCTTTTCCATCAAACTCTATTCCACTCCATTCCACTCCATTGCGTTGCATTTCACTCCAGTGCACTCCTTTTCATTCCATTCCATTCCATTCCATTCCATTCTATTCCATTCCATTCCATTCCACTCCATTGCATTCCACTCCACTCCACTCCACTCCGTTTCAATCCACTCCACCGCATTCCACTCCACTCCTATCCTTTCCATTCCATACCAATGAATTCCACTCCATTCCATTCCATCACACACTTCTCCATTCCACTCCACTCCATTCCATTCCAATCCACTGCACTCCATTCCATTCCATTCCATTCCATTCCACTCCACTCCATTCCACTCCACTCCTCTACATTCTAATCCACTCCACCACATTCCTTTCGATTCCATTCCATTCTATTCCATTCCATTCCTCTCCATAACATTCTATTCCACTCCACTCCACTCCACTCCATTCCATTCCACACCATTCCACTCCTCTCCTTTCCATTCCCGTCCATACTATTCCATTCAACTCTACTTCATTCTATGCCATTCCACTGTACTCCACTCCATTCCATTCCATTCCACTGCACCCCACTCCATTGCACTCCACTCCACTCCACTACATTCCAATCCACTCTACTCCATTCCATTCCATTCCATTCAATTTCATTCCACTCCATTCTAGTCCAGTCCACTCCATTCCACTCTTCTCCATTCCATTATATTCCATACCATTCCATTCCACTCCACTCCACTCCACTCCACTCCATTCCATTTCACTGCATTCCATTCCATTGCATTGCGCATAATGGACGCCATTCCATTCCACTCCACTCCATTCCACTCCACTCCCTTCCACTCCACTGCATTCTGTTTCAAACCATAGCATGCCACTCCTCTAAAACCCATTACACTCCACTCCATTCCACTCCGTTTCGTTTCTCTTCACTGCAATTCACTCCACTCCACTCCATTCCACTGCACTCCACTCTACTCCTTTGCATTCCATTCCATTCTATTCCACTCCGTTACATTCCATTCTGCTCCATTACTGTCCACTCCACTCCATTCCACTCCACTTCTTCCTGCTTCACTGAACTCTATTCCATTCCACTCCTCTTCATCCCATTCCATTGCATTCCAATGCACTGCACTCCACTCCACTCCACTTCATTCCTCTCCATTCCATTCCACTCCATTCCCCTCCACTCCATTCCCTTCTACTCCACCCAACTCCACTTCATTCCATTGCACTCCAATCCTGTCCACTCCTTTCCATTCCACTCCATTCTTTCCAATCTATTCCACTCCACTCTACTCCTTTGCATTCCATTCCATTCCATTCCACTCCGTTACATTCCATTCTGCTCCATTACTGTCCACTCCACTCCATTCCACTCCACTTCAACCTGCTTCACTGAACTCTATTCCATTCCACTCCTCTTCATCCCATTCCATTGCATTCCAATGCACTGCACTCCACTCCACTCCACTTCATTCCTCTCCATTCCATTCCACTCCATTCCCCTCCACTCCATTCCCTTCTACTCCACCTCACTCCGCTTCAATCCATTGCACTCCAATCCTGTCCACTCCTTTCCATTCCACTCCATTCTTTCCAATCTATTCCACTCCATTCTATTTCATTCCCCTCCACCCCAATTCATTCCCCTCTGCTCCACTCCACACGATTTGATTCCACTCTATTCCATTCCATTCCATTCCATTACTCTCTACTCCACTCCACTGTACTCCATTCCACTCCTTTTCAGTCCACTGCAATGCACTCCACTGCATTCCATTCCATTCCCCTGCACTCCACTCCATTTCATTGCAATACATTCCACTCCTCTCTGTTCCATTAAAACCCAATCCCCTCCATTCCATTCCAATCCATTCCTTTCCATTCCATAGCACACAATGCCACTCCATTCCACTCAACTCTATTCCAATCCATTCCACTCCATTCCACTGCACTCCACTCCATTCCTTTCCATTCCATTCCATTCCACTCCTTTAAACTCCATTCCACTCCATTCCAATCCACTTCAGTCGTTCCATGAATTTCCATTAAATTCTACTCCATTCCATTCCATAAAACTCCGTTTCATTCCATTCTACTCCATTCCAGTCCATTCCACTCCACTCCACGCCATTCCATTCCATTCCGTCCATTGCATTCCATTCCACTCCATTCTAGCCCATTTCACTCCTATTCACTCCACTCCACTCCATTCCACTCCACTCCACTCCATTCCATTCCAGTTCATTCCACTGCACCCCACTCCACTCCTCTCCACTCCATTCCTTTCAACTGAATTCCAGTCCACTCCACTCCATTCCACTCCATTCCATTCCATTCCATTCCACTCCATTCCATTCCAGTCCAGTCCACTCCTCTCCATTTCACTCCACTGCACTCCATTCCTCTCCACTCCACTCCTTTCCATTCCATTCCATTTCTTTCCACTCCTTTCCATTCCATTCCACTCTACTAAATTTCACTCCACTCCATTCAACTCCACTCCATTCCATTCCATTCCAATCCACTCCACTCCAATCCACTCCAATCCATTCCGTTCCTTTGCACTCCACTCCACTCCATTCCACTCTTCTCAATTCCATTCCTTTCCATTCTATTTCACTCTATTCCATTCCATTCCACTCTATTCCACTCCATTCCATTCCATTCCACTCCACTCCATTCCACTCCACTCCACTCCATTCCACCGCAATTCACTCCATTCCGTTCCATTCCATTCCACTCTGTTCCATTTATTTCCACTCCATTCCAGTCCACTCCACTCCACTGCATTCCACTCCACTCCATTCGACTCCACTCCACTCCACTTCAGTCTTTCCATTCCATTTCATTCCATTACGTTACATTCTATTCCATTCCACTCCACTCAACCCCACTCCACTCCACTCCACTACATTCCACTACATCGGATTCCATTCCACTCCATTACAATCCTGTCCACTCCACTGTACTCGACTACATTCCATTCCACTCCATCCCAATCCATTCCGTTCCATTCCTCTGCACTCCACTTCATCCCACCCTACTTCACTCCATTCCACTCCATTCCATCCGATTCCATTCCTCGGCATTCCATTCCACTCAACTTCACTCCACCCAACTCCACTCTACTCCATTCCATTCCATTTTATTCCACTGCATTCGTTTAAATTCCGTTCTTTTGAGAGTATCTCAATCTGTCACCCAGTCTGGAGGGCGGTTTCACAGTGTCATCTCCCTTTCCGTTCTGATCCCTTCCGTGCCGTTCTGTTCCACTCTAATTCAATCGAATACATTATATTACATTCGATTCCAGTCCACTCCACTCCAATCCATTCCATTCCTCTCCACTCCACTTCTGTTCACTCCACTCCTTTCCACTCCATGCACTCCATTTCACTCCATTCCACTGCACTCCACTCCACTCTACTTATTTCCATTCCATTACGTCCCATTCCATTCCTGCCCATTCCATTCCACTTCAATCTGCTCCACTCCACTCGAGTGCACTCCATTCCATTCCATTCCATTCCACCGCATTCCCTTCCATTCCCTTCTTTGGAGAGTATCTCACTCTGTCACACAGCCTGCGGCGCAGTGGCCCAATCTCAGCTTCCATTCTTTTACATTCGATTCCATTCCACTCCAGTCCACTCCCTTACACTCCAGTCCACTGCCCTCAAATCCATTCCACTCCACAAAATCCCACTCTGTATAATTCCATTCAATTACTTTCCATTCCACTCAATTCTACTCAACTCCACTCCACTCCACTCCACAACATTCCACTCCATTACATTACATTCAATTCCATTCCATTACACTCCACTCCACTCCTCTCAACCCCATTTCACTCCACTCCATTCCATTCCATTCCATTCCATTCCTATCCATTGCATTCCACTCCACTCCACTCAATTCCACTCCATTCCATTCCACTCCACTTCTCTCCATTCTATTTCATTCGATTCCTCTCCATTGCATTGCATTCCACTCCATTCTGGTCCACATCCCTCCATTCCTCTCCACTCCACTCCACTCCATTCCATTCCTTCTCATTCCAGTCCACTCCACTACATTCCATTCCATTCCACTGCATTCCATTCCATTCCATTCCGCTCCACTACACTCCAGTCCATTCCATTCCACTACATTACACTCCACTCCACTCCATTCGATTGCATTCCATACCATTTCACTGCAATCAGTTCCATTCCATTCCATTTCTTTCCATTCCACTCCATTCCACTCCACTGCCCACCACTCCACTCCACTCCATTCCATTCCTTGCCATTACAATGCACTCCACTCCATTCCATTCCACTGCATTCCATTCCATTCCATTCCACTCCAGTTCACTCCAGTCCATTCCATTCCACTGCATTAAACTCCACTCCCCTCCATTCCATTCCATGCCATTTAACTCCATTTCGTTCTGTTCCATTCCATTCCATTCATTTCCTTTCTAGTCCGTTCCACTCCACTGCCCTCCCCTCCACCCCACTCCATTCCACTACACTCCACACCATTCTCTTCCAGTCCAGTCGTCTCCACTCCACTGCATTCCATTCAATTACATTACATTCCACTGCACTCCACTCAAATCAATTCCAGCCCACTCCACTCTATTCCACTCCACTCCACTCCACTCCATTCCATTCCTTTTCATTCCACTCCATTCCATTTCATTCCACTCTACTCCATTCCACTCCACTCCATTCCGTTCCATTCCATTCAACTCCATTTGACTCCAGCAAACCCTATTCTACTCCACTCCACTCTGTTCCATTCCATTCCACTTCACTCCATTCCTTTCCACTCCACTGCATTCCATTGCATTCCATTCCATTCCGCTCCACTCTATTCCACTACACTCCTCTCATTTCCAGTCTATTCCATTCCACTCCATTCTACTCTACTCCATTCCATTCCATTCCACTCCACTTAACTTCATTCCATCTCACTCCATTCCCATCCACTCCACAACATTCCTCTCCATTCCATTCCATTCAATTCCATTCCATTCCACTGAACTCTACTCCACATCACTCCAGTCCACTACATTCCATTCCACCAAATTGCATTTCAATCCATTCTACTCCACTCCTCTCCATTCGACTCCACTGCATTCCACTCCATTTCATTCCATTCCACTGCATTCCATTACACTCTACTCTATTCCACTCCACTCCATTCCATCCATTCCATTCCATTCTATTCCATTCCACTCCATTCTACTCCAATCCACTCCATTCCACTCCATTCCACTCCATTCCACGCCATTCCATTTCATTCCGTTCATCTCCACCCCATTCCACTCCACTACTCTCCTTTCCATTCTACTCCTCTGAATTCCATTCCATTCCATTGAATTCCACTCTTCTCCATTCCATTCCTCACCACTGCATTCCATTCCATTCCATTCCCCTGAACTCCATTGATTCCATTCCAATCCATTCCACTCCATTTGTTTTCACTCCACTGCATTCCTTTCCATTACATTCCATTCCACTGCACTCCAATCCACTCCACTCAACTCTACTCCACTACACTCCATTCCACTCCATTCAACTCTTCTGCATTCCTCTCCATTCTCTTCCGTTCCATTCTACACCTCTCCATTCCATTCCATCTCACTCCATTCCACTCCACTCCATTCTATTCAACTCCATACCACTCTACACCATTCCATTCCTATTCATTTCACTCCACTCCACTCCAGTCCATTCTACTCCATTCCTTTCCTATCCATTCCACTTCCCTCCATTCCATTCCACTCCAATCCATTCCATTCTATTACATTTCATTCCACACCACTCCACTCCACTCCAGTCCATTCTACTCCATTCCTTTCCTATCCATTCCACTTCCCTCCACTCCATTCCACTGCAATCCACTGCATTCCATTCCACTCCATTCCATTCCATTCCATACCACTCCGTTCCACCTAACTTCATTCCATTCCATTCCGTTCCATTCCACTCCTCTCCATTCCATTCCACTCCTTTCCATTCCATTCCATTCCACTCAACTCCTCTCCACTCCATTCCATTCCACTCCATTCCTCTCCACTCCACTCCAATCCATTCCATTCCATAAAACTCCATTCAACTTCAATTCACTCCATTGCACTGCACTACACTCCATTCCATTCCATTGCATTCCACTATACTCCATTCCACTCGACTCCAATTCATTCATCTCCAATCCACTCCATTCCATTACATTCCATTCCACTTCATTCCATTCCACTCTGCTCCATTCCAGAACTCTCCACTCAATTCTACTCCCGTCGTCTCTGCTCCGCTGAACTCTATTCCATTCCATTCCAGTCCATTCCATTCCACTGCCCTCCACTCCACTCCGCTCCACTCCACTCCATTCCACTCCATTCCACTCCACTCCATTCCGTTCCATTCCACTGTACTCCATTCCCTCCATTCCATTCTATTCCATTCCATTACATTCCATTCCAATCCATTTCATTCCCTTCCACTCCACTTCACTCTATTCAATTCCACTACACTTCACTTTATTACACTGCACTCCACTCTATTCCATTCCAATCCATTCCATTCCACTCTATTCCATTGCACTCCACTCCATTCCACTCCACTCAGTTTCATTACAATCCATTCCATTCCACTCCATTCCACTCAAATCCACTCCATTCCACTTCCATTCATTCCAATCCATTCCATTCTATTCCTCTCCACTCCACTCCATTCCTTTGCATTCAATTCCGTTCCCATCTTTCCACTCCATTCCACTCCATTCCACTCCGATCCATGACATTCCATTACATTCCACGCCATTCCATCCATTCCACTCCATCCCATTCCATAATACTCGGATACCTTCCATACCACTCCATTCCAGTCCATTCCACTCCACTGCACTTCATTCCATTCCATTCCATTTCACTCCATTCTTGTCCATTCCACTCGCTTCCACTCACTCCAATCGATTCCACTCCTTTCCCTCCATTCCGCTCTGTTCCATTCCACTCCACTCCATTACATTCCATTACACTTCACTACTCTCCACTCTTTCCAATCCACTCCATTCCTCTCCCCTCCATTGCACTCCACTCCATTCAACTCCACTCCTCTCCTTTCCATTCCACTCCATTCCATTCCACTCCATTCCACTCCATTCCACTCCATTCTATTCCAGTCCATTCCACTACACTACATTTCATTCCATTCCACTCCACCTCACTCCGTTGCTTTCCACTCCACTCCTTTACATTCCATTACACTCCACAACTCTCCACTCCATTCCAATCCACTCCATTCCACTCCACTACACTCCATTCCATTCCGTTCTTCTCCACCCCACTCCAGTTCATTCCACTCCACTGCAATCCACTCCACTCCACTCCACTTTACTCCACTCTATTCCATCCCACTCTACTCCATTCCATTCCATTCCATTCCTTTCCATTACATTCCATTCCACTTCATTCCACTTCTTTCCACTCCATTCCACACCATTCCAGTCC
Source organism: Pongo pygmaeus (assembly GCF_028885625.2). Lineage (NCBI taxonomy): Eukaryota > Metazoa > Chordata > Mammalia > Primates > Hominidae > Pongo > Pongo pygmaeus. The sequence goes on from NC_085931.1 coordinate 6,174,523, forward strand.
TTTCCACTCCAATCCAATCCATTCCATTGAATTCCACTGCACTCCACTCCACTCCATTCCATTCCAATGCATTCCACTCCACTCTGATCCACTGCACCCCACTCCACTCCACTGAACTCCACTACACTCCATTACACCCCATCCTATTCCATTCCATTACATTACACTGCAGTCAACTTCAACCCACTCCACTTCACTCCATTCCTCTCTATTCCATCCGATTCCATTCGTCTGCATTCCACTCCACTTCACTCCACTACTCTTCACTCCACTCCATTACATTCCGTTTCATTCTACTGCATTCCTTTGCATTCGTTTCTTTCAAGAGTATCTCACTCTGTCACCCATCCTGGAGAACGGTGGCAGTCTCAGTTGCCGTTCCATTCTGTTCCATTCCATACCGTTCCTTCCCACTCCACTCCAATCGAATACATTCCATTACATTTGATTCCATTCCACTCCATTCCACTCCATTACACTCCTCTCCACTCCACTACAGTCCACTCCACTGCATTCCACTCCATCCCATTGCATTTCACTCCTTTCCACTGCACCCCACTCCACTCCTGTAAACTCCGCTTCATTCCATTCCATTATGTCCTATTCCAGTCCTCTCCATTCCATTCCATGCCACCTCACTGCACTCTACTCCACTCCAGTCTACTCCATTCCCTGCAATTCCATTCCACTCCACTCCAATCCTCTCCACTCCACTCCACTCCATTCCACTACACTCCGCTTCATTTCTTTCCATTCCACTCCAATCCACTCCATTCCACTGCACTCCATTCCAATCCACTCCACTCTATTCCACTCCAGTCCACTCCACTCCACTCCTCCCCACTCCACTCCATTCCACTGCACTCTATTCATTCCACTCCACTCTTTTCCACGCAACTCCACACCACATCTCTCCATTCGACTCCATTCCACTTCATTCCACTCCATTCCATTGAACTCCATCTCATTCCATTCGAATCCATTCCACTCCACTCCACTCCACTTCACTCCACTCCACTCCATTGCATTCCAAACCATTCAATTTCACACACTTGCATTCCAATCCTTTCTTTCAACAAGATATCACTGTGTCCCCAGGCTGTAGTGCAGAGGCACAATCTCAGCTCACATTACATGTCAACTTTCCATTACACTGCATTCTGTTCCATTGCATTTCATTGCATTCAATTCCATTCCATTCCATTCCTTTCCAATAAATTCCTTTCCATGCCACTCTGTTCCACTCCACTCCACTCCACTCCATTCCCCTCCACTCCATTCCACTCCACTCCACTCAATTCCACTCCATTCCATTCCATTCCACTCCATTCCAATCCATTCCACTCCATTCCATTCCACTCCACTATGCTTCACTCCAATCCCTTCCATTCCACTCCATTCCACTTGACTCCATTCCCCTCCACTCCATTCCATTTAACTCCACTCCACTCCATTCCACTCCATTCAACTCAACTAAATTCCACTGCACTGCACTCCACTCCACTCCCCTCCACTCCACTCCAATCCTTTCCATTACAGTCTATTCCATTCCATTTCATTACACTCCATTCCATTACACTCCACTCGCCTCCACTCCATTCCCTTCCATTCCATTTCTTTCCACTCCACTCGACTCCACTCCACTCATCTAAACACCACGCCACTACACTCCATTCCCTGCCATTCCATCCCACTCCATTCATTTCCACTCCATTCCTTTCCATTCCTTTCCATTGCACTGCACTCCATTCCAGTCCACCCCACTCCAATCCATTCCACTCCATTCCACTCCTTTCCTTTCCATTTCAGTCTTCTACATTCCCCTCCACTCCATTCCATTCCATTCATTCCATTCCACTCCGCTCTACTCCACTCCACTCGACTTTACTCCATTCCATTCCACTCCACTCCACTCCACTGCACATCACTCCATGCAACTGTACACCATTCCTTTCCATTCCATTCCATTTCACTGCAGTCCACTCCATTTCACTCCACTAAACTCTATTCCCCTTCACTCCATTCCATTCCATTCCATTATATTCCATTCAACTCCATTCCACTCTACTCCACTCCACTCCACTCCCTTCCACTGCACTCCACTCCTTTCCATTCCATTCCACTCCATTCCCATCTATTCCAGTTCCCTCCACTCCACTCCCCTCCACTACACTCCAATCCATGGCGTTCCTTTCCATTCCATTCTTTTCATCTCTAATCCACTCCCTTCCACAGCACTCCATTCCACTCCACCCCACTCCACTCCATTCCATTCCATTTCAATCAATAGCATTCCATTCCTTGCTTTTGACAGGATATCACTTTGTCATCAAGGCTTGAGTGCTGTGGTGAAATCTCAGCTCACATTACATGTCAACTTTCCATTGCATTGCTTTATATTCCATTGCATTCCATTGTTTTGAATTGCATTCCTTTCCATTCCATTTCACTCCATTCCAATCCTATCCACTCCTTTCCTCTCCTCTCCACTCCATTCCATTTCATTCCATTCTATTCTTCTCATTTCCTATCCACTCCAGTCCGTTCCACTCAACCACACTCCATTCAATGCCATTCCATTTCACTCCACTCAGTTCCCTCACTACATTCCAGTACTTCCCACTCCACTCCACTTCATTGCATTCCATTCATTTCCACTCCATTCCAGACCATTCCAAGCCATTCCACTCCACTCCACTCCATTCCACTCCATTCCCCATTATTCCACTCCATTCCATTCAACTCCATTCCACTCCACTCCATTCCCTTCCATTACACCCCAATTCCACTCCACTCAATTGCATTCCACTTAATTCCACTCTACTCCTTTCCATTTCACTGCACTCAACTCCAATTCAGTCCACTCCACTCCATTCCCTTCCATTCCACTCCAATTCCATTCCACTCCATTGCATTCCACTTAATTCCACTCTACTCCTTTCCATTTCACTACATTCAACTCCACTTAAGTCCACTCCACTCCACTCCATTCCATTCCACTCAATTCCATTCCTCTCCATTCCACTCCATTACACTCCACTCCATGCATTCTATTTTATTGCACTCCACTCCACTTTACTCCTCTCCACTCCATTCCACTCCACTCCATACCACTGCACTCCATTCCATTCTATTCCATTCCACTCCCCTCCACTACATTCCACTCCACTCCACTACATTCCACTACACTACACTTCTTTCCACTCCTCTCCACTCCATTCTATTCCACTCCTCTCCTCTGCATTCCATTCCATTCCATTCCATTCCACTCCATTCCATTCAATTCCGGTCTGCTCCATTCCACTCCTCTCCATTCCTCTCCATTCCATTCCATTCCATTCCATTCTACCGCATTCCACTCCGCCACACTTCATTCCGCTCCACTACGCTTCATTCCATTTCATTCCACCGCATTCCACTCCATTCCATTCCATTCCACTCCTGTCCACTCCATCCCATTACATTCAGTTCCATTCCGCTGCACTCCACTCCACCCCTCTACTCCACTCCCTTCCATTCCACTCTACTCCATTCCATTCCATTATACTCCACTCCATTTGTCTCCACTTCATTCCACTCATTCCACTCCATTCCAGTCCCCTCCACTCCACTCCACTCCATTCCATTCTATTCCATTCCACTCCACTCCACTCCATTCCATTCTATTCCATTCCACTCCACTCCATTCCATTCCATCCCACTCCATTCCGTTCCATCCCATTCCACTCCACTCCATTCCACTCCACTACAATCCATTCAATTACATTCCATGCCACTCCTCTGCACACCACTCCAATACACTCCACTCAATTGTACTCCAATACACTCCATTCCTCTCCTCTCCATTCCTCTTTACTCCACTCTAGTCCAATCCATTCCATAACAGTCAACTCCACTCCATTCCTTTCCACTCTGTTCCATTCCATTCCACTCCATAGCATTACTTTCGGCTACAGTAAACTCCACTACACCACACTTAAGTTCTCTCCACTCAAACCTATTCCACTCCACTCCACTCCTCTCCAATCCTTTCCATTCCATTTCATTCCACTGCCCTCCATTCAATTCCATTCCATCAATTCCATTCCATTAATTTCCTTGCTGTCCACAGGATCTCACTGTCACAAATGCTGGATTGCAGTGTCACCATCTCAGCTCATATTTCTCTTCAGCCTACGATTGCATTCAATTGCATCTTATTCCATTCCATTATATTTCACTCCACTTCACTCCATTCCATTCCGTTCCACTCCAATCCATGTCATTCCATTCCCTTACACTGCACTCCACTCCATTCCACTCCATTCCATTCCATTCCACTCCATTCCACTCCATCCCATTCCATTCAGCTCCATTCCACTGCACTCAACTCCACCCCACTCCACTCCACTGAACTCCACTCCCTTCCATTCCACTCTCCTGCATTCCATTCCTTTCCATTCCACTCCACTCCATTCCACTCCACTCCATTCCACACCATTGCACTCCACGCCATTCCTTTCAACTCCACTCCATTCCACTCCACTCCTTTCCATTCGACGCCATTACACTCCACTGCACTCCACTCCACTCCACTACAATCCATTCCATTCCATTCCATGCCATCCGTCTGCACTCCAATACACTCCACTCCATTCCACTGCACTCCATTCCACTCCACTGCACTCCATTCCACTCCACTCCATTCCTCTTTACTCCACTCCACTAAACTCCATTCCATTCCACTCCACTCCACTCCATTTCATTCCACTCTATTCCATTCAATTCCATTCCATTCCGTTACCTTCCACTCCTGCAAACTCCACTCCACCCCACTCCACTTCTCTCCACTCAACCCCTCTCCACTCTACAACAATCCTCTCCACTCCACTCCTTTTCCACTCCTCTCCATTCCACTACACTCCATTCCATTTTATTCCATTCCTTTCTAGTCCATCCCATTCCAAACCATTCCACTCCACTCTTCCATTTCACTCCACTCCACTCCATTCCACTTGTTTCCATTCCACTCCACTCCATTCTACTCCTCTTCTATCCATTCCATCCCATTCCATGCCACTCCTCTGCACTCCACTCCAATACAATGCACTCCATTTCACTCCACTACACTCCATTCCACTCCACTCCATTCCTCTTTACTCCACTCCACTCCACTCCATTACATTACATTCCACTCCACTCCACTCCATTCCATTCCACTCCTTTCAATTATTTTCGACACCAGTAAATTCCACTCCACCTCACTTAACATCTCTCCACTCAACCCCCTCCACTCCACTCCAATCCTCTCCACACCACTGCAATCCACTGCATTCCACTCCTCTCCACTCCATTCTACTCCTTTCCATTCCTCTCCACTCCAGTCCACTCCATTCCATTTCATTCAGTTCCATTCCACTCTTGTTCATTCCTATCCACTCCACTCCACTCCATTCCATTTCATTCAATTCCATTCCACTCCATTCCATTAGAATCCCCTCCAGTAAACTCCAATCCACCATACTCCACTTCTCTCCACTTCAATCCACTCCACTCCACTCCATTCCTCTCCACTGCACTCCACTCCCCTCCATTCCACTCCATTCCATTCCACTCCATTCCACTGCACACCATTCCATACCATTCCACTCTACTCCATTCCTTTCCATTCCACTCAATTCCATTCCACTCCACTCCACTCCACTCCATTCCATTGCACTCCACTACATTCTTCTCCAGTCCATGCCATTCCATTCCATTCAATTCAATTCCATTCCTTTCCATTCCACTCCACTCCATTCTATTCCGTTCCAATCCATTCCATGCCACTCCACGAAACTCCACTCCACTCCACTCCATTTCATTCCACTTCTCTCCAATCCTCTCCACTCCACTCCACTCCATTCCATTCCATTCTTTTCCATTCCATTCCATTCCACTGTATTCCATTCCATTCCATTCACTTCCATTCCATTCCTCTCAATTCCATTCCATTCCAGTCCATTCCACTAAATTCCACTCCACTCCACTCCATTACAGTCTATTGCACTCCATTCCATTCCACTCCATTCCACTCCACTCCATTTGATTCCATTCGACTCCACTCCATTCCAATCCACTCCATTCCATTCTGTTTCATTCCCCTCCTCTCCATTCTATCACATTCCACTCCACTCTACTCCACTCCATTTCATTTCACTCCACTCCACTGCATTTCATTCCATTCCATTCCATTCCATTCCATTCCATTCCATTCCATTCCACTCCATTCCATTCCTTTCCATTCCATTCCATTCCACTCTTGTCCACTGCATTCCACTCCATTCCTCTACATTCCATCACATCCAGTTCCATTACACTCCATTCCAATCCTCTCCTCTCCACTGCACTCCACTCCACTCCATTCCACTCCTTTCCATTCCATTCTGCTCCATTCCACTGCAACGCACTCCACCCAAATCCACTCCAATTCATTCAATTCCCTTCTATCCCATTCCATTCCTCTGCATTCCATTCCACTCCAGTTCACTGGATTCCTGTCCAGTCCACTCCATTCCATTCCATTCTACTGCATTCCATTCCATTCCATTCTACTGCATTCCATTCCATTCCTTTATTTCAAGAATATTTCACTCAGTCACCCAGTCTGGAGTGCAGTGGCGCCATCTCACCTCCCGTTCCATTCCATTCCACTCCGCTCTGATCCTTTCCATTCCATTCTGTTCCACTCCACTCCACTCCACTACATTCCATTTCTTCCGATTCCATTCCACTCCATTGCACTTCTTTCCACTCCACTGCACTCCACTCTACTCCATTCCCCCCCATCCGATTCGATTATGCTCCATTCCATTGCACTCAACTCCACCCTACTCCAGTCCACTTCATTCCATTCCATTCCGTCCCATTCCATTCCTCTCCATTCCACTCCAATTCACTTCACTTCACTCCACTCCACTCCAGTGCACCCCATTCCATTCCATTCCATTCCATTCCATTCCATTCCATTCCATTACTTTCTTTTGAGAGTATCACTCTCAGTCACCCATCCTGGAGTGCAGTGGCACAATCTCAGCTTCCATTGCATTCCATTTCATTCCATTCCATGTGAAACCTCTGAACTCCACTCCACTCTACTCCACTCCATTCCATTCCATTTCACTCATCGTCACTCCACTCCATCTCTTTCCAATCCACTCCACTCCATTGCATTCCACCGCACTGCACTCCATGCTGCTCCATTCCATTCCTCACCACTCCAATCGGCTCCACTCCACTCCATTCCACTCCATTCCATTCAATTCCATTCCATTCTGAATTATTACTCTCCACTCCATTCCACTCAATTCCTGTCCATTCTCCTCCACTCCAATGCATTCCACTCCAGTACAGTCCATTCGATTCCACTCCACTCCACTCCACCCCTCTCAATTCCACGACATTCCATTCCATTCCGTTCCATTCCACTCCCCTCCATTCCATTCATTTCCAAAACATTCCTCTGAACTCCATTCCATTCCAATTCACTCTAATCCACTCCAGTCCACTCCTTTCCACTCCTTTCCATTCCTCTACATTCCACTCCACTCCACTGTCTTCCACTACAATCCAATCCATTCCATTCCTTATAGTTCCACTCCCTTCCACTCTACTCCATCCACTGCATTCCAATCCACTCCTTTCAACTCCATTCCACTCCACTCCACTCCATTCTACTCTACCTTTTTCCATTCCATTCCTTTCCACTTCATTCCAATCTACTACATTGCATTCCACTCCATTCCATTCCATTCCATTCTTTTCAGACCTTTCCACTCCACTCCACTTCATTTGCCTTTACTCTATTGCATTTGCCTCTACTCTGTTCCATTCCATTCCTTTCTTTCCACAGGATCTCACTCTGTCACGAAAGCTGGTGTGCTGTGGCACAAACACACCTCACATTTCTTTTCACCATTCCATTGCATTCCATTCCATTCTATTTCACTCCACTCCACTCAACTCCTTTCCATTCCACTCCATCCCTTTCCATTCGACTTCATTACACTCCACTCAGCTCCACTCCACTCCAATTTACTCCACTCCACTCCATTCCATTCAATTCCATTTCATTTCACTCCATTGCATTCCATTCCTTTCTTTCGACAGGATTTCACTGTGTCACCTTGGCTGGAGTGCAGTGGCAAAATCTCTGCTCACATTACATGACAACATTCCATTGCATTACATTCTATTCCGTTGCATTCCATTGCATTACATTGCTTTCCATTCCATTCCATTCCATTCCATTGCACTCGGTTCGACTTCACTCCACTCCACTCCACTGCATTCCATTACATCCGATTCCTCTCCACTCCATTCCACTCCTCTGCACTCCACTGCAATCCACTTCACTCCATTCCACTCCATTTCATTCCATTCCTGTTCATTCAACTGCACTCTACTCCACCCCACTCCACTCCACTTCATTCAATTCCATTCCATCCCATTCCATTCCTCACCATTACACTCCACTCCACATCACTCCACTCCACTCCACTCCACTGCATTCCGTTCCATTCCATTCCATTCCATTCCATTCCATTCCATTCCATTCCACTGCATCCCCCTGCATTCCATTCCTTCCTTTCTTTTGAGAGTATCTCACTCTGAAACCCAGCCTGGAACGCAGTAGCACTATCTCAGCTCCAATTCCATTTGTTCCATTCCGTCCCGTACCACTCTGATCTGCTCCGGTCCACTATGTTCCGCTCCGCTCCACTGCACTCCTTTCCATTGCATTCCATTTCATTCCATTCACTCGACTCCATTCCACAACATTCCATTACATCCGATTCCATTCCATTCCATTCCACTCCTCTCCACTCCACTGCACTTCACTACAGTCCATTCCACTCCACTCCATTTCACTGCACTCCACTCCACCCCACTTCACTCCACTTCATTCCATTCCATTTCATTCCACTGCCCTCCACTCCACTCAATACCACTCCACTCCACTCCAATCCATTGCATTCCATTCCATTCCAATCCCTTTCATTACAATCCTTTCTTTTGACAGGATCTCCCTCTGTCATACAGGATATAGTGCAGTGGCACAATCTCGCCACACATTACTTTTCTGCATTCCATTCCCTTCCATTCCACTCCACTCCATTCTGTTGACAGGATCTCCCTATGTCACACAGCCTGTAGTGCAGTGGCACAATCGCAGCACACATTTCTTTTCTCCATTATATTCCATTCCAAACCACTCCTCTTCACTCCATTCCACTCAGCTCCTCTCCATTCCACTCCACTCCACTCCATTCAATTCCACTCCACTCCATTCCATTCCACTCCACTCCACTCCATTCCATTCCACTCCACTGCACTCCTCTCCAGTCCACTCCACTCCACTCCACTCCATTCCATTCCATTCCATTCCACTCCACTCCACTCCACTCCACTCCACTCCAATCCATTCCATTCCATTCATGTCTTTCCACAGGATCTCATTCTGTCACAAATGCTGTAGTGCAGTGGCACAATCTCAGCTCACATTTCTTTTCAACATTCCATTGCATTCCATTCCATCACATTCCATTCCACTCTATTTCACTCCACTCCACTCCGTTCCATTCCACTCCATCCCATTCCATTCGACTCCATTCCAATCCACTCGACTCTACTCCACTCCACTCCACTGCATTCCATTCCATTGCATTCCATTTCACTACAGTACATTACATTCCTTTCTTTCGACAGGATGTCACTGTGTAACCCAGGCTGGAGTGCAGTGGAACAATCTAAGCTCACGTTATATGTCAACTTTCCATTGCATTCATTCTATTCCATTATATTCCATTGCATTCCCTTCCATTCCATTTCATTCCATTCAATTCCATTCCATTAAATTCCATTCCATTTCACTCCTTTCCACTCCAATCCACTCCATTCCAGTCCTCTCCATTCCATTCCATTCCACTCCATTCCATTCCATTCATTTCTTTTGACAGGATCTCATTCTGTCACCCAGGCTGGTGTGCAATGGCACAATCTCAGATCACATTTCATCTCACTATTCCATTCCATTCCATTCCATTCCATTCCATACCATTCCACTGCATTCCAATCCACTGAATTCCACTCCAATCCATTCCATTCCATTCTATTCCAATCCCTTCCATTCCACTCTTTTCTTTCGACAGGATTTCCCTCTGGCACACAGTCCATAGTGCAGTGGCACAATCTGAGCACACATTTCTTTAGTACATTCCATTCCATGCCAGTCCATTCTATTCCATTCCATGCCAGGCCATGCTATGCCATGCCATGCCACGCCACTCCACTCCACTCCATTCCACTTCACTCCATGGCATTCCTCTCCACTCCACTCCATTCCATTCCACTCCAGTCCTCTCCTCTCCATTCGAGTCCATTCCACTCCACTCTGGTCCATTCCACTCTTCTCCATTCCATTCCACTGCACTCCATTCCACTCCATTCCATTCCAGTCCATTACATTCCCCTGCACTCCATTCCATTCCACTCCACTACACTCCACTACACTCCATTCCACTCCATTCCACGCCATGCCATTCCATTCCACTACACTCCATTCCAGTCCATTCCACTCCATGCCATTCCATTCCACTGCACTACACTCAACTCCATTCCCCTCCACTCCATTCCACTCCACTCCACTTCATTCCACTCCACTTCACTCCATTCCACTCCACTTCATTCCACTCCATTCCATTCCACTCCACTCCACTGCACTCCATTCCACTTCACCCTGTTCCACTCCATTCCACTGCACTCTAATCCACTCCACTCAACTCTACTAAACTCTACTCTACTCCATTCCTTCCCATTCTATACTACAGCTTTCCACTCCACTCCATTCCACTGCATTCCATTCCAGCCCATTCTATTTCATTCCATTTCATTCCACTCCATTCCATCCCACTTCACTCCATTCTATTCCTTTCCATTCCATAACAATCCATACCACTCGATTCCACTCCAGTCCACTCCACTCCACGCCATGCCACTCCACTCCACTCCAATCCATTCCATAACATTCTAAAACCATTCCATTCCATTCCTTTCTTTCGACAGAATCTCACTCTGTCACCCAGGCTCTAGAGTGGTGCACAATCTCAGCTCACATTTCATTTCACCGTTCCATTCCATTCCATTCCATTGCATTCTATTACACTCCGCTCCACTCCACTCCATTCAATTCCATTCCGTCCCATTCCATTCCACTCCACTCCATTCCACTCCACTCCACTCTACTCCATTCATTTCCATTCCACCCCATTCCATTCCACTTCATTCCACTCCACTCCACTGCACTTCACAGCATTCCGTTTCTTTCGATTCCATTGCATTGCATTCCATTCCATTCCGTTCCATTCCATTCCATTCTGTTCCTTCCTTTCAACAGGGTCTGACACTGTCACATAGGCTAGAGTGCTGTGGCACAATCTCAGTTCACATTTCATTTCACCATTCAATTTCATTCTATTCCATACCAATACATTCGATCCCGTTCCATTCCTTTCATTATATTCCATTCTATTCCACTCCAATTCACTCGACTCCAGTCCATTCCATTGCATTCCATGCCACTCCTCTCCTCTCCACTCCACTCCACTCGTCACCGTTCCATTCCATCCCATTCCATTCCACTGCACACCACTCCAGTAAACTCCACTCTATTCCATTTGATTCCATTCCATTCGATTCCACTCCATTCCACACACATCACAAAGTTATTTCTCAGAATGCTTCTGTTCACTTTTTATGAGAGGATATTTCTGTATCCACAGGGGACCGCAATGCAATCAAAGGATCCCTCTGCAGATTCTATAAAAGGACAATTTCCAAAGTGTTCAATCAAAAGAAATTTTCAACCCTGTTAGGTGAATGCACACATCACAAATAAGTTACTCAGAATGCTTTTGTCTGGTTATTATGTGAAGATAATTCCTTTTCCACAGTAGGCCTCGAAGAGTTCCAAATATCCACTTGCATGTATTACAAAGGAGTGTTTCAAAACTGTTCAATGAAAGGAACGGTTCAGCTTTGTGTGATGAATGCACACATCACAAAGAAATTTCTCAGAATGCTTCTGTCTTGTTTTTATGTGAAAATATTTCCTTTTCCACGATAGGCCCCAAAGTGCTCCAAATGTCCACTTGCAGATTCTACAAAAAGAGGGTTTCCAAGCTACTCAATCAAAAGAAAGGTTCAACTCTGTGAGATGAATGCACACATCACAAAGAAGTTTCTCAGGATGCATCTGTCTTGTTTTTATGTGAAGATATTTCCTTTTCCACCATAGGCCTCAAAGCCCTCCAAATGTCGAATTGCAGATTCTATAAAAAGAGTGTTTCCAAACTGCTCAAAAAAAAGAAAGGTTCAAGTTTGTGAGATGAATGTACACAGTGAAAGAGATTTCTCAGAATTCTTGTGTTCGGTTTTTATGCGAAGATATTTCCTTTTCCACTGAAGTCCTCATAGCACTCCAAATGTCCACTTACAGGTTCTACAAAAAGTGTTTTCCTAAACACCACAAACAAAAGAAAGGTTCAAATCTGTGAGTTGACTGCACACATCACAAAGAAGCTTCTCAGAATGCTTCTGTCTGGTTCTTAAGTGAAAATATTTCTTTTTCCACCATAGGCTTCAAAGCGCTCCTTAAGTCCTCCTGCAGATTCTAGAAAAAGAGAGTTTCCAAACTACTCCAATGAAAAGAAAGATTTAATTCAGGGGGAGGAAGGCAAACATCTCAAAGAATTTTGTCAGAGTCATTCTGTGTAGTTTTTATATGAAGATATTTCCTTTTCCACCATAGGCCTCAAAGCACTCCAAATGTCCACTTGCAGATAGTACAAAAAGGGTGCTTCAAAACTGTTCAATCAAAAGTAACGTTCAACTCTGTGAGACGAATGCACATAACACAAAGCGTTTTCTCAGAATGATTCCGTCTAGTTTTTTGTGAAGATATTTCCTTTTCCACCAATGGACAATAGGCGCTCCAAAGGTACACTTGCAAATTCTACAAAATGACTGTTTCAAAACTGGTCTATTGAAAGAAAGGTTCAACTCTGTGAGATGCATGCACACATCACAAAGAATTTTATCAGAATGATTCTGTCCAGTTTTTATGATAAGATATTTCCTTTTCCAACATAGTCAGCAAAGCCCTCGAAATGTCCAATTGCAGATTCTACAAAAAGAGGGTTTCAAAACACCTCAATCAAAGGAAAGTTTCAACTTTGTGAGATGAATGCACAAATCACAAAGAAGTTTCTCAGAATCTTTCTGTCTAGTCCTTAAGTGAAGATATTTCCTTTTCCACCATAGGCCTCACAGTGCTTCAAATGTCCACTTGTAGATTCCAGAAAAAATGTGTTTCAAAGCTGATCAATCAAAAGAAAGGTTCAACTCTGTGACATGAATACACATATCACAAAGAAGTTTTTCAGAATGCTTCTGTCTAGTTCTTATTTGAAGATATTTCCTTTTCCACCGTAGGCCTCAAAGCACTCTAAATGTCCATATTCAGATAGTACAAAAAGGGTGTTTCAAAACTGCTCAATCAAAAGTAAGGTCCAACTCTGTGAGATGAATGCATTTATCACAAAGAAGTTCGTCAGAATTCTTCTGTCTAGTTTTTATGTGAAGATATTTCCTTTTCTACGATAGGCCTCAAAGCGCTCCAAATGTCCACTTGCAGATTCTACAAAAAGAGTATTTCAAAACTGCTCAATCAAAAGAAAGTTTGAAGTGTGTGAGATGAATGCACACATCACAAATAATTTTCTCAGAATCATTTTGTCTTGTTTTTATGTGAAGATATTCCCTTTTCCACCATAGGCCTCAAAGCTCTCCAAATTTCACAGAGTTCAAACTTTCTTTTGATTGAGCAGCTTTGAAAGACTCTTTTTGTAGAATCTGCAAGTGGACATTTGGAGCTCTTTGAGGCATATCTTCGAAAAGGATGTATCTTCACATAAAAACTAGACAGAAGCATTCTGACAAACTTCTTTGTGATGTGTGCATTCATCTCACAGCGTTGAAACTTACTTTTCATTGAGCAGTTTTGAAACAATCTTTTTGTAGAATCTGCAAGTGGACATTTGGAGAGCTTTGTGGTCTATGGTGGAAAAGGAAATATCTTCACATAAAAACTAGACAGAAGCATTCTGACAAACTACTTTATGATGTGTGCATTCAACTCGCAGAGTTGAACCTCACTTTTCATTGAGAAGTTTTGAAACACTCTTTTTGTAGAGTCTTCAATTGGATATTGGAGCTCTTTGAGGCCTGCAGTGGATAACAAAATATCTTCATATAATGACTAGACAGAAGCATTCTGACCAGTTTCATTGTGATGTGCTCGTTCATTTCACAGAACTGAACTTTTCTTTTGATTGAGCAACTTTGAAAAACTCTTTGTAGAATCTTCAAGTGGACATTTGGAGTGCTTTGATGCCTATGGTGGAAAAGGAAATATCTTCACATAAAAACTAGACAGAACCATTCTGACAAACTTTTTGATTGTGCATTCATCTCACAGACTTCAAACTTTCTTTTGATCGAGGAGCTTTGAAACATTCTTTTTGAAGAAACTGCAAGTGGAGGTTTGGAGCGCTTTGAGGCCTACTGTGGAAAAGGAAATATCTTCACATAAAAATTGGACGGAAGCATTCTGACAGACTTCTTTGTGATGTGTGCATTCATCTCACAGAGTTGATCCTCACTATACATAGGGGAAAAGGAAAGATATTCACATAAATTTTAGATAGAAGCATTCTTACAAACTTCTTTGTGATGTGTGCATTTATCTCAAAGAGTTGAAACTTACTTTTCATTGAGCAGTTTTGAAACACTCTTTTTGTAGAATCTGAAAGTGGACATTTGGAGCGCTTTGTGGCCTATGGTGGAAAAGGAAATATCTTCATATGAAAACTAGACAGAAGCATTCTGACAAACTCCTTTGTGATGTGTGCATTCATCTTACACAGCCGAACCTTTCTTTCGATTCACCAGCTTTGAAATGCTCTTTTTGTAGAATCCGTAAGTGGACATTTGGAGTACTTTAAGGCTTATGGTGGAAAAGGAAATATCTTCATATAAAAACTAGAGAGAAGCATTCTGACAAACTTATTTGTGATGTATGCATTCATCTCACAGAATTGAAACATTCTTTTGATTGAGCAGCTTTGAGAAACTCTTTTTGTAGAATCTGCAAGTGGACATTTGGAGAGCTTTGAGGCCTATGGTGGAAAATGAAATATCTTCACATAAAAACTAGACAGAAGCATTGTGATAAACTTCTTTGGAAGTTTGTGTTCATCTCTCTGCTTTGAAACTTACATTTCATTCAGCAGTTTTGAAACACTCTTTTTGTAGAATCTGTAAATGGAATTTTGAAGTGCTTTGTGGCCTCTGTGAAAAAGGAAATATCTTCACATAAAAACTATACAAAAGCATTCTGAAAAACTTCTAAGTGATGCATGCATTCATCTCACACAGTTGAAACTTTCTTTTGATTGTGCAGCTTTGAAACATACTTTTTGTAGAATCTGCAAGTGGACATTTGGAGCGCTTTGGGGCCTATGGTGGATAACGAAATATCAACATACAATAACTAAACAGAAGCATTCTGACAAACATCTTCCTGATGTGTGCATTCATTTCTTCGAATTGATCTTTACTTTTGATTGAGCAGTTTGAAACACCTTTTTTGTAGAATCTGCAAGTGGACATTTGCAGCACTTTGAGGCCTATGGTGGGAAAGGAAATAGCTTCACATAAAAACTAGACAGAAGCATTCTGACAAACTTCTTTGTGATGTGTGTAATCATCTCACAGAGTTGAACCTTTCTTTTGTTGACCAATTTTGAAACTCTTTGTGTAGAATCTGCAAGTGGACATTAGGAGAACCTCAAGATCTATGGTGGAAAAGGAAATATATTCACATAAAAACTAGACAGAGGCATTCTGACAAACTTCTTTCTTACATGTGCATTAACTTCACAGAGTTGAACCTCACTTTTCATTGAGCAGTTTTGAAACACTTTTTTTGCAGAATCCACAAGTGGACATTTGGAGCGCTTTGAGGCCTATGGTGGAAATGGAAATGTCTTCACATAAAAACTAGACAGAAGCATTCTGACAAACTTCTTTATGATGTGTGTATTCATCTCACAGCGTTGAAACTTTTCATTGAGTAGTTTTGAAACACTCTTTTTGTGGAATCTGGAAGTGGACATTTGAAGCACTTTGTGGCCTGTGATTGAAAAGGAAATATCTTCACATAAAAACTAGACAGAAGCATTCTGAGAAACCACTTTGTGATGTGTCCATTCATCTCGCAGATTTGAAACTTTCTTTTGATTGAGCAGCTTTGAAACACACTTTTTGTAGAATCTGCATGTGGACGTTTGGAGCACTTTTAGTCCTATGGTGGATAACGAAATATCGTCATATAATAACTAGACAGAAGCATTCTGACAAACTTCTTTGGATGTGTGCATTCATTTCACAGACTTGAACCTTTCTTTTGATTGAGCAGCTTTGAAAAACTTTTGTAAAATCTGCAAGTGCACATTTGGAGCGCTTTGAGGCCTATGTTGGAAAAGGAAATATCTTCACATAAAAACTAGACAGAAGCATTCTGGCAAACTTCTTTGTGATGTGTGCGTTCATCACAAAGAGTTGAAAGTCACTTTTCATTGAGCAGTTTGGAAACACTCTTTTTGTAGAATCTGCAAGTGGGCATTTGGAGCACTTTGCATCTTGTGGTAGAAATGGAAATGTCTTCACATAAAATCTAGATAGAAGAAATCTGAGAAACTTTTTGTGATGTGTGCATTCATCTCACAGAGTTAAATTTTTCTTTCGATTGAGCAGTATTCAAACTCTCTTTTTGTAGGATCTGCAAGTGGACATTTGGAGTGCATTGAGGCCTATGAAGGAAAAGGAAGTATCTTTACATAAAAACTGCACAGAAGCAGTCTGAGAAACTACTTTGTGATGTGTGAATTCATCTCACAGAGTTAAACCTTTCTTTTGATTTAGCAGTTTTGAAACTCTCTGTTTGTAGATTCTGCAAGTGGACATTTGGGGCTCTTTGTGGCCTATGTTAGAAAGGAAATATCTTCACACAAAACCTAGACAGAAGCAATCTGAGAAACTACTTTGTGATATGTGCATTCATTTCACAGAGTTAAACCTTTCTTTTGATTCAGCAGTTTTGAAACTCTGCTTTTGTAGAATCTGCAAGTGGAAATTTGGAGCGTTTTGAGGCCTATGGTGGAAAAGGAAATGTCTTGACATAAAAACTAGATAGAAATATTCTAAGAAAATACTTTGTGATGTGTGCATTCATCTCCCAGAGTTGAATCCTTCTTTTGAAGGACCAGTTTTGAAATAATCTTTTTGTGGAATCCGCAAGTGGACATTTCAAGCACCTTGAGGCCTGTGGTGGAAAAGGAAATACCTTCACATAAAAACTAGACACAAGAATTCTGAGAAACTTCTTTGTAATGTGTGCGTTCACCTCACAGATATTAACCATTCTTTTGATTGAACAGTTTGGAAACACTCTTTTGGCAGAATCTGCAAGTGGACATTTGTATTGCTTAGCAGCCTATGGTAGAAATTGAAATATCTTCATGTAAAATCTAGACAGAAGCAATCTCAGAAATATCTATGTGATGTGTGCATTCATTGCACAGAATTAACCCTTTTTTTGATTGAGCAGTTTTGAAACTCTTTTTTTGTAGAATCTGCAAGTAGACATTTTGAGCACTTTGAGGTATACTGTGGTAAGGAAATACCTTCACATAAAAACTAGACAAAAGAATTCTGAGAAACTTCTTTGTGATGCGTGTGTTCATCTCAGAGATTTGAAACTTTCTTTTGATTGAGCAGTTTGGAAATACTCTTTTTGTAGAATCTACAAGGGGACATTTAGAGCATTTTGCAGCCTAAGGTAGAAAAGGAAATATCTTCACATAAAATCTAGAAAGAAGCAATCTGAGAAACTTCTTTGTGATGTGTGCATCCATCTCACTGAGTTAAACATTTTTTTTTGATTGAGCAGTTTTGAAACTCTCTTTTGTAGAATTTGCAAGTGGACATTTGGAGGGCATTCTAGCCTATGGTGTAAAAGGAAATATCTTCACATAAAAACTATACAGAAGTATTCTGAGAATCTTCTTTGTGATGTGTGCATTCATCTCACAGGGTTGAAATATTTTCTTGATGGAGCAGTTTTGGAATTCTATATTTGTAGGATCTGCAAGTGGATATTTGGAGCGCTTTTAGACCTATGATGGAAAAGGAAATATCTTCACATAAAAATTACACAGAAGCATTCTGAGAAACTACTTTGTGATGTATGCATTCTTCTCACAGAGTTGAACCTATCTTTTGATTGAGCAGTTTTGAAACACTCTTTTTTTAGTGTCTGCGAGTTGGTATTTTGAGCGCATTGAGGCCTACTGTGGAAAATGATATATCTTAACATAAAAACTACACAGAAGCATTCTGAGAAACTTCTTTGTGATGTGTGCATTCAACTCACAGAGTTGAACCCATCTTTTGAATGAGCAGTTTTAAACTCTCTTTTTGTAGAACCTACAAGTGGATATTTGGAGCTCTTTGCAGCCTACTGTGGAAAAGGAAATATCTTCACATAAAAATTATACAGAAGCATTCTGAGAAACCTCTTTGGATGTGTGCATTGAACTCACAGTGTTGAACTTATCTTTTGACAGAGCAGATTTGAAGCTCTCTTTTTGCAGAATCTCCAATTGATATTTTGACCCTTTGTGGCCTATGGTGGAAAAGGAAATATCTACACATAAAAACTACACAGTAGCATACTGGAAAACTTCCTTGTGATGTGTGCATTCATCTCACAGAGTTGAAATATTCTTTTGATTGAGCAGTTTTGAAATTCCATTTTTGTAGAATCTGCAAGTGGATATTTGGAGTGCTTTGGGACCTAAGGAGGAAAAGGAAATATCTTCACATAAAAACTACTCAGAAGCATTCGGAGAAACCACTTTGTGATGTGTGCAATCATCTCACAGATTTGAGCCCTTCATTTGATTGGGCAGTTTCAAAACACTCTTTTTGTAGAATCTGCAAGTGGATATTTGGAGTGCTTTGAGGCCTACGGTGGAAAAGGAAATATATTCACATAAAAATTACACAGAAGCATTGTGTGAAAATTCTTTGAGATATGTGCATCCATCTCACATAGTTGAACTTTTCTTTTGATTGAGCAGTTTTGAAACACTCTTTTTGTAGAATCTGCAAGTGGATATTTGGAGAGATATGAGGCCTATTGTGGAAAAGGATATATCTTCACATAAAAACTGCAAAGAAGCATAGTGAGAAACTTCTTGTAGATATGTGCATTCATTTCATAGAGTTGAATCATTATTTTCCTTGAGCAGTTGTGAAACACTCATTTTTTAGAATCTGGAAGCTGATATTTGGAGTGCTTTGAGTCCTATTGTGGAAAAGGAAGTATCTTCATATACAAACTACACAGAATCATTCTGAGAAACTGCTTTGTGATGTATGCATTTATCTCACAGAGTTGGACTTATCTTTTGAATGTGCACTTTTGCAACTCTCTTTTCGTAGAATCTGCAAATTGTTATTTGGAGCCCTTTGAAGCCTATGGTGGAAAAGGAAATATCTTCATATAAAAACTACACAGAAGCATTCTGAGAAACTTGTTTTTGATGTGTGCATTCATCTCACAGAGTTGAAAATTTCTTTTGATTGAGCATTTTTGAAACACACTGTAGAGTCTGCAAGTGGATAGTTGGATCGCTATGAGGCCTATGGTGGAAAAGGAAATATCTTCATATAAAAACTACACAGAAACATTCTGGGAAACTGCTTTGTGATGTGTGCATTCATCTCACAGAGTTGAACCTTTCTTTTGATGGAGCAGTTTGCAAACACTCTTTTTGTGGAATCTGCAAGTGGATAGTTGGAACGGTTTGAGGCCTAAGATGGAAAAGGAAATATCTTCACATAAAAACTACACAGAAGTATTCTGAGAAACTTCTCTGTGATGTGTGCATTCCACTCACACAGTTGAATTTATCTTTTGATAGAGTAGTTTTGAACCTCTATTTTTGTAGTATCTGCAACTGGATATTTGTAGCCCTTTGCTGCCTATATAGGAAAAAGAAATATCTTCACATGAAAACTACACAGAAGCATTTTGAGAAGCTTCTTTGTTATGTGTCCATTCATCTCACGGAGTTGAACCCTTCTTATGATTGAGCAGTTTGGAAACACTCTTTTTTCAGAATCTGTAAGTGGATATTTGGAGTCCTTTTGAGGCTAATTGGGGAAAAGGAAATATCTTCACATACAAACTACAGAGAAGCAATCAGAGAAACACTTTTGTGATGTGTGCATTCATCTCACAGAGTTGAAACTTTCTTTTCATTGAGGAGTTTTGGAAAACTCTTTTTGTACAATCTGCCATGGATATTTAGAGTGCTTTGAGGCCTATGGTGGAAAAGAAAATATCTTCACAAAAAAACTTCACAGAAGCATTCTGAGAAACTTAATTGTGTTATGTGCATTCATCACACAGAGTTGAAATTTTCTTTTGATTGAGCAGTTTGGAAACACTTTTTGTAGAATCTGAAAGTGGATATTTTGAGCACATTGAGGTCTATGGTGGAAAAGGAAATATCTTCGCATAAAAAATAAATACAGAGAAGCATTCTGAGAAACTTCTTTGTGATGTGTGCATTCATCTCACAGAGTTGAAACTTTCTTTTGATTGAGCAGTTTGGAAACGCTCTTTGTGTGTAATCTGCAAGTAGATATTTTGAACTTTTTGATGCCTGTGGTGGAAAAGAAAATATCTTCACATAAAAACTGCCCAGAAGCATTCTGAGAAACATCTTTGTGATGTGTGCATTCATCTCACAGAATTTAACCTTTGTTTTGATTGAGCAGTTTGGAAACACTCTTTTTGTAAAATCTACAAGTGGATATTTGGAGCACTTTTAAGTCTATGGTGGAAAAGGATATATCTTCACATGAAAACTACACAGAATCATTCTGAGAAACTACTTTGTGAGTGTGCATTCAAATCACAGAGTTGAACCTATCTTTTGATAAAGCAGTTTTGAAACTCTCTTTTTGTAGAAACTGCAAATGGTTTTTTGGAGCCCTTTGTGGCCTATGGTGGAAAAGGAAATATATTCATATAAAAACTACACAGAATCATTCTGGTAAACTTCTTTGTGATGTATACATTCATCTCACAGACTTGAAACTTACATTTGACTGAGCAGTTTTGAAACACTCTTTTTGTGCAATTTGGCAATGGATATTTAGAGTGCTTTGAGGCCTATTGTGGAAAAGGAAATATCTTCACGTAAAAATTAGACAGAAGCATTAGGAGAAACTTCTTTGTGATGTGTGCATTCATCTCACAGACTTGAAACTTTCTTTTGATTGAGCAGTTTGGAAACACTCTTTTTGTAGAATCTGCAAGTGGATATTGGAGCACTTTGAGGCCTTTGGTGGAAAAGGATATATATTTACATTAAAACTACACAGAAGAATTCTGAGAAACTCCTTTGTTATGTGTGCATTCAACTCACAGAGTTAAACGTTTATTTTGATTGAGCAGTTTGGAAACACTCTTTTTGTAGAATCTGCAAGTGGATATTTGGAGCGCTTTGTGGCCTATTGTGGAAAAGAAAATATCTTCACATAAAAACTACACAGAAACATTCTGAAAAACTTCTCTGTGATGTGTACATTCATCACACAGAGTTGAACCTTTCCTTTGATTGAGCAGTTGTATAACATTATTTTTATACAATCTGCAAGTGTATATTTTAAGCACTTTGAGGCCTATTGTGGAAAGGGAAATATCTTCACATAAAAACTACAGAGAACCATGCTCAGAAACTTCTTTGTGAAGTGTGCATTCATCTCACGGAGTTGAACCTTTCTTTTGATTGAGCCTTTGGAAATACCCTTGTTGTAGAATCTGCAAATTGATATTGGGAGTGCTTTGAGGCCTATAGTGGAAAAGGAAGTATCTTCACATAAAAACTACACAGAAGCATTCTGAGACACTTATTTGTGATGTGTGCATTAATCTCACAGAGTTGAACATTTATTTTGATTTAGCAGTTTTGCGTCTCTCTTTTTGCAGAATCTGCAAGTGGATATTTGCAGCCCTTTTCGGACTAATTTTAAAAGGAAATATCTTTTCATGGAAAGGACACTGAAACAGTCCCAGAAACTTCTCTGTGATGTGTGCATTCATCTTACAGAGTTGAACGTTTCTTTTGATTGAGAAGTTTGGAAAGACTCTTACTTGCAGAAACTGCAAGTGGATATTTGGAGCGCTTTGAGACATATGGTGGTATAGGAAATATCTTCACATAAAAACTACACAGAAGCATTCTGCGAAAGTTCTTTGTTATGTGTGCATTCCACTCACAGAGTGGAACCTATCTTTTGATAGAGCAGTTTTAAATCTCTCTTTTTGAATAATCTGCAAGTGGACATTTGGAGCCCATTGCTGCCTATTTTGGAAAGAGAAATATCTTCATATAAAAACTACACAGAAGCATTCTGAGAAACTTCTTACTGATGTGTGCATTCATCTCAAAGTGTTGAACCCTTCTTTTGATTGAGCACTTTTGAAACACACTTTTTGTGGAATCTGCAAGTGGATATTTGGAGCGCTTTGAGGCCTATGGTGGAAAAGGAAATATCTTCATATA
This sequence comes from Pongo pygmaeus, assembly GCF_028885625.2. Classification (NCBI taxonomy): domain Eukaryota; kingdom Metazoa; phylum Chordata; class Mammalia; order Primates; family Hominidae; genus Pongo; species Pongo pygmaeus. Next base: position 6,197,304 of record NC_085931.1, read on the forward strand.
AAAACTCGACAGAAGCATTCTGAGAAACTTCTTTTTGATGTGTGCATTCATCTCACAGAGTTGAACCTATTTTTTGATTGAGCAGTTTTCCATGTCTCTTTTTGTAGAATCTGCAAGTGGATATTTGGAGCCCTTTGTGGCCTATTTTGGAAAAGGAAATAACTTCACGTAAAAACTACACAGGAGCATTCTGAGAAACTTCTTCGTAATATGTGCATTCATCTCACAGACTTCAAACATTTTTTGATTGAGCAGTTTGGAAACATTCTTTTTGTAGAATCTGCAAGTGGATATTGGTGTTCTTTGAGGCCTTTGGTGGAAAAGGATATATCTTCACATAAAAAGTAGACAGAAGCATTCTGGGAAACTTCTTTTTGATGTTTGCATTCAACTCACAGAGTTGAAACTTTCTTATGATTGAGCAGTTTGGAAACACTCTTTTTGTAGAATCTGCAAGTGAATATTTGGAGCCCTTTGAGGCCTATGTTGGAAAACTAAATATGTTCACATAAAAACTAGACAGAAGCATTCTGAGAAACTTCTCTGTGATGTGTGCATCCAACTCACAGATTTGAACACATCTTTTGACTGAGCAGTTTTGAATCTTTCTTTTTGTAGAATCTGCAATTGGATATTTGGAGCCCTTGGCGGCCTATTTTGGAAAGGGAAATATGTTCACATAAAAACTACACAGAAGCATTCTGAGAAACTTCTTTGTGATGTGTGCATTCATCTCAAAGAGTTGAAAATTTCTTTTGATTGAGCAGTTGAAAAACACCCTTTTTGTAGATTATGCAAGTGAATATTTGTAGCACTTTGAGGCCTATGTTGGAAAAGGAAATATCTTCACATTAAAACTACACAGAACCATTCTGAGAAAGTTCTTTGTGATGTGTGCATTCATCTCACACAGTTGAACCTTTCTTTTGATTAAGCAGTTTGGAAACACTCTTTTTTTAGTATCTGCAAGTGAATATTTGGAGTGCTTTGAGGCTTATTGTGGAAAAGAAAATATCTTCACATAAAAACTACAAAGAAGCATTTTGAAAAACGTCTCTGTGATGTGTAAATTCATCACACAAAGGTGAAACTTTCCTTTGATTGAGCAGTTTTATAACACTCTTTTTATAGAAAGTGCAATTGGATATTTGAAGTACTTTGAGGCCTGTTATGAAAAAGGAAATATCTTCACATAAAAACTACACAGAAGCATTCTCAGAAACTTCTTTGTGAAGTGTGCATTCATCTCACAGAGTTGAAACTTTCTTTTGATTGAGCTGTTTTGAAACACTCTTTTTGTAGAATCTGCAAGTGGATATTTGGAGCTATTTGAGGCCTATGTTGGGAAAGGAAATATCTTCACATAAAAACTAGACAGAGGCATTCAGAGAAACATATTTGTGATGTGTGCATTCATCTCATCGATTTGAACCTTTCTTTTGATTGAGCAGTTTTGAAACACACTTTTTGTAGAATCTGCAAGTGGATATTTGGAGTGCTTTGAGGCCTATAGTGGAAATAGAAATATCTTCACATAAGAGCTAGACAGAAGTATTATGAGAAACTTCTTTGTGTTGTGTGCATTCATCTCACAGAGTTGAACTTTTCTTTAGATTGAGCAGTTTTGACACACTCTTTTTCTAGGATCTGCATGTGGATATTTGGAGCACTTTGCAGCCTAGAGTGGAAAAGAAAATATCTTCACATAAAAATTTGACAGATGCATTCTGAGAAACTACTTTTTTTTAATTATTATACTTTAAGTTTTAGGGTACATGTGCACAATATGCAGATTAGTTACATATGTATTCATGAGCCATGCTGGTGTGCTGTACCCATTAACTCGTCATTTAGCATCAGCTATATCTTCTAATGCTATCTCTCCCCCCTCCCACCACCCCACTACTGTTCCCAGAGTGTGATATTCCCCTTCCTTTGTCCATTTGTTCTCATTGTTAAATTCCCACCTATAAGTGAGAACATGCTGTGTTTGGTTTTTTGTCCTTGGGATAGTTTACTGAGAATGATGATTTCCAATTTCATCCATGTTCCTACAAAGGACATGAACTCACCATTTTTCATGGATGCATAGTATTTCATGGTGTATATGTGCCACATTTTCTTAATCCAGTCAATCATTGTTGCACATTTGGGTTGGTTCTAGGTCTTTGCTGTTGTGAATAGTGTCGCAAGAAACATACTTGTGCATGTGTCTTTATAGCAGCATGATTTATAATCCTTTGGGTATATACCCAGTAATAGGATGGCTGAGTCAAATGGTATTTCTAGTTCTATATCCCTGAGGAATCGCCACATTGACTTCCACAATGGTTGAACTAGTTTAAAGTCCCACCAACAGTGTAAAAGTGTTCCTATTTCTCCACATCCTCTTGTGTCTTGACTTTTTAATGATTGCTGTTCTAACTGGTGTGAGATGGTATCTCATTGTGGTTTTCATTTGCATTTCTCTGATGACCAGTGATCATGAGCATTTATTCATGTGTTTTTTGGCTCCATAAATGTCTTCTTTTGAGACGTGTCTGTTCATGTCCTTCTCCCACTTTTGAATGGGGTTTTTGGTTTTTTCATTGTAAATTTGTTTGAGTTCATTGTAGATTCTGGATATTAGCCATTTGTCAGATGAGTAGGTTGCGAAAATTTTCTCCCATTTTGTAGCTTGCCTGTTCACTCTGATGATAGTTTCTTTTGCTGTGCAGAAGCTCTTTAGTTTAATTAGATCCCATTTGTCAATTTTGGTTTTTGTTGCTATTGCTTTTAGTGTTTTAAACATGAAATCCTTGCCCATGCGTATGTCCTGAATGCTAAAGCCTAGGTTTTCTTCTAAGGTTTTTATGGTTTGGATTCACAGCCGAATTCTACCAGAGGTACAAGGAGGAACTGGTACCATTCTTTCTGAAACTATTCCAATCAATAGAAAAAGAAGAAATCCTCCCCGGCTCATTTTGTGAGGCCAGCATAATCCTGATACCAAAGCTGGGCAGAGACACAATAAAAAAAGAGAATTTTAGACCAATATCCTTGATGAACATTGATGAAAAAATCCTTAATAAAATACTGGCAAACCGAATTCAGCAGCATATCAAAAAGCTTATCCACCATGATCAAGTGGGCTACATCCCTGGGATGCAAGGCTGGTTCAATATATGCAAATCAGTAAATGTAATCCAGCATATAAACAGAAACACAGACAAAATCCCCATGATTATCTCAATAGAGGCAGAAAAGTCCTTTGACAAAATTCAACAATGCTTCATGCTAAAATCTCTCAATAAATTAGGTATTGATGGGACTTATCTCAAAATAATAAGAGCTATCTATGACCAATCCACAGCCAATATCATACTGAATAGGCAAAAACTGGAAGCATTCCCTTTGAAAACTGGCACAAGACAGGGATGCCCTCTCTCACCACTCCTATTCAACATAGTGTTAGAAGTTCTGGCCAAGGCAATTAAGAAGGAGAAGGAAATAAAGGGTATTCAATTAGGAAAAGAGGAATTCAAATTGTCCCTGTTTGCAGAAGACATGATTCTATATCTAGAAAACCCCATTGCCTCAGCCCAAAATCTCCTTAAGCTGATAAGCAACTTCAGCAAAGTCTCAGGATACAAAATCAATGTACAAAAATAACAACCATTCTTATACACCAATAACAGAAAAACAGAGAGCTAAATCATGAGGGAACTCCCATTCACAATTGCTTCAAAGAGAGTAAAATTCCTAGGAATCCAACCTACAAGGGACGTGAAGGACCTCTTCAAGGAGAACTACAAACGACTGCTCAATGAAATAAAAAAGAATACAAACAAATGGAAGAACATTCCATGATCATGGGTAGGAAGAATCAATATCATGAAAATGGCCATACTGTCCAAGGTAATTTACAGATTCAATGCCATCCCCATCAAGCTACCAATGACTTTCTTCACAGCATTGGAAAAATCTACTTTAAAGTTCACATGGAACCAAAAAAGGGCACGCATCGCCAAGTCAATTTTAAGCCAAAAGAACAAAGCTGGAGACATCACGCTATCTGACTTCAAACTATACTACAAGACTACAGTTACCAAAACAGCATGGTACTGGTACCAAAACAGAGATATAGATCAATGGAATGGAACAGAAACCTCAGAAATAACATCACATATCTAAGAGTATCTGATCATTGACAAACCTGAGAAAAACAAGTAATGGGCTAAGAATTCCCTATTTAATAAATGGTGCTGGGAAACCTGGCTAGCCATTTGTAGAAAGCTGAAACAGGATCCCTTCCTTACACCTAATACAAAAATTAATTCATGATGGATTAAGGACTTAAACGTTAGACCTAAAACCATATAAACTACTTTTTGATGTGTGCATTCAATTCACAGTGAGGAAACTTTCTTTTGATTTAGCAGTTTTGAAACACTCTTATTGTAGTATCTGCAAGTGGATATTTGGAGGGCTTTGTGGCCTAAGGTGGAAAAGGAAATATCTTCACATAAAAACTAGACAGAAGCATTCTGAGAAACTTCTTTGTGATGTCTACATTCATCTCACACAGTTGAACCTTCCCTTTGATTCAGCAGATTTGAAACACTCCTTTTGTAGAATCTGCAAATGAATATTTGGAGTGCTGTGTGGCCTAGGGTGGAAAAGTAAATATCTTTGCATAAAAACTAGACAGAAGCATTCTGAGAAACTTCTTTAGGATGCGAGCATTCAACTCACAGGTTGAACTTTTCGTTTGATTGAGCAGTTGTGATACACTCTTTTTATAGCATCTGCAAGTGGCTATTTTGAGTGCTTTGTGGCCTATAGTGGAAAAGGAAATATCTTCATATTAAAACTAGACAGAAGCATTCTGAGAAACTCCTTTCTGATGTGAGCATTCAACTCACAGAGTTAAAACTTTCGTTTTATTGAGCAGTATGGAAACAGTCTTTTTCCAGTATATGCAAATCAATATTTGGAGTGCTTTGAGGCCTAAAGTGTAGAAGGAAATATCTTCACATAAAAACTAGACAGAAGCACTCTGAGAAACTTCTTTGTGATGGGAACATTCATCTTACAGAATTGAACCTTTCTATTGATTGAGCAGTTTTGAAAAACTATTTTTGTAGAATCTGCAGGTGATATTTGGAGAGCTTTGTGGACTATATTGGAAAAGGAAATATCTTCATGTAAAAGCTAGACAGAAGCATTCTGAGAAACTTCTTTGTGATGTGTGCATTCAACTCACAGAGGAGAACCTTTCTTTTGATTCAGGAGTTTGGAAACACAGTTTTTGTAGATTCTGCAAGTGGATATTTGGAGTGCATTGTGGACTATGGTGGAAAAGGAAATATCTTCACATAAAAACTAGAAAGAAGCATACAGAGAAACTTCTTTGTGATGTGTGCATTCATCTCACAGAGATGAACCTTTCTTTGATGTAACAGTTTGGAAACACTCTTTTTGTAGTATCTGCAAGTGGATATTATGGGTGCTTTGCAGCCTATGGTGGAAAAGGTAATATCTTCACATAAAAACAAGACAGAAGCATTCTGAGAAACTACTTTGTGATGTGTGCTTTCATCTCACAGAGGTGAAGCTTTCTTTTGATTGAGAAGATTTGAAACCCTCTTTTTGTAGAATCTGCAAGTGGATATTTGGAGCGCTTTAAGGCCTATGGTGGAAAAGGAAATATATTCACATGATAACTAGACAGAAGCATTCAGAGAAACTTCTATGTGATGGATGCGTTCATCACACAGAGTTGAATGTTTCTTTTGGTTTAGTAGTTTTGAAACACTCTTTTTGTAGAATCTGCAATTGGATATTTGGAGTGCTTTGAGGCATGTGGTGGAAAAGGAAATATATTCACAAAAAAATTAGACAGAAGCATTCTGAGAAACTTCTTTGTGATGTGTGCATACATGTTACAGTGTTGAACCTAACTTTTTATTGAGCAGTTTTGAAACACTTTTTTGTACAATCTGCAGGTGGATATTTGGAGCTCTTTGAGGCAGATGGTGGAAAAATAATATCTTCACATAAAAATTAGACAGAAGTATTCTAAGAAACTTCTCTGATATGTGTAGATTCTTTTCACACAGTTGAAACTTTCTTTTGATTGAGAAGTTTTGCAACACTCTTTTTGTAAAATCTGCAGGTGGATATTTGGAGTGATTTGAGGTGTACAGTGGAAAAGGAAACACCTTCACATAAAAACTATACAGAAGCATTCTGAGAAACTTCTTTGTGATGTGTGCATTCACGTCACAGAGTTGAAACTTTCTTTTGATTGAGCAGTTTTGAAACACTCTTTGTTTTAGAATCTGCATGTGGATATTTGGAGAGCTTTGTGGCCTATGGTGTAAAAGAAGATATCTTGACATAAAAACAAGACAGAAGAATTCTGAGGAACTTCTTTGTGATGTGTGCATTCATCTCACAGAGTTGGAACTTTCTTTTGATGGAGTAGTTTTGAAACATTCTTTTTGTAGAATCTGCAAGTGGATATTTGGAGAACTTTGTGGTCAATGTTGGAAAAACAAATATCTTCCCATAAAAACTATACAGAAGCATTCTGAGAAACCTCTTTGTGATGTCTCCATTCATCTCACAGAGTTGAAGTTTTCTTTGTGGAGTTTTGAAACACTCTTTTTGCAGAATTTGCAAGTGGATATTTGGAGTGCTTTAAGGCCTAGGGTGGAAAAGGAAATATCTTTACATAAAAATTGGACAGAAGCATTCTGAGAAATTTCTTTGTGATGTGTGCATTCATCCCACAGACTTGAAACTTTCTTTTGATTGAGTAGTTTTGAAACACTATTTTATAGCATCTACAAGTGGATATTTGAGTGCTTATGGGCCTATGATGGAAAAGGAAATGTCTTCACATAAAAACTAGACAGAAGCATTCTGAGAAACTTCTCTGTGACGTGTGCATTCAACTAAAAGAGTTGAACTTTTCTTTTGATTCAGCAGTTTTGAAACACACTTTTTGTAGAATCTGAAAGTGGATATTTGCAGTACTTTGCTGCTTATGGTGGAAAAGGAAATATCTTCACATACAAACTAGAGAGAAGCATTCTGAGAAATTCCTTGCTGATGTGGGCATACATTTCACAGAGTTGAAACATTCTTTTGATTCAGCAGTTTTGAAACACTGTTTTTGTATAATCTGTAAAGGGAAATTTGGGGCGCTTTGAGGCCTATGGTGGTAAAGAAATATTTTCACATAAAGAGACAGTAGCATTCTGAGAAACTTCTTTGTGGTGTGTGCATTCATCTCACAGAGTGGAAACTTTCTTTTGATTGAGCAATTTCGAAACACTGTTTTCGTAGAATAAGCAAGTGGATATTTGGAGCGCTTTGTGGCCTATGGAGGAAAAGGAAAAATCTTCATGTAAAAATTAGACAGAAACATTCTGAGAAACGTCATTGCCATGTGTGCATTCAACTCACAGAGTTGAAACTTTCTTTTTGATTGAGAAGTTTTGAAACACTCTTTTTGTAGCATCTGCAAGAGGATATTTGGATCGCTTTGCGGCCTATGATGGAAAAGGATATATCCTCAAATAAAAACTAGACAGAAGCATTCTGAGAAATTTCTGGTTGATGTGTGCATAAATCTCACAGAGCTGAAACTTTCTTTAGATTGAGCAGTTTCAAAACACTCTTTTTGCAGAATCTGCAAGTGTATATTTGGGGTGCTATGAGGCCTAAGGTGGAAAAGAAATATCTTCACATAAATACTAGAAATAAGCATTCTGACAAAACTATTTTTAGTGTGCATTCATCTCACAGGGTTGAACCTTTCTTTCGATTGAGCAGTTTTGAAACTCTTTTTGTAGAATCTGCAAGTGGATATTTGGAGTGTTTTGAGGCCTATCATGGAAAAGGAGTTATCTTCACATAAAGACTAGACAGAAGCATTCTAAGAAATGACTTTGTGATGTGTGTATTCAACTCACAGACTTGAACCTTTCTTTTGATTGAGCATTTTTGAAACTCTTTTTTCTAGTATCTGCTAGTGGATATTTGGTGTCCTTTGTGGCCTATGGTGGAAAAGGAAAAATCTTCACACAAAAACTAGACAGAAGCATTCTGAGAGACTTCTGACTGATGTGTGCATTCATCTCACAGAGTTGAACCCTTCTTTTGTTTGAGCAGTTTTGAAACAGTTTTTGTAGAATCTGCAAGTGGACATTTGGAGTGCTTTTAGGCCTATGGTGGAAAAGTAAATATCTTCACACAAAAACTAGACTGAAGCATCCGAGAAACTTCTTTGTGATGTGTGCATTCATCTCACAGAGTTGAACCTGTCGTGATTGAGCAGTTTTGAAACGCTATTTTGTAGAATCTCCAAGTGGATATTTGGAGCTCTTTGTGGCCTATGGTGGAAAAGGAAATATCTTCACATAAAAACTATACAGAAGAATTCTGAGAAACTACTTTGTGATGTGTGCATTCATCTAACAAAGGTGAAACTTTCTTTTGCTTGAGCAATTTTTAAACACTCTTTTTGTAGAATCTGCAAGTGGATATTTTGTGCGCTTTGTGGCCTATGGTGTAAAAGGAAATATCTTCACATAAAAAATAGACAGAAGCTTTATGAGGAACTTCTTTGGATATGTGCATTCATCTCACAGAGTTGAACCTTTATTTTTATTGAGCAGCTTGAAAACACTCTTTTTGTAGAATCTGCACGTCAATATTTGGAGTGCTTTATGGCCTATTTTGGAAAAGGAAATATCTTTGCATAAAAACTAGACAGAAGCATTCTGAGAAACTTCTTTGTGATGTGTGCATTCATCTCACAGAGTTGAATCTTTCTTTTGATTGAGCAGTTTTGAAACACACTTTTGTAGAATCTGCAAGTGGATACTTGGAGCACTTTGAGGCCTTTAGTGGAAAATTAAATATATTCCCATAAAAAGTAGACAGAAGCATTCTGAGAAACTTCTTTGTGACGTTTGCATTCTTCAAACCGAGTTGAAGCTTTCTTTTGATGTAGAAGTTTTGAAACACTCTTTTTTTAGAAATCTGCATGTGGATATTTGGAGCGTTTTGGGGCCTATGGTGGAAAAGGTAACATCTTCACATAGAAACTACACAGAAAGGTTCTAAGAAACTTCTTTGTGATGTGTGCATTAAACACACAGAATTGAAGCTTTCTTTTGATTGAGTGGTTTTGGAATACTCTTTTTGTAGTATCTGCAATTGGATATGTGAAGCATTTTGGGGCCTATGGTGGAAAAGGAAATATCGTCACATAAAAACTGGAATGAAGCATTCTGGGAAACTTCTTTGTGATATGTGCATTCAACTCACAGAGCTAAATCTTCATTTTGATTTAGCAGTTTCAAAACAATCTTTTCGTATATTCTGAAAGAGTATATTTTGAGCGTTTTGTGGCCTATAGTGGAAAAGGAAATATCTACACATAAAAACTCGACAGAAGCATTCTGAGAAACTTCTTTGTGATGTGTGCATTCATCTCACAGAGTTGAACTTCTGTATTGATTGAGCAGTTTGGATACACACTTTTTGCAGAATCTGAAAGTGGGTATTTGGAGCACTTTGTGTCCTATGGTGGAAAGGGAAATATCTTCACATAAAACTACACAGAAGTATTCTGAGAAACTTCTTTGTGATGTTTGCATTCACCTCACAGAGGTGAACCTTCCTTTTGATTGGGCAGTTTTGAAACACTCTTTTTGTTGAATCTGCAAATGGGCATTTGGAGCATTTTGCAGCCTGTGGTGGGTAAGGAAATATCTTCCCATCAAAACTGACAGAAGCAATCTGAGAAACTTTTCGTGATGTGTACATTCATCTCACAGAGTTGAACCTTTCCTTTCATTAAGCAGTTTTGAAACACTCTTTGTAGAATCTGCAAGTGGATATTTGGAGCGATTTGGGGCCTATGGTGAAAAAGGAAATATCTTCACATGAAAACTAGATAGAAGTATTCTGAGAAACTTCTTTGTGATGTGTTCATTCATCTCACAGAGTTGAACCTTCCTTTTGATTGGGCAGTTTTGAAACACTCTTTTTGTAGAATCCGCCCATGAATATTTGGAGTGCTTTGAGGCCTGTTATGGAAAACTAAATATCTTCACATAAAAACAAGGCAGAAGCATTCTGAGAAAGTTCTTTCTGATGTGTGCATTCATCTCACAGAATTGAAACTTTCTTTTGATTGAGCAGTTTTGAAACACTCTTTTTGTAGAATCTGCAAGTGGATATTTGAAGTGCTTGGAGGCCTATGGTGGAAAATTAAATATCTTCACATAAAAATTAGGCAGAAGCATTCTGAGAAAGTTATTTGTGATGTGTGCATTGCTCTCTCCGAGTTGAGCCTTACTTTTGATTAAGCAGTTTTGAAACACTCTTTTTGTAGAAATCTGTATGTGGATGTTTGGAGCGCTTTGGAGCCCATGGTCAAAAGGAAATATCTTCAAATAAAAGCTAAACAGAAGCAATCTGAGAAAATTATTTGTGATGTGTGTGTATATATCCCAGAGTTGAATCTTTCTTTTGAATGAGCACATTTGAAACACTCTTTTTGTAAAATCTGCAAGTGGATATTTAGAGTGCTTTGAGGCCAGAGTTGGAAAAGGAAATAATTTCACATAAAAACTAGACAGAAGCATTCTGAGGAACTTCTTTGTGATGTGAATTCATCTCACAGAGTTGAACATTTATTTTGATTGAGCAGCTTGAAAACACTCTTTGTCGAATCTGCAAGTGGATATTAGGAGCACTTTGCGTCCTGTGGTGGAAAAGGGAATATCTTCACATAAAAACTACACAGAAGCATTCCGAGAAACTTCTTTGTGATGTATACATTCATCTCACAGAGTTGAACTTTTCTTTTGATTGAGCAGTTTTGTAACACTCTTTTGTTGGAATCTGCAAGTCGATATTTGGAGCGTTTTGAGTCCCATGGAGGAAAAGGAAATATGTTCAAATAAAAACTAGACAAAAGCATTTTGAGAAAATTCATGATGTATGCGTTCTTCTCACACAGTTGAACCTTTCTGTTGATTGAGGAGTTTTGAAACACTCTTTGTGTAGGATCTGCCTGTGGATATTTGGATTGGTTTGGGGCCAATGTTGGAAAAAGAAATATCTTCACATAAAAACTACACAGAAGCATTCTGAGAAACTTCTTTATGATGTGTGTATTAAAGTCACAGATTTGAACCTTTCTTTTGATTAAGCAATTTATAAACACTCTTTTTGTAGAATATGCAAATGGGTATTTGGAGTGCTCTGCGGCATATGGTGGAAAAGGAAATATCTTCACATAAATACTAGATAGATGCCTTTTGACAAACCTCTTCGTGATGTGTGCATTTATCTCACAGAGTTGAACATTCTTTTGAATAAGCAGTTTTGAAAAACTCTTTTTGTAGAATCTGCAAGTGTGTATTTGGAGCAATTTGTGGCCTGTGGTGGAAAAGGAACTATCTTCATATAAAAACTAGGCAGAAGCATTCTGAGAAACCTCTTTGTGATGTGTGCATTCATCTCAAATAGTTCTACCTTTCCTTTCATTGAACAGTTTAGAAACACTCTTTTTGTGGAATCTGAAAGTGGATATTTGGAGTGGTTTGAGCGCTATGGTGGAAAAGAAACATCTTCATATAAAAACTTCACAGAAGAATTCTGAGAAACTTCTCTGTGATGTGTGAATTCATCTCGCAGAGTTGAACCTTTCTTTTGATTGAGCAGTATTGAAACACTCCATTTGTAGAGTCTGCAAGTGGAGATTTAGAGTTCTTTGAATCCTATGGTGGAAAAGGAAATATCTTCACATAAAAACTAGAAGAAGCATTTTGAGGAACTTCTTTGTGATGTGCACATTCATTTCACACTGTTGAACCTTTATTTTGATTGAGCAGTTTTGAACCACTCTTTTTGTAGAATCTGCAAATAGATATTTGGAGCACTTTGAGGCCTATGGTGGAAAAGGAAATATCTTCACTTAAAAACAAGACAGAAGCATTCTGACAAACTTCTTTCTGATGAGTGCATTCATCTCACAGACTTGAAGCTTTCTTTTGTTTGAGAAGTTTTGAAACACTCTTTTTGTACAGTGTGCACGTGGATATTTTGAGTGCATTGAGGCCTACAGTGGAGAAGGAAATATCTTCACATAAAAATTAGACAGAAGAGGTCTGAGAAATTTCTTTGTGATGTGTGAATTTACTGCACAGAGTTGAACTTTTCTTTTGATTGAGAAGTTTTTAAACTATCATTTTGTGGAATCTGCAAGTGGATATTTGGAGCCCTTTGAGGCCTATGGTGGAAAAGGAAATACCTTCAATTATTAACTAGACAGAAGCATTCTCAGAAACTTCTTTGTGATGTGTGCGTTTATCTCACACAGTTGAATCTTTATTTTGTTTGAGCAGTTTTGAAACACTCTTTTTGTAGTATCTGCAAGCAGATATTTGGAGCAGTTTGGGGCCTATGGTGGAAAAGGAAATATCATCACATAAAAGCTAGACAGAAACATTCTGAGTAGCTTCTTTATGATGTGTGCATTCAGCTCACAGATTTGAACCTTTCTTTTGATTGAGCAGTTTTGAAACACACTTTTTGGGGAATCTGCATGTGGATATTTGGAGCTCTTTGTGGCCTATGGTAGAAAAGGAAATATCTTCACACAAATACTAGACAGAAGCATTCTGAGAAACTACATTGTTATGTATGCATTCATCTCACAGAGTTGAAACTTTCTTTTGATTGAACAGTTTTGAATCACTCCTTTTGTAGGATCTGCAAGTGGATATTTGAAGTGCTTTGTGGCCTATTGTGGGAAAGGAAATATCTTCTCATAAAAACTAGACAGAAACATTCTGAGAAACTTCTTTGTGATGTCTTCATTCAACTCACAGAGTTGAACATTTCTTTTGATTCAGCAGTTTTGAAACACTTTGTAGAATCTGCAAATGGGTATTTGGAGCGCTTTGTGGCCTAAGTTGGAAAAAGAAATATATTCATATAATAACTAGACAGAAGCATTCTGAGAAACTTCTTTTTGATGTGTACGTTCATCTCACTGAGTTGAAAATTTCTTCTGATTTAGCATTCCTGAAACACACTTTTTGTACAATCTGCAAGTGGATATTTGGAAAGCTTTGTGGCCTATGTTGAAAACGGAAATATCTTCACATAAAAACTAGACAGAAGTATTCAGACAAACATCTTTGCTATGTGTGCATTCATCTCACAGAGTTGAACCTTTCCTTTGATTGAGCAGTTTTTAAAAACGCTATTTGTAGAATCTGCAAGTGGATATTTGAAGCACTCTGAAGTCAATGGTGGAAAAGGAAATATCTTTATATAAAGATTAGACAGAAGCATTCTGAGAAACTCCTTAGTGACGTGTGCATTCATCTCACAGAGTTGAAGATTTCTTTTGATTGAGCAGTTTTGAAACACTCTTTATGTAGAATCTGAAGGTGAATATTTGGAGCGATTTGAGGCCAATGCTAGAAAAGGACATACCTTCACATGAATATTAGACAGACGCATTCTGAGAAACTTCTTTTGATGTATGCATTCAACTGGAAGAGCTGAACCTTTCTATTGATTCCGCAGTTTTGAGACACTGTTTTTGCAGACTCTTCAATTGGATATTTGGAGCGCATTGAGCCCTATGGTGGAAAAGGAAATATCGTCACATAAAATTAGAGGGAACTATTCTGAGAAGGTTCTTTGTGATGTTTGCTTTCACCTCACAGATCTGAACCTTTCTTTTGTTTGATCAGTTTTGAAACACTCTTTTTGTAGAATCTGCATGTGGATGTTTGGAGCGCTTTGGGGCCTATGGTGGAAAATGAAATATCTTCACATAAAAACTACACAGAAGTAATCTGAGAAATTTAGTTGTGATGTGTGCATTCAACTCACAGAGTTGAAACTTTCTTTTGATTGAGCAGTTTTGAACCACTCTTTTTGTATTATGTATAAATGGATACTTGGAGCAGATTGAGGCCTATGGTGGAAAAGGACATATATTCACATAAATGCTAGACAGAAACATTCTGAGAAACTTATTTGTGATGTGTGCATTCAACTCACAGAGTTGAAACTTTCTTTTGATTAAGCAGTTTTGAAACACTTTTCTTGTAGAATCTTCAAGAGGATACTTGGAGTGCATTGAGGCCTATGGTGGAAAAGGAAGTGTCTTCACATTGAAACTTGACAGAAGCATTCTGAGAAAATACTTTGTGATACGTGCATTCATGTCACAGAGTTGAACCCTTCTTTTGATTGAGCAGTTTTGAAACAGTCCTTTTGTAGAATCTGCAAGTTTATGTTTGGAGCTCCCTGGGGCCTATGGTGGAAAAGGAAATATCTTCATATAAAAATTAAACAAGAGCATTCTAAGAAACTCACAGTGTTGAACCTTTTTTTTTAATTGAGTGGTGTTGAAACAGTTTCTCAGAATGCTTCTGTCTAGTTTTTATGTGAAGATATTTCCTTTTTCACCATAGGCCTCAAATTGCTCACAAATGTCCCTGTGCAGATTCTACATAAAGACTGTTTCCAAACTGCTCAATGAAAAGAAAGATTCAACTCTGAGATTAAAGCACACAACATGAGGAAGTTTCTCAGAATGCTTCTGTCTAGTTTTTATATGAAGATGTTTCATTTTTCACCATAGACCTACCTCAAAGGGTTCACAAATATCCCTATGAAGCTTGTACAAAAAGAACGCTTCCAAACTGATCAATCAATAGGAAGCTTCGACTATGTGAGATGAATGCAAACATCACAAAGATGTTTCTCATAATGTTTGTCTAGTTTTTTTGTGAAGATATTTCCTTTTTCACCATAAACCTCAAATTGTTCACAAATATCACTTTGCAGATTATACAAAAAGACAGCTCCCACACTGCTCAATCAAAACAAAGGTTCAACTCTGTGAGATAAATGCACACATCACAAAGAGGTTTCACAGAAAGCTTCTGTCTAGATTTTATTTGCGGATATTTCCTTTTTCACCTTAGGCATAAAACTGCTCACAAATATACCTTTGCAGATCCTCCAAAGAGACTGTTTCCAAACTGCTCAATCAAAAGACAGATTCAACTCTGTGAGATGAATGCACACATCACAAAAAAGTTTGTTAGAATGGTTCTGTCTTGTTTTTATGTGAATATATTTCCTTTTCTGCCATAGGCCTCAAAACGCTCCAAATGTCCTCTTGCAGATTCTACAAAAAGAGTTTTTCAAAGGTGCTCAATCAAAAGAAAAGTTCAAATCTGTGAGATGAATGCACACATCACAAAGAAGTTTTTTGGAATGCTTCTGTCTAGTTAGTATATGAAGATATTTCCTTTTTCACCGTAGGTCTCAAAGCGCTCCAAACGTCCCCTTGAAGATTCTGCAAAAAGAGGGCTTCAAAGATGCTGAATCAAAGGAAAGGTTGAACTCTGTAAGATGAATGCACAAATCACAGAAGTGTGTCAGAAATTTCTGTCAACTTTTTATGTGAAGATATTTCCTTTTCAACCTAATCCCCAAAGCTCTCCAATTGTTCACCTGCAGATACCACAAAAAGAGTGTTTCAAAACTGTTCAATAAAAAGTAGAGTTCAACTCTGTGAGATAAATGCACACATCACAGAGAAGTTTTTCATAATTCTTCTGTCTACTTATTATATGAAGATATTTCTTTATCCACCATAGGCCTCAGAATGCTCCAAATGTCCACCTGAAGATTCTACAAAAAGAGTGTTTCAAAAGTACTCAATCAAAAGTAAGGTTCAACTCTGTGAGATTAATGCACACATCAGAAAGAAAGTCCTCAGAATGCTTCTGTCTAGATCTTATGTGAAGATATTTCCTTTCCAACATAGGTCTCAAAGCAAACCAAATATCCACTTGCGGATAGTACAAAAAGGTTGTTTCAAAACTGCTCAATCAAAAGTAAGGTTCAAACCTGTGAGATGAATGCACAAATCACAAAGAAGTTTGTCAGAATTCTTCTGTCTAGTTTTTATGTGAAGATATTTCCTTTTCCACCATTGGCCTCAAAGCCCTCCAAATGTCCACTTGCAATTTATCCAAAAACAATGTTTCATAACTGCTCAATGGAAAGTAAGTTTCAAATCTGTGAGATGGATGCACACATCACAAAGAAGTTTATAAGAATTCTTCTGTCTATTTTTTATGTGAAGATATCAACTTTTCCTCCATGGGCCTCAAAGCGCTCCCAATGTCCACTTGCAGATTCTACAAAAAGAGTATGTCAAAACTATTCAATTGAAAGTAAGGTTCAACTCTGTGGGCGAATGAACACATGACAAGCAAATTTGTCAGAATGCTTCTGTCTAGTTTTTAAGTGAAGATATTTCCTTTTCCATCATAGGCCCCAAAGAACTCCAAATATCCACTTGTGAACAGTACAAAAAGGGTATTTCAGAACTGCTCCGTGAAAAGTAAAGTTCAACTCTATGAGATGAATGCACATATCACAAAGAAGGTTGTCAGAATTCTTCTGTCTGATTTTTAGGTGAAGATATTTCCTTTCACACCATAGGCCTCAAAGCACTCCAAATGTCCACTTTCAGGTGGCATAAAAAGAGATTTTCAAAACTGCTTAAGCAAAACAAAGTTTCAACTCTGTGAGATGAAAGCACACTTCATGTAGAAGTTTGTCAGAATGCTTCTGTCTAGTTTTTATGTGAAGATATTTTCTTTTCCACCATAGGCCTCAAAGCACTCAAAATCTCCACTTGCAGATTCTATAAAAAGAGTGTTTCAAAACTGACAAATCAAAAGAAAGGTTCAACTCTTTCAGATGAATGCACACATCTCAAAGAAGTTTGTCAGAATGCTTCTGTCTAGTTTTTCAGTGAAGATAAGTCCTTTTCCACTACAGGCCTCAAAGCACTACAAATGTCCACTTGCAGATTGTACAAAAAGAGTGTTTCAAAGCTGCTCAAACAAAAGAATGGTTCAACTCTGTGAGATGAATGCACACATCACAAAGAAGTTTGTCAGAATGCTTCTGTGAAGTTTTCATGTGAAGATATGTCCTTTCCCATCATAGGCCTCAAAGGTCTCCAAATGTCCACTGGCAGATTCTACAAAAAGAAAGGTTCTACTGCTTAACCAAAAGAAAGGTTCAACTCTATGAGATGAATGCTCTCATCAGAAAGAAGTTTGTCAGAATACTTCTCTCCAGTTTTTATGTGAAGATATTTCCTTTTCCACAATTGGCCTCACAGAGCTCCAATTATCCACTTGCAGATTCTACAAAAAGAGTGTTTCAAAACTGCTCAATGAAAAGTAAGGTTTAACTCTGTGAGACAAATGTACACATCATAAAGAAATTTGTCAGAATGCTTCTGTCTGGTTTTTATGTGAGCATATTTCATTTTCCACCATAGGTGTCAAAGCGCTCCAAATGTTCACTTGCTGATTCCACAAAAAGAGTGTTTCAAAGCTGCTGAATCAAAAGAAAAATTCAACTCAGTGTGAGATGAATACACACAACACAAAGAAATTTCTCATTATGCTTCTGTCTAGTTATTATATGAAGATATTTCGTTGTCCACCATAATCCTCAAAGTGCTCCAAATGTCCACCTGCAGATTCTACAAAAATAGAGTTTCAAAACAGCTCAATCAAAAGAAAGTTTCAACACTCTAAGATGGATGAACGCATCACAAACAAGTTTTCCAGAAGGCTTCTGTCTAGTTTTTATGTGAAGATGTTTCCTTTTCCACTGTAGGCCTCAAAGTGCTCCAATTTTCCACTTGCAGATTCTACAAAAAGAGGGTTTCAAAACTGCTCAAAAAAAGGAAGGTTCAACCCTGTGAGATGAATGCACACATCACAAATAAATTTTTCAGAAGGCTTCTGTCTAGTTTTTATGTGAAGATATTTCCTTTTCCACCATAGGCCTCAAATCCCTCCAACGTCCACTTGCAGATTCTACAAAAAGAGTGTTTCAAAACTGCTCAATGAAAAGTAAATTTCAAATCTGTTAGATGAATGCACACATCACAAAGTAGTTTGTCAGAATGCTTATGTCTGGTTTTTATTTGAAGATATTTCCTTTCCCACCATATACCTCAAAGCACTCCAAATGTCCACTTGCAGATTCTACAAAACGAGTGTTTCAAACTGCTCAATCTAAAGTAAGGTTCAACGCTGTGAGATGAATGCACACATCACAAAGAAGTTTCTGAGAATGCTTCTGTCTAGTTTTTATGTGCAGGTATTTCCTTTTCCACCATAGGCCCCAAAGCACTCTAAATGCCCACTTGCAGATTCTACAAAAAGAGCGTTTCAAAGCTGGTCAATCAAAAGAAATGGTCAACACTGTGAGTTGAATGCACACATCATAAATACGTTTGTCAGAATGCTTCCGTCTCGTTTGTATGTGAAGATATTTCCTTTTCCACCACAGGCCTCAAAGCACTCCAAATGTCCAATTGCAGATTCTACAAATAGAGTGTTTCAAAACTGCTCAATGAAAAATAAGGTTCAACCCTGTGAGATGAAATCACACATCACAAATAAGTTTGTCAGAATGCTTCTGCCTAGTTTTTATGTGAAGATATTTCCTTTTCCAGCATTGGTCTCAAGCACTCCAAATGTCCACTTGCAGATTCTATAAAAAGTGTGTTTCAAAATTGCTCAATCGAAAATCAGGTTCAACTCTGTGAGATGAATGCACACATCACAAGCAAATTTGTCAGAATGCATCTGTCTAGTTCTTAAGTGAAGATATTTCCTTTTCCACCATAGGACTCAAAGCACTTCAATTGTCCACACGCAGATTCTACAAAAACAGTGTTTCAAAACAGCTCAACCAAAAGAAATGTTCAACTTTGTAAGATGAATGCACACATCACAAAGAAATTTTTCAGAAGGCTTCTGTCTAGTTTTTATGTGAAAATATTTCCTTTTCCACCATAGGCCTCAAAATGCACAAATTGCCCACTTGCAGATTCTACAAAAGAGTATTTCAAAACTGCTCAATGAAAAGAAAAGTTCAACTCTCTGAGATGAATGCATGCATCACAAAGAAGTTCGTCAGAATGCTTCTGTCTGGTTTTTGTGTGAGGATATTCCCTTTTCCACCATAGGACTCAAAGCCCTCCAAATGTCCACTTGCAGATTCTGCAAAAAGATAGTTTCCAAACTACTCAATCAAAAGAATGTTTCAACTCAGTGACATGAATGCTCACATCACAAAGACATTCTTCAGAATGCTTCTGTCTAGTTGTATGTGAAGATATTTCCTTTTCTACCATAGACCTCAAACACTACAACTGTCCTCATGCAGATAGAACAAACAGGATGTTTCAAAACTGAACAATCCAAAGTAAGGTTAAACTCTGTGAGACGAATGCACATATCACAAAGAAGTTTGTCATAATGCTTCTACCTAGTTTTTATGGGAAGATATTTGCATTTCCATCAGAGGTCCCAAAGCTCTCCAAATGTCCACTTGCACATTCTACAAAAAGCGTGTTTCCAAACTGCTCAATCAAAAGGAAGGTTTCTCAGTATGATTCTGTCCAGTTTTTATGTGAAGGTGTTTCCTTTTCCACTACAGTCAGTATAGCACTCCAAATATCCACTTGCAGATTCTACAAAAAGAGTGTTTCCAAACTGCTCAATCAAAAGAAAAGTTGGAGTCTGTGATATGAATGGACACATCACAAAGAAGTTTCTCAGAATGCTTCCGTCTAGTTTTTATGAGAAGACATTTCCTTTTCCACCATAGGACTCAAAGCGCTCCATATGACCATTTGCAGATTCTACAAAAAGACTGTGTCAAAACTGCTCAATGAAAAGAAAGGTTCAACTTTCTAAGATAAATGCACATATCACAAAGAATTTTCTCAGAATGATTATGTCTAGTTTTAATGTGAAGATATTTCCTTTCCACCCTAGTCCTTAAAACTGTCCAAATAGACACTTGCAGATTCTTCAAAAAGAATGTTTCAAAACTGATCAATTAAAAGAAAGTTTCAACTCTGTGAGGCGAATGCGCACATCACAAAGAAGTTTGTCGGAATGTTTCTGTACAGTTTTTATGTGAAGACAATTAGTTTTCCAACATAGGCCTCATAGCGCTCATAATGTCCATTTGCAGATTCTACAAAAGAGTGTTTCAAAGCTGCTCAATCAAAACAAAGTTTCAACTCTGTGAGATGAATGCGCACATCACAAAGAAGTTTCTCAGAATGCTTCCATTAATTATGTAAAGATATTTCATTTTCCAACATAGGCTTCAAAGCCCTCCAGATGTCCACCTGCAGGTTCTACAACAAGATTGTATCAAAACTGCTCAATTGCAAGTGAGTTTTCAACTCTGTGCGATGAATGCACACATCACAAGGAAGTTTGTCAGACATCTTCTGTCTAGTTTTTATATGAAGATATTGGTTTTTCCACCTTAGTCCGCACAGCGCTCCAAATATCCAATTGCAGATTCCACAAAAAGAGTGTTTCAAAACAGCTCAATCAAAAGAAAAGTTCAATTTTGCCTTCAAATCTTTATGTACCCAGTAGTCATTCAGGAGGAGGTTGTTGAATTTCCATGTAGTTGAGCGGTTCTGAATGAGTTTCTTAATCCTGAGTTCTAGTTTGATTGCATTGTGGTCTGAGAGACAGTTTGTCATAAATTCTGTTCTTTTACATTTGCAGAGGAGAGCTTTACTTCCAACTATGTGGTCAGTCTTGGAATAGGTGTGGTGTGGTGCTGAAAAGAACGTATATTCTGTTGATTTGGGGTGGAGAGTTCTGTCGATGTGTATTAGGTTCACTTGGTGCAGAGCTGAGTACAATTCCTGGGTATCCTTGTTAACTTTCTTTCTCGTTGATCTGTCTAATGTTGACAGTGGGGTGTTAAAATCTCCCATTATTATTGTGAGGGAGTCTAAGTCTCATTGTAGGTCACTCAGGACTTGCTTTACGAATCTGGGTGCTCCTGTATTGGGTGCATATATATTTAGGATAGTTAACTCTTCTGGTTGAATTGATCCCTAGAAATCCTAGGCACTACCATGCAGTACATAGACATGGGTAAGGACTTCATGTCTAAAACACCAAAATCAATGGCAACAAAAGCCAAAGTTGACAAATGGGATCTAATTAAACTAAAGACCTTCTGCACAGCAAAAATAAACTACCATTGGATTGAACAGGCAACGTAAAAATGGGAGAAAATTTTCTCAACCTACTCATCTGACAAAGGGCTAATATCCAGAATCTACAATGAACACCAACAAATTTGCAAGAAGAAAAACAAACAACCCCATCAAAAAGTGAGCAAAGGATATGAACAGACTCCTCTCAAAAGAAGACATTTATGCATCCAAAAGACACATGAAAAATGTTCATCACCACTGGCTATCAGAGAAATGCAAATCAAAACCACAATGAGATACCATCTCACACCGTTAGAATGGCAATCATTAAAAAGTCAGGAAACAACAGGTGCTGGAGAGGATGTGGAGAAATAGGAACACTTTTACACTATTGGTGGAACTGTAAACTAGTTCAACCATTGTGGAAGTCAGTGTGGCGATTCCTCAGGGATCTAGAACTAGAAATTCCATTTGACCCAGCCATCCCATTACTGAGTACATACCCAAAGGACTATAAATCATGCTGCTATAAAGACACATGCACACGTATGTTTATTGTGACACTATTCACAATAGCAAAGACTTGGATCCAACCCAAATGTCCATGAATGATAGAGTGGATTAAGAAAATGTGGCATATATACACCATGGAATACCATGTAGCCACAAAAAATGATGAGTTCATGTCTTTGTAAGGAGATGGATGAAATTGGAAATCATCATTCTCAGTAAACTATCGCAAGGACAAGAAACCAAACACTGCATGTTCTCACTCATAGATGGGAATTGAAAAATGAGAACACATGGACACAGGAAGGGGAACATTACACTCTGGGGACTGTTGTGGGGTGGGGGGAGGGGGGAGTAATAGCATTAGGAGATATACCTAATACTAAATGACGAGTTAATGGGGGCAGCACACCAGCATGGCACATGTACATATATGTAACTAACCTGCACATTGTGCACATGTACCCTAAAACTTAAAGTATAATAATAATAATAAAAAGGTTCAATTCTGTGAGATGAATGAACACATAACAAAGAAGTTTCTCAGAATGCTTCTGTCTAGCTTCTGTCTAGCTCTGAAGTGAAGATATTTCCTTTTCCACCATAGGCCTCAAAGCGCTCCAAATGTCCTCTTGCAGATTCTAAAAAAAGAGTGTTTCAAAACTGATCAATCAAAAGAAAGTCCAACTCTGTCAATTGAATGCACACATCCCAAAGAAGTTTGTCTGAATGATTCTGTCTAGTTTACATGTGAACATATTTCCTTTTGCACCATACCCCACAAAGTGCTCCAAATGTCCACTTGCAGATTCTCCAAAAAAAGTGTTTCAAAACTGCTCAATCGAAAGTAAGGTTCAAATCTAGGAGATGAATGCACACATCCAAAAGAAGTTTGTCAGAATGATTCTGTCTAGTTTTTATATGAACATATTTCCTTTTCCACACTAGGCCTCAGAGTGCTCCAAATGTCCACTAGCAGATTCTACAAAAAGAGTGTTTCTAAACTTCTCAATAAAAATAAAAGTTCAAGTCTCTGAGGTGAATCCACACATCACAAAGTAGTTTCTCAAAATGCTTCTGTCTAGTTTTTATGTGAAGATAATTCCTTCTCCACCATAGGCCTCAAAACTCTCCAAATATACACTTGCACATTCTACAAAAACAGTGTTTCAAAACTGCTCAATGAAAAGAAAGGTACAAATCTGTAAGATGAATGCACACATCACAAAAAATTTTGTCATAATGTTTCTGTATAGTTTTTTTGTGAAGATACTTTCTTTTCCACCATAGGCTTCAAAGCGCCCCAAATGTCCACATGCAGATTGTACAAAGTGT
Source organism: Pongo pygmaeus (assembly GCF_028885625.2). NCBI lineage: Eukaryota > Metazoa > Chordata > Mammalia > Primates > Hominidae > Pongo > Pongo pygmaeus. Next base: position 6,220,279 of record NC_085931.1, read on the forward strand.
TTCAAAGCTGTTCAATCAAATGAAAGGTTCAACCCTGTGAGATGAATGCACACATCACAAAGAAATTTGTCAGAATGCTCCTGTCTAGTTCTTGGGAAGAGATTTCCTTTTCCAAGATAGGCCTCAAACACTCCAAATGTCCACTTGCAGAGAGTACAAAAAGGGTGTTTCAAAACTGTTCAATCAAAAGTAAGGTTCAACTCTATGAGATGACTGCATATATCACAAAGAAGTTTGTCAGAATCCATCTATCTAGTTTTTATGTGAAGATTTTTTTTTCACCATATGCCTCAAAACGCTCCAAATGTCCACTTACAGATTCTACAGAAAAAGTGTTTCCAAACTGCTCAATAAAAAGGAAGATTCAACTCTGTGAGAAGAATGCACACATCACAAAGAAGTTTCTCCGAATTCTTCTGTCTAGGTTTTCTTTGAAGATATTTCGTTTTCCACCATAGGACACAAAGCTCACCAAATGTCCACTTGCAGATTCTGGAAAAAGGGTGTTTCCAAACTACTCAATCAAAAGAAAGGTTCACGACTGTGAGATGAATGTGCACATCACCAAGAATTTTCACAGACTGATTCTGTCTAGTATTTATGTAAAGATATCTCCTTTTCCACCATAGGCCACAAAGCACTCCAAATGTCCACTTGCAACTAGTTCAAAAAGGGTGTTTCAAAACTGCTCAATAAAAAGTAAGGTTGAACTCTGTGAGGTGAATGAACATATCAAAAAGAAGTTTGTCAGAATGCTTCTGTCTAGTTTTTATGTGAAGATATTTCCTTTTCCAACATAGGCCTCAAGCCCTCCAAATGTCCACTTGCAGATTCTGGAAAAAGACTGTTTCCAAACTGCTCAACCAAAAGAAAGGTTCAACTCTGAGAGATGAATGCACACAACACCAAGAGTTTTCTCAGACTGATTCTGTCTAGTTCTTATGTTAAGATATCTCCTTTTCCACCATAGACCAAAAAGCACTCCAAATGTCCACTTACACCTAAATCAAAAAGGGTGTTCCAAAACTTCTCAATCAAAAGTAAGGTTGAACTCTGTGAGATGAATGCACATATCAAAGAAGTTTGTCAGAATGCTTCTGTCTAGTTTTTATGTGAAGATATTTCCTTTTCCACCATGGGCCTCAAAGCGCTCCAAATATCCACTTGCAGATTCTACAAAAAGAGTGTTTCCCAATGGCTCAGTCAAAAAAAAGTTTCAACTCGGTGAGCTGAATGCAACCATCACAATGAAGTTTCTCAGAATTCTTCTGTCTCATTTTTATATGAAGATATTTCCTTTTCCACCATATTCTTCAAAGCGCTCCTAATGTCCATTAGCAGATTCTACAAAAAGAGTGTGTTAAAACTACTGATTCAAAAGAAATGTTCAACTCTGTGAGATGAATGCACACATCACCAAGAATTTTCTCAGAATGATTCTGTCTAGTTTATAGGTGAAGATATTTCCTTTTCCACCATAGGCCTCAAAGCACTCCAAATGTACACTTGCAGATTCTACAAAACGAGTGTTTCAAAACTGCTCAATGAAAAGAAAAGTTCATCTCTGTGAGACGAATGCACACATTACAAAGAAGTTTGTCAGAATGTTTCTGTATAGTTTTTATGTGAAGACATTTCCTTTTCCACCTTAGGATTCAAAGCGCTCCAAATGTCCAATTGCAGATTATACAAAAAGAGTGTTTTAAAGCTGCTAAACCAAAAGAAAGGTTCAACTCCGTGAGATGGATGCACATATCAGAGAACTTTCTCAGAATGCTTCTGTCTAGTTATTATGTGAAGATATTTCATTTTCTACCATAGGCCTCAAAGCGCTCCAGCTGTCTGCTTGGAGATTATACAAAAAAAAGTGTGTTTCAAAAGTGCTCAATCGAAAGCAAGGTTCAATTCTGTGAGATGAATGCACACTTCCGAAAGAAGTTTCTCAGAATTCTTCTGTACAGTTTTTATGTGAAGATATTTCCTTTCCACTATTGGCCTGAAAGTGCTCCAAATGTCTACTTGCAGATTGTACAAAAAGGGTTTTTCAAAACTTCTCAAAGTTTTGAAAAAACACATTACAAAGAAGTTTCTCAGAATGCTTCTCTCTAGTTATTTAATTAATATATTTCCTTTTCTACGATAGGCCTACAAGCACTCCAAATGTCCACTTGCAGATTCTGCAAAAAGTGAGTTTCAAAGTTACTCAATCAAAAGAAATGTTCAACTCTGTGAGATGAATGCGCACATCACAAAGGCGTTTGTCAGAATGCTTCTGTATAGTTTTTATTTGAAGATATTTCCTTTTCCTCCATAGAAGTCAAAACACTCAAATATCCTCTTGCAGATAGTACAAAAAGGGTGTTTCAAAACTGTGCATGCAAAAGCAAGTTCAACTCTGTGAGTTGAATCCACATATCACAAAGAAGTCTGACAGAATGCTTCTGTCAAGATTTTATGTGAAGATATATCCTTATCCACCACAGGCCTCAAAGCCCTATAAATGTCCACTTGTACATAGTACAAAAAGGGTGTTTCAAAACTGCTCAATCAAAAGAAAATTTCAAATCTCTGAGATGAATGCACGCATCACAAAGAAGTTTCTCAGAATGCTTCTGTCTAGTTATTATGTAAAGATATTTCGTTTTCCACCATAGGCCTCAAAGTGCTCCAAATGTCCACTTCCAGATTCTACAAAAAGAGTGTTTCCAAACTCCTCAATCCAAGAAAGGTTCAACTCTGTGAGATCAATGCACACATCACAAAGAAGTTTCTAAGAATGCTTCCGTGCAATTTTTATGTGAAGATATTTCCTTTTCCACCATAGTTCTCAAAACGCTCCAAATGTCCACATGCAGATTCTACAAAAAGAGTATTTCAAAGCTACTCAATTGATAGTGAGGTTAAACGCTGTGAGATGAACGCACATATCACAAGGTAGTTTGTCAGAATGCTTCTGTCTAGTTTTTATGTGAAGATATTTCCTTTTCCACCATAGGCCTCAAGGTGCTCCAAATGAACACTTGTAGATTCTACAAAAAAACTGTTTTAAAACTGCTCAATCAAAAGATATGTTCAACTCTGTGAGATGAAGGCACATATCACAAAGAAGTTTGTCAGAATGTTTCTGTCCAGTTTTGAAACACCCTTTTTTTATTATCTGCAAGTGGACTTTTGGAGTGCTTTGAGGCCTATGGTGGAAAAGGAAATATCGTCACATAAAAACTAAACAGAAAAATTCTGACAAACTCCTTTGTGATGCATGCATTCATCTCACAGAATTGAAACTTTCTTTGCATTGAGCAGTTTTGAAACACCCTTTTTGTACTATCTGCAAGAGGACTTTTGGAGTGCTTTGAGGCCTATGGTGCAAAAGGAAATATCTGCACATAAAATCTAGACAAGAGCATACTGAGCAATTTCTTTGTGATGTGTGCATTCATCTCACGGAGTTGAACTTTTCTTTTGATTGAGCAGCTTTGAAACACTCTTTTTGTAGAATCTGCAAACGAACATTTGGAGCACTTTGAGGTCTGTGGCGGAAAAGGAAATATCTTTACATAAAAACTATACAGAAACATTCTGACAAACTTCGTTTTGATGGGTGGATTCATCTCATGAAGTTGAACCTTAGCTTTGATTGAGAAATTTTGAAACACTCTTTTTATAGAATCTGCAAGTGGACAATTTTAGCGCTTTGAGGCCTATGGTGGAAAAGGAAATATCTTCACATAAAAACTAGTCAGAATAATTCTGAGAAAATTCTTTATGATGTGTGCATTTATCTCACAGAGTTTTACCTTTATTTTCATTGAGCAGTTTGGAAACACTCTTTTTGTAGAATCTGCAAGTGGACATTTGGAGGGCTTTGAGGCCTATGGTGGAAAACGAAATATCTTCACACAAAACTTAGACAGAAACATTCTGAGAAACTACTTTGTGATGTGTGAATTCCTCTCAAAGAGTGGAACTTTTGTTTTGATTGAACAGTTTGGAAACACTCTTTTTGTAGAATGTGCAGGGGGACATTTGGAGTGTTTTGAGTCCTAAGATGGAAAAGGAAATATCTTCACATAAAAACTAGACAGAAGCATTCTGACAAACTTCTTTGTGATATATGCATTCATCTCACAAAATAGAACCTTACTTTTTATTGAGCAGTTTTTCAACACCCTTTTTGTACTATCTGCAAGTGGACATTTTGAGTGCTTTGAGGCCTATGGTGGAAAAGGAAGTATCTTCTCATAATAACTAGACAGAAGAATTGTGCAAATTTCTTTGTGACTTGTGCATTCCTCTCACTGAGTTGAAACTTTCTTTGACTGAGATGTTCGGAAACTCTCTTTTTGTAGAATCTGCAATTGGATGTATGGAGCACGTTGAGGCCTATGGTGGAAAAGGAGGTATCCTCACTTAAGAACTAGACAGAAGCATTCTGAGAAACTCCATTATGATGTGTGCATTCATCTCACAGACTTCAACCTTTCTTTTGATTGAGCAGTTTTGAAAGACTTTTTGCAGAATCTACAAGTGGACATTTAGAGCTCTTTGCAGCCCATGCTGGAAAAGGAAATATCTTCACATAAATACTAGACAGAAGCATTCTCAGAAACTTCTGAGTGATGTGTGCATTTATCTCATAGTGTTGAACCTTACTTTCGATTGAGCTCTTTTGAAACACTCTTTTTGTGGAATCTGCAAGTGCTTTGATGCCAACGTGTAAAACGAAATATCTTCACATAATAGCAAGACAAAAGGATTCTGAGAAACTTCTTCAAGATGTGTGCATTCATCTCACACACTTGAACTTTCTTTTTATTGAGCAGCTTTGAAAAACTCTTTTTGTAGAATCTGCAATTGGACATTTGAAGTGCTTTGAGGCTGATGGTGGAAAAGGAAATATCTTCAAATAAAAACTATACAGAAACTTTCTGACAAACTTCTTTGCGATGTTTGCATTCATCTCACAGCATTGAACCTTTCTTTTGATTGAGCAGTTTGGAAAAACTCTTTTTGTACAACCTGCAAGTGTACATTTGCATCGCTTTGAGGCCCATGGTGCAAAAGGAAATTTCTTCACTTAAAACCTAGACAGAATCATTAAGAGAAAATTATTTGTGATTGGTGCATTCATCTCAGAGAGTTGAAACATTCTTTATATTGAGCAGTTTGGAAAAACTCTTTTTCTAAAATCTGCAAGTGGGTATTTGGAGCACTTTGAGGCCTATTGTGGAAGAGGAAGTATATTTACTTACAAACTTGACAGAAGCATTCTGAGAAACTTCTTTGTGATGTGTACATTTATCTCACAGATTTGAACCTTTCTTTTGATTGAGCAGTTTTGAAACGCTCTTTTTGTAGAATCTGGAAGTGGACATTTGGAGTGCTTTGAGGCCTATGGTGGAAATCAAAATATCTTCACTTAAGTAGACAGAAGCATTCTGAGTAACTTCTTTGTGATATATGCATTCATCTCACAGAGTTGAACCTTACTTACGAATGAGCAGTTTTGAAACCCTCTTTTTGCAGAATCTGGAAGTGGACAACTGGAGCGTTTGAGGTCTATGGTGGGAAAGGAAATATCTTCACATAATAACTAGATAGAAGTATTCTGAGAAACTTCTTTGTGATGTGTGCATTTACCTCACAGATTTGAACTTTATTTTGATTGAGTATTTTGAAAACTATCTTTTTGAAGAATCTTGAAGTGGACGTTCGGAGTGCTTTGAGGCCTATGGTGGAAAAGGAAATATCTTCACATAAAAACTAGACAGAAGCATTCAGACCAACTTCTTTGTGATATGTTCATTCGTCTCACAGAGTTGAACCTTACTTTTGATTGAGCAGTTTTGAATCACCCTTTTTGTACTGTCTGCAAGTGGACATTTGGAGTGCTTTGAGGCCTATGGTGGAAAAGGAAATATGTTCATATAAACCTAGACAGAAGCAATCTGAGAAACTTCTTTGTGATGGGTGCATTCATCTCACAGAGATGAAAGTTTCCTTTGATTGAGCAGTTTTAAACACTCTTCTTGTAGGATCTGCAAGTGGATATTTGGAGGCCTATGGTGGAAGAGGAAATATCTTCAATCAAGAAATAGACACAAGCATTCTGGGAAACTTTTTGTGACGTGTGCATTCATCACACAGATTTGACCTTTCTTTTGATTGCATAGGTTGGAAACACTCTTTTGTAGAATCTGCAATCGGAGATCAGGAATGCTATGAGGCCTATGGTGGAAAACGAAATATCTTCACATAATAACTAGACACAAGCATTCTGAGAAACTTACTTGTGATGTGTGCGTTCACCTCATAGATTTTAAACATTCTTTTGAATGAGCAGGTTTGAAAAACTCTTTTTGTAGTATCTGCAAGTGGACATTTGCAGCGCTATGAGACCTATGGTGGAAAAGGAAATATTTTCACATAAAAAGTATACAGAAAAATTATGACAAACTTCCTTGTGTTGTGTTCATTCATCTCATGGAGTTGAAACTTTCTTTTCATTGAGCAGTTTTAAAACACTGTTTTTGTAGCATCTGCAACTGGACATATGGAGAGCTTTGAGGCCAATGATGGAAAAGTAAATATCTTCACCTACAAACTGCACAGAATAATTGTGAGAAAATTCTTTTTGATGTGTGCATTCATCTCCCAGAGTTAAACATTTTTTTTTGTTTCAACAGTTTCGAAACACTCTTTTTGTAGAATCTGCAAGAGAACATTTGGAACGCTTTGAGGCTTATGGTGTAAAAGGTAGTATGTTCACATAAAAACTGGACAGAAGAATCCTGAGAAACTTCTTTGTGATGTGTGCATTCATCCCACAGAGTTGAAGCTTCCTTTTGATTGAGCAGTTTGGAAACCCTCTTTTTGTGGAATTTGCAAGGGGTCATTTGGAGCGCTTTGAGTCCTATCATGGAAAAGGAAATATCTTCATATAAAAACTAGACAGAAGCATTCTGACAATCTTCTTTGTGATGTGTGCATTCATCTTACAGAGTTGAACCTTAGTTTTCATTAAGCAGTTTTGAAACCCTCTTTATTTATTTATTATTATTATTATTATTATTGTTATACTTTAGGTTTTATGGTACATGTGAGCAATGTTCAGGTAAGTTACATATGTATACATGTGCCATGCTGGTGCTCTGCACCCACTAACTCGTCATCTAGTATTAGGTATATCTCCCAATGCTATCACTCCCCCCTCCCCCCACCCCACAACAGTCCCCAAAGTGTGATGTTTCCCTTCCTGTGTCCATGTGTTTTCATTGTTCAATTCCCACCTATGAGTGAGAATATGCGGTGTTTGGTTTTTTGTTCTTGCGATAGTTTACTGAGAACGATGATTTCCAATTTCATCCATGTCCCTACAAAGGACATGAACTCATCATTTTTGCAAATCAAAACCACAATGAGATACCATCTCACACCAGTTAGAATGGCAATCATTAAAAAGTCAGGAAACAACAGGTGCTGGGGAAGATGTGGAGAAATAGGAACACTTTTACACTGTTGGTGGGACTGTAAACTAGTTCAACCCTTGTGGAAGTCAGTGGGGCGATTCCTCTGGGATCTAGAACTAGAAATTCCATTCGACCCAGCCATCCCATTACTGGGTATATACCCAAAGGACTATAAATCATGCTACTATAAAGACCCATGCACACGTATGTTTATTGCGGCATTATTCACAATAGCAAAGACTTGAAACCAACCCAAATGTCCAACAATGATAGACTGGATTAAGAAAATGTGGCACATATACACCATGGAATACTATGAAACCCTCTTTTTGTAGAATCTGCAAGTGGATATTTGGAGCTCTTTGAGGCCTGCAGTGGAAAAGGACATATCTTCACATTAAAACTAGACAAAAGCATTTTCACAAACTTCTTTGTGTTGTGTACATTCACCTCACAGAGTTGAACCTCAGTTGTCATTGAGCAGTTTTGAAACCCTATTTTTATAGAATCTGCAGGTAGACATTTGGAGCGCCTTGAGGCCTGTGGTGTATAACAAAGTATCTTCATATAATAACTAGACAAAAGCATTCTGATAAACTTCTTTGTGATGTGTGTACTCATCTCACGTATGTGAACCTTTCTTTTGATGGAGCAGCTTTGAAACACTCTTTTTGCAGAATCTGCAAGTGGACATTTGGAGCACTTTGAGGCCTATGGTAGGATAGAAAATATCTTCACATAAAAACCAGCCAGAAGCATTCCGACGAACTTCTTTGTGATGTGTGCATTCATCTCTCAGAGATGAACCTTTCTTTTGATTGACCAGCTTTGAAAAACTAATTTTGTAGAATCTGCAAGTGTACATTTGGTGCACTTATGCCTATGTTAGGCCTATGGTGGAAAAGGAACTATCTTCAGATAATAACTAGACAGAAGCATTCTGACACACTCCTTTGTGATGCATGTATTCATCTCACAGAGTTGAAACTTACTTTTCATTGTGCAGTTTTGAAACCCTATTTTTGTAGAATCTACAAGTGGACGTTTGGAGCGCTTTGAGGCCTATGTTGGAAAAGAAAATTTCTTCACACAAAAAGTAGACAGAAGCATTCTGACAAACTTCTTTGGGATCTATGCATTCAACGCACAGAGTTGAACCTTTCTTTTGATTGAGCAGTTTGAAACACTCTTTTTATAGACTCTGCAAGTGGACATTTGGAGTGCTTTGAGGCCTATTGTGTAAAAGGAAATATCTTCACCTAAAAAACACCCAGAAGCATTCTGACAAGGTTCTCTGTGATGTGTGCATTCATCTCACGGAGTTGAACCTTTCTTTGGATTGAGCAGATTTGAAACACTATTTTTGTAGAATCTGAAATGAATATTTGGAGCGCATTTAGGCCTATGTTGGAAAACGAAGTATCTTCAAATAATAACTAGAGAGAAGCATTCTGACACACTTTTTTGTGATGTGTGCTTTCATCTCACAGAGTTGAACTTTACTTTTCATTGAGCTGTTTTGAAACACTCTTTTTGTTGAATCTGCAAGTGGTCATTTGGAGCGCTTTGAGGTCTATGATGGAAAAGGAAATATCTTCACATGAAAATTAGACAGAACCATTCCGACAATCTTCTTTGTGATGTGTGCATTCTTCTCACAAAGTGCAAACTTTCTTTTGATTGAGCAGCCTTCAAACACTCTTTTTGTAGAATCTGCATGTGGACATTTGGAGTGCTTTGTGGTCTATGGTGGAAAAGGAAATATCCTCACATAAAAACTAGGCAGAAGCATTCTCACAAACTTCTTTGTGATGTGTACATTCATCTCACACAGTCGAACCTTTCTGTTGATTGAGCAGTCTTGAAACACTCTTTTTGTAGAATCTGCAAGTGGACATTTGGAGCGCTTTGATACCTGTGTTGGAAAAGGAAATATATTTACATAAATACTACAGAGAAGCATTCTGACAAACTTCTTTGTAATGTGTGCTTTCATCTCAAAGAGTTGGAGTTGAACCTTACTTTTTATTGAGCAGTTTTGAAACACTCTTTTCATATAATCTGCAAGTAGACATTTGGAGTGCCTTGATGCCAATGGTGGAAAAGAAAATATCTTCATATAATAACTAGACAGAAGCATTCTGAGGAACTACTTTGTGATGGGTGCATTCATCTCACAGAGTTGAACATTTCTTTTGATTGAGCAGCTTTGAATCACTCTTTTTGTAGTATCTTCAAGTGTACATTTGGAGCGCTTTGTGGCCTATGGTGGAAAAGCAAATATCTTATCATAAAAACTAGACAGAAGCATTCTGAAAAACTTCTTTGTTATGTGTACATTCATCTCAGAGAGTTGAACCTTACTTTTCATTGAGCAGTTTTGAAAAACACTTTCTGTAGAATCTACAAGTGGCCATTTGGAGCGCTTTGAGGCCTATGGTGGAAAAGGAAATATCTTCACATAAAAACCAGACAGAGGCATTCTGACAAACATTTTGTGATGTGTGCAATCATCTCACAGGTTTGGACATTTCTTTTTATTGAGCAGCTTTGAAACATTCTTTTTGTAGAATTTGAAATTGGACACTTGGAGTGCTTTGTGTCCTATGGTGGAAAAGGAATTATCTTCACATGAAAACTATACAGAAGCATTCTGACAAACTTCTTTGTGATGTGTGAATTCATCTCACAGAGTTGAACCTTTCTTTTCATTGAGCAGTTTTGAAACTCTCTTTCTGTAGAATCTACAAGTTGACATTTGGAGCGCTCTTAGTCCTATGGTGGAAAAGGAATTATCTTAACATAATAAGGAGACAGAAAGATTCTGACAAATTCCTTTGTCATGTGTGCATTCGTATCACAGAGTTGAACCTTACTTTTGATGGAGCAGTTTTGAAAGACCTTTTTTGTACTATCTGCAAGTCAACGTTTGGAGTGATTTGATGCCTATGGTGGAGAAGGAAATAACTTCTCATAAGAACTAGAGAGAAGCATTATGAGAAATTTCTTTGTGATGTGTTCATTCATCTCACGGAGTTGAACCTTACTTTTGATTAAGCAGCTTTGAAACACTCTTTTTGTAGAATCTGCAAGTGGACATTTGGAGCGCTTTGTGGCCTATGGTGGAAAAGGAAATATCTTCACATAAAATTAGACAGAAGCATTCTGACGAACTTCTTTGTGACGTGTGCATTCATCTCACAGAGTTGAATTTTTCTTTTTTTTTGAACAGCTCAGAAACACCCTTTTTGTAGAATCTGCGAGTGGACATTTGGATTGCTTTGAGGCCTATGGTGGAAAAAGAAATATCTTCACATAAAAACGAGACAGAAGAATTCTTACAAACTTCTTTATGATGTGTGCGTTCGTCTCACAGAGTTAAACGCTACTTTTCATTGAGCAGCTTTACAACACTCTTTTTGTAGAATCTGCAAGTGGATATTTGTGATGTTTTCAGACCTATGGTGGAAAAGGAAATATCTTCACATAAAAACTATACAGAGGCATTCTGACAAACTTCTTTGTGATGTGCGCATTCATCTCACAGAGATGAACCTTTCTATTGATTGAGAAGCTTTGAAACACTCTTTTTGTAGAAGCTGCAAGTGGACATTTGTTCCGCTTTGAGGCCTTTGGTGGAAAAGGATATATCGCCACATTAAAAATAGACGGAAGCATTCTGACAACTTTCTTTGTGAAATGTGCATTCAACTCACAGAGTTTAACCTTACTTTTGATTCAGCAGATCTGGAAGACCCTTTTGGTCCTATCTGCAATGGACATTTGGAGTGATTTGATGCCTATGGCGGAAAAGGAAATATCTTCACAAAACAACTACACAGAAGCATTCTGGGAAACTTCTTTGTGATGTGTGCATTCATCTAACAGAGTTGAACTTTAATTTTCTTTAAATTCCAATAAATTCCATTGCATTAAATTTCATTCCCTTACTCTGCATTCCACTCCTCTCCATCCCATTGCACTGCATTCCACTCCACTCCTGTCCAATCAACTCCATTCCACTCCATCCCACTCCATTCTACTCCATTCCACTTCACTCCACTTCCCTCCATTCCACTTCATTCCTCTACACTACATTCCTTTCCATTCCATCCCATACCATTCCACACCATTCCACTCTACTCTGCTCCACTCCACTCAATTCCATTCCATCCCATTCCTTCCCATTCCATTCCATTCCTTTCCATTCCATTCCAACCCACACAACTCCACTCCAGCCCACCCCACTTCACTCCATTCCATTCCATTCCACTCTTTTCCCTTCCATTTCTTTTTTTGAGAGGATCTCACCCTGTCACGCAGGCTGCAGTGCAGTGGCACAATCTAAGCAAACATTTAATTTCACCATTCCATTCCATTGCATTGCATTCCATTCCATTCCACTCCGTTCCACTCCACTCCATGCCATTCCATCCCATTCAATTCTACCTCATTCCACTCCAATCCACTCCACTTTCCTCCACTAAACTCCACTCTATTCCGTCCCATTTCATTCCACTCCACTTCACTCCACTCCACTGAATTCCATTCCATTCCATCCCATTCCATTCCGTTCCATTCCATTGCAATCCATTCCTTTCTTTTGACAGTATCTCACTCTGTCACACAGGCTGCAGTGCAGTGGCGCAATCTCAGCTCACATTTCATTTCACCATTCAATTACACTCCATTCCTCACAACTCCACTCCACTCCATTCCATCCCACTCCATTCCATTCCACTTCATTACTTTCCAGTCTTTTCTTTCGAAAGTATCTCACTCTTTCATGCAGGTGGGAGTGCAGTGGCACAATCACAGCTCACATTTCATTTAAACATTCCTTTCCATTCCATTCCATTCCATCACATTCCATTCCTTTCCACTCCAATCGACTCCACTCCAATCCACTCCACTCCATTCCATTCCGTTTCGCTCCACTCCATTCCATTCAACACCGTTCCATTCCATCCCATTCCATTCCACTCTAATTCACCCTACTCCACTCCACTCCATTCTATTCCAATCAATCAAATTCCATTCCAACTCATTCCAGTCCACTCCACACCACTCCACTCCAATCCACTACACTCCAATCCACTGCACTTCACTCCATTCCATTCCATTCCATTCCATTCCACTCCATTCCATTCCATTACTATTTTCCAGAGGATCTCACTCTTTCACCCAGGCTGGAGTGCAGCGGCACAATCTCAGCTCACATTTCATTTGGCCATTCCATTCATTCCATGCCTTTCCATTCCATTCCACTCCGTTCCACACCACTCCACTCCACTCGTCTCTACTCCACTCCATTTAATTCCATTTCATTCCATTCCACTCCATTCCAGTCCACTCCACTCCACTACATTCCACTCCATTAGATTCAATCCCATTCCATTCCACTACATTCCACTCCACTCCACTCCACTCCGCTCCATTCCATTCCATTCAATCCCATTCCTTTCCACTCCATTCCACTCCACTCCACTGCACTACAGTCCACTCCACTAAACTCCAACCTATTCCAATCCATTCCATTCAACTCCATTACATTCCACACATTTCTTTCAACAGTTTGTCACTATTTCACAGAGTCTGGAGTGCAGTGGCACAATCTTAGCTCACATTTCATTTCACTATCTCATTCTATTTCATTCTATTTCATTCCATTCCAACCCACTCCACTCCACTCCTCTGCACTACATTCCATTCCATTCCACTCAACTGGAGTCCATTCCACTCCACTAGACTCCACTCCATACCATCCCATTCCATTCCACTGCATTCCACTCCTCTCGACTCCACTCCACTCCATTCCATTATATTACATTCCATTCCATTCCACTCCATTCCACTCCACTGCACTCCACTCCACTTCACTACATTCCATTCCATTCCATTCCATTCAACTCCATTCCTTTCTTTCGATAGGATCTCACTCTGTCCCCCAGGCTACAGTGCAGTACAACAATCTCAGCACACATTTCACTTCACCATTCCATTCCATTCCATACCATTCCTTTCCATTCCATTGCATTCCTTTCCATTCCATTGCAGTCCACTCCACTCCACTAAAATCCATTCCATTCCATTACATTCTCTCTCATTCCAATCCATTGCATTCCACTCAACTCCATTCCACTCAATCCCATTCCTTTCCACTCGATTCCACTCCACTCCACTCCCTTGCATTCCATCCCATTCCATTCCACTCCACTCCACTCCCCTGTACTCCATTCCGTTCCACTCCATCCCATTCCACACCACTCTGTTCCACTCCACTCCACTCCATTCCATTCTTTCCACTCCCTTCCATTCCATTCCTTTCTTTCAACAGGATCACTCTCTGTCACCCTGGCTGCAGTGCAGTGGTGCAATCTTACCTCACATTCCATTTCACCATTCTATTCCATTGCATTCCATAGCATTCCATTCCATTCCATTCGACTAAACTCCACTCCATTCCACTCCACTCCACTCCATTCCACTCCATTCCATCCCATTCCATTGCATTCCATTCCCATCCATTTTACTCCACTCCAGAGCACACCACTCAATTCCATTCCATCCCATTCCATTCCACTCCATTAAACACAAGTCCATTCGACTGCACTCCATTCCACTCCATCCCATTCCACTGCATCCCATTCTATTCCACTGCATTCCCCTCCACTCCACTGCACTGCAGTCCACTCCACTCCATTCCACTCCATTCCATTCCACTGTATCCTGTTCCACTCCATTCCATTCCACAGTATTCCACTCCACTCTATTCCATTCCACTGTATTCCACTCCACTCCGTTCCATTACATTCCTTTCTTTCGACAGGATCTCACTCTGACACCCAGGTTGGATTACAGTGCAACAATCTCAGCTCACAATTCGTTTCACCAGTCAATTCCATTCCTTTCCATCCCATTCCATTCCATTCCATTCCATTAAGTTCCATTCCTTTCCATTCCACTCCACTCCGCTCTGCTCCACCCCATTCTATTCCATCCCATTACACTGCACTCCATTCCACTCAACTTCATTCCACTCCACTCCACTCCTTTCCTTCACATCCCATTACATTCCACTCCAAACCACTCCACTCCACTCCACTCCAATCCATTGCATTCCATTGCATTCCATTGCATTCCATTCCATTCCTTTCTATTCCATTCCACTCCTTTCCATTCCATTCCTTTCTTTCGACATTATCTAAATCTGTTACACAGGCTGGAGTGCAGTGGCACAATTTCAGCTCACATTTCACTTCACCATTCCATTTCATTCCATTTCATTCCATTCCATTCCATTTCATTCCATTTCACTCCATCCCACTCCACTCCACTCCATTCCACCCCTTTCCAATCCATTCCGTTACACTCCACTCAACTCCACTCCACTGCAATCCATTCAATTACATCCCCTTCCATTACCCTCCATTGCACTCCACTCCACTCCCCTCCCCTCCACGCTATTGCATTCCATCCTATTCCATTCCATTCCATTCCACTCCAATCCTGTCCACTCAACTCCACTTCACTCCATTCCTATCCATTCCATTCCATTACATTCCACTCCATTCCTATCTATTCCTTTCTTTTGATAGGATCTCACTACATCACCCACGCTGGAGTGCAGTGGAACAATCTCAGCTCACATGTCATTTCACCATTCTGTTGCGTTCTATTGCATTCTATTGCATTCCATAACATTCGACTCCCCTCCACTCCACTCCACTCCATTCAACTCCATTTCACTCCATTCCATTACAGTAAAATCCACTCGATCCCATTCCATACCATTCAATTCCACTCTATTCCACTCCACTCCATTTCATTCTAATCCATCCCATCCCATTCCACTCCATTCCACTCTAATCCATTCCACTCCAGTCCATTTCACTCTACTCCTCTACATTCCACTCCATTCCACTTCATTCCGCTAAATTCGATTCCATTCCATTCTTTCAAAAGGATCTCACTCTGTCACTGGGCTGGAGTTCAAAGGCACAATCTCAGCTCACATGTAATTTCACCATTCCATTCCATTCCATTCCATTCCATTCAATTCCATTGCATTGCATTTCAATCAATTCCTTTCCATTCCACTCCACTCCACTTCACTCCATTCCCTTGCATTCCATTCCACTCTATTCCAGTCCACTTCACTCCACTACAGTCCACTCCACCCCATTAGATTCAATTCCATTTCATTCCATTCCATTCCACTCCTCTCCACTCCACTCCACTCTACTCCACTCCATTGAATTCCATTCAATGCCATTCCTTTCCACTCCATTCCAGTTCACACCACTACACTCTAATCCACTCCACTCCACTCCATTCGATTACATTCCATTCCATTCAACTCTATTCCATTCCATACTTTTCTTTCAACAGGATATCACTCGGTCACAGAGTCCAGAGTGCAGTGACACAATCTCAGCTCCCATTTCATTTCACCATTCCCTTCTATTCCATTCAATTTCATTCCATTCCAACCCACTCCATTAAAATCCACCCAACTCCAATCCACCTCAATACATTCCATTCCATTCCACGCCACTCGAGTCCACTCCACTCCAATCCACTTCATACCATCCCATTCCATTCCACCCCATTCCACTCCACTTGATGCCACTCCACTCTATTCCATTCCATTACAACCCATTCCATTCCACTTCATTCCACTCCACTGCACTCCCCTCCACTCCACTCAACTTCAATCCATTCCATTCCATTCCATTCCACTCCATTCCATTCCATTCCATTCCTTTCTTCCGACAGGATCTCACTCTGTCACCCAGGCGGGAGTGTAGTACAACAATCTCAGCAAACATTTCATTTCACCATTCAATTCCATTCCATTCCATTCCATTCCGTTCCACTCCACTACAATCCATTCCATTCCACCCCAATGCATTTCATTCCAATCCGTTCCACTCCACTCTACTCCACTCCATTAAACTCAAGCCCATTCCATTTCACTCCATTCCACTCCACTCCATTCCAGTCCACTCAATTAAACTCCACTCCACTCCATTCATTTCCACTCCATTCAACTCCACTCTACTCCACTCCATTAAACTCAAGCCCATTCCATTTCACTCCATTCCACTCCACTCCATTCCACTCCACTCAATTAAACTCGACTCCACTCCACTCGTTTCCATGCCATTCCTTTCCAGTCCATTCCATTCCTTTCTTTTGACAGAATCTCACACTTTGATAAGGCTGGAGTGCAGTGGCACAATCTCAGCTCACATATAATTTCACTATTCCATTCCATTGCATTCCATTTTATTCTTTTCCATTGCATTCCATTCCATTCCATACCATTCCATTCCATTCCATTCTATTGCACCCCATTCCATTCCATTCCTTTCTTTTGACAGGATCTCACTCTGTCTCCATGCTGGAGTGCAGTGGCCCAATCTCAGCTCAAATGTCCTTTCACCATTCCTTTCCACTCCATTCCTTTCCACTCCATTCCTTTCCATTACATTCCATGCAATTCCATTCCATTACACTCCACTCCACTCCGCTCCATTCAACTCCACTCCAATCCACCCCATTCAACTCCACTCCAATCCAGCCCATTCCAGTCTTTCCAATTCCAGTCCATTCCACTCCACTACACTCCACACCACTCCATTCAATTCCATCCCATTCCATTCCACTACATTCCCGTCCACTCCACTCCACACCACTCCACTCCACCCCATTACATTCCAACACATTCCATTCCACTAAATTCCACTCCACTCCACTCAACTCCACTCCACTGCACTCCATTCCATTCATTTCCTTTCTTTTAACAGTATCTCAGTCTGTCTCCCAGGCTGAAGTGTAGTGGCACAGTCTCAGGTCACATTTCGTTTCACCATTCCATTCATTTCCACTCCTTTCCATTGCATTCTATTGCTTTCCATTCCACTCCACTCCACTCCATTCCAGTCCACTCTATTGCGTCCTATTCCACACCACTCCATTCCACTCCCGTCCACTACACTCCACACGACACCACTCCATTCCATCCATCCCATTCCATTCCATTCCATTCAACTCCACCCACTCCACTCCATTCCATTCCACTCCACTACATGCCATTCCACTCCACTCCACTCCACTCCACTGAATTCCGTTCCATTGCATCCCATTGCATTCCATTCCATTCCATTCCATTCCATTTCATTCCATTCCATTCCATTCCATTCCATTCCATTCCTTTCTTTTCACAGGATCTCACTCCATCACACAAGCTGGAGTGCAGTGGCGCAAACTCAGCCCACATTTCATTTCACCATTCAATTACACTCCATTCCGCACAACTCCACTCCACTCCACTCCATTCCATCCCACTCCATTCCATTCCACTCCATTACTTTCCATTCCTTTCTTTCGAAAGGCTCTCACTCTTTCAAGGAGGGTGGAGTGTAGTGGCACAATCACAGCTCACAATTCATTTAAGCTCTCCTTTCCATTCCATTCTATTCCATCGCATTCCATTTCTTTTCACTCCAATTAACTCCACTCCTATCCACTCCACTCCATTCAATTCCGTTTCACTCCACTCCACTCCATTCAACACCATTCCATTCCATCCCATTCCATTCCACTATACTCCACCATACTCCACTCCACTCCATTCCTTTGAAATCCATCACATTTCATTCCACCTAATTTCAGTCCAGTCCACACCACTCCATTCCAATCCACTACACTCCAATCCAATCCACTTCACTCCATGCAATTCCATTCCATAACATTTCACTCCACTCCATTCCGTTCTTTCCTTTCGACAGGATCTCACTCTTTCACCCAGGCTGGCGTTCAGTGGCACAATCTCTGTTCACATTTCAATTCATCATTCCATTTCATTGCATTCTATTCCATTCCAATCTATTCCATTAGATTCCTCTCCACCCCACTCCACTCCATTCCACTCCCTTCCATTCCATTCCATTCCACTCCACTCCACTCCACTCCACTCCAGTCCATTACATCCCATTGCATTCCACTCCATTGCACTCCTCTCCACTCCACTCCACTCCCCTCTGCACCAGTCCATTCCATCCCATTCAATTCCACTCCATACCACTCCACTCCACTCAAACCCAATTCACTCCACTCCATTCCATTATATTCCATTTCATTCCACTCCATTCCATTGCATTCCTTTCTTTCTATAGGATGTCACTCCATCACCCAGGCTGGAGTGCAGTGGAACAAACTCAGCTCCCATTTCATTTCACCATTCTGTTGCATTCCATTGTATTCCATTCAATTCCATATCATTCGACTCCACTGCACTCCACTCCCCTAAACTCCACTTAACTACAATCCATTCCATTCCATTCTATTCCAGTCCATTCCACTCCACTCCACTCCAGTACAATCCGCTCCATCCCATTCAATCCCATTCAATTCCACTCCATTCCACTCCAATCCACTCCATTCCATTCCAACCCGTCCCATCCCGTTCCACTCGATTACACTCTACTCTACTCTCTCCACTCCACTTCACTCCACTCCACTGCATTCCAATCCCTTCCATTTCATTCTGTTCCATTCCATTCCATTCCTTTCTTTCGACAGGATCTCACTCTGTCAACCAAGCTGGAGTACAGCTGCACAATCTCAGCTCTATTTCATTTCACCATTCCATTCCATTCCATTCCAGTCCCTTCCATTGCATTCCACTCCACTCCACTCCACTCACTCCACTCCACTCCATTCCATTCCATTCCACTCCATTCCAGTCCACTCCACTCCACTCAACTACAGTCAACTCCATTAAATTCAATAACATTCCATTCTACTCCATTCCACACCACTCCACTCCACTCCACTCTACTCCACTTCATTCCATTCCATTAATTTCCATTCCATTCCACTCCATTCCACTCCACTCCACTACACTCCAGTTCACTCCAGTCGACACCATTCCATTCAACTCCATTCCGTTGCATACCTTTCTTTCGGCAGGATCTCACTCTGTCACTGAGGCTGGAGTGCACTGACACAATGTCAGCTCACATTTCTTTTCACCATTCCATTCCATTCAATTCTCTTTCATTCCATTCCAACCCACTCCACTCCTCTCAACTACACTCCACTTCTCTATATTCCATTCCATTCCACTCAACTCGAGTCCACCCCACTCCACTCCATACCATCCCATTTCATTCTACCCCATTCTACTCCACTCGACTCCACTTCACTCCACTCCATTCCATTCCATTACATCCCATTCCATTCCACTCCATTCCACTCCAATGCCCTCCACCCCACTCCCCTCCACTCCACTTCACTCCATTCCTTTCCATTCCATTCCATTCCACTCCATTCCATTCCATTCCATTCCATTCCACTCCATTCCATTCCATTCCATTCCACTCCATTTCATTCCTTTCCTTTCTTTAGACAGGATCTCACTCTGTCACCCAGGCTGGAGTGTAGTACAACAATCTAAGTTCACATTACATTTCATCATTCCATTCCATTCCATTCCAGTCCATTCCATTCCATTCCACTCCACTCCACTCCACTCACTCCACTCCTTTCCATTCCATTCTATTCCATTCCAGTCCACTCCACTACACTCAACTACAGCACTCCATTAGATTCAATCCCATTCCATTCCACTCTATTCCACACCACTCCACTGCACACCACTCCATTCCATTTCATTCTGTCCGATTCCATTCCACTCCATACCACTCAAATCCACTGCACTCCAGTCCACTGCACTCCACTCCATTCCAATCTGTTCAACTCCATTCCGTTCCATACCTTTCTTTCGACAGGATCTCACTCTGTCACTGAGGCTGCAGTGCAGTGACACAATGTCAGTTCACATTTCTTTTCACCATTCCGTTCCATTCCATTCTCTTTCATTCCATTCCAACCCACTCCACTCCAATCCACTACATTCCATTCCATTCCACTCAACTCGAGTCCTCTCCACTCCACCCCACTCCATACCATCCCATTTCATTCTACTCCATTGTACTCCAGTCAACTCCACTCCACTCCATTCCATTCCATTACATCCCATTCCATACCACTCCATTCCACTCCAATGCACTCCACCCCACTCCCCTACACTCCACTTCACTCCATTCCATTCCATTCCATTCCACTCCATTCCACTCCATTCCATTCCTTTCCTTTCTTTCGACAGGTTCTCACTTTGTCACCCAGGCTGGAGTGTAGTACAACAATCTAAGGTCACATTTCATTTCAGCATTCCTTTCCTTTCAATTCCATTCCATTCCTTTCCTATCCATTCCATTCCATTCCTTTCCATTCCATTCCTTTCCACTCCACAGCACTACAATCCATTCCATTCCATTCCATTCCATTCCATTCCATTCCATTCATTTCATTCCAATCAATTCCACACCCCTCCCCTCCATTCCACTCAATCCCATTCCATTCCACTCGATTCCACTCCACTCCACTGCATTCCATTCCATCCCATTCCATTCCCCGCCATTCCACTCCATTCCACTAAACTACACTTCACTCCACTCCATTCCTTTCCACTCCATTCCATTCCATTCCATTCCTTTCTTTGACAGGATCTCACTCTGTGACACAGTCTGGAGTTCAGTGGCACAATCTCAGCTTACATTTAATTTCACTGTTAGATTCCATTGCATTCCATTTCGTTCCATTCTATTGCATTCCTTTCCATTTCATACCATTCGACTCCACTCCACTCCACACCACCTTAGTCCACTCCTTTCCGTTCCATTCCATTCCATTCCACTACATTCCAATCCACTCAACTCCATTCCACTCCATTCCATTCCATCCCATTCCATTTCACTCAGTTCCACTCTACTCCACTGCACTCCATTCCATTCCACTCCAACCCATTCCATGCCATACCATTCCACTCCACTCCACTCCAGTCAACTCCACTCCACTCCATTCAATTCCTTTACAATCCGTTGCACTCCATTCCATTCCATTCCATTCCTTTCATTTCTTTTGACAGGATCTCAGTCTGTCACGCAGACTGTAGTAAAGTTGCACAATCTCAACTCACATTTCATTTCACCATTCCACACCATTGCATTCCCTTGAATTCCATTCCATTCCATTCCATTGCTTTCCATTCCACTCCACTACAGTCCACTCCATTCCACTTCACTCCACTCCATTCCACTCCATTACATTCCATTCCACTCCACTCCACTCCATTCCACTCCATTACATTCCATTACATTCCACTACCCTCCACTCATCTCCATTCCATTCCATTCCATTGCAATCCATTCTATTACATTCCACTCCACTTCACTCCACTCCATTCCATTCCATTCTATTACACTCCATTCCATTCCCTTCCTTTCGATGAGATCTCTCTGTCACCCTGCCTGGAGTGCAGTGGCACAATCTCAGCTCATATTTTCTTTCACCATTCCATTCCATTCCACTCCACTTCCCTCTTCTCCATTCCACTCCAATCCACTCCATTCTACTCCATTCCACTCTTTTTATTTCCAGTCCTTTCCACTCCATTCCGCTGTACTCCATTCCATTCCATCCCATTCTATTCTACTACATTCCCCTCCACTCCACTCCACACTACTCCACACAACTCCACTCCATTCCATTCCATTTCATCCTATTCCATTCCACTCCATTCCACTAAACTCCACACCACTCAACTCCACTCCACTCTACTACACTCCATTTCATTCCATTCCATTCCACTTCATACCATTCAATTCATTTCTTTTGACAGGATCTCACTCTGTCTCCCAGGCTGGAGTTCAGTGGCACAATCTCATCTCACATTTCATTTTATCATTCCATTCCATTCCATTCCATTACATTCCATTCCACTCCACTCCACTCCATTCCACTACACTACACTCCATTCTATCCCATTCCATTCCACTGCATTCTACTCCACTCCACTCTATTCCACTTCATTCCATTGCTTTCTATTCCATTCCACTCCAGTCCATTCCACTCCATCCACTCCACTACACTGCACTCTACTCCCTTCAATTCCATTCTATTCCATTTCACTCCATTCCATTCCATTCCATTCCATTCCATTCCTTTCTTTCAACAGAATCTGACTCTGTCACACAGCCTGGAATGCAGTGGCACAGTCTCAGCTCTCATTTCATTTTACCATTCCATTTCATTCCACTTCACTCCTCTCCCCTCCACTCCATTCCATTTCATTCAACTCCAGTCTAGTCCACTCCACTCCACCCCTCTCCATTCCATCCCAATCCATTCAAATCCTTTCCACTCCACTCCATTCCGCTCTACTCCACTCCACTCCATTCCACTTCAATACATCAAATTCCATTCCACTCCATTCAACTCCACTCCACTCCCATCCACTCAACTGCTCTACACTGCACTCCATTCCATTCCTTTCCAATACACTCCATTCCATTCTTTCAACTGGATCTCACTCTGTAACCCAGGCAGGAGTGCAGTGGCAGAATCTCAGCTCACACTTCATTTCACCTTTCCATTCCATTCCATTCGATTAAATTTCATTCCACTCCATTCCATTCCATTCCCTTCTTTCAACAGCATCTTACTATGTCAAACAGGCTGTAGTGCAGTAGCACAATCTCATATCATATTTCATTTCACCATTCCATTCCACTCCATTCCACTCCACTCCACTCCACTCAATGCCATTCCACTCCATTCCATTCCTCTCCATTCCATTCCACTCCATTCAATTCCATTTCTTCAACAGGATCTCATTCTGTCACCCAGGTTGGAGTGCATTGCCACAATCTCAGCTAACATTTCATTTCAACATTCCAATCCATTCCAATACATTCCATTCCATTCCACTCCACTCCACTCTACTCCACTCTACTCCTCTGCACTCCATTCGATTCTTTTTCACTCCACACCACTCCACACAACTCGACTCCATCCCATTCCTTCCCACTCCATTCCACTCCACTCCATTATACTCCACTCCACTCCACTCCATTCCGTTCCACTCCATCCCATTCCATTCCACTCCATTCCACTCCACTCCACTCTACTTCACTCCACTACACTCCATTCCTTTATTTTCCACTCCCTTCCATTCCATTCCTTTCTTTTGGCAGTATCTCACTCTGTCACCCTGGCGGCAGTCCAGTGGCACAATCTCAGCTCCATTTCATTACACCATTCCATTCCATTGCATTCCATTGCATTCCATTACCCTCCATTCCATTTCATTCCATTGCATTCCTTTCTTTCGACGTGATCTCACTCTGTCACCCAGGTTGGATTACAGTGCAACAATCTCAGCTCACAATTCATTTCACCAGTCTATTCCATTCCATTCCATTCCATTCCTATAAATACCATTCCTTTCCATTCCACTCTACTCCACTTCACTCCACTCCTCTCCACCCCATTCCATTCCATTCCATCCCATTCCATTCCACTCCATCCCATTCCATTCCACTCCATTCCACTGCACTCCACTCCAGTCCTTTCGATTACATCCCACTACATTCCAATCCAATCCATTCCACTCCACTCCATTCCATTCCATTCCATTCTACTCGTTTCCATTCCATTCCGTTCTTTCAACATGATCTCATTCTGTGACACAGCAGGAGTGCAGTGGCAGAATCTCAGCTCACATTTCATTTCACCATTCCATTGCATTCCATTCTATTCCACTCCACTCCACTCCACTCTGCTCCATTCCTTTCCATTCCATTCCATTATATTACATTCCACTGCATTCCACTCCACTCTAATCCACTCCAATCCACTCCACTCGTCTCCATTCCATTTCATCCCATTCCATTGCACTCCATTCCACTCCACTCTATTCCAATCCCTTCCAATCTATTGCATTTCATTCCTTCCTATCCCATTCCACTCCATTCCGCTCCACTCCACTCCACTCCACTTCATTCCGTTCAATTGCACTCCATTCCATTCCACTCCACTCCATTCCATTCCATTCCCTTCCATTTTACTCCACTCCACTCAGCTCTATTGCATCCCATTCCATTCCACTTCCACTCCATTTCGACCACGCCAATCCACTCCACTCCACTCCACTCCAATCAATTCCATTCCATTCATTTCTATCGACAGGATCTCACTCTGTCACATAAGCTGGAGTGCGGTGGCACAATCTTTGCTCACATTTTATTTTATGATTGCATTGCATTCCATTCCATTCCCTTTCATTCCACTCCACTCCACTCCCCTACACTACATTCCATTCCACTCAACTCCACACCACTCCACTCCACTCCTCTCCTCACCATTCCATCCCATTCCATTCCAGTCCTTTCCTCTCCACTCCACTCTACTCCACTCTACTTCACTCCACCACATTCCATTCCATTCCATTCCATTCCATTCCATTCCATTCCATTCCATTCCATTCCACTCCTTTCCATTCTATTCCTTTCTTTAGACACGATCTCACTCTGTTGCACAGGCTGGAGTGCAGGGGCACAATCTCAGCTCACATTTCTTTTTACCATTCCACTGCATTCCTTTCCATTCAATTCGATTACATTCCATTCCACTCCATTCCACTCTCTTCCATTCCATTCCATTCCATTCCATTCCACTCCACTCTAATCCTCTCAAATCCACTCCATCCCATTCTATCCCATTCGATTCCACTCCATTCCAATACACACCATTCCATTGCATTCCTTCCCATCTCATTCCATTCCATTCCACTCCAATCCACTCCACTCCACTACATTCCTTTCAATTCACCTCCGTTCCATTTATTTCCACTCCATTCTATTCCATTTCTTTCAAGTCCACTCCACTCCTTTCTATTCCATCACATTCCATTCCACTCCATTCGCCTCCACTCCAATTCACTCCACTCCACTCCACTCCAATCCACTCCAATCCATTGTATCCCATTTCATTCCATTCCATTCCATTCCACTCCATTCCCTTCCTTTCCTTTCTTTCAACAGGATCTCACTATTACACACAGGCTGGAGTGCAATGGCACAATCTCAGCTCACTTTTCTTTCACCATTTCATTCCATTGTATTCCATTACATTCTATTGAATTGCATTCCATTCCATTACACTTCACTCCGCTCTATTACACTACACTCCATTTCACTCCTTTAAATTCTATTCCATTCCACTCCACTCCATTCCATGAAATTCCATTCCACTCTATTTCATTCCATTCCATTCCACTCCATTCCATTCCATTCCTTTCTTTCAACAGGATCTCACTCTGTGACCCAGGCTGGCGTGCAGTTGCACTCCATTCCATTGCATTCCATTTCATTCCATTCCCTTGCCTTCCATTCTATTCCATTCCATTCCATTCCATTCCATTCCATTCCATTACATTACATTACATTACATTCCCCTACACTACACTCGACTCCATTACACTCCACTCCTTTTCATTCCATTCTTTTCCGTTTCATTCCATTCCACTTCTTTCCACTCCAATCCACTCCACTCCACTCTACTCCAATCTATTGCATTCCATCCCGTTGCATTGCACTACGTTCCACTAAACTCCACTCCAATCCACTCCAACTCACTCTATTCCCCTCCATCGCATTTCCTTCCACTCCATTCCCCTCCACTGCAGTGCACTGCACTCCAGTCCACTCCACTCCACTCCACTGAATTCCACTCCATTCCACTCCTTTCCATTCCATTACACCCCATTCCATTCCATTCTTTTCTTTTGACAGGATCTCACTCTGTCCCCCAGTCTGGTGTGCAGTTGCACAATCAGCTCACATTTCTTGTCACCATTCCATTCTATTCCATCCCATTCCATTGCACTCTATTCCACTGCACTCCACACCACTCCACTCCACTGCATTCCATTCCATCGCATTTCATTCCAATCCTTTACACTCCACTCAACAACACTCCACTCCACTTCTTTCCATTCCATTCCAATCCATTACATTACATACCAATCCATTCCATTCCATTCCTTTCTTTTGAAAGGATCTCACTCTGTTATCCAGGCTGGAGTGTAGTGGCACAATCTCAGGTCATATTTCATTTCACCATTCTATTCCATTCGAATCCATTCCTTTCCATTCCATTCCATTCCATTCTACTCCACTCCACTCCATTCCATTCTACTCCACTCCACTCCATTCCATTTCATCCCATTCCATTCCACTCCATTTCACTCCAGTCCACTCCAATTCAAACCACTCCACTCTATTCCACTCCATCCTATTCCATTCCACTCCATTCCACTCCATTCCACTCCATTCCTCTCAAATCCACTCCACTCCACTCCATTCCATTCCAATCCATCTCATTCCATTCCACTCTACTCCACTCCATTCCTCTCCACTCCACTCCATTCCTCTCCACTCCACTCCGTTCTATTCCATTTTTTTCCTTTCGACTCCATTCCATTCCATTCATTTCTTTCGACAGGATCTCCGTCTGTCACACTGGTTGGCGTGCTATGGCACAATATAGATCACATTTCATTTCACCATTCAATTCCATTAAATTCTATTCCATTCCATTCTACTGCACACCTCTCCACTTCACTCAACTCCACTCCACTCCACTAAATTCCACTCAATTCCACTCCTCTCCACTCCACTGCATTCCATCCCATTCCATTCCAATCCATTTCCACTGAAGTCGACTCCACTACACTCCACACCTTTCCATTCCATTGCATTCTATTCCACTCCATTCCTTTCCATTCGTTTCTTTCAACAGGATCTAACTTTGTCACCCAGGCTGCAGTACAGGGAAACAATTGAAGATCACATTTCTTTTCAGGATTTCATTGCATTTCATTCCATTCCATTGCATTCCACTCCACTCCAATCTACTCAACTCCACTCCATTCCATTCCACTCCACTCCACTCCACTCCACTCCTCTCCTTTCCATCACATTCCATTCCAGTCCTTTCCACTCCACTCCACTCCACTCGATTCCAATCCATTCCACTCCATTCAACTCCACTCCACTCCAATTCACTCCACTCCTTTCCATTGCATTCCAATTCACTCCATTCCATTCCATTCCTTTCTTTCGACGGGATCACACTCTGTCACCTAGGCTGGAGTGCAGTGACACAACCTTAGCTCACATTTCATTTCACCATTCCATTCCATTCCGTTTCTTTCCATTAAATTCCATTCCATACCACTCCACTCCACTCCACTCCATGTCACACCAGTCCACTCCACTTCCTTCCACTACATCACATTCCATACCACTCCATTCCACTCCAATCCACTCCACTCCACTCCACTCCACTTCACTCCACTACACTCCATACCATGCCATTCCACTCCATTACATTCCATTCCTCTCTTTTGACCGGATCTCACTCTGTTGCCATGGCTGCAGTGCAGCGGCACAATCTCAGCTCACATTTTATTTCACAATCCATTCCGTTCCATTCCATTCCATTCCAGTACACACCCCTCCACTCCACTCCACTCCATTAAAATCCATCCCATTCCATTTCACTTCATTTCACTCCACTGCAGTCCTCTCTATTCCACTCCATTCCACTCAATTCTATTCCTTTCAATCCTGTTTCATTTAATTCCATTCCACTCTACTGCATTCCACTACACTACCCTCCATTCCATTCCGTTACTTTCTATTCATCTCCGTTACATTCCATACCTTTCTTTCAACAGGGTCTCCCTCTGTCAAACAGGCTGGAGTACAATGGCACAATCTCAGCTCACATTTCATTTCATCATCCCATTCGATTAAATTCCATTCCATTTAACTCTACACCACTCCAATCAACTCAACTCCACTCCTCTCCATTCCATTCCACTCCATTCCACTCTACTCCACTCCAGTCCACTCCAGTCCACTCCATTCCCTTCCATTCCATTCCTCTCTATACCACTCTGATCAACTCTACTCCACACCACTCCATTACGTTCCATTAGATCCCATTCCATTCCACTCCATTCCATTTCACTGCACTCCTTTCCAGGCAACTCCACTCCACTCCACTCCATTCCATTACATTCCATTCCACTCTATTCCATTGCATTCATTAATTTCGACAGGATCTCCCTCTGTCACCCAGGCAGGAGTGAAGTGGCACAATCTCAGCTCACATTTCATTTCACCATTGCATTCCATTCCGTTCCATTCCTTTCCATTCTTTGCTATTCCACTCCACTCCACTCCATTCCACTCTTTTCCATTACATTATATTCCATGTCATTGCACTCCATTCCAATCCATTCCATTCCACTCCACTGCACTCCAGTACACTACACTCCATTCCTTTCCATCCCATTCCATTCCAATCCTTTCTGCTCCACTCCCCTCTCCTCCATTCCATTTCATCCCATTCCATTCCACTCCATTCCACTCCAGCCCACTCCACTCCAATCTTTCCTATCCAATCCATTCTTTTCCATTCCACTCCATTGCACTCCACTCTACTCCACTCCATTCCATTCTATTACAACACATTCCATTCCAATCCATTTCATTCCACTCCACTCCACTTCTCTCCATTCCATTCCATTCCATTCCATTTCAATACTTCGACAATATCTCACTGTTTTATATAGGCTGGAGGTCAGTGGCACTATCTCAGCTCAGATTTCATTTCACCATTCCATTCCATTGCATTCCATTCAATTCCATTCCATTCCATTCCACTCCACTCCACTCTACTACAATCTATCTACACATTTCCGTTCTACTGCATCGCATTCCATTCCACTCCATTCCACTCAACTAAACTCCACTCCACCCCACTCCAGTCCACTCCATTCCATTTCATTCCATTCCGCTCTATTCCATTCTATTCCTTTCTTTTGACAGAATCTTACTCTGTCACCCAGGCTGTTTGCAGTTGCAAAATGTCAGCACACATTTCATTCCACCATTCCAATCCATTCCCTTCTATTCCGTAACATTGCATTCCATTACACTCGACTCCTTTCCATTCCATTCCATTCCATTACACTCCACTCCACTGAACTCCACTCCATCCTGTTGAATCCCATTTGATTCCTCTCCATTCCACTCCACTCCACTCCACACCACTCCACTCCACACCACTGCACTCCACTTCAGTCCAGTGCATTCCATCCCATTCCACTCCCCTCCAATCCACTCCACTGCACTACACTCAACTCCACTCCTCTCCACTCCATTCCATTCCATTGCAATCCACTCCATTTCATTCCATTCCATTTCTTGCTTTCGACAGCATCTCACTACATCACCCTGGCTGCAGTGCAGTGGCAGAATCTCAGTTCCCATTTCATTTCACCATTCCATTCCACTGCATTCCACTCCATCCCATTCCATTACTTGCTCTTGACCGGATCTGACTCCATCACCCAGGCCGCAGTGCAGTGGAGCAATCTCAGCCCACATTTCTTTTCACCACTCTATTCCATTCCATTCCGTTCCAGTCCATTCCACTCCATTCCACTAAACTCCACTCCACTCTCCTCCACTCCATTCAATTTCCTCCCATTCCATTTCACTCCACTCCAGTCCCCTTTTCTCCATTTCATTCCATCCCATCACATTCCACTCCACTCCACTCCAGTCCACCCCATCCAATGAATGCCACTCCATTCCTTTCCATCCCGTCTCCCTCCATTACACTCCACTCCACTCCTCTCCAGTCAACTCGACTCCACTCCATTCCAATCCATTCCATTCCATTCCATTCCGTTCCATTCCATTCCATTCTTTCGACAGGATATCACCCTGTCACCCAGGTTGGATTGCAGTGACAAAATATTAGCTTACATTTGATTTCACCATTACATTCCAATCCATTCTTTTCCATTCCATTCCATTTCATTCCACTCCAATCCACTCCAGTCCATTTCATTCCATTGCATTCCATTTCATTCCACTCCATTCCACTTCATTCCACTCCAATCCACTCCACTTCACAACACTCAATTCCATGACATTCCATTGCATTCCATTCCATTCCACTCCATTCCACTCCACTCCATCACTTTCCATTCCATTCATTCCACTCCAGTTCACTCCAATAAACTCCACTCCACTAAGCTACATTCCATTCCATTCCATCACATTCCTTTGCACTCCACTCCACTCCTCTCCATTCATTTGTATTCCGTACCATTCCACTCCATATGATTCCATTTCTTTCTTTCTAGGGGCTCTCACTCTGTCACCTAGGCTGGAGTGCAGTGGCACAATATCAGCTCATGATTCATTTCACCCTCCCATTCTTTTCCACTCCAATCCACTCCAATCCACTCCATTCTATTCCATTCCATTCCAATCCACTCCATTCCACTGCATTCAACTCCGCTCCACTCCATCCCTTTCCATTTCATTCCATTCCAATCCATTCAACCCTACTTCAGACCCCCAGACTTCACTCCACTCCACTCCACTTCTTCCAATTCCATCCCATTCCTTTCCACTCCATTCCACTCCACTCCACTCCATTCTATTCCATTCCATCCAATCCCATTCCACTCCACTCCACTCCACTCCACTACGCTACACTGCACTACACTACACTACTACACTACACTACACTACACTACACTCTATTGCATTCCTTTCTATTCCATTCTTCTACATTCCATTCCTTTCTTTGTTTTCGAAAGAATCTCACTCTGCTACCCAGACTGGAGTGCAATGGCACAATCTGAGCTTACATTTCTTTTCATCATTCTATTCCATTGCATTCCATTCCATTTCATTCCATAGCATTCCATTCCATTTCATAGCATTCCATTCCATTCCATAACATTCCATTCCATTCCATTCCAATCCATTCCATTCCATTCCACTCCACTCCACTCCATGCCATTCCATTCCATTCCATTCCAATCATTTCAAATCCATTCCACTCCACTACAATACACTCCACTTCAGTCCATTCCATTCCATCCCATTCCATTCCACTCCATTCCACTCCAATCCACTCCATTCCACAACACTGCTCTGCATTCCTTTCCATTGCATCCATTCAATTACACTCTATTCCACTCCTCACCACTCCACTCTATTCCTCTCCATTCCACTTGGCCTTAATGAACTCCACTGCAATTCTTTCCATTCCGTAACATTCCACTCCATTCCATTCCATTCCTTTCTTTTGCCAGCATCTCACACTGTCAAACATGATGGAGTGCAGTGACACAATCTCAGCTCACATTTCATTTCACCAATCTTTTCTATTCCCTTCCATTCCATTTCACTACACTCCACTCCTCTCAACTCCACTTCACTCCATTCCATCACATCCCATTCACTCAAGTGCACTCCAGTCCACTCCACTCCACTCCACCCCATTCCATTCCACTCCCTTCCCTTCCATTGCACTCCATTCCATTCCATTGCACTCCATTCCATTCCATTCTATTCTTTCGAGAGGATCTCACTCTGTCTCCCAGGCTGGAGTGTGCTAGCACAATCTCAGCTCACATTTCATTTCACCATTCCATTCTATTGCACTCCGTTCCATTCCATACCATTGCATTCCGTTCCATTCCATTCCCGTCCATTCCATTAAACTCCAATCAACTCCACTCCACTAAATTCCACTCCACTCCGCACCTTACCCCTCCACTCCACTCAATCCCATTCCATCTCATTCCATTCCACTCGATTACAGTCCACTCCACTCCACTCCGCTCCATTCCATTCCATTCAATTCCATTCCTTTCCACTCCTCTCTTCTCCATTCCATTCCATCCCATTTCATTCTGCCCCATTCCACTCGACGGCACTCCACTCCACTCCACTCTACTCCAATTCATTCAATTCCATCCCATTCCACTCAAGTGCACTCCAATCCACTCCACTCCAGTCCAATCCACTCCACCCCATTCCATCCCATTCCATTCCACTCAATTCCACTCCATTCCACTCCACTCCACTCCACTCCATTAAATCCCATTCCATTACATTACATTCCTCTCCACTTCATTCCACTCAGCTCCACTCCACCCCACTCCACTCCGTTCCATTCCACCCCATTCCATTCCACTCCATTCCTCTCCATTCCACTTCACCCCATTCCACTCCACTCCACTCCACTCCATTCCATCCCATTTCATTCTGCTCCATTCCACTCGACGCCACTCCACTCCACTCTAATTCAATCCATTCCATTCCATCTCATTCCACTCAAGTGCACTCCAATCCACTCCACTGCCATCCATTCCACTCCACCCCATTCCATCCCATTCCATTCTACTCAATTCCACTCCATTCCACTCCACTCCACTCCATTCCATTCCATTCCTCTCCACTACACTCCACTCAGCTCCACTCCACCTCACTCCACTCCATTCCATTCCATCCTATTTCAATCCAATCCATTCCTCTCCATTCCACTTCACCCCACTCCACTCCAGTGGACTTCACTCCACTCCTCTCCATTCCATTCCATTCCACTACATTCCACTCCATTCCATTCCATTGCACTCCTTTCCATTGCATTCTATTTTTTCGAGAGGATCTCACTCTGTCTCCCAGACTGGAGTGCAGTAGCACAATCTCAACTCACATTTCATTTCACCATTGCATTCCATTGCACTCCGTTCCATTCCATTCCATTGCATTGCAATCCATTCCATTCCATTTCCGTCCATTCCATTACACTCCACTCAACTCCACTCCACTACATTCCACTCCACTCCACTCCTTACCACTCCACTCCACTCCATTCCTTTCCATCCAATTCCATTCCTATTGATTCCACTCCACTCCCCTCCACTTCACTCAATTCCATTACATCCCATTCCATTTCACTCCACTCCACTCCACTCTCCTCCACTCCACTCCATTCCATTCCATTCCATTCCATTCCATTGCACTCCATTCCATTCCATTCCATTCCATTATTTCGAGAGGAACTCACTCTGTCACCCAGGCTGGAGTGCAGTGGCTGCTCTCACCTCACATTTCATTTTACCATTCCATTCTGTTGCATTCCATTCCTTTCCATTCCTTTCCATTCCATTCCATTCTATTCCACTCCACTCCACTCCTCTCTATTCCATTACATTCCATCCAATTCCATTCCCCTCCATTCCACTCAACTCCACTCCACTCCACACTACACCACTGCACTCCATTCCGTTCCTTACCATTCCATTCCACTGCATTCCCCTCAAATCCACTACAATGCACTCCACTCCACTACATTCCATTCCACTCCATCCCGTTCCATTCCAGTCCACTCAACTCCACTCCCCTCCACTCCACTACATTCCATTCCACTGCATTCCATTCCATTCTTTCCTTCAACAAGATCTCACTCTGTCACACATGCTGTAGTGCAGTGGCACAATATCAGCTCACATTTTATTTCAACCTTCCATTGCATTCCATACCATTCAATTTAATTCCACTGCACTCCATTCCACTCTGCTCCATTCCATACCATTCCATTATATTCCAGTCTATTCCACTCCATTCCTCTCCCCTCCACTCCATCCCTTTCTATCCCATTCCATTCCTGCCCATTCTACTTCACTCCACTCAACTCCACTCCACTCCACTCCATTCCATTCCATTCCACCCCATCCCATTGTACTCCATTCCACTCCTCTCCTCTCCACTCCATTCCATTCCACTCCTCTCCAATCCATTCCATTCCTTTCCTCTCCATTCCTTTCCATTTCTTTCTTTCTACAGCATCTCACTCTGTCACCCACGCTGGAGTGAAGTAGCAGAATCAAAGCTCACATTTCATTTCACCGTTCCATTCCATTCCATTCCATACAACTCCACTGCACTCCACTCCACTGTACTCCATTCCTTTCCATTCCATTCCACTCCACTATACTCCACTCCTCTCCACTCCACTCAACTACATTCCATTTCATCACATTGATTCCACTCCAATCCACACCACTCCTCTCCCCTCCTCTCCATTCCATTCCATTCCATCCCATTCCATTCCATTCCATTAAATTCCACTCCATTCCATTCCATTCCTTCTTTCGACCCAATCTCACTCTTTCACTCAGGCTGGAGTGCAGTAGCTCAATCTCAGCTCACATTTAATTTCAGCATTCAATTCCACTCCTTTCTCATCCACTCCACTCCAGCGCACTGCATTCCATTACACTAAATTCCTTTCCATTCCACTGCATAACACTCCATTCCCTTCTTTCAACAGGATCGCTCTGTTTCACGCAGGCTGGAGTGCAGTGACACAATATCAGCTCTCGTTTCATTTCCACATTCCATTCCCGTCCATTCCTTTCCATTCCCTTCGATTCCATCCATTCCACTCCATTCCAGTTAATTCAACTCTTCTCCACTCCAATCCACTCCACTCCATTCCATTGCATTCAATTCCATTCCACTTTATTCCAGTCCACTCCATTCCACTCCACTCTATCCATTTCCATTCCACTCCATTCCACTGCAGTCCACTCAACTCCACTCCACTAAGCTATATTCCATTTTATTGCGTCACATTCCATTGCACTCCACTCCAGTCCTCTCCATTC
Organism: Pongo pygmaeus; assembly: GCF_028885625.2. Taxonomy (NCBI): domain Eukaryota; kingdom Metazoa; phylum Chordata; class Mammalia; order Primates; family Hominidae; genus Pongo; species Pongo pygmaeus. The sequence goes on from NC_085931.1 coordinate 6,255,217, forward strand.
ATTCCGGTTCTGTACCATTCCACTCCATTCCATTCCATTACTTTCCTTCCACAAGATCACACTCTGTCACCCAGAATGGAGTGCAGTACCACACTGTCAGCTCACCCTACATTTCATCTTTCCATTCCATTGCACTCCACTCCACTCCACTCCATTGCCTTCCATTCCATTTCATTCCATTCCAATCCAGTCCATTCCACTCCACTCAACTCCACTCCACTCCGTGCCTTTCCATCCCATTCTATTCCACTACATTCCACTCCAATCCAGTCCACTCACCTTCATTCCACTACACTCCACTCCATGCCATTCCATCCCATTCCATTCCACTCCATTCCACTCCACTCCACTCCCCTCTACTCCATTCCATTCCATTTCATTCCATCCCATCCCATTCCAGTCCATTCCACTCCAATCCACTCTACTCCATTCCACTCCACTCCACTCCACACCACTCCACTAAACTACACTCCATTGCATTCGTTTCCATTCCATTGTAATCCATTCCATTCCATTCCTTATTTTCGACAGTATCTAACTCTGTGACCCAGGCTGGAGTGCAGTGGCACAATCTCAGCCCACATTTCATTTCACCGTTCCATTCAGTTGCCTTCCATTCCATTCCATTCCATTCCATTGCATTCCATTCCATTCCATTCCATTCCACTCCATTGCATTCCATTCCATTCCATTCCACTCCACTCCACTCCACTGCATTCCATGCCATGCCATGCCATTCTTTTCCATTACATCCCATTCCACTCCACTACACTCCACTTCACTCCATTCCATTCCATCCCATACCATTCCACTCCTTTCCACTCCACTCCACTCCAGTCTACTCCACTTCACTCCATTCCATCCCATTGCATCCCATTCCATTCCACTCCATTCCACTCCACACCACTCCCCTCTACTCCACTTCACTCCTCTCCGTTGTACTGCACTCCACGGCAAACCTTTCCATTCCATAACATTCCACTCCATTCCATTCCATTCCTTTCTTTCTCCAGTATGTCCTTCTGTCACACAGGATAGAGTGCAGTGGCACAATCTCAGCTCACTTTACATTTCACCATTCCTTTCCATTCCATTCCGTTACATTCCACTCCACTCCACTTCACTGTATCCAGTCACATCGCATTACACTCAAGGGCATTCCACTCCACACCACTCCAGTACACTAATCTCCATTCCCTTCCATTCCATCCCATTCCATTCCACTCCATTCCAGTCCACTCCACTCCACTCCATGCCACTCCACTCCACTCCATTCCACTCCACTCCATTCCATTCTATTCCATTACACTCCATTCCATTCCATTCCACTCTACTCCATTCCATTACACTCCAATCCACTCCACTCCATTCCATTACATTCCACTCTACTCCATTCCATTACACTCCAATCCACTCTGCTCTATTCCATTACATTCCATCAATCTCCATTCCTCGCCACTTCACTTCATTCAACTTCACTGCACTCCAATCCATTCCATTCCATTCCACTCCACCCCATTGCACTCCACTCCATTCCACTCCCCTTCATTGCTTTGCATTCCATTCCAATCAATTTCATTACACTCCACTTCAATCCAATCCACTGCATTCCTCTCCACTTCACTGCACTCAACTCCTTTGCATTCCTTTCTATTCCTCTCCACTCCATTCCACTCCACTCCATTCCATTCCGTTTATTTCCACTGCACTTCACTCCACTCCATTCCACTCCATTCCACTCCACCCCATTCCACTGCACCCCAATCCATTCCATTCCATTTCATTACACACCACTCCAGTGCATTCCAATCCATTACTCTCCATTCATTGTCATTCCATTCCACTCCACTCCAATCTATTCTATTACACTCCATTCCATTCCATTCCATTCTACTCCATTACAGTGCATTCCACTCCACTTCACTCCTTTCCAGTCCACTCCACTCCATTCCACTCCAACCCAAACTTCTTCACTCAACTCCATTCAATTCCATTCCACTCCACTCCATTCCACTCCAGTCCACTCCATTCCTTTCCTTTTCATTCCACTGCACTACACTCCACTCCTATCCATTCCAATCCATTCCATTGCTCTCCACTCCACACCACTCCTTTCCACTCCATTCCACTCCATTCCTATCCAATCTATTCCACTCCACTCCATTCCGGTCCATTCAACTCCACTCCACTCCGGTAGATTCCACTAAATTCCACTCCATTCCACTGCATTCCATTCCATTCCACTCCTCTACACTCTATTCCAGTCCATTCCACACCATCCCACTCCACTCACATCCAGTCCACACAACTCCAATCCACTGCATTCTATTTCAATCTGTTCCATTCAACACCATTCCACTCCACTCCACTCCATTCCATTCCACTCCATACTATTCCATTCCACTCCACTCCACTCCACTCCATTCCTCTCCACTCCACTCCACTCCATTCCACACCATTACACAGCACTGCCCTCCATTCCACTCCACACCACTACACTTCATTCAACTCCACTCGACTGCATTCCACTACACTGCACACCATTCCATTCCAATCCACTTATTTCCAATGCATTCCATGACATTCCATTCCACTCCACTCCATTCCATTCCATTTCATTCTACTCCAATCCATTAAAGTCCAATCCACTCCATTCCACTCCACTCCACTCCACTCAACTCCATTCCATTCCATTCCCCTTCACTCCATTCCATTCCACTACACACCATTCCATTCCATTCTCAGCACTCCACTCCACTCCACTCCCCTCCACTCCAATCCTTTCCACGTCATTCCATTCCAAACCATTACACTCGATTCCATTCCATTCCATTCCACTCCACTCCTCTCCACTCCATTCCAGAACATTATATGCCACTGCACTACACTCCATTCCATTCCATTTATTCCATTCCATTTCATTCCACTCGACTACACTCAAATCCACTCCATTCCACTCCACTACATTCAAATCCACTCCATTCCTTTCCATTCCATTCCACTCTGCTCCATTCAATTCCGATCCATTCCATTCCACTCGACTCTATACCATTCCACTCCACTCCACTCCATTCCACTCCATTCCACTCCACTCCTCACTACTCCACTCCACTCCACTCCACTCCAGTCCATTCCATTCCACTCCATTCCATTAAAAAGTTTTCCACTCCACTCCATTATAGTCCTCTACATTCTTTTACATCCGATTGCATTCGACTCCATTCTACTCCTCTCCTTTCCACTGGACTCCTCTCCACTCCATTCCACCACACTCCAATATATTCCATTGTATACCACTGCACTCCACTCCTCTCCGTTCCACTCCACTCTCCTGCACTCCACTAAACTCTTTTCCACTCCGATCCATTCAATTCCATTCCATTCCTTTCCACTCCACTCCACTCCATTCCATTACTTTCCACTCCATTTCTTTCTATTCCACTCCATTCCTGTCCATTCTAGTCCTTTCCACTTCACTCAATATCACTACATTCCACTCCATTCCACTCCATTCTATTCCAGTCTATTCCACTCCTCTCCATTCCGTTCCATTCCACTCAACTCCACTCCACTCCATTCCATTCCGCTCCATTAATTTCCTCTCCTTTCTACTCCACTCCAGGTCATTCGGCTGCATTCCTTTAATCTCCAGTTTACTCCACTCCAGTCCATTCCACTCCATTCCATTACATTCTTTTCCGTTCCACTGCACTCCATTCCATGGCATTCCATTCCATTCCACCTCACTCCATTCCATTCAACTCCACTCCACTCCATTACAATCCATTCTATTGCAGTCCATTCCATTCCACTGCATTAAATTCCATTGTACTCCACCCCAGTCCACTGAAATACATTCCACTCATCTCTACTCCACTCCACTCCACTCCACTACACTCCATGCCATTCCATTCCACTGCACTCCATTCCATTCCATTCTACCATATCCCTTTCCATTCCATTCCACTCCACTACACTGAAATCCACTCCATTTCATTTCTTTCCATTCCAATCATCTCCAGTCCTTTCCATCCCATTCCATTGCATTCCACTCCACTCCACTCCATTGCACTCCATTCCATGCCATTCCACTCCACTCCATTCCATTCTATTCCATTCCACTCCATTCCATTCCATTCTACTCCATTCTATTTCACTCCAATCCACTCCACTCCATTAAATTACATTCCATCTAACTCCATTCCTCGCCACACCACTCCATTCAATACCACTCCACTCCAATCCATTCCATTCCATTTCCCGCCTCTCCGTTGCAATCCGTTCCATTCCACTCCATTCCATTACATTCCACTCCATTCCAATCCACTCCACTGCATTCCACTCCACTTCACTGCACTCAAATCCATTCCATTCCATTCCATTCCTCTCCACTCCATTCCATTCCGCTCCCCTCCATTCCTTTCCATTCCCTTCCACTGCACTCCATTCCAATCTATTCCACTCCATTCCACTCTATTCTACTACACTCCATTCCACTCAACTCCATTGCATTCCAATCCATTCCACTCCTTTCCACTACATTCCACTCCATTCCACTCCACTCCACTGCACTCCACTGCATTCCATTCCACTCTATTCCATTCCATTGCATTCCATTCCATTCCACTCCATTCCACTCCAATCCATTCTACTCCATTCCACTCCATTTCACTCCATTCCTCTCCACTCCAGTCCACTAAACCCCACTCCATTCCATTCCACTGCACACAGCTCCACTCCATTCCACTCCAAATCATTCTGCTCCACTCCATTCCACTCCACTCCAGTCCACTCCATTCCATTGCAATCCATTCCATTCCTCTCCAATCCACTCAACTCCACTCCATTCCACTCCACTCCATTCCATTCCCTTCCCCTCCACTCCATTCCACTACAATGCGTTCCATTCCATTCCATGCCATTCCATTCCATTCCACTCTATTCCAATCCATTCCTTTCCATTCTTTTCCTTTCCATGCCATTCCATTCCTTTCCAGTCCTTTCCACTCTATTCCAATCCACTACCCTCCATTACACTCCATTCACCACCATTCCACTCCATTCGAATCCATTACCCTCCATTACACTCCATTCTCCACCACTCCCTTACATTCCACAATATTCAACTCGACCCAATTCCAGTCCATTACACTCCACTGCACGGCACTCCATTCCCATCCACTCCATTCACTCTACTCCTTTACAATCCACTCCACTCCTCTCCATTCCATTCCACTCGATTCCATTCCTTTCCATTCCACTCCATTCCACTCCAATCCATTCCACTCCACTCCATTCCATTTCATTCCAATCCTCTCCACTCCACTCCATTCCATTCATCTCTTCTGTGCTCCACTCCACTCCATTCCACTTCACTCCTTTGCAATCCACTCCATTCCATTCCATCCGTTCCATTTCATTCCACTCCACTCCATTCCACTCCACTGCATTCCTTTCCACTACACTCCACTCCATTCCATTCCATTCAATTCCATTTCATTCCATTCCATACCACTCCATTTCATTCCACTATACTCCATTCAACTTCAATCCATCCACTCCAATCCATTACATTCCATTCCATTCCACTGCATTCCTGTAAACTCCACTCCATACCAGTCCACTCCACTTCAAACCTCTCCACTCCACTCCAGTCCAATCAACTCCATTCCATTCCACTCCACCCCATGCCACTCATCTCCATTTCATTCCACTCCATTACACTCTACTCAATTCCATTCCACTCCACTTCATTCCATTCCACTCCATTCAATTCCTTTCCATTCCACTCAACTCCACTACATTCCATTCCACTCCTTTCCATTCCATTCCACTGCACTCCACACCATGCCAATCCAATCCACTCCATTCCATTCAACTCCACTCGACTCCATTCCACTCTATTCCACTCCATTCCAGTGTACTCCACTTTATTCCACTCCACTGCACTCCATTCCACTCCACCCCACTCGATTCCTTTCCATTCCATTACAATCCATTCTATTCCATTCCACTCCATTCCATTCCATTCCATTCCACTCTACTCCATTGTACTCCACTCCATTCCACTCCATTCCATTCCATTCCATTCAACTACATTCCACTAAACTCCACTGCATTCCACTACACTCCACTGCATTCCATTTCATTCCATTCCACTCCACACCATTCCACAACACTCCACTCCATTACATTCCACTCTACTCCATTCCATTTCATTTCATTCCATTCCATTCCATTCCATTCCACTCCACTCCATTCCATTCCACTCTACTACACTCCAATCCAATACACTCCACTCAACTCCACTCTGTTCCATTCCATCCCACTCCATTCCATTGCATTAGACTCCATTCCACTCCACACCACTCCACTCCACTCCACTCTACTGCACTCCATTCCATTGAATTCCTATTCACTCCATTCCATTCCATTCCATTATTTCGACAGGATCTCTCTCTATCTCCCAGACTGGAGTGCAGTGGCAAAATCTTAGTTCACATTCATTTCACCATTCCATTTCATTCCATTCCATTCCATTCCATCCCACTCCTCTCGATTCCATTCCACTCCAATCCACTCCTCTCCATTCCACTTCATCTCATTCCATTCAACTCCATTCCACTCCACTCCACGCCACTCCACTCCACTCCCTTCAATTCTATCCCTTTCCTTTCCATTCCATTCTACTCCTCTCCACTCCACTCCACTCCACTGCACTCCACTCCACTCCACTACATTCCATTCCATACCACTCCATTCCATTCCTTTCTTTCTGGAGGATCTCACTCCGTCACCCAGGCTGGAGTGCATTGGCACAATCTCAGCTCACATTTCATTACACCGTTCTATGCCATTCCATTCAGTTCCATTCAAATCCATTCCACTTCATTCCACTCCACTCTATTCCATTCATATCCACTCCACTTCTCTCCACTCCACTCCATACCATTCCAAAGCAATCCATTCCGCTCCATTCAACTCCACTAATCTCCATTCCACTCCACTACTTTCCATTCCACTCTACTCCACTCCACCACATTCCATTGCATTCCCCTCAAATCCATTCACTCTACTCCACTCCACTGCAATCCATTCCACTCCATTCCATTCCATTCTGTTCATTTCCACTCAACTCCAATCCACTCCAATCCACTCCACTCCACTCCATTCCATTCCATCCCATTCCATTCCGCTGCACTCCACTCCACTCCAATCCACTCCACTCCATCCGATTACATTCCATGACATTCCATTCCACTCCATTCCACGCCATGCCACTCCACTCCAGTCCACTCCACTCCATTCCATTCTATCCTATCCCTGTCCACTCCATTCCACTCCACTCTTCTCCACTCCACTCGTCTCCATTACATTCTACTCTATTCCCCTCCACTCCACTAAAATTCACTGTATTCCAACCCATTCCATCCACTCCACTACACTCCATTCGAGTGCACTCGACTCAACTCCATTCCATTCCATCCCCTTCCATTACACTCCAATACATTCCAATCCACTCCACTCCAACAAACTCCATTCCATTCCATTCCACTAAATTCCATTTCATTCCACTTCACTCCGCTCCACTCCAATCCACTCCACTCCATTCGGTTACATTCCATCCCATTCCATTCCACTCCATTCAACTCCATGCCACTCCACTCCTCTCCACTCCAGTGCACTCCACTCCATTACATTCCATCCAATCCCTTTCCACTCCATTCCACTCCACTCTTCTCCACTCCACTCCTCTCCATTACATTCCAATCCATTCCACTCCACTCCACTACAATCCACTGTATTCCATCCCATTCAATCCACTCCACTACACTCCATTCGACTCCACTCTACTCCACTCCATTCCATTCCCTTCCATTCCACTCCAATCCACTCCAATCCACTCCACTCCACTAAACTCCACTCCATTCCATCCCATCCCATTCCATTCCATTGCATTCCACTCCATTCCATTCCATTCCTTTTTTTCTACATGATATTACTCTGTCACCCAGACTGGAGTGCAGTGGCACAATCTCAGCTAACTTTTCATTACACCATTCCTTTCCATTGCATTCCATTTCATTCCACTCCATTCCATTCCACTCTTCTCCACTCCACTACACTCCCTTCAATCCCATTCCATTCCACTCCTTTCTACTCCATTTCACTCCACTCCACTCCACTGCACTCCATTCCATTGCTTTCCCCTCCATTCCGTTCCTTTCTTTCAAAAGTATTTCACTTTGTCACCTAGGCTGCGGTTCAGTGGCACAATCTTACTTCACATTTCATTTCACCATTCCATTCCATTCCATTCCATTCCATTCCATTCCGTTATGTTCGTCTACATTAAATTCCATTTCTCTGCACTCCAGTCCACTACACTACATTCTGCTCCACTCCTCTTCACTCAACTCCGCTTCACTCCACTGCATTCCATTCCATCCAATTCCTTTCCACATCATTCCAATCGACTCCATTTCTTTCCAATGCATTCCAGTCCACTCCAATCCATTTCATTCTATTCCATCCCATTCCATTCCTATCCATTCGAGTACACTCAACTCAAATCCAGTCCAGTCCACTCTACTCCATTCCACTCCACTCCATTCCATTCCACTCCACTCCATTCCAATCCATTTTAATCCATTCCACTCCATTTCATTCCTTTCCACTCATTTCATTCCATTCTTCCTTTCAACAGGATCTCAATCTGTAACCCAGCCTGGAGTACAGTGGCACAATCTGAGTTCACATTTCATTTTATCATTCAATTCCATTCCATTCCATTCTATTGCATCCCATTCTATTAAATTGCATTCCATTCCCTTCCATTCCTTTCCACTCCCTTGAACTCCATTCCACTCAACTCTACTCCACTCCACTTCAATCCACCCCACACCATTCCACTCTATTAGTTTGTATTCCATTCTATTCCTCTCCATTCCACTCCATTCAATTCCACTCCACTCCACTCCACTCTACTCCATTCCATTCCATTACGTTACATTCCACTACATTCCATTCGATTTCTTTCTTTCAACAGCTTCTCACACTGTACCAAGGCTGGAGTACAGTGGCACAATCTCAGCTCACATTTCATTACACCATTCCATTCCATTCCATCCTATAACATTCCACTCCATTCCACTGCACTCCGCTCAACTCCACTCCACTCCACTTCATATCTTTCCATTCCACTCCAGTCCATTCCATCCAATTCCACTCCACTACATTCTATTCCACTCCATGCCATTCCGTTCCACTCCTGTCCACTCCACTCCACTCCACTCTACCCCTTTCCAATCCACTCCATTCCATTCCTTTCCATTCCTTTACACTCCTTTATATTCCATTCCTTTCTTTGTACATTATATAACTCTGTCACACAGGCTGAAGTGCAGTGGCACAATCTCAGCTCACATTTCATTTCACAATTCCATTCCATTCCATTCCATTCCATTTAATTCCATTCCACTCTATTCCATTCCGTACTACACCACTGCACTTCTTTCCGTTTCCTATCATTCCATTCCACTCAATTCCACTCCACTCGCCTTCACTCCACTCAATCGCATTCTATCCCATTCCTTTCCACTCCGTTCCCCTCCTCTCCAATCCACTCCACTCCACTCCATTCCTTCCAATTCCATCCCATTCCATCCTATTCCATTAAACTCCATTCAACCCCAATCCACTTCACTCCACTCCACTTCTCTCCATTACATTCCGTTTCTTTCCATTCCATTCCATTCCACTTCATGCCATTACATTCCTTTCTTTCAGCATGATCTCACTGTCATCCAGACGGGAGTGCAGTGACACAATCTCAGCTAACACTTCATTTCACCATTCCATTCCATTCCTTCCCATTCTATTCCACTGTATTCCATTCCTTTTCTTTCCACTTCGCTCCATTCCACAACATTCCACTCCACTCAATCCCACCCGTTCCACACCACTCCACTCCAATCCACTCTACTCCACTCCATTCCATACCATCACGCTCCTTTCTTCTCCATTCCACTATACTCCATCCACTGCATTCTACTCCAATCCAATACATTCCATTCCATCCCATTCGATTCCACTCTATTCCATTCCATCCCATTCCATCCCATTCGATTCCACTCTATTCCATTCCATCCCATTCCACCCCATTCCTTTCCACTCTATTCTACTCCACTCCATTGCACTCCATTGCATATCATTCCATCCCATTCCATTAAACCCCATTCCACAACACTCCACTCCACTCCACTCCATTCAATTCCATTCTATTCCATTCCATTCCATTCCTTTCCACACCATACCATTCCATTCCTTTCTACACCATACCATTCCATTCCTTTCTTTTCACAGGATCTCATGCTGTTACCCAGGCTGCAGTGCAATGGCACAATCTCAGCTCACATTTCACTGCACCATTCCATTCTGTTGAATTCCATTCCATTCCATTCCATTGTAATGCATTCCTTTCCATTCCATTCCATTCAACACCATTCCACTCCACTCCATTCCACTGCACTCCACTCCACTCCCTTCTATTCCATCCAATTCCATTCCTATGAATTCTGCTACACTCCACTGCACTGCACCCCATTCCATTTCATATCATTCCATTACACTCCATTCCACTCCACTCAACTCCACTCCATTTGATCCCATTATATCCCATTACATTCCAATCCATTCCACTCCCCTCCACTACACTCCAGTCCATTCCATCCCATTCCATCCAATTCCATTAAAATCCATTCCACCCCACTCCAATCCACTCCACTGTGCTCCATCTATTCCATTCCATTCCATTCCATTCCAATCCATTCCATTCCTTTTCATTCCTTTCCACAATATACTATTCCATTCTTTTCTTTCCAGAGGATCTCACGCTGTCACCCAGGCTGCAGTGCAGTGGCACAATCTCAGCTCAAATTTCATTTCACCATTCCATTCCGTTGCATTCCTTTCCATTCCATTTCATTGCATTCCATTCCATTCCAATTCACTGAACTCCATTCCACTCCACTCTGCTCCAGTCCACACCATTCTATTCCATCCAATTCCATTCCCATCCTTTCCACTGCACCCCACTCCACTCGACTCCACTCTGTTCCATTCTATTCCATTCGACTCCATTCCATTCCATTCGACTCCCTTCCATTCCATTCCTTTCTTTTGACAGGATCTCACACTGCCACCGAGGCTGGAGTGCAGTGGCACAATCTCAGTTCACATTTCATTTCACCATTCCGTTCCATTCCATTCAATTCCATAGCATTCCATTCCATTCCATTCCATTCCACTACACTCCACTCCACTCCATTCAATTCCATTCCATAACACTTGATTACGTTCCATTCCTTTTGACAGGATGTCACTCTGTCACAAATGTTGAAGTGCAGTGTCAAAATCTCAGCTCGATTTTCAGTTCTCTATTTGATTCCATTCCATTAAATTCTAGTCCACTCCACTCCACTCTATTCCATTCCATCAAATTCCATTGCACTCCCTACACCACACTCTACTCCATTCCATTCAAATCCATTCCACTCCATTCCACTCCACTCCAGTCCACTACACTGCTCTCCATTCCATTCAAATCCATTCCACTCCATCCCACCCCACTGCTGTTCACTCCACTGCATTTAATTACATCCCATTTCACTCCACTCCATTGCACTCCACTCCATTTCACTGCATTCCACACCAATTCATTGCACCTCATCCCATTCCATTCCACTCCACTCCACTCCCCTGCAATCCACTCCACTCCAATCCACTCCATTCCATTCTATTCCATTCCACTCCATTTCATTCCACTCTGTACTTTTGACAGGATCTCACTCTGTCACACAGGCAGGAGTGCAGTGGCACAATCTCAGCTCTCATTTCATTTCACCATTCCATTCCTTTCCATTCCATTCCACTCCATTCCATTCCGTTCCATTCCATTTCATTCCATGCCACTCCACTAGACTCCAGACCACTCCACTTCATTCCACTCCATCCCTTTTCCTTCCACTCCTTTCCACTCTACTACACCCCACCCCACTCCACTCGATTCCATTCAATTGCACTCCACTCCACTCCATTCCACTCTATTCCTTTCTATTCCACTCCTTTCCACTCCAATCCACTCCACCCTAATCCACTCCTTTCCATTCCGTTCCATCCCATTCCATTCCACTCCATTCCACTACACTCCAAGCCACTCCACTACACACCACTCCACTTCATTCCGTTTCATTCCATCCCATTCCATTCCACTCCATTCTACTCCAGTCCATTGGACTCCACACTACTCCACTCCACTCCACTCCACTCCACAGCACTCCAGTCCACTCTACTACATTCCATTCCAGTCATTTCCATTCCACTCCATTCCATTCCATTCCTTTCTTTTGACACGATCTCACTCTGTCACCCATGATGTTGTGCAGGGACACAATCTCAGCTCACATTTTATTTTACCATTTCATTCCATTGCACTCCATTCTATTCCATTCCATTCCATTGCATTCCATTCCATTCAATTCCATTCAATTCCATTCGAATCCCTTCCATTCCGTTCCACTCTCCTCCACTCCACTCCATTCCTCTCCACTCCACTCCTTACCACTCCAATCCACTCCAATCCAATCAACTCCATTCCATTCAATCACATTAAATTCCAATCCATTCCACTGCAAACAACACCACTCTATTCCACTCCACTACATTCCATTCCTTTGCATATCATTCCATTTCACTTCATTCCACTCCAATCCATTCTAGTAGACTCCACTCCCTCCAATTCACTCCACTTCACTCCACTCCACTCCACTCCACAGCACTCTATTCCATTCCGTTCCATTCCATCTCATTCCTTTCCATTACTTTCCTGCGACTGGATCTAACTCTGTCACCCCTGCCAGAGTGCAGTGGGACAATGTCATCTCACATTTCATTTCACCGTTCCATTTCATTCCATTCTATTCCATTTAATTCCACTCCAATCCATTCCACTACACTGCATTCCATTCCACTCCACGCCATTCCATTCCATTACATTATAGTTCATTCCACTCCATTGCACTCCCCGGCAATTCACTCCATTCCACTCTATCCCATTCCATTGCACTCCATTCCACTCCACTCCTTTCCATTCCATTCCACCCATCCCATTAAAATCTATTACACTCCTGTCCACTTCACTCCACTCCATTCCACTCCACTCCACTCCACACCTCTCCTCTCAATTCCATTCCATTGCATTCCATTCCATTGCATTCCATTCCATTCCATTCCATTCCATTCCATTCCATTCATATCTTTCGACAGCATCTTACTCTGTAACCGAGGATGCAGTGCAGTTTCATAATCTCAGCTCTCATTTCATTTCACCATTCCATTCTATTCCATTCCGTTCCAGTTCAGTGCACTCTACTCCACTCCACTCATTTAATTCCATTCCATTCCATTCCATGCCATTCCATTCCACACCATTCCACTCCACTCCACTCAATTTAATTCCATTCCATTAGAATACACTCCATTCCACTCCACTCCAATCCACTCCCCTCCATTCCATGCCTTTCCATTCCACTCCATTCCATTCCACTCCATCCCATCCCATTCCATTCCAATACCCTCCTGTCCACTCCACTCGACTCCACTCCACTCCTCTCCTCTCCATTCCATTCCATTCCATTCCATTCCATTCCTTTCAACTCCATTCCATTCCATTTCTGACTTTCGACAGCATATCACTCTCTCATGCAGGCTGGAGTGCAGTTTCAGTTTCAGCTCACATGTAGTATCACCATTCAATTCCGTTCCATTCCATTCCAGTCCAGTGCACGCTACTCCACTCCACTCCGCTCAATTCGGTTCCATTCCATTCCACTCCACTCACGTCCTCTCCTTCCAATCAACTCCCCTCCATTCCATGCCATTCCATTCCACTCCATTCCATTCCACTCCTCTCCACTCCACCCCATTCCTTTCCTTTCAATTCCACTCCATTCCATTCCACTCCTCTCCACTCCCCTCCACTCCACCCCATTCCATTCCTTTCCATTCCACTCCATTCCATTCCATTCCATTCCACTCCATTCCTCTCCATTCCACTCCACTCTGCTACACTCCACTCCCTTCCATTCCATTCCATTGCATTCCATTCCATTCCATTCCACTCCACTCCACTCCACTCTAGTCTGCTCCCATCCATTCCATTCCATTCCATTCCATTCCATTCCATTTCTTTCCATTCCATTTCACTCCATTCCACTCCATTCCATTCTAATCCTTTCTTTTGACAGATCTCTCTCTGTCACACAGGCTGGAGTGCTGTGGCACAATCTTAGGTCTCATTTCATTTCACCATTCCACTCCATTATATTCCATTCCATTCCATTCCACTCCACTTCAGTCCATTTCATTCCATTCCATTCCACTCCACTGCACTGTTCTCCACTCCAGTTCACTCTATTCGATCCTATTCCATTCCATTCCATTTCACTCCACTCCACTCCAATCCATTCCATTACATCCCAATCAATTCCACTCCTTTCCAATCAACTCCACTCCACTCCACACCACTCCATTCCATTCCATTCCATTCCAGTACACTCTATTCCATTGCATTCCTTTCTTTCGATGGGATGTCACTCAGTCATACAGGCTGGAGTGCAGTGGCAAGATCTCAGCTCACAATTCATTTCACCATTCCACTCTACTCCACCCCAGTCCACTCAACTCCATTCGACTCTAGGCAACTCCACTTCATTCCACTCCATCCCATTCCATTCCACTCCATTCCACTCCACTGCACTCGATTCCATTCCATGCCACTCCACTCCACTCCACTGTACTTCATTCCAATCCATTCCATTAAACTCCATTCCACTTCAATCACCTCCACTCCACTCCACGGTACTTCATTCCAATCCATTCCATTAAACTCCATTCCACTTCAATCACCTCCACTCCACTCCACCACACTCCACTCCACTCCATTCCATTCCATCCTATTCCATTCCACTCCATTCCACTCCACTCCACTCCATTCCATTCCATGGCATGCCATTCCATTTCACTCCTTTCCTTTCCACTCCACTCCACTCCACTCCACTCCATTCAACTCCACTCTACTTCACTCCAGTCCACACTACTTTATACCACTCCAGCACATTCCATTCTACTCCATTCCACTCCAATCCACTCCACTCCACTGCACTCCACTTCACTCTGCTGCAATGCAGTCCATTCCCTTCCACCCCATTCCATTCCATACTTTTCTTTCGACAGGATCTCACCCTGTCACCCAAGCTGGAGTGTAGCGGCACAATCGCAGCTCACATTTCATTTCACAACTCCATTCCATTCCATTCCTTTCCATTCCGTTCCTTTCCATTCCGTTGCATTCCACACCACTCCACTCCACTCCACTCCATTGAAATCAATCCCATTCCTTTTCACTCTATTCCTCTCCACTCCATTCCACTCCACTCCACTCCACTGCATTCCATTCCATTCCATCCCATTTCTTTCCACTCCATTCGACTCCACTGCACTCCACTCCACTTCATTTCATTTCATTCCATTACATTCGATTCCATTCCATTCCATACCTTTCTTTCAAAAGAGTCTCAGTCTGTTACACAGGCTGGAGTGCAGCGGCACAATCTCAGCTCACATTTCATTTCACCATTCAATTCCATTTTATTACCTTCCCTTCCACTCCACTGACCTACACTCCATTCCTTTCCATTACATTCCCTTTCATTCCATTCCGTTACACTCCACTCCACTCCACCTCACTCCAATCCCTTCCATTCCATCCAATTCCATTCCACTCCATTCCACTTCACTCCACTCAACGCAATTCCATTCCATCTCGACACATTCCACTCCATTCCACTCCTCTCCACTCCACTTCAATCCACTCCATTCCACTCAATTTCATTCCATTCCATTCCATTCCACTCCTTTCCTCTCCACTCCACTCCACTCCACACCACTCCACTCCAATCCATTCCATTCCATTCCATCCAGTTCCATTATGATCCATTCCACTCCACTCCACTCCATTACATTCCATTCCATGCACTCCACTACATTTCTTTCCATTGCTTGTTATCGAGAGGATCTCACTCTGTGACACAGGGTGGAGTGCAGTGGCACAACCTCAGCTCATATTTCATTTCACCATTCCATTCCATTTCATTCCATTCCATTGCATTCCATGATATTCCATTCCATTTCATTCCATTCTTTTCCATTCCATTCCATTACATTCCACTCCACTCCACTCCACTCCATTCCATTTGATTCCATTCCATTCCATTCCCTTCCCCTCCATTCCATTCCACTTCATTTCACTGCACTCCTCTCCACTAAACTTTGCTCCATTCCATTTTGTCCCACTCCATTCCACTCCATTCCACTCCACTCCACACTTTACTACACTCCACTCCACTTTACTCTACTACACTCCACTGCCTTCCTTTCCATTCCACTCCATTCCACTCCATTCCATTCCATTCCTTCCTTTTGACAGGATCTCATTCTGTCACCCAATGTAGAGTGCAGTGGCACAATCTCAGCTGACATTTCTTTCACCGTTCCTTTCCATTCCATTCTATTCAATTACACTCCATTCCAGTCCACTCTGCTCATTTTCGCTCCATTCCATTTCACACCATCTCACTCCATTCCACTCCATTCCACTCCATTCCTGTCCACTCCACTCCTCTCCATTCCATTCCATTCCAATTGATTTCATTCCATTCCACACCACTCCTATCCACTCCTTTCCATTTCATTCTATTCCATTCCATTCCATTCCATTCCATTCCATTCCATTCCATTCCATTCCATTCCTTTCCTCTCCACTCTACTCCACTCCACACCACTCATCTCCACTCCATTCCATTCCATCCCATTCCATTCCACTCCATTCCACCCCAATCCACTCCACCCCATTCCTTTGTATCCCATTTCATTCCACTCCATTCCGTTCCATTCCTCTCTTTCGACAGTATCTCACTCTGTCATGCAGGCTGGAGTGCAGTGGAACAATCTCAGCTCACATTTCATTTCACCATTCCCTTCCATTCCGTTAATTTGATTCCATTCCACTCCACCTCCCTCCATTCCATTCCATTCCATTCCATTCCATTCCATTACATTGCAGTCCCTTACACTCCACTCCACTCTACTCCACTCCATTCAATTCACTTCAATTCCAATCCGCTGCACTCCATTCCACCCCACTCTGTCCCATTCTGTCCAATTCCATTCCACTGCATTCCACGACACTCCACTTCACTCAGCTCCACTCCAATTCATTCCATTCCATTCCATCTCATTCCACTCTAGCCATTCCACTCCACTCCACTCTACTCTATTCCCCTACTCTCCAGTCCACTCCATTGTATTCCATTCCATTCCGTTCCACTCCATCCTTTCCATTCCTTTCAATCTGGAGAATTTCACACTGTCACCCAGGAAGGAGTGTAGTGGCACAATCTCAGCTCATATTTTCTTTCACCGTTCCATTCCATTGCATTCCATTCCATTCCATTCCATTCCTTTCCATTGCATTCCTTTCGATTCCATTCCATTCCAATCCATTCCATTCCATTCCACTCTCCTTCACTCCACTCCACTCTATTCCATTCCATTCCACTCCATGCGATTCCACTCCACTCCACCCCACTCTACTCCATTCCAACCCACTCTACTCCAGTCCAGTCCATTCCATTCCATTCCAATCCATTCCATTCCATTCCATTCCATTCCATTCTATTCCACTCCATTCCATTCCATTGCTTTCTTTCGACCAGATCTCACTGTGTCATCAAAGCTGAAGTGCAGTGACACAATCTCAGCTCACATTTCATTTCACCATTCCATTCTATTCCGGAGCATTCCATTCCATTCCATTCCACTTCAATCCACTAGACTCAATTCCATTCCATTCCATTAAACTGCATTCTACTCCACTCTCCTCCAGTCTACTCCACTGAACTCCACTCCACTCTACTCCATTCCATTCCATTCCAATCCATCCCATTCCATTCCTCTCCATTCCACTCCATTTGACTCCACTCCATTGCACTGGACTACACTACATTCCATTCAATTCCATTCTTTTCCATTCCACTCAATTCCATTGCATTCCTTTGTGTTGACAGGATCTCTCCCTGCCACACAGGCTGGAGGGCAGTGGCACAATCTCAGGCCACATTTCATTTCACCATTCCATTCCCTTGCTTTCCACTCCTTCCCTTTCCAAGAAATGGGATGGTATGGACATGGAGTGTTGTGGACAGGAGACGAGTGGATGGAGCAGAGTGGATTGCAGTGGAATGGAAAGGGATGGAATGGGATGGAGTGGAGTGGTGTGGAGTGGAGTGGAATGGAGTGTAGTGTAGTAGACTGGGGTGTAATGTAATGTAATGTAATGTAACAGATAGAAATAGAATGGTGAAATGAAATGTAAGCTGATATTGTGCCACTGCACTCCAGTCTAGGTGACAGGGTGAGATCCCGTTGAAAGAAAGGAATCTAATACAATGGAGTTTATTGGAATGCGATGGAATGGAATGGAATGGAGTGGAGTGGATTCGAGTGGAGTGGAATGGAGTGGAATAGAATGGAGAGGAATGGAATGGGATGCAATGGAATGGAATGGAGTGGAGTGGATAGGAGTGGATGGAATATAGTGGAATGAAATTTAGTGGCATTTAGTGGAGTGGAATGGGATGGAGTGGAATGGAGTGGAATAGAATGGAGAGGAATGGAATGGGATGCAATGGAATGGAATGGAGTGGAGTGGACAGGAGTGGATGGAATATAGTGGAATGAAATTTAGTGGCGTTTAGTGGAGTGGAATGGAGTGGAAAGGAAAGGGATAGAATTGAGAGGTGTGGAGAGGAATGGAGTGGAGTGCAGTGGAGTGGAGTGGAATGGAATGGATTTTAGTGGAGTGGAGTGGAGTGGAGTGAAATGGAATGAAATGAAATGGAATGGAATGGTGAAATGAAATGTGAGCTGAGATTGTGCCACTCCACTCCAGCCTGGGTGACAGCGTGAGATCCTGTCGAAAGAAAGGAATGCAATGGAATGAAGTGGAATGGAATAGAATGGAATTGAATCGAGTGGAGTGTAGTCAAGTGGAGTCGAGTGGATTCGAGAGGAGTTGAATGGACTTGAATGGAATGGGATGGAAACTAATCGAATTGAGTGGAGTGGATTGGAGTGCATTGGTGTGGAATGAAGTGGAATGTAATGGGATGGAATGGAATGGAGTGGAGTGGAGTGGAGAGGAGTGGAGTGGAATGGAGTGGAATGGAAAGGAACGGATTGGAGTGGAGTGAGGTGGAGTGGAGTGGAGTGGAATGCAGTTGAGTTGAATAAAATGGACTAGACTGGAATGGAAAGGAATGGAATGGAATGGAATGGCATGGAATGGATTGTAATGGAATGCAGAAATGAAATGTGAGCAGAGATTGTGCCACTGCACTCCAGCCTGTGTGAAAGAGTGAGTTGTTGTCTAAAGAAAGGAGTGGAATGCATTGGAATGGAATGGAATGGAATGGAGTGGAGAGTAGTTGAGTGGAATTGAGTGGAGAGGAGTGGAAAGGAGTTTAATCGGATGGGATGGAAAGGAATGGAATGGAATGGAATGAAATGGAATGCAATGGATAAATGAAATGTGAGCTGAAATTGTTCCAATGCACACTAGCCTCGGTTACAGAGACATACTTTTGAAGAAAAGGAATGCAATGGAATGGAGTGGAGTGGAGTGCAGTTGAGTGGGGTGGAGTGGGCCGGAATTTAATGGAGTGGAGTCGAGTGGAGTGGAATGAAGTGGAGTACAATGGGATGGAATGGAATAGAGTGTAGTGGTGCAGAGAAGAGTGGACTGGGGTGGAATGGAGTGGAATGTAATGGGATGGAATGGAATGGAGTGGAAAGGAGTGGAGTGGAATGGAATGGAATGGAATGGAATGGATTGGTATGGAATGGAATGGATTGGTATGGAATGAAATGGAAAGGAATGGAATGGAATGGAATGGAATGGAAAGGAATGGAATGGAATGGAATAGAAAGGAATGGAATGGATTGGAATGGAATGGAATGGAATGCAATGCAATGCAATGGTGAAATGAAATGTGACCTGAGATTGTGCCACTGCACTCCAGTTTGTGTGACAGAGTGAGATCCTGTCAAAAGTAAGGAATGTAATGGAATGGAGTGGAATGGAAAAGAATGAAATTGATTGGAGTGGAGTGGAGTCGACTGCAGTGGAATGGAGACGAGTGGAGTGGAGTGAAGTGGAATGGAATTGGAAGGAAAGTAATGGAGTGAAGTGGAGTGGAGTGGAATGGAGTGGAATGGGGTGGAATGGAATGGATTGGAGTTGAGTGGAGTGGAGTGGAGTGGAGCTCAATGGATTGGAACAGAATGGAATGGATTGGAGTGGAGCGGAGTGGAGTGGAGTGGAGTTCAGTTTAGTTGAATAAATTGGACTGGACTGGAATGGAAAGAATGGACTGGAATGGAATAGAATGGAATGCAGAAATGAAATGTGAGCAGAAATTGTGCCACTGCACTATTGGAAAGGAATGGAATGGAGTGGCGTGGAGAGTAGTGGAGTGGCGTGGAGAGTAGTGGAGTGGAGTGGAGTGGAGAGGAGTGGAATGGAGTGGAATGCAATGGTGAAATGAAATGTGAGCTGAGATTGTGAACTGCAATCCAGCCTGTGTGACAGAATTACATCCTGTTGAAGGAAAGGAATGGAATGGAATGGAGTGGAATTGAATGGAAAGCAATGGAATGGAGTGGAGTGGAGTGCAGTGCAGTGGAGTGGGGTGCATTGGAGTGGTGTGGAGTGGAATTTGATGGAGTGGAATGGAATTTAATGGAGTGGAGTGGAGTGGAATAAAGTGGAATACAATGGGATGCAATAGAACATACTGGAGTGACGTGGAGTTGAGTGGACTGGGGTGGAATGTAGTGGAATGGAATGGAATGGAATGCAACTGAATGGAGTGCAATGGATTGGAGTGTAGAGGAGTGGAGTGGAATGGAGTGGATTGGAATGGGGAGGAATGGAAAGAGATGGATTTGAAAGGAATGGAGATAAGAGGAGTGGAGGGGAGTGGAATGGAATGGAATTGAATGGAAACGAATGATGAAATGAAATGTGAGCTGAGATTGTGCCACTGCACTCCATCCTGGGTGACAGAGTGAGATCCTGTCAAAGAAAGGAATGGAATGGAATTCAGTGGAATGGAATGGAATGGAAAGAAATGCAGTGCAGTGCAGTAGACTGTAGTGCAGTGGAGTGGGGTAGAATGGAATGGAGTGGAGTGGAATGTAGTGGCATGGAATGGGATGCAATAGAATGCAGTAGAGTGCAGTGGATTGGAGTGGAGTGGAGTGGAGTGGAATGGAGTGGAATTGTATGAGACGGACTGGAATGGAGTGTAGTGGAGTGTAGTGGAGTGGAGTGAAATGAAGTGGCATGGAATGAAATGGAATGGAATGGAAAGAATGAAATGGAATGTTGTGGAGTGGAGAGGAGGGGAGTGGAGTGGAATGGAAAGGAAGGGAAGGGAAGGGAAGTGAATTTAATGCTATGGAATGGAATGGAATGGAATGCGATGGAATGGAATGGAATGTAATGGAAGTTAATGGAAAGGAATGGAATAAAATGGATTGGAATGGAATAGAAATGAGTGGAGTGGACTGGAAGGGAATGGATTGGAATGGAATGGAATGGAATGCGTTGGAATGCAGAGGATTGGATTCGAATGGAATGGATTGGATTGGAATGGAGTGGAAAGGAATAGAATAGAATGGAGTGGAGTGGAGTGGAGTGCAAAGGAGTGGAGTAGTATTAATTGCAATGGAATGGAGAGGAGTGGAGTACGGTGGAATCGGATGGAATGGAGTTGAGAGGAATGGAGTGGATTGGACTAGAATGGAGTGGAATGAAGTGGATTGGAGTGGAGTGGAATGGAGGGGAATGGAATGGAGTGGAGTGGAGTGGAATGCAATGGAATGGAAAGCAGTGGAATTGAATGGCATGAAGTGGAATGGAATTGAATGGAATTGAAAGCAATGGAATGGAGAGAGTGGGGTGGAACAGAAGGGAATGGAACAGAGTGGAGTGGAGTGGAGTGGATTCGAGTGGTGTGGGGTGGAATGGAGCGAATTGGAATGGAGAGAGGTGGAATTGAGAGGAATGGAGAGGCATAGAGTGTAGTGGAATGGAATGGAATGGAATGGAATGGATTGGAATGCAGTGGAATGGAATGGAATGGAGTGGAGTGGAGTGGGATGAAATGTAGTGGAATGTACTGGATTAGAGTGGAATGGAATGGAATGGAAAGGAGTAGAGTGGTGTGGAATGGAATGGAGTGGAGTGGAGTGGAGTGGGGTGGAATTGAGTGTAGTGGGGTGGAATTGAGTGGAGTGGAGTGGAATGGAGTGGGTTGGATTGTCGTGGAATGGAATGGAGTGGAGTGGAGTGGAATGGAACGGAAAGGAGTGGAATGGAATGGAGTGGAGAGGAAATGAATGGCATGGAATGGAGGGGAGTGGAGTTGAATGGAGTGGAGTGGAGTGGAAAAGAGTAGAATGGAATGGAATGGAATGGAATGCAGAGGAGTGCAGTGGAATGGAGTTAAGGGGAATGAAGTGGAGTCGAGTGGAAAGGAATGGAATGGAATGGAATAGAGTCGAGTGGAATGGAGTGGAATGGAGTGAAGTGGAATGGAACAGAGTGGAGCGTAGTTGAATGGAATGGAATAGAGTGGAATGGAATGGAAAGCAATGGAATGGACTGGAATGGAGTGAGTTGGAATGGAGTGGAATGGAATGGAGTGCACTGGAGCGTAGTGGAATGGACTAGAATGGAGTGGAATGGATAGGATTTGATTGGAGAGTAGTGGAATGGAAAGGAATGGAGTGGAGTGGAATGGAGTGGAATGGAGGAAAGTGGAGTGGAGTGTAATGGAATGGAATGCAGTGCAGTGGAATGGAGGGGAACGGAATGGAATGCAGTGGAGTGGAAAGGAGTGGAGAGGATTCGAGAGGAATCTAGTGGAATGGAATGGAATGGAATGGAGTGGAATGGAGTGGAAAGTAATGGAATGGAAAGGAGACGAGTTAAATGTAATGCATGGAATGGAATTGAATGCAACGGAGAGGAAGGGAATGGAGAGGAGTGGGGTGAAGTGGAATGGAATGGAATTTAGTGGAGTGGAGTGGAGTGAAGTAGTGTGGAATGGAGTGGAGTGGATTGGATTGGTATGTAATGGAGTGGAGTGGAATGGAATGGAATGGAGTGGAAAGGAATTGAAAAGAATGGAGTGGAATGGAATGGAGTGGAGTGGAGCGGATTGGGATGGAATATAGTGGAATGGACTGGAAAAGAGTGGAAAGGAATAGGTTGGAATGGAATGGGTTGGAATGTAATGGAATGGAGTGGAATGGAATGGAATGGAATGGAATGGAATGGAGTAGAGAGGAGTGTAATGGAATGTAGTGGAGTGTAGTGGAGGTTATTGGAGTGGAGTGGAATGGATGCGAGTGGATTGGAGTGCAATATAACGGAGTGGAGTGGATTGGAATGGGATACCTTGCAGTGGAATGGAACGCAGTGGAGTGGAATGAAATGGCTTAGAATGGAATGGAGTAGAGTTCAATGAAGTGGAGTGGAGTGGAAAGGAGTGGAATGGAATGGAACTGAATGGAATGGAATGGAATGGAATGCAGAGGAGTGGAGTGGAATGGAGTGGAGTGGAATGGAATGAACAGGAATGGAGTGGAGTCGAGTGGAAAGGAGTGGAATGTATTGGAGTAAAGTGGAGAGGAATGGAGTAGAGTGCCATGGAGTGGAATGGAATGGAGTAGAGTGGTGTGGAATAAAATGGAATGGAGTGTTCTGGAGCGTAGTGGAATGGAATGGAATGGAGTGGAGTGGAGTGGAATGGAGTGGAATGGATTGAGTTGAATGGAGTGGAGCAGAGTGAAGTGGAGTGAGGTGTAATGGAATGGAATGGAATGGAGTAAAGTGAAATGGAATAAAGAGGAGTGGAGTGCAGATGAGGGCAATGAAGTGGAGTGTAGTGGAGTGGAGTGGAATGGAAGGGAGTTGAGTGGAGTCGAACGAAGTGGAATGGAATGGAGTGGAGTGGAATGGAGTTGCATGGAAAGGAGAGGAATGGAGTGTAGTGGAATGGAATGGAATGGAGTGGAGTGGAAAGAAGTGGAATGGAATGGAGTGGAATGGATTGGAGTGGAGTGGTGTGGAGTGGTTTGCAGTGGAATGGAATGGAACGAAATGGAGTGAGGTGGAATGGAATGGAATAGAATAGACTGGACTGTAGAGGAAAGGAATGGGGTGGAATGGAGGGGAATCGAGTGGATTGGAGTGGAGTGGAGTGGAATGGAGTGGAATGTACTGGAATGGAGTAGAATAGAATGAAAAGGAATGGAATTGAGTGGAGTGGAGTGGAATGGACTGGAATGCAGTGGAATGAAATGGAATACAGAGGAGTGGTGTGGAATGGAGTGGATTGTATTGGAAGAGAGTGGAATGGAGTGGAGTGCAATGGAATGGAATGGAGTGGAGTGGAGTGGAGTGGATTGCAATGGAGTGGAGAGGAATAAATTGCAAAGGATTGGAGAGGAGTGGAGTGGAGTGTAATGTAATGGAATGAAGTGGAATGGAGTGGCGTGGACTGGAATGGAGTGGAAAGTAGTGGATTGGAGTGGAATGGAATGGTGTGTAATGGAATGGAATGGATTGGAATGGAGTAGAGAGAATGGAATAGAGTGGATTGGAGTGGAATTGAGTGGAGTTGGGTGGAATGGAGTGGAGGGTAGTGGAGTAGAATGTAATGGAGTGGAGTGGTGTGGAGTGGACTGGACTGGAATGGAATGGAGTGGATGGGAGTGGAATGCAATGGTGTGTAATGGAATGGAATGGATTGGAATGGAGTAGAGAGAATGGAATGGAGTGGAGTGGAGTGGAATTGAGTGGAGTGGAGTGGAATGGAGTGGACGGGAGGGAATGGAATGGAATGGAATGGAATCGGGTGGTGTGGAATGCAATTGAACGGAGTGGAAAGAAATGCAGTGGAATGGAATGGAGTGGAGTGGAATGGACTGGAATAGAACGGAATGTAATGGAGAGGAGTGGAGTGGAATAGTATGCAGTGGAATGGGGTGGAGAGGAGTGGAATGGTATGCAGTGGAATGGGGTGGGGTGGAGTGGAGTGGAATGGCTTGGAATGCATTGGAATGGAATGCAATGGAGTGGACTGGAATGGAATGGCATGGAATGTTTTGGAATATAGGGGAGTGTAGTGTAGTGGACTGGAATGGAGTGGAATGGAAAGGAAAGCAGAGGAATGGAATGGAATGCAGTGGAATGGAATGGAATGGAATGCGGAGGAATGGAATGGAATGCAGCGAAATGGAATGGAATAGAATGGAATGGAATGGATTGAATTGAAATGGCATGGAGTGTAATAGAGTCCAGGGTAATGGAATGGAGTGGAGCAGAGTGGAATGGAATAGAATGGCATAGAATGGAGTGGATATAAGTGGAGTGGAGTAGAAAGGAGTGTAAAGGAATGGAGTGGAATGGAATGGATTGGAGTGGAGTGAGTGAAGTCGAATGGAGTGGAATGGATTGGAATGGATTGGAATGGAATGTAAGTTAATGGAATGGAATGGAATAAAATGGAATAGAAATGAGTGGAGTGGACTTGAGTGGAAACTAGTGGAGTGAAATGGAATGGAATGCAATGGAATGCAGTGGAGTGGAGTGGAATGGAATGGATTTGATTGGAATGGAGTGGAATGGAATGGAATAGAATGGAGTGGAGTGAAATAGAGTGGAGTAGTGTTAATTGGAATGGAATAGAGAAGAGTTGAGTGCAGTGGAATGGAATGGAATGGAGTTGAGAGGAGTGGAGTGGATTCGACAGGAATGGAGTTCAATGGATTGGATTGGAATGGTGTGAAATGGATTGGAATGGAATGGAATGGAGTAGAGTGGAATGGAATGGAATGACATGGGGTGGAATGGAATGGAATGGAACGGAATGGAATATAATGGAATGGGAAGAAATGCAGTCGATTGGAATGGAGTGGAGTGGAATGGACTGGAATGGAATAGATTGGAGTTGAGTGGAGAGGAGTGGAATGGAATGGAATGGAATGGAGAGGAATGGAATGGAATGGAATGGAGTGGAATGGAGTGGAATGGAATGGAATGGAAAGGAGTGAAGTTGAATGTAATGGAGTGGAAAGGAAATGAACGGAATGGGAAGGAATGGAATGGAGAGAAGTAGAGAGGAGTGGAATGGAATAGAATGGAGAGGAATGGAGTGCAGTTGAGTGAAGTGGTGTGGAATGGAGTGGAGTGGAGTGGATTGGAATGTAAAGGATTGGAGTGGAGTGGAATGAAAAGGAATGGAGTGCAGTGGAATGCAAAAGAATGGAGTGGAAAAGAGTGGAATGGAATGGAGAGCAATGGAGAGGCGTTAAGTGGAATGGAATGGATTGGTGTGGAATTCAGTGGCATGGAATGGAATGGAAAGGAGTGAAATGGAATGGAGACGGGTGGGATTGAATGTAGTGAAATGGACTGGAATGTCGTGGAATGGAATGGATTGGAATGGAACGGTATGGAATGGAATGGAATGGAATGGAGTAGAATGGAGCCGAATGGAATGCAGTGGAGTGGAGTGGATTGGAGTTGAGTGGAGTGGAGTGGAATGAAGTGGACTGGAATGCAGTGGAGCAGAATGGAATGGAAAGAAAGGGAATTTAATTGAATGGAATAGAATGGAGTAAAATGGAGTGGAATGCAATAGAATGGAGTGGACTGAGGTGGAATGGAATGGAGCAGAATGGAGTGGACTGGAGTTGAATGCAGGGCAGTGTAGTGGAATAGAGTGGAATGTAGGAGTGGAATGGAATGGAATGGAATGGAAGGGAATGCAGTAGAGTGGAATGGAATAGAGTAGAGTGGAGTGGAAAGGAGTGGAGTTGAGTGCAGTGGAGTGGAATGGAGTGGAGTGGATTGGAGTGGAATGCAATGGAGTGGAGTGTAGTGGAATGGAATGGAATAGAGTGGAATGGAATGGAGTGTAGTGGAAAGAAATGGCATGGAACGGAGTGGAGTAGAGTTGAATGGAGTGGAGTGGAGAGGAGTGGAATGGAAAGGAATGGAATGGAATGGAATGGAAAGGAATGGAATGGAATGGAATGGAAAGGAATGGAATGGAATGGAATGGAATGGAATGGAATGGAATTCAGAGGAGTGGAGTGGAATTGAGTGGAGTGGAATGGAATGGAAAGGAATGGAATGAAATGGAATGGAATGCAGAGGAGTGGAGTGGAATGGATTGGATTGGAATGGAGTGGAGTCGAGGGGAAAGGAGGGGAATAGAATGGAGTAGAGTGGAGTGGAATGGAGTGGAGGGCAGTTCAGTGGAATGGAATGGAGTGGAGTGGAGGGGAACAGAATGGAATTGATAGGAAAGGAATGGAATGGAATGCATTGGAGTGAGGTGGAATAGAGTGGAATGGAATGGAAAGGAGGGTAGTAGAATGGAGTGTAATGGAATGGGGTGGAAAGGCGTGCAGTGGAGTGAAGTGGAGTGTGGTGAAAGGTAGTGAAATGGACTGGAATGGAGTGGAATGGAATGGATTGGAATGGAATGGAATGGAGTGGAATCAAATGCAATGCAATGGAATTGAATGGAATGGAATAGAGTGAAATGGAATGAAATGGAATGGAATAGAATGGAATGGAATGCAGTAGATTTGAATGGAATGGAGTGGAGTGGATTTGACTGGAGTTGAGTGGAATGGAGTGGAATGGAGTTGAGTGGTGTGGAGTGGAAAGGAATGGAGTTGAGTGGAGTTGAATGTAATGGAATGGAGTGAAAGGAATGGAGTGGAGTGGATTGGATTTGAGTAGAGAGGAATGGAGACGAATGGAGTGGATTGGAGTGGAGTGGAAAGGAATGGAGCGAAATGGAGTTGAATGGAATGGAATGGAGTTTAATGGAATGGAGTGGAGTTTAATGGACTTGAATGGAAAGGGATGGAGTGGAATGTAGTGGGATGGAATGGAATGGAGTGGAGTGGATGGAATGGAATGGAATGGATTGGAGTGGAGTGCAGTGGAGTGGATTGCATTGGAATGAAATGGAATGAAATGGAGTGGAGTGTAATGGAATGGAATAGAATGGAGTGGAATTTGGAAGAATGGAATGGAGTGGAATGAAGGGGAATCGAGTGAAATGGAGTGGAGTGTAGTGGAATGTAGTGGAATGTACTGGAATGGAATCCAATGGAAAGGAATAGAATAGAATTGAGTTGACTGGAGTGGAATGGACGGTAATGGATTGGAATGGCATTTAAAGGAGTTGAGTCGAATGGTTTGGAATGAAATGGAGTTGAGTGGATTTGAATGTAATGGAGTGAAGTGGAATGGAATGGAGTGGAGTGGTTTGGAGTGGAAAGGAATGGAGTTGATTGGTGTTGAATGGAATGGAATGGAGTGGAATGGAATCGAGTGGAGTGTAATGGAGTTGAATGGAAAGGAGTGGAGTGGAAAGTAGTGGGATGGATTTGAATGGAGTGGAGTGGAAAGGAGTGGAGTGCAAAGGAGTGGAATGGAATGGAGTGGAGTAGAGTGGAGTGGTTTGCATTGGAATGGAATGGAATGAAATGGAGTGGAGTGTAATGGAATGCAATAGAATGGAGCGGAATTTGGAAGAATAGAATTGAGTGGAATGGAGGACAATCGAGTGGAATGGAGTGGAGTGTAGTGGAATCGAGTGAAATGTACTGGAATGGAGTAGAATGGAATGGAATTGAATAGAATTGACGTGACTGGAGTGGAATGGACTGGAATGCAGTGGAATGGCATTTAATGGAATGGAGTGGAATGGAGTGGAGTGGAATGGAGTGGAGTAGAGTGGAATGGAGTGGAATGGAATTGAGTGGAATGGAGTGGAATGGACTGGAATGGAGTAGAATCGAATGTAGAGGAGTGGAGGGGAATGGATTGGATTGGATTGGAATGGAGTGGAATGGAATGGAGTGGAAGGCTATGGAATAGAATGGAGTCGAGTGTAGTGGAGTGTAGTGGAGTGGATAGGAATTAATTGAAATGGAATGGAGTGCTGTCAAATGGAGAGGAATGGATTGGAGTAGAATGACATGGAGAGGAGTGGAGTGTAGTGGAGTGGATTGCAGTGGAATGGAATGGAATGAAATGGAGTGGAGTGTAATGGAATGGAATAGAATGGACTGGAATTTAGAAGAACGGAATGGAGTGGAAGGGAGGGGAATCGAGTGGAATGGAGTGGAGTGTAGTGGAATGGAGTGGAATGTGCGGGAATGGAGTCGAATGGAATGGAATGGAATAGAATTGAGTTGACAGGAGTGGAATAGACTGGAATGGAGTGGAAATAAATTTAATGGAGCGGAGTGGAGTGGAATGGAGTGTAGTGGAGTGGGACTGGAATGGACTGGAATGGAGTGTGGATGAGTGGAGTGGAATGGAGTGGATTGGATTGGAATGGAGTGGAATGGAATGGAGTGGAAGGCAATGGAATAGAGTGGAGTGGAGTGCATTTGAGTGCAATGTATTGGAGAGGAATTAATTGGAATGGAATGGAGAGGAGTGGAGTGCAGTGAAATGGAATGGAATGGAGTGGAATGGCGTGGAGTGGACTGTAATAGAGTGGAATGGAGTGGATTGGAGTGGAGTGGAATGGAGTGTAATCAAATTGAATTGAATGGAATGGAGTAGAGTGGAATGGAATGGAGTGGAGTGA
This sequence comes from Pongo pygmaeus, assembly GCF_028885625.2. NCBI lineage: Eukaryota > Metazoa > Chordata > Mammalia > Primates > Hominidae > Pongo > Pongo pygmaeus. The sequence continues at coordinate 6,285,093 of NC_085931.1, forward strand.
AGTTGAGTGGAGTGGAGGGGAGTGGAGTGGAATGGAATGGAGTGGAGTGGTGTGGAATTGAATGGAATAGAAAGGAATTTAGTGGAATGGATTGGACTGGAGTGGAATGGACTGGAATGGAATGGAGTGGAGTGGAGCGGAGTGGAATGGAATGGAATGGAGAGGAATGGAGTAGAATGGTATTCAGTGGAATGGGGCGGAGTGAAGTGGAGTGGAATGGAAAGGCATGGAATGCAGTGGAATGGAATGCAATGGAGTGGAGTGGAATGGAATGGCATGGAATGGAATGGAGTGTATGGGATTGGAGTGGAATGGAGTAGAATGGAGTGTAGTGGACTGGAATGGTGTGGAATGGAATGGAATGCAGCGGAATGGAATGGAATGGAATGGAGTGAAGTGGAATGGAGTGTAAAGCAATGGAGGGGAGTGGAGTGGCATGGATTGGTTGGCATGGAATGACGTGAAGTGGAGTGGAGTGGAGTGTAATGGAAGGGACGGGAGTGGAGTGGAATGGAATGGAATGGCATGGAATGGAGTGGAATTAAGTGTAGTGGAGTAGAAAGGAGTGGAATGGAATGGTGTAGAATACTGTGGAATGGAGTGGTGTAGAATACAGTGGAATGGAATGGAATGAAATGGAATGGAATGGAGTGGAGTGGAGTGAAGTGGAATGAAGTGGAACAGATTGGAATGGGTTGGAATGGAATGGAATAAAATGGATTGGAATGAAATAGAATTAAGTGCAGTGGAATGGAATGGAATGCAATGGAATGCAATGGAAGGCAGAGGAGTGGAGTGGAATGGAATGGATAGGATTGTAAAGGAGTGGAATGGAATGGAACGGAATGGAATAGAATGGAGTGGAGTGGAGTTGAGTGGAGTGCGATGGAGTAGATTGATATTAATTGGAATGGAATGCAGAAGAGTGGAGTGCAGTGGAATGGAATGGAATGGAGTTGAGAGGAGTGGAGTGGATTGGACTGAGAGGAGTGGAGTGGAGTGGCATGGTGTGGATTGGACTGGAATGGAGTGGAATGGAGTGGATTGTAGTGGAGTGGAATGGAGAGCAATGGAATGGAATGGAATGGAGTAGAGTGCAATGAAATGAAGTGGAGTGGGGTGGAATGGAATGGAATGGAAAGAAATGCAGTGGAATGGAATGGGGGGAGTGAAATGGACTGGAACGTAATGGAATGGAGTTGATTGGAGCACAGTGGAATGGAATGGAATGGAATGGAATGGAATGGAATGGAGAGGAATGGAGTGGAATGGAATGGAGTTGAAAGGATGTGGAGTAGAGTGGAGTGGAATGGAATGCAATGTAATGCAGTGGAATGGAATGGAATGGAGTGAAGCGCAATGGAATGGCATGGAATGGAGTGGCATGTAGGGGAGTGAAGTGGATTGGACTGGAATGGAATGGAGTGTAGTTGACTGGAATGGAGTGGAATGGGGTGGAATGGATCGGAATGGAATGGAATGGAGTGGAGTGCCGTGGAGTGCAGAATAGTGGAATGGTACAGAGAGCTGTTGATTGGACTGGAATGGAAGGCAAGGAAAATTGAATGGAGTGTGGTGGAATGGTGTTGAATGGAACAGAGTGGTACTGAGTTGAATAGAATTGAGTGGAGTAAAATGGAATGGAGGGGAATGGACTGGAATGGAGTGGAGTGGAATGGAGCGGAATGGAATTGAATGAAATGGAATAGAGTGGAGTGTAGTGGAATGGAGTGGAATGGAGAGGAATGGATCGGAGTGGAAAGGAATGGAATAGAGTGGAATGGAATGGAGTGAAGTGGAGTGAAGTAGAGTGGTATGGAATGGAGTGTGTTGCAGTGGAGAGGAATGAAATAGAGTAGAACAGAGTGCATTGGAAAAGAGTGGCTTGGAATGGATTGGAATGGAGTGAAATGGAGTGGCATGGAAAGGCGTGGAATGGAATGGAATGGAATGGAATGCAGCAGAGTGGATTTTGGTGGATTGGAGTGGAGAGGAATAGAGTGGAGTGGAGTGGAAGAGAATGGACTGGATTGGAGTGGAATGGAATAGAAGGGAGTCGAATGGAATGCAATGGAATGGAAAAAAATGGAGTGTAATTAAGTGGAGTGGAAGAGAATGGACTGGATTGGAGTGGAATGGAATAGAAGGGAGTCGAATGGAATGCAATGGAATGGAAAAATATGGAGTGTAATTAACTGGAGTGGAATGGAATGGAGTGGAGTGGACCTGAATGGATTGAAATGAAATGGAGTGGAATGGAATGGAGTGGTGTGGAGTGGAGTGGATTGCATTGGAATGGAGTGGAATGGAAAGGAATCGAGTGGAAAGGAATGTAGTGGAGTGCAGTGGAGTAGATTGGAATGGAATGGAATGGAGTAGAATGGAGTGGAATGGAATGGAGTGGAATAGAGTGGAGTGTATTCGAGTGAAGTGGAGAGGAATGGAGTGGAATGGAATGCAATGGAATGAAATCTGAGATTCTGCCACTGTGCTCCAGGCTGAATGACAGAGTTAGATACTCTCGAAATTAAGGAATGGAATGGAATGCAGTGGAATGGAGTGGAATGGAGGGGAATGGAGAGGAACGTAGTGGAGTGGAGTGGAAGTGAATGGACTGGATTGAAGTGGAATGGAATGGAAAGGATTGGAGAGGAATGGAATGTAATGGAGGGGAGTAGAGAGGAATGGAGTCGAGTGGAATGCAGCGAATCAGAGGGTAGTGGAGTGCAGTGCAATGGAATGGAAGGGAGTGGAGTGTAAAGGAGTGGAATGGAATGGAATGGAGTGGAGTGAAAAGGAGTGGAGAGGATTGGAGAGGAATGGAGTGGAATGGAATAGAATGCAATGGAGTGGAATTGAATGGAATGAAATGGAATGGAATGGAGTGGAGTTGAATGGAATGGAATGGAATGGAATGGAAAGGAGTGAAGTATAATATAATCGAGTGGAATGGAATTGAATGGAATAGAGAGGAAGGGAACGAAGAGGAGTGGAGTGGAATGGAATGGAATGGAGTGGAGTGGAGTGTCGTTGAGTGGAGTGATGTAGAGTGAAGTGGAGAGGATCAGAATGTAATGGAGTGGAATGGAGTGGAGTGGAAAGGATTGGAGAGGAATGGAATGGAAAGGAATGGAGAGGAATGGAATGGAAAGGAATGGAGTGGAATGGAATGGAGTGGAGTGGAATGGAATGGAAAGGAATGGAGTGATATGGAATTGAAAGGAATGAAGTGGAATGGAATGGAGTGGAGTGGAATGGAATGGAGTGGGATGGAGTGGTATGGAATGGAGTGGAATGGGGTGGAATGGAGTGGAGTGGAGTTGGATGGAGTGTAGTGTAATGGACTGGAATGGACTGGAATGGAATGGATTGGAATGGAATGGAATGGAGTAGAATGTAATGGAATGGAATAGAGTGGCGTGGAATGGAATGGAGTGGAGTGGAGTGGAGTTGAGTGAAGTGGAGTGGAATGGAGTTTAGAGGATTGGAGTTCAATGGAATGGAGTGGAGTGGAATGGAATGGAATGGAGTGGAATGGAATGCAGTGGAGTCGAATGGAATGGTATGGAATGGAGTGGAGTGTAGATCAATGGAGTGGAGTGGAGTGGAAAGGAGTAGAATGGAATGGAATGGAATGGAAAGCCATGGAATGGAATGAAATGCAGAGGAGTGGAGCAGAATGGAGTGGAGTGGAATTGAGTGGAGTCTAGTGGAAAGGAGTGGAATGGAATGGAGTAGACTGGAGTGGAATGGAATGGAGCGGAATGGAATGGAATGGAATGGAGTGGAATAGAATGGAAAATAATGGAGTGGAATGGAATGTAATGGAGTGGAATGGAATGGAAAGAAATGGAGTAGAATGGAATGGAATTAGGTGGAATGGAGTGGAATGGAATGGAGTGCACTGGAGCATAGTGGAATACAATGGAATGGAATGGAGAGGAATGCAGTGGAGTGGAATGTAGTGGAATGGAGTGGGGGGGAGTGAAGTGCATGGGGGTGGAATGTAGTGGAATGGACTGGAATGGAATGGAATGAAATGGAATGGAATAGATTGGAGTGGAATGGAAGGATTGGAGTGGAGTACATTGGAATGGAGTCGAGTGGAATGGAGTGCAGTGGAGTGGAATGGAGTGTAGTGGAGTGGAATGGAAAGGAATGGAGCGGAATTGAATGGAGTAGAGTGGAATGGAGTAGAATGTTAAGGAGTGGAGTGGAGCATAGTGGAGTGGAATGGAATAGAGTGGAGTGGAATTGAGTGCAATGGAGGGTAGTGGAATGGAGAGGAGTGGAAAGGAGTGGAATGGAATTGGATTTAATGGAATTTAGCGTAGTGGAGGGAACTGGAATGGACTTGAATGAAATGGAATGGAAAGGATTAGAATGAAATGGAATGGACTGGTGTGGAGTGAAATGGAATAGAATGGAATGGAATGGAAAGGAATGAAAAGGATTGGAGTGCAGAGGAATAGAATGGGACAAAATGGGATGGAGAGGATTGCAGTGGAGTGGAGTGGAGTGGAATAGAATGGAATGGAAAGGGATGAGATAAAATGGAGTGGAGTGGAGTGGAATGGAGTGGAGAGGAGTAGAACGGAAAGGAATGGAATGGAGTGGAATGCAGTGGAATGGAAAGAATGGTACTGGAGTGAAGTGGAATGGAATGGAATGGAGTGAGCTGGAATGGAGTGGATTTTAATGTAGCGGAATGGAGTGGAATGGAGTGGAATGGAGTGGAGTGGATTGGACTGGAATGGAGTGGAATGGAAGAGAATGGAGTGGAATTTAATGGAAAGGATTGGAAAGGCGTAGAGTGGAGTGGAATGGAGTGGAATGGAGTGGAATGGAGTGGAGACGGATGAAATGTAATTTAATGGAGTGCAGAGGAGTGGAATGGAACGGAGTGGAGTGGAATAGAGTGGAGTTCAACGGAGTGTAACGGAATGGAATGAAGTGGAGTGCAAAGGAGTGGAGTGGATTGGATAATGGAGTGGATTGGAATGGAATGGAGAGGAGTGTAATGGAGTGGAATGGAGAGGAACTGTTGGTAGTGGAGTGGATTGTAATGGAATGGAACGGAGTTGAGTGGAATGGAGTGGAATGGAATGAAATGAAGTGGATTGGAAAGGACTGGAGAGGAATGGAGTGGAATGGAATGGAATGTAGAGGAGGGGAATGGAGTGGAATGGAGTGGAAAAAAGCGATGTAGAGTGGAGTGGAATGGAATAGAATGGAGTGGAGAGGAATGGAGTGGAGTGGAATGGAGGGGATTGGAGTGGAATGTAGTGAAATGGAGTGGAGTGGAATGGGGTGGATAGGAGTGGAGTGGAGTGGAATGGAGTGGAATTGACTGGAATGAAGTGGAATGGAATGGAGTGGAGTGGAATGGAATGGCATGTAATGGTATCGAATGCAGTGGGGATGTTTGGAACGGAATAGAATGGATTTGAGGGAAGTGGAGTGGTAGGGAGTGGAACGAAATGGAATGGAATGGAATGGAGGGAATGGAGTGGAATGGAATGGAGAGGAGTGTAGTGGAATGCAATGGAATAGAAAGGAGTGGAGTTGAATGTGATTTAGGGGAATAGAATTGAATGGAATGGAAATAATTGAATGGAAAATGGTCGAGTGGAGTGGAATGTAATGGAATGGAGTGGCGGGGAGTGGAGTGGAGTGGTGTGGAATGGAGTGGAGTGGAGTGGAATGGAATGTACTGTGGTGTAATGGAATGGAAGGAAATGGAGTGGACTGAAAAGGAGTGAATTTGAGTAGAGTGTAATGGAATGGAATGGAACGGAGTGGAATGGAAAGTAATGGAGAGGAAATGAATGGAGAGTTGGAATGGAGAAAAATGGAGAGGCGTGGAGTGGAGTGGAATGGAATGGATTGGATTGGATTGGAAAGCAGTGGCAGTGAATGCAGTGGAATATAGTGGAATGGAGTGGAGTGGAGTGGGATGGAATGTAGCTGAATGGATTCGAATGGAGTGGAAAGGAATGGATTGTAATGGAGTGGAATGGAATGGAATGGAATGAAATGGTATGGAGTGGAGTGGAGATGACTGGCGTGGAGTGGAATGGAATGGAGGTGATTTGAGTGGAATGGAATGGAGTGAAGTGTAATGTAATGGAATGGAATGGGGTGGAATGGATTGGAGTGGAGTGGAATGGAATGAAATGGAATGGATTGCAGTGGAGTGGAGGGGAATGGAGTGGAGTGGAATGGAGTGGAGTCGAGAGGAAAGGAGTGGAATGGAAAGGAGTAGAGTGGAGTGGAATGCAGTGGAATAGAGTGGAGTGGAATTGAAAGGTGTTGTCTGGAGAGTAATGGAATGGAATGGAGTGGAATGGAATGGATAGGAATGGAGTGAGGTGGAATGGAATGAGGTGGAATGGAGTGGAATGGAATGGAGTGCACTGAAGCATAGTGGAATGGAATGGAATGGAGTGGAGTTGAATGGAGTGGAATGGAAAATAGTGGAATGGAGTGGAGTCGAGTGAAGTGGACTCGAGTGGAATGTAGTGGAAAGGATTGGAATGGAGTGGAATGGAATGGATTTCATTGCAATGAAATGGAGTGGAAAGTAATGTAATGGAATGGAGCAGAGTGGAGTGGAATGGAATGCTGTGGAGTGTAGTGGAGTGCAGTGCAGTGGAGTGTTATGGAATGGAATGGAGTGGAATGGAATGGAATGCACTGGAATTGAATGGAGTGGAGTGGAATGGAGTGGAATGGAAAGGAGTGGAGTGGAGCGTAGTGGAATGGAATGGAATGGAATGGAGTGGACAGGAGTGGAATAAAATGGAGTGGAATGGAGTGGATTGTACTGGAGTGGATTGCAGTGGAATGGAATGGAATGAAATGGAGTGAGGTGGAATTGAGTGGAATAGAATGGAGTGGATTGTAGAGGAATGGCATGGAGTTGAATGAAGGGGAATCGAGTGGAATGGAGTGGAGTGTAGTGGAATGGAGTGGATTCTACTGGAATGGAGTCAAATGGAAAGGAATGAAATGGAATTGAGTAGAGTGGAGTGGAATGGACTGGAATGGAGTGTTAGGGAGTGGAATGCAGAGAAGTGGAGTGGAATGGAGTGGATTGGATTGGAATGGAGTGGAATGGAATGGAATAGAGTAGAGTGGAGTGGAGTGAACTGCAATGGAGTGTAGAGGAATTCATTGGAATGGAATGGGGAGGTGTGGTGTGCAGTACAACGTAATAGAATGGAGTGGAGTGGAGTTGAGTGGACTGGAATGGTGTGGAATGGAGAGGATTGGAGTGTAATGGAATGTTGTGTAATGGAATGGAATGGAGTACAGAGAATGGAATGGAGAGGATTGGAGTGGAATTGAGTGGAGTGGAGTGGAATAGAGTGGAGTGGAGTGGAGTGGAAAGGAATGGAGAGGAATGGAATGGAAAGGAAGGCAGTGGAATGGAATGGAGTGGAATGGAATGGACTGCAAAGGAACGGAGTGGAGTGGAGTGGAGTGGAGTGGAGTGGAATGGAACAGAAAGGAATGGACAGGAATGGAGTGGAATGTTATGCAGTGGAATGGGGTGGAGTTGAGTGGTGTGTAATTGAATGGCATGGAACGCAGTAGAATGGAATGTAATGGAGTGGAGAGGAGTGGAATGGCAAGGAACGTTGTGGAATATAGGGCAGTGGAATGGAGGGGTCTGGAGTGGAGTTTACTGGAGTGGAATGGAATGGAATGCAGCGGAATGGAACGGAATGGAATGGATTGAATTGGAGTGGAGTGGAGTGGAGGGTAATGTAATGGAGTGGAGTGGAGTAGAATGAATGGAATGGCATAGAATGGAGTGAAAATAAGTGGAGTGGAGTAGAAAGGAATGGAATGGAATGGAGTGGAATGGAGTGGAATGGAGTGGTGTGGTATGGAGTGGAATGGAATGGAGTGGAATGGAATGGATTGGAGTGGAGTGGAGTGAAGTGGAATGGAGTGGAATGGATTGGAATATAATGGAAGTTAATGGAATGGAATGAAATGGATTGGAATGAAATAGAAATGAGTGGAGTGGACTGGAGTGGAATATAGTGAATTGAAATGGACTGGAATGCAATTGAATGCAGAGGAGTGGAGTGGAATGGAATGGATTGAATTGAAATGGAGTGGACTGGAATGGAATTGAACGGAGTGGAGTGGAGTGGAGTGCAATGGAGTGCAGTTTTATTAATTGGAATGGAATGGAGAAGAATGGATTGCAGTGGAATGGAAGGGAATGGATTTGACTGGAATGGAGTGGATTGTACTGGAAAGGAGTGGAATGGCGTTGATTGGAATGGAGTGGAATGGAGTGCAATGGAATGGAATGGAAAGGAGTAGAGTGGAATGAAATGGAGTGGAGTGGGTTGGACTTGAATGGAACGGAATGGAAGGGACTGAAAAGGAATGCAGTGAATTGGAGTGGAGTGGAGCGGAATGGACTGGAATGGAATGGAGTCGAGTTGATTGGAGCAGAGTGGAATGGAATGGAGAGGAATGGAGTGGAATGGAATGGAATGGAGGGTAATGGAGTGGAATGGAATGGAATGGAATATAGTGGAGTGGAGTTGAATGCAATGGAGTGGAATGGAATTGAATGGAATGGAATGGAGAGAAGTGGAGTGGAGTGGAATGGAACAGAATGGAGTGGAGTGGAGTGAAATTGAGTGGAGTGGTGTGGAATGAAGTCGAGTGGAGTGGAATGGAAGGTAATGGAGTGAAGTGGAGAGGAATGAAATGAAATGGATAGGAGTGGAATAAATTGCATGGAATTAAATGGACTGTAGCGGAATGGAGTGGAGTGGAGTGGGACGGAATGTAGTGGAATGGACTGGAATGTAGTGGAATGGAATGGACTGGGATGGAATTGTATGGAGTGGAATGGAATGGAATGGAATAGAGGGTAGTGGAATGGAATGGATTGAAGTGGAGTGGAGTGGAGTTGAGTGGAGTGGAGTGGAATGGAGTGGAGTGGATTGGATTGGAAAATAATGGAGTGGAGTGGAGTGGAATGGAATGGAGTGTGTAATGGAATGGAGTAGATTGGAACGGAATGGCATGGAATGGAGTGGAGTGGAGTTGAAAGGAGGGGAGTGGAGTGGAGAGGAGTAGAATGGAATGGAATGGAATGCAGAGGAGTGGTGTGGAATGGAGTGGAGTGGAATGGAGTGGAGTCGAGTGGAAAGAAGTGGAATGGAATGGAGTAGACTTGAGTGGAATGGAGTGGAGTGGAGTGGAATCGAATGGAGTGGAATGGAGTGGAATGGAATGGAATGTACTGGAATGGAATGGAAAGGAATGGAGTGGAATTGAACGGAGTGAAGTGGAATCGAATGGAAAGGAATGGAGTGCACTGGAGCATAGTAGAATGGAATGGAATGGAGTGGAGTGGAATGCAGTGGAATGGTATGGAGTGGAATGGAGTGGAATAGAGTGGAGTGAAGTGGAGTGTAGTAAAATGGAGTAGGGTGGAATGTTGTGGAATGGACTGGAATGGAGTGGAAAGGAATGGATTGGAGTGGTATGGAATGGAGTAGTATGGAACAAAATGGAATGGAATGGAAAGAAATGGAATGGAGAAGAGTAGAAAGGAGTGGAGTGGAGTGGAGTTGAGTTGAATGGAGTGGAATGCAGTGGAGTGGAGTGGAGTGGAATGGAATGGAGTTGAGTGGAGTGGAATGGAATGGAATGGAGTGGAATGGAATATAGTGGAGTGGAATGTAGTAGAATGGAAAGGAGTGGAGTGGAGGGTAGTGGAATAGAATGGAATGGAGTGGAGTGGAATGGAGTGGAATAGAATGCAGTTGAATGAAGTGCAGTAGAGTGGAGCAGAGTGGAGTGCATTGCAGTGGAATGGAATGGAATGAAATGGAGGGGAGTGTAATGGAATGGAACAGAATGGAGTGGAATGTAGAGGAATTGGATAGAATGGAATGGAGGGGAATCGAGTGGAGTGGAGTGGAGTTGAACGAAGTGGAATGTACTGGAATGGATTTGAATTGAATGGAATGGAATGGAATTGAGTGGAATGGAAACGAATGGACTTTAATGGAGTGGAATGGAATGGAATGCAGAGGAGTGGAGTGGAATGGAGTGGATTGGATTAGAATGGAGTGGAATTGAATGGAGTGGAATGGAATGGAATAGAGTGGAGTGGAGTGAAGTGGAGTGCAATGGAGTGGAGAGTAATTAATTGGAATGGAATGGAGAGGAGAGGGGTGCAGTGTAATGGAATGGAGTGGAGTGGAGTTGAGTGCAGTGTACTGGAATGGAGTGGAATGAAGCGGATTGAAGTGGAGAGGAATACAGTGTAATGGAATGGAATGGAATGGAGTAGAGTGGAATGAAATGGAGTTTAGTGGAGTGGAGTGGAGTGGAATGGAGTGGAGGGAGTGGATTGGAATGGAATGGAGTGGAGTGCTGTGGAATGGAATGGAATGCATTGGAATGGAATGGAGTGGAGTGGAATGGACAGGAATGGAATGGAGTGGAGTGGAGTGGAGTGGAGTGGAGTGGAGTGGAGTGAAATGGAACGGAATGGAATGGAGAGGAATGTAGTTGAATGGTATGCAGTGGAATTGGGTGGAGTGGAGTGGAAAGGAATGGCATGGAATGCAGAAGAATGGAATTGAATGGAGTGGATTGGAATGGAATGGCATGGAATGCAATGGAGTGTAGTGGAGTGGAGTGGAGTGGAGTGCAGTGGGATGGAGTGTGGTGGACTGGAAGGAAGTAGAATGGAATGGAATGCAGCGGAATGGAATGGAATGGAATGCAGTGAAGTGGAGTGGAGAGGATTGTTGTGGAGTGTAATGGAATGGAGTGGAGTGGAGTGGAATGGAAAGGAAGGGCATAGAATGGAGTGGAAATAATTGGAGTAGAGAAGAAAAGAGTGGAATGGAATGCAGTGGAATGGAGTGGAATGTAGTAGTGTGGAATGGAGTGGAATGGAATGGAGTGGAGTGGTGTGGAATGGACTGGAATGGAAAGGAATGCAGTGTAATGGAATGGAGTGGAGTGGAATGGACTGGAATGGAATGGAGTGGAGTGGAGTGGAGCGAAGTGGAATGAAACAGAATGGAATGGAGAGGAATGTAGTGGAATGGTATGCAGTGGAATGGGGTGGAATGGAGTGGAGTGGATTGGAATGACAGGGAAGGCAGAGGAATGTAATGTAATGTAGTGGATTGGAAGGGAATGGCATGGAATGGAGTGGAGTGTAGGCGAGTGGAATCTTGTGGAGTGGAATGGAGTGTAGTGGACTAGAAAGGAGTGGAATGGAATGGAAGGCTGCGGAATGGAATGGAATGGAATGGAGTGAAGGGGAATGTTGTAAAGTAGAGTGTAGTGTATTGGAATGTATTGAAGTGGAGTGGAATGGAATGGAATGGCATAGAATGTAGTGGAAATAAGTGGAGTAGAGTAGAAAGGAGTGGAATGGAATGGAGTGGAATGGAGTGGTGTGGAATAGATTGGAATGGAATGGAGTGGAACGGAATGGAATGGAATGGAGTGGAGTGGAGTGAAGTGAAATGGAGTGGAGTAGAGTGAAGTGGAATGGAGTGGAATGGATTGGAATGGAATGGAAGTTAATGGAAAGGAAAGGAATAAAATGAATTGGAATGGAATAGAAATGAGTGGAGTTGACTGGAATGGAATGGAGTAGAATGGAATGGAATGGAATGTAATTGAATGCAGAGGAGGGGATTGGAATGGAATGCATTGGAATGGAATGGAGTGGAAAGGAATGGAAAAGAATGGAGTGCAGCGGAGTGGAGTGCAATGGAGTGCACTGGTATAAATTGGAATAGAATGGAGAGGAGTGGAGCGCAGTGGAATGGAATCGAATGGAGTTGAGTAGAGTAGAGTGGATTGGCCTGGAATGTAGTGGAATTGAGTGGAATGGAGTAGATTGGAGAGGAGTGGAATGAAGTGGAAAGGAATGCAATGGAATAGAGTAGAGTGGAATGGAATAGAGTGGAGTGGAGTGGAATGGAATGGAAAGGAGTGGAATGGAATGGAAAGGAATGAAGCGGATTGGAATGGAGTGGAGTGGAATAGACTGGATTGGAATTGAGTGTAGTTGAGTGGAGCAGAGTGGAATGGAACGGAATGGATTGGAGAGGAATGGAGTGGAATAGAATGGAATGGAATGGAAAGGAGGGGAATGGAGTGGAATGGAATTGAACAGAATGAAATGGAATGGAGTGGAATGAAATAGAATGGAATGGAACGAAATGGAGTTGAACGTCATGGAATGGAATAGAATTGAATGGAATGAAGTGGAATGGAATGGAATGGAATGGAGTGGAATGGTATGGAAAGAAATGGAATGGAATAGAATTTAATGGAATGAAGTGGAATGGAATGGAGTGGAATGGTATGGAAAGTAATGGAGTGGAATGGAATGAAGTGAGGTGGAATGGAGTGGAATGGAATGGAGTGCCCTGGAGCATAGTGGAATGGAATGGAGTGGAGGGTAATGGAGTGGAAAGGAATGTAGTGGAATGGAGTGGAATGGAGTGAAGTGGAGTGGGGTGGAATTTATTGGAATGGACTGGAATGGAGTGGAATCGAATGGATTAGAATGGAATGGAATGGAAGGGAGTGGAATGGAATGGAATGGAATCGATTGGAATGGAGTAGAGGGGAGTGGAATGAAGTGGAGTGGAGTGGAGTGCAGTAGAGTGGAATGGAGTAGAATAGAGTGGAATGGAATTGAATGGAGTGGAATTGAATGGATTGGCGTGGAATGGACTAGAATGGAAAGGAGTGGAGATTAATGTAATGGAGTGCAATGGAACTGAATGGAACGGAGAGGAAGGGAATGGAGAGGAGTGGAGTGGAGTGTAGAGGAAAGGAATGGATTGGAGTGGAGTGGAGGAAAGTGGAGTTGATTGGAGCAGTGTGGAATGGAGTGGAGTGCTTTGGATTGGAATGTAATGGAGTGGAGTGGAGTTGAATGGAATGGAATGGTGTGGAATGGATTGGAAAGGAATGGAGTGGAGTTGAGTGGAATGGAATGGAATTGAATGGAGTGGAATGGAGTGTCATGGAATGGAGTGGAATTGAGTGTAGTGAAGTGGGATGTAATGTAGTGGAATGGACTGGACAGGAGAGGAATGGAAAGCATTGGAATAGAGTGGAGTGGAATAGAAAGGAATGGAATGGAATAGAATGGAATGAATTGGATTGGAATGAGTAAACTGGATTGGAATGGAGTGGAGTTGAGTGGAGTGGAGTGGATTGGAGTGGAATGTAATGGAGTGGAGTGTAGTCAAATGGAATGGAATGGAGTGGAAGGGAATGGAGTGGAACGGAATGGAATGGCATGGAATGGAGGGGAGAGCAGTTGAATGGAGTGCAGGGGAGTGGAAAGGAATAGAATGGAATGTAATAGAATGGAATGGAATGGAATGGAATAGAAAGGAAAGTCATGCAGAGGATTGGAACCGAATGGAGTGGAGTGAAATGGAGTAGAGTGCAATGGAGTGGAGTCGAGTAGAAAGGAGTGGAATGGAATGGAATAGACTGGAGAGGAATGGACTGGAGTGCAGTGGAGTGGAATGGAATGGAGTGGAGTGGAGTAGATTGTAATGGAATGCAGTGGAATGGAATGGAAAGGAATAGAGCAGAATGGAATGGAGTGAGGTCGAATGGAGTGGAATGGAATGGATTGCACTGGAGCATAGTGGAATAGAATGGAATGGAGTGGAGTCCAATGAAGTGGCATGTAACATAGTGGAATGGAGTGGAGTGGAGTGAAGTGGAGTGGGTGGAATGCAGTGGAAAGGACTGGAAAGGAGTGGAATGCAATGGATTGGAATGGAATGGAATGTACTGGAATGGAATGAAATGGAATGGAATGGAATGGAATGAAACGGAGTAGAGTGGAATGGAATGGAGTGGAGTGGAGTTGAGGGGAATGGAGTGGACTGGAATGCAGGGGAATGGAATGGAGTTGAGTGGAGTGGAATGGAATGGAGTGGAATCGAATGGAGTGGAGTGGAATGGATTTGAATGGAAAGGAGTGGAATGGAGCATAGTGGAATGGAATGGAATGGAGTGGAGTGGAATGGAGTGGCATGGAATGGAGTGGAAAGGAGTGGAATGGAGTGAAGTGGAGTGGGATGGAATGTTCTGGAATGGACTTTAATGGCTTGGAATGGAATGGATAGGAATGGAATGGAATGGAGTGGAATGGAATGGAATGGAATGGTGAAAAATGGAGTGGAAAGGAAGGGAGTGGAATGGAAGGGAGAGAGGTGGAATATAGAGGTATGGAGAGGCGAGCAGTAGTAAGGAATGTAGTAGAATGCAGTGGCATGGAATGGAGTTGAATGGATTTGAATGGAAAGGAAAGGAGTGGAATGGAATGGAGTGGAGTGGAGTGGAGTGGAGTGAAGTGGAGTGGAGTGGAATGGAGTGGAGTGGATTTGTGTGGAACGGAATGATGTGGAGTGGAGTTGAATGGAATGGAGTGGAATGGAATGAAGTGTAGTGGAATGGAATGGCATGGAATGGAGTGGAGTGGAGTTGAACGGATTGGAGTTGAGTGGAAAGGAGTAGAATGGAATGGAATGCAATGGAATGGAACGGAATAAAATGGAAAGGAATACAGAGGACTGGAGTGGAATGGAGTGGAGTGGAACGGAGTGGAGTCGAGTGAAGTGGCATGGAATGGAGTGGAGTGGAGTGGAGCGGAGTGAAGTTGAGTGGTGTGGAGTGGAAAGGACTGGAATGGATTGTAGTGGAATGTAATGGAGTGGAGTGGAGTGGAGTGGAATGGAATGAAATGCAGTGGAATGGAAAGGACTGGAGTGGAATGCAATGGCATGGAAAGTGTGGAGTTGTGTTAATGGAGTGGATTGGAGTGGAAAGGAGTAGAATGGAATAGAATGGAATGGAATTGAATGGAATGGTATGAAATGAAGAGAAGTGGAGTGGAATGGAGTGGAGTGGAATGGATTGGAGTGGAATAGAGAGGAGTCGAGTGGAAAGGAGTGAAATGGAATGGAGTAGAGTGTAGTTGAATGGAGCAGAATTCTGTTGAGTGGAATGGAATGGAGTGGAGTGGAGGGAAATGGAATGGAATGGAGTGGAATGGAATGGAAAGGAATGGAATGGAATGGATTGAAGTGAGGTGGAATGGAATGGAGTGCACTGAAGCGTAGTAGAAAGGAATGGAAAGCAGTGGGGTAGAATGGAGTGGAATGGAATGGAGTGGAATGAAGTGGAGTGGGGTGAAGTGGAGTGTGTTGAAATGTAGAGTAATGGACTGGAATGGAACGGAATTGAAGGGAATGAAGTGGAATGAAATAAAATGTAATGGAATAGAATGGAATGGAATGCAGCAGATTGGAATGGAATGTAGTGGAGTGGACTGGAGTTGAGTGGAAGGAGTGGAATGGAGTTGAATGGAGTGGACTGTAATGGAATGGAGTTAAGTGGAGTTGAATGGAACGGAATGTAGTGGAATAGAATGGAGTGGAGTAGATTGGAATGGAGTTGATTGGAATGGAGTGGATTGGAGTGAAGTTTAGTGGAATGGAGTGGAGTTCAGAGGAGTAGAAAGGAATGGAATGAAGTGGAATGGAATGGAGTGGAGTGGAATGGAGTTAAATGCAAAAGAGTGGAGTGGAGCGTAGTGGAATGGAATGGAATGGAGTGGAGTGGAATGGAGTGGAATAGAACGGAGTGGAATGCAATGGAGTGGATTGCAGTGAAACGGAATGGAATGAAATGGAGTGGAGTGTAATGGAATGGAATACAATGAATTGGAATGTAGAAGAGAGGAATGGATTGGAATGGAGAGGAATCGTGAGGAATCTAGTGGAGTGTAGTGGAATGGAGTGGAATGTACTGGAATGGAGTAGAATGGAATGGAATGGAATGGAATAGAATTGAGTTGAATGGAGTAGAGTGGAAAGGACTCGAACGGAGTGGAATGAAATATAATGGAGTGGAGTGGAATAGAGTGGAGTGGAGTGGTATGGACTGGAATGAAGTGGAATGCAATGGATTGTAGAGGAGTGGAGTGGAAGGGAGTGGATTGGATTAGAAAGGAGTGGAATGGAATGGAGTGGAATGGAATGGAATAGAGTGGAGTGGAGTGGAGTGCAACTGAGTGGAGAGGAATTAATTGTAATGGAATGGAGAGGAGTGGAGTGCAGTGTAATTGAATGGAATGGAGTGGAGTGGAGTGGAGTTGAATGGAGTGGATTGGAGTGGAGTGGAATGGAGTGGAATGAAATGGAATGGAATGAAATGGAGTAGAGTGGAATGGAGTGGAGTGGAGTTGAGAGAAGTGGAATGGAGAGGATTTGCGTGGAGTGAAGTGGAATGGAGTGGAGGGGAGTGGAGTGGAATGGAATGGAGTGGAAAGGAATGGAAAGGAATGCAGTGGAATGGAATGGAGTGGAGTGGAATGGACTGGAAATGAATGGAGTGGAGTGGAGTGGAGCAGAGTGGAATGGAACGGAATGGAAGGGAGAGGAATGGAGTGGAATGGTATGCAGTGGAATGTGGTGGAGTGGAGTCGAGTGTAATGGAATGGCATAAAATGCATTGGAAAGGAATGCAATGGAGTGGAATGTAATGGGATGGAATGGATTGGATTGTATGGCATTGGAGTGTAGTAGAGTGGAATGGAGTGTAGTAGACTGGAATGGAGTGGAATGGAATGGAATGCAGCTGAATGGAATGAAATGGAATGTAGTGAAGTGCAGTGGAGTGGAGTGCAATGGAATGGAATGGAGTGGAATGGAATGGCATGGAATGGAGTGGAATTAAGTGGAGTGGAGTAGAAAGGAGTGGAATCAAATGGAGAGAAATTGAGTGATTTGGGATGGAGTGAAATGAAATGGAATGAAATGGAATAGAATGGAGTGGAGTGGAGTGAAGTAGAACGGAATGGAATGGATTTGAATTGGTTGGAATGGAATGGAAGTTCATGGAATGGAATGCAATAAAATGGATTGGAATGGAATAGAAATAAGTGGAGTGGACTGGAATGGAAAGGAATGTAATGGAATTGAATGGATTGCAATGGAATGCAGATGAGTGGAGTGGAATGGAATGGATTTGATTGGAATGGAGTGGAATGGAATGGATAGAATGCAGTGGAGTGGAGTTGAGTGGAGTGCAATGGAGTGGGTTGGTATTAAATGGAATGGAATGCAGAAGACTATAGTGCAGTGGAATGGAATGGAATGGAGTTGAGAGGATTGGAGTGGGTTGAACTGGAATGGAGTGGAATGCAGTGGATTGGAGAGTAGTGGAATGGAGTGGAATGGATTGGAACAGAATGGAGTACAGAGCAACAGAATAAAGTGGAGTGGGGTGGAATGGAATGGAATGGAGTGGAATGGAATGGAAAGGAATGCAGTGGAATGGAATGGGGGGAGTGGAACAGACTGGAGTGAAATGGAGTGGAGATGAGTGGAGTGGAAAGAAATGGAATGGAATGAAATGGAGAGGAAAGGAGTGGAATGGAATGGAGTGGAAAGGAGTGGAGTGGAGCGGAATGGAACAGAATAGAATGGAATGCAGTGGAATGGAATGGAGGGGAGTGGAATGGAATGGCATGGAATGGAGTGGTGTGTAGGGGAGTGGAGTGGAGTGGATTGGAAAGGAGTGTAGTTAACTGGAATGGAGTGGAATGGAATAGAAAGGAGCGGAATGGAATGGAATGGAATGGAGTGGAGTGCAGTGCAGTAGAGTGGAATGGTACAGAGAGGAGTGGAGTGGAGTGGAGTGGAGTGGAATCGAATGGAATGAAAGTAAATGCAATGTGGTGTAATGGAGTGGAGTCGGATGGAATGGTGTGGAATGGAATGGAGTGGAATTGAGTGGAATATAATTGAGTGGTGTAGAGTGGAATGGAGGGGAATGGACTAGAATGGAGTGCAACGGAATGGAATGAAGAGGAATGGAATGGAATGGAATGGAATAGGGTGGAGTGAAGTGGAATGGAGTGGAGTGGAGAGGAATGGAGTGGATTAGAGTGGAATGGAATGGAATCGAATGGAATGGAATGGAGTGGAGTGGAGTGGAATGGAATGTAAAGTGGTGGAGTGGAGCGCAGTTGAATAGAATGGAACGGAGTGCATTGGAAAGGGGTGGATTGGAATGGAGTGCAACGGATCGCAATGGAGTGGCATAGAAAGGCGTGGAATGGAATGGAATGGAATGGAATGGATTGGAGTGGAGTCGAGTGTATTGGAGTGGATTGGAGTGGAGACGAATAGAGTGGAGTGCAGTGGAAGGGAATGGACTGGATTGGAGTGGAATGGAATCGAAAGGAGTTGAATGGAATGCAATGGAATGGAAAAGAATGGATTGTAATGGAGTGGAGTGGAGTGTACCAGAATGGATTGGAATGGAATGGAGTGGAATGGAATGGAGTACTGTGGAGTAGAGTGGAGTGAACTGGAATGGAGTGGAATGGAAAAGAGTGGATTGGAATGGAATGGAGTGGAATGCAGTGGAGTGCAGTGGAGTGGAGTGGAATAGAAAGGAATGGAGTGGAGTGGAATTTAGTGGAATGGAATGGAGTGGAATGCAGTGGAGTGGATTTGAATGTAGTGCAGAGGAATGGATTGGAATGGAATGCAATGGAATGGAATCTGAGATTGTGCCACTGTGCTCCAGGCTGAATGACAGATTTACATACTCTCGACAGAAAGGAATGGAATGGAATGCAGTGGAATGGAATGGAATGGAATAGAATGGAGTGGAGTGGAATGGAGAAGAATGGAGTGGATTGGAGTGGAATGGAATGGAACGGAGTGGAGAAAAATGGAATGGAATAGAGGGGATTAGAGAGGAATGGAGTGGAGTGGAATACAATGGATTGGAGTGTAGTGGAGTGGAGTGCAATGGCATGGAATGGAATGGAGTGGAATGCAGTGGAATGGAATGGAATGGAGTGGAGTGGAAAGTACTGAAGAGTATTGGAGAGGAATGGAGTGGAATGGAATGGAATGGAGTGGAGTTTAATGTAATGAAGTGAAATGGAATTGAATGGAATGGAGAGGAAGGGAATGAAGTGAAGAGGAAAGGAATGGAGTGGAATGGAGGGGAGTGGAGTGGAGTTGAGTGGAGTGGTGTGGAATGGAGTGGAGTGGAGTGGAATGGAGTGGAGTGGAGTGGAATGGAATGGAATGGAGTGTAATGAAATGGAAAGGAATGGAATGGAATGAGGTGGAATGCAGTGGAGTGTAGTGGGATGGAATGTAGTGGAATGGACTGGAAAGGAGTGGAATGGAATGGAATGGAGTGGAACGGAATGGAAGGGAATGGAGTAGAGTGGAGTGGAATGGAATGGATTAGAGTGTAGTGGACTGGAGTTGAGTGAAATGGAGTGGAGTGGAGTGGAGTGGATTGGAGTGGAATGGAATGGAGTGGAGTGGACTGGAATGTAATGCAACAGAGTGGAATGGAATGGAGTGGAATGCAATGGAGTTGATTGGAATGGAACGGCATGGAATGGAATGGAGTGGAGTCGAATGGAGTGGAATGGAGTGGATAGGAGTAGAATTTAATGGAATGGAAGGCAGAGGAGTGGAGCTGAATAGAATGGAGCAGAATGGAGTGTAGTCGAGAGGAAAGGAGTGGAATGGAATGGAGTAGAGTGTGGCGGAATGGAATGGAGTGAAGTGGAGTGGAATTAGAGGGAACATAGTGGAGTAGAGTGGAAAGGAATGGGAAGGAGTGGAATAGAATGGAAAGGAATGGAGTGGAATGGAATGGCTTAGGTGGAGTGGAATGGAATGGAGTGCACTTTAGTGCAGTGGAGTGGAATGGAATGGAGTGGAATGGAATGAAAAGGAATGGATTGGAATGGAATGTAGTCAGGTGGAATGGAGTGAAATGGAATGGAGTGGAGTGGGATGGAGTGGAATATAATGTAGTGGAAGGGAGTGGAGCTCATTGAAGCCGAGTGGGGTGGAATGTAGTGGAATGGACTGGCATGGAGTGGAATGGAATGTATTGGAATGGAATGGAGTGGAATGGAATGGAGTGGTATAGAATGAAGTGGAATGGAATGGAATGGAGTAGAGTGCAGTGGAAGGAAATGGAGTAGAGAGGAGAACAGTGGAATGGAGTGGAGTGGAATGGAGTGCACTGGAGTTGAATGGATTGGAGTGGAGTGGAATGGAATGGAATGGAGTCGAATTCGATGGAGTGGAGTGGAATGTTAAGGAGTGGAGTGGAGTGTAGTGAAATGGAATCGAATGGAGTGGGGTGGAATGGAGTGAAATGGAGGGTAGTGGAATGGAGAGGAGTGGAAAGGAGTGGAATGGAAAAGGATTTAATGGAATGTAGAGTACTATATGGAAGTGCAATGGAGTTGAATGGAATGGAATGGAATGGAATGGAATGTATTACAATGGAATGGAACGGAGAGGATAGAAGAGGATGGGACTGATGTGGAGTGGAGTGCGGAGGAAAAGAATGGGACAGAATGGGATGGAGAGGTTTGCAGTGGTGTGGAGTGGAGTGGAGTGGAATGCAATGGAATGGAAAGGGATGAGATGCAATGGAGTGGAGTGGAGTGGAATGGAGTGGAGGAAAGTAGAGCGGAAAGGAATGGAATGGAGTGGAATGGAATGAATAGTAGTGGTGTGGAGTGGAATGGAATGGAATGGAGTGAGCTGGAATGGTGTGGATTTTAGTGGAATGGGTTGGAAAGGAGTTGAGTGGAATGGACTGTAATGGAGTGGAATGGAAAAGAATAGAGTGTAATGTAATGGAATGGAATGGAAAGGAGTGAAGTGAAGTGGAATGGAGTGCAGTGGAGAGGAAAGGAGTGGAGAGGAATGAAATGGAATTTAATGGAATGCAGTGGAGTGGAATGGAGTGGAGTGGAGTGGAATGGAGTAGAGTGGAGTGGAATGGAGTGGAGTGCAATGGGGTGCAATGGAATTATATGGAATGAAGTGGAGTGTAAAGGAGTGGAGTGGATTGAAGAATAGAGTGGATTGGAATGGTATGGAGACGAGTGGAATGGAGAGGAATGGAGGGTAGTGGAGTGGAGTGGAGTGGACTGGAATGGAGTGGAATGGAAGGAATGGAATGGAATGGAATGGAGTGGATTGGAAAGGAATGGAGAGGATTGGAGAGGAATGGAGTGGAATGGAATGGAATGAGAGGAGTGGAATGGAGTGAAATGGAGTGGAAATTAGGGGAATGGAGTGGAGTGGAATGTAATAGAATGGAGTGGAGAGGAATGGAGTTGAGTGGATTTGAGTGGAATGGAATTGAGGGGATGGGAGTGGAATGTAGTGGAATGGAATGGAGCAGAATGGGGTGGATAGGAGTGGAAAGGAGTGGAGTGGAGGGGAGAGGAGTGGAGTGGATTTGACTGGAATGGAATCCAATGGAATGGAATTCAATGGTATCGAATTCAGTGGAGTTTTTTGAAGGGAATGGAATGGATTTGAGGGTAGTGAAGTGGCATGGAGTGGAATGGAATGGAATGGAATGGAGAGGAATGGAGTGGAATGGAATGGAATGGAGAGGAATGGACTGACGTTCAGTGGAGTGAAATGTAGAAGAAGCGAATGGGATGGAATGGAATGGAACAAATTGGAGTGGAGTGGGGTGGAGTAGAGTGCAGTGGAATTAGAGGAATGCAATGGGATGGAGTGGAATGGAGCAGAGTGGAGTGCAGTGGGGTTGACAGGAGTGGAATAGAGTGGAATGGAATCGGATGAAATGGAATGTAGTGTAGTGTAGTGGAGTGGAAAGGAACGGAACAGAATGGAACAAAATGGAACAGAATGGAACGGAACGGAACGGAACGGAATGGAGGGGGGAAATGTGTGCTGAGATTGTGCCACTGCGCTACACCCTGTGTGACAGAGGCAGATCCTGTCAAAAGAAAGGAATGGAATGGAATGGAATGGAATGGAATGGAATGCAATGGAATGGAATGGAATGCAATGGAATGGAATGGAATGGAATGGAATGGAATGGAATGGAATGGAATGGAATGGATGGGAGTGCAGCAGAGTGGACCTGAGTGGAACGGAATGCAATGGAGTGGAATGGAATGGAGTGGATTGGAGCAGAACAGCCCGAAAGGTAAAGGAACGTAACGCAATTCAACAGAACGGAACGGAATGGAATGTGAGCTGAGATTGTGCCACTGCGATCCAGGTTGGGTGACAGAGTGAGGTACTCCAGAAAGAAAGGAATGTAAAGGATTGCCGTGGAATGGAATGGAATAGAATGGAACGGAATTGAATGGCATAATGAAATGTGAGCTAAGATTGTGCCACTGTGCTCCAAGATGGGTGACAGAGTGAGATACTCTCGAAAGAAAAGAATGGAAACAAATACACTGGAACGGAATGGAATGTCATGGAACGGAATTTAGTGGATTGGAGTGTTGTGGAGTGAAGTGGAACGGAATGGTGTGGAGTGGACTGTAGTGGAGTGGCATGGAATGGAATACAAAGGAATGGAATGGAGTGGAGTGGAATGAAGTGGAGTGGAATGAAGTGAAGTGGAAAGGAGTGTCATGGAATGTAGTGGAGTGGAATGGAAGGGAAAGGAATGGAGTGGAAAGGAATGGAGTGGAATGAAGTGGAGTGGACTGGAATGGACTGGAATGGAATGAAATGGAGTGGAATGGAATGGAAAGGAGTAGAGTGGAGTGGAGAGGAATAGAGTGGAGTAGAGTGGAGTGGAGAGGAATAGAGTGGAGTGGAGTGGAATGGAGTGGAGTAGAGTGGAATGGAATGGAGTGGATTGGAATGGTGTGGTATGGAATGGAGTGGAGTGGAATCGAATGGAGTGGAGTGTACTGGAGTAGAGTGGACTGTACTGGAATGGAATGGAGTAGAGAGGAATGGAATGGAATGGAGTGGAGTGCAATGGAATGGAATGGAGTGGCGTGCAGTGGAATGGAATGGAGGGGAATGGACTAGAATGGTGTGGAATGGACTGGAGTGGAGTGGAATGGAATGGAAAAGAATGGAGAGAAGTGGAATGGCGTGGAGAGGAGTAGAGTGGAGTAGAATGGAAAGGAGTGGAGTGGAGTTGAATGGAATGGAGTGGAGTGTAATGGAATGGAACGAAATTGAATGGATGGCATTGAGTGGTGTGGAGTGGAATGGAATTGAGTGAGTGGAGTGGCATGGACTGGAATGGAATGGAATGGAGTGGAGTTGAACGGAGTGGAGTGGAAGGGAGTGGAGTGGAATGGATTGGAGTGGAAGCAGTGGAGTGGAGTAGAATGGAGTTGGGTGTAATGGAATGGATTGTACTGTAGTGGAATGGAGTGGGAGAAGAGTGGAATGGAACGGAGAGGAGTTGAGTGGAGTGGAGTGAAATCGAATGCTATTGAATGGAATGGAAAGGAATGGAGTGGAGAAGAAAGGAGTGGGGTGGAGTAGAACGGATTCGAATGGAATGGAAGAGATTAGAGTGCATTGGAGTAGAAAGGAATAGAGTGTAATGGAGTGACATGGAGAGGAGAGGAGAGGAGTGTAATGGAGAGGAGTGGGAAGGAATGGAGTGGAATGGAATGGAATGGATTGGAATGGACTGGAATGGACTGGAATAGAATGGATAGGAATGCAATGGAATGGAAGGAAATGAAGTGGAGTAGAATGGAGAAGACTGGAGTGGAATGGATTGGAGTGAAGTGGAAAGGAATGGAATGGAATGGAATGGCGGAGTTGAATGGAGTTCGGTGGAAGGGAGAGGAGTGGAATGGAGTGGAATTGAATGGAATTGAGTGGAGTAGAATGGAATGGAATGGATTGGAGGGTAGTGGAGTGGAATGGAAGGAGTAAAGGGGACTGGAATGGAATAGAACGGGATGGAGTGGTGTGGAAAGAAATGGAATGGAATGGAATGTAGTGGAGTGGAGTGGAATGGAGTGGAGTGGAATGGAATAGAGTGGAATGGAATGGAATGGAATGGACCGAATGCAGTGGAGTAGAATTGAGTGGAGTGGAGTGGAATGGAATGGAGTGCATTGGAGTGAAATGATTTGGATTGGAGTGGAATAGAATGGAATGGAATGGAATGAAGAGGATTGTAATGGAATGGAGTTGAGTGGAATGGAGTGGAATGGAATGCAGTGGAAGGAAATGTAGTTGAATGGATTGGAATGGAGTGGAATGGAGTGCAGTGGAATGGAGTGGAGTGAAGTGGCAAGGAATGGAATGGAAAGGAATGGAGTGGAGTGTAATTAAGTGGAGTGGATTCGAAAGGAGTGAAGTGGAATTGAATCAGGTAGAGTGGCATGCAGGCGAGTGGAGTGGAGTGGTACGAAATGAATTGGAATGAAATGGAGTGCAGTGGAATGGAGTGGAGTGGAGGGCAATGGTGTGAAATGGAATGGAATTGAGTGGAATGAAATGGAATGGAATGGAATGGAATGGAGTGGAGTAGAATGGAGTGTAGTGGAGTGGAATGCAGTGGAGTGAAGTGGAATGGAGTGCAGTGGAGTGGACTGGAATGGAGTAGAGTGGAGTGGAATGGAATGGAATGAAATGGAGTGGAGTGGAATGGCATGGAGAGGAGTGGAGTAGAGTAGAATTGACTGGATTGGAGTTTAATGGATTAGAGTGGATTGGAGTGGAATGGAATGGAACGGAGTGGAATGGAACGGAATGGAATGGAATGGAACCGAGTGCAGTAGAGTGGAATGGAGTGGAGTGGCATGGAAAGGAGTATAGTGGAGTGGAATGGGATGGACAGAAATGGACTGGAGAGGAACGGTGTGGAGTGGAATGAAATGGAATGGAGTGGAGTGGAGTGGAATGGAATGGAGTGGCGTGAAATGGAGTGGAGTGGGGAGGAAAGGGGTGGAAAGGAATGGAGCGCAATGGTATGGAGTGGAAATTAATGGAAATGAATGGAATATATTGGACAGGAATGGAGTGGAGTAGAATGGAGTGGAATGGAATGGAATGGCATAGAATGGACTCGAGTGGAATGGAATGGAGTGGACTGGAGTGGAGTGGAGTGGAATGGAGTGGAATGAACTTGAATGGAGTGAAATGGAATGTAATGGAGTGAAATGGAATGGAATGGAGTGAAATGGAATGGAATGGAGTGAAATGGAATGGAATGGAGTGAAATGGAATGGAATGGAGAGAAGTGTAAAAGAATCGAGTGGAGTGGAGTGGAATGGATTGGAGTGCAGTGGAATGGAATGGAATGGAATGGAATGGAGTGGACTGGAACGGAGTGGGTGGAATGGAGTGTCGTGGAAAGGAGTGGAAATGCATGGAAAGGAGTGGAGTGGAATGGAATGGTATGGAGTGCAGTGGAGTGGAGTGGAGTAGAGTGGACTGGTATGGAGTAGAATGAAATGGAATTGAGTGGAAAGAATTGGAATGGAATATAATGGAGTCGAACTGAGTGGAATGTAGTGGAGTGGATTGCAACGGAATGGAATGAAGTGGAGTGGAATGGAATGGAATGGAATGGAATGGAGTAATACGTCATGAGAGTTGAGATTGTGCCCCTACACTCCAGCCTGGGTGACACAGTGATATATTGTCGAAAGAAAGGAATGGAATTCAATGGAATGAAATTGAAAGGAATGGAATAGAACAGAGTGGAGTGGACTACAGTTGATTGGATTGGAGTGGTGTGGAATGATATCGAATGGAATGAGATGGAGTGGAATGGAATGGAGTGGAGCGGAGTGGAATGAATTAGAATGGAATGGAATGGGATGGGATGGAATGGAATGCAATCGAATGGTGAAAACAAATGAGAGCTGAGATTGTCCACTGCACTACAGCATTTCTGACAGAGTGAGATCCTGTGGAAAGAAAGGAAGGCAATGGAATGTAGCGGAATGGAATTGAATGGAGTGCAGTGGCGTGGAGTGCAGTGTAGTGGAGTTTAGAGGAATTCAGTTGATTGGAATGTAGCAGAGTTGAATGAATTAGAATGGAATGTAATGGAATGGAATATAATGTAATGGAATGGAGTGGAGAGTAATGGAATGGAATTGTGTGGAATGGAGTGGAGTGGAATGGAATGGAGTTGAGTGGATTGGAATGGAGTGGAGTGGGGTGCAATGACATGGAGTGGAGTGGATAAGAATGGAGTGGAGTGGAATGGAGTCGGGTGGAATGGAATGGAGTTGAATGTAACGGAGTGGAGTGGAATGGAGTGGGTTGGAATGGAATGGGATTGGATGTAATGTAGTGGAGTCTAGTAGCATGGAGTACAGTGGACTAGAGTGGAATGGGGGAGAGTGGAATGGAATGGAATGAATTTGAATGCAGTTGAGTGGAGTGGAAGGGAGTGGAGAGGAATGGAATGGAATGGAGTGCAGTGGAATGGAATGGAGTGGAGTGGAATGACATGTAGTGGAATGGAATGAAATGGAATGGAATGGAATGGAAAGGAGTGGAATTGAATGGAATGGAGATGAATGGAATGGAAATGACTTGAATGGAATGGAATGGAGAGCAATGGAATGGAATGGACTGGAATGTAATGGAGTGGAATGTAATGGAGTGGGGTGGAATGGAATGGAATTGAATGGAATGGAGTGGAGTGGAGAGGAGTGGAGTGGAGTGGAATTGTATGGATTGGATTGGAGTGGATTGGAGCGGAGTGGAATGGTTTGGAGTGAAGTGGAGTTTAGTGTAGTTGAATGGAATGCAATGGAGTGGAGTGGAGTGAAGTGGAGAGGAGTGAAGTGGATTGGAGTGGAGTTAAGTGGAGTGGAATAGAGTGGAATGGAATGAAATGGATAGGAAAGGAACAGAATGCAGTGGAATGCATTGGAATGCAATGGAATGGAATGGAATGGAATGCAATGTATTGGAATGCAATGGAATGGAATAATGAAATATGAGCTGAGATTGTGCCACTGAGCGCCAGGCTGGGTGTAAGAGTCAAATTCTCTCGATAGAAAGGAATGGAATGGAATGCAATGGAATTGAATGGAGTGGACTGGAGTGCAGTGGAGTGAAGTGGAGTGGAGTGGAGTGGAGTGGAGAGGGAAGGAATGGAGTGGAGTAGAGTGGATTGGAATGAAATGGAATGGAATAGAATGGAGTGGACTGGAGTGTTATGGAGATGAATGGAATGGGATGGAATGGAATGGAATGAAGTGAGGTGAGTAGGGGGGATGGAGTGCAGTGGAAAGGAGTGGATTGGAATGGGATGGAGTGGAATGGAATGGAGTGGAGTGTGGTGGAGTGGAGAGTATTGGAATGGAGTGGAATGGAATCGGATGTAAAGGAATGTAGTTGAGTGGAGTGGAGTGCAGTGAAACGGAGTGGAATGGAACGGAATGAAATGGAACAGAACGGAACAGAATGGAATGGAATGGAGACATGTGTGCTGAGACTGTGCCACGGCGCTATAGCCTGTGTGACAAAGGAAGATCCTGTCGCAAGAAAGGATTGGAAGGGAATGGAATGAAATGGAAAGGAATGGATTGGAGTGGAGCGGAGTGGAATTGAGTGGAATGCAAAGGAATGGAGTGGAATCCAATGGAATGGAATGGAATGGATTGGAATGCAAAGGAATGGAATGGAATGGAATGGAATGGAGCAGATTGGAGCATAGCGGAGGGGAATGTAACGGAATAAAACGGAATGGAATGTGAGCTGAGATTCTGCCACTGCGTTCCTGTTTGGGTGACAGAGTGAGATACTCTCAAAAGAAACGAATGGAATGGAATGGAATGGAATGGAATGGAATGGAACGGAGTGGACTGGAGTGGAGAGGAGTGAAGTGGAGTGTAGTGAAATGGAGAGGAATGGAAGGGAATGGAATGGTTTGGAATGAAGCGGAGTGGAAGGAGATGGAGTGAAGTGCAGTGGAATGGAGCGGAATATAATGGGTTGGAATGGAAAGCAGTAGAGTCGAGTGCATTGGAGTGGAGAGGAGAGGAATGGAGTGGAATGGAATCGGGTGTAATGGAATGTAGTGGAGTGGAGTGGAGTAGAACGAAATGTAATGGAATGGAATAGAATGGAATGGAATGCAATGTAATAGGATGCAGTGCAATGGAATGTTGACAAGATATGAGAGCTGAGATGGTGCCACCGCACTCCAGCCTGTTTGAAACAGTGATATGCTGTCGAAAGAAAGGAATGCAATGCAATGGAATGAAATGGCATGGAATAGAATGGAATGGAGTGGAATGGATTGGAGTGATGTGGAGTGGAGGGGAATGGAGTCGAATGGAATGGGATGGAAGAGAATCGAATGGAGTGCAGTGGAGTGGAATGGAGTGAAATAGAATGGAATGGAATGGGATGGAATGGAATGAAATGGAATGGGATGGAATGGAATGTAACCGAATGGTGAAAAGTAAGGTGAGCTGAGATTGTGCCACTGCATTCCAGCCTTGTGACAGAGTGAGATTCTGTGGAAAGGAAGGAATGGAAAGGAGTTTAGTGGAATGGAATGGACTGGAGTAGAGTGGAGTGGAGTGGAGTGGAGTGGAATGGAGAGGAGTTGAATGGAGTGCAGTGGAATGGAGGAGAGTGAAACGGAATGGAATGGAGTGGAATGGAAAGGTTAGGAGTGGAATGGAATGTAGTGGAGTGGAATGAAGTGGAGTGGAGTGGAATGGAGTGGAGTGGAGTGGAATGGAGTGGAGTGGAACGAGGAGGAGTGGAGTGGAATGGAGTGGAGTGGAATGGAATGGAGTGCAGTGGAATTAAGTGGAGTGGAGTGGAATGGATAGCAATGAAATGGAGTGTGATGGAGTGGAATAGAGTGAAGTGGAGTGGAATGAAGTGGAGTGGAATGGAGTGAAATGGTTTGGAGTGGAAGGCAATGAAGTGGAATGGAATGGAATGCAGTGAAGTGGAATGGACTGGAGTGGAGTGGAGTGGAGTGGAATGGAATGGAGTGGAGTAGAGTTTACTGCATTGGAATGGAGTGGAGTGGAATGGAGTGGTTTTGAGTGGAGTGGAGTGCAGTGGAATGAAGTGTAGTGGAGTGGGGAAAATTGGTGTGGAATGCAGTGGAATGGAATGGAATGGAATGGAATGGAATGGAATGGAGTGGAGTGGAGTGGAAGAGAATGGAACGGAATGGTACACAACTTAAAAGAATGGAATGGAATGCAATGGAATGGAATGGAATGGAATGGAATGGAATGGAATGGAATGGAATGGAGTGAAATGGAATGGAATGGAATGGAGTGGAATGGATTGTAATGGAATGGAATGCAATGCAATGGAATAATGCAATGTGAGCTGAGATTGTGCTACTGCGCTGCAGGCTGGGTGACAGAGTGACATACTCTCAAAAAAAATGAATGGAAAGGAATGCAGTGGAGTGGAATGGAATGGATTGGATTGGAATGGAGTAGTCTGGAGTGGAGTGGAGTGGAATGAAGTGGAGTGGATTGGAATGGAGAGGAATGGAATGGGATGGAATGCAATGGAATGAAGTGGAGTGGAGTGAGATGCAGTGGAGTGCAGTGTAATGCAGAGGAATTGAATGAGATGGAGTGGAATAGAGTGTAGTGTGGTGAGGTGGAGTGGAGTGGAGTTGAATGGAGAGGAATGGAATAGCATGTAATGGAATGTAGAGGAGTGGAGTGGAATGGAGTGGAATGCAGTTGAATGGAATGGAATTGAATGGAATGGAATGGAATAGAATGGAATGCTATGGAATGTTACGTAATAGAATTCAAATCAATAGAAAGCTGATACGTTATGTGAGCTGAGATTGTGCCCCTTCATTCCAGCCTGGGTGACACAGTGATATCCTGTCGAAAGAAAGGAATGGAATGCAATGGAGTGAAACGGAATGGAATGGAATGGAATGGGGTGGAGTGGACTGGAATGGATTGGATTGGAGTGGAGTGGAATGATGTCGAATGGAATGGGATGGAGTGGAATGGAATGGAGTGGAGTGGAGTGGAGAGAATTAGAATGGAATGGAATGTGATGGAATGGAATGCAATGGAACGGTGAAAAGAAAAGTGAGCTGAAATAGAGCCACTGCACTACAGCATTTGTGACAGGGTGAGATCCTGCGTAAAGAAAGGAATGCAATGGAATGGAGTGCAGTGGAATGGAATGGAGTGCAATGGAATGGAATGGAGTACAGTGGCGTGGAGTGCAGTGTAGTGGAGTTTAGAGGAATGGAGTGGATTGGAATTTAGCGGATGTGAACGGATTGGAGTGGAATGTAATGGAATGGAGTGTAACGGAATGGAACGGAGTGGAGAAGAATGGAATGGAATGGTGTGGAAAGGAGTAGAGGGGAGTGGAATGGAGTGGCGTGAATTCGAATGGAGTGGAGTGTGGTGGAATGGAATGGAGTGGAGTGGAGTTTAATGGAATGGAGTGGGGTGGAATGGAATGGAATGGAGTGGGGTGGAATGGAGAGGAGTGTAATGGAATGGATGGAATGCAATGGAGTGGAGTGGAGAGGAATGGAGTGGAGTGGAGTGGAATGGAGTGGAGTGGAATGCAGTGGAGTGGAATGGAATGGAGTTGAGTGGAGTTGAAAGGAATAGAGTGGAGTGGAATGGAATGGAGTAGAGTGGAATGGAGTGGAGTGTAGTGGAAAGGAGTGCAGTGGAGTGAAGTGGAATGCAGCGGAGTGCAGTGTAATGGAACGAAATTGAATGTAGTGGAGTAGAATGGAAAGGAGTGGAGAGGAATGGAATGGAATTGAATGGAATGGAATGGAGTGGAGTGGAGAGGAGTAGAGAGGAGTGGAGTGGAGTGGAATGGTATGGATTGGAGTGGAGTGGATTGGAATGGAGTGGAAAGGAGTGGAGTGGAGTGCAGTTTAGAAGAGTGGCATGGAATGCAATGGCGTGGAGTGGAGGGGAGTTGAGTGGAGTGGAATGGAGTGGAATGGAATGGAATGGAATGGAATGGAAAGTAATGGAAAGGAATGGAATGGAATGCAACGGAATGGAATGGAATGCAATGGAATGGACTAGACTGCAGTGAAGTGGAGTGGAGTGGAGTGGAATGAAGAGGAATGGAATGCAATGGAATGGAATAGAATGAAGTGGAGTGGAGTGGGATGTAGTGGAGTGCAGTGGAATGGAGTGGAATAGAATGGGAATTAGTGCAATGGAGTGGAGTGGAGTGAAATCTTGTGGAGTGGAATGGAATGGAATGGATTGGAGTGGAATGGAATGGAGTAGAGTGGAATGGAATGCAGTTGAGTGGAATGGAATGCATTGGAGTTTAATGCAATGAAGAGGAATTGAATGGAATGGAATGAAGTGGAGTGGAGTTTAATGGAGTGGAGTGGAGTTTAATGGATTGGAGTGGAGTGGAATGGAATTGAATGGAGTGGAGTGGAACGTAATGGAATGGAGAGCAATGGAATGTAATGGAAGGTAATGGAATGGAATGGAAGGAAATGCAATTGAGCGGAATCCAATGAAATGAAATGCAATGGAAGGTAATGGGATAATGAAATATGAGCTGAGATAGTGCCACTGCACTCCAGGCTGGGTGACAGAGTGGCATTCTCTCTAAACATTTGAATGTAGTGGAACGGAATGGAATGGAGCGGACCGTAGTGGAGTGGAGTGAAGTGGAGTGGAGTGGAATGGAAAGCAATGGAATGGGATGGAATGGAATGAAATGAAGTGGAGTGGAGTGGTGTGGTGTGGACTGAAGTGGAATGGAGCAGAATGGAATGGTATGGCGTGGAATGGAGTGGAGTGGAGTGCGTTTGATTGGAGAGAAGTGGAATGAAGTGGAATGGAATCGGTTGTAATGGAACGTAGTGGAGTGGAGTGTAGTGAAACGGAATGGAACGGAATAGAAAGGAACGGAACGGAATGGAACAGAACGTTAGGGAACCGAATGGTGAAACGTGTGTTGAGATTGTGCCACTAGGCTACAGCCTGTGTGACAGAGGGAGATCCTGTCGAAAGAAAGGAGTGGAATTAAATGGAATGGAATGAAATAAATTGGAGTGGAATGGAGTGGAATTTGGTGTAATGTAATATAATGGAATGAAATGGAATGGAATGGAATGGAATGGAATGGAGTAATGAAATGTGAACTGAGATAATGCCACTGCACTCCTGGCTGGATGAGAGAGTGAGATATTCCCGAAAGGAAAGAATGGAATGGAATGGAATGGAATGGAATGGAATGGAATGGAGTGAACTGGAGTGGAGTGGAGTGAAGTGGAGTGGAGTGGAATGGAGAGGAATGGAATGGAATGGAACAGAATGAAGTGCAGTGGAGTGGGATGGATTGGAGTGCCATGGAATGAAACGGAATGGAATCGGATGGAGTGGAATGGAGTGGAGTGGAGTACTGTGGAGTGGAGGGTAGTGGAATGGAGAGGAATGGAATCAGATGTAATGGAATGGAGTGGAGTGGAGTGGAAGGGAGTGGAGTGGAACGGAGTGGAATGGAATCGGATGGAATGGAATGGAATGCAATGGAATAGAACGCAATGCAATGGAATGTTGAAACGTAATGTGAGCTGAGATTGTGCCACTGCATTCCAGATGGGTGACACACTAATATCCTGTAGAAAGAAAGGAATGGAATGCAATGAAGTGAAATGCCTTGGAATGCAATGGTATGGATTGGAGTGGAGTGGGGTTGAGGGGAGTGGAGTGGAGTGAATTAGAATGGAATGCAATGGGATGGAATGGAATACAATGCAATGGTGAATAGAAATGTGAACTGAGATTGTGCCACTGCACTCCAGCATTAGTGACAGAGTGCTATCCTGTGGAAAGAAAGAAATGGAATGGAATGGAGTGGAATGGAATGAAATGAAGTGGAGTGGGGTGGAGTGAAATAGAATGGAATGGAATGGGATGGAGTGGAATGGAACGGAAAGGTGCATAGAAATGTGAGCTGAGATTGTGCCACTGCACGCCAGTCTTTCTGTCAGAGTGAGATCCTGTGGAAAGAAAGGAATGGAATTAAATGCAGTGGAATGGAATGGAATAATGAAAAGTGAGCTGAGATTGTGCTACTGCACTCCAGTCTGGGCGACAAAGTTAGATACTCTCTAAAGAAAGGAATGTAATGAAATGCAGTGAAATGGAATGGAGTGGAATGGAATGGTGCAGACTGAAGTGGAGTGAAGTGGTGTGGAGAGGAGTGGAGAGGAATGGAATTGGATAGAACAGAATGGAAAGCAATGGAGTGGAGTGGGGTGGAGTTGAGTGCAGTGGAATGGCGCAGAATGGAATGGGATGGCATGGAATGGAGTCGAGTGGAGAGGAGTGGAATGGAATCAGATGTAATGGAATGTAGTGGAGTGGAGTAAAGTGGAGTGGCACGGAGTACACGGAACGTGACGGAATGGAACAGAACTGAACGGAATGGAACGGAAAGGAATGAAATGCAGAAATGTGTGCTGAGATTGTGCCACAGTGCTACACCCTGTGTGACACAGGGAGAACCTGTCAAAAGAAAGGAGTGGAATGGAATGGAATGGAATGGAGTGGAACGGAATGGAATGGAATGGAATGGAACGGAATGGAATGGAATGGAATGGATTGGAGTGGAACAGAGTGTAATTTATTGGAATGGAACGGAATGGAACGGAATGGAATGGAATGGAACGGAGCGGATTGGAGTCGATGGGAGTGAAAAGGAATGGAACGGAACGGAATGGAATTGAACGGAATGGAATGGAAATGAGTGAAGAGATATTTGCTGGGATGGTGCCTCTGCGCTAGAGCCTGTGTGACAGAAGGAGATCCTTTCAAAAGAAAGAAGTGGAATGGAATGGAATGGAATGCAGCGGAATGGAATGGATTTGAGTAGAGCAGAGTGGAATTGAGTGGAATGGAATGGAATGGAATGGAAGGGAATGGGATGGAATGGTGCGGATTGGAGCAGAGCAGAGAGGAGCGAAGTGGAACACAATGGAAAGGAACGGAATGGAACGGAATGGAATGTGAGGTGAGATTGCGTCACTGTGCTCCAGGCTGGGTGACAGAGTGAGATACTCTCAAAAGAAAGGAATGGAATGAAATGCGTTGGAATGGAACGCAATTTAACGGAATGGAATGGTGTAGACTGCAGTGGAGTGAAGCGGAGTGGAGTGGAGAGGAATGGAATGGGAACGAATGGAATGGAATGAAGTGGAGTGGAGTGGGGTGGAGTGGACTGGAATGGAATGGAATGGAATGGAATCGGATGTCATGGAACGTAGTGGAGTGGAATAGAATCGAACAGAAAGGAACAGAAAAGAATGGAACAGAACGGATTGAAGAAATGTGTGCTGAGATTGTGTCACTGTACTACAGCCTGTGTGACAGAGGGAGATCCTCCCGAACTAAAGGAGTGGAATGGAAAGGAATGGATTGGAGTGAAGCAGAGGGGAATTGAGTGGAATGGAATGGAAGGGAAAGGAATGGAATGGAAGGGAAAGGAATGGAATGGAACGGAGTGGATTTGAGTGGAGCAGAGCGGAGTGTAACTGAATAGAATGGAATGGAATGGAACAGAACGGGATGGAATGTGAGCTGAGAATGAGCCACTGCACTGCAGGCGGGGTGACAGAGTGAGATAATCTCGAAAGAAAAGAATTGAATGGAATGCAGTGGAATGGAATGGAATGGAATAGAGCGGACTGGAGTGAGGTGGAGTGGAGTGGATTGGAAAGGAGTGAAGTGGAATTGAATGGGGTGGAATGGCGTGCAGGCAAGTGGAGTGGAGTGGAATGGAATGAATAGGAATTGAATGTAGTGCAGTGGAATGGAGTGGAGTGGAGTGCAATGGAGTGAAATGGATTTGAATTGAGTGGAAAGAAATGGAATGGAATGGACTGGAGTGGAGTGGAGTGGAATGGAGTGCAGTGGAGTGGAATGGAGTGGAGTGGAGCGGAGTGGAATGGATTGGAATGGAGTGGAGTGGAATGGCATGGAGAGGACTGGAGTAGAGTGGAATTGAATGGATTGGAGTGTAATGAAGTAGAGTGGATTGGATTGGAATGGAATGGAATGGAGTGGAATGGAATGGAATGGAACGGAACTGAGGGCAGTAGAGTGGAATGGAGTGGAGTGGAGTGGAATGTAGTATAGTGGAGTAGAATGGGATGGACTGAAATGGAGTGGAGAGGAATGGTGTGGAGTGGAGTGGAGAGGAGTGGAATGGAATGGAGTGGAGTGGAGAGGAGTGGAGTGGAGTGCAATGGAATGGAGAGGACTGAAATGGAGTGGAGTGGGTAAGAAAGGAGTGGAAAGGAATGGAGTGCAATGGAATGTAGTGGAAATTAATGGAAATGAATGGAATATATTGGACAGGAATGGAGTGGAGTGGAGTAGAATGAAGTGGAATGGAATGGAAAGGCGTAGAGTGGACTGGAGTGGAATGGAATGCAGAAGACTGGAGTGGAGTGGAGTGGAATGGAGTAGAATGGACTGGAATGGAGTGAAGTGGAATGTAATGGAGTGAAATGGAATGGAATGGAGAGACGTGGAGTGGAATTGAGTGGAGTGGAGTGGAATGGATTGGAGTGCAGTGGAATTGAATGGAATGGAATGGAGTGGAGTGGAATGGAGTGGACTGGAAAGGAGTGGGTGCAATGGAGTGGCATGGAAAGGAGGGAATTGTATGGAAAGGAGTGGAGTGGAATGGAATGGAATGGAGTGGAGTGCAGTGGAATGGAGTGCAGTGGAGTGGAGTGCAGTAGAGTGGACTGGTATGGAGTAGAATGGAATGGAAAGGAGTGGAAAGAATTGGAATGGAATGGAATGGAGTGGAATGGAGTGGAATGTAGTGAAGTGGAGTGGAATGGAAAGGAATGGAGTGGAACGGAATGGAACGGAGTGGAGTGGAATGGAATGGAGTGGAGTGGAATGAAGTAGAGTGGAGAGGAATGGAGTGGAATGGAATGGAATTGAGTGAAGTGGAATGGAATGGAGTGGAGTGGAATGAAGTAGAGTGGAGAGGAATGGAGTGGAATGGAATGGAATTGAGTGAAGTGGAATGGAATGGAGTGGAGTGGAGTGGAATGGAATGGAGTGGGGGGTAAGGGAATGAAGTGGAGTGGAATCGAATGGAGTGGAGTGGAATGGAGTGGAGTGGATTGGAATGGATAGAAATGGATTGGAATGCAATGGAGTGGAATGGAATGGAGTGCAGTGAAGTGCAATGGAATGGAGTGGAGTGGAGTGGATTGGAGTTGAATCGAAGGGAATGGAGAGAAGTGGACTGGACAGGAGTGGAGTGGAATTGAATGCAATGGAGTGGAGTGGAGTTTACTGGACTGGAATGGAGTGGAGTGGAATAAGTGATGGTGAGTGGAGTGGAGTGCAGTGGAATGGAGTGTAGTGTACTGGAAAAAAGTGGAGTGGAATGCAGCGGAATGGAAGGGAATTGAATGGAATGAAAGGAATGGAATGGAGTGGAGTGTAGTGGAACGGAATGGAACGGAATGGAAAATAATGGAATGGAATGCAATGCAAAGGAATAATGAAATATGAGCTAAGATTGTGCTACTGCCCTCCAGTCTGGGTGACAGTGACATACTCTTGAAACAAAGGAATGGAATTGAATGCACTGGAGTGGAATGGAATGGAATTGAATGGATTGTTGTGGATTGAACTGGAGTGGAGTGGAGTGGAATGAATTGGAGTGGATTGCAATGGAGAGGAATGGAATTGGATGGAACGAAGTGTAGTGGAGTGGGATGCAGCAGAGTGCAGTGGGATGCAGCAGAATGGAATTGGACGGAGTGGAATGGAGTGGAGTGTATTGAGGTGGAGTGGAGAGGAGTGGAATGGAGTGGAATGGAATAGGATATAATGGAATGTAGAGGAGTGGAGTGGAATGGAGTGAAACGGAGTGGAATGGAAGGGAATGGAATGGAATGTTTTGGAATGCTACAGAATAGAATGCAAAGCAATGGAAAGCTGATACGTCATGTGAGCTGAGAGTGTGCCCCTACATTCCAGCCTGGGTGACACAGTGATATATTGTCGAAAGAGAGGAATGGAATGCAATGGAGTGAAATGGAAAGGAATGGAATAGAATGGAATAGACTGGACTATAGTGGATTGGATTGGAGTGGTGTGGAATGTTGTCAAATGGAATGAGATGGAGTGGAATGGAGTGGAGTGGAGTGAATTAGAATGGAATGGAATGGGATGGAATGGAATGGTGAAAAGAAATCAGTGCTGAGATAGTCCACTGCACTACAGCATTTCTGACAGAGTGAGATTCTGTGGAAAGAAAGGAATGCAATGGAATGGAGTGGAATGGAATTGAATGGAGTACAGTGGTGTGGAGTGCAGTGGCGTGGATTTTAGAGGAATGGAGTTGATTGGAATGTAGCAGAGTTGAATGTATTAGAATGGAATGTAATGGAATGCAATATAATGTAATGGAATGGAGTGTAGACTAATGGAATGGAAAGGTGTGGAATGGAGTGGAGTGGAGTGGAATGGAGTTGAGTGGATTGGAATGGAGTAGAGTGGGGTGAAATGACATGGAGTGGAGTGGAGAGGAATGGAGTGGAGTGGAATGGAATCGATGGAATGAAATGGAGTGGAGTGGAGTGGAATGGAGTGGAGTGGAGTGGAAGGGAATGGAGTGGAGTGGAATGCAGTGGAGTGGAGTCGAATGGAGTTGAGTGGAGAGATAACGAATGGAGTGGAGTGGAACGGAATGGAATGGAGTGGAATGGAATGGAGTGGAATGGAATGGAGTGGAATGGAATGGACTGGAATGGAGTGGAATGGAATGGAGTGGAATGGAATGGACTGGAATGGAGTGGAATGGAATGGATAGGAATGGAATGGAATGGAATGGATTGGAATGGAAGGGAGTGGGGTGGAATGGAATGGAATTGAATGTAATGGAGTGGAGTGGAATGGAGTGGGGTGGAATGGAATGGAATTGAATGTAATGGAGCGGAGTGGAATGGAGTGGCTTGGAATGGAATGGAATTGAATGGAATTGAGTGAAGTCCTGTGGAATGGAGTGCAGTGTAGTAGAGTGGAATGCAGGGGAGTGGAATGGAATGGAATGAATTTGAATACAGTGGAGTGGAGTGGAAGGGAGTGGAGAGGAATGGAATGGAATGGAGTGCAGTGGAATGTAATGTAGTGGAGTGGAATGACATGTAGTGGAATGGAATGAAATGGGGTGAAGTGGAATGGAACGGAGTGGAATTGAATGGAATGGAGAGGAATGCAATGGAATGGACGGGAATGGAATGGAATGGAGAGGAATGGAATGGAATGGACTGGAATGGAATGGAATGGAGAGGAATGGAATGGAATGGACTGGAATGTAATGGAGTGGAGTGGAATGGAGTGGCGTGGAATGGAATGGAATTGAATGTAATGGAGTTGAGAGGAATGGAGTGGGGTGGAATGGAATGGGATTGAATGGAATTGAGTGGAGTCTAGTGGAATGGAGTGCAGTGGAGTAGAGTGGAATGCAGGGGATTGGAATGGAATGGAATGAATTTGAATACAGTGGAGTGGAGTGGAAGGGAGTGGAGAGGAATGGAATGGAGTGCAATGGGATGTAATGGAATGGAGTGGAATGACATGTCGTGGAATGGAATCAAATAGAGTGGAGTGGAATGGAATTGAGTGGAATTGAATGGAATGGAGAGGAATGCAATGGAGTTGCCTGGAATGGGATGCAATGGAGAGGAATGGAATGGAATTCACTGGAATGTAATGGAGTGGAGTGGAATGGAGTGGGGTGGAATGGAATGGAATTGAATGGAATGGAGTGGAGTCGAGTGGAGAGGAGTGGAGTGGAGTGGAATGGTATGGATTAGATTGGAGTGGATTGGAGTAGGGTGGAATGGTATGGAGAGAAGTGGAGTTTAGTGGAGTTGAATGGAATGCAATGGAGTGGAGTGGAGTGGAGTGAAGTGGAGTGGAATTGAGTGTAATGGAATGGAATGGATAGGAATGGAACAGAATGCAGTGGAATGCATTGGATTGCAATGGAATGGAATGCAATGGAATGGAAAGCGATGTACTGGAATGCCATGGAATGGAAGAATGAAATGCGAGCTGAGATTGTGCCACTGAGCTCCAGGCTGGCTGTCAGAGTCAAATCCTCTCGATAGAAAGGAATGGAAGGGAATGCAATGGAATGGAATGGAATGGAGTGGAGTGGACTGGAGTGGAATGGAGAGGAATGGAATGGGAACGAAAGGAAGAAATGAAGTGAGTTGAGTGGGGTGGATTGGAGTGCAGTGGAATGGAGTGGATTGGAATGGGATGGAGTGGAATGGAATGGAGTGGAGTGTGGTGGAGTGGAGAGTAATGGAATGGAGTGGAAAGCAATCGGATGTAATGGAATGTAGTTGAGTGGAGTGGAGTGCAGTGAAACGTACTGGAATGGAACGGAAGGACACGGAACAGAAAGGAACAGAATGGAAAGGAATGGGGAAATGTGTGCTGAGACTGTGCCACTGCGCTACAGCCTGTGTGATAAAGGGAGATCCTGTCCCAAGAAAGGATTGGAAGGGAATAGAATGGAATGGAAGGGAAGGGAATGGATTGGAGTGGAACGGAGTGGAATTGAGTGGAATGCAAATGAATGGAATGCAATGGAATGGAATGGAATGCAATGAAATGGAATGGAATGGATTGGAATGCAAAGAAATGGAACGGAATGGAATGGAGCAGATTGGAGCATAGCGGAGGGGAATGTAACGGAATAAAACGGAATGGAATGTGAGCTGAGATTCTGCCACTGCGTTCCTGTTTGGGTGACAGAGTGAGATACTCTGTAAAGAAAGGAATGGAATGGAATGCAGTGGAATGGAATGGAATGGAATGGAATGGAGTGGAGAGGAGTGAAGTGGAGTGTAGTGAAATGGAGAGGAATGGAAGGGAATGGAATGGTTCGGAATGAAGTGGAGTGGAAGGAGATGGAGTGAAGTGCAGTGGAATGGAGCGGAATATAATGGGTTGGAATGGAAAGCAGTAGAGTGGAGTGCATTGGAGTGGAGAAGAGAGAAATGGAGTGGAATGGAATCGGGTGTAATGGAATGTAGTGGAGTGGAGTGGAGTGGAATGAAGTGTAATGGAATGGAATTTAAAGGAATAGAATGGAATGGAATGGAATGAAATGGAACGCAATGCGATAGGATGCAGTGCAATGGAAAGTTGACAAGAAATGAGAGCTGAGATGGTGCCACCGCACTCCAGCCTGTTTGACACAGTGATATGCTGTCGAAAGAAAGGAATGGAATGCAATGGAATGAAATGGAATGGAATGGAATGGAATGGAGTGGAGTGGATTGGAGTGAAGTGGAGTGGAGGGGAATGGAGACGAATGGAATAGGATGGAAGAGGATGGAATGGAGTGCAGTGGAGTGGAGTGGGGAGGAGTGAAATAGAATGGAATGGAATGGGATGGAATGGAATGAAACGGAATGGTGAAAAGTAATGTGAGCTGAGATTGTGCCACTGCATTCCAGCCTTTGTGACAGAGTGAGATCCTGTGGAAAGAAAGGAATGGAATGGAGTTGAGTGTAATGGAATGGAGTTGAGTGTAATGGAATGGACTGGAGTAGAGTGGAGTGGATTAGAGTGGAGTGGAATGGAGTGGAGTGGAATGGAGTGCAGTGGAATGGAAGAGAGTGAAATGGAGTGGAATGGAGTGGAATGGAAAGGATAGGAGTGGAACAGAATGGAATGGAGTGGAATGGAATGGAACGTAGTGGAGTGGAATGTAGAGCGGAGTGAAATGGAGTGTAGTGGAATGGAATGGAATGGAGTGGAAAGGAGTGGAGTGGAGTGGAGTGGAATGGAATGGAGTAGAATGGAATGGAGTGGAGTGGAAATAAGTGGAGTGGAGTGGAATGGAAAGCAGCGGAATGGAGTATGACGGAGTGGAATGGAGAAGAGTGCAGTGGAATGAAGTGGAGTGGAAATGGAGTGGAATGCATTGGAGTGGAAGGCAATGGAGTGGAATGGAATAGAATGCAGTGAAGTGGAGTGGAATGGAGTGGAGTTGAGAGGAATCGAGTGGAGAGGAGTGAGCTAGAGTGGAGTGGAGTGGAGTGGAATGGAATGGAATGGAGTGGACTTTACTGCATTGGAATGGAGTGAAGTGGAATGGAGTGGTGTTGAGGGGAGTTGAGTGCAGTGGAATGGAGTGGAGTGGGGAAAAGTGGAGTGGGGAAAAGTGGAGTGGAATGCAGTGGAATGGAGTGGAATGGAATGGAGTAGAGTGGAGTGGAGTGAAATAGAATGGAATGTGATGGAATGCAATGGTACGAAATGGAACAGAATGCGGTGGAATGGTGAAAAGAAAAGTGAGCTGAGATACTAACACTGCACTCCAGCTTTTGTGACTGGATTATATCCTGTGAGAAGAAAGGAATGGAATGGAATGTAAAGGAAAGGAAAGGAGTTGAGTGGAGTGCAGTGGAGTGGAATGGAGAGGAGTGTAATGGAGAGGATTGGAGAGGACTGGAGTGGAATGGAATGGAATGGAGTGCGATGGAATGGAATCGGGTGGAGTGGAATGGAAAGCAGTGGAGTGGAATACATTAGAGTCTAGTGGAATGCAGTGGAGTGGAATGGAATGGAGTGGAGAGGAGTTGAATGGAATGGAGTGTAGTGGAGTGGAATGGAATGGAATGAAATGGAGTGGAGTGGAATGGAATGGAATGGAATGGAGTGGAGTGGTGCTGAATGGAATGGAGAGGAGTGAAATGAATTGGAGTGGAGTGGAAAGGAGTGGAGTGGAGTGGAGTATAATGGAATAGAGTGGAATGAATGGGAGTGGAGTGGAAAGGAGTGGATTGAAGTGGAGTACAATGGAGTGGAGTGGAATGGAGTGGATTGTAAATGAGTGGAATGGAATGGAATGGACTGTAGTGTAGTGGTATGAATTGGAGTGGAGTGGAGTGGAAAGGAGAGGAATGGAATGGAATGGAATGGAATGGAATGGAGTGGAATTGAATAGAGTGGAATGGAGTGGAATGGAATTGACAGGAATGGAATGGAATACAGTAGACTGGAGTGGAGTGGAGTGAAGTGGAGTGGAGTAAAATAGAGTGGAATAGAATGGAATGAAGTGGAGAGGAGTGGGATGGAGAGAAGTGCAGTGGAATGGAGCAGATTGGAATGGGATGGAGTGGAATGGAGTGGAGTTGGGTACAAAGGAGTGGAGACGAGTGGAATGGAGTAGAATAGAATCGGATGTAATGGAATGTAGCAGAGTGCAGTGGAGTGGAAAGGAGTGGAATGGATTTGAAGTGAATGGAATGCAATAGAATAGAATGGAACGGAATTGAATGGAATGGAATGGAATGGAATGGAATAGAATGGAATGGAATGGAATGGAACACAATGGAATGCATTACAATAGAATGCAATGCAAAGGAAAGTTGACATGTAATGTGAGCTGAGATTGTGCCACTGCACTCCAAACTAGGTGATACAGTGATATCCAGTCGAAAGAGAGAAATGAAATGCACTGGAGTAAAATGGAATGGAATGGAGTGGAATGGATGGAGTGAAGTGGAGTGGAATGACGTCGAATGGAATGGGACGGAGTAGAATGCAATGGAGTGGAGTGGAGTGGATTGGAGAGAAAAATAATGGAATGGAATGGGATGGAATGAAATGCAATGGAATGCTGAAAACTAAAGTGAGCTGAGATTGTGCCACTGCACTTCTGCCTTTGTGACATAGTGAGATCTTGTGGAAATAAAGGAATAGAATGGAATGGAAGGGAATGGAATGGAAAGGAGTGGAGTGGAGTGGAGTGGAGTGGAGTGGAGTGGAATGGAGTGGAATGGAGTGGAGTGGAATGGAGTGGAGTGGAGTGGAATGGAGTGGAGTGGAATGGAATGGAATAGAACAGAATGGAATGAAAAGGAGTGGAATAGAAAGGAATGGAGTGGAGAGGAATGAACTGGAGTGGAGAGGAATGGAGTGGAGTGGAGCAGAATGGAGTGCAGTGGAGTGGAATGGAATGGAGTGGAGTGCAGTGTAATGGAGTGGAGTGGAAAGGGGTGTAGTGAAGTGGAATGGAATGGAGTTTAGTGGAATTGAATGGAGTGGAGTGGAAAGTAGTGGAGTGGAGTGGAATGGAGTAGAGTGCAGTGGAATGGAGTGGAGTGGAGATGAATGGAATGGAATGGAGTGGAGTGGAGTGGAATTTAATGGAGTGGAGTGGAATGGAATGTTGGTGAATGGAATGGAATGTAGTGGTGTGGAGTGGAGTGGAATATAGTGTTATGTAGTAGATTGGAATGGAGTGGAGTCGAGCGGAGTGGAGTGGAGTGGAACGGAATGGAATGGAATGGAATGGAATGGAATGGAATGGAATGGAATGAAATGGAATGGAATGGAATGGAATGGAATGGAGTGGAACTGTTTGGAATGCAATGGAATGCAATAGAATAAAAAGCGGTGTATTGGAATGTTGACAAGTAGTGTGAGCTTAGATGGTGCCAGTGCAATCCAGCTAGGGTGACACAGTGATATGCTGTCGAAAGAAAGATATAGAATAGAATGGAATGAAATGGAATGGAATGGAATGGAATGGAATAGAATGAATTGGAATGGAATGAAATGAAATGGAAAAGAGTGGAACGGAATGGAATGGAATGGTATAGAAAGGAATGGAATGGAGTGAATTGGAGTGGAGGGGAACGGAGTCTAATGGAATGGGACGGAGTGGAATGCAATGGAATGGAGTGGAGTGGAGTAGAGTGAAATAGAATGGAATGGCGTGGGATGGAATGGAATGCAATGGAATGGTAATAAGTAATATGAGCTGAGATTGTGCCACTGCATATCAGCATTTGTGACAGAGTGAGATCCTATGGAAAGAAAAGAATGGAA
The DNA here is from genome assembly GCF_028885625.2 of Pongo pygmaeus. Taxonomy (NCBI): domain Eukaryota; kingdom Metazoa; phylum Chordata; class Mammalia; order Primates; family Hominidae; genus Pongo; species Pongo pygmaeus. Next base: position 6,328,858 of record NC_085931.1, read on the forward strand.
TGGAATGGAGTGGAATGGAATGGAGTGGGATAGAATGGAATGGAATGGAATGGAGTGGAGTGGAATGGAGTGCAGTGGAGTGGAGTGGAGTGCAGAGTAATGGAATGGAATGGAATGGAATGGAGTGGAGTGGAGTGGAATGGAATGGAATGGAGTGGAGTTTAATGGAATGGAATGGAATGGAATGGAATGGAATGGAATGGAATGGAATGGAGTGGAGTGTAATGGAATGGAATGTAATGGAGTGGAGTTTAATGGAATGGAATGGAATGGAATCGAATGGACTGGAATGATATGGAGTGGAATGGAATGGAATGGAAAGGAATGCAATGAAATTAAAAGGAATAATGAAATGTGAGCTAAGATTGTGCCTCTGTGCTCCAGGCTGAGAGAAAGCGTGAGATTCTCTAAAAGGAAAGGAATTGAATGAATGCAGTGGAATGGAATGGAATGGAATGGAATGGAATGGAATGGAGTGGATTGTAAAGGACAGGAGTGAAGTGGAGTGTATTGGAATGGAGAGGAATGGAATGGGTTTGAATGTAATGGAGTGGACAGGAGTGTAGTGGAGTGAAGTGGAATGGAGTGGAATGGAGAGGGATGGAATGGGATGGAAGGAAGTGGAGTGGAGTGGGGTGGAGTAGAGTGCAGTGAAATGGAGCAAAATGGAATTGGTGCCGTGGAATGGAGTGGAGTGGAGTGCAGTGGAGTAGAGAGGAGTGGAATGGGGTGGAACGGAATCCAATGTAATGGAATATAGTGGAGTGAAGTGGAGTAGAGTGGAAGGGAGTGCAATGGAATGGGATGGAATGGAACAGAATGGAATGGAATGGAACAGAACGGAACGGAACGGAGTAATGCGTGCTGAGATTGTGCCGCTGCGCTACAGCCTGTTTGACAGAGGGAAAACCTGTCGAAAGAAAGGAGTGGAATGGAATGGCATGGAATGGAATGGAATGGAATGGAATACAATGAAATGGATTGGAGTGGAGCGGAGTGGAATTGAGTGGAATGGAATGGAGTGGATTGGAGAGGAGTGGAGTGGAAGGAAACGGAATGAAACGGAAGGGAATTGGATGGAGAAATATTTGCTGAGATTGTGCCACTGCGCTAGAGCACGTGTGACAGAGGGAGATCCTGTCAAAAGAAAGGAATGGAATGGAATGCAGTGGAATAGAATGGATTGTAGTGGAGCGGAGTGGAATTGAGTGGAATGGAATAGTATGGAATGGAATGGAATGGTATGCAGTGGAATGGAGCAGATTGGATCATAGTAGAGCAGAGCAAAGTGGAAGAGAAAGGAAAGAATCGAAAAGGAATGGAAAGTAACGGAATGGAATGTGAGCTGACATTGTGCCACTGCACTCCAAGCGGGGTGACAGAGTGAGATGCTCTCTAAAGAAAGGAACGGAATGGAATAGGGTGTACTGGGGTGGAGTAGAGGGAAGTGAAGTGGAGAAGAGAGGAATGGACTGGAACGGAATGGGATTGATTGGAATGGAATGAAGTGGAGTGGAGAAGGGAGGAGGGAAATGCAGTGGAATAAAGGGGAATGGAATGGGATGGAGTGGAATGGAGTGGAGTGGAGTGCAGTGGAGAGAAGAAGAGTGGAATGGAGTGGAATGAAATCTGATGTAATGGAATGTAATGGAGTGGAGTGGAACGAAGTGGAATGGAATGGAATGGAATGGAATTCAATGGAATGCAAAGGAATGCTATGGAATAGAATGCAATGCAATGGAAAGATGACATGTAATGTGACCTGAGATTGTGTCTCTGCACTCCAGCATGGGTGACTCAGTGATATCCTGTCAAAGAAAGGAATGGAATGCAATGGAGTAAAATGGAATGTAATGGAGTGGAGTGGAATGGAGAGGAGTGGAGAGGAATAGAGTCGAATGTTATGTGATCGAGTGGAATGGAATGGAGTGGAGTGGAGTGGAGAGGAGTGAAATAGAATGGAATGGAATGGGATGGAATGGGTAAGAATGGAATGCAGTGGAATGGTGAAAAGAAATGTGAGCTGAGATTGTTCCACAGCACTCCAGCTTTTGTGACAGAGTGAAATCCTGTGTAAAGAAAGGAATGGAATGGAATGGAGTGGAATGGAAGGGAATGGAATGGAGTGGAGTGGAGTGGAGAGGAATGGAAAGGAGTGGACTGGAGTGAGTGCAGTGGAATGGAGTGGAGTGGTGTGCAGTGGAATGGAGTGGAGTGGAATGGAATGGAGAGAAGTGGAATGGAATTAAATGTAGTGGAATGGAATTGAATGAAGAGGAGTGCAATGGAACATAGAGGAGTGGAATAGAATGGAATGGAATGGAATACAGTGGATTGGAATGGTATGGTGAGGAGTGGAATGGAATGGAATGCAGTGGGATGTATAGATGTGGAGTGGAATGGATTGGAGTGGAGTGGAGTTGAGAGGTATGGAATGCAGTGGAATGGAATGGAGTGGAAAGGAGTGGAGTGGAGGGGAATGAAATGGAATGGAGTTGAATGGATTGGAGTTAAGTGGAATGCAATGATATGGATTGGAATGGAGTGGAGTAGAATGGAACGATTGGAATGGAATGAAATGGAATGAAATGGAATGGAATCGAGTTAAATGGAATGGAGTTGAGGGGAATGGAGTGGAGTGGAATTGAATGGAATGGAATGGAGTAGAGTGGAATGGAATGAAATGTAGTGTAATGGAGTGGAGTGGAGTGGAGTGCAGTGGACTGGGAAGGAGTGGACTGGAATGGAGTGGAGTGGAAGGCAGTGGTGTGGAGTGGAGTGTAGTGGAATTGAGTGGAGTGGAATGGAGTGGAGTGGATTGGAATGGAGCAGATTGGAAAGGAATGGAGTAGAGTGGATTGGAATGGAGTTCAGAGGAGTGGAATGGAGTGTTGTGGAATGGAATGGAATAGAATGGAATGGAGTGAAATCGAATGGAATGGAATGGAATGCACTGGAATGGAATGGAATGGAATGGAGCGGAATACAGTGGAAGTTAATAGAACGAAATGGAGTGGAAAGCAGTGGAATGGAATGGAGAGGAGTGGAATGGAATGGAATGGAGTGGGAAGGAATGGTGTCGAGGTGAATGGAAAAGAGAGGAGTGGAGGCGATTGGGATGGATTGGAATGGAGTGGAGTGGAAAGGAGTGGAGTGGAGTGGAGTGGAATGGAGGGCAGTGGAGTGGAATGGAGTGTTATGGAATGGAGTGGAATTGAGTGGAGTCGAATGGAATGGAACGGAAAGCACTGTAATGGAATGGAATAGAGTGAAACTTCTTAATGGAATAAAATGGAGGGGACCGAAGTGGAATGGAATGGAATGAAATGGAGTGGGAAGGCATGGAGTGGAGGTGAATGGAATGGAGTAGAGTGGAGTGGAGTGTAATGGAGTATAATGTGGTGGAGTGGTGTGGAATGCAGTGCAGTGGAGTGGAATGGAAAGGAGTGGAATGGAATGGAGTGGAGTGGAGTGGAATGTAATGGAGTGGAAATGTGTGGAATGGAGTGTTGTGGAAAGGAATAAAACGTAGTGGAATAGAGTGGAGAGGAGTGGAGTGGAGTGGAATGGAGTGGAGTGGATTGGAATGGAATGGAGTGGAGTGGAATGGAGTGGCGTGGAGTGGAATGGTGTGGAGTGGAGCGGAATGGAATACAGTGCTGTGGAATGGAATAGAGGGGAATGGAGTGGAGTGGAATAGAATGGAAGGGAAAGGAATGTAATGTAAGGAATAGAGTGGAGTGGAGCTTAGAGGATAGTACAGAGTTGAAAGAAGTGGAATGGAATGGAGAGGAGTGGAATGGAATGGAATGGAAAGGAAAGGAAAGGAGTGAAATGGAAAAGACTGGAGTTGAATGAAATGGAGTGGAGTGGAGGGGATTGGAGTGGAGAAGAGTGGAGTGCGATGGATTGGAGTGGAATGCAGTGGCATGGAGTGGAGTGAAGTGGAATGGAATGAGAGGAATGGAATGGAAAGGAACTGAGTGGAGTGGAGTGGAGTGGAATGCAGTGGAGTGGAATGGAATGGAGTGGAGTATAATGGAGTGGAGTGGAGTAGAATGGAATTGAGAGGAGTGGGATGGAATGGAATTGAATTGTGTGCAGTGGAACGGCAAGGAAAGGAGTGAAATGTAATGTAGTGGAATGGAATGGAATGGAATGCAATTGTGTGGAATGGAATGGAATGGAATGGAATAGAGTAGAGTGAAGTGGTGTGGATTCGAGAGGAGTGGAGTGGAGTGGAATGGAATGGAGTGGAGTGGAATGGAGTTTAATGGACTGGAGTGGAGTGGAGAGAAGTGGAGAGGAATTAACCAGAATGGAATGGAGCGGAATGGAGTGGAATAGAGTGGAGTGGAGTGGAGTGGAATAGAGTGGACTGGAGTGGAGTGGAGTGGAATGGAGTGGACTGGATTGGGCTAAAGTGGAATGGAGTGAAGTGGAGTGGAGTGGAGTGGAATGGAATGGAATGGATTAGAGTGGAGTGGAGAAGAAAAGAGTGGAGTAGAGTGGAATATAATGAAATGGAATGGAGTGGAGTGGAGTGGAATGGAATGGAAAGGAGTGCCATGGAATGGAATTTAAAGGAGTGGAATGGAATGCAATGGAATGGAATGGAAAGGAATGCAATGAAATGCAATGGAATACAATGCAATGAAATGTAAAGGAATGTTGACATGTAATGTGAGGTGAGATTGTGCAATAGAACCGCAGCCTGAGTGACACAGTGATATCCTGCCAAAAGAAAGGAAAGGAATGCAATTTAGTGAAATGTAATGGAATGAAATGGAATGCAGTGTAGTGGAGTGGAGAGGAGTGGAAGGGAATGGATTGGAATGGAATGGAATGGAAAGGAATGGAATGGAGTGGACTGGAGTGGAATGTAGTGTAGATGAGTGGAGTGGAATGAAATGGAACGGAATGGAGTGCACTGGAGTGGAATGGAGGGGAGTGGAGTCGAAGGGAGTGAAGTGGAGAAGAATGGAATGGAATGGAATTGAATGGAGTGGAGTGGGAAGGAGAGGTGTGGATTGGATAGTAATGGAATGGAATGGAATGGAATGGAATGGAAAAGAAAGGAATGGAGCGGAATGGAGTGGAAAGGAGGGGAGTCAGTGGAGTTGAATGGAAAAGAAGGGAGTGGAGTGGAATCGAGTGCAGTGGAATAGATTGGAGTGGAATGGAGTTGAATGGAATGGGAGGCAGTGGAGTGGAATGGAGTGGAATGCAAGGTAGTGCAATGGCGTGGAATGGAGTGGAATGGAGAGGATTGGAGTGGAGTGGAATGGAATGGATAGGACTGGAATGGAGTGGAATGCAATGGAATTGAATAAAATCGAATGGAATGTAATGGAATCAAATGCAGTGGAGTTTACTGGAATGGAATGGAATGCATTGGAGTGGAGTGGAGTGTAATGGAGTGGCAAGGAATGGAAAGGAACTGAATGGAATGGAATGGAGTGGAATGGAATTCAATGGAATGGAGTGAGATGGAATGGAGAGGAGTGGAGTGGAGTGGAATAGAATGGCATGCAGTGGTGTGGAAAGGAGTGGAATGGAATGGAGTGGAATGGAGTGGAGTGGAGTGTAACGTACTGGAATGGACAGGAATGGAGTGGAATGGAAAGGCGTTTAATGGAACGGAATTTAGAGCAATGGAATGGAATTGAATGGAAGGGAAAGGAGTGAAGTGGAGTGGAATGGAGTGGGGTGGAGTGCAATGGAATGGAATGGAGTGAAACGGAGTGGAATGGAATAGAATGGAATGGAGTGGATTTTAGTTGAAAAGTGTGGAATGGAAAGGAATGGAATATAATGGAATGGCATGGAGCGGCATGGAGTGGCATGGAGTGGGATGGAGTGTAATGGAATCGAGTGGGTTAGAATGGAATGAATTTGAATGGAATGCAGTGGAGTGGAATAGAGTGGAGTGGAGTGCTGTTGAGTGGAGTGGAATGGAGTGGAATGTGGGGGAATGGAACAGAATGTAATGGAATGAAGTGGAATGCAGTGGCGTGGAGTGTAATGGAATGCAGTTAAGTGGAATTGAATGGAATGCAATGGAGTGGAATGGAATGAAAAGGAATGGAGTTGTGTGGCAGGGAAAGGAGTGGAATGGAGTGTAATGGAATGAAGTGGAATGGAGTGGAGTAGGGTGGAGTGGAATGGCGTGGAGTGGAATGGAGTGGAATGGAGTGGATTGGAATAGAATGGAGTGTAATGCAACGGAGTGGAGAGGAGTGGAATTTAAAGTAGTGTAATGGAATGGAATGAATGAAATGCAGTGGATTGGAATGGAATTGAGTTTAGTGGAGTGGAATGGAGTGGAACAGAATGGAATTAAATGGAATGAAGTGGATTGAAATGGAGTGGAGTGGAATAGAATGGAGTGAAATGGTATGGATTGGAATGGAATGGAGTGGAGTGGAGAAGATTGGAGTTGAATGGAATGGAGTGGATTGGAATGGAGTGGAGTGGAGTGAAATTGAGTGGAATGGAATGGAGTTGAATGGAATGCCATGGAGTGGAGTGGAGTGGAATGAAATGGAGTGTATGGAATGGAGTGGATTGGAATGGAGTGCAGCAGAGTGGAATGAAATGGAAGGGAATGGAGTGGGGTGGAATGGGTGAATTCGAATTGAGTGGAATGGACTGGAGGGGAATGGAATGGAGTGGAATGGAATAGAAAGGAATGGAGTTGATTGGCAGGGAAAGGAGTGGAATGGAATGTAAGGGAATGAAGTGGAATGGAGTGGAGTAAAATGGAGTGGAATGGCGTGAAGTGGAATTGAGTGGAATGGAGTGGAGTGGAATAGAATGGAGTGTAATGCAACGGAGTGGAGAGGAGTGGAATTTAAAGTAGTGTAATGGAATGGAATGAAATGAAATGCAGTGGATTGGAATGGGGTGGAGTTTAGTGGAGTGGAATGGAGTGGAACAGAATGGAATGGAATGGAATGGAATGAAGTGGATTGAAATGGAGTGGAGTGGAATAGAATGGAGTGGAATGGTGTGGAGTGGAATGGAATGGAGTGGAGTGGAGAAGATTGGAGTGGAATGGAATGGAGTGGAATGGAATGGAGTGGAGTGGAGTGAAATGGAGGGGAATGAAATGGAATTGAATGCCATGGAGTGGAGTGGAGTGGAATGAAATGGAGTGAATGGAATGGAGTGGATTGTTGTCGAATGGAGTGGAGTGGAATGGAGTGCAGCAGAGTGGAATGAAGTGGAAGGGAATGAAGTGGGGTGGAATGGGTTGGATTCAAATGGAGTGGAATGGAGTGGAGTGGAATGGAATGGAGTGCAGTGCGGTGGAATGGAGTGGAATGGAGTGGAGTGGATTGGAGTGCAGTGGAATGGAACGGAATGGAATGGAATGCAGAGGAATGTAATGTAATGGAGTGGAATGGAATTGTTCAGTTGAGTGGAGTGGAGTCGAGTGGAATGGATTGGAATGTACTGGAAAGGAGTGGAATGGAATGGAATGAAATGGAATGGAATGGAATGGAATGGAGTGGAGTGGAGTGCAATAGAGTTGAGTTGAGTGGAATGGAGTGCAGGGGAGTGATATGGAGTGCAGTGAGGTGGAATGGAATAGAATGGAATGGAGTGAAATTGAGGGGAGTGGAGTGGAATGAAGTGGAATGGAAAGGAGTGGAATTGAATGGAGTGGAGTGGAGTGAAGTGGACGGAATGTAGATAAGTGGAATGGAGTGGAATGGAATGGAGTGGAGTGGAGTGGAATGGAATGGAATGTAGTCGAGTGGAATGGAGTGGACTGGAATGGAGTGGAATATTCTTGAATGGAATGCATTGGATTGGAGTAGAATTGAGTTGAATGGAATGGAAAGGAATGTATTGGATTGGATTGGAATGGAGTGACGTGGAGTGCATTGGAATGGAATGGGACGTAAAAGAACGAAAGGGAGAGAAGTGGAGTGGAGAAGAGTGAAGTGGTGTGGAGTGCTGAGGAATGTAATGGGACGGAATGGGATGAGGAGGAATTCAGTGGACTGGAGTGGAGTGGAGTCCAATAGATTGTAATGGAATATGATGAGATGGAATGGAGTGGAGTGGAAACGATTTGAGTGGATTTGAGAGGAATGGAGTGGAATAGAATGGAACGGAGTGGAGTAGAATTGAGTGGAGTGAAATGGTGTGAAGTGGAATGCAGTGGAATGGTGTGGATTAGAATGGATTGGAATGGAATGGAGGGGAGGGGAGTGGAGTGGAATGGAGTTAAATAGTAAAGAGCAGAATGGAGTGGATTGGATTGGAATGCAGTGTAGAGGAGAGGAGTGGAATTGAGTAGAATGGACTGGAGTAGAGTGGAATGGAATGGAGTGGAGTGAAGGGGAGTAGAATGAAATGGAGTGGAATGGAAGTGAAAGGAATGGAGTGAAATAGAATGGATTGGAGTGGGATGGACTGGAATGGAATGGAGTGAATCTGAGTGGAGTGGAATCAAATGCAGTGGAATGGAGGAGAGTGGACTGGACTGCGGTGTAGTGGACTTGCATGTCATACAATGGAGAGGGATGGAGTGCATTGGAGAACTGAGATTGAGCCACTGCACTCCAGCTTTTGTGACAGAGTGACATTCTCTGGAAAGAAAGGAAGGGAATGGAATGGATTGGAGTGGAGATAAGTGGAGTGGTGTGGAATGGAGTGGATTGGAGTTGAAAGGGATGCAATGGAATGGAATGGAATGGAGTGGAATGGAATGGAATGGAATTCACTGGAGTGGAGTGGAGTGGAGTGAAGTGGAGTGGAGTGGAGTGGAGTAAAGTGGAGTGGCGTGGAATGGAGTGGAAGGGAATGGAATGGAGTGGATGGTAATGGAATGCTGTGGAATGGAACAGAATATAGTGGAATGGATTATAACGGAGTTCAGGGGAGGGGAAAGGAGTGGGGTGCAGTGGAATGGAGTTAAATGCAACGGAATGGAATGGATTGGAATGGAATGGATTGGACAGGAAGGGAGTAGAGTGGAATGCAATGGAATGGAGTGGAATGGAATGGAATGGATTGGATTGAAGAGGAGTGGAATGGCGTGGATTGCAGTGGAAAGGAGTGGAGTGGAGTGGAAGGTAATGTAATGGAATTGAATGGAATGTAGTGGATTGGAATGGAGTGGAGTGGAAAGCAATAGAGTGGAGTGGACTGGAGTGGAATGGAGTGGAGTGGAGTAGAGTGGAATGGAATGAAATGGAATGGGATGGAATGCAGTGGAGTTGAGTGGAGTGGAATGGAGTTGAATGGAGAGGAATGGAATGCAGTGGAATGGAAAGGAATGGAGAGGAGTGGAGTGGAATGGAATGGAGGGGAGGGGAATGGAGTGGAATGGGATGGAGTGGACTGGAGTGAAGAGTAATGTGAAGGAATGGAGTGGAGTGAAAAGAAGTGGAGTGAAATGGAGTGGAGTGAAAAGAAGTGGAGTGAAATGGAGTGGAATGAAATGGATTGAAATAGAATGGAATGGAGTGGAATGGAGAGGACTGGAGGGGCATCGAGTTCAATGGAGTGGAATGGAATGGAATGGAAAAGAATGACCTGGAATTGAGTGGAGCGGATTGGAATGGAGTGGAATGGAGTGGAAAGGAGCGGAATGAAATGGAAAGGGATGGAATGGAGTGGAATAGAGTGGAATGTAGCCGAATGGATTGCAATGGAGTGGAGTGGATTGGAATGGAGTGAAATGGAATTGAGTGGAGTGGAAAGGAATGAAATGGAATGGAATGGAGTGGAGTGGAATGAAATGGAATGGAATGGAGTGGAGTGGAATGAAATGGAATGGAATGGAGTGGAGTGGAATGGAGTGGATTGGAAGCGAGTGGAGTGTAATCGAGTGGAGTGGAGTGGAGATTGGTGGAATGGAACGGAATTTAGTGGAGTGGATGGAGTCGTATGAAATGGAAAGGACTGGAATGGAGAGGAGTGGAATGGAGTGGAGTGGAATCGAATGGAGAAGAATGGAATGCAGTGAAATGGAATGGAGTGGAGTGGAGTGGAAAGGAGCAGAATGGAATAGAATGGAATGGAATGGAGTGGAGTGGAGTGGGATGGAGTGGAATGGATTGGAATGGAGTGGAGTGATGTGGGATGGAATGGAATGGAAAGGAGTGCAGTGGATTGGAGTGGGATGGAATGGAATGGTATGGAGTGTAATGGAGTGGAATGGAGTGGAGTGAAGTGGAATGGAAAGGATTGGAGTGGAATGGAGTGGAGTGGAGTGGAATGGAATGGAGTGGAGTGGAGTGGTTTGGAATGGAATGGAATGGAATGGAATGGAGTGGAGAGGAATGGCGTGGAGTGGATTCCAATGGAGAGGAATGGAACGAAGTGAAATGGAATGGAGTGGAGTGGAGTAAAGCGAAGTGTAGTGGAAAGTAGCGGAATGGAATGGAGTGGTGTGGAATACAATGGAGTAGAATGGATTGGAATGGAGTGGAGAGGAGTGGAATGAATTGGAATGGAATGGAGTGCAGAGGAGTGGAGTGGGATGGAATGGAATGGAATGGAATGGAGTGGAATCGAGTGAAGTAGAATGGAGTGCAGTGCAGTTTAATATAATGGAATAGAGTGGAGAGTAGTGGGATGGAATGAAGTGGACAGGAATGGAATGGAATGGAGTGGAATGGAAAGGAGTGGAATGGAATGGAGTGGAATTGAGTGGAGTGGAGTGCAGTTGAGTAGATTAGAATGGAGTAGAGTGGAATGAGATAGAGTGGAATGGAATAGAGTGGAGTGCAGTCGAGTTTAGTGAAATAGCATGGAATGGAATGGGATGGAATAGAATGCAATGGCATGGTGAAAGGTTATGTCAGCTGAGATTGTGCCACCGCACTGCAACTTTTGTGACAGAGTGTGATCATGTGGAAAGAAAGGAAAGAAATGTAATGTAATGAAATGGAATGGAATGGAGTGGAGTGGAGTGGAGTTCCGTGGAATGGAGTGGTGTGGAATGGAATGGATTGGAGTTGAAAGGAATGGAATGGAATGGAGTGGAGTGGACTGGAGTGGAGGGGAGAGGAATAGAATGAAATGGAAAGGAATGGAATGGAGTGGAGTTGAACTGAGTGGAGTGGAGTTGAATGGAGAGGAATGGAATGTAGTGGAATGGAATAAACTGGAGTTAAATGGAGTGGAATGGAGTGGAGTGGAGTGGCTCGGATTGCAATGGAGTGTAATGGAGTTGAATGAAGTGGAGTGGACTGGAATGGAGTGGAATTTTCTTGAATGGAATGCATTGAATTGTAGTGGAATGGAGTTGAATGGAAAGGAATGGAAAGGAATGTATTGGAATGAATTGGAATGAAGTGAAGTGGAGTGTATTGGAATGGAATGGGATGTAAAAGAACGGAATGGAGAGAAGTGGAGTGGAGAAGAGTGAATTAGTGTGGACTGCTGAGGAATGTAATGGGATGGAATGGGATGGGAAGGAATTCAGTGGACTGGAGTGGAGTGGAGTCGAATAGAGTGTAATGGAATGTGATGAGATGGAATGGAGTGGAGTGGAAAGGAGTTGAGTGGATTCGGGAGGAATGGAGTGGAATAGAATGGAACGGACTGGAGTAGAATCGAGTGGAGTGAAATGGTGTGAAGTGGAGTGCAGTGGAATGGTGTGGATTCGTATGGCGTGGAATGGAATGTAGGGGAGGGGAGTGGAATGGAGTTAAATGGAAAAGAGTAGAATGAAGTGGAATGGATTGGAATAAAGTGCAGTGGAGAGGAGTGGAATGGAGTAGAATGGACTGGAGTAGAGTGGAATGGAATGGAGTGCAGTGAAGGGGAGTAGAAGGAAATGGAGTGGAATGGAAATGAAAGGAATGGAGTGAAATGGAATGGATTGGAGTGGGATGGACTGGAATGAAATGGAGTGGATCTGAGTGGAGTGGAATCGAATGGAGTGGAGTGGAATCGAATGGAGTGGAATGGAGTTTAGTGAACTGGACTGCAGTGTAGTGGACTTGCATGAAATACAATGGAAAGAGATGGAGTGCAGTGGATAAGAGTGAAATAGTAAGGAATGGAATGGGATGGAATGGTATGCAATGGAATGGTGAAAAGAAATGTGAGCTGAGATTGAGCCACTGCACTCCAGCTTTTGTGACAGAGTGACAACCTCTGGAAAGAAAGGAAGGGTATGGAATGGAGTGGAAAGGAATGGAATGGAATGGAATGGAATGGAATGGAGTGGAGAGGAGTGCAGTGCTGTGGAATGGAGTGGTGTGGAATGGAATGGATTGGAGTTGAAAGGGATGCAATGGAATGGAATGGAATGGAATGGAATTGATTGGAATGGAGTGGAGTGGAGTGAAGTGGAGTGGAACGGAGTATAGTGGAATAGAATGGAATGGCGTGGAATGGAATGGAAAGGAACGGAGTGGAGAAGAGTGGAATGCAGTGGAGTGGAGTGGATTGGAGTGGAGTCCCATTCAGCGGTTGGAGTGGAATGGATTGGAATGGAGTGGATTGGAATGGAGAGGAGTGGAGTAGAATGGATTGGAATGGAATGGAGTGGAGTTAAAAGGAATGGAGTGGAGTGGAGTGGAGTGGAATGGAATGGATAGGAATGGAATGGAGACGAGCGCAGTGGAATGGAATAGAATGGAGTGGAGTGGAGTGGAGTGCATGGTGTGGAAAAGAATGGAGTGTAGTGCAGTGCAGAGGAGAGGAGTGGAGAGGAATGGACTGGAATGGAGTTGAATGGAATGGAATGGAATTTAACGAAATGGAATGTAGTGGACTGGAATGGAATCGCATGGAATGGAGTGGAATGGAATGGAATGGCATTGAATGGAGTGGAATGGAATGGAAAGGCATGGAATGGAGTGGAATGGAACGGAGTGAAGTGGAATGGAATGGATTGGAATGCAATGGAGTGAAGTGGAGTGGAATGCAATGGATTGGAGTGGAATGGAGTGGGGTGGAATGGAATTGAAAGGAATGGATCAGAGAGGAATGGAATTGAATGGAATGAAGTGGAGTGGAGTGGAATGGAGTGAAGTGGAGTGGAATGGAATAGAATGGAGAGTAGTGGAATGGAATGAAATGGATTGGAATGTAAGGGAATGGTAGGGAGTGGAATGAAATAGTTTGGATTGGAAAGCAGTGGAATGGAATAGAGAGGAGTAGAGTGGAGTGGAGTGGAATGGAAAACTGTGGATCACAGTGTAATGGAATGGAATGGAGTGAAACGGAATGAATGGTCGGGAGTGTAATGGAAAAGAGTGGAGTGGAGTGGAATGGAATGGAATGAACTGCAGTGGAGTGGAGTGGATTGGCGTGGAATGGAATGAACTGCAGTAAAGTGGAGTGGAGTGGAGCAGAAAGGAATGGAGTGCAATGGAATGGAAAAGGGTGGAGTGCAGTGGAATGGAATGGAAAGGAGTGGAATGGAATGGAATTGTATGGAATGCAATGGAATGGAAAGGAATGGCATGGAGTGGAATGGAGTGGAGCGGAGTGGAGTGGAATGGAATGGAAAGGAGTAGAGAGGAGTGTAATGGAATGGAGTGGAATGTAGTGGAGTGAAATGAAGTGGAATGTAGAAGAGTGGAATGGAGGGGAATATAGTGGAATGGAGTGGAGTGGAGTGGACTGGAGTGGAATGGAGTCGAATGGAATTGAATGGAAAGAAAAGGAGTGGAATGGATTGGAACGGCATGAAAGGAGTGGAGTGGAGTGGAATGGAGTGGAATGGAACGAAGTGAAATGGAATGGAATTCAGTGGAGTGGAGTGGAATGGACTGGAATAGGGTGGAATGGATTGGAATTGGGTTTAATTGAATGAAATGGATTGGAATGGCATGGAACGGTATGGAAAGGAGTGGATTGGACTGGAAGGGAGTGTAGTGGATTGGAAAAGAGTGGAATGAAATGGAATGAAATGGAATGGTGTGGAGTGGAGTGGAATGCAGTGGACCAGATTGGAAAGGTGTTGATTGGATTGGAATGGAATGGAGTGGAGTGGAGTGGAGTTGAATGGAGTGGAGTGGAGAGGAAGGGAATGGAAAGTATTGGAGTGGAATGGAGTATACTGCAGTGGAGTGCTGTGGAATGGAATGGAGTCGAATGGAATGAAGCAGAGTGGAGAGGAGTGGAGTGGAGCGGAATGGAATAGAGTGGAGTGGAATGGATAGGAATAGAATGGAGTGGAGTGGAGCGGAATGGAATAGAATGGAATGGAGAGGAGTGGAGTGAAGTGGACTGGAATGAAATGGAATAGAGGGGAATGAATTTTAATTGATTGGAGTGGAAAGAAGTGGAGTGGAATGGAATGGAATGGAGTAGAGTGGAATATAATGGAACGTAGTGGAGTGGAATGGAGTGGAGTGTTGTGTAAGTGAATAGAGTGGATTGCAGTGGAATGGAATGGAATGGACTAGAATGTAATGGGGTGTAGTGGAATGGAATTCAATGGAATGGAGTGGAGTGGAGTGGAGTGGAATGGAATGGAAAAGAGGGGATTGTAATGGAGTGGTATGGAATGGAGTGGATTGGATTTGAGTGGAGTGGAGTGGAGTGGAACGGAATGGACTGGGATGTAATAGAATGTAATGGAATGGGGTGGAGTGGAATGGAGTGGAGTGGAATGGAATGGAGAGGAGTGGAGTGGAATGGAATGGAATGGAATGGAGAGGAGTGGAGTGAAATGGAGTGGAATGGAGTTGAATGGAATGGAGTGGAGTAGAATGGAGTCGAGTGGAATGGAGTAGAGTGGAATGGAATGCAATGGAATGGAATGGAATGGAGTGGAATGGAATGGAATGGAGTGAAACTGAATTGACTAGAATGGAGTGGAATGGAATGGAATTGAGTGGAATGGAATGGAGTGGAATGGAATGGAATGGTATGGAATGGAGTGGAGTGGAGTGGAATGTAGAGGAATGGAGTGGAAAGGAGAGGAATGGAATGGAATGGAATGGAATGGATAGGAGTGGAGTGGAGTGGAATGGATTGGAATGGAGTAGAGTATAATGGAATGGAATGGAGTGGAGTGAAGGGGAATACAGTGGAGTGGAGTGGAAAAGAGTGGAATGCAATGCAGATGATTGGAGTGGAGTATAATGGAGTTTAGTGGAGTTGATTGGAGTGGAAAGGAATGGAGTGGATTGGAGTGGAAAGGATTGGAGTGGATTGGAGTGTAATGGAGAGGAAAGGAATGGAGTTGAATGGAATTCAGTGGAGTGGAGTGGAAAGGAACAGAGTAGAGTGGAATGGAGTGCAATGGAATGGAGTGGAGTGGAGTGTAATGGAATCAAATGGAATGGAGTTGAATGGAATGGAATGGAGTGGAGGGGAATGGAGTGGAATAGAGTCGAGTGGAGAGGAATGGAATGGAGAAGAGTGGAGTGGATTGGAGTGAAGTGGAATGGAATGGAACTGAATGGAATGGAGTGTCGTGGAATGTATTGGAATGGGTTGGAATAGTGAGGAATGGAATGCAGAGGATTGGAGTGGAGTGTAATGGAGTTTAGTGGAGTTGATTGGAGTGGAAAGGAATGGAATGGATTGGAGTGGAATGGAATTCAGAGGAGTGGAGTGGAGTGGAAAATATTGGAGTAAAATGGAATGGAATAGGATGGAGTGGAGTTGAGTGGAATGTAATGGAATGGAAAGGGGTGGAATGGAATGGAGTTGAATGGAATGGATTGGAATAGAATGGAGGGGAATGGAGTAGAATGGAGTAGAGTGGAGTACAATGGAGTGGAATGGAATGGAATTGAATGGAATGGAGTGTGGTGGAATGGAGTGTGGTAGAATGGAGTGGAATTGGGTGGAATACTGTGGAATGGAATGCAGTGTAAAGGAATGGATTGGAATGGAGTGGAGTGGAGTATAATGTATTGATGCGGAATGGAATGGAATGGATTGGAATAGAATGGAGTGGAGTATAATGGATTGGTGTGGAATGGACTGGAATGGAGTGGAATGGAATGGAATGGAATGGAGTGGAATGGAAATGAATGGTGTGCAATGGAATGGACTGAACTAAAATGGAGTGGAGTAGAGAGGAATGGAGAGGAATGGAATGGAATGGAATGAGGTGGAGTGGAGTGGAATGTAATGGAGTGGAGTGGAATGGAATGGAGTAGAGTGGAATGGAATGGAATGTAGTGGAGTGGAGTGGAGTGAAATGGAATAGAATGGAATGGAGTTGAGTGAAATGGTGTGCACTGGAATGGAGTGGAATGGAGTGGCATAGAAAGGAGTGGAATGGAATGCAATGGAATGGAGTGGATTGGAATGCAATGGAATGGAATGGAGTGTAGTGGATTTTAGTGGAGTGGTTAGGAATGGAGTTGAGTGGAGTGGAATGGAATGGAGTGGATTGGATTGGAATGGAATGGAATGAAGTGGAATGGAATGGAATGGAAAGGAGACGAATGGAATGGCATTGAGTGGAGTGGAGTGGAATGGAGTGCACTGGACTGGAATGGATTGGAATTGAATGCAGTGTAATGGATTGGAGTGTACTGGAGGAAGTGGATTAGAGTGGAGTGGAGTGGAATGGAATCGAGGTTAGTAGAATGGAAGGGAATGGAATGGATTGGAGTGGAGTGGAGTGGAATAGAATGGAATGTAGTGCATGGAATAGGGTGGACAGGAGTGGGGTGAAATGGAGAGGAATGGAGTGGCATGGAATAGAGTGGAATGGAATGGAATGGAATGGAATGGAGTGCAGTGGAACCGAAATGACTGGAAAGGAATGGAATGGAATGGAATGGAATGGAGAGGAATGGAATGGAATGGAGCGGAGCAGATAGGAGTGGAAGTGGAGTGGATTGGAGTGAAGTGGAATGGAGTGGAGTGGAATGGAATGGAGTGGAGTGGAGTGGGGTGTAATGGAGCGCAGTGGAATGGAGTGGAATAGAACGGGATGCAATGGAGTGGACTGAAGTGCTGGGGAGTGGAGAGGAGGGGAAGGGAGTGGAATGGAATCAGATGTAATGGAATGTAGTGGAGTGGAGTGAAGTGGAGTGGAAAGGAGTGGAACGCAATGAAATGTAGTGAATTGAATGGAATGGAATGGAATTCAATGGAATGCAATGGCATAGAATGCAATGCAATGGAAAATGACGTGTAATATGAGCTGAGATTATGCCTCTACTTCCCAGAATGGGTGACACAGTGATATCCTGTCGAAAGAAAGGAATGTAATGCAATGGAGTGAAATGGAATGGAATGGAATGGAATAGAATGGAATGGAGTAGTGTTGAGTGGAGTGCAGTGGGGTGGATTGGAATAGAGTCAAATGGAATGAGATGGAGTGAAATGAAATGGCGTGGAGTGCAGTGGAGTGGAGTGAAATAGTTTGGAAAGGAATGAGATGAAATGGAATGCAATAGAATGGTAAAAAGAAATGTGAGCTGAGATTGTGCCACTTTGCTCCAGCTTTGTGACAAAGTGAGATCCTGTCGAAAGGTATGGAATGGAAAGCATGCTAATGGCATTAAAAGGAGTGGAGTGGAGTAGAGTGGTGTGAAAAGGAGTGGTGTGGAATACAATGGATTGGAGTTGAAAGGAATGGAATGGAATGGAATGGAATGGAATGGAATGGAATGGAAAGGAATGAACGGATTGGAGTGGAGTGGAGTGGAGTGATGTGGTGTGGTGCAGAATGGAGTGGAATGGAATGGAGTGGAATGCACTGGAATGGAATGGAATGGAATGGAGTGGACTGGATTGGAATGGAGTGGGGTGGAGAGGAAGGGAGTTGAAAGGAATGGAATGGAATGTATTGGAGTGGAATGGAGTAGAATGGAATGGAATGGAATGGAATGGAATGGAATGGAGTGGTGGAGAGTGGTATGGAGTGGAGTGGAGTGGAATGGAGTGGAGTGGAGTCGAATGGACTTCAGTTGAATGGAAGGGAGTGGAGTGGAATTGACTAGAGAGTAATGGAGTGGAGTGGAGTGGAGTGGAGAGGAATGTAATGGTGTGGAATGCAATGGAGTGTAGTGTAGTGGAGTGGAGTGGAATGGAATGGAGTAGAGTGGATTGGAATAGAATGCAATGGAGTGGAGTGGAGTGCAGTGTAACGGATTGAAAAATCATGGAGTAGAATGGAGTGGAATGGAATGGTGTGTAATGGAGCGGAATGGAGTGGAATGGAGTTGAGTGGAGTGGAACGGAGTGGAGTGGACAGGAATTGAGTGGAATGGAGTTTAATGGAGTGGAATGGAATAGAATGGAATAGAATGGAGAGGAATGGACTGAAATAGAGTGGAATCGAATGGAATGGAGGAGGGGAATATGTTGGAATGGAGTGGAATAGAATGGAATGACCTGGAATGGAGTGAGAGAAATGGAGTGTAGTGGAGTGGAAAAGAGAGGAATGGAATGGAATGGAGTGTTGTGGAGTGGAACGGAGTGGAGAGCAATCAAATGCCGTTGAATGGAATGGAATGGAATGGAATAGATTGGAGTGCAATGGAATGAAATGAAATGGAATGGATCAGAACGGATAGTAATAGAGTGGAGTGGAGTGCAGTGGAGTGGAGTGGAATGGATTGGAATGGAGTGGAATGGAATGGAATAGCGTGTAGTGGAATGGACTGGATTGGACTGCAGTGAAGTGGAGTGGATTGGAAAGGAGAAGAATGGAATGGGATGTAACGGAATGGAATGAAGTGGAGTGGAGTTGGCAGGAGTGGAGTGCAGGGGAATGGAGCAGAATGAATGGGTTGCAGTGGAATGGAGTGGAGTACAGTGCTGTGGAGAGGAGTAGAATGGAATGGAATGGAATCAGATGTAATGGAATGTAGAAGAGTGGAGTGAAGTGGAGTTGAAAGGAGCGGAATGCAATTCAATGTAACGGAAAGGAATGGAACAGAATGCAATGCAACGGCATAGTATACACTGCAAAGGAAAATTACATGTAATATTATCGGAGGTTGTGCAACTGCACTCCAGAGTGGATGACACAGTGATATCCTGTCAAAAGAAAGTAACAGAAAGCAATAGAGTGAAATGGAATGGAATGGGGTGGAATGGAGTAGTATGGAGTTCAGTGAAGTAGAGTGGAGTGAAATATTATGGAATGGAATGGGATGGAATGGAATAAAATGGAATGGGGAAAAGAAATGTGCGCTGAGATTGTCCCACTGCCCTCCAGCTTTGTGACAGAGTGAGACCATGTGGAAAAAAAGGAAAGGAATGGAATGCGGTAGAATGAAATGTTATTAAGTGGAGAATACACGAGTGGAGTGCAGTGGAGTGGTGTGGAATGGATTGGTGTGGAATGGAATAGACTGGAGTTGAAAGGAATGGAATGGAATTGTATGGAATGGAATGGAAAGGAATTGATTGGAGTGGAGTGGAATTGAGTGGAGTAAAGTGAAGAGGAGTGGAATGGAGTTGAATGTAGTGGAATGGAGTGGAATGGAATGGAATGGAGTAGAATAAAGTGGAATGGAATGGAGTGGAGTGGAGTGGAATGGAGTGGTTTGGAATGCAATGGAATGGAGTGGAGACGAGTGGAATGGAGTAGAGTTGAGTGGAATGGAGTGGAGTGGAGTGGCATGGAATATAATGGAATGGAGTGGAATGGAATGGAGTGGAGTGCAATGGAGTGGAGTGGAGGGGAGTGGAGTGGAATGGAATCAAGTGGAAAGGAGTGTAATGAAATGGAATTGAATGGAGTGGATAGAAATGAAGAGGAGTGGAGACGAATGGATTGAAGTGGATTGGAATGGAGGGGAGTGGATTGGAATGGAAGGGAATGGAAAGGAGTGCAGTAAAATGGAGTGGAGTGGAATGCAATTGAGTGGAATGGAATGGAGTGGAGTGGAGTGGAATGCAATAGAATCGAAACGAATGGAGAGAAGTGGAAAGGAGTGGAGTGGAATGGAATGGAATCGAATCGAATGGAGGCGAGTGGAATGGATTGGAGTGAAGTGGAATGGACTGGCGTGGAGTGAAATGGAGTGGAGTGGTATGGAATGGAATGGAATGGAAAGGAATGGAATGGATTGGAGTGGAAAGGAGTGGAGTGGAGTGCAGTGGAGTGGAATGGAGTGGAGTAGAGTGGAGTGGAATGGAGTGGAGTAGAGTGGAGTGGAGTGGAGTGGAATAAAATGGAATGAAATGGAATGGTATGAAGGGGAGTGGAATGGAGTAGAGTGGAGTGGAATGGAATGGAGAGTAGTGAACTGGAATGGAATGGAATGGAGTTGAGAGAAGTGGAGTGGAATGGACTGGAATGGAGACAAGTGGACTGGAATGGAATGGATTGGAATGGAATGGATTTCAATGGAATGGAATGGATTGGAGTTGAGTAGAATGGATTGGAGGCGTATAAAACGGAGTGGAGTGGAATGGAGTTTACTGGAATGGAATGGAATGGAATGGAATGGAATGGAATGGAATGGAGTGCAGTGGAATGGAGTGGAGTAGAGTATAATGGAGTGGAGTGGGGTGGAATGGAATGGAGTGGAGTGGAATGAAGTGGAAAGGAATGGAATGGAATGGAATGGAGTGGAGTGGAGTGGAATCGAGATGAGTGGAGAGGAATGGACTGGAATGGAGTGGAATAGAGTGGAATGGATTGTAGTGCAGAGGAGTTAAATGGAATGCAGTGGAGTGGAGTGGAGTGGAATGAAAGCAAAATGAATGGAATCGAGTGGAGTGGAATGGAGTGGATTGGAAAGTAATGGAGAGGAATGCAATGGAGTGCAATGGAATGAAGTGGGGTGCAGTGGAGTGGAATGGAATGGAGTAGAGTGGAATGGAGTGGAATGGAATGGAGTGGAGTGTAGTGGAGTGGAATGGAATGGAACGGAGGGCAATGGAATGGGGAGGAATTGAATGGAATGGAATGGAGTTTAGTGGAGTGGAATGGAGTGAAGTGGAATATAAGAGAGAGGACTGGAATGGAGTGGAGTGGAATGCAATGCATTGGAGTGGAATGGAATGGAATTGAATAGAGCGGAGTGGTGTGTAATGCATTGGAGTGGAGTGGAACGGAGTGGAGTGCAATGGAATAGAGTGCAATGGAGTGGAGTGCAGTGGAATGGAGTGGAGTGCAGTGGAATGTAGTGGAGTGGAGTGTGACGGAGTGGAGTGCAATGGAATGGAATGCAATAGAGTGGAGTGCAGTGGAATGTAGTGAAGTGGAGTGTAATGGGGTTGAAGGGAATGGAATGGAATGGAATGGAATGGAATAGAATGGAATGGTTAGGAATGAAATGGAGTAAACAGGAAAGGAATGGAATGGTGTGGAATAGAATGGAATGGAATTTAATGGAATGGATTGGAGTGGAGTCAAATCAATTGGAGTGGAGTGAAGTGGAATGCAGTGTAGTTCAGTGGAATGGAAAGGAATCGAATCGACTGGAATGGAATGGAAAGGAGTGGAGTGGAATGGAGTGCAGTGTAATGGCGTTGAGTGGAGTGCAGTGGAGTGGAATGGAGTGCAGTGGAGTAGAGTAGAGTGGAATGAAATTGAATGGAATGGAATGGAGTGTAGTGGAAAGGAGAGGACTGTAGTGGAATGGAATGGAATGTATTGGAATGGAATGGAATGGAATGGAAAGGAGATGAGTGGAGTGGAGTAGAATGGAATGGAATGGAGAGGAGTGTAATGGAATGGAGTGGAGTGGAGTGGAATGGATTGGAATGGAGTGTAATGGAATCAAAATGAATGGAGTGGATGGAATTGAGTGGAGTGGAGTGGAATGTAATGGAGTGGAGTGGGGGGCAATTGGGTGGATTGGAGTGGAGTGGAGTGCAGTTGAATGGAATGGAATGGAATGAAGTATAGCGGATTGGATTGCAGGGGAGTGGAATGGAATGGAATGGATTGGAGTTTAGTGGAAAGGAGGGGAGTTAAGTGGAAAGGAGTGGAGTGGATGTGAATGGAGTGGAGTGGAATGGAATGTAGTGGAATTGAGTGGAATGGAATGGAGTGGTATGGAGTGGATTGGAGTGGAATGGAGTGGAAATGAATGGAATGGATTATATTGGAATGGAATGGATTGGAGTGGAATGGATTAGATTGGAATGGATTGGACTGGAATGGATTGGATTGGAATGGAGTGGAGTGCAATGGAGTGGAGTGGAGTGGAATAGGGTGGAGTGGACTGGATTGGAGTGGAGTGGAATGGAATGGAGTCGAATGGAAAATAATGGAGTTTAGTGGAATGGAGTGCAGTGGAGTCGAGTGGAGTCGAACGGTATTTCATGGAGTGGAGTGGAGTGGAATGGATTAGAATGGAATGGAGTTCAGTTGAATGAGATGGAATGGAGAGTGGTGAATTTGAGTGGAATGGAAATGAGAGGAGCGGAATGCAGTGGAATGGAAAGGAGTGGAATGGAGTGGAATGGAGTGTAGTGGAGTGGAGTGGAGGCCAGTAGAGTGAAGTGGAGTGGAGTGGAGTGCAGTAGAATGGAATGGAATGTAATGGAAAGGAGTTGTGTGGAAGGGAATGGAGTGGAGTGGAATGGAAGGGAATGGAATGGTGTTGAGTGGAGTAGTGTTGAGAGGAGTGGTGTGGTGTGCAATGCAATGGGTTAGAGTTGAAAGGAATGGAATGGAATGGAATGGAATGGAATGGAATGCATTGGAGTTCAATGGAGTGAAGTAAAGTGGAGTGGAGTGGAATGTAGTGGAATGGAATGGAATGTAGTAGAATGTAATGGAATAGAGTGGAATGGGGTGGAAAATAATGGAATGGACTTCAGTGGAGTGGAATGAATTGGGTTGGAGTGGAATGGAGTTAAATGAAATGGAATGGAATGGAGTGGAGTGGAATGAAGTGGAGTGGAATGGTATGGAATAGAGTGGAAAGGAATGGAATGGAATGGAATGGAGTGGAATGGAATGCAGTGGAATGGAATGGAATGGAATGGACTGGAATGGAGTGGAGTGGAATGGAATAAAGTAGAGTGGAATGGAATGGAGTGGTGTTAAGAGGAATGGAGTGAAATGGAATGGAAAAAAGTGGAGTGTAGTGGAATGGAGGGTAGTAGAGTGGAATACAGTTCAATGGAATGGAATGGAGGGAATTGGAAATGAGTGGAATGGAATGGAGTAGAGTGGAATGGAATGGAATTGAGTTGAACGGAATGGAATGGAAGGGAATGGAATGGAGATGAGTGGAATGGAGTGGATTGCGGTGGAATGGAATGGAATGGAATGTAGTGCAGTGGAATGGTGTGAAGTGGATTGGAGTGGAGTTGAGTGGAGTTGAATTGAATGGAGTGGAGAAGAGAAGAGTGGAGTGCAGTGGAATGAAATGGAATGGAATGTAATGGAGTGGAGTGGAAAGTAGTGGAGTGAATTTGAATGGTGAGGAATGCAATGGAGTGAAATGGATTGGAGTGTAGTGGAGTGGACTGGAATGGATTGGAATGGAATGGAGTGGAATGGAGTGGAAGGGAAGGGACTGGAATGGAGTGGAGAGGAGTGGAGTGGAGTGGAATTGAAAGGAATAGAGTGGAATGGAATGGAATGGAATTTAATATAATGGAATGGTGTGGAATGGAATGTAATGGCATGGAAGGGAGTGGAGTGGAGTCGAACGCAGTGGAGGGGAGTGGAAAGGATTGGAATGGAATGTATTGGTGTGGAGTGGAATAGAGTGGTACGGATTGTAATAGAGTGGAGTGGAGAGAAATGGAATAGAATCAAATGGAGTGGAGTGGATTGGAATGGATTGGAGTGGAATGGAGTGGAGTGGAGTGGAATGGAATGGAAACGAGTGTACTGGAATGGAGTTGATTGAAGTGGAATGGAATGGATTCTAATGGAGTCGAATGGAAAGGAATGGAGTGGATTGGAGTGTCGTGGAATCGAATAGAGTGGAGTGGAATGGATTGGAATGGAATTTAGTGGAATGGAGTGCAGTGGATTTAAATGGAATGGAGTGGAGTGGAGTGGAGTGGACTGGAATAGGGTGGAATGGAGTGGAGAGGAATGGAGTGAAATGGAATGGAATGGAAAGAAATGGAATTGAATGAAATGGAGTTGAGTGGAAAGGCATGGAGTGGAGTGGAGTGGAATGGGGTGGAGTGGAATGGAGTGGAGTGGAGTGGAATGGAATTGAATACCGTAGAGTGGAATGGAGTGGAATTTAATGGAGTGGAATTAAATGGAATGGAGTTGAGCGGAGTGGAGTGGAATGGAATAGAGTGCACTGGAGTGGCGTGGAGTGGAATGGAATGGAGTATTGTGGAATGAAGTGGAGTGGAATGGAGTGGAATTTTGTGGAATGGAATATAGTGGAAGGGAAAGGAATGGAATGGAGTAGAGTGGAATGGAATGGTGTAGATTGGAATGGAATGGAGTAGATTTCAGTGGAATTCAATGGAGTGGAGTGGAGTGGAATGAAGTGTAGTGCAGTGGAGTGGAATTCAATGGAGTGGAGAGGAAAGGAATGGAGAGGTGTGTAGTGAAACGAATTAGAATGGAGGGGAATGGAGTCGACAGAAATGGACTGGAATGGAATAGATTAGAGTGGAATGGAGTGAAATGGAATGGAGTGGAATAGAGTGTAGTGGAATCGAATGGAGTGTGGTGGAGTGCATCGGAGTGGAATGGAGTGGAGTGGGAAGGAATTGAGGGGAGTGCAAAGGAAAGGAATGGATTCGAGTTTAGTGGAGTGGAGTGGAGTTCACTGGAATGGAGTGGAGTGGATTTCAATGGAGTTGGAGTGGAATGGAATCGAGTGGAATGCTGTGGAATGGAATGAAATGGAATGGAGTAGAATGGAAAGGAAGGGAATGGAGTGGAATGGAGTGGAATGGATGGCATATGAATGGAATGAAATGGAGTGGAGTGGAGGGGAATGGAGTGGAGTAGACTGGAAGGAGTGTAGTAGAGTGGAATGGAGAAGAATGGAAAAGAATAGAGTATAGTGGATTATAGTCTAGTGGAATGGGGTGAAGTGGAGTGGAATGGAATGGAATGCAGTAGAGTGTAATGGAGTGGAATGTAATGTAGTGTAGTGGAGCAGAATGGAGAGGAATGAAATGGAGTGCAGTGGAGTGGAGTGGAATGGAAAGGAATGGAGTGCAGTAGAATGGAGTGGAATGGAATGGAGTGGAATTGAGTGGAGTGGAGTGGATTAGATTGCAGGGCAGTGGAATGGAGCGGAATGGAGTGGAGTGGAGTGGAGGGCAGTATAATGTACTGGAATGGAATGGAGTGGTGTGGAATAGAATGGACTAGAATGCAATGACACGGAATGGAATGGAGTTGAGTTGAGTGGAGTAAAGTGGAGTGGTTTGGAATGGAGTGGTGTGGAATGGAATGGACTGGAGTTGAAAGGAATGGAATGGAATGGAGTGGAATGGAATGGAATGGATTGGAGTGGAGTGGAGTGGAGTGAAGTGGAGTGGAGTGGAATCGAGTGGAAAGGAATGAAATGTATAAGAATGTAACGGAATGGAGTGGAATGGAGTGGAATGGAATGGAAGAGAGTTCATTGGAGTGGAATGGACTGGGGTGGATTGGAAAGGAGTTAAATGAAATGGAATGGAATGTACTGGAGTGGAAGGTAGTGGAGTGGAATGGAATGGAAGTAAGTGGAAGGGAAAGGAATGGAGTGGAGAGGAGTGGATTGTAGTGGACTGTAGTGGAATGGAGTGGAGTGGAGTGGAATCGAATGGAAAGGAATAGAATGGAATGGAGTGGAGTGGAATGGAGAGGAGTGGCATGGAGTGGAGTGTAGTGGAGCGGAGTGGAATAGAATGGAGCGCAATGGAGTGGATTGGAGTGTAACGGAATGAAATGGAATGTAATGGAATGGATTGTAGTTAAATGGAGTGTAGTGGAGTGGATGGGAGTGGAGTGCAATGCATTGGAGTGGAATGGAAAAGAATGGAGTATAGTGGAAAGGAGTGGAGAGGAGTGGAATGGAGTTAAATGAAATGGAATGGAAGGGAGTGGAGATGAGTGCACTTAGGTGGATTGGAATGGAGAAGAGTGGAATGGGATGCAGTGGAATGGAATGAAGTGGAGTGCAGTGGAGTGGCGTGAAATAGCATGGAATGGAATGGTGTGTAGTGGAATGCAATGGAACGTTGAAAAGAAATGTCAGTTGAGACTGTACCACTGCACTCCAGCTTTTGTGAAAGAGTGAAATCCTGTGGAAAGAAAGGAACGGAATGGAATGGATTGGATTTGAGAAGAATGGAATGGAATTGAGTGGAATGGAACGGATTGGAGTCAAGTGCTGTGGAACAGAGTGGTGTGTGTGGAGTGGAATGGATTGGAGTTGAAAGGAATGGAATTGAATGGACTGGAATGGAATGGAATGGAATGTATAGCAGTTCAGTGGAGTGAAGTGGAGGGAAGTGGGGTGGAATGGAGTGGAATGGAATGGAATGGAGTGGAATGGAATGGGATGGTGTGGTATGGAGTGTAATGGCATTGAATGGAGTGGAGTAGAGTGGAATGGTGTAGTGTGGAGTGGAATGGAGTTGAGTGGAATGGAGTTGAATGGAATAGAATGGAATGGAAGGGAGTGGAATGGAGTAGAGAGAAATGGAATGGAATGGAGAGAAATTGAATGGAGTGGAGAGGAGTGGAGTGCAGTGGAGTGGAGTGGAATGGAGGTGAGTGGAATTCAGTGGAG
Source organism: Pongo pygmaeus (assembly GCF_028885625.2). Classification (NCBI taxonomy): domain Eukaryota; kingdom Metazoa; phylum Chordata; class Mammalia; order Primates; family Hominidae; genus Pongo; species Pongo pygmaeus. Next base: position 6,355,443 of record NC_085931.1, read on the forward strand.
TTTACTGGAATGGAATTGAATTGAGTGGAGTGGAATGGAGAGGAGTGGAGTGGAATGGATTGGAATGTAATGCAGTTGAATTAAAAGGAATGGAGAGGAGTGGAGTGAAGAGTAGCATGGATTGGAATGGAGTGGATTGGAAAGGACTGAAAAGGAATGAAGTGCTTTACAGTGGAATGGAATAGAATGGAGTGAATTGGACTGGAATTCAATGGAGTGGAGTGGAATATAATGGAAAGGAATGAAGTGGAATCGATTGGTGTAGCCTGGATTGGATTGAAATGGAATGGAGTACAGTGGAGTGGAATGGAAGGGAACGGAATTGAGTGGAGTGGAATGGAATGCAGTGGAATAGAATGGAATTGAGTGTAATGGAAAGGAATGGCATGGAATTTAGTCGAGTGGAGTGGAATGCAGGGGTGTAGAGGAGAAAGGAGAGGAATTTAATGAAATGGAATGGAATGGTGTGGAGTGGAGTGGAATGGAGTGGAATGGTTTGGAATGGAGTGGAGTGGAGTAGAATGGAAAGGAATGAAATGTTTTGCAGTGGAGTGTAGTGGAGAAGAATGGAGTGGAGTGCAGTGGAATGGAATGGAATGGTATGAAGAGGAAAGGAGAGGAGTGGATGGGAATGGATCGGAATGGAATGGAGTGGAATGCAATGGAGTTGAGTGGAATGGAATGGAGTGGAATGGAATGGAGTTGAGAAAAATGAAATGGAGTGGAGTGGAATGGAATGGAGTGGAAGGGAATGGAGATGAATGGAATGGAATGGAATGGAAAGGAGTGGAGTGACGTTGAAGGAGTGGAGTAGAGTGGAATGGAGTGGAGAGGAGTGGAATGGAATGGAATGAAATGGAGTGTAGTGGAATGGAATGGTGTACAGTGGAGTTGAATGAAATGGAATGGAATGGAGTTGACTGGGGTGGAGTGGATTGGAGTGTAATGGAGTGGTGGGGACTTGAACGGAGTGAAGTAGAATGGAAAGGAGTGGAATGGAGTGGAATGGAATTGGAGTGGAGAAGAGTGGAATGGAGTGGAATGGAGTGGATTGGAATGGAATATAATGGAATGGAGTGAATTGGAAAGGAAAGCCATGGAGTGGAATGGAGTGGAGTTTATTGGAGGAGAATGGAATAGAGAGCATTTCAATGGAGTGGAGCAGAGAGGAGTGGAATGGAATGGAATGGAGTTAAGTGGAATAGAGTGGAGTGGAGTGGAATGCAGAGGAATGGAATGGAGGGGAATGAAATGCACTGGAGTTGAGTGGACTGGCGTGGAGAGATGTTAAATAGAGTTTAATGGCATATAGGGGATTGGGATGGAGTGGATTAGAATGGAGAGGAATGGAATGGAGTAGAATTGAGTGGAGTGGAGTGGAGGGGATTGGAGTGGAATGGCATGGAATGAAAATGGATGCAGTGGAATGGAGTGGAATGGAGTTGAATGGAATGCAGTGGAGTGGAGTGGAGTTGACTGGAGTGGAGTGAAATGGATTGGAATGGAATGGAATAGATTGGGCTGGAATGGAGTGAAATTTAATGGCTTAGAGTGGATTGGAGTGGAATGGAATGGATGGAGTGGGGTGGAATGGAGTGGAATGAAATGGAGTGGAATGAAGTGGTGTGGAATGCAGTGGAGTTGAGTGGAGTGTGGTGAAATGGAGTGGAATGGAGTGGACTGGAGTGGAGTGGAGTGCTGTGGAATGGAAAGGAATGGAATTGAATGCAGAGGAGTGGAATGGAATTGAGTGGAGTGGAGTGCAATGGAATGGAATGGAGTCGAGTGGAATGGAGTCGACTGGAATGAAGTGGAATGCAGTGGAATGGAGTGGAATGGAATGGAGTGGAATGTAATGGAATGGAGTGGAGTGGAGTGGAGTGGAATTCAGTTGAATGGAATGGAATGGAATAGAATGGTTTGGAATGTAATGGAATGGTGTGGAGAGGAGCGTATTGGAATAGAATGGGAAGGAATGGAACGAAATGGAGGGAAGTGAAATGGAGGAGAGTGAAGTGGAGTGCAGTTCAGAGGAATGTAATGGGATGGAATGGGATTTAGAGGATTGCACTGTGGTGGAGTTTAATAGAATGGAATGGAATGGGATGAGATGGAATGAAGTGGAGTGGAGTGGAATGGAGAGGTGGTGAAGAATGGAATAGAATGGAATGAAATGGAGTGGAATTGAGTGTAATGGAATGGAGTGGAGTGGAATGGACAGCAGTGGAATGGAGCATAATGGAGTGGAATGGAAAGCAGTGGAATGGACTGGAATGGAGTGTAGTGGAAGGGAATGGAGTGGAATGGAATGGAATGGAACGGAGTGGAGTGGAGTGGGGTGGATTGGAGTGGAGTTGAGTGGAATGGAGTGGAGTGGAGTTGAACTGAATGGAATCGAATGGAGTGGAGTGGAAAGGAGAGGAGTGGATTGGAGAGGAATGGAGAGTAATGGAATGTAATGGAGACAAGTGGAATGGAATGGAATGGAATGGAATGGAAAGGAGGGGAGTGGAGTGAAGTGCAATTTAATGGAATGGAATGTAGTGGAATCGAGTGGAGGGGAATGGAGTGGAATGGATTGGAGGCGAGTGGAGTGGAATTGAGTTGAAAGGAAAGGAGCGGAATGGAGTGTAATGGACTGGAATGGAGTGGAATCAAATGGAATGGAGTGTAATGGAATGGAATGGGGTGGTATGGAATGGAATGGTATACAATGGAACGGAGTGGAGTGAAGTGGAATGGATTGGAGTGGATAGGAATGTGGTTGAACGGAATGGAATGAAATGGAAATTAGTGGAGAGAAGTTGATTGGAGTAGAGTGGAATGAAATGGAATCGAGTGGAGTGGACTGGAGTGGAAAGGAGTGGAGTGGAGTGGAATGGAATGGAGTGGAGTCTAGTGGGGTGGAGTGGAGTGGAATGGAATAAAATGGAATGGAGTGGAGTGGAATGGAGTGGAATTGAGGTGAATGGAGATAAATGGAATTCAGTGGAATGGAAAGGAGTGGATTGGAATGGACTAGAATGCAATGGAGGAGATGGGAATGGAGTGGAATGAATGGATTGGAGTGGAATGGAGTGTAATGGAAAGGAATGATGTGGAGTGGAATGGAATAGAGTGGAATGGAAAGGAATGGAGTGGAATGGAGTGGATTGGAGTGGCATGGAGTGCAAAGGAGTGCAATGGAGTGGAATGGAATGGAATGGAATGGAATGGAATGGAATGGAATGATGTGGAGTGGAGTGGAATGGACATTAATGAAGTGGACTGGAACAGAATCGTGTGAAATGGAAAGTAATGGAATGGAATGGAAAAGAATGGCCTGGAACAGAGAGGAGTGGATTGAAATGGAGTGGATTGGAGTGGAAAGGAGCCAAATTGAATGGAATGGAATAGAGTGGACTGGAGTGGAATGTAGTTGAATGGATTGGAATGGAGTGGAGTGGAGTCGACTGGAGTGCAATAGAATGGAGTGAAGTGGAATGGAATGGAATGGAATGGAAACAGTGGACCGCAATGGAGTGGAGGGGAATGTAGTGGAGTGGAATTGAGTGGAGTGGAGTGGAGTTTTGTGGAATGGAACGGAGTTTAGTGGAGTGGAGAGGAACGGAATGAAATGGAAGGGAATGGAAGGGAGAGGAGTGGAATGGAGTGGAGTGGCATCAAATGGGGAGGAATGGAATGCAGTGAAATGGAATGGAGTGGAGTGGAGTAGAGTGGATTGGAAAGGAGCAGAACGGAATGCAATAGAATGGAATGGAGTGGAGTGGAATGGAGTGGAGTGGAATTGAGTGGAATGGATGGGAATGTAGTGGAGTGAAGTGGGAGGGAATGGAAAGGAATGGAGTGCAGTGGAGTGGAGTGGGATAGAATGGAATGGAATGGATTGGAATGGAGTGGAATGGAGTGGAATGAATTGGAGTAGAATGGAGTGGAGTGGAGTGGAATGGAATGGAGTGGAGTGGAGTCGAATGGAGTGGAGAGGAATGGAATGGAATGAAGCAGATGGAATGGAATGGAATGGAATGTATTGGATTGGAATGGAGTGGAGTGGAATGGAATGGAATCGAGTGGAGTCGAATGGAGTGGTGTGGAATGGAATGGAGTGGAATCGAGTGGAGTGCAGTGGCATGCATTTGAGTAGATTGGAATGGAGTAGAGTAGAAAGGGATCGAGTGGAATGGAATTTAGTGGAGTCCAGTGGAGTGGAGTGTAGTGAAATAGCTTGGAATGGAATGGGATGGAATGCAATGCAAAAGATGGAGAAAAGAAATATGAGTTTAGATTGTGCCACTGCACTCCAGCTTTTGTACGAGTGAGATCCTGTGGAAAGAAAGGAATGGAATGGAATAGAGTGGAATGGAGTGGAATTGAATGGAGAGGAAAGAAATGGAGTGGCGTGGAGTGGAGTCATATGGAATGCAGTGGTGTGGAATGGAATGGAATGGAGTTGAAAGGAATGGAATGGAATGGAATGGAATGGAATGGAATGGAAAGGAATGCAGTTGAGTGGAGTGGAGTGGATTGAAGCAGGGTGTAGCGGATGGAGTGGAATGGAAAGGAATGCAAAGGAATGAAATGGAATGGAGTGGAATGGAGCATAGTGGAAATGAATGGAGTGGAGTAGATTGGAATGGAATTGAATGGAATGGAATGGAATGGAGGGGAGTGGAATGGAATCGACTGGAATGGAGTAGATTGGAATGGAATGGAATGAGGAGTTGAGGAGTGGAATGGAGTAAAGTGGAGTGTAGTGTAGTGGAATGGAGGGGAGTGGAGTGACGTGGAATGAAATGGAATGGAATGGAATGAAGTATAGTGGAAGGGAATGGAGTGAAGGGGAAAGGAGTGGAATCGAATGGAATGGATTGTAATGGAATGGAGTGAATTGAAATGGATTGGAATGGATTCGAATCGAGTGGAGTGGAGTGGAATGCTATGTAATGGAGTGGAGTGGAGTGGAATGGAATGGAGTGGAAAGGAATGGATTGCAATGGAATGGAATGGAATGGAATGGAAAGGTGTGCAGTTGAGTGGAGTGGAATGGAGTGGAGTAGATTGGAGTGGAGTGGAATGGATTGGAATGGAATGGAGTGTTGTAGAGTGGACTGCAAGGGAAAGGAACTGAGTGGAGTGGAATGGAATGTAGTGGAATGGAATGGAATGGAGTAGAGTGGAGTGGAATGTAGTGGTGTGGAGGGGAAAGGAGAGGAATTTAGTGGAAAGGAATGGTGTGTACTGGAGTGAAATGGAGTGGAAAGGATTGGAATGGAGTGGCATGTGGTGGAATGGAATGGAATGGAATGGACTGCAATGGAGTAGAATGGAATGGAATGGAGTGGAGAGGAATGCAGTGCAGTGGAGTGGAATGGAGTGGAATGGAATGGAGTGAATGGAATGGAGTAGAGTACAATGGAGTGGAGTCGAGAAGAATGGAATGGAATGGAAAGGAGGCGAGTAGAAGGGAGTGGAGTGGAATGGAGTAGAGTGGAATAGAATGGAATGGAATGGGGTGTAGAAGAGGGGAATGGAGTGGAGTGGAGTGGAGTGGAGTGAGTGCATTTAAGTGGAATTGAGTTGAATGAAATTCCATGGATTGGAATGGAGTGAAGTGGAAGGGAGTGAAGTGAAGTGGAAAGGAGTGGAATGGAATGGAATGGAGTGGAATGGAGTGGAGTGAAATGGAATGGTATGGAAGGGATTGGAATAGATTGGAGTGTAGTGTAAGGGTATGGAACGTAGTGGAGCTGAGTGCAATGGAGTGGAGTGGAATGCAGTGGAGTGGGTGGGAACGGAATGGAATGGAGTAGAGTGTAATGGAGAGGAGAGGAGTGGAACGGATTGGAATGGAATGGAGTGGAATTAAAAGGAATGCAGTGGAGTGGATTGGAGTGGAGTGGATTGGAATGGAGTGGAGTGGAGTGGAATGGATTGGAAAGGAATGGATTGGTGCGCAGTGGAATAGAATAGAATGGAGTGGAGTGGAGTGGAATTAAATAGAGTGGAGTGAAATGGAATGGAAAGGAATGGTGTGGAATGGAGTGGAATGGAATGGATTGGATTGCAGTGGACAGCAAGGGAATGGAATTGAGTGGAGTGGAATTTAATGGAGTGGAATGGAATGGAATGGAGTGGAGAGGAGTGGGATGCAGTGCTGTGGAGGTGAAAGGAGAGAAATTTAATGCAATGGGATGGAATGTTGTGGAGTGGAGTGAAACGGACTGGAAAGGATTGCAATGGAATCACGTGGAGTGGAATGGAATGGAATGCAGTGGAGTGGAATGGAATGGAATGGAATGGAATGCAATGGAGTGGAACGGAATGGAACGGAATGGAGAGGAAAGGAGTGTAGTGGAGTGGAATGGAGTGGAATTCAATGGAGTGAATGGAATAGAGGAGAGTGGAATGCAGTGGATTGGAATGGAATGGAATGGAATGAAGAAAAGTGGATGGATTGGAATGGAATGGAGAAGAGAGGAGTGGAGTGGACTGGAATGGAGTGGAATTGTGTGGAACTGAGTGGAGTGTAATGGAGTGGAAAGAAATGGAATGGAATTGCGTGGAATGTAAGGTAGTGGAGTGCAGTCGAGTGGAATGGAGTGGAGCGCAGTGGAGGGGAATGGAATAGAATGGAATGGAATGGAATGGTATGGAGTGGAGTGCAGTGGAATGGAGGGAGTGGGCTGGAATGGAGTGGAGTGTAATGGAAAGGAGAGTAATGGAATGGAGTGGAATGGAATGGAGTAGAGTGGAATGGAATGCAGTGGAGTAAAACTGAATGGAGTGGAGTGAAGTGGAATGGAGTGGAATGGAATGGAATAGACTGGAGTGGAATGGAATGGAGTGAAGTGGAGTGGCATGGAGTTCAAATGAATTGAATGGAACGGAGTAGAGTGGAAAAGAATGGAGTGGAATGGAATGGAGTGGAGTGCAATGTAGTGGAGTGGAAAGGAATGGAAAAGAGGGGAGTGGACTGGAGTGGAATGCAATGGAATGGAGTGGAAGGGAATGGAGGGGAGAGGATTGGAATGCAGTGGAATGGAATGGAGTGTGGTGCAGTGGAATGGAATGGAATGAAATGGAGTGGACTGGACTTGAATGTAGTGGAATGGAGTTGAATGGAGTTTAGTGTAATAGACTGGAATGTAACGGAATGGTATGGAGTGGAGTGGAATGGAGTGGAATGGTGTGGAGTGGAATGCAGTGGAGTGGACTGGAATGGAGGGAGTGGAATGGAATGGAGTGCAATGGAATGGAATGGAATAGTATGGAATGGAATGGAATAAAATGGAATGAAGTATAGTGGAGTGGAATGGAATGGAGTGGATAGGAATGCGGTTGCAGGGAGTGGAATGGAATGTAAATGAGTGGAGAGACGTTGATTAGAATGGGATGGAGGGAAATGGAGTCGAGTGGAGTAGAGTGGAGTGGAAAGGAGTGGAGTGAAGTGGAGTGGAATGGAATGGAGTGGAGTCTAGTGGAGTGGAGTGGAGTAGAGTGGAATGAAATGGAATGGAATGGAGTGGAGTTGAATGGAGTGGAATGGAGGTGAATGGAGATAAATGGAATGCAGTGGAATGGAAAGGAGTGGATTGGAATGGACGAGAATGGAATGGAGGAGAGGAGAATGGAGTGGAATGAATGGATTGGAGTGGAATGGAGTGTATTGGAAAGGAATGATGTAGAGTGGAATGGAGTGGAATGGAGTGGAGTGGAGTGGAATAGACATTAATGGAGTGGACTGGAATGGAATGGTGTGAAATGGAATGTAAAGTAATGTAATGGAAAAGAATGGCCTGGAACGGAGAGTAGTTGATTGAAATGGAGTGGATTGGAGTGGATTGGAGTGGACTGGAGTGCAATGGAATGGAGTAGAATGGAATGCAGTGGAATGGAATGGAAAGGAGTGGACTGGAATTGAGTGGAGGGTAATGGAGTGGAGTGGAATCGAGTGGAGTGGAGTGGAATTTAGTGGAATGGAATGGAGTTTAGTGGAGTGGAGTGGAATGGAATGAAATGGAATGGAATGGAAGGGAGAGGAGTGGATTGGATTGGAGTGGCATCAAATGGGGAGGAATGGAATGCAGTGAAATGGAATGGACTGGTGTGGAGTAGAGTGGAGTGGATAGGAGCAGAACGGAATAGAATAGAATGCAATGGAATGGAGTGGAGTGGAAAAGAGTGGAATGGATGGGAATGGAGTGGAGTGATGTGGGAGGGAATGGAATGGAATGGAGTGCAGTGGAGTGGAGTGGGATAGAATGGAATGGAATGGAGTGGAATGAAGTGGAATGGAGTGCAGTGGAGTGGAGTGGGATAGAATGGAATGGAATGGAGTGGAATGAAGTGGAATGGAGTGGAATGGAGTGGAGTAGAATGGAGTGGAGTGGAGTGGAATGGAATGGAGTGGAGTGGAGAGGAATGGAGTGTAGTGAAGTGGACTGAAATGGAATGGAATGGATTAGATTGGAATGGAGTGGAGTGGAGTGGAATGGAATTGAATCGAGTGGAGTTGAATGGAGTGGTGTGGAATGGAATGGAGTGGAATCGAATGGAGTGGGGTGGCGAGCATTTGAATGGATTGGAATGGAGTAGAGTAGAATGGGATGGAGTGGAATGGAATGGAGTGGAGACCAGTGGACTGGAGTGAAATAGCTTGGAATGGAATGGGATGGAATGGAATGCAATAGAATGAAGAAAGGAAATATGAGCTGAGATTCGGACACTGCACTCCAGCTTTTGTAAGAGTGAGATCCTGTGGAAAGAAAGGAAAGGAATGGAATGGAGTGGAATGGAATGGAATGGAGATGAAAGGAGCGGAGGGACATTGAGTGGAGTCATGTGGAATGCAATGGTGTGGAATGGAAAGGACTGGAGTTGAAAGGAATGTAATGTAATGGAATGGAATGTAATGGAATGGAATGGAATGGAATGGAATGGAATGCAGTTGAGTGGAGTGGAGTTGAGTGAAGCAGAGTGTAGTGGAATGGAGAGAATGGAAAGGAATGCAACGGAATGGAATGGAATGGAGTGGAATGGAGTGTAGTGGAAATGAATGGAATGGGGTGGAATGGAGTGTAGTGGAAATGAATGGAGTGGAGTGGAGTGGAATGGAGTTGAATGCAATGGAATGCAATTGTGGGGAGTGGAATCGAGTTGACTTGAATGGAATATATTGGAATGGAATGGAATGGGGAGTTGAGGAGGGGAATGGAGTAAAGTGGAGAGTAGTGGAGTGGAAAGGAGGGGAGTGGAGTGACGTGGAATGGAGTGGAATGAAATGGAATGGAATGAAGTGGAGTGGAAGGGAGTGGAGTGAAGTGGAAAGGGGTGGAATCGAATGAATTGGATTGTAATGGAGTGGAGTAAATTGGAAGGGAGTGTAGTGGATTGGAATGGAGTGGAGTGGAATGCTATGGAATGGAGTGGAGTGGAGAAGAATGCAGTGGAGTGGATGTGAGTGGAATGGAATGGAGTGGAATAAAAAGGAATGGAGTGGAGTGGACTGGAGTAAAATGTAGAGGAGTGGAGTGGACTGGAGTGGAATGGATAAGAATGGAATGGAGTGGAGTGGAATGGATTGGAATGGAATGGAGTGGAGTGCAGTGGAATTGAATAGAATGGAGTGGAGTGGAGTGGAATTAAATGGAGTGGAGTAAAATGGAATGGAAAGGAACGGATTGGAATAGATTGGAGTGGAGTGGAATGGAACGGTGTTATGTGGAGTGGACTGCAAGGGAATGGAATTGAGTGGAGTGGAATGGAATGTAGTGGAATGGAATGGAATGGAGTAGAGTGGAGTGGAATGTAGTGGTGTGGAGGGGAAAGAGGAAATTAATGGAATGGAATGGAATGGTGTACAGTGGAGTGAAATGGAGTGGAATGGATTGGAATGGAGTGGCGTGGGGTGGAATGGAATGGAATGGAATGGAGTGCAGTGGAGTAGAATGGAGTGGAATGGAGTGGAGAGGAATGGAGTGCAGTGGAGTGGAATGGACTGGAACGGAGTGAATGGAATGGAGTAGAGTGGAATGGAGTGGAGTCGAGTGGAATGGAATGGAATGCAATGGAGGAGAGTGGAATGGAGTGGAGTGGAATGGAGTAGAGTGGAATAGAATGGAATTGAATGGGGTGTAGAAGAGGGGAATGGAGTGGAGTGGAGTGGAGTGGAATGGAGTGAGCGCATTTAAGTGGCATTGAGTTGAATGAAATTCCATGGATTATAATGGAGTGGAGTGGAAGGGAGTGAAGTGAAGTGGAAAGGAGTGGAATGGAATGGAATGGAATAGAGTGGAGTGAAATTGAATGGTATGGAAGGGATTGGAATAGATTGGAGCGTAGTGGAATGGTATGGAATGGAGTGGAGCTGAGTGGAATTGAGTGGAGTGGAATTCAGTGGAGTGGATGGGAACGCAATGGAATGGAGTGGAGTGGAATGGAGAGGAGAGGAGTGGAATGGATTGGAATGGAATGGAGTGGAATTAAAAGGAATGCAGTGGAGTGGATTGGAGTGGAGTGGAGTGGATTGGAGTGGAGTGGATTGGAATGGAATGGAGTGGAGTGGAATGGATTGGAATGGAATGGATTGGAGTGCAGTGGAATGGAATAGAATGGAGTGGAGTGAAGTGGAATTAAATAGAGTGGAGTGAAATGGAGTGGAAAGGAATGGAGTGGCATGGAGTGGAGTGGAGTGGACAGCAAGGGAATGGAATTGAGTGGAGTGGAATTTAATGGAGTGGAATGGAATGGAATGGAGTGGAGAGTAGTGGAAGGCAGTGGTGTGGAGGTGAAAGGAGACAAATTTAATGAAATGGAATGGAATGATGTGGAGTGGAGTGAAACGGACTGGAATGGATTGCAATGGGATGACGTGGAGTGGAATGGAATGGAATGGAATGGAATCCCGTGGAGTGGAATTGAATGGAACGGAGTGGAGAGGAATGGAGTGGAGTGGAATGGAGTGGAATGGAATGGAGTGAATGGAATGGAGTAGAGTTGAGTTTAGTGGAGTGGAAAGGAATAAAGAAGAGTGGATGGATTGGAATGGGATGTAGTGGAGAGGAGTGGAGTAGAATGGAGTGGAATTGTGTGTAACTGACTGGAGTGTAAAGGAGTGGAATGAAATGGAATGGAATGGAATTGTGTGGAATATAATGTAGTGGAGTGCAGTGGAGTGGAATGGAGTGGAGCGCAGTGAAAGGGAATGGAATCGAATGGAATGGAATGTAACGTAGTGGTATGGAGTGGAGTGGAGTGGAATGGAGGGAGTGGACTGGAATGGAGTGGAGTGTAATGGAATGGAGTGGAATGGAATGGAGTAGAGTGGATTGCAATGCAGTGGAGTAAAATGGAATGGAGTGGAGTGAAGTGGAATGGAGTGAAATAGAATGGAATAGAGTGGAGTGGATTGGAATGGAGTGGAGTGGAGTGGCATGGAGTTCAAATGAATGGAATAGAACAGAATAGATTGGAAAGGAATGGAGTGGAATGCAGTAGAGTGGAATGGAATGGAGTTGAAAGGAATTGAATGGAATGGACCGGAATGGAATGGAAAGGAGTGGAGTGGAGTGGAGTGCAACGTAGTGGAGTGGAATGGAGTGGAAAGGAGGGGAGTGGAGTGGAGTGGAATGCAATGGAATTGAGTGGATGGGAGTAGAGTGGGGTGGATTGGAATGCAGTGGAATGGAATGGAGTGTGGTGCAGTGGAATGGAGAGGAATGGTGTGGAGTGGAACGGAGTGGAGTGGAATGCAATGGAGTGGAGTGGAATGGAATGGAGTGGAATGGAATGGAATGGAACGGAACGGAATGGAACAGAATGGAATGGAATGGAATGGAATGGAATGGAATGGAAGGGAATGGAGTGGAGTGGAATAGAATGCAGTGGAGTGGAATGGAATGGAGTGGAGTGAACTGGAATGGAGTGGAATAGAATGCAATAGAGTGGAGTGGAGTAGAATTGAGTGGAATGGAATTGAATAGAGTGGAATGGAGTGGAGTTGAGTGTAACGGAGTTCAATGGAATGGAATGGAACAGAGTAGAGTGGAAAGGACTGGAGTGGAATGAAGTAGAGTGGAATGGAATAGAATGGGTTGGCGTGGATTGGGATGTAGTGGAGTGGAGTGGAGTGGACTGGAGTGGAGTCGAATGGAATGGCATGGAATGGAGAGGAATGGAATGGAATGAAGTAGAATAGAGTGGAGTGGAGATGATTCGAGTGGAGTGGTGCGGAGAAGACTGCAGTGCAGTGGAATGAAATGGAATGGTATGAAATGGAGTGGAGTGAAAGCGAGTAGAGTGGAAGGGAGTGAAGTGGAGTGGGAAGGAGAGGAGTGGAATGAAGTGGAATGTAATTGAATGGAATGGAATGCAATGGAGTGCAATGCAGTATAATGGAATGGAGTAGTGTGGAATGGAGTGTTATGGAATTGGATTGAGCGGAGTGTCATGGAATGGAATGGAATGGGGAGGAATGGAGGGGAATGGAGGCTTTTGGAGATGAATGGAGTGGAGTGGAATGGAATGGAGTGGAATGGATTGCAATGGAGTGCAGTGGAATGGAATGGAGGGGTGTGGAGTGGAATGGAATGGAATGGGGTGGATTAGAATAGAATGGAGTGGAATGGAAAGGAATGAAGTGGAATTAAATGGAATGGAGTGGACTGCAATGGAATGGCATGTAATGGAGTGGAGTTGAATGGCATGGAGTGGAGTGGAGTGGAAAGAAGTGGAATGGAATGGAATTGAATAAAATGGAATGGAATGAAGGGGAATTGAGTGGAATGGACTGCAATGGAAGGTAGTGATGTGCAATAGAAATGAATGGTTTGGGTTGGAGTGGAGTGGAATACAGTGAAGTTGAGTGGAATGGAAAGGAATGGAGTGGAGTGGAATGGAGAGGATTGGAGTGGAATGGAGTGGAATGGAAAGGAGTGGAATTAAATGGAATGGAGTGGAGTGGAGTGGAGTGGAGTTAGGTGAAATGGAATGGAGTAGAGTTGAATGGATTGGAATTTAATGGAGTGGAGTGAAGTGGAATGGAATGGAATGGAGTGGAATGGAGTGGAATGGAGACGAAAACAAAGGAGTAGAGTGGAATGGGATGGAGTGGAGTGGAGTGGAGTGGACTGAAATGGATTGGAGTGGAATGGAGGGGTTTGGAATGAAGTCGAATGGCATGGACAAGAGTGGAGCGGAGTGGAGTGGAAAGGAGTGGGATGGTATGGAATAGAATGGAATTGGGTGGAGTGCGGTGGAATAGAAAGGAATGGAGTGGAGTGCAGTAGAGCGGACTGGAATGGAGTGGAATGTAGTGGAATGGAATGCAGTGGAATGGAGTCAAAAGTTATGCAGTAGAGCGGACTGGAATGGAGTGGAATGTAGTGGAATGGAATGCAGTGGAATGGAGTCAAAAGTTATGCAGTGGAGTGGAATGGAATGGAGGGGATTGGAGTGAAGTGGAGTAGAATGGAGTGAAGTGGAGAAGAATTGAATCGAGTGGAGAGGAATGGAATGGAAAGGAATAGAGTGGAATGGATTGGAGTGTAGTGGAAAGGAGAGGAATGGAATGGAGTGGATTGGAGTGGACTGGAATGGATTGGTATGGAGTGGAGTGGAATGTAGTGGAAGGAAAAGGAGTGGAATGGATTGGAGAGGTGTGGAGTGGAGTTGAATGGACTAGAAAGGAGTGGAATGGAATGGAATTTAGTGTAATGTAATGGAATGTTGTGCAATGGAATGTAATGGCATGGAATACAGTGGAGTGGAGTGGATCGGAGTGGAGTGGAGTGTAAAGGAATGGAATGGAATGGAATGGAATGGACAGGTGTGGATTGGAATGGAGTGGAACGGATTGGAATGGAGTGGATTGGAGAGGAATGGAAAGTAAGTAAATGGAGTGGATTGGAGTGGAATGGATTGGAGTGAAATGGAGTGCAGTGTAGTGGAATGGAGTGTAGTGGAATAGAGTGGACTGGAGTGGAATGGAGTCGAATTGAATGGACTGGAGAGCAGTGCAGTGGAGAGCAATGGAATCGAGGGGAGTGGAATGGATTGGAATGGAATTTAGCGGAGTGGAGTGCAGTGGAACGGAATGGAATGGAGTTGAGTGGAGTGGATTAGACTGGAATGGAGTGGAATGGAGTGGAGAGGAACGGAGTGGATTGGAATGAAATGGAATGGAATGGAGTTGAGTGGAATGGAATGGAGTGGAGTGGATTGGAGTGGCGTAGAGTGCAATGGAGTAGAGAGTAGGGGAATGGAACTGAATAGAGTGGAGTGGAATGGAGTGGAGAGGAGTGGAATGGAGTGGAATGGAATGGAGTGGAATGAAATGGAATCTAGCAGAATGCAGCGAATTGGAGTGGAATGGAAAAGAGTGGAGTGGAGTTGTGTGGAGTGGAATGGAATAGAATGGACTGGAATGGAGTGGAGTGGAATGGAGTACAATGGAATGGAAAGGAGTAGAGTGGAATAGAATGGAGTAGAGATGAGTGGAATGGAATGGAGCGGAGTGGAGTGGAGTGGAGTGAAGTGCAGTGGAGTGGAGTGGAATAGAGTGGAGTGGAGTGGAATGGAATGGAGTGGAGTGGAGTAGAATGGATTAGAATGGAGTGGGATGGAAACAAAAGTAATGGAGTGGAATGGAATGGAGTGGAAGGTAATGGAGTGGAATGGAATGGGGTGGAGTGGAATGGATTGGAGTGGAATGGAGTGGAATGGAATGGAGTAAATGGAATGGAGTGGAGTGGAATGGAGTGGAATATAATGGAGTGAATGGAATGGAGTAGAGTACAATGGAGTGGAGTCGAGAGGAATGGAATGGAATGGAATGGAGGCGACTGGAATGGAGTGGAGTGGAATGGAGTAGAGTGGAATAGAATGGAATGGAATGGGGTGTAGAAGAGGTGAATGGAGTGGAGTGGAGTGGAGTGAGTTCATTTAAGTGGAATTGAGTTGAATGAAATTCCATGGATTGGAATGGAGTGGAGTGGAAGGGAGTGAAGTGAAGTGGAAAGGAGTGGAATGGAATGGAATGGAGTGAAAGGGAATGGTATGGAAGGGATTGGAATAGATTGGAGTGTAGTGGAATGGTATGGAAAGGAGTGGAGATGAGTGCAATGGAGTGGAGTGGAATGCAGTAGAGTGGATGGGAACGGAATGGAATGGAGAGGAGTCGAATGGAGAGGAGAGGAGTGGAATGGATTGTAATGGAATGGAGAGGAAATAAAAGATTGCTGTGAGTTGGATTGGGGCGGAGTGGATTGCAATGGAATGGAGTTTAGCGGAATGGATTGGAATGCAATGGATTGGAGGGCAGTGTAATAGAATAGAATGGAGTGGAGTGGAGTGAAATTAAATAGAGTGGAGTGAAATGGAATGGAAAGGAATGGAGGGGAATGGAGTGGACTGGAGTGGAATGGAGAGGAATGGAATGGAGTGGAGTGGAGTGGACAGTAAGGGAATGGAATTGAGTGGAGTGGAATTTAATGGAGTGGAATGGAATGGAGTGGAGAGGAGTGGAATGCAGTGGTGTGGTGGTGAAAGGAGAGAAATTTAATGAAATTGAATGGAATGATTTGGAGTGGAGTGAAACGGACTGGAATGGATTACAATGGAATGACGTGGAGTGGAATGGAATGGAATGGAATGGAATGCATTGGAGTGGAATGGAATGGAGCGGAGTAGAGAGGAATGCAGTGGAGTGGAGTGGAATGCAGTGGAATGGAATGGAGTGAGTGGAGTGGAGTAGATTGGAATGGAGTGGAGTGGAGTTGAATGGAATGAAGAAAAGTGGATGGATTGGAATGGAATGGAGTGGAGAGGAGTGTAGTGAACTGGAATGGAGTGGACTTGGGTGGAAATGAGAGGAGTGGAATGGAGTGGAATGAAATGGAATGGAATGGAATGGAATGGAATGGAATGGAATGGAATGGAATGTTATGGAGTGGAGTGGAGTTGAATGCAGGGAGTGGACTGGAATGGAAAGGAGTGTAATGGAATGGAGTGGAATGGAATGGAATAGAGTGGAGTTTATTGGAATGGAGTGGAGTGGAGGGGCATGGAGTTCAAATGAATGGAATGGAACAGAGTAGAGTGGAATGGAATGGAGTGGAATGCAGTAGAGTGGAATGGAATGGAATGGAGTTGAAAGGAATTGAATGGAATGGAATGGAATGGGATGGAATGGAGTGGATTGGAGTGCAATGTAATGGAGTGGAATGGAATGGAAAGGAGGGGAGTGGAGTGCTATGCAATGGAATGGAGTGGAGGGGAATGGAGTGGAGTGGATTGGAATGCAGTGCAATGGATTGGAGTGTGGTGCAGTGGAATGGAAAGGAATGAAGTGGAGTGGACTGGACTTGAATGTAGTGCAATGGAGTGGAATGGAGTTTAGTGTAATGGACTGGAATGTAATGGAATGGTATGGAGTGGAGTGGAATGGATTGGAATGGGGTAGAGTGGAATGGAGTGGAGTGGACTGCAATGGAGTGGAATGGAAGGGAATGGAGTGGAATGGAATTGAGTGGAATGGAAAGGAATGGAATGGATTTGAATGGAATGGAATGGAATGGAATGGAGTAGAGTGGAATGGAATGCAGTGGAGTGGAATAGAATGGAGAGGAGTGAAGTGGAATGGAGTGGAATGGAATGCAATAGAGTGGACTGGAGAAGAATGGAGAGGAATGGAACGGAATAGAGTGGAATGGAGTGGGATGGAGTGGAGTGGACTGCAATGGAGTGGAGTGGAATGGAATGGAGTGGAATGGAATGGAATGGAATGGAATGGAATGGAGTGGAGTGGAATGGGATGGAGTGGAATGGAATGGAATGGAATGGAATGGAATGGAGTGGAGTGGAAAGGAATGCAGTGGAGTGGAATGGAATGGAGTGGAGTGAAGTGGAATGGAGTGGAATGGAATGCAATAGAGTGGAGTGGAGTAGAATCGAGTGGAATGGAATGGAATAGAATGGAATGGAGTGGAATGGAGTGGAGTGGAGTGGAATGAAGTTCAATGGAATGAACTGGAACGGAGTAGAGTGGAAAGGAGTGGAGTGGAATGAAGTAGAGTGGAATGGAATGGAATAGAACGGAATGGAATGGAATGGCATGGAATGGAGTGGATTGGATTGGGATGTAGTGGAGTGGAATCGATTGGAGTGGAGTGGAGTCGAATGGAATGGAATGGAATGGAGAGGAATGGAATGGAGTGAAGTAGAATAGAGTGTAGTGGAGATGATTCGAATGGAGTTCAGCAGAGAATAGTAAAGTGCAGTGGAATGAAATGGAATGGAATGGAATGGAGTGGAGTGAAAGGGAGTGGAGTGGAAGGGAGAGGAGTGGAGTGGAAATGAGAGGAGTGGAATGGAGTGGAATGGAATTGAATGGAATGGAGTGGAGTGGAGTGCAATGCAGTTTAGTGGAATGGAGTAGAGTGGAATGGAGTGTTATGGAATTGGGTGGAGTGGAGAGTCATGCAATGGAATTGAAAGGGGTGGATTGGAGTGGAATGGAATGGAGTAGAATGGAGGGTTATGGAGAGAAATGGAGTGGAGTGGAATGGAATGGACTGGAATAAATTGCATTGGAGAGGAGTGGAATAGAATGGAGGGGTTTGGAGTGGAATGGAAGGGAATGGGGTGGAATAGAATGGAATAGAGTGGAATGGAAAGGAAAGAAGTGGAATGAAATGGAATGGAGAGGAATGGAATGGAATGGCAAGGAATGGAGGAGAGTTGAATGGAATGGAGTGGAGTGGAGTGGAAAGGAGTGGAATCGAATGGAATTGAATAGAATGGAGTGGAGTGAAGGGGAATGGAGTTTAATGGACTGCAATGGAGTGTAGTGGTGTGGAATAGAATTGAGTGGATTGGGTTGGAGTGGAATGGAATGGAGTGGAATATAGTGGAGTGGAGTGGAATGGAAAGGAATGGAGTGGAGTGGAATGGAGAGGATTGGAGTGGACTGGAGTGGAATGGAAATGAGTGGAATTAAATGGAATGGAGTGGAGTGCAGTGAGGTGAAATGGAATGGAGTGGAGTTGAATGTATTGGAATTTAATGGAGTGGAGTGCAGTGGAATGGAATGGAATGGAGTGGAATGGAGTGGAATGGGGAAGAAAGGAAAGGAGTAGAGTGGAATGGGATGGAGTGGAGTGGAGTGGACTGGAACGGATTGGAGTGGAACGGAGGGGCTTAGAATGAAGTCGAATGGAATGGACAGGAGTGGAGAGGAGTGGAGTGGAATGGAGTGGAGTGGTATGGAATAGAATGGAATGGAGTGGAAAGCGGTGGAATAGAAAGGAATGGAGTGGAGTGTAGTAGAGCGGACTGGAATGGAGTGGAACGGAATGGAATGCAGTGTAATGGAATCAAAAGGTACGGAGTAGAGTGGAATGGAATGGAGGGAAGTGGAGTGAAGTGGAATGGAGTGGAGTGGAGAAGAATGGAATGGAGTGGAAAGGAATGGAATGGAAAGGAAAGGAATAGAGTGGAATGGATAGGAGTGGAGTGGATAGGAGAGGAATGGAATGGAGGGGAATGGAGTGGAGAGGTGTGGAGTGGAGTTGAATGCACTGGAATAGAGTGGAATGGAATGGAATGTAGTTTAATGTAATGGAATGTTCTGGAATGAAATGGAATGGCATGGAATAGAGTGGATCGGAGTGGAGTGGAGTGTAAAGGAGGGGAATGGAATGGAATTAAATGGAGTGGTGTGGATTGGAATGTAGTGGAACGGATTGGGATGGAGTGGATTGTAGACGAATGGAATGGAAGGAAATGGAGTGGATTGGAGTGGAGTGGATTAGAGTGGAATGGAGTGGATTGTAGTGGAATGGAGTGTAGTGGAATGCAGTGGATTTGAGTGGAATGGAGTCGAATGGAATGGACTGGAATGGACTGCAGTGGAGAGGAATAGAATAGAGAGGAGTGGAATTGATTGGAATGGAATTTAGTGGAGTGCAGTGCAGTGGAATGGAATGCAATGGAGTTGAGTGGAGTCTAGTGGGCTGGAATGGAGTGGAATGGAGTGGAGAGGATTGGAGTGGAGTGGAGTGCAATGGAGTGGAGAGTAGGGGAATGGAATTGAATAGAGTGGAGTGGAATCGAGTGGAGAGGAGTGGAATGGAGTGGAATGGAATGGAGTGGAATTAAATGGAATCTAGTAGAATGCAGCAGAGTAGAGTGGAGTGGAATGGAAAATAGTGGAGTGGAGTCGTGTGGAGTGGAATGGAATAGAGTGGACTGGAATGGAGTGGAGTGGAATGGAGTGGAATGGAATGGAATGGAGTAGTGTGGAAAGGAGTGGAATAGAGTTGGGTGGAATGGAATGGAGCGGAGTGGAGTAGAGTGAAATGCAGTGGAGTGGAGTGGAATGGATTGGAGCAGAGTGGAATGGATTAGAATGGAGTGGGATGGAATCGAAAGTAATAGAGTGGAATGGAATGGAGTGGTGAGTAACAGAGTAGAATGAAATGGAGTGGAGTGGAATGGATTGGAGTGAAGAGGAGTGCAGTGTAATGGAATGGAATGGAATGAAGTGGAATGGAATGGAGAGGAATGGAATGGAATGGATTTGATTTGAGTTGAGTGGAGTAGAGTGGAGTTCAATGGAATGGAGTGGGGTGGACTTGAATATTGTGGAGTGGAAAGGAATGTAGTGGAATGGAATGGAATGGAATGGAGTGGAATGAAGTGGATTGGAATGGAATGGAGTATAATGGAGTGGAATGCATTAGTTTGGAATGGAATGGAGCATAATGGAGTGGAATGGATTAGATTGGAATGGAATGGAGTGGAGTGGTGTGGAATGGAATGCAGTGGACAGGAATGGAGTGGAGTGGAGTGGTATGGAGTGAAATGGAAAACATGGATTATAGTGGAATGTAGTGGAGTGGCTTGGAGTGGAGTTGAATGGAATGGAATGGAGTGGAGTGTAATGGAGTGGAATGGAATGGAATGGAGTGGAGTAAAACGGAGTGGAATGGAGTGGAGTGGAGTGGAATGGAGTGGAGTGGTGTGGAGAGGAGTGCAGTGGAATGGAAAGGAATGGAATGGAATGGTGTGGAATGAAATGGTGTGCAGTGGAATGGAATGATATGGAGAAGACCAGCGTAGAGTGGAGTGGAGTGGAGTGGTGTAGAATGGAGTGGTGTAGAATGGAATGGATTGGAGTGGAATGGAATGGAATGGAAAGGAGTTGAGTGGCGTGGAGTGGAATGGAGTTGAGTGTTGTGGAATGGAGTGTGGTGGAATGGAATGGAATGGTTTGGTGTTGAATTGAATGGAATAGAATGGAAGGGAATGGATTGGAGTGGAGTGGACTGGGGTGAAATGGAGTGTAGTGAAATGGAATGGAAAGGAAAGGAATGTTGTAGAATGGAATGGAATGGAGTGGAATACAGTGGAATGGAGTGGAATGGAATGGAAGGGAGTTCAGTAGAGTGGAATGCAGTGGGGAGGAGTGGTATGGAATTAAATGAAATGGAGTGGAATGTAGTGGAGTGTAAAGGAATGGAATTGAGTGGCAGAGAATGGAATGGATTGGAGAGGAGTGGAATGGAGAGGAGTGGAGTGGAATGGAGTGGAGTGAAGTGGAATGGAATGGAAAGGAATGGAGTGGAAAGGAGTGGAGTGGAATGGAGTGGAAAGGAATGGAATGGAATGGAGTGGAGTGGAATGGAGTGAAGTGGAATGGATTGGAGTGCAGTGCTGGGTAGAGGAATGGAATGGAATGGAGTGGAGTGGAATGGAGTGGAGTGGAATGGAATGGAATGGAGTGGAGTGGAATGGAGTGAAGTGGAATGGAGTGGAATGCATTGGAGAGGAAAGAAGTGGAAAGTAAAAGAGTGGAATGGAGGGGAACAGAGTGGAATGGAGTGGAGTGGGGTGGAAAGAAGTGTAGTGTATTGGAAAGAAGTGGAATGGAATGGAATGAAATGATATGGTGTGGAGTGGAGTAGAATGCAGTCTACTGGATTGGAAAAGAGTTGAGTGCATTGGAATGGAATGGAGTGCAGTGGAGTGGAGTTGAATGGAGTGGAGTGGAGAGGAAGGGTTTGGAATGGAGTGGAGTGGAATGGAGTATAGTGGAGTGGAGTGGTGTGGAATGGAATGTAGTAGAATTGAATGAAGCAGAGTGGAGGAGAGTGGACTGGAGTGGAGTGGAATAGAGTGGAGTGGAATGCATAGGAATAGAACGGACTGGAGTGGAGAGCAGTGCAAGTGAATGGAATGGAGAGAAGAAGAGTGAAGTGGAGTGGACTGGAATCAAGTGGAATGGAGTGGAATGACCTTTAATTGATTGTAGTGGAATGAAGTTGAATGGAATGGAGTACAGTGGAATATAATGGAATGGAGTGGAGTAGAGTGGAGTGCAGTGGAGTGGAGTGGAGTGGTGTGTAACTGAACAGAATGGATTGCAGTGGAATGGAATTGAATACAGTGGAATGGAATGCAAAGGAGTGGAGTGGAATGGAATGGAGTGTAGTGGAATGGAGTTCAATGGAATGGATTGGAGTGGAGTGGAGAGGAATGGAATGGAATGGAGTGCAGTGTAATGGAGTGGAGTGTAATGGAGTGGAATGGAATGGAGTGGATTGGATTTGAGTGGAGAAAAGTGGAGTGGAATGGAATGGAGTGGAATACAATGAAATGTAATGGAATGTGGTGGAGTAGAGGGAAATGGAGTGGAGTGAAATGGAATGGAATGGAATGGAGAGGAGGGGAGTGGAATGGAGGGGAGTAGAGTGGAATGGAGATGAACGGAATGGAATGGAATGGAGTGGAGAGGAATGGAGTGGAGTGGAATAGAGTAGAGTGGAATGGAATGGAAGGGAATGGAATGGAATGGAATCGAATTGAATGGAATGCAATGGAATGGAATGGAATGGACTGCAATGGAATGGAATGGAATGGAGTGAAGTTGAAAGGACTGGAAAGGAGTGGAATAGAATGGAATGGATTGTAATGGAATGGAATGGAGTGGAATGGAATGGTCTGCAATGGAGTGGAGTGGACTTGAATGTAGAGCAATGGAGTAGAAAGGAGAGGAATGGAATGGAATGGAAAGGAGAGGAGTGGAGTGGAGTGGAATGGAGAGCAATGGATTGGAATGGAGTGGAGTGGAATGGAATGGAATGGAGAGGAGTCAAGCGGAATGGAGTGGAGTGGAGTGGAATAGAGTGGAATGGAATGGAGAGGATTGCAGTGGAGTGGAATGGAGTTTAGTGGAGTTGATTGGAGTGGATAGGAATGGAGTGGATTGGAATGGAATGGAGAGGAATGGAATAGAGTTCAATGGAATTCGGTGGAGTGGAGTGGAAAGGAATGGAGTAGAGTGGAATGGAGTGGAATGGAATGGAGTGGAGTGGAGTGTAATGGAATGGAATGGAGTGGAATGGAATGGAGTTGAAAGGAATGGAATGGATTGAAATGGAATGGAGTAGAATGGAATGGAGTGGAATTGAGGGGAATGGAGTGGAATGAAGTGGAGTGGAGTGGAATAGAATGGAGAGGAGTGAAGTGGATTGGAGTGGAGTGGAGTGGAGTGGAATTGAATAGAGAGGAGTGGAGTGGATCGGAGTGGCGTGGAGTGGAATGGAATTGAATTGAATGGAATGGAGTGTGGTGGAATGGAGTGCAATGGGGTGGAATAGAATGGACTCGAATGCAGAGAATTGGAATGGAGTGTAATGGAATTTAGTGGAGTTGATTGGAGTGGAAAGAATTGGAATGGATTGGAGTGGAATGGAATTCAGTGGAGTGGAGTGGAGTGGAAAGGAATGGAGAAGAGTGGAATGCAGTGGAATGGAATGAAGTGGAATGGAGTAGAGTAGAATATAATGGAATGGAGTGGAATGGCCTGAAATGGAGTGGAATGGAATGGAATGGAGTGGAATGCATTTGAATGGAGTGCAATGGAATGGAGTGAACTAGAATGGAGTGGAGTAGAGAGAAATGGAGTGGAATGGAATGGAATGGAATGAGGTGGAGTGGAGTGGAATGGAATGGAGTGGAGTGGAGTGGAATGCAATGGAGTGGAGTGGAGTGGAATGGAATGGAATGGAATGGATTGGATTGGTGTGGAATGGAATAGAATGGAATGTAGTGGAGTGGAATGATGTGTGGGGAAATGGATTGGAATGGAGTGGCATGGAAAGGAGTGGAATGGAATGGAATGGAATGGAGTGAATTGGAAAGCAATGGAATGGAATGGAATGGAGCATAGTGGATTTTAATGGAGTGGTAAGGAATGGAGTTGAGTGGAGCGGAATGGAATGGAGTGGAGTGGATTGGAATGGAATGGAATGAAGTGGAATAGAATGAAATGGAATGGAGATGAATGGAATGGCATGGAGTGGAGTAGAGTGGACTGGAATGGATTGGAGTGGAATGGAATGGAATGGATTAGAGAGTACTGGAGTGAAGTGGTTTAGAGTGGAGAGGAGTGGAATGGAATCGAGGTTAGAAGAATGGAAGGGAATGGAATGTATTGGAGTGGAGTGGAATGGAATAAAATGGAATGCAGTGCAGTGGAATAGGGTGGACTGGAATGGAGTGAAATGGAGAGGAATGGAGTGGCATGGAATGGAGTGGAATGGAATGGAATGGAGTGCAGTGTAAACGAATTGAGTGGAATGGTATGGAATGGAATGGAGTGGAATGGAATGGAATGGAGTGCAGTGTAAACGAATTGAGTGGAATGGAATGGAATGGAATGAAGTGGAATGGAATGGAATAGAGTGGAGCGGATAGGAGTGGAATTGGAGTGGATTGGAGTGGAGTGGAAATGACTGGAGTGGAGTGGAGTGAGGTGTAATGGAGTGGGGTGTAATGGAGTGCAGTGGAATGGAGCAGATTGGAACGGGATGGAGTGGAATGGAGTGGAGTGGATTGCAGTGGAGTGGAGAGGAGGGGAAGGGAGCGGAATGGAATCAGATGTAATGCAGTGGAGTGGAGTAAAGTGGAGTGGAAAGGAGTGGAATGGAATGGAATGGAATGGAATGGAATGGAATGGAATGGAATGGAATGGAATGGAATACAACGGCATAGAATGCAATGCAACGGAAAATGACGTGTAATGTGAACTGAGATTGTGCCACTGCTTCCCAGCCTGTTTGACACGGTGATATCCTCTCGAAAGAAAGAAATGGAATGCAATGGAGTGAAATGGAATGGAATGGAATGGAATGGAGTAGTGTTGAATGGAGTGAAGTGGAGTGGACTGGAATAGAGTCGAATGGAATGGGATGGAGTGAAATGAAATGGAGTGGAGTGCAGTGGAGTGGAGTGAAATAGTATGGAAAGGAATGAGATGAAATTGAATGCAATAGAATGTTAAAAATAAATGTGAGCTCAGATTGTGTCAATTCGCTCCAGCTTTGTGACAGAGTGAGAACCTGTGGAAAGAAATGAATGGAATGGAATGGAGTTTAATGGAATTAAAAGAAGTGGAGTGGAGTGGAGTGGAGTGGTGTGAAATGGAGTGGTGTGGAATAAAATAGTTTGGAGTTGAAAGGAATGGAATAGAATGGAATGGAAAGGAATGGAGCAGATGGTAGTGGAGTGGAGTGGAGTGAGGTGGAGTGGAGAGGAAAGGAGTTGAATGGAATGGAATGGAGTGGAATGTAATGGAATGGAGTGGAATGCACTGGAATGGAATGGAATGGAGTGGACTGGAGTGCAATGGAGAGGGGTGGAGAGGAATGGAGTTGAAAGGAATGGAATGGAATGTAGTGGAGTGGAATGGAGTGGAATGGAATGGATAAGAGTGGAATGGAATGTAACGGAATGGAGTGGTGAGGAGTTGTATGGAGTAGAGAGGAGTGGAATGGAGTAGAGTGGAGTGGAAAGGAATGCAGTTCAAGGGAATGTAGTGGAGTGGAATTGAGTGGAGAGGAATGGAGTGGTGTGGAGTGGAGTGGAGTGGAATGGAATGGAGTGGAATGCAATGGAGAGTAGTCGAATGGAGTGGAGTGGAATGGAATGGAGTACAGTGGAATGGAATTGAATGGAGTAGAGTGGAATGGAATGGAATGGAATGGAATGCAGTGAACTGGAGTGGAGTGTAATGGAATGAAAAATCGTGGAGTAGAATGGAGTGGAATGGAACGGTGTGTAATGGAGGGTAACAGAGTGGAATGGAGTTGAGTAGAGTGGAGTGGATTGGAGTGGAATGGACTGGAATGGAGTGGAATGGAATGGAATGGAATGGAATGGCACTGAATGGAGTGGAGAGGAATGGGCTGGAAGGGAGTTGAATGGAATGGAACGGAGGAGTTAAATGGATTGGAATGAAGTGGAATGGAATGGTATGGAATGGAGTTGAGGGGAGAGGAATGGAGTGCAGTGGAGTGGAAAAGAGAGGAATGGAATGGAATGGAATGGAATGTAGTGTTATGGAGTGGAACAGAGTGGAGTGGAATGGAATGGAATGGAATGGAATGGATTGGAGTGCAATGAAATGGACTGGAATGGAGCAGAGCGGATAGCAATGGAGTGTAGTGTAGTGGAGTAGAATGGATTTGAATGCAGTAGAATCGAAAGGACTAGAGTGTAGTGGAATGGACTGGATTGTAGTGGAGTGAAGTGGAGTGGATTGGAATGGAGAGGAATGGAATGGGATGGAATGGAATGGGATGTAATTGAATGGAATGAAGTGTAGTGGAGTGGGGAGGAGTGGAGTGCAGTGGAATGAAGCAGAATGGATGGTTTGCAGTGGAATGGAGTGGAGTACATTGTTGGGGAGAGGAGTAGAATGGAATGGAATGGAATTAGATGTAATGGAATGTAGATGAGTGGAGTGAAGTGGAGTTGAAAGGAGTGGAATGCAATGGAATGGAATTGAATGGAATGGAATGGAATAGAATGGAATGGAATAGAATGCAATGCAATGGCATAGAATGCAATGTAAAGGACATGTAATATGAGCTGAGGTTGTGCCACAGCACTCCAGAGAGGATGACACAGTGATATCCTGTCGAAAGAAAGTAATGGAAAGCAATGGATTGAAATGGAATGGAATGGAGTGGTATGGAGTTGAGTGCAGTAGAGTGGAGTGAAATAGTATGGAATGGAATGGTATGGAATGGAAAACAATGGAATGGTGAAAAGAAATATGGGATGAGATTGTGCCACTGCACTCCAGCTTTGTGACGGAGTGAGATCCAGTGGAAAGAAAGGAATGGAATGCAATGGAGTGGAATGGAATGAAATTGAGTGGAGAGTAGTGGAGTGGAGTGGTGTGGAATGGAGTGCTATGAAATGGAATAGACTGGAGTTGAAAGGAATTGAATGGATTTGTATGGAATGGAATGAAATGAAATGGAATTGATTGGAGTGGAGTGGAGTTGAGTGGAGTGAAGTGGAGAGAAGTGGAATGGAGTTGAATGGAATGGAATGGAGAAGAATGGAACGGAATGGAGTAGAACAGAGTATAATGGAATGGAATGGAGTGGAGTGGAGTGGAATGGAGTGGGGTGGAGTGGAATGTAGTTAAATGGAATGGAATGGAATGGAGTGGAGCGGAATGGAGAGGAGTGGAAAGGATAAGAGTGTAATGCAATGGAATGGAATGGAGTGGAGAGGAGTGGAATGGAGTAGAGTTGAGTGGAAAGGAGTGGAGTGTAGTGGAATGGAATAGAATGGAATGGAGTGGAGTGAAATAGAGTGGAGTGGAATGGAGTTGAGTGGAGTGGAGTGGAATGGAATGGAGTGGAGTGTAGTCGAGTGGAGTGGAGTGGATGAAATGGAATAGAATGGAGTGGAGTGCAAAGAAGAGGAGTGGAGAGGAAAGGAGTGAAGTGGATTGGAATGGAGGGGAGTGGATTGGAATGGAAGGGAATGGAAAGAAGTGGAGTTGAGTAGAATGGAGTGGAATGGAATGTAGTAGAGTGGAGAGGAGTGGAATGGATTGGAGAGGAGTGGAATGGAATGGAGTGGAGTGCAGTGGAATGGAATGGAATCGAATCGAATGGAGTGGAGTGGAGTAAAATGGATGGGAGTGCAGTGGAATGGAGTGGAGTGGAGTAGAATGGAATGGAATGGAATGGAATGGTATAAAAGGGAGTGTAATGGAGTGGAGTAAAACGGATGGGAGTGCAGTGGAATGGAGTGGAGTGGAGTAGAATGGAATGGAATGGAATGGAATGGTATAAAAGGGAGTGTAATGGAGTGGAGTGCAATGGACTGGAATGGAGAGGATTGGACTGGAATGGACTGGATTTGAATGGAATGGAATGGAAAGAAGTTGAGTGGAAAGGGGTGGAGGGGTGTAAAATGGACTGGAGTGGAATGAAATTCACTGGAATGGAATGGAATCTAATGGACTGGAGTGGAATGGAGTGGAGTAGAGTATAATGGAGTGGAGCGGAGTGGAATGGAATGGAGTGGAGTGGAATGAAATGGAAAGAAATGGAATGGAATGGAGTGGACTGGAGGGGAATCGAGAGGAGTGGAGAGGATTGGATTGGAATGGAGTGGAATGGAGTAGAGTGGAGTGGAGTGGAATGGAATGCAGTGGAGTGGAGTGGAATGAAAGGGAAAGGAATGGAATGGAGTGGAGTAGAATGGAGTGGATTGGAAAGGAATGGAGAGGAATGGAATGGAGTACAATGGAATGAAGTGGATCGCAGTGGAGTGGAATGTAATGGAGTAGAGTGGAATGGAGTGGAATGAAATGGAGTGGAGTGGAGTGGAGTGGAATGGAATGGAATTGAATGGAGTAGAGTGGAATGGAGTGGAATGGAATGGAGTGGAGTGGAGTGGAGTGGAATGGAATGGAATGGAGTGGAGTGGAATGGGGAGGAATTGAATGGAATGAAATGAGTTTTGTGGAGTGCAGTGGAGTGGCGTGGAGTGGAATGGAAGAGAGGACTGGAATGGAGTGGAGTGGAATCGAATGGAGTGGAATGGAATGGAGTGGAATGGAATGGAGTGGAGTGGAGTGGAATGGGGAGGAATTGAATGGAATGAAATGAGTTTAGTGTAGTGCAATGGAGTGGCATGGAGTGGAATGGAAGAGAGGACTGGAATGGAGTGGAATGGAATGTAGTGGAATGGAATGGAATGAAGTTGAGGGGAGTGGAGTGGAATGGAATGGAATTTAGAGGAGTGGACTGGAATGGAGTGGATTAGAATGGAATGGATTTGAATGGAATGTAATGAAATAGAGTTGAGTGGAATGGAGTGGAGTGGTGTAAAATGGAGTGGATTGAATTGGAGTTTAATAGAATGAAATGGAATGGAGTGGAGTTGATTGGAGTGGAGTGGAGTGAAATGGAGTGGAGTGGAGTGGAATGGAGTGCAATGGAGTGTAGTGGAGCGGAATGGAGTTGAGTGGAGTGGAATGGAATGGAGTAGAGTGGAATGAAATGGCATGAAATTGATTGGAAATGAGTGGAGTGGAGTAGAATCGAGAGGAATGGGGCAGAATGTAGTGGAATGTAGTGGAATGGATGGGAATGGAGTGGAATGCAGTGGAGTGGATTAGAATGGAGTGGAGTGGAATGGAATGAAAAGGAAGGGAAGGGAATGGAGTGGACTGGAATGGAGTGGATTGGAATGGAATGAAGAGTAATGGAATGTAGGGAAATGGAATGAACTGGAGTGGAGTTTAGTGGAATGGATTGGAGTAGAGTGGAATAGGGTTGAATGGAATGGAGTGGATTGGAGTGGAGTTGATTGGAATGGAACGGAGTGGGATGGAATGGAGAGGAATTGAAAGGAATCAAATGGGGGCTAGTTGAGTGGAGTGGAGTGGCAATTAGTGGAAAGGAAGGAAGTGGACTGGTATGGAATGGAGTGGAATGGAATGCAGTGGAGTGGAATGGAATGGAATGAAATGGAATGGAGCAGACTGGAGTGTAATGGAATGGAGTGGAGTGGAATGGAGTGGAATGTAGTGGAGTGGAATGGATTGTAATGCAATGGAGTGTAGTGTTGTGGAATGGAGTGGAGTGGATTGTAATGGAGTTGAAAGGAATGGAATGGAATGGAGTGGAATGGAGTGGAGTGGAATGGAATAAAGTGGAATGGAGTGGAGTGGAATGGAATAAAGTGGAATGGAATGGAATGGTGTGGAACAGCATGGAATGGAATGGAATGGAGTGGAATGGAATGGAGTGGAGTGGAATGGAGTGGAATGTAGTGGAGTGGAATGGATTGTAATGCAATGGAGTGTAGTGTTGTGGAATGGAGTGGAGTGGATTGTAATGGAGTTGAAAGGAATGGAATGGAATGGAGTGGAATGGAGTGGAATGGAGTGGAGTGGAATGGAATAAAGTGGAATGGAGTGGAGTGGAATGGAATAAAGTGGAATGGAATGGAATGGTGTGGAACAGCATGGAATGGAATGGAATGGAGTGGAATGGAATGGAGTGGAGTGGAGTGGATTCGAAGCAAACGGAGTGGAATGGAGAGGAGTTGAGTGGTATGGAATGGAGTGGGGAGGAATGTAATGGAATTGAAATGAATGAAAAGTAATGAAGTGTAGTGGAAAGAAGTGCAGTGGAGTGGAATGGAGAGGAAAGGAATGGAGAGGAAATCAATGGAATCTAATGGACTGGAGTGAAATGGAATGAACTGGAGTGGAGTGGAGTTGAATGGAATTTAGTAGAGTAGAGAGGAGTGGAGTGCAAGGGAATGGAAAGGAAAGGAATGGAATAGAGTGGAGTGGAAAGATTGGAGTGGATTGGATTGGGGAGGAATAGAATGGAGTGAAATGGAATGGAAGGTAGTGGAGTGGAATGGAGTGGAGTGGAATAGAATGGAGTACAGTGGCATCGAATGCAATGGAATGGAGAGTACAGGAGTTGAATGTAATACAATGGAATGGAGTGCAGTGGAATGCAGTGGAATGGAAAGGAGTGGTATGGAGGAAAAAGGAGTGGAATGGTGTGGAGAGGAGTGGAATGGAGGGAATTGTCTGGAAAAGAGTGGAATCGAAAGGAATGGAATGAAAGGGAATGGAATGCAGTGGATTGGAGAGGAATATACTGGAATAGACTGCAAAGAATGGAATGGAGTTTAATGGAATGGAATGGAGTGGAATGAAATTGATTGGCACGGAATGGAGTGGAGAGGAGTGGAACGGAATGGAAAGGAATGGAAAGGAATGAAATAGAAAGGAGTGGACTGGAGTGGAGTGGAATGGACTTGAATGTATTGGAATGGAGTGGAATGGAATGGAATCGCATGGAATGGAGTGGAGTGTGTGGAATGGAGTAGGGTGGAGAGTAAAGGAGTGGAGTGGAATGGAATGGAATGGAATGGAGAGGAGTGGATTGGAGTGAAGTGGATTGGAATGGAATCGAGGGGATTGGAATGGAATGGAGTGGACTGGAATGGTATGCAGTGGAGTGAAATGTAGTGGTGTGGATAGGAATGGAATGGAGTGCAGTGGAATGGAGTGGAATAGAGTGGAGCGTAGTGGAATGGAATGGAGTGGAGTGGAGTGGAATGGAATAGAGTGGAGTGTAGTGGAATGGAATGAAATCGTATTATAAGGAGTGTAATGGAATGGAATGGAATGGAATGGAGTGTAATGGAATGGAGTGGAGTGGATTGGAGTGGAATGCTATGGAATGGAATGGAATGGAGAGGAATGGAGTGAACTGGAATGGAGGGGAATGGAGTGGAGAGGAATGATGTGGAGACTAATGCAGTGGAATGGAATGGAATGGAATGGAGTGGATTTGAAGGGAAAGGAATGTAAAAGAGTTGAGTGGAGTGGAGTGCAGTGGCCTGGAGTGGAGTGGCCTGGAGTGGAATGGGGAGGAGTGGACTGCAATGGAGTGCTGTGCTGTGGAATGGAGTGGAACTGAATGGAAAGAAATGGAATGGAAGGGAATGGAATGTGGTAGAATTGAGCAAAGTTTGGGGAATTATATGGAATGGAATAGAGTGGAATGGAATGGAGAGGAAGGGAATGGAGTGGACTGGAGTGGAGTGAAATGGAGGGAAGAGGAGAATAGTGGAATGGAGTGGAATGGACTGGATTGGAGTGGAATGGAATAGAATGGAATTGAGTGGAATGGAATGGAATGGAATGGAATGTATTGGATTGAATTGGAATGGAGTGGAGTGAACAGGAATGCAGTGAAATGGAATGGAATGGAGTGGAGCGGAATGGAATGGAGTACAGTGGAATGGAATGCAAAGAGGTGGAGTGGAGAGGAATAGAATGGAATGGAGTGGAGTGAACTGGAATGGAGTGGAATGGAGTGGAATGGATTGTCATGCAAAAGAGAGAAATGGAATGGAATGGAATGGAATGGAGTGGAGTGGAATGCAATGGAATAGAATGCAATGGAATGGAGCATAGTGTATTGGAGTGGAGTGGAGTGGAGAGGAATGGAGTGAAGTGGAATGGAATGGAGTGCAGTGCAAATGAATGGAATGGAATGGAGAGGAACGAAGTGGAGTGAAGTGAAATGTAGGGACGTGGAGTGGAAAGGAATGGATAGGAATGGAATGGAATGGAGTTGAGCGGAATGGAATGGAATGGAGAGGAATGAAGTGGAGTGTAGTGGAACGCAGTAGCGTGGAGTGAAATGGAATGGAAAGGAATGGAATGGAATGAAGTGGAGTGGAGTGGAATGGAATGGAATAGAGTGGAATGGAATGGAATGGAGTTCAATGGAATGGAATGGACCGGAATGGAATTGAATAGCATGGAAGGGATTGGAGTGTAATGGAATGGAATGGAATGGAATAGAATGGAATGGAGTCGACTGGAGTGGAGTGGATTGGATTGTAATGGAGTGGAATGAATTTGAATAGAGCTCAAAGGTATGGAATGCAGTGGAAAGGAATGGAATGGCATGGAATGGAGTGGAATGGAGTGGAATGGAGTAGGGTGGAGAGTAAAGGAGTAGAATGGAGTGGAAGAGAATGCAATGGAGTGGAGTGGAATGGAATGAAGTGGATTGGAATGGAATGGAGTGGAAAGGAATGGAATGGAACGGAGTGGAGTGGAGTGGAATGGAGTGAAGTGGATTAGAATGGAGTGGAGTGGGTTCTAGTGGAATGGAATGGAATGGAGTAGAGAGGAATGGAATAGAGTGGAGTGGAAAGTAATGGAGTGGAGAGGAATGGAATGGAGTGGAGTGGAATGGAATGGAGAGGATTGGAATGGAGTTTAGAGGAGTGGAATGGAGTGGAAGGGAATGGAGTGGAGTGGAGTGGAGTGGAAAGCAATAAAGTGGAGAAGAATGGATTGGATTGGAATGGAGTGAAAAGGAATGGAATGGAATGGAATGGAGTAGAGTGGAATAAAATGGAGTGGAATGTAGTGGGGAGGAGTGGAGTGGAATGGAGAGGAGTGGAGAGGAAAGGAATGTAGTGGAGTGTAGTGGTGCGGAATGAAATGGAGTAGAATGGAATGGAAAGGAATGGAGTGGAAAGGAATGGAGTAGGGTGGAATGGAGTGCAATGGAATACAGTAGAGTGGAGTGTATTGGAATGGAATGGAATGGATTGGAGTGGAACGGAGAGGAATGGAATGCAGAGGAATGGAGTGGAGTCTAGTGGATGGAAGTGGAGTTCCGTTCAATGGAATGTAACGGAAAATACTGGAGTGGAATGGAATGGAGTGGAATGGAAAAGAATGTAAAGGAATGGAAGGGAGTGGAGTGGAATGGAGTGGAGTGCAATGCGGTAGAGTGGAATGGAATGGAATGGTGTGGAATGGAGTGGAGTGGAATGGAGTGGAGAGGAGTGTAGCGGAATGGAGAAGAGTAGCGTGGAATGGAGTGGAGTAGAGTGGAATAGAGTGGAAAAGAGTGGAGTGGAGTGGAATGAAATGGAGTGGAATGAATTGGAGGGAATTGGAATGAATGGGAATGTAAAGGAAAGGAGTGGAGGGGATTGCAGGGGATTGGAATGAAATGGAGAGGAATGGAATGTAGTGGAATGGAATGGAGTTGAGTGCAGTCGAGTGGAATGGAATGGAGTAGAGAGGAATGGACTATAATGGAATGGAGTGGAGTGGAGTGGTGTATAATGGAATGTAATGGAGAGGAATGGAAATGAGTGGAATGGAATGGAGTGAATTGGAGGGGAATGGAGAGGAATGGAGTGGAGAGGGGTGGAATGGAACAGTGAGGATTGGAGTGGAATGGAGTGTAGTGGAGTGGAAAGGAGGTGAATTGAATTGAAAAGAATGGAGTGGAATGTAGTGGAGTGCAATGGAGTAGAGTGGAATGGAATGGAATGAAATCGAATCGAATCACATGGAGTAGAGTGGAGTTCAATGGAGTTGAGTTTATTGGAATTGAGTGGAGTGTACTGGAATGAAATGGAACAGAATGGAATCCAGTGGACTGGAATGGAGTGCAGTGGAATGGAGTGGAGAGGAGTGCAGCGGAGTGGAATGGAGTGGAGTGGATTCGAATGAAATGGAATGCAACGGAATGTAGTGGAGTGGAATGAAGTGGAGTGGAGTGGAGTGGAGTGGAGTGAAATTGAAAAGAGATGAGTGCAGTGAAATGGAATGGAATATTATTATAAGGAGTGCAATGGAATGGAGTGTAATGAAAAGAAGTGGAATGGAATGTAGTGGATTGGAGTGGAGTGGAATGGAATGGAATGGAATATAGTGGATTAGAAAGCAGTGAAATGGAATGGAGTGCAGTGGAATGGAGTGGAGTGGACTGCAGTGGAGTGGAATGGAGTGGAGTGGAGAGACATGGAATGAAATGGAATGCAATGGAATGTAGTGGAGTTGAATGGAGTGGAGTTGAGTGGAGTGGAAAGGAATAGAGTGGAGTGCAGTGGAATGGAATGGAATGGGATTATAAGGAGTGTATTGTAATGGAGTGTAATGGAATAGAGTGGAGTGGAGTGGAGTTGAATGGAATGGAAAGGAGCAGAGTGGAATGGATTTAAATGGAATGGAGTGGAATGGAGTCGAGTGGAATGGAGAGGAGATGAGTGCAGTGGATTCGATTGGAACGGAAAGGAGTGGAGTAGAATTTAAAGGAATGTAATAGAGTTGAGTGGAGTGGAGTGGCCTGGCGTGGAATGCGGAGGAGTGGATTGGAATGGATTGCTGTGGTATGGAATGGAATGGAATGGAATGGAATGGAATGGAAAGGAATGGAGTGTGGTAGAACTGAGTGACATGAGGTGGAATGGTGTGGAATGGAATGGAGTGGATTGGTATGGAGTGGAAGGGAATGGAGGGGAGTGGAGTGGAATGGAGTGGAGTGGAGAAGAGTGGAATGGATTATAATGGACTGGAATGGAGTGGAATGGAATGCAACGGAATGGAATGGAATGGAATGTAGTGGAGTGATTTGGAATTGAGTGGAGTGGAGAGGAATGGAATGGAATGGATTGGTATGGAGTGTAGTGGAATAGAATGGAGTACAGAGGAATGTAATGGAATGTAGTGCAGTGGAGTGGAGGGCAATAGAATGGAATGGAGAGGAGTAGACTGGAATGGATTGGAATGGAGAGGAATGGATTGGCATGGAAAGGAGAGAAATGGAGTGGAATGGAATGGAATGGAATGGAATGGAGTGGAATGCAATGGAATAGAATGGAATGGAATGCAGTGGAATGGATTGGAGTGGAGTGGAGTGGAGAGGAATGGAGAGGAGTAGAGTGGAATGGAATGCAGTGGGGTGCAGTGGAATGGAATGCAGAGGAATGAAGGGGAATGAAGTGAAATGTAGTGACGAGAAGTGGAATGGAATGGATAGGAATGGAATGGAATGGAGTTGAGTGGAATGGAATGGAATGGAGAGAAACGAAGTGGAGTGTAGTGGAATGCAGTGACGTGGAGTGGAGTGGAATGGAATAGAGTGGAATGAAATGGAATGGAGTTTAATGAAATGGAATGCAGTGGAGCGGAATTGAATGCCATGGAATGGAGTGGAGTGTAATGGAGTGGAATGGAATGGAATGGAATAGAATGGAATGGAATGGAACGGAATGGAATGGATTTGAATTGAGTGGAGTAGAATGGACTGTAATACAGTGGAATGGATATGAATAGAGTTCATTGTAATGGAATGCAGTGGAAAGGAATGGAATGGCATGGAATGAAGTGTAGTGGACTGGAATGGAGTCGGGTGGAGAGTAAAGGAGTGAAATGGAGTGGTAGGGAATGCAATGTAGTGGAGTGGAGTGGAATGGAATGACGTGGCTTGGAATGGAGTGGAGTGGAGTGGAATGGAATGGAATGGAATGGAACGGAGTGGAGTGGAATGGAGTAAGTGGATAGGAATGGGATGGAGTGGATTCTAATGGAATGGAATAGAACGCAGTGGAGTGGAGTGGAATGGAGTGGAGTTGAATATAGTGGAGTGGAGGGGAACTGAATGGAATGGAGTGGAGTGGAATGGAGTGGAACGGAATGGAATAGAGTGGAGTGGAGTGGAGTGGAAAGGAATAGAGTGGAGGGGAATGAATTGGATTGGAATGGAGAGGAAAGGAATGGAATGGAATGAAGTAGAGTGGAATATAATGGAGTGGACTGGAGTGGGGTCGAGTGGAGTGGAGTGGAATTGAGAGTGGTGGAGAGGAATGAAATGGAGTGGAGTGGAGTGATACGAAATGGAATGGAGTGGAAAAGAATTCAAAGGAATGGAGTGGAATGGACTGGTTTGGGGTGGAATGGAGTGCAATGGAATAGAGTGGAGTGGAATATATTGGAATGGAATGGAATGGAGTGGAGTGGAATGGACTGGTTTGGGGTGGAATGGAGTGCAATGGAATAGAGTGGAGTGGAATATATTGGAATGGAATGGAATGGAGTGGAGTGGAATGGAGGGGAATGGAATGCAGTGGAATGGAGTGGAATGCAGTGGAATGGAGTGGAATCTAGTGGAGTGGAGTAGAGTACCATTCAAAGAAATGTAATGGAATGTAATGGAGTGGAATGGAATGGAGTGCAATTTAAAAGAATGTAAAGGAATGGAATGAAGAGGAGTGAAATGGAGTGGAGGGCAATGTAGTAGACAGGTATGGAATGGAATGGTGTGGAATTGAGTGGATTGGAATGGAGTGGAGTGGAGTGGATTGGAATGGAGTAGAGTGGCGTGGAACGGAGTGGAGTAGGGTGGAATAGAGTGGAATAGAGTGGAGTGGAGTGGAATGAAATGGAGTTGAATGGAGTGGACAGGATTGGAATGAAAGGGAATGTAATTTAAAGGGGTGGAGTGGAATGAAGGGGATTGGAGTAAAACGGAGAGGAATGAAATATAGTGGAATGGAATGGAGTTGAGTGGAGTGGAGTGGAATGGAATTTAGTAGAGTGGAATGGATTATGTTAGAATGGAGTGGAGAGGAGTGATGTGTAATGGAATGGAATGGATTGGAATGGAATGGAGTTAATTGGAGGGTAATGGAGTTGAAAGGAGTGGAGAGGAGTGGAAAGAAACAGAGAAGAGTGTAATGGAATGGAGTGGACTAGAGTTGAATGGAGGTGAATGGAATGGAAGGGAATGAAGTGGAGTGGAATGTAGTGGAGTGGAATGGAGTAGAGTGGAATGGAATGGAATGCAGTGGAATGGAATGGAATAGGTTAGAATTGAAACACATGGAGTGGAGCGCAATGGAGTGGAGTGGAATGGAGTTGAGTGGAGTGGAATGAAACGGAATATAATGGAATGGAGTTGAGTCGAATGGAGTGCATTGGAATTGAGTGGAGTGGAGTGGAGTGGAGAGGAAAGTAGTGGAGTGGAGTGGAAAGAAATGGAATGCAAAGGAATATAGTGGAGTGGAATGAATTTTAGTGGAGTGGAGTAGAATTGAATACAGTGTACTGGAATAGATTTGAATAGAATGTGGTGGAGTGGAATGGAATGCACTGGAATGGAGAGGATTGCAATGGATTGGAGTGGAAAGGAATGGAATGCAGTGGAATGGAATGGAATGGTCTGGAAAGGAGTTGAGTGGAGTGAAGTGGAGAGGAGTAGAAAGGAGAGGAATAGAATAGAATGGAATGGAATGGAATGGAATGGAGTGCAGTAGAATGGATTGGAGTGGAATGTAGTAGGGTGGAATGGAATGGAATGGAATGGAATGGAGTGGAGTGGAGTGGAAAGGAAAGAAGTGCAGTGGGATGGAATGGAGTGGAGTGGAATAGAGTGGATTAGAGTGGAGTGGAGTGAAGTGGAAAGGAATGGAGTGGAATGGAGTGGAGATGATTGGAATGAAGGGGAATGTAATGTAATGGAGTAGAATGGAATGGAGTGAATTGGAGTGGAATGGAGAGGAATGGAATGTAGTGTAATGGAATGGAGAGGAGTGGAGTGGATTGGAATGGAGTACAGAGGAGTGGAGTGGAATGGCACGGAGTGGAGTTGATTGGTGTGTAATGGAACGGAATGGAGTGGAATGGAATGGAGTAGAATGGATTGGAGTGGAATGTAGTAGGGTAGAATGGAATGGAATGGAATGGAATGGAGTGGAGTGGAGTGGAAAGGAAAGGAGTGCAGTGGGATGGAATGGAGTGGAGTGGAATAGAGTGGATTAGAGTGGAGTGGAGTGAAGTGGAAAGGAATGGAGTGGAATGGAGTGGAGATGATTGGAATGAAGGGGAATGTAATGTAATGGAGTAGAATGGAATGGAGTGAATTGGAGTGGAATGGAGAGGAATGGAATGTAGTTTAAAGGAATGGAGAGGAGTGGAGTGGATTGGAATGGAGGACAGAGGAGTGGAGTGGAATGGAATGGAGTGGAGTGGATTGGTGTGTAATGGAACGGAATGGAGTGGAATGGAAAGGAGTACAATGGAATGGAGTGAATTGGAGGGGAATGGAGAGGAATGGAGAGAAGAGGAGGGGAATGCAATGGGGAAGAGTGGAGTGGAGTGGAATAGAATGGAATGGAATGGAACGGAATTTGGAGGAATGGAGTGGAGTGGGGTGAAATGATGTGGAATGGAATGGAGTGGAATGGAATGGAGTGGAATGTAGTCTTGTGCAGTAATGGTGGAATGGAGTGGAATGGAATGGAATGGAGTCGAGTGGAATGGAATGGAATGGACTCGAATGTAGTCTTGTGCAGTAATGGTGGAATGGAGTGGAATGGAATGGAATGGAGTCGAGTGGAATGGAATGGAATGGACTCGAACGGAATGGAATGGAGTGGAACAGAATTGAATGGAATAGGACGGAGTGGAGTGAATTCGAATGGAGTGGAGTGTAGAGGAAAGGAGTGGAATGGAGTGGAGAGGAATGGAGTGGAATGGAGTGGAATGGAATTGAGCAGAGTGGAAATAATTGGAATGTAGTGAAGTGGAGAGGAGTGGAATAGAATGGAATTGAGTGGAGTGTAATGGAGTAGACTGGCATGGAGTGGAATGGAGTGGGATGGAAAGGAGTGGTATGGAATGGAATGGAATGGTGTGGAGTTTCCACTCCATTCGGTCCTATCCACTCCATTCCTCTCCTATCCACTCCATTTCGCTCCATTTCATTTTACTCCATTCCACTCCACTCACCTCCATTCCATTCCATTCCATTCCCCTCTAATAGACATTAGAGGAATGGAGTGGAGTAGAGTTGAATGGATTGGAATGGACTGCAATGGAATGGAACGAAGTTGAGTGGAATGGAGTGGAGTGGAGTGGAATTGAGTGGAATGGAATGGAGTTTAAGGTAATGCAGTGGATTGGAGTGGAGTGGAGCGGAATGGAGTGGAATGGAATGGAGTAGAGTGGAGTGAAATGGAGTGGATCAGAATGGATGCGACTGTAGTGGAGTGGAATGGATTGGATTGGATTGGAGTGGAATGGAATGGAATGGAATACAATGGAGTGAAGTGGAGTGGAGTGAATTGGAATGTTGTGGGATGGAGAGGAGTGCAGTGGAGTGGAGTGGAATAGAGTGCAATGCAGTGCAGTGGAGTGGAGTGGGGTGAAGTGGAATGGAGTGGAATGGGGAGGAGTGCAGTGGAGAGGATTGGAATGGAGTGGAGTGGGCTGGAAAGGGTTGGAGTGGAATAGAATGGAGTGGAATGGAATTGCATGTAATAGAATGTAGTGGAGTGTAGTGGAATTCAGTGGAGTATAGAGGAATGGAATTGAGTGGAATCAAATGGAATAGAATTGAGTGGAGTGGAATAGAGGGGAGTGGAGTCGAATGGAGTGGAATGGAATAGAGTGGAATGGAATGGAGTGGAATGGAGTGGAGTGGAGTGGAGAGGAATGGAATGGATAGTAGTGGAGTATAATGGAGTTTTCTGGAATGGAGTGGTGTGGAGTGCATTGGAGTGGAATGGAATTGAGTGGAATTGAGGGCAGTGGAATAGAATTGAATGGAGAAGAGTGGAATGGAATGAAATGGAGTGGAGTATAGAGGATTGTAGTGGAGTGGAGTGGAAAGGAGTGGACTGGAGAGGAAAGGAATGGAGTGGAGTGGAGTGGAATGGAATGGAAAGGAATGGAGTAGAATTTTATGGAGTGGAGTGGAATTGAATGGAATGGAATGGAGTGGATTGGAATGGATTGGAATGGAATAGAATGCAGTGGAGTGGAATGAGGTGGATGGGAGTGGAGTGGAATAGAATGGAGAGGAGTGGAATGGAGTGGAAGGGAATGGAACGGAATGGAATGCAGTAGAGTGGAATGGAATGAAATGGAGTGGAATGGAGTGGAGTGGAATGGAGTGGAGTGGAGTGGAATGGAATGGAGTGGAATACAGCCCAATGGAATGAAATGGAGTGGAATGGAGTGTAGTGGAATGGAGTGGAGTGGAGTGGAGTGGAATGGAATGGAGTGGAATACAGCCCAATGGAATGGAATGGAATGGAATGGAATGGAATGGAAGCTAAGATAGTTCAGCTGCATTCCATGCTCAGTGACAGACTGAAATACTATCGAAAGATAGGATTGGAATTGAATGCAGTGCAATGGAATTAAATGGAATAGAGTGGACTGGAGAGGAGTGGAGTGGAGTGAAGTGGAGTGGAATGCAGAGGAATAGAAAGGGATGGAATGGAATGGTATGATGTGGAGTGGAGTGTGGTCTAGAGGAGTGCACTGGAATGGAGTGGAATAGAATGGGATGGATTGGAATGGAGCGGAATGGAGTGCACTGTGGTGGAGAGGAGTGGATTGGAGTGGAATGGAATAGGATGTAATGGAATGAAGTGGAGGGTAGTGGAGTGGAGTGGAATGGAGAGGACTGGAATGGAGTGGAATTGAGTGGAATGGAATGGATTTGAATGGAATGGAATGGAATGGAGTGGAAAGGAATGGAATGGAAGGGAACGGAGTGGAGTGGAGTGGAATGTAGTGGAATGGAATGTCGTGGAAAGCAGTGGAGTGGAGTGGAATGGAATGGAGTGGAGTGGAATGGAGTGTAGTGGAATAGAGTGGAATGGAGAGGTATGGAGTAAAGTGGATTGGAGTGGAATGGAATGGAATAGAGTGCAGTGGAATGGAATGGAAAGTAACGGAGTGTAGTGGAGGGGCGTGGTGTGCAGTAGAATGGAGTGGATTGAACGGGAATGTATCGGAATGGAATGGAATGTAGTGGAATGGAATAAAATGGAATGGAATGGAAAGTAATGGAGTGAAGTGGAATGGAGTGCCGTGGAGTGGAATGTAGTGGATTGGAGTGAAATGGAATATAATGGAAAGGAGTGAAATGGAATGGAGTGGAGTGGAATGGAGTGGCATGGAGTGGAATGGAGAGGAATAGAGTACAGTGGAGAGCTTAGGAAAGTGGTGGAGTGGAGTGGAGTGGAGATGAACGATATCAAGTGGACTGGAGTGGAAATGAATGGAGTGGAGTGGAATGGAGAAGAATTGAATGGAGTTGCATAGAATGGAATGGAGTGGAGTGGAGTGGATTGGAATGGAATGGAGTAGAGAGGAATTAAGTGAAATGTAATTTGGTGGAGAAGATTGTAATGAGATGGAATGGAATGTAGTGTAATGGAATGGAATGGAATGGAGTGGAGTGGAATAGAGAGGAATGGAATGGAGTGCAATGGAGGGGAATGGAGTGGAATGGAGTGGAGTGGAATGGAATG
The DNA here is from genome assembly GCF_028885625.2 of Pongo pygmaeus. Lineage (NCBI taxonomy): Eukaryota > Metazoa > Chordata > Mammalia > Primates > Hominidae > Pongo > Pongo pygmaeus. Next base: position 6,396,435 of record NC_085931.1, read on the forward strand.
GAGTGTAATGGAATGGAATGGAGTGGAATTGAATGGAATGGTATGGAATGGAGTGGAGTTGGGTGGAATGGACTGGAATGGAGTGTAACGGAATGGAATTGAGTGGAGTGGAATGGAATGGAGTTGCACGGAGTGGTGTGGAATGGAGTGGAATGGAATGGAATGGAATGGAATGTATTGCAATGGAATGGAGTGTAATGGAATGGATTTGAATGCAGTGGTGTGTAATGGAATGGAATGGAATGGAATGGAATGGAATGGAGTGCAGTGAAATGGAAAGGGTTGGAACGGAGTGCAGGGGAATGGAAAGAAATATAGTGGAATGGAATGGATTGGAAAGTAGAGGAATAGAGAGGACTAGAGTTGAATGGAATGCATTGGAATGGAGTGGAGTGGAATGCAGTGCAGCGTAGTGGAGTGTTGTAGAGTGTAATGAAATGGAGTAGAGTTGAAAACAGAGGAATGGAATGGAGTGCAGTGGTGTGGAGTGTAATGTAATGGAATGGAATAGAGTCAAATGGAGTGGAACAGAATGGAGGGTAATGAAATGGAATGCAGTAGAATGGATTGGCGTGCAGTGTAATTGAGTAGAATGGACTGGAATGGAGTGGAATGGAATGGAATAAAATAGAGTGGAGGGGTGTGGAATGGACTGGAATGGAGTGGAATGGAATGGAATAGAATGGAGTGGAGAGGTGTGGAATGGACGGGAATGGAGTGGAATGGAGTGGAATGGATTGGAATGAAATGTATTGGGTTGGAAAGGAATGGAATGGCAAGGAATGGAGTGGAGTGGAGTGGAATAGTGTGGATTGGAGTGGAATGGAATGGAATGGAATGGAATGGAATTGAGTGTTGTGGAGTGGAATGGAATAGAATGAAGTGGAATAGAATGGAATGGATTGGAATGGAATGGAATGGAGTTGAATGGAATGGAATGGCAAGGAATGGAGTGCAGTGGAGTGGAATGAAGTGGATTGGAGAGGAAAGGAATGTAATGGCATGGACTGGAATGGAGTGGATTGGAATAAAATAGGTTGGAATGGAACGGAATGGAGGGTAACGTAATGGAATGGCAAGGAATGGAGTGCCGTGGAGTGGAATGGAGTAGATTTGAGTGGAAAGGGTTGGAATGGAATGGAGTGGAGTGGAATGGAATGGAATGGAATGGAATGGGATGGAATGGAGTGGAATGGAATGGATTGGAATGGAGTGGAGTGGAATGCAGAGGAAAGGAATGGAATGGAATAGAGTGGAAGGGAATGAAGTGGAATGGAGTGGAGTAGAGTGGAATGGAATGGAAAGGAATGAAATATATTGGACATGAGTGGAGAGGATAGCTGTGGAGTGGAATGGAATGGAATAGAATTCAGTGGAATGGAATGGAAAGGAGTGGAGTGGAATGCAATGGCATAAAATGGATTCGATCGTAGTGTATTGTAGTGTCGTGTAGTGGAATGGACTGAAGAGGAATGGAATGGATTGGAAAGGAATGTACTGGAGTGGAGTGGTGTGGAATGGAGTGGAGTGGAATGGAATGGAATGGTGTGGAGTGGAATGAAAACGAATTTAATGGAATCGAATGGAATGGAATGGAGTAGAGTGGAGAGGTATGTAGTGGAGTGGAGTGGAATAGAGTGGCGTGGAAAGGAATGCAATGGAAGGGAGTGGAGTGGAGTGGAATGGAATATAGTAGAATGGAATGGAGTTCAATGGAATGGAATGGAATGGGGTACAGTGGAATGTTGTTGAGTGGAATGTAGTCGAGTGGAATGGAATGGAATGGAGTTGAATGGAATGGAATGGAAAGGAATGGAAGGGAGTGGAGTGGAATGGAATGGAAAGGAAAGGAGGAGATTGGAGTGGAAGGGAGTGCAGTGGAATGGATTGGAGTGGAAAGGAATGGAATAGAGTGGAATGGAATGGAGTGGAAAAGTATGGAGTGGAGTGGTGATGAATGGAGTGGAGTGGAGTGGATTGCAGTGCAATGTAATGGAATGAAATGAAATGTAGTGGAATGGAATGGAGTGGAGTGGAATGGAGAGGAATATAAGTGCGTGGAATGGAATGTAGAAGAGTTGTGTGGAGTGGAATGGAACGGAGCAAAGTGGAATGGAATTGAAAGAAATGGAATGGAGAGGAGTGGAATGGAATGGAATGGAGTAGAGTGGAGTGCAAAGGAGTGGAATGGAATGGAATGGAGTGAAGTGCAGTGGAATTGAATGGAATGGAGTGGAATTGACTGGAGTGTAGTGGAGTGGAGGGGAGTGGAATGGAATTGAATAAAATGCAGTGGAATGGAATGGAATGGTGTGGAGTGGAATGCAATGGCATGGAATGGAGTGGTGTGAATTTGATTGTAGTGGAATGGTGTGTAGTGGACTGGAATGGGTTGGAATTGAATGGAATGAAGCGGAATGGAATGGAATTTAATGGAGTCTAGTTGAGCAGAATGGAGATGGAGTGGAGTGCAATGGAACAGAGTGGAGTGGAATACAATGGAATGGAATAGAATGGATTGGAGTGTAATGGAGTGGAGTTCAGTGGATTGGAGTGGATTGGAATGGAATGGAATTGAGTGGAGTGGAGTGAAGTGGAGTGGAATGGAGTGGAGTGAAGAGGAATGGAATGGAGTGGACATGAATGGATAGGCATGGAATGGAACAGAATTCAATGGAATGCAACGGAATGGAATTGTGTGTAGTGGAAAGGAATGGAATGGAGTGGAGTGGAATGAAATAGAATGTAGTGGAGTGTTGCAGAGTGGAATAGGATGGTATTGAATGGATTGGAATAGAGTGCAATGGACTGGGAAGGAGTGGCATAGAATGGAGTGCAGTGCAATGGAATGGAATGGAAATGATCAGAGTGGATTGGAGTGAAGTGGAGTGGAGAAGAATGGAGTGGAGTGGAGTGGAATGGAATGGGGTGGAGTCGAGTGGAATGGAATGGGGTGGAGTCGAGTGGAATGGAATGGAATGGAGTGGAATGGAGTGAAGAGGAATGGAGTAGAGTGGATTAGTAAGGAGTGGAATGGAACGGAATGGAGTGGAATGGAATGGAGTGGATAGGACGGGAGAAGAATGGAAAGGAAGGGAGTGGAGTCGAATGGAGTGGAATGCAATGGCGTGGAATGAAGAGGGATGAAGTAGAATGGAGTGAAGTCGAATGAAGGGTGATTTACTGGAAAAGATTGCAATGAAATGCAAAGGAAAGTAATCGAATGGAACGGAATGGAGTGGAATGGAACAGAGTTGAATGCAATGGAGTGGAGTGGAATGAAGTGGAGTGGATAGGAATTTAGTGGAGTGGCGTGGAATTGATTGGAATAGAATGGAGTGGAGTGGGATGGAGGTGATTAGAACAGAGTGGAGTGGAATGGAGAGGAGTAGAATGCAATGGCATGGAATGGATTGTAATACAAAGGAGTGGAGTGAAGTTGAATGGAGTGGAGTCGAATGCAATGGAATAAAATGGAGTGGATTGCAGTGGAATATAGTGGAGTGGAGTGGAAAGGAGTTGAATGGAATGGAACGGAGTGGAGTGGAATAGTGTTGTGTGGAATGGAGTAGAGAGGAATAGAATGAAATGGAGTGGAATGGAATGGATTGGAGTGGAATGGAATGGATTGGAATGGAAAGGAATGGAATGGAATGGACTTGGAAGGAGTGTAGTGGAGTGGAATGCAGTGGATTGGAGCGGAATGAAATGGAGTGGATTGGAGTGGAAAGGAATGGAGTGTAATGGATTGTAATGGAATGGAATGGAAAGGAGTGGAGAGGAATGGAGAGTAATGGAAAGGAGTGGACTGGATTGCAGTGGAATGGAATGGACTGGAGTGGATTGGAGTAGACTAAAATGGAGTGGAATGGAGTGGAAAGGAGAGGAATGGATTGGAGTGGGTTCGAGTGGAATGCAAAAGAATTAAATGCAATGCAGTGGAATTGAATGGAGTGGGGTAGAGTGGAGTTGAGTGGAGTGGTGTGGAAAGGGGTGGACTACAGTGGAATTGAATGAAGAGGAGTGGAGTGGAATGGAATGGAATTGAGTTTAATGGAATGGAAAGGAATGCAGTGGAAAGGAATGGAGTGCAGTTGAATGGGGGCAAAGGAATGGAGTGTAGTGTAGTGAAGAGGAATGAAATGGAATGTACTGGAGTGGAATGGATTGTAATGGAATGGAATGGAATTGGAAGGAGTGGAGTGGTGTGGAATAGAGTGGAATGGATTGAAATCGAGTGGAGTGGAATAGAACGAAATGGAATGTAATGGAGTGGAGTGGAGTGGAATGGATTGGAGTGGAATGGAGTGAAGTGGAGTGGAGTGGAATGGAATTAAATGCAGTGGATTGCAAAGGAGTAGAGTGGAGTGAAATGGATTGTAGTGGAATGTAATGGGTAGGAGTGGAGAGGAATGGAGTGGAATGCAATGGAGTGGACTGGAATGTTTTGTAATGTAATGGAGTGGAGTGGAGTGCAGTGGAATGGAATGGAATGGAGTGAAGTGGAGTGGAGTGTACTGAAATGGAGTGGAATGGAGTGGATTCCAGTTTAATGTACAGGAGTGGAATGGAATGGAATGGAATGGATTGGAGTAGAGTGGACTGGAATGGAGTGGAGTGGTTTTGAGTGGAATTGAATGGAGTGGAGTGGAGTTGAAAGGAGTGGAGTGGAATGGAATGGAATGGAAAGGCGTGGAGTGGAATGGAGTGCAGTGAAATGAAGTGGAGTGGAGTGCAGTGTAATGGAATGGAATGGACTGGAGTGGAGCGGAGAGGACTGGAATGGAGTGGACTGGACTGCAATGGAGTGGAATGTAGTGGAGTGGATTCAAGTCGATTGGAATGGAGTGGAGTCGAGTGGAATGAAATGGATTGGGGTGTAGTGGATTGGAGTGGAGTGGTGTGAAAAGGAGTGAAGCGGAGTGGAATGGAATGTCGTGGAGTAGAATGGAGTGGAATGGAATTTGATGGAGTGGACTGAAATGGAGTGGAATGGAATGGAATGGAATGGAGTGGAGAAGTGTGGATGGAGTGGAGTGCAGTGGACTGGAATGGAATGGAACAATATGGAATGGAGTGGAATGGAGTGGAGTGGAATGGAATGGAGTGGAATGGATTGGAAAGGAGTGGAGTGGACTGGAATGCAATGGAATGGAACGCAGCAGAGTGGAGTGGAATGGAGAGGAGTGGAATGTAGTGTAGGTGAGTAGAATGGAATAGAATGGGCAGGATGGAGTGGAGTGGAATTCAGTGTATTGGAGTTTAATGGAGTGGAATGGAGTGGAATGGAATAGAATGGACCGGATGGAGTGGAGTGGAATTGAGTGGAGTTTAGTGGAATGGAATGGAGTGCAGTGGAGTGAAGTGGATTGAATTGGAGTGTAATGGAATGGCATGGAATGGAATGCAGTCGACTGGAATGGAGTGTAGTTGGGTGGAATGGAGTGGAACTGAATGTAGCGGAATGGAATGTAGTGTAATGGATTGGAAAGGAGTGGAGTGGAGTGGAGTGGAGTGGAATCGAGTGGAGTGGCATGGAATGGAATGGAAGGGAATGGAGTGGAGTGTAATGAAGTGGAGTGGATTGGAAAGCAGTGAATTGGAATTGAATGGGGTGGAGTGGAGTGCAGGCGAGTGGAGTGGTGTGGAATGGAATGGATTGGAATGGAAGGGAGTGCAATGGAATGGAGTGGAGTGAAGTGCAATGGAGTGGAATGGAATGTAATGGAGTGGAATGAAATGGAATGGACTGGAGTGGAGTGGAATGGAGTGGAATGGAGTGGAATGAAGTGGAGTGGAACGGAATGGAATGGAATGGAGTGATGTGTAATGGCGTGGAGTGGAGGGGATTGGAGTGGAATCGAAAGGAGTGGAGAGTACTGGAGTGCAGTTGATTGGAGTGGAATGGAATGGAACTTAGTTGAATGGAATGGAACGGAGTGGAAGGGAAAGGAAAAGAAGGGAGTGGAGTGGAGTGGAACGGAGTGGAGTGGAGTGGAATGGAGTACAGTGGAGTGGAATGGAATGGACATGAATGGAGTTTAGTGGAATGGTGTGGAATGGAGTGATGTGGAATGGATTGGATTGGAGTGTAGTGGATTGGAGTGGAATGGTGTGGAATGGAGTGATGTGGAATGGATTGGATTGGAGTGGAGTGGATTGGAGTGGAATGGAATGGAGTGGAGTGGAAAGGAGTGGAAAAGAATGGAGCGGAATGGAATGCAGTAGAAATTAATGGAAATGAATGGAATAGATATTAGGGGAATGGAGTGGAGTTGATTACAATGAAGTTGAATGGAATGGAATGGAGTAGAGTGGACTGGAGTGGAATGGAATGGAGTGGAATGGAGTGGAGTGGAGTGGAGTGGAATGGAGTGGAATGGACTGGAATGGAGTGGAATGGAATGGCATGGAGTGAAATGGAATGGAATGCAGATAAGTGGAGTAGAATGGAGACGAGTGGAATGGAATGGAATGGAATGTAGAGGAGTGTAGTGGACTGGAATGGAGTGGAGTGGAATGGAGTGGCGTGGATTGGAGTGGAATTGAATGGAAAAGTATGGAGTGGAATGGAATGGAATGGTGTGGAGTTCAGTGTAGTGTATTGGAGTAGAGAGGACTGGAATGGAGTAGAATGGATTGGAATGGAGTGGAAAGAAATGGAATGGTATGGAATGGAGTTTAATGGAGTGGAATGTATTGGAGAGGAGTAGAATAGAGTGGAGTGGAATGTAATGTAATGGAATGGAGAGGAGTGGAATGGAGTGGAGTGGAGTGGAGTGGAATTGAATGGAGTGGAGTGGAGTGAAGTGGAGCAGATTGGAGTGTTATGAAGTGAAATGGAGTGGAGTGGAGTGGAGTGGAATGGAATGGAATTTAATGGAATGGAATACAGTGCAAAGTTGTGGAGTGAAGTGGAGTGGAATGTAACAGAGTGGAGTGGAGTGGAATGGCATGTAGTAGGATGGACTGGAATGCAGTGGAATGGAATGAAATGGAGTGAAGTGGAATGGAATGGAGTGGAGTGGAATGGAATGAAGTGGAGTGGAAGGGAATGGAGAGAAATGGAAAGGAATGGAACGTAATGGAATGGAGTGGAGTGGAACGGAGTGCAGTGGATTGGAATGGAGTGGAGTGCAATGGAATGAAATGGAATGGAATGGAATGGAATAGAGTGGAGTGGAGTGAACTGGAGTGAACTGGAGTGGAATGGAATGGGGTGGAATGAAAAGGAGTGGAGTGGTGTGGCGTGGAGTGGAGTGGAATGGAGTGGAGTGGAGTTTCTTGAAGTGGAATGGAATGGAATGGAATGCAATGCAATGTAACAGAATGCTCAGAATGCAATGAAGTGCAATGGAATGGACCTGAATGGAATGGAATGGATGGGAATGCAATGGAATGGAAAGCAATGTAATGCAATGTAATAATGAAATGAGAGCTGAGATTGTGCCACTGCACTTCAGGCTGTGTGACAGAATGAGATACTCTCTGAAGAAAGGAATGGAATAGAATGCCATGGAATGGACTGGAATGGAGTGGACTGGAGTGGATTGGAGTGGAGTGAAGTGGAGTGGAGTGGAATGGAGAGGAATGGAATGGGAGGAAAGGAATGGAATGAAGTGGAGTGGAGTGGGATGGAGTGGAGTGCAGTCAAACAGAGAGAAATGGAATGGGATTCAGTTGAATGGAGTGGAGTTTAGTGCAGTGGAGTGGAGAGGAGTAGAATGGAGTGGAATGGAATAGGATCTAATGGAATGTAGTGGATTGGAGTGGAGTAGAACGGAGTGGAATGGAATGGAAGTAAATGGAATGTAATGTAATGGAATGGAATGCAACGGATTGCAATGGACTACAGTGAAATGCAATGTAAAGTTGGCATGTAATGTCAGGTTTGATATTGCCACTGCACTCCAGCCTGAGTAACACTGTCATATACTGTCGAAAGAAAGGAATTGAATGCAGTGGAGTGAAATGGAAAGGAAAGGAATGGAATGGAGTGGAGTGAAGTGGACTGGAACGGACTCAAATGGAATGGGATGGAGTGGAATGGAATGGATTGGAGTTCAGTGTAGTGGAGAGAAATAGAATGGAATGGAATGCAATTCAATGGAATGGTGTGAAGGACTGTGAGCTGAGAATGTGCCACTGCACTCCAGCCTTTGTGACACAGTGAGATCCTGTGGAAAAAAAGAATGGAATGGAATGGAGTGGAATGGAATGCAATGCACTGGAGTGGAATGTAGTGGAGTCGAATGGAGTTGAGTGGAATGGAATGGAATAGAGTGAAATGGAGTGGAAAGTAATGGAATGGAGTGAAGTGGAATGGAGTGGAGTGGAGAGGAATGGATTGGAATGCAGTAGAATGGAATGGACTGGAGTGGAATGAAGTGGAGTGGAGTGGAATGGAATGGAGTGGAATGGAATGGAGTGGAGTGGAATGGAGTGGAGTGGAGTGGAATGTAATGGAGTGGAGTGGAATGGAATGGACTGGAGTGTTGCAGAATGGATTGGAGTGGAGTGGAATGGAATGGAGAGGAATTGAATGGAATGGAATGAAGTGGAATGTCATGGAGTGGAATGGAGTGCAATGGAATGTAATAGAATGGAATGGAATGGAGTGGAGTGGAGTAGAATGGAGTGGAATGGAATGGAGTGAAGTGGAGTGTAACGGTATGGAACAGAACAGAAGACAATAGAACAGAACGGAAAGGAATGGAACGGAGTGGAGAAATGTGTGCTGAGTTTGGACCGTTGCGCTGCAGCCTGTGTGACAGAATGAGATACTCCCTAAAGAAAGGAATGCATTGTAGTGGAGAGGAGTGGAATTGAGTGGAATGGAATGGAAAGGAAGGGAATAGAATGGAGAGGATAGGAGCGGAGCGGAGCAGAACGGAATGGAACAGAATGAAACAGAATGGAATGTGAGCTGAGATTGTGCAACTGAACTCAAGGCTTGTTGACAGAGTGAGATATACTCGAAATAAAGGAATGGAATGGAATGCAGTGGAATAAAATGTAATGGAATGGAGTGGACTGTAGTGGAGTGGACTGAAGTGGAGTAGAGTGGAATGGAGAGGAATAGAATGGGAGGGAATGTAATCGAAGGAAGCGGAGTGGGGTGGAGTGGATTGTGGGGGAATGGTGCGGAATGGAATGGAATGGGTTTTAATGGAGTGAGTGCAGTGGAGTGGACAGGGATGGAATGGAATGGAATATAATTGGATGTAATGGAATGTAGTGGAGTGGAGTGGAGTGGAATGAAAAGGAGTGGAGTGGAATGGAGAGCAACGGAAAGGAGTGGAGTGGACTGGAGCCGAACGGAATGGAATGGAGTGGAGTGGAACGGAGTGGAATACAATGGAATGCAATTGGAAGCAGTGGAGTTGAATGGAATGGAGTGGAATGGACTAAAATGGAGTACAGTGGAAAGGAATGTAATGGAATGGAGAGGAGTGGTATGGAATGGAGTGGAGTGGTATGGAATGGAGTGGAGGGGAATGGAGTGGAGTAGAGTGGAACGGAATGCAATGGAGTGGAATGGAATGGATTAGAGTGGAGTGGAATGGAGTGGAATGCAATGGAGTGGCATGGAATGGGGTGGAGTGCATTGGAGCGTAGTGGAGTGGAGTCGAATGGAATGGAGTGGAGTGCAGTGGAATGGAACGTAATGGAGTGGAGTGGAGAGGAATGAAATGGAGTAGAGTGCAGTGAGATGGAACTGGGTGGAATGGAATGGAATGGAATGGAATGGAATGGAGTGGAATGGAAAGGAGTTAAGTGGAATGGAGTGCAATGGAATGGGGTGGAGTGGAGTGCAGTGGAATGGAATGGAATGGAGTGGAGTCGAGTGGAGTGGACTGGAATGGAGTGGAATGGAGTGGATTAGAGTGGAATGGAGTGGAGTGGATTCGAGTGGAATGGAATGGAATGTAGTAGAGTGGAATGGAGTGGAGGGTTATGCTGTGGAGTGGAGTGGTGTGGAAGGCAGTGGAGAGGAGTGGAATCAAATGGAGAGGAGTGTAGTGGAGTGGAATGAAATTGAGTGGAATGGCACGGAATGGAATGCAGAGGAATGGAATGGAGTGGATTGGAATGGAGGGCAATGGGATGTAGTGTAGTGGAGTGGAGTGGAGGTGAGTGGAATGGAATGGAAAGTAGTGGAGTTTAATGGAGTGGAATGGAATGCAATGGAATTGGAAGGATTGGAGTGGAGCGGAATGGAGTGGAATGGATTGGAATGGAGTGTAGTGGATTAGAATGGAATGGAACGGAATGGAGCATAGTGGAGTGGAACGCAGTGGAGTGGATTGGATTGGATTGGAATGGAGTTGAGTGGAGTGGAATAGAGAGGAATGGAATTTAATGGGGTGGAGTGGAGTGGACTGCAGGGGAGAGGAAAGGAATGGCGTGAAGCGGAAGGGTTTGGAATGGAATGGAGTTGAGTGGAGTGGAGTGAAGTGAAATAGAATGGAATGGAGTGTACTGTAGTGGAGTCGATTGGAATGGAGTGGAATGGAGTGGAATCGAGCTTAATGCAGTGGAATGGAATGGAGTGGAATGGTTTGATATCTAATTGAATGCAGTGGATTGGAGTGGAATGGAGTGGAGTAGAATGGAGTGCAGTGGAGTGCCGTTTACTGGAATGGAGAGGAATGGAGTGGAGTGGAGTCGAGAGGAATGGAAAGGAATGGGATGGACTGGGTTGGAGTGGAGTGGAGTGGCGTGGAAAGGAGTGGAGCGGAGTGAAAAGGAATGGAATGGAATGGAATGGAGTGGAGTGAAATGGAGTGAAGTGGAATGGAGAGGAATGGAGTTCGGTGGAACGGAGTGGAGTGGAATGGAGGGCAATTGAATGGAGTGGAGTGGAGTGGCATGGTATGGAGTGGAGTGGAATGGAATGCACTGCAATGGAATGCAATGGAATTGGAAGGAGTGGAGTGGAGACGATTGGAGTGGAATAGATTGGAATGGAGTGGAGTGGAATGGAATGGAAAGAAATGGAGTGGAGACCATTGGAATGGAGTGGATTGCAATGCAGTAGAGGAATGGAATGGAAAGGAGTGGAGTGGAATGGAGTAGACTGGAATCGAATGGAATGGAATGGAATGGAGTGGAATGTAATGGGGTGGATTAGATTGGAGTGGAGTGGAGTGGAATGGAATAGAGTGCAGAAGATTGGTTTGGAATTGAATGGATTGGAGTGGAGTGCAGGGGAATGGAAAGGAATGGAGTGGAGTGGCGAGGAATGTAATGAAGTGTAATGGAGTGGAGTGCAGTGGAGAGGAATGGAATGGAATGGAGTGGAGTGGTATGGAGAGGAGAGGAATGAAGTAGTTTGGAATGGAATGGAGTGGAATGGAATGGACTATAACGGAATGGAGTGGAGTGGAGTGGAATGGAGTGGAATGGATTGGAATGGAGTGGAGTGGAGTGGAAAGGAATGGAGTGGAATGGAGTGGAGTGGGTGGAGTTGAGTGCAGTGGAATGGAACGGAATGGAATGGAGTGGAGTGGAATGTAATAGAGTGGAGTGGAGTGGAATGATGTTGAATGGAATGGAGTGGACTGGTATGGAGTGAAGTGAAATGTAATGGAAAGGAATGGAATGGAGTGGAGGGGTGTGGAGTGGAGTGGAGTGGAATGTAGTGTGGTGGAATGGAATGGAGTGGAGTGGAGTGGAGTGGAATGTAGTGCGGTGGAATGGAATGGAGTGGAGTGGAATAGAATGGAATGGAGTGAAATGGCATGGAATGGCATGGAATGGAGTTGAGTGTAGCGGAATGGGGTGGAATTGAGTAGAAAGGAGTGGAATGTAATGGAAGGAAATGGAATGGAATGCAGTGAAGTGGTATGGAATGGAGTGCAGTGGAATGAAGTGGACTCGAGCTGAATGGAAAGGAATGGAGTGGAGTGCAATGGAGTGTAATGAAATGGAATGGAATGGTATGGAGTGGAAAGGAGTGGAGTGGAGTTGAATAGAATGGAATGCAGCGGAATTGAAAGGAGTGGAGTGAAAATCAATGGCATGAAATGGAATGGAGTGTAGTGGATTGGAGTGGACTAGAATGGAGTGCAGTGGACTGGAATGCAGCAGAATGGAATAGAATGGAGTGGTGTGGAAAAGAGTGGAGTGTAGCGGAGTGGAATGGATTGGAATGGAGTGAAGTGGAGTGGTATGGAATGGAGTGGAATGGTGTGGAGTGGAGTGGATGGGGTTGAGTGCAGAGGAATAGAATGAAATGGAATGGAGTGGAGTGGAATTTGATAGACTGGAGTGGAGTAGAATGATGTTGAATGGAATGGAGTCAGCTGGTATGGATTGGAGTGGAATGGAATGGAATGGAATGGAATGGAATGGAATGGAATGGAATGGAATGGAGTGGAGGGGAGTGGAGTGGAATGGAGTGCAGTGGAATGGAATGGAGTGGAGTGGAATAGAACGGAATGGAGTGGAATGGCATAGAATGGATTTGAGTGTAGTGGAATGGAGTGGAATTGAGTAGAAAGGAGTGGAATGTAATGGAAGTAAATGGAATGGAATGGAATGCAGTGAAGTGGTATGGAATGAAGTGGAGTGGAATGAAGTTGACTCGAGTTGAATGGAAAGGAAGGGATTGGAGTGTAATGAAATGGAAAGGAATGGAATGGAATGTTATGGAGTGGAGTGGAGTGGAGTGGAATGGAGTGGAGTGCAGTGGAATGGAATGGAATGGGTAGGAGTGGAATGAAATTTAATGGAATGGAGTGGAATTGATTGGAGTGAAGTTGAATGGAATAGAATGGAATGCAGTGGATTGGAATTGAAAGGAGTGGAGTGAAAATCAATGTCATGGAATGGAATGGAGGAGGGTAATGGAGAGGAGTGGAGTAGAATGGTGTGTAGTGGACTGCAATGGAGTCGAATGGAATGGAATGCAACGGAATGGATTAGAATGGAATATAATGGAGTGGAGTACATTGGAGTGAAGTGGAGTGGAGTGGGATGGAATGGATAAGATTGGAATGGAATGGAATGGAATGGAATGGAATGGAATGGAATGGAATGGAATGGAATGGAGAAGAATGGAATGGAATGGAGGGGAATGGAGTGGAATGGAGTGTAATACAGTGGAGTGGAGTGTAATACAGTGGAGTGGAGTGGAATGGAGAGGAGTGGAGTGGATTGAAGTGGAACGGAATGGAATGGAATGGAATGGAGTGGAATGAAATGGAATGGAATGCAGTGGAGTGATGTTGAATGGAGTAGATTGGAAAGGAATGGAGTGGCTTGGAGGAGAATGGACTGCAAAGGAATGGAGTGTATTGCCATGGAAAGGAGTGAAGTGGAATGGAGTGGAGTGGAGTTCAGTGGACTGGCATGGAGTGGAATGGAGTGGAAAGGAGTGGAATACAGTGGGGTGGAGTCGAGTGGAATGGGAAGGAATGGAATGGAGTGGGGTGTAGTGGAATGGAGTGGTGTGGAAAGGAGTGGAATGGAGTGGACTGGAATGGAATGGAGTGGAGTGGAGGGGAAAGGATTGGAATTGAGTGGAATGGAATGGAGTGGCTTTAAGAATGGAATGCAATGGAGTGGAAAGAAGGGCAAGTGAATGGAGTGGAGTGGAGTGGAATGGAGTGGAGTGGAATGCAATGGAATGGAATGGATTGCAGTGCAATGCAGTGGAATGGAATGGAATGGACTGGAATTGAGTGGAGTGGAGTTGAATGGAATAGAATGGAATGCAGTGGATTGGAATTGAAAGGAGTGGAGTGAAAATCAATGTCATGGAATGGAATGGAGTGGAGTGGAGTGGAGTGGAGTAGAATGGAGTGTAGTGGACTGGAATAAAGTCGAATGGAATGGAATGCAGTGGAATGGAATAGAATGGAATATAATGGAGTGGAGTGCATTGGAGCGAAGTGGAGTGGAATTGGATGGAATGGATAAGATTGGAATGGAATGGAATGGAATGGAACGGAACGGAACAGAATGGAATGGAATGGAATGGAGTGGAATGGAGTGGAATGGAGTGGAGTGGAGTGTAATGCAGTGGAGTGGAATGGAATGGAGTGGAATGGAGTGGAGTGGAGTGGAATGGAGTGGAATGGAATGGAATGGAATGGAATGGAGTGGAGTGGACTAGCAATTAGTGGAAAAGAATACAATGGAGTGGAGGGGAATGGAGTGGAGTACAGAGGAATGGAAAGGAATGGAGTTGAGTGGAATTGAGTGGAATGGAATGGAATGGAGTGGAATGGAATGGAATGGAGTGGAATGGAATGGAATGGAGTGGAATGGAATGGAATGGAATGAAATGGAATGGAATGGAATGGAATAAAATGGAGTGGAATGGAATAGAATTGAGTGGAGTGGAGTGGAATGGAATAGACTTGTAAGGAATGGAGTGGAGTTGAGTGGAAATTAGAGGAGTGGCATGGAATGGATTGGTATAGAATGGTGTGGAGTGGAATGTAGGGAAGTGGAGTGGAATGGAGTTGAATGGAATGGAATGGAATGGAGTGGAGTGGAACGGAATGGTTTGAAGATGAGTAGAGTGGATTGGAATGGAATGGAGTGGAATGGAATAGAATGGAATGGAGTGGAATGAAATGGAATGGAATGCAGTGGAGTGATCTGCAATGGAGTGGATTGCAGAGGAATGGAGTGGCTTAGAGGAGAATGGAATGCAATGGAATGGAGTGTATTGCCATGGAAAGGAGAGAAGTGGAAAGGAGTGGAGTGGATGGCAGTTGACTGGCATGGAGTAGAAAGGAGTGGAATAGAGTGGGGTGGAGACGAATGGAATGGGAAGGAATGGAATGGAGTGGGTTGGAGTGGAATGGAACGGTGTGGAAAGGAGTGGAGTGGAGTGGAATGGAATGGAACGGAGTGGAGTGGAGTGGAATGGAATGGAATTGAGTGGAATGGAATGGAGTGGCTTGGAGGAGATTGTAATGCAATGGAGAGGAATCGAGGGCAACTGAATGGAGTGGAGTGGAGTGGAGCAGATTGGAATGTAATGGAGTGCAGTGGAATGGAATGGAGTGGTGTGGAACGCAGTGGAATGGAATGGAATGGAATTGGAAAGAGTGGAGTGGAGAGGAATGGAGTGGAACGAATTCGAATGGAGTGGAGTGGAGTGGAATGGAATACAAAGGAATGAAGCGGAGTGGATTTGAATGGAATGGAGTGGAATGCAGTGGAGTGGAGTGGAATGGAAGGGAATGTTGTGGAGTGGAATGGAGTTGACTGGAGACGAATGGAGTGGAATGGAATGGAGTGGAATATAATGGGTGTCATTAGAGTGGAGTGGAGTGGAGTAGAATGGAATGGAGTGGAGTTGATTGGTTTGTAATGGAATGGATTGGCATGGAGTGCAGAGGAATGGAATGGAATGGAGTGGAGTGGAAGGGACGGGAATGGAGTGGAATAGAGAAGAATCAAGTTTAATGAAGTGGAGTGCAATGGAGTGAAACGGAGTGGAATGGAATGGAATGGAATGGAGTAGAGTGGACTGGAATGGAGTGGAGTGGAGTGGAATGAATTGGATTGGAGTGGAGTAGATTGGAATGGAGTAGAATGGAATGGAGGGGAATGGAGGGCAACGGAATGGAGTGGAGTGGAGCCGAATGGAATAGAATGGAGTGGAGTGGAATGTAGTGGAGTGGAGTGGATGTTGTTGAGTGCAGTGGAATGGAACGGAATGGAATGGAGTGGATTGGAATGTAATAGAGTGGAGTGGAGATGAATGATGTTGAATGGAATCGAGTGGGCAGGTGTGAAGTGGAGTGGAATGGAATGGAAAGGATTGGAGGGGAGTGGAGTGGAGCGGAGTGCAGTGGAATGCAGTGTAGTGGAATGGAATGGAGTGAAGTGGAATAGAATGGGATGGAATGGAATGGCATGGAATGGCATGGAATGGAATGGCATGGCATGGAACGGCATGGAATGGAGTTGAGTGGAGTGGAATGGGGTGGAATTGAGTAGAAAAGAGTGGAATGTAATGGAAGCAAATGGAATGGAATGGAATGCAGTGAAGTCGTATGGAATGGAGTGGAGTGGAATGGAGTGGACTCGAGTTGAATGGAAAGGAATAGAGTGGAGTGCAATGGAGTGTAATGAAATGGAATGGAATGGAATGGACTGGAATGGAATGGAATGGTATGATACGGAGTGGAGTGGAGTGGAGTGGAATGCAGTGGAGTGCAGTGGAATGGTAAGGAATTGGGTGGAGTGGAATGGAATGGAATGGAATGGAGTGGAATTGAGTGGAGTGGAATAGAATGGAATAGAATGGAATGCAGTAGATTGGAATTGAAAGTAGTGGAGTGAAAATCAACGGAATGGAATGGAATGCAGTGAAGTGGAGTGGAGTGGAGTAGAATGTAGTGTAGTGAACTGGAATGGAGTGGAATGGAATGGAATGCAGTGGAATGGAATATAACAGAATATAATGGAGTGGAGCGCATTGGAGCGAATTTGAGTGGAGTTGGATGGAATGGATGAGTGGAATGGAATGGAATGGAATAGACTGGAGTGGAATGGAGTGGAGTGGAGTGAAGTGTAATGGAGTGGAGTGGAGTGGAATGGAGTGGAGTGGAGTGGATTGGAATGGAACGGAATGGAATGCAATGGAGTGGAGTGGAATGCAGTGGAGTGGATTAGCAATTAATTGAAATGAATGCAATGGAGTGGAAGGGAATGGAGTGGAGGGGAGTACAGAGGAATGGAAAGGAATGGAGTGGAGTGGAATGGAGTGGAATGAAATGGAGTGGAATGGAATGGAATGAAATGGAGCAGAATGGAATAGAATGGAGTGGAGTGGAGTGGAATGGAATAGATTTGTAAGGAATGGAGTGGAGTGGAATGGAGTGGAGTGGAATTTAGTGGAGCGGCATGGAATGGATAGTTATAGAATGGTGTGGAGTGGAATGTAGGGAAGTGGAGTGGAATGGAGCTGAATGGAACCGAATGGAATGGAGTGGAGTGGAATGGAATGGTTTGAAATGGAGTAGATTGCGTTGGAATAGAGTGCAGTGGAATGGAATAGAAAGGAATGGAGTGGAATGAAATGGAATAGATTGCAGTGGAGTGATGTTGAATGGAGTGGATTGGAGAGGAATGGAGTGGCTAAGAGGAGAATACAATGCAAAGGAATGGAGCGGATAGCAATGGAATGGAGTGGAGTGGAATGAAGTTGAGTGGAGTGCACTGGACTGGCATGGAGTGGAATGGAGTGGAAAGGAGTGGAATGGAGAGGGGTGGAGTCGAGTGGAATGGGAAGGAATGGAATGGAGTGTAGTGGAGTGGAATGGAGTGGTGTGGAAAGGAGTGGAGTGGAGTGGAACGGAATGGAATTGAGTAGAATGGAATGGAAGGAATGGAGTGGAATGGAATGCAGTGTAGTGGAATGGAGGGCAACTGAATAGAGTGGAGTGGAGTGGAGCAGAATGGAATGGAATGGAGTGGAGTGCAATGCAGTGGAATGGATTGGAATGTAATTGGAAAGTGGAGTGGAGAGGAATGGCGTGGAATGATTTGGAATGGAGAAGAGTGGAGTGGAATGGAAAGCAAAGGAATGGAGCGGAGTGGATTGGAATGGATTGGAGTGGAATGCAGTTGAGTGGAGTGGAATGGAATGGAATGGAATGGAATGGAGTGGTGTGGAGTGGAGTTGACTGGAGTTGAAGGGAGTGGAATGGAATGGAGTGGAATATAATGGGTTGTATTAGAGTGGAGTGGAGTGGAATGGAATGGAATAGAGTGGAGTGGATTGGTTTGGAATGGAATGGCTTGGATTGGAGTGCAGAGGAATGGAATGGAATGGAGTAGAGTGGAGGAGAGTGGACTGGAATGGAACGGAATAGCGAGGAATTGAGTTTAATGAAGTGGAGTGCAATGAAGTGCAGTGCAATGGAGTGAAATGGAATGGAATTGAATGGAATGGAATGGAGTAGAGTGGACTGGAATGGAGTGGAGTGGAGTGGAATTGAGTGGAGTTGAGTGCAATGAATTGGAGGGGAGTGGAGTAGAATGGAATGGAATGGAATGGAGTGGAATGGAATGGAGTAGAATGGAATGGAATGGAGTGGAAAGAAAAGGAGTGGAGTGGAATGGATTGGAATGGAATGGAGTGAAGTCGAGTGGAATGGAATGAAATGGAATGGAATGGAGTAGAGTGGAATGGAATGGAGTGGGGTGGAGTGGAGTGGTGTGGAAAGGAGTGGAGTGGGGTTGAGTGGAGTGGTGTGGAAAGGAGTGGAGTGGGGTGGAGTGAAATGGAATTGAATGGAATGGAGTGGAATGGAGAGGAATGGAATGGAGTATAATGGAGTGGAGGGGAGTGCGTTGGAATGGAATGGAATGGAATAGTGTGGAGTGGAATGGAGCGGAGAAGAATGGAATGAAATGGAGTGGAGTGGAATGGAATGGAGAGGAATGGAGTAGAGTGGAGTGGAATGGAATGGAGTGGAATGGAATGGAATCAGAGAAATGAAATGGAGTGTAGTGGAGTCGATTGCAGTGGAATGGATTGGAAAGGAGTGGAGTGGAGTGAAATAGAATGGAAAGCAATGGAGCGGAGTGGAGTGGATGGAGTCAAATGCAGAGGAATGGAATGAAATCGAATGGAATGGAATGGAATGGAGTGGAGGGGAATGGAATGAAGTGCAATGGGGTGTAGTGGAGTGGATGCACTGGAGTGCTGGAATGGAATGGAGTGGAATGGAGTGGAGTGGACAGGAATCTTGTGGAGTGGAGAGGAAGGGAATGGAGTGGACTGGAATGGAATGGAGTGAATGGTATGGAGTCGAATGGAATGGAATGAAATGGAACGGACTGGAGTGGAGAGGAATGGAGTGGAGTAGAGTAGAGTGGAATGGAGTGGAGTGGACTGGAATGGTATGAAATGGCATGGAATGGAGTTGAGTGGAGTGTAAAGGAGTGGAGTGCAGTAGAAAGCAGTGGAATGAAATGGAATGGAATGGAATGCAGTGGAGACGAATGGAATTGAATGGAGTGGAATGAAGTGGACTGGAATTGAATGGAAAGGAGTGAAATGGAGTGCCATGGCCTGGAATATAATGCAATGGAAGGGAAAGGAGTGGAGTGGAGTGGAGTGACATGGAAAGGAAAGGAATGGAATGGAATGGGGTGGAGTGGAATAGAATATAATGGAATGGAGTGGAATTGAGTGGAGTAGGGAGGAATGGAATAGAATGGAATGCAGTGGAATGGAATGGAACGTAGTGGAGTGGATCTGAATGGAGTGGAGTGGAGTGGATTGGAGTGGTATGGAGGGTAATGTACTGCAATGGAGTGGAATGGAAAGGAATGCAGTGGAATGGAATAGAATGGAGTGGAGTGAAGCGGAGTGGAGTGCACTGGAGTTGAATGGAATTGATAGGAGTGGAATGGAATGAAATGGAATGCAATGGAATGGAATGGGGTGGAAGGGAGAGGAGGGGAGTGGAATGGAATGGTAAGGAGTGGAGTGGATTGGGGAGGAATGGAATGGAATTGAATGGAATGGAATGAAATAGAATGGAGTGGAGTGGATTAGTAAGGAGTGGAATTGAATGTAATGGACTGGAATGGAATGGAGTGGAGAGGAATGGAGAAGAATGGAAAGAAATGGAATGGAGAGGAATGGAGTAGAATGGAATGGAGTGGAATGAACTGGAATGGAGTAGAGTGGAGTGAAGTGGAATGGAGTGAAATTGACGGGAATGAATTGGAATGTAATGGATTGGAACAAACTGGAATTGAATGGAATAGAATGGTGTGGGGTGTAGTGGAATTGAATAGGGTTGAATGGAATGGAATGGAGTGGAATGAAGTGGATTGGTGTGGAAATGAGTGGAGTGGCATGCAATGGATGGGAATAAAATCAACTGGAGGGGGATGGAGTGGAGTAGAATAGTGTGGAGTGGAATGAAAGGGATTGTAATGCAGCAGCATGGAATGGCGAGGAATACAGTGAAATGGAGCGGAGTAGAATGGAGTGCAGTTGAATGAAATTTAATAAAGTGGAGTGGAGGGGAGTGGAATGTAGTGGAGTGTAGTGGAATGGAGTTGAATGGAATGGAATTGAATGGAGACGAGTGGAATAGAGTGGTGTGGAATGGAGTAGAGTGGAAGGGAATGGAATGGAATGGAATGGGTTGGAATAGAATGGAGTGGAATGGAATGGAATGGAATGGAGTGATGTGGAGTGGAAAGGAATAGATTGGAGTGGAATAGAATGGCGTGGAGGAGAATGGAATGCAATGGAATGCAATGAATTGGAGTGGAATGGATAGTAGTGGAGTGGAGTGGAGTGTACTGTAATGGAGAGGAATGGAGTTGGAAGGAGTGGAATGGAGTGGAGTGGAATAGAGTGGAAAGGAATGGAATGGAATGAAGTAGAGTGGAATGGAATGGAGTTGGGTGGAGTGGAATGGAGTGGAGTGGTGTGGAAAAGAGAGGAATGGTGTAGAATGGAATGGAGAGGAGTGTATTGGAATGGAATGGAATTGAGAGAATGGAATGGAATGGAATGGAGTGTAATGGAATGAAGTGGAGTGGAATAGAGGGCAATGGAATGAAGTGGATTGGAGTGGATAGGAATGGAATGGAATGGAGTGGAGTGGAATGGAATGGAGTGGAATGGATTGGAATTGGAAGGAGACGAGTGGATTTGAATGGAGTCCAATGGATTGGAATGGAATGCAGTGAAATGGAATGGAATGGATTGGATTGGAATGGAGCAGAGTGGAGTGCAATGGATTGGAGTGGATGGGAGTAGAATGGAGTGGAATGGAATGGAGTGGAATGTAATGGGGTGGACTTTAGTGGAGTGGAGTTGAGTTGAGTGGAATGGAGTGGACTAGAATTGTTGCAATGGAATGGAGTGGAGTGGAGTCCAGTGTAATGGAATGGAATGGAGTGAAGTGGAGGGGAACGGACTGGAATGGAGTGGAATGGAGTGGAATCGAGTTTAATGTAGTGGAGTGGAATGGAATGGAATGGAATGCAATGGAGTAGAGTGTACTGGAATGGAGTATAGTGGCGTGGAGTGGAATGGAGTGCAGTAGAGTGCAAAGAAATGGAGTGGAATGGAATGGAATCGAATGGAGTTGAATGCAACGGAATGGAATGGACTGGAATGAAAAGCAGTGGAGTGGAATGGAGTGCAATAGAATTTAGTGGAATGGAGTGCAGTACAATAGAATAGAAAGGAGTGAAGTGGACTGGACTGGAATGGAGTGGAATGGAGTGGATCGGAGTGGAAGGGAGTGGAGTGGAGTCGAGTGGAATGGAATGGAATGGAGTAGAGTGAAATGGATTGGAATGCGGTGGAGTGGAGTGTAGTGGAGTGTTGTGGAAAGGAGTGGAGTGAAGTGGAATGGAAAGGAGTGGACTGTAGTGGAGTGGAATGGAATTGACTGGAATGTAATGGAATGGAATGGAGTGTAATGGAATGGAGTGGAGTGGAATATTGTGCAATGGAATGGAGTGGAATGAAGAGGAGCAGAATGGAATGAAATGGAGTGGAGTGGAATGGAGAGAAATGGAATAGAGTGTATATGAGTGGAGAGCAGTGCAGTGGAATGGAAAGGAATGAAATGAAGTGGAGTGGAATGCAGTGGAGTGGAATGGTATGGAACGCAGTGGAGTGGAATGGAGTGGAGAGGAATGGAGTTGAATGGAATGGATTGGATGGGGTGGAATAGAATGGAATGGAGTTGAGTGGAGTGGACTGGAGTGGAATGAATGGGAAAAGAGTGGAGTAGAGTGGAATGGAATGGAAAGGAATGGAGCAGAGTGGAGTGGATGGAGTGGAGTGCATTGGAAAGGAATGGAATGGAATAGAATGGAGTGGAGTGGAGTAAAGTGGAAAGGAAATGAGTGGAATGGAAAGGAATGGAGTGGAATGAAATGGAGTGGAGTGGAATGAAAGGCAATGGAATGGAAAGCAATGGAGTGGAGTGGAATGGAATGGAATGGAGTGTAGTGGAGTGGAGTGGAATGGAATTTAGTGAAATGGAATGGAATGTAATGAAATGTAATGTAATCTAATGCAATGTAATGGAGAGGAGTGGAGTGCAATGGAGTGGACTCGAGTTGAGAGGATTAGTAATTAGTGGAATGGAATGAAATGGAGCGGAAGGGCATGAAGTGGAGTGGAGTGCAGAGGAATGGAAAGGAATGGAGTGGAGTGGAATGGAGTGGAATGGAATGGCATGGATTGAAGTGTAATGGAGTAGAGTTGTGTTAAGTGGAATGGAGTGGAATGGACTGGAATGGAATGGAATGGAAAGGTATGGAATGGAATGGAAAGGAATGGAATGGAATGGAATAAAATGGAGTAGAATGGAAGAGAATGGACTGGATTGGAGTGGATGGAGTGGAGAGAAGTGGAATGGAATGGAATTGAATGGAGTGGAGTGCAATGGAATGGAGTGGAGTAGAGTGGAATGATGTCGAATGGAATGGAGAGGACTGGAAAGGAGTGGAGTGGAATGGAATGCAGTGGAATGGAAAGTAACGTAATGGAATGGAGTGGAGTGGAGTGGAATGGAGTGAAGTGGAGTGGAGTGGAGTGGAATGGAGTGCCGTGGACTGGAATGGAATGGAGTGGAATGGCATAGAATGGAGTGAAATGGCATGGAATGGCATGGATTGGAGTGGAGTGGAGTGGATTAGAAAGGAGTGGAATGGAAAGGAATGAAATGGAATGGAATGGAAAGCAGTGGAGTGGTATGGAATGGAGTGGAGTAGAATGGAGTGGACTCGAAATGAATGGAAGGAATGGAGTGGAGTGCAATGGAGTGGAATTCAATGGAATGTAATTGAATGGAATGGAAGGAAGTGGAGTGGAATGGAGTGGAGTGGAGTGGAATGGAATGTATTGGAAAGGAGTGGAATTGATTGGTTTGCAGTGGCATGGAATAGAATGGAATGCAGTGGAATACAATAGAATTGCGTGGAGTGGAATGGAGTGGAGTAGAATGGAATCGAATAAAATGGAGTGGAGTGGAATGTAGTGGGGTCGAGTGGAATAGAGTTTAATGGAATGGAATGGAATTGGGTGGAGGGGAATGGAGTGGTGTGGAGTGGACTACAGTGGAATGGAATCGAATGCAATGGAGTGGAATGGAGTGAAATGGAATGGAGCGGAATGGAGTGGACTGAAGTGGAATGGAGTGGAGTGGACGAGAATGGAAGACAAAGGATTGGAATGGATTGGCGTATAATGGAGTGGAGTGGACTGGAGTGGAATTGAGTTGAGTGGACTGGAATGGAATGGAATGGAGTGGAAAGGAGTGTAATTGAGTGTAGGGGAGTCGAGTGGAATGGAAAGGATTGGAACGGAGTAGAGTGAAATGGAATGGAGTGGGGTGGAGTGGAGTGGAGTGGTGTGCAAAGAAGTACAGTGGAGTTGAATGGAATGGAGAAGTGTGGAGAGGAATGGAATAGAATTGAGTGGAATGGATCAGAAGGGAATGCAGTGGAATGGAGTGGAGTGGAGTGAAATGCAGGGCAGTGGAAAGGAGTGGAGTGGAGTGGAGTGGAATGGAATGGAATGGAAATGGAATGAGTGGAGCGGAGTGAAATGAAACGGAATGGATTGGAATGGAGTGGAGGGTAGTGGAGTGGAATGGAATGGAGTGGAGTGGAATGGAGTGGAGCAGAATGGAGTGGATTGGAGTGGAAAGGAATGGAATCGAGTGGAGTGGTATGGCGAAGTGTAGAGTGGAATGCAGTGGAATGAAATGGAGTGGAATATAATGGCGAGGAGTGGAGTGGAATGGAATGGAGTGGAGTGGAATGGTTTGGAATGGAATGGAGTAGAGTGGAGTGCAGTGGAATGGAATGGAATGGAGTGGAGTGTAGTGGAGTGGAGTGGACTGGAAGGCAGTAGAATGGAGTGGAATTGAGTTTAATGTAGTGGAGTGGAATGGAGTGGAATGGAATTGAATGGAATGAAGTAGAGTGGACTGCAATGGAGTGGGTTGGAGTTGAGTGGATTCAAATGGAGTGGAGCGGAGTGGAATGAAATGGAGTGGAGTGGAGTGGAATGGAATGGAATGGAATGGAAAGCAGTGAAATGGAAAGGAGTGGAGTGGAATGGAGTGAAATGGAATGGAGTTGAGACGAGTGCAGTTGAATGAATAGAATGGTGTGAAGTGGAGTAGTGTGGACTGGAATGGAGTGGAATGGAGTGGAATGGAGTGGAATATAGTGGA
This sequence comes from Pongo pygmaeus, assembly GCF_028885625.2. NCBI lineage: Eukaryota > Metazoa > Chordata > Mammalia > Primates > Hominidae > Pongo > Pongo pygmaeus. The sequence goes on from NC_085931.1 coordinate 6,420,644, forward strand.
GTGGAGTGAAGTGGAATGTAAGGAAATGGAATGGAATGGAGTAGATTGGAATGGATTGTGGTGGAGTTTAGTGGAGTGGAGTGGGGTGGAAAGGAGTGGATTGGAGTGGAATGGAATGGAGTGTAGTGTAGTTGAGTGGAATGGAATTGAGTGAAATGGAATGGATTGGAGTGGATTGGAATGGAATGAAGCAGAATGGAGTGGAACAGAATGGACTGGAGTGGAGTGTAGTGCAATGGAATGGACTCGATTTGAGTGGATTACTAAGTAGTGGAATGAAATGCAGTGGAGTGGAAGGGAATGGAGTGGAGTGGAGTGCAGAGGAATGGAAAGGAATGCAGTGGAGTGGAATGTAGTCCAATGGAATGGAGAGGAATGGAGGAGAGTGGAGTGAAGTGCAATGGAGTGGAATAGAATGAATGGAATTGAATGGAATGGAGTGGAATGGAGGAGAGTGGAGTGAAGTGCAATGGAGTGGAATAGAATGAATGGAATTGAATGGAATGGAATGGAATGGAATGGAATAAAATGGAGCGGAAAGTAATAGAATGGAGGGGAGAGGAGTGGATGGAGTGCAGTGAAATCGAGTGCAATTGAAAGAAATGGAAAGGAGTAGAGTGGAAAGGAATGGACTGGGGTGGAGTGGAGTGGAGTGGTGCGGAAATGAGTAAAGTGGAGTGAAAGGGAATGGAGAAGTGTGGAGAGGAATGGAATGGAATTGAGTGGCATGCATTGGAATGGAACGGAGTGGAATGGAATGTAGCGGAGTGGAGTGCAGAAGAATGGAAATGAATGCAATGGAGTGGAATGGAATGGAATGGAAGGGAGTGGAATGGACTGGAAAGGAATAGAGTGGAGTGGAGTGGAATGGAAAGGAATGAAGTGGAGTGGAATGGAGTAGCGTGGAGTGTAATGGAGTGGATTGGAATGGAGTGGAGTGCAATGGGGTGGAGTGCAGTGGAGTGGAGTGGAATGGAATTGAGTGGAGTAGAATTTTTTGGAATGGAATGGAGTGGATTGGAGTGCAGTGGAATGGAATCGAATGGAGTGGAGTGGAGTGGAGTGGACTGGAAGGCAGTGGAATGGAGTGGAATCGAATTTAATGTAGTGGCGTGGAATGGAGTGGAATGGAATTGAATGCAACGAAAAGGAGTAGAGTGGACTGGAATGGAGTGGATTGGAGTTGAGTGGAATGGAATGGAGTGGAGTGGAGTGGAATGAAATGGAGTGGAGTTGAGTAGAATGGAATGGATTGGAATAGAATGGAATGGAATGGAGTGGAATGGAAAGGAGTGGAGTGGAATGGAGTGCAATGGAATAGAGTGCAGTTGAATGAAACGAATGGACTGCAGTGGAGTGGAGTAGACTGGAATGCAGTGGAGTGGAGTGGAATGGAGTGGAATATAGTGGAGTGGAGTAGTGTGGACTGGAATGAAATGGAATGGAATGTAGTAGAGTGGAATGAACTGGGGTTGATTTGAGTGGAGTGGAGTGGTATGGAAAGGAGTGTGGTGGAGTTGAATTGAATGCAGTTTAGTGTTGTGGGGTGGAATGGAATTGAGTGGAATGGAATGAAATGGAGTGGATTGGAGTAGAATGAGTGGAATGGAATGGCTTAGAACGGAGTGGAGTGGAGTGCAATGGAGTGGACTCGAGTTGAGTGTATGAGGAAGTAGTGTTATGGAATGTAATGGACTGGAAGGGAATGGAGAGCACTGGAGTGCAGAGGAATGGAAAGGAATGGAGTGGAATGGAATGGAATGGAGTGGAATGGAGTGGATTGGAGTAGAGTGGAGTGAATTGGAATGGAGTGAAATGTACTGGAATGGATTGGAATGGAGAGGAATGTATTGGAATGGAATGGAATGGAATGAGTGGAATAAAATGGATTGGAATGGAAAGGAATGTATTGGAATGGAATGGAATGGGATGGAATGAGTGGAATAAAATGGATTGGAATGGAATAGAATGGAGTGGAGTGGAGTGGAAGGGAATAGAGATGTAAGGAATGTAGTGGAGTGGAATGGAGTGTAGTGGAATGGAATTTAGTGGAGTGCCATGGAATGGATTGGAAGAGAATGGAGAGGAGTGGAATGTAGATGAGTGGAGTGGAATGGAGTTGAATGGAATGGAGTGGAGTGAAATGGAATGTTTTGGAATAGAGTAGAGTGGAATGGAGTGGAATGGAATGGAATGGAATGGAGTGGAAAGGAATGGAATGGAATGGAATGGAATGGAATGGAATGGAGTAGAGTGGAGTAGAATGGAGTGGCGTGGAGGAGAATGGGAATCAATGGAATGGAGTGGATTGTAGTGGAGTCGAGTGAAGTGTACTGCAGTGGACTGGAATGGAGTTTAATGGAGAGGAAAGGAGCGGAAAGGAGTTGAGTGGAGTCGAGTGAAGTGTACTGCAGTGGACTGGAAAGGAGTTTAATGGAGAGGAAAGGAGCGGAAAGGAGTTGATTGGACTCGAGTGATATGGAAATGATTGGAATGGAGTGGGGTGGAGTGGAGTGGAGTGGTGTGGAAAGGAGAGGAGTGGAGTGAAATGGAATGGAGAGGAGTGCAATGCAAAGGAATGGAATGGAACGGAGCAGAGAGGAATGGAATAGAGTGGGCTGGAGTGGAATGGAGAGGAGTGGTGTTTAAAAGAGTAGAGTGGTGTGGAATAGAATGGAGAGGAGTGGAGTGGAATGGAATGGAATTGACTGGAATGGAATGGAGTGTAATGCAATGGAGTGTAGTGGAATGGAGGGCAATGGAATGGATTGGAGTGGAGTGGATCGGAAGGGAATGGAATGGTGTGGAGTGGAATGGAGTGGAATGGAATGGAATGGCATTGGAAGGAGTGGAGTGGAGTGGAAAGGAATTGAATGGATGGGAATGGAGTATAGTGGAGTGGAATTCAATGGATTTAAGTTGAATGGAGCAGAGTGGAGTGCAATGGAGTGGAATGGAATGGATTGGAGTGGAGTGGAATAAAAGTAATGGAGTGGAGGGGAATGTAGTAGAGAGGAGTGGAATGGAGTGGAATGCAATGGAGTGGAATGTAATGGGGTGACGTGGAGTTGAGTGGAGTGGAGTGGAATGGAATGGAGTGGAGTGGAATGGTTTGGAATGGAATGGAGTGGAGTGGAGTGCAGAGGAATGGAATGGAATGGAGTGGAGGGGAGTGGACTGGAATGGAATTGAATGGAGTGAAATCGAGTTTAATGTAGTGGAGTGCAATGGAATGGAATGGAATGGAGTAGAGTGGACTGGAATGGAGTGGAGTGGAGAGTAACGGAGTGCAGTGGATTGGAATGAAATGGAGTGGAGTGCAGTGGAATGGAATGGGTTGCAATGGATTGGAATTGAATGGATTTTAATGGAAAGGAGTGGAGTGGAATGGAGTGCAATGGAATTGAGGGGAGTGGAGTGCAGTGCAATGGAATGGAAAGGAATAGAGCGGAGTGGACGGGAATGGAGTGGAATGGAGTGGAGTGGAGTGGAGTCGAGTGGAATGGAATGGAATGGAATGGTGTAGAGTGGAATGGAATGGAGTGGGGTGGAGTGGAGTGAGCGGAGTTGCATGAAAAGGAGTGGAGTGAAGTGGAATAGAGAGGAGTGGAGTGTAGTGGGGTGGAATGGAATTGACGGGAAAGGAATGGAATGGAATGGAATGGATTGGAATGGAATGGAGTGGAGTGGAATGGAGTGCAATGGAATGGAGTAGAGTAGAGAGGAGCGGAATTGAATGGAATGGAGTGCAGTACAATGGAGAAGAATGGAATGGAGTGTAATGGAGTGGAGTGGAGTGCACTGGAATAGAATCAAAGGAATGGAGTGGAGTGGAATGGAGATGAGAGGAATGGAATGGAATAAAGTGGAGTGGAATGGAGTGGAGAGGAATGGAGTTGAGTGGAAAGGAATGGATGGAGTGGAATAGAATGGAATGGATTACAGTGGAGAGGATTGGAGTGGAATGGATTGGAAAAGAGTGGAGTGGAGTGGAATGGAATGGAAAGAAATGGAGTGGAGTGGAATGGAATGGAGTGGAATGGAGTGGAGTGGAGTGTATGGAGTGGAATGCAGTGGAATCGAATGGAATGGAATGGAGTGGAGTGGAATGGAATTTAGAGGAGTATTGTGGAATGGAGTGGAATGGAATGCAGTGGACTGGTGTGGAGTGGAGTGGAATGGAATGGAATGAAATAGAATGGAGTGGAGTGGAATGGAGTGGATGAGAGTGGAGTGGAATGGAGTGGAATGTGCTGGAATGGAGTGGAGTGGAATGGAATGGAATGGAGTGAAATGGAGTTCAGTGGAAAGGAATGGAATGGAGTGCCATGCAGTGGAATGGAATGGAATGGAATGGAAGGGTGTGGAGTGGAGTGAAATGGAGTGGAGAGGAGTGGAATAGAATGGAATGGTATGCAGTGGAGTGGAATAGAATGTAATGGAAAGGAGTGGAATTGACAGGAGTGGAGTGGAATGGAATAGAATGGAATGCTGTGGAATCGAATGAAATGGAGTGGAATGGAATGGAATGGAATGGAGTGGAATGGAATGGAATGGAATGTAGTGGACGTGAGTGGAATGGAGTGTATTGGATTGGAATGGAGTGGTGTGGAAAGGAGTGGATTGGAATGGATTGTATTGGAGTGCATTGGAGTGGAATGGAATGGAATTGAGGGAAGTGGAGATGACTGAAATGGATAGGAATGGGAAAGATTGGAGTGGAATGGCATAGAGTGGAGTAGAAAGGAGATGAATGGTATGGAGTGGAATGGAAAGGGATGGAGCACATTGGTGTGGAGTGGAGATGATTGGAAATGAGTAGAGTGGAATGGAAAGCAATGGAATGGAGAGGAGTGGCGTGGAGTATAATAGAATGCAACGGAGTGGAATGGAATGGAGTGGAATGGAGGGGAATTGAGTTGAATGGAGTTGAGTGGAGTGGAAAGAGTGTTATGGACTGGAATGCAGTGAAATGTACTGGAATGATGTGGAATGAAATGGAATGGTTTTGAATGGAACGGAATGGCATGGAATGGAGTGGAGTAGAGTGGAAAGGAGTTGAATGGAATATAATGCAATGTAATGGAATGCAGTGGAGTGGAGTGGAATGGAGTGGAATCGATTGGAATGGAGTGGAGTGGAGTGGAATGGAATGCAGTTTAGTGGAATGGGTTGGAATCGAATGGATTGGAGTGGAATGGATTGGAATGGAATGGAGTGGAATGCAGTGGAATAGAATGGAATTGAGTGGAGTGGAGTGGACTGGAATGCAGTGAAATGGAGTGTAATGGATTGGAATTGAGTGGAGTGGATTGGACTGGAATGCAGTGAAAAGGAGTGTCATGGATTCGAAAGGAGTGGAGTGGAATGGGGTAGAATTTAATGGACTGCAATGGATTAGTGAGGAATGGAATGGAGTGCAGTGCAGTGGAATGGAGTGCAGTGTAGTGGAGTGGTGTGGAAAGGAGTGTAGTGTAGTGGAATGGAATGGGGTGTAGTGGAAAGGATTGGAATGGAATGGAATGGACTGGAGTGGATTGGAATGGAATTAAGTGGAATGGAATAGAATGGAATGGAGTGGAGTGGAGTGCAATGCAGTCGACTCGAATTGAGTGGATTAATAAGTAGTGGAATGGAATGCAATGGAGTGGAAGGGAAGGGAGTGGAGTAGAGGGCAGAGTAAAGGAAAGGAATGCAGTGGAGAGGAATTCAGTGGAACGGAATGGAGTGGAATGGAGTGGATTGCAGTAGAGTAAAGTGAAGTGGAATGGAGTGGAATGGACTGGAAAAGATTGGAATGGAATGAAATAAAATGGAGTGGAATGGAATAGAATGGAGTGGAGTGGAGTGGATGGAGTGGACTGCAGTGGAATGGAATGGAATTGAATGGAATGAAGTTGAGTGGAATGGAAAGGAGTGGAGTGGAGTGGAATGATGTGGAATGGAATGGAGTGTACTGGAATGGAGTGAAGTGGGATGGAAAGAAGTGGAATGGAATGGAATGGAATGGAATGAGATGGAGTATAGTGGAATGGAATGTAGAGGAGTGGAGTGAAATGTCATGCAATTGATTGGAATGGAGTGGAGTGGAATGGAATGGAAAGGAGTGAAATGGCATGGAATGGCATGGAATGGAGTGTAGGGGAGTTGAATGGAGTGGAATGGATTAGAAAGGAGTGGAATTGAATGGAATGAAATGGAATGGAATGGAAAGCAGTGGAGTGGTATGGAATGATGTGGAATGGAATGGAGTGCACTGGAATGGAGTGAAGTGGAATGGAAAGAAGTGGAATGAAATGGAATGGAATGGAATGGAATGAAATGGAGTGGATGGAGTGGACTGCAGTGGAATGGAATGGAATTGAATGGAATGAAGTTGAGTGGAATGGAAAGGAGTGGAGTGGAGTGGAATGATGTGGAATGGAATGGAGTGTACTGGAATGGAGTGAAGTGGGATGGAAAGAAGTGGAATGGAATGGAATGGAATGGAATGAGATGGAGTATAGTGGAATGGAATGTAGAGGAGTGGAGTGAAATGTCATGCAATTGATTGGAATGGAGTGGAGTGGAATGGAATGGAAATGAGTGAAATGGCATGGAATGGCATGGAATGGAGTGTAGGGGAGTTGAATGGAGTGGAATGGATTAGAAAGGAGTGGAATTGAATGGAATGAAATGGAATGGAATGGAAAGCAGTGGAGTGGTATGGAATGATGTGGAATGGAATGGAGTGCACTGGAATGGAGTGAAGTGGAATGGAAAGAAGTGGAATGAAATGGAATGGAATGGAATGGAATGAAATGGAGTATAGTGGAATGGAATGTAGAGGAGTGCAGTGAAATGTCATGAAATTGATTGGAATGGAGTGGAGGGGAATGGAATGGAAAGGAGTGAAATGGCATGGAATGGCATGGAATGGAGTGTAGGGGAGTTGAATGGAGTGGAATGGATTAGAAAGGAGTGGAATTGAATGGAATGAAATGGAATGGAATGGAAAGCAGTGGAGTGGTATGGAATGGAGTGGAGTAGAACGGAGTGGACTCGAGTTGAATGGAAAGGGATGGAGTGAAGTGCAATGGAGTGGAATGCAGTGGAATGGAATTGAATGGAATGGAATGGAGTGGAGTGGATTGGAGTGGAAAGGAGTGAGTGGAGTGGAATGGAATGCAAAGGGATGGAGTGGAATGGAATGTAATGGAATGGAGTGGAATTGATTGGAGTGCAGTGGCATGGAATAGAATGGAATGCAGTGGAATACAATGGAATGGAGTGGAGTTGAATGGAATCGAATAAAATGGAGTGGAGTGTAATGTAGTGGAGTCGAGTGGAATGGAGTTGAATTGAGCGGAATGGAATGGAGTGGAGGTGAATGGAGTGGTGTGGAGTGGAGTATAGTGGAAAGGAATGGAATGGAATGGAATGGAATGGAGTGGAGTGGAATGGAATGGAGAGGAGTGGAGTGGAGTGAAATGTCGTGCAGTGTACTGGAATGGAGTGGAGTGGAATGGAATGGAAAGGAGTGAAATGGCATGGAATGGCATGGAATGGAGTGGAGTGGAGTGGAATGGAGTGTAATGGAGTGGAATGGAGTGGATTAGAAAGGAGTGGAATGGAAAGGAATGAAATGGAATGGAATGGAAAGCAGTGCAGTGGTATGGAATGGAGTGGAGTAGAATGGAGTGGACTCGAGTTGAATGGAAGGAATGGAGTGGAGTACAATGGAGTGGAATGCAATGGAATGTAATTGAATGGAATGGAAGGGAGTGGAGTGGAATGGAGTGGAGTGGAGTGGAATGGAATGTAAAGGGATGGAGTGGAATGGAATGTAACGGAAAGGAGTGGAATTGATTGGTTTGCAGTGGCATGGAATAGAATGGAATGCAGTGGAATACAATAGAATTGCGTGGAGTGGAATGGAGTGGAGTAGAATGGAATCGAATAAAACGGAGTGGAGTGGAATGTAGTGGGGTCGAGTGGAATAGAGTTTAATGGAACGGAATGGAATGGAGTGGAGGGGAATGGAGTGGTGTGGAGTGGACTACGGTGGAATGGAATGGAATGGAGTGGAATGGAATCTAATGCAATGGAGTGGAATGGAGTGAAATGGAATGGAGCGGAATGGAGTGGACTGAAGTGGAATGGAGTGGAGTGGACGAGAATGGAAGACAAAGGATTGGAATGGATTGGTGTGTAATGGAGTGGAGTGGAATGGAGTGGAATGGAGTGGAGTGGACTGGAATAGAAGGGAATAGAGTGGAAAGGAGTGGAATGGAGTGTAGTGGAGTCGACTGGAATGGAAAGGAATGGAATGTAGTAGAGTGGAGTGGAATGGAGTGGGGTGGAGTGGAGTGGAGTGGAGTGGTGTGGAAAGTAGTAGATCGGAGTGGAATGGAATTGAGAAGTGTGGAGTGGAATGGAGTGGAATTTAGTGGAATGGATTGGAATGCAATGGAGTGGAATGGAATGGAGTGGAGTGAAATGCAGTGCAATGGAATGGAGTGTATTGGAGTGCAGTGGAATGGAATGGAATGGAGTGGAATGGAATGGAATAGAATTGGAATGAGTGGAGTGGAGTGAAATGGATTGGAATGGAGTGGAGGGGAGTGGAATGGAATGGAATGGAGTGGAGTAGACTGGAATGAAGTGGTGTGGAATAGAGTGCAGTGGAGTGGAATGGAATGGAATGGACTGGAGTGCAATGGAGTAGCGTGGAGTGGAATGGAGTGGAATGGAATGGAGTGGAATGTAGTGGGGTGGATTTGAGTGGAGTGGAGTTGAGTGGAATTGAATAGAGTGGAGTGGAATGGTTTGGAATGGTATGGAGTGTAGTGGAGTGCAGTGGCATGGAATGGAAGGGAGTGGAGTGGAGTGGAGTGGAGTGGATTGGTGAAGAATGGAGTGGGGTGGAATGGAATGGAATGGAGTGGCGTGAAACGGGGTAGCGTGGAGTGGAATGGAGTGGAATGGAATGGAGTGGAATGGAGTCGAATATAATGGGGTGGAGTGCCGTGCAGTGGAGTGGAGTGGAATGCAATGGAGTGGAGAGGAAGAGTTTGGAATGGGACGGAGTGGAGTGGAGTGCAGTGGAACGGAATGGAATGGAGAGGAGTGGAGTGGAGTGGAATGGAAGGCTGTGGAATGGAGTGGAATCGAGTTTAATGTAGTATAGTGGAATGGAGTGGAATGGAATTAAGTGGAATGAAAAGGAGTAGAGTGAACTGCAGTGGAGTGGATTGGAGATGAGTGGAATCGAATGTAGTGGAGTGTAGTGGAATGAAATGGAGTGGAGTGGAGTGGAATGGAATGGAGTTGAGTGGAATGGATTTCAATGGAATGGAGTGGAGTGGAACGCATTGAAATGGAACGGAGTGGAATGCAGTGGAATAGAATGGATTTGAGTGGAGTGGAGTGGACTGGAATTCAGAGAAATGCAGTGTTATGGAGTGGAAAGGAGTAGAGTGGAATGGAGTAGAATTTAATGGACTGCAATGGAGTAGTGAGGAATGGAATGGAGTGCAGTGCATTGGAAAGTAGTGGAATGGAGTGCAGTGGAGTGGAGTGGTGTGGAAAGGAGTGTAGTGTAGTGGAACGGAATGGAGTGTAGAAGAGTGGATTGGAATGGAATTCAGTGGAATGGAATGGAAAGGAGTGGATTGGAATGGAATGAAGTGGCATGGAATGGAATGGAATGGAGTGGAGTGGAGTGGAGTGCAATGGAGCAGATTTGAATTGAGTGGATTAGTAAGTAGTGAAATGGAATGCAATGGAGTGGAAGGGAATGAAGTGGAGTGGAGTGCAGAGGAATGGAAAGGAATACAGTGGAGAGGAATTGAATGGAATGGAATGGAGTGGAATGGAGTGGAATGGAGTAGAGTGGAGTGAAGTGGAATGGAGTGGAATGGACTGGAAAGGAATGGTATAGAACGGAATGGAATGGAATAAATTTGAGTGGAATGGAATAGAATGGAGTGGAGTGGAGTGGACGGAGTAGACTGCAGTGGTATGGAATGGAATAGATTGGAGTGGAGTGGAATGGAATGGAGTGGATTGAAGTAGAATGATGTGGAATGGAATGGAATGGACTGGAATGCAGTGGAATGGAATGGAATGGAGAGGAATGGAATGGAATGGAGTGGAGTGGAATGGAATGGAATGGAGAGGCGTGGAGTGGAATGAAATTTCATGCAGTGGACTGGAATGGAGTGGAGTGGAATGGAATGGAAATGAGTGAAATGGCATGGAATGACATGGAATGCAGTGTAGTGCAGTGGAATGGAGTGGAATGGATTAGGAAGGAGTGGAATGGAATGGAATGAAATGGAATAGAACAGAAACGGGTGGAGTGGTATGGAATGGAGTGGAGTAGAATGGAGTGGACTCGAGTTGAATGCAAAGGAATGGAGAGGGGTGCATTGGAGTGGACTGCAATGGAAAGGAATTGAATGGAATGGAGTGGAGTGGAGTGGATTGGAGTGGAATGGAGTGGAGTGGATTGGAATGAAATGCAATGGGGTGGAGTGGAATGGAATATAATGGAATGGAGTGGAATTGAGTGGAGTGAAGTGGAATGGAATAGAATGGAATGCAGTGGAATACAATGGAATGGAGTGGAGTGGAATGGAGTGGATTTGAATGGAATCAAATAAAACAGAGTGGAGTGGAATGTAGTAGAGTCGAGTGGAATGGAGTTGAATGGACCAGAATGGAATGGAGTGAGGGGAATGGAGTGATGTGGAGTGGAGTATACTGGAATGGAATGGAGTGGAGTGGAATGGAATGAAATGGAATGTAATGGAGTGGAATGGAATGGAATGGAGTGGAGTGAAGTGGAATGGAGTGGATTGGAGTGGAATGGAGTGGAGTGGAATAGAATGGAAGACAATGGAATGGAATGGATTGGAGTGTAAGGGAATGGAGTGGAATGGAGTGGAAAGGAGTGGAGTGGACTGGAATGGAATGGAGTGGAATGGAAAGGAGTGGAATGGAGTGTAGTGGATTCGAGTGGAATGGAAAGGAATGGAATGTAGTAGAGTGGAATGGAAAGGAGTGGGGTGGAGTGGAGTGGAGTGGTGTTGAAAGGAGTAGAGTAGAGTGGAATGGAATTGAGAAGTGTGGAATGGAATGGAATGGAATTGAGTGGAATGGATTGGAATGGAATGGAGTGGAATAGAATGCAGTGGAGTGAAATGCAGGGAAATGGAATGGAGTGTATTGGAGTGCAGCAGAATGGGATGGAATGGAGTGGCATGGAATAGAATGGAGTTGGAATGAGGGGAGCGGAGTGAAATGAAGACGAATGGATTGGAATGGAGTGGAGGGGAGTGGAATGGAGTGGTGTGGAATGGAGTGCACTGGAGTGGAATGGAATAGAATGGACTGGAGTGCAATGGAGTAGTGTGGAGTGGAATGGAGTGGAATGTAATGGGGTGGAGTGGTGTGTAGTGGAGTGGAATGGAATGGAGTGGAGTGGAATGGTTTGGAATGGGAAGGAGTGCAGTGGAATGGAATGGAAGGGAATGGAGTGGAATGGATTGGCGTGGAATGGATTGGAGTAGAGTGGATTGGAATGGAATGGACTGGAGTGGAATGGAGTAGCAAGGAGTGTAATGGAGTAGAATGGAAAGGAGTGGAATGTAATGGGGTGGAGTGGAGTGCAGTGTAGTAGAGTGGAGTTCAATGGAATGGAGTGGAACCGTTTGGAATGGGATGGAGTGGAGTGGAATGCAGTGGAATGCAATGGAGAGGAGGGGAGTGGAGTGGATTGGAAGGCTGTGGAATGGAGTGGAATCAAGTTTAATGTAGTTTAGTGGAATGGAGTGGAATGGAATTGAATGGAATGAAAAGGAGTAGAGTGAACTGCAATGGAGTGGATTGGAGATGAGTGGAATCAAATGTAGTGGAGTATAGTGGAATGAAATGGAGTGAAGTGGAGTAGAATGTAATGGATTGGAATGGAATGGAAAGGAGTGGAATGGAAAGGAGAGGAGTGGAATGGAGTTCAATGGAAAGAAGTGGAGTGGAGTGCAGTTGAATGAAAGGAATGGAGTGGAGTGGAGTTCAGTGGACTGGAATGGAGTGGAATGGACTTGAATGTAGTGGAGTGGAGTGGAGTGGAGTGGACTGGAATGAAATGAAATGGAATGGAATGGAGTGGAGTGGAGTGCAATGGAGTGGACTCGTGTTGAGTGGATGAGTAAGTAGTACTATGGAATGCAATGGAGTGGAAGGGAATGGAGTGAAGTGGATAGCAGAGGAATGGAAAGGAATGGAGTGGAGTGCAATGGAGTGGAAGGGAATGGTGTGGAATGGAGTGGATTGGAGTAGAGTGGAGTGAAGAGGAATGGAGTGGAATGGACTAGAATGGATTCCAATGGATAGGAATGTATTGGAATGGAATGGAATGGAATGGAATAAAATGTAGTAGAATGGAATAGAATGCAGTGGAGTGAAGTGAAATGGAATAGAGTTATAAGGAACGTAGTGGAGTGGAATGGAGTGCAGTGGAGTGGAATATAGTGGAGTGGCATGGAATGGATTGGAAGAGAGTGGAGTGGAGTGGAATGTAGAGGAGTGGAGTGGAATGGAGTTGAATGGAATGGAATGGAATGGAGTGGAGTGGAATGGAATGGTTTGGAATGGAGTAGAGTGGAATGGAATGGAATGGAGTGGAATGAAATGGAATGGAATGGAGTGGAATGGAATGGAATGGAGTGGAATGGAATGGAATGGAGTGGAATGGAATGGAATGGAGTGGAATGGAATGGAATGGAGTGGAATGAAATGGAATGGAATGGAGTGGAATGAAATGGAATGGAATGGAGTGGAGTGGAGTGGAATGGAGTGCATTGGACTGAAATGGAGTGGCGTGGAGGAGAATGGAATGGAATGGAGTGGATTGGAATGGAATGGGCTGGAGTGGAATGGGGTGGAGTGGAGTGCAGTGGACTGGAATGGACTGGAATGAAATGTAGAGGAGCGGAAAGGAGTGGTGTGGTGTCGAGTGGAATGGAAAGGAATGGAATGGAGTGGGGTTGAGTGGAGTGTAATGGAATTGAATGGAGAGGAGTGAAGTGTAATGGAGTTGAATGGAATGGAGCACAGTGGAATAGAATGGAGTGGGGTGGAGTGGAATGGAGTGGAGTGTTGTGTGAAGGAGTGGAGTGGTGTGGAATGGAATGGAGAGGAGTGGAGTGGAATGGAATTGAATTGAGTGGAATGGAATGGAATGGTATTAGTGTAATGGAATGGAATATACTGAAATGGAGGGCAATGGAATGGAGTGGAGTGGATTGGAAGGGAATGGAAGGGAGTGGAGTGCAATGGAGTGGAATGGAATGGAATGGAATTGGAAAGAGTGCAGTGGAGTGGAATGCAGTTGAATGGATTGGAGTGGAGTGTAGTGGAGTGGAATGGAATGGATTTAAATGGAATGGAGTGGAGAGGAGTGGAATGGAGTGTAGTGGAATGGAGTGGAGTGGAGTGGAATGGAATGGAATAGAGTGGCGTGGAATGGAATAGAGTGGAGTGGAATGTAGTATAGTGGAGTGGAATGGAGTGGAATGGAATGGCGTGTAATGTAATGGGGTGGCGTGCAGTGGAGTCGAATGGAATGGAGTGGAGTGGAATGGATTCCAATGAAATGAAGTGGAGTGGAGTCCAGTGGAATGGAATGGAATGGAGTGGAGTGGAGAGGACTGGAAGGGAGTGGAATAGAGTGGAATCGAGTTTAATGTAGTGGAGTGGAATGGAATGGAATGGAATGAAAAAGAGTTGAGTGGACTGGAATGGAGTGGAGTGGAGTGTAATGGAGTGCAGTAGATTGGAATGAAATGAAGTGGGGTGGAGTGGAATGGAGTGGAGTGGTGTGTAAAGGAGTGGAGTGGAGTGGAATCGAAAGTAGAGGAGTGGAGTGGAATGGAATGGAATTCAGTGGAATGGAATGGAATGGAATGGAGTGGAGTGGAATGGAATGGAGGTCAATGGAATGGATTAGAGTGGAGTGGATCAGAAAAGAATTCAATGGAGTGGAGAGGAATGGATTTGAATGGAATGGAATGGAATTTAAGAGAGTGGAGTGGAGTGGAATGGAGTTGAAGGATTGGAAAGGCATGTAGTGTAGTGGAATGGAATGGATTTAAATGGAATGGAGCAGAGAGAAGTGGAATGGAGTGGAGTGGAATGGAGTGGAGTGGAGTGGAGTCGAATGGAATGGAATGGAATGGAATGGAATGGAATGGAATGGATTGGAATGAAGTAGAGTGGAGCGGAATGGAGTGCAATGAAATGGAGTGGAATGTATTGGGGCGGTGTGGCGTGGCGTGGAGTGGAATGGAATGGAGTGGAATGCAACGGTTTGGAATGCAATGGAGTGGAATGGAGTCCATCGGAATGGAATGCAATGGAGTGGAGTGGAGTGGGGTGGACTGGAATGGAGTGGAAAGGAGTGGAATCGAGTGTAATATAGTGGAGTGGAATGGTATGGAATGCAATGGAATGGAGTAGAGTGGACTGGAATGGAGTGGAGTGGAGTGAAATGGAGTGCATTGAATTGGAATGAAACGGAGTGGAGTGGAATTCAATGGAATGGAATGGAATTGATTGGAATGGAATGGATTGGAATGGAAAGGAGTGGAGTGTAATGGAGTGCAATGGAATAGAGTGGAGTGGAGTGCAGTGCAATGGAATCGAATGGAGTGGAGTGGAGTGCACTGTAATGGAGTGGAATGGAGTGGAATGGATTCTAGTGGAATGGACTGGAATGAAATGGAGAAGATTGGAATGAAATGGAGTGGAGTGGAGTGATGTCTAAAGGAATGGAGTGAAGTGGAATGGATAGGAGTGGAGATTAGTGGGGTGGAGTGGAATATACTGGAAAGAAATGGAATGGAATGGAGTGGAGATGAATGGAATGGAGTGGAATGGAATGGAATGAAATTGAGTGGAGTGGAATGGAATTGAGAGTAGTGGAGTGGAGTGGAATGGAGTGCAGTGGACTGGAATGGAGTGCAGTGGAATGGAATGGAAAGGAGTGAAATGGCATGGAATGCCATGGAATGGAGTGGAATGGAGTGCAATGGAGTAGAAAGGAATGAAATGGAATGGAATGGAATAGTGAGGAGTGGTATGGAATGGAGTGGAGTGGAATGGAGTTGACTCGAGCTCAGTGGAAAGGAATGCAGTGGATTCCATTGGAGTAGATAGGAATGGAATGGAATTGAATGGAATGGAAAGGAGTGGATTGGAGTAGAGTGGAATGGAGTGGAGTGGAATGGAATGGAATGCAGTGGGATGGAGTGGAATGGAATGTAATGGAATGGAGTGGGATTCAGTGGTGTGGAGTGGAATGGAATATAATGGAATGCACTGGAATACAAAGAATTGATTGGAGTGGAATGGAGTGCAGTTGAATGGAATGGAATAAAAAGGAAAGGAGTGGAGTGGAATGTAGTGGGGTAGAGTGGGATGGAGATGAATGGAATGGAATCGAATGGAGTGAAGTGGAATGGAGTGGTGTGGAATGGAATATACTGGAATGCAAAGGAATGGAGTGCAATTGAATAGAATGGATTGGAATTAAGTGGAATGGAATGGAGTGGAGTGGAATAGAGTGGATTGGAGTGGAATGGAGTGGAATGGAGGAGAATGGAAGACAATGGAATGGAATGGATTGGTTTGTAATGCAATGCAGTGGAATGGAGTGGAATGGAGTGGAGTGGACTGGAGTGGAATGGAATGGAGTGGGGTGGAGTGGAGTGGAGTGGTGTAGAAAGGAGCAGAGTTGAGTGGAATGGAATGGAATTGAGTGGAATGGATTGGAATGGAAAGGAGTGGAGTGAAAGGCAGGGCAATGGAATGGAGTGTAGTGGAGTGGAGCAGAATGGAATGGAATGGAGTGGAGTGGAATGGAATATAATGGAATAGGAATGAGGGGAGTGGAGTGAAATGGAGTGGAATGGATTGGAATGGAATGGATGGGAGTGGAATGGAACGGAATGGAGTGGAGTGGAGTGGAATTGAGTGCAGTGGAATGGAGTGGAGTTTAGTGGAATGGAATCGAGTGGGGTGGAATGGAGTAGCGTGGTGTGGAATGGAGTGGAATGGAATGGACTGGAATGTAATGGGGTGTAATGGGTTGTAGTAGAGTGGAGTGGAATGGAATGGAGTGGAGTGGAATGGTTTGGAATGGGATGGAGTGGAGTGGAGTGCAGTGGAGTGGAAAGGAATGGAGTGGAGTGGAGTGGACTGGATGGCAGTGGAATGGAGTGGAATCGAGTTTAATGTAGTTTAGTGTAATGGAGTAGAATGGAATTGAATGGAATGAAAAGGAGTAGAATGGACTGTTATGGAGTGGATTGGAGTTGTGTGGAATCGAATGGAGTGGAGTGTAGGGGAATGAAATGGAGTGGAATGGAGTGGAATGGAGTGGAATGGAAAGGAGTGGAGTTCAATGGAGTGCAATGGAATGGAGTGGAGTGGACTGCAGTTGAATGAAAGGAATGCAGTGGAGTGGAGTGGAGTGGACTGGAATGAAATGGAATTGAATGGAGTAGAGTGGAATGGAGTGGGGTGGATTTGAGTGGAGTGGAGTGGTGTGGAAAGGAGTGCATTGTAGTGGAATGGAACGGAGTGTAGTGTTGTGTAGTGGAATGGAATTGAGTGGAAAATAATGGAACGGAATTTAGTGGATTGTAATGGAATGAAGTGGCATGGAATGGAAGGGAGTGGAGTGGAGTGCAATTGAGTGGACTCAAGTTTAGTTAATAAGTAAGTAGTGTTATGGAATGCAATGGACTGGAAGGGAATGAAGTGGAGTGGAGTGCAGAGGAATGGAAATGAGTGGAGTGGAGTGGAATGGAGTGGAATGGAATGGAGTGGAATGGAGTGGATTGGAGTAGAGTGGAGTGAAGTGGAATGGAGTGGAAGGGAAAGGAATGGATTGGAATGGAAAGGAATAGATTGGAATGGAATGGAATGGAATGAAATAAAATAGAGTATAATGGAATAGAATGGAGTGGAGTGGAGTGGAATGGAATAGAGTTGTAAGGAATGTAGTGGAGTGGAATTGAGTGGAGTGGAGTGGAATTTAGTAGAGTGGCATGGAACAGATTGCAATAGAATGGAGTGGAGTGTAATGTAGTGGAGTAGAGTGGAATGGATTTGAATGGAATGGAATACAATGGAGTGGAGTGGAATCGAATGGTTTGGAATGGAGCAAAGCGGAAAGGAATGGAATGGAGTGGAATGGAACGGAATGTAGTGGAATGAAATGGAATGGAGTGTAATGTAATGGAGTGGAGTAGAATAGAGGGAAATGGAATGGAGTGGGGTGGAGTGGATTGGAATTAAATGGAATGGAGTGGAGTGGAATGGAGTGGCATGGAATTGAGTGGAATTGGAAAGAGTAGAGTGGAGTGGAATGGACTTGAATTGATTGGAATGGAGTGTAGTGCAGTGGAATGGAATAGATTTAAGTGGATTGGAGCGGAGTGGAGTGGAATGGAGTGGAGCGGAATGGATTGGAGTTGAGTGGAATGGAATGGAATGGTGTGGAGTGGAATAAGGTAGAGTGGAGTGAAATGGAGTGGAACGGAATGGAGTGGGATATAATGGGTTGTCGTGGAGTGGAGTGGAATGGAGTGGAGCGGAATTGTTTGGAATGGAATGGAGTGTAGTGGAGTCCAGTGGAATGGAATGGAATGGAGTGGAGTGTAGTGGAATGGAGTGGAATGGAGTGGAATCGAGTTAAATGTAGTGGAGTGGAATGGAATGGAGTGGAATAGAATGGAGTAGAGTGGACTACAATTGAGTGGAGTGGAGTGTAATGGAGTGCAGTGGATTGGAATGAAATGGAGTGGAGTGGAGTGGAATGCAACGGACTGGAATGGATTGGAATGGAATGGATTGGAATTGAAAAGAGTGGAGTGCAATGGAGTGGAAAGGAATTGAGTGAAGTAGAGTGCAGTGCAATGGAATCGAATGGAATGGAGTGGAGTGGACGGGAATGGAGTGGAAAGGAATATAATGGAGTGCAGTGGAGTCGAGTGGAATGGAATGGAAAGGAGTGGAATGGAATGGAATGGAGTGGGGTGAAGTGGAGTGGAGTGGAGTGATGGGGAAAGGAGTGGAGTAAAGTGGAATGGAGAGGAGTGTAGTGTAGTGGCGTGGAATGGAATTGACTGGAAAGGAATGGAATTGAATGGATTGGAAGAGAATGAAGTGGAGTGGAATGGAATATAGTGGAGTGGAATGGAGTGCAATCGAATGGAGTGGAGTGGAGAGGAGCAGAATGGAATGGAATGCAGTGGAGTGGAGTGGAGAGGAAAATAATGGAATCGAATGGAGTGGAGTGGAATTGAGATGAGAGGAATCGAAGGGAGTGCAGTGGAGTGCATTGGAGTGGAGTGGAGAGGAATAGAATGGAATGGAATGAAATAGAATGGAGTGGAGGGAAGAGGAATGAAGTGTATTGAAGTGGAGCAGAGTGGAATGGAGTGCAGTGGACTGGAATGAAGTGGAGTGGAATGGAATGGAGTGGAATGGAGTTGTATGGAAAGGAATGCAGTGGAGTGCAATGGAGTGGAATGGAATGGAATGGAATGGAAGGGAGTGGAGTGGAGTGGAATTGAGTGGAGTGGAAAGGAATACAATGGAATGGAAAGGAATGGAATAGGGTAGAGTGGAATAGAATGTAATGGAAAGGAGTGCAATTGAGTGGAGTGGACTGGAATGGAATAGAATGGAATGCAGTGGAATGGAATGGAATGGAGTGTAATGGAATGGAATGGAATGGAATGTAGTGGAGTGGAGTGGAATGGAGTGGATTGGGGTGGAATGGAGTAGAGTGGAATGGATCGGAGTGTAGTGCATTGGAGTGGAATGCAGGGGAATGGAGCGGAAAGAAATGGATAGGAATGGAAAAGATTTTAGTGGAATGGAATACAGTGGAGTGGAATGGAGACGAATGGAATGGGGTGAAATGGAAAGGAACGGAGTGGAGTGGAGTGGAGAGGAATAGAAAGGAGTGGAGTGGAAAAGAGTGGAATTGAATGGAGTGGATTGGCGTGGAGTATAATAGAATGGAATGGAGTGGAATGGAATGGAGTGGAAATGAATGGAGTGGAATGGATGGGAAAGGAGTTGAATGGAGTTGAGTGGAGTGGAAAGAGTGTAATGGACTGGAATAGAGTGGAATGGAAGGGAATGTTGTGGAATGAAATGGAATAGGTTCGCATGGAATGGAATGGCATGGAATGCAGTGGACTGGAGTGGAACGGAATGCAATGGGTTGGAATGGAATGGAGTGGAGTGAAATGGAATGGAGTGGAGTGAAATGGAATGAAGCTGAGTGGAATGGATTGGAATGGAATGGAGTGGAGTGCAGTGGAATGGAATGGAATTGAATGAAATGGAGTGGACTGGAATGCAGTGTAATGGAGTGGAATGGAGTGGAATGGAATTGAGTGGAATAGAGCGGAATTCAATGGAATGCAATGGAGTAGAGATGAATGGAATGGAGTGGAGTGTAGTGGAATGGAGTGGAATGGAGAGCAGTGGAGTGGAGTGGAGAGGAACGGAATGGAGTGGAGTTGAATGGAGTGGAGTGGAGTGGAATGGAGTGGAATGGATTGGAGTGTACTGGAGTGCAGTGGAGTGGAATGGAATGTAGCAGAGTGGAGTGGAATGGAGTGGAGTGGAATTAAATGGAATAGAGTAGAGTGGAGTGTAGTGGAATGGAATGGAAAGAAATGGAGCAGAGAGGAGTGGGTGGAGTGGAATGCAGTGAAATGGAATCAAATGGAATGGAGTGGAGTGGAATGGAATGGAGTGGAATGGATTGGAGTGAAGTGGATGGAGTGAAATTCAGTGGAATGGAATGGAAAGGAGTGGAGTGGAGTGGGATGGAATTTACAGTAGTCGAGTGGAATGGAATGGAGTGAACTGGAATGGAGAGGAGTGGAATGGAATGCAATGGAATGGAATGGGATGAAATAGAATGGAGTGAAGTGGAGAGGAATGTAATGTATTAAAGTGGAGTGGAGTGGAATGGAGTGCAGTGGACTGGAATGAAGTGGAGTGGAATGGAATGGAGTGGAAGAGAGTTGTATGGAAAGGAATGGAGTGGAGTGCAATGGAGTGGAATGGAATGGAATGGAATGGAATGAAATGGAATGGGGTGGAGTGGAAGAGAATGAAATGGAAAGGAGTGCAATTGAGTGGAGTGGAGTGGAATGGAATAGAATGGAATGCAGTGGAATGGAATGGGATAGAATGGAATGCAGTGGAATGGAATGGAATGGAGTGGAATGGAATGGAATGTAGGGGAGTGGAGTGGAATGGAGTGGAGTGGAGTGCATTGGAGTGGAATGGAATGGAATAGAGGAGAGTGGAATGGAATGAAATGGATAGGAATGGAAAAGATTTTAGTGGAATGGAATACAGTGGAATGGAATGGAAACGAGTGGAATGGGGTGGAATGGAAAGAAATGTAATGGAGTGTAGTGGAGTGGAGAGGAATGGAAAGGAGTGGAGTGGAAAATAGTGGAATTGAATGGAGTGGATTGGTGTGGAGTATAATAGAATGGAATGGAGTGAAATGGAATGGAGTGGAATGGAATGGAGTGGAATGCATGGGAATGGATTTGAATGGAGTTGAGTGGAGTAGAAAGAGTGTAATGGACTTGAATGAAGTGGAATGGAATGGAATGTTGTGGAATGAAATGGAATGTGTTCGAATGGAATGGAATGGCACGGAATACAGTGGACTGGAGTGGAATGGAGTGGAATGGATTGGAATGGAGTGGAGTGGAGTGAAATGGAATGGATTTGAGTGGAATGGATTGGGATGGAATGGAGTCGAGTGCGGTGGAATTGACTGGAATTGAATGAAGTGGAGTGGACTGGAATGCAGTGTAATTTAGTGGAATGGAGTGGAATGGAGTGGAGTGGAATGGAGCGGAATTTAATGGAATGCAATGGAGGAGAGAGGAATGGAATGGAGTGGAGTGCAATGGAATGCAGTGGAATGGAGAGCAGTGGAGTGGAGTGGAGTGGAATGGAATGGAGTGGAATGGAATGGAGTGGATTGGAAAGGAGCAGAGTGGAGTGGAATGGAATGGAGTGTAGTGGAATGGTTTGTAATGGAATGGAGTGGCGTGGAGTGCAGAGGAATCAAATGGAATGGAGAGCAGTGGAGTGGATTGGCCTGGAAGGGAAAGGAATGTAGTGGAATCGAGTGGAATGGAGTGCAGTGGAATGGAGAGGAATGGAATGGAATGGAGTAGAGCGGGTTGGAATGGAGTGGAGTGGAGTGAAAAGGAATGGAGTGGAGTGGAATGGAATGGAGTGGAGTGGAGTATAATGGAATGCAGTGGAATGCAATGGAATGGAGTGGGATGGAAAGGAGTGGATTAGAATGGAGTGAAATTTAAAGGAGTGGACTGGAGTACAGTGGAATGAAATGGAATGGAATGGAGTGGAGTGGAGTGGAATGGAGCAGAATGGAGTGGAAAGGAGTGGAATGGAATGGAGTGGATTCGATTAGAATGGAATGGAATGGAATAGAGTAGAGTGGAATGGAATGGAGTGGGGTGGAATGGAGTGGAGTGTACTGGTGTGGAAAGGAGTGGATTCGAGTAGAATTTAATGGAGACGAGTGGAGTGGAATGGAATGGAATTGAGTGGAATGGAATGGAATGGAGTGGAGTAGAATGGAGTGGAGTGGAAAGAAGGGCAAAGAATGGAGTGGCATGGAGTTGGGCAGAATGGAATGGAATGGAGTGGAGTGGAATGGAGTGGAATGGAACGGAATGGACTTGGAATGAGTGGAGTGGAGGGGAATGGAATGAAATTTAATGTACTGGAGTGGAGTGGAATGTAGTGGAGTGAAGTGGAATGGAGTGGATCGGAATGGAGGGTAATGGACTGGAATGGAGTGAAATGGAGTGGAGTGTAATAGAGTGGACTGGAATGGAATACAAAGGAGTGGGAAGGAATGGAATGAATGGGGTGAAGTGGAATGGGGTTGATTGGGGTTGAATGGAGTGGAGTGGATAGGAATGGACTTGAAAGGATGAAAAGCAATGGAGTGGAGTGGAGTAGAGTAGAGTGGACAGGAGTAAAGAAGAATGGAATGGAATGAAGTGGTATGGAATGGATTGGAAATGAATGGAATGGAGTGGAATGTAATGGAGTGGAGTGCAGTGGAATGGAATGGAGTGGAGTGGAATGGAATGCAATAGAATGGAATGTGTTCTAGTGGAATGGAATCAAATGGAATCGAGTGGATCTGAGGGCAGTGGAGTGGAATACAATGGAATGGAATGGAATGCAGTGGAATGGAATGGAATGGAGTGGAGTGAAATTTAATGATATGAAATTGTGTAGAATGGTGTGTATTATAGTGGGGTGGAAAGGAATGGAATGCAGCGGAATGGAATGGAATGGAGTAGAGTGGATTGGATTAGACTGCAGTGGAATGGAGTGGAAAGGAACGCAACGGAGTGGAGTGGAATGGAGTGGAGTGGAGGGCAGGGGCGTGGAAGGAAATTGAGTGGAGTGGAGTGGAGTGGAATGGAATGGAATTGAAAGGAATAGAATGAAATTGAGTGGAGTGGAATGGAGTGGAGTAGATTAGAATGGAGTGGAATGCAGTGGAATTCAGTGTAATGGAATGGGTTGGAGAGGGGTGGAATGGAGAGGAATGGAAATGAATGAAGTGGAGTGGAATGAAGCGGAATGGAGTGGAGAGGAATGGACTGCAATGGAGAGGAGTGGAGAGAAGTGGAATGGAGTCTAATGGAATGGAATGGATTAGAGTGGAATGGAATGGAATGGAATGGAGTGGAATAAACTGGAGTGGAATGGTATAGAATGGAGTGGACTGGAATGGAATGGAATGGAGTAGAAAGGAAGGGAGTGGAGTGGAATGGAGTTGAGTGGAGTGGAATTTAGAGGGGTGGCATGGAATGGATTGGAATAGAATGGATAGGAGTGGAATCTAGTGGGGTGGCATGGAGGGGAGTGGAATGCAATGGGATGTAATGCAGTGGAATGCAATGGAATGGAATGGAGTGCAATAGAGTGCAGTGGAATGGAAAGGAATGTAGTGGAGTGGAGTGGAGTGGAATGTAGTAGAGTGGAGTGGAATAGAGTTGAACGGAAGGGAATGGAATGGAGTGGAGTGGAATGGATTGGAGTGGAATGGAGTAGAGTGGAGTGGAATGGAATGGAATGAAATGGAGTTGAGTGGAGTGGAGTGGAGTGGATTGGAGTGGAATGGAGTGGAGTGGAGAGGAGTGGAATGGAGTGGAGTGGAGAGGAGTGGAATGGATTGGAGTGGAGAGGAGTGGAATGGAGTGGAGTGGAGAGGAGTGGAATGGAATGGATTGCAGTGGAATGGATTGGAAGGGAAAGGAGTGGAGTGGATTGCATTGGATAGGAATGGAATGGGGTGGAGTTTACTGGAATGGAATGGAATGTACTGGAATGGAATGAAGCAGAGTTTAGTGGAATGGAATGGAATGGAATGGATTGGAATAGAATGGATGGGAGTGGAATCTAGTGGGGTGGCACGGAGGGGCGTGGAATGCAAAGGCATGGAATGCAGTGGAATGCAATTGAATGGATTGGAGTGCAATATAGGGCAGTGGAATGGAAAGGAATGTAGCGGAGAGGAGTGGAGTGGAATGTAGTAGAGTGGAATGGAATGGAATTTACTGGAATGGAATGGAATGTACTGGAGTGGAATGGAGTGGAGTGGAGAGGAATGGAATGGAATGGAATGGATTGCAATGGAATGGAATATAATGGAGTGGAGTGGGGTGGAGAGTAATGGAATGGAATGGAGGAAATGGAATGCAGTTGAATGGAATAGACTGCAATGGAGTGGAATGGAGTGGAGTGGAGTGGTGTGGAATGAAGTTGAAAGGACTGGAATGGAGTGGCATTTAATGAAATGGAGTGGAATGGGTTGGAATTGAAAGGAGAGTAGTGGAGTGTAATGGAATGCTGTGGAGTGGAACGGAGTTGAATGGAATGGAATGGAATATAATGGAGTTGAGTGGAGTACAATGGAGTGGAGTGGAGTTGAATGGAGTCGAGTGTAGTGGAATGAAATGGAATGGAATGGAATGGAGTGGAACGGAAGGGAGTGGAGTGGAAATGAGTGGAAAGGAATGGATTGGAAATGAATGCAGTGGAGTGGAGTGGAATGGACTGGAGTGGAGTGGAATGCAGTGGAATGGATTGGAATGGAGAGGAGTGGAATGGAATGGAATGGAATAGAATGGAGTGGAGTGGGTTGGAATGGAGTTGAATGGAGTGGAGTGGATTGGAAACGAGTGGAGTGGACTTAAATGGAGTGGAATGGAATGAAATGGAAGGGAATGGAGTGGAGTGGAGTGGAACGGAGTGGAGTGGATAGGAATGGAGTGGATTTTATTGGAATGGAATAGAATGGGGTGGAGAGGAATGTAGTGAAGTGGAATCGAGGAAAATGGAATGGAGTGGAATGGAATGGAGTGGAGTGGAGTGGTATAGAATGGAATGGAATGGAGTGGAGTGGGTTGGAGCGGAGTTGAATGGAGCGGAGTGGATTGGAAACGAGTGGAGTGGAATTGAATGGAGTGGAATGGAATGAAATGGAAGGGAATGGAGTGGAGTGGAGTGGAACAGAGTGGAGTGGAGAGAAATGGAGTGGATTTTATTGGAATGGAATAGAATGGGGTGGAGAGGAATAGAGTGAAGTGGAATCGAGGATAATGGAATGGAGTGGAATGAAATGGAGTGGAGTGGAGTGGTGTAGAATGGAATGGAATGGAGTGGAGTGGAATGGAATGGAATGGAGTGGAATGGAATGGAATGGAATGGAACGGAATGGAGTAGAGTAGAATGGAATAGAGTGGGGTGGAGTGGAGTGAAATGGAATGGAATACAATGGAATGGGATGTATTGGATTGCAATGCAGAGAAATGGAGTGGAGGGAGGTGGGGTGCAGTGGGTTGTAGTGTAGTGTAAAGGATTGGAGTGGAATGGAATGGAATGGAAGGGAATGGATTGGATTGGAGTGGAGTGCAGTGGAATAGAATGAAATGGAATGTAGTGGAGTATAATGGAATGGAGTGGAGAGGAATGGTATGGAGTTGAGTGAAGTGGAGTAGAGTGGAATATAGTGGAGTGGAATGGAATGGAGTGGAGTGTAATGAAATAGAGTGGAAAGGAATAGAATGTGATGGAGTGGAGTGCAGTGGAATAGAGTGGATTGGAGTGGAGTGGAGTGGAATGGAATGGAATGGAGTGGATTAGAATGGAATGGAGGGAAATGGAGCGGAGTGGAATGGAATGGAATGGAATGGAATGGAGTGGAGAGCAGTGTAATGTAGTGGAATGTAGTGGAATGGAAAGGAATGGAGTGGAATGGGATGGAAGGAAATGGCGTGGAGTGGAATAATGTGGAGTGGAATGGAGCAGAATTGAATGGAATGGAGTGGAATGGATTGGAGTGGAATGGCTTCGAATGGAGTGGAAGGGAAGGGAATGGAATGGAATGGATTGAAATAGAGCGGAGAGGAGTGGAATGGAGTGGAGCAGAGTGGAATCGAGTGGTGTGGACTGGAATGGAGTAGAGTGGAATGGATTGGAGTGGAATGGAATGGAGTGGAGTGGAATGGAAAGGAGTTGAGTGGAGTGGAGTGGAATGGAGTGGAGTGGACTGGAATGGAGTGGAATGGAATGGAGTGGAAAGGAATACCTTGTAATGGAATGGGGTGGATTGGAGTGGAATGGAGAGGAATGGAGAGATATGGACTGGAGTGGAATGGAATAGAATGAAATGAAGTGGGGTGGAGTGGACTGATGAAGATGGATATGAATGGAGTTTAATGGAATGGACTGGAAAGGAGTGGACTGGAATGGAATGGAGTGCAACCGAGTTTAGTGGAATGGAATGGAATGGAGTGGAATGGAATGGACAGGAGAGGAGTGGAATTTAGTGGCGGGGAGTGGAATGGAATGGAATGGATTAGAGAAGAGTGAAATGGAGTGGAATGGAATGAAGCGGAATGCAGAGGAATGGAGTGGAATGGAGAGGAGTGGAATACAATGGAGTGTAGTGGAGCAGAATGGACTGGAATGGAGTTCAGTAGAGTAGAGTGGAGTGGAGTAGAATGGAATGGAGCAGACTTGAAGGCTGTGGAGTGGAATGGAATGGAGTGGAATGGAGTGCAATGGAGTGGAGTGGAGTGTAATGGAGAGGAATGGAATGGAGTGTAGTGGAGGGTAATGGAGGGGAATGGACAGGAATGGTGTGGACTGGTGTGCAATGGAATGGAATGGAATGGAATTTAATGGAGTGGATTCAAATGGAATGGATTGTAATGGAATTAGATGGCATGGAATGGAGTAGAGTGGAGGTTATTGGAATGGAGTCTAGTGGAAAGGAGTGGAATGGAATGGAATGGAGGGAGTGGAGTGGAATGGAGTGGAATGGATAGGAATGGAGTGGAGTGGAATAGAATGGAATGGAATGGAATGGAGTGGATTGGAGTGGAATGGAATGGAGTGGAATTGAGTGTTGTCTAGAGGAATGAAATGCATTGTACTGGAGTGGAATGGGGAGAAATGTAATGGAATGGAGTGGAGTGCCATGCAGTCGAACGGAATGGAGTGCAATGGAGTTAAATGGAGTGGAGTGGAGTGGTGTGGAGTGGACAGGAATGGAGTGGCATTGAATGAAATCGAGTGGAATGGAATGGAATGGAGTGGAATGGAATGCAATGGAATGGAATGGAATGGAATGGAGTGGAGTGGAATGAATTGCAGTGGAGTGGAATGTAGTTGAATGGAATGGAATGGAAAGGAGTTGAGTGAAGTACAATGGCGTGGAGTGGAGTGGAGTGGAATGTAGTGGAGTGGAGTGTAATGGAATGGAATGGAGTGGAGTGAAATGGAATGAAGTGGAGTGGAATTGAGTGGAATGGAATGGAGTGGAATGGAATACAGTGGAATAGAGTTGAATGGACGTGAGTGCATTGGAATGCAGAGGAATGGAATTGAGTGGAATAGAATGGAGTGGAATGGAACGGAGTGGAATGGAGTTGAGTTGAGTAGAGTGGAGTGGAGTGGAATGGAGTGGAGTGGGGTGGAAAAGAGTAGAGTTGAATGGAATGGAGTGGAATGGAATGGAATGGAGTAGAGTGGAGTGGAATGGAGTGGACTGTGGTGGAATGGAGTGCAGTTTAGTGGAATGGAATAGAATGGTGTGGAGGGGAATTGAGTGTAGTGGAATGGAGGGGAGTGGAGTCGAATGGAATGGAATGGAATGTAGTGGATTGGAATGGAATGGAATGGATTGAAATGGAGTGGAGTGGAGTGCAGTTTAATGGAATGAAATGGAATGTAGTGGAGTGGAATGGAATGGAGTGGAGTGGAATGCAATGGAGTTGAGTGGAGTAGAGTAGAGTTGAGTGGAGTGGAGTGCAATCGAGTAGAATGGATCGGGGTCGAATGGAATGGAGTGATGTGGAGTGTAATGGAATGGAATGGAATGAAGTGGAGTGGAATGTAAGTGGAGTGGAGTGGAATGGAGAGGAGTGGAGTAGAGTTCAGTGGAATGTAATGGAGAGGAGTGGAGTGGAATGGATTGGAATAGAGTGGAATTGAGTGGAATGGAATGGAGTGGAATTGAATGCAGTGGAATGGACGGGAGTGGAGTGGAGTGCAGTGGAATGGACTGGAATGGAATGCACTGGAAAGGAATGGAATGTACTTCAGTGGAGGGGAGAAGAGTGGAGTGGAGTGAAATGGAGTGCAGTGAACTGGAAAGTATTGGAGTGGAAAGGAACGGAGTGGAATGGAATTGTATGGAATGGAATGGAGTGTAATGGATTGGAATGGAGTGGAGTGGAATGGAGTGGAATGGATTGGAATGGAGGAAATGGAGTGGAGTGGAGGGGAACGAGATTGAACGGAATGGAGTGGCAAGAATTGGGATGAGATGGAAGGGAGTGAGGTGGAATGGAGTGGAATTGAGTGGAGTGGAGTAGAATGGAATGGAATCGAATGGAATGGAATGGAGTGGAATGGAGTGGAGTGAAGTGCAATGGATTGATATGGAATGGTGTGGAGTGGAGTGGAGTGGGATGGAATGGAGTTTTCTGGAATGGAGTGGAATGGAGTGGAATGGAGTGGAGTGGAATGGAGTGGAATGGAATGGAATGGAAAGGAGTAGAGTGGAATGAAATGGAATGGAGTTTATTAGAGTGGAGTGGAGCAGAATGGAGTGCAGTAGAGGGGAATGGAATGGAATCAATTCAGTGGAAGGGAATGAAGTGGGGTGGAATGGAGTGTAACGGAATGTAGTGGAAAGGAGTGGAGTGGAATGGAATGCAGTGGAGTGGAATGGAGTTGGGCGGAGTGGTCTAATGGAACGAAGTGGAGTGGAGTGGAATGGAATGGAGAGTAGTGGAATGGAGTGGAATGGAATGGAGTGGAGTGGAATGGAATGGAAAGGAATGGAATGAAGTGGAGTGGAACGTAGTTAAGTGGAGTAGAATGGAGGTGAATGTAATGGAGTGGAATAGAATACGGTGGAGTGGACTGGAGCGCAGTGGATTGGAGTGGAATGGAATGTAATGGAGTGGAATGGAGTGGAATGAAATTCAGTGGAGTGGAGTGGAGAGGATTGGAGTTGAATGGAGTTGAGTGGAATGGAGTCGAATGGAGTGGAGTGCAGTGGAGTGGAATGAAGTGGAGTGGAGTGGTGCGTAATGATGTGAAATGGAAAGGAATGAAGTGACATGGAAAGGAATGGAAAGGAATGGAATGTAGTGGAGTGGAACGGAATGGAATGCAGTGGAGTGGAATGGAATTGAATGGAATGGAATGGAATGGAAAGGAAAGGAGTGGTATGCAGTACAATGTAGTGGGGTACAGTGGACTGGAGTGGAGGAGAATGGACTGGATTGGAGTGGAATGGAATCAAATGGAATGGAGTGGAGCAGAATGGAATGGACTGGAGTGGAAAGGAATGGAATAGAATGGAATTGAGTGGAGTGGAGTGGAATGGAATGGAATTTACTGGAAAGGAGTGGAGTGGAATGGAATGGAGTGGAATGGAATGAAATGGAATGGAACAGAGTGGAGTGGAGTAGAGTGGAGTGGAGTACAGTGGAATGAAATAGAATGGAGTGGAGTGGAATGGAGTGGAGTGGAATGGAGGGGAGTGGAGTGGAATGGATTGGAATGGAATGGAGTGGATTGGAGTGGAATGGAGTTAAGTGGAATGGAGTGGAATGGAATAGAGTGGACGGGAGTGGAGTGGAAAGGAATGGAATGGAATCACGTGGAATGGAGGGGACTCGAATGGATTGCGATGGAGTGGAATGGAATGGAGTGGAGTGGAGTGAAGTGGAGTGAAATAGAATGGCATGGAAAGGGATGGAATGGAATGCAATGGAAATGTGAAAAGAAATGTGAGCTGAGATTTAGCCACTGTACTCCAGCCTTTGTGACAAAGTGAGATCCTACGGAAAGAAAAGAATTTAATGGAATGTAGTGGATTGGAAAGGAATTGAATGGAACAGAGTGGAATGGAGTGGAGAGGAGTGGAATGGAATGGAGAGGAATGGAGTGGATTGGAGTGGAGAGGAGTGGAGAGAAGTGGAATGGAGTGGAGTGGAGTGGAATGGAGAGCTGTGGAGTGGAATGGAATAAAGTGGAGTGGATAGGAGTGGAAAGAAATGGAATGGATTGGAGCGTAGTGGAATGGAGTGGAGTGAAGTTGAATAGAGTGAAATGGAAAGGACTGTAGTGGAGTGATGTGGAGTGGAGTGGAATGCAAAGGAGTGGAGTGGAATGGTGTGGATTGTAATGGAGTGGAGTGGAGTGGAATGGAATAGAATGGAATGAATTGGAATGGAGAGGAGTGGAGTGGAATGGAATGGAGTGGAGTGGAGGGGAATGGAGTAGATCAGAGTGGAGTCGAGTGGAGTGGATTGAAATAGAAAGGAATGGAATTAAATGGAATGGAATGGAATGGAATAGAAGGGAGTAGAATGGAGTGGAGTGGACTGGAGTGAAGTGGTATGGAATGGAATGGAGTGGAATGGAGTGGACTGGAGGTGAATTGAGTGTGGTGGATTGGAGGGGAGTTGAGTGGAATGGAATGGCGTGGAGTGGAAAGTAGTGGAGTGGAGTGGAGTGCACTGAAGTGGAATGTAATTGATTGGAGTGGAGTGCAGAGGACTGGTATTGAATGGAATGAAATGAAATGGAATAGAGTGGAGTATAACGGAGTGGAGTAGATTGGAGTGGAGTGCAGTGGAGTGGAATGGAATAGAGTGGCATGGAATGGAGTGGAATGGAATGGAATGGAATCGAGTGGAGTGGAATGGAATGGAATGGAGTGGATTAGAGTGGAGTCAAGTAGAGTGGAGTGGAATGTAGTGGAGTGGAATGGAATGGAATGGAATAGAATGGAGTGGAGTGGAATGGAGTGGAGTGGAGTGGAGTGGAATGGAATGGAGTAGGGTGGAATGGAGTTGAATGTAATGGGGCAGAATGGAATGGAGGGAATGGAGTTGAATCCAGTGAAGTGGATTGGAGTGGAGTGGGGTGTAGTGCATTGGAGTGGAATGGAGTGGAATGGAATGTGATATAATGCAACTTAGTGGAGTGGGATGGAATGGAATGGAATGGAGCAGATTGGAGTGGAGTGGAGCGGAACAGAACAGAACGGAATGTAACGGTTAGGAATGGAACAGAACAGAATGTAACGGTTAGGAATGGAACAGAACGGAGTGGAATGTGAGCTGAGATTGTGCCACTGCACTGCAGGCTGGGTGACAGAGTGAGATACTGTCGAAAGAAGGGAATGTAATGTAATGTAGTGGAATGGAATGGAATGGAATGGAATGGAATGGAAAGAAATGCAGTGGAATGGAATGGAAAGGAATGTAGTGGAATGGAATGGCATAAAGAAAGGTGAGCTGAGATTGTGCCACTGTGCTCCATGCTGGGTGACAGAGTGAGAAACTTTCAAAAGAAAGGAATAGAATGAAATGCAATGGAAAGGAATTGTGTGTATTGGAATGCAGTGGAATGGAACGGAAAGGAATGGAATGCAATGGATTGGAACAGAACGGAACGGAATGGAATGGAATGGCATAATGAAATGTGAGCTGAGATTGTGCCATTGTGCTCCAGGTTGGGTGACAGTTTGAGATACTAACGAAAGAAAGCAATGGAGCGGAATGCAGTGGAATGGAATGGAATGAAATGAAACGGAATTTTGTGGATTGGAGTGGTTTGGAGTGAAGTGGAGTGTAGTGGAATGGAGAGGAGTGGAATGAGATCGAATGGAACGGAATTAAGTGGAGTGGAGTGGGATGGAGTGGAGTGCAGTTGAATGGAGTGGTATGGAATGGGATGGAGTGGAATGGAGTGGCATGCAGTGGAGTGGAGGGGAGTGGAATGGAGTGGAATGGAATAGGATGTAATGGAAAGTAGTGGAGTGGAGTGGAGTGGAGTGGAACGGAGTGGAACAGAACGGAATGGAATGCATCAGAACAGAACAGACGGAGTGGAACAGAACTTTATGGAGAAATGTGTGCTGAGATTGTGCCACTGCGCTGCAGCCTGTTTGACAGATGGAAATCCTTTCAAAAGAAAGGACTGGAATGGAATGGAATGGAATGGAATGAATTGGAGTGGAACGGAGTGGAATTGAGTTTAATGGAATGGAATGGAATGGAATGGAATAGAATGGAGGGGAGTGGTTTGGAGTGGAGTGGAGAGGCGCGGAGCAAAACAGAATGGAACAAAATGGAATGGAATGGAATGGAATGTGAGCTGAGATTGTGCCACTGCAATTCAGGCTGGGTGACAGATTGAGATACTCTGGAAAGAAAGGAATAGAATGGAATGCAGTAGAATGGAATGGAATTGAATTGAATTGAATGAAATTGAATGGATTGGAATGGAATGGAATTGAATGGAAAGGAATGGCATAATGAAATGTGTGCTCAGATTATGCCACTGTGCCACAGGCTGGGTGACAGAGTCAGATTCTCTCGAAAGAAAGTATTGGAATGGGATGCAGTGAAATGGAATTGAACGGAATGGAATGGAGTGGACTGCTGTGGAGTGCAGTGCAGTGTTGTTGAACGGATAGGAATGGAATGGGATGGAATAGAATGGAAAGAAGTGGAGTGGAATGGGGTGGAGTGTAGTGCTGTGGAATTTAGTGGAATGAAATGGGATCGAGTGGAATGGGGTGGAGTGCAGTGCAGTGGAGTGGAGAGGAGCGTAATGCAGTGGAATGGAATAGGATGTAACGAATTGTAGTGGAGTGGAGTGGATTGGAGTGGAACAGAGTGGAACGGCACAGAACGGAAGGGAAAATAACTGAAAGGAATGGAATGGAATGGTGAAATGTGTGCTGACATTGTGCCACTGTGCTACATCCTGTGTGACAGAGGGAGATCCTTTTGAAAGAAAGGAGTGGAATGGAATGGAATAGAATGGAATGGAATGGAATGGAGTGGAGCAGAATGGAATTGAGTGGAATGGAATGGAATGGAATGAAAGGAAATGAAATGAAATGGAATGGAATAGAATTGAGTGGATGGGAGGGGAGCAGAGTGGTGCGAAGCAGAAAAGATCAGAAAACAATGGAACAGAACAGAATGGAATGGAATGGAATGCAAGCTGAGATTGTGCCACTGCACTCTAGGCTGGTGACAGAGTGAGCTACTCTCGAAAGAAAGGAATGGAATGGAATTCAGTGGAATGGAATGGAATTTAATTGAATGGAATGGAGTAGACTGGAGTGGAGTGGAGTGAAATGGAGTGGAGTGGAGTGGGGTGAAGTGGACTGTAGTGGAACGGAGCGGAATGGAAATGGATGGAGGGGAATGGAGTGGAGTGGAGTAGAATGGAGTGGGGTGGAATGGAATGGAATGAAGTGGAGTGGACTGGAATGTAGTGGAGTGGAGTGGAATGGATTGGGGTGGAGTGGAATGAAATGGTGTGGAGTGGAATGGAATGGAGAGCAATGCAATGAAATGAAATGGAATGGAATGGATTGGAATCGTATGGAGTGGAGTGGAGTGGAATGGAGTAGTGTGGAATGGAATTGAATGGAATGGAGTTTAGTGGAGTGAAGCAGAGTAGAGTGGAATGGAATGCAATGGAATGGTAAGGAATGTAATTGAAAGGAATGGAATGAAATCGAATGCAATGGAATGGAATGCAGTGGAATGGAATGGAATTGAATGGAATGAAATAGAAAGGATTGGAATAATGTAATGGGAGCTGAGATTGTGCCACTGCACTACAGGCTGTGTGACAGAGCGAGACACTCTCGAAAGAAAGCAATGGTATGGAATGCAGTGGAATGGAATGGAATGGAATGGAATGAAATGAAATGAAATGAAATGGAATGGAATGGAAAGGAGTGGACTGGAGTGGAGTGGAGTGAAATGGAGTGGAGTGGAATGGAGAGTAATGGAATCGGATGGAATGGAATGGAATGGAAAGAAGTGGACTGGAGTGGAGTGGAGTGAAGTGGAGTGGAGCGGAATTGAGAGGAATGGAATGGGATGGAATGGAATGGAATGAACTGGAGTGGAGTGGGTTGGAGTGGAGTGCAGTGGAATGGAGTGGAATGGAATGGGATGGAGTGGAATGGAGTGGAGTGGTGTGCAGTGGAGTGGAGAGGAGTGGAATGGAGTGGAATGGAAACGGCTGTAATGGAATACAGTGGAGAGGAGTGGAGTGGAATGGAACAGAAAGGAAGAGAATGGAAAGGAACGGAATGGAATGGAATGGAATAGAGAAATTTGTTCTGAGATTGTGCCACTGCACTGCAGCCTGTGTGACAGAGGGAGGTCCTGTTGATAGAAAGGAGTGGAATGGAATGGATTGGAGTGGAGCGGAGTGGAATACAGGTGCAGCACACCAGCATGGCACATGTATACGTATGTAACTAACCTGCACATTGTGCACATGTACCCTAAAACTTAAAGAATATAAAAAAAAGAAAAGTGGACTAATTCATTACAATATACAAGTTGCAGCCTTCCCATTTCCCCTGTTTTATCTAACTCCTATTTTGCAGCTCATTGGTTTTATAGAAGAGAAACTAAGAGGGAGGAAATACATTATATACAGGCTTCTCTGATGCTTGGTCAGGATAAAAATTAAAATGGGCTTCTATATGTTTGATGGAGGAAAAGACAAAATAGGGATGGCACATAATTGATTACCCTTTTAATGCAAGTTACTCTTAATATTAGGCTTTTCTTAGCGGGGGCTGAACTCCCCCTGCCAGTCCAAGAACCCCATAAGAACACAGTCAGACTCCTTCCAATTCTAGTGAGGTGTGCAACATGTTATTAATTTCTTCTAGTTTTCCAGGGTTATCTAGTGTCCAGTCATCATCTTCTCCCTGCCCTTTGAGTTCTGTCTTACGTACATACCCCACTCTCGAAACACCCGAGCTTCACCAGAACAACATGCAGTGCGGCCTCTTATCAGCTGGCAAAGTTGAATGTTTGCCCTCTCTGGGAAGTGACAAATGGTAATAGGGACACTATGTTGAAGGAGTGGCCTGTCTCTCCACACCTGTGGGCGTTTCTCATCAGGTGGAACGAGAGACTTGTGAAAAGAGACACGGAGACAAAGTACAGAGAAGAAGTGGGTCCAGGAGACCAGTGCTCAGCATACGGAGGACCCGCGCCGGCACTAGTCTCTGAGTTTCCTTAGTATTTATAGATCATTATCAGGCATTTCTCAGAGAGGGGGATGTGGCAGGACAATAGGGTAACAGTGGAGAGAGGGCCAGCAGGAAAACATGTGAACAAATGTCTCTGCATCATAAACAAGGTAAAGAAAAAAGTGCTGTGCTTTTGATGTGCATATACATAAATATCTCAATTCCTTAAAGAGCAGTATTGCCTCCAGTATCACCTCCAGCCCTAAGGCAGCTTTCTCCTATCTCAGTAGATGGAATATACAACTGGGTTTTACACTGAGACATTCTATTGACCAGGGACGAGCAGGAGACAGATGGTTTTGTCTTATCTCAACTGCAAAGAGGCTTTCCTCTTTTACTAATCCTCCTCAGCACGGACCATTTACAGGTGTCGAGCTGGAGGATGGTCAGGTCCTTCCCTTCCCATGAGGCCATATTTCAGACTAACACATGGGGGGAAACATTGGACAATACCTGGCTTTCCTAGGCAGTGGTCCCTGTGGTCTTCCGCAGTGTTTTTTGTCCCTGGGTACTTGAGAATAGGGAGTGGTGATGACTTTTAACAAGCATGTTGCCTTCAAGCATTTGTTTAACAAAGCACACCCTGCATATCCTTAAATCCATTAAACCTTGAGTCGACACAGCACATGTTTCTGTGAGCACAGGGTTGGGGCTAAGTTTGCAGAATAACAGCATCTCAAGGCAGAAGAATTTTTCTTAGTACAGAACAAAATGGAGTGTCTTATGTCTACTTATTTCTACATAGACACAGTAACAGTCTGATCTATCTTTCTTTTCCCCACAATATATAGGTATATGTACACTTTTCTATATCTGAAGTAGCCATATGCAAGGAAAAACTAAAACAGTTTTCAGAGGTTCTGGGAAAATTCATAGACAAATTTAAAAGGCTAACCTTGAAGTATGATCTGACCAGGAAGGATTTGCATATATTTATCTTTATCTGCTGCATGGTAGAAAAGCAGTGCATTATGGGAGTGGCTAGAGCACATGCTAATAGGGTGGCAGCCTGCAACCAGGGGCCTGACACCTATCAAGTAGGAGGCACAGCAGTGCCTTACTAGGACCCAAAAGAACTAGAATCTAGAAAAAACAAATGAATTAGGAAGAAAGTGGGATATATAGAGAAAAAATTATGATCGTTTGACTCTGTGAAGGAATAATAAAAAAGTGTGATACAGCTTTTTAGTTTTTATAAAGTCTGGAAAATTACTCAGGGAAAAGATGAAAACTTGCCTTATTACAAAGGTGGATAATTTAGACCTTGAGGGAATACACTAACACTGACCCTGACTCCAAAAAGGGACAGGCATTGCCAGGAGTTTAATTTATAGCGCGGTCTCCTTCTGATATCTGCAGGAAGCTGCCAAAAGCAGCCGTAGGCTTCCAGACTCCCATGGATCAGATTTTAGACTTGGATTTTGCAGTTTTCCATCACAGGAATTGGGCAAAGAAAACAAAAAATAAAGCAAATCTTCCAAGACGCCCAGCTTCTAGCTGCAGCCTTGTGCTCTCCACCACTTCAGAGGCAGCCCCTTAACCCCTGGCCCTCGCAGAGGAAGTGAGAAGGTGAAAGTCCCAGTCTGTACCTCTGGGCCACTGCACCTTGGATATAAATCAATGTGTCTTCTGTAGGAAGGTCAGCCACTGCCGAAGGAATGCACTGTGCTTGCAAAGGAGCCATCATCAGAGCCCAGCAGACTCAAAAGTGGCAGGGCCTGATATTTCCTATCTCCGCTTCCATTGGACTACTAGCTATTGAGAGATGGAGGAGCCTCAGATGACTCTTGAAGTAGCAAGTAGGAGTATTAACTTCGTATTATGTGTGGGAGCAGATTACTCTATCCTGATTTAATACAATGGGCTCCTGTCTTCTCATTATGGACAAGCCCCAAAACACTCCTTCTTGTATCTTCTAAGTTGTCCTCCAGAGCCTCTAGGTTTCTCGCCTGCCTTTTTAGTACTGTCTGATTGCCTGACCTCTTACTGGGGAGAGGTTTATTGACTCAGGGGACCAAGTCATTGTCACCTTCACAGATCATAAAGCATATAAACTGTTACTTTTGTTCCTGACCCCTCAGGGGAAGAAAGAAGTTAAGAATGAGCTGTCACAATTACCACCTGAGGTGTTGTCTCAAGTAAATCTTGAGGTTTGGTCCACACAGGCTCTGGGAAACGCACTAAACACCTCACCCATTCAAATCCAACTTCAGCCTAGTTCTCCTCGACCTCAGAAGAGACAATACATTTTAAGGCAAGAAGCATGAGGGGAAATTCAACCCCTTATTGCCAAATTCTTGCCATATGAGTTATTAAGGCAATGAGAGTCTCCTTACAATACTCTCATGTTACCAGATAAAAAGCCTAATGGCAAGTACAGATTTGTCAGAACCCTTAGAGCATTAAGAAATGCAGTTGTCTCCATACACCTCATTGTCCCCAATACTTACCAAGTTCCAGGGGATGCAAGCTGGTTTACATTCCTAAATCTGAAAGATGCACTTTTCTGGATCTCAATGCATCCAAATTCATAATATGTTTGCCTTTGAATGGACTGATCCAGATATGCATTTAGCCTCAAAACTAACCTGGACAGTCATCTCTGAAGGGTTCTGAGATAGCCCCCACTTATTTGAAAATGCTCTAGCTAAGGACTTAAAAATCTACAATTGGAAAGGGACACAATTATTCAGTATGTAGGTGACTTGCTCATTGCTAGCCCAACTAAAGAAGACTCATAATAATAATGTTAAGTTGGTAAATTTCCTGGGAACTTGCAGATATAGGGCATCACCACACAGAGCTCAGATTTTGACTGAAAGACTTAAATATTTCGAATCTGTCTTAACCTCCGGAACTGAACAACATCCCTAGAAGATAAAAAAGTTATTTTAGTCACCCAAGAGTCCCTGTCCAGAAAATGACTGTGGGCTTTTTTAGAAGACGGCTGGATACTGCTGCTTATGGGTGCCCAGATTTGGGCATGTAGCCAAGCCTTTATATGATACACTAAAGGAAAGATTTAGAGCTCCTAGAATGTAATGAGAACTGCAAGCAAACCTTCAATACTCTCAAGGAGAAACTGGGCTCTGCTGCAGCCATGGGAGTCCCCAAGTTGGATGAACCATGTGTTCTTTATGTGACCAAAAACAAAGGCATAGGCCTTCGGTAATCTTGTCCCAAAACTGGGGGACATTCCAAGGACAGTAGCCTAATTTTCTAAGCAGATAGACCAGGTGGACTCAGGGTGGCCTTGATGTCTTAGAGCTATTGCTGCTACCACTTTTCTAGCAGGCAAAGCTAATAAATTAACATTAGAACAGCACCTACAGGTTTTTGACTCCACACCAAGGGAAGGTGGTCCTAGAAGCTAAAGGGCAGCAGTGGATAATAAGAGAACATTTACGAAAGTATCAGGCCTTATTGCTAGACATTCCAGACATAACCCTTAAAGCCTGCCAAATCATAAACCCAGCTACTTATCTGCCAGAGTCCACAGGTGCTTCTAGCCTTTCTGGCATACAGGTTGTATTAGTCTGTTGTCATGCTGCTAATAAAGACATATCTGAGGCTGGTTAATTTATAAAGAAAAGAGGTTTAATTGACTTACAGTTCCACATGGTCAGGGAAGCCTCACACTCATGGCAGAAGGCAAATGAGGAGCCATGTCACATCTCTTACATGGCAGCAGGCAAAAGGGCTTGTGTAGGGAAACTCCCCTTTATAAAACCATGAGCTGTAATCCCAGCACTTTGGGAGGCCAATGCGGTGGATGATCTGAGGTGAGGAGATCGAGGCCAGCCTGACAAACATGGTGAAACCCCATCTATACTAAAAGTACAAAAATTAGACAGGTATGGTGGTAGTCGCCTGTAATCCCAGCTACTCGGGAGGCTGAGGCAGGAGAATCGCTTGAACCCAGGAGTCAGAGGTTGCAGTGAGCCAAGGTCATGATAATGCACTCCAGCTCAGCAACAGAGCAAGACTATGTCTAAAAAATAAATAAATAAACCATCAGATCTCATGAGGCTTATTCACTGTCACGAGAACAGCATGGGAAAGACCCATCCCCCGATTTGATTACCTCCCACTAGGTCCCTCCCATGATATATAGGAATTATGGGAGCTACAATTCAAGATAAGATTTGACTCGGGACACAGTCAAAGCATGTCACAGGTTATGAAACAAACTTATTCTAGCAGACCAGACTTAAGAAGGATGAGCCCCTTGACCATCCCAAGGAAGATTGGTTAACAGATGTAAGTTGTTTTATGCATCAGGAAAACGGGAGGGGTAGATATGCTATTAGTAGTAGGCACAAGCATTGCTGGCCTCGACCTCAGCTCAAAAAGCAGAGTTAATTGAACTTACTCAGCCCCTGCAGTTGGGAAAGGATTTAAAAGTTCTCATTTACACTGATTCCAAGTATGACTTTTTAGTGCTTCATGCTTATGCTGCAATTTGGAATGGGTAGGGACTCCTGACCCCCAAGGGCTTTTCCATACAATATCATTCAAATTTTGAGCTTGTTAGAATGCTGCTTTGCTGCCAAAAAGTGACTATAATTAATTGCAGAGGACATCAAAAGAGAGACTGACCATGTAAAAGGAAATGCCCTTGTAGATGCCACAGCCAAGGCCCCTGCACTGAAAGGGCCAATGAAGCTTATGGGCGTGCTGGACAGCATACATAGAACTGGGCCAGAACACTCTGAAGAAGAACAAAAATGGGCCAGGGTTTGCACTTCAGTCCAGGGTCCCTCTGGCTGGCTGAATGATGGTAATAAATTGCTAATGCCAAGTAACAATCATAGGAATATAATTCAGCACTTTCATGATTCTTTTCACCCTCGAAGGGATTCTTGGTTTCTGTTAATGTCTCATTTGTTTATAGGGGAAAATCTTTTCAAGACACCAAAACAGGTGATTCAGCCCTGTGATCTCTGTGCCTGACATGACCCAAACGGCCAGCAATTTTCTCCTTCTCCAGGTAAACCTGTGCAAAATTGAGGAACCTATTCAGGTAAGAACTGGCAACTCTAATTTACTCAGATACCTTTCTGCAGGAGATTCAAATATTTGCTAATGCTTACTGATAACTTCACTGGTTAGATCGAGGCATTCCCCACCCCATCTGAAAAATGTTTACCAGAAGAAATAACTCCTCAGTTTGGGTAATCTAAAAGCCTGCAAAGTGGCAATGGCCTGTCTTTCACAGCAGGTGTATCCCAACACCTATCCTCAGCTTTAAGAATCCAATATTACCTTCACTCTGTGTGCAGAATGCAGTCCTCTGAAAAGGTGAAAGGGCTAATGCTACTCTAAAGAAGACTCCAGCTAAATCGGACGCCTGACTATCTCTAACACCCATAGCTTACTGCGGATTTGGACTGCTCCAAAGTAAAACTTATAATTAAATCCTGTTGAGTTAACATTCGGAAGACCTTTCCTAAGCATAGATCTCCTAATAGATGAAAAGACTCATCAATTACAACAATACGTCATCAATCTATGACAGGTGCAAAGGCACTCTGTGAATATGGAAACAAGAGTCTTCTCCTCCCACATGGGAGGAAAATTCAGTTTCAGCTCAGCTAGGGATTTAGTCTTACTAAAGATGTGGGAGGAAGTTCTCCAGCTGACCAGCTTTCCCCAACGTGGAAAGGACCACAGCAGGACAGCTGAGCTCTCCAACAGACGTTCAACGCCAAGGGAACAGGTGGGTACACCTGTGTGGAAGTAAAGCTTTTGCTTATTCTGGGAGCCAAATCCAAGGCTGAGGGAGGTGGGTGCGGGGCTATTTCAGCGTTGATGGAGGGCGGGCTGGGTAGCTGTGCGTCTGCTCCACCTTCTCGCGTTTCTCCTGCCGCTCTAATCCCGCCTTGGCCATGAGGGAAAACGTGCTCACGCAGGCCGGGCAGTACGGGAACCAGATCGGCGCCAAGGTTGTATTTGACTCCAAAAAATTAAAATTTTGTATGAGAGAAAACTGCCTCAAAGTCAAAAGTCAACAGACTGGGAAAATATATCTGCAACGTACATGACAGACAAAAAGCTAATTTGGGATATGTGTATGTATACATATAAATATATAGATAGATAGATGTAAATATCTGTTTTTAACACCATTTAAAAAAGTATCGTCCTTTCCCCATTGAACAGTGTTGACACCCTTGTTAAAAATCGTGACTATATATTTTTTTCTTTATTTTTATTGCATTCGTCTTTGTGTCCGTCTCTATGCTGTTACAGCATTGTTTTGCTTACTGAAGTTTGAAACCAGGAGGTGTTAGTCCTCTAACTTTGTTAGTTTTTAAGACTGATTTGGCCGCTTGGGGTTTTTCGAGATTTCATCTGAATTTTAGAATAGGTTTTTCTATTTTTACAAATATTGGAATTTTTGTAGTGATTTTATTGAATCTGTAGAAGACTATAGATAACAATGGCACCTTGACAAGATTTTGTCTTCCAGTCCATAAACACATGATGTCTTTTCATTTATTTGTGTCATCTTTAATACTTTCATGCCATGTTTATAGTTTTTGTTGCACAGGTTTTTCATTTCCTTGGTTGATTTTTGTGTATTATTTTGTATCATGCAGCTTTGCTGAATTTTATTTATTGCATCTGACAGTTTATTTCACAGAAACTAAAAGATTTTTAATATATAAAGTTATGTCATCTGCAAACAGATAATTTTACTTTTTAAAAAAATTGGAATGTCTTTAATTATTTTACTCACCTTACTGTTTTAACTAACCAGAACCTTCAGTACTATATTAAATAGAAGTAGTAAAACCAGTCATCCTTGTTTTTGCTCTTAGGGTAAAAGCTTTCAGTCTTTCACCATGTTACCTGTGTTTTTTTATTTTGTTTTGTTTTTTGTATAGCATTATGTTAAGGTGTTTTCTTTCTTTTTATAGTTTATATTTTATCATGAATGTGGGTTAAATTTTGACAAATGATTTTTCTTCTTTGATTAAGATGATGACATGAGGATTTTTTCCTTCTTTATGTTAATGTGATATTATGCTGATTTTCATGTGTTGGAACATACTTTTATTTCAGGAGTCAATTATACTCATTCATAGTGTATAATCCTTTTAATGTACTGCTAAGTTTGAGTTGCTGGTATTTCGTTGAGGATTTTTGCATCAGCATTTATAAGGGATGTTTGTAGTTTTCTTATGGTGCCTTTGTCTGGCTTGGTGTCAGGGTAATATTGGACTTATAGAATAAGTTAGAAAAAATTATCTCGTCTTCAAAGTGCTGAAAAAGTGGTGTTAATTCTGCTTTAAACATTGGGTAGAATTCAACAGTGAAGCCCTCTGCTCCAGGCTTTTCTTTGTTGCTGGGTTTTTGATTACTGATGCAATCTTCCTGCTGAATCTCCTTGCTGAATAGGTTTAGGTTTATTCAACTTTTCTGATTCAGTCTTAGTAGGTTTTTTGTTTCTAGGAATTTGTTCATTTTATTTAGACTATTCAATTTTTTAATGTATAGTTCCTTATGGTACTCTCCTACATCCCTTTTTTACTCCAAAAATTTGTTAGTAATGTACCCATTTTATTTTTGAGTTTAATAATTTGAATATTGCCTTTTTTTGTTAGTCAATCTAGATAAAATTTTGTCAGTTTTGATCTTCTTCAGAGAAAAAACTAGGTTTTGTTGAGTTTTGATATTGTTTTTCTATTCTCTATTTCACTTGTTTCCACTGTTATCTTTATCATTTTTTTAATTTTGCTAGCTTTTAGTTGTCCCTCTTTAATAGTCCCTCTTTTTCCCTCTGTTTTTAGTTCCTTAGGAGTAAAGTTGTTGATTCGGTATCTTATTTTTTATAATCACTTATAGCTATAAATTTTTCCCTTATGGTACTGTTTTTGATGTATTTCTTAACTTTTGGGATTTCATGTTTTTAATTTGTCTCTAGATATTTTCTATTTTCTATTGTGATTTCTTCTTTTATCCATACTTGAGAGTTTCATACCTATATTTTTAGACATAAAATGTGTAACCTACAAAATTTTCTTGATTTGTTAATTTTATTTGTTGTAAGTTTTTATTTCAGAATTAAGTGTGTGTATCAACATTTGTTATGTTCTCATAAACTTTGTAATACCTGGAGATTCCTGGTCCACATATGTAAGTCTCTACATGAATATTATTTTGAAGCATTTAACCTTTTGTTTTAATATTTCAAAGGTCTAAATGAAATTGAGATTTTGGTTTCTGAGATGAAATCATGGTAGGTGACTGAGAAATGCTTAAAACTTAGCCAGAACTTAAAATTAAGTTAAAGTTTACCTTCAAGATTCAACCTGAATAAGTCACCCTGTATTGCTGAAATAAAGAATAAGTCTTTAATGGTATAAAAGGAAACTTCAAAGAATGTTTTTCTTTCCCCAGTTGACATATAAATTAAAAGATGTAAAAATTTTTATGGCCTCATGAATTTTTTACTTTAGAATTCCAACTTTTTCTGGTTAAAATTTTTCCAAACATATTCCTGTGTATTTGAAAGACAATTTTTTAGTTGAAATGCTTAAGCAGTTAAATAAGGCCATGAAAGTTTCTTGAACTTGTGGGAATCCATGAGAAAATCTGACATTATGTTCTATTCTCTTGGAAGGTAGAAATATCGTTTGACTTCTGTTTTGCTGACAAGAAATGTGCTGAGCAAGACTACCTGGGACAATGACCTCACACATGGAAAACGTTGGAACTCATCTGCTTCCAATCTGCTTTTTTCCAAAAATTAGGGAAGTTCAGTTTTCCCTTCGATACTCTCTGTTACTACAAATCCCAATGCCAGGGCTGTCCTGCTACTACAAGTGACAATGACAAATATAGGCCTGAAGAAAGATGAACTGATGGCATTCCCAGCTTATTACCTCTCCTTGGGGGCCTTATCTCACGTACATGGATTCAACTCATAGACTCAGCTGGGTGAGGATCTATTATTCAGCTACTTTAGAAGTGACTGCTTAAGACTCAGGTGTGTGGTGAAATGAGGCAGAATTTTCTCAATGAAGGGTTAGGAGAATTTTCTCTTCAGAATTACCATCTTACTATCACCAAATCATAGCTAAAATGGGGAAATTATTCAAGAAGAAATAGAAATGTAATCTTATGAGGACATAAATTTAGAGATTTGTTGAGAGCTCTTCATAATTTTATGGTGTTCTCTTTGAG
Organism: Pongo pygmaeus; assembly: GCF_028885625.2. NCBI lineage: Eukaryota > Metazoa > Chordata > Mammalia > Primates > Hominidae > Pongo > Pongo pygmaeus. The sequence continues at coordinate 6,464,607 of NC_085931.1, forward strand.
CTGAGATTATTGTTGACTTTTCATTATAATGTATTAGCTGTTCTAGACTTTATGTATTTATGTAAAGTTTTCTTTGTTGTACTTTATGTTCTGTGATATATTGGTAGACCATGCAGGTTTGTTACGTAGTTATACAAGTGCCATGGTGGTTTGCTGCACCTATCAAACCGTCATCTACATAGGTATTTCTCTTAACGCTATTCCTCCTCTAGCCTCCCACCCCATGACAGGCCCCAGTGTGTGATGTTCCCCTCCCTGTGTCCATGTGTCCTCATTGTTCAATTCCCATTTATGAGTGGGAAAATGCAGTGTTTGGTTTCCTTTTCTTTTTTCTTTTTCTTTCTCTCTGTCTCTCTCTCTTTTTTTTGAGACAATGTTTCACTCTTGTTGCCCAGGTTGGAGTGTAATGGCATGATCTCGGCTCAACCCAGCCTCTGCATCCTGGGTTCCAGCGATTCTCCTGCCTCAGCCTCCCAAGTAGCTATGATTACAGGTATGTGCCAACATGCCTGGCTAATTGTTTGTATTTTTAGTAGAGACAGGGCTTCTCCATGTTGATCAGGCTGATCTCAAACTCACCTCCTCAGCTTCCCAAAGTTCGGAGACTACAGGCATGAGTCAGTGCTCCTGGCCTGGTTTTCTTTTCTTGTGTTAGTTTGCTGAGAATGATGGTTTCCAGCTTCATCCATGTCCCTGGAAAAGACATAAATGCATAGTATTCCATGGTGTATATGTGCCACATTTTCTTTATCCAGTTTATCATTAATGGGCATTTGGGTTGGTTCCAAGTCTTTGCTATTGTGAATAGCGCTGAAATAAATATGCAGTGCTGAAATAAACATAAAGTGCATGTGTCTTTATACTATAATAATTTATAATGCTTTGGGTATATACCCTATAATGGGATTGCTGGGTCAAATGGTATTTATGGTTCTACACCTTTGAGGAATTTTCACACTGTCTTCCACAATGACTGAACTAATTTACACTCCTACTAACAGTGTAAAAGCATTCCTATTTCTCCACAGCCTCATCAGCATCTGCTGTTTCCTGACTTTAACAATCGCCATTCTAACTGGCGTGAGATGGTATCTCATTGTGGTTTTGATTTGCATTCATCTAATGACCAGTGATGATGAGCTTTTTTTCATGTTTGTTGGCCACATAACTGTCTTCTTTTGAGAAGTGTCTGCTTGTTTCCTTTGGCCACTTTTTGATGGGGCTTTTTTTTCTTTGTAAATTTGTTTAAGTTCTTTGTAGATTCTGGATATTAGCCCTTTGTCAGACAGATAGATTGCAAAAATATTCTCCCAATCTGTAGGTTGTCTGTTCACTCTGATGATAGTTTATTTTGCTGTGCAAAAGCTCTTTAGTTTAATTAGATCCCATTTGTCAATTTGGGCTTTTGTTGCCATTGCTTTTGGTGTTTTAGTCACAAAGTCTTTGCCCATGCCTATGTCCTGAATGGTATTGCCTAGGTTTTCTTCAATGGTTTTTATGGTTTTAGGTCTTATGTTTAAGTCTTTATTCCAACTTGAGTTATTTTTTGTGTAAGGTATAAGGAAGAAGTCCAGTTTCAGTTTCTGCATATAGCTAGCCAGTTTTCCCAACATGATTTATTAAATAAGGAATCATTTCCCCATTGCTTGTTTTTGTCAGATTTGTCAAAGATCAGATAGTTGTATGTGTATGGTCTTATTTCAGAGTTCTCTATTCTGTTTCATTTGTTGTTTTTGTACCAGTACCATGCTGTTTTGGTTACTGTAGCATTATAGTGTAGTTTGAAGTTGGGTAGTGTAATGCTTCCAGCTTTGTTCTTTTTGCTTAGAATTGCCTTGGCTATTTGGGCTCTTTTTTGGTTCATGAGAATTTAAAAATACTTTCTTCTAATTCTGTGAAGAATTTCATTGATAGTTTAATGGGAATAGCATTGAATTCTTTTATAAATTACTTTGGGCAGTATGGACATTTTCAGGAATGAATTCTTCCCTATCTATGATCATGGAATGCTTCTCCATTTGTTTGTGTCCTATCTGACTTCTCTGAGCAGTGGTTTGTAGTCCTCCTTGAAGAGGTTCTTCACTTCTCTTGTTAGCTGTATTCCTATGTGTTTTATTCTTTTTGTAGCGATTGTGAATGAATTTCATTCACGATTTGGCTCTCTACTTGCCTATTGTTTGTTTATAGGAATACTAGCAATTTTTGCACACTGATTTTGTATGCTGAGATTCTGTTGATGTGGTTTATCAGCTTAAGAAGCTCTTGGTCTGAGATGATCGGGTTTTCTAGATATAGGATCATGCCATCTGCAAACAAAGATAATTTGACTTCATCTCTTCCTATTTAAATACCTTTATTTCTTTCTCCTGCCTGATTGCCCTGGCCAGAAATTCCAGTACTACGTTGAATAGGAGTGGTGAGAGAGGCCATCCTTTTCTTGTGTCAGTTTTCAAGGGGAACGCTTCCAGCTTTTGCTCACTCAGTATGATATTGGCTGTGGGTCTGTCATATATGGCTCTTATTATTTTGAGTAGTGATCTTTCAATACCTAGCTTATTGAGAGTTTTTAACATGAAGGGATGTTGAATTTTTTGAAGGACTTTTCTGCATCTATTGAGATAACCGTGTTGTTTTTGTGTTTAGTTCTGTTTACGTGATGAATTACATTTATAGATTTGCCTTTGTTGAACCGACTTTGTATCCCAGGGATGAAGCCGTCTTGATCATGGTGGGTCAAGTTACCCTTATCAGTCTTAAGTTCAGTCTTTTTACATAATCTCATATTTCTTGAAGGTTTTGTTGTTCTTTTTTATTCTTCTTTCTCTATTCTTCTCTTCCTGTCTTATATCAGACAGATAGTTTTGAAGCTCTGAGATTCTTTCCTCCACTTGGCCTATTCTGTGAGTGATAGTTGTGGTTGTGTTGTGAAGTTCTCATGTTGTGTTTTTCAGCTCCATCATGTCAGTTATGTTCCTCTCTAAACTGAATATTCTGGTTATCAGCTACTGTGTTCTTTTATGATTTTTAGCTACTTGCATTAAGTTAGAACGCGCTCCCGCAGCTCAGAGAAGTTTGTTATTACCCACTTCCTAAAGCCTACTTTTGTAAATTCAGCCATCTCAGCCTCGGGTCAGTTCTGTGCCCTTGCTTGGGAGGTGTTGTTGTCATTTAGAGGAGAAGAGGCATTCTGCCTTTTTGAGTTTTCAGCGTTTTTGTGTTGATGCTTTCTCATCTTTGTGGGCTTATCTACCTTTGGTCTTTGACGTTGCTGACTTGTACAGAGTTTTTCATGGGGTCGTTTTGTTGATGTTGTTGTTGTTTTCTGTTTGTTTTTAACAGTCAGACCACTCTTCCCTAGGGCTAGGGCTGCTGTGGTTTTTGGGGGTCCACTGTGGACCCTAGTCACATCAGTCTCTCCTGCACCTGGAGGAATCACCACTGAAGGCTGTAAAACAGCAAAGATGGCAACCTGTTCCTTCCTCTGGAAGCACCAGTCCAAGGGATTACTGACTTGATGCCAGCTGGAACCCTCCTGTAGGAGGTGTCTGGAGACCCCGGTTGGGAGGTCTCACCCAGTCAGGAGGAAGGAACAGGATCAGGGACTGCTTAAAGAAGCAGTCTGGCTGACCTTTGGCAGAGCAGGTGTGTTGTTCTGACCCCCAGGACTCTCCAGAGCCAGCAGGCTGGAAAAGTTCAGTTGGCTGAACTGGAGAGACAGCAGCTACCCCTCTCCCTGTGGACTTCATCCCAGGGAAAAATTAGAGTTCTGTCCATAGAACTCTGGCTGGAGTTGCTAAAATTCTATGGGGAGGCCCTGTCCAGTGAGGAGGGATGGATTTTGGTCTCACTTAAAGAAGCAGCCTGGCCACGATCAGTCACAACAGCTGTACTATGTTATAGGGGACTCTTCCTGTTCCCTGGTGCCAGCAGGCTAGAGTGGTCAACTCAAACCAAAGATAGAGCAGCTGCCTCTCCCCCTGCAAACTCGGTCCACCTCTGGCTTTCTCCAGCCTGCTGCGACTGGCCAGCTGGAATTCCAAGCCAATGGGTATTGTGAGGTGCTGTGGGAGTGGGGCCTCAGAATGATGTCACCTGGCTCCCTGGATTCAGCCCCCTTCCTAAGGGAATGCACAGATGTATCTCCAGCTTTGCTGGAATTCTCGGGGCAGAGTATGCAAAATTCCTGGGTTTCCATGCATGTCCCAGTAAGCCGGCAAGCACTCTGCTGAGACTCCACACAGCTCTTTGCTTCAGACCCAAGGCCGTGGTGGCTGAGCTCATGAAAGGACTTCCTGATTTGCAGGTTACAAAGATCCATTGCAGAAGCATGGTTTCCCGGGCAGAGTCACACAATTACTCATAGCCTCCCTTGCCTGCGAGTGAGGGCTCAGCTAGCTCCGTGCCACACCTGGGTGGATCATTGACTCACTTTCTTTTCCTGACTCTCTGTGGGTCGAGCTGTCTGCCTAGTCAGTCCCAATGCAAGAACCTGAATACCTCAATTGAAGGTGCTGAATTCACTCACAGTTTTCATTGCTCTCTGTGAAAGCCACGGGCCACAGCTGCTTCTAATCGGCCAGCTTGGCCCCATCTAAAGTATGATTTTGCAATACATGGGATGTTTTAAGTACGTAACAATAATGATATTTATTACAAATGTATTTTGTCTCAATGTGATACACAAATTGCTAATAAATCAATTCTTTTTTGGTTACCACAAAGCTATCTGGAAATGTAACGTCTGCCATTTATAGAATTTTACTTGAAGGAAGGCTGGCAATATGCATCAAGACTTCAAGCACTGGCAGTGAATTTGTGGAGTTTGAAGTGTTACTCACATCTTGTTACTGGGATTATAAATTAGTACAAACTATATCAATTGTGATTAAACAATATATAACAAAATTATAAATGGAAATACCCTCTGATTCAGCAATTTCCTTTCCAGAAATTTACCCTACAGACATACTCATGATGCCTGGAATTATGGATGAATGGGAGAAAGTATTATACCATCTTTTTAATTAACAAAAGTCTAGAAATCACCTTAATGTTTATCAATCACATTAATGATTATCACCTTACTGTTTATTGAAATTATGGTTATTCATATGATAGAATACTATGCCGCTATTTGAAAAAATAAATTTTAAAAGGATGCTCAAAAATGATGTCCAAGATATGTTACAAAGTAAAAAATCTGGGTGCAGTGGCAATTGTCTGATATGCCTCCATTCCTATAAAATCAGAATGTATATAAATTCATAGAGTATCTCTATTAACTGGTAACTGTTACAAAATTCAAAGTTAATGCAAGCAAGGCCTTTCTTTTTTAATGCTAAGACTCCAAGGAACTGCACAACATTTGAGAATTTCCAACACATGCCAATCTACCTTTGATCCTACAGATTTTAGGAAATGAAGCTCTTGAAAAATCAAGCATTAATATTCCTAGCTACAGTTGTTTGGGGCATCATAATTAGAATGATCCATTCTTTGAAAGTCTGTAAAATTTGCTCATACAATCATCTGGGCCTTGTCCTTCCTTTGTGAAAGATTTTATTTTACTAGAGGTTTTATGTTCTTCATGTTATAGTACTTCTTAGGTTTTCTATTTCTTCTTGATTATTGAGTCAATTTTGGTACCACTTACTACCCCACAGGGTGCTTGGGCTCAGAACACATCAGTCAAAGGAAGAGAGAAGAAAGGAAGGCAGGAAGGAGGAAGGAAGAAAGGAAGGAAATAAGGGGGTAAAGAAGGAAAGAGAGAAGGAAGGAAAGAATGAGAGAAGGAAGGATGGAGGAAGAGAAAGATGGAGAGAGAGAGAAAGAAAGAGAGAGGGAAATGAGAGAGAAAGAAGGAAGGAGGGAGAGAAACAGGGAAACGGAAAGAAGGAAAGAAACAAGGAAGCAGGGAGGGAGAGAAAGAAGAAGGCAGAGGAAGGAAGAAAGGAAGGAATGAGGAACGGAATTAAGGGAGAATGAGAGGGAGGGAGGGAAAGAGAGAAAGGTGAAAGGTGGAGATGGGAAGAGAAGAGGAGCCAGCCACAGGCTACAGGCTGTTTGTTCACTCTTTTAGTTGACCCAGGCAGTTCTGCTTTTTAAATATTCCACCTTCTGCCGTGAGTTACACTGTTCAATATTCATTCCTCAGAGCATTCAAAGGTCTATGTGTGCCCTGCCATGATGGAGCATGGCTTCAGCTCCCAAACACAACTCTCAGCCAAAATATTCATGACTGGTCCCTCCCATATACACATCAATCCCCCATGTAAGGTCTGCATTTGTCCCCCAGAGCTCAATTTTTGGAAACTTAATCCTCTATGTAACAGTGTTGAGACGTGGGCCCTAATAAGAGTGATTGGTTTATGAGATTCAGTCCCCATGCATGGATTAATGTCACTATCTCAGGAATAGGTTAGTTATCTTGGAGGTAGGTTAGTTACCTTGGGAGTGGGCTTGTATAAAAAGCAAGTTCAGCCCCTTTTGCTCTCTTTCTTTCTCAAAGTCTTGCCCAGCTGCCTTCAGCCATGAGATAACACAGCAAGAAGGCCCTCACCAGATGCAGAGCCCTCATCCTTGGACTTCCTAGCCTCCAGAACTCTAAGAAATAAATTTATTTTCTTTATAGATTCTCTAGTCTATGGTATTCTGTTATAGCAGCACACAATGAGTGAAGATGTCCCATTACAGGGAGAGTGCTGATCCACAGTGTTGAGATCATTGACTTAGGAATTGGAGTCTTATACGACATCCCTATGGGAGTTGGCCTCCACATTCCCTAACTTCCAGTAATCTCAAATGGTTATCTCAGACCAAAATATAGCCCAGATATTTTGCATTTGGCAATATTGCCCACTTTTCCACAACTTTATCATGGCAGCTTTGATGTGTTCACTTCTATGATCCCTGAAATGATATGAGTCCAAGATCGTGCAAGGTTACAATCCAAGGATAGAAGAGCCTAGAAAAGAGTCCCATCACCTAGGTGATCAGTGCAGAGATATGTCACAAAGCCCCCGTAGGCAGAGCCTAGACAAGAGTCACATCACCTGGGTGACAGGCAAACAACAATGGCAACTTATTTTCATTCCCACTTCAGTCTTTGAGGTTAGACAGACCTGGATTCAAATCCAAGCTCCACCCCTCACTGTGTGACCTTGCTCATGCTCCTAACCTCTCTGAGACTTGACTCTTCATTTGTGAAATGAGGATGAAGCCCCTTCTCTCAGGGGCTGTGGCAAGGATGAAATGAGTCATGCATTCGTCAGGACAGGTGACGCAGTGTGACAAAAAAGCCCCCAAACCTCAGTGGCTTCAACAGCAAAGTTGACTTCTTTTCTTTTTTTTTTTTCAGGGGGTGCGGTGCAGTGGATGGAGTCTCGCTGTGTCGCCCATGCTGGAGTTCAGTGGTGCAATCTCAGCTCACTTCAACCTCCACCTCCTGAGTTCAAGAGATTCTCCTGCCTCAGCCTCCTGAGTAGCTGGGGCTACAGGCGCCTGCCACCACACCTGGCTAATTTTTTTGTATTTTTAGTAGAGACCGGATTTCACCGTCTTAGTCAAGATGGTCTTGATTACCTGACTTTATGATCTGCCCACCTCAGCCTCTCAAGGTTCTGGGATTACAGGTGTGAGCCACCGCACCCGGCCTTGACTTCTCAATTAATTTCACATCCATCACGGGTCAACAAGGGGGCTCTGGTGGTCGTAGTCATTCAGAGACTCAAACAGATAGACCTTATCCCAGAAGATGCTCCCACAGTTCCAGAAACAGAGCAAAGAAAACACAAACAGCCATGAACCACTTCTTAAATCCCCTGCCCGGAAGGGATACACATTTCTTCTGTCACAGCTGTTGCCCAAAATGTCTCAGGTGGCCGGGCACAGTGGCTCACATCTGTAATTTCAGCATTTTGGGAGGCATAGGCGGGCAGATATCCTGATGTCAGGAGTTGAAGACCAGTCTGACCAACATGGAGAAACCCTATCTCTACCAATAATACGAAAGTTTGCCGGTCATTGTGGTGGGTGCCTGTTAGCCCCAGCTACTCTGGAACTGAGGCAGAAGAATCACTTGGACCAGGGAGGTGGAGATTTCAATGAGCCGAGACCAGGCCACTGCACCCCAGCCTGAGTGACAGAGTGAGACTTCATCTCAAAAAAAAAAAAAAAAAAAAAAGGCTGTGTCTGAACTAGCAAGGTAGAAAGAATAGTCATTTCGGTTGCCCCAAACCATCGAAACAAAGATGCAGATCATTGATGTAAAATTACAGTTAGTTCCTTCCCACTCCTTTTCAGCTTCTCTTCGTTGCTATGAGCCAGCGTCTCCAGTGTCAGTTTTCAGTCTGTTGCCTCCCAGCTCCTAGTGCACGTTTCAATAAGTGCACTGTGATAAACTGGGAAACACCGTTCAATATACCCTCTGGAAATGAACATTCTGCGGGCATCTAGGTAGAGGATGGAGAGACTGCAGGAGTCAGGAGCTCTCTGGCTGGGCCTTGATCATATTCAAGCCCCAATCACAGACCTAGGCGTGGTCCCTCAGCCACCTTGTAGCCTTGGCTTGCAATATCTTGACATGGAAACCAAAACGCAGCAGGGACCATGTGATCAGAAAGTTCCTGAAATTTTCCCAGACCCCCTCTAGTACCCCTTGTGCAATCTGCACACAGTGACCTGTATTCTAGAGGGTGCACACAAAGCTGCCATTTCTTCTGCCAGACCCTGCGGGACTCACGCATTCTGGAGGCTTCCTTCCCTACAAAGGCAGCCAGACTCCCGCCATGCATCCGTGCACCAGCTGTTCACGGCCAGCTCCCTCACCTGCACTCCAGTGGCTCGTGGCCAGCTCCCTCATCTGCCACAACGGCTCATGGCCTGCTCCCTCCCCTGTACAACAGCGGCTCATGGCCAGCTCCCTCCCCTGCATTCCAGCAGCTCACGGCTGGCTCCCTCACCTGCACCAGTGGCTGACAGCAGGCTCCCTCACCTGCACTCCAGTGGGTGGCCTAGTGCTTGTGCAAAAGCTGCTGACGAGCTCCAGCCTGCCCAAATCCACAAACGTCTCTTATGTGGTGGCTGAACCATATTTTATGACGTCCAAACACCTTTCAAATCTGTACTTCCTTGGATACCTCCCTCTGCACTAGGGCACAAGGCAGAGTTGCTTTATGTCTTACCGTGACTCTTTTATCATAGTTGCAATCCTTTATACTACATTTCCCCTTTAGACCCACTATGTGGTTTCTATCTCTTGATGGAACCCAGGCTGCTACAAAACTTAACCCATGCAATTGCACTTCATTGGTTCTTCACCATTGGCCCAAGATCATGCTCCACCACCCCTCTCTGCCCCCTGGCTTTCTTTCCTTAAGTGAAATCCCTAAACGCCCTCTTTGTGCTCAAAGCTTACCTGCTCTTCCTTCCCTATATTTTTGTCCAGACACAAAAATCTGATGCTCTGGCAAATGCAGAAATGGGGAGAAGGCAGGGGAATCATTTATCCTCCTTTAGGTAAGCACTGAGGGTTATGTCATTCCATTGTGTGAGGAATAAATAAATGAGGCATAGAGAGCTGCCATGATTTGCCTAGACCAATGAAGTTGTCATGGCTGAAGTGGAACAAAGGTTTAGGTGTCCCGAATATCAGTCCAGCTCCTATGCCTTCAGAACATGCCATGGAGGGAGGCACCAAGGGACACCACTTATGCTGAGCACTCAGGGGTACCCAGGTGCTGAGAGTGGGGACGTGACAGGCTGAGTTGACTCAGTCCAGTCCTCCTACACCAAATAAAGATGGAAACCCTCACATAATAGAGAGGGAACAAAGCCAGGAACTATTAAGAGGCTGATGCCTGGAAGGCCTGGGAAGAATGACAGGGAGATTGGAGCAGAACAGAGGACCTAAATGGGGACAAGGGGAAGGAAGTGGCCTCAGTGGCCAAATGGCACCTGCCCACTGCACAGAGGCTGGAGACTTGAGTTCCGTCTAGTCCTTATCAACTACAATCATGCTGCCCTATGGCTCAACGAGTCCTGGAGAAAATGTGTTTTCTGCAGTCTGGGGAGGTGAGAATAAAACAATTCAGCCTTAAGAAGTTGAAAGCCCAGGAAATCATAGCACGTGGAGATGGGATTCATACGTAAACTTCCTGCCCTTGACTTCTGGTTTGGACACGTGATTCACTTTGGCCAGTGGATGTGGTAAAGTGGTAGTCTGCCCATTCTCAGCCTGGGTGGTGAGATAAGAGACCTTCACATTTCCCTTTTTTCTTTGCACTCCTGCCATTGCTATGAGAATAAGGCACCCTGGCAGGCCCCAAACCCAGGAGGATCAGAGACACTTGGAGTTGATCCAGCTCAGCCACCACAGTTCGAGCTGAAACCTCCCAAGAAACCCATGCCCATGAGTGAGAAATGGTGACCTATGGTCGTAGGCCTCTGAGTTGTGGGGTTATTTGTTACAAAACGAGAGTTAACTAATAGAGATTTCTACCTCATATCCCTATGAATCAAAGAACAAAGGAAATAAAACAAAACGTGAAAAGCAGATTTCCAATTTTTAGAAGAAAACAGAGGACAGATTTTATGACACTAAGCAGAGAAAAGCTTTTTTAATATGACACAAAACACAGATACCATAAAAGAAATTACTGGTAAATTCAATCGTATTAAATGTAGAAGCTTTGATGTGACAAAAGAGGCAATGAATAAAGTTAAAAGACAAAGACAGTGCATGATATGGTTTGGCTGTGTGTCCCCACCCAAATCTCATCTTGAATTGTCCTCCCATAATTCTCCTGTGTCGTGTGAGGGACCTGGTGGGAGATAATTGGAATCATGGGGGCGGCTCCCCCATACTGTTCACCTGGTAGTGATTAAGTCTCATGAGAACTGACAGTTTTATCAGGGGGTTCCACTTTTGCATCGTCCTCATTTTTCTCTGGCCACCGCCATGTAAGAAGTGCCTTTCACCTCCCACCATGATTCTGAGGCCTCTTCAGTCATGTGGAACTGTAAGTCCAATTAAACCTCTTTTTCTTCCCAGTCTGGGGTATCTCTTTTTTGGCAGTGTGAAAATGGACTAATATAGTGCACCAAAAGGGAAAACATATTTGTAAGGTATTTGGCCAAAAAAGCATTGATATCCAGATCATTAAAATCAAAATTGGCCAGACGTGGTGGGTCATGCCTGTAATCCCAGCACTTTGGGAAGCTGAGGCGGGTGGATCACCTGAGGTCGGGAGTTCAAGACCAGTCTGACCAACGTGGATAAACCCTGTCTCTACTAAAAATACAAAATTAGCCGGGCGTGGTGGCACTTACCTGTAATCCCAGCTACTCAGTAGGCTGAGGCAGGAGAATCGCTTGAACCCAGGAGGCAGAAGTCGTGGTGAGTTGCAATCATGAAATTGCACTCCCACCTAGGCATCAAGTGCAAAACACCATCTAAAAAAAAAAAAAGCACTTACAAGTCAGGAAGGAGAAGCCAAAACCCAACAGACATATGGGACAGGAGCAATTCACAGAGGAGGAGACCCGAAAGGCTGGGAAAAACAAGGCAGGCATTCAGCTGCACAGCAAAATCCACAGACAATATCAGAAAGTGTGATAACAAATATTGATGAAGATGAGTGAAGACGGATGTGCACACTGCTGGCGAGGGGCCTAGTGAGGTCTCCAGCCCCAAGGTCATCTGGCTGTGCTTCCTAGGAAGGAAGGGCTGACAACAGACCTGTCCCAAGACTCCAAGCCTCACCAGGTTGTGTGCAGGCCTTGGACCAGAACATCAGCATCACCTTGGGGTGGGGGTTGCAGGGGGGGTCGCTCGTCCTCTCCTCATGAGAAATGCAGAATTCTAGATTCATCTGGAAGACATTGTTGAAGGGAAAAGCAACTTTCAGGAGAGTACGTACGGACAGATATTTCTATAAAATTGCAAAAACAGACCAAAGAGCACTATCTATTCTTCATAGACAGGCACACTAGGTATTAAACATGGATGCAAAGACACACATTGACTTCAGGATAGTGGGGAAGAAGGCGGTAAATGGACTAGAAAAGGGACATATAACTCGAGAGTCAGCATAAACAAGGCTGAATCCGTAGTTTTCTTCCCTTAAACTCTGGAGCAAATGCATCCAAAACTACCACGTTTGAATTTTAACTGGGAGGTACATGAAAGTTTGATGTCATTATCCTCTACATAGTTCTGTGTGTTTGTAATATTGAGCCATATTTTTTAAACAATTGACACAGCATGAAAGGAAGCTTGCCTACATGGTAACAATGGTTATCTTTAGGTAGCAGAATTCAAGACTGCTTCTTTTTCTTTTTTTTCCTACTTGTATATTATCTCTATTTCCCTGTGTGAGGATTTAAGACTGTTGTGATGAAAAGGCTAGTATCCTAACTCCATGCATCATAAGCACACACCGTGCCCTGGCTGACAGGACGGGGAGGAGGGAGCATGTCTGTTCACCTGGCCAGCCCTGGGAAACTCTGTAGAGAAAGACACAGACACTTTCCCTCTGCAGCCAAAGAGTTAAGAAGGCTTGATGTGAAATGAATTATTCCAGGGGAGCTAAATCCCAGCCTTATCTAATTCTGTATCCTGAGGCTGATTAATTTAAACTCTAAAATAAAATAAACATCATCTTTGAATAGGGATTAAATACTCAGCTGGGTCCTTATTTGAACAAAATGACATACATTTTATGGTATGGATTCAGGGGGCCTGTGGTGGGGCGAGGGGTATCTGTGGGGATGTTCTCTGAGCTAAGGTGAGAAAATCGCCAGTGCTCCTGGATTCCGGAGTGCATTCACCTTTAGCTTCTTGTCTGGATGTCTGCAGAAAACCAAAGAGCCACCCTGTGGCAGGATCTTCACACAGGAAGTGGGCTTGTGCCCTGTGTCCCTGAGGGAGAAAGGATTAGTGGAGGGAGTAGGTGAAGAGTTTGGAGGAAGCCCCTGATGTTCTTAGAAAACAGTAGGAAAGAGATTCCCTTGCCTGGGCATTGTTCCCAAATAGGAGACAAGAGCATCAACTAAAAACAGAGACTCCCACCTCCCTCCATGGTCCCTGAGTTCAGAAGGGAACCCATGGAGGTGGGGCAAGTAAAAAATTGAGTGGACTATCTGACATGTGCCTGGAGGGACCCAAGAACCTGAATCAGGTATGAGAGTGGGCAGCTGGTGGATTCTTCCAGGCTGGCAGCACAAAGCCAGGCCGAAGTCCCAAGAACAAGCCATGTCTGCAGAGGCCTCTACTGCATCCCTGCCTCATGGGCACAATGTCACAGGACAGAATTACATCATGTGGGAGACCATGGGCAGTGTGGGTGTCATAATGGAGCTGGACCCAGAAGGTCCCAGACCCAGGTACATCTATGTCTTTGCTATAGTCAATGTTTTTGTGCCCCTAAAATCCGTGTGTTGAAACCTAACCCCTGATAGGTTAGGTTTGAATTAGGAGGCAAAGACTTTAGGAAGTGATTTAATCATGAAAGCAAAGACCCCATGAATGGGATAAGTGGCCTTGTAAAAGGGAACAAAGGGAGCTTGTTCTCTCCTTCCACCATGTGAGGACACAGCTAGGAGGTGCCCTCCATAAGGAACAGGCCCTCAACAGACACCCAATCTGCCACTACCTTGACTTTCCACTTGCCAGCATCCAGAACTATGAGACATATATTTCTGCTGCTTATAAGCCCCCTAGGCTAAGGTATATTGTTACGGTAGCCCAAATGGAATAAGAGAGCCCCTGACCATCTTGAGCAATTCACTTATCTGCTGAACTCTCCACAGATTTAACTGTGATGAAATCCCTTCAATAGATGTATATTGAATACTTACTTTGTATAAGGACACACTGTGTTATTAGATAGGGTGTAAAACAATTCACAGTTCCCCAGGGGTAGGTACTGCCATAACTGAAGAGCAAACCCAAGTTGCTGTGGCCAATGGGGGAAGGGGTGGGTGTCAGAGAAGAAGAGAACATGCTAGAGTCCCTGTCTGCAGCAATATTGGAACGTCTAATGGATGGTTCCCAAAGTGGTGACTTCTCATCTTCTTACAAAAACTCATAGTTGTCCCTGTGTAAAGTCTTCCCAGAAATGCAGAACAGCTGAGAATATGCAGATCAGAAAAGAGAAGAGGACAGAGAGAGCACATTCTTGGCATCAGCAACCACGGACTTCTTGCAGGAAGGAAAGCATTTCTCCTGGATCCCTGGGTAGCAGATAAACGTACAGAAGTACATTTGTTGGCTATTTGGTTCATGGACATTGAACATTTGCAGACTGGGAGGCTGAGAATCTTCTCCAACTAGATGGTGTGGGGTGTGGAAGTACAGGAAGGGACCAAAGTAGGAGGAAAACAGAGCAATGAGAAGGGAGCTCTCAGCATGACCAACACAGAGACCTGTGTCTCTCCTACCAACATTACGAGTTAATGTATAATGATTGCAGGTCTGCAAAAGGCAGGGTTTCCATATCACATGTGGCAAGTTCTGATGACTACCCTGTGTGACAGGTATTGTTGTCAGAGGTAGAGAGTTGCTAAATAACCACACGCAACTGGTGGAATGCCGGAGAGTTTGTTTTAATTGGTCATTTTCCTGTTTGCTTTCTATTTGTCCCATCTGTAGTTTGTTGTCCTTTTCCTCTTTCTCTGACCTCTTTTGAATTTGTTGAGTATTTTTATTTCATTTAATCTTCTTTGTTGGCCTTTTACATATAACTATTTTTGCTTGGTTTGGTTTTGAGTTTTAATCATTACTCTATGGTTTATGGTATATCATATGGTTTGGATCTGTGTCCCTACCCAAATCTCATGTGGAAATCTAATCCCCAATGCCAAACGTGGGGACTGCAGGGATGTGATTGCATCATGGAGCCAGTTTCTCATGGTTTAACACCATCCCCGCTTGGTACCACATAGCAAGTGAGTTCTCACAAGATCTGGTTGTTTAATAGTGTGTGGCAACTCCTCCTCTCTCTCTTCCTCCTGCTCCAGTCACATAAGATGCGCCCGCTTCCCCTTTGCCTTCTGTCATGATTGTAAGCTCCCTGAGGCCTCCCCAGAAGCCAAGCAGATGACAGAATCACGTTTCCTGTACAGCCTGCAGAACTGTGAGCCAATTAAACCTCTTTTCATCATAAATTCCCCAGTCTCAGATTTTTTTTTTTTTTTTGAGACGTAGTCTCACTCTGTCGCCCGGGCTGCAGTGCAGTGGTGCGATCTTGGCTCACTGCAACCTCTGCCTCCCTGGTTCAAGTGATTCTGCTGCCTCAGCCTCCCAAGTGGCTTAGCTGGAACTACAGGCATATGCCACCAAGCCCATCTAATTTTTTTTGTAGTTTTAGTAGAGACAGGGTTTCACCATGTTGGCCAGGATGGTCTCAATCTCTTGAACTCATAATACACCTGCCTCAGCCTCCCAAAGTGCTGGGATTACAGGCGTAAACCACCATGCCCACCCCCAGTCTCAGACATTTCTTTTTTGTTTTAGTTTATTTATTATTTTTTTTAATTATTATTATACTTTAAGTTTTAGGGTACATGTGCACAATGTGCAAGTTTGTTACATATGAATACATGTGTCATGTTGGCTTGCTGCACCCATTAACTCGTCATTTAGCATTAGGTATGTTTCCTAATGCCATTACTCCCCCAGTACCCCAACCCACAACAGTCCCCGGTGTGTGATGTCCCCCTTCCTGTGTCCATGTGTTCTCATTGTTCAATTCCTACCTATGAGTGAGAACGTGTGGAGTTTCGTTTTTTATCCTTGCAGTCGTTTGCTCAAAATGATGGTTTCCAGCTTTATCCATGTCTCTACAAAAGACATGAACTCAACATTTTTTATGGCTGCATAGTATTCCACGGTGTATATGTGCCACATTTTCTTAATCCAGTCTATCATTGTTGGACATTTGTGTTGACTCCAAGTCTTTGCTATTGTGAATAGTGTGGCAATAAACATACGTGTGCATGTGTCTTTATAGCAGCATGATTTATAATCCTTTGGGTATACACCCAGTAATGGGATGGCTGGGTCAAATGGTATTTCTAGAAGAATCGCCACCCTGACTTCCACAATGGTTGAGCTAGTTTACAGTCCCACCAACAGTGTAAAAGTGTTCCTATTTCTCCGCATCCTCTCCAGCGCCTGTTGTTTCCTGACTTTTTAATGATCGCCATTCTAACTGGTGTGAGATGGTATCTCATTGTGGTTTTTATTTGCATTTCTCTGATGGCCAATGATGATATTGTGGTTTTGATTCTCATTTCTCTGATGACCAGTGATGATGAGCAATTTTTCATGTGTTTTTTGGCTGCATAAATGTCTTATTTTGAGAAGTGTCAGACATTTCTTTATAACAGTGCAAGAACAGAATAATAGAGTATATGTTTTTAACTTAGCATTGGCTGCCATCTACATTATACCACTTCACATAGCGGATAAGAAACTTAAAAGAGTGCCCGTTCATTTCCCTCCTTTTGGGTTTTGTGTTATTGTTTTCATGCATTTTACTTCTATATGTGCTGTAAACTCACATTAATTTGTTATCATTTTTTGCCTTAGACAGTCAATTATCTTTTAAAAATGCTTTTTAATGTTGTATTTTTGCTCAAACATTTGCCATCTCTGGTGCTCTACATTCTTTGGTGTACATCTGGACTTCCATCTGGTTTCACTTTCCCTCTGCCTGAAGGATTTCCTTTAATATTCCTTGCAGTGAGGACTTGCTGGTAATGTATTCTTCAAGCTTTTCAATGTCTGAAAGTCTTTACTGCACTATCATCTTTGAAAAATATTTTTGCTGGGTGTAGAATTCTAGACTGACAATCGTTTTATCCTTAAGTATTTTATAGAAGTCACTCTACAATCCTTTGGTTTGCATTGTTTCTGTTTTTTTTTTTTTTTTTTTTTTTGAAACAGGGTCTCGCTCTGTCACCCAGGCTGCAGCGCAGTGGCATGATTTCAGCTCACTGAAACTTTTACTTCCTGGTTTCAAGCAATCCTCTCACCCCAGCTTCCCAAGTAGCTGGGACTACAGGCATGCGCCACCACACCCAGCTAATTTTTGCATTTTATGTAGAGGCCAGGTTTTGCCATATTTCCCAGGCTGGTCTAGAACTCCTGGGCTCAAGTGTTCATCCTGCCTTGGCCTCCCAAAGTGCTGGGATAACAGGCATGCACCACCACATCTGGCCTTGCGTTGTTTCTAACCAGATTCTGCCATCTTTTTTTTTTTTTTTTTTTTGAGACAGAATCTCGCTCTGTTGCCCAGGCTGGAGTGCAATGGCACCATCTCAGCTCACTGCAACCTCTGCCTCACAGGGTCAAGCGATTCTCGCTGCCTCAGCCTCCTGAGTAGCTGGGGTTACAGATTCGTGTCACCATGCCCTGCTAATTTTTGTGTGTTTAGTAGAGACGGGGTTTTGCCATGTTGCCCAGGCTGGTCTTGAACTCCTGGGCTAAAATGATCATCCTGTCTCAGCCTCCCAAAGTGCTGGGATTATAGGTGTGAGCCGCCACGCTCAGCCCATTTTCATCCTTGTTCCTCTCTGTATAATGTCCTTTTCCCTTTGGTAACTTTTCAGATTTTCTCTTTGTCACTGGTTTGGGGCAATTTGATTATGATGTGCTTTAGTGTGTCATCCTCATGTCTCTTGTGCTAAGGGTCCATTGGTTCTCAGATCTCTGGGATTACAGTTATTCTCAAATTTAAAATTTTTCAGCCACAGTTTTTTCAAATATTTTTTCTCCTACTCCTCCCCACCTTCTTCAGGAACTGCAATTACACATATATTAGTCCTGTTGGTGCTGATTTTCTGTTCAATTTTTTCCATTATTTTCTCCATGTTCCATTTTTTGATAGTTTCTACTGCTACATCTTCCAGTTGACTAATCCTTTTTTCTATAACATCTATTCTATTTTAAATGCCATCTAGTATATTTTTCATCTCAGACATTGTATTTTTCATCTCTAGAAGTTCAAGCTGGGTCTTCCATGTCTCTACTTCCATGTTGTAGCTTCCCTTTACTTTCTTCTTGTGAAATGTTATCATTACAATAACTGTTTTAATATCGTTGCCTACTAATTACACCTTATTTGCAATTTCTGCATCTATTGATCAAGTTTTCTTCTCATTATTGAGACATTTCCTTTTTCTTCACATGCCTGGTAATTTTCACCTGGATGGCAGACAACATGAAATATATCTTATTGTGTGTTGGATATTGTTGGGTTCCTATAAATATTATTGAGCTATGTTCTAGGATGCAGTTAAATTATCTGGAAAATTTTGGTTCTTTGAGGGTTTTCTTTCAGGTCTTGTTATTTAGGACCTTAGCAGCCTCGGCCTAGATCTAATCTTTCACACTGCTGAGGCAATTCTTTTCTGAGTGTTCCATCCAATCGTCCGGGAAGTATAAGATTTGTCCACTCTTGCTGGTGGGAACACCAAATATGCCTGGTTCTGTGGGAGGTTCAAGCATTGTTCTTTCTGTTTCCTTCAGGTATTTTTCCCCCAGACTTGTAGTTTACACACATACATGTGCTGATCAGTATTTAACTGAAGATTCTGGAGCGTTTTCATTTTGTGACTTTGTCCTTTTCATGCCCTGAATACTCTGCCCTGCAGAGTTTATCTGAGCTTCTTTGGTCTCCCTGGACTCCGAGGTTATCTCCTCAACTCAGGACCATCACCAGGCTCAGCCTGGGTTCTCTATCCCTGAGCTGTGGCCTAGAAATGGTCTCCACTCCCTGATTCCCTTCTGTTCACTGCACCTGGGCAGTCCAGAGTCACGAGAAACCCTAGGCCATGTGGCAGAATGCCCACTATCCCCACTTCACCACACTGTACTCTCTCCATCCAGTGCTAGCTGCAGCCATGCTGTTTCACAGTCCAGAATGCTAGCCAGAGACCAGGCTTCCTGCAGTGCCTTGGCTGGGGCCCACAGATAAGGATGGCCAAGCAGTGCTCCCAGAAACCAACAGATGCCATCAATCGGTTTTACTTCCGCCAGGCACTGAGACTCTCTGGACACCAGAAGTGTCCTCTGTTGCCAGAGCTGAACTCTCAAGTGAAGACTCCAGAAGGCCCTGAAATGTGGGCAGGCTCCCATCATTGTCTATCTGTGGCCACAAGGACAAAGACTCTTTCCAGGGCTGGTGAGATGTCCAGCACACGTGGGACTCTGGAAAGCCCCTTTTCAACTTTAGGCCTTAGCTGGGCTCTCCATTTACCTCATGCCAGGCAGTGCACATTATGGGAGACACAACTGGGTGCTCGGATGAGAATGGCACTTGGCATGTGAGCTAGGATTGAGAGCCCACTGCTGTCTTCCCCACAAGGCAGTGGGCCTGTTACTATCTCTGGCTTCTGTCCCCTTACCAGCCTCCTCTGCTACAATTGCATTTCTGGCAGGCAGTGGATCAGGTAATCACTGGCAGTTGAGGACCATGTGGAGAACCACTACTGGCCAAGCATTCCCAACCTGACATCAGAACAGGAGTACAGCAGTGCTGAGGTGAACTTGACAGGGAACTTTGAGACCATGAAGGCAGCCAACACTTCCAACTTACCACAACCTGCCTCTCCGATAGATTTATTGTAGACCAACTCAACCATCTCCATGTCAACAAGAAATGGTCCTCACTCTAAGCCATCACCCTTGGATTTAGATCATGGGGCTGTCCTGTCTTTTGTATGGAAATGAAAAGCTTTAATTTCCACAAAAATGTAAGGTTTTGGGCTACAGCCTTATTAAAACAAAGAAATGTGAGCATAGTGGTCTACAGATGGAATATCTGGGGCTCTACACAAACTGCTACTTCAAAGTATGATCACTGTCTTTTTGTTTGTTTCTTTAGCGTGGTAGGAAAATATCAGAAATTTCCTTGGTCATAGGGAATATAAACCATAGTTTGAACAAAAGCAGCAATAAAGCTACAAACTATTTTTTGGTGAATTTGCTTAAGTATAAGATAGCTGATTGGGGCATTATCATGTAATGCTAGTTTGCTTAGTTTTCATTAAGTTTGTTAAACTTGAATTGTGAATAAATATATGGCTGATTAATATTGTAATTAAACTGCACATTGACATAAACTATACATTAAAAGTTGCTGCACACAGTCATCCACAATAATACTTAGTTAAAATCAAAAATACTATAAACCAATGTCAATGAACCTACCCTAAAATAAAAATACAATTAACATGCAATTGCAAAACTAGAATGGGAGAAATATTTACCCATAAAAACTTGTTTGGAACATTGATATAACACTAGAAAATATTTTTTGTAAATAACTACAATGTTCAACTGTGACTGTGCATCTGTGAAGACCAGGCATTTTGAATCATTGCCCTGTAGTGTGTGGCAGTACAATTTTACAGAAACACACTACAATAATTAATGAAATTCTCTAATGGGAAGATTTTAATGAATAAGTATTTACACTATAAATATTTATAATATTGGTGCTATTATTTCACAAAATAAAAAAAGCTGTATTACAGCCTTTAAAAGCAAATAATAGCCTTACATTTCTAAATAAAGAAAAAATATAAATTTTATGAAATATTGTTAAAAGTAATTGATAAAATAAAAATTGGGGCACAAATTACATTATAGTTTGGATAGAGGATGAAAAAAGTGAATGAAAATTTTAAGGAGCCCTTTTTGCCTGCACTAAACTTAATCTTATAGGAGAATATTATAATATTATAATATATATAGGGTTCCTACTGGCTATCTAATTTACTTTTCACACAATGTATAAGTCCTAGCCTATTGGTCTTAATATTTGAACCTAAAATAACACAAAAACATACAAGAGAACAAAATTAGGAAGAAATGTATGGAGACAGTGACATTATCAAGGTGGTGGAATAGGAGGTCCCTACTTTTGTATTCTCCTGCAGCAATAAAAACTAGTCAGCCATCCATCAACCAAAGTAACTTTATGAGAGATCCAGGCACAGTGGCTCATGACAGTAATCTCCTCCATTCAGGAGCCTGAGGTGGGAGGACTGCCACGCCAGGAGTTCAAGAACAGCCTGGGCAATATAGTGAGCTTTGGGATACAGGGCATTATGAAACCTTGCTAAAACTCAAGATCAAAAAGGGTCATTTTGAGAAGGCAGGCCCTTTGGTTAATAAGGTGTCATATTATCCAAAGCAATCTGTAAGTTAACTCAAATCCTTATCAAAATCCCTGTCCCACTTTTTATAGTAATAGAAAATGTAAGCCTACAATGTAGGCTGAACGGCCAAGCCAATCATGAGGAATAAGAAAAAAGCTGGGGACGTCATACTCGTGACTCACACAAAACAGTTCAAAAATCACTGTTTGTAGATAAACTGAGGAAACCGTTCTAGGTACTCAGTGGGAGCCACACTCACCCACACATCTGCTATTAGGCCCAGCATATAGCAGAACCTGCCCTAGTGCCTGCTCCACAGAACAAAACCCTGAAAACAATCCAGCCTGCCCAAAAACATGACAGAACTCACAACCACACGTGCTCCTGGCAACAAACCCACTAAAGGTAAAACTCACTTCAGATTCGGCAGCCACCTTGTGACGCAGCTACAAGACTTTTTACTGCAAACCCAGTAAAGATCTCATCAGCCTTGAGACCCAACAGATGAAGATCTTTACCTACTAAAACCAGTTTATAAAAATGAAAAGAGGTGGTTGGGCACTGTGGCCGAAACCTGTAATCCCAGCATTTTGGGAGGCCGAGGTCAGGCGTTCAAGACCAGCCTGGACAAGATGGCGAAACACTGTCCCTACTAAAAATACAAAAATTAGTCAGGCATGGTGGTTGGCGCCTGTAATCCCAGCTACTCGGGATGCTGAGGCAGAGAATTGCTTGAACCCAGGAGGTGAAGATTGCAGTGAGCCAAGATCGTGCCACAGTGCTCCAGCCTGTGTGACAAAGCGAGACTCCATCTGAAAAACAAAATAACAACAACAAAAAAATGAAAAGAGGTGTTTGCTCCTTCAAATGCACAAACACCAATGCAAGTCTATATTATGACCATTCTAACGGTTCTATTTTAACATAGAACTGGAAGTCCAACATAGACTAATTAAGTCCTACGTCAAAAAATTAAGCAAGAAAAGCTAAAAGATCCGAATTGAAAAGAAGAAATAACGTCACTGTTTGTAGATGACATAATATTATATATAAAAAACACAAATAATACATTTAAATAGTGCATTTAGTGCATCTGTATATAAATAGTGCATCTAATAAATGCACTCAGTAAATAAGCAGAATATACAATTAACATACAAATATCAGTTTTGTTTCTATATGCTAGCAACAAACCAATAAAAAAGAAAAAATATCTCATTTACAATAGCAACAAAATAATAGATTTCTCAGCAGTAAATTTAACCAGTGTGGTGAAAGATCTTTACAATAAAAAATAAAATATGTTGATGAAAAAAATTTAAAAAACACAAATAAATGTAAATATATTGCATGTTTATGGATTAGAAGAATATTGTCTAAGAGCCATATTATCCAAATCAATCTGTAGATTAATTCAACTTCCTATCAAAATTCCTGTGCCACTTTTTACAGTAATACAAAATAAATTCTGCAATGTATATAAAACTATCAGAAATATTGAAAGGCCAAAGCAATCATGAGGAATAAAACGAAAACTGGGGACATTATACTTTATTATTTAAAACTACATTTCAAGACTACAGTAAACATAATAGAATGGTATGTTTATAGGAACCCACACAAAAACCAATGGAACAGAATACAGAGCCCAGAAGTAAAACTATGCATCTAAAGTTAATTTTTGACAAGAGCCCTATGAATAAGCAATACAAAAAGTGTAGCCTTTTCAATACTTAGTGCTGGGAAAACTGGATACTCACAAGCACAATGATAAAACTTGATCATATTTCTTACGCCAGACACAAAAATTGACTTAAATTTAATACATAAATTCTTAAAAGAAAATCTTTAAAAAAGCATATGAAAAGCCTCCATGATACTGTCCTTGGCAATTTTTTTAAATATGATATCAAAAGTATAGCTATAAAACCAGACATAAAGCTGTAGTGTATTAAACAATTGTGCACAGCAAAAAATAAGAAAACATTTAAGATGGGATAAAATATTTGCAAACCATATATGATAAGAGGATAGCATTCAAAATACAGCAGAAACTCATACAAATCAGAAACTAAACAATAATAATTATAATACCCAACTAAAAAATAGGCAAAAGACTAAACATTATTTTTTAATATTATTATACTTTAACTTTTAGGGTACATGTGCACAATTTGCAAGTTTGTTACATATGTATACATGTGCCATGTTGTTGTGCTGCACCCATTAACTCGTCATTTAGCATTAGGAATATATCCTAATGCCATCCCTCCCCCCTCCCACCACCCCACAACAGTCCCCGGTGTGTGACGTTCCCCTTCCTGTGTCCATGTGTTCTCATTGTTCAATTCCCACCTATGAGTGAGAACATGCGGTGTTTGGTTTTTTGTCCTTGAGATAGTTTGCTGAGAATGATGGTTTCCAGATTCATCCAGGTCCCTACAAAGGACATGAACTCATCCTTTCTCATGTCTCCATAGTACTCCATGGTGTATATGTGCCACATTTTCTTAACCCACTCTATCATTGTTGGACATTCTGTTGGTTCCAAGTCTTTGCTATTGTGAATAATGCCGCAATAAACATACGTGTGCATGTGTCTTTATAGCAGCATGATTTACAATCCTTTGAGTATATACCCAGTAATGGGATTGCTCAGTCAAAAGGTATTTCTAGTTCTAGATCCCTGAGGAAACGCCACACTGCCTTCCACAATGGTTGAACTAGTTTACAGTCTCACCAGCAGTGTGAAAGTGTTCCTATTTCTCCACATCCTCTCCAGCACCTGTTGTTTCCTGATTTTTAATGATCGCCATTCTAACTGGCATGAGATTGTATCTCATTGTGGTTTTGATTTGCATTTCTCTGATGGCCAGTGATGATGACCATTTTTTCATCTGTTTTTTGGATGCAAACACGTCTTCTTTTGAGAAGTGTCTGTTCATATCCTTCACCAACTTTTTGATGGGTTGTTTGTTTTTTTCTTGTAAATTTGTTTGAGTTCTTTGTAGATTCTGGATATTAGCCCTTTGTCAGATGAGTAGATTGCAAAAATTTTCTTCCATTCTGTAGGCTGCCTGTTCACTCTGATGGTGGTTTCTTTTGCTGTACAGAAGCTCTTTGGTTTAATTAGATCCTGTTTGCCAATTTTGGCCTCTGTTGTCATTCATTTTGGTGTTTTAGACATGAGGTCCTTGCCCATGCCTATGTCCTGAATGGTATTGCCTAGGTTTTCCTCTAGTGTTATTATGGTTTTAAGTCTAACATGTAACTCTTTAATCCATCTTGAATTAATTTTTGTATAAGGTGTAAGGATGGGATGCAGTTTCAGCTTTCTACATATGTCTAGCTAGTTTTCCCAGCACCATTTGTTAAATAGGGAATCCTTTCCCCATTGCTTGTTTATCTCAGGTTTGTCAAAGATCAGATAGTTGTAGATATGCGGCATTATGAGGGCTCTATTCTGTTCCATTGGTCTATATCTCTGTTTTGGTACCAGTACCATGCTGTTTTGGTGATTGTAGACTTGTAGTATGGTTTGAAGTCAGGCAGTGTGATGCCTCCAGCTTTGTTCTTTTGGCTTAGGATTGACTTGGTGAGATGCGGGCTCTTTTTTGGTTCCATATGGCCTTTAAAGTAGTTTTTTCCAATATTGTGAAGAAAGTCACTATTAGCTTGATGGGGATGGCATTGAATCTATAAATTACCTTGGGCAGTATGGCAATTTTCACAATATTTATTCTTCCTACCCATGAGAATGGAATGTTCTTCCATTTTTGTATCCTATTTTATTTCATTGAGCAGTGGTTTGTAGTTCCCCTTGAAGAGGTCCTTCCTATCCCTTGTAAGTTGGATTCCTAGGTATTTTATTGTCTTTGAATCAATTGTGAATGGGAGTTCACTCATGATTTGGCTCTCTGTTTGTCTGTGATTGGTGTATAAGAATGCTTGTGATTTTTGCACATAAATTTTTTATCCTGAGACTTTGCTGAAGTTGCTTATCAGCTTAAGGAAGTTTTGGGCTGAGATGATGGGGTTTTCTGGATATACAATCATGTCATCTGAAAACAGGGACAGTGTGACTTCCTCTTTTCCTAATTGAATGCCTTTTATTCCCTTCTTCTGCCTGATTGCCCTGGCCAGAACTTCCAACTCTATGTTGAATAGGAGTGGTGAGAGAGGGCATCCCTGTCTTGTGCCAGTTTTCAAAGGGAATGCTTCCAGTTTTTGTCCATTCAGTATGATATTGGCTGTGGGTTTGTCATAGATAGCTCTTGTTATTTTGAGAAAAGTCCCATCAATACCTAATTTATTGAGAGTTTTTAGCATGAAATGTTGAATTTTTTCAAAGGTCTTTTCTGCATCTATTGAGATAATCAAGTGGTTTTTGTCTTTCGTTCTGTTTATATGCTAGATTTCGTTTATTGATTTTCGTATGTTGAACCAGCCTTGTATCCCCAAGGATGAAGCCAACTTGATCATTGTAGATAAGGTTTTTGACGTGTTGCTAGATTTGGTTTGCCAGTATTTTATTGAGGAGTTTTGCATCAATGTTCATCAAGGGTATTGGTCTAAAATTCTCTTTTTTGGTTGTGTCTCTGCCCGACTTTGGTATCAGGATGATGCTGGCCTCATAAAATGAGTTAGGGAGGAGTCCCTCTTTTTCTATTGATTGGAATAATTTCACAAGGAATGATACCAGCTCCTCCTTGTACCTCTGGTAGAATTCGGCTCTGAATCCATCTGGTCCTGGACTTTTTTTGGTTGGTAAGCTATTAATTATTGCCTCAATTTCGGAGCCTGTTATTGGTGTATTCAGAGATTCCACTTTTTCCTGGTTTAGTCTTGGGAGGGTGTATGTGTCGAGGAATTTATCCATTTCCTCTAGATTTTCTAGTTTATTTATGTGGAGGTGTTTATAGTATTCTCTGATGCTAGCTTGTATTTCTGTGGGATCCGTGGTGATATCCCCTTTGTCATTTTTTTTTTTGCGTCTATTTGATTCTTCTCTCTTTTCTTCTTTATTAGTCTTGCTAGCGGTATATCAATTTTGTTGATCTTTTCAAAAAATCAGCTCCTGGATTCATTAATTTTTTGAAGGGTTTGTTGTGTCTCTATTTCCTTCAGTTCTGCTCTGATTTTAGTTACTTCTTGCCCTCCACCAGCTTTTGAATGTGTTTACTCTTGCTTCTCTAGTTCTTTCAATTGTGATGTTAGGGTGTCAATTTTAGATCTTTCCTGCTTTCTCTTGTGGGAATTTAGTGCTATAAATTTCCCTATACACACTGCTTTGAAGGTGTCCTAGAGATTCTGGTATGTTGTGTCTTGGTTCTCATTGGTTTCAAAGAACATCTTTATTTCTGCCTTCATTTCGTTAAGTTCCCAGTAGTCATTCAGGAGCAGGTTATTCAGTTTCCATGTAGTTGAGCGGTTTTGAGTGAGATTCTTAATCCTGAGTTCTAGTTTGATTGCACTGTGGTCTGAGAGACAGTTTGTTATGATTTCTGTTCTTTTACATTTGCTGAGGAGTGCTTTACTTCCAACTGTGTGGTCAATTTTGGAATAGGTGTGGTGTGGTGCTGAAAATAATGTATATTCTGTTGATTTGGGGTGGAGAGTTCTGTAGTTGCCTATTAGGTCCGCTTGGTGCAGAGCTGAGTTCAATTCCTAGGTATCCTTGTTAACTTTCTGTCTCGTTGATCTGTCTAATGTTGACAATGGGGTGTTAAAATCTCCCATTATTATTGTGTGGGAGTGTAAGTCGCTTTGTAGGTCACTAAGGACTTGCTTTATGAATCTGGGTGCTCCTGTATTGGGTGCATATATATTTAGGATAGTTAGCTCTTCTTTTTGAATTGATCCCTTTACCATTATGTAATGGCCTTCTTTGTCTCTTTTGATGTTTGTTGTTTTAAAGTCTGTTTTATCAGAGACTAGGATTGCAACCCCTGCCTTTTTTGTTTTCCATTTGTTTGGTAGATCTTCCTCCATCCTTTTATTTTGAGCCTATGTGTGTCTCTGCACGTGAGATGGGTTTCCTGAGTGCAGCACACTGATGGGTCTTCACTCTTTTCCAATTTGCCAGTCTGTTCCTTTTAATTCAAGAATTTAGCCCATTTACATTTAAGTTTAGTATTGTTAAGTGTGAACTTGATCCTATCATTATGATGTTAGCTGGTTATTTTGCTAGTTAGTTGATCCAATTTCTTCCTAGCCTGCATGGTCTTTACAATTTGGCATGTTTTTGCAGTGACTGTTACCGGTTGTTCCTTTCCATGTTAAGTGCTTCCTTCAGGAGCTCTTTTATGGCATTTCT
This sequence comes from Pongo pygmaeus, assembly GCF_028885625.2. Taxonomy (NCBI): domain Eukaryota; kingdom Metazoa; phylum Chordata; class Mammalia; order Primates; family Hominidae; genus Pongo; species Pongo pygmaeus. The sequence continues at coordinate 6,492,091 of NC_085931.1, forward strand.
GGTGCTGGCAAAATCTCTCAGCATTTGCTTGTCTGTAAAGGATTTTATTTCTCCTTCACTTCTGAAGCTTAGTTTGGCTGGATATGACATTCTGGGTCCAAATTCTTTTCTTTAAGAATGTTGACCATTGGCCTCCACTCTCTTCTTTCTTGTAGAGTTTCTGCTAACAGATCTGCTGTTAGTCTGATATGCTTCCCTTTGTGGGTAATCCGACCTTTCTGGCTGCCCTTAACATTTTTTCCTTCATTTCAACTTTGGTGAATCTGATAATGTTGTGTCTTAAAGTTCACTTCTCGAGGAGTATCTTTGTGGTGTTCTCTGTATTTCCTGAATTTGAATGTTGGCCTGCCTTGCTTGATTTGGGAATTTCTCATGTATAATATCTTGCTGATTGTTTTGCAACTTGTTTCAATTCTCCCCGTCACCTTCAGCTCCACCAATTAGATGTAGATTTGGTCTTTACATATAGTCCCATATTTCTTGGAGGCTTTGTTCTTTTCTTTTTATTCTTTTTTCTCTACACTTCTCTTCAAGCTTCATTCCATTCATTTCGTCTTCTATCGCTGATACCATTTCTTCCAGTTGATCGCGTTGGTTACGGAGGCTTGTTTATTCATCACGTAGTTCTGGTGTCGTGGTTTTCAGCTCCATCAGGTCCTTTAAGGACTTCTCTGCGTTGGTTATTCTAGTTATCCGTTTGTCTAATTTTTTTTCAAAGTTTTTATCTTCTTTGCCATTGGTTTGAACTTCCTCCTTTAGCTTGGTGTAGTTTGATCTTCTGAAGTCTTCCTCTCTCAACTCGTCAAAGTCATTCTCTATCCAGCTACGTTCCATTGCTGGTGAAGAGCTGCATTCCTTTGAAGGAGGAGAGGTACTATGATTTTGAGTTTCCAGTTTTTCTGCTCTTTTTTTCCTCATCTTTGTGGCTTTATCTACATTTAGTCTTTGATGATGGTGATGTACAGATGGGGTTTTGGTGTGGATGTCCTTTCTGTTTGTTAGTTTTCCTTCTAACAGTCTGGACCCTCAGTTGCAGGTCTGTTGGAGTTTACTGGAGGTCCATTCCAGACCCTGTTTTCCTGGGTATTGGCAGTGGTAGTTGCAGAACAACGGATATTGTTGAACCAAAAATGCTGCTGCCTGATCTTTCCCCTGGAAGTTTTGTCTCAGAGGAGTACCTGGCCGTGTGAGGTGTCAGTCCAACCCTACTGGGGGGTGCCTCCCAATTAGGCTACTCAGGGGTCTCGGACCCACTTGAGGAGGCAATCTTCCCATTCTCAGATCTTAAGCTGCGTGCTAGCAGAACAACTGCTCTCTTCAAAGCTGTGGGACAGGGACATTAATATCTGCAGAGGTTTTTGCTGTCTTTTGTTTGTCTGTGCCCTGCCTCCAGAGGGGGAGCCAACAGAGGCAGGCAGACCTCCTTGAGCTGTGGTGGGCTCCACCCAGTTCGAGATTCCCAGCCACTTTGTTTACTTACTCAAGCCTGAGCAATGGCAGGCACACCTCCCCCAGCCTCACTGCCACCTTGCAGTTTGATCTCAGACTGCTGTGCTAGCAATAAGCGAGGTTCTGTGGATGTAGGAACCTCTGAGCCAGGTGAAGGATATAATCTCCTGGTGTGATATTTGTGAAGCCGGTTGGAAAAGTGCAGTATTAGGGTGGGAGTGACCCAATTTTCCAGGTGCCATCTGTCTCCCCTTTCTTTGACTAGGAAAGGGAATTCCCTGACCCCTTGCAATTCCCAGGTGACACGATGCCTCGCCCTGCTTTGGTTTATGTGTGGCGCATTGTACCCACTGTCCAGTACCCACTGACCAGCACTCCCCAGTGAGGTGAGCCTGGTACCTTAGTTGGAAATGCAGAAATCACCCATCTTCTGCGTCACTCAAGCTGGGATCTGTAGACTGGAGCTGTCCCTATTTAGCCATCTTGGCTCCACCGACCAAGACTAAATATTTTTTACAAACATATTCAAATGTCCAAAAGGTGTGTAGAAATATGCTAAACATTACCATTCATGAGAAAATTGCATATCAAAAGATATCACTTTACAGCAGTTGGAATGGCTAATATCAAAAAAAGAAATATGACAAGTGTTAACAAGGATGTGACAAAATATTTCTGTACAGTCTTAATGAGTTGTAAACTTTAAGAGTCATTATGAAAATTAGTATGCAGGTTATTTTCAAAAATTGAACTATCATACAATCCCGAAATTCCACTTCTGTCTATAAACAAAATAAAATCAGCATCTCAAAAATAATCTGCACCCCTCTATTCAATGAAGCGTTATTCACAACTGTCAAGGGTAGTATTTTTTTTAAAAATGACTTATCTGTAGATGATGAATGGATAAGGAAAATGTGGTATAAATAGACAACCACATATTATTCACCCATAAAAAAGAATGAAATTCTGCTATTTCAACAACATGAATGGACCTGAGTACATTATGCTACACAAAATAAGTAGGGCACAGAAAAACAAACACTGTATGTTCTCACTTAAATTGAGAATTTAAAAAGCCTGAACTCACAGAAGCTGAGAGTACAATGGTAAAGACCAGGCCTGGAGGTAGAAAAAATGATAAGGTGTTCAAAGAGTACCAACTTTCAATTATAAGATAAATAAGTTTTGGGGGTCTAATGTATAGCTTTAAAATATAGTTAATAACAGTGTTTTTTATGCTTATAATTTGCTACAACCGTAGGAGACCTCAAATGCTCTCACTGCAAAATCATAACCATGTGAGGTGACATAATTTTCATCAACTTAATTGTATTAAACCTTTTACAATATATATACATATCAAATTATTATAATGTAGTCAAAACATAATTATGCAATTTTTATTGGTCAAAAAATTAATGTTATGTACACATGCATATATTCACATAAGTGTGAGTATACACATATATAAAACATATACATATATATCAATTACATAAGTTGTTGTGTATATACTTGTGTGTGTTTATATATATATATACACACACATACATATCAATGACAAAATCCTAGCAAGCTTCAAACTAAACAAGAGAAAATTATAAAATGTTAACTATTTAAAAATCAGGAAACAAATGGGTATTTAATACATGCTCAGCAATATTCTAAGTTACTCAATGGCAAAGTACATGTTTTAAATGTAGAAAGTGGATACATTAAACCATATTACAGTTTAGGAATTATGGCACAGAGTGTTTACAGTTTTAGCCTCAATACATACCAAAAACTTAAAATTTTGAAGTAAAATAACATTAGGTTTTATTATATGGCGCAGATGCTTAGTGTTCTGATAAAATTATTGAGTATGAATTTCCATAGAATCACATTTGAAACCTTCACAGGTATGAAATTATAAAGCAGAAAACATATGACACCTGGATGTGGTGTCTCTGCAATTTCTAAACCAAATCCCAATATCTCCACTACTCTCACACATTTTAGACAAGATTCAAAATGGAAATTAGAAAATGTTTAACATAGAGTTCCTTAAAAATCACAGATGGTCCCATGTCCTCAAAAGCAATAAAAGAGCAAGCAGTCAGGTCCTCCAGTCACTTGCAAGCCATGCAAAGAGTTTGATTTTCTTTGTAACTTAGATGAATGATCATTGAAGGGGAAGTCCAGTCCTAGAAAATTGAAGAGCATGGGGCAGAAGATGTTTGTCTCTAATGAAAGCAAGAGAAAGAAATCAGGGCTTCTCAGAAAAGATTTCCATTGGATCATAACTTCGCTAACCACACTTTAAGATCTGGCTTTCTCCTTGACCTTTGGACATCTCATCCGTGTCATCTGCCTCATTCACTCCCACCTCTTTGGATGTTTGGCTACTGTCTCCTGTCTCCTCATACTCTGGGGCTTTGTCTTTTTCTCAATGTAGGTGATCAGGTTTAGCTTAGAGAACAGCGAAGGACTCTGTATTACAAAAAGTAATATGACTTATGCTGTGATTTTCCAATTACTACTTATTCCTGTGCTCAGTGGAAAAAAACAGAACATTATAAAAGAGTCTAAAAATGTAATACCAAATACTATTTCCTCACAGAAAAATTATGATATTTAAAAACTTTTCTAAATTTGTGCGTCCTTAGCTCCACGACCCAGTGCTGCTGAATCAAAACTTGTTGGTGGTTGTCTGGCCATGGGGACTCACACCTCTGATCCCAGCACTTTGAGAAGCCAAGGCAGGCATATAACTTAAGCCCAGGAGTTTGAGGCCAGCCTGGGCAACATGGCGAGACCTAGTCTACGGGTTGAGGGTGGTGAGGAGGGGGAAAGGTGATGGTAATGCGAGGTGGTAATGCGATTATAAGGTGTGGGCAATCATATTTTGTGCCTCTAAATGTGTGCAGTTACCACTAATCTAAAATTAAGGATACATATCAGCTGAAGAAAGGAAAAGATTTATGTCGAGATGAAACCTCCTCGTGGGGATCCGCAGCTGCAATACCGCCAGGGGGCAGCATCCCACCTCTTCCGCCTGGCTACAGCCCCACCAGGAACCCGGCTCCAGCCGGGGCGCTGTGGCAGGTACTAGACCCTGAAGGCACAGGCTAGGGTTTACTGCCCTCTGGGCTGTCTTCCCACTCCCCGGACCCCAGGCAATTCAATTCATTGATCAAGCGCCACTGCAATCATCCAAGCTGGGGCAGCAGGTCCCACAGTCGCTAGCCAAGACCTCTGCTCCAGAACACGTGGGCTGCTTTCCCCGAGGTAAGGACATTGTCTTTACCAGCCACGAAGAAATCCGTCCCTGTGCACCCTATTTCCCATTGCCACCGACTTTGTGTAAACTCTAGTCCTCAGGACACGAGAGAGACCCAGGCCTGACCACATGGACATGCTCAGTGCCACTGCTTCCACCAGATGGACGGGTGCACTCTACAAATCTCAGGGACCACCACACCAAGGAGACAGAAGGACCCTACGAAATGCACCCCCAAAGCAACCAACAAATCCAAGAAAAAAAAAAAAAACACGTCTCAGTTCTCCGTTGGTTTTCCTGCTTGGGCAATCCTGACCCCCTCTTCTAGCCTGGCCCAAGCACCCTCCACCTCACCCTGGCCTGCTCAAAGGTGCCCTGTCTACCTGAGCAGAGCCTCCCTCTCCAAGGCTCTGTCTCTCTTGCTCTACAACTCCCTCACCATCTCCCTTTCTCTATTTCCCCCTCCACCTCTCACTCTTCTGTCACCTTCTGTCTCTCTCCTCCTCCACCTTTCTGTCTCTCCCCACATTCCTATCTCTCCATCCCAGTCTCCCTAGCTCTCTTTCAAGCTGTGTCTGTGTCCTTGTCTGTATGTCCTTGTGTGTGTGTCCAAGTGTGTGCATGTGTGCCTGTGCACGTGCATCTGTGTGTATCTGTTTGTGTATCGCGGTGGGTTTGCTCGTGCTGTTGGTGTGGTGTGTCTGGGTATCCGTCAGCCCCTCTTTCCCGGGATCAGGCTGCTGGGGCTCTAGTGCCACCTGGAGCAAAGCAGGGCCTTCTAGTCCGGTTGGCCACAGGCGGGCCCTCTTCGGGACAAGCGATGATGGTGTGGGCATTGTGAGAAAAACGGCTGAGCAGGCTGTTCGACCCTGGGCAGCCCTGGCGGCTCTGGGTGTGTGGGGCAAGAGCGGGCCTTGCAGGAGGGGCAGCGAGGGATCCAAAACAATTTTTCCGCGGTAAGACAGAGGACCAGAGGGGATCCCAGGACTGTGGGCCTTGAGCCCTAATGCCTCCAAATACACCCTCTCCTGAGACGGACCCATGTGTTGTAATCTTGGGAGCTCGTGAGCCAGTGGAAGGCCTGGAGTGTCAGTGAAAGGGAGGCCGCCTGGTGGGCCTGGAGCCAGGGCAGGGGACTGTGGCATCACAGCCTGATGACGGATTCCTGTTTCCTGCAACATGGGGAGTCTCCAAAATGGCCTGTTTGGAAACTGGAAAGGAGAGCAAAGACACGATGCCGCTTTTCCACGCTTCGCTGGAGGTTTCTGTGTCCCCACAGAGCTCGGGAAACAAACAGTCAACATGGTCATGCTTTCGGGGGCCAGAGGCCAGTGAGCAACAGACCACTTTGCAGAGGGCAAAGGAACGTGGAATCCGGAATCATGGTTCACTCGGCTTGAGTGTGACTCCTGTGTGGATGGGAGTATCTGCCTCGCACCCTGTTGCAGGCTTAGCGTGGGGATATGTCATCTGTGAACCATGTGGATGAAAAACATACAACCATTCGAGTCTCAGCTCTGCTCTTTCAGGAATTCACTCATTCCTTGGGAGGCGGAATTCGTCTGAATCGCTCCCAGTTGATGTAACCCAGGCTGGTAATCCTGAGGGCTGGTGAGGGCACTGTCGGCCTATGCGGCCTTTTGCCGAGCACTCAGCCTGCACTGGGCACCCAACATTTTCCCGGAGTTCGAGGTCCTGCTGGTCCTCGAGGCAGAAGACGGCTTTTCTCTTTGCCTTCCTTTCTCTGTTTCTTGCTTCTTTTCTCCCTCTGTCCATCCTTCCCTCTATTCTTCCTTATCTCCCTCTCTCCCTCCCTCCCTCTGTTCTTCTCTCCTTCACTCTCTCCCTCCATCCATACCTCCCTTTCTCCCTCCTTCCCTCCCTCCCTTTTTCTCTTTTACTTTCCTTCCCTCCATCCATCCCTTCAAGGTCCCTCCGTTCATCCGCCCTTTCCTCCCTCTGTCACTCCCACTCACTTTGTCTCCATTCCTTTCCCCATCTCTGCCTGGCTTCCCTTCCGCCTAGAAAGGGCAGAACCACAGGTTGTGAGAGATCTCGGGGTCTACATTTAGTTGCCAGGCACTCCACGTGATGCCGGGGACGATGGCAGGGCACGGGTGGGTGAGTGATGGTGGAGCAGGGAGGCTGTGGAGTTGAGCCGCGGAAAGGAGAGCAGGCCTGGCCGCTGCCCCAGCCGGTGTTTCCCTGGGTGGAGATCTCCGCCTACACAACTGAAGAACGCGGGGACGGGGGGATTATACGGTGTGGGGGGGCTGGGGAAGGGAGGAGAGCCCTGCCTGGCCTGGTCCCAAACCCTAGCTGGGTGCCTGCGGACCCACGCATGCACAGTAGACGGCCCATCTCTGAGTACCTGTGCTGGCTCTGAAATCCCTGAGATGCTCAGGAAAGAATGACAGCCCTCCTTTCTGTGGAGTGTCTCGCTGGACCTGGACTCAGGGATCCTAGACAAGTCAGCTGGAAGGGAAGACACAGGTCTCCACACCGAGCCAGAGATTCACCGCAAAAGAAGGGCCACCCCCCTGCCCCCATCCTGTCCCAACCCCGCGTCCTAAAGCTCCTCCAGCTGAGCCCAGTGTTCTTCCTTGCTGACGAGTGGTTACAGAAAAGTGGGCTCTTCCACGTCCTTCAACTCCCCCAGTGGCTCTGTTGTTAGGAAAGGATGTGCCTTTTGCTGAAATTCTGGGGTCGACAGGAGCTCATATAACAGGGTGGATGTGAGTGCAGATGAATGCTTCAGCTCCTGTAGCGGTTGGGAGGGTGCCTGGATGGCTTACATCTGCTTCTGACATGCAGAGGCCTCCATGGGCATCAGCTGCGGAGGTAGATGTGCCTCGGCTTCGTGTCCCCAAGCACCCTGGCGACCTGGAGACCCTGGCCCCAGCCCCAATATGGACTCACTTGGGACGTGTGCAGTACAAGCACACCTTGCTCCCGTGACTCAGCCTGAGTGGCTCAAGTTGTCCCACTGAGCAGGCACCCAGAAGGCCACCTTGCTGCGGGTCCTGGTACCCCTGCCATCTGTTTGACTCAACGTGAGCAGCCCAAGCTGTCCCATGGAGAACACACCCAGAAAGCCACGGTAGTGCGGATCCTGGTCCCCCTGCCATCAGTTTGGGTACGGAGGTCACCCAGGTGTCTGAGGGTGGGACAGCGCCACTTCTGAAGAAGGCAGGGCAGCAAACCCAAAATCTCCGTGTGCCACGGCAGGTTGGGAGATTCCTTCTGCCTGCAAAGCCTCACTGGGCTGCAGCAGAGGGGCGAGCCTTGCTGTCTGGCTCACGAAAGCCCCCTGTTCCCCACGCCCTGGTGGGGGTGAAGGTGACAAAGGAGGGAGGGTGGCATCTTGGTGGGCCATGTTGCACAGGCTGCCTGCGTGCACGGGTTCCCTGCCACCCTGGCCTGGATGCCTGAACTTTCGATTCTGACACGAAATCTGAATCCTGGACTCTAAAAGACAGGTCTCTCTGGCCAGTTCGGGTAAGGGTTATGCTCAAAGCATGCTGGCAGGTCATCTTTTTTGTTCAGGTTATAAACGAGTCTCCTTTGCTGCCCTCGTCCTCAGGCTTCTGGAGGGAAGGAGCTGTCAGAAGGTGTCGGGAGAGCCATCGCGAGGGCACCTGGCCAGAATTTCATGGACAGACATGGGCAGAGAGTGGCTGGCGGCTCCCACGTGCCTCAGTTGGCCTTTGTACTGCACACAGGCCAGTCAGGAGTCCAACACCGCCAGTGGCCCTTATAAAGACCCACCAGCTTCACCCCTTCACGAATACGCATGAGCACCTAAGGGCCCTGGGTAACCGGCCCTCTGAAGCCAGAAACCACAGACCAGGGCCTTGTGTGGTAGGTGAAGGTGGGGCCAGATCAGCCGTGAAAGGGGGGCTTCCGGGGCTGGCTCTCTGAGTTCTCCAGAATTCTACAGAAACTGGAAGTTTCTCTCTGGGCTCACACACGATTTCAGGGAGAAACCACCTTGGAAGGGTGGCGTGTAGAACTGAACCTCCATGATAGTCTTGAGTTTTCCATGCCCACTCCATGAAGGCAGCAATGCCTGTGGGTGTCGCTGTTGCCGTGATAGTCTCACACAGGCAGTTGTGTGGATCTCATTCATTTTCGTATTTTTAAATTTTCATTTTTTATTTCTACCTCTTAAAGTCAATAATAAAGTCACAAGGGCAAAATGAATGCATTTAAAAATATAAAAATACATTTCAGTTACAAGAAGTATGCAATGATCATGAAAATCTACTGTACACTTTGCCAAAGTCAAAGAATGAAAGACAATACGGAAAAGCCTAACTTCAAATATATTAACAAAAACTCTGTCCTAAATAGTAAAAGCATCATCTAAACAGCAGTTCCAACCGAGAAAAAAAAAAAAAAAAAAAAAGCAGGGTAGATGGGACAGACAACTTTCCCCAGGTTTTCCAGATAAAAACGTGTGGTCACCAGGAATTCAAGGTAACTTCAAAAGCCACATTTAATTCAGAATAAAGTGAACATTTCTGACAGATGACAACAGTATGATACTGATTTTTTTCTTTCCTAGATACAAATGATATGGGACATTTCTTAACAGTTTACTAATCATCTAAGAATAACTGTAGAAATAACCCCAATTCCACCATCCTAGCCACTGGTATAAAACAAATAACCTTCCATTGATACTGTCTTTCACATAACTAAAATATCCTCAATTACTTGGAACAATTTCATGCTTACACATGATCACAAACACTTGTTTTCAGATGTTGTGGAATTACTGGGGCTGAGATTTTTGAAACTGTATCTGAATCTTAGCAGAGAGATAATAATCCTTTCACTATACATTGATTGGGCTTCCTTAACCTGATCTGAGCAACTACTGTAATAATAATCCTGGTGGCAATCCATGATACTCTCAAATTTTTCCCTTTAAGAAATATATAATCCATGTAACTCTAGTAAATATATTACATTGCACACTTTCTTAATAAGGAATGGCTGTTTTCAGGCCTTATTAGGAAAACAAACAAACAAACAATGGCAGTTACTACCTGTTTTTTATCACTGATAAGCTACAATAAACCTCAAATATGGACAGTTTAATTGTGTGATATTAAGTAAAAAATGAAAACCATTATAGTTTTACCAAAAGAAACATAAAAAATATGGGAAGAAGTCAAATGAGCATGGCATGAGTCCCAAAGATTACATTATGATTCTGAACAGGATTTTCCAAAAAAAAAAAAAAAAATCTATCTACATACAATTTCTGTGAATATTTCTTGTACTAGAAAGATCCAAAGCAAATGTAGGCTCAGCCCTACCTTGTCAAGGATGAACATTCAGGGAAACTAGAAGTTCCGTCTGCTAAAGTGCATCTGCTGACCAGGTCTACCATGGCCCTTCTACTTACAGACATCTAAGAAAGTGGCCTCACTCATGCTCATTCACTCGTTCTGTGGCCTATCAAGAGTCACACATAATGATGATTTTGCTTTTCTAAAAAAACCAAATACTTTATACAGTGAACTATAGAAAAAACATTTCTAAATATAATTTTAAAATTCTAGAGAATGGGGGCAGCCAACATGGCCAAATAGGAACAGCTGAGGTCTACAGCTCCCAGGGTGAGTGACACAGAAGATGGGTGATTTCTGAATTTCCATCTGATGTACCGGTTTCATCTCACTAGGGACTGCCAGACAGTGGGCACAGGACAGTGGGTACAGTGCACCGTGTGTGAGCCAAAGCAGGGCTAGGCATTGCCTCATATGGGAAGTGCAAGGGGTCAGGGAGTTCCCTTTCCTAGTCAAAGAAAGGAGTGACAGACAGCACCTGGAAAATCGGGTCACTCCCACCCTAATACTGCACTTTTCTGACAGGCTTAAAAAACGGCACACCAGGAGATTATATCCTGCACCTGGCTCAGAGGGTCCTACACCCATGGAGTCTCGCTGATTTCTAGCACAGCAGTCTGAGATCAAACTGCAAGGCAGCAGCGAGGCTGGAGGAGGGGTGCCGCCATTGCCCAGGCTCGCTTAGATAAACAAAGCAGCCGGGGAAGTCGGACTGGGTTGAGACAACCACAGCTCAAGGAGGTCTGCCTGCCTCTGTAGGCTCCACCTCTGGGGGCAGGGCACAGACAAACAAAAATACAGCAATAACCTCTGCAGACTTAAATATCCCTGTCTGACAGCTTTGAAGAGAGCATTGGTTCTCCCAGCATGCAGATGGAGATCTGAGAACGGGCACACTGCCTCCTTAAGTGGGTCTCTGATCCCTGACCTCCAAGCAGCCTAAGTGGGAGGCACCCTGCAGTAGGGGCAGACTGACACCTCACACGGCCGGGTACTCCTCTGAGACAAAACTTCCAGAGGAACGATCAGACAGCAGCATTCGCGGTTCACGAAAATCCGCTGTTCTGCAGCCACTGTTGCTGCTATAAAGGCAAACAGGGTCTGGAGTGGACCTCTAGCAAACTCCAACAGACCTGCAGCTGAGGGTCCCGTCTGATAGAAGGAAAACTAACAAACAGAAAGGACATCCACACCAAAAATCCATCTGTACATCACCATCATCAAAGACCAAAAATAGATAAAACCAAAAAGATGGGGAAAAAACAGAGCAGAAAAACTGAAAATTCTAAAAAGCAGAGTGCCTCTCCTCCTCCAGAGGAACACAGTTCCTCACCAGCAATGGAAAAAAGCTGGACGGAGAATGATTTTGATGAGTTGAGAGAAGAAGTCTTCATATGATCAAACTACTCTGAGCTACAGGACGAAATTCAAACCAAAGGCAAATAAGTTAAAAAACTTTGAAAAAAAAATTTAGACGAATGTATAACTAGAATAAACAATACAGAGAAGTGCTTAAAGGAGCTGATGGAGCTGAAATCCAAGGCTCGAGAACTACGTGAAGAATGCAGAAGTCCCAGGAGCCAATGCAATCAACTGCAAGAAAGGGTATCAGTGATGGAAGATGAAATGAATGAAATGAAGCGAGAAGGGAAGTTTAGAGAAAAAATAATAAAAAGAAATAAACAAACCCTCCAAGAAATATGGGACTATGTGGAAAGACCAAATCTACATCTGATTGGTGTACCTGAAAGTGACGGGGAGAATGGAACCAAGTTGGAAAACACTCTGCAGGATATTATCCAAGAGAACTTCCCCAATCTATCAAGGTAGGCCAACATTCAGATTCAGAAAATACAGATAACGCTGCAAAGATACTCCTCGAGAAGAGCAACTCCAAGACACATAATTTTCAGATTCACCAAAGTTGAAATGAAGGAAAAAATGGTAAGGGCAGCCAGAGAGAAAGGTCGGGTTATGCACAAAGGGAAGTCCATCAGACTAACAGCAGATCTGTCAGCATAAACTCCACAAGCCAGAAGAGAGTGGGGGCCAATATTCCTCATTCTTAAAGAAAAGAATTTTCAACCCAGAATGTCATATCCAGCCAAACTAAGCTTCGTAAGTGAAGGAGAAATAAAATACTTTACAGACAATAAATGCTGAGGGATTTTTGTCACCACCAGACCTGCCCTAAAAGAGCTCCTGAACGAAGCACTAAACATGGAAAGGAACAACCAGTACCAGCAACTGCAAAATCATGCCAAATTGTAAAGACCATCGAGGCTAGGAAGAAACTGCATCAACTAACGAGCAAAATAACCAGCTAACATCATAATGACAGGAACAAATGCACACATAACAATATAACTTTCAATGTAAATGGACTAAATGCTCCAATTAAAAGACAGAGACTGGCAAATTGGATAAAGAGTGATGACCCATCAGGGTGTTGTATTCAGGAAACCCATGTCACGTGCAGAGACACACATAAGTTCAAAATAAAAGGATGGAGGAAGATCTACCAAGCAAATGGAAAACAAGAAAAGGCAGGGGTTGCAATCCTACTCTCTGATAAAACTGACTTTAAAACAACAAAGATCAAAAGAGACAAAGAAGGTCATTACATAATGGTAAAGGGATCAATTCAAAAAGAAGAGCTAACTATCCTAAATATATATGCACCCAATACAGGAGCACTCAGATTCATAAAGCAAGTCCTGATTTACTTACAAAGAGACTTAGACTCCCACACAAAAATAATGGGAGACTTTAACACTCCACTGTCAACATTAGACAGATCAACGAGACAGAAAGTTAACAAGGGTACCTAGGAATTGAACTCAGCTCTGCACCAAGCGGACCTATTAGACATCTACAGAACTCTCCACCACAAATCAACAGAATATACATTATTTTCAACACCACACCACACATATTCTAAAATTGACCACATAGTTGGAAGTAAAGCTCTCCTCAGCAAATGTAAAAAAGAGAAATCATAACAAACTGTCTCTCAGACCACAGTGCAATTAAACTAGAACTCAGGATTAAGAAACTCACTCAAAACCCCTCAACTACATGGAAACTGAACAACCTGCTCCTGAATGACTACTGGGTACATAACGAAATGAAGGCAGAAATTAAGATGTTCTTTGAAACCAATGACAACAAAGACACAACATACCAGAATCTCTGGGACACATTCAAAGCAGTGTATAGGGAAATTTATAGCACTAAATACCCACAGGAGAAAGCAGAAAAGATCCAAAATTGACACCCTAACATCACGATTAAAAGAACTAGAAAAGCAAGAGCAAACACATTCAAAAGCTAGCGGAAGGCAAGAAATAAGTAAAATCAGAGCAGAACTGAAGGAAATAGAGAAACAAAAATCCTTCAAAAATCAATGAATCCAGGAGCTGGTTTTTTGAAAACATCAATAAAATTGATAGACCACTAGCAAGACAAATAAAGAAGAAAATAGAGAAGAATCAAAAAGTCGCAATAAAAAATGATAAAGGGGTTATCATCCCCGATCCCACAAAAATACAAAGTACCATCAGAGAATACTACAAACACCTCTATACAAGTAAACTAGAAAATCTAGAAGAAATGGATAAATTCCTCGACACATACACCCTCCCAAGACTAAACCAGGAAGAAGTTGAATCTCTGAATATACCAATAACAGGCTCTGAAATTGAGGAAAAATCAATAGCTTACCAACCAAAAAGAGTCCAGGACCAGATGGATTCACAGCCGAATTCTACCAGAGGTACAAGGAGGAACTGGTACCATTCCTTCTGAAACTATTCCAATCAATAGAAAAAGAGGGAATCCTACCAAACTCATTTTATGAGGCCTGCATCATCATGATACCAAAGCTGGGCAGAGACACAACCAAAAAAGAGAATTTTAGACGAATATCCTTGATGAACATTGATGCAAAAGTCCTCAATATAATACTGGCAAACAAAATATAGCAGCACATCAAAAAGCTTATCCACCATGATCAAGTGGGCTTCATCCCTGGGATGCAAGCCTGGTTCAATATACACAAATGAATAAATGTAATCCAGCCTATAAACACAACGAAAGACAAAAACCACATGATTATCTCAATAGATGCAGAAAAGGCCTTTGACAAAATTCAACAACCCTCCATGATAAAAACTCTCAATAAATTAGGTATTGATGGGGCGTATCTCAAAATAATAAGAGCTATCAATGACAAACCCACAACCAATATCATATTGAATGGGCAAAAACTGGAAGCATTCTCTTTGAAAACTAACAGAAGACAGGGATACCCTCTGTCACCACTCCTATTCAACATAGTGTTGGAAGTTCTGGCCAGGGCAATTAGGCAGGAGAAGGAAATCAAGGGTATTCAATTAGGAAAAGAGGAAGTCAAACTGTCCCTGTTTGCAGATGATACGATTGTATATCTAGAAAACCCCACTTTCTCAGTCCAAAATCTCCTTAAGCTGATAAGCAACTTCAGCAAAGTCTCAGGATACAAAATCAATGTACAAAAATCACAAGCATTCTTATAAACCAATAAAAGACAAACAGAGAGCCAAATCATGAGTGAACTCCCATTCACAATTGCTTCAAAGAGAATAAAATACCTAGGAATCCAACTTACAAGGGATGTGAAGGACCTCTTCAAGGAGAACTATAAACCACAGCTCAATGAAATAAAAGAGGACACAAACAAATGGAAGAACATTCCAAGCTCATGGTTAGGAAGAATAAATGTCGTGAAAATTGCCATACTGCCCAAGGTAATTTATAGATTCAATGCCATCCCCATCAAGCTAACAATGACTTTCTTCACGGAATTGGAAAATCTAGTTTACAGTTCATATGGAACCAAAAAAGAGCTCACATCAACAAGTCAATCCTAAGCCAAAAGAGCAAAGCTGGAGGCATCACGCTACCTGACTTCAAACTATACTACAAGGCTACAGTAACCAAAACAGCATGGTACTGGTACCAAAACAGAGATGCAGATCAATGGAACAGAACAGAGACCTCAGAAATAACACCACATATCTGCAACTATCTGATCTTTGACGAACCTTAGAAAAACAAGAAATGGGGAAAGGATTCCCTATTTAATAAATGGTTCTGAGAAAACTGGCTAACCATATGTAGAAAGCTGAATCTGGATCCCTTCATTACACCTTATACAAAAAATAATTCAAGATGGATTAAAGACTTAAACTTTAGACCTAAAACCATAAAAACCCTAGAAGAAAACCTAGGCATTACCATTCAGGACACAGGCATGAGCAAGGACTTCATGTCTAAAACACCAAAAGCAATGGCAACAAAAGCCAAAATTGACAAATGGGATCTAATTAAACTAAAGAGCTTCTGCACAGCAAAAGAAACTACCATCAGAGTGAGCAAGCAACCTACAAAATGGGAGAAAATTTTCGCAACCTACTCATGTGACAAAGGGCTAATATCCAGAATCTACAATGAACTCAAACAAATTTACAAGAAAAAAACAAACAATCCCATCAAAAAGTGGGTGAAAGACATGAACAGATACTTCTCAAAAGAAGACATTTATGCAGCCAAAAAACACATGAAAAAATGCTCACCATCACTGGCCATCAGAGAAATGCAAATCAAAACCACAATAAGATACCATCTCACACCAGTTAGAATGGCGATCATTAAAAAGTCAGGAAACAACAGGTGCTGGAGAGGATGTGGAGAAATAGGAACACTTTCACACTGTTGGTGGGACTGTAAACTATTTCAACCATTGTGGAAGTCAGTGTGGCGATTCCTCAGGGATCTAGAACTAGAAATACCGTTTGACCCAGCCATCCCATTACTGGGTATATACCCAAAGGACTATAAATCATGCTGCTATAAAGACACATGCACACGTATGTTTATTGTGGCACTATTCACAATAGCAAAGACTTGGAACCAACCCAAATTTCCAACAATCATATACTGGATTAAGAAAATGTGGCACATATACACCATGGAATACAATGCAGTCATAAAAAATGGTGAGTTCATGTCCTTTGTAGGGACATGGATGAAACTGGAAATCATCATTCTCAGTAAGCTATTGCAAGGACAAAAATCCAAACACCACTTGTTCTCACTCATAAGTGGGAACTGAACAATGAGAACACACGGACACAGGAAGGTGAACATCACACTCTGGGGACTGTCGTACGGTGGGCGGAGGGTGGAGGGATAACTTTAGAAGATTTACCTACTTGTAAATGACAAGTTAATGAGTACAGCACACCAGCATTACAAATGTATACATATGTAACTAACCTGCACATTGTGCACATGTACCCTAAAACTTAGAGTATAATAATAAAAAAAAATTCTAGAGAGTTAAGATAACCTCATTTTTAAAAATACTGAAATTGTAAAGGGTCCATATAAAAAGCTGCATTAAGTACATACTTCCTATTTTAATAATTCACTTGCTTTGCTCTTAAAATCTGTATGAGAGAAGTCGATATTTTACTCAAGTCTTTTGGAAAGAGATTCAAAAGCAAAAGTAGCAGTGCTGTAAAATTTCATAAAGTTTTTGGGACTTTTAAAATCTAAATTATTCAATATTTTGTATTGTTATTACACTCATTTATTGCCCAGAATATATATACAGCAACACAGCAACAGTTATTGCAACAAAAGTAAGGTAAATAGGTCCACAATCATTTGATTTCCTTATTAGATAAATGAAGTTTTCATAGAGGAAATGCAAATTCAGATCAGGTTACATAAGCTTAACTATTATTTAACCCTTATATAAAATTAAATCTAACCCTCACCACTATAAATCTGTAAGGAATCACTGTCAGGAATCTATAGGACTCGGCTTGTATTTACATTCGACCCACACTTAGAAATTTCATAAATGATGAGATGCAGGCCAAAGGGATTCCTCAAAGGGCTCCACCCAAAAGGAAAAGAAATAGTTAAACAGAGAATTACCACTTATGTATTTGTGGGTAATCAGCTTATTCTTCAGCCTCTAGACAGTGAGGAGGATGAAAAAATGGAAGAAGATAGCAAAGAAGAGGAAGAAAAAGATCACAGTGAAGCGATGAAGCCAGAGGAGCCACCTCAAAATTTTCTGAGTGAAAAAAATCATGAAACTGCCCCTCCCTGAATCTTTAAAAGCTTACTTGACATATTCTAGAGACAAATAACTTAGATCAAGAAGAAAGAATGCCTACTGATTATTCCTTTAGTCCTGAAAATGTAGCATTTGTGAGGAGTTAAAAGAATTATTTCTTTCATCAGAGCAAATTATAGTGGAAAAAATATCACTTGTTACTCTCAGTAACTTAAATTATGTATTGAGTGAATAAAAGAATCCCTTTTATAAAATCTATTTTTCTTTAAATCTTGAAAAACTGTTGTTTTAGCTCAAAGTGATTTCAAAGTGGAATGCAACAGTAGTCAAGACTTGTGTACCATAAATTCTTTTCTGATTCCTTACGAATCTCGCTCGTTTTCATGTAGAAAACGAGAGCGAAACTACAGAGAAAAGAAACGCCCAGTGCATCACGGCCTGACGATGGTTTCCTGTTTCGTAAGAAATGGGGAGTCTCCACTATGACCTGTTTCCAAAGAGGAAACTGGAAAGGAGAGCAAAAACACGATGCTGCTTTTCCACTATTCTCTGGAGGTTTCTGTGTCCCCACAGAGCTCGGGAAACAAACAGTCAAAATGGTCACGCTTTAGTGGGCTAGAGACACATGAGCAACAGGCCCCCTTGCAGAAGACAAAGGAACGTGGAACCCGAAACCATGCTTCAGTCGGCCTGAGTGTGACTCCTGTGTGGGCGGGACTATCCACCTCGCGCTCCGTTGCAGGCTCAACGTGGGGCTATCTCATCTGTGAACCATGTGGATGAAAAATGGACAATCACCCGAGTCTCGGCTCATTGCTCTCTGGGTAGTTCGCTTATTCCTTTGGAGACGAAATTCGTCTGAATCGCTACCAGATGAAGTAACCAAGGCTGGCGATCCAGAGGGCCGGTGAGAGCCCCACAGGCTGACGCGGCTGTGGGCCGAGCACTTAGCCTGCCCTGGGCACCCAACATTTTCCCGGAGTGCAAGATCCTGCTGGTCCTGGAGGAAGAAGACCGCTTTTCTCTCTGCCTTCCCCTCTTTGTTTCTTGCTCCCACCCTCCCTCCCTCTTTCCCTCCGTCCCTCCCTCAGTTCCTCCCTTCCTCCCTCCCTCCCTCCTTCCCTCTCTCCCTCCTATCCTTCCAAACCTTCCAAGGTCCCTGGGTCCATCCGTTCTTTTCTCCCTCCATCGCTCCCTCCCTCTCTGTCTCCATTCCTCTCCCCATCTCTGCCTGAGTTCCCTCCCGCGTATAAAGGGCAGCAACCCGGTTTGCGCGGGGTCTCGGGTCTGCATTTAGCCATCAGGCACTCCACGGTGATGCCGAGGAAGCTGGCTGGGCAAGGGTAGTCGAGTGACGGTGGGGCGGGGAGACAGAGGTGGCGAGACGCGGAAAGAAGAGTAGGCTTGGCACCTGCCCAGGCCAGTGTTTCCCGGGATGGAGGTCTCCGCCCGCCCCAGTGAAGAATGCGGCGGGGGCGCAAGAGGGAAGGGATGAGAGCTCCGCCTGAGCTGGTTAGAAAACGTAGGCTGCTGCCTGCTCACCCACGCATGAGCAGTAGACACTCCACCTCCCAGTACCTGGACGGGCCCTGGGATCCCCGGGATGCTCAGGAAAGAATGACAGCCCTCCTCTGAGTGGAGTCTCTCATGGGACCTGGAACTCAGAGATCCTAGGCAGGTCAGCTGGAAGGGAAGACACGCCTCTCCATACCGAGTCAGAGGTTCACCGCGAAAGAGAGGCGGCCGCCCTGCCCCCACCCCGCCCCCACCCCGCGTCCTAAAGCTTCTCCAGCAGAGCCCGGTCTTCTTCCTGGCTGAGGAGTGGTTCCAGCGGAACGGGCTCTTCCACTTCCTTCAGCTTCCCCAGTGGCGCCGGACCTAGGAAAGGTTGTGCCTTTTGCTGAAACTCTGGGGTTGACAGGAGCTCATCTAACAGGCTGGAGGTGAGTTTAGAGGAGCGCCCCGGCTCCCGGAGCGGTTGAGAGGTGCCTGGATAGCTTGCATCTGTGCTTGATGCGGAGGCATCCGGGGTCGCTAGCTTCGGAGGTGGAGGTGCCCCGTCTTTGGTTTCCCATCCCGCCCTGGCGACCTGGGGCTCCAGACCCACCGCGGACTCCGGTGGGACGTGGGTGGTGCAAACACACCTTGCCCTTGTGACTCAGCTTGAGGGGGCCCGAGCTGTCCCACTGAACACGCGCCCAGCAGGCTGCCGTGCTGTGGATCCTTGTCCTCCTGGCATTTGTTGGGGTGTGGAGGCGACCGAGGTGTCTGAGGGTGAGACAGTCCTACTTCCAGAGGAGCCAGGGCAGTGAACACAAAAATTCCCACGTGCAATGGCAGGTTGAGAGATTCCTTCTGCCTGCACAGCCTGGCTGGGCTGGAGCAGGGGGACGGCCCTTGCTCCCTGGCTCATGAAAGCCCACTGTGGGAGAGCCCCAGGCATGCAGGGCGTGTGTGGTGCAGAAAGCCCCGTTCCCCACGCAGAGCTGTGGGTGAACTCTATTGAGGAGGGAGGAGGATGACACCCACTGGGGGTGTTAATTAGTAACCACAGTGGCCTCAAAGAGCTCAAATGGAAGGAAGAATTGCACGTCTCTCACTTTAAGTAAAGAGCTAGAAATGATTAAGCTTACTGAAGATGTAAAATTTTCATCGCTAGAGAGACGTCAACACTTGGCTTCAAAACTTCAAAGGATGGGCTGACTGTCTTTGAGGACCACTGCAGTTGGTGGCTTTAAGTTACAGCCAATGCTCATTGACCACTCTGAAAATCTCAGGGCTCTTAAGAATTATTCAAAATCTATCCTTTCTGTGCTCTAGAAATGGAACATCACAGTCTGAGTGACAACACAACTGTTAACAGTATGGTTTACTGAATATTTTAATCCCACTATTGAGACCTACTGCTCAGAAAAAAAAAAAAAAAAAACGAGTCCTTTAAAGGGATTGCTGCTTGGCCTGGTGCAGTGGCTAACACCTATAATCCCTGCACTTTGGGAGGCCGAGGTGGTTGGATCGCCTGAGATCAGAAGTTGGAGACCAGCCTGGCGAAAATTATGAAACGCCATGTCTAATAAAAATACAAAAAAATTAGCCGGGCATGGTGGTGGTACTTGTAATTTCAGCTACTTGGGAGGCTGACACAGAAGAATGGCTTGGACCCTGGAGGCGGAAGTTGCAGTGAGCCAAGACCACGCCACTGCCCTCCATCCTGGGCAACAAGAGGGAAACTATATAAAGGAGAAAAAAAAGGAAAGAAAAGAAAAAAGGAAAAAAGATTGCTGCTTATTAATAATTCTCCTATCTACCCAGAAGCTTAGATGGAGATGTACTTGGAAATTAATGTTATGTTCCTGGCTGCTAAGACAATATCTATCCTTCAGCCTGTGGATCAAAGAGTGGTTTTGACTTTCAAGTGTTTTTATTAAATAATAAATGCATTTTGTAAAGGTATAGCTGTCATAGATAGTAATTTCTTTGATGAGTCTGGATAAACTGAATTGAAAACCTTTTGGAAAGGTTTCACCATTAATCCCTTCATGATATTTCAAACTCCTCCTGTGAATCACAAATGTCCTTAATAGCAAATGCCATTAAGGACATTTGTGTTTGATGGGAGGAGGTTGAAATATCAACATTAAAAGGAGTTTGGAAGAAGTTGATTCCAGCCCTCATGGATGACTTTGAGGGCTCAGGATGTCAGTGGAAGAAGTCCCTACAGATGTGGTAGAAATTGCATGACAATCAGAATTAGAATTAGGGCCTTAAGATAAGATTAAATTGCTGTAAACTCATGATGAAACTTGAACAAGTGGCGAGTTGCTTCTTATGGATGAGCAAAGAAAATATTTTCTTGAGATGGAATCTACTCCAGGTGGAGATGCTATGAACATTGTTGAAATAACAAAAAAGGATTTAGAATATTCCATAAACCTAGTGGATAAAGCAGCAGCAGGGTTTGAGAGGGTTTACTCCAATTTTGTAGGAAGTTCTGCTGTGGATAAAATGTTATCAAACAGCATCACATGCTATAGGGAAATCTTTTGTGAAAGGAACAAACTTCATTGTTTTAAGAAATTGACACAGGTACCCAAACTTCAGCAGCCCCCATACTGATCAGTCAGCAGCCATCAACATAGAGGCAAGACCCTCACTGTAGAGAAAAGAAAGAGAGATCAGACTGTTACTGTGTCTATATAGAAAGAAAAGACATAAGAGACTCCATTTTGAAAAAGACTTGTACTTTAAACAATTGCTTTGGTGAAATGTTGTTAATTTGTAGCTTTGCCCCAGCCGCTTTGCCTCAGCCACTTTGCCCCAGCCACTCAGACCCAACCTGGAGCTCACAAAAACATGCGTTGTATGAAATCAAGGTTTAAGGGATCTAGGGCTGTGCAGGATGTGCCTTGTTAACAAAATGTTTACAAGCAGTATACTTGGTAAAAGTCATCGCCATTCTCTAATCTTAATAAACGAGGGGCAAAATGCACTGCAGAAAGTCGCAGGGAACTCTGCCCTTGAAAGCGGGATATTGTCCAAGGTTTCTCCCCATGTGAAAGTCTGAAATATGGCCTCATGGGATGAGAAAGACGTGACTGTCCCCCAGCCTGACACCCGTTAAGGGTCTGTGCTGAGGTGGATTAGTAAAAGAGGAAAGCCTCTTGCAGTTGAGATAGAGGAAGGCCACTGTCTCCCGGTTGCCCCTGGGAACTGAATGTCTCAGTATAAAACCCGATTGTACATTTGTTCAATTCTGAGATAGGAGAAAATCCGCCCTATGATGGGAGGGCAGACATGTTTGCAGTAATGCTGCTTTGTTATTATTTACTCCACTGAGATGTTTGGGTGGAGAGAAACATAAATCTGGCTTACGTGCACGTCCAGTCATAGTACCTTCCCTTGAACTTAATTGACATAGATTATTTTGCTCACATGTTTTTTGCTGACCTTCTCCTTATTATCACCCTGCTCTCCTACTACATTCCTTTTTGCTGAAATAATGAAAATAATAAGCAATAAAATCTTCTCCTTATTATCACCCTGCTCTCCTACTACATTCCTTTTTGCTGAAATAATGAAAATAATAAGCAATAAAAACTTCTCCTTATTATCACCCTGCTCTCCTACTACATTCCTTTTTGCTCAAATAATGAAAATAATAAGCAATAAAAACTGAGGGAACTCAGAGGCCGGTGCCTGTGCAGGTCCTTGGTATGCTGAGTGCTGGTCCCCTGGGCCTGCTAGTGCTTTTCTATACTTTGTCTCTGTGTCTTAATTATTTTCTCAGTTTCTCTTCCCACTTGACTAGAAATACCCACAAGTGTGGAGGAGCAGGCCGCCCCTTCACTCACCAGCAAAAAGATTATGACTTGGTAAGGTTCAGATATTCATTAGTATTTTTCAGCAATGAGATATTTTAAGTTAAGGTATGTACATGGATTTTTAGACATAATGTGATTACTAATTAATTAATTAATAATTATTAAATACTCATTAGACTACAACACAGTTTAAGCACAACTTTTATAAATACTGGGAAACAAAATGTTTATGTGACTAATTTGATTGTAACATTTGCCTTATTGTGGTTGTCTGGAACCAAACCTACACTATCTCTGAGTATTCTTGAAAGTTTTTGGTTGTTCTTTGTTTTGAGAAGGGGTTTCTCTCTGTCACCCAGGCCAGAGTGCAGTGGCATGATCATAGCTCACTGCAGCCTCAAACTGCTGGGTGAAGTGATTGTTCTACCACAGCCTCCTGAGTAGCTGGGACTACAGGCATGCAGCAATATGCTTGGATTTTTTTTTTTTTTTTTTTTTTTTGAGAAGGAGTCTCGCTCTTTAGCCCAGGCCAGAGTGTAGTGGCTCTATCTTGGCTCACTGCAAGCTGCGCTTCCCGGGTTCATACCATCCTCCTGCCTCAGCCTCCTGAGTAGCTGGGAATACAGGCGCCCACACCAGGCCCAGCTAATTTTCTGCATTTTTAGTAGAGATAGGGTTTCACCGTGTTAGCCAGGACGGTCTCGATCTCCTGACCTCGTGATCCACCCGCCTCAGCCTCCCAAAGTGCTGGGATGACAGGAATGAGCCATCGCGCCCAGCCTGTCTTTTCTTTCTAGTGGCACAAGCCCCATGGAGTGTGGTGCGTCTGATCTACGATGCTTTTGAACAGTGTAGAAAGTGTTGCTGTCTGTATTTAATTTTTTCCTACATGTATGGCCGCGATCGATCACAAGATCAATAAGCCCTTCTCCGTATTCTACTTCCCTTTCTAGCAATGAAGAACTTTGATTGGGTTTTTCCTGCCTACAGGCAGGAATGAGTCTGCTGTTTTGTTTTTTAAACCCGAGGGGACTGAGCCTGAAGGCCTGGAGCGCGGCCACCCTCCCCCAACCCCCAACTGGTGATTGTGGTGGTGGTGGTGGTGGTTTTGTGTTCCAGCTTCTGTTCTGTTGCTGTTGTTGTTGCTGCTGCTGCTGCTGGTGCTGTCGTCGTTGTTTTGGTATTTTACAGACTTAGGGGGTGTACCTACTTGTTTGTTAGATCAGCATACTACTACCTCCGGATGTAGAAGTGGACCTCCAGTGTATCCGATACCCACGTGGCGAACGTTGTCTCTGACGGGCGATTTATTCATCCCTCGTCCCCCTGTTGTCCTCCTCCTCCCTTTTGGAGTGTCTGTTATTTCCATCTTGATGACCGTGTGCGTACCCACTGTTTACCTCCCACTTTTAAGCAGAAGGCAGTTCACTGGGTACATACTTGCTTCCAGCTCTATCCATGTTGTGGGAAAAGACGTGAAATCACTCTTTTTTGTGCCTACACCATTAGAGAATTTTAACTTTCTTGGTGATTGTTTTTCTTTTTTCTTTTCTTTTCTTTCCTCCTCCTCCCCCTTTTTTTTCATTTTTTTCAGCTGGGCTCTCCTACTTGTGTTGCTCAGTTGATCAGGTTGGTCTCCTGGCCTTGACACTTCTCCCGTCACATCCACCGCCTGGTTGTTGAAATGAGCATCTCTTGTAAAATGGAAAAGACAAAAAAAATAAAGAGAAAGACAAAAAGTATGGGGTGAACGTTTCTCTTGCCACCTCCCAGGGTGTACCTTGGACCCGATAGGACGGAGGGAGCTTGCCTGGGTGGGTTTTCTGTGCTAAATCCTCCCGGGGGCCTCCTTCCCTCTCCCCCTTGTCCCTGCTTCTCCCCCAGCCAAGGCTCCCACCGCCGCTGTGGGATTTTCCGTGGGAGAGGTATGGGAGAGGACTGATGCACCTTCCAGATCTGTATCCTGCCAGACGTCTCTGGCTCAGTGTCCCCCACTGGCTACCTGCCACCTTCCAGCGAGCTCTGAGGCTGATGCCCCGTCCCCCTTCATGTCCCACCACCCTCTCCCGGCTGGCCGTTGCCTGGTGACCCCAAGGGAACTGCGATGACGCTTTCTTTTTTCTTTTTTTTAAATTTTATTATTATTATACTTTAAGTTTTAGGGTACATGTGCACAACGTACAGGTTTGTTACATATGTATACGTGTGCCATGTTGTTGTGCTGCACCCAATAACTCGTCATTTAGAATTAGGTATATCTCCTAATGCTATCCTTCCCCCCTTCCCCCACCTCACAACAGTCCCCAGTGTTTGATGTTCCCCTTCCTGTGTCCATGTGTTCTCATTGTTCAATTCCCACTTATGAGTGAGAACATGCAGTGTTTGGTTTTTCGTCCTTGCGATAGTTTGCTGAGAATGATGGTTTCCAGTTTCATCCATGTCCCTACAAAGGACATGAACTCATCATTTTTTATGGCTGCATAGTATTCCATGGTGTCGAATCCTCCAGTGAAGACTTCCACCAGATACCCCGGGTGGGCCGGATGGGATGAGACTGGGCCACCCCGGACCATGCTGTTCTTGGGGGTATGTTGACATACAGGGTGGACTGGCAGCCCCAGCATTGTAAAGGGTGTCCAGGTATGGAAATGTCACATAGGATGTCCTCCGTCCCGTCAGCCTGCCTTCAGCTTCCTCAGGCATGAAGACAACTTCCCATCAGAACCTCTTTTCTTTCCTTTCTTCACCACATACATGAGATGCATGAGAGGGAGAAACAGCTCAATAGATACTGCTGACCTTCATTTGTGGAATCTTCAGTCATCTACACACAGACAGGTGAATAGACAGGTACCCAAATCAAACACCATTTCCGCGTCCTCATGGTGGGATTGGTCTCTGTCTCTCATACACACACACAATTTCCACATCTAGTTCACAAACCACACTAATTTACCCTTTTCACAGTACGCAGTCTGAGTAAAACCCACCCCACCCTCCACCCTGTGGTTGACAAAACTCCTTCTCTACAATTTATAAAAAAGATCATCTGGGCTGGGCACAGTGGCTCACGCCTGTCATTCCAGCACTTTGGGAGGCCAAGGTGGGTTTATCACTTGAGGCCAGGAATTCAAGACCAGGCTGGCCAACATAGTGAAACCCCATCTCTATGAAAAATAGAACAATTACCAGTTCTGGTGGCATAGGCTTGTAATCACAACTACTCAGGAGACTGAGGCAGGCGAGTTGCTTGAACTGGGGAGGCCGAGGTTGCAGTGAGCTGAGATCATGCCATGGCAATTATTGAGACAGAGCAAGACTCTCTCTCAATAATAATTATAATATTTTTATAAGATTAGTTTTGCGTGGTAATACCTGCCTGTAGTCGCAGCTACTCGGGAGGCTGAGATAAGGAGAAGAACACTTTAGGCCCCACAGGTCGAGGCTTCAGTCAGCTGTATCCTGGGCAGTCACCAGTCAAGGAGATATGCCCCTCCCCGTTTTCTTTTCTTTTCTTTTTCTTCTCTTTTCTTCTCTCTTCTTCTCCCTCCCTCCCTTTCTTTCTTTCTTTCTTTCTTTCTTTCTTTCTTTCTTTCTTTGTTTCTTTCTTTCTTTCTTTCTTTCTTTCCTTCTTATTTCTTTGTTTGTTTCTTTGTTTCTTTGTTTCTTCCTGCCTTCCTTCCTTTCTTCCTTTCCTGCCTGACTGCCTTCCTGCCTTTTTTCTTTCCTCCCTTCCTCCCTTCCTTCTTTCCTCCTGCCTCAGCCTCCCAATGTGCTGGGATTACTGGCGTGAGGCACCATGCCTGCTTGGCCTAAAGAGACACCCTTTGAAAATAAGACACAGACAGCACCTTCCAGTGATCTGATTGATTGATTGACCGATTTAGAGGCAGCATCTCACTCTGTCAACCTGGCAGTGGTGCCATCATAACTCACTCACTGCAGTGTGGATGCTCCTGGACTCAAGCAATCCTTCCACCTCAGCCTCCAGAGTAGAGTACCTGGGACCACAGGCACGTGCCACTGTGCTCAGATAATTTTTATTTATTTATTTATTTTTTTTCCCGAGACAGAATTTCTCTCTGGTTGCCCATACTGGAGTGCAATGGCACGATCTTGGCCCACCACAACCTCTGCCTCCTTGGTTCAAGTGATTCCCCTGCATCAGCCTCCCCAGCAGCTGAGACTGCAGGCATGCGCCATCACGTCTGGCTGACTTTGTATTTTTAGTGCAGACGGGGCTTCTCCATGTTGGTCAGGCTAGTCTTGAACTCCCGACCTCAGGTGATCTGCCCTCCCTGGCCTCCCGAAGTGCTAGGATGGCAGGCATGAGCCACCGAGCCTGGCCTTCATTTTTCAATGTTTTACCACAGATAGGGTTTCATCATTTTGTTGCAACCCTCCTGACCCGGTGCCTCAAAGTGCTGGTGTGACAGGCGTGAGCCACTGCGCCTGGACTCTGGGGAATGATTCACGACCACGACCACTGTACTGATTCTTTCTTTCTTTTTTCTTTCTCTCTTTCTTTCTTTCTTTCTTCTTTCTTTCTTTCTTTCATTGATGAATTTTTTATTAGTGATTGATTGATTGATTGATTTTGAGACGGAGTCTCGCTGTGGGCGAGATGAGGCAAGGCGAGTTGCAATGCTTTGGAAGCCGCAGCACTGCCTTCTAAAGCCCCATTCAAATGCACAAAGCCCTATTCGCTTCCTGGAATTGGAGCTGATGCCTTCCATTACCTTGGGTTTCTCTCCATTCAGAAGCTTTTACAGGCACAACCCCACACAGAGGCTGGCTACGGCTGAGGATTACGGGATGTGGTGGGGCTGGAAACTCTTTCCCCTATTGTTGCAAGCTCAGCCAAGATATCCCCTGACCCCCATCGCTTGCTCACCCTTTGAAATCCCCTCCCTCCACCACCTTGGAGGCTGACCTCTTACTTTAATTTCTGTCTTTCTTCCTTTCCTGCGTTTGAGGAGTGTGTGCAGGAATGAGGGTGTGTAGGGGGAGGGGGAGTGGGGTGGGGACAGAGGGGAACGTCCTAAGGGTCGATTTAGTGTCATGCCTCTTTCACCACCACCACCGAAGATGAAAGCAACAATCAGTTAAATACCGCATGTTCTCATCCATAAGTGGGAACTTATAGATGAGAGTTCTGCGTGGGCAGAACGAGGGACACGAGAGACGCGGGAGCCTACTTGAGGGAGCAGGGGTGGAAGGAGAGACAGCTTCAGGAGAAACCAAAACAAAACGAAGCATGAAAACTGTCGAGTACTGCGCTCAGTGTCTGGGTGATGAAATCATTTGCACACTGAATCTCCCATCAGAAATTTACCTATGTAACAATCTTGCACATGTATGCTTGAGCAAGAAATGAAAGTTAGAGGAGAAAGAGAGAGAGAGGGAGAGAAGGAAAGAGAGAGAGAGAGAGAAGTGAAACGAAACACCAGCTCCTTGACCTGAGTCAGGGGGTTTCCGGCCTTTTGGGGGAACATTCAGCGACAATGTAGTATTTGGGCCTCTTCTTTCTTTTTTTCTTCGTTTCTTTTTTTGGAGTGAGTCTCTCTCGCTCTGTCACCCAGGCTGCGGTGCAGTGGCGCTGTCTTGGCTCACTGAAACCTCTGCTTTCCGGGTTCCAGTGATTCTTCTTCGGTAGCTGGGATTACAGATGCGCACCATGACAGAAGGCTAATTTTTCTATTTTTAGTGGAGATGGGGTTTCTCCATGTTGGCTGCGTTGGTATTGAACTCCTGACCTGAAGTGATTTGCCCTCCTGGGCCTCCCAATGTGCTGGGACGACAGGCCTGAGCCGCAGGGATTTCAGCCTTTAAAAGTGCCGGCCCTGCCACCTTTCACTGCGGCCCTTACACTCAGAATGACGTGTCCTCTCTGCCATAGGTTGACTCTTTGAGTCCCCTATGCCATTGCACTCTAGCCTGGGCAGCAAGAGCGAAACTCCATCCCCCCACCTTCCAGTGCAAAAAATAAATAAATAAATAAGTAAATAAATAAAATATCTACACGTGACCTATAAGTGCGTGTTCCCATGAGTGATTTCTAATAAATGGCACTGTACACTGAAAGCAGTGGCTCACGTCTGTCATCTGAGCACTTTGGGAGGACGAGTTGGGTGGGTCACGAATTCAAGAGTTCAAGACCAGCCTAGCCAACATGGTGAAACACCGTCTCTACTGAAAATACGAAACTGAGTCGGGCACGGCGGAGCAGGCACCTGTAATCCCAGCTACTCTGGAGGTTGAGGCAGGATAATCACTTGAACCTGGCAGGCGGAGGTTGCAGTGACCCGGGATGGCGCCACTGCACTACAGCCTGGACGACAGAGTGAGATTCGGTCTCTAAATAAATAAATAGAAAGAAAGATAGAAAAGAAAAGAAAAGAAAAGAGAAGAGAAGAAAAAAGAAAAGAAAAGAAAACCAGAAAAGAAAGAGAAAATGAAAGAACAGGCACTATATTGCTACTCGTCTAGGACCTTCTCTCTGTATTTCTCTCTGTCTTTCTCTGTCTGTCTTTGTCTTTCTCTATCTGTCTCTTTCTCTGTCTGTCTGTCTCTTTCTTTCTCTCTATCTCTGTCTCTCTCTCTCTGCCTGTCTCACTGTGTCTGTCTTCTGTTTAACTCTCTTTCTCTGCCTGTCTATCTCTCTCTGTCTCCCTCCCTGTCTGTTTCTCTCTCTCTCTGTCTCTCTCTTTCTGTCTGTTTCTCTCTCTCTGTGTCTGTCTCTGTTTCTCTCTGTCTCTCTCTGTCTGTCTCTGTTTTTCTCTGTCTGTCTCTTTCTTTCTTTTTCTGAGTCTCTCTGTCTGTCTCTCTCACTCTCTCTGTGCCTATCTTGTCTTACTGTCTTTCTCTACCCGTCTGTCTCTCTCTCTCTCTGTCCCTCTTCCTCCCTTTCTGTCTCTCTCCCTCTCTCCCTCACTTTCTGTCTGTCTGTCTCTCTTTCTGTCTGTTTCTGTTTCTCTGTCTCATCTCTGTCAGTCTCTCTTTCTGTCTGTCTCTCTCCGCCTGTCTCTCTCACTGTGTCTGTCTTCTGTCTTGCTCTCTTTCTCTGCCTCTCTGTCTCTCTCTCTTCCTGCCTTTCTGTTCTCTCTCGCTCTGTCTCTTTCTGTCTCTCTCTGTCTGTCTCTGTCTGTCTCTTTCTCTGTCTGTCTGTCTCTGTCTCTCTTTTTTTTTTTCACATGGAGTCTCACTGTGTCACCAAGGCTAGAGTGCAGTGGCACCATCTCGGCTCACTGCAAACTCCACCACCCAGGTTCACGCCATTCTACTGCCTCAGCTTCCCATGTAACTGGGACTATAGGCGCCTGCCACCAAGGCCGACTAATTTTTTGTATTTTAAGTAAAGACGGGATTTCACCGAGTTAGCCAGTATGGTCTCGATCTCCTGACCTCGTGATCCACCCGCCTCAGCCTCCCAAAGTGCTGGGATGACAGGAATGAGCCACCGCGCCCAGCCGGTCTCTCTCTTTCTTTCTTTCCTCACTCTCTCTCTTTCTGTGTGCCTATCTTCTGTCTTACTCTCTTCTCTGCCTGTCGATCTCTCTCTCTCTGTCTGTCTCTCTCCCTCCCTGTCTGTTTTTCTCTCTCTCTCTCACTCTCGCTCTCTCTGTCTCTCTCTCTTGCTGTTTCTCTCTGTCCTTCTCTGTCTGTCTCTTTCTCTGTCTGTCTCTCTGTTTCTTTCTCTCTGTCTCTGTCTCTCTCTCCCTCTGCCTGTCTCTCTCACTGTGTCTCTCTTCTATCTTACTCTCTTTCTCTGCCCGCCTGTCTCTCTCTCCCCCTCTCTTTCTGTTTCTCTCTATATATCTCTCACTCTCTCCGTCTCTCTCTGTCTGTTTCTCTCTGTCTCTGTCTTTCTCTGTCTGTCTCTGTCTCTCTCCCTCCCTGTCTGTCTGTTTCTGTCTCTTTCTCTATCTCTGTCTCTCTCTTTCTGTTTCTCTCTGTCCATCTCTGTCTTTCTCTGTCTGTCTCTTTCTCTGTCTGTCTCTCTCTTTCTCTCTGTCTCTTTCTCTCTCTCTCTGCCTGTCTCACTCACTGTGTCTGTCTTCTGTCTTACTCTCTTTCTCTACCTGTCTGTCTGTCTCTCTCTCCCTCCCTTTCTCTCTCTCTCTGTCTCTCTCTTTCTGTTTCTCTCTGTCTGTCTCTGTGTGTCTGTCTGTTTCTGTCTTTCTCTGTCTCTCTCTCTGTTTCCTCTCCGTCTGTCTCTGTCTGTCTGTCTGTCTCTCTCTCTGTCTCTCTCCCTCCCTGTCTGTCTGTTTCTCTCTGTCTCTGTCTCTCTCTCTTTCTGTCTGTTTCTCTCTGTCTCTCTCTGTCCATCTCTGTCTTTCTATGTCTGTCTCTTTCTCTGTCAGTATGTCAGACCCCCCATGGCGGAGAGGGCCCTGCCCCTTCCACGAAAGTGAGAAGGACCTGCTTAGAGAGGCCGAGAGGAATCGAGACAGACGGGCCTTGCTACGCTTCACCACTTGGTGTATGATTTTGGGAGGTCGAGGCCGGGTCCCCACTTGGATGGAAGGGGCATTTTCAGACTTATCTCTCTGTCACATGTGGCATCCCTACTTCTCGTATTTCCCTGATAAGCTCCTCGACTCAAAAATACATGGTTAAGGCCAGGCGTAGTGGCTCATGTCTGTCATCCCAGAAATTCCGGAGGCCGAGGCGGGGGATCACTCGAGGTTGGGAGTTCGAGACCAGCCTTGCCACCACGGTAAAACCCCGTCTCTACAAGAAATACTAAACTGAGTCAGGTACGGTGGGGTATGCGCTTGTAATGCCAGCTACTCGGGAGGCTGAGGTGGGAGAATCACTTGAACCTGGGAGGCGGAGACTGCAGTGAGCCGAGATCGTGCCACTGCACTACAGCCCAGGCTGTAGAGTGAGTAGGACTCTGTCCCTAAACAAACAAACAAATAAATAAATAAATAAATAAATAAATAAATACATTCTTTTCCATGCTGACTGACACTTGCAGGCATCGGTTGTCTTCGGGCATCATCTAGCGGCCACTGTTCTTGAAAGTCTAGGTGACATGGAGGGAGGTCTTGCTTACTTCACTGAGCCTGGGCAACGGGTTTCTCTCTCTCCCTTCTGGAGGTCCCTCCCTCTCTCCCTTGTTGCCTAGGGAACCTCCGCCCTGGCGGGGGCCCTATTGTTCTTTGATCAGCGCTTTAGTTTTCTTTGTGTGTTGGTTTCTTTCATGTGCATAGACTCTTCTACTTGGGTTTTAGGAGGGGTCACTTTAATTTTCAAGTTGCCTCCTGGCTCCCCCCACTACCCACGTCCCTTTACCTTCATTTAGTGAGTCAGTTAGGTGGGTTCCCCCCAAACCCCCCACCCACCGCCTCCCAACACCCTGCTTGGAAACCTTCCAGAGCCACCCTGGTGTGCCTCCCTCTTCTCTCCCCTTCCCCCACCTCTTACCGGCAATCTCATTCTTGCCAGGCTGACATTTGCAACGGTGGGCATCAGGCCTCACTCGGTGGCCACCATTTTTGAAGATGGGGGTGGCACGGTCCCACTTCCCTGGAGGGAGCTCCGGCCGATGGCATAGCCCTTGACCCGCGTGGGCAAGCGGGCGGGTCTGCTGTTGTGGGGTTTTTTCCCCCCACTTCCCTCCTCAGGCCTCCCTCCCTACGAAAGCTTCACCCTGGCTGGGTCTCCATCACCTTTTATCATGATGTTTTAATTTCTCCGCCCATCAGCCAGTAGTTTCACAATGGGAATGGCATCACAGCTCTAGTCTGGGCGTTGTTAGTATTTGCCCATAATAGAAACGTTTTCTGAAAACTAATACTTTGCTCACTTAAGATTTCCAGGGACGGCGCCTTGGCCCATGTTTGTTGTTTTGTTTCGTTTTTTTCGTGTTTTTCCTTTTTCGTATGTATTTCTTTTCAGGTGAAGTAGAAATCCCCAATTTTCAGGAAGACGTATCTTTTCCCTAAGACATGTTAGCTGCTGTTTTCTCCTGTTGTTAACTAGCGCTTTTGTGAATCTCTCAACGTGTAGTGAGAGCCGGTTGATGTTTACTTCAGAACATCTTATTTTCTAGAAATCCATAAGCGAATGCTGCTGCTGCTCTTGCTGCTGCTGCTGCTGCTCTTGTTGCTGTTGTTGTTTTCAAAGCACACCCTGGCCACCCTTTACGGAATCAAAAGCGTTATAAAATATGTGTAATTATTTACTGACCACGCCATTCCTCCTCCTGTCTCTGACTCTCTGTCTCTCTTTCTCTGTCTCTCTCTCTCTGCTTGTCTGTCTATTTTTTTCTCTCTCTCTTTGCCTGTCTCTCTCACTGTGTCTGTCTTCTGTCTTAATCTCTTTCTTTGCCTTTCTGTCTCTCTCTCTCTGCCTGTCTGTCTGTCTCTCTCTCTCCCTTTCTGTCTGTTTCTCTCTGTTCGTCTCTGTCTTTATCTCTGTCTCTCTCTTTCTTTCTCTCTGTCTCTCTGTCTCTGTGTGACTCTCTCTCTGCCTGTCTCTCTCACGGTGTTTGTCTTCTTTCTTTCTTTCTCTGCCTGCCTCTCTCTCTCTCTCTCTCTCTTTCTCTCTCTCTGTCTCTCTCTGTCCGTCTCGCCTTTCTCTGTCTGTCTCTTTGTCTGTCTGTCTGTATCTCTCTTTCTTTCTTTGTTTCGCTGTCTCTGTCTCTCTCTCTGTCTCTCTCACTGTGTCTATCTTCTGTCTTATTCTCTTTCTCTGCCTGTCTGTCAGTATCTCTCTCTCTCTCTCCCTGTCTGTCTGTCTCTCTCTCTCCCTGTCTGTCTGTTTTTTTCTCTCTCTTTGCCTGTCTGTCTCTCTGTCTCTGTCTCTCTGTCTCTCTCTCTCTGTGTCTGTCTTCTGTCTTACTGTCTCTCTCTCTCTGTGTCTGTCTTCTGTCTTACTGTCTTTCTCTTCCTGTCTGTCTCTCTCTCTGTCTGTTTCTGTCTCCCCCTCTCTCTGTCTCTTTCTCTCTCTGTCTCTTTCCCTCTGTCTGTCTTTCTCTTTCTTTCTCTCTGTCTCCCCAACTGTCTCTGTCTCTGTGTGTGTGTGTGTCTGCTTTCTGTCTTACTCTCTTTCTCTGCCTGTCTGTCGGCCTGTCGGTCTGTCTCTCTCTGTCTATCTCTCTCTCTTTCTGCCTCTGTCTCTCTTTCAGTTTCTCTCTGTCTCTTTCCATCTGTGTCTTTCTCTGTGTCTTTATCTCTCTGTCTCTCTCTGTCTTTCTCTCTTTGTGTATCTTTGTTTCTCTCTGTCTGTCTCTCTGTCTCTGTCTCTGTGTGTCTCTCTCTCTCTTGCTCGCTCACTCTCTGGCTCTTTCTATCTCCCGCCCTCTCTTTCTTGGCAAAATAAGTTCAAGTACATCTAATCTAATCCATTACCACGGCCTGAATTCTTAACTTTAGACATCCCAGATTTGATCTCCGTACAAAATACTGTACAGAACTGGAGAGTTGATTTCTGTACTTGGATACCTCATAGATAGTACATATTAATAATGATCCAACCCTAAAATCTGGGGTTGCATCTAGCTTGGCTGTCTCAAAAATTCATACCTCTCTTCACCTAGGATGCTGGGAGGGTTTTCTCAATGTGCATCTGCTCATGTCCTTCATGACCTTTGACCAAGCCCTGTCCGTTCTGTCTGAAATATGTATCTGCAAACACTTCTCTCCATTTCCACAACTACCCACGGCCCATTTTGGAACCACTGGCTCTTTGAAAAAAAATCCCAGAAGTGGCTTTGGCTTTTTGGCTAGGAGGTCTAAACCTGCTGAGAACTTTCCTGCCCAGGATTCTGTGTGAACAAAAGTGCTTCTGATGGGAGCTGGGATCCTCAGGACCATGCTTGCTAGCTCTGGATGAGTCTCTGGAAGGATGCACGGGACTCCACAAAGCTGAACTGTCCCACCGAGGTCAAATGGATACCTCTGCATTGGGCCGAGGCCTCCAACTTACATCACTGTCACCAACCGTTACCTTCAGCATCCTTGTGAGCCTGGCCAAGGCCCTGACTCCGGGGAGACTCTTGGGAGCCTGGCCTTCCTCGGCTAAAGTCCAAAGGGATGGTGACTTCCACCCACAAGGTCCCCACTGAACTGCAAAGATGTGGAGCGTAGGTCAGAGAGGGGACCAAGAGAGGAGACGTCCTGACAGGCAATGAGTTCCCTAGGCTCTGGCCACCCCATTCACGTCCCATGTACTGGGCACCCACGGGACACCACCGCTTTATCCCCTCCTCTGTACACAGCCGCCCCAACCCCACCCCACAACCCAGGCACACACACTGGAGGTTACAAAACCACACGGCCTGAATAGAGCCTGACGGAGCGAGAGCTCATTTCACGAAGCTGGGGGGGGGGTTGGGGTGGTGTGGGGTGGGGGTTGGGGGTCTGTAGAGAGCCCGATTCTCCCTCGTGAGTGGCTACAGGATACAAATGAATATCACTTCTTGGGCGGAGGGGCTTCTTTAGGCCGTCACGTTTGCCGTCAACGTTTGTGGGACTGTCTCTCAAACCCTTCCTTGAGGCCACAAAATAGATTCCACCCCACCCATCAACGTTTCCCCGGGTACTGGATGTATCCTGTCAAGAGACCTGAGCCTGACACGTTGAATTAAACACCTTTATTGGCTTTCTGTGTTTGTTTGCTTCTGAGATGGGGTCTTGTTCTGTACCCCCATGGCTGGAGTACAGTGGCGTGATCTCAGCTCACTGCAACCTCTGTCCCCTGGGTTAGAGTGATTCTGCTGCCTCAGCACCACCACACCTGGCTCATTTTTTTATTTTTAGTAGACACGTGATTTGACCCTGTTTCATTGGTTTTCACTGGAGATTCTAGATTTGAGTCACACCTCATTGTGTGCCATATAATGACTTCTTTTTTTTTAAAGCACAATATATCTGCTTTATTTGAGTGGCTGTGTATATCGTTATAATTGTGT
This sequence comes from Pongo pygmaeus, assembly GCF_028885625.2. Taxonomy (NCBI): domain Eukaryota; kingdom Metazoa; phylum Chordata; class Mammalia; order Primates; family Hominidae; genus Pongo; species Pongo pygmaeus. The sequence continues at coordinate 6,527,540 of NC_085931.1, forward strand.
TATAGATGAAGAAAAGGTATTAAACATGGTGCTAATGATAGTGAAAGTGAAAAGAAAAGAAAGACTACCTATTTTGTAGATAGAATAAAGTTGCTCAGTATTTAGAGTTACCTAAATACGTCAGCATTTAAACTCCTACTACTAAAATCTTGCCAGTCTGAATAGTCCTCCTTTAAACACAATTTTGATATGGTTAAGGTTTTTAAGAATGTGACTCCTGCGGAATAGCTGGACAGACAATACACATTTAAAAAAGAACAGCACAAGCATCCACCAGACTTGGGAAAAAATCAAAAACAACACAAGCCTTATGAAGAACTGAGTTCTTAAAATATTATGGAGAACATAGCTATTGGAAGAGATGGCAATATTGGCAAGTTGATTGTTACATTGTTTAGCAATAGCTAGCACTATTTTTCTGGCAATCTTTCAGGCACTGCAACTACTACTGCAAAATGATATATAATCCATTAAACAACATAATCACAAATCAAAAAATATTTTAGTAATATAATGCTTCAGATTTAGAAGCAAATCAAATGTTAAAACTCAACTGCTATAATAACTAACCCCAAAGATAACTGTATCTGACAAAAAAGCTTCTGCAGAGTTACTACTTCAGAATTATACTTTCTCTTGATATTTATTTTATTTTATTTTTATTTTATTTTTTTCTTGAGACAGCATCTCACTCTGTCGCCCAGGCTGGAGTGCAATGGCATAACCTTGGCTCACTGCAACCTCCACTTCCCAGGTTCAAGCGATTATCCTTCCTCAGCCTCCTGAATAGCTGGGACTACAGGCGTCTGCCACCATGCCCAGCTAATTTTTATACTTTTAATATAGGCGGGGTTTCACCATATGTTCTCGATCTCTTGACGTTGTGATCTGCCCACCTTGGCCTCCCAAAGTGCTGGGATGACAGGCATGAGCCACCATGCCTTGCCTTCTCTTGATATTTAAACTTTAAGTCAGTCCAGAGAAATACAATAAATGCCAACAGTAAGTATGGTGTTGAGGCAGAAGTAGGACCAAACTTTTTCATATGTTATTTAGTTGATAACAATATGACCTGGGTAGTAATTTCCTATGTGTCTACTTATACACAAATATAAAAAAGTAAAACAGAGATACTGCTAAATAAAGGATACATTAAGTTCTTAATAGTAACTCAATAAACTGGAACATTTTCAAAAAGCAACCGGTGAACTTTTTCAGTGTTTTTTTCTATTATCCAATAAGTGAATTATGCTATTCCTTTCCAATTTCCCAAGCACTTTTAGTCCCAATCACCATTTTTGTGTTCGAAGAAAATGTAACAAATCAAGTAACAAAACTAAACAAGCAAACAAACAAAACACAACTACAGTATCTGCAAAAGTTTTGTAGAAGACTGAAACTGTTGAGTATAAGCATCTCGTATTCTATTATCATTAGTTAACTGAAGAGTTTGTTAAAGACATACATTTCATAAAAAAAGTTAGTTTGAAGTTATTGACCAGTATGTACCATTCGTAAGTATTAGTAACCAAATTCATGACAATAAAGAGCTATCTAACAAGAAAAATTAGTTACTAGCAGCACCATCAACAAGACTTTGTCTTTACAATTCATTACCACTTACCATGCATTGTAATGTCTAGGATTGACTCTGATAGCATTTCAAAAACAAGCTAATGCTTTGTCCAATTCTTCAGTTAAGACAAACCCTCGCCCTAATAAAGTATAGGCATAAGCATAATTTGGTTCCACTTGGATAGCTCTCTGGAAGAATTTCATTGCAATATCGTGTTCCCGTTGCAGACTGGAACAGTTCCCTGCAGCACACCAGGCCTCTGGCGAATTTTTATCCATCTCTGTTAAGTCTTTTGACAGAAATGAAAGAGCGACATCTATTTGAAGATGCCAAAGTGTTGTAGAGTAGATTTCCATGCCTTCGACTCTATAATTCTCAATCCTTCTAACCTCTGAGAATATTCTTTCAGCTTGCATGTACTCTGAAAGTTCAAAATAGGACCTTCCAATTTGGCACAGTACCCAACCAGTATTGAAGTGGTGAGAAGGTAGATGGCTCAAAATATTTATAGCCTCTTTGCAGTGGTATGAACATAAAGCTAAATAACCTTTCCCCCTTTCACGAAGAAGGCTCATCAAGCCTTCTGCTGCTGCTCTTTGTAGATTAAAAGCCTGAATCTGAGGTGTGATTGTGGATATTTCCTCTTCTGAATTGATGGAAGAGTCCAATTTTGTAATTTCCAGGTTGTCATTTATATGAGATTGAGTTATTCCTCTTTTATTAGTTTTACTTTTTGTTTTTCTGTTTGGGATTTTAGGTGGAAACTTCATTTTTAATTTCTTCTTATTCTCCTTGGTTGTGGAACTGTCACTAGTAAAGAGTCATGAACTTCTTCGATGCAGTTCATTTGGGGGAGATGTCATAGTGGGGCTCATTACCTGAGTTGTTGTAGTTATTTATGGACCAGAACTTTCTGTTAGTGAAAGAATTGGAGTTACCTCTCGGCTATTTCCACTCTGCGAGAAGACAGATTTTGATCCAGTTTGGCCAATTCTGGCAACAGACTTTTTTGAAGGGACTCCAGTGGATGGCACATCAATTACAGAAGGTGTATTAGTGTAGTTTTGTAAATAAGATCCATCTCCAGGACTTGGGGTTTCTAATGGCAAAATCCCAAAACTTGGGGTAAATGGACTAAGAGCTGCTGGTCCTGTTAATAAACTTCGACCAGTTTTTGGTTTATTTTGAACCTGTTTAGATAATATGGAAGTTCCTGTTCCCAGTGGGATAGTTTCAGGTGAAATTACAGCTGAATCAATAAAAGACACTGGGGAATCTGTATTCAAGGAGTACTTTGAATTGGAAGATTCTAAATTGACTCTGTTTAATTCAATTGTGTCCTGGGGTGTTTCCATAAGAAAGGTCTCAGGCTGTCTGTGACATAAACTGTGGTTAGGTACTTGTGTTGTGCAAAGTTGGGCAGACAGTTGCTAAAGTTCTGTAAAGATGTGAATTTACATGTTTGGTCAGGATCTGGCTTTTCACCTATTTCACATAATGATTCAAAGGGATAACAGAGGAAAGGATTTAAACTAAGTCTCTTTTGGAAACATTCTTATCCTTTGCAATATACACATCTTGCAATTGTATATTGTCTTGCAATATGCACATCCCAACAATGGAAGGGGAAAGCAAACTGAATCACCAAACTCAGTAGCAATATCATCATGGCTTTTCTCCTTATTAAACACTCCACCAGATAAGATTTGTTCCCAGTCTGCAAGCTTACTGAGATCAACACAACATTTTGCAAGCAGGTATTTGCATTGTGGTGTAGGACAACTGTGTCTTTTCAAGAGTCTATATGCTTTATAGCCCTTTCCTGGGAGGTAAGAACAGGTCGCCATTAAAAACAAGGCTTCTTCTGAGTGTACTTCTGCATAAAGGCGTTCTGTGAGGAAAACCCCATCTCCGTAAGCATAGTGGTTTAGTGCTTGCCATATGGCAGCCTGGAAGGGTTCCTGCAGCACTGTCATCCTCGAGGCAAAGGCCCAATTTCTGCAGTGCCTCAGGAAACCCCCACCCCACCCACCCCCCTCCCCCCTGTAGCTGCTCCGGCCTAGCCAGCCTCGGCTCATTTAAATTCACCAGTTACTGGGGGATGGGGGTGGCCGAGCCAGAATGACTTCTTTATCCTGCCGACTCTGGAAAGCCCGGCCCCTTGTGATCCATTGCAAAGCGAATGTCACCTCATGTTTGGGAAACAGATCCACACCCAAATTCAGTGGAGGGATGTGGCATGTAGGACAAAGGACTCTCTTCCTTCTGATTTGGTCTGCATAGCGGGGCCTAGGGCTGGAGTCCTCTCTGTGAGGACCGCTGACTCCCTCTACCTTGGGTTCCATTGGCCTCACCCTGTGACATGGGTCTTGGCAGATTCTGGCCCTTCCTGGCCCTTAAGTTGCTGTCAGAAACCCCATCTCGTGTTCGGATGCCCCGAATAACTGTGGCTCGTGCCTCTCTGGAAACATTGGAAATCTCTCCTCTACACATGGTCACCTAAAACCCCAGGAGCTCGGGACACACATCTGCCATCCACCTCACTGCTTTTGGGAAAGAATGCTGAGAGTCTTTTGCCAACTCTCTCTTGACTTGAGTTCTTCATGGGTGTGTGGTTAAGACGTAGTGAGACCAGATGTATTAACTCAGGCCGGGTGCTGGTGGCTCACGCCTTTAACCCCAACACTTTGGCAGGCTGAGGCTGTAGGATCCCTTGAGGAATAGCTTAACCCTGGGGAGGTTAAGGCTGCAGTGTGTGAGCCATAATGGAGTAATTTGGATCCAGCAGTTTTCTAAACAGTCATTTTGTAGAATCTGCAAAGAGATATTTCTGAGCTCATCGAGGCCTATGGTGAAAAGGGAAATATTTTCGAACAAAAAGAAAACAGAAGCATTCTGAGAAACTTCTTTTTGATGTGTGTATTCATCTCACAGTGTTGAAACTTTTTTTATTGAGCAGTTTGGAAACAGTCTTTTTGTAAAATCTGCAAAGGGATATTTCTTAGCCATTTGAGACCTAAGGTGAAAAAGAGATATCTTCACATAAAAACTAGGCAGAAGCATTCTGAGAAAGTTCTTTCTGATGTGTGCATTCATCTCACAGAGTTGAACCTTTCTTTTGTTTGAGCAGTTTGGAAACAGTCTTTTTTTAAAATATGCTTATGGATACTTGTGAGCCCTTCACAGCCTATGATGAAACAGGAAATAAGTTGACATAAAAACTAGACAGAATCTTCCTGAGAAAATGCTTTGCAATGTGTGCTTTCATCTCGCAGAGTTTAACTTTTCTTTTGATTGAGCAGTTTCTAAACAGTCTTTTTGTAGAATCCACAAATGGATATTTGCAGCGCTTTTAGGCCTATGGTGAAAACGGAAATATTTTCACAAAAACACTAAAAAGCAGCTTTCTGAGAATCTTCTTTGTGATGCCTGGATTCATATCACAGAGCAGAACCTTTCTTTTGATTGAGCAGATTGGAAACAGTATTTTTGTACAATCTGCAAATGGATATTTCTGAGCCGTTTGATGCCTGTAGTGAAAAAGAATTATCTTCACATAAAAACTAGACAGAATCATTCCAAGAAACTTCTTCCTGATGTGTGCATTCATCTCACAGAGTTGAACCTTTCTTTTCATAGAGCAGTTTGGAAACAGTCTTTTTGTAGTATCTGCAGAGGGATAATTGTGAATGGTTTAAGGACTATGGTGAAAAAGGAAATATCTTCACAAAAAAACTAGACAGAAGCATTCTGAGAAACTTCTTTTTTATATGTGCATTCATCTCACACAGATGAATATTTCTTTTCATTGAGCAGTATGGAAAGAGTCTTTTGGTTCAATCTGCAAAGGGATATTTCTGAGCAGTTTGAGGCCTATGGTGAAAAAGTAATATCTTCACATAAAAACTAGACAGAAGCATTCTGAGAAACTTCTGTTTTATGTGTGCATTCACCTCACAGGGTTGAAACTTTCATTTCGTTGAGAAGTTCAGAAACACTCTTTTTGTAGAATCTGAAAGGGATATTTTTGAGTCCATTGAGGCCTGTGGTGAAATAGGAAATATTGTTACATAAAAACTAGACAGAAGCTTTCTGAGAAACTTCTTTGGGATGTGTGCTTTCATCTCACAGAGTTGAGCCTATCTTTTGATTTAGCAGATTGCAAACCGTCCTTTTGTTGTATCTGCAGAGGGATATTTGTGAACGGTTTGAGGCCTATGGTGAAAAAGGAAATACCTTCACATACAAAGTGGACAGAAGCATTCTGGGAAACTTCTCTGTGATGTGTGCATTCAACTCACAGAGGTGAACCTTTCTTTAGATTGAGCAGTTTGGAAACAGTTCTTTTCTAGAATCTGCAAAGGGATATTTCTGAGCCCATTGAGGCCTAGGATGAAAAAGAAATATCTTCACATAAAACTGGATAGATGCATTCTGAGGAACTTCTTTGTGATGTGTCCATTCATCTCACAGAGTTGAACCTTTCTTTGGATTGGGCAGTTTGGAAACAATCTTTTTGAAGAATCTGCAAAAAATATTTGTGAGCTCTTTATTGCCTATGGTGAAATAGGAAATATCTTCACATAAAACTAGACAGAAGCTTTCTGAGAAACTACTTTGTGATGCGTGCTTTCATCTCACAGAGTTGAACCTTTCTTTTGAATGAGCAGTTTGGAAACACTCTTTTTGTAGAGTCTGTAAATGGATATTTGGAGCACTTTGAGACCCATGGTGAAAAAGGAAATATCTTCACATAAAAACCAGACAGGAGCATTCTGAGAAACTTCTTTGTGATGGGTGTATTCATCTCACAGATTTGAACATTTCTTTGGATGCAGCAGTTTGGAAACAGTCTTTTTGTAGTATCTGCAGAGGGATATTCATGAGCAGTTTATGACCTATGGTTAAAAAGGTTGTATCTTCACAAAAAAAAACTCGACAGATCCGTTGTGAGAAACTTCTTTGAGATGTATGCATTCAACTCACAGAGTTGAACCTTTCTTTGGATTAAGCAGTTTTCTAAACAGTCCTTTTGTAGAATCTGCAAAGGGATATTTCTGAGCCCATTGAGGCCTATGGTGAAAAAGGATATATCTTCACATGAATGCTAAACAGAAGCTTTCTGAGAAACTTCTTTGTTATGTGTGCATTCATCTCACAGTGTTGAAACTTTCTTTTGATTGAGCAGTTTGGAAACAGTCTTTTTGTACAAGCTGCAAAGGGATATTTCTGAGCCATTTGAGGCCTATGGTGAAAGAGAAATATCTTCACATAAAAACTAGACAGAAACATTCTGAGAAATTTCTTTGAGATGTGTGCATTCATCACACATATTTGAACCTCTCTTTTGATTGAGCAGTTTGGAAACAGTCTTTTTTTAGAATATGCAAAAGGATATTTGTGAGCCTTTTCAGGCCTATGGTGAAATAGGGAAAATCTTCAAATAAAAACTGGACAGAAGCTTTCTGAGAAACTTATTTGTCATGTGTGCCTTCATCTCACAGAGTTGAACTTTTCTTTTGATTGAGCAGGTTGGAAACAGTCTTTTTGTAGAATCTGCAAATGGATATTTGCAACGTTTTATGCCTATGGTGAACAGGAAATATTTTCACATAAAAACTAGACAGAAGCATTCTGAGAAACTTCTTTGTGATGTGTGCATTCATGTCACAGGGTTGAAACTTTCCTTGGATTAAGCAGTTTGGAAAGAGTCCTTTTGTAGAATCTACAAAGGGATATTTGTGAGCCCATTGAGGCTTATGGTGAAATAGGAAATGTCTTCACATAAAAACTACACAAAAGTTTTCTGAAAATCTTCTTTGTACTGTGTGCTTTCATCTCAAAGAGTTGAACCTCTCTTTTGATTGAGCAGTTTGGAAACACTCTTTGTAGAATCTTCAAATGGATATTTGGAATGCTTTGAGGCCTATGGTGAAAAAGGAAATATTTTCACATAAAAACTAGACAGAAGCATTCTGAGAAACTTCTTTGTGATGTGTGCATTCATGTCACAGGGTTGAAACTTTCCTTGGATTAAGCAGTTTGGAAAGAGTCCTTTTGTAGAATCTGCAAAGGGATATTTGTGAGCCCATTGAGGCTTATGGTGAAATAGGAAATGTCTTCACATAAAAACTACACAAAAGTTTTCTGAAAATCTTCTTTGTACTGTGTGCTTTCATCTCAAAGAGTTGAACCTCTCTTTTGATTGAGCAGTTTGGAAACACTCTTTGTAGAATCTTCAAATGGATATTTGGAATGCTTTGAGGCCTATGGTGAAAAAGGAAATATCTGCACATAAAAACTAGACAGAAACTTCTGAGAAACTTCTTTGTGATACGTGCTTTCATCTCAGATTTGGACCTTCCTTTTCATTGAGCAGTTTGGCAACAAGTCATTTTGTAGTATCTGCAAAGGGATATTTGTGAGCAGTTTGAGGCCTATGGTGAGAAAGTAAATACCTTCACATAATACCTAAACAGAAGTATTTTGAGAAAACTCTTTGTGATGTTTGCATTCATCTCACTGAGTTGAAACATTCCGTTCATTGAGCAGTGTGGAAACATACTTTTTGTGCAATCTGCAAAGGAATATCTGTTTGCGGTTTGAGACCTATGGTGAAAAAGTAATATCTTCACATAAAAACAAGACAGAAGCATTCTGAGAAACTAATTTTTTATGTGTGCATTCATCTCACAGAATTGAACCTTTCCTTTGATGAAGCAGTTCGGAAAGAGTTTTTTGTGGAATCTGAAAAGGGATAGTTGTGATCCCTTTGAGGCCTAAGGTGAAATAGGAAATATCTTCACATAAAAACTAGACAGAAACTTTCTTAGAAACTTCTTTGTGACGTGGGCTTTCATCTCAAAGATTTGAACCTTTATTTTGATTGAGCAGTTTGGAAAGACTCTTTTTCTAGTATCTGGAGAGGGCTATTAATGAGCAGACTGAGGCCTATAGTGAAAAAGGAAATGGCTTCTCAAAAAAACTAGACAGAAGCATCATGAGAGACCTCTATGTAATGTGTGCATTCATCTCACCAAGTTAAATCTTTCTTTTGATTGAGCTGTTTGGAAACACTCTTTTTTGTAGCATCTGCAAGGGTATAATTCTGAGCCCTTTGAGGCCTATTTTGAAATATGAAATATCTTCACATATAAACTAGACAGAAGGTTTCTAAGAAACTTCTTTGTGACGTGTGCTTTCACCTCACAGAGTTGCACCTTTCTTTTGATTGAGCAGATTGGAAACACTCTTTTTGTAGAATCTGCAACTGGATATTTGGAGCACTTTGAGGCCCATGGTGAAAAAGGAAATATCTTCACAAAAAACTAAACAGAAGTTTTCTGAGAAACTTCTTTGGGATGTGTGCATTCATCCCACACATTTGAACCGTTCTTTTGATTGCTATGGTGAAAAAGGAAACTTCTTCACATAAAACTATACAAAAGCATTCTGAGAAACTTCTTTGTGATGTGTGCTTTCATCTCACAGAGTTTAACCTTTCTTTTCATTGTGCAGTTTGGAAACAGTCTTTTTGTAGAATCTGCAAAGAGATGTTTGTGAGCAGTTTGAGGCCTATGGTGAAAAAGGAAATACCTTCACATAAAAACCAGACAGAAGATTTTTGAGAAACTTCTTTGTGAAGTTTGCATTCATCTCCCAGAGTTGAATCTTCCTTTTCATTGAGCTGTTTAGAAACAGTCTTTTTGCACAATCTGTAAAGGGATATTTCTGAGTGGTTTGAGGCCTATGGTGAGAAAGAAATGTCTTCACATAAAAATCAGACAGAAGCATTCTGAGAAATTTCTCTGTGATGTGTGCATTCATCCCACAGATTTGAAACTTTCATTTCATTCAGTAGTTCAGAAAGAGTCCTTTCATAGAATCTGCAAAGGGATATTTCTGAGCCCTTTGAGACCTATGATGAAATAGGAAATATCTTCACATAAAAACTAGACAGAAGATTTTTGAGAAACTTCTTTGTGATGCTTGCGAACCTTCTTTTTGATTGAGCAGTTTGGAAACAGTCCTTTTGTAGAATCTGCAAAGGGATATTTCTGAGCTCTTTGAGTCCTATAGTGAAATAGAAAATGTCTTCACATAATAACTAGACAGAAGCATTCTGAGAAACTTTTTGTGATGTGTGCTTTCATTTCACAGAGTTGAACATTTCCTTTGATTGAGCAGTTTGGAAACACTCTTTTTGTAGAATCAGTAAATGGATATTTGGAGCGCTTTGAGGCATAAGGTGAAAAAGGAAGTATCTGTACCTAAAAACTAGGCAGAAACTTTCTGAGAAACTTCTTTGTGATGCATGCTTTCATCTCACAGATTTGAACATTTCTTTTCATTGAGCAGTTTGGGAACAAGTCATTGTATAGAATCTGCAAATGTATATTTGTGAGCGGGGTGATGCCTATGCTGAAAAAGTAAATATTCACGTAAAAACCAGACAGAAGCTTTTAGAGATAACTTTTTGTGATGTTTGCATTCATATCAAAGAGTTGAAACTTTCTGTTCATTGAAGAGTTTGGAAACATTCTTTTTGTGCAATCTGCAAAGGAATATTTCTGAGTGGTTTCAGGCCTGTGGTGAAAAAGAAATATCTTCACATAAAAACTAGACAGAAGCATTCTAAGAAACTTCTTTTTTATCTGTGCATTCACCTCACAGAGTTGATCCTTTCTTTTCATTGAGCAGTTTGGAAACAGTCTTCTTGTAGTATCCGCAAATGGATATTTGTGATCCCCTTTAGGCCTATGGAGAAATAGGAAATATCTTCACATAAATACTAGGGAGAATCTTTCTGAGAAACTTCTTTGTGATGTGTGCTTTAATCCTACACAGTTGAACCTTTCTTTTGATTGATCACTTTGGAAACAGTCTTTTTGAAGAGTCTACAAATGGATATTTGGGGAGCTTTGAGGCCTAAGGTCAAAAAGGAAATATATTCACATAAAAACTAGACAGAAGCATTTTGAGAAACTTCTTTGTGATGTGAGCTTTCATTTCAGAGAGTTGAATCTTTCTTTTGTTTGAGCAGTTTGGAAATAGTCTTTTTGTAAAATCTGCAAAGGGATATTTCTGAGCCATTTGAGGTCTACGGTGAAAACGAAATATCTGTACATAAAAAAGTAGACAGAAGCATTCTGAAAAACTTCTTTGTGATGTGTCCATTCATGTCACAGAGTTGAACCTTTCTTTTGATTGAGCAGTTTGGAAACAGTCGTTTTGTAGAATCTGCAAAGAGATATTTGTGAGCTCTTTATGGCCTGTGATGAAATATGAAATATCTTCACATGAAAACTAGACAGAAGATTTCTGAGAAACTTCTTTGTGATGTGTGCTTTCTTCTCACAGTACTGAACCTTTCTTTTGATTGAGCAGTTTGGAAAGTCTTTTTGTAGAATCTGCCAATGGATATTTGGAGCTATTTGAGGCCAATGGTGAAAAAGGAAGAATCTTCACATAAAAACTAGAGAGAAGATTTCTGAGAAACTTCTTTGTGATGTGTCAATTCATGTCACAGAATTCAACCTTTCTTTCGATTGAGCAGTTTGGAAACAGTCTTTTGTAGAAGCTGCCAAGGGAAATTTCTTAGCCTTTTGTGGCTTATGGTGAAAAATAAATATATTCACATAAAAACTAGACAGAAGCTTTCTGAGAAACTTCTTTGTGATGTGCCCACTCATCTCACAGAGTTAAACCTTTCTTTTGATTTAGCAGTTTGGAACATGTATTTTCTTAGAATCTGCAAATGGATATTTGTGAGCCCCTTATGGCCTATGTTGAAATATGAAATATCTTCACATAAAAACTAGATAGAAGCTTTCTGAGAAACTTCTTTGTGATGTGCACTTTCCTCTCACAGAGTTGAACCTTTCTTTTTATGGGGCGGTTTGGAAACAGTCTTTTTGTAGAATCTGCAAATGGATATTTGGAGCGTTTTGAGGCCTATAGTGGAAAAGGAAATATCTTCACATAAAAACTAGACAGTAGCTTTTTGAGAAAACTATTTGTGATATTTCCTCTCATCTCTAATAGTTGACCGTTTCTTTTCATTGAGCAGTTTGGAAACAGTCTTTTTGTACAAACTGCAAAGGGATATTTCAGAGTGGTTTGAGGCCAATGGTGAAAAATAAATATCTTCACATGAAAACTAGACAGAAGCATTTTGACAAACTTCTTTGTGATGTGTGCATTCATCTCACAAATTTGAACGTTTCTTTTGATTTAGCAATTTGGAGAAAGTCTCTTGGAAGTATAAGCGGAGTTATATTTGTGAGCAGTTTAAGGCCTATTGTGCAAAAGGAAATACCTTCATATAAAAAGTAAACAGAAGCTTTCTGAGAAACTTCTTTGTGATGTGTGTTTTTGTCTCACAAAATTTCACCTTTCTTTTGATTGAGAAGTTTGGAAACATTCTTTTTGTAGAATCTGCAAATTGATATTTGGAACAATTTGAGTCCTATGGTGAAAAAGGGAATATGTTCACATAAAAACTAGACAGAAGAATTCTGAGAAACTTCTTTGTGATGAGTCCATTCATCTCACAGAGTTGAAACTTTCTTTGATGGATCAGTTTGGAAACAGTCTTTTTGTAGTATCTGCAGAGGGATATTTTTGAGTGGTTTAAAGACTATAGTGAAAAAGGAAATATCTTCACAAAATAACTAGACAGAAGCATTTTGGGAAACTTCTTTGTGATGTGTGCATTCATCTCACAATGTTGAACGTTTCTTTTGATTTAGCAATTTGGAGAAAGTCTCTTGGAAGTATAAGTGGAGTTATATTTGTGAGCAGTTTAAGGCCTATGGTGCCAAAGGAAATACCTTCATATAAAAAGTAGACAGAAGCTTTCTGAAAAACTTCTTTGTGATGTGTGCTTTTGTCTCACAGAGTTGCGCCTATCTTTTGATTGAGCAGTTTGGAAACATTCTTTTTGTAGGATCTGCAAATGGATATTTGGAGCAATTTGAGTCCTACGGTGAAAAAGGAAATATGTTCACATAAAAACTAGACAGAAGAATTCTGAGAAACTTCTTTGTGATGAGTCCATTCATCTCACAGAGTTGAAACTTTCTTTGGTGGACCAGTTTGGAAATAGTCTTTTTGTAGTATCTGCAGAGGGATATTTTTGAGCAGTTTAAAGACTGTGGTGAAAAAGGAAATATCTTCACATAATAACTAGACAGAAGTATTCTGAGAAACTTCTTTGTGATGTGTGCATTCATCTCACAGAGTTGAACCTTTCTTTTGATTGAGCACTTGGGAAACAGTCTTTTTGTAGAAGCTTCAAAGGAATATTTGTGAGCCCTTTATGGCCTCAGGTGAAATGGAAATATCTTCACATACAAACTAGAGAAAAGCTGTCTGAGTAACTTCTTTGTTATGTGTGCTTTCATCTCAGAGAGTTAAAAATTTGTTTTGATTGATCAGTTTGGAAACAGTCATTTTGTAGAATCTGCAAATGGATATTTGGATCACTTTGAGGCCTATGTTGAGAAAGGAATTATCTTCACATAAAAACAAGACAGAATATTTCTGAGAAACTTCTTTGCTATATGTGCATTCATCTCACAGGGTTGAACCTTTCTTTTGATTGAGCAGTTTGGAAACAGTCTTTTTGTAGAATCTACAAAGGGATATTTCTGAACGGTTTTATGCCTATGGTGAAAAAGAAATATCTTCACATAAAAACTAGACAGAAGCATTATGAGAAATTAATTTATTATTTGTGCATTCGTCTCACAGGGTTGAAACTTTCTTTTCATGGAGCAGTTCGAAAACTGTCTTTTTGTAGAGTCTGCAAAGGCTTATATTGAAATAGAAAATATCTTCACAAAACAAGTAGACAGAAGCATTATGGGAAACTTCTTTGTGATGTGTGCTTTCATCTCTCAGATTTGAATCTTTCTTTTCATTGAACAGTGTGGAAACTCTCTTTTTGTAGATTCTGCAAAAGGATATTTGGAGGGCTTTGAGGCCTATGGTGAAAAAGGAAATATTTTCACTTAAAAACTAAACAGAAGCTTTCTGAAAAACTTCTTTGTGATGTGCATATTCATGTCACAGAGTTGAACCTTTCTTTTCATTGAGCAGTTTGGAAACCATCTTTTCGTACAATCTGCAAAGGGATATTTCTGAGTGGTTTGAGGTCTATGGTGAAAAAGAAATATCTAAGCATAAAAACTACACAGAGGCATTCTGAGAAACTTCTTTTTCATGTGTGCATTCATCTCCCAGAGTTGAACATTTCTTTTCATTGAGAAGTTCAGAAACAGTCTTTCTGTAGAATCTGCAAAAGGATATATGTGAGCCCATTGAGGGCCATGGTGAAATAGGAAATATCTTCACAGAAAAACTAGACAGAAGCATTCTGAGAAACTTCTTTGTGATGTTTGCATTCATCTCACAGAGTTGAACCTTTCTTTTGATTGATCCGTTTGGAAACCATCTTTTTGAAGAATCTGCAAATGGATATTTGGAGCGCTTTGTGGCTTGTGGTGAAAAACTAAATATCTTCACATAAAATCTAGTAAGAAACTTTCTGAAGAACGTCTTTGTGATGTGTGCTTTTATCCCACAGAGTTGAACTTTCTTTTCATTGAGCAGTTTGGAAGCAGTCTTTTTGTATTATATGCAGAGGGATAATTGGGAGCGGTTTAAGGCCTATGGTGAAAAAGTGAATATCTTCACATAAAAACTAGACAGAAGCATTCTGAGAAAGTTCTTTGTGGTGTGTACATTCATCACACAGAGTTGAAAATTTCTTTTGATTGAGAAGTTTGGAAACAGTCTTTATGTCCAATCTGCAAAGGGATATTTCTTAGACGTTTGAGGCCTATGGTGAAAAAGAAATATCTTCACATAAAAAGTAGACAGAAGCTTTCTGAGAAACTGCTTTGTGATGCATCCATTAATCTCATACAGTTGAAATTTTCTTTTGATGGAGCAGTTTGGAAAGAGTCTTTTTGTAGATTCTGTAAAGGGATATTTTTTATCCCTTTATGGCCTAAGGTGAAATAGGAAATATCTTCCCATGAAAACTAGACAGAAGCTTTCTGAGAAACTTATTTGTGATGTGTGATTTCCCCTCACAGAGTTGAAACTTTCCTTTGTTAGAGCAGTTTGGAAAGAGGCCTTTTGTAGGATCGGCAAAGAGATATTTTTGAGCCCACTGAAGCGTATGGTGAAAAAGGAAATATCTTCACATTAAAACTAGAAAGAAACCATCTGAGAAACTTGTTTGTGATGTGCACTTTCATTTCACATGTTGAACGTTTCCTTTGATTGAGCAGTTTGGAAAGAGTCTCTTTGGACAATCTGCAAAGGCATATTTCTAAGCCCATTGAGGCCTATGTTGAAATATGAAATATCTTCACATAAAAATTAGACAGAAGCTTTCTGAGAAACTTCTTTTTGATGAGTGCTTTCATCTTGCAGAGTTGAACCTTTCTTTTGATTGAGCAGTTTGGAAGCAGTCTTTTTGTAGTATCTGCAAAGGGATATTTCTGAGCAGTTTAAGGCCTATGATGAAAAAGGAAATATCTTCACATAAAAACTAGACAGAAGCATTCTGAGAAACTACTTTGTGATGTTTGCATTCATCTCACAGAGTTTAATCTTTCTTTTGATTGAGCAGTTTGGAAACACTCTTTTTGTAGAATCTGCAAATGGATATTTGGAGTGCTTTGAGGTCTATGGTGAAAAAGGAAATATCTTCACATAAAAACTAAACAGAAGCGTTCTGAGAAACGTCTTTGTGATGTGTGCATTCATCTCAGTGCTGAACCTTTGTTTTGATTGAGCAGTTTGGAAACTGTCTCTTTGTAAAATCTGCAAAGGGATATTTCTGAGTGGTTTGAGGCCTACGTTGAAAAAGAAATGTCTTCACATAATAACTAAACAGATGAACTTTGAGAAACTTCTTTGTGATGTGTCCATTCCTTGCACAGAGTTGAAACTTTCTTTTCATTGATCAGTTTGGAAACCATCTTACTGTAGAATCTGCAAAGGGATATTTGTCAGCCCTTTGAGGCCTAAGGTGAAATAGGAAATATCTTCACTTAAAAACTAGACAGAACATTCTGAGAAAATTCCTTATGATGTGTGCTTTCTTGTCACAGAATAGAAGCTTTCTTTTTATTGAGCAGATTGGAAACAGTCTTTTTGTAGTATCTGCAGTGGGATATATCTGAGCGTTTTGAGGCCTATGGAGATAAAGAAATATCTTCACATAAAAAATAGACAGAAGCATTCTGAGAAACTTATTTCTGACGTGTGTATTAATCTCACAGAGTAGAACCTTATGAATGCACAATTCAGAAACAGTCTTTTTGTACTATCTGCAGAGGGATATTTGTGTGCAGTTTGCAGCCTATGGTGAAAAAGTAAATATCTTCACAGAAAACTAGACAGAAGCATTCAGAAAAACTTCCTTATGACGTGTGCTTTCTTCTCACAGAGTAGAAGCTTTCTTTTGATTGATCAGTTTGGAAGCAGTCTTTTTGTAGAATGTGCAAAGGGATATTTTTGAGCCCTTTGAGGCCTGTGGTGAAATAGGAAGCATCCTCATATGAAAACTAGACAGAAACTTTTTGAGAAGCTTCTTTGTGATTTTTTCCATTCATTTGATAGAGTTGAACCTTACTATTCATAAAGCAGTTTGGAAACGGTATTTTTGTGGAATCTGCAAAGGGATAGTTTTGAGCCCTTTGAGGACTATGGTGAAATAGGGAATATCTTCACATAAAAACTATACAGAAGCATTCCGAGAAAGTTTTTTGTGATGTGTGCATTTATCCCAAAGAGCTTAACCTTTCTTTTGATTGAGCAATTGGAAACAGTATTTTTTTGGAATCTGCAAAGGGATATTTGTGAGCCCTTTGAGGCCTACGGTGGAATAGGAAATATCTTCACATAAAAACAAGACAGAAGTTTTATGCAAAACAACTTTGGGATGTGTGCTTTCATCTCACAGAGTTGAACTTTTCTTTTGATTGAGCAGTTGGGAAACAGTCTGTTTGTAGAATCTGCAAAGGGATATTTTTTTCTTATTTTTTATTTACTTTATATTTATTTTTATTTTATTATTATTATAATTTAAGTTTTAGGGTCCATGCGCACAATGTGCAGGTTAGCTACGTATGTATACATGTGCCATGCTGAGGTGTTGCACTCATTAACTTGTCATTTAGCATTAGATATATCTCCTAATGCTATCCCTCTTCCCTCCCCACATCCCACAGCAGTCCCCAGAGGGTGATGTTCCCCTTCCTGTGTCCACGTGTACTCACTTTTCAATTCCCACCTATGAGTGAGAATATGCGGTGTTTGGTTTTTTGTTCTTGCGATAGTTTACTGAGAAAGATGTTTTCCAATTTCATCCATGTCCCTACAAAGACATGAACTCATCATTTTTTATGGCTGCATAGCTTCAAGGAGAATAAAATACCTAGGAATCCAACTTACAAGGGACGTGAAGGACCTCTTCAAGGAGAAATACAAACCACTGCTCAATGAAATAAAAAAGGATACAAAGAAATGTAAGAACATTCCTTGCTTATGGGTAGGAAGAATCAATATCATGAAAATGGCCATACTGCCCAAGGTAATTTATAGATTCAACGCCATCCCCATCAAGCTACCAATGACTTTCTTCACAGAATTTTAAAGGGATATTTGAGAGCGCTTTGAGGCCTATGGTGAAACAGGAAATATCTTCATATAAAAACAAGACATAGGCTTTCTGAGAAACTCCTTTGTGATGTGTTCTTTCATTTCAGGAGTTGAACCATTCTTTGGATTGAGCAGTTTGGAAACAGTCTTTTTGTATAATCTGCAAATGGATATTTCGTGAGCTTTGAGGCCTATGGTGAAAAAGGAAATATCTTCACATGAAAACTAGACAGACGCTTTCTGAGAAACTTTTTTGTGATGTTTGCATTCACCTCACAGAGTTGAAAGTTTCTTTTCATTGAGTAGTTAGGAAATAGTGTTTTTGTTCAATATGCAAAGGGATATTTCTGAGCGGTTTGAGCCCTATGGTGAAAAAGAAATATCTTCACATGAAACCTAGATAGAAGCATTCTGAGAAACGTATTTGTGATGTGTTCATTTAACTCACAGTGTTGAAACTTTCTTTAGACAGAGGAGCTTGGAAAAAGTCTTTTTATAAAATCTGCAAAGGGATATTTGTGAGCACTTTGAGGCCTATGGTGAAATAGGAAATATCTTCACATAAAAACTAGACAGAAGCATTCTCATAAACTTCTTTGTGATGTGTGTGCTCATCTCATGGAGTTAAAACTTTCTTTTGACTGAGCAGTTTGGAAACAGTCTTTTTTTAGAATATGCATAGGGATATTTGTGAACCCATTGAGGCTTATGGTGAAATAGGAAATATCTTCACATAAAAACTAGGTAGAAGATTTCTGAGAAACTTATTTGGGATGTGTGCATTCCCCTCACAGAGTTGAAACTTTCTTTTGATTGACCAGTTGGGAAACTGTTTTTTGTAGAATCCAGAAAGGGATATTTGTGAGCCCTTTGAGGTTTATGGTGAAACAGGAAATATCTTCACATAAAAACTAGACAGAAGCTTTCTGAGAAAATTCTTTGTGATGTGTGTATTCATCTCACACAGTTGAACTTTCCTTTGATTTAGCAGTTTAGAAGCAGTATTTTTGTAGAATCTGCAAGTGGATATTTGCAGCTCTTTGAGGCCTATGGTGAAAAAGAAATATCTTCCCATAAAAATTAGACAAAAGATTTCTAAGAAAATTCTTTGTGATGTGTGCATTCATATCACGGAGTTGAACATTTGTTTTGATTTTGAGCAGTTTGGAAACAGTCTATTCATAGAATATGCAAATGGATATTTGTAGCACTTTGAAGCAAGTGGTGAAAAAATTCCTCTCACAGAGTTTAACCTTTCTTTTGATTGAGCAGTTTTGAAACAGTCTTTTTGTAGAATCTGCAAGGGGTAATTCTGAGCACTTTGAGGCCTATTCTGAAAAAGGAAATATCTACACATAAAATTAGACAGAAGCTTTCTAAGAAATTTTTGTGATGTGGGCTTTCATATCACAGAGTTGAGCCTTTCTTTTGATTGAGTAGTTTGGAAACAATCTTTTTGTGGAATCTGCAAATGGATATTTGGGAGAATTTGAGGCCTATGGAGAAAAAGGAAATATCTTCACATAAAAACAAGACAGAAACATTCTGAGAAACTTCTAGGGATATGTGCTTTCGTCTCACACAGTTGAAGGTTTCTTTTCATTGAGCAGTTTGCAAACAGTCTTTTTGTAGAATCTGCAAAGGGATATTTGTGAGCAGTTTGAGGCCTATGGTGAAAAAGATAATATCTTCACATAAAAACTAGACCAAGGCATTCTGAGAAACTTCTTTGTAGTGTTTTCATTCACGTCACAGAATTGAAGTTTCTTTTCATTGAGCAGTTTGGAAACAGTCTCTTTGTGCGATCTGCAAAGGGATATTTCTGAGTGGTTTGAAGCCTATGCTGAAAAAGAAATATCTTCACATAAAAAGCAGACAGAAGCATTCTGAGAGTCTCCTTTGTGATGTGTGCATTCATCTTACAGATTTAAACATTTCTTTTGATTGAGGAGTTTGGAAAATGTCTTTTTGTATAATCTGAAAAGGGATGTTTGTGAGCCATTTGAGGCCTATGGTGAAAAAGGAACTATCTTCACATAAAAACTAGACACATATTTCTGAGAAACTTCTTTGTAATGAGCACTTTCATCTTATAGAGTTGAACCTTTCTTTTGATTGAGCAGTTTGGAAAAAGTCTTTTAGTAGAATGTGCAATTGGATATTTGGAGTGCTTTGAGGCCTATGGTGAACAAGGAAATATCTTCACATAAAAACTAGACAGAATCTTTCTGAGAACCTTGTTTGTGATGTGTGCATTCATCACACAGAGCTGAATCTTTCTTTTGATTGAGCAGTTTGTAAACAGTCTTTTTAAGGATTCTGCCAAAGGATATTTGTGAGCCCTTTCAGGCTTATGGTGAAAAAGGAAATATCCACTAATAAAATCTGGACAGAATCTTTCTGTGACACTTCTTTGTGATGAGCCCATTCAACTCACAGAGTTGAACCATTATTTTCATTGAGCAGCTTGGAAACAGTCTTTTTGTAGAATCTTCAAAGGGATATTTTAAGTGATTTATGGCTTAAAGTGAAAAAGGGAATATCAACAAATAAAATCTAGACAGAAGCTTACTGAGACACTTTTTTGTGATGTGAGCATTCATTTCACAGAGTTGAAACTTTCTTTTGATTGAGGAGTTTGTAAATTGTCTTTCTGTAGAATCTGCAAAGGGATATTTTTAAGCAGCTTATGGCTTATGTTGAAAAAGGAAATATCCACAAATAAAATCTAGACAGAAGATTTCTGAGACACTTATTTTTTTGATGTGAGCATTCATATCACAGTGTTGAAACTTTCTTTTGATTGAGCAGTTTGTAAAGTGTCTTTTTGGAAAACCTGCAAAGGGATATTTGTGAGCAGTTTGAGGCCTAAGGTGAGAAAGTAAATATATTCAGGTAAAAACTAGACAGAATCTTTCTGAGAAACTTCTTTATGACAGCATGCATCTCACAGTTTGGAACTGATCTTTTGATTGAGCAGTTATGAAACAGTCTTTTTGTAAAATCTGAAAAGGGACATTTGTGAAAGCTTTGAGGCTAATGGTGAAAAAGGAAATACATTCACATAAAAACTAGACAGAAGTTTTCCGAGAAACCTCTATTTGATGTGTGCATTCATCTCAAGAGTTGAACCTTTCTTTTAATTGAGCTGTTTGGAAAGAGTTTTTGTAGATCTATAAATGGATATTTGTGAGCGGTTTGAGCCCTATGGTGAGAAGGGAAATGTCTACAAATACATACTAGAAAGAATCTTCCTGAGAAACTTCTTTGTGATGTCTGCATTCATCTCATGGAGTTGAACCTTTCTTTTGATTGAGCAGTTTGGAAACGGTCTTTTTGTAGAATCTTCAAAATGATATTTGTGAACGATTTGAGACTTATGTTGAAAAAGGAAATATCTTCACATAAAAAATAGACAGAACCTTTCTGAGAAGCTTTTTTGTGATGTGTGCATTCATCTCACAGATTTAAACATTGCTGTTGATTGAGCAGTTTGGAAACGGTCTTTTTGTAGATTCTGCAAGGGGATATTTGTGAGCAGTTTGAGGCTTATGGTGAAAAAGGAAATATCTACAAATAAAATCTACACAGAAACTTTCTGAGAAACTTCTTTGTCATGTGTGCATTCATTTCACAGAGTTGAACTTTTCTTTTGATTGAGCAGTTTGGAAACCATCTTTTTGGAGCATCTCCAAAGAGATATTTGAGAGTGTCTTAAGGCATATGGTGAGAAAGTAAATATATTCACATAAAAACTAGACAGAATATTTCTGAGAAACTTCTTTGTGATGTGTGCCTTCATGTCACAGAGTTGAACCATTCTCTTGATTGAGTAGTTTGGAAACAGTCTTTTTGTAGAATCTGCAAAGGGATATTTGTGAGTGATAGTAGGCTTATGGTGACAAACGAAATATCTTCACATAAAAACCAGACAGAAGATTTCTGAGAAACCTCTTTGTGATGTGTGCATTCATCTCTCAGAGTTGAACCTTTCTTTTCATTGAGCAGTTTGGAAACACACTTTTTGTAGAATCTGAAAACTGATATTTCTGAAGGCTTTGAAGCTTATGGTGAAAAAGGAAATATCATCCCATAACAACTAGATAGAAGCTTTCTGAGAAACTTCTTTGTGATGTGTGCATTTACCTCACAGATATGAACCTGCCTTTTGATTGAGAAGTTTGGAAACCGTCTTCTTGTAGAATCTGCAAAGAGACATTTGAGAGAGCTTTGAGGTCTATGGTGAAAACGGAAATATCTTCACATAAAAACTAGATAGAAGCTTTCTGAGAAACTTTTTTGTGATGTGTGCATTTGTCTCACACGGTTGAACCTTTGTTTTGATTGAGAAGTTTTGAATCAATCTTTTTGTAGGATCTGCAAAGGGATATTTGCGATCCATTTTTGGCCTACAGTGAAAAAGGAAAAGTCTTCACATAAAAACTAGACAAAACTATTCTAAGAAACTTCTTCATAACGTGTACATTCATCTCACAGAGTGGAACCTTTCTTCTGATTGAGCAGTTTGGAAGCAGGCTTTTTGAATAATCTGCAGAGGTATATATGAAGGAGGTTTGACATCTATGGTGAAAAATGAAATGTCTTCACATAAAAACTAGACAGAATCTTTCTGAGAATCTTCTTTGTGATGTGTGCGTTCATCACACAGAGTTGAAACTTTCTTTTGATGGAGAAGTTTGTAAACAGCCTTTTTGTAGATTCTGCCAAAGGATTTTTGTGAGCCCTTTCAGGCTTATTGTGAAAAAGGAAATATCCACTAATAAAACTTGGACAGAATCTTTCTGTGAAACTTCTTTGTGATGGGTGCATTCATCTCATGGGTTTGAACCTTTCTTTTGATTGAGCATTTTGGTAGAATTTTGGTAGTCTTTTGGTAGTCTTTTGGTAGAATCTGCAAAGTGATATTTCTGGGCGCTTTGAGGCATATGGTGAAAAAGGAAATATATGCACATGAAAACTAAACAGAATCTTTCTGAGAAACTTCTTTGGTGTGTATGCATTCATCTCACGGATTTGAAGCTTCGTTTTGATTCAGAATTTTGGGAGCAGTCTTTTTATAGAATCTGCATAGGGATATTTGTGAAAATGTTGGGGCATATGGTGAAAAAGGTAATGTATTCACAAAAAAAAACTATAGAGAAGCATTCTGAGAAACTTCTTTGTGATGTGTGCATTCATCTCACAGAGTTGAACCTGTCTTTTCATTGAGCTGTTTGGAAACGTCTCTTTGGAGAATCTGCAAAAATATATTTGTGTGCAGTTTGAGGCCTAAGGTGAAAAAGGAAATATCCACAAATAAAAGCTAGAAAGAAGCTTTCTGTGAAACTTCTTTTCACTGTGTGCATTCACCTCACAGGGTTGAACATTTGTTTTGATTGAGCAGTTTGGGAGCTTTTTGTATAATCTGCAAAGTTGTATTTGTGAACAATTTGAGGTTTATGGTGAAAAAAGAAACATCCTCACAAAAAAGCTAGACAGAAATTTTCTGAGAAACTTCTTTGTGATGTGTGCATTCATCTCACAGAGTTGAAGTTTCCTTTTGATTGATCCATTTGGAAGCATTCTTTTTGTAGAATCTGCATAGTGATATTTGTGAACCCTTTGAGGCCTATGGTGAAAAAGTAAATATCTTCATACAAAAACTAGACAGAAGCATTCTGAGAAACTTCGTCATGTTGTGTGCTTTCATCTCACTGAGTTGAACCTTTCTTTTCATTGAGCAGTTTGAAAACCGTCTTTATGTAGAATCTGCATAGGGACATTTGTGAGCGATTTGAGGCCTATGGTGAAAAAGGAAATATCTTCACATAAAAACTAGACAGAAGCATTCTGAGAAACTTCTTTGGGATGTGTGCATTCAGCTCACAGTGTTGAACCCCTCTTTAGATTGAGCAGGTTGGAAACAGTGTTTCTATAGAATCTGCAAAGGGATATCTGTGAGCCCTTTGAGGCCTATGGTGAAAAAGGAAATAGCCACAAATAATATCTAGACAGAAGCTCTCTGAGAAACTTCTTTGTGATGTGTGCATTCATCTCACAGAGTTGAATCTTCCTTTTGATTGAGGAGTTTGGAAACAGTCTTTTTGTAGAATCTGCATAGGGATATTTGTGAGCCCATTGAGGCCTATGTTGAAAAAGGAGTTATCTTCACATGAAAACTAGACAGAAGGTTTTTGAGAAACTTCTTTGTGATGTGTGTGTTCATCTCACAGAGTTGAAACTCTCTTTTGATTGAGTAGTTTGGAAACAGTCTTTTTTAGAAACTGCAAGGAATATTTGTGAGCAATTTGAAACCTATGGTGAAAAAGGGATTATCTACAAATAAAATCTAAACAGAAGCTTTCTGAGAAACTTCTTTGTGATGTGTGCATTCACCTCACATAGTTGAACTTTTGTTTTGATTGAGAAGTTTTTAAATAGTCTTTTTGTACAATCTGCAAAGAGATATCTGTGAATGCTTTCAGGCTTATGGTGGAAAAGGAAATATCTTCACCTAAACCTATTAAAAAGCTTTCTGAGAAACTTCCTTAGGATGTGTGCATTCATCTCACAGAGTTGAACATTTATTTTGATTCACCAGTTCAAAAACAGTATTTTTGTAGAATCTGTAAGGAGACATTTTTGAGCTCTTTGAGGCCTATAGTGTAAAAGGAAATATCTTTACATAAAAACTATACAGAAGCTTTCAAAGAAACTTCTCTGAGATGTGTGCATTCATCTCACAGAGTTGAACCTTTGTTTTGATTGAGCAGCTTGGGAAGACTCTTTTTGTATAATCTGTAAAGGGATATTTGAAGGCGTTTTGAGGCATATGGTGAAAAAGGAAATACCTTCACATAAAAAGTAGACAGAAGCAATCTGAGAAACTTCCTTGTGATGTGCACATTCATCTCACAGAGTTGAAACTTTCTTTTGACTTATCAGGTTGGAAACAGTATTTTTGTAGAATGTGCAGAGGGATATTTATGAGTGGTTTGAGGTCTGCAGTGAAAAAGGAAATATTTTCACATAAAACCTAGAAAGAAGCATTCTGAGAAACTTCTTCATGATGTGCACATTCGTCTCAGAGAGTTGAACCTTTCTTTTCATTGGGCAGTTTGGAAACCGTCTTTTTGTAGAATCTGCAAAGTGATATGTTTCAGTGGTTTCAGTCCTATGGTGAAAACGGAAATATCGAAAAATTAAACGTAGACAGCAGCTTTCTGAAAAACTTCTTTGTGATGCGTGCATTCGTCTCACAGGGTTGAAACTTTCATTTGATTGAGCAGTTTGGAAACAGTCTTTTCATAGAACCTGCAAAGTGATATTTGTGAAGGCTTTGAGGCCCATAGTGAAAAAGGAAATATCTTCACATAAAAACTAGACACATGTTTTCTGGGAAACTTCTTTGTGATGGGTGTATGCATCTCAAAGAGTTGAATCTTTCTTTTGATTGAGCAGTTTGGAAACAGTCTTTTTGGAGAATCTGCAAAGGGATGTTTTTGTGTGGTTTGAGGCATGTGGTGAAAAAGGAAATATTTTCATATAAAAACTAGACAGAAGTATTCTGAGCAACCACTTTGTGATGTGTGCATTCATCTCACAGAGTTGAATTTTCTTTCATTGAGTAGTTTGGAAGCAGTCTTTTTGTAGAATATGCAAAGGGATATTTGTGAGCTTTTTGAGGCCTGTTGTGAAAAAGGAAATATCCACAAATAAAATCTAGACAGAAGACTTCTGAGAAAATTCTTTGTGATGTGTGCATTCATCACACAGAGTTGAACTTTTCTTTTGATTGAGCAGTTTGGAAACAGTCCTTTTGTAGAATCTACAAAGGGTTATTTATGAGCAGTTTGAGGCCTATGGTGAAAAAAGGAGTATCGACAAACAAGAACTAGATAGAAACTTTCTGAGAAACTTCTCTGTGATGTGTGCATTCATCTCACAGAGTAGAAAGCTTTATTTGATTGAGCAGTTTGGAAACAATCTTTTTGTAGAATCTGCAAAGGGACGTATGTAGGTGATTTCAGGTCTATGGTGAAAATGGAAATATCTTCACATAAAAACTAGACAGAAGCTTTCTGAGAAAATTTTTTGTGATGTGCTCATTCATTTCACAGATTTCAAGTGTTCTTTTCATTGACCAGTTTGGATAGAGTCTTTTTGTAGAACCTGCTTTGTGATATTTGTGAGCTCTTTGAAGCCTATGGTGAAAAAAGAAATATCTTCACACAAAAACTAGACAGAAGCTTTCTGAGATACTTCGTTGTGATGTGTGCATTCATCCCAAAGGGTTGAAACTGTCTTTGGATTGAGCAGTTTTGAAACAGTCCTTTTGTAGAATGTACAAAGGGATATTTGGGATCCCTTTTTGGCCTATGGTGAAAAAGGAAATGTCTAGACATAAAAACTAGACAGAAGCATTCTATGAAACTTCTTTTTGATGTGTGCTTTCTTCTCACAGCTTTGAACCTTTCTTTAGATAGAGTAGGTTGGAAAATGTTTTTGTAGAATCTGCAAAGTGATAATTTGAATGCTTTGAGACTTATGGTGAAAAACAAAATACCTTCAAATAAAAACTGGACAGAAGCTTTCTGAGAAACTTCTTTGTGATGTGTGCATTCATCTCAAAGAGTTGAAGCTTTGTTTTGGTTGGGCAGTTTGGGAACAGTCTTTTTGTAAATTCTGTAAAGGGACACTTGTGAGCACTTTGAGGCCTATATTGAAAAAGGAAACATCGTCAAATAAAAACTAGACAGAAGCTTTCTGAGAAACTTCTTTGTGATGTGTGCATTCACCTCACAGAGTTGAACCTTTCTTTTGATTGAATAGTTTGGAAACAGTCTTTTTGTAGAATCTGCAAACGGTTATTTATGAGTGGTTTGAGGCCTATGGTGAAAAAGGGAGTATCAACAAATAAAAAGTAGACAGAAACTTTCTGAGAAACTTCTCTGTGATGTGTGCATTCATCTCACAGAGTGGAAACTTTCTTTGAGCCATTTGGAAACAGTCTTTTTGTAGAATCTGCAAAGGGATATATATAGGCAGTTTGAGGTCTATGGTGAAAAGGGAAACATCTTCACATAAAAACTAACTGCTCAATGGGAGGAAACTTTTCTTCTGTGTGATGAATGCACATGTCAGAAAGGAGTTACTCAGAAAATTTCTTTATACTTTTTATGTGAAGATTTTCCTTTTTCACCATATGCCTCAACGTGCTCCCAGATATCCCTTTGCAAATTCTATGAAAAGAATGTTTCCAAACTGCTCAATAAGCAGAGTGGTTCAACACTGTGAGACGAATGTGCACATCACAAAGAAGTTTCTCAGAAAACCTCCTTCTCGTTTTTTATGTGAAGATATTCCCTTTTTGAACATAGTCCTCAATGTGCTCCCAAATATACCTTTGCAGAATCTACAAAAAGACTTTCCAAACTGCTCAATCAAAAGAAAGTTTCAACTCTGTTAGATGAATGCACACATCAGAAAGTAGTTTCTCAGCAAGCTTCTCACTAGTTTTTATGTGAAGATAGTCCCTTTTTCAATGTGGGCCTCAAAGCACTCAAAAATATCCCTTTGTAGATTCTAGAATAACAGAGTTTACAAACTGCTCAATGAAAAGAAATATTTACCTCTGTGAGATGAATACACATATCTTAAAGCAGCTTCTCAGAATGCTTCTTTCTAGTTTTTATGTGAAGATATTTCTTTTTTCACCATAGGCCTCAATGTGCTCCTAAATATCCCTTTGCAGTTTGTACCAAAAGGACTATTTTCAAACTGCTCAATCTGAAGAATGTTTCAACTCTGTGAGATGAATGCACACATCATGAAGAAGTTTCTCAGAAACTTTCTTTATAGTTTTTCTGTGAAGATATTTCCTTTTTCAACATAGGCCTCACCTCAAAGCCCTCACAAATGTCCCTTTGCAGATTCTACAAAAAGACTGTTTCCAAACCGCTCAATAAAAATAATTATTGAACATGGTGAGATGAGTGCACACATCTCAAAGAAGTTTCTCAGAAACCTTCAGTCTAGTTTTTATGTGAATATATTTCCTTTTTCACCATAGGCCTCAAAGCGCTTCAAATATCCATTTGCAGATTCTACAAAAAGACTGTTTCCAAACTGCTCAACCAAAACAAAGGTTTAACTCTGTGTGATGAATGCACACATCACAAGGAAGTTTCTCAGAATGCTTCTGTCTAGATTTTAAGTGAAGATACTTGCTTTTTCACCCCTAGCCTCAAAGTACTCACAAATATCCCTTTACAGATTCTACAAAAATACTTTTACCAAATTGCTTAATCAAAAGAAAGGTTCAACTCTGTGAGATGTATGCACACCACAAAGAGGTTTCTCAGAAAGCTTCTCTCTAGTTTTTATGTGAAGATATTTCCTTTTTCACCATAGGCCTCAAAAGGTTCACAAATATTCCTTTGCAGATTCTACAAAAAGACTCTTCACACACTGCTCAATCAAAAGAATGTTTCAACTCTATGAGATGAATGCTCACATCACCAGAATGTTTCTCAGAAAGCTTCTGTGTAGTTTTTATGTGAAGATATTTCCTTTTTCACCATATGCTTCAAAGGGCTCATAAATATCACTTTGGAGATTTTACAAGAAAAGAGTTTCAAATCTTCTCAATGAAAAGAAACAGAAACATCTGGGAGATGAGTGCACATATCACAAAGCAGTTTCCCAGAAACATTCTGTCTAGTTTTCATGTGAAGGTATTTCCTTTTTCACCACTGGATGCAAAGTGCTCAAAATTGTTCCTTTTCAGATTCTACAAAAAGTCTGTTTCCATACTGCTCATCAAAAGAAAGTTTCAACTCTGTGAGATGAATGCACATGTCAAAAAGAAGTTTCTCAGAAAGCTTCTATTAAGTTTTTATGTGAATGTTTCCTTTTTAACCATAGGCCTCAATGCCCTCACAAATATCTCTTTGCAGATTCTGCAAAAAGACTGTTTCCAAACTGCTCAATAAAAAGAATTATTGAACTTTGTGAGATGAATGCACACACCTCAAAGAAGTTTCTCAGAAACCTTCAGTCTAGTTTTTATGTGAATATATTTCCTTTTTCACCATAGGCCTCAATGTGCTCCAAATAGCCTTTTGCAGGTTCTACAAAAAGACTGTTTCCAAACGGCTCAAAGAAAAGAAAGTTTCAAAACTGTGAGATGAATGCACACATCACTAAGTAGTTTTGCAGGAGGCTTCTGTCTAATTTTTATATGAAGACATTTCCTTTTTCACCATAGGCCTCCATCTGCTCACAAATATCCCTTAGCAGATTTTACAAGAACAGAATTTCCAGACTGATCACAGAAAACAAATGTTTTCCTCTGTGAGATGAATGCACACATCACAAAATTCTTTCTCAGAAACCTTCTTTATACTTTTTATGTGATGATATTTCTTTTTTCTCCCTAGGACTCAAAGCGCTCAAAAATATCCCTTTGGAGATTCTACAAAAGATTTTTTCCAAACAGCTCAATCAAAAAAATAGTTCAACTCCATGAGATGAACGCATACATCAGAAAGAATTTTATCAGAAACCTTCTTTATAGTTTTTATGTGAAGGTATTTCCTTTTTCACCATAAGCCTCAAAGTGCTCAGCAATATCCCTTTGCAGATTCTGCAAAAAGACGTCTTCCCAACTGCTCAACCAAATAAATGTATGAACTCTGTGAGATGGATGCACACATCACAAAGAGGTTTCTCAGAAATCTTCTGTCCATTGTTTATGTGAAGATATTTCCTTTTTCACCACAGCACTCAAAGTCCTGAAAAATATCCCTTGCAGATTCTACAAAAAGGCAGTTTCCAGACTGCTCAATCAAAATAATGGTTGAACTCTGTGAGATGATTGCACACATCACAAAGTAGCCACTAAGAAAGCTTCTGTCTAGTTTTTATGTGAAGATATTTTCTTTTTCACCATAGACCTCCAAGCACTCACAAATATCCTTTTGCAGATTCTACAAGAACAGAGTTTCCAGACTAATCAGAGAAAATAAACATTTACCTCTGTGAGATCAATGCACACATCACAAAGCTGTTTCTAAGAAACCTTCTTTATACCTTTTATATGAATACATTTCCTTTTTTACCATTGGCCTCAAAATGCCCATAAATATCCCTTTGCAGATTCCACAAAGAGATAGTTTCCATACTGCTCAATCAAAAGTAAGTTTCAT
Organism: Pongo pygmaeus; assembly: GCF_028885625.2. Taxonomy (NCBI): domain Eukaryota; kingdom Metazoa; phylum Chordata; class Mammalia; order Primates; family Hominidae; genus Pongo; species Pongo pygmaeus. Next base: position 6,557,006 of record NC_085931.1, read on the forward strand.
TTTTGTGAGATGAATTCCCACATCACAAAGACGTTTCTCAGAAAGCCTCTCTCTAATTTTTATGTGAAGATATTTCTTTTTTCACCTTAGGCCTCAAAGGACTCATAAATATCCCTCTGCAGACTCTACAAGAACAGTTTCCAGACTGACCAGAGAAAAGAAAAGTTTACCTCTGTGAGATGAATGCTTACATCACAAAGCTGTTTCTGAGAAACCTTGTTTATACTTTTTATGTGAATATGTTTCCTTTTTCACCATAGGCCTCAAAGCACTCATAAATATCCCTTTGCAGATACTACAAAAAGACTGTTTCCAAACTGTTCAATCAAAAAAATGGTTGAGCTCTATGAGATGAATGCACACATCACAAAGAAGTTTCTTGGGAAGCTTCTGTCTAGTTTTTATGTGAAGATATTTCCTATTTCATCATAAGCCTCAAAGCTCTCAAAAATATGCCTTAACAGATTCTGCAAAAATACTGTATCCAAATTGCTTAATCCAATGAAAGGTTCAAATCAGTGAGATGAATGCACACATCACAAGGAGTTTTCTCAGAATGCTTCTCTCTAGTTTTCATGTGAAAATATTTCCTTTTTCACCATAGGCATCAAAGCATCACAAATATCCCTTTGCAGATTCTACCAAAATACTGTTTACAAACTGCTCAATCAAAAGGATGTTTCAATTCTGTGAGATGAATTCTCGCATCTCCAAGATGTTTCACAGGAAGCTTCTGTCCAATTTTTACATGAAGATAATTCCTTTTTCACCATAGGCCTCAAAGCGCTGACAAATATCCCTTTGCAGATTTTACAAGAACAGAATTTCCAATCTGCTCAATGAAGAGAAATGGTTAACTCTGTGGGATGAAATCACACATCACAAAGCAGTTTCTCTGAAATATTCTGTCTAGTATTTATGTAAAGATAATTCCTTTTTCAACGTAGGACACAAAGTGCTAACTAATAACCATTTGGAAATTCTACAAAATACTGTTTCCAAACTGCTCATCAAAAGAAAGGTTCACCTCTCTGGGATGAATACATATATCAAAAAGTTGTTTCTCAGAAAGCTTCTATCTTGTTTTAATGTGAACGTGTTTCCTTTTTCACCACGGGCCTCAAAGTGCTCAAAATTATCCCTTTACAGATCCTAAAAAAAGACTGTTTCCAAACTGCTGAGTCAAAGGAATGGTTCAACTCTGTGAGATGAATGCACACATCACAAAGAGGTTGTTCACAAATCTTCTTTATAGTTTTTATGTGAAGATATTTCCTTTTAACCATAGACCTCAAAGCACTCACAAATATACCTTTGCAGATTCTACAAACAGACGGTTTCCCAACTGCTCAATCAAAAGAATTGTTGAAATCTGTGAGATGAATGCATACATCACAAGGCAGTTTCTCAGAATTCTTTAGTCTAGTTTTTATGTGGACATATTTTCTCTTTCACCATAGGCCTCAAAGTGCTCAGAAATATCCCTTTGCAGATTCCACAAAAAGATGTTTCCAAACTGCTCAATCAAAAGAAAGTTTCAATTCTGTGAGATGAATGCATACATCACTAAGAAGTTTCTCAGTAGGCTTCTGTCTAGTTTTTATGTGAAGACAATTCCTTTTTCACCATGAGGCTCTATGCACTCACAAATATCCCTTAGCAGATTCTAAAAAAACAGTTTCCCAACTGATTAAAGAAAAGAATCATTTACCTCTGTGAGATGAATGAAGACATCACAAAACAGTTTCTCAGAAACCTTCTTTATAGTTTCCTTTGAAGATACTTATTTTTCTGCCTAGGCCTCAAAGTGCTCAAAAATATCCATTTGCAGATTCTGTAAAAATACCATTTCCAAACTGCTAAATCAAGAGAGAGGTTCAACTCTGTGAGATGAATGCACATATCTCAAAGAAGTATCTGAGAAACTTTCTTTTTACTTTGTATGTGAAGATATTTCCTTTGTCAACATAGGCCTCAAATTGCTCAAAATACCCCTTTTCAGATTGTACAAGAACAGATTTTCCAGACTGAACAGAGAAAATAAACCCTTACCTCTGTGAGATGAATGCACACATCACAAGGCTGTTTTTAGGAAACCTGCTTTACAGTTCTTATGTGAAGATATGTCCTTTTCCACCATAGGCCTCACAGCACTCCAAATATCCACTTGCAGATTCTACAAAAAGAGTGTTCCAAAAACGTTCAATCAAAGAAAAGGTTCAACCCTGTGAGATGAATGCAAACAACAGAAAGAAGTTTCTCAGAATCCTTCTTTCTAATTTCAATTTTAAGATATTTCCTTTTCCACCATATGCATCAAAGTGCTCTAAATATCCACATGCAGATACCACAAAAAGTCTGTTTCCAAACTGCTGAATCAAAAGTGTGGTTAAACTCTTTCAGATGAATACACACATCACTAAGAAGTTTATCAGAATGCTTCTGTCTAGTTTTTATATGAAGGTATTTCCTTTTTCAAAAAAGGCCTTTAATAACAACAAATATCCACTTACAGATCCAACAAAAAGAGTATTTCAAAACTGGTCAATAAAAAGAAAGTTTGAACTCGGTGTGATGAATGCACACATCACAAAGCAGTTTCTCAGAATGCTTCTGTCGAGTTTTTATGTGAAGATATTTCCTTTTCCACTGGAATCTGCAAAGCACTCGAAATATCCAATTTCAGATACCACAAAAAGAGTGTTTCAAAACTGCTAAATCAAAAGAAATGTTCAAATCTGTGAGGGAAATGCACACATCACAAAGAAGTTTCTCAGAATGCTTTTGTCCAATTTTTACGTGAAGATATTTCCTTTTCCACCACAGGCCTTAAAGCACTCCAAATATCGATTTGCAGATACTACAAAATGACTATTTTCAAACTGCTCAAACAAAACAGTTGTTCAACTCTGTGAGTTGAATGAACTCATCAGAAAGAAGTTTCTCAGAATGCTTCTGTCTAGTTTTTACATGAAGATATTTCCTTTTCCATCGTAGGCCAAAAATCGCTCCAAATATCCACTTGCAGATTCTACAAAAAGAATGTTTCAAAACTGCTTAATCAAAGGAAAGGTTCAACTCTGTGAGATGAATGCAAACATCACAAAGAAGTTTCTCAGAATGCTTCTGTCTAATTTTTATGTTAAGGTACTTCCTTTTCCACCATAGGCCTCAAAGCGCTCCAAATGTCCAACTGCAGATTCTACAAAAAGAGTGTTTCAAAACTACTCAATCAAAAGAATGCTTCACGTCCTTGAGAAAAATGTATCCATCACAATGAAGTTTCTCAGAATGCTTTTGTCTAGTTTTTATGTGAAGATATTTCCTTTTGAACGTAGGCCTCAAAGTGCTGCAAAATCCAATGGCAGATTCTACAAAAGAGTGTTTCAAAATTGCTGAATCAAAAGAACCATTCAACTTGGTGAGATGAACGCACCCATCAAAAAGAAGGTTCTCAGAATGTTTCTGTCTAATTTTTATGTGAAGATATTTCACTTTCCAGAAGAGGCTGCAAAGCTCTCCAAATATCCACTTGAAGATTCTACAGAAAGAGTGTTTCGAAACTGTTCAATGAAAAGAAAAGTCCAACTCTGAGGGATGAATGCACACATCACACAGAAGTTTCTCAGAATGCTTCAGTCTAGTTTTTGTGTGAAGATATTTCCTTTTCCACCATTGGCCACAAAGCGCTCCAAATATCCATATGCAGATACTACAAAAAGATTGTTTCCAAACTGCTCAATCAAAAGAATCTTTCAACTCCCCCAGATGAATGCTCACATCACTAAGAAGTTTCTCAGAATGCTTCTGTCTAGTTTTTATGTGAAGATATTTCCTTTTCAAATATAGTCCTCTAAGCGTTCCAAACATACATTTATAGATGCTACAAAAAGAAAGTTTCCAACTGCTCAATCAAAAGATAGGTTCAACTCTGTGAGTTGAATGCACACACCTCAAAGAGGTTTCTCAGAATGCTTCTCTCTAGTTTTTATGTAAAGATATTTCCTTTTCCACCAGAGGCCACAAAGCACTCCAAATATCCATTTGCCAATTCTGCAAAAAACTGTTTCCAAACTGCTCAATCAAAAGTAAGTTTCAGCTCTGTAAGAAGAAGGTGCACATCACAAAGAAATTTCTCAGAAAGTTTCTGTCTATTTTTTATGTGAAATTATTTTCGGTTTCCCTAGAGGCCACAAAGGGCTCCAAAATATCCCTTTGCAGATTCTAGAAAACGAGTTATTCAAAACTTTTCAAAATAAAGAAAGGTTCAGCTCTGTGAGATGAATGCACACATCACAAAGAAGTTTATCTGAATGCTTCTGTCTAGTTTTTACGTGAAGATATTTCCTTTTCAACTATAGGCTGCAAAGCACTCCAACTATCCACTTGCAGATTATATAAAAAGAGTGTTTCAAAACTTCTCAATCAAAAGAAAATTTCAACTCTGTGAGATGAACACATACAACACAAGGAGGTTTCTCAGAAAGTTTCTGTCTAGTTTTTATGTGAAGATATTTCCTATTGTCCCAGAGGCCTCAATAGGTTCACAAATGTCCCTTTGCAGATTGTACAAAACGACTGTTTCCAAACTGCTCCATCAAAAGAAAGGTTTACCTCTGTGATATGAATGCACACATCACAAAGAAGTTTCTCAGAGTGCTTCTGTCTAATTTTAATGTGAAGATATTTCCCTTTCCACTGTAGTCTGCAAAGCCCTCCAAATATCCAATTGCAAATTCTACAAAAGGAATGTTTCCAAACTGCTCAATCAAAAGAAAGATTCAATCCTGTGAGATGAACACACAAGTCACAAGAAGTTACTCAGAATGCTTCTGTCTAGTTTTTACATGAAGTTATTTCTTTTCCACTATAGGCTACAAAGCACTCCAAATATACACGTGCAGATTCTCTAAAAAGAGGGTTTCCAAACTGCTCAATCAAAAAAAAAGGTTGAACTCGGTGAGATTAATGCAAAAATCACAGAGAAGTTTCTCAGAATGCTTCTGTCTAGGTTTTAGTTGAAGATATATCCTTTCCTCTATAGGTCCCAAACACTACAAATACCCACTTGTAGATACTACAAGAAGAGTGTTTCAAAACTACTCAATCAAAAGAAAGGTTCAACACTGTGAAATGAATGCACACATAAAAAAGAAGTTCCTCAGAATGCTTCTGTCAAGTTTTTATGTGAATATATTTCCTTTTTCAACATATGTCTCAAAGCATTCCAAATATCCATTTGCAGATAGTACAGAAAGACAGTTTCCAAACTGCTCAATCAAAAGAAAGGTTCAACTCTGTGAGATGAATGCACACATCGGAAGGCAGTTTCTCAGAATGTTTCTGTCTAGTTCTTATCTGAAGATATTTCCTATTTCCCCAGAGGCTTCAGTGGTCTGAAAAATATCCCTCTACAGAGTCTACAAAACGACTGTGTCCAAACTGCTCAATCAATACAAAGGTTCAAGTCTGTTAAATGAATGCACACTTCAAAAAGAAGTTTCTCAGAATGCTTCTATTTTTTATGTGAAGATATTTCTTTTTCACCATAGGTCTCAAAGCGCTCCAAATATCCACTTGCTGATTCTACGAAAAGACTGATTCCAAAGTGCCCAATCAAAAGAAAGTTTCAACACTGTGAGATTAAAGCACACATCAGAAATAATTTTCTCAGAAATTTTCTGTTTAGTTTTTATGTGAAGATATTTCCTATTACCCCATAGGCCTCAAAGGGCTCACAAACACCCCTTCACAGATTCTACAAAACGACTGGTTCCAAACAGTTCAATCAAAAGAAAGTTCAACTCTGGAGATGAAGGCACACATCACAAAGAAGTTTCTTAGAATGCTTCTGTCTAGTTTCTATGTGAAGATATCACCTTTTCGACTACAGGTCACAAAGCGCTCCAAATATCCACTTGCAGATTCTACAAAAAGAGTTTTTCAAAGCTGCTCTATCAAAAGAAAGGGTCAGCTCTGTGAGATGAATGCACACATCACAAAGAAGTTTCTCAGAATGCTTCTTTCTAGATTTATGTGAAGATATTTCCTTTTCCACTGTAAGAAGCAAAGGGCTCCAAATACCCACTTACAGATTCTACAAAAACAGTATGTCCAAACTGCTCAACTGACAGTAAGGTTCAACTCTGAGATATGAATGCACACATCACAAAGTAGTTTCTCAGAATGCTTCTGTCTAGTTTTTATGTAAAGATATATTCCTTTCCACCACAGGTGGCAAAGCACTCAAAATATCCACTTGCAGAAACTACAAAAAGAGTGTTTCAAAACTGCTCTGTCAAAAGAAAGCTTCAACTCTGTTAGTAGAATGCAGACATCAAAAAGAAGTTTCTCAGAATGCTTCTGTGTAATTTTTATGGGAAAATATTTCCTTTTCCACCATAGGCCTCAAAGCGCTCTAAAAATCCCCTTGCAGGTTTTATAAAAAGAGTGTTGCAAAACTGCTCAATAAAAAGAAAGGTTCAACTCTGTGAGATGACTGTGCACATCACAAAGAAGTTTCTCAGAATGCTTCTTTCTAGTTTTTATGTGAATATATTTCTTTTCCACCATAAGCCGCAATGTGCTCCAAATATCCACTTGCACATTCTACAAAAAGAGTGTTTCGAAACTGATCAATCAAAAGATAAATTCAACTCTGTGAGATGAATGCACACATCACAAAGAAGTTTGTCAGAATTCTTCTGTCTCTTTTTTATGTGAAGATATTAACTTTTTCCAACATAGGTCTCAAAGTACTCCAAATATCCAATTGCAGTTTCTACAAAAACAGTGTTTCACAACTGCTCAACCAAAAGAAAGGTTCAACACTGTGAGGTGAATGCACACATCACAAAGAAGTTTCTCAGAGTACTTCTGTTTACTTCGTATGTGAAGATATGTCTTTTCCACCATAGGCCTCAAAGCGCTCCAAGTATTCACTTGCGGATTGTACAAAAAGAGTGTTTCAACAATGGTCAATTAAAAGAAAGATTCAACTCTGTGAGATGAATGCAAACATCACAAAGAAGTTTCTCAGAATGCTCCTGCTTAGTTTTTATGTGAAGATATTTCCTTTTCCACCAAAGGCCCCAAGGCTCACCAAACATCCCCTTGCAGATCCTACAAAAGGACTGTTTCAAAACTGCTCAATCAAAAGAAGGGTTCAGCTCTGTGAGATGAATGCAGACATCAAAAAGAAGTTTCTCAGAATGCTTCTGTCAAGTTTTTATATGAAGATACTTCCTTTTCCATCATAGGCCTCAAAGCGCTCCAAATATCCATCTGCAGATTCTACAAGAAGAGTGCTTCAAAACTGCTTAATCAAAAGATAGTTTCAACCCTGTGAGTTAAATACACACATCACAAATAAGTTTCTCAGAATGCTTCTTTCTGGTATTTATGTGACGATATGTCGTTTTTCACTATAGGCCTCAATCTCCACCAAATATCCATTGGCAGATACTACAAAAAGAGTGTTTCAAAACTCCTCAATCAAAAGAAATGTTCAACTCTGTGAATTGAATGCACACATCAAAAGGGAGTTTTTCAGAATGCTTCTGTTTAGTTTTTCTGAAGATATTTCCTTTTCCACCATAGGCCCCAAAGATCTGCAAACATCCACAGGCAGATTCTGCAAAAGAGTGTTTCAAAACTGCTCAATCAAAAGAAAGTTTTAACTCTGTGAGTTGAATACACTCATCACAAATAAGTTTCTCAGAATGCTTCTGTCTAGTATTTATGTGAAGATATGTCCTTTTCCACCGTATGCCTGAATCCGCACCAAATATCCATTTGAAGATGCTACATTCTGTGAGTTGAATGCACACATCACAAAGAAGTTTCTCAGATTATTTCTGAGTAGTTTTTATGTGAAGATATTTCCTTTTCCATCACAGGCCCCAAAGCGCTCCAAACATCCAAAGGCAGATTCAACAAAAAGAGTGTTTCAAAACTGTTCTACCAAAAGAAATCTTCAACTCTGTGAGATGAACACACACATCAGTAAGAAGTTTCTCAAAATGCTTCTGTCTAATTTTTATATGAAGATATATCCTTTTCCACCATTGACCTCAAGGTGCTCCAAATATCCACTTGCAGATTCTACAAATAGAGTGTTTAAAAACTGCTCAGTCAAAAGGAAGGTTAAATTCTGTGAGATGAATGCACACATCACAAACAAATTTCTTAGAATACTTCTGTCTAGTTTTTATGTGAAGATAATTGCTTTTCCTCCATGGGACTGAAATGCTCTAAATATCCAATTGCAGATTCTACAAAAAGAGTGTTTTAAAACTGGTCAATCAAAAGAAAGATTCAACACTGTGAGATCAATGAACACATCACAAAGAAGTTTCTCAGGATGCTTCTGTCTTGTTTTTATGTGAAGATATTTCCTTTTCCACTGCAGGACTCAAAGTGATCCATAAATGCACTTGCAGATTCTACAAAAAGAGTGTTTCAAACCTGCTCAATCAAAAGAAAGTTTCAACTCTGTGAGATGAATGGGCACATCACAGAGAACTTTCTCAAAATGCTTTTGTCTAGTTTTTACGTGAAGATATTTCCTTTTGCAACATAGGCCTCAAAGTGCTCCAATCACCACTTGCAGATTCTACAAAAAGAGTGCTTCAAAACTGTTTAATTAATAGAAAGGTTCAACTGTGTGAGATGAATGCACACATCACAAAGTAGTTTCTCTGAATGCTCCTGTCAAGTTTTTATGTGAAGATATTTCCTTTTCCAGTAAATGTTGCATATCATGCAAAATATCCACTTTCAGATTCAACAAAAACTGTGTTTTAAAACTGCTCAATCAAAATAAATGTTCAAACTTGTGGGTTGAATGCGCACATCACAAAGAACTTTCTCAGAAATCTTCAGTCTAGTTTTCATGTGAAGATATTTCATTTCCCAGCATAGGCCTCAAAGCGCTCCAAATATCCAATTGCAGATTGTAGAGAAAGACTGTTTCAACACTGATCAATTAAAAAAAAAGATTCAACACTGAGAGATGAATGCAAATATCACAAAGAAGTTTCTCAGAATTCTCATGTTTAGTTTTTATGGGAAGATATTACCTTTTTCACCATAGGCCCTAAGGCGCTCCAAACATCCACTTGTGGATTGTACAAAAGGACTATTTCAAAACTACTCAATCAAAAGAAGGTTTCAACTCTGTGAGATAAATGCACACATCCCAAAAACTTTCTCAGAATGCTTCTGTCAAGTTTTTACGTGAAAATATTTCCTTTTCCACCATAGGCCTCAATCCACTTCAAATATCCATTTGCAGATACTATAAAAAGACTGTTTCAAAACTGCTCAATCAAAAGAAAGTTTCCACTCTGTGAGTTGAATACGAACAGCACAAGGAAGTTTCTCAGATTACTACTGTGTAGTTTCTATTTGAAGATGTTTCCTTTTCCACCATAGGCCCCAATGTGCTCCAAATATCCACCTGCAGATTCTACAAAAAGAGTGTTTCAAAACTGCTCTATCAGAAGAAAGGTTCAACTCTGTGAGATGAACACAAACATCACAAAGAAGTTTCTCAGAATGCTTCTGTCTAATTTTTATGTGAAGATATTTCCTTTTCCACCAAAGGACTCAAAGTGCTCCAAATATCCACTTGCAGATTCTAAAAAAACAGTGTTTCAAAACTGCTCAATAAATAGAAATGGTCAACTCTTTGGGATGAATGCACACAAGAAAAAGAAGTTTCCCAGACTGCTACTTTCTGATCTTTATATGAAGATATTTCCTTTTTCAGCATTGACCTCAGAGATCTTCAAATATCCACTTGCAGATTCGTCAAATAGATTGTTTAAAAACTGCTCAATCAAAAGAATGGTTTGACTCTGTGAGATGAAGGCAAATATCACATAGATGTTTGTCCGAATGCTTTTGTCTAGTTTTTATGTGAAGATATTTCCGTTTCCAACATAGGTCTGAAAGCTCTCCAAATATCCACTTGCAGATTGTACAAAAAGAATGTTTCAAAAATGCTGAATAAAAATAAATTTTCAAGTTGGTGAGATGAATGCACACATCAAAAAGAAGTTTCTCAGAATGCTTCTGTCCAGTTTTTATGTGAAGATATTTCTTTTTCCACCTTAGGCCACAAAGTGCTCCTCATTACTACTTGCAGAGTCTACAAAAAATGTGTTTAAAAACTGCTCAAACAAAAGAAAGTTTCAACTCTGTGAGTTGAAACCAGACATCACAATGTAGTTTCTCAGAATGCTTCTGTCTTGTTTTTATGAGAAGATTTTTCCTTTTCCACAATAGTACATAAAGTGCTCCAAATATCCACTTGCAGATTCTACAAAAGGAGTGATTCAAAACTGCTAAATCAAAAGAAAGATTCAACTCTGAGAGATGAATGCACACATAGCAAAGTAGTTTCTCAGAATGATTCTGTCTAGTTTATTGGGAAGATATTTCCTTTTCCACCATAGGCCCCAAAGGGCTCCAAATATCCACTTTCAGATTGCACAAAAAGTGTGTTTCAAAACTGCTCAATCAAAAGAAAGGTTGAACTCTGTGAGATGAATGCACACATCACAAAGAAGCTACTCAGAATGCTTCTGTCTAGCTTTTATGTGATGGTATCTCCTTTTCCACCATAGGCCAGAAATCACTCAAAATATCTGCTTGCAGGTACTACGAAAAGAGTGTTTCAAAACTCCTCAAACAAAAGAAAGGTTCAACTCTGTGAGGTGAATGCATACATCACAAAAAAGTTTCTGAGAATGATTCTGTCTGGTTTTTACGTGAAGGTGTTCCCTTTTCCACCATAGGCCTCAAAAGGCTCCAAATATCCAATTGCAGATTCTACACAAAGATAGTTTAACAACTGTTCAATCAAAAGAAAAGTTCAACTCTGTGAGTTGAATGCACACATCACAAAGAAGTTTCTGAGAATGTTTCTGTCTAGTTTTTATGTGAAGATATTTCCTTCTCCACCATAGGCCTCAAAGCGCTCCAAATATCCACTTGCAGATTCAACAAAAAGAGTGTTTGAAAACTTCTCAATCAAAAGAGAGGTTGAAATCTGTGAGATGAATGCATACATCACAAAGAAGTTTCACAGAGTGCTTCTGTCTACCTTTTATTTGAAGAAATTTCCTTTTCCAACATAGGCCACAAAACGCTCCAAATATACAGTTGCAGACTCTAAAGAAAGAGTGTTTCAAGCTCCTCAATCTAAAGAAAGGTTCAACTCTGTGAGTTGAATGCACTCATCAGAAAGATATTTCTTATAATGCTTCTGTGTCATTTTTAAGTGAAGATATTTCCTTTTCTACCATAGGCCTCAAAGCACTCCAAATATCCACTTGCAGATTCTACAAAAAGAGTGTTTCAAAACTGCTCAATCAAAAGAAAGGTTCAACACTGTAAGATGAATGCACACATCACAAAGGAGTATCTCAGAATGCTTCTGTGTAGTTTTTATGTGAAGACATTTCCTTTTCCACCATATGACTCAAAGAACTCTGAATCTCCAATTGCAGATTCTACAAATACAGTGTTTAAAAGCTGCTCAATCAAAAGAAAGTTTGAACTCTTCGAGATGAAAGTGCACATCATGGAGAAGTTTCTCAAATTCTTCTGTGAAGTTTTTATGTGAAGATATTTCTTTTCTACCATAGGCCTCAAAGCGCTCCAAATATCCACTTACAGATTCCACAAAAAGAGTGTTTCAAAACTATTCAATGAAAAGAGAGGTTCAATTCTGTGAGTTGAATGCACACATCACAAAGAGGTTTTTCAGAATGCTTCTGTCTAGTTTTTATGTGAAGATAGTTCCTTTTCGACAATAGTCTACAAAGCCCTCAAAATACACATTTGCAGATTCTGCAAAAAGAGTTTTTCAAAACCACTCAATCAAAAGAAAGGTTCATCTCTGTGAGGTGAATGCACACATCACAAAGAAGTTTCTCAGAAAGCTTCTGTGTAGTTTTTATGTGAAGATATTTCATTTTCCACCATTGGCCCCAAAGTGCTCCAAATATCCCCAGCAGTTTCTATAAAGAGTGTTTCAAAACTGCTCAGTCAAAAGAAATCTTCAACTCTGTCAGATGAACACACACATGACAAAGCAGATTCTCAGAATGTTTCTAATTTTTATGTGAAGATATTTCCTTTTCCACCATAGGTCTCAATGCCCTCAAAATATCCACTTGCAAATTCTACAAAAAGAGTATTTCAAAACTGCTCAATCAAAAGAAAGGTTTAAATCTGTGAGATGAATGCACACATCACAAAGAAGTTTCTCAGAATGCTTCTGTCTAATTATCATGTGAAGATATTTCCCTTTCCACTAAAGGCCACAAAGACCTCCAAATATCCACTTGCAGGTTCTACAAAAACAGTGTTTCAAATTGGCTCAATCAAAATAAAAGTTCAGCCCGGTGAGATGAATGCACACATCTCAAAGGTGTGTCTCAGAATGCTTCTATCTGGTGTTTATGTGAAGATATTTCTTTTGCACCTTAGGCCCCTATCTACTTGCAGATTCTACAAAAAGAGTGCTTCAAAACTGCTGTATCTAAAGCAGTGTTCAACGTTGTGAGATGAATGCACACATCACAAAGAAATTTCTCAGAATGCCTCTGTCTTGTTTTTAAGTGAAGATGTTTCCTTTTCCATCGTAGGCCTCACATCGATCCAAATATCCACTTGCAGACTCTCCAAAAAGAGTGTTTGAAAACTTCTCTATCAAAAGAAAGTTTCAACTCTGTGAGACGAAGGCACACATCACAATGAAGTTTCTCAGAATGCTTCTGTTTAGCTTTTAAATGAAGATATTTCCTTTTCCATCATAGACCTCAAAGCACTTGAAATATCCACTTGCAGATTCTACAAAGGAGTGTTTCAAAGCTATTGAATCAAAAGAAAGTTTCAACTCTGTGAGATGAATGCACACATTACAAAGAGGTTTCTCAGAATGCTTCTGTCTAGTTTTTATGTTAAAATATTTCCTTTTCCACCATAGGCTGCAAATCTCTCCAAATATCCACTTGCAGTTTCTACAAAAAGAGTGTTTCTAAACTGCTCAATCAAAAGAAAGGTTCAACTCTGTGAGTTGAATGCACATATCACTGAGAAGTTTCTCAGAACACTTTTTTCTAGTTTCTGTGCGAAGTTATTTCCTTTTCCACCATACGCCACAAATCGCTAAAAATATCAAGTTGCAGATTCTACAAAAAGAGTGTTTCAAAACTGCTCAATCAAAAGAAAGGTTCAACTCTGTGAGATGAATGCAAACATCACAAAGAGGTCTCTCAGAATGCTTCTGTCTAGTTTTTATGTAAAGATATTTCCTTTTTCACCATGGGCTGCAAAGCACCCCAAATACCCACATGCAGAATCCATAAAAAGAGGGTTTCAATACTGCTCAATATATAGAAAGCTTCTACTCTGTGAGATGAATGCACACGTCACTAAGATGTTTCTCAGAATACTTCTATCTCGTTTTTATGTGAAGATATTACCTTTTCCACCTTAGGCCTCAAAACGTTCCAAATATCCACTTGCAGATTCTACAAAAAGAGTGTTTCAAAACTGCTGAATCAAAAATAAGTTTCCAATCTGTGCGATGAATGCACACATCACAAACAAGGTTCTGTGAATGCTTCTGTCTAGTTTTTATGTGAAGATATTTCTTTTCCATCTTAGCACTCAAAGTGCTGCAAATATGAACTTTCAGACTCTACAAAAGGAGTGTTTCAAAACTGCTCAATCAAAAGAAAGGTTCAACTCTGTGAGATGAATGTGCACATCACAAAGAAGTTTCTCAGAATGCTTCTTTGTAGTATTTATGTGAAGATATTTTGTTTTCCACTAGAGGCCACAAAGTTCTCCAAATATCCACTTGCAGATTCTACAAAAAGAGTGTTTCAAAACTGCTCAACCTAAAGAAAGTTTCAACTCTATGAATTGAATGCCCACTTCACAAAGAAGTTTCTCAGAATGCTTCTGTCTAGTTTTTATGTGAAGATATTTCCTTTTCCTCCATAGGCCTCAAAGTGCTCCAAGTGTCCAGTTTCAGAAACTACCAAAAGATTGTCTCCACACTGCTCAATCAAAAGAATGGTTCAACTGTGTCAGTTGAATACACACATCACAAGGAAATTTCTCAGAATGCTTCTGTCTTGTTTTTATGTGAGGATATTTCCTTTTCCACCATAGACCTCAAAGCCCTCCAAGTATCCACCTGCAGATTCTACAAAAAGAGTGTTTCAATACTGGTTAAACAAAAGACAAGTTCAACTGTGTTAGATGAATGTATACATTAAAACCAGCTTCTCAGAAAGCCTCAGTCAAGTTTTTATATGAAGGTATTTCCCTTTCCACTGCAGGCCTCAAATCGCTCCAAATATGCACTTGCAGATTCTACAGAAAGTGTGCTTCAAAACTGCTCAATCAAAAGAAAGTTTCAACTCTGTGTGTTGAATGCGCACATCAGGAAGAAGTTTCTCAGATTACTTCTGTGTAGTCTTTATGTGAAGATGTTTCCTTTTCCACCATAGGCCCCAATACACTCCAAACATCCATGTGCAGATTTTACAAAAAGAGTGTTTCAAAACTGCTCAATCAAAAAAAAGTTCAATTCTGTGAGATGAACGCAAACATCACAAAGAAATTTCTCAGAATGTTTCTGTCTAATTTTTATGTGAAGATATTTCCTTTTCCACCAAAGGGCTCAAAGAGCTCCAAATATCCACTTGCAGTATCTATGAAAAAGGATTTCAAAACTGCTCAATCAAAAGAAAGTTTCATCTCTGTGAATTGAATGCACACATCACAAAGAAGTTTCTCAGAATTCTTCTGTCTAGTTTTTATGTGAAAATATTTCATTTTCCTCTATAGGCCTCAAAGCACCGCAAATAACCATTTGCATATACTACAAAAATACTGTTTCCAAACTGCTAAATCAAAAGAAAGGTTCAACCCTGTGAGTGGAATGCACACATCACGAAGAAGTTTCTCAGATTTCTTCTGTCTAGTTTTTATGTGAAGATATTTCTTTTTCCACCATAGGTTTCAAAGCTCTCCAAGTATCCAATTGCAGATTCTACAAAAAGAGTGTTTCAAAAGTCCTCAAACCAAAGAAATGTTGAATTCTTTGAGAGGAATGCAGACATCACATGGTATTTTCTCAGAATGCTTCTGTCTAGTGTTTATGTGATGTTATTTCCTTTTCCACCATGGGCCTCAAAGTGCTCCAAATAACCTCTTGCGGATTTGACCAAAGGAGTGTTTCAAAACTGCTATGTCAAAAGAAATGTTTACCTCTGTGAGATGAATGCTCACATCACAGAGAAGTTTCTCAGAATGCCTCTATCTAGTTTTTATTTGAAGATATTTCCTTTCCCACCATAGGCCTCAAAGCTCTCCAAATATCCATTTGCAGATACTACAAAAGACTGTTTCCAAATTGTTCAATCAAAGGAAACGTTCAACTCTGTGAGTTGAATGCACACATCACAACGAAGTTTCTCAGAATGGTTCTGTCTAGTTTTTATGTGAAGATATTTCCTTTTCCACCATAGGCCTCAAAGCGCTCCAAATATCCAATTGCAGATACTACCAAAAGACTGTTTCCAAACTGCTCAATCAAAAGAAATGTTCAACTCTGTGAGATGAATGCACACATCACAAAGAAGTTTTTCAGAATGCTTTTGTCTAGTTTTTAAGTGAAGATATTTCCTTTTCCATCCTAGGTCTCAATGCGCTCCAAATATCCACTAGCAGATTCCACAAAAAGAGTGTTTCAAAACTGCTGAATCAAAAGAAAGTTTCAACTCCGTGAGATGAATGCATATATCACAAAGAAGTTACTCTGAATGCTTCTGTGTAGTTTTTATGTGAAGATATTTCCTTTTCCACTATAGGTCGCAAAGCTGTCCAAATATCCACTTGCAGATTCTACAAAAACAGTGTTTAAACTGCTCAATAAAAAGAAAGTTTCAAATTTGTGAGATGGATGCACACATCACAAAGAAGTTTCTCTGAATCCTTCTGTCTAGTTTTTATGTGAAGATATTTCCTTTTAAACTGTAGGCCACAAAGCGCTCCAAATATCCATTTGCAGATACTACAAAAAGACTGTTTTCAAACTGCTCAATAAAAGGAAAGGTTCAACTCTGTGAGTTGAATGCTCACATCAGAAAGAAGTTTCTCTGAATGCTTCTGTGTAGTTTTAATGTGAAGATGTTTCCTTTTCCACTATAGGCTGCAAAGCACTCCAAATAGCCACTTGCAGATTCTAGAAGAGTATATCAAAACTGCTCAATCAAATGAAAGGTTCAACTCTGTGCGTTGAATGTACACATCATGAAGAAGTTTCTCAGAATGCTTGTGTCTAGTTTTTATGCGAAGATATTTCCTTTTCCACCATAGGCCACATAGTGCTCCAAATATCCAATTGCAGATTCTGCAAAAGGAGTTGTTCAAAACTGCTCAATCAAAAGAAAGTTTCAACTGTGTGAGATGAATGCAAACATCACAAGGAAGTTTCTCAGAAGGCTTCTGTCTAGTATTTATGTGAAGATATTTCCTTCTCCACCATAGGCCTCAAAGCGCTCCAAATATCAAGTTGCAGATTCTACAAAAAGACTGTTTCAAAACTGCTCATTTAAAAGAAAAGTTCAAAACTGTGATTTTAATGCGCACATCAAAAAGTAGTTTCTATGGTTTTAGGTCTAACGTTTAAGTCTTTAATCCATCTTGAATTAATTTTTGTATAAGGTGTAAGGAAGAGATCAATTTTCAGCTTTCTACATATGGCTAGCCAGTTTTCCCAGCATCATTTATTAAGTAGGCAATCCTTTCAGCTTTGCTTGTTTTTCTCAGGTTTGTCAATGATCAGATATTTGTAGATATGCAGTGTTATTTCTGAGGACTCTGTTCTGTTCCATTGATCTAGATCTCTGTTTTAGTACCAGTACCATGCTGTTTTGGTTACTGTAGCCTTGTAGTATAGTTTGAAGTCAGGTAGCATGATGCCTCCAGCTTTGCTCTTTTGGCTTAGGATTGACTTGGCGATGCAGGATCTTTTTTGATTCCATGTGAACTTTTAAGTAGATTTTTCCAATTCTGTGGAGAGAGTCATTGGTAGCTTGACGAGGATGGCATTGAATCTATAAATTTCCTTGGGCAATATGGCCATTTTCACAATATCGATTCTTCCTACCCGTGAGCATGGAATGATATTCCATTTGTTTGTTTCCTCTTTTATTTCATTAAGTAGTGGTTTGTAGTTCTCTTTGAAGAGTTCCTTCACGTCCCTTTTAAGTTGGATTCCTATGCATTTTATTCTGTTTTAAGCAATTGTGAATGGGAGTTCACTCATGATTTGGCTCTCTGTTTGTCTGTTATTGGTGTATAAGAATGCTTGTGATTTTTGTACATTGATTTTGTATCCTGAGACTTTGCTGAAGTTGCTTATCAGCTTAAGGAGATTTTGGGATGTGACAATGGGGTTTTCTAGATATACAATCATGTCCTCTGCAAACAGGGTAATTTGACTTCTTCTTTTTCTAATTGAATACCCTTTATTTCCTTCTCCTGCCTAATTGCCCTGGCCAGAACTTCCAACACTATGTTGAATAGGAGTGGTGAGAGAGGGCATCCATGTTTTGTGCCAGTATTCAAAGAGAATGCTTCCAGTTTTTGCCCATTCAGTATGATATTGGCTGTGGGTTTGTCATAGATAGCTCTTATTATTTTGAGATACATCCCTTCAATACCTAATTTATTGAAAGTTTTTAGCATGAAGCGTTGTTGAATTTTGTCAAAGGCCTTTTCTGCATTTATTGAGATAATCATATGGTTTTTGTCTTTGGTTCTGTTTATATGCTGAATTACATTTATTGATTTGTGTATATTGAACCAGCCTTGCATCCCAGGGATGAAGCCCACTTGATCATGGTGGATAAGCTTTTTGATGTGCTGCTGGATTCTGTTTGCCAGTATTTTATTGAGGATTTCTGCATCAATGTTCATCAAGGATAATGGTCTAAAATTCTCTTTTTTTGTTCTGTCTCTGCCAAGCTTTGGTATTAGGATGATTCTGGCCTCATAAAATGAGTTAGGGAGGATTTCCTCTTTTTCTATTGAATGGAATAGGTTCAGAAGGAATGGTACCAGTTCCTCCTTGTACCTCTGGTAGAATTCGGCTGTGAATCCAAACCATAAAAACCCTAGATGATAACATAGGCATTACCATTCAGGATATAGGCATGGGCAGGGACATCATGTCTAAAACACCAAAAGCAATGGCAACAAATGTCAAAATTGACAAATGGGATCTAACTAAACTACATAGCTTCTACAGAGCAAAAGAAACTACCATCATAGTGAACTGGCAAACTACAAAATGGGAGATAATTTTCACAACATGCTCATCTGAGAAAGGGCTAATATCCAGAATCTACAATGAACTAAAACAAATTTACAAGATAAAAAGAAACAACCCCATCAAAAAGTGGTCAAAGGACATGAACAGACACTTCTCAAAAGAAGACATTTACGCAGCCAAAAAACGTGAGAAAATGCTCACCATCACTGGCCATCAGAGAAATGCAAATCAAAACCACAGTGAGGTACCATCTCACACCAGTTAGAGTGGCATGCATTAGAAGGTCAGGAAACAACAGGTGCTGGAGAGGATGTGGAGAAATAGGAACACTTTTACACTGTTGGTGGGACTGTAAACGAATTCAACCATTGTGGAAGTCAGTGTGGCTCTTCCTCAGGGATCTAGAATTAGAAATACCATTTGACCCAGCCATCCCATTACTGGGTATATATGCAAATGAATATAAATCATGCTGCTATAAAGACACATGCACACATATATGTTTATTGTGGAACTATTCACAATAGCAAAGACTTGGGACCAACCGAAATGTCCAACAGTAATAGACTGGATTAAGAAAATGTGGCATATATACACCATGGAATACTATGTAGCCATAAAAAATGACGAGTTCATGTCCTTTGCAGGGACATGGATGAAATTGGAAATCATAATTCTCAGTAAACTATTGAAAGGACAAAAAACCAAACAGCGCATGTTCTCACTTGTAGGTGGGAATTGAACAATGAGAACACAAGGACACAGGAAGGGGAACATCACACTCTGGGGACTGCTGTGTGGTGGGAGGAGGGTGGAGGGATAGCAATAGGCGATATACCTAATGCTGAATGAGGACTTAATGCGAGCAGCACACCAGCATGACACATGTATACATATGTAACTAATCTGCACATTGTGCACATCTACCATAAATCTTAAAGTACAATTAAAAAAAAGAAGTTTCTCAGAATGCATCTGTCTACTTTTTATGTGAAGACATTTCCTATTCCACCCAAGGCCTCAAAGCACTCCAAATATCTACATGCAGATCCTAGAAAAAGAGTGTTTAAAAACTGCTCAATCAAAAGAAATGTTCAAATCTGCGAGATGAATGCACACATCACAAAGAAGTTTCTCAGAATGCTTCTGTCTAGTTTTTATGTGAAGATATCTCCTTTTCCACTGTAGGCCTCAAAGCCCTCTAAATATCCATTTGCAGATACTACAAAAAGATTGTTTCCAAGCTGCTGAATGAAAAGAAACGCTCAACCCTGTGAGTTGAATGCACATATAACAAAGAAGTTTCTCAGAATTCTTCTGTCTAGTTTTTATGTGAAGATATTTCCTAGCCCAACAAAGATCTCAAAGCATTCAAAATATCCACTTGAAGATTCTACAGAAAGTGTTTCAAAACTGCTCATTCAAAAGAAAGGTTCAACTCTGGAAGATGTGTGCACACATCACAAAGTAGTTTCTCCAAATGGTTCTGTCTAGTTTTTATGTGAAGATACTTCCTTTTCCACCATAGGCTGCAAAGTGCTCTGAATATTCACTTGCAGTTTCCACAAAAAAAGTGTTTCCATACTGCTTAATCAAAAGAAAATTTAAACTCCACAAGATTAAGGCACACATCACAAAGAAGTTTTTCAGAAAGCTTCTGTGTAATTTTTATGTGAAGATATTTCCTTTTCCACAATAGGCCTCAAAGCACTTCAAATGTCCACTTGCGGATTCTACAAAAAAGTTTTTCAAAACTACTCAATCAAAAGAATGTTTCAACTCTGTGTGATGAATGAATACATCACCAAGAAGTTTCTCTGAATGCTTCTGTGTAATTTTTATGTGAAGATATTTCCCTTTCCACCATAGGCCTCAAAGCGCTCAAAATATCCACTTGGAAGTTCTACAAAAAGAGTGTTTCAAAACTGCTTAATCAAATAAAAGTTACAACTCTGTGAGATGAATGCACACAACACAAGATGTTTCTCAGAATGATTTTGTGTAGTTTTTATTTGAAGACAAATCTTTTTCCACAGTGTAGCTCAAAGCGCTCCAAATATCCACTTGGGGATTCTACAAAAAGAGCGTTTAAAAACTGCTCCACAAAAAGAAAGTTTCAACTCTGTGAGATGAATGCACACATCAAAAAGGAGTTTCTCAGAAAGCTTCTGTGTAGTTTGTATGTGAAGATATTTCCTTTTCCACCATAGGCTGCAAATGGCTCCAAATATCCACTTGTAGATTCTGCAAAAAAAAGAGTTTCAAAACTACACTATCAAAAGTTAGTTTCAACGCTGTGAGTTGAATGCTCACATTACAAAGAAGATTCTCAGAATTCTTGCGTTTATTTTTTTGTAAAGATATTTCCTTTTCCACAATAGGCCTCAAATTGCTCCAAATATTGACTCGCAGATTCTACAAAAAGAGTGTTTCAAAGCTGCTCAATCAAAAGAAAACTTCCACTCTGTGAGATGAATGCACACATCACAAAGGAATTTCTTATAATGCTTCTGTGTAGTTTTCATGTGAAGATATTTCCTCTTCCACAATGGGCCTCAAAGAGTTCCAAATATCCACTTCTGGATTCTCCAAAATAATGTTTCAAAACTGCTCAATCAAATGAAAGCATGAACTCCGTGAGATGAATGCCCACATCACAAAGATGTTTTTCAGAATGTTTCTGTAGAGTTTTCATTGGAGGATATTTCCTTTTCCACCATAGGCTGCAAAGGGTTCCAAATATTCACTTGCAGATTCTACAAAAAGAGAGTTTCAAAACTGCTCTGTCAAAAGATAAGTTCAACTCTGTGAGTTGAATGCACACATCTCAAAGTTGTTTCTCAGTATGCTTCTTTGTAGATATTCTGTGAAGATATTTCTTTATACACCATAAGCCTCAAAGCGCACCAAATATCCACTTGCAGATTCTACAGAAAGAGTGTTTCAAAACTGCTCAATCAAAAGAAAAGTTCAACTCTGTGAGATGAATGCACACGTCACAAAGATGTCTCTCAGAATGCTTCTGTGTAGTTTTATGCGAATATATTTCCTTTTCCACAACAGGTATTTAAGCATTCCAAATATTCACTTGCAGATTCTACAAAAAGAGTGTTTATAAACTGCCCAATCAAAAGAAAAATTCAACTCCTGGAGATGAATGCACATATAAAAATGAGTTTCTCAGAATGCTTCTGTGTTGCTTTTATGTAAAGAAATTTCCTTTTCCACCATAGGCCTCTAAGTGCTCCAAATATCCACTTGCAGATTCTACAAAAAGAGTGTTTCAAAACTGCTTAATCAAAAGAAAAGTTCAACTCTGTGAAATGAATGCACACATCACAAGGAAGTTACTCAGAATGCTTCTTTGTAGTTTTTATGTGAAGATATTTATTGTTCCACAATAGTCCTCAAAGCGCTTCAAATATCCACTTGCAGATACTAAAAAAAGAGTGTTTCAAAACTGCTCCATCAAAAGAAAAGATCAACTCTGTGAGAAGAATACACACATCACAAAGAAGTTTCTCAGAATGCTTCTGTGTAGTTTTTATGTGAAGATATTTCCGTTTCCACGATAGGCCTCAAAGTGCTCCAAATATCTACTTGCAGATTATACAAAAACAGTGTTTCAAAACTGATCAATCAAAAGAAAACTTCAACTCTGTGGATGAATGCACACCTCACAACTAAGTTTCTCAGAATGCTTCTGTGTAGTTTTTATGTGAAGATATTTCCTTTTCCACAGTAGGCCTCAAAGCCCTTCAAATATCCACTTGCAGATTCTATAAAAAGGATGTTTCAAAACTGCTCAATCAAAACAAAGTTTCAACTCTGTGAGATGAATGCACACATCACAAAGAATTTTCTCAGAATGGCTCTCTGTAGTTTTTATTTGAAGATATTTCCTTTTCCACAATAGAACTCAAAGAACTCCAAATATCCTATTGCGGATCCTACATAAAGAGGGTTTCCAAATTCTTCAATCAAAGGAAACGTTCAACTCTGTGAGATGAATGCTGATACCATGAAGAAGTTTCTCAGAATGCTTCTGTGTAGTTTTTATGTGAAGATATTACCTTTTCCCGTTAGGCCTCAAACTGCTCCAAATATCCTCTTACAGATTCTGCAAAAAGAGTGTTTCAAAACTTCTCAATCAAAAGAAATGTTCAACCCTGTTTGATGAAGGCACACATCACAAAGAAGTTTCTCAGAATGCTTCTGTGTAATTTTTATGTGAATATATTTCCTTTTCCTTATAGGCCTCAAATCGCTCCAAATATCCACTTGCACACTCTACATAAAGAGTGTTTCCAAAATGGTCAATCAATAGGAAGGTTTAACTCTGTGAGATGAATGCACACATCACAAAGAAGTTTCTCAGAATGCTTCTGTGTAGTTTTTATGGAAGATAATTCCCTTCCAAAATAGGCCGCAAGGGCTCTAGTTATCCACTTGCAGATTCTACAAAAAGAGAGATTCAAAGCTGCTCAATCAAAAGAAAGTTTCAATTCTGTGTGATGAAGGCACACATCACAACAAGTTTCTCAGAATGCTTCTGTGTAGTTTTTATGAGTAGATAATTCCTTTTCTACAATAGGCTTCAAAGCACTCCAAATATCCACTTGCAAACTCTACAAAAAGATTGTTTCAAAACTGCTCAATCAAAAGAAAGCTTTAACTCTGTGAGACGAATGCACACATCACAAAGAAGTTTCTGAGAATGCTTCCATGTAGCTTTTATGGGAAGATATTTCCTTTTCCACTGTAGGCCTCAAATTGCTCAAAATATCCCCTTCCAGATTCTATAAAAGGAGTGCTTCAAAACTGCTCAATCAAAAGAAAATTTCAACTCTCTGAGATGAATGTACACATCACAAAGGAGTTTCTCAGAATGCTTCTGTGTGGTTTTTATGTGAAGATATTTCAATTTCCAAAATAGTCCACATAGGGCTCCAAATATCCTCTTGCAGATTCTACAAAAAGAGAGATTAAAAACTGCTTAATCAAAAGATAGGTTCAACAATGTGAGTTGATTGCACACATCACAAAGAAGTTTCTCAGAATCATTCTGTGTAGTTACTATGTGAAGATATTTCCGTTTAGACAATAGGCATCAAAGTACTCCCAATATCCACTTGCACATTCTACAAAAAGAGTGTTTCCAAACTGCTGAATCAAAAGAAAGGTTCAAATCTGTGAGATGAATGCACACATCACAAAGAAGTTTCTCAGAATGTTTCTGTGTATTTATTTAAAGATATTTCCTTTTCCACAATAGGCCTCTAAGAGCTCCAAATATCTACTTGCAGATTCTGTAAAATAGTGTTTCCAAACTGCTTAATCAAAAGAAATGTTCAACTCAGTGAGATGAATGCACACATAACAAAGAAGTTTCTCAGAATGCTTCTGTGTAGTTTTTATAGGAAGATATTTCCTTTTCGGAAATAGGCCTCAAAGGGCTGCAAATATCCACTGGCAGATTCTACAAAAAGAGTGTTTAAAAACTGCACATCAAAAGAAAATTTGAACTCTGTGAGATGAAGGCATAGATCACAAAGGTGTTTCTCAGAATGCTTCTGTGTAGTTTTATATGAAGGTATTTCCTTTTTCACCATAGGTCACAAAGGGCTCCAAATATCCTCTTGCAGATTATACAAAAAACAGAGTTTCAAAACTGTTCATTCAAAAGATAGGTTCAACTCCATCAATTGAATGCGCCCATCACAAAGAAGTTTCTCAGAATGCTTCTGTGTAGCTTTTGTGTGAAGATATTTCCTTTTCCAACATAGGCCTCAAAGCGCTCCAAATAACCACGTGCATATTCTCCAAAAAGTGTTTCCAAACTGCTCAATCAAAAGAAAGTTTCAATTCTGTGAGATTAGTGCACACATTGAAAAGAAGTTTCTCAGAATGCTTCTGTACAGTTTTTATGTGGAAATATCTCCTTTTCCACAACAGGCCACAAAGTGCTCCAAAAATTCACTTGCAGATTCTGCAAGAACGGTGTTTCAAAACTGCTCAATCAAAAGAAAGATTGAACTCTGTGAGATGAATACACACATCATAAAGTAGTTTCTGAGAATGCTTCTGTGTAGTTTTTATGTGAAGATATTTCCCTTTCCAAAATAGGCTGCAAAGGACACCAAATATCTACTTGCAGATTCTACAAAAAGAGTGATTCAAAACTGCTCAATTGAAAGATAGTTTCAACTCTTTGATTTGAATGCAAACATCACAAAGAAGTTTCTGAGAATGCTACTGTGTAGTTTTTATGTGAAGACATTTCCGTTTCTACTATAGGACTCAAAGCGCTTCAAATATCCACTTGCAGATTCTACAGAAAGAGTGTTTCCAAACTGCTCAATCCAAAGAAAGGTTCAACTCTGTAAGATGAATGCACACATCACAAAGAAGTTTCTCAGAATGCTTCTGTGTAGTTTTTATGTAAAGATATTTCCTTTTCCACAATAGGCCACAAAGGGCTCCAAATACCACATGTAGATTCTACAAAAAGACGGTTTCAAAATTGCTCAATCAGAAGAAAGTTTCAAAAAGAAGTTTCTCAGAATATTTCTGTGTTGTTTTTATTTAAAGTTATTTCCTTTTCCACCATAGGCTGCAAAGGGCTTCAAATATCCACATACAGATCCTGCAAAAAGAGAGATTCAAAACAGCTCTATCAAAAGATAGGTTCAATCAACTCTATGAGTTGAATGCAAATATACCAAAGAAGTTTCTCAGAATGCTTCTGTGTAGTTTTTGTATGAAGATATTTGCTTTTCCACAGTAGTCCTCAAAGGGCTCAAAATATCCACATGTAGATTCTGCAAAAAGAGAGATTCAAAACAGCTGCATCAAAAGATAGGATCAACTCTGTGAGATGAATGCACACATCACAAAGAAGTTTCTCAGAATGTTTCCGTGTAGTTCTTCTTTGAAGGTATTTCCTTTTCCACCATAGGTCAAAAAGGGCTCCAAATATCCACATGCACATTCTGCAAAAAGAGAGATTCAAAACTGCTCAATCAAAAGATAAGTTCAGCTCTGTGAGCTGAATGCACACATCACAAAGAAGTTTCTCAGAATACTTCTGTGTAGTTTTTATGTGAACGTATTTGATTTTCCACATTAGGCATCACAGCACTCCAAATATCGACTTGCAGATTCTACAAAAAGAGAGATTCAAAACTGCTCAATGAGAAGATAAGTTCAACTCTGAGAGTTCAATGCACACTTCCCAAAAATTTTCTCAGAATGCTTCAGTGTAGTTTTTACGTGAAGATATTTCCTTTTGCACAATAGGCCTCAAAGCTCTTCAAACATCCACTTGCAGATTCTGAAAAAAGAGAGATTCAATACTGCTCAACTGCTCAATCAAAAGATAGGTTCAACTCTGTGAGTTCAGTGCACACATCCCAAAGTAGTTTCTCAGAATGCTTCTGTGTAGATTTTATGAGAACATATTTGATTTTCCTCAGTAGGCTTCACAGCACTCCAAATATCCACTTGCAGAGTCTACAAAAAGAGAGATTCAAAAACAGCAAAATCAAAAGATAGTTTCAACTCTGTGACTTGAATGCATACATCACGAAGATGTTGCTGAGAATGCTTCTGGGTAGATTTTATCTGAAGATATGTCCTTTTACACCATAGGGTGCAAAGGGCTCCAAATATCCAATTGCAGATTGGATAAAAAGAGTGTTTCAAAACTGCTCAATGAAAAGATAAGTTCAACTCTGTGAGTTGAATGTAGACATCAAAAGAGATTCTCATGGTGATTCTGTATAGTTTTTATGTGAACATATTTAATTTTCCACAGTAGGCCTCACAGCACTCCAAATATCCACTTGCAGATTCTAAAAAATAGAGATTCTAAACTGCTCAATCAAAATATAGGTTCAACCCTTTGAGTTGAATGCACACATCACAAAGAAGTTTCTCAGAATGCTTCTGTGTAGTCGTTAGGTGAACATATTTGATTTTCCACAGTAGACCTCACAGCGCTCCAAATATCCACTTGCAGATACTACAAAAATAGAGATTAAAAACTGCTCCATCAAAAGATAGGTTCAACACGGTGAGTTGAATGTGCACATCACGAAGAAGTTTCTGAGAATGCTCCTGTGTAGTTTTTATTTGAAGATATTTCCTTTTCCACCATAGGCTGCAAAGGGCTCCAAATATCCACTTGCAGATTCTCCAAAAAGAGAGATTCAAAACTGCTCATTCAAAAGATAAGTTCAACTCTCTTAGTTGAAAGCATACATCACAAAGAAGTTTCTCTTAATGCTTTTGTGTAGTTTTTATTTGAAGATATTTCCTTTTCCACCATAGGGCATAAAGGGCTCCAAATATCCACTTGCAGATTCTACAAAAAGAGAAATCCAAAACTGCTCAATGAGAAGACAATTTCAATTCCGTGAGTTGAATGCACACGTCACAAAGAAGTTTCTCAGAATCTTTCTGTGTAGTTTTTGTGTGAAGATATTTCCTTTTCCACAATAGGCCTCAAAGCTCTCCAAGCATCCACTTGAAGATTCCGAAAATGAGAGATTCAAAACTGCTCAATCAAAAGATAGGTTCAACTCTGTGAGTTGAATGCATACATCACAAAAACGTTTCTCTGAATGCTTCTGTGTAGTTTTTATTTGAAGATATTTCCTTTTCCACAATAGGGTGTAAGGGTTCCAAATATCCACTTGCAGACTCTACAAAAAGGGAGATTCTAAACTGCTCAAAGAAAAGATAGGTTCAACTCTGTGAGTTGAATGCGCACATCACAGAGAAGTTTCTCAGAATGCATCTGAGTAGTTTTTATATGAAACTATTTTTTTTAAATAGGCCTCGAAGGGCCCCAATTATCCACTTACAGATTCTACAAAAAGACTCTTTCGAAACTAGTCAATCAAAAGAAAGATTCAACTCTGTTGGATGAATGCACAGATCAAAAAGAAGTTTCTCAGAATCCTTCAGTGTAGTTTTTATGATGATATTTCCTTTTCCACAATAGGCCTCAAAGGGCTCCAAATATAAATTTGCAGATTCTAAAAAAACAGAGTTTCAAAACTGCTCCATCAAAAGTAACGTTCAACTGTGTGAGATGAATGAACACATCACAAAGAAGTTTCTCAGAATGCTTCTGTGTATTTTTAATCTGAAGATATTTGCCCTTCCACGGTAGGCCTCAAAGTGTTGCAAATATTCACTTGCAGATTCTACAAAAAGAGATGTTCAAAACTGCCCAATCATAAGATAGGTTCAACCCTGTGAGATGAATACACATCACAAAGAAGTTTCTCAGAATGCTTCTGAGTAGTTTTTATTTGAAGATATCTCCTTTTCCACAATAGGCCTCAAAGGGCTCCAATTATCCACTTTCAGATTCTACAAAAAGAGTGTTTCAAAACTGCTCAATCATAAAATAAGTTCAAACTTGTGAGATGAATGCACACATCACAAATAAGTTTCTCAGAATGCTTCTGTGTAGTTTTTATGTGATGATATTTCCTTTTCAACAATAGGCCACAAAGAGCTCCAAATATGCACATGCAGATTCTACCAAAAGACTGTTTCAAAATTGCTCAATCAAAAGAAAGTTTCAACACTGTGAGATGAATCCACACATCAAAAAGAAGTTCTCAGAATGTTTCTGGGTTGTTTTTATTTGAAGATATTTCCTTTTCCACCATAGGCTGCAAAGGGCTCCAAATATCCACATGCAGATCCTGCAAAAAGAGAGATTCAAAACTGCACAATCAAAAGATTGGTTCAACACTATGAGTTGAATACACACATCATGAAGAAGTTTCTTGGAATTCTTTTGTGTAATTTTTATGTGAAGATATTTGCTTCTCCACAGTAGGCCTCAAAGGGCTCAAAATATCCACCTGTATATTCTGCAAAAAGAGAGATTCAAAACAGCTCAATCAAAAGATAGGTTCAACTCTGTAAGATGAATGCACACATTGCAAAGAAGTTTCTCAAAATGTTTCTGTGTAGTTCTTATTTGAAGATATTTCCTTTTCCACCATAGGCCAAAAGGGGCTCCAAATATCCATTTGCACATTCTGCAAAAAGAGAGATTCAAAACTGCTCAATCAAAAGATAGGTTCAGCTCTGAGTAGAATGCACACATCACAATGAAGTTTCTGAGAACGCCCCTGTGTAGTTTTTACGTGAACATATTTGATTTTCCACATTAGGCCTGACAACGCTCCCAATATCCACCTGCAGATTCTACAAAAAGAGAGATTCAAAACTGCTGAATCAAAAGATGGATTCAACTCTGTGAGTTGAATGCACACATCATGGAGATGTTTTTGAGAAAGGTTCTGTGTAGTTTTTATTTGAAGATATTTCCTTTTCCACCACAGGGCAAAAAGCACTCCAAATATCCACTTGCAGATCCTAGGAAAAAAACGTTTCAAAACTGCTCAATCATAAGATAGGTTCAACCCTGTAATATGAATGCATGCATTCTAAAGGAGTTTCTGAGAATGCTTCTGTGTAGTTTTTATCTGAAGATATTTGCTTTTCCACAGTAGGCCTCACAGCACTCCAAATATCCAATTGTAAATTCTTTAAAAAGAGTGTTTCAAAACTGCTCAATCTTAAGATAAGTTCAACCCTGTGAGATGACTACACACATCACAAAGAAGTTTCTCAGAATGTTTCTGTGTAGTTTTTATTTGAAGATATTTCCTTTTCCACCGTAGGCGGCAAAGTGCTCCAAATATCCACTTACAGATTCTGCAAAAAGAGAGATTCAAAACTACCCAATCAAAGGATAGGTTCAACCCTGTGACATGAATGCACACATTACAAAGAAGTTTCTGAGACTTATTCTGTGTAGTTTTTAGGTGAAGATATTTGCTTTTCCACAGTAGGCCACAAAGGGCTCCAAATATCCACCTGCAGATTCTGCAAAAAGCGAGATTCAAACTGCTCATCAAAAGACAGATTCAACCATGTGAGTTGAATGCACACATCACAAAGAAGTTTCTGAGAATGCTTCTGTGTAGTTTTTATTTGAAGACATTTCCTTTTCCACTATAGGGTGCAAAGTGCTCCAAATATCCACTTGCAGATTCTACAAAAGAGATATTCAAAACTGCTCAATGAGAAGATAAGTTCAACTCTGTGAGTTGAATTCACACTTCACAAAGAAATTTCTACGAATGCTTCTGTCTAATTTTTTGGTGAAGATATTTCCCTTTCCAAAATAGGCCTCAAAGGGCTCCATATATCCACTTGCAGATTCTACAAAAAGAGTATTTCCAAGCTGCTCAATGAAAAGAAAGTTTCAAATCTGTGAGATGAATGCACACATCACAAAGAAGTTTCTCAGAATTTTTTCTGTAGTTTTAATTGGAAGATATTTCCTTTTCCACCATAGGCTGCAAAGGGTGCCAAATATCCACTTGCAGATTCTGCAAAAAGAGAGATTCAAAATTGCTCAATCAAAAGATAGGTTCAACTCTGTGAGTTCAATGCACACCTCACAAATAAGTTTCTCAGAATGCTTCTGTGTAGTTTTTATTTGAAGATATTCCCTTTTCCACAATAGGCATCCGAGATCTCTGAACATCCACTTGTAATTTCTACAAAAAGAGAGATTCAAAACTGCTCAATCAAAAGATTGGTTCATCTCTGTGTGTTCAATGCACACATCACAAAGAAGTTTGTCAGAATGCTTCTGTGTAGTTTTTATGTGAACATATTTGATTTTCCAGTTAGCCTCACAGTGCTCCAAGTATCCACTTGCAGATTCTACAAAAAGAGAGACTCATAACTGCTCAGTCAAAAGATAGATTCAACACTCTTAGTTGAATGCACACATAATGAAGAAGTTTTTGAGAATGCTTCTGTTAATTTTGTTATTTGAAGATATTTCCTTTTCCACCATGGGCAAAAAGCACACAAAATACCACTTGCAGGTTCTATAAAAAGTGTGAACTGAAGATGGCCGAATAGGAAAAGCTCTGGTCTACAGCTCCCAGCGTGAGCTATGCAAAAGACAGGTGATTTCTGCATTTCCATCTGAGGTACCAGGTTCATCTCACTAGGGAGTTCCAGACAGTGGGCGCAGGTCAGTGGATGCATGCACCGTGCGTGAACTGAAGAAGGGCGAGGCATTGCCTCACACGGGAAGCACAAGGGGTCAGGGAGTTCCCTTTCCTACACAAAGAAAGGGGTGAAAGACGGCACCTGGAAAATCGGGTCACTCCTACCCGAATACTGTGCTTTTCTGAAGGGCTTAAAAAATGGCGCACCAGGAGATTGTATCCTGCACCTGGCTCAGAGGGTCCTACACCCGTGGAGTCTCACTGATTGCTAGCACAGCAGTCTGAGATCAAACTGCAAGGTGGCAGTGAGGCGGGGGGAGGGGCGCCTGCCTTTGCCCAGGGTTGCTTAGGTAAACAAAGCAGCTGAGAAGCTCGAACTGGGTGGAGCCCACCATAGCTCAAGGAGGCCTGCCTGCCTCTGTAGGCTCCACCTCTGGGGGCAGAGCACAGACAAACAAAAAGACAGCAGTAACCTCTGCAGACTTAAATGTCCCTGTCTGACAGCTTTGAAGAGAGCAGTGTTTCTCCCAGCATGCAGCTGGAGATCTGAGAATGGGCAGACTGCCTCCTCAAGTGGGACCCTGTCCCTTGAACCCCGAGCAGCCTAAGTGGGAGGCACCCCCCAGTAGGGGCAGACTGACACCTCACACAGCCGGCCGGGTACTCCAACAGACTTGCAGCTGAGGGTCCTGTCAGTTAGAAGGAAAACTAACAAACTGAAAGGACATCCACACCAAAAACCCATCTGTATATCACCATCATCAAAGACCAAAAGTAGATAAAACCACAAAGATGGGGAAAAGCAGAGCAGAAAAACTGGAAACTCTAAAAAGCAGAGTGCCTGTCCTCCTCCAAAGGAACGCAGTTCCTCACCAGCAATGGATCAAAGCTGGATGGAGAATGACCTTGATGAGCTGAGAGAAGAAGGCTTCAGACTATCAAATTACTCTGAGCTATGGGAGGATATTCAAACCAAAGGCAAAGAAGTTGAAAACTTTGAAAAAAATTTAGAAGAATGTATAACTAGAATAACCAATACAGAGAAGTGCTTAAAGGAGTTGATGGAGCTGAAAACCAAGGCTCCAGAACTACGTGAAGAATGCAGAAGCCTCAGGAGCCGATGTGATCAAATGGAAGAAAGGATATCAGTGATGGAAGATGAAATTAATGAAATGAAGCGAGAAGGGAAGTTTAGAGAAAAAAGAATAAAGGGAAATGAACAAAGACTCCAAGAAATATGGGACTATGTGAAAAGACCTAATCTATGTCTGACTGATGTAAATGAAAATGACGGGGAGAATGGAACCAAGTTGGAAAACACTCTGCAGGATATCATCCAGGAGAACTTCCCCAATCTAGCAAGGCAGGCCAACATTCAGATTCAGGAAATACAGAGAATGCCACGCCACAAAGATACTCCTCGAGAAGAGCAACTCCAAGACATAATTGTCAGAGTCACCGAAGATGAAATG
Organism: Pongo pygmaeus; assembly: GCF_028885625.2. Taxonomy (NCBI): domain Eukaryota; kingdom Metazoa; phylum Chordata; class Mammalia; order Primates; family Hominidae; genus Pongo; species Pongo pygmaeus. Next base: position 6,588,910 of record NC_085931.1, read on the forward strand.
AAGGAAAAAATGTTAAGGGCAGCCAGAGAGAAAGGTCAGGTTACACACAAAGGGAAGCCCATCGGACTAACAGTGGATCTCTCAGCAGAAACTCTATAAGCCAGAAGAGAGTGGGGGCCGATATTCAACATTCTTAAAGAAAAGAATTTTCAACCCAGAATGTCGTATCCAGCCAAACTAAGCTTCATAAGTGAAGGAGAAATAAAATACTTTACAGACAAGCAAATGCTGAGAGATTTTGTACCACCAGGCCTGTCCTAAAACAGCTCCTGAAGGAAGCGCTAAACATGGAAAGGCACAACCAGTACCAGCCACTGCAAAATCATGCCAAAATGTAAAGACCATCAAGACTAGGAAGAGACTGCATCAACTATCATGCAAAATAACCACCTAACATCATAATGACAGGATAAAATTCACACATAACAATATTAACTTTAAATGTAAATGGACTAAATGCTCCAATTAAAAGACACAGACTGGCAAATTGGATAAAGAGTCAAGACCCAACAGTGTGCTGTATTCACGAAACCCATCTCATGTGCAGAGACACACATAGCCTCAAAATAAAAGGATGGAGGAAGATCTACCAATAAATGGAAAACAAAAAAAGGCATGGATTGCAATCCTAGTCTCTGATAAAACGGACTTTAAACCAGCAAAGATCAAAAGAGACAAAGAAGGCCATTACATATTGGTAAAGGGATCAATTCAACAAGAAGAGCTAACTATCCTAAATATATATGCACCTAATACAGGAGCACGCAGAATCATAAAGCAAGCCCTGAATGACCTACAAAGAGACTTAGACTCCCACACATTAATAAAGGGAGAATTTAACACTCCGCTTTCAACATTAGACAGATCAACGAGACAGAAAGTCAACAAGGACACCCAGGAATTGAACTCAGCTCTGCAACAAGCGGACCTAATAGACATCTACAGAACTCTCCACCCCAAATCAACAGAATATACATTTTTTTCAGCACCACACCACACCTATTCCAAAATTGACCACATACTTCGAAGTAAAGCTCTCCTCAGTAAATGTAAAAGAACAGAAATTATAACAAACTATCTGTCAGATCACAGTGCAATCAAGCTAGAACTCAGGATTAAGAATCTCACTCAAAACCGCTCAACTACATGGAAACTGAACAACCTGCTCCGGAATGACTACTGGATACATAACAAAATGAAGGCAGAAATAAAGAGGTTCTTTGAAACCAACGAGAACCAAGATACAACATACCAGAATCTCTGGTATGCATTCAAAGCAGTGTGTAGAGGGAAATTTATAGCACTAAATGCCCACAAGAGAAAGCAGGAAAGATCCAAAATTGACACTCTAACATCATAATTAAAAGAACTAGAAAAGCAAGAGCAAACACATTCACAAGCTAGAAGAAGGCAAGAAATAACTAAAATCTGAGCAGAACTGAAGGTAATAGAGACACAAAAAACCCTTCAAAAAATTAGTGAATCCAGGAGCTGGTTTCTTGAAAGGACCAACAAAATTGAAAGACCGCTAGCAAGATTAATAAAGAAAAAAAGAGAGGAGAATCAAATAGATGCAATAAAAATTATAAAGGGGATATCACCACTGAGACCACAGAAATACAAACTACCATCAGAGAATACTACAAACACCTCTATGCAAATAAACTAGAAAATCTAGAAGAAATGGATACATTCCATGACACATACACTCTCCCAAGACTAACCCAGGAAGAAGTTGAATCTCTGAATAGACCAATAACAGGAGCTGAAATTGTGGTAATAATCAATAGCTTACCAACCAAAAAAAGTCCAGGACCAGATGGATTCACAGCCAATTTCTACCAGAGGTACAAGGAGGAGGTGGTACTCTTCCTTCTGAAACTATTCCAATCAATAGTAAAAGAGGGAATCCTCCCTAACTCATTGTATGAGTCCAGAATCATCCTGATATCAAAGCCGAGCAGAGACACAACCAAAAAAGAGAATTTTAGACCAATGCCCTTGATGAACATTGGAGCAAAAATCCTCAATAAAATACTGGCAAACCGAATCCAGCAGCATATCAAAAAGCTTATCCACCATGATCAAGTGGGCTTCATCCCTGGGATGCAGGGCTGGTTCAATATACACAAATCAATAAATGTAATCCAGAATATAAACAGAACCTAAGACAAAAACCACATGATTATCTCAATAGATGCAGAAAATGTCTTTGACAAAATTCAACAACGCTTCATGCTAAAAACTCTCAATAAATTAGGTATTGTTGGGGCGTATCTCAAAATAATAAGAGCTATCTATGACAAACCCACAGCCAATATCATACTGAATGGGCAAAAACTGGAAACATTCTCTTTGAAAACTGGCACAAGACAGGGATGCCCTCTCTCACCACTCCTATTCAACATAGTGTTGGAAGTTCTGGCCAGGGCAATTAGGCAGGAGAAGGAAATAAACGGTATTCAATTAGGAAAAGAGGAAGTCAAATTGTCCCTGTTTGCAGACGACATGATTGTATATCTAGAAAACCCTATTGTCTCAGCCAAAAATCTCCTTAAGCTGATAAGCAACTTCAGCAAAGTCTCAGGATACAAAATCAATGTACAAAAATCACAAGCATTCTTACACACCAACAACAGACAGAGAGCCAAATCATGAGTGAACTCCCATTCACAATTGCTTCAAAGAGAATAAAATACCTAGGAATCCATCTTACAAGGGACGTGAAGGACCTCTTCAAGGAGAACTACAAACCACTACTCAAGGAAATAAAAGAGCATACAAACAAATGGAAGAACATTCCATGCTCATGGGTGGGAAGAATCAATATCGTGAAAATGGCCATACTGCCCAAGGCAATTTACAGATTCAATGCCATCCCCATCAAGCTACCAATGACTTTCTTCACAGAATTGGAAAAAACTACTTCAAATTCATATGGAACCAAAGAAGAGCCACATCGCCAAGTCAATCCTAAGCCAAAAGAACAAAGCTGGAGGCATCACACTACCTGACTCCAAACTATACTACAAGTCTACAGTTACCAAAAGAGCATGGTACTGTACGAAAACAGAGATATAGATCAATGGAACAGAACAGAGCCCTCAGAAATAATGCCACATATCTACAACTATCTGATCTTTGACAAACCTGAGAAAAACAAGCAATGGGGAAAGGATTCCCTATTTAATAAATGGTGTTGGGAAACTGGCTAGCCATATGTAGAAAGCTGAAACTGGATCCCTTCCTTACACTTTATACAAAAATCAATTCAAGATGGATTAAAGACTTAAACGTTAGACCTAAAACCATAAAAACCCTAGAAGAAAACCTAGGCGTTACCAATCAGGACATAGGCATGGGCAAGGGCTTCATATCTAAAACACCAAAAGCAATGGCAACAAAAGCCAAAATTGACAAATGGGATCTAATTAAACTAAAGAGCTTCTGCACAGCAAAAGAAACTACCATCAGAGTGAAAAGGAAACCTACAAAATGGGAGAAAATTTTCAAAGTTACTCATCTGACAAAGGGCTAATATCCAGAATCTACAATGAACTCCAACAAATTTACAAGAAAATAAACAACCCCATCAAAATGTGGGCAAAGGATATGAACAGACACTTCTCAAAAGAAGACATTTATGCAGCCAAAAAACACATGAAAAAATGCTCACCATCCCTGGCCATCAGAGAAACGCAAATCAAAACCACAATGAGATACCATCTCACACCAGTTAGAATGGCAATCATTAAAAAGTCAGGAAACAACAGGTGCTGGAGAGGATGTGGAGAAATAGGAACACTTTTACACAGTTGGTGGGACTCTAAACTAGTTCAACCATTGTGGAAGTCAGTGTGGCATTTCCTCAGGGATCTAGAACTAGAAATTCCATTTGACCCAGCCATCCCATTATGGGGTATATACCCAAAGGACTATATATCATGCTGCTCTAAAGACACATGCACACGTAAGCAACCCAAATGTCCAACAATGATAGACTGGATTAAGAAAATGTGGCACATGTACACCATGGAATACTATACAGCCATATAAAATGATGAGTTCATGTCCTTTGTAGGAACATGGATGAAATTGGAAATCATCATTCTCAGTAAACTATCGCAAGAACCAAAAACCAAACACTGCATATTCTCACTCATAGGTGGGAATTGAACAATGAGAACACATGGATACAGGAAGGGGATCATCACACTCTGGGGACTGTTGTGGGGTGGGGGGATGGGAGAGGGACAGCATTGGGAGATATACCTAATGCTAGGTGAGGAGTTAGTGGGTGCAGCGCACCAGCATGGCACATGTATACATATTTAACTAACCTGCACATTGTGCACATGTACTCTAAAACCTAAAGTATAATAATAATAAATTAATTAATTTTAAAAAGTGTGAACTGCTGAATCATAAGATAGCTTCAAACTTGTGAGATGAATGCACACATCACAAAGAAGTTTCTCACAATGTTTCTGTGTAGTTTTTTTTTTTGAAGATATTTCCTTTTCCACCGTAGGCCACAAAGGGCTCCAAATATCCACTTGCAGATTCTGCAAAAAGAGAGACTCAAAACTGCTCAGTCAAAAGATAGGTTCAACAATGTGAGTTGAATTCACACATCCCAAAGAAGTTTCTCAGAATTCTTCTGTGTAATTTTTATGCGAAGGTATTTGGTTTTCCACAGTAGGCCTCAAAGGGCTCCAAATATCCACCTGCAGATTCTACAAAAAGAGAGATTCAAAACTGCTCAATCACAAGATAGGTTCAACCCTTTGAGTTGAATGCATACATCACAAAGAAGTTTCTCTGAATGCTTCTATGTTGCTTTTATTGGAAGATATATTTTTTCTATCCTCTTGCAGATCCTACAAAAAGGGAGATTCAAATTAGCTCAATGAGAAGATAAGTTCAACACTGTGTTTTGAATTCACACCTCACAAAGAAGTTTCTCAGAATGCTTCTGTTTAGTATTTAAGTGAAGATATTTCCTTTTCCACAATAGACCTCGAAGCTATCCAAACATCCACTTGCTGATTCTGCAAAAAGAGATTGAAAACTGTTCAATGAAATGGTAGGTTCAATTCAGTGAGTTTAATGCAAACATCAAAAAGGAGTTTTTCAGAATGCTTCTGTGTAATTTTTCTGTGAACATATTTGATTTTCCTCAGAAGGCCTCACAGCACTCCAAATATCCACTTGTAGATTCTACAAAAAGAGAGATTCAAAACAACTTAATCAAAAATTAGGTTCAACTCTGTGAGTTGAATGCACACATCAGGAAGAAGTTTCTGAGAATGCTTCTGTGTAGGTTTTATTTAAAGATGTTTCCTTTTCTACCACAGAGTGCAAAGGGCTCCAAATATCCACTTGCAGGTTCTACAAAAAGAGAGATTCTAAACTGCTCAATCAAATGATATTTTCAACTCTGTGAGTTGAATGCACACATCACAAAAACTTTCTCAGAAGGCTTCTAAGTAGTTTTTATGTGAAGACATTGCCTTTTCCACAATAGGCCTCAAAGGGCTGCAATTATCTACTTGCAGATTCTACAAAAAGGATGTTTCAATACTGCTCAATCAAAAGAAACTTTCAACTCTGTGAGATGAATGTATACATCACAAAGTAGTTTCTCAGAATGCTTCTATCTGGTTTTTATGGGAAGATATTTCCTTTTCCACAACAGGCCTCAAAAATTTGCAAATATCCACTTGCAGTTCCTACAAAAAGAGAGTTTCAAAACTGCTCAATCAAAAGAAAAGTTCAGCTCTGAGATGAATGCACACATCACAAAGAAGTTTCTCAGAATGATTCTGTGTAGTTTTTATCTGAAGATATTTGCTTTTCCACAGTAGGCCTCAAAGTGCTCCAAATATCCACTTGCAGATTATACAAAAAGATTGTTTCAAAACTGCTCAATCAGAAGATAGGTTCAACCCTGTGAGATGATGGCACACATCCCAAAGAAGTTTCTCAGAATGTTTCTGTGTAGTTTTTATTTGAAGATATTTCCTTTTCAACCACAGGCCGCAATGGGCTCCAAATATCCACTTGCAGATTCTGCAAAAAGAGAGATTCAAAACTGCTCAATCAAAAGATAAGTTGAACCCTATGAGTGAATGCACACATGCCAAAGAAATTTCTCAGAATTCTTCTGTGTAGTTTTTATGTGAAGATATTTGGTTTTCCACAGTAGGCCTCAAAGGGCTCCAAATATCCACCTGCAGATTCTGCAAAAAGAGTTTCTAAACTGCTCAATCAAAAGAAAGATTCAACTCTGTGAGTTGAATGCACACATCAGAAAGAAGTTTCTCAGAATGCTTCTGTCTACTTTTTATGTGAAAATATTTCCTTTTCCACAATAGGTCAAAAAGGGCTCCAATTATCCACTTGCAGATTCTACAAAAAGAGTGTATCAAAACTGCTCAATCAAAAGAAAAGTTCAACTCTGAGATGAATGCACACATCACAAAGGAGTTTCTCAGAATGCTTCTGTGTAGTTTTTATCTGAAGATACTGGCTTTTCCACGGTAGGCCTCAAAGCGCTCCAAATATCCCCTTGCACATACTACAAAAAGAGTGTTTGAAAACTGATCAATCATAAGATATGTTCAACCCTGTGAGATGAATGCACATAACAGGAAGTAGTTTCTCAGAATGTTTCTGTGTAGTTTTTATTTGAAGATATTTCCTTTTCCACCATTGGCTGCAAAGGGCTCCAAATATACACTTGCAGATTCTGCAAAAAGAGAGATTCAAAACTGTTCCATGAAAGAAAGTTTCAAATCTGGGAGTTGAATGCACACATCCCAAAATAGTTTCTCAGAATGCTTCTGTGTAGTATTCATGTGAAGATGTTTGCTTTTCCACCATTGGCCTCAAAGTGCTCCAAATATCCAACTGCAAATTCTGCAAAAAGAGAGATTCAAAACTCATCAATCAAATCATAAGTTCACTTCTGTGAGATGAATGCATACATCACAAAGAAGTTTCTCTGAATACTTCTGTGTCGATTTTATTTGAAGATATTTCCTTTTCCACCATAGGGCACAAAGGGCTCCAAATATCCACTTGTAGATTCTACAAAAAGAGAGATTCGAAACTGCTCAATGAGAAAATAAGTTCAACACTGTGAGCTGAATGCACACATCACAAAGAGCTTTCTCAGAATGCTTCTGTATGGTTTTTATGTGAAGATATAGCTTTTTCCACAATAGGCCTCATAGCTCTCCAAACTTCCACTTGCAGATTCTGCAAAAAGAGAGATTCAAAACTGCTCAATCAAAAGAAAGTTTCAACTCTGTGAGTTGAATGCACACATCACAAACAGGTTTCTCAGAATGCTTCTGTGTAGTTTTTATGTGAGCATATTTGATTTTCTACAGTAGGCCTCACAACATTCCAAATATCCACTTGCAGATTCTACAAAAAGAGTGTATCAAAACTGCTCAATCAAAACATAGGTTCAACTCTGTGAGTTGAATCTACACATCCCAAAGAAGTTTCTCAGAATGCTTCTGAGTAGTTTTTATATGAAGATATTTCCTTTTCTGCAATAGGCTTCAAAGGTCTCCAATTATCCACTTGCAGATTCTACAAAAAGAGTGTTTCAAAACTGCTAAATCAACAGAAAGGGTCAACTCTGTGAAACGAAAGCACACATCACAAGAAAGTTTCTCTGTATGCTTCTGTGTAGCTTTTATTTGAAGATATTTCCTTTTCCACCATAGGGCGCAAAGGGCTCCAAATATCCACTTGCATATTCCACAAAAAGAGAGACTCAAAACTGCTCAATGAGAAGATAAGTTTAACTCTGTGAGTTGAATGGACACCTCACAAAGGAGTTTCTCAGAATGCTTCCATGTAGTTTTTTTGTGAAGATATTTCCGTTTACACAATAGGCCTCAAAGATCCGCAAACATCCACTTGCAGATTCTGCAAAAGGAGAGATTCAAAACTGCTCAATCAAACGATAGGTTCAACACTTTGAGATGAATGAACACATCAGAAAAAGTTTCTCAGAATGCTTCTGTGTAGTCTTTCTGTGAACATATTTGATTTTCCAAAGCAGGCCTCACAACGCTCCAAATATTCACTTGCAGATTCTACAAATAGAGCGATTTGAAACTGCTCAATGTGAAGATAAGTTCAACTCTGTGAGTTGAATGCACACCTCACAAAGAAGTTTCTTAGAATGCTTCTTTTTAGTTTGTATGTGAAGATATTTCCTTTTCAACAATTGGCCTCAAAGCTCTCCATACATCCACTTGAAGATTCTGCAAAAAGAGAGATTCAAAACTGCTCAATCAAAAGATAGGTTCGACTCTGTGAGTTGAATGCACACATCACAAAGAAGTTTCTCAGAATGCTTCTGTGTAATTTTTATGTGAACATATTTGATTTTCCCTAGAAGCCCTCACAGCACTCCAAATATCCACTTGCAGACTCCACAAAAAGAATGTTTCAAAACTGCTCAATCATAAGATAGGTTCAACCTTGTGAGATGAATACACATCACAAAGAAGTTTCTCAGAATGCTTCTGAGTAGTTTTTATTTGAAGAAATTTCCTTTTCCACAATAGGCCACAAACGGCTCCAAATATCCACATGCAGATCCTGCAAAAAGAGAGATTCAAAACTGCTCAATCAAAAGATAAGTTCAACTCTGTGAGTTGAGTGCTCACATCCCAAAGAAGTTTCTCAGAATGCTTCTGTGTAGTTTTTATGTGAAGATATTTCCATTTCCACAATAGGTCTCAAAGCTCTCCAAACATCCACTTGTAGATTTTGCAAAAACAGAGATTCAAAACAGCTCATTCAAAAGAGAGGTTCAAATATGTGAATTGAATGCACACATCACAGAGAAGTTTCTCAGAATGCTTCTGTGTAGTTTTTAGCTGAAGATATTTGCCTTTCCATGGTAGGCCTGAAAGCGATCCAAATATCCACTTGCAGATTCCACAAAAAGAGTGTTTCAAAACTGCTCAATCATGAAATAGGTTCAACCTTGTGAGATCAATGCACACATCAAAAATAAGTTTCTCTGACTGCTTCTGTGTAGTTTTTATGTGAAGATATTTCCTTTTCCACAATATGTCTCAAAGGGCTCCAAATATCCACTTGCAGATTCTAAAAAAAGAGTGATTCAAAACTGCTCAATCAAAAGATATGTTGAACTCTGTCAGTTGAATGCATACATCACAAGTAAGTTTCTCAGAACGCTTCTGAGTAGTTTTTATGGTAAGATATTTCCTTTTCCACAATAGGACTCAAAGGGCTCCAATTATCCGCTTGCAAATACTAGAAAAAGAGTGTTTAAAAACTGCTCAATAAAAACAAAGTTTCAACTCTCTGAGATGAATGCACACATCGATGAGAAGTTTCTCAGAATGCTTCTGTGTAGTTTTTATGTGAAAATATTTCCTTTTCCACAATAGTCCTCAATAGGCTCCAAATATCCTCTTGCATATTTTACTAAAACAGTGTTTCAAAACTGCTGAATCAAAAGAAAGTTTCAATTCTGTGAAATGAATGCACGCATCACAAAGTGTTTTCCTGAATGCTTCTGTGTAGTTTTTATCTGAAGATATTTGTTTTTCCACGGTAAGCCTCAAAGCGCTCCGGATATCAACTTGCAGATTTTACAAAAAGAGTGTTTCAAAACTGCTCAATCGTAAGATAGGTTCAACCCTGTGAGATGAATGCACACATCACAAAGAAGTTTCTGAGACTATTTCTGTGTAGTTTTTGTTTGAAGATATTTCCTTTTCCACCATAGGCTGCAAAGGGCTCCAAATATCCACTAACAGATTCTGCAAAAAGAGATTAAAAACTGCTCAATCAAAGCATAGATTCAACTCTGTGATTTGAATGCAGACATCCTTAAGAAGATTCTCAGAATGTTTCTGGTTAGTTTTAATTTGAAAATATTTGCTTTTCCACAGTAAAGCTCAAAGGGCTCAAATTATCCACTTGCAGATTCTACAAAAAGAGTGTTTCAAAACTGCTCAATCAAAATAAATTCTCAGCTCTGTGAGAAGAGTGCACACATCACAAAGAAGTTTCTCAGAATGCTTCTGTGTAGTTTTTATGTGAAGATATTTCCTTTTCCATAATAGGCCTCAAAGCTCTGCAAACATCCACTTGCAGATTCTTCAGATTCTTCAAAAAGAGAGATTCAAAACTGCTCAATCAAAAGATGGCTCAATCCTCTGAGTTGAATGCAGACATCACAAAGAAGTTTCTCACAATGCTTCTGTGAAGTTTCTATGTGAACATATTTGATTTTCCACCATAGGCCTCACAGAGGTCCAAATATCCACTTGCAGTTTCTACAATAAGAGAGATTCAAAACTGGTCAATCAAAAGATAGGTTCAACTCTGTGAGTTGAATTCACACATCAAGAAATAGTTTCTGAAAATGCTTCTATGTACTTTTTATTTGAAGATATTTCCTTTCCCACCATATGGCACAAAGGAAAACAAATACACACTTGCAGATTCTACAAAAAGTGAGATTCAAAACTGTTCAATCAAAAGATAGGTTCAACTCTGTGAGTTGAATGCACACATCACGAAAAAGTTTCTGGGTTTATTTGAAGATATTTCCTTTTCCACCATTGGGCGCAAAGGGCTCCAATTATCCACTTGTAGATTCTACAAAAAGAGTGTTTCAAAACAGCTGAATCAAAAGGAATGTTCAACTCTGTGAGATGAATGCACACATCACAAAAAAGTTTCTCTGACAGCTTCTGTGTAGTTTTTATGTGAAGATATTTCCTTTTCCACAATAGACCTCAAAGGGCTCCAAATATCCCCTTGCAGATTCTACAAAAATAGTGTTTCAAAGCTCCTCAATCAACAGAAAAGTTCAACTTTGTGAGATGAATGCACACATCACAAAGAAGTTTCTCAGAATGCTTCTGTGTAGTTTTTATCTAAAGATTTTTGCTTTTCCAAGATAGGCCTGAAAGCGCACCAAATATCCACTCGCAGATTCTGTAAAAGGAGTGTTTCAAAACTCCTCAATCATAAGATAGGTTGAACCCTATCAGATGAATGCACACATCACAAAGAAGGTTCTCTGAATGTTTCTGTGTAGTTTTAAATTGAAGATATTTTCTTTTCCACCATGGGACCAATGGACTCCAAATATCCTCTTCCAGATTCTGCAAATAGAGAGATTCAAAACTGCTCAATCAAAAGATAGGTTCAACTCTGTGGGTTGAATGCACACTGCCCAAAGTAGTTTCTCAGAATGCTTCTGTGTAGTTTTTATGTGAAGAGATTTGCTTTTCCACTGTAGGCCTCAAAAGGCTCCAAATATCCACCTGCATATTCTGCAAAAGGAGAGATTCAAAACTGCTCTATCAAAAGATAGGTTCAACTCTGAGAGTTGATTGCATACATCACAAAGAAGTTTCTCTAAATAGTACTGTGTAGTTTTTATTTGAAGATATTTCCTTTTCCACTATGGGGCGCCAAGGTCTCCAAAAATCCACTTGCCGATTCTACAAAAAGAGAGATTCAAAACTGCTCAATGAAAAGATGGGTTCAGCCCTGTTAGTTGAATGCCTACATAACAAAGAAGTTTCTCTGAATTCTTCTGTGTAGTTTTTATTTGAACATATTTCCTTTTCCACCATAGGTCACAATGGGCTCCAAATATCCACATGCAGATTCTACAAAATGAGAGATGCAAAACTGCTCAATTAGAAGATAAGTTCAACTCTGTGAGTTGAATGCACACCTCACAAAGAAGTTTCTCAGAATGCTTCTGTGTAGTTTTTATGTGAAGATATTTCCTTTTACACCACAATCCTCAAAGATCTCGAAACATCCATTTGCAGATTCTGCAAAAAGAGACATTCAAAACTGCTCCATCAAAAGATAGGTTCAACTCTGTGAGTTGAATGCACACATGACACAAAAGTTTCTCAGAGTGCTTCTGTGTAATTTTTATCTGAAGATATTTGCTTTTCCACGGTTGGCCTCAAAGCCCTCCAAATATCCATTTGCAGATTCCACAAAAAGAGTGCTTCAAAGCTGCTCAATCATCAGATAGGTTCAACCTGTGAGATGAATGCACACATCACAAAGAACTTTCTCAGAATGTCTCTGTGTAGTTTTTATATGAAGATATTTCCTTTTCCACCATAGGGTGCATAGGGCTCCAAATATCCACTTGCAGATTCTGCAAGAAGGGAGATTCAAAACTGCTCAGTCAAAAGAAAGGTTCAACTCTGTGAGTTGAATGCATACATCCCAAAGAAGTTTCTCAGAAGGCTTCAGTATAGTTTTTATGTGAAGATATTTTCTTTTCCACAGTAGACCTAAAAGGGCGCAAAACATCCACCTGCCGATTCTGCAAATAGAGAGATTCACAACTGTTCAATCAAAAGATAGGTTCAACACTGTGAGTTGAATGCATACCTCACAAAGAAATTTCCCTGAATGCTTCTGTGTAGTTTTTATTTGAAGACATTTCCTTTTCCAGCATAGGGCTCAAAGGGCTCAATATATCCACTTGCAGAATTTACAACAAAATAGATTCAAAACTGCTCAATGAGAAGATAAGTTCAACTCTGTGAGTTGAATGCACACCTCACAAAGAAGTTTCTCAGAATTATTCTGTGTAGTTTTCATGTGAAGATATTTCCTTTTCCACAACAGGCCTCGGAGCTCTCCAAACATCCACTTGCAGATTCTGCAAAAAGAGAAATTCAAAGCTGCTCAATCAAAACGTAGTTTCAACTCTTTGAGTTGAATGCACACATCACAAAGAAGTTTCTCAGAATGCTTGTGTGTAGTTTTTATATGAGCATATTTGATTTTCCAAAGTAGACCTCACAGCACTCCAAATATCCACTCACAGATTCTACAAAAAGAGAGATTCAAAACTGCTCAATCAAAAGATAGGTTCAACTATGTGTGTTGAATGCACCCATCTCACAGGTGTTTCCCAGAATCCTTCTGTGTAGTTTTTTTGTGAAGATTTTTTTTTCGACATTACACCTCAAAGGACTCCAACTATCCATTTGCAGATTCTACAAAAAGAGTGAATCAAAACTGCTCTAACAAAAGAAAGGTTCATCTATGTGAGATGACTGCACACATCACAAAGAAGTTTCTCAGAATGCTTCTGTGCAGTTTTTATGTGAATATATTTACTTTTCCACAATAGGCCTCAAAGGGCACAAAATATCCACTTGCAGATTCTGCAAAAAGAGAGATTCAAAACTCCTCTATCAAAAGATAGTTTCAACTCTGTGAGTTGAATGCACACATCCCAAAGAATTTCTCAAAATGTTTCTGTGTAGTTCTTACGTGAAGATATTTGCTTTTCCACAGTAGGCCTCAAAGGGCTCCAAATAGCCACCTGCAGATTATGCAAAAAGAGAGATTCAAAACTGCTCGATGAGAACATAAGTTCAACAGTGTGAGTTGAATGCACACCTCACAAAGAAGTTTCTCAGAATGCTTCTGTGTAGTTTTTATGTGAAGATATTTCCTTTTCCACAATAGTCCTCAAAGCCCTCCAAACATCCACCTGCAGATTGTGCAAAAAGAGTTTCAAAACTGCTCAATCAAAAGATAGGTTCAAGTCTGTGAGTTGAATTCATACATCACAAAGAAGTTTCTCTGCATGCTTCTGTGTAACGTTTATTTGAAGATATTTCCTTTTCCACCATAGGGTCCAAAGGGCTCAAATATCCACGTGCAGATTCTACAAAAAGAGAGATTCTAAAATGCTCAACCAAAAGATAGATTCAACTCTGTGAGTTAAATGCACACATCACAAAGAAGTTTCTTAGAATGCTTCTGAATAGTTTTTATCTGAAGATATTTCCTTTTCCACAATAGGCCTCATAGGGCTCAAATTATCCACTTGCAGATTCTAGAAAAAGATTGTTTCAAAACTGCTCAATCAAAACAAAGTTTCAACTCAGTGAGTTGAATGCACACATCACAAAGAGGTTTTTCAGAATGCTTCTGTGTATTTTTTTATCTGAAGATATTTGGTTTTCCATGGTAGGCCTCAAAGGGCTCCAAATATTCACTTGCAGATTCTACAAAAAGAGTGTTTCAAAACTTCTCAATGATAAGATCAGTTCAACCCTGTGAGATGAGTGCACTCCTCAAAAAGATTCTCAGAATGTTTCTGTGCAGTTTTTATTTGAAGATATAACCATTTCCACCATAGGCCACAAAGGGCTCCAAATATCCTCTTGGAGATTCTGCAAAAGAGAGATTCAAAACTGCTCAATCAAAAGGAAGGTTCAACTCTGTGAGTTGATTGCACACATCCCAAAGAAGTTTTTCTGAATGCGTCTGTGTAGTTTTTATGAGAAGATATTTGCTTTTCCACATTAGGCCTCAAATGTCTCCAAATATCCACCTGGAGATTCTGCAAAGTTAGTGATTCAAAATGACTAAATCAAAAGACAGGTTCAGCTCTATCAGTTCAATGCATACATCACAAGGAAGTTTCTCTGAATGATTTTCTGTACTTTTTATTTGAAGATATTTCCTTTTCCACCATACGGCACAAAGGGCTCCAAATATCCACTTGCAGATTCTCCAAAAAGAGAGATTCAAAACTGCTCAATGGGAAGATAAGATCAACTGTGTGATTTGAATGTTCACCTTGCAAAGAAGTTTCTCAGAATGTTTCTGTGTACTTTTTATGTGAATATATTTCCTTTTACACAAAGCCTCAAAGCTCTCTAAACATCCAATTGCAGATTCTCCAAAAAGAGAGATTCAATACTTCTCAATCAAAAGATTGGTTCAACTCTGTGAGTTGAATACACACATCATAAAGAAGTTTCTCAGAATGCTTCTGTGTGGTTTTATTTGAAAGTATTTTATTTTCCATAGTAGGGGTCACAACGCTCCAAATATCCACTTGCAGATTCTATGAACAGAGAAATCCAAACGGCTCAATAGAAAGGTAGGAACAACTCATTGAGTTGAATGCACACATCATGAAAATTTCTTAGAATGCTTCTGAGTAGTTTTCATTTGAAGATATTTCCTTTTCCACAATAGGTCGCAAAGGGCTCCAAATATCCACTTATAGATCCTTCAAAAAGAGAGATTCAAAACTGCTCAATAAGAAGATAAGTTCAACTCTGTGAATTGAATGCACACATTTCAAAGAAATTTCTGAGAATGCTTCTGTGTAGTTTTTATTTGAAGTTATTTCCTTTTCCATCACAGGGCACAAAGTGCTCTAAATATCCACTTGCAGATTCTACAAAAAGAGAGATTCTAAACTGCTCCATCAAAAGATAGATTCAACTCTGTGAGTTGAATGCAAACATCACGAAGAAGTTTCTCAAAATGCTTCTGAGTAGTTTTTATGTGAAGATATTTCCTATTCCACAGTGGGCCTCAAAGGGCTTCAATTATCCACTTGCAGATTCTACGAAAACAGTGTGTCAAAACTGCTCAATCAAAAGAAATTTTCAATTCTGTGAGATGAATGCACACATCACAAAGAAGTTTCTCAGAATGCTTCTGTGCAGTTTTCATGTGAAGAGATTTCCTTTTCCACCATAGGCAACAAAGGACTGCAAATATTCACTTGCAGCTTCTACAAAAAGAGTGTTCCAAAACTGCTCAATCAAAAGAAAGTTTCAACTCTGTGAGATGAATGCACGCATCCCAAGAAGTTTCTCAGAATTCTTCTGTGTAGTTTTTGTCTGAAGATATTTATTTTTCCACGGTGGGCCTCATAGCACTCTAAATATCCACTTGCAGACTGTACAAAAAGACTGTTTCAAAACTGCTCAAGCATAAGTTAGCTTCAACCCTGTGAGATGAATGCACATATGACAATGAAGTTTCTCCAAAAGTTTCTGTGTAGTTTTTATTTGAAGATATTTCCTTTTCCACCATAGTCCACAAAGGGCTAAAAATATCCACTTGCAGATTCTGGAAGAGACAGATTAAAAACTGCTCAATCTAAAGATGGGTTCAACTCTGGGAGTTGAATGCACGCATCACAAAGAAGTTTCTCAGAATCATTCTGTGTAATTTTTATGTGAAGATATTTGCTTTTCCACTATAAGCCTCAAAGGGCTCCAAATATCCACCTGCAGATTCTGCAAAAAGAGAGATTCAAAACTACTCAATCAAAAGACAGGTTCAACACAGTGAGCTGAATGCACACATCACAAAGTAGTTTCTCTGATTGTTTCTATGTAGTTTTTATTTGAAGATATTTCCTTTTCCACCATATTATGCAAAGGGCTCCAAATATCCACTTGCAGATTCTACAAAATGAGAGATTCAAAACTTCTTAATGAGAAGATAAGTTCAAGTCTATGAGTTGAACGCACAGCTCACAAAGAAGTTTACAGAATGCTTCTGTGTAGTATTTATGTGAAGATATTTCCTTTTCCACAGTAAGATTCAGAGCTCTCCAAACACCCATTTGCAGATTCTGCAAAAAGGGAGATTCAAAACTGCTCAATAAAAAGATAGGCTCAATGCCTTGAGTTGAATGCATACATCCCAAAGAAGTTTCTCAGAATACGTCTGTGTTGTTTTTATGTGAAGATATTTCCTTTTCCATCATAGAGGTCAAAGAGCACCAAATATCCACTTGCAGTTTCTACAAAAAGAGTGTTTCAAAACTGCTCCATTAAAAGAAATTACAACACTGTGAGTTGAATGTGCACATCAAAAAGCAGTTTCTGAGAATTCTTCTGACCAGATTTTATGTGAAGATAATTCCCTTTCCACTGAAGGCCTCAAAGCGCTTCAAAAGTCCACTTGCATATTCTACAAAAGGAGTGTTTCAAAACTGCTCAATGAAAAGTTATGTTCAACTCTGTGAGTTGAAAGCACACATCACAAAGAATTTTCTGAGAATGCTTCTCTTTAGTTTTATGTGAAGATAATCACATATCCAATGAAGGCCTCAAAGCGGTCCAAATCCACTTGCAGATCCTACAAAAAGAGTGTTTCACAACTTCTCTATGAATAGGTATGTTCAACTTTGTGACTTGAATGCAAATATAAAAAATAAGTTTCTGAGAATGCTTCTGTCTAGTTTTTATAAGAAGATATTACCTTTTCCACCATAGCCCTCAAAGCACTACAAATGTACATTTGCAGATTCTACAAAAAGAGGGTTTAAAAAGTGCTCTATCAAAAGAAATGTTCAACTCTCTGAGTTGAATGCACACATCACAAAGTAGTTTCTAACAATGCTTCTGTCTAGTTTTTATTCCAAGATATTTCCGTTTCCAATGAGGGCTTCAAAGGGCTTCAAATTTCCACTTGCAGATTCTACAAAAATAGAATTTCAAAACTGCTCTATGAAAGGTTATGTTCAACTCTGTGAGTTGAATGCAAACATCACAAAGAAGTTTCTGAGAATTCTTCTGTATAGTTTTTATATGAAGATATATCCTTTTCCAAGGAAGGCCTCAAAGAGCTACAAATGTCCACTTGCAGATTCTACAGAAAGAGGGTTTCAAAACTGCTCTATCAAAGGGAAGGTTCAACTCTGCGAGTTGAATGTGCATATCACAAAGAAATTTCAGAGAAGGCTTCTCTGTAGTTTTTACATGAAGATATTCCCCTTTCCAACGAAGGCCTCAAAAACGGTGCAAATATCCACTTGCACATCCTACAAAAAGAGTGTTTCAAAACTGCTCTATCAAAAGGAAAGTTGAACTCCGTTAGTTGAATTTACGCATCACAAAAAAGTTTCTGAGAATGATTCTGTCGAGTTTTTATGTGAGGATATTCCCAATGATGGCTTCAAAGCAATCCAAATATCCACTTGCAGATTTTACAAAAAGAGTTTTTCAAAAGGCTCTATCAAACGGAAGGTTCAACTCTGTAAGTTGAATGCACACATCACAAAGAAGTTTCTGAAAATGCTTCTGTCTAGTTTTTATTTGAAGATATTCCCATTTACAATGAAGGGTCTCAAAGTGGTCCATATATCCACTTGCAGATGCTAAAAAGAGTGTTTCAAAACTGCTCTATCAAAAGGAAAGTTCAACTCTGTCAGTTGAATGCACACATCACATAGAAGTTTCTGAGAATGCTTCTGTCTAGTTTTTATGCGAAGATATTCCCATTTCCAACGAAGGCCTCAAAAGGGTCCAAATATCCACTTGCAGTTTCTTCTAAAAGGGTGTTTCACGACTGCTCTACGAAGAGGTATGTTCAACGCTGTGAGTTGTATGCAAACATCAAAATGAAGTTTCTGAGAATGCTTCTGCCTAGTTTTTATTTCAAGATATTTCCTTATGCACCAAAGCCCACAAAGGGCTACAAATGTCCACTTGCAGAATCTACAAAGGAGTGTTTCAAAATTGCTCTATCAAAAGGAAGGTTCAACTTTGTGATTTGAACGCACACATCCCAAAGAAGTTTCTGAGAATGCTTCTGTCTAGTTTTTAGATGAAGATAATCCCGTTTCCAATGAAGACCACAAATCCAGTCCAAATATCCACTTGCAGGTTCTTCAAAAAGCGTATTTCACAACTGCTCTATGAAAACGTATGTTCAACCCTATGAGTTGAATTCACACATGACAAAGGAGTTTCTGAGAATGTTTCTGTTTAGATTTTATGTGAAGATATTCCCGTTTCCCACGAGGGCCTCAAATCCGTCCAAATATACCCTTGCAGTTCCTTCAAGAAGAGTGTTTCACAAATGCTCTATGAAAAGGAATGTTCATCTCTGTCAGTTTAATGCACACATTACAAAGAAGTTTCTGAGAATGCTGCTATCTAGTTTTTATTTGATGATATTTCCCACCATAGCCCTCAAAATGCTATAAATGTCCACATGCAGATTCTGAAAAAAAAAGTGTTTCAAAACTGCTCTATCAAAAGAAAAGTTCAACTCTGTGAGTTGAATGTACACATCACAAAGTAGTTTCTGAGAATGCTTCTCTCTAGTTTTTACTTGAAGATATTCCCGTTTTCAATGAAGTCTTCAAAGCACTCCAAATATTCACTTGCAGATTCTACAAAGAGAGTGTTTCAAAGCTGCTCTATCAAAAGGAAATTTCAACACTCTGAGTTGAATGCACACATCACAAAGAAGTTTCTGAGAACACTTCCGTCTAGTTTTTATTTGAAGACATTTCCTTTTCAATCATAGGTCTCAAAGTGCTCCAAATATCCACTTGCAGATTCTACAAAAAGAGTGTTTCAACAATCCTCTATCAAAGAGGAAGGCTCAAATCTGTGAGTTGAATGCACACGTCACAAAAAATTTTCTGAGAATGCATCTGTCTAGTTTGTATGTGAAAATATTCCAGTTTCCAACGAAGGACTCAAAGCGGCCTAACTTTCCAATTCCAGATTCTACAAACAGAGTGGCAAAAAACTGCTCTATGAAAAGTTACGTTCAAATCTGGGAGTTGAATGGACACATCACAAAGAAATTACTGAGAATGCTTCTGTCTAATTTTTATGGGAAGATATTCCCGTTTCCAATGAGAGCCTCAAGTCGGTCCAAATATCCACTTGCAAGTTCTTCAAAAAGATTGTTTCACAACTGTTCTATGAAAAGGAATGTTAAACTCTGTGAGCTGAATGCACACATCACAAAGAAGTTTCTGAGAATGCTTCTGTCTAGTTTTTATGTGAAGATATACTCGTTTCCAATGATGGCCTAAAAATGGTGCAAACATCACTTTGCAGATTCTACAAAAAGAGTGTTTCATAACTGCTCTATCAAAAGGAAGTTTCAACTCTGTGAGATGAACGCACACATCACAATGTTGTTTCTGAGAATGCTTCTATCAAGTTTTTATGTGACGATATTCCCGTTTCCAACAAAGTCTTCAAAGCACTCCAAATATCCACTTGCACATTGTACAAATGGGGTTTTCAAAACTGCTCTATCAAAAGGAAGGTTGAACTCCATGAGTTGAATGCACACAACATAAAGAAGTTTCTAACAATGCTTCTGTCTATTTTTTATGAGAGGAAACTCCCACTTCAAACGAAGGCCTCAAAGCAGTTCAAATATGCACTTGATGCACTTGCAGGTTCAACAAAAAGAGTGCTTCAAAACAACTCTATGAAAAGTTGTGCACAACTCCGTGAGTTGAATGCACACATCACAGACATTTTTCGGAGAATGTTTCTGTCTAGTTTTATGTGAAGATATTTCTGTTTCCAAACTAGGCCCCAAATTGGTCCAAATATCCACTTCCACGTTCCTCAAAAAGAGTGTTTCACAACTGCTCTAAGAAAAGGTATATTCAATTCTGTGAGTTGAATGCAAACATCACAAAGAAGTTTCTGAGAATGCTTCTGTCTAGGTTTTATGTGAAGGTATTTCCTTTTCTACCATAGGTCTCAAAGCGATCCAAATATCCACTTGCAGATTCCACAAAAAGAGTTTTTTGAAACTGCTCTATCAAAAGGAAGGCTCAATTCTGTGAGTTGAATGCACACATCACAAAGTACTTTTTGAGAATGCTTCTGTCTAGTTCTTATTTGAAGATATTCCCTTTTCCAATGAAGGCTTCAAAGCGCTCCAAATATCCACTTGCAGATTCTACAAAAAGAGTGTTTCAAAACTGCTCTATCAAAAGGAAGATTCAACCCGGTGAGTTGAATGCCCACATCACAAAGAAGTTTCTGAGAATGCTTCTGCCTAGTTTTTTTGTTAAGATATTTCCTTTCCTACCATAGTCCTCAAAGCACTCCAAATATCCACCGGCATATTCTACAAAAAGAGTGTTTCAAAACTAGTCTATCAAATGGAAAGTTTAACTCTGTGAGTTGAATGTATACATCACAAAGAAGTTTCTGAGAATGTTTCTGTCTAGTTTTCATGTGAAGATATTCCCGTTTCCAACGAAGGCCTCAAAGCAGTCCAAATTTCCACCTGCAGATTCTACAAAAAGAGTGTTTCACAACTGCTCTATGAAAAATTATATTCAAATCTGTGAGTGCAATGCACGCATCACAAAGTAGTTTCTGAGAAGGCTTTTGTATAGTTTTTTTTTTGAAGTTATTCCCTTTTCCACTGTAGCCCTCATAGCGCTACAAATGTCCACTTGCAGAATCCACAAAAAGAGTGTTTCAAAACTACTCTATCAAAAGAAAGGTTGAACTCTGTGATTTGAATGCACACATAGCATAGAGTTTTCTGAGACTTCTTCTATCTAGTTTTTATTTGAAGACATTCCTGTTTCCAACCAAATCTTCAAAGTGCTTCAAATGTCCACTTTCAGATTCTACAAATGTTTCAAAACTGCTCTATGAAACGGAAGGTTCAACTCTGTGAGTTGAATTCGCCCATCACAAAGAAGTTTTTGAGTCTGCTTCTGCCTAGTTTTTATGGGAAGATATTCCCGTTTACAACCAATGCCTTAAAAAGTTCCAAATATCACCTTGGAGATTCTCCAAAAAGAGTGTTTCAAAACTGCTCTATCTAAAGGAAGGTGCAACTCCGTGTGTTGAATGAACACATCCCAAAGAAGTTTCTGAAAATGCTTCTGTCTAGTTTTCATGTGAAGATATTCCCGTTTCTAACGAAGGCCTCATAGTTTTTATACAGAGGCCTCAAATCGGTCAAATATCCCCTTGCAGATTCTTTAAAAAGAGTGATTCAAAACAGCTCTCTGAAAAGGAAGGTTCAATACTGTGAGTTGAATACAAACATTACAAAGAAGTTTCTGAGAATGCTTCTGTCCGGTTTTTATATGAAGATAGTCCCTTTTCCATGAAGACCTCAAAGCGGTCCAAATATCCACTTGCAGATTCTCCAAAAAGAGTGTTTCAAAACTGCTCTTGGAAAAGATATGCTCAACTTCGTGATTTGAATGCACACATCACAAAGAAATTTCTGAGAATGCTTCTCTCTAGTTTTTGTTTGAAGTTATTTCCTTTTCCACCATAGCCCACAAAGCACTTCAAATGTCCCTTTCAGATTCTAAAATAAGAGTGTTTTAAAACTGTTCTATCAAAAGAAATGTTCAACGCTGTCAGTTAAATGCACACATCACAAAGTAGTTTCTGAGAATGTTTCTGTCTAGTTTTTATTTGAAGATATTCCCGTTTCCAATGAAGTCTTCAAAGTGCTACAAATATCCACTTTGAGATTCTACAAAAAGAGTGTTTAAAAACTGCTCTATCAAAATGAAGGTTCAACTCTGTGATTTGAATGCACACATCACAAAGAAGTTTCTGAGAATGCTTCTGTCTAGTTTTTATATGAAGATATTTTATTTTCCACAGAAGTCCTCAAAGCACTCCAAATGTCTACTTGCAGATTCTACAAAAAAAGGGTTTCAAAACTGCCCTATCAAAAGAAAAGTTCAACTCTGTGAGTAGAATGAACACACAACAATGAAGTTTCTCAGAATCATTCTGTCTAATATTTAAGTGAAGATTTTCCCGTTTCTAATTAAGGCCTCAAAACGGTGCAAATATCCACCTGCAGGTTCTACAAAGAGTGTTTCAAAACTGCTGAATCAAAAGGAATGTTCAACTCTGTGAGTTGAATGCACACATCACAAAGAAGTTTCCGAGAATGCTTCTGTGTAGTTTTTATGTGAAGATATTCCTGTTTCCAATGAAGGCCACAAATCAGTCCAAATATCCACTTGCAGATTCTTCAAAAAGAGCGTTTCACAACTGCTCTAAGAAAAGGTATGTTCAACGCTGTGTGTTGAATGCAAACATCACCAAGTAGTTTCTGAGAATTCTTCTGTCTAGTTTTTATTTGAAGATATTTCCTTTTCCGCCATAACCCTCAAAGCGCTAAAAAGGTCCACTTGCAGATTCTACAAAAAGAGAGTTCCAAAACTGCTCTCTCAAAAAAAGGTTCAACTGTGTGAGTTGAATGGATACATCACAAAACAGATTCTGAGAAGGCTTCTGACTAGTTTTATTTGGAGATATTCCCGTTTCCAATGAAGGATTTAATGCACTCCAAATATCCACTTGCAGATTTTAACAAAAT
The DNA here is from genome assembly GCF_028885625.2 of Pongo pygmaeus. NCBI lineage: Eukaryota > Metazoa > Chordata > Mammalia > Primates > Hominidae > Pongo > Pongo pygmaeus. The sequence continues at coordinate 6,611,884 of NC_085931.1, forward strand.
AGTGTTTCAAAACTGCTCTATCAAAAGAAAGTTTCAACTCTGTGAGTTGAATGCACACATCACAAAGTAGTTTCTGAGACTGCTTATGTCTAGTTTTTATTTGAAGATATTCTGGTTTCCAACGAAGTCTTCAAAGCACTCTAAATACTCACTTGCACATTCTACAAATGGGGTTTTCAAAACTGCTCTATCAAAAGGAAGGTTCAACACTGTCAGTTGAATGCACACATCACAAAGATTTTTCTGAGAATGCATCTGTCTAGTTTTTATGTGAAGAAACTCCCGTTTCCAACGAAGGCCTCAAAGCGATCCAAATATCCACTTGCAGATCCTACAAAAAGAGTGTTTCAAAACTGCTCTAGGAAAAGTTGTGTTCAATTCTGTGAGTTGAATGCACACATCACAAAGTGTTTTCTGAGAATGTTTCTGTCTATTTTTATGTGAAGATATTCTCGTTTCCAACCTAGACCTCAAATGAGAACAAATATCCACTTGCAGGTTCTTCAAAAAGAGTGTTTCACAACTGTTCTATGAAAAGGTATCTTCAACTCTGTGAGTTGAACACAAACATCACAAAGAAGTTTCTGAGAATGCTTCTGTCTAGTTTATATTTGTAGATATTTCCCTTTCCACCACAGCCCTCAAATCACTACAAATGTCCACTTGTAGATCCTGCAAAAAGAGTGTTTCAAAACTGCTCTATCAAAAGAAGGTTCAAATCTGTGATTTGAATGCACACATCACAAAGAAGTTTCTGATAATGCTTCTGTCTGGTTTTTATGTGAAGATATATCCTATTCTATCAAAGGCCTTAAAGCACTCAAAATATCCAGTTGCAGATTCTACAAAAAGAGTGTTTCAAAACTGCTCTATCAAAAGGAAGGTTCAACTCTGTGAGTTGAATGCACACATCATAAAGACGTTTCTGAGAATGCTTCTGTCTAGTTTTTATGTGAAGATATTCCCATTTCCAACAAAGGCCTCAAAATGGTACAAATATCCCCCTGCAGATTCTACAAAAATATTGATTCAAAACTGCTCTATGAAAAGTTTTGTTCAAACCTGTGAGTTGAATGCACATATCAAAAAGACGTTTCTGATAATGCTTCTGTCTAATTTTTATGTGAAGATATTCCCGTTTCCAAAACAGGCCTCTAAGTGGTCCCAATATCCACTTACAGATTCTACAAAAAGAGTGTCTCAAAACTGCTCTATGAAAAGCTATGTTCAACTCTGTTAGTCGAATGTACACATCACAAAGAAGTTTCTGAGAATGCTTCTGTCTAGTTTTTATGTGAAGATATTCCCGTTTCCAACAAAGGCCTCAAAGAGGTCCAAATATCCACTTATAGATCCTACAAAAAGAGTGTTTCAAAAGTTCTCTATGAAACGTTATGTTAAACACTGTGAGTTGAATGCACACATCACAAAGATGTTTCTGAGAATGTTTCTGTCTGGTTTTCATGTGAAGATATTCCCGCTTCCAACGAAGGACTCAAATTGGTCCAAATATCCACCTGCAGGCTCTTCAAAAAGAGTGTTTCATAACTGCTTTATGAAAAGGTATGTTCAACTCTGTGAGTTGAATGCCCACATCACAAAAAAGTTTCTGTGAATGCTTCTGTCTAGTTTTTTTAAAAGATATTTCTATTTAGAACATAGCACTCAAAGCACTAGAAATGTCCATTTGCAGATTCTACAAAAAGAGTATTTCAAAACTGCTCTATCAAAGGAAAGGTTCAACTCTGTGAGTGGAATGCACACCTCACAAAGAAGTTTCTGAGAATACTTCTGTCTAGTTTTTATGTGAAGTTATTTTCTTTTCTATCGTAGGCTTCACAGTGCTTCAAATATCCACTTGCAGATTGTACAACAGTGTTAGAAAACTGCTCCATCAAAAGGAAGGTTCAACTCTGTGAGTTTAATGCACATATCACAAAGTAGTTTCTAAGAATGCTTCTGTCTAGTATTTATGTGAAGATATTCCCGTTTCCAACAAAAGCCTCAAAGTGGTCAAAATATCCAGTTGCAGATTCTACAAAAAGAGTTTTCAAAACTACTCTATGATAAGAATGGTTCAACTTTGTGAGTTGAATGCACACGTCACAAACAAGTTTCTGAGAAAGCTTCTGTCTAGTTTTTATGTGAAGTTATTTGTGTTTCCAACGAAGGCCTCACAACAGTCCATATATCCCCATGCAGATCCTACAAAAAGAGTGTTTCAAAATTGCTGTATCAAAAAGAATGTTCAACTATTTGAGTTGAATGCACACATCAGAAAGAAGTTTTGGAGAATGTTTCTGTCTAGTTTTTATATGAAGATATTCCCGTTTCCAATGAAGGCCTCAAATCGGTCCAAATAGCCACTTGCAGTTTCTTCAAAAACAGTGTTTCACAACTGCTCTATGAAAAGGTGTGTTCAACACGGTGAGTTGAATGCAAACATCAAAAAGAGGTTTCTGAAAATGCTTCTGTCTAGTTTAAATTTTAATATATTCCTTTTTCCACTATAGCCCTCAAAGTGCTACAAATGTCCTCTTTGGGATTCTACAAAAAGAGTGTTTCAAAGCTGTTCTATCAACAAAAAATTTCGGCTCTGAGAGTTGAATGCACACATCACAAAGTTGTTTCTAAGAATGCTTCTGTCTAGATTTTATTTGAAAATATTCCCGTTTCCAAAGAATGCTTCAAAGCACTCCAAATATACACTTGCAGATTCTACAAAAGGAGTGTTTCAAAACTGCTCTATCAAAAGGAAGGTTCAACTCTGTGAGTTGAATGGACACATCACAAAGTTGTTTCTAAGAATGCTTCCGTTTAGATTTTATTTGAAAATATTCCCGTTTCCAACGAATGCTTCAAAGCACTCCAAATATACACTTGCGGATTCTACAAAAGGAGTGTTTCAAAACTGCTCTATCAAAAGGAAGGTTCAACTCTGTCAGGTGAATGCACACATCACAAAGAAGTTTCTGAGAATGTTTTGTCTAGTTTTTATGTGAAGATATATCCTTTTCTACCATAGGCTTCAAAACGCTCCGAATATCCACTTGCAGATTCTACAAAGAGTTTTTCAAAACTGCTCTATCAAAAGGAAGTTTCAACTCTGTGAGTTGAATGGACACATCACAAAGAAGTTTCTGAGAGTGCTTCTGTCTACTTTTTATGTGAAGATATTTCCTTTTCCACCGAAGGCCTCAAAACGCTCCAAATGTAAACTTGCAGATTCTACAAAAAAAGTTTCTCAAAACTACCCTATCAAAAGGAAGGTTCAACTCTGTGTGTTGAAGGCACACATCACAGAGAAGTTTCAGAGAATTTTTCTGTCTAGTTTTCATGTGAAGACGTTTCCTTTTCCACCAAAGGCCTCAAGGTGCTCCAATTGTTTACTTGCACATTCCACAAAAAAAGTTTCAAAACTGCTCTAATAAAAGTAAGGTTAAACTTCATAAGTTGAATGCACACAGCACAAAGAAGTTTCTGAGAATGCTTCTGTCTAATTTTTATGTGAAGATAATCCCGTTTGCAACAAAGGCCTCAAATCGGTCTAAATATCCACTTGCATATTCTACGAAAAGAGGATTTCAAAACTGCTCTATGAAAAGTTATGTTCAACTCGGTGAGTTGAATGCACGCATCACAAAGTACATTCTGAGAATGCTTCTTTCTAGTTTTTATTTGAAGGTATTTACTTTTCCAACATACCCTCAAAGTCCAAGAAATGTCCTCTTTCAGATTCTACAAAAAGAGTGTCTCAAAACTGCTCTATTAAAAGGAATGTTCATCTCTGTGAGTTGAATGCACACATCACAAAGAAGTTTCTGAAAATGCTTCTGTCTAGTTTTTATGTGAAGGTATTCCAATTTCCAACGAAGGACTCACAGCGTTCAAATTATCTATTTGCAGGATCTTCAAAAAGAGTGTTTCACAACAGCTGTATGAAAAGGTATTTTCAACTCTGTGAGTTAAATGCTATCATCACAAATTAGTTTTTGAGAATGCTTCTATCTAGTTTTTATTTGAAGATATTTCCTTTTCCAACATAGCCCTCAAAACTCTACAAATGTCCACTAGCAGATTCTACAAAACGAGTGTTTCAAAACTTTTCTATTAAAACAAGTTTCAACTTTGTGAGATAAATGCACTCATCAAAAAGTGGTTTCTGAGAGTGCTTCTGTCTGGTTTTTATTTGAAGATATTTCCGTTTTCAACGAAGGCTTCAAAGTGCTCCAAATATCCACTTGCGGATTCTATAATAAGAGTATTTCAAAACTGCTCCATCAAAAGGAACGTTCAACTCTGTGAGTTGAGTGCACACATCACAAAGAAGTTTCTGAGGATGCTTCTGTCTAGTTGTCATGTGAAGATATTCCAGTTTCCAACAAAGGCCTCCCAGTGGTCCAAATATTCACTTGGAGATTCTACAAAAAGAGTGCTCTGAAACTGCTCTATGAAAAGTTATATTCACCTCTGTGAGTTGAATGCACACATCACAAATAAGTCTCTGAGAATGCTTCTGCCTAGTTTTTATATGAAGATATTTCCAATTACAACATAGCTCTCAAAGTGCTAGAAATGTCCATTTGCAGATTCTACAAATAGACTGTTTCAAAAGTGCTCTCTCAAAGGAGAGGTTCAACTCTGTTAGTGGAACGCACACATCGTAAGGAAGTTTCTGAGAATGTTGCTGTCCAATTTTTATGTGAAGTCATTTTCTTTTCTACCATAGGCTTCATGGCACTCCAAATATCCACTTGCGGATTCTACAAAAAGCGTGTTAGAAAACTGCTCTATCAAAAGGAAGGGTCAAATATGTGAGTTGAATGCACACATCACAAAGTAGTTTCTGAGAATGCTTCTGTCTAGTTTCTGTGTGAAATTATTCCCGTTTCCAGCAAAAGCCTCAAAGCGGTCCAAATATCCACTTGCAGATTCTACAAAAAGATTTTTCAAAACTGCTCTATCAAAAGAAAGGCTCAACTCCATGAATTGAAAGAGTACATCTCAAAGTAGTTTTGGAGAATGCTTCTGTCTAATTTTTATTTGAAGATATTCCCGTTTCCAATGAAGGATTCAAAGAGCTCCAAATATCCACTTGGAGATTCTACAATAAGAGTCTTTCAAAGCTGCTCTATCAAAAGGAAGGCTCATCACTGTGAGTTTGAATGCACACATCACAAAAAAGTTTCTGACAATGCTTCTGTCTAGTATTTATGTGAAGATATTTCCTTTTGTACCAAAGGTCTCAAAGGGCTCGAAATGTCCTCTTGCAGATTCTACCAAAAATGTGTTACAAAATTGCTCTATCAAAATAAATGTTCAACTCTGTGAGTTGAATACACACATCACAAAGATGTTTCTAAGAATGCTTCTCTCTAGTTTTTATGTGAAGGTATTCCCGTTTAAATTGAAAGCCTCAAAACGGTCAAAATATCCCGTGCAGATTCGACAAAAAGAGTGTTTCAAAACTGCTCTATCAAAAGGAAGCTTCAACTCTGTGAGTTGAATGCACACATCACAAAGAAGTTTCTGAGAATGCTTCTGTCAAGTTTTTATCTGCAGATATTCCCTTTTCCAATGAAGGCCTCAAAGTCATCTAAATATCCACTTGCAGATTCTACAAAAAGAGTGTATCAAAACTGCTCTATGAAAAGTTATGCACAACAATGTGAATTGAATTCACACATCACAAAGAAGTTTCTGAGAATGGTTCTGTCTAGTTTTATGTGAAGACATTCCCATTTCCAATGAAGGCCTCAAATCGGTCCTAATATCCACTTGCAGGTCCTTCAAAAAGAGTTTCACAACTGCTCTATGAAAAGGTGTGTTCAACTCTGTGAGTTGAATGTGCACATAACAAAGAAATTTCTGAGAATACTTCTGTGTAGTTTTTATTTGAAGATATTTCCTTTTCCACCACAGCTCTCAAAGCACTACAAGCAACCATTTGAAGATGCTGCAAAAAGAGTGTTTCAAAACTGATCTATCAAAAGAAAGGTTCAACTCTGTGAGTTGAATGTACACGTCACAAAACAGTTTCTGGGAATGCTTCTGTCTCTTCTTTATTTGAAGAAATTCCCGTTTCCAAAGAAGGCTTCATATCTCTCCAAATAGCCAAATGCAGATTCTACAAAAAGTGTGTTTCAAAACTGCTCTATAAAAAGGAAGGTTCAACCCTGTGAGTTGAATGCACACATCTCAAAGAAGTTCCTGAGAATGCATCTCTCTAGATTTTATGTGAAGACATTCCCATTTCCAATGAAGTCCTCAAATCGGTCCTAATATCCACTTGCAGGTCCTTCAAAAAGAGTTTCACAACTGCTCTATGAAAAGGTGTGTTCAACTCTGTGAGTTGAATGTGCACATAACAAAGAAATTTCTGAGAATACTTCTGTGTAGTTTTTATTTGAAGATATTTCCTTTTCCACCACAGCTCTCAAAGCACTACAAGCAACCATTTGAAGATGCTGCAAAAAGAGTGTTTCAAAACTGATCTATCAAAAGAAAGGTTCAACTCTGTGAGTTGAATGTACACATCACAAAACAGTTTCTGGGAATGCTTCTGTCTCTTCTTTATTTGAAGAAATTCCCGTTTCCAACAAAGGCTTCATATCTCTCCAAATAGCCAAATGCAGATTCTACAAAAAGTGTGTTTCAAAACTGCTCTATAAAAAGGAAGGTTCAACCCTGTGAGTTGAATGCACACATCTCAAAGAAGTTCCTGAGAATGCATCTCTCTAGATTTTATGTGAAGATATTTCCTTTCCTAATGTAGGCCTCAAAGCACTCCATATATCCACTGGCAGATTCTACAAAAAGTGAGATTCAAAACTGCTCTATCAAAAGAAATGCTCAATTTGGTGAGTTGAAAGTACACATTACAAGGTAGTTTCTGAGAATGCTTCTGTCTAGTTTTTATTTGAAGATATTACCGTTTCCAATGAAGGCTTCAAAGCACTCCAAATAACCACTTGCAGATTCTACAAAAAGAGTGTTTCAAAACTGCTCTATAAAAAGGAAGGTTATACCGTGTCAGATGAATGCACACATCACAAAGAAGTTTCTGAGAAAGCTTCTGTGTTGTTTTAATATGAAGATGTTTCCTTTTCTACCTTAGGCCTAAAAGCACTCCAAATATCCCCTTGCAAATTCTACAAAAAGAGAGTTTCAAAACTGCTATATGAAAGTGAACGTTCAACCCCATGAGTTGAATGCATGCATCATAAATAAATTTCTGAGAATGCTACTCTGTAGTTTTTGTGTAAAGATATTTCCTTTTCCACCTAAGGCGTCAATGCACTCAAAATGTCCACTTGAAGATTCTACAAAAAGAGTGATTCAAAACTGCTCTATGAAACGTTAAGTTCAACTCAGTGAGTTTAATGCACACATCACAAAGAAGTTTCTGAGAATGCCTCTGTCTAGTTTTTATGTGAGGATATTTCCTTTTCTATCATAGGACTCAAAGTGCTCTAAGAATCCACTTGCAGATTCTACCAAAAGTGTGTTTCAATACTGCTCTATCAAAAGTAAGATTCAACCCTGTGAGTTGAATGCACACATCAGAAAGAAGGTTCTGAGAACGCTTCTGTCCAGTTTTTATGTGAAGATATTTCTTTTTCCAGGAAAGGCCTCAAAGCCTGCCAAATATCCACTTGCAGATTTTACAAAAACAGTGTTTCAAAACTACCCTATCTAAAAGAAAGTTCAACTCTGTAAGTTGAATGCACACATCACAAATAAGTTTCTGAGAACACTTCTGTCTAGTTTTTATGTGAAGATATTTCCTTTTCTAGCATAGGTCACAAAGCTCTCTAAATATCCACTTTCAGATTCTACGAAAAGAGTGTTTCAAAACTGCTCTATCAAAAGGAAGGTTCAACTCTGTGAGTTGAATGCACACATCACAAACCAGTTTCTGAGAATGCTTCTGTCTAGTTTTTATGTGAGGATATTTCCTTTTCCAGCATAGGACTCAAAGCCCTCCAAATATCCACTTGCAGATCCTACAATAACAGTGTTTCAAAACAGCTCTATCTAAAGGAAGGTTCAACTCTGTCAGTTGAATGCCCACAACACAAAGAAGTTTCTGTGACTGCTTCAGTCTAGTTTTTATGTGAAGATATTTCCTTTTCCACTGAAGGCCTCAAAGTGATCAAATGTACACTTGCAGATTCTACAAAAAATGGTTTCAAAGCTGCTCTATGAAAAGTTATGTTCAACTCTGTGAGCTGAATGCACATATCACAAAGAAGTTTCTGAGAATACTTCTGTTTAATTTTCTTTGAAGATATTTCATTTTCCACCATAGCCCATGAAGCACTACAAATGTCCATTTGCAGATTTGACAAAAAGAGTGTATCCAAACTGATCTATGAAAGGTAACATTCAGTTATGTAAGTTGAATGAACACATCAAAAAGCAGTTTTTGAGAATGGTTCTGTCTTGTTTTTAGTGGAAGATATTCCCGTTTCCAATGAAGGTTTCAAAGTGCTGCAAATGTCCAATTGCAGATTCCACAAAAAGAAAGTTTCAAAGCTGCTCTATCAAAAGGAAGATTCAACTCTGTGAGTTCAATGCACACATCACAAAGAAGTTTCTGAGAATGCTATTGTCTAGTTTTTATGTGGAGATATTTCCTTTTCCACTGAATGTCTCTAAGCTCTGCAAACATCCACTAGCAGATTTTACACAAAAAGTGTTTCAGAACTGCTCTATAAAAAGGAAGGTTCAATTCTGTGAGTTGAATGCGCACATCACAAAGAGGTTTCTGAGAATGCTTCTGTGTAGTTCTTATGTGAAGATATTCCCCTTTCCAACAAAGGCCTCAAAACGGTCCAAATATCCCCTTGCAGATTCTACAAAAAGAGTGTTTCAATCTGCTCTATCAAAAGTAAGGTTGAACTCTGTGAATTGAATGCACACACCACAAAGAAGTTTCTGAGAATGTGTCTCTCTAGTTTTTATGTGCAGATATTCCCGTCTCCAATGAAGGCCTCAAAGGAGTGCAAATATCCACTTGCAGATTCTACAAAAAGACTGTTTCAAAACTGCTTTATGAAAATCTATGTTCAACTCTGTCAGTTGAATGCACACATCACAAAGAAGTTTCTGAGAATGCTTTTGGGGAATTTTTAGGTGAAGATATTTCCGTTTCCAATGAAAGCCTCAAATCAGTCCAAATATCCACTTGCAGGTCCTTCAAAAACAATGTTTCACAAATGTTCTATGAAAAGTTACATTCAACCCTGTGAGTTGAATGCACACATCTCAACGAAGTTTCTGACAATGTTTCTGTCTAGTTTTTATGTGAAGTTATTTCCTTTACTAACATAGGCCTCAAAGCGCTCCAAATACCCACTTGTAGATTCTACAAAAACATTGTTTCAAAACTGCTCTATCAAAAGGAAAGCTCAACTCTGTAAGTTGAATGTACAAACCACAAAGGGCTTTCTGAGAATGCTTCTGTCTAGTTTTTATTTGAAGATATTCACGATACCAAAGAAGGCTTCAAACCGCTCCAAATGTCCACTTGCAGATTGTACAAAAAGAGTGTTTTAAAACTGCTGTATCAAAAGGAATGTTCAACTCTGTGAGTTGAATGCACACATCAAAAGGTAGTTTCAAAGAATGCTTCTGTCTAATTTTTATATGAAGATATTTCTTTTTCCACTGAGGTCCTCAAAGCACTCCGAATGTCCACTGGCAGGTTCTACAAAAAATTGTTTCAAAACTGCTCTATCAAAAGGAAGGTTCAAATCTGTGAGTTGAATGACGTCATCAGAAAGAAGTTTCTGAGAATATTTCTGTCCAGTTTTTATGTGCAGATATTCCCGTTTTCAACGAAGGGCTCAAATCAGTTCAAATATCCCCTTGCAGATTCTACAAAAAGAGTGTTTAAAAACTGCTCTATCAAGTGGAAGTTTCAACTCTGTGAGTTGAATGCACATATCGCAAAGAAGTTTCTCAGAATGCTTCTGTCTAGTTTTTATGTGAAGATATACCCGTTTCCAACGAAGTCCTCAAATTGGCCCAAATATCCACTTGCAGGTTCTTCAAAAAGCGTGTTTCACAACTGCTCTATGAAAAGGTATTCTCAATTCTGTGAGTTGAATTCACACATCACAAAGGAGTTTGTGAGAATGTTTCTGCTTAGATTTTTATGAAGATATTCCCCTTTCCAACGAAGGAATGCAACCGGTCCAAATATCACTTTGCATATACTACAAAAACAGTGTCTCAAAACTGCTTTATCAAAAGGAAGGTTCAACTCTGTGAGTTGAATGCACACATCACAAAGACATTTCTGAGAATGCTTCTGTGTAGTATTTGTGTGAAGGTATTCCCGTTTCCAATGAGGGCCTCAAATTGGCCCAAATATCCACTTTCAGATTCTTCAAAAAGCGTGTTTCACGACTGCTCCAAGAAAAGGTATTTTCAACTCTGTGAGTTGAATGCACACATCACAAAGGAGTTTGTGAGAATGTTTCTGCTTGGATTTTTGTAAAGATATTCCCCTTTCCAATGAAGGAACGCAATCAGTCCAAATATCGCTTTGCAGAGTCTACAAAAACAGTGTCTCAAAACTGCTCTATCAAAAGGAAGGTTCAACTCTATGAGTTGAATGCACACATCACAAAGACATTTCTGAGAATGCTTCTGTCTTGTTTTTATGTGAAGATATTCCCGTTTCCATTGAGGGCCTCAAATTGGTCCAAGTATACAGTTGCAGGTTCTTCAAACACAGTGTTTCACAACTGCTCTATGAAGAGGAATGTTCAACTCAGTGAGTTCAATGCAAAAATCACAAAGAAGTTTCTTAGAATATTTGTCTAGTTTTAATTTGAAGATATTTCCTATCACACCATAGCCCTCAAAGCACTACAATTGTCCACATGCAGATTCCGTAAAAAGAGTTTTTTGAAACTGCTCTATCAAAAGAAAGGTTGAACTCTGTGAAATGAATGCACATATCACAAAGTAGTTTATGAGAATGCTTCTGTCTATTTTTTATTTGAAGATATTCCGGATTCCAATGAAGGAACCATAGCGTTCAAAATATCCACTTGCAGATTCTACAAAAAGGGGGTTTCAAAACTGCTGTATCAAAAGGAAGGTAAAACTCTGTGAGTAGAATGCACATTTCAGAAAGCAGTTTCTGAGAATGCTTCCCTCAATTTTTTATGTGAAGAAATTCTCGTTACCAAAAAAGGCCTCAAATCGATCCACATATCCCCTTGCGGACTCTACAAAAAGAGTGTTACAAAACTGCTCTATGAAAAGGTATGTTCAACTCTGTGAGCAGAATGCACACATCACAAATAAGTTTCTGAGAATGCTTCTGTCTAGTTTTTATGTGAAGATATTTCCTTTTCCACAGAAGGCCTCAAAGCGCTCCAAATGTCCACTTGCAGATTCTACAAACGAAGTGTTTTGAAACTGCTCTATCAAAAGGAATGTTAAAATCTGTGAGTTGAATGCACACATCACAAAAAGTTTCTGAGAATGCTTCTGTCTAGTTTTTATGTAAATGTATATGCGTTTCGAATGAAGGCCTCAAAATGGTGCAAACATCATCCTGAAGTTTATACAAAAAGAGTGTTTCATAACTGCTCTATCAAAAGGAAAGTTTAACTCTGTGAGAAGAATGCACACATCACAATGCAGTTTTTGAGAATGCTTCTGTCTAGTTTATATTTGAAGATATTCCCGTTTCCAAGGAAGGATTCAATGTGCTCCAAATATCCACTTGCAGATTCTACAAAAAGAGACTTTCAAGCCTGCTCTATCAAAAGGAAGTTTCAGCTCAGTAAACTGAATGCACACATCACAAAGAAGTTTCTGAGAATGCTTCTGTCTAGTGTTTATGTGAAGATATTTTCTGTTCCACTGAATGCCTAAAAGTGCTCCAAATGTCCACTTGCAGATTCTACAAAAAGAGTGTTTCAAAGCTGTTCTATTAAAAATTATGTTGAACTCTGTGAGTTAAATACATACATCACAAAGAAGTTTCTGATAATGCTTCTGTCTACTTTTTATGTGGATATTTCCTATTCCACCGAATTCCTAAAAGTGCTCCAATTGTCCACTTGCAGATTCTACAAAAAGAGTGTTTCAAAACTGCTCTATGAAAAGTTATGTTCAAATCTATGAGTTGAATGCACACATCACAAAGCAGTTTGTGAGAATGCTTCTGTCTAGTTATTATGTGAAGATCTGCTCGTTTCCAAGGAAGGCCTCAAATAGGTCTAAATATCCCCTTGCAGAATCTACGAAAAGGGTTTTTCAAAACTGCTTTATCTAAAGGAAGGTTCAACACTGTGAGTTGAATGCACACATCACAAAGAAGTTTCTGAGAACGCTTCTGTCTTGTTTTTATTTGAAGACATTTCCTTTTCCACCATAATCCTTGAAACGCTCTGAATATCCACTTGTAAATTCCACAAAAAGATTGCTAAAAACTGTTCTATCAAAAAGAAGGCTGTACACTGTGAGTTGAATGCACACATCACAAAGTAGTTTCTGAAAATGAATCTGCCTAGTTTTTATTTGAAAATACTCATGATTCCAAAGAATGCTTCAAAGCACTCCAAATATCCACTTGCAGATTCTACAAAAAGAGTGCTTTAAAAGTGCTCTATCAGAAGGAAGGTTCAACTCTGTGAGTAGAATGCACACATCAAGAAGAAGTTCCTGAGAATGCTGTTGTGTAGTTTTTAAGTGAAGTTATTTCCTTTTCTACCACAGGCCTCAAAGCGCTCCAAATATCCACTTGCAGATTATACAAAAAGAGTGTTTCAAAACTGTTCTATCAAAAGGAAGGTTCAATTCTGTGAGTTGAATGCACACATCAAAAAGAAGTTTCTGAGAATGCTTCCGTTTAGTTTTTATGAGAAGATATTTCCTTTTCTTCCATAGGCCTTAAAGCACTCCAAATATCCACTTGCAGATTCTAGAAAAGGAGTGTTCCAAAACTGCTCTATGAAACATTATGTTCAATTCTGTGAGAAACATCTCAAAGATGTTTCTGAGAATGCTTCTGTCTAGTTTTTATGTGAAGATATACCCGTTTCCAAAGAGGGCCTCAATTCGGTCCAAATATCCACTTGCAGGTTCTTAGAAAGCATGTTTCACAACTGCTCTATGAAAAGATTTGTTCACCTCTGTGAGTTCAATGCAAACATCACAAAGAAGTTTCTGAGAATGATTTGTCTAGTTTTTATATGAAGATATTTCCTTTTCTACCATACGCCTCAAAGCACTGCAAATATCCACTTGCAGATTCTACAAAAAGAGTGTTTCAAAACTGCTCTATCAAAAGGAAGGCTCAACTCCGTGAGTTGAATGCACACACCAAAAATTAGTTTCTGAAAATTCTTCTATCTAGATTTTATTTCAAGATATACCCGTTTCCAATGAAAGCTTCAAAGCGCTCCACATATCCACTTGCAGATTGTACAAAAAGAGTGTTTCAAAACTGCTTGATGAACCGTTATGTTCAACTCTGTGAGTTGAATGCACGCATCACAAAGAAGTTTCTTAGGATACTTCTGTCTAGTTTTTATATGAAGATATTTCCTTTTAAACTGAAGGCCTCAAAGCGCTCCAAATATCCTCTTGCAGATTCTGCAAAAAAAGTTTTTCAAAACTGTTCTATGAAAAGGAAGATTCAACTCGGTGAGTTGAATGCTCACATAACAAAACAGTTTCTGAGAATGCTTCTGTGTACTTTTATGTGAAGATATTCCTGTTTCTGATGAAGGCTTCAAAACGATCCAAATATCCCATTGCAGATTCTACGAAAAGAGTGTTTCAAAAGTGTTCTATCAAGAGGAAGGTTCAACTCTGTGAGGTAAAAGCACACATCACAAAGAATTCTCTGAGAATGCTTCTGTCTAATTTTTAGGTGAAGATATTCCCGTTTCCAACAAAGGCCTCAAAGCGGACCAAATTTCCACTTGCAGATTCTACAAATGGAGTGTTTCAAAACTGCTCTATGAAAAGGAAGGTTCACCTCTGTGAGTTGAATGCACACATCACAAAATCTTTTCTCAGAATCCTTCTGTCTAGTTTTTATGTGAAGCTATTCTGGATTCCAATGAAGGCCCCAAATCGGTCTATCCCCTTGCAGAATCTACAAAAACAGTGTCTCAAAACTCCTCTATCATAAAGAAGGATCAACTCTGTCAGTTGAATGCACACATCACAAAAAAATTCTGAGAATTATTCTTTCTTGTTTTTATGTGCAGGTACTCCCGTTGCCAAGGAAGGCCACAAAGCGTTCCAAGTATTCATTTGCAGATTCCACAAAAAGACAGTTTCAAAACTGCTTTATGAAAAGATATGTACAATTCTATGAGTTGAACGCACACATCACAAAGAAGTTTCTGAGTATGCTTCTGTGTAGTTTTTATTTGATGATATTTTCTTTTCCACCATAGCCCAAAATCGCTAAAAGTGTCCTTTTGCAGACTCTAAAAAAGAGTGTTTCAAAAATGCTCTTCAAAAAGATACTTCAACTCCTTGACTGAATGCACACATCACAAAGAAGTTAGTGAGAATGCTTCTGTCCACTTTTTATGTAAAGATATTTCCTTTTCCACCGAAGGCTTGAAATCGCTCCAAATGTCCACTTGCAAGTTCCAAAAAAAAAAAAAGGTTTCAAAGCTACTCTAGCAAAAGGAAGGTTCAACTGTTTAAGTTGAATGCACACATCAAAAAGTAGTTGCTGACAATGCTTCTGTCTAGTTTTTATGAGGAGATATTCCTGTTTCCAACGAAGGCCTCAAATTGGTCCAAATATCCCCTTGCAGATTCTACAAAAAGAGTGTTTCAAAACTGCTCTATGAAAAGGTATGTTCAATTCTGTGAGTTGAATGCACACATCACAAAGAAGTTTCTGGGAATGCTTCTGTCTAATTTTTATGGGAAGAAATTCCCGTTTCCAATGAATGAATCAAACAGTCCAAATATCCACTTGCAGATTCTACAGAAAGAGTGTTTCAAAACTGTCCTATGAAAACTTATGTTCTACTCTGTGAGTTGAATGCACACATCACAAAGAAGTTTCTGAGAATGTTTCTGTCTGGTTTTTATGTGAAGATTTTCCCAATTTCAACGAAGGCCTTAAATTGGTAAAATTATCCACTTGCAGGATTTCAAAAAGACTGTTTCACAACTGCTCTATGAAAAGGCATGTTCAACTGTGAGGTGAATGCAAATATCACAAAGAAGTTTCTGTGAATGCTTCCGTCTAGTTTTTATTTGAAGATATTTCAATTTCCACCATAGCCCTCAAAGCGATACAAATGTCCATTTGCAGATTCTACAAAAAGAGTGTTTCAAAGCTGCTCTATCAAAGGAAATGTTCATCTCTGTGAGTTGAATGCACACATCACAAAGTAGTTTCTGAGAATTCTTCTGATTTTATTTGAACACGTTCCCGTTTCCAATGAAGGCTTCAAAACTCTCCAAGTATCCAATTGCAGATACTACAAAAAGAATGTTTCAAAACTGCTCTATCAAAAGGAAGATTCAACTCTGGGAGTTGAATGCACACAACACAAAGAAGTTTCTGATAATGCTTCTGTCTAGTTTTTATGTGAAGAGATTTCCTTTTCCAGTGAAGTCCTCTAAGCACTCCAATTGTCTACTTCCAGATTCTACAAAAAATGTGTTTCAAAACTGCTCGATGAAAAGGATGGTTCAACTCTGTGAGTTGAATGCACAGATCACAGAGAAGTTTCTGAGGTTGCTTCTGTCTAGTTTTATGTGAAGATGTTGCCTTTTCCACCAAAGACCTCAAAGCACTCCAAATGTCCACTTGCAAATTCCATAAAAAAAGGTTTCAAACTGCTCTATCAAAAGGAAGTTTCAGCTCTGTGAGCTGAATGCACACATCACAAAGAAGTTTCTGACAGTGCTCAGGTCTTGTTTTTATCTGAAGATATTCCCGTTTGCAATGAAAGCCTCAAATCGGTCCAAATATCCCCTTTCAGATTCTACAAAAAGAGTGTTTCAAAACTGCTCTATGAAAAGTTATGTTCAACTCTGTGAGTCGAATGCACACATCACAAGGTAGTTTCTGAGAACGCTTCTGTCTAGATTTTTTGTGAAGATATTCCCGTTTCCAATGAAGGCTTCACACTGTCCAAATATGCTCTCGCAGATTCTACAAAAAGAGTGTTTCAAAACTGCTCTATGAATAGTTATGTTCAACTCCATCAGTTGAATGCACACATCACAAAGTAGTTTCTGAGAATCCTTCTGTCTAGTTTATATGTGAAGACGTTCTCATTTTCAATGAAGGCCTCAAATCATTCCAAATATCCACTTGCAGGTCCTTCAAAAAGAGTGTTCAACAACTGCACTAAGAAAATGTATGTTCAACTCCGTGAGTTGAATGCAAACATTCCAAAGTTGTTTCTGAGAATTTTTCTGTGTAGTCTTTGGTTGAAGATATTGCCTTTTCCACGATAGCCCTCAAGGTGCTACAAAGGTCCTCTTTCAGATTCTACAAAAAAGAGAGTTTCTAAACTGCTCTATCAAAAGAAAGGTTCAACTCTGTGAGTTGAATGGCCATATCACAAAGTTGTTTCTGAGAGTGCTTTGGTCTAGTTTTTATTTGAAGATATTCCCGTTTCAAACAAAGGCTTCAAAGCCCTCTAAATATCCGCTTGCAGATTCTACAAAAAACTGTTTCAAAACTACTCTATCAAAAGGAAGATTCAACTCAGTGGGTTGAATTCACACTTCACAAAGAAGTTTCTGAGAATGCTTCTGTCTAGTTTTCATGTGAAGGTATTTCCTTTTCCACCAGAGAACTCAAAGTGCTCCAAATGTCCACTTTCAGATACCACAAAAAACTGTATCTAAACGGCTCTATCAAAAGGAAGGTTCAACTCTGTAAGTTGAATGCACACAAAAGAAAGAACTTTCTGAGAATGCTCAGTCTAGTTTTTATGTGAAGATATTTCCTTTTCCACTGAAGGCCTCAAAGCGCTCCAATTGTCCACATTCACATTCCACAAAAAAAGATTTCAAAACTGCTCTATCAAAATGAAGGTTTAAATCTTTGAGTTGAATGCACACATCACAAAGAAGTTTCTGACAATGCTTTTGTCTAGTTTTTATGTGATGATATTCAAGTTTCCAACAAAGGCCTCAAATCGGTCCAAATATCCCCTTACAGATTCTACAAAAAGACTGTTTCAAAACTGCTCTATGAAAAGTTATGTTCAAATCTGTGAGTTGAATGCACCCATCACAAAGAAGTTTCTGAGAATGCTTCTGTGTAGTTTTTATGGGAAGATAATTCCGTTTCTAATGAAGCCCTGAAATGGTCCAAATATCCACTTGTGGATTATACAAAAAGAGGGTTTCAAAACTGCTCCATGGAAACTTATGTTCTGCTCCATGAATTGAAAGCATACATCACAAAGAAATTACTGATAACGCTTCTGTCCAGTTTTTATGTGAAGATATTCCTGCTTTTAATTAAGGCCCCAAATCTGTCCAAATATCCACTTGCAGGTTCTTCAAAAAGAGTGTTTCACTACTGCTCTATCAAAAGGAATGTTCAACTCTGTGAGTTGAATGCAAACTTCTCAAAGAAGTTTCTGAGAATGCTTCTGTCTGGTATTTATTGGAAGATATTTCCTTTTCCACTACAGCCCTCAATGTCCTACAAATTGTCCTCTTTCAGATTCTACAAAAAGAGTGTTTCAAAACTGCTCTATGAAAAGGATGGTTCATCTCTGTGAGTTGAATGCACAGATCACAGAGAAGTTTCTGAGATTGCTTCTGTCTAGTTTTATGTGAAGATATTTCCCTTTCCACCAAAGGCCTCAAAGCTCTCAAACTGTCCAATTGCAGATTCTACACAAAATGTTTCAAAACTGCTCTATCAAAAGGAGGTTTCAAATCTGTCAGTTGAAGTCACACATGAAAAAGAAGTTTCTGAGAATGCTTCTGTCTAGTTTTTATGTGAAGATATTCCCGTTTCCAAAGAAGGCGTCAAAGAGGTCTAAATATCCACTTGCAGATTCCACAGAGTGTTTCAAAACTGCTCTATGAAAAGTTATGTTGACCTCTGTGAGGGGAATGCACACATCTGAAAGAAGTTTTTGAGAATGCTTCTGTCTAGTTTCTCTGTGAAGATATTCCTGTTTCCAATGAAGGCCTCAAATCTGTCCAAATAACCACTTGCAAGTCCTTGAAAAAGAGTGTTTCACTACTGCTCTATGAAAAGATATGTTCAACTCTGTGCGTTGCATGAAAACATCACAAAGAAGTTTCTGAGAATGATTCTGTCTAGTTTTTATGTGAAGATATTTCTTTTTACACCAGAGGCCTCAAAGAGCTGCAAATGTCCACTTGCAGATTCTACAAAAAGAGCGTTTCAAAACTACTCTATCATAAGAAGGGTTGAACTCTGTGAGTTGAATATACATATCACAAAGTAGTTTCTGAGAATGCTTCTGTCTTGTTTTTATTTGAAGATATTCCCGTTTCCAATGAAGGATTCAAACAGCTCCAAATATCCACTTTGAGATTCTACAAAAAGAGTGTTTCAAAACTGCTCTATCAAAAGGAAGACTCAAATCATTGAGTTGAATGCACACATCTCAGAGATGTTTCTGATAATGTTTCTGTCTAGTTTGTATGTGAAGATATTTCCTTTTCCACCAAAGGCCTTAAAGCCCTCCAAATGTCCTCTTGCAGAATCTACAGAAAGTGGGTTTCAAAACTGATATAGCAAAAGTAAGGTTCAACTCTGTGAGTTGAGTGCACATATCACAAAGAAATTTCTAAGAATGCTTCTGTCCAGCTTTTATGTGAAGATATTCCAGTTTCCAAAGAAGGCCTCAAATATGTCCAAATATCCTACTGCAGATCCTACAAAAACATTGTTTCAAAACTTTTCTATCAAAAGAAAAGTTCAACTCTGTGAATTGAATGAACACATCACAAAGACGTTTATGAGAATGCTTCTGTCTAGTTTTTATGTGAAGATATTCCGTTTCCAACAAAGGCCTGAAATCATTTCAAATTTCCACTTGCAGGTTTCTCAAAAAGAGTGTTTCACAACTCCTCTATTAAAAGGTATGTTCAACTCTGTCAGTTGAATGCAAACATCACAAGGATATTTCTGAGAATGCTTCTGTCTAGGTTTTATTTGAAGATATTTCATTTTCCAACATAGCCCTCAAAGTACTACAAATGTCCATTGCAGATCCTAGAAAAACAGTGTTTTATATCTGCTGTATCAAAAGGAAGGTTCAACTCTGTGAGTTGAATGTGCACATCACAAAGAAGTTTCTGAGAATGCTTCAGTCTTGTTTTATTTTAAGATATTCCCTTTTCCAATGAAGGATTCAAAGCACTCCAAATATCCACTTGCAGATTTTACAAAAAGAGTGTTTCAAAACAGCTGATCAACAGGAAAGTTCAACTCAGTGAATTGAATGCACACATCACAAACCAGTTTCTGAAAGCGCTACTGTCTAGTTTTTATGTGAAGACACTTCCTTTTCCTCAGAAGGCCTCAAAGTGCTCCCAATGTCCACTTGCATATTCTACAAAAAGAGTATTTCAAAACTGCTCTATCAAAAAAGGAAGGTTCAACTAGGTGAGTTGATTGCACACATCACAAAGAAGTTTCTGAGAAGGCTTCTGTCTAGTTTTAAGTGAAGATATTCCCGTTTCCAACGAATGCCTCAAATCAGTCCAAATATCCCCTTGCAGATTCTACAAAAAGAGTGTTTCAAAACTAATCTATCAAAAAGGAGCTTCAACTCTGTGAGTTGAATGCACACATAAAGATGTTTCTGACAATGCTTCTGTCTAGTTTTTATTTGATGATATTTACTTTTGGAGCACTGGCCTCAAAGTACTCCAAATATTCACCTGCAGATTCTATTAAAAGAGTGTTTCAAAACTGCTCTATCAAAAAAAGTTCAAATTTGTTAGTTGAATGCACTCATCAAAAAGAATTTTCTTAGAATGCGTCTGTCTAGCTTTTAGGTGAAGATATTTACTTTTAGAGCATTAGCCTCAAGGCGCTCCAAATATTCACTTGCAGACTCTACAAAAATAGTGTTTCAAAACTGCTCTATCAAAAGGAAGGTCCAACTCTGTGAATTCAATGCAGACATCACAAAGAAGTTTCTGAGAATGCTTCTGTCTAGTTTTTAAGTGAAGATATTTCCTTTTCCAGCATAGGCCTCAAAGTGCTCCAAATATCCACTTGCAGATTCTAGAAAAAGAGTGTTTCACAACTTCTCTAGCAAAAGGAATGTTCAGCACTGTGAATTGAATGCACTCATCACAAAGAAGTTTCTGAGAATGCTTCTCTATTGTTTTTATGTGAGGATATTCCCTTTTCCAGCTTAGGCCTCAAAGTGCTGTAAGTATTCACACGCAAATACTACAAAAAGAGTGTTTCAAAGCTGCTGTATCAAAAGGACGATATAACTCTATATGTTGAATGCACACGTCACAAATAAATTTTTGAGAATGTTTCTATCTTGTTTTTATGTGAAGATATTTCCTTTTCCAGCATAGTCTTTAAAGCACTCCATATGTACACGTGCAGATCCTCTAAAAACAGTGTTTCAAAACTGCTCTATCAAAAGGAAAGTTCAACTCTGGGAGTTGAATGCACCCATCACAAAGAAGTTTGAGAAAACGCTTCTCTGTAGTTTTTAAGTGAAGATATTTCCTTTTCCAGCATAGGCCTCAAAGCGCTGCAAATAACCAATTGAAAATTCTACCAAAAAGGTGTTTCAAAACTGCTCTATAAAACAGAAGGTACAAGTCTGTGAGTTGAAAACACTCATCAAAAATTAGTTTCTGAGAAGGCTTCCATCTAGTTTCTATATGAAGATATTTCCTTTTCCACAAGAGGTACAATCGCTCCAAATAGCCACTTACAGATTCTACAAAAAGAGTGTTTCAAAACTGCTCTATCAAAAGGAAGGTTCAACTCTATGACTTGAATGTAGACATCACAAAGGAGTTTCTGAGAATGCTTCTGTCTACTTTTTATATGAAGATGTTTCCTTTTCCAGAATGGGCTTCCAAGCGCTCCCAATATTGACTTGGGGTTTCTGCAAAAAGATTGTTTCAAAACTGCTCTATCAAAAGGAAGATTCAACTCTGCATGTTGAATGCACACAGAACAAAGAAGTTTGTGAGAATGCTGCTGTCTAGTTTTTATGTTAATATAATTCCTTTTCCAGCATTGGCCTCAAAACACTCCAAATATCCACTTGCAGATTCTACAAAAAGAGTGTTTCAAAACTGCTCTATAAAAACAAAGTTTTAACTTTGTTAGTTGAATGCACACGTCAAAAAGAAGTTTCTTAGAATGCTTCGGTCTAGTTTTAAGGTGAAGATACTCGCTTTTCCAGCATAGGCCTCAAAGCGCTCCAAATATTCATTTGCAGATTCTACAAAAATAGTGTTTCTAAATTGCTCTATCAAAAGGAAGATTCAACTCTGTGAATTGAATGAAGTCATCACAAAGCAATTTCTCAGAATGCTTCTGTATAGTTTTTAAGTGAAGATATTTCCTTTTCCAGCATAGGCCTCGAAGTGCTCCAAATATCCACCTGCAGATTCTAGAAAAAGAGTGTTTCAAAACTGCTCTATCAAAAGGAATGTTCAGCACTGTGAATTGAATGCACACATCACAAACAAGTTTCTGAGAATGCTTCTCTCTTGTTTGAATGTGAGAATATTCCCTTTTCCAGCTTAGGCATCAAAGCGCTCCAAATATCCACTTGCAGATTCTGCAAAAAGAGTGTTTCAAAACTGCTGTATGAATAGGGTGGTTCAGCTCTGTGATTTGAACGCGTACATCGCAAAGAAGTTTCTGAAAATGCAGCTCTCTAGTTTTTATGTGAAGATATTTCCTTTTCCAGCTTAGGCATCAAAGTGCTCTAAGTATTCACATGCAACTTCTTCAAAAAGAGTGTTTCAAAGCTGCTGTATCAAAAGGACGGTTTAACTCTATAAGTTGAATGTACATGTCACAAAGAAATTTTTGAGAATGCTTCTGTCTTGTTTTTATGTGAAGATATTTCCTTTTCCAGCATAGTCCTCAAAGCGCTCCATATATACACTTACAGATCCTCTAAAATCAGTGTTTCAAAACTGCTCTATCAAAAGAAAAGTTCAACTCTGGGAGTTGAATGCACACAACACAAAGAAGTTTGTGAAAACATTTCTCTCTTTTTTTTATGTGAAGATATTTCCTTTTCCAGCATAGGCCTCAAAGCACTGTAAATAACCAATTGAAAATTCTACAAAAAAGGTGTTTCAAAACTGCTCTACAAAACAGAAGGTACAAGTCTGTGAGTTGAAAACACACACCACAAATTAGTTTCTGAGACGGCTTCCGTCTAGTTTCTATATGAAGATATTTCCTTTTTCACCAGAGGCCGCAATCGCTCCAAATATCCACTTGCAGATTCTACAAAAAGAGTGTTTGAAAACTGCTCTATCAAAAGGAAGGTTCAACTCTATGAATTGACTGCACATATCACAAAGAAGTTCCTGAGAATGCTTCTGTCTAGTTTTTTATGTGAAGATGTTTCCTTTTACAGCATAGGCCTTAAAGGGCTTCAAATATTC
The DNA here is from genome assembly GCF_028885625.2 of Pongo pygmaeus. Classification (NCBI taxonomy): domain Eukaryota; kingdom Metazoa; phylum Chordata; class Mammalia; order Primates; family Hominidae; genus Pongo; species Pongo pygmaeus. The sequence goes on from NC_085931.1 coordinate 6,634,522, forward strand.
ATTTGCCGATTCTAAAAAAAGAGGGTTTCTAAACTGCTCTATCAAAAGGAAGGTTCAACTCTGTGAGTTGAATGCACACATCAAAAAGAAGTTATTGACAATGCTTCTCTCTACTTTTTATGGGAAGTTATTTCCTTTTCCAGCATAGGCCTCAAAGCGCAACACATATATACTTGCAAATTCTGCAAAAAGAGTGTTTCAAAACTGCTCTATCAAAAGGAAGGTTCAACTCTGTGAGTTGAATGCATGCATCACAAAGAAGTTTCTGAGAATGCTTCTGTCTAGTTTTTATGTGAAGATATTTCCTTTTCCAGGTTTGGCCTGAAATTGCTCCAAATATCCACTTGCAGATTCTAAAAAAAGAGTGTTTCAAAACTGTTCTATCAAATGAAGTTTCAACTCTATAACTTGAATGTAGACATCACAAAGAAATTTCTGAGAATGCTTCTTTCTAGTTTTTAAATGAAGCTGTTCCCTTTTCCAGAATAGGCCTCTAAGCGCTCCAAATATTGACTTGGAGATTCTGAAAAAAGATTGTTTCAGAACTGCTCTACCAAAAAGAAGGTTCAACTCTGTGTGTTGAATGTGCACAGAACAAAGAAGTTTGTGAGAATGCTGCTGTCTAGTTTTTATGTGAATATAATTCCTTTTCCTGCATTGGCCGCAAAGCGATCCAAATATCCACTTACAGGTTCTACAAAAAGAGTGTTTCAAAACTATTCTATCGAAAGGAAGGTTCAACTCTGTGAATTGAATGCACACATCTCATGGATGTTTCTGATAATGCTTCTGTCTGGTTTTTAGTTGAAGATATTTCCTTTTACAGCATTGGCCTCAAAGCGCTCAAAATAACCACTTGCAGATTCTGCAAAAAGAGTGCTTCAAACCTGCTCTTTCAAAAGGATGTTTCAGCTCTGTGAATTGAATGCACACATCACAAAGAAGTTTATGAGAATGCTTCTGTCTAGTTTCTATGTGAAGATATTTCCATTTCCAACATAGACCTTAAAGGGCTTCAAATATCCACTTGCAGATACTACAAAAAGAGCGTTTCAAAACTGCTCTATCAAAAGGAAGGTTCAACTCTGTGAGTTGAATGCAAACGTCACAAAGAAGTTTCTGAGAATGTTTCTTTCTACTTTTTATGAGAAATATTTATTTTTCCAGCATAGGCCTCAAAGCGCTCCAGATATACACTTGCAGATTTTAAAAAAGACTGTTTCAAAACTGCTCTATCAAAAAGAATGTTCAACTCTGCGAGTTGAATGCACACATCAAAAAGAAGTTTCTGAGAATGCTTCTGTCTAGTTTTTATGTGAAGATATTCCCTTTTCCAGCTTAGAACACAAAGCGCTCCAAATATCCCCTTGCAGATTCCACAAAATGAGTGTTTCAAAACTGCTCTATCAATAAAAGGGTTCAACTCCGTGAGTTGAATGCATATATCATGAAGAAGTTTCTGAGAATGCTACTATCTACTTTTTATGTGAAGATATTTCCTTTTCCAGCTTAGACCTTAAACTGCTCGCAATATTCACATGGAGATTCTACAAAAAGAGTGTTTCAAACTACTCTCTCAAAAGGAACGTTCAACTCAGTGTATTGAAAGCACACATAACAAAGAAGTTCGTGAGAATGCTTCTGTCTAGTTTTTGTGAAGATATATCCTTTTTCAGGATTGACCTCAAAGCGCTCCGTATATGCACTTGCAAATTCTCCAAAAATAGTGTTTCAAAACTGCTTTATCAAAAGGAAAGTTCAACTCTGTGAGTTGAATGCACACATCTCAAGGATGTTTCTGAAAACGCTTCTCTATAATTTTTATGTGAAGATATTTCCTTTTCCATCATTGGCATCTAAGGGATCAAAGTATCCACTTGGATAATCTACAAAAAGAGTGTTCCAAAACTGCTCTATCAAAAGTATTGTTCAACTCGGTGAGTTGAAGCCACATATCACAAAGAAGTTTCTGAGAATGCTTCTGTATAATTTTTATGTGAAGATATTTCCTTTTCCACGATATGCCTTAAAGCGCTGCAAATAACCACTTGCAATTTCTACAAAAAGAGTCTTTCTAAACTGCTCTGTCAAAAGGAAGGTACAAATCTGGAAGTTGAAAGCATGCATCAAAAATTAGTTTCTGAGAAAACTTCTGTTTAGTTTTTAAATGAACATATTTCCTTTTCCCCCAGAATCTGTAATCACTCCAAATATTCACTTGCATATTCGAAAAAAAAAGAGTGTTTCAAAACTGCTCTATCAAAAGGAAGGTTCAACTCTGTGAGCTGAAGGCACACATCACAAAGAAGTTTCTGAGAACGCTTCTGTCCAGTTTTTAGGTGAAGATATTTCCTTTTCAAGCATTGTCCTTAAAGGACTCCAAATGTCCACTTGCAGATTCTATAAAAAGAGTGTTTCAAAACTGCGCCATCAAAAGGAATGTTCAACTCTATGACTTGAATTTAGACATCACAAAGAAGTTTCTGAGAATGCTTCTGTGTAGTTTTTATGTGAAGATATTTCCTTTTCCAGCACAGTCCTCAAGGCGCTGAAAATATCCTCTTGCAGATTCTACAAAAAGAGTGTTTCAAAACTGCTCTATCAAAAGGAAGGTTCAACTCTGTGTGTTGAAAGCACACACACATCACAAATAAGTTTCTGAGAATGCTCCTTTCTAGTTTCTATGTGAAGATATCTCCTTTTCCAAGCACAGGCCTCATAGCGTTCCAAATATCCACTTGCAGATACTTCAAAAATAGTATTTCAAAACTGGTCTATCTAAAGGAAATTTCATCTCTGTGATTTGAATGCACACACCACAAAGAAGTTTCTGAGTATACTTCTGTCTAGTTCTTATGGAAAAATATTTCCTTTTACAGCATAGGCCTCAAGATGCCCCTAGTATCGAGTAGCAGATTCTACAAAAAGAGTGCTTCCAAACTGCACTATCAAAAGGAAGGTTCAACTCTGTGAGTTGAATGCACACATCACAAAGAAGTTTCTGAGAATGCTTCTCTCTTGTTTTTATGTGAAGATATTGCCTTTTCCAGCTTAGGATTCAAAGCACTCCAACTATCCACTTGCAGATAATACAAAAAGAGTGTTTCAAATCTTCGCTATACAAAGGATGATTCAACTTTGAGAGTTGAACGCATACATCACAAAGAAGATTCTGAAACCACTTCTCTTTAGTTTTTATGTGAAGATATTTCCTTTTCCATCATAGGCATCAAAGAGATCCAAATATCTACTTGCAGAATCTAAAAAAGAGTGTCTCAAAACTGCCCTATCAAAAGGAATGTTCAACTCTGTGAGCTGAAGGCACACATCACAAAGAAGTTTCTGAAAGCGCTTCTGTCTGGTTTTTATGTGAAGATATTTCTTTTTCCTGCATAGGCCTCAAAGTGCTGCAAATAACCAACTGCAAATTCTACAAAAAGAGTCTTTCAAAACAGCTCTATCAAAAGGAAGGTACAAGTCTGTGATTTGAAAGCACACATCACTAATTAGTTTCTGAGAACGCTTCTGTCTAGTTTTTATATGAAGATATTTCTTTTTCCCCCAAAGGCCACAGTTGCTCCAAATATCCACTTGTAGATTCTTCAAAAAGAGTATTTCAAAACTGCTCTATCAGAAAGAAGGTTCAACTCTGTGAATTTAATACACACATCACAAAGAAGTTTCTGATAATATTTCTGTATAGTTTTTATGTGAAGATATTTCCTTTTCCAGCATAGGCCTTCAAGGGCTTCAAATATCCAGTTGCAGATTATGCAAAAAGGGTGTTTCAAAACTGTTCTATCAAAAGGAAGGTACAACTTTGTGAGTTGAATGCACGCAGCAAAATGAAGTTTCTGAGAATACATCTCTCTACTTTTTATGGGAAGATATATCCTTTTCCAGCATAGGCCTCAAACCGCTCCAAATATCCTCTTGCAGATTCTGCAAAAACAGTGTTTCAAAACTGCTCTATCAAAAGGAGGTTTCAAAAGTGAAAGTTGATTGCACATATCACAAAGATTTTTCTGAGAATGCTTCTCTCTACTTTTTATAGGCAGATATTTCCTTTTCCAGAATAGGCTTATTGACTCCAAATATGAACTTGCAGATTCTATAAAAAGAGTGTTTCAAAGCTGCTCTATCAAAAGGAAGGTTCATCTCAGTGAGTTGAATGCACACATCACAAGGTACTTTCTGAGGATGCTTCTATCTACTTTTTATTTGAAGATATTCCCGTTTCCAGCGAATGCATCATAGTGCTCCAAATATCCACTTGCAGATTCTAGAAAAAGAGCGTTTCAAAACTGCTCTATCAAAAGGAAGGTTCAACTCTGTGTGCTGAATGCACACATTGCCAAGAAGTTTCTGAGAATGCTTCTGTCTAGTTTTTATGTAAAGATATTTCCTTTTCTACCGAAGGCCTCAAAGCGCCCATAATGTCCACTGGCAGATTCTACAAAAAGTGTTTCAAAACTGCTCTATCAAAAGGAAAGTTCAAGTCTGTGAGTTGAATGCAAATATCACAAAGAAGTTTCTCAGAATTCTTCTTTCTAGTTTTTATTTGAAGTTATTTCATTTTCCACCACAGCCCCCAAAGCTCTACAAATGTCCACTTGCAGATTCTAAAAGCAGACTGTTTCAAATTTATTCTATCAAAAGAAATGGTCTACTCTTTGAGTTGCATGCACACATCACAAAGTAGTTTCTGAGAATGCTTCTGTCTTGTTTTTATTTGAAGATATTGTCATTTCCAATGAAGGCTTTGAAGTGCTCAAAACATACACTTGCTGATTCTACAAAAAGAGTGTTTCTAAACTGCTCTATCAAAAGGAAGGTTCATCTCAGTGAGTTGAATGCACACATCAGAAGGTACTTTCTGAGGATGCTTCTGTCTACTTTTTATTTGAAGATATTTTTTCCAGCAAATGCTTCATAGTGCTCGAAATATCCACTTGTAGATTCTACAAAGAGTGATTCAAAACTGCTCTATCAAAAGGAAGGTTCAAATCTGTGTGTTGAATGCACATATCTCCAAGAAGTTTCTGAGAATGCTTCTGTCTAGTTTTTATGTGAAGATATTTCCTTTTCCACCGAAGGCCTCCTAGCCCCCGAAATGTCCACTTGCAGATTCTACAAAAAATGTGTTTCAAAACTGCTCTATCAAAAGGAAGGTTCAAGTCTGTGAGCGGAATGCAAATATCACAAAGAAGTTTCTCAGAATACTTCTGTTTAGTTTTTATTTGAAGTTATTTCATTTTCCACCACAGCCCTCAAAGCTCTACAAATGTCCACTTGCAGAATCTAAAAGCAGAGAGTTTCAAATTTCTTCTATCAAAAGAAATGTTCTACTCTTTGAGTTGCATGCATACATCACAAAGTAGTTTCTGGGAATGCTTCTGTCTTGTTTTTATTTGAAGATATTTTTATTTCCAGTGAAGGCTTTGAAGCACTCAAAATATACACTTGCTGATTCTACAAAAAGAGTGTTTCAAAACTGGTCTATCAAAAGGAAGGTTCAACTCAGTGAGTTGAATGGACACATCAAAAAGAAGTTATGAGAATGCTTCTGTCTAGTTTTTATGTGAAGATATTTCCTTTTGTACCATTGGTCTCAAAGCACTCCAAATAACCACCTCCAGTTTCTACAAAAAGAGTGTTTCAAAACTGCACTATCAAAAGGATGGCTCAACTCTGTGAGTTGAATACACTCATCATGAAGAAGCTTCTGAGAATGCTTCTGTCTAGTTTCTATTTGAAGATATACACGTTTCCAAAGAAGTCCCAAAACTGTCCAAATATCCCATTGCAAATTGTACAAAAAGACAGTTTCAAATCTGCTCTATAAAAGGGAAGCTTCAACTCTGAGAGTTGAATGCACACATCTCAAAGAAGTTTCTGAGAAAGCTTCTGTACAGTTTTTATGTGAAGATATTCCCATTTCCAACAAAGGCCTCAAATCGGTCTAAATATCCCCTTGCAGATTCTACAAAAGGAGTGTTTCAAAACTGCTCTATCAAAAAGAAGGTTCAATTTTGTGAGTTGAATGTGCACATCAGAAAGAAATTTCTGAGAATGCTTCTGTCTAGTTTTTATGAGAAGATATTTCCTTTTCCACCGAAGGCCTCAAAGCGCCTAAAATGTCCTCTTGCAGGTTCCAAAAAAGAGTTCTTTCAAAACTGCTGTATCAAAAGCAATGTTCAAGTCTGTGAGTTGAATGCACACATCAAAAGGAATTTCTGAGAATTCTTCTGTCCAGTTTTTATGTGAAGATATTCCCGTTTCCAACAAAGACCTCAAAACGCTACAAATATCCCCTTGCAGATTCTACAAAAAGAGTGGTTCGAAACTGCTCTATCTAAAGGAAGTTTCAACTCTGTGAGTAGAATGCACACATCACAAAGTAGTTTCTGAGAATGCTTCTGTGCAGTTTTTATGTGAAGATATTCCCGTTTCCAACGAACACCTCTACACGGTCAAAATATCCCCTTGCAGATTATACAAAAAGAGGGTTTCAAAACTGCTCTATCAAAAGGAAGGTTCAACTCCGTGAGTTGAATGCACACATCACAAGATAATTTCTGAGAATGCTTCTGTGTAGTTTTTATGTGAAGATATTCCCGTTTCCAAAGATGGTGTCAATTCGGTCTAAATATCCACTTGCACGTTCTTCAAAAAGAGTGTTTCAGAACTGCTCTGTGAAAAGGTATGTTCAACTCTGTGAGTTGAATGCAAACATCACAAAGAAGTTTCTGAGAATGCTTCTGTCTAGATTTATTTTGAAGATATTTCCTTTCCACCATAGCCCTCAAAGCACTACAAATGTCCACTTGCAGATTCCACAAAAAGAATGTTTCAAAACTACTCTCTCAAAAGAAAGGTTCATCTCTGTGAGTTGAATACACACATCACACAGTAGTTTCTGAGAACTGTTCTGTCTAGCTTTTATTTGAAGATATTCCCTTCTCCAACTAAAGCTTCAAAATGCTTCAAATATCCAATTGCAGATTCCACAAAAGAGTGTTCCAAAACTGCTATATCAAGAGGAAATTTGAACTCTGTGAGTTGAATGCACACATCACATAGAAGTTTCTGTCTAGTTTTTATGTGAAGATATTCCCTTTTCCAGTGTAGGCCTCAAAGCACTCCAAATGTTCTCTTGTAGATTCCACAAAAAAGGTGTTTCAAAACTGGTCTATCCAAAGGAAGGTTCAAATCTGTGAGTTCAATTCACACATCACAAAGAATTTTCTGAGAATGCTTCTGTCCAATTTTTATGTGAAGATATTCCCATTTCCAACGAAGGCCTCAAAACGCTCCAAATATCCCCTTGCAGGTTCTACAAAAAGAGTGTTCAAAACTACTCTATTGAAAGGAAGGTTCAACTATGTGAGTAGAATGCACACATCACAAATTAGTTTCTGAGAATACTTCTGTCTAGTTTTTATTCGAAATTATTCCCATTACTAATGAAGGCCTCATAGCAGTCCATATATCCAGTTGCAGATTCTACAAAAAGAGTGTTTCAAAACTCTTCAATCAGAAGAAAGGTTCAACACTGTGAGTTAAATGCCCACATCGCAATGAAGTTTCTGAGAATGCTTCTGTCTAGTTTTTATGTGAAGACATTCCCGTTTACAATGAAGGCCTCAAATAGGTCAAATGTCCAATTGCAGATTGTACAAAAAGAGTGTTTCAATACTGCTCTACCAAAAGGATGGTTCAACTCTTTGAGCTAAATGCACACATCACAAAGAAGTTTCTGAGAATGCTTCTGTCAAGTTTTTATGTGAAGATATTCCCTTTTCCAATGAAAGCCTCAAATTGGTCCACTTCTCCCCTTGCAGATTCTACAAAAATACTGTTTCAAAACTGCTGTATGAAAAGTTATGTTCAATTATGTGAGTTGAATGAACGCATCACAAAGATGTTTCTGAGAATGCTTCTGTCTAGTTTTTATGTGAAGATATTTCCTTTTCCAGCATAGGCCTCAAATCGCTCCAAATATCCAATTGCAGATTGTACAGAAAGGGTGTTTCAAAACAGCTCTATCAAAAGGAAGGTTCAACTCTGTGAGTTGAATGCATTCATCACAAAGAAGTTTCCGAGAATGCTTCTGTCCAGTTTTTATGTGAAGCTATTTCCTTTTTCAGCAAAGGCCTCAAAGTGTTCCAAATATCTACCTGCAGATTCTACAAAAAGAGTGTTTCAAAACTGCCTTATCAAAAATAAAGTTCAACTCTGTGAGCTGAATGCACTCATCACAAAGAAGTTTCTGAGAATGCTTCTGTCTACTTTTAATGTGAAGGTATTGCCTTTTTCACCATTGGCCTCAATGCGCTCCTAATACCCACTTGCAGACTCTACAAAAAGAGTGTTTCAAAGCTGTCCTATCAAAAGGAAGTTTCAACACTGTGAGTTGAATGCACCCATCACAAAGTAGTTTCTGATAATGCTTCTGTCTAGTTTTTATGTGATGAGATTTCCTTTTCCAGCATAGGTCTGAAAGCGCTCCAAATATCCACCTGTAGATTCCCCAAAAGGGTTTTTTTAAAACTGTTCGATCAAAAGGAAAAGTTCAGATCTGTGAGTTGAACGCACTCTTCACAGAAAGTTTCTGAGAATGCTTCTGTCTAGTTTTTTTGTGAAGGTATTTCCTATTCCAGCATAGGCCTCAAAACTCTCCAAATATCCACTTGCAGATTCTACTAAGAGAGTGTTTCAAATCTGTTCTACCGAAAAGAAGGTTCAACACCATGAGTTGAATGCACTCATCACAAAGAAGTTTCTGAGAACGTTTCTGTCTTGTTTGTATGTGAACATATTTCTATTTCCATCATAGGCCTCAAATCGCTCCAAATATCCAATTGCAAATTGTACAGAAAGGGTGTTTCAAAACAGCTCTATCAAAAGGAATGTTCAACTCTGTAAGTTGAATGTAGACATCACAAAGAAGTTTCTGAGAATGCTTCTGTCTGCTTATCATGTGAAGATATTTCGCTTTCAAGCATAGGCCTCAAATCACTCAAATCACTTGCAGATTCTACAAAAAGAGTGTTTCAAAACTATTCTATCAAAAGGAAGTTTCAAGTCTGTGAATTGAATTTATGAGGCACAGAGAAGTTTCTGAGAATGCTTCTATCTAGTTTTTATGTGAAGATATTCCCTTTTCCAGCACTGGCGTCACATCGCTCCAAGTATCCACTTGCAGATTCTACAAAAAGTGTGTTTCAAAACTGCTCTATCAAAAGGAAGGTTCAACACTGCGATTTGAATGCACACATCAAAAACAAATTTCTGAGAATGCTTCAGACTTGTTTGTATGTGAAGATATTTCTATTGCCATCATAAGCCTCAAATCGCTCCAAATATCCAATTGTAGATTGTACAGAAAGGGTGTTTCAAAACAGCTCTATGAAAAGGAAGGTTCACGTCTGTGAGTTGAATGCACACATAAGAAAGACGTTTCTGAGAATGCTTCAATCTAGTTTTTATGTGAATTTATTTCCTTTTCCATTATAAGCCCCAAAGGGCTCCAAATATCCGCTTGCAGATTCCACAAAAAGAGTGTTTCAATACTCTTCTATCAAAAGGAAGGTTCAACATTGTGAGTTGAATGCACTCATCAAAAAGAAGTTTCTGAGAATGCTTCTGTCTGGTTTTTATGTGAAGATATTTCCTTTTCCGGCATAGGCTTCAAAGCGCTCCAAATATCCACTTGCAGATTCTACAAAAAGAATGCTTCAAAACTGTTCTATCAAAAGGAAGGTTCACATCCATGAGTTGAATGCTCTCATCACAAAGAAGTTTCTGAGAATGCTTCTGTTTATTTTTTATGTGAAGATATTTCCTTTTCCAGCATAGGCATCAAAGCGCTCCAAGTACCATTTCCACAATCTACAAAGAGAGAGTTTCAAAACTATTCTATCAAAACGAAGGTTCAACACTATCAGTTGAATGCACTCATCACAGAGAAGTTGCTGAGAATGCTTCTGTCTAATTTATAAGTGAAGATATTTCCTTTTCCATCATAGGCCTGAAATCGCTCCAAATATCCACTTGCAGATCCTACAAAAATAGTGTTTCAAAACTGTTCCATCAACAGGAAGGTTCAACTGTGTGCGTTGAATGCACTCACCATTAAGAAGTCTCTGAGAATTCTTCTGTCTAGTTTTTATGTGAAGATATTTCCTTTTCCAGCACAGCACTCAAACGCCCGAAATATCAAATTGAAGATACTACAAAAAGAGTGTTTCAAACTGAACTATCAAAAGGAATGTTCAAGACTGTGAGTTGAATTCATAAAGCACAGGGAAGTTTCTGACAATGCTTCTGTCTAATTATGATGGGAAAATATCTCCTTTTCCAGCATAGGCCTCAAGCACTCCAAATATCCACTTGCCGATACTACAGAATGGGTGTTTCAAAACTGCTATATCAAAAGGAAGGTTCCACACGGTGAGTTGAATGCATACATCACAAAGATGTTTCTGAGAACGCTTCTGTCTACTTTTTATGTGAAGATATTTCCTTTTCCAGCATAGGCCTCAAATTATTCCATATATCCACTTGCAGATTCTACAAAAGAGTGTTCCAAAATTGCTCAATCAAAAGATGGTTCAAGTCTTTGAGTTGAATGCACTCATCACAAAGAAGTTTCTGAAATTGCTTCTGTCTAGTTTTTCTGTGAAGATATTTCCTTTTCCAGCATAGCACTCAAGGCTCTCCAAATATCAACTGGCAGACACTACAAAAAGAGTGTTTCAAACCTGAGCTATCAAAAGGAATGTTCAAGTCTGTGAGTTGAATTCATAAAGCACAGGGAAGTTTCTGATAATGCTTTGGTCTAATTTTTATGCGAAGATATTTCCTTTTCCAGCATAGGCCTCAAGCGCTCCAAATATCCACTTGCAGATTCTACAGAAAGGGTGTTTCAAAACTTCTCTATCAAAAGAAAGGTTCAACTCTGATAGTTGAATGCGTACATCACAACGAAGTTTCTGAGAACGCTTCTGTCTACTTTTTATGTGGATATATTTCCTTTTCCAGCATAGGCCTCAAATTGCTCCAAACATCCACTTGCAGATTCCACAAAAAAGTGTTTCAAAATTGCTCTATCAAAAGAAGGTTCAAGTCTTTGAGTTGAATGCACTCATCACAAAGAATTTTCTGAGAATGTTTCTGTCTATTTTTAAATGAAGATATTTCCTTTTCCAGCATAGGCCTCAAAGCCCTCAAAACATCCACTTGCAGATTCTATAAAAAGAATGTTTCAGAACTATTCTATCAAAAGGAAGGTTCAATTCTGTGAGCTGAATGCATTCATCATAAAGAAGTTTCTGAGAGTACTTCTGTCTAGTTTTTATGTGAAGATATTTCCTTTTCCAGTGTAGGCCTCATAGTGCTACAAATATCCACTTGCAGATTCTACAAAAGGAGTGTTCCAAAACTGCTCTATCAAAAGGAATGTTCAAGTCTGTGAGTTGAAGGCACTCATCACGGATATTCCCTTTTCCATCGTAGGCCTCAAAGCCCTCCAAATATCCACTTGCTGATTCCATAAAAAGAGTGTTTCAAAAGTGTTCTGTCAAATGGAAGTTTCAACTCTGTGATTTGAATGCAGTCATCACCAAGAAGTTTCTGAGAATGCTTCTGTCTAGTTTCTACGTGACGATATTTTCTTTTTCAGCATAGAACACAAAGCTGTCCAAATATCCACTTGCAGATTCTACAATAACAGTATTTCAAAACTGCTCTATCAAAAGGAAGGTTCAAGTCTGTGAGTTGAATGCATAAATCACAGGTAAGTTTCTGTGAATGCTTCTTTAATACTTTTATGAGAAGATTTTCCCTTTTCCAGCATAGTCCTCAAATATCCCCAAATATCCACTGGCAGTTTCTACAAAAAGTGTGTTTCAAAACTGCTCTATCAAAACGAATGTTCAACTCTGTGAGTTGAATGCACACATTACAAAGAAGTTTCTGAGAATGCTTCTGTCTAGTTTTTATGTGAGGATATTTCCTTTTACAGCATGGGTCTCAAAGGACCCCAAATATCCCCTTGAAGATTCTACAAAGAGAGTTTTTCAAAACTCTTCTATCAAAAGGAAGATTCATCTCTGTGAGTTCAATGCACTGATAACAGAGAAGTTTCTGAGAATACTGCTGTCTAGTTTTTATTTGAAGATATTTCCCTTTCCAGCATAGGCCTCAAAGCGCTCCAAATATCCACTTGCAGATTCTACAAAAAGTGTCTTACAAAACTGCTCTATGAAAAGGAAGGTTCAAGTCTGTGAGTTGAATGCACTCATAACAAAGAAGTTTCTGAGAATGCTTCTGTCTAGTTTTTATATGAAGATATTTCCTTTTCCATCATAGGCCTCAATTCACCCAAATATCCACTTGCAGATTCTACACAGGGAGTGTTTCAAAACTGCTCTATGAAAAGAAAGGTTCAACTCTGCGAGTTCAATACACTCATCACAAAGTACTGTCTGAGAATGCTTTTGTCTATTTTTTATGTGAAGATATTTCCCTTTCCAGCATAGGCCTCAAAGCACTCCAAATATCCAATTGCAGATTCCACAAAGGAGTGTTTCAAAACGGCTCTATCAAAAGGAAGGTTCAAGTCTGTCAGTTGAATGCACTCATCATGAAGAAGTTTATGAGAACGCTTCAGCTTAATTTTTATGTGACGATATTACCTTTTCCAGCATAGGCCACAAAGCGCTCCAAATATCCACTTGCAGATACTACAAAACGAGGGTTTCAAAACTGCTCTATCAAAAGGAAGGCTCAAGTCTGTGAGTTGAATGCACTCATCTCAAAGAACTTTCTGAGAATGCTTCTGCTTAGCTGTTATGTGAAGATGTTTCCTCTTCCTGCATAGGCCTCTAAGCGCTCCAAATATCCACTTGCAGATTGTACAAAAAGAGTGTTTCAAAACTGTTCTTTAAAAGGGAAAGTTCAACTCTGTGAGTTCAATGCTGTCATCACAGAGAAATTTCTGAGAATGATTCTGTCTAGTTTTTATATGAAGATATTTCCTTTTCCATCATAGGCCTCAAAATGCTCCAAATATGCACTTGCAGATTCTACAAAAAGAGTGTTTCAAAACTGTTCTATCAAAAGTAATGTTGAACTCTGTGAGATGAATGCACTCATCATAAAGAAGTTTCTGAGAATGTTTCTGTCTAGTTTTTATGTGAAGATATTTCCTTTTCCAGCATAGGCCTCAAATCGCTCCAAATATCCACATGCAGATTCTACAATAAGAGTTTTTTGAAACTGCTGTATCAAAACGAAGGTTCAAATCTGTGAGTTAAATGCCTAAAGCAAAGTGAAATTTTTGAGAATGCTTCTGTCTACATTTTATGTGAAGATATTCCCTTTTCCAGCATAGGCCAGAAAGTGCTCCAAATATCCACTTGCAGATTCTACAAAAAGTGTGTTTCAAAACTGCTCTATCAAAGGAAACTTCAAGTCTGTGAGTTGAATTCATAAAGCACAGGAAAGTTTCTTAGAATGCTTCTGTCTAGGTTTTATGTGAAGATATTCCCTTTTCCAGCCAAGGCCAGAAAATGCTCCAAATATCCACTTGCAGATTCTATAAAAAGTGTGTTTCAAAACTACTCAATCAAAAGGAAAGTTCAAGTCTGTGAGTTGAATTCATAAAGCATAGGGAAATTTCTTAGAATGCTTCTGTCAAGTTTTTATGTGAAGATATTTCCTTTTCCATCATAGGCCTCAAAGCGATCCAAATATCCCCTTTCAGATTCTACAAAAAGGGTGTTTCAAAACTTCTCTACCTAAAGGAAGGTTCAATTCTGTGAGTTGAGTGCACACATCACAAAGAAGTTTCTGAGAATGCTTCTGTCTAGCTTTTATGTGAAGACACTTCCTTTTCCAGCATAGGCCTCAAAGCGCTCCAAATATCCAATTGCAGATTCCACAAAAAGAGTGTTTCAAAACGACTCTATCAAAAGGAAAGTTCAAGTCTGTCAGTTGAATGCACTCATCATGAAGAAGTTTCTGAGAATGCTTCAGCTTAATTTTTATGTGAAGATATCACCTTTTCCAGCATAGACCTCAAAGCGGTCCAAATATCCACTTGCAGTTTCTTCAGTAAGAGTGTTTCAAAACTGCTCTATCAAAGGGAAGGTTCAAGTCTGTGAGATAAATGCACAACGCACAGGAAGTTTCTGATAATGCTTCTGTCTTGATTTTATGTGAAGATATTCCCTTTTACAGCATAGGCCTCAAAGCGCTCCAAATATCCACTTGCAGATTCTACAAAAAGAGTGTTTCAAAACTGCTCTATCAAAAGGAAGGTTCAAGTCTGTGAGTTGAATTCGTAAAGCACAGGGTAGTTTCTGAGAATGTTTCTGTCTAGTTCTTATGTGAAGATATTTCCTTTTCCAACATAGGCCTCAAAGCTCTCCAAATATCCACTTGCAGATCCCATAAAAAGGGTGTTTCAAAACTGCTCTATCAAAAGGAAGGTTCAACACTGTTAGTTGAATGTGCACATCACAAAGAAGTTTCTGAGAATGCTTCTGTCTAGTTTTTATGTGAAAATATTTCCTTTTCCAGCATAGTCCCCAAAGCTCTCCAAATATACACTTGCAGATTCTACAAAGAGAATGTTTCAAAACTGTTCTCTCAAAAGGAAGGTTCAACTCTGTGAGTTGAATGCACTCATTGCAGAAAATTTTCTGAGAATGATTCTGTCTTGTTTTTATGTGATAATATTTCCTTTTCCAACATCAGCCTCTAAGTGCTCCACATATCCACTTGCAGATTCTACAAAAAGAGTATTTCAAAACTGCTCTATGGAAAGGAAGGTCCAAGTCTGTGAGTTTAATGCACTCATCAAAAGATGTTTCTAAGAATGCTTCTGTCTAGTTTTTATGTGAAGATATTTCCTTTTCCAGCATCGGCCTCAAAGCACTCCAAATATCCACTTGCAGATTGTTCAAAAGAGTGTTTCAAAACCGTTCTGTCAAAAGGAAGGTTCAACTCTATGAGTTGAATGCAGTCATCACAGAGAAGTTTCTGAGAATTCTTCTGTCTAGTTTTTATGAGAAGGTATTTCTTTTTCCATCATAAGCCCCATAGTTTTCCAAATATCCACTTGCAGATTCTACAAAAAGAGTGTTTCAAAATTCCTCTAATAAAAGAAAGGTTCAAACCTGTGAGTTGAATGAACACATCCCAAAGTAGTTTCTGAGAATGCTTCCATCTAGTTTTTATGTGAAGTTATTTCCTTTTCCAGCACAGGCCTCAAAGTTCTCCAATATCAACTTGCAGATTGTACAAAAAGAGTGTTTCAAAACTGTTCTATCAAAGGAAGGTTGAATTCTGTGAGTTGAATGCACACATCACAAAAAGTTTCTGAGAATTCTTCTGTCTAGTGTTTATGTGAAGATATTTCCTTTTGCAAGATAGGCCTCACAGCACTGCAAATATTTACTTACAGATTCTACAAAAAGAGTGTTTCAAAACTGTTCTATCAAAAGGAAGGTGCAACTCTTTGAGTTGAATGCACTCATCACAAAGAAGTTTCTGAAAATCCTTTTGTCTATTTTTTATGTGAAGATATTTCCTTTTCCAGCATAGGCCTCAAAGCCCTCCAAATATCCACTTGCAGATTCTACTAAAAGAGTGTTTGAAAATTGCTCTATCAAAAGGATGGTTTAAGCCTGTGATTGAATTCACTCATCACAAAGAAGTTTCTTAGAATGCTTCCATTAATTTTTTGTGTGAAGATATTTCCGTTTCCAGAATAGGCCTCAAAGTGCTCCAAATGTCCACTTGCAGATCCTACAAAAAGAGTGTTTCAAAACTGCTCTATTAAAAGGAAAGTTGAAGTCTGTAAGTTGAATGTGTAAAGCACAGTGAAGTTTCTGAGAATGATTCTCTGTAGTTTTTATGTGAAGATATTTCCTTTTCCAGCATAGGCCTCAAAGTGCTCCAAATATTCAGTTGCAGATTCCACAAAAATGGTGTTTCGAAACTGCTATATCAAACGGAAGGTTCAACTACGTTAGTTGAATGCACTCATCACAAAGATGTTTCTGAGAATGCTTCTGTCTAGTTTTTATGTGAAGATGTTTCCTTTTCCAGCATAGGCCGGAAAGTGCTCCAAGTATCCACTTGCAGATTTTAAAAAAGGTTGTTTCAAAACTGCTCTATCAAAAGAAAGTTTAAACTCTGTGAGTTGAATGCACTCATCTCAAAGAAGTTTCTGAGAATGCTTCTGTCTAGTTTTTATGTGAAGATATTTACTTTTCCAGTATAGGCCTCAAAGCACTCCAAATATCCACTTGCAGATTCTACAAAAGGGTGTTTCCAAACTGCACTATCAAAAGTATGGTTCAACTCTGTGAGTTGAATGCACACATCACAAAGAAGTTTCTGAGAATGCTTCTGTTTAGTTTTTATGTGAATATATTTCCTTTCCCAGCACAGGCCTCAAATTGCTGCAAATATCCACTTGCAGATTCTACAAAAATGGTGTTCCAAAGCTGCTCAATCAAAAGGAAGGTTCAATCTGTGAGTTGAATACAATCATTACAGAGAAGTTCCTTGGAAAGATTCTTTCTAGTTTTTATGTGAAGATATTTCCTTTTCCATCATAGGCCTTAAAGCGCTCCAAATATCCACATGCAGATTATACAAAAAGAGTGTTTCTAAACACTTCTATGAAAAGGAAGGTTCAACTGTGTGAGTTGAATGCACTCATCACTAAGAAGTCTCTGAGAATACTTCTGTCTAGTTTTTGTGTGAAGATATTTTCTTTTCTAGCATAGGCCACAAAGCCCTCCAAATATAAATTGCTGATCCTACAAAAAGTGTGTTTCAAACCTCTTCTATCAATAGGAAAGTTCAACTCTGTGAGTTGAACGCATTCATCACAGAGAACTTTCTGAGAATGCATCTGTCTAGTTTTTATGTGACGATATTTCTTTTTCCAATATAGGTCTCAAAGCGTTCCAAATATAAACTTGCAGATTGAACAAAAAGACTGTTTCAAAACTGTCCTATCAAAAAGAAGGTTCAACTCTGCAAGTTGAATGCACTCATCACAAAGCAGTTTCTGAGAATGTTTCTGTCTAGTTTTTGTGGGAAGATTTCCTTTTCCAGCATAGGCCCCAAAGCACTCTAAGTATCCACTTGCAGATTCTACAAAGAGAGTGTTTCCAAAGTATTCTATCAAAAGGAAGTTTCAACTCTGTCAGTTTAATGCACTCTTTCTGAGAATGCTTCTGTCTAGTTTTTATGTGAAGATATTTCCTTTTCCCGCATAGACCTCAAAGCGCTCCAAATATACACTTGCAGATTGTACGAAAAGGGTTTTTCAAAACTGCTCTATCAAAAGGAAGTTTCAATTCTGTGAGTTGAATGCACACATCACAAAGAAGTTTCTGATAACGCTTCTGTCTATTTTTTATGTGAAGATATTTCCTTTTCCAGCATTGACCTCAAAGTGCTCCAAATATCCACTTGCAGATTCTACAAAAAGTGTGGTTAAAAACTGCTCTATCAAAAGTAAGCTTCAACTCTGTGGATGAATGCACACATCACAATGAAGTTTCTGAGAATGCTTCTGTTTAGTTTTTATGTGAAGATATTTCCTTTTCCAGCTTATTCCTCAAAGCATTCAATCTATCCACTTGCAGAATCTACTAAAAGTGTGTTTCAAAACTGCTGATTCAAAAGCAAGGTTCAACTCTGTGAGTTGAATGTGCACATCACAAAGAGGTTTCTGAAAATGCTTCTGTCTAGTTTTTATGTGAAAACATTTTCTTTTATAGCATAGGCCTCATAGCGCTCCAAATATCCACCTTCAGATTCTACCAAAAGAGTTTTTCAAAACTGCTCTATCAAAAGCAAAGTTCAAATCTGTGAGTTGAATGCACTCATCACAAAGTTGTTTCTGAGAATTCTTCTGTATAACTTTTATGTGAAGACATTTCGTTTTCCAGCATAGGCCTCATAGCGCTCCAAATATCCACTTGCAGATTCTACAAAAAGAGTATTTCAAAACTTTTCTATCAAAAGAAAATTTCAACTGAGGGATTTCAATGCACTCATCACAGAGAAGTTTATGAGAATTCTTCTGTCTAGTTTTTATGTGAAGATATTTCCTTTTCCATTATAGGTCTCAAAGCCCTCCAAATATCCACTTGGGATTCTACAAAAAGAGTGGTTCAAAACCGTTCTATCAAAAGGAAGGTTCAACTCTGTGAGTTGAATGCACTCATCTAAAAGAAGTTTCCGATAGAGCTTCTGTCTTGTTTTTATGTGAAGATATTTCCTATTCCAGCATAGGCTTGAAAGTGCTCCAAATATCGACTTGCAGATTCTACAAAAAGAGTGTTTCAAATCTGCTCTATCAAAAGGCAGGTTCAAGCCTGTAAGATGAATGCACACATCTCAAAGAAGTGTCTGAGAATGCTTCAATCTAGTTTTTATGTGAAGTTGTTTCCTTTTCCAGCAAAGGCCTCAAAGCACTCCAAATAATAACTTGGAGATTCTACAAAAAGAATGTTTCAAAAGTGTTCTATCAAAAGGAAGGTTCAACTCTGTGAGTTGAATGTGCACATCACAAAGAAATTTCTCAGAATGCTTCTGCCTAGTCTTCGTGTGAAGATATTTCCTTTTGCAGCATAGGCCTCAAAAAGCTGCAAATATCCACGTGCATATTCTATAAAAAGAGTGTTTCAAAACTGTTACATGAAAAGAAAAGTACAACTGTGTAAGTTGAATGCACTCATCACAGAGAAGATTCTGAAAATGCTTCTGTCTAGTTTTTATGTGAAGATATTTCCTTTTCAATCATAAGCCTCAAATTGCTCCAAATATCCACTTGAAGATTCTAAAAAAAGAGTGTTTCAAATTTCCTCTATCAAAAGGATGGTTCAAGTCTGTCTGTTGAATTCAGTAATCACAAAGAAGTTTCTTAGAATGCTTCCATTGAGTTTTTATGTGAAGATATTTTCTTTTGTATCATAGGCCTCAAAGCGCTCCAAATATCCACGTGTAGATTCTACAAACAGAGTGTTTCAAAACTGCTGCGTCAAAAGGAAAGTTCAAGTCTGTGAGATGAATGCATAAAGCAGAGGGAAGTTTCTGAGAATGCTTCTCTCTAGTTTTTATGTGAAGATATTTCCTTTTCCAGCATAGGCCTCAAAGCACTCCAAATATCCAGTTGCAGATTCCACAAAAATGGTGTTTCAAAACTGCTATATCAAATGGAAAGTTCAACTCCATTAGTTGAATGCACTCATCACATTGAAGTTTCTGAGAATGCTTCCGTCTAGTTTTTATGTCATGATATTTCCTTTTCCAGCATAGGCCTCAAAGTGCTCCAAATATCCACTTGCAGATACTACAAAAAGGGTGTTTCGAAACTGCTCTATCAAAAGTAAGGTTCAAACCTGTGAGTTGAATGCACACATCACAAAGAAGTTTCTTAGAATGCTTCTGTTTAGTTTTTATGTGAAGATATTTCCTTTTCCAGCATAGGCCTCAAAACATTCCAAATATCCACTTGCAGATTCTACAAAAAGGGTGGTTAAAAACTGCTCTATCAAAAGTAAGCTTCAACTCTGTGGATGAATGCACACATCACAATGAAGTTTCTGAGAATGCTTCTGTTTAGTTTTTATGTGAAGATATTTCCTTTTCCAGCTTATTCCTCAAAGCATTCAATCTATCCACTTGCAGAATCTACTAAAAGTGTGTTTCAAAACTGCTGATTCAAAAGCAAGGTTCAACTCTGTGAGTTGAATGTGCGCATCACAAAGAGGTTTCTGAAAATGCTTCTGTTTAGTTTTTATGTGAAAACATTTTCTTTTATAGCATAGGCCTCATAGCGCTCCAAATATCCACCTTCAGATTCTACCAAAAGAGTTTTTCAAAACTGCTCTATCAAAAGCAAAGTTCAAATCTGTGAGTTGAATGCACTCATCACAAAGTTGTTTCTGAGAATTCTTCTGTATAACTTTTATGTGAAGACATTTCGTTTTCCAGCATAGGCCTCATAGTGCTCCAAATATCCACTTGCAGATTCTACAAAAAGAGTATTTCAAAACTTTTCTATCAAAAGAAAATTTCAACTGAGGGATTTCAATGCACTCATCACAGAGAAGTTTATGAGAATTCTTCTGTCTAGTTTTTATGTGAAGATATTTCCTTTTCCATTATAGGTCTCAAAGCCCTCCAAATATCCACTTGGGATTCTACAAAAAGAGTGGTCCAAAACCGTTCTATCAAAAGGAAGGTTCAACTCTGTGAGTTGAATGCACTCATCTAAAAGAAGTTTCCGATAGAGCTTCTGTCTTGTTTTTATGTGAAGATATTTCCTATTCCAGCATAGGCTTGAAAGTGCTCCAAATATCGACTTGCAGATTCTACAAAAAGAGTGTTTCAAATCTGCTCTATCAAAAGGCAGGTTCAAGCCTGTAAGATGAATGCACACATCTCAAAGAAGTGTCTGAGAATGCTTCAATCTAGTTTTTATGTGAAGTTGTTTCCTTTTCCAGCAAAGGCCTCAAAGCACTCCAAATAATAACTTGGAGATTCTACAAAAAGAATGTTTCAAAAGTGTTCTATCAAAAGGAAGGTTCAACTCTGTGAGTTGAATGTGCACATCACAAAGAAATTTCTCAGAATGCTTCTGCCTAGTCTTCGTGTGAAGATATTTCCTTTTGCAGCATAGGCCTCAAAAAGCTGCAAATATCCACGTGCATATTCTATAAAAAGAGTGTTTCAAAACTGTTACATGAAAAGAAAAGTACAACTGTGTAAGTTGAATGCACTCATCACAGAGAAGATTCTGAAAATGCTTCTGTCTAGTTTTTATGTGAAGATATTTCCTTTTCAATCATAAGCCTCAAATTGCTCCAAATATCCACTTGAAGATTCTAAAAAAAGAGTGTTTCAAATTTCCTCTATCAAAAGGATGGTTCAAGTCTGTCTGTTGAATTCAGTAATCACAAAGAAGTTTCTTAGAATGCTTCCATTGAGTTTTTATGTGAAGATATTTTCTTTTGTATCATAGGCCTCAAAGCGCTCCAAATATCCACGTGTAGATTCTACAAACAGAGTGTTTCAAAACTGCTGCGTCAAAAGGAAAGTTCAAGTCTGTGAGATGAATGCATAAAGCAGAGGGAAGTTTCTGAGAATGCTTCTCTCTAGTTTTTATGTGAAGATATTTCCTTTTCCAGCATAGGCCTCAAAGCACTCCAAATATCCAGTTGCAGATTCCACAAAAATGGTGTTTCAAAACTGCTATATCAAATGGAAAGTTCAACTCCATTAGTTGAATGCACTCATCACATTGAAGTTTCTGAGAATGCTTCCGTCTAGTTTTTATGTCATGATATTTCCTTTTCCAGCATAGGCCTCAAAGTGCTCCAAATATCCACTTGCAGATACTACAAAAAGGGTGTTTCGAAACTGCTCTATCAAAAGTAAGGTTCAAACCTGTGAGTTGAATGCACACATCACAAAGAAGTTTCTTAGAATGCTTCTGTTTAGTTTTTATGTGAAGATATTTCCTTTTCCAGCATAGGCCTCAAAACATTCCAAATATCCACTTGCAGATTCTACAAAAAGGGTGGTTAAAAACTGCTCTATCAAAAGTAAGCTTCAACTCTGTGGATGAATGCACACATCACAATGAAGTTTCTGAGAATGCTTCTGTTTAGTTTTTATGTGAAGATATTTCCTTTTCCAGCTTATTCCTCAAAGCATTCAATCTATCCACTTGCAGAATCTACTAAAAGTGTGTTTCAAAACTGCTGATTCAAAAGCAAGGTTCAACTCTGTGAGTTGAATGTGCGCATCACAAAGAGGTTTCTGAAAATGCTTCTGTTTAGTTTTTATGTGAAAACATTTTCTTTTATAGCATAGGCCTCATAGCGCTCCAAATATCCACCTTCAGATTCTACCAAAAGAGTTTTTCAAAACTGCTCTATCAAAAGCAAAGTTCAAATCTGTGAGTTGAATGCACTCATCACAAAGTTGTTTCTGAGAATTCTTCTGTATAACTTTTATGTGAAGACATTTCGTTTTCCAGCATAGGCCTCATAGTGCTCCAAATATCCACTTGCAGATTCTACAAAAAGAGTATTTCAAAACTTTTCTATCAAAAGAAAATTTCAACTGAGGGATTTCAATGCACTCATCACAGAGAAGTTTATGAGAATTCTTCTGTCTAGTTTTTATGTGAAGATATTTCCTTTTCCATTATAGGTCTCAAAGCCCTCCAAATATCCACTTGGGATTCTACAAAAAGAGTGGTCCAAAACCGTTCTATCAAAAGGAAGGTTCAACTCTGTGAGTTGAATGCACTCATCTAAAAGAAGTTTCCGATAGAGCTTCTGTCTTGTTTTTATGTGAAGATATTTCCTATTCCAGCATAGGCTTGAAAGTGCTCCAAATATCGACTTGCAGATTCTACAAAAAGAGTGTTTCAAATCTGCTCTATCAAAAGGCAGGTTCAAGCCTGTAAGATGAATGCACACATCTCAAAGAAGTGTCTGAGAATGCTTCAATCTAGTTTTTATGTGAAGTTGTTTCCTTTTCCAGCAAAGGCCTCAAAGCACTCCAAATAATAACTTGGAGATTCTACAAAAAGAATGTTTCAAAAGTGTTCTATCAAAAGGAAGGTTCAACTCTGTGAGTTGAATGTGCACATCACAAAGAAATTTCTCAGAATGCTTCTGCCTAGTCTTCGTGTGAAGATATTTCCTTTTGCAGCATAGGCCTCAAAAAGCTGCAAATATCCACGTGCATATTCTATAAAAAGAGTGTTTCAAAACTGTTACATGAAAAGAAAAGTACAACTGTGTAAGTTGAATGCACTCATCACAGAGAAGATTCTGAAAATGCTTCTGTCTAGTTTTTATGTGAAGATATTTCCTTTTCAATCATAAGCCTCAAATTGCTCCAAATATCCACTTGAAGATTCTAAAAAAAGAGTGTTTCAAATTTCCTCTATCAAAAGGATGGTTCAAGTCTGTCTGTTGAATTCAGTAATCACAAAGAAGTTTCTTAGAATGCTTCCATTGAGTTTTTATGTGAAGATATTTTCTTTTGTATCATAGGCCTCAAAGCGCTCCAAATATCCACGTGTAGATTCTACAAACAGAGTGTTTCAAAACTGCTGCATCAAAAGGAAAGTTCAAGTCTGTGAGATGAATGCATAAAGCAGAGGGAAGTTTCTGAGAATGCTTCTCTCTAGTTTTTATGTGAAGATATTTCCTTTTCCAGCATAGGCCTCAAAGCACTCCAAATATCCAGTTGCAGATTCCACAAAAATGGTGTTTCAAAACTGCTATATCAAATGGAAAGTTCAACTCCATTAGTTGAATGCACTCATCACATTGAAGTTTCTGAGAATGCTTCCGTCTAGTTTTTATGTCATGATATTTCCTTTTCCAGCATAGGCCTCAAAGTGCTCCAAATATCCACTTGCAGATACTACAAAAAGGGTGTTTCGAAACTGCTCTATCAAAAGTAAGGTTCAAACCTGTGAGTTGAATGCACACATCACAAAGAAGTTTCTTAGAATGCTTCTGTTTAGTTTTTATGTGAAGATATTTCCTTTTCCAGCATAGGCCTCAAAACATTCCAAATATCCACTTGCAGATTCTACAAAAAGGGTGGTTAAAAACTGCTCTATCAAAAGTAAGCTTCAACTCTGTGGATGAATGCACACATCACAATGAAGTTTCTGAGAATGCTTCTGTTTAGTTTTTATGTGAAGATATTTCCTTTTCCAGCTTATTCCTCAAAGCATTCAATCTATCCACTTGCAGAATCTACTAAAAGTGTGTTTCAAAACTGCTGATTCAAAAGCAAGGTTCAACTCTGTGAGTTGAATGTGCGCATCACAAAGAGGTTTCTGAAAATGCTTCTGTTTAGTTTTTATGTGAAAACATTTTCTTTTATAGCATAGGCCTCATAGCGCTCCAAATATCCACCTTCAGATTCTACCAAAAGAGTTTTTCAAAACTGCTCTATCAAAAGCAAAGTTCAAATCTGTGAGTTGAATGCACTCATCACAAAGTTGTTTCTGAGAATTCTTCTGTATAACTTTTATGTGAAGACATTTCGTTTTCCAGCATAGGCCTCATAGTGCTCCAAATATCCACTTGCAGATTCTACAAAAAGAGTATTTCAAAACTTTTCTATCAAAAGAAAATTTCAACTGAGGGATTTCAATGCACTCATCACAGAGAAGTTTATGAGAATTCTTCTGTCTAGTTTTTATGTGAAGATATTTCCTTTTCCATTATAGGTCTCAAAGCCCTCCAAATATCCACTTGGGATTCTACAAAAAGAGTGGTCCAAAACCGTTCTATCAAAAGGAAGGTTCAACTCTGTGAGTTGAATGCACTCATCTAAAAGAAGTTTCCGATAGAGCTTCTGTCTTGTTTTTATGTGAAGATATTTCCTATTCCAGCATAGGCTTGAAAGTGCTCCAAATATCGACTTGCAGATTCTACAAAAAGAGTGTTTCAAATCTGCTCTATCAAAAGGCAGGTTCAAGCCTGTAAGATGAATGCACACATCTCAAAGAAGTGTCTGAGAATGCTTCAATCTAGTTTTTATGTGAAGTTGTTTCCTTTTCCAGCAAAGGCCTCAAAGCACTCCAAATAATAACTTGGAGATTCTACAAAAAGAATGTTTCAAAAGTGTTCTATCAAAAGGAAGGTTCAACTCTGTGAGTTGAATGTGCACATCACAAAGAAATTTCTCAGAATGCTTCTGCCTAGTCTTCGTGTGAAGATATTTCCTTTTGCAGCATAGGCCTCAAAAAGCTGCAAATATCCACGTGCATATTCTATAAAAAGAGTGTTTCAAAACTGTTACATGAAAAGAAAAGTACAACTGTGTAAGTTGAATGCACTCATCACAGAGAAGATTCTGAAAATGCTTCTGTCTAGTTTTTATGTGAAGATATTTCCTTTTCAATCATAAGCCTCAAATTGCTCCAAATATCCACTTGAAGATTCTAAAAAAAGAGTGTTTCAAATTTCCTCTATCAAAAGGATGGTTCAAGTCTGTCTGTTGAATTCAGTAATCACAAAGAAGTTTCTTAGAATGCTTCCATTGAGTTTTTATGTGAAGATATTTTCTTTTGTATCATAGGCCTCAAAGAGCTCCAAATATCCACGTGTAGATTCTACAAACAGAGTGTTTCAAAACTGCTGCATCAAAAGGAAAGTTCAAGTCTGTGAGATGAATGCATAAAGCAGAGGGAAGTTTCTGAGAATGCTTCTCTCTAGTTTTTATGTGAAGATATTTTCTTTTCCAGCATAGGCCTCAAAGCACTCCAAATATCCAGTTGCAGATTCCACAAAAATGGTGTTTCAAAACTGCTATATCAAATGGAAAGTTCAACTCCATTAGTTGAATGCACTCATCACATTGAAGTTTCTGAGAATGCTTCCGTCTAGTTTTTATGTCATGATATTTCCTTTTCCAGCATAGGCCTCAAAGCGCTCCAAATATCCACTTGCAGATACTACAAAAAGGGTGTTTCGAAACTGCTCTATCAAAAGTAAGGTTCAAACCTGTGAGTTGAATGCACACATCACAAAGAAGTTTCTTAGAATGCTTCTGTTTAGTTTTTATGTGAAGATATTTCCTTTTCCAGCATAGGCCTCAAAACATTCCAAATATCCACTTGCAGATTCTACAAAAAGTGTGTTTCAAAACTGCTGTTTCAACACGAAGTTTCAACTCTGTGAGTTGAATGCACACATCACAAAGAAGTTTCTGAGAATGCTTCCATCTACTTTTTATGTGAAGATATTTCCTTTTCTTGCACAGGCCTCATAGCGCTCCAAATATCCACTTTCAGATTCTGCCAAAAGAGTGTTTCAAAACTGCTCTATTAAAAGAAAGTTCAAGTCTGTGAGTTAAGTGCATTCATCATAAAGATGTTTCTGTGAATTCTTCCGTCTAGTTTCTTGTGAACATATTTCCTTTTCCAGCTTAGATCTCAAATCGCTCAAAATATCCACTTGCAGATCCTACAAAAAGAGAGCTTCAAAACTGTTCTATCAAAAGAAAGGTTCAACTAAGGGAGTTCAATGCACTCATCACAGAGAAGTTTCTGAGAATACTGCTGTCTAGTTTTTATGTGAAGATATTTCCTTTTCCAGAATAGGCCTCAAAGTGCTCCAAATATCCACTTGCAAATTCTACAAAAAGAGTGTTTCAAAACTGCTCTATCAAAAGGAACGCTCACCTCTGTGAATTGAATGTGCTCATCACAAAGAAGTTTCTGAGGATTCTTCTGTCTAGTTTTTATGTGAAGATATTTCCTTTTCCAGCATAGGCCTCAAAGTCCTCCAAATATCCACTTGCAGATTCTACAAAAAGAGGGTTTCAAAACTGCTCTATCAAAAGGAAGGCTCAAATTGGTGAGTTGAATGTGCTCATCACAAAGAAGTTTCTGAGAATGCTACTGTCTAGTTTTAATGTGAAGATATTTCCTTTTCCAGCATAGGCCTCAAAGTGCTCCAAATATCCACTTGCAGATTATTGAAACATAGTGTTTCAGCACTGTCCTATCAAAAGGAGGTTCAAATCTGAGAGTTGAATGGACTCATCACATAGAAGTTTCCCAGAATCCTTCTGTTTAGTTTTTATGTGAAGATGCTTCCATTTCCAGCATAGGCCTCAAAGAGCTCCAAATATCCACTTGCAGATTTTACAGAAAGGGTGTTTCAAAGCTGCTCTATGAAAAGGAATTTTAAACTCTGTGAGTTGAATGCACTCATCCCAAAGAAGTTACTCATAATGCTTCTGTCTAGTTTTTATTTGAAGATATTTAATTTTCCAGTATAGGCCTCCAAGCACTCCAAATATCCACTAGCAGATACTACAAAAAGGGTGTTTCAAAACTGCTCTATCAAAAATATGGTTCACCTCTGTGAGTTGAATGCACATATAACAAAGAAGTTTCTGAAATGCTTCTGTTTTGTTTTCATGAGAAAATATTTCCTTTTCCATCATAGGTCTCAAACCACTCCAAATATCCTCCTGCAGACTCTACAAAAAGTGTGTTTGAAAACTGTTCTATCAAAAGGAAAGCTCAACTCTGTGGGTTGAAAGCACTCATCACAGAGAACTTTCTGAGAATGCATCTGCCTATTTTTTATGAGAAGATATTTACTTTTCGAGCATAGGCCTCAAAGCATTCCAAATATCCACTTGAAGATTCTACTAAAAGTGTGTTTCAAAACTGCTGTTTCAAAAGTAAGGTTCAACTCTGTGAGTTGAATGCACACATCCCAAAGAATTTTCTGAGAATTCCTCTGTCTAGTTTTTATGTGAAGATATTCAATTTTCTAGCATAAGCCTCATAGCACTCCAAATATCCACTTTCAGATTCTACCAAAAGAATTTTTCAAAACTGCTCTATCAAAAGGAAAGTTCAAGTCTGTGAGTTGAATGCACTCAACACAAAGATATTTCTGAGAATTCTTCTGTCTAGTTTTTATGTGAAGATATTTCCTTTTCCAGCATAGGCCTCAAAGGGCTCCAAATATCCACTTGTAGATTCTACAAAAAGAGAGTTTCAAAACTGTTCTATAAAAAGAAAGTTTCATCTCAGGGTGTTCAGTGCACTCATCACAGAGAAGTTTCTGAGAATACTTCTGTCTAGTTATTATGTGAAGATATTTCCTTTTCCATCATAGGCCTCAAAATGCTCCTAATATCCACTTGCAGATTCTACAAAAAGAGTGTTTCAAAACTGTTCTATGAAAAGGAAGGTTCAACTCTGTGAGTTGAATGCACTCATAAAAGGAAATTTTCGTGAATTCTTCTGTCTTGTTTTTATGTGAAGATATTTCCTTTTCCAGCGTAAGCCTCATAGCACCCCAAATATCCACTTGCAGATCCGACAAAAAGACTGTTTCAAACTTCTCTATCAAAAGGAAGGCTTAACTCTGCGAGGTGAATGAGCTCATCACAAAGAAGTTTCTGAGAATGATTCTGTCTAATTTTTGTGTGAAGATATTTCCTTAACCAGCATAGGCCTCAAAGCACTCCAAATATACACTTGTAGATTCTACAAAAAGAGTGTTTCACAACTTCTCTATTTAAAGGAAGTCTCACGTCTGTGAGATGAATGTGCTCATCACAAAGAAGTTTCTGAGAATGCTACTGTCTAGTTTTTATATAAAGATACAACCCTTTCCAGGATAGGCCTCAAATTGCTCCAAATATCCAACTGCAGATTCTACAAAAAGAGTGTTTCAAAACTGTTCTTTCCAAACGAAGGTTCAACTCTGAGATTTGAATGCACTCATCACATAGAAGTTTATCAGAATGCTTCTGTCTAATTTTTATGTGAAGATATTTCCTTTTCCATCATTGGCATCAAAGCACTCCAAATATCCACTTGCAGATTTTATAAAAGAGGTGTTTCAAGACTGCTCTTAAAAAGCAAAGTTAAACTCTGTCAGTTCAACTCACTCATCACAAAGAAGTTTCTGAGAATGCTTCCATCTAGTTTTTATGTGAAGATATTTACTTTTCCAGTATAGGACTCAAAGCACTGAAAATATCCACTTGCAGAGCCTACAAAAAGGGTGTTTCAAAAATGCTGTATCAAAAGTACGGTTCAACTCTGTGAGTTGAATGCACATATCATGAAGAAGTTGGTGAGGATGCTTCTGTTTCATTTTTATGTGAAGTTATTTCCTTTTACCTCATAAGCCTCGAAGCGCTCCAAATATACACTTGCAGATTCTGTAAAAACAGTGATGCAAAACTGTTCTATCAATAGGAAGGTCCAAATCGGATAGTTTAAGGCCCACATCATAAAGAAGTTTCTGAGAATGCTTCTGTTTAGTTTTTCTGTGAAGACATTTCCTTTTCCAGCATAGGCCTCAAAGCATTCCAAATATCCACTTGCAGATTCTACTAAAAGTGTGTTTCAAAACTGCTGTTTCAAAAGGAAGTTTCAACTCTGTGAGTTGAATGCGGGCATCATAAACAAGTTTCTGAGAAAGCTTCTGTCTAGTTTTTATGTGAAGATACTTCCTTTGACAGCAAATGCCTCATAACACTCCAAATATCCACTTTCAGATTCCACTAAAAGAGTATTTCAAACTGCTCTATTGAAAAGAAATTTCAATTCCGTGAATTGAATGCACTCATCACCTAGATGTTTTTGAGAATTCTTCTGTCTAGTTTTTATGTGAAGATATTTCCTTTTCTAGGGTAGGCCTCAAAGCGCTCCAAAAATCCACTTGCAGATTCTACAAAAAGAGTGTTTCAAAACTGTCCTATGAAAAGAAAGTTTCAACTCAGTGAGTTCAATGCAATCATCACAAAGAAGGTTCTGAGAATGCTTCTGTCTAGTTTTTATGTGAAGATATTTCCTTTTCCAGCATAAGCCTCAAAGGGCTACAAATATCCACTTGCAGTTTCTACAAAAAGGGTGTTTCAAAACTGCTCTGTCAAAAGGACTGGTCGATTCTGTGAGTTGAATGCTCACATTACAAAGAAGTTTCTGAGAATGCTTCAATCTAGTTTTTATGTGAAGTTATTTCCTTTTCCAGGATAGACCTCAAAGCACTCAAAATATCCAACTGTAGATTCTACAAAAAGAGTGTTTCAAACCTGCGCTATCAAAGGGAAGGTTCAACTCTTCGATTTGAATTCATAAAGCACGGGGAAGTTTCTCAGAATGCTTCTGTCAAGTTCTTATGTGAAGATATTCCTTTTTCCAGTGTAGGCCTCAAAGCACTCCAAATATCCACCTGCAGATTTTACAAAAAGTGTGCTTCACAACCGATTTATCAAAACAAAGGTTCAAATCCATGAGTTGAATGCACTCATCACTAAGAGTTTCTGAGAATGCTTCAGTCTAGTTTTTATGTGAAGATATTTTATTTTCCAGCATAGGCCTCAAAGCGCTCAAAATATCCACTTGCTGATTCTGAAAAAAGGGTGTTTCAAAACTGCTCCATCAAAAATACTGTTCAACTCTGTGAATTGAATGCACACATCACAAAGAATTTTCTGAGAATCCTTTTCTTTAGTTTTTATGTGAAGGTATTCCCTTTTCTAGCATAGGCCTCAATGAGCTCCAAATATTCAATTTCAGATTCTACAAAAAGGGTGCTTCAAAACTGCTCTATCAAAAGGAAGGTTCAACTCTTTGACTTCAATGCACTCATCACAGAGAAGTTTCTGAGCATGGTTCTGTCTAGTTTTTATGTGAAGATATTTTCTTTTCCATCATAGGCCTCAAAGCTCTCCAAATATCCACTTGCAGATTCTACAAAAAGAGTGTTTCAAAACAGTTCTATGAAAAGGAAGGTTCAACTGCATTAGCTGAATGTACTCATCACAAAGAAGTTTCTCAGAATACTTCTCTGTAGTTTTAATGTGAAGATATTTCCTTTTCCAGCAGAGGCCTCAAAGCGCTACAAATATCCACTTGCAGATTCTACAAAAAGGATGTTCCAAAGCTGCTCTATCAAAAGTCATGTTCAACTCTGTGAGTTGAGTGCACACGTCACAAAGAAGTTCCTGAGAATGCATCTGTTTAGTTTTTATGTGAAGATATTTCCTTTTCCATAAAAGGCCTCAAAGCGCTCCCAATATCCACTTGCAGATTCTACTAAATGTGTGTTTCAGACTGCTGTTTCAAAAGAAAGGTTCAACACTCTGAGTTGAATGCACACATCACAAAGAAGTTTCTGAGAATGATTCTGTCCAGTTTTTATGTGAACATATTTCCTTTTCCAACGAAGGCCTCATAGTGCTCCAAATATCCACTTTCAGATTCTACCAAAAGAGTGTTTCAAAACTGCTCTATCAGAGAGAAGGTTCAAGTCTGCGAGTTGAATGCACTCATCACAAAAATGTTTCTGAGAATGCTTCTGCTCATGTTTTATGGGAAGATAATTCCTTTTCCAGCACATGTCTCAAAGCGCTCCAGATAATCTCTTGCAGATTCTACCACTAGAGTGTTTCAAAACTGTTCTATCTAAAGGAATGTTGAACTCTGTGAGTTAAATGCAATCATCACAGAGAAGTGTATGAGAATGCTTCCGACTAGTTTGTATGTGAAGATATTTCCTTTTCCTGCACAGGCCTCAAAGCGCTCCAAATATCCACTTGCAGATTCTACAAAAAGAGTATTTAAAATCTGCTCTTTCAAAAGGAAGTTTCGAGTCTGTGAGTTGACTGCATAAAGCACAGGGAAGTTTCTGAGAATGCTTCTATCTAGTTTTTATGTGAAGATATTCCCTTTTTCACCATAGGTCTCAAATCGCTCTAAATATCCACTTGCAGAGTCTACAAAAAGGGTGTTTCAAAACTGCCCTATCAAAAGGAAGGTTCAAGCCTGTGAGTTGAATGCATAAGGCACAAGGAAGTCTCTGAGAATGCTTCTGTCTAGTTCTTATGTTCAGATATTCCCTTTTTGAAGCATAGGGCTCAAATTGCTCCAAATATCCACTTGCAAATTCTACAAACAGAGTGTTTCAAAACTGTTCTATCAAAAGGAAAGTTCAACCCTGTGAGTTGAATGCACTTGTCACAAAGAAATTTCTGAGAATGCTTCTGTCTAGTTTTTATGTGAAGATATTCCCTTTTCCAGCATAGGCCTCAAATTGCTCCAAATATCCACTTGTAGATTCTATAAAAAGAGTGTTTCAAAACTGCTCTATCAAAAGGAATGTTCAAGTCTCCGAGTTGAATGCACTCATCACAAAAATGTTACTGAGAATGATTCTGCTTAGTTTTTATGGGAAGATATTCCCTTTTCCATCATAGGTCTCAAAGCACTCCAAATAATCTATTGTAGATTCTACAAAGAGAGTGATTCAAAACTGTTCTACCAAAAGGAAGGTTGATTTCTGTGGGTTGAATGCACTCATCACAGAGAAGTGTCTGAGAATGCTTCTGTCTAATTTTTATGTGAAGATATTTCCTTTTCCAGCATAGGTCTCAAAGCACTCCAAATATCCACTTGCAGATTCTACAAAAAGAGCGTTTCAAAACTGTTCTATCAAAAGGAAGGTTCAACTCTGTAAGCTGAATGCATTCATCACAAAGAAATTTCGGAGAATGCTTTTGTCTAGTTTTTATGTGAGGATATATCCTTTCCCAGCATAGGCCTCAAAGCGCTCCAAATATCCACTTGCAATTTCTACAAAAAGAGTTTTTCAAATCTGCTCTTTCAAAAGGAAGGTTCAAGTCTGTGAGTTGAATGCATAAAGCACACTGAAGTTTCTGAGAATGCTTCCATCTAGTTTTTATGTGAAGATATTCCCTTTTACACCACAAGCCTCAAATCGTTCCAAATATCCACTTGCAGATTCTACAAAAAGTGTGTTTCAAAGCTGCTCTATCAAAAGGAAGTTTCTAGTCTGTTAGATGAATGCACGCATCACAAAGAAGTTTCAGAGAATGCTTCTGTCTAGTTTTTATGTGAAGATATTTCCTTTTCCAGATTAGGCCTCAGAGCACACCAAATATCCACTTGCAAATTCTACAAAAGGAGTGTTTCAAAACTGCTCTATCAAAAAGAAAGTTCAAGTCTGTGAGTACAATGCACTCATCATAGAGATGTTTCTGAGAATGCTTCTGTATAGTTTTTATGTGAAGATATTTCCTTTTACAGCGTAGGCCTCATAGCTCTCCAAATATCCACATGCAGATTCTACAAAAAGAGTGTCTCAAAACTGCTATATCGAAAGAAAGGTTTAAGTCTCTGAGTTGAATGCACTCATCACGAAGAACTTTGTGAGTATGCTTCTGCTTAGTTTTTATGAGAACATATTTCCATTTCCAGCATAGGCCTCAAAGTGCACCAAGTATCCACATTCAGATTCTACAAAGAGAGTGTTACAAAACTGTTCTAAAAAAAGGAAGTTTCAACTCTGTGGGTTGAATGAACTCATCACAAACAAGTTTCTGAGAATGCTTCTGTCTAGTTTTTAGGTGAAGATATTCCCTTTTTCATCATAGGCCTCAAATCGCTCCAAATATCCAATTGCAGATTCTACAAAAAGAGTGTTTCAAAACTGCTCTATCAAAAGGAAGGTTCAAGTATGTGAGTTGAACGCATGAAGCATGGGGAAGTTACTGGGAATGCTTCTGTCTAGTTTTTATGTGAAGATTTCACTTTTTGCAGCATAGGCCTCAAATCATTCCAAATACCCACTTGCAGATTCTGAAAAAGAATGTTTCAAAACTGTTCTATCAAAAGGAATGTTCAAGTCAGTGAGTTGAATGCACTCATCACACAGAAATTTCTGAGAATGCTTCTGTCTAGTTTTGATGTGAAGATATTTCCTTTTCCAGCATAGACCTCAAAGTGCTCCAAATATCCACTTGCAGATTCTACAAAACGAGTGTTCCAAAACTACTCTATCAAAAGGAAGGTTCAAGTCTGTGAGTTGAATGCCCTCATCACACAAATATTTCTGAGGATGATTCTATTTAGTTTTTATGGGAAGATACTTTCTTTTCCAGCATAGGCCTCAATGAGTACCAAATAATCTCTTGTAGATTCTACAAAGAGAGTGTTTCATAACTGTTCTACCAAAAGGAAGGTTGAACTCTGTGAGTTGAATGCACTCATCACAGAGAAGTTTCTGTGAATGCTTCCGTCTAGTTATTATGTGAAGATATTTCCTTTTCCAGCATAGGCCTCAAAGCCCTCCAAATATCCACGTGCAGATTCTACAAAAAGAGTGTTTCAAAACTGTTCCATCAAAGGGAAGGTTCAACTCTGTGAGGTGAATGCATTCATCACAAAGAAGTTTCGGAGAATGCTTTTGTCTACTTTTTATGTGGGGATATTTCCTTTTCCTGCGTAGGCCTCAAAGCGCTCCAAATATCCACCTGCAGTTTCTACAAAAAAAGTGTTTCAAATCTGCTCTTTCAAAAGGAAGTTTTAAATCTGTGAGTTCAATGCATAAGGCACAGGGAAGTTTCTGAGAATGCTTCTATCTAGTTTTTATGCGAGGATATCCCCTTTTTCACCATAGGCCTCAAATCGCTCCAAATATCCACTTGCAGAGTCTACAAAAAGGGTGTTTCAAAACTGCTCTATCTAAAGGAAGGTTCTACTCTGTTAGTTTAATGCACACATCACAAAGAAGATAGGAGAATACTTCTGTCCAGTTTTTATGTGAAGATATTTCCTTTTCCAGCTTAGCCCTCAAATCGCACCAAATATAAACTCGCATATTCTACAAAAAGACTGTTTCAAAACTGCTCTATCAAAAGGAAATTTAAAGTCTGTAAGTACAAAGCACTCATCACAAAGACGTTTCTGAGCATGCTTCTGTCTAGTATTTATATGAAGAAATTTCCTTTTCGAGCATAGACCTCAAAGCATTCCAAATATCCACTTGCAGATTCTACAAAACGAGTGTTTCAAAACTGTTCAATCAAAAGGTTGGTTCAACTCTGTGAGTTGAACTCACTCATCATAATGATGTTTCTGAGAATGCTTCCGTCTAGGTTTTATGTGAAGATATTTCCTTTTCCATCATAAGCCTCAAAGAGCTCGAAATATCCACTTGAAGATTCTACTAAAAGAGTGCTTCACAACTGTTCTATCAAAAGGAATGTTCAACCCTGTGAGCTGAATGCGTTCATCACAAAGTAGTTTCTGAGAAGGCCTCTGTCCAATTTTTATATGAAGATGTTTCCTTTTGCAGCAGAGTCTTCAAAGCACTCCAAAAATCCACTTGCAGATTCTACAAAAAGAGTGTTTCAAAACTGCGCTATCAAAAGGAAGGTTCAACACTCTGAGTTGAAATCACAAAACATAGAGAAGTTTCTGAGAATGCTTCTGTCTCGTTTTTATGAATACATATTTCCATTTCCAGCATTGGCCTCAAAGCACCAAAAATATCCACCTGCAGATCCTACAAAAAGGGTGTTTCATAACTGCTCTTTCAAAAGCAGGGTTCAACTCTGTGAGTTGAATGCACACATCACAAAGAAGTTTCTGAGAATACTTCTGTCTAGTTTTTATGTGATGGTATTTCCTTTTCCTGCATAGGCCTCAAAGCGCTCCAAATATCCACTTCCAGATTCTACAAAAAGTGTGTTTCCAAACTGTTCTATCAAAAGGAAGGTTCAAGTGTGTGGGTTGAATTCATAAATCACAGGGAAGTTTCTGAGAATGCTTCTGTCTGGTTTTTATGTGAAGATATACCCTTTTCCAGGCTAGGCCTCAAAGTGCTAAAACTATCCACTTGCAGATTCTACAATATGGTGTTTCAAAACTGCTTTATCAAAAGGAAGTTTCAATTCTTGAGTTGAAGGCACACATCACAAAGATGTTTTTGAGAATGCTTCAATATAGTTTTTATGTGAAATTATTTCTTACTCCAGCATAGGCCTCAAGCGATCCAAATATCCACTTGCAGATTCTACAAGAAGATTGTGTCAGAATTGCTCTATCAAAAGGAACTTTCAACCCTGTGAGTTGAATGCACTAATCACAAAGAAATTTCTGAGAATGCTTCTGTCTAGTTTTTAGGTGAAGATATTTTCTTTTCCAGCATAGGCCTCAAAGCCCTCCAAACATCCACTTGCAGATTCTACAAAAAGCGTGTTTCAAAACTAGTCTATCAAAAGGAAGGTTCAACTCTGTTGGTTGAATGTACTCATCCCACAGAAGTTTCTGAGAATGTATCTGTCTAGCTTTTAGGTGAAGACATTTCCTTTTTCATCATAGGCCTCAAATCGCTCAAAATATCCACTTGCACATTATACAAAAAGAGTGGTTCAATACTGCTCTATCAAAACGAAGGTTCAAGCCTGTGATTTGAATGCATAAAGCACAGGGAAGTCTCTGAGAATGCTTCTGTCTAGTTCTTAAGTTAAGATATTCCCTTTATGCAGCACAGGCCACAAATCTCTCCAAATATCCACTTGCAAATTCTACAGAGTGTTTCAAAACTCTTCTATCAAAAGGCAAGTTCAAACCTGTGAGTTAAATACACTCATCACCAAGAAATTTCTGAGAATGCTTCCATCTAGTTTTTATGTGAAGATATTTCCTTTTCCAGCATAGGCCTCAAGTTGCCCCAAATATCCACTTCCAGATTCTACAAAAAAAAGTGTTTCAAAACTGTTGTATCAAAAGGAAGGTTCAACTCTTTGAGTTGAATGCATTCATCCCAAAGTAATTTCTGAGAATGCTTCTGTCTAGTTTTTATATGAAGATATTTCCTTTTCCATCTTTGACCTCAAAGCGCTTGAAATACCCACTTGCAGAATCTACAAAAAGAGTGTTTAAAAACTGCTCTATCAAAAGGAATGTTCAAGTCTGTGAGTTGAATGCACTCATCACAAAAATGTTTCTGAGAATGATTCTGCTTAGTTTTTATGGGAAGATACTTTCTTTTCCAGCACAGGCCTCAAAGTGCTCCAAATATCCACCTGCAGATTCTACAAAGAGAGTGTTTCAAAACTGCTCTATCAAAAGGAAGGTTCAAGTCTGTGAGTCGAATGCACTCATCACAAAAAAGTATCTCAGAATGATTCTGCTTATTTTTTTATGGGAAGATACTTCCTTTTCCGGCATAGGCCTCAATGTACTCCAAATGATCCCTTGTAGATTCTACAAAGAGAGTGTTCCATAACTGTTCTCCAAAAAGGAAGGTTGAACTCTGTGAGTTGAATGCACTCATCACAGAGAAGTGTCTGACAATGCTTCCGTCTAGTTTCTATGTGAAGATATTTCCTTTTCCAACATAGGCCACAAAGCGCTCCAAATACCCACTTGCAGATTCCACAAAAAGAGGGTTTCAAAACTGTTCCATCAAAAGGAAGGTTCAACTCTGTGAGCTGAATTCATTCATCATAACAAGTTTCAGAGAATGCTTTTGTCTAGTTTTTATGTGAGGATATTTCCTTTTCCAGCATAGGCCTCAAAGAGCTCCAAATATCCACCTGCAGTTTCTACAAAAACAGTGTTTCAAATCTGCTCTTTCAGAAGGAAGTTTAAAGTCTGTAAGTTGAATGCATAAAGCACAGAGAAGTTTCTGAGAATGCTTCTCTCTAGTTTTTATGTGAAGATATCCCTTTTTCAGTATAGGCCTCAAATCTCTCCAAATATACACTTGCAGATTCTACAAAAAGGGTGTTTCAAAACTGCACTATCAAAAGGATGGTTCTACTCTGTTATTTGAAAGCACACATCACAAAGAGGTTTTGGAGAATGTTTCTGTCTAGTTTTTATGTGAAGATATTTCCTTTTGCTCCTTAGGCCTCAAAGCACACAAAATATCCACCTGCAGATTCAACAAAAAGAGTGTTTCATTCAAAAGAAAAGTTAAAGTCTGTGAGTTGAATGCACTCATCACAAAGAAGTTTCTGAGAATGCTTCTGTCTAGTTTTTATGGGAAGATATTTCCTTTTCCAGTGTTGGCCCCCTAACAATCCAAATATCCAGTTGCACATTCTAGAAAAAGATTGTTTCAAAACTGCTATACCAAAAGGTAGGTTCAATTTGGTGTGTTGAATGCGCACATCAGAAAAAGTTTCTGAGAATACTTCTGTCTAGTTTTTATGTGAAGATAATTTCTTTACCAGCATAGGCCTCAAAGAGCTTCAAATAAACACTTGCAGAATCTCCAAAAAGAGTGTTTCAAAACTGTTCTCTCAAAAGGAAGGTTCAACTCTGTGAGTAGAATGCACTCATCACAAAGAAGTTTCTGAGAATGCTTCGATATAGTTTTTATGGGAAGAAATTTCCTTTTCCAACATAGGCTTCAAAGCGCAAAAATATCCACTTGCAGAATCTACAAAAAGAGTGTATCAAAACTATTCTATCAAAGGAAGGTTCAACTCTGTGAGAATAATGCACTCATCACAAAGAAGTTTCGGGGAATGCTTCGGTCTAGTTTTTATGGGAAGATATTTCCTTTTCCAACTTAGGCCTCAAAGCGCTTCAAATAAACACTTGCAGATTGTTCAAAAAGAGTGTTTCAAAACTGTTCTATCAAAAGGAAGGTTCAACTCTGTGAGTAGAATGCAATGGAATGGAATGGATTGGAATCTCCAATCCACTCTACACTGTTTTCTTAGAATCTGCAAGTGTTTAGAGCTCTTTGAGGCCTATGTTGGAAAAGCAGTGTTTCAAAACTGCACTTTCAAAAGGAAGGTTCCTCTCTATGACTTGAATGCATAAAGCACAGGGAAGTTTCTGAGAATGCTTCCATCTAGTTTTTATGTGAAGATATTTCCTTTTCCAGTGTTGGCCTCTTAACACTCCATATATCCACTTGCAGATCCTACTGAAACAGTGTTTCAAAACAGCTATATCAAAAGGAA
Organism: Pongo pygmaeus; assembly: GCF_028885625.2. Taxonomy (NCBI): domain Eukaryota; kingdom Metazoa; phylum Chordata; class Mammalia; order Primates; family Hominidae; genus Pongo; species Pongo pygmaeus. The sequence continues at coordinate 6,672,877 of NC_085931.1, forward strand.
GCTTCAACTCTGTCAGTTGAATGTGCACATCACAAAGAAGTTTCTGAGAATGCTTCTCTGTAGTTTTCAGGTGAAAATATTTCATTTCCAAGCAAAGGTGTCAAAACGCTCAAAATATCCACTTGCAGATTCTACAAAAAGAGTGTTTTCAAAACTCCTCTTTCAAAACGAAAGTTCAAGTCTGTGAGTTGAATGCACTCATCACAAAGAAGTTTCTGAGAACGCTTCTGTCTAGTTTTTATGGGAAGATATTTCGTTTCCCAGCATAGGCCTCAAATCGCTCCAAACATCTACTAGCAAATACTACAAAAAGGGTGTTTCAAAACTGTGCTTTCAAAATTAAGGTTCCTCTCTGTGACTTGAATGCATAAAGCACAGGGAAGTTTCTGAGAATGCTTCTATCTATTTTTTATGTGAAGATATTTCCTTTTCCAGCATAGGACTCAAAGCGTTCCAAATGTCGAATTGCAGATTCCACGAAAAGAGATTTTCAAAACTTTTCTATCAAAAGGAAGGTTCAACTATGTAGATTGAATGCAGAAAGCACAGGGATGTTTCTGAGAATGCTTCTGTCTATTTTTTATGTGAAGATATTTCCTTTTCCAGTGTTGGCCTCTTAGCACTCCAAATATCCACTTGCATATTCTACTGAAAGAGTGTTTCAAAACTGTTCTATCAAAAGGCACGTTCAACTCTGTGAGTTGAATGCACTCATCATGAAGAAGTTTCTGAGAATGCTTCTGCCTAGTTTTTATGTGATGATAATTCCTTTTCCAGCATTGCCATAAAAACCCTTCAAATATCCACTTACAGATGCTACTAAAAGGGTGTTTCAAACCTGCTCTATCAAAAGGAAAGTTCAAGTGTGTGAGGTGAATGCAGTCATCACACAGAAGGTTCTGAGAATGCTTCTGTCTCATTTTTATGTGAAGATATTTCGTTTTCCATCACAGGCCTCAAAACGCTCCAAATAAACACCTGCAGATTCTACAAAAGGAGGGTTTCAAAACTGTTCTATCAAAAGCAGGGTTCAAGTCCGTGAGTTGAATGCACTCATCACACAGAAATTCCTGAGAATGCTTCTGTCTAGGGTTTCTGTGAAGATATTTCCTTTTGCAGCATAGGCCTCAAATCGCTCCAAATATCCACTTGCAGACTTTACAAAAAGGCTGTATCTAAACTGCTCTATCAAAAAGCAGGTTCAACTCTGTGAGTTGAATGCACACATTGCAAATTAGTTTCTGAGAATGCTTCTGTATAATTTGTAGGTGAAGATATTTCATTTCCCAGCAAAGGCCTCAAAACGCTCCAAATATCCACTTGCAGATTCTACAAAAAGAATGTTTCAAAACTGCTCTTTCAAAATGAAGGTTCAAGTCTGTGAGTTGAATGCACTCATCACAAAGTAGTTTCTGAGAATATTTCTTTGTAGTTTTTATGGGAAGATATTTCAATTTCCAGCATAGGCCTCAAATCGCTCCAAACATCCACTAGCAAATTCTACAAAAAGAGTGTTTCAAAACTGCACTTTCAAAAGGAAGGTTCCTCTCTGTGACTTGAATGCATAAAGCACAGGGAAGTTTCTGAGAATGCTTCCATCTAGTTTTTATGTGAAGATATTTTCTTTTCCAGTGTTGACCTCTTAACACTCCAAATATCCACTTGAAGATTCTACTAAAAGAGTGTTTCAAAACAGCTATATCAAAAGGAAGCTTAAACTCTGTGAGGTGAATGTGCACATCACAATCAAGTTTCTGGGAATGCTTCTATCTAGTTTTTATGTGAAGATATTTCTTTTTCCAGCCTAGGCCTCAAAGCTTTCCAAATGTCGACTTGCAGATTCTACGAAAAGAGTTTTTCAAAACTGTTCTATCAAAAGGAAGATTCAACTATGTGAGCTGAATGCAGAAAGCACAGGGAAGTCTCTGAGAATGCTTCTGTATAGTTTTTATGTGAAGATATTTCCTTTTCCACCATAGACCTCAAAGCCCTCCAATTAAACAGTTGCAGATCCTACAAAAGGAGTGTTTCAAAACTGTTCTATCAAAAGGAACTTTCAACTCTGTAAGTTGAATGCACTCATCATGAAGTAGTTTCTGAGGATGCTTCTGCCTAGTTTAATTATGATATTTCGTTTTCCAGCATTGGCATAAAGTCCCTTCAAATATGCACTTACAAATGCTACTAAAAGAGTGTCCCAAAACTGCTCTATCAAAAGGAAAGTTCAAGTGTGTGAGTTGAATGAACTCATCACACAGAAGTTTCTGAGAATGCTTCTGTCTCGTTTTTATTTGAAGATATTTCCTTTTCCATCATAGGCCTCAAAGCGCTCCAAATAAACACTTGCAGATTCTACAAAAGGAGTGTTTCAAAACTGTTCTATCAAAAGGAAGGTTCAAGTCCGTGAGTTGAATGCACTATTCACCCAGAAGTTTCTGAGAATGCTTCTATCTAGGGTTTCTGTGAAGATATTTCCTTTTGCAGCATAGGCCACAAAACCCTCAAAATATCCACTTGCAGATTTCACAAAAAGGCTGTTTCCAAACTGCTCTATCAAAAGGCAGGTTCAACTCTCTGAATTGAATGCACACATCCCAAAGTAGTTTCCCAGAATGCTTCTGTGTAGTTTTCAGGTGAAGATATTTCATTTCCCAGCAAAGGCCTCAAAACGCTCCAAATATCCACTTGCAGATTCTACAAAAACAGTGTTTCAAAACTGCTCTTTCAAAACGAGGTTTCAAGTCTGTTAGTTGAATGCACTCATCACAAAGAAGTTTCTGAGAATGCTTCTGTCTAGTTTTTATGGGAAGATATTTCGTTTTCCAGCAGAGGCCTCAAATCGCTCCAAACATCCACTAGCAAATTCTACAACAGAGTGTTTCAAAACTGCGCTTTCAAAAGGAAGGTTCCTCTCTGGGACTTGAATGCATAAAGCACAGGGAAGTTTCTGAGAATGCTTCCATCTAGTTTTTATGTGAAGATATTTCCTTTTCCAGTGTTGGCCTCTTAACACACCAAATATCCACTTGCAGATTCTACTGAAAGAGTGTTTCAAAACAGCTATATCAAAAGGAAGCTTCAACTCTATGAGTTGAATGTGCACATCACATAGAAGTTTCTGAGAATGCTTCTGTCTAGTTTTCAAGTGAAGATATTTCATTTCCCAGCAAGGGCCTCAAAACGCTCAAAATGTCCACTTGCAGACACCACGAAAAGAGTGTTTCAAAACTGTTCTATAAAAGGAAGGTTCATCTCTGTGAGTAGAATGCACACATCACAAAGAAGTTTCTGAGAATGGTTCTATCTAGTTTTCATCTGAATGAATTTCCTTTTCCACTAGATTCCGCAATCGCACCAAATATCCACTGGCAGTTTCCACAAGAAGAGTGTTGCAGAACTGCTCTATGAAAAGGAAGGTTCAACTCTGTGAGTTCAATCCCCAAATGACAAAGAAGTTTCTGAGAATGCTTCTGTCTAGGGTTTATGTGGAGATATTTCTTTTTGCAGCATAGGTCTAAAATCGCTCAAAATATCCACTTGCAGGTTTTACAAAAAGGCTGTTTCCAAACCACTGTATCAAAACGCAGGTTCAACTCCGTGAGTTGAATGCACACAGCACAAAGAAGTTTCTGAGAATGCTTCTGTCTCGTATTTAATGTGAAGATATTTCCTTTTCCATTATAGGCCTCAAAGCACTCCAAATAAACAATTGCAGATTCTATAAAAGGAGTGTTTCAAAACTGTTCTATCAAAAGGAAGGCTCAAGTCCATGAGTTGAATGCACTCATCACACAGAGGTTCCTGAGAATGCTTCTGTCTAGGGTTTCTGTGAAGATATTTCCTTTCACAGCATAGGCCTCAAATTGCTTCAACATCCACTTGCAGACTTTACAAAAAGGCTGTTTCCAAATAGCTCTATCAAAAGGCAGGTTCAAATCTGTGAGTTGAATGCACACATCACAAAGAAGTTTCTGAGAATGCTTCCATGTAGTTTTCAGGTGAAGATATTTCATTTCCCAGCCTCAAAACGCTCAAAATATCCACTTGCAGATTATACAAAAAGAGTGTTTCAAAACTGCTCTTTCAAAAGGAAGTTACAAGTCTGTTAGTTGAATGCACTCGCCACAAAGGAGTTTCTGAGAATACTTCTGTCTAGTTTTTATGGGAAGATATTTCGTTTTCCAGCATAGGCCTCAAATCGCTCCATACATCCACTAGCAAATTCTACAAAAAGAGTGTTTCAAAACTGTGCTATCAAAAGGAAGGTTCCCCTCTGTGACTTGAATGCATAAAGCACAGGGAAGTTTCTGAGAATGCTCCCGTCTAGTTTTTATGTGAAGATATTTACTTTTCCAGTGTTGGCCTCTTAACAATCCCAATATCCACTTGCAAATACTACTGAAAGAGTGTTTCAAAACAGCTATATCAAAAGGAAGCTTCAATTCTGTGAGTTCAATGCACACATCACAAAGAAGTTTCTGAGAATGCTTCTGTCTAGTTTTCAGGTGAAGATGTTTCATTTCGCAGCAAAGGCCCCAAAGCGCTCCAAATGTCCACTTGCAGAATCCACGAAAAGAGTGTTACAAAACTGTTCTATCAAAAGGAAGATTCAACTCTGTGAGTAGAATGCACACATCACAAAGAAGTTTCTGAGAATGGTTCTATCTAGTTTTCATCTGAATGTATTTCCTTTTCCACTAGATTCCACAATCGCACAAAATATCCACTTGCAGTTTCCACAACAAGAGTGTTGCAGAACTGCTCTATGAAAAGGAAGGTTCACCTCGGTGAGTTCAATCCCCAAATGAAAAAGAAGTTTCTGAGAATGCTTATGTCTAGGGTTTATGTGGAAATATTTCTTTTTGCAGCATTGGTCTCAAATCGCTCCAAATATCCACTTGTAGATTTTACAAAAAGGCTGTCTCTAACCTACTCTATCAAAAGGCAGGTTCAATTTTGTGAGTTGAATGCACACAGCACAAAGAAGTTTCTGAGAATGCTTCTGTCTAGTTTTTATGGGAAGATATTTCGTTTTTCAGCATAGGCCTCAAATCGCTCCAAACAACCACTAGCAAATTCTACAAAAAGATTGTTTCAAAACTGTGCTTTCAAAAGGAAGGTTCCTCTCGGTGACTTGAATGCACAAAGCACAGGGAAGTTCCTGAGAATGATTCCGTCTAGTTTTTATGTGAAGATATTTCCTTTTACAGTTTTGGCCTCTTAACACTCAAAATATCCACTTGAAGATTCAACTAAAAGAGTGTTTCAAAACAGCTATATCAAAAGGAAGCTTCAGCTCTGTGAGTTGAATGTGCACATCACAAAGAAGTTTCTGAGAATGCTGCTATCTAGTTTTTATGTGAAGATATTTCCTTTTCCAGCATAGGCCTCAAAGCGTTCCAAATGTCGACTTGCAGATTCTACGAAAAGAGATTTTCAAAACTGTTCTATCAAAAGGAAGGTTCAACTATGTGGGTTGAATGCAGAAAGCACAGGGAAGTTTCTGAGAATGCTTCTGTCTAGTTTTTATGTGAAGATATTTCCTTTCCCAACATAGGCCTCAAAGCACTCCAAATAAGCAGTTGCAGACCCTACTAAAGGAGTGTTTCAAAACTGATCTATCAAAAGGAACGTTCAACTCTGTGAGTTGAATGCACTCATCATGAAGAAGTTTCTGAGAATGCTTCTGCCTACTTTTTCTGTGATGATATTTCGTTTTCCATCATTGGCATAAAAGCCCTCCAAATATCCAATTACAGATGGGACTAAAAGAGTGTTTCAAACCTGCTCTATCAAAGGGAAAGTTCAAATGTGTGAATTGAATGCACTCATCACACAGAAGTTTCTGAGAATGCTTCTGTCTCGTTTTTATGTGAAGATATTTCCTTTTCCATCATAGGCCTCAAAGCGCTCCAAATAAACACCTGCAGATTCAACAAAAGGAGTGATTCAAAACTGTTCTATCAAAAGGAAGGTTCAAGTCCGTGAGTTGAATGTACTCGTCACAAAGAAGTTCCTGAGAATGCTTCTGTCTAGGGTTTCTGTGAAGATATTTCCTTTTGCGGCATAGGCCTCAAATTGCTCGAAATATCCACTTGCAGATTTTACAAAAAGGCTGTTTCCAAACTGCTCTATCAAAAGGCAGGTTCAACTCTGTGAGTTGAATGCACACATCACAAAGAAGTTTCTGAGAATGCTTCTGTGTAGTTTTCAGGTGAAGATATTTCACTTCCCAGCAAAGGCCTCAAAACGCTCAGAATATCCACTTCCAGATTCTACAAAACGAGTGTTTCAAAACTGCTCTTTCAAAATGAAGGTTCAAGTCTGTGAGTTGAATGCACACAGCACAAAGAAGTTCCTGAGAATACTTCTGTCTAGTTTTTATGGGAAGATATTTCGTTTTCCAGCATAGGCCTCAAATCGCTCCAAACATCCACTAGCAAATTCTACAAAAATAGTTTTTCAAAACTGCGCTTTCAAAAGGAAGGTTCCTCTCTGGGACTTGAATGCATAAAGCACAGGGAAGTTTCTGAGAATGCTTCCGTCTAGTTTTTATGTGAAGATATTTCCTTTTCCAGTTTTGACCTCTTAGCACTCCAAATATCCACTTGCAGATTCCACTGAAAGAGTGTTTCAAAACAGATATATCAAAAGGAAGATTCAACTCTGTGAGTTGAATGTGCACATCACAAAGAAGTTTCTGAAAATGCTTCTATCTAGTTTTTAGGTGAAGATGTTTCCGTTTCCAGCATCGGCTTCAAAGAGCCCCAAATATCCACTTGCAGACTCCACAAAAAGAGTGTTTCAAAACTGTTCTATCAAAAGGAAGTTTCAACCCTGTGAGTAGAATGCACACATCACAAAGAAGTTTCTGAGAACGGTTCTATCTAGTTTTCATCTGAATGTATTTCCTTTTCCACTAGATGCCAAAATTGCACCAAATATCCACATGCAGTTTCCGCAACAAGAGTGTTGCAGAACTGCTCTATGAAAAGGAAGGTTCAACTCTTTGAGTTCAATCCCCAAATGATCAAGAAGTTTCTGAGAATGCTTCTGTCTATGATTTATGTGAAGACATTTCTTTTTGCACCATAGGTTTCAAATCGCTCCAAATATCCACTTGCAGATTATACAAAAGGGCTGTTTCCAAACTACTCTATCAAAAGGCAGGTTCAACTCTGTGAGTTGAATGCACACAGCACAAAGAAGTTTCTGAGAATGCTTCTGTCTAGTTTTCATGGGAAGATATTTCATTTTCCAGCATAGGCCTCAAATCGCTCCAAACGTCCCCTATCAAATCGTACAAAAAGAGTGTTTCAAAACTGCGCTTTCAAAAGGAAGGTTCCTCTCTGTCACTTGAATGCATAAAGCACAGGGAAGTTTCTGAGAATGCTTCCGTCTAGTTTTTATGTGAAGATATTTCCTTTTCCAGTGTTGGCCTCTTAACACTCCAAATATCCACTTGCAGATTCTACTGAAAGAGTGTTTCAAAACAGATATATCAAAAGGAAACTTCAACTCTGTGAGTTGAATGCGCACATCTCAAAGAAGTTTCTGAGAATGCTTCTATCTAGTTTTTACGTGAAGATGTTTCCTTTTCCACTATAGACTTCAAAGCGCTCCAATATCTACTTGCAGACTCCACAAAAAGACTGTTTCAAAACTGTGCTATGAAAAGGAAGGTTCAACTCTGTAAGTAGAATGCACATATCACAAAGAAGTTTCTGAGAATGGTTCTATCTGGTTTTCATCAGAATGTATTTCCTTTTCCACAAGATGCCGCAATCGCACCAAATATCCACTTACAGTTTCCACAGCAAAAGTGTTGCAGAACTCTTCTATGAAAAGGAAGGATCAACTCTGTGAGTTCAATCCCCCAAATGACCAACAGGTTTCTGAGAATGCTTCTGTCTAGGGTTTATGTGGAGATATTTCTTTTTTCAGCATAGGTCTCATATCACTCCAAATATCCACTTGCAGATTTTGCAAAAAGGCTGTTTCCAAACTACTCTATCAAAAGGCAGGTTCACCTCTGTGAGTTGAATGCACACAGCACAAAGAAGTTTCAGAGAATGCTTCTGTCTAGTTTTTATGGGAAGCTATTTCATTTTCCAGCATAGGCCTCAAATCACTCCAAATGTCCCCTATCAAATTGTACAAAAAGATTGTTTCAAAACTGCGCTTTCAAAAGGAAGGTTCCTCTCTGTCACTTGAATGCATAAAGCACAGGGAAGTTTCTGAGAATGCTTCCGTCTAGTTTTTATGTGAAGATATTTCCTTTTCCAGTGTTGGCCTCTTAACAATCCCAATATCCACTTGCAGATTGTACTGAAAGAGTGTTTCAAAACAGATATATCAAAAGGAAACTTCAACTCTGTGAGTTGAATGCACACATCACAAAGAAGTTTCTGAGAATGCTTCTGTCTAGTTTTCAGGTGAAGATGTTTCATTTCGCAGCAAAGGCCCCAAAGCGCTCCAAATGTCCACTTGCAGAATCCACGAAAAGAGTGTTACAAAACTGTTCTATCAAAAGGAAGATTCAACTCTGTGAGTAGAATGCACACATCACAAAGAAGTTTCTGAGAATGGTTCTATCTAGTTTTCATCTGAATGTATTTCCTTTTCCACTAGATTCCACAATCGCACAAAATATCCACTTGCAGTTTCCACAACAAGAGTGTTGCAGAACTGCTCTATGAAAAGGAAGGTTCACCTCGGTGAGTTCAATCCCCAAATGAAAAAGAAGTTTCTGAGAATGCTTATGTCTAGGGTTTATGTGGAAATATTTCTTTTTGCAGCATTGGTCTCAAATCGCTCCAAATATCCACTTGTAGATTTTACAAAAAGGCTGTCTCTAACCTACTCTATCAAAAGGCAGGTTCAATTTTGTGAGTTGAATGCACACAGCACAAAGAAGTTTCTGAGAATGCTTCTGTCTAGTTTTTATGGGAAGATATTTCGTTTTTCAGCATAGGCCTCAAATCGCTCCAAACAACCACTAGCAAATTCTACAAAAAGATTGTTTCAAAACTGTGCTTTCAAAAGGAAGGTTCCTCTCGGTGACTTGAATGCACAAAGCACAGGGAAGTTCCTGAGAATGATTCCGTCTAGTTTTTATGTGAAGATATTTCCTTTTACAGTTTTGGCCTCTTAACACTCAAAATATCCACTTGAAGATTCAACTAAAAGAGTGTTTCAAAACAGCTATATCAAAAGGAAGCTTCAGCTCTGTGAGTTGAATGTGCACATCACAAAGAAGTTTCTGAGAATGCTGCTATCTAGTTTTTATGTGAAGATATTTCCTTTTCCAGCATAGGCCTCAAAGCGTTCCAAATGTCGACTTGCAGATTCTACGAAAAGAGATTTTCAAAACTGTTCTATCAAAAGGAAGGTTCAACTATGTGGGTTGAATGCAGAAAGCACAGGGAAGTTTCTGAGAATGCTTCTGTCTAGTTTTTATGTGAAGATATTTCCTTTCCCAACATAGGCCTCAAAGCACTCCAAATAAGCAGTTGCAGACCCTACTAAAGGAGTGTTTCAAAACTGATCTATCAAAAGGAACGTTCAACTCTGTGAGTTGAATGCACTCATCATGAAGAAGTTTCTGAGAATGCTTCTGCCTACTTTTTCTGTGATGATATTTCGTTTTCCATCATTGGCATAAAAGCCCTCCAAATATCCAATTACAGATGGGACTAAAAGAGTGTTTCAAACCTGCTCTATCAAAGGGAAAGTTCAAATGTGTGAATTGAATGCACTCATCACACAGAAGTTTCTGAGAATGCTTCTGTCTCGTTTTTATGTGAAGATATTTCCTTTTCCATCATAGGCCTCAAAGCGCTCCAAATAAACACCTGCAGATTCAACAAAAGGAGTGATTCAAAACTGTTCTATCAAAAGGAAGGTTCAAGTCCGTGAGTTGAATGTACTCGTCACAAAGAAGTTCCTGAGAATGCTTCTGTCTAGGGTTTCTGTGAAGATATTTCCTTTTGCGGCATAGGCCTCAAATTGCTCGAAATATCCACTTGCAGATTTTACAAAAAGGCTGTTTCCAAACTGCTCTATCAAAAGGCAGGTTCAACTCTGTGAGTTGAATGCACACATCACAAAGAAGTTTCTGAGAATGCTTCTGTGTAGTTTTCAGGTGAAGATATTTCATTTCCCAGCAAAGGCCTCAAAACGCTCAGAATATCCACTTCCAGATTCTACAAAACGAGTGTTTCAAAACTGCTCTTTCAAAATGAAGGTTCAAGTCTGTGAGTTGAATGCACACAGCACAAAGAAGTTCCTGAGAATACTTCTGTCTAGTTTTTATGGGAAGATATTTCGTTTTCCAGCATAGGCCTCAAATCGCTCCAAACATCCACTAGCAAATTCTACAAAAATAGTTTTTCAAAACTGCGCTTTCAAAAGGAAGGTTCCTCTCTGGGACTTGAATGCATAAAGCACAGGGAAGTTTCTGAGAATGCTTCCGTCTAGTTTTTATGTGAAGATATTTCCTTTTCCAGTTTTGACCTCTTAGCACTCCAAATATCCACTTGCAGATTCCACTGAAAGAGTGTTTCAAAACAGATATATCAAAAGGAAGATTCAACTCTGTGAGTTGAATGTGCACATCACAAAGAAGTTTCTGAAAATGCTTCTATCTAGTTTTTAGGTGAAGATGTTTCCGTTTCCAGCATCGGCTTCAAAGAGCCCCAAATATCCACTTGCAGACTCCACAAAAAGAGTGTTTCAAAACTGTTCTATCAAAAGGAAGTTTCAACCCTGTGAGTAGAATGCACACATCACAAAGAAGTTTCTGAGAACGGTTCTATCTAGTTTTCATCTGAATGTATTTCCTTTTCCACTAGATGCCAAAATTGCACCAAATATCCACATGCAGTTTCCGCAACAAGAGTGTTGCAGAACTGCTCTATGAAAAGGAAGGTTCAACTCTTTGAGTTCAATCCCCAAATGATCAAGAAGTTTCTGAGAATGCTTCTGTCTATGATTTATGTGAAGACATTTCTTTTTGCACCATAGGTTTCAAATCGCTCCAAATATCCACTTGCAGATTATACAAAAGGGCTGTTTCCAAACTACTCTATCAAAAGGCAGGTTCAACTCTGTGAGTTGAATGCACACAGCACAAAGAAGTTTCTGAGAATGCTTCTGTCTAGTTTTCATGGGAAGATATTTCATTTTCCAGCATAGGCCTCAAATCGCTCCAAACGTCCCCTATCAAATCGTACAAAAAGAGTGTTTCAAAACTGCGCTTTCAAAAGGAAGGTTCCTCTCTGTCACTTGAATGCATAAAGCACAGGGAAGTTTCTGAGAATGCTTCCGTCTAGTTTTTATGTGAAGATATTTCCTTTTCCAGTGTTGGCCTCTTAACACTCCAAATATCCACTTGCAGATTCTACTGAAAGAGTGTTTCAAAACAGATATATCAAAAGGAAACTTCAACTCTGTGAGTTGAATGCGCACATCTCAAAGAAGTTTCTGAGAATGCTTCTATCTAGTTTTTACGTGAAGATGTTTCCTTTTCCACTATAGACTTCAAAGCGCTCCAATATCTACTTGCAGACTCCACAAAAAGACTGTTTCAAAACTGTGCTATGAAAAGGAAGGTTCAACTCTGTAAGTAGAATGCACATATCACAAAGAAGTTTCTGAGAATGGTTCTATCTGGTTTTCATCAGAATGTATTTCCTTTTCCACAAGATGCCGCAATCGCACCAAATATCCACTTACAGTTTCCACAGCAAAAGTGTTGCAGAACTCTTCTATGAAAAGGAAGGATCAACTCTGTGAGTTCAATCCCCCAAATGACCAACAGGTTTCTGAGAATGCTTCTGTCTAGGGTTTATGTGGAGATATTTCTTTTTTCAGCATAGGTCTCATATCACTCCAAATATCCACTTGCAGATTTTGCAAAAAGGCTGTTTCCAAACTACTCTATCAAAAGGCAGGTTCACCTCTGTGAGTTGAATGCACACAGCACAAAGAAGTTTCAGAGAATGCTTCTGTCTAGTTTTTATGGGAAGCTATTTCATTTTCCAGCATAGGCCTCAAATCACTCCAAATGTCCCCTATCAAATTGTACAAAAAGATTGTTTCAAAACTGCGCTTTCAAAAGGAAGGTTCCTCTCTGTCACTTGAATGCATAAAGCACAGGGAAGTTTCTGAGAATGCTTCCGTCTAGTTTTTATGTGAAGATATTTCCTTTTCCAGTGTTGGCCTCTTAACAATCCCAATATCCACTTGCAGATTGTACTGAAAGAGTGTTTCAAAACAGATATATCAAAAGGAAACTTCAACTCTGTGAGTTGAATGCACACATCACAAAGAAGTTTCTGAGAATGCTTCTGTCTAGTTTTCAGGTGAAGATGTTTCATTTCGCAGCAAAGGCCCCAAAGCGCTCCAAATGTCCACTTGCAGAATCCACGAAAAGAGTGTTACAAAACTGTTCTATCAAAAGGAAGATTCAACTCTGTGAGTAGAATGCACACATCACAAAGAAGTTTCTGAGAATGGTTCTATCTAGTTTTCATCTGAATGTATTTCCTTTTCCACTAGATTCCACAATCGCACAAAATATCCACTTGCAGTTTCCACAACAAGAGTGTTGCAGAACTGCTCTATGAAAAGGAAGGTTCACCTCGGTGAGTTCAATCCCCAAATGAAAAAGAAGTTTCTGAGAATGCTTATGTCTAGGGTTTATGTGGAAATATTTCTTTTTGCAGCATTGGTCTCAAATCGCTCCAAATATCCACTTGTAGATTTTACAAAAAGGCTGTCTCTAACCTACTCTATCAAAAGGCAGGTTCAATTTTGTGAGTTGAATGCACACAGCACAAAGAAGTTTCTGAGAATGCTTCTGTCTAGTTTTTATGGGAAGATATTTCGTTTTTCAGCATAGGCCTCAAATCGCTCCAAACAACCACTAGCAAATTCTACAAAAAGATTGTTTCAAAACTGTGCTTTCAAAAGGAAGGTTCCTCTCGGTGACTTGAATGCACAAAGCACAGGGAAGTTCCTGAGAATGATTCCGTCTAGTTTTTATGTGAAGATATTTCCTTTTACAGTTTTGGCCTCTTAACACTCAAAATATCCACTTGAAGATTCAACTAAAAGAGTGTTTCAAAACAGCTATATCAAAAGGAAGCTTCAGCTCTGTGAGTTGAATGTGCACATCACAAAGAAGTTTCTGAGAATGCTGCTATCTAGTTTTTATGTGAAGATATTTCCTTTTCCAGCATAGGCCTCAAAGCGTTCCAAATGTCGACTTGCAGATTCTACGAAAAGAGATTTTCAAAACTGTTCTATCAAAAGGAAGGTTCAACTATGTGGGTTGAATGCAGAAAGCACAGGGAAGTTTCTGAGAATGCTTCTGTCTAGTTTTTATGTGAAGATATTTCCTTTCCCAACATAGGCCTCAAAGCACTCCAAATAAGCAGTTGCAGACCCTACTAAAGGAGTGTTTCAAAACTGATCTATCAAAAGGAACGTTCAACTCTGTGAGTTGAATGCACTCATCATGAAGAAGTTTCTGAGAATGCTTCTGCCTACTTTTTCTGTGATGATATTTCGTTTTCCATCATTGGCATAAAAGCCCTCCAAATATCCAATTACAGATGGGACTAAAAGAGTGTTTCAAACCTGCTCTATCAAAGGGAAAGTTCAAATGTGTGAATTGAATGCACTCATCACACAGAAGTTTCTGAGAATGCTTCTGTCTCGTTTTTATGTGAAGATATTTCCTTTTCCATCATAGGCCTCAAAGCGCTCCAAATAAACACCTGCAGATTCAACAAAAGGAGTGATTCAAAACTGTTCTATCAAAAGGAAGGTTCAAGTCCGTGAGTTGAATGTACTCGTCACAAAGAAGTTCCTGAGAATGCTTCTGTCTAGGGTTTCTGTGAAGATATTTCCTTTTGCGGCATAGGCCTCAAATTGCTCGAAATATCCACTTGCAGATTTTACAAAAAGGCTGTTTCCAAACTGCTCTATCAAAAGGCAGGTTCAACTCTGTGAGTTGAATGCACACATCACAAAGAAGTTTCTGAGAATGCTTCTGTGTAGTTTTCAGGTGAAGATATTTCATTTCCCAGCAAAGGCCTCAAAACGCTCAGAATATCCACTTCCAGATTCTACAAAACGAGTGTTTCAAAACTGCTCTTTCAAAATGAAGGTTCAAGTCTGTGAGTTGAATGCACACAGCACAAAGAAGTTCCTGAGAATACTTCTGTCTAGTTTTTATGGGAAGATATTTCGTTTTCCAGCATAGGCCTCAAATCGCTCCAAACATCCACTAGCAAATTCTACAAAAATAGTTTTTCAAAACTGCGCTTTCAAAAGGAAGGTTCCTCTCTGGGACTTGAATGCATAAAGCACAGGGAAGTTTCTGAGAATGCTTCCGTCTAGTTTTTATGTGAAGATATTTCCTTTTCCAGTTTTGACCTCTTAGCACTCCAAATATCCACTTGCAGATTCCACTGAAAGAGTGTTTCAAAACAGATATATCAAAAGGAAGATTCAACTCTGTGAGTTGAATGTGCACATCACAAAGAAGTTTCTGAAAATGCTTCTATCTAGTTTTTAGGTGAAGATGTTTCCGTTTCCAGCATCGGCTTCAAAGAGCCCCAAATATCCACTTGCAGACTCCACAAAAAGAGTGTTTCAAAACTGTTCTATCAAAAGGAAGTTTCAACCCTGTGAGTAGAATGCACACATCACAAAGAAGTTTCTGAGAACGGTTCTATCTAGTTTTCATCTGAATGTATTTCCTTTTCCACTAGATGCCAAAATTGCACCAAATATCCACATGCAGTTTCCGCAACAAGAGTGTTGCAGAACTGCTCTATGAAAAGGAAGGTTCAACTCTTTGAGTTCAATCCCCAAATGATCAAGAAGTTTCTGAGAATGCTTCTGTCTATGATTTATGTGAAGACATTTCTTTTTGCACCATAGGTTTCAAATCGCTCCAAATATCCACTTGCAGATTATACAAAAGGGCTGTTTCCAAACTACTCTATCAAAAGGCAGGTTCAACTCTGTGAGTTGAATGCACACAGCACAAAGAAGTTTCTGAGAATGCTTCTGTCTAGTTTTCATGGGAAGATATTTCATTTTCCAGCATAGGCCTCAAATCGCTCCAAACGTCCCCTATCAAATCGTACAAAAAGAGTGTTTCAAAACTGCGCTTTCAAAAGGAAGGTTCCTCTCTGTCACTTGAATGCATAAAGCACAGGGAAGTTTCTGAGAATGCTTCCGTCTAGTTTTTATGTGAAGATATTTCCTTTTCCAGTGTTGGCCTCTTAACACTCCAAATATCCACTTGCAGATTCTACTGAAAGAGTGTTTCAAAACAGATATATCAAAAGGAAACTTCAACTCTGTGAGTTGAATGCGCACATCTCAAAGAAGTTTCTGAGAATGCTTCTATCTAGTTTTTACGTGAAGATGTTTCCTTTTCCACTATAGACTTCAAAGCGCTCCAATATCTACTTGCAGACTCCACAAAAAGACTGTTTCAAAACTGTGCTATGAAAAGGAAGGTTCAACTCTGTAAGTAGAATGCACATATCACAAAGAAGTTTCTGAGAATGGTTCTATCTAGTTTTCATCAGAATGTATTTCCTTTTCCACAAGATGCCGCAATCGCACCAAATATCCACTTACAGTTTCCACAGCAAAAGTGTTGCAGAACTCTTCTATGAAAAGGAAGGATCAACTCTGTGAGTTCAATCCCCCAAATGACCAACAGGTTTCTGAGAATGCTTCTGTCTAGGGTTTATGTGGAGATATTTCTTTTTTCAGCATAGGTCTCATATCACTCCAAATATCCACTTGCAGATTTTGCAAAAAGGCTGTTTCCAAACTACTCTATCAAAAGGCAGGTTCACCTCTGTGAGTTGAATGCACACAGCACAAAGAAGTTTCAGAGAATGCTTCTGTCTAGTTTTTATGGGAAGCTATTTCATTTTCCAGCATAGGCCTCAAATCACTCCAAATGTCCCCTATCAAATTGTACAAAAAGATTGTTTCAAAACTGCGCTTTCAAAAGGAAGGTTCCTCTCTGTCACTTGAATGCATAAAGCACAGGGAAGTTTCTGAGAATGCTTCCGTCTAGTTTTTATGTGAAGATATTTCCTTTTCCAGTGTTGGCCTCTTAACACTCCAAATATCCACTTGCAGATTGTACTGAAAGAGTGTTTCAAAACAGATATATCAAAAGGAAGCTTCAACTCTGTGAGTTGAATGTGCACATCTCAAAGAAGTTTCTGAGAATGCTTCTATCTAGTTTTTATGTGAAGATGTTTCCTTTTCCACCATAGACTTCAAAGCGCTCCAATATCTACTTGCAGACTCCACAAAAAGACTGCTTCAAAACTGTTCTATGAAAAGGAAGGTTCAACTCTGTGAGTAGAATGCACATATCACAAAGAAGTTTCTGAGAATGGTTCTATCTGGTTTTCATCTGAATGTATTTCCTTTTTCACAAGATGCTGCAATCGCACCAAATATCCACTTACAGTTTCCACAACAAGAGTGTTGCAGAACTGTTCTATGAAAAGGAAGGATCCACTCTCTGAGTTCAATCCCGCAAATGACCAACAGGTTTCTGAGAATGCTTCTTTCTAGGGTTTATGTGGAGATATTTCTCTTTTCAGCATAGGTCTCATATCACTCCAAATATCCACTTGCAGATTTTGCCAAAAGGCTGTTTCCAAACTACTCTCTCAAAAGGCAGGTTCAACTCTGTGTGTCGAATGCACACAGCACAAAGAAGTTTCAGATAATGCTTCTGTCTAGTTTTTATGGGAAGCTATTTCGTTTTCCAGCATAGGCCTCAAATCGCTCCAAACATCCACTAGCAAATTCTACAAAAAGAGTGTTTCAAAATTGTGCTTTCATTAGGAAGGTTCCTCTCTGTGACTTGAATGCATAAATCACAGGGAAGTTTCTGAGAATGCTTCCGTCTAGTTTTTATGTGAAGATATTTCCTTTTCCAGTTTTGGCCTCTTAACACTCCAAATATCCACTTGAAGATTCAACTGAAAGAGTGTTTCAAAACAGCTATATCAAAAGGAAGCTTCAACTCTGTGAGTTCAATGTGCACATCACAAAGAAGTTTCTGAGAATGCTTCTATCTAGTTTTTATGTGAAGATATTTCCTTTTCCAGCATAGGCCTCAAATCGTTCCAAATGTCGACGTGCAGATTATATGAAAAGAGTGTTTCAAAACTGTTCTATCAAAAGGAAGGTTCAACTATGTGAGTTGAATGCAGAAAGCACAGGGAAGTTTCTGAGAATGCTTCTGTCTAGTTTTTATGTGAAGATATTTCCTTTTCCAAAATAAGCTTCAAAGCGCTCCAAATAAACAGTTGCAGATCCTACAAAAGGAGTGTTTCAAAACTGTTCTATCAAAAGGAACATTCAACTCTGTGAGTTGAATGCACTCATCACGAAGAAGCTTCTGAGAATGCTTCTGCCTAGTTTTTATGTGATGATATTTCGTTTTCCAGCATTTGCATAAAAGCCCTCCAAATATCCACTTACAGATGCTACTAAAAGAGTGTTTCAAAACTGCTCTATCAAAAGGAAAGTTCAAATGTGTGAGTTGAATGCACTCATCAGACAGAAGTTTCTGAGAATGCTTCTGTCTCGTTTTTAATGTGAAGATATTTCCTTTTCCATCATAGGCCACAAAGTGCTCCAAATAAACACTTGCAGATTCTACAAAAGGAGTGTTTCAAAACTGTTCTATCAAAAGGAAGGTTCAAGTCCGTGAGTTGAGTGCACTCATCACACAGAAGTTCCTGAGAATGCTTCTGTCTAGGGTTTCTGTGAAGATATTTCCTTTTGCTGCGTAGGCCTCAAATCGCTCCAAATATCCACTTGCAGGTTTTACAAAAAGGCTGTTTCCAAACTGCTCTATCTAATGGCAGGTTCAACTCTCTGAGTTGAAAGCAGACATCACAAAGAAGTTTCTGAGTATGCTTCTGTGTAGTTTTCAGGTGAAGATATTTCATTTCCCAGCAAAGGCCTCAAAACGCTCAAAATATCCAATTGCAGATTCTACAAAAAGAGTGTTTCAAAACTGCTCTTTCAAAATGAAGGTTCAACTCTGTGAGTTGAATGCATTCATCATAAAGAAGTTTCTGAGAATGCTTCTGTCTAGTTTCTATTGGAAGATATTTCGTTTTCCAGCATAGGCCTCAAATCGCTCCAAACATCCACTAGCAAATTCTACAAAAATAGTTTTTCAAAACTGTGCTTTCAAAAGGAAGGTTCCTCTCTGTGACTTGAATGAATAAAGCACAGGGAAGTTTCTGAGAATGCTTCCATCTAGTTTTTATGTGAAGATATTTCCTTTTCCAGTGTTGGCCCCCTAGCACTCCAAATATCCACTTGCAGATTCTACTGAAAGAGAGTTTCAAAACAGCTATATCAAAAGGAAACTTCAACTCTGTGAGTTGAATGTGCACATCACAAAGAAGTTTCTGAAAATGCTTCTATCTAGTTTTTAGGTGAAGATGTTTCCGTTTCCAGCATCGGCTTCAAAACGCCCCAAATATCCACTTGCAGACTCCACAAAAATTGTGTTTCAAAACTGTTCTATCAAAAGGAAGATTCAACCCTGTGAGTAGAATGCACACATCACAAAGAAGTTTCTGAGAACGGTTCTATCTAGTTTTCATCTGAATGTATTTCCTTTTCCACTAGATGCCAAAATTGCACCAAATATCCACATGCAGTTTCCGCAACAAGAGTGTTGCAGAACTGCTCTATGAAAAGGAAGGTTCAACTCTTTGAGTTCAATCCCCAAATGATCAAGAAGTTTCTGAGAATGCTTCTGTCTATGATTTATGTGAAGACATTTCTTTTTGCACCATAGGTTTCAAATCGCTCCAAATATCCACTTGCAGATTATACAAAAGGGCTGTTTCCAAACTACTCTATCAAAAGGCAGGTTCAACTCTGTGAGTTGAATGCACACAGCACAAAGAAGTTTCTGAGAATGCTTCTGTCTAGTTTTTATGGGAAGATGTTTCATTTTCCAGCATAGGCCTCAAATCGCTCCAAACGTCCCCTATCAAATCGTACAAAAAGAGTGTTTCAAAACTGCGCTTTCAAAAGGAAGGTTCCTCTCTGTCACTTGAATGCATAAAGCACAGGGAAGTTTCTGAGAATGCTTCCGTCTAGTTTTTATGTGAAGATATTTCCTTTTCCAGTGTTGGCCTCTTAACACTCCAAATATCCACTTGCAGATTCTACTGAAAGAGTGTTTCAAAACAGATATATCAAAAGGAAACTTCAACTCTGTGAGTTGAATGCGCACATCTCAAAGAAGTTTCTGAGAATGCTTCTATCTAGTTTTTACGTGAAGATGTTTCCTTTTCCACTATAGACTTCAAAGCGCTCCAATATCTACTTGCAGACTCCACAAAAAGACTGTTTCAAAACTGTGCTATGAAAAGGAAGGTTCAACTCTGTAAGTAGAATGCACATATCACAAAGAAGTTTCTGAGAATGGTTCTATCTGGTTTTCATCAGAATGTATTTCCTTTTCCACAAGATGCCGCAATCGCACCAAATATCCACTTACAGTTTCCACAGCAAAAGTGTTGCAGAACTCTTCTATGAAAAGGAAGGATCAACTCTGTGAGTTCAATCCCCCAAATGACCAACAGGTTTCTGAGAATGCTTCTGTCTAGGGTTTATGTGGAGATATTTCTTTTTTCAGCATAGGTCTCATATCACTCCAAATATCCACTTGCAGATTTTGCAAAAAGGCTGTTTCCAAACTACTCTATCAAAAGGCAGGTTCACCTCTGTGAGTTGAATGCACACAGCACAAAGAAGTTTCAGAGAATGCTTCTGTCTAGTTTTTATGGGAAGCTATTTCATTTTCCAGCATAGGCCTCAAATCACTCCAAATGTCCCCTATCAAATTGTACAAAAAGATTGTTTCAAAACTGCGCTTTCAAAAGGAAGGTTCCTCTCTGTCACTTGAATGCATAAAGCACAGGGAAGTTTCTGAGAATGCTTCCGTCTAGTTTTTATGTGAAGATATTTCCTTTTCCAGTGTTGGCCTCTTAACACTCCAAATATCCACTTGCAGATTGTACTGAAAGAGTGTTTCAAAACAGATATATCAAAAGGAAGCTTCAACTCTGTGAGTTGAATGTGCACATCTCAAAGAAGTTTCTGAGAATGCTTCTATCTAGTTTTTATGTGAAGATGTTTCCTTTTCCACCATAGACTTCAAAGCGCTCCAATATCTACTTGCAGACTCCACAAAAAGACTGCTTCAAAACTGTTCTATGAAAAGGAAGGTTCAACTCTGTGAGTAGAATGCACATATCACAAAGAAGTTTCTGAGAATGGTTCTATCTGGTTTTCATCTGAATGTATTTCCTTTTTCACAAGATGCTGCAATCGCACCAAATATCCACTTACAGTTTCCACAACAAGAGTGTTGCAGAACTGTTCTATGAAAAGGAAGGATCCACTCTCTGAGTTCAATCCCGCAAATGACCAACAGGTTTCTGAGAATGCTTCTTTCTAGGGTTTATGTGGAGATATTTCTCTTTTCAGCATAGGTCTCATATCACTCCAAATATCCACTTGCAGATTTTGCCAAAAGGCTGTTTCCAAACTACTCTCTCAAAAGGCAGGTTCAACTCTGTGTGTCGAATGCACACAGCACAAAGAAGTTTCAGATAATGCTTCTGTCTAGTTTTTATGGGAAGCTATTTCGTTTTCCAGCATAGGCCTCAAATCGCTCCAAACATCCACTAGCAAATTCTACAAAAAGAGTGTTTCAAAATTGTGCTTTCATTAGGAAGGTTCCTCTCTGTGACTTGAATGCATAAATCACAGGGAAGTTTCTGAGAATGCTTCCGTCTAGTTTTTAATGTGAAGATATTTCCTTTTCCAGTTTTGGCCTCTTAACACTCCAAATATCCACTTGAAGATTCAACTGAAAGAGTGTTTCAAAACAGCTATATCAAAAGGAAGCTTCAACTCTGTGAGTTCAATGTGCACATCACAAAGAAGTTTCTGAGAATGCTTCTATCTAGTTTTTATGTGAAGATATTTCCTTTTCCAGCATAGGCCTCAAATCGTTCCAAATGTCGACGTGCAGATTATATGAAAAGAGTGTTTCAAAACTGTTCTATCAAAAGGAAGGTTCAACTATGTGAGTTGAATGCAGAAAGCACAGGGAAGTTTCTGAGAATGCTTCTGTCTAGTTTTTATGTGAAGATATTTCCTTTTCCAAAATAAGCTTCAAAGCGCTCCAAATAAACAGTTGCAGATCCTACAAAAGGAGTGTTTCAAAACTGTTCTATCAAAAGGAACATTCAACTCTGTGAGTTGAATGCACTCATCACGAAGAAGCTTCTGAGAATGCTTCTGCCTAGTTTTTATGTGATGATATTTCGTTTTCCAGCATTTGCATAAAAGCCCTCCAAATATCCACTTACAGATGCTACTAAAAGAGTGTTTCAAAACTGCTCTATCAAAAGGAAAGTTCAAATGTGTGAGTTGAATGCACTCATCAGACAGAAGTTTCTGAGAATGCTTCTGTCTCGTTTTTAATGTGAAGATATTTCCTTTTCCATCATAGGCCACAAAGTGCTCCAAATAAACACTTGCAGATTCTACAAAAGGAGTGTTTCAAAACTGTTCTATCAAAAGGAAGGTTCAAGTCCGTGAGTTGAGTGCACTCATCACACAGAAGTTCCTGAGAATGCTTCTGTCTAGGGTTTCTGTGAAGATATTTCCTTTTGCTGCGTAGGCCTCAAATCGCTCCAAATATCCACTTGCAGGTTTTACAAAAAGGCTGTTTCCAAACTGCTCTATCTAATGGCAGGTTCAACTCTCTGAGTTGAAAGCAGACATCACAAAGAAGTTTCTGAGTATGCTTCTGTGTAGTTTTCAGGTGAAGATATTTCATTTCCCAGCAAAGGCCTCAAAACGCTCAAAATATCCAATTGCAGATTCTACAAAAAGAGTGTTTCAAAACTGCTCTTTCAAAATGAAGGTTCAACTCTGTGAGTTGAATGCATTCATCATAAAGAAGTTTCTGAGAATGCTTCTGTCTAGTTTCTATTGGAAGATATTTCGTTTTCCAGCATAGGCCTCAAATCGCTCCAAACATCCACTAGCAAATTCTACAAAAATAGTTTTTCAAAACTGTGCTTTCAAAAGGAAGGTTCCTCTCTGTGACTTGAATGAATAAAGCACAGGGAAGTTTCTGAGAATGCTTCCATCTAGTTTTTATGTGAAGATATTTCCTTTTCCAGTGTTGGCCCCCTAGCACTCCAAATATCCACTTGCAGATTCTACTGAAAGAGAGTTTCAAAACAGCTATATCAAAAGGAAACTTCAACTCTGTGAGTTGAATGTGCACATCACAAAGAAGTTTCTGAAAATGCTTCTATCTAGTTTTTAGGTGAAGATGTTTCCGTTTCCAGCATCGGCTTCAAAACGCCCCAAATATCCACTTGCAGACTCCACAAAAATTGTGTTTCAAAACTGTTCTATCAAAAGGAAGATTCAACCCTGTGAGTAGAATGCACACATCACAAAGAAGTTTCTGAGAACGGTTCTATCTAGTTTTCATCTGAATGTATTTCCTTTTCCACTAGATGCCAAAATTGCACCAAATATCCACATGCAGTTTCCGCAACAAGAGTGTTGCAGAACTGCTCTATGAAAAGGAAGGTTCAACTCTTTGAGTTCAATCCCCAAATGATCAAGAAGTTTCTGAGAATGCTTCTATGATTTATGTGAAGACATTTCTTTTTGCACCATAGGTTTCAAATCGCTCCAAATATCCACTTGCAGATTATACAAAAGGGCTGTTTCCAAACTACTCTATCAAAAGGCAGGTTCAACTCTGTGAGTTGAATGCACACAGCACAAAGAAGTTTCTGAGAATGCTTCTGTCTAGTTTTCATGGGAAGATATTTCATTTTCCAGCATAGGCCTCAAATCGCTCCAAACGTCCCCTATCAAATCGTACAAAAAGAGTGTTTCAAAACTGCGCTTTCAAAAGGAAGGTTCCTCTCTGTCACTTGAATGCATAAAGCACAGGGAAGTTTCTGAGAATGCTTCCGTCTAGTTTTTATGTGAAGATATTTCCTTTTCCAGTGTTGGCCTCTTAACACTCCAAATATCCACTTGCAGATTCTACTGAAAGAGTGTTTCAAAACAGATATATCAAAAGGAAACTTCAACTCTGTGAGTTGAATGCGCACATCTCAAAGAAGTTTCTGAGAATGCTTCTATCTAGTTTTTACGTGAAGATGTTTCCTTTTCCACTATAGACTTCAAAGCGCTCCAATATCTACTTGCAGACTCCACAAAAAGACTGTTTCAAAACTGTGCTATGAAAAGGAAGGTTCAACTCTGTAAGTAGAATGCACATATCACAAAGAAGTTTCTGAGAATGGTTCTATCTGGTTTTCATCAGAATGTATTTCCTTTTCCACAAGATGCCGCAATCGCACCAAATATCCACTTACAGTTTCCACAGCAAAAGTGTTGCAGAACTCTTCTATGAAAAGGAAGGATCAACTCTGTGAGTTCAATCCCCCAAATGACCAACAGGTTTCTGAGAATGCTTCTGTCTAGGGTTTATGTGGAGATATTTCTTTTTTCAGCATAGGTCTCATATCACTCCAAATATCCACTTGCAGATTTTGCAAAAAGGCTGTTTCCAAACTACTCTATCAAAAGGCAGGTTCACCTCTGTGAGTTGAATGCACACAGCACAAAGAAGTTTCAGAGAATGCTTCTGTCTAGTTTTTATGGGAAGCTATTTCATTTTCCAGCATAGGCCTCAAATCACTCCAAATGTCCCCTATCAAATTGTACAAAAAGATTGTTTCAAAACTGCGCTTTCAAAAGGAAGGTTCCTCTCTGTCACTTGAATGCATAAAGCACAGGGAAGTTTCTGAGAATGCTTCCGTCTAGTTTTTATGTGAAGATATTTCCTTTTCCAGTGTTGGCCTCTTAACACTCCAAATATCCACTTGCAGATTGTACTGAAAGAGTGTTTCAAAACAGATATATCAAAAGGAAGCTTCAACTCTGTGAGTTGAATGTGCACATCTCAAAGAAGTTTCTGAGAATGCTTCTATCTAGTTTTTATGTGAAGATGTTTCCTTTTCCACCATAGACTTCAAAGCGCTCCAATATCTACTTGCAGACTCCACAAAAAGACTGCTTCAAAACTGTTCTATGAAAAGGAAGGTTCAACTCTGTGAGTAGAATGCACATATCACAAAGAAGTTTCTGAGAATGGTTCTATCTGGTTTTCATCTGAATGTATTTCCTTTTTCACAAGATGCTGCAATCGCACCAAATATCCACTTACAGTTTCCACAACAAGAGTGTTGCAGAACTGTTCTATGAAAAGGAAGGATCCACTCTCTGAGTTCAATCCCGCAAATGACCAACAGGTTTCTGAGAATGCTTCTTTCTAGGGTTTATGTGGAGATATTTCTCTTTTCAGCATAGGTCTCATATCACTCCAAATATCCACTTGCAGATTTTGCCAAAAGGCTGTTTCCAAACTACTCTCTCAAAAGGCAGGTTCAACTCTGTGTGTCGAATGCACACAGCACAAAGAAGTTTCAGATAATGCTTCTGTCTAGTTTTTATGGGAAGCTATTTCGTTTTCCAGCATAGGCCTCAAATCGCTCCAAACATCCACTAGCAAATTCTACAAAAAGAGTGTTTCAAAATTGTGCTTTCATTAGGAAGGTTCCTCTCTGTGACTTGAATGCATAAATCACAGGGAAGTTTCTGAGAATGCTTCCGTCTAGTTTTTAATGTGAAGATATTTCCTTTTCCAGTTTTGGCCTCTTAACACTCCAAATATCCACTTGAAGATTCAACTGAAAGAGTGTTTCAAAACAGCTATATCAAAAGGAAGCTTCAACTCTGTGAGTTCAATGTGCACATCACAAAGAAGTTTCTGAGAATGCTTCTATCTAGTTTTTATGTGAAGATATTTCCTTTTCCAGCATAGGCCTCAAATCGTTCCAAATGTCGACGTGCAGATTATATGAAAAGAGTGTTTCAAAACTGTTCTATCAAAAGGAAGGTTCAACTATGTGAGTTGAATGCAGAAAGCACAGGGAAGTTTCTGAGAATGCTTCTGTCTAGTTTTTATGTGAAGATATTTCCTTTTCCAAAATAAGCTTCAAAGCGCTCCAAATAAACAGTTGCAGATCCTACAAAAGGAGTGTTTCAAAACTGTTCTATCAAAAGGAACATTCAACTCTGTGAGTTGAATGCACTCATCACGAAGAAGCTTCTGAGAATGCTTCTGCCTAGTTTTTATGTGATGATATTTCGTTTTCCAGCATTTGCATAAAAGCCCTCCAAATATCCACTTACAGATGCTACTAAAAGAGTGTTTCAAAACTGCTCTATCAAAAGGAAAGTTCAAATGTGTGAGTTGAATGCACTCATCAGACAGAAGTTTCTGAGAATGCTTCTGTCTCGTTTTTAATGTGAAGATATTTCCTTTTCCATCATAGGCCACAAAGTGCTCCAAATAAACACTTGCAGATTCTACAAAAGGAGTGTTTCAAAACTGTTCTATCAAAAGGAAGGTTCAAGTCCGTGAGTTGAGTGCACTCATCACACAGAAGTTCCTGAGAATGCTTCTGTCTAGGGTTTCTGTGAAGATATTTCCTTTTGCTGCGTAGGCCTCAAATCGCTCCAAATATCCACTTGCAGGTTTTACAAAAAGGCTGTTTCCAAACTGCTCTATCTAATGGCAGGTTCAACTCTCTGAGTTGAAAGCAGACATCACAAAGAAGTTTCTGAGTATGCTTCTGTGTAGTTTTCAGGTGAAGATATTTCATTTCCCAGCAAAGGCCTCAAAACGCTCAAAATATCCAATTGCAGATTCTACAAAAAGAGTGTTTCAAAACTGCTCTTTCAAAATGAAGGTTCAACTCTGTGAGTTGAATGCATTCATCATAAAGAAGTTTCTGAGAATGCTTCTGTCTAGTTTCTATTGGAAGATATTTCGTTTTCCAGCATAGGCCTCAAATCGCTCCAAACATCCACTAGCAAATTCTACAAAAATAGTTTTTCAAAACTGTGCTTTCAAAAGGAAGGTTCCTCTCTGTGACTTGAATGAATAAAGCACAGGGAAGTTTCTGAGAATGCTTCCATCTAGTTTTTATGTGAAGATATTTCCTTTTCCAGTGTTGGCCCCCTAGCACTCCAAATATCCACTTGCAGATTCTACTGAAAGAGAGTTTCAAAACAGCTATATCAAAAGGAAACTTCAACTCTGTGAGTTGAATGTGCACATCACAAAGAAGTTTCTGAAAATGCTTCTATCTAGTTTTTAGGTGAAGATGTTTCCGTTTCCAGCATCGGCTTCAAAACGCCCCAAATATCCACTTGCAGACTCCACAAAAATTGTGTTTCAAAACTGTTCTATCAAAAGGAAGATTCAACCCTGTGAGTAGAATGCACACATCACAAAGAAGTTTCTGAGAACGGTTCTATCTAGTTTTCATCTGAATGTATTTCCTTTTCCACTAGATGCCAAAATTGCACCAAATATCCACATGCAGTTTCCGCAACAAGAGTGTTGCAGAACTGCTCTATGAAAAGGAAGGTTCAACTCTTTGAGTTCAATCCCCAAATGATCAAGAAGTTTCTGAGAATGCTTCTGTCTATGATTTATGTGAAGACATTTCTTTTTGCACCATAGGTTTCAAATCGCTCCAAATATCCACTTGCAGATTATACAAAAGGGCTGTTTCCAAACTACTCTATCAAAAGGCAGGTTCAACTCTGTGAGTTGAATGCACACAGCACAAAGAAGTTTCTGAGAATGCTTCTGTCTAGTTTTTATGGGAAGATATTTCATTTTCCAGCATAGGCCTCAAATCGCTCCAAACGTCCCCTATCAAATCGTACAAAAAGAGTGTTTCAAAACTGCGCTTTCAAAAGGAAGGTTCCTCTCTGTCACTTGAATGCATAAAGCACAGGGAAGTTTCTGAGAATGCTTCCGTCTAGTTTTTATGTGAAGATATTTCCTTTTCCAGTGTTGGCCTCTTAACACTCCAAATATCCACTTGCAGATTCTACTGAAAGAGTGTTTCAAAACAGATATATCAAAAGGAAACTTCAACTCTGTGAGTTGAATGCGCACATCTCAAAGAAGTTTCTGAGAATGCTTCTATCTAGTTTTTACGTGAAGATGTTTCCTTTTCCACTATAGACTTCAAAGCGCTCCAATATCTACTTGCAGACTCCACAAAAAGACTGTTTCAAAACTGTGCTATGAAAAGGAAGGTTCAACTCTGTAAGTAGAATGCACATATCACAAAGAAGTTTCTGAGAATGGTTCTATCTAGTTTTCATCAGAATGTATTTCCTTTTCCACAAGATGCCGCAATCGCACCAAATATCCACTTACAGTTTCCACAGCAAAAGTGTTGCAGAACTCTTCTATGAAAAGGAAGGATCAACTCTGTGAGTTCAATCCCCCAAATGACCAACAGGTTTCTGAGAATGCTTCTGTCTAGGGTTTATGTGGAGATATTTCTTTTTTCAGCATAGGTCTCATATCACTCCAAATATCCACTTGCAGATTTTGCAAAAAGGCTGTTTCCAAACTACTCTATCAAAAGGCAGGTTCACCTCTGTGAGTTGAATGCACACAGCACAAAGAAGTTTCAGAGAATGCTTCTGTCTAGTTTTTATGGGAAGCTATTTCATTTTCCAGCATAGGCCTCAAATCACTCCAAATGTCCCCTATCAAATTGTACAAAAAGATTGTTTCAAAACTGCGCTTTCAAAAGGAAGGTTCCTCTCTGTCACTTGAATGCATAAAGCACAGGGAAGTTTCTGAGAATGCTTCCGTCTAGTTTTTATGTGAAGATATTTCCTTTTCCAGTGTTGGCCTCTTAACACTCCAAATATCCACTTGCAGATTGTACTGAAAGAGTGTTTCAAAACAGATATATCAAAAGGAAGCTTCAACTCTGTGAGTTGAATGTGCACATCTCAAAGAAGTTTCTGAGAATGCTTCTATCTAGTTTTTATGTGAAGATGTTTCCTTTTCCACCATAGACTTCAAAGCGCTCCAATATCTACTTGCAGACTCCACAAAAAGACTGCTTCAAAACTGTTCTATGAAAAGGAAGGTTCAACTCTGTGAGTAGAATGCACATATCACAAAGAAGTTTCTGAGAATGGTTCTATCTGGTTTTCATCTGAATGTATTTCCTTTTTCACAAGATGCTGCAATCGCACCAAATATCCACTTACAGTTTCCACAACAAGAGTGTTGCAGAACTGTTCTATGAAAAGGAAGGATCCACTCTCTGAGTTCAATCCCGCAAATGACCAACAGGTTTCTGAGAATGCTTCTTTCTAGGGTTTATGTGGAGATATTTCTCTTTTCAGCATAGGTCTCATATCACTCCAAATATCCACTTGCAGATTTTGCCAAAAGGCTGTTTCCAAACTACTCTCTCAAAAGGCAGGTTCAACTCTGTGTGTCGAATGCACACAGCACAAAGAAGTTTCAGATAATGCTTCTGTCTAGTTTTTATGGGAAGCTATTTCGTTTTCCAGCATAGGCCTCAAATCGCTCCAAACATCCACTAGCAAATTCTACAAAAAGAGTGTTTCAAAATTGTGCTTTCATTAGGAAGGTTCCTCTCTGTGACTTGAATGCATAAATCACAGGGAAGTTTCTGAGAATGCTTCCGTCTAGTTTTTAATGTGAAGATATTTCCTTTTCCAGTTTTGGCCTCTTAACACTCCAAATATCCACTTGAAGATTCAACTGAAAGAGTGTTTCAAAACAGCTATATCAAAAGGAAGCTTCAACTCTGTGAGTTCAATGTGCACATCACAAAGAAGTTTCTGAGAATGCTTCTATCTAGTTTTTATGTGAAGATATTTCCTTTTCCAGCATAGGCCTCAAATCGTTCCAAATGTCGACGTGCAGATTATATGAAAAGAGTGTTTCAAAACTGTTCTATCAAAAGGAAGGTTCAACTATGTGAGTTGAATGCAGAAAGCACAGGGAAGTTTCTGAGAATGCTTCTGTCTAGTTTTTATGTGAAGATATTTCCTTTTCCAAAATAAGCTTCAAAGCGCTCCAAATAAACAGTTGCAGATCCTACAAAAGGAGTGTTTCAAAACTGTTCTATCAAAAGGAACATTCAACTCTGTGAGTTGAATGCACTCATCACGAAGAAGCTTCTGAGAATGCTTCTGCCTAGTTTTTATGTGATGATATTTCGTTTTCCAGCATTTGCATAAAAGCCCTCCAAATATCCACTTACAGATGCTACTAAAAGAGTGTTTCAAAACTGCTCTATCAAAAGGAAAGTTCAAATGTGTGAGTTGAATGCACTCATCAGACAGAAGTTTCTGAGAATGCTTCTGTCTCGTTTTTAATGTGAAGATATTTCCTTTTCCATCATAGGCCACAAAGTGCTCCAAATAAACACTTGCAGATTCTACAAAAGGAGTGTTTCAAAACTGTTCTATCAAAAGGAAGGTTCAAGTCCGTGAGTTGAGTGCACTCATCACACAGAAGTTCCTGAGAATGCTTCTGTCTAGGGTTTCTGTGAAGATATTTCCTTTTGCTGCGTAGGCCTCAAATCGCTCCAAATATCCACTTGCAGGTTTTACAAAAAGGCTGTTTCCAAACTGCTCTATCTAATGGCAGGTTCAACTCTCTGAGTTGAAAGCAGACATCACAAAGAAGTTTCTGAGTATGCTTCTGTGTAGTTTTCAGGTGAAGATATTTCATTTCCCAGCAAAGGCCTCAAAACGCTCAAAATATCCAATTGCAGATTCTACAAAAAGAGTGTTTCAAAACTGCTCTTTCAAAATGAAGGTTCAACTCTGTGAGTTGAATGCATTCATCATAAAGAAGTTTCTGAGAATGCTTCTGTCTAGTTTCTATTGGAAGATATTTCGTTTTCCAGCATAGGCCTCAAATCGCTCCAAACATCCACTAGCAAATTCTACAAAAATAGTTTTTCAAAACTGTGCTTTCAAAAGGAAGGTTCCTCTCTGTGACTTGAATGAATAAAGCACAGGGAAGTTTCTGAGAATGCTTCCATCTAGTTTTTATGTGAAGATATTTCCTTTTCCAGTGTTGGTCCCCTAGCACTCCAAATATCCACTTGCAGATTCTACTGAAAGAGAGTTTCAAAACAGCTATATCAAAAGGAAACTTCAACTCTGTGAGTTGAATGTGCACATCACAAAGAAGTTTCTGAAAATGCTTCTATCTAGTTTTTAGGTGAAGATGTTTCCGTTTCCAGCATCGGCTTCAAAACGCCCCAAATATCCACTTGCAGACTCCACAAAAATTGTGTTTCAAAACTGTTCTATCAAAAGGAAGATTCAACCCTGTGAGTAGAATGCACACATCACAAAGAAGTTTCTGAGAACGGTTCTATCTAGTTTTCATCTGAATGTATTTCCTTTTCCACTAGATGCCAAAATTGCACCAAATATCCACATGCAGTTTCCACAAAAAGAGTGTTGCAGAACTGCTCTATGAAAAGGAAGGTTCAACTCTGTGAGTTCAATCCCCAAATGACCAAGAAGTTTCTGAGAATCCTTCTGTCTAGGTTTCATGTGAAGGCATTCCTTTTTGCAGCATAGGTCTCAAATCGCTCCAAATATCCACTTGCAGATTTTACAAAAAGGCTGTTTCCAAACTACTCTCTCAAAAGGCAGGTTCAACTCTGTGAGTTGAATGCACACAGCACAAAGAAGTTTCAGAGAATCCTTCTGTCTAGTTTTCATGGGAAGATATTTCATTTTCCAGCATAGGCCTCAAATCGCTCCAAACGTCCCCTATCAAATTGTACAAAAAGAGTGTTTCAAAACTACGCTTTCAAAAGGAAGGTTCCTCTCTGTGACTTGAATGCATAAAGCACAGGGAAGTTTCTGAGAATGCTTCCGTCTTGTTTTCATGTGAAGATATTTCCTTTTCCAGTGTTGGCCTCTTGACACTCAAAATATCCACATGAAGATTCTACTAAAAGAGTGTTTGAAAACAGCTATATCAAAAGGAAGCTTCAACACTGTGAGTTGAATGTGCACCTCACAAAGGAGTTTCTGAGAATGCTTCCATCTAGTTTTTATGTGAAGCTATTTCCTTTTCCAGCATAGGCCTCAAAGCGTTCCAACTGTAGACTTGCAGATTCTACAAAAAGAGATTTTCAAAACTGTTCTATCAAAAGGAAGGTTCACATATGTGGGTGTAATGCAGAAAGCACAAGGTAGTCTCTGAGAATGCTTCTGTCTAGTTTTTATGTGAAGATATTTCCTTTTCCAGTGTTGGCCTCTTAACACTCCAAATATGCACTTGAAGATTCTAGTAAAAGAGTGTTTCAAAACAGCTATATCAAAAGGGAGATTCAACTCCGTGAGTTGAATGTGCATGTCACAAATAAATTTCTGAGAATGCTTCTATGTAGTTTTTATGTGAAGATATTTCCTTTTCCAGCATAGGCCTCAACGCGTTCCAAATTTTGACTTGCAGATTCTACAAAAAGAGGTTTTCAAAACTGTTCTATCAAAAGGAAGGTTCAACTATGTGGGTTGAATGCACATAGCACAGGGAAGTCTCTGAGAATACTTCTGTCTAGCTTTTATGTGAAGATATTTCCTTTTCCAACATAGGCCTCAAAGCGTTCCAAATAAACAGTTGCAGATCCTACAGAAGGAGTGTTTCAAAACTGTCCTATCAAAAGTAACGTTCAACTCTGTGAGTTGAATGCACTCATCACGAAGAAGTTTCTGAGAATGCTTCTGCCTAGTTTTTATGTGATGATATTTCGTTTTCCAACATTGGCATAAAAGCCCTCCAAATATCCACTTATAGATGCTACTAAAAGAGTGTTTCAAAACTGCTCTATCAAAGGGAAAGTTCAAGTGTGTGAGCTGAATGCACTCATCACACAGAACCTTCTGAGAATGCTTCTGTCTCGTTTTTATGTGACGATATTTACTTTTCCATCATAGACCTCAAAGCACTCCAAATAAACACTTGCAGATTCTACAAAAGGAGTGTTTCAAAACTGTTCTATCAAAAGGAAGGTTCACTTCCTTGAGTTGAATGCACTCATCACACAGATGTTCCTGAGACTTCTTCTGTCTAGGGTTTCTGTGAAGATATTTCCTTTTCCAGCATAGGCCTCAAATGGCTCCAAATATCTACTTTCAGATTTTACAAAAAGATTGTTTCCAAACTGCTCTATCAAAAGGCAGGTTCAACTCGGTGAGTTGAATGCTCACATCACAAAGAAGTTTCTGAGAATGCCTCTGTGTAGTTTTCAGGTGAAGATATTTCATTTCCCAGCAAAGGCCTGAAAACGCTCAAAATATCCACTTGCAGATTCTACAAAAAGAGTTTTTCAAAACTGCTCTTTCAAAATGAAGGTTCAAGTGTGTGAGTTGAATGCACTCATCACAAAGAAGTTTCTGAGAATGCTTCTGTCTAGTTTTTATGAGAAAATATTTCGTTTTCCAGCATAGGCCTCAAATCGCTCCAAACATACATTAGCAAATTCTACAAAAAGAGTGTTTTAAAACTGTGCTTTCAAAAGGAAGATTCCTCTCTGTCACTTGAATGCATAATGCACAGGGAAGTTTCTGAGAATGCTTCCGTCTAGTTTTTATGTGAAGATATTTCTTTTCCAGTGTAGGCCTCTTAGCACTCCAAATATCCACTTGCAGATTCTACTGAAAGAGTGTTTCAAAACAGCTATATCAAAAGGAAGCTTCAAATCTGTGAGTTGAATGCGCACATCACAAAGAAGTTTCTGAGAATGCTTCTATCTAGTTTTTATATGAAGATATTTCCTTTTCCACCATAGGCTTCAATGCGCTCCAAATATCCACTTGCAGACTCCACAAAAAGAGTGTTTCAAAACTGTTCTATCAAAAGGAAGGTTCAACTCTGTGAGTAGAATGCACACATCACAAAGAAGTTTCTAGAGAACGGTTCTATCTAGTTTTCATCTGAATGTATTTGCTTTTCCACTAGATGCAGTAATCGAACTAAATATCCACTTGCAGTTTCCACAACAAGAGTGTTGCAGAACTACTCTATGAAAAGGAAGTTTCAACTCTGTGAGTTCAAACCCCAAATGACAAAGAAGTTTCTGAGAATGCTTCTGTCTAGAAAATATCTTCACATAAAAACTTCTTTGGGATGAGTGCATGCCACATTCCATCCCATTCCATTCCATTCCATTCCACATTCCATTCCATTCCATTCCATTCCACTCAACATTCCATTCCTTTCCATTCCATTCTACATTCCATTCCATTTCATTCCATTCCACATTCTATTCCATTCCACATTCCATACCATTCCATTCCACATTCCATTAAATTCCATTCCATATTGCATTCCACATTCCATTCCACATTCAGTTCCACATTCCATTTCACATTCCATTTCACATTCCATTCCACATTCCATTCCACATTCCATTCAAATCCATTCCATTCCACTTTCTTTTCCACATTCCATTCCAATTTACATTCCACATTACAATCTGCTCAATTTCACATTCCATTCCAAAATCCATTCCACATTCCCTTCCATTCCATTCCACTTTCCATTCCACATGCCACTCAACATTCCATTCCACATTCCATTCTATTCCACTCCACATTCTATTCCCCATTCCATTCCATTGCATTCCAAATTTCATTCCACATTCCATTCCATTCCATTACACATTGCATTCCACTCCATTTCACATTCAATTACACATTGGATTCCACTCCATTACACATTCCATTCCACATTCCATTCCACTTTCCATTCCACGTTCCATTAGACGTTCCATTTCATGTTCCATTCCACTTTCCATTCCGTTATATTCCACTTGCTATTTCATTCCACCTTCCATTCCATTTCTTTGCACATTCCATTCCGCAATACATTGCATTCCGTTCAACATTCCATTCCGCATTCAATTCCATTTCATTCCACATTTCTTTCCACATTCCATTCCATTGCTTTCTACATTCCATTCCACATTCCATTCCATTACAGTCCAAATTCAATACCATTCCATTTCTTTCAATTTCACATTCCATTCCACATTCCATTCCATTCCATTCCACCTTCCATTCCATTCCACATTCCATTCCATTCCATTCCATTCCATACCCTTTCCATTCCATTCCATTCCACTCCATTCCATATTCCACTCCATTCCATATTCCATTCCATTCCATTCCATTTCTTTCCCTTTCCATTCTATTCCATTCCACATTCCTTTCCATTCCACATTCCATTCCATTCCATTCCATTCCACATTCCATTTAATTCCATTCCATTCCACATTCCATTCGACATTCCTTTCCATTCCACATTCCATTCCATTCTGTTCCATTACACATTGCATTCCAAATTTCGCTCCAATTTCCATTACACGTTGCATTCCACGTTCCATTCGACATTCCATTCCAATCCACTCCACATTCTATTCCATTCCATTCCACATTCCTTTCCATTCCATTTCTTTCCACTTTCCTTTACATTCCATTCCGTTCCACGTTCCATTCAACGTTTCATTCCACGTTCCATTCAACGTTTCTTTCCATGTTCCATTCCACATTCCATTCCAACTTCCAATTCATTCCATTCCACGTTCAATTCCGCATTACATTCCATTCCACTCCACTTTCCATTCCAATCCATTCCACATTCCATTCCACATTCCATTCCATTACATTCCATTTTCCATTCCACATTCTTTTCCATTCCATTCAACTTTCCCTTCCATTCCATTCCATTACATATTCCATTCGATTCCATTCCATTCCACATTCCATTCCACATTTGATTCCATTCCATTCCACATTGCATTCCACATTCCATTAAATTCAACTCCACATTACATTCCACATTCCATTCCTCCTTCCATTCCACATTCCATTCCGTTTCATTCCACCTTCCATTCCACATTCCATTCCATTCGACTTTCCATTCCACATTACTTTCCATTCTGTTCCATTCCACATTCCATTTCACATTCCATTCCATTCCATTTCACATCCCTTTCCATCAATTCCACATTCCATTCTGCATTCCATTCGACATTCCATTGCATTCCATTCCACATTCCATTCCACATTCCATTCCATTCCATTCCATTCCACATTCCATTCCATTCCATTCCATTCCATATTCCATTCCATTCCATTCCATTTCACATCCCTTTCCATCAATTCCACATTCCATTCTGCATTCCATTCGACATTCCATTGCATTCCATTCCACATTCCATTCCACATTCCATTCCATTCCATTCCATTCCACATTCCATTCCATTCCATTCCATTCCACATTCCATTCCATTCCATTCCATTCCATTCCACATTCCATTCTCTTCCATTCCACATTCCATTCCATTTCATTCCACATTACAATCCATTCCATTCAACATTCCATTCCATTTCATTCCACATTCCATTCAATTCCACTCCACATTCCATTCCACATTCCATTCCACATTCCCTTTCACATTCCATTAAATTACATTCCACATTCCATTCCACATTCCATTCCATTCCATTCCACATTGCATACCACATTCCATTCCATTCCTTTCCACAATCCATTCCATTACATTCCATATTCCATTTCACATTCCATTCCACGTTCTATTCCATTCCATTCCAAGTTCCATTCAACGATCTATTAGACGTTCCATTCCACGTTCCATTCCGCTTTCCATTACATTCCATTCCACGTTCCATTCCACATTCCATTGCATTCTATTCCATATTTCATTCCAATCCGTTACGTTACACATTCCATTCCATTCCATTCCACTTTCCATTCCATTTCATTCCACATTCCATTCCATTCCAATCCATTCAATTGCACATTCCAGTTCACATTCCATTCCACTCCATTCCATATTCCATTCCATTCCATTCCCTTTCCAATTATTTCCATTCCACTCCATTCCACATTCCATTCCATTGCATTCAATTTCCATTCCATTCTATTTCATTCCACATTCCTTTCCATTCCACATTCCATTCCATTGCATTCTCCATTCCATTCAGTTCCATTCCATTCCAATTTCCATTCCATTCCATTCCACATTCTATTCCATTCCACATTCCATTCCATTCCATTCCACATTCCACTTCACATTCCCTTCCACATTCCATTCCACGTTCCATTCCACATTCGATTCCATTCCACATTCCTTTCCATTACATTCCATAACACTTGCATTAAATTCCATTGCATTCCATGTTCCATTCCACGTTAAATTCCATGTTCCATTCCAGATTCCATTCCACCTTCCATTCCATTCCATTACTCTTTCAATTCCGCATTCCATTCCATTCCACGTTCCATTTCAATCGATTCCACATTCCATTCATCATTCCATTCCATTATGTTCCACATTCCATTCCACATTCCATTCCACCTTCCATTCCACCTTCCATTCCATTCCATTCCTCTTTCCATTCCATTCTATTCCATTCCACACTCCATTGCATTCCACATTCCATTCCATCACATCCCACATTCCATTCCATTCCATTCGACATTCAATCCACCTTTCATTCCACATTCCATTCCGTTTCATTCCACATTCCGTTTCATTCCATTCCACAATCAAATCCAGTTTCCCTTCCACATTCCATTCCATTCCATTCCACATTCCACTGCATTCCATTAAACATTGCTTTCCATTTAACCTTCCATTCCACATTCCGTTCCATTTCATTCCACATTGCATTCCATTCCACATTCCATTGCATTCCATTCCATTTCACATTCCATTACATTCCATTCCACATTCCATTCCATTACACTTTCCAATCCATTCCATTCCACATTCCATTCCATTGCATTCCATACAGTTCCACATTGCATTCCATTCCATTCCACATTCCCTTCTGCATTTCATTCCACCTTTAATTCCATTCAATTCCATAATTCTTTGCATTCCATTTCACATTCCATTCCATTCCACATTGCATTGCATTCCATTGCACATTCCATTCCACATTCCATTTCAAATTCCATTCCACATTGCATTTCACATTCCATTTCAAGTTCCATTCCATCCCGATCCATTCCACACTCCATTCCTTTCCTTTCCACATTCCCTTCCATTACATTCCACAATTTAATTCCACATTCCATTACATTTCATTCCACATTACTTTCCAAATTTCATTCCACATTCCCTTTCACATTCCATTCCATTCCATTACACATTCAATTCCACATTCCATTCCATTTCATTCCACATTCCATTCCACATTCCATTCCATTCCTTTCCACAAACCATATCACATTCCTTTCCATTCTATTCCACATTCCATTTCATGACATTCCACATTTCATTGTTCATTCCATTCCACGTTTCATTCCATTCCACTCCATGTTCCATTCCACATTCCAATCCATTCCATTACATTCCACATTCCATTCCACTTGCCATTCCTTTTCATTCCACATTAGAGTCCATTCCATTCCACATTCCTTCCCATTTCATTCCAATTTCCTATCCACTCCATTCCACATTCCATTCCATTCCATTCCATATTCCATTCCACATTCCATTCCACTCCATTCACCATTACATTACATTCCATTCCATTCCGCATTCAATTGCATTCCATTCCACATTCCATTTGATTGCATTCCACATTCCATTCCATTCCATTCCATATTCTGTTCCATTCCACATTCCACTCAATTCGAATCCACGTTCCATTCCATGGAATGGAATGGAATGGAATGTTCAATAGAACATGGAAAGGAACTTGGAATGCAATGTGGAGAGGAACTTGAAGTGGAATGTACAATGGAATGCGGAATGGAAGGTGGCATGGAATGGAATGAAAAGTGGAATGGAAAGTGGAATGGAATGTGGAATGGAATGTGTAAGGGAAGGTGGAATGGAACGTGGGATAGAATGGAATGGAATGTGGAAAGGTATGTGGAATTGAACGTGGAATGGAATTTGGCCAGCAATGTGGAATGGAATGTGGAATATAACGGCATGGAATGTGGAATGTAATGTGAAAAGTAATGTGGAACAGAATGTAATAGAATGTGATATGGAATGTGAAATGGAATGTCGAATGGAACGTATTGGAATGTGGAATGGGATGTGGATTGGAATGTGGAATGGAAAGTGTAATGGAATGGAATGGATTGTGGAATGGAACGTGGAATGGAATGGAAAGAAACGTGGAATGGAGCTTGGATTGAAACGTAGAATGGAATGTGGAATGGAAAGTGGAGTGGAACGTGGAGTGGAATGTGGAATGGAATGTGGAATGGAACGTGGAATGGAATGGAATGGAAAGTGCAATGGAACGTGGAATTGAACATGGAATGGAATGGAATGAGTTGTGGAGTGGACTGTGGAATCGATCGTGGAATGGAAAGTGGAATGGAATTTAATGGAACTTGGATTGGAATGTGGAATGGAATGTGGAATAGAAAGTTGAATGGAATGTGAAATGGAATCTATAATTAAAAAGTATGGAAAGTGGAATGGAATGGAATGGAATGTGAAATGGAATGAGGTGGAATGTGGAAGGGAATGATATTGATAGTGGAGGACAATGTGGAATTGAATGGAATGGAATGCGGAATGCAACAGAATGCATTGGTAAGGAATGTGGAATGGAATTGCATGGAACATGGAATGGAACGTGAAATGGAAAGTGGAATGGAACGTGGAATGGAAAGTTGAATGGAACGTGGAATGGAATGTGGAATTGAATGTGGAATGGAAATGAATGGAATGTGCAATGGAATGGAAGGGAATGTGGAATGGAATGGAATGTAATCTGGAATTAAATGTGGAATGGAATGCAATGGAATGAGAAATAGAATGTGGAATGCTATGGAATGGAATGCCGAATGGAATGGAATTGAATGAAATGTGGAATAGAATGGAATGGACTGTGTATTTGAATATGGAATGGCATGGAATGCAGTCTGGAAGAGAACATGAAATGGAATGGAGTGGAATGCGGAATGGAATGGAATGGAATTGTATGGAATGTGGAATGGAACAGAATGCAATGTGGAATGGAATGGAAAGGAACGTGGAATGGAACATGGAAAGGAATGTTTAATGGAAAGGAATGGAATGTGGAATGGAATGCTGAATGGACAGGAATGGAATGGAATGGAATGGAATGCAGAATGCAATGTGGAATGGAATGGAATGGAATGCAGAATGGAATGTGGAATGGAATGTGGAATGTAATGGAATGCAAGGTGGAATGGAATGTGGAATGGAATGGAATGGAATACGGAATGGAATGCGAAATGGAATGTGGAAAGGAATGTGGAAAGAAATGTGGAATGGAATGGAATGGTATGTGGAATGGAATGGAATGGTATGTGGAATGGAATGCAATGTAATGTGGAATGGAATGTGTAATGAAACGTGGAATGGATCGAGGAATTGAATGGAATTTAACTTTCAATAGAATGTGCAATGGAATGGAAGGAAATGTGGAATTGAATGTGGAGTGGAATGGAATGGAATGTGGAACGCAATGGAATGGAATGAGGAATGGAATGTGGAATGGAAGGGAATGTAATGTGGAATGGAAGGTGAAATGGAAAGTGGAATGGAATGGAATGGAATGTGGAATGGAATGTCGAATAGAGTGTGGAATGGAACGTGGAATGGAATGGAATGCAATGTGAAATGGAATGTGGAATGGAATGGAACGGAATGTGGACAGGAATTTGGAATGGAAAGTGGAATGCAATGTGGAATGGATTGCAGTGGAATGTGTAATGGAAAGTGGAAAGGAATGGTATGGTATGGTTAATAGAACGTGGAAAGGAACGTGGAATGGAACGTGGAATGGAAGGTGGAATGGATTAGAATGGAAAGTGGAATGCAATGGAATGGAATGTGGAATGGAACGGAATGGTATGTCGTATGTAACGCGGAATGGAATGGAATGTGTAAAGGAATGTGGAAGGGAATGGAATGCCGAATGCAATGTGGAATGGAATGGAATGGAACAGAATGTTCATTGGAATGTGGAATGGAATGTGGAATGGAATGGACTGGAATGTGAAATGGAAAGTCGATTGGAATGGAATGGAATGTGGAATGGAATGTAATGGAAATTGGAATCGAATGTGGAATGGAATGGAATGGAATGTGGAATGGAATATGGAGTGGAATGGAATGGAAGGTGGAATGGAATAGAATGGAAACTGGAATGGAACATGGAATGGAAAGAGGAAAGGAATGTGGAATGCAACGTGGAATGCAACGTGGAAAGGAATACAGAATGGAACATGGAAAGGCACGTGTAATGGAATGTGGAATGGAATGTGGAATGGAATGTGGAATGGAATAGATTGTGGAATGGAATGGAATGGACTGGAATGTGGAATGTAATGGAGTGGAATGAGCAATGGAAAGGAATGAAATGGATTGGAATCTGGAATGAAATGGAATGGAATGCAGAATGGAATAAAATGTGGAATAGAATGGAATGGAAAGCAATGTGAACTGGAATGGAATGGATTGGAAGGGAATGTGGATTTGAATGGAATGCAATGTGGAATGGAACAGAATTTGCAATGGAATGAAATGGAATTGAATGTGGAATGGAACGGAATGGAATGAGGAATGTAATGGAATTGAAGGGAATTGAATGTGGATTGGAAAGGAATGGAATGTGGAATGGAACAGAATGTGGAATGGAATGCAATGCAATAGAATATGGAATGGAATGGAATGGAATGTGGAATGGAAAGCAATGGAATGCAGAATGGAGTGAAATGGAATTGAATGTGGAATGGAGAGGAATGTAATGTGGAATGCAATGGAATAGAATTTGAAAAGGAATGTGGAATGGAGTGGAATGGAATGTGGAATGGAATGGATAGGATATTGGAATGAAATGGGATGGAATGTGGAATGGAATGGAATGGAACGTGGAATGGAACGTTGAATGGAACGTATAATGGAATGTGGAAAGGAACTTGGAATGGAATGGAATGGAATCTGGAATGGAATATTGAATGGAATGTGGAATATCATGGAATGGAAAGTGGAATAGAAAGGAAAGTGTAATGTCATGGAATGGAATGTAGAATAGAATGGAATGAAATATGGTATGGAATGTGGAAAGGAATGGAATGGCATGTGGAATGGAACATGGAATGGAAAGTGGAATGGAATGGAATGGAATGTGTAATGGAATGTCGAATTGAGTGTGGAATGGAAAGTGGAGTGGAATGGAGTGCAATGTGAAAAGGAACGTGGAATGGATTGTATTCGAATGTGGACTGGAATTGGGAATGGAAGGTAGACTGCAATGTGGAATGGATTGCAATGGAATGTGTAATGCAACATGGAATGGAATGGAATGGTATGGTTAATAGAATGTGGAATGGAATGTGAAATGGAACGTGGAATGGAAGGTGGAATGGATTAGAATGGAAAGTGGAATGCAATGGAATGGAGTGTGGAATAGAATGGAGTGGAATGGTGTATGTAATGTGGAATCGAATGGAATGTGGAAAGGAATGTGGAATGGGATGGAATGCCGAATGCAATGTGGAATGGAATGGAATGGAATAGAATATGCAATGGAATGTGGAAAGGAATGTGGAATGGAATGGACCGGAATGTGAAATGGAAAGTGGAATGGAATGCCGAATGCACTGTGGAATGGAATGCAATGGAATAGAATATGCAATGGAATGTTGAATGGAATGTGGAATGGAATGGACTGGAAAGTGAAATGGAAAGTGGAATGGAATGGGTTGGAATGTGGAATGGAATGTAAAGGAAATTGGAAAGGAATGTGTAATGGAATGCAATGGAATGTGGAATGGAATATGGACTGGAATGGAATGGAATGTGGAATGGAAGGGAATGGAAACTGGAATGGAACATGGAATGGAAAGAGGAATGGAATGTGGAATGCAACGTGGAATGCAACATGGAAAGGAATGGAGAATGGAACGTGGAATGGAACGTCTCATGGAATGTGGAATGGAATGTGGAATGGAATGTGGAATGGAATAGATTTTGGAATGGAATGGAATGGACAGGAATGTGGAAAGGAATGGAATGTGCAATGGAAGGGAATGAAATGGATTTGAATGTGGAATGAAATGGAATGGAATGCGGAATGGAATAAAATGTGGAAGAGAATGGAATGGAAAGCAATGTGAACTGGAATGGAATGGATCGGAATGGAATGTGGAATTGAATGGAATGCAATGTGGAATGGAATAGAAACTGGAATGGAATGAAACGGAATCGAATGTGGAATGGAATGGAATGGAATGGGGAATGTAATGGAATTGAATGGAATTTAATGTGGCTTGGAAAGGAATGGAATGTGCAATGGAACAGAATGTGGAATGGAATGGAATGGAATGGAATATGGAATGGAATTGAATGGAATGTGGAATGGAATGCAATGGAATGCAGAATGGAATGGAATGGAATGGAATGTGGAATGGAGAAGAATGGAATGTGGAATGGAGAAGAATGGAATGTGGAATGGAATGTGGAATGGAATGTGAAATGGAATGGAATGGTATGCGAAATGGAATGGATAGGAAATTAGAAAGAAATGGGATGGAATGTGGAATGCAATGGAATGGAACGTGGAATGGAATGTTGAACGGAACGTCTAATGGAACGTGGAAAGGAACTTGGAATGGAATGGAATGGAATGTGGAATGGAATGTGGAATGTCATGGAATGGAATGTGGAATAGAATGGAAAGTGGAATGTCATGGAATGGAATGTGGAATAGGATGGAATGGAAAGTGGTATGGAATGTGGAAAGGAATGGAATGGAATGTGGAATGGAATGTGGAAAGGAATGGAATGGAATGTGGAATGGAATGTGGAATGAAATGTAATGGAACGTGGAAGGGAATGTGGAATGGAATGTGGAATGGAATGTGGAATGAAATGGAATGGAATGTGCAATGGAAAGGAATGTATGTGGAAGAGAAAGTGGAATGCAATGTGGAAAGGAATGTGGATTGAAACGTAATGGAATGTGAAATGGAATGTGCAATGAAACGGAATGGAATGTGGAAAGGAATGAATGGAATGGAATGTGGAGTGGAACAGGAAGGAATGGAATGTGAAATGGAATGTGAAATGCAATGTGCAATGGAATTCGAAATGGAAAGTGGAAGGGAATGCTGAATGGAAACGAATGCAATGTGGAATGGAAAGGAATGTGAAATGGAATACAATGGAATATTGAATGGAATGGAATGGAAAGTGGAATGCAATGTAGAAGGGAATGTGGAATGGAATGCAATGGAATGGAATAGAATGTGGAAAGGAATGGAATGCAATGGAATGGAAAGTGGAATGGAATGAGGAATGGAATAGAATGCAATGTGGAATGAAATGTGGACTGAATGTGGAACGTAATGGATTGGAATGTAGAATGAAGTGGAATGTGTAATGGAATGGAATGGAATGTGTACTGGAATGGAATGAAACGGAATGTGGAATGGAATGGAATGTGGAATGAAATCGAAGAGAATGTGGAATGGAAAGTTAAACGGAAAGGAAGATGGAATGTAATGTAGTGGAATGTGGAATGGAATGGAATGGAATGTGGAAGGGCAAGGGGAATGGAATGTGAAATGAAATGGAAGTGAAAGGAATGGAATGTGGAATGGAACGGAAAGAAATGTGGAACGAAATGTGGATTGAATGTGGAATCTAATGCAATGGAATGTGGAATGGAATGGAATGGAATGTGGAATGCAATGGAATGTGGAATGGAATGCAATCGAATGAGGAATGGAATGCAATGGAATGGAATGGAACGTGGATTGGAAGGGAATGGAATGTGCAATGGAATTGAATGAGGAATGGAATGGAATGGAATGGAATATGGAATGGGATGTCATGGAATGTGGAATGGAATGGCATGGAATGTGGAATG
This sequence comes from Pongo pygmaeus, assembly GCF_028885625.2. Lineage (NCBI taxonomy): Eukaryota > Metazoa > Chordata > Mammalia > Primates > Hominidae > Pongo > Pongo pygmaeus. Next base: position 6,716,890 of record NC_085931.1, read on the forward strand.
TAATGTAATGGAATGGAATGCAATGTGGAATGGAGTGGAATGGAATGTGGAATGGAATGGAATGGAAAGTGGAATGGAATGTGAAATGGAATGTAATGGAATGCGGAATGGAATGGAAAGGAAGGTGGAAAGAAATGGAATGGAATGTTGAGTGGAATGGATTGTAATGTGGAATGGAATAGAATGGAAACTAATGAGGAATGGAATCTGGAATGGAAGGTGGAATGCAACAGAATGGAACGTGAAATGTAAGGAGTAATGGAATGTGGAATGGAATGTGGAATGCAATGGAATCGAATCTGGAATGGAATGGAATGGAATGGAAAGTGGAATGGAATGGAATGGAATGTGTAATAGAATGTGGAATGGAATTGAATGGTATGTGCGTTGGAATGTAGAATGGAAAGTGGAATGGAATTGAATGGAATGTCGAGTGGAACATGAAATGAAATGGAATGGAACGTGGAATGGAAGTTTGAATGGAACTTGGAATGGAACGTGGAATGGAATGTGGAATGGAATGGAATGGAATGTGGAATGGAAGACAATGGACTCTGGAATGGAATGTGGAATGGAATGGAACGGAAAGGACTGGAATGGAATGTGGAAGGAAACGGAATGGAATGTGGATTTAGAGAGAATGGAATGCGGAATGGAAAGGAATATTATGGAATGTGGAATGGAGTGGATTTCAATGGAATGGAAGATGGAATGGAATGAAATGGAATGTGGAATGGAATGGAATGGAAGGGAACGCGGAATCGTATGAAATGGAGTGTGGAATGGAATGTAACGGAAAGTAATAGAATGTGTAATGTAATGTATTGGAATGGAACGGAATGTGGAATGGAATGTAACGGAATGGAATGGAATGTGGAATTGAATGGAATGTGAAGTGGAATGGAATGAAATGAAATGTGGAATGGAATGGAATGGAATGAAATGGAAGGTGGAAAGGAATGTGAAATGGAATGTGAAATGGAATGTGGAATGGAACGTGGAATGTAATGAAACTGATCATGGAATGGAGTGGCATGGAATGTGGAATAGAATGGAATGGAATATGTAATGGAACATCGAAAGGAATGGAACGGAACGTGGAATAGACTGCCTACTGGAACTTGGAATGGAACGTGGAATGGAATGTAATGGAACGTGGGATGAAATGTGGAATGGAATGTGGAATGGAATGGAATGGAATGGAATGGAATGTGGAATAGAATGGAATGGAATGGAAGGTGGAATGAAATGGGGAATGGAGAGTGTAATGGAATGGAAGGGAACGTGGAAAGCAATGGAATGGAAAGTGTAATGGAATGGACCGTGGATTGGAATGGAATGGAATATGGATGGCAATAGAATGGAATGTGGAATACAATGGAATGGAATGGAAAGGAATGTGAAATGGAATGTGGAATGGAATGTGAAATGGAATGAAATGGAACGTGGTATTCAATGAAATGGAACGTGAAATGGAATGGAATGGAACGTGGATTGGAATGGAACGAAACGTGGAATTTAAAGCGGAATGTAACGTGGAATGTAATGGAATGGAAGGTGGAATGGAATGGAATGGAATGGAATGTGGAATGGAATGGAATTGAATGTGGAAGGGAAAGTGGAAGGGAATGTGGAATGGAATGGAATGGAAATTGCAATGGAATGTGAAATGGAAAGTGGAATGGAATGGAATGGAACGTGGAATGGAACATGGAATGGTAAGGAATGGGACGTGTAGTAGAACGTGGAATGGAATGTGGAATGGAAAGTGGAATGGAACGTGGAATGGAATGCAATGGAATGTGGAATGGAAAGGAAGGGAACGTGGAATAGAATAGAAGGGAATGGAAGGTGCCATGGAATGTGGAAAGGAATGTGGAATGGAATGGAATGGAACGTGGAATGGAACGTGGAATGCATCGTGGAATGGAAAGTGGGATCGACCGTGGAATGTTATGTGGAAAGGAATGAGGAATGGAATATGGAATGCAACGTGAAATAGAATTATATGGAACGTTGAATGGAACATGGAATGTAATGGAATGGAACGTGGAAAGGAATAAGGAATGGAATGAGGAATGGAACGTGGAATGCAACGTGGAATGAATGGAATGGAATGTGGAATGGAATGTGCAATGGAACGGACTGGTATGTGGCAAGGAATGTGGAATGCAATGTGGAATGGATGAAATGGAATGTGGAATGGAATGCGGAAGGGAATGGAATGGAATGTGGTATGGAGTGTGGAATGGAATGTGTAATGGAATGTGGAAAGGAATGCAAAGGAATGTGTAATGGAATGTGGATGGGAATTTGGAATGGAATGTGGAATGGAACAGAATGCAATGTGGAATAGAACGTGGAATGCAATGTGCAAAGGAAAGTGGAATTGAATGGAATGGAACACGGAATGGAACGTGGAGTGGAATGGAAAGGAAAGTTTAATGGAACATAAAATGGAACGTGGAATGCAACGGGCAATTTAAAGTACAATGGAACGTGGAATAGAAAGGAATGGAAAGTGGAAAGGGACATGGAATGGAATGGAATGGAACATGGAATGTAATCTGGAATGGAATGTGGAATGGAATGTGGAATGGAAAGTAATGGAATGTGGAAATGGAATGTTTAATGGAATGTAATGTAAAGTGGAATTGAATGGAATGAAATGTGGAATGGTATGGAATGGAATGTGGAATGGAATGTGGACTGGAATGGAATGCAATATGGAATGGAAAGTGGAATGGAATGGAATGGAATGTGGAAAGGAATGTAATGGAATTTGGAAAGGAATGTGGAATGGAATGTGGAATGGAGCGAAATGGAAACTAGAATGGAATGTACAACGGAATTTGGAATGGAAAGTGGAACGGAAAGGAATGGAATGTCAAAAGGAACGAGGAATGGAATGGAATGGAACGTGAAATTGAACTTGGAATGGAACGTGGAATGGAACATGGAATGGAATGGAATTAAACGTGCAATGGAATGTGGAAGGTAATGTAGAATGGAACGTGCAAAGGAAAGTGTAATGGAATGGAATGGAAAGTGGAATGGAATGTGGAATTGAAAGAGGAATGGAAAGTGCAATGGAATGTGCAATGTAATGTGGAATGGAAAGGAATGTAATGTGGAATAGAATTTGGAAGAGAAAGGAATGGAATCTGGAGTGGAATGGAATATAAATTGATGAAATTGGAATGGAAAGTTAAGGATTGTGAAATGGAACGTGGAATGGAATATGCAATGGAAGGGAATGGAATGTGGATGAAAAGGAATGGAATTCGCAGTGGAATGGAATTTTATGGAATGTGGAATGGAATTTTACGGAATGTAGAATGGAATGCAATGGAATGTAGAATGGAATGCAATGGAATGTAGAATGGAATGGAATGGAATGGAATGGAATGCAATGTGGAATTGAATGGAATGTGAAGTGGAATAGAATGGAATCGAATGTGGAATGGAATGGAATGGAGTGTGAAATGGAATGGAATGGGACGTGGAATGGAATGGAATGCAATGGAACGTGGAATGCAATGGAATGGAATGTGGAATGGAATGGGAATGGAATGGAATGGAATGTGGAATAGAATGGAACGGAATGTGGAATGGAATTTGGAAGGGAATGTGGAATGTAATGTGGTATGGAATGGAATGCAATGGAATGGAATGCGGAATAGAATGGAATGGAAAATGGAATGCAATATAATGGAATGGAATGCACATTTGAAAGAATGGAATGTGGAAAGGAATGGAATGGAATGTAGAATGGAAAGGAATGGAATTTGGATTCGAATGGAATGGTATGGAATGTGGAATGAAATGGAATGGACGGAGAATGGTATGTGGAATGGAATGTGAAATGGAATGTGGAATGGAAAGGAATGGAATGTGGAATGGAATGTGGAAGGGAATGGAATGGAATGTGGAATGGAATGGAATGGAAGTAGGAATGGAATGGAATATAATGGAATGTGCAATGGAATGTGGAATGGAATGTGGAATGGAATGGAATGGAATGTGGAACAGAATTGAACTTGGAAAGGAATGGAAAGCAATGTGGATTTGAATGGAATGGGATGAAATGTGGAATGGAATGGAATGGAATGTGGAATGGAATGTGGAATGGAAAGGGGAATGGAGTGGATCATGGAATGGAATGTGGAATGGAATGTGGAGTGGAATGTGGAATGGAATATGGAACGGAATATAGAATGGAATGTGGAATGGAACAGAAGGGAATGTGGAATGGAACGGAATGGAATGTGGAATGGAAAGTGGAAATAAAAGTGCAATGGAACTTGGGAAGGAATGGAATGGAACGTGGAATGAAATGTGGAATGGAATTGAATGGAATGTGGAATGTAATGTGCAATGGCATCTGGAATGGAATGGAACGGAAAGTGGAATGGAAGATGGAGTTGAATGGAAAGGAATGTGAAATGGAATGCAATGGAATGTGGAATGGAATGTGGAATGGAATGGAATAGAATGTGGAATGCAATGTGGAATGCAATGGAAAGGAATGGAACGTGAATTTGAAAGGAATGGAATGTGGAATGGAACGTGGAATGAAATATGGAATGGAATGTTTAATGGAATGGAATGGAATGTGGAATGGAATGGAATGCAATGTGGAATAGAATGGAATGGAAAGGAAATTTCAATGGAATGTGTAATGGAATGTGGAATGGAATGGAATGGAATGTGGAATGGAATTGAATGGAATGTTATGGAATGTGGAATTGAATGGAATGGAATGTGGATTTGAATGGAATGGAATGGAAAGAGAAATTGAATTTGGAATGGAATGTGGAATGGAATGAAATGGAATGTGAAATGGAATGGAATGGAATGTGGAATGGAATGTGGAATGCAATATAATGTGGAATGGAATGTGCAATGGAATGTGGAATGGAGTGGAAAGGAATGTGGAATGGAAGGTGGAGTTGAATGGAAAGGAATGTGGAATGGAATGCGATGAAATGTGGAACGGAATGTGGAATGGAATGGAAGGGAATGTGGAATGGAATGTTGAATGGAATGTGGAATGTAATGCGTACTGGAATGGAATGGAACGTGGAATGAAATGTGGAATGAAAAGGACTGTAATGTTGAGTGGAATGTGGAATGGAATGGAATGGAAAGTGGATTGCAATGGAATGGAATGTGCAATAGAATGGAATGGAATGGAATGGAATGTGGAATGGAATGTGGAACGGAATGTGGAATGGAATGTGGAATGGAATGGAATCATATGTGGAAAGGAATGTGGAATGGAATGGAATGAAATGTGGAATGGACTGTTGAATGGAATGTGGAATGCAATGTTGAATGGAATGACATGAAATGTGGAATGGAATGTGGGATGGAATGTGGAATAGAACGGAATATATAGGGGAATGAAATGTAGAATTGAATGTGGAAATGAAAGTGGAATGTAATGTAATGCAAAGTGGAATGGAACGTGAAATGGAATGCCATGGAAAGTGGAAAGGAAAGTGGAATGTAACGTGGACTGGAGCGTGTAATTGAATGTGGAATGGAATGGAATGAAATGTGTAATAGAATGGAACGGAAAGTGGAATGAAAAGTGGAATGGAATGTGGAATGGAACGGAATGGTATGTGGAAAGAAAGATGGAATAAAATGTGGAACGGAATGTGGAATGTAATGGAAAGGAATGTGGAATGGAATGCAAAGTAATGTGGAATGGAATGCAACGGAAAGTGAAATGCAATGTGGAATTAAATGTGGAGTGGAAAAGAATGGTATGTGGAATGGAATGTGGAATGGAGTGGGGAATGCAGTGTGTAATGCAACAGAAAGGAATGTGGAATGGAATATGGAATGGAATGTGGAATGGAATGGAATGGATTGTGAAATGAAATGGAATGGAATGGTATGGAATGTGGAACGGAATTGAATGCAATGTGGAAAGGAACGTGTAATGGAATGTGGTACGCAACGTGGAATGCAACCCGGAATGGAATGTGGAATGGAATGTGAGATGGAATGGAATGGAATGTGGAATGGAAATTGGAGTGGAATGTGGAATGGAATGGAATAGAATGTAGCATGCAATGTAGAATGGAATGTGGAATGGAATGGAATGTGGAATGGAATGTTAAATGGAATAGAATGGAATGTGAAACGGAATGTGGAATGGATTGTGAAATGGAATGTGGAATGGAATGTGGAATGGAATGTGGAATGGATAGTGCAATGGAAAGAGGAATAGAATGGAGTGGATCCTGTAATGAAACGAAGAATGGAATGGAATGGAATGTGGAATTCAATCTTTAATGCAATGTGGAATCAAACAGAATGGAATGTGGAATTGAATGTGGAATGAAATGGACTGGAAAGTGGAATGGAATGTTGAATGGAACGTGGAATGGAATGTGGAATGGAATATAATGGTATGTGGAACGGAATGTTGAATGGAACGGAATGTAATGTGGAATGGAATGTGGAATGGAATTTGGAAAGGAAAGTGGAATGGAATGGAAATCAATGTTGAATGGAATGAGGAATTGAATGGAATGGAACGTGGAATGGAACGTGGAATGGGACATGGAATGGAATATTTAATGGAATGTGGGATAGAAGGGAATGGAATGCGAAATGAAATGGAATGGAAAGTGGAATGGAATGTGCAATGGAATGGAATGGAATGTGGAACGGAATGTGGAATGGAATGTGGAATGCAATGTCGAGTGGAGTGTGGAATCAAATGTACAATGGAGCGCAATAGAAAGTAGAATGGAATGTGTAATGAAATGCAGAATGGAACATGTAATGGAATGTGGAATGCAATGTAGAGAGGAATGGAATATGGAATGGAATGGAATGAAAAGTGGAATGGAATGTGGAATGGAATGCAATTTAATGGGAAATGGAATGGAATGGAATGTGAAATGAAAAGCGGAATGGAAAGTGAAATTGAATATGAAATGGAATGGAAGGGAATGCGGAATGCAATGGAGTGGAATGTGCAACGGAATGTGGAATGGAAAGAGGAATGGAATCTGGAATGAAATGTGGAATGGAATGGAATGCAATATGAAATGGAATGTGGAATTGAATGGAATGGAATGTGGAATGGAATGGAATGGAATAAGGAATGGAATGGAAAGGAATGTGGAACGGAATGTGGAATGCAATGTGGAATGGAATCTCGAAAGGAATGTGGAATGGAACGGAATGGAATGTTAAATGGAATGTGGAATGGAATGGAATGGAATGTGGAATGGAATGGAATGGAATGCGGAAGGGAATGTGGAAGGGAATGTGGAATGCAATGTGGAGTGCTATGTGGAATGGATTGTGGAATGGAACGGAATTGAAAGTGGAATGGATTGTGCAATGAAACTTGGAATGGAATTTGGAAATGATTGGAATGTGGAAATTAATGGAATAGAATCTGGAATGCAATGGAATGGAATTTGCAACGGAATGTAGAATGGAATGGAATGGAATATGGAATGAAATGTGGAATGGAATGGAATGGAAAGCGGATTGGAACATCAAATGCATCGCGGAATTGAACGTTCAATGAAATGTCGATTGGAATGGAATGGAATGTGGAATGGAATGAAATGGAATGTGGAATGGAATGTGTAATTGAATGGAATGCAATGTGGAATGGAATGTGAAATGCAATGTGGAATGCAATGTGGAATGAAATGTGAAATGGAATGGGGATTGGAATGAAATGACACGTGGAATGGAATGTGGAATGGAATGGAATGGAATGTGGAATGGAATGGAATGGAATGTGGAATGGAATTGAATAGAATGTGGAATGGAGTGGAATGGTACGTGAAATAGAATGTGGAATGGAATGTGGAATGCAATGCGGAATGTAACAGAATGGAATGTGGAATGAAATGGAATCGAATATGGAAGACAATGGAATGGAATGGAATAGAATGTGGAATGGAATGGAATGGAAAGTGGAATGGAATGGAATGGAATTTGGAATGGAATGGAATGGAACGTAGAATGGAATGTGGAATGGAATGTGGAAAGGAATGTGGAATGGAATGTGGAATGGAATGTGGAAGGGAACACGGCATTGAACGGAATGGAATGTGGAATGGAATGTGGAATAGAATGTGGAACGGAATGGAATGGAATGTGGAATGGAATGTGGAATAGAATGTCGAATGAAATATGGAATGGAATGGAATGGAATATATAAGAGAATGGATTGGAACGTAGAAATGAATTTGGAATGGAACGGAATGGAATGTGGAATGGAATGTGGAATGTAAAGGAATGGAATGTGGAATGGAATGTGGAATGCAGTGTGGAATAGAATGTGGAATGTAACGGAGTGGAATGTGGAATGCAATGCGGAATGGAGAGTGGAATGGTACGTGGAATGGAACGGAAGGTGGAATGGAAAGAGGAATGGAATGGAATGGATTGTGGAAACGAATGGAATGGAATGGTATGGAATATGGGATGGAATGTGGAATGGAACGTGGAAAGTAACGTGGAATGGAAAGTGCAATGGAACATGGAATGGAAGGTGGAATGTAATGTAATGGAAAGTGGAATGGAATGTGGAATGGAATGGAATGGAGCATGTAATGGAATGTGGGATGGAAAAGAATGGAATATGGAATTCAATGTGGGATGGAACGTGGAATAGAATGTAGAAGGAATGTGGAATAGAATGTGATATGTAATTGAATGGAAAGTGGAAGGGAAAGGAATGGAATGTGGAATAGAATGGAATGGAATGGAATGTGGAATAGAATGGAATGGAAAGCAATGGAGTGCAGAATGGAATGGAATGGAATGTGGTATGCAATGTAATGTAATGGAAAGTGAAATTCAATGGAATGGAATGTGAAATGGAATGGAATGGAAAGTGGAATGGAATGGAATCGAATGTGGATTGGAATGGAATGGATTGTGGAATGGAACATGGAATGGAATGTGGAATGGAACGTGGAATGGAATGGAATGGAATGTGGAATGGAATCGAATGGAATGTGGAATAGAATGGAATGTGGAATGGAACAGAAAGGAATGTGGATTGTAATGGAATGCAATGTGTATTGGAATGGAATGGAATGGAATGGAAAGTGAAACGGAATATGGAATGGAATGTGAAATGGAATGTGGAATGGAATGTGTAATGGAAAGTGGAATGGAACGGAATGGAACGTGGAAAGGAACGCGGAATGAATCATGGAATGCAACTTAGAATGGAATGCGGAATGGAACTGATTGGAATGTGGAATGGAATGTGAGATGGAAGGTGGAATGGAATGTGGAATGTAATGTATTGGAATGTGCGGTGGAATGTGGAATGCAATGCGATGGAACGTGGAATGGAAAGTGGAATGGATCGTGGAATGGAACATGGAGTGGAACATGGAATTGAACATGGAATTAAATGTGGAATGGAATGGAATGGAATGTGGAATGGAAAGTGGCATGAAATGCAAAGGAATGTAGAATGGAAGGAGGAATATAGTGGAATGGAATGTGGTTGGAAGGTGGAAAGGAACGTGCAGTGGATTGTGGAATGAAATGTGGAATGGAATGTGGAAACGAATGGAATCGAGTGTAGAATGGAATGTGGAATGGAAAGTGGAGCGTAATGTGGAATGGAATGTGGAATGGAAAGGAATGGAATGGAATGGAATGTGAAATGGTGTAGAATGCAATCTAATGTGAAATGGAATGGAGTTGAGTGGAATGAGGAGTGGAATGGCATGGAATGTGGAATGGAATGTGGAATGGAATGTGGAATTGAATGGAAAGGAATGTGGAAAGGAATATGGAACGGAATCTAATGGAACGTGCAATAGAACGTGGAATGGAATGGAATGGAATGGAATGGAATGGAATGTGGTATGGAATGTGGAGTGGAATGGAATGGAAAGTGGGAAGGAATGCAATGGAATGTGGAATGCAATGTGGAATGTGCTGGACTGGAATGTGAAATGCAATGTGGAGTGGAATGGAAAGGAATGTGGAATGCAATAGAATGGAATGTGGAATGGATTGTGGAAAGTTATGAGGAATGGAATGTGGAATGGAACACAATGGAATGTGGAATGGAATGTGGAATGGAATATGGAATGAAAAGTGGAATGGAAGGTGGAATGGAATGGAATGGAATGTGGAATGGAAAGTTGAATGGAATGGAGTGGAATCTGGAATGGAATGTGGAGAGGAATGGAACGGTATGTGGAATGGAATGTGGAGGGGAATGGAATGGAATGTGTAATGGAATGCAATGGAATGTGGATTGGAATGTGGAATGGAATAGAATCGAATGTGGAAGGGAATGTTGAAAGGAATGTGGAATGGAATGAGGAATGGAATGGAATGGTATGGAATATGGAATGGAATGGAATGGAAATTGGAATGGAACGTGGAAAGTAACGTGGAATGGACAGTGCAATGGAACACGGAATGGAAGGTGGAAAGTAATGGAATGGATTGTGGAACGGAATGTGGAAAGGAATGGAATGGAAAATGTAATGGAATGTGGGATGGAAAGGAATGGAATGTGGAATCCAGTGTCGGATGGAATGTGGAAGAGAATGTAGAATGGAATGCGGAATGGAATGTGGAATGTAATTGAAAGGAAAGTGGAATGGAATGGAATGGAATGTTGAAAAGAATGGAACGGAATGGAATGTGGAATAGAATGGAATGGAAAGGAATGGAATGTAGAATGGAATGGAATGGAATGTGGAATGCAATGTAATGTAATGGAATGTGAAATTGAATGCAATGGAATGTGGAATGGAATGGAATGGAAAGTGGAATGGAATAGAGTGGAATGTGGAATGGAATGGAATGGAATGTGGAATGGAACGTGGAATGGAATGTGGAATGGAACGTGGAATGGAATGGAATCGAATGTGGAGTGGAATCGAATGGAATGTGGAAAAGAATGGAATGGAATGAAATGTGGAATGGAATGTGGAATGAAAAGGAATGGAATATGGAACGGAAAGGAATGTGGACTGTAATGGAATGCAATATGTAATTGAATGTAATGAATTGCAATGGAAAGTGAAATGGAATGTGGAATGGAATGTGAAATGGGATGTGGAATGGAATGTGGAATGGAATGAAAGGAAAAGTGGAATGGAATGGAATGGTACGTGGAGAGGATCGTGGAATGAAACGTAGAATGGAATGAGGAATGCAATTTATTGGAATGTGGAATGGAATGTGAGATCGAATGTGGAATGGAATGTGGAATGGAATGTATTGGAATGTGCAGTGGAATGTGGAATGCAATGGGATGGAACATGGAATGGAACGTGGAATGAATCGTGGAATGGAACTTGGAGTGGAACATAGAATTTAATGTGAAATTAAATTTGGAAAGGAATGTGGGATGGAATGAATGGAATGTGAGATGGAATGTGGAATGGAATGTGGAATGGAATGTGGAATGGAATGTATTGGAATGTGCAGTGGAATGTGGAAAGCAATGGGCTGGAACGTGGTAAGGAATGTGGAATGAAACGTGGAATGGAACGTGGAGTGGAATGTAGAATTGAAAGTGGAATTAAATGTGGAAAGGAATGGAATAGAATGTGGAATGCAATGTGGCATGGAATGGAAAGGAATGTGGAATGGAAGGAGAAATATAGTGGAATGGAATGCGGTCGAAATGTGGAATGCAACCTGCAATGGATTGTGGAATGAAATGTGGAATGGAATGTGGAAACGAATCGAATGGAGTGTAGAATGGAATGTGGAATGGAAAGCGGAACGGAACGTGGAATGAAATGTGGAATGGAAAGGTATGCAATGAGAAAAGTTGTAGAATGTAGTGTAATGTTGAGTGGAATGGAATTGAGTGGAATGTGGAGTGGAATGGAATGTGGAATGGAATGTGGAAAGGAATGTGGAATTGAATGGAATGGAAAGTGGAATGGAATGTAATGGAACGTGCAATGGAACGTGGAATGGAATGGAATGCAATGGAATGAAATGTGGAATGGAATGTGGAGGGGAATGGAATGGAAAGTGGAAAGGAATGCAATGGAATGAGGAATGCAATGTGGAATGTGCTGGACTGGAATGTGAAATGGGATGTGGAGTGGAATGGAAAGGAATGTGGAATGGAAGGTGGAATGGAATGGAATGGAATGTGGAATGTAACGTTGAATGGAACGTGGATTTGAAGGTAGAATGCAACGTTGAATGGAATGGAATGGAACATGGAATGGAATGTGCAATGGAATGTGGAATGAAATGGAATGGAATGTGGAATGAAATGGAATGGAATGTGGAAATGAATGTGGAATAGAATGTGGAATGGAATGTGGAATGGAATGTGGAATGGAATGGAAGGTCGGATGGAATACAATGGAATGTGTATAAGAATAGAATGGAATGTGGAAAGGAATGTGGAATGGAATGGAATGGAAAGTGGAATAGAATGTGGAATGAAATGCAATGGAATGTGGAATGGAATGTGGACTGGAGTGGAATGGAATATGGAATGGAATGTGGAATGTAAGGGAATGGAATGTGGAATGCAATTCAATGGAACGGTATGGAATGTGGAAAGGAATGGAATGTGGAATGGAATATAGAATGGAACCTGGAAACTAACGTGGAATGGAGCGTGGAATTGAATGAGGACTGGAATGGAAAGTGATGTGGAATGAAATGTGGAATGAAGTGGAAAGGAATGCGGAACGGAAAGTAATGGAATGTGGAAAGGAAAGGAATCCTATGGAACGTGGAATGGAATGAAATGGAATGTGGAGTGGAATGGAATGGAAATTGGAAAGTAACGGAATGGAATGTGGAATGGAACAAAATGTAATGTGGAAAGGAATGGAATGGAATAGAATATGGAATGGAGTGGAATGGAATGGAAGGGAATGCGGAATGGAATGGAATGTAATGAGGAATGCAATGGAATGGAATGGAAAGTGAAATGGAATTTAAGGTAATGTGGAATAGAATGGAATGGAATATGGATTGGAATGTGGAATGCAATGGAATGGAATGTGGATTGGAATGTGGAATGAAATGGAAAGGAATGTGTAATGGAATGTGGTATGGAATGTGGAATGGAACCCAATGTCATGTGGAATGGAATGTGGAATGGATTGTGTAATGGAATCGAAAGGAATGTGGAATGGAATGTGTAACGGAATGGAAGAGAATGTGGAATGGAACGTCGAATGGAATGTGCAATGAAAGGAATGGAATGGAATGGAATGTGGAAAGGAATGTGGATTGGAAAGTGGAATGGTATGGAATGGAATGTGGAATGGAATGGCATGGAATGTGGAATAGAATGGAATGAAATGTGGAATGGAATGGGAAGGAATGGAGTGTCGAATGGAATGGGAAGGAATGGAATGTCGAATGGAATGTGAAATGGAATGGAAAGGAATGTGGTATGGAATGGAAAGGAATGTGGAATGGAAAGTGGAATGGAATGTGGAATGGAAAGTGGAATTGAAAGGAATCAAATGTGGAATGGAATGTGGAATGGAATGGAATGGGATGTGGGATGCAATGTGGAATGGAAAGGAATGGAATGTGGAATAGAATGGAAAGGAATGTGGGATGGAATGGAATGTAATGTGGAATGGAATGTGGAATGGAATGAGGAATGGAATGAAATGGCATGTGGAATGGAATGGAATGGATAGTGGAATGAAATGGAATGGAACGTGGAATAGAATGCACACTGGAATATGAAATGGAATGTGGAATGGAATGTGAAATGGAAAGTAGAATACAATGGAATGGAATGGCAAGGAAATGGAATGGAATGGAATGTGGAATGCAAAGGAATGGAATGAAATAAGCAATTGAATGGCATGGAATGTGGAATGGAACGAAATGGGATGTGGAATGAAATGGTATAAAACGTGGAATGCAAGGCAAAGTGGAATAGAACGGAATGGAATGGAATGTGGAATGGAATGTTGAAAGGAATGTGGAATGGAATGGAATGTGGAATGGAATGGAAAGGAATGTGGAATAGAATGGAATGGAATGGAATGTGGAATGGAATTGGAAGGAATGGAATGGAATTCAACGTGGAATGGAATGGAATGGAATGTTGAATGGAATGGAATGGAATGGAAAGTGGAATGGAAAGTGGAATGGAATATGGAAAGAACTGTGGAATGGAATAGAATGGAATGTGGAATGGAATGTGAAAACTAACGTGAAATAGAACGGAATGGAATGTGGAATAGAATGTGGAATGGAATGTGTAATGGAATGGAATGGAAAGAGGAATGGAATGTGGAATGGAGTTTGGAATGGAATGCACAATGGAACAGAAAGGTATGTGGAATAGAATGTGGAATGCAAAGTGAAATGGAATGGAATGGAATGTGGAATGGATCGTGGAATGAAATGGATGGATCATGGAAGGGAACGTGGAATGGATCGTGGTTTGGAATGGAATGGCACGTGGAATGGAATGTTGAAAGGAATGTGGAAAGGAATGGAACGGAATATGGAATGGAATGTGGAATGGAATGGAATGGAATGCGGAATGCAATGGAATAGAATGTGAAATGAAATGTGGAATGGAATGTGGAATGTAATGTAGCATGGAATGGAAAGTGCAATGGAATCTGGAAAGGAATGGAGTGGAATGTGGAATGGAATGTGGAATGCAACATGGAATGGAATGGAACGTGTAATAGAATATGGACTGGAACTTGGAAAGGAAAGTGGAATTGAATGAGGAATGGAATGGAATGGAAAGTGGAATGGAATGTGCAATGGAATGGAATGGAATGTGGAATGGAATGGGGAATGGAATGGAATGGAATGGAATGTGAAATGGAATGTGGAATGCAATGGAATGGAATGTGGAATGGAATCGAATTGAATGAGGAATGGAACGTGGTATGGAATGTGCGATGGAATGTGGAATGAAAAGTGGAAAGGAATGGAATGTAATATGGAATGGAAAGTGGAATGCAATGAAATGGAAAGTGGAATGGAACGTGGAATTGATTGTAGAACGGAAAGAGGAATGGATCTTGGAATGGAACGTAATGGAATGTGGAATAGAACGTGGAATGGAATCTAGAATACAATGTGGAATGCAATGGAATGGAATGTTGAATGGATTGTGGAATGGAATGGAATGAAATGTGGAATGGAATGGAACGTGGAATGGAATGGAATGTGGAATGGAATGGAATGGAATGGAATGTGGAATGGAACGGAATGGAATGTGCAATGGAATGCGGAATGGAATGTAATAGAATGGAATAGAATGTGGATTGGAATGTGGAATGGAATTGAATATAACAGAAAGTGGAATGGAATGTGGAATGGAATGGAATCAAAAGTGGAATGGAATGTGGAATGGAGTGGAATGGAAAGTGGAATGAAATGTGGAGTGGAATAGAATTGAATGTGGAATGTAATGGAATGGAATGTGGAATGCAATGGAATGGAATGTGGACCGGAATGTGGAATGGAACAGAAAGGAATGGAATGGAATGAAATGTGGAATTGAATGGAATGGAATGTGGAATGGAATGGAATGGAATGTGGAATGGAATGGAATGGAATGTGGAATGGAATGTGGAATGGAATGTGGAATGGAATATGGAATGGAATGGAAAGGGGAATGGAAAGTGGAATGGAATGTGGAATGAAATGTGGAATGGAATGGAATGGAATGTGGAATGGAATGGAATGTAATGTGGAATGGAATGGAAAGGAATGTGCAATGCAATGCGGAATGGAATGGAATGGAATGTGAAATCGAATGTGGAATAGGATGGAATGGAATGGAAAGTAGAATTTAAAGTGGAATGGAATGTGGAATGAAATGTGGAATGGAATGGAATGGAATGTGGAATGGAATGTGAAAAGTAACGTGAAATGGAATGGAAAGGAATGTGCAGTAGAATGCGGAATGGAATGGAGTGGAATGTGGAATAGAATTCAATGGAATTTAATGTGGAAAAGAATGGAATGGAAAGTGCAATGAAATACGGAATGGAATGGAATGGAATGGAATAGAATATGGATTGGAATGTGGAATGGAATGTGGAATGGAATGGAATGGAAAGTGGAATGGAACGTGGAATTGATTGTAGAATGGAACGTGGAATGGATCGTGGAATGAAATGGAATGGAATGTGGAATGGAACGAGGAATGGAATCTAGAATGGAATGTGGAATGCAATGGAATGGAATGTTGAATGGATTGTGGAATGGAATGGAATGAAATGTTGAATGGAATGGAATGGAATGTGGAATGGAATGGAATGTGGAATGGAATGTGGAATGGAATGGAATGAAATGGAATGTGGAATGGAACGGAATGGAATGTGCAATGGAATGCGGAATGGAATGTAATAGAATGGAAGAAAATGTGGATTGGAATGTGGAATAGCATGGAATGGAATCAAAAGTGGAATGGAATGTGGAATGGAATGGAAAGGAAAGTGGAATGAAATGTGGAGTGGAATGGAATTTAAAGTGGAACGGAATGGTATGCAATGTGGAACGCAATGGAATGCAATGTGGAACGGAATGTGGAATGGAATGGAAAGGAATGGAATGGAATGCAATGTGGAATTGAATGGAATGGAATGTGGAATGGAATGGAATGGAATGTGGAATGGAATGTGGAATGGAATATGGAATGGAATGGAAAGTGGAATGGAAAGTGGAATGGAATGTGGAATGAAATGTAGAATGGAATGGAATGGAATGTGGAATGGACGGAATGGAAAGTGCAATGGAATGCGGAATGGAATGTAATAGAATGGAATAGAATGTGGATTGGAAAGTGGAATGGAATTGAATAGAACAGAAAGTGCAATGGAATGTGGAATGGAATGGAATCGAAAGTGGAATGGAATGTGGAATGGAA
The DNA here is from genome assembly GCF_028885625.2 of Pongo pygmaeus. NCBI lineage: Eukaryota > Metazoa > Chordata > Mammalia > Primates > Hominidae > Pongo > Pongo pygmaeus. The sequence continues at coordinate 6,733,775 of NC_085931.1, forward strand.
TGGAATGGAAAGTGGAATGAAATGTGGAGTGGAATAGAATTGAATGTGGAATGGAATGGAATGGAATGTGGAATGCAATGGAATGGAATGTGGAACGGAATGTGGAATGGAACGGAAAGGAATGGAATGGAATGCAATGTGTAATTGAATGGAATGGAATGTGGAATGGAATGGAATGGAATGTGGAATGGAATGTGGAATGGAATGTGGAATGGAATGGAATGGAATGTGGAATGGAATGTGGAATGGAATGTGGAATGGAATATGGAATGGAATGGAAAGGGGAATGGAAAGTGGAATGGAATGTGGAATGAAATGTGGAATGGAATGGAATGGAATGTGGAATGCAATGGAATGTAATGTGGAATGGAATGGAAAGGAATGTGTAATGCAATTCGGAATGGAATGGAATGGAATGTGAAATGGAATGTGGAATAGAATGGAATGGAATGGAAAGTAGAATGGAAAGTGGAATGGAATGTGGAATGAAATGTGGAATGGAATGGAATGGAATGTGGAATGGAATGGAATGTGGAATGGAATGTGGAATGGAATGGAATGAAATGGAATGTGGAATGGAACGGAATGGAATGTGCAATGGAATGCGGAATGGAATGTAATAGAATGGAAGAAAATGTGGATTGGAATGTGGAATAGCATGGAATGGAATCAAAAGTGGAATGGAATGTGGAATGGAATGGAAAGGAAAGTGGAATGAAATGTGGAGTGGAATGGAATTTAAAGTGGAACGGAATGGTATGCAATGTGGAACGCAATGGAATGGAATGTGGAACGGAATGTGGAATGGAATGCAAAGGAATGGAATGGAATGCAATGTGGAATTGAATGGAATGGAATGTGGAATGGAATGGAATGGAATGTGGAATGGAATGTGGAATGGAATATGGAATGGAATGGAAAGTGGAATGGAAAGTGGAATGGAATGTGGAATGAAATGTAGAATGGAATGGAATGGAATGTGGAATGGACGGAATGGAAAGTGCAATGGAATGCGGAATGGAATGTAATAGAATGGAATAGAATGTGGATTGGAAAGTGGAATGGAATTGAATAGAACAGAAAGTGGAATGGAATGTGGAATGGAATGGAATCGAAAGTGGAATGGAATGTGGAATGGAATGGAATGGAAAGTGGAATGAAATGTGGGGTGGAATAGAATTGAATGTGGAATGGAATGGAATGGAATGTGGAATGCAATGGAATGGAATGTGGAACGGAATGTGGAATGGAACGGAAAGGAATGGAATGGAATGCAATGTGTAATTGAATGGAATGGAATGTGGAATGGAATGGAATGGAATGTGGAATGGAATGTGGAATGGAATGGAATGGAATGTGGAATGGAATGTGGAATGGAATGTGGAATGGAATATGGAATGGAATGGAAAGGGGAATGGAAAGTGGAATGGAATGTGGAATGAAATGTGGAATGGAATGGAATGGAATGTGGAATGCAATGGAATGTAATGTGGAATGGAATGGAAAGGAATGTGTAATGCAATTCGGAATGGAATGGAATGGAATGTGAAATGGAATGTGGAATAGAATGGAATGGAATGGAAAGTAGAATGGAAAGTGGAATGGAATGTGGAATGAAATGTGGAATGGAATGGAATGGAATGTGGAATGGAATGTGAAAAGTAACGTGAAATGGAATGGAAAGGAATGTGCAGTAGAATGCGGAATGGAAAGGAATGGAATGTGGAATAGAATTCAATGGAATTTAATGTGGAAAAGAATGGAATGCAATGTGCAATGAAATACAGAATGGAATGGAATGGAATGGAATAGAATATGGATTGGAATGTGGAATGGAATGTGGAATGGAATGGAATGGAAAGTGGAATGGAACGTGGAATTGATTGTAGAATGGAACGTGGAATGGATGGTGGAATGGAATGGAATGGAATGTGGAATGTAACGAGGAAGGGAATCTAGAATGGAATGTGGAATGCAATGGAATGGAATGTTGAATGGATTGTGGAATGGAATGGAATGAAATGTGGAATGGAATGGAATGGAATGTGGAATGGAATGGAATGTGGAATGGAATGTGTAATGGAATGGAATGAAATGGAATGTGGAATGGAACGGAATGGAATGTGCAATGGAATGCGGAATGGAATGTAATAGAATGGAAGAGAATGTGGATTAGAATGTGGAATAGAATGGAATGAAATCAAAAGTGGAATGGAATGTGGAATGGAATGGAATGGAAAGTGGAATGAAATGTGCAGTGGAATGGAATTGAATGTGGAACGGAATGGTATGCAATGTGGAACGCAACGGAATGGAATGTGGAACGGAATGTGGAACGGAATGAGGAAAGGAATGGAAAGGAATGGAATGGAATGCAATGTGGAATTGAATGGAATGTAATGTGGAATGGAATGGAATGGAATGTGGAATGGAATATGGAATGGAGTGGAAAGTGGAATGGAATGTGGAATGAAATGTGGAATGGAATGGAATGAAATGTGGAATATGATGGAATGGAATGTGGAATGGAATGGAATGTAAAATGGAATGGAATGGAATGTGGAATGGCATGGAATGGAATGTGGAATGGAATGTGGAATTGAATTGAATGGAATTGAATTTGGAATGGAATGGAAAAGAATGTGCAATGCAATGCGGAATGGAATGGAATGGAATGGAATGTGAAATGGAATGTGGAATGGAATGGAATGGAATGGAAAGTAGAATGGAAAGTGGAATGGAATGTGGAATGAAATGTGGAATGGAATAGAATGGAATGTGGAATGGAATGTGAAAAGTAACGTGAAATAGAATGGAAAGGAATGTGCAATGGAATGCGGAATGGAATCGAATGGAATGGAACAGAATGTGGATTGTAATGTGGAATGGGATGTGGAATGGAATGGAATGGAATGTGCAAAGAAATGCAGAATGGAATGGAATAGAATGTGGATTGGAATGTGGAATGGAATGGAATGGAGGAAAGTGGAATGGAATTTCATATGGAATGGAATGGAAAGTGGAATGAAATGTGGAAAGAATGGAATTGAATGTGGAACGGAATGGAATGGAATGTAGAACGGATTGGAATGGAATGTGGAATGGAATGTGAAATGGAAAGTGTAATGCAGTGTGGAATGGAATGTGGAAAGGAATGGAATGTAATGTGGAATGGAAAGTGAAAATTAAAGTGAAATGGAACGGAATGGAATGTGGAATGGAATGCGGAATTGAATGTGGAATGGAATGTAATGGAAAGAGGAATGGAATGTGGAATGGAGTGTGGAAAGGAATGTACAATGGAACAGAATGGTATGTGGAATGGAATGTGGAATGCAAAGTGTAATGGAATGGAATGGAATTTGTAATGGATCGTGTAATGAAATGGGATGGTTCATGGAAGGGAACGTGGAATGGATTGTGGATTGCAATGGAATGGAACATGTAATGGAATGTGGAAAGGAATGTGGAAAGGAATGGAACGGAATATGGAATGGAAGGTGGAATGGAATGGAACGAAATGTGGAATGCAATGTAAAAGAATGCGAAAACAAATGTGGAATGGAATGTGGAATGTAATGTAGCATGGAATGGAAAGTTCAAAGGAATCTGGAATGGAAGGTAATGGAATGTGGAATGGAATGAATAATGGAATGTGGAATGGAACGTGGAATGGAACGGAATGGAACGTGTAATAGAATGTGGACTGGAACTTGGAAAGGAATGTGGAATTGAATGAGGATTGGAATGGAATGGAATGTGGAATGTAATGTGCAATGGAATGGAACGGAATGTGGAATGGAACGTGGAATGGAATGGAATGGATTGGAATGTGGCATGGAATGTGCAATACAATGGAATGGAATGTGGAATGGAATGGAATTGAATGCGGAATGGAACGTGGAATGGAATGTGCAATGGAATGTGGAATGGAATGGAATAGAAAGTGGAAGGGAACATGGAAATGATTGTGGAATGCAACGTGGAATGGATCGTGGAATGGAATGGAATGGAATGTGGAACAGAACGTGGAATGGAATCTGGAATGGAATGTGGAATGCAATGGAATGGAATGTTGAATGGATTGTGGAATGTAATGGATTGAAATATGGAATGGAATGCGGAATGGAATGTGGAACGCAATTTGGAATGGAATATGGAATGGAAAGAACTGTACTGAGGAATGGAATGTGGAATGGAATGGAATGGAAAGTGGAATGGAATGTGTAATGGATTGGAATGGAAGGTTTAAATGGAATTGTATGGAATGTGGAATGGAATATGGACTGGAATGGAAAGCAATGTGGAATGGAATGTGGAATGGAACGTGGAATGGAACGTGGAATGGAACGTGGAAAGGAATGTGGAATGAAATGGAATGGAATCTGTAATCGAAGGGAGTGGATTGTGCAATGGAATGTGGAATGGAATGGAATGGAAAGGAATGGAATGTGAAAGGCAATGGAATGGAAGGTGGAGTGGAAAGGAATGGAACGTGGAATGGAACGCAGAATAAAACGTGGAATGCAACGTGGAATGGAAAGTGGAATGGAATGGAATCTAATGTGGAATGGAAGGGAATTGAATGGAATGGAAGGTGGAATGGAATGTGAAATTGAAGGTGAAACGTAACGTGAAATGGAATGAAACCGAACGTGGAATGGAATGGTATGGAACGTGGAATGGAATGGAACGGAACGTGGAATGGAACGTGGAATGCAAAGTGGAGAGGAACGTGGAACATAATGGAATGGAACGTGGAAAGGAAGGGAATGGAATGTGGAATGTAATGGAATGCAATGTTGAATGGAATGGAATGGAATGGAACATGGAGCGGAACGTGGAATGCAATGGAATGGAACGTGGAATGGAACGTCCAATGTAACGTCGAAGGGTACATGGAATGGAATGTAATGGAAAGTGGAATGGAATGTGGTATGCAATGTGGAATGTAAAGAAATGGACTGTGGATTGGAATGGAATGGAATGTGGCACGGAATGTGGAATGGAATGTGGAATGGAATGTGGAAAGGAAAGTGGAATGTAATAGAATGGAATGTGGAATGAAGCGAGCAATGCAATGGAATGGAAGGTGGAATGGAGCATGGAATGGAACGTGGAATGGAACGTGGAATAGAATGTGGAATGGAATGGAATGGAATGTGGAATGCCTTGGAATGGTATGTGGAATGGAATGTGGAATGGAATGAGGAATGGAATGTGGAATGGACTGGAATGGAATGTGGAGTGAAATGGAATGGAAAGTGGAATGAAATGGAGTGGAATGTGGAATGGAATGGAATGTGTAATGGAATGGAAAGGAATGTGGAATAGAATGGAATGGAATGGAATGTGGAATGGAATGTGGAACGGAATGTGGAATTGAATAGAATGCAATGTGGAATGGAAGGTGGAATGGACTGGAATGGAATGTGGAATAGAATGTGGAAGGAAATGTGGAATGAAATGTGGAACACTAAGTGGAATGGAATGGAATGGGATGTGGAATGGAACGTGGAATGCAATTGAATGGAATCTGGAATGGAAAAGAATGCAATGTGGAATGGAATGGAATGGGATGTGGAATGGAATGAGGAATGCAATGGAATGAAATGAGGAATGGATTGTGGAATGGAAAGGAATGGAATGTGGAAAGGAAATCGGAATGTAATGGCATGGAAGGTGGAATGGAATGTGGAATGGATTTGAATGGAATGTGGAATTGAATGGAATGCAATGCAAAGTGGAATGGAAAGGAATGGACTGCAGAATGGAATGGAATGGAATACGGAATCGAATGGAATTAAATGTGGAATGGAATGTGGAATGGAACGGAATTGAAAGTGAAATGAAATTGAATGGAATGTGGAATGGAATGTGGAATGGATTGGAATGGAAAGTGGAATGGAATATGGAATGGAAAGGAATGGAAAGTGGAATGGAATGTGGAATGGAATGGAGAGTGGAATGGAATGTGGAATGGAATGGAATGGAATGTGAAACGGAATGGAATGGAATGTGGAACCGAATGTGGAATGGAATGGAATGGAATGTGAAACGGAATGGAATGGAATGTGGAACGGAATGTGGAATGGAATGGAATGGAATGGAATTCGGACTGGAATGGAATAGAATGGAATTCCATTATACATTGAATTCCTTTCCATTCCACATTTCATTTCATTACACATTCCATTCCATTCCATTCGTCTCCATTCCACATTCCATAGCATTCCATTCCATTCCATTCCACATTTCATTCCATTCCATTTCATTCCACATTCCATTCCACATTCCATTCCATTCCATCCCATTGCATTCCATTCCACTCCATTGCATTCCATTCCACATTCCACTCCATTCCATTCCATTCCATTCCATTCCACTTTCCATTCCAATCCATTCCAAATTCCATTCCACATTCCATTACATACCATTCCAGGTTCCATTCCACATGCCATTCCACTTTCCATTCCATTACATTCCACATTCCATTCCACATTAAATTCCATTCCATTACACTTTCGATTGCATTCCACTTTGCTTTCCATTCCGTTGCATTCCATTCCACATTCCATTCCAAGTTCCATTCCACTACATTCCACTTTCCATAATATTCCGTTCAACGTTCCATTCCTTTCCATGCAACATTCCATTCCACAATCCATTCCATTCCATTCCATTCCACATTGCATTCCATTCCTTTCCATTGCACATTCCATTCAATTCCATTCCACATTCCATTCCAATCCATTCCACATTCCATACCACATTCCATTGCATTCCATTCCACGTTCCATTCGATTCCACGTTCCATTCCATCCTATTCGACGATACATTCCACGTTCCATTCCGTGTTCCATTCCACGTTATATTCCATGTTCCATTCCATTGTATTCCATATTCCGTTCCTCATTCCATTCCACCTTCCATTCCATTCCATTACAAAATCCATTCAACGTTACATACCACTCCATTTCACATTCTATTCCATTCTACGTCCCATTCCATTCCATTCCAGGTTCCGTTCCATTCCACGTTCCATTCCATTCCATTCCACGTTCCATTCCATCCCACGTTCCATTCCTTTCCGTTCCACCATCCATTCCAAGTTCCATTCCGTCTTGCATTCCACTTTCCATTCCACGTTCCATTGCATTCCATTCCACTTTCAATTTTTTATTCCATTCCAACATTCCATTCCATTCCATTCCACATTCCATTCCACATTCCACTCCATTCCATCCCACGTTCCATTCCATTCCATTCCACATTCCATTCCAATCCGCATTCCATTCTACATTCCATCACATTCCATTCTACATTCCATTCCATTCCATTTCATTCCACATTCCATTCCATTCCTTTCCACATTCCACTCGATTCCATTCCATTGCAATCCACATTCCATTCCATTCCACTTTCCATTCCATATTCCTTTCCATTCCACTCCGCATCCCATTCCACATGCCGTTACATTCCATTCCACATTCCATTCCATTCCATTCCACATTACATTCCACTCAATTCCATTCCATTCCATTCCATACCACATTCCATTCCACGTTCCATTCCAAATTCCATCCCATTACATTCCATGCCATTCCACATTCCATTCCATTCCACATTCCATTGCAGATTCCATTGCACATTCCATTCCATTGCATTCCATTCCATTCGACAATCCATTCCATTCCATTCCATTGCACAATCCATTCCATTCCATTCCATTCCACATTCCATTCCATTCCATTCCACATTCCATTCAATTCCTTTCCACATTCCTTTCCATTCCATTCCACATTCCATTCCATTCCATTCCACATTCCATTTCATTCCATTCCATTCCACATTCCATTCCAGATTCCATTCCAGATTCCATTTAACATTCCATTCCATTCCATTCCACATTGCATTCCATTCCGTTCCACATTCCATTCCATGTTACATTCCACATTCCATTGCACATTCCCTTCCACTCAATTCCCTTCCATAGCATTCAATTCCACATTCCGTTCCAGATACCATTACTTTCAATTCAATTCCTTTCCACATTCTATTTCATTTCTCATTCCATTCCATTCCAGTCCACATTCCATTAAATTCCATTCTATTCCACAATCCATTCCAGATTCCATTCCACATTCCGTCCCACATTCCAACCCATTCCATTCCATTCCATTCCACATTCCATTCCACTTTCCATTCCATTCTATTCCACATTCCATTCCACATTCCATTCCACCTTCCATTCCATTCCTTTCGACATTCCATTCCATTCCATTCCATTCCAGATTCCATTTCATTACATTCCACATTCCTTTCCAGTCCATTCAACATTCCATTCCTCATTCCATTCCACTACATTCCACATTCCATTCCAGATTGCACTCCATACCACTCCATATTCCATTCCATTCCATTCCACATTCCATTCCACATTCCATTCCATTCTATTCCATGTGTCCATTCCATTCCATTCCAGTTCTCTTTCCATTCCATTTCATTCCACATTCCATTCTATTCCATTAGATTCCATTCCATGTTCCGTTCCACGATCCATTCCACATTCTGTTCCATTCAATTCCACATTCCAATCCACATTCCATTCCACCTGGCGTTCCGTTCTATTCCATATTCCAATGCACCTTCAATTCCATTACATTCCACGTGCTATTCCAGTCCACATTCCATTTCTTTCCATTCCATTCCACATTCATTTCCATTATATTCCACGTTCCATTCCATTCCATTGCACTTTCCATTCCTTTGACTTCCACTATCCATTCCATTATATTCCACGTTCCATTCCATTCCATTCCTACTTCCGTTCAATTCCATTCCATTCCACATTCCATTCCATTCCATTCCATTCCACCTTCCATTCCACAATCCACTCCTCTTTCCATTCCATTCCATTCCATTCTTCTCCACGATCCATTCCACATTCTATTCAACATTCCTTTCCGTTCCATTAGATTCCATTCCACGTTCCATTCAAAATAACATTCCACATTCCATTACATTCCATTCCATTCCACGTTCCATTCCACATTCCATTCCATTCCATTCCACTTTAAATTCCATTCCAATCCATTCCATTGCATTCCACATTCCATTCCAGTCAATTCCATTCGACATTCCATTCCATTCCATTCCACATTCCATTCAAATCCATTACACATTCCTTTCCACTTTCTATTCCATTCCATCCCATGTTGCATTCCACATTCCATTGCATCCCTTTCCCCATTCAATTCCATTCCATTCCACATTCCATTCTATTTCTATTTCACATTCCATTCTATTTCCATTTCACATTCCATTCCATTGCACATTCGATTCCTCATTCCATTCCATTTCATTCCACATTCCAATCCATTCCATTCTAGATTCCTTTCTACATTCCATTCCATTCCATTCCAGATTCCATTCCACATTCCATTCCATTCCATTCCATTCCATTCCACATTCCATTCCATTCCTTTCCATTCCTTTCCACATTCCATTGCATTCCATTCCTCATTTCATTCCACATTCCATTCCGTTCTATTCCACATTCCATTCCATTCCATTCCACTCCATTCCATTCCACTTTCCATTCCATTCCATTCCATTCCACATTCCATTCCACATTCTATTCCATTCCATTCCATATTTCATTCCACTCCATTCCATTCCATTGCATTCCTCATTCCATTTCAGTCCATTCCATTCGACATTCCATTTGACATTCCATTCCTTCCATTCAAAATTCCATTCCGTTCCACTCCACGTTCCTTTCCACTTTCCATTGCATTATATTCTGCATTCCATTCCATTCCATTTTATTTCAATTTCATATTCCATTCTACTTCCATTTCACATACCATTCCACTCCACATTCCAATCCATTACGTTCCATATTCCATTCAACGTTCACTTCCATTCCATTTTACAATCTATTCCATTCCACTTTGCATTCCATTCTGTTCCATTCCATTCCACATTCCATCCACGTTTCATTCCAATCCATTCCAATTTCCATACTATTCCATTTCACGTTCCAAACCATTCCATTCCACATTCCTTTCCATTCCAGTCCACGTTCCAGTCCATTCCACTTTCCATTGCACTCCATTCCACGATACATTCCACATTCCGATCTATGTTCCATTCCATGTTGTATTCCATCTTCCATTCCATCCCATTAAACGTTCCATTCCTCATTGCTTTGCATTCCACATTTCATTCCACTCCATTGCATTCCACATTCTACTACATTCCGTTCCACATTCCATTCCATTCCATTCCACATTCCATTCCTTTCCACTCCACATTCCGTTCCATATTCCATTCCATTCCATTCCACATTCCATTCCATTCCAATTCACATTCCATTCCATTCCACATTCAATTAAATTCCATTCCATTTCATTCCATTCCACATTCCATTCCATTCCATTTCACAATCCATTCCATTCCATTCCATTCCATTCCACATTCCATTCCATTCCATTCCATTAAATTCCACATTCCATTCCACATTCCATTCCTTTCCACATTCCATTCCACAGTCAATTCCGGATTCCATTTCACATTCAATTCCACATTCAATTCCTTCAAATTCCATTCCATTCCATCCTCTTCCATTCCATTCCATTCCATTCCATTCAATTCCATTCCATTCCACATTCCTTTCCGTTCCACATTCCATTCCATTCCATTCCACTTTGTGTTCCATTCCATTCCATTTGTTTCCACATTCCATTCCACATTCGATTCTATTCCTTTCCATTCCATTCCAGATTCCATTCCAATGCATTCCACCTTAAATTCCATTCCATTCAACATTACATTCCATTCCTTTCCTTTCCATTCCACGTTCCATACCATTCCATTCCATTCCACATTCCATTTCACATCACATTCCATTCCATTGCACATTTCTTTCCCATTCCATTCTATTCCTTTCCACATTCCATTCCACTTTCCATTCCAGATTCCATTTCATTCCATTCCACATTCCATTCCATTCCATTCCACATTCAATTACATTCCATTCCAGTCCCCTTTCCATTCGATTCAATTCCATTCCAGATACCATTCCATTGCATTCGACATTCCTTTCCATTCCTTTCCACTCTCCATTCCACATTCCATTCCCCTACATTCCACATTACTTTCCATTCTATTCCTGATTCCAATCCATTCCTTTCCATTCCATTGCACATTAAATTCCAGATTCCATACCAAATTCCATTTCACATTCCATTCCATTCCACATTCCGTTCCACATCCCATTTCATTCCATTCTACATTCCGTTCCACATTCCATTCTATTCCATTAAATTCCATTCCCTTCCAAATTCCTTTCCAATACATTCCCCATTCCTTTCCGTTCCAATCCATTCCATTCCATTCCATTACCGTTCCTTACCAGATTCCATTCCACTTTCCACTCCATTCCATTCCACATTCCATTCCATTCTATTCCACTCCAGCCGACATTCCGTTCCATTCCATTCCATTCCAGATTCCATTCCATTCAATTCCACATTCCTGTCCATTACATTCCACACTCCATTCCACATTCCATTCCACTACATTCCACATTCCGTTCCGCATTCGACTCTCTACCATTCCACATTCCATTCAATTCCATTCCACATTCCATTGCACATTCCATTCTATTCCACATTCCACATTCCATTGCACATTCCATTTCATTCCACATTCCACATTCCATTCCATTCTATTCCATTCCACTCCTCATTCCATTACACATTACATTTCATTCCATTCCACTGTCCATTCCATTACTTTCCACGTTCCATTGCACATTCCATTCCATTCAATTCCACATTCCATTCCATTCCATTCCCTTCCAATCCACATTCCATTCTATTCCATTTCACATTCCATTCCACATTCCATTTCACATTCCTTTCCTTTCCATTCCACATTCCATTCCATTTCGTTCTATTCTAGTTCACATTCCATTCCATTTTTTTCCATTCCGTTCCAGATTCCATTCCATTCAATTCCACATTCCTGTACATTACATTCCACACTCCATTCCACATTGCATTCCACTACATTCCACATTCCGTTCCACATTCCACTCCCTTCCACTCCACATTGCATTCAATTCCATTCCTCATTCCATTCCACATTTCATTCCATTCCACATTCCACATTCCTTTCCACTCTATTCCATTCCATTCCTCCTTCCATTACACATCACAATCCGATGTATTCCATTAGCCTTTCCATGTTCCATTCCACATTCCATTCCATTCCATTCCATTCCAATCCATTCCTCATTCAATTCCACATTCAATTCCAGTCCATTCCACATACCATTCAACTTTCCATTCCATTCCATTCCAAATTCCATTCCATTCTATTCCACGTTCCACTACAAATTCCATTCCACATTCCATTCCGCATTTCATTCCATTCGATTCCATTCTATTCCACATTCCATTCCACGTTCAATTCCATTCCACATTCCATTCCGCATTTCATTCCATTCGATTCCATTCTATTCCACATTCCATTCCTCGTTCCATTCAATTCCATTCCACCTTCCACTGCACGTTCGTTTCCACGTTCCATTCCATTCCCTTCCACGTTCCCTTCCTCTTTCCATTTCACGTTGCATTCCGTTCCATTCCACATTTCATTCCACATTCCATTCCACGTTGCATTCCATTCCATTCAACATTCCATTCCACATTCCATTCCATTCCACATTCTATTCCACATTCCATTTCATTCCATTAAACATTCCATTCCATTCCATTCCATTCCATTCCAGATTCCATTCCACATTCCATTCCACATTCCATTCCAATCCTTTCCTCAATCCCTTCCAAATTCCATTCAATTTGATTCCATATTCCATTCCATTCCATTCCACATTCCATTATATTCCACTTTTCATTCCATTAAATTCCATACCATGCCAAATTCCATTCAATTCCATTCCACATTGCATTCCGTTCCATTTCACATTCCATTCCTTTCTCTTGCATTCCACATTCCATTCCATTCCATTCCACATTCCTTTCCCTTCCATCCCAATTTCCGTTCGATAACATTCCATTCCATTTTACATTCCATTCCATTCCATTCCACATTCCATTCCATCGCGTTCCTTTCCAAATTCCAGTCCATTCCATTCCACTTTCCATTCCATTGCACTCTTAATACAATTCTACATTCCATTACATTCCATTCCTCATTCCATTCCACATACCTTTACATTGCATTCAATTCCATTCCACATTCAATTCCATTCCTTTCCATTCCACATTGCATTCCCTTCCATTCCACATTCCATTCCATTCCACTCCAAATTACATTTCATTCCATTCCACATTCCTTTCCATTCTATTACCATTTCAAATTCCATTCCATTCCATTCCACATTCCATTCCATTCTATTCCACATTCCATTCCACATTCCATTCCATTCTACATTCCATTTGATTCCATACCACATTCCATTCCATTCCATTCCACATTCCATTCCATTCAATTCCACATTCCTTTCCATTCCATTCCGCATGCCATTCCACATTCAATTCCTTCAAATTCCACATTCCTTTTCATTCCATTCCAAAACATTCCATTCCATTCCACATTCCATTAGATTCCATTCCACTTTCCATTAGATTCCATTCCACTTTCCATTCCACCTTCCCTTCCATTCCGTTCGTTATTCCATACCTTTCCATTCCATTCCATTCCACATTCCATTCCGTTCCTTTCCATTCCAAATTCCGTCCCATTTAATTAATTTCCATTCCACATTCTATTCCATTCCATTCCTTTCCACATTCCGTTCAATTCCATTCCATTCCGCATTCCATTCCATTCCACATTCCATTCTATTCCATTCCACATTCTATTTCACATTCCATTCCATTCCATATTACATTCCACATTCAATTTCATTCCATTGCACATTCCATTCCATTCCATTCCAGTTAACATTCCGTTCCATTTACTTCCATAACATATTTGATTTAATTACATTACACATTCCATTCCACATTCCATTCCATTCCATTCCGCGTTCCATTCCACATTCCACTCCACATTCCATTCCATTCCATTCCACATTTCATTCCACATTCCATTCCATTCCACATTCCAATCTATTCCATTCCATTACACAGTCCATTCCATTCCATTACGCGTTTCATTCCATTCCATTCCATTGAAAATTCCGTTCAATTCCATTCCACATTCCATTCCGTTTCATTCCACATTCTATTCCGTTCCATTCCACATTCTATTCCATTCCATTCCATTCCTTTCCATTCCATTCAACATTCCATTCCTTTCCATTGCACATTGCATTCCATTCCATTCCACATTCCATTCCATTACATTCCACATTCATTTACAAATTTCATTCCATTCCAATCCACGTACAATTCCACATACCATCCACTTTCCATTCCACTTTCAACTCCATTCCATTCCACATTCCATTCCATTCCATTCCAAGTTCCATTTCACATTCCATTCCACTTCATTCCACGTTCCATTCCGTTTCACGTTCCATTCCTTTCTATTCCTCATTCATTTCCACATTCCATTCCATTCCATTCCACATTCCATTCCACGTTCAATTCCATTTCTCTTTCGTTTCCATTCCATTCCACATTCCATTCCATTCCTTTCCACATTCCATTCCATTCCATTCCACCTTCCATTCCATTCCGTGTTCCATTCCATTCCATTCCACTTTCCATTCCACGTTCCACTCCATGTTCCATTCCACGTTCCATTTCAGTTTCCATTCCACTTTCCATTCCACGTTCCAGTCCACGTTCCATTTGACGTTCCATTCCACGTTCCAATACATTCCACTCCGCGTTCCATTCCTCATGCCATTCCGCAATCCATTCCTCATGACTTTCCACATTCCATTCCATTCCATTCCACATCCCATTCCATTCCTCATTCCATTCCAATTTCCATTCCACATTCCATTCCACTTTCCATTCCATGATCCATTCCATTCCGTTCTACAGTCTATTCCATGTTCCATTCCATTACATTCCACATTACATTCCACATTCCATTCCTTTCTATTCCACATTCCATTCCAATTTCCATTCAACATTCCATTCCACTTTCCATTCCATGTTCCATTCCATTCCGTTCTACAGTCTATTCCATGTTCCATTCCATTCCATTCCACGTTCCATTCCACATTCCATTCCATTCCATTCCACATTCCATTTCTTTCCATTCCATTGCATTCCATATTCAATTCCAGTCCATTCGATTCGACATTCCATTCCATTCCATTCCACATTCCATTCCTTTCCATTCAAAGTTCCATTCCTCATTCTATTCTACGTTCCATTCCATTGCGTTCCACATTCCATTCCACATTGCATTCCATCCCATTCCACATTGCATTCCTTCCAATTCCACATTCCATTCTACCTGCCATTCCATTCCCTTCCATATTCCATTACACGTTCCCATTCCATTTCTCTTTCCTTTCCATTGCATTCAACGTTCCATTCCATTCCTTTCCACTTTGCATTCCATTCCATTCAACCTTCCTTTCCATTCTATGTTCTACTCCATTCCATTCCACTTTCCACTCCACTTTCCACTCCACGTTCCATTCCACATTCAATTTCACATTCCATTCCACTTTCCATTCCACGTTCCACTCCACGTTCCATTCGACGTTTCATTCCAAGTTCCATTCCATTCCATTCCGCAATCCATTCCTCATTATATTCCACATTCCATTCCATTCCATTCCACACTTCATTCCATACCATTCCACATTCCATTGTATTTCCATTTCAAATTCCATTCCATTCCCCATTCCATTCCATTCCATTCCACATTCCATTCCATTCAATTCCAGTCTATTCCACATTCCACTACCCATTCCTCTGCATTCCTTTCCACATTCCATTCCATTCCTTTCCACTTTGCAGTCCATTCCATTCCACTTTCCTTTCCATTCCATTGCACATTCCATTCCATTCCATTCCACATGCCATTCCCATCCATTCCACTTTGCATTCCACCTTCCTTTACATTCCATTACACTTTCTGCTCCACATTCCGTTGAACTTTCCATAATATTCCGTTCCATTCCATTCAACGTTCTATTCCACATTCTATTCCCCATTCCATTCCATTCCACATTCCATTCCATTCCATTCCTTTTCATTGCATTCCACATCCCATTCCATTCCATTCCGTTCCACATTCCATTCCATTTCATTCCACATTCCTTTGCATTCCGTAGCACATTAAATTCCACATTCCTTTCCATTCCATTCCACTTTCCAATCCACATTCCATTCCATTCCTTTCCATACCATTACTTTGTAGTCCACATTCCATTCCTTTCCATTCCATTCCACATTTCATTCCATTCCATTGCCTATACCATACCATTCCATTCCACCTTCCATTCCAAATTCCATTCCAATCCATTCCACGTTCCATTCCACATTCCACTCCATTCCTTTCCACATTCCATTCCAATCCATACCACATTCCATTCCACATTCCTTTCCATTCCATTCCACATTCAATTCCACTTTCCATTCCAAATTCCATTCCATTCCACTCCATTCCATTCCATTCCACGTTCCATTCCACATTCCTTTCCACATTCCATTCCGTTCCATTCCGATGCATTCCACGTTCCATTCCACATTCAATTTCACATTCCATTCCACATTCCATTCCATTACATTCCACTTTCCATTCCAAATTCCATTCCATTCAGTTCCATTCCATTGCATTCCACATTCCATTACATTGCACATTCAATTCCTTTCCATTGCACATTCCATTATATTGCATTCCGCATTCCATTCCACAATCCAATCCATTCCATTCCACTTTCCAATCCACATTCCATTCCATTTCATTCCACCTTCCAATCCACATTCCATTCTATTCCATTCCACAATCCATTCCATTCCATTGCACATTTCATTCAAATCCATTCCACTCCATTCCATTCCTTTGCATTTCACATTCCATTCCACTCCATTCCATTCGACATTCCATTCCATTCCATTCCACATTCCATTCCATTCCATTCCACTTTCCATTCTACTTTTCGTTCCATTGCATTCCACTTTCCATTTCACATTTCATTCAATTCCATTCCAGTTTCCACTCCTTTCCATTCCACATTCCATTCCACATCCCTTTCCATTCCATTCCACTCCAAGTTCCTTTCCATTCCATTCCATAATGCATTCCATGCCTTTCCACATGCCATTACTTTCCATATTCCATTCCACACTCCATTCCATTCCAAATTCCATTCCAAATTCCATTCCATTCCCTTCCACATTGCATTCCATTCCATTCCACATTCCATTCCAATCGAAATTCCATTGCATTCCATGCCATTCCATTTCACATTCCATTCCATTCCATTAAATTTCACAATCCATTCCATTACCTTCCATTCCTTTCCACATTCCATTCAATTCGTTTCCATTCCACATTCCATTCCATTCCATTCCATTCCATTCCATTCCATGTTCCATTCCATTCCCCCATCCATTCCTTTCCATTCCATGATCCATTCCTTTCCATTCCACGTTCCATTCCACATTCCATTCCACCTTCCATTCCACATTCCATTCCACTGAATTCTATTCCATTCCATTCCACGTTCCATTCCAAATCCATTCCGTGACATTCCACGTTCCATTCCATTCCATTCCACATTCCATTCCATTCCACATTCCATTCCACTTTCCGTTCGTTTACAATCCACATTCCATTCCACATTCCATTGCATTCCACTCCACATTCCATTCCACTTTCCATTCCATTCCATTCCACTTTGCATTCCATTCTGTTCCATTCCATTCAATTCCATTCCACATTCCATTCCATTCCATTGCACATTCCATTCCATTCCATTCCAAATTCCATTCCACCTTCCATTCCATTCCATTCCACGTTCAATTTCACATTACATTTCATTCCACATTCCTTTCTAACCCATTTCACATTCCATTCCACATGCTTTTCCATTCCATTCCACATTCCATTCCATTGAATTGCAATATCCATTCCACATTCCATTCCATTCCATTCCTTTCTATTTCATTCCACATTCCATTCCATTCCATTCCACTTTCCATTTCACATTTCATTCCATTTCATTGCACATTCCATTCCATTGCATACGACATTCAATTCCACATTCCTTTCCATTTCATTCCACTTTCCATTCCACATTCCATTCCACCTTCCATTCCATTCCTTTCCATTCCACATTTTATTCCACATTCCATACCTTTCCATTCCACGTTCCACATTCCATTCCATTTCACATTTCATTTCATTCCATTCCATTCCATTCTACATTCCATTCATTTCCATTGCATTCCATATTACATTTCATTCAGTTCCACATTCAATTCTGTTCCACATTCCACATTCCATTCCATTCCACATTCCATTCCAATCCATTCCACATTCCATTCCTCATTCCATTCCATTCCATTCCACGTTTCATTCCACATTCCATTAAATTCCATTCCTCATTACATTCCATTCAATTTCACACGCAATTCCATTTCATTTCGCATTCCATTCCATTCCATTGCATTCCACATTCCATTCCATTCCATTTGACATAGCTTTCCATTCCATTCAATTCCATATGCCATACAATTCCATTCCACGTTCTATTGCATTCCATTCCATTCCATCACACATTCAATTCCACATTTCATTACATTACTTTCCTCATCGCATTCCATATTCCATTCCACTCCATTCCACATTCTATTCCTTTCCATTCCACCTTGGATTCGTTTCCAATCCATTCCACATTGCATTCCACACTCCATTGTTTACTTTTCCCCATTCCATTCCTTTCCATTCCACATTCCAATCCATTCCATTCCACATTCCATTCTATTCAATTTGACATTGATTTCCATAACATTCATTTCCATTTTCCATTATATTCCACTCCAAATTCCATTCCATTCCATTCCATTCCTTTCCACCTTCCATTCCATTCCATTCTACATTCCATTCCATTCAACATTCGAAATTCCATTCCATTCCAAATTCCATTCCATTCCACACCACATTCCATTCTATTCTATTCCACGTTACCTTCCGTTCCATTCCACATTCCATTCCACTTTCCATTCCATTCTATTCCACTTTCCATTACAAATTTCATTCCACCTTCCATTCCGCATTTCATTCCATTAGATTCCATTCTATTCCATATTCCATTCCACGTTCCATTCCATTCCATTCCACCTTCCATTACACGTTTGTTTCCACGTTCCATTCCATTCCCTTCCATGTTCCCTTCCTCTTTCCATTCCATGTTGCATTCCGTTCCATTCCACGTTTCATTCCACATTCCATTCCACATTCCATTCCATTCCATTCCACATTCCTTTCCATTCCATTCCATTCCATTCCACTCCACTTTCCATTCCACATTCCATTCCAATCCTTTCCTCATTCCCTTCCAAATTCCATTCAATTTGATTCCATATTCCATTCCCTTCCATTCCACATTCCATTATATTCCACTTTCAATTCCATTCCATTCCATACCATGCCAAATTCCATTCAATTCCATTCCAGATTCCATTCCGTTCCATTTCACATTCCATTACTTTCCATTGCATTCCACATTCCATTCCATTCCATTCCACATTCCTTTCCCTTCCATTACAATTTCCATTCAATACCATTCGATTCCATATTACATTCCATTCCTTTCCATTCCACATTCCATTCCATAGCGTTCCTTTCTAAATTCCACTCCATTCCATTCCACATTCCATTCCATTGCACTCTTAATCCAATTCTACTTGTCATTATATTCCATTCCTCATTGCATTCCACATACCATTACATTGCTTAAGATTCCATTCCACATTCAATTCCATTCCTTTCCATTCCATATTGCAATCCCTTCCATTCCACATTCCATTCCATTCCATTCCATTCCAGATTCCATTCCATTCCATTCCACATTCCATTCCATTCCATTCCACATTCCATTCCGTTCCATTCTTCTTTCCATTCCACATTCCATTCCATTTCATTCCACATGACATTCCATTCCATTCCACATTCCATTCCACATTCCATTTCATTCCATTGGAAATTCCATTCCATTCCATTCCACATTTCGTTCCATTCCATATCACATTGCGTTAAATTCCACTCCATTCCACATTCCATTCCGTTCCATTCCAAATTACATTTCATTCCATTCCACATTCCTTTCCATTCCATTTCACTTGCATTCCATTCCATTCCACATTCCATTCCACATTCCATTCCATTCTATTCCACATTGCATTCCACATTTCATTCCACATTCCATTCCACATTCCATTCCATTCCTTTCCACATTCCATATTCCGTTGCTTTCCATTGCATTCCACATTCCATTCCATTCCATTCTGTATTCCATTCTATTCCATATTCCACATTCCATTCCATTCGACTTTCCATTCCATTCCATTCCACATTCCATTCCACATTCTATTCCACATTCCATTCCATTCCATTCCACATTCCTTTCCATTCCATTTCACATTCCATTACATTCCATTTCACATTCCATTCCTTTCCATTCCATTCCATATTTAATTCCATTCAATTCCACATTCAATTCCATTCCATTTCACAATGTATTGCATTACATTCCATTCCACTTTCCATTCCATTCCATACCAAATTCCATTCCATTCCTTTCCATTCAATTCCACATTCCATTCCTTTCCATTCCACATTCCATCCCACATTCCATTCCATATTCCGTTCCATTCCTTTGCATTCCACATTCCATTCTATTCCATGCCAGTCCTCATTCCATTCTATTCCACATTACATATTCCATTCCATTCCACATTCCATTCCATTCCATTCCATTCCACATTCCATTCCATTCCGTTCCACATTTCATTCCATTAAACATTCCATTCCATTCCATTACATTTCACATTCCATTCCATTCCATTCCATCACTGCCTTCTGTTCCACATTACATTGCTTTCTATTCCAAATACCATTCAACATTCCATTCCATTCTATTCCGTTCCATTCCACTTTCCATTCCATTCCATTCTTTTAAACATTCCATTCCTTTCCATTGCATTCCACATTCCATTCCAGGTTCCATTCCACTCCATTATACGTTCCATTCCATTCCACTTTCAATTCCACCTTCCATTCCGCGTTCCATTCCTCATTCCTTTCCATGATGCATTCCACGTTCCATTGCATTCTATTCCACTTTCCTTTCCTCATTCCATTCCACGTTCCACTCCATTCCATTCCATATTCCATTCCACTTTCCATTCCACTTTTCATTCCATTCCATTCCACATTCCATTCCATGTTCCATTCCACCATCCATTCCATCTTCTATTCCATGTTCCATTCCTCATTCTATTCCACGTTCCATTCCACGATCCATTCCATCTTCTATTCCATGTTCCATTCCTCATTCCATTCCACATTCCATTCCTTTTTCCATTCCAGGTTCCATTGCATTTTATTCCACATTCCATTCCACATTTCATTCCATTCCATTCCACATTCGATTCCACATTGCATTCCACTCCATTCCTCATTCCATTTCACCTTCCATTCCACTCCATTCCACGTTCCATTCCCCATTCCATTTCACATTCCATTCCATTACATTCCACTTTTCTTTCCACATTCGGTTCCACGTTAAATTCCATTCCATTCCACATTCTATGCCATTCTGTTCCACATTCCTTTCCACATTCCTTTCCATTCCATTCCACTTTCCATTCCACATTCTATTCCATTATATTCCAAATTCCTTTCCATTCTATTCCATTCCATTCCTCATTCCATAACACATTCCATTCCATTCCATTCCACGTTCCGTTCCATTCCCTTCCACGTTTCATTCCACATACCATTCCATTCCTTTCCACATTCCTTTCCATATTCCATTCCATTCCATTTCACATTCCATTCCATTCCATTCCCTTCCATTGAACTTTCAATTCCATTCCATTCGACTTTCCATTCCATTAACTTCCATTACACATTCCATTCCTTTCCATTCGAATTTTCATTCTATTCCATTCCATTCCACGTTCCATTCCATTCCATTCCATATTCCATTCCATTCCATTCCACATTCCATTCCATTCCATTCAATCCCATTTCACTTTCGATTCCATTCTATTCCACATTCCATTCCTTTCCATTCAACTTTCCATTCCAATCCATTCCATTCCGCATTCCATTCCATTCCATTTCACATTCCATTCAACATTCATTTCCATTCTATTCCATTCCACATTCCATTCCAATTTCCATTCCATTCCATTCCACATTCCATTTCATTCCATTCCATATTCCATTCCATTCCACTTTCCATTCCATGCCATTCCACATTCCATTCCATATTCCATTCCACTCTATTCCAGGTTCCATTACACGTTCCATTCCACATTCCATTCCATTCCATTCCATTCCACAATCTATTTAACATTTCTTTCAACATTCCATTCCATTCCTCTCAACATTCCATTCCATTGCATTCCACATTCCATTCCATTCCATTCCACATTCCATTCCATTCCACTCCATTCCAAATTGCATTCCATTCCACATTCCTTTGCACATTCCATTCCATTCCATTTCATATTCCATTCCATTCCATTCCATTCCACATTACATTCTAATCCATTCCACATTCTATTCCATTCCATTCCACATTCTGTTCCATTCCATTCCATTCCACGTTCTATTCCATTCCATTCCACATTTGATTCAATTGCATTTCACTTTCCATTCCATTCCATTCCGTTCCAAATTCCATTGCATTCCACATTCCATTCCCTTCCATTCCACATTCCATTCGATTCCATTCAATTCCACATTCCATTCCATTGCATTCTGCCTTCCATTCCCTTCCATTCCACATTTCATTCCGTTCCATTCCACATTGCATTCCCTTCCATTCCACATTCCATTGAAATCCATTCAACATTCCAATCCACATTCCATTCCTCATTCCATTCAATTCCATTCAATTGCAGATTCCATTCCATTCCATTCCACGTTCCTTTCTATTCCATTCCACACTCCATTCCACATTCGATTCCACTACATTCCACATTCCATTCCACATTCCACTCCATAGCATTTCACATTCCATTCCATTTCGTTCCATATTCCATTTCATTCTTTACCATTCCATTCCTCTTTTCATTACACATTCCATTCAATTCCATTCCACGTTCCATTCCATTCCTTTCCACGTTCCATTCCTCATTCCTTTCCTTTCCATTCCTCATTCCATTCCATATTTCATTCCTTTCCATTCCACATTCCTTTACATTCCATTCCCTTCTATTCCACATTCCATTCCATTCCCTTTTATATTCCATTCCATTCCATTCCAATCCACATTCCATTCCTTTCCATTCCATTGCAATCCACATTCCTTTCCATTCAATTGCAATCCACATTCCTTTCCATTTCAACGCATTCCACATTCCATTCCATTCCACCTTCCATTCCTTTATATTTCACATTCTTTTCCAGTCCATTCCACATTCCATTCCACATTCCATTTCATTCCATTCCATTCCATTCCACATTCCATTCCACACTTCTTAACATTCCATTCCAAATTCCGTTACATTCCTCTCTATTCAAGTCCACATTCCGTTCCATTACATTCCATTATATTCCACACTCCATTCCACATTCCATTCCACGTTCCTTTCCATTCCATTCCATGTTCCTTTCCTCATTCCATTCCACATTCCATTACATTTCTTTCCCCATTGCATTCCACATGCCATTAGACGTTCCATTCCTTTCCCTTCCACATTCCATACCATTCCATTCCACATTCCAATCCACATTCGACACAATTCCATTCCACAGTCCATTCCTTTCCATTTCACTTTCCATTCCTTTCCATTCCATGCCACAGTCCAATCCATTCTACTCCACATTCCATTCCACATTCCATTCCACGTTCCACTCCCTTCCATTCCACATTCCAATTCGTTCCCTTCCAATCTATTCCTTTCCACATTAAAATTCATTTTATTCTACATTCCATATCCACTCCATTCCACAATCCATTCCATTCCATTCCACATTCCATTACATTCCATTCCACTCCACGTTCCATTCCGCATTCCATTCTATAATCCATTTCACTTTCCATTACACGTTCCACTCTACGTTTCATTCCACGTTCCATTCCATGTTTCATTCCATTCCATTCCATGTTCCATTCCTCATTCCGTTCCACTATCCATTCCATTCCATTTCACATTCCATTGCACATTCCATTCCACGTTGCATTCCATTCCATTCCACATTCCATTCCATTCCGTTCCGCATTCCATTCTACGTTCCATTCCATTCCTTTCCACATTCCATTCCACTTTCCATTCCATTACAATCAACATTCCATTCCATTCTATTCAATTCCATTCATCATTTCTTTTCACATTACTTTCCATTCCATTCCACGTTCCATTTCATTGCATTCCATGTTCCATTCCACATTCCATTCCATTCCATCCTATCTTCCATTCCGTATTCCGTTCCACTGCAATCCACGTTCCATTCAATTCCATTCCCTTCCATTCCACATTCCATTCCATCCCATTGCTCATTCCATTGCTTTCCATTCCCTTGCATTCCATATCCCATTCGATTCCATTCCACATTCCATTCCATTCCATTCCGTTCCATTCCACATACCATTCCGTTCCATTCCACATTCCATTCCATTCCATTCCACATTCCATTCCATTCCACATTCCATTCCATTCCACATTCCATTCCATTCAACATTCCATTACTTTCCACATTCCCTTCCTCTCCATTCAACTTTCCATTCCATTCCATTCCATTGCATTCCATATTCCATTCCATTCCTTTCCACTCCACATTCCATTCCTTTCCATTCCACTTTCCGTTCTATTCCATTCCATTGCATTCCATATTCCTTTCCATTCCATTCCATTCCACTCCATTCCACATTCCATTCCATCCCATTCCACATTCCATTCCAATCCACATTCAATTCCATTCCATTACATTCCATTTCATATTCCATTCCATTCCATATTCCATTCCATTCCACATTCCATTACTTTCCATTCGTTTACATTCCATTGCAATTCACATTCCGTTCCATTCCACATTCCATTCCATATTCCATTCCAATCCATTCCACATTACAATCTACATTCCATTCCATTCTACATTAAATTCCATTGCATTTCTTTCCATTCCGCTTTCCATTCCATTGCATTCCATTCGTTTCCACGTTCCATTATACATTCCATTCCACATTCCATTCCACGTTCCATTCCATTCCACATTCCAATCCACATTCCATTCCACATTCAATTCCATTTCATACCATTCCACATTCCATTCCAGATTTCATTCCACATTTCATTCCACATTCCATTCCATTCCATTCCATTCCATTCCGCATTCCATTCTGCATTCCATTCCATTCGATTCCATTCATTTCCCTTCCATTCCACATTCCATTCCATACCACAATCCTTACCATTCCATTCCACATTACATTCTTTTCATTCCATTCCATTCTATTCCACATTACATTCTAAATTCCTTTCCATTCCATTCTAAGTTTCATTGCACAATCCATTCCACCTTCCTTTCCATTCCAATCCATTCCAATCCACTTTCCATACCGCATTCCATTCCAGATTCCAGTCTGTTACATTCTATTCCATTACACGTTCCATTCCACAAGCCATTCGACATTCCGTTCCGTTCCATTCTATTGCATTCCACTATCCATTCCACATTCCATTCCACATTCCATTCCGTTTCACTCCACTTTCCATTCCACATTGCATTCCATTCTGTTCCTAACACAATTTCATTCCATTCCACATTCCATTTCATTCGATTCCATTTGATTCCATTCCACATTCCATTCCAGTCCATTGCATTCAACATTCCATTCCATTCCATTCAACATTCCATTCCATTCCATTACACATTCCTTTCCACATTCCATTCAATTCCATTCCATGTCCCATTCCATTCCATTCCATTCCGTTCCACATTCCATTCCATTCTCTTCCACAGTCAATTTTATTTCCATTTCCCATTCCATTCTATTTCCATTTCACATTCCATTCCATTTCACATTCCATTCCACATTCATTTCCTTTCCATTTCACGATTCATTCCATTCCAATTTGCATTCTAGTTCGCTCCATTCCATTCCACATTCTATTCCACGTTGCATTCCACTCCATTCCACTTTCCATACTATTGCATTCCACATTCCATTACATTCGATTCCACTTTCCTTTCCTTTCCATTCCACGTTCCTTTCCATTTCATGTTGCATTCCATTCAACATTCCATTCCATTCCATTCAGCATTCCATTATACATTCCATTCCACGTTCCATTCCACATTCCATTCCTCATTCCATTCCAGTTTCCTTTCCACATTCCATTCCACATTCCATTACACGTTCCTTTCCAATTTCAATTCCACGTTCCATTCCATTCCATTCCATGTTCCATTCCATTCCATTCCCCATTCCATTGCATTCTACATTCTATTCCACATTCCATTCAATTCCACATTCAATTCCATTCAATATTCCATTCCACGATCCATTCCATTCCTTTTGAAATTCCATTTCACATTACATTCTATTCGTTGCCACACTCCATTCCATTCTATTCCACGTTACATTCCATTCCATATTCTATTCAATTACATTCCTAATTCCATTCCATTGCATTCCACCTTCCTTTCCTTTCCATTGCATTCCATTGGAAATTCAATTCCATTCCATTCCACATTCCTTTAGATTCCATTCCACATTCCATTCCATTCCATTCCACATTCTATTCCATTGCATTCCGCATTCCTTTCCATTCCTTCCCACATTCCATTCCACATTGCATTCCGTTCCATTCCACATTCCATTCCATTCCATTTCACATTCCATTCCATTCCATTCCATTCTATTACACATTCCACTGCATTCCATTCTGTTTTCCGTTCCATTCCACTCCATTCCATTTCACATTCCATTCAATTCCATTCCATTCCTTTCCAGATTGATTTCCATTCCATTCCACATTCCATTCCATTCAATTCCGTTCCACGTTCCATTCCAAATTCCATTTCACATTCTATTCCTTTCCATTCCAATCCACATTCCATTCCATTCCATTCCGTTCCATTCCATCTTACATTCCACATTCCATTCCTCATTCCATTCTGTTCCATTCCATTCCATACCCGTTTTCATTCCACATTCCGTTCCACATTCCATTCCATTCCAATCCACTTTCAATTCCACATTCCATTCCATTCCATTCCACATTCAATTCCACATTGCATTCCATTCCGTCCCACATTCCATTCCGTCCCACATTCCATTCCATTCAATTCCATTTCATTGCATTCCACATTCCATTCCACTCCATTCCTTTCGAAATTCCATTCCATTCCATTCCACATTCCATTCCATTCCATTTCACATTCCATTCCACATTCCACTCCATTTCATATCATATTCCATTCAACATTCCATTCCATTCCATTCCACATTCCATTCCATTCCATTCCATATCCCATTCTATTTGAATTTCACATTTCACTCTCTTTCCATTTCACATGCCATTCCATTCCATTTCACATTCAATTCCATTCCATTCCATTCCACATTCCATTCCATTCCATTCCTCATTCCATTCCACATTCAATTCCATTCCATTCCACTTTGCATTCCACTCCATTCCACATTCCATTATATTCAACTTTACATTCCACATTGAATTCCATTCCATTCCACATTCCATTCAATACTAAATTCCAATCCTTTCCATTAGATTCCGTTCCACATTCCATTATATTCCATATTCCAGTCCACATTCCATTCCATTCCATTGCATTCCATATTCATTCCATTGCATTCCACATTTCACTCCATTCCATTCCACATTCCATTCCATTCGCATTCCATTCCATTCCATTCCACATTCCATTCCATTCCCTTCCACATTTCATTCAATTCCATTTCATTCCACTTTCCATTCCATTCCATTCCACGTTCCATTCCATGCCACTTTCCATTCCATTCCATTCCACGTTCCATTCCATGCCACTTTCCATTCCATTCCATTCCATCATCCATTCCGTTCCATTCCATCCTCCATTCCATTCCATTCCACGATCCTTTTCTTATACCTTTCCAAATTCCATTTCATTCCATTCTACATTCCATTCCATTCCATTCCATTCCACATTCCATTCTATTTCATTCCACATTCCATTCAATTCCAATCCATCGCAATCCACATTCCTTTCCATTCCATGTTCCATTCCCTATTCCATTGAATTCCGTTCCACATTTCATTCGACATTCCATTCCATTCCATTCCACATTTCTTCATTTCTTTCCATTACATTCCACACTCCATTCCATTCCATTTCACATTCCTTTCCATTCCATTCCATTCCATATTCCATTCCATTCGTTTCCACGTTCCATTGCATATTTCA
This sequence comes from Pongo pygmaeus, assembly GCF_028885625.2. Lineage (NCBI taxonomy): Eukaryota > Metazoa > Chordata > Mammalia > Primates > Hominidae > Pongo > Pongo pygmaeus. The sequence continues at coordinate 6,762,374 of NC_085931.1, forward strand.
TCCCACTTTCCTTTCCATTTCATTCCATGTTCCATTCCATATTCTTTTCCATTCCATTCCACATTGTATTAAATTCTATTCCCTTCGATTCCACATTCCATTCCATTCCATTCCATTCCACATTCCATTCAATTCCACATTGCATTCGATTTCATTGCATTGCAGTCCACATTCCATTACATTCCAATGCATTCCACATTGCATTCCATTCTATTCCACATTCCTTTCCATTGCACTCCAATTTCCATTCCACGTTCCATTCCATTCAATTCCACATTCCATTACATTCCATTCCCTTCCATTCCACCTTCCATTCTATTCCATTTCACATTCCATTCCACATTCCATTCCATTTCTTTCCACATTCCATTCCATTCCATTCCATTCCGGTCCAAATTCCATTGCATTCCATTCCGTATTCCATTCCATTCCATTCAATTCCAGTCCGCATTGCATTGCATTCCACACTCCATTCCACATTCCTTTCCATTCCATTCCATTCCATTCTATTCCTCATTCCTTTCCAGATTCCATTGCACAATCCATTTCACATTCCAAGGCACATTCCATTCCATTCCATTCCATTCTGTTATATTTCAGTCCACATTCAATTGCATTCAGTTCCCTTCCATATTCCATTCCATTCCATTCCACATTCCTTCCATTCCATTCCACACTCCATACCACATTCCATTCCACTATATTCCACATTCCATTCCGCATTCCATTGCATTCTGTCCACATTCCATTCCATTCCATTCCATTCGAAATTCCATTCCACATTCAATTCCATTCCATTACCCATTCCATTCCATTGCATTCCTTTGCATTCAACATTTCATTTCTTTCCATTGCATTCCACAATCTATTACTTTGCATTCTACTTTCTATTACATACCATTCCACGTTTCATTCCATTCCATTCCATTCCACATTCCATTCCATTCCTTTCCACATTCCATTGCATTCCATTCCAAATTCCATTCCATTCCCTTCCATTCCATTCAACATTAAATTCAATTCCATTCCACATTCCATTCCATTCCATTCTATTCCATTCCATTCCACATTCCATTCCACATTCCATTCCATCTTCCATTCCATTCTTTCCACATTCCATTTCACATTCCATTCCATTCCATACCACATTTCATTCCAATCCATTCTACAATCGATTCCATTCCATTCCATTCCAATCCATTCCACATTGAATTCCACATTGAATTCCATTCCATTCCACATACCATTCAACATTCCATTCCATTCTATTACACAATCCATTCCAATCCACATTCCATTCCATTCCATATTCAATTTCAATCCATTCCATTCCATTCCATTCCACAATCCATTCCATTCCATTCCATTCCATTCCACATTCCATTCCACATTCCTTTCCATTCCATTCCACATTCCATTCCATTCCATTCCTTTCCATTACACATTGCATTCCAATCAATTCCATACCATTCCACATTCTACTCCATTCCATTCCTTTCCATTACACAGTCCATTCCAGTCCATTCCTTACCATTCCACATTCCTTTGCATTCCATTCCATTATAAATTCCATTCCACATTCCATTCCAATGCATTCCACATTCCTTTCCAATGCATTCCACACTCCATTCCACGTTCCATTCCATTCCATTCCACAGTCCTTTTGAATCCATTCCACATTCCACTCCACGTTCTATTCCATTACATTCCGCATTCCATTCCACATTCCATTCCACATTCCAATAAATTCCATTCAATTCCATTCCACATTCCATTCGACATCCCCTTCCACATTCCATTCCATTCCATTCCATTTCATGCTCCATTTCACATTCCATTCCATTCCATTACACATTCCATTCCATTACATTCCACATTCCATTGCACATTCCATTCGATTACATTCCACATTCCATTCCACTTTGCATTCCATTCCACAGTCCATTGAGGATTCCATTCCGCATTCCATGCCACATTCCATTCATTTATATTCAATTCCATTCCATTCTCTTCCATTCCATTTGATTCCATTCAATTCCATTCATTCCATTCCATTCCATATTCCATTGCATTCCACATTCCATTCCATTCCATTCCACATTCCATTCCATTCCATTCCTTTCCACATTCCATTCCACATTCCATTCTATTCCATTCCATTCCATTCCAGATTCCACTCCATTCCATTCCACATTCAATTCCATTCTATTCAACATTCCATTCCATTCCATTCCTTTCCATTCCACATTCCATTCCATTCCATTCCATTCCACATTCCAATCTATTCATTTCCATATTCCATTACACTTTTGAGTAAACATTCCATTCCATTCCATTCCACATTCCATTCCATTCCATTCCACATTCCATTCCATTCCGTTCCAGTCCAAATTCCATTCAACTGAATTCCATTCCAGATTCATTTCCATTCAATTCCACATTCCTTTCCATTCCATTCCACTCTCCATTCCACATTAGATTCCACTACATTCCACATTCCATTCCAAATTCTATTCCATTCCTTGCCACATTCCATTCCATTCCATTCAAATCCACTTTCCTTTCCACATTCAAATCCGTTACTTTCCACATTCCTTTCCATTTCATTCCTTTGCATTCCACATTTCATTCCATTCCATTCCATTCCACATTCCTTTCCATCCCATTCCACATTCCATTCCATTCCATTCTACATTCTCTTCCATCTCATTCCACATTCAATTCCAATCCACTCCACATTCCATTCAACTCCGTTCCACATTCCATTCCACATTCCATTCCAAATTCCATTGCATTAGATTCAACATTCCATTCATCATTCCATTCCATTCCATTCCACATTCCTTTCCAATCCATTCCAATTTCCATTCCACGTTCCATTCCATTCCGTTCCACATTCCATTCCATTTCATTCCACATTCCATTCCATTTCATTCCTCATTCCCTTACAGATTCCATTACACATTCCATTCCATTTGATTCCATTCCACATTCCTTTTTATTCAATTTTGCATTCCTTTCCATTCCATTCCACACTCAATTCTGTTCCAATCCACATTTCATTGCTCGTTCCTTTCCACATTCCATTCCATTGAACATCCAATTCCATTCCATTCCACATTCCATTCTGAATTCCATTCCATTCCAAGCCACATTCTATTCCACTTTCCTTTCAATTCCATTCGACATTGCATTCCACATTCCATTCCATTCCATTCCAGTCCACACTCCATTCCATTCCATTCCATTCCACATTCCATTCCATTCCATTCCACATTCCATTCCATTCCATTCCATTCCACGTTCCATTCCATTCCATTCCTCATTCCATTCCATTCCATTTAACGTTCCATTCCACATTCCATTCCATTCCATTCCACAATCCATTCCATTCCATTCCATTCCACATTGTATTGCATTCCATTCCACATTCCATCCCACTGCACATTCCGTTTCACATTCCATTCCACTGCACATTCCATTCCACATTCCATTCTATTCCATTGCACATTCCATTCCAATTTTCATTCCTTTCCATTCCACATTCCACTTTCCATTCCACGTTCCATTTCACCTTCCATTCCACATTCCATGCCACGTTCCATTCAATTCCTTTCAATGATCCATTCCCCATTCAATTCCATACCATTCGATGTTCCATTCCACACTCCATTCCATTCCATTTCACCTTGTTTTCCATTCCGTTCCACATTCCATCGCACATTCCATTGCATTCCATTTCATATTCCATTCCATTCCATTACACATTCCATTCAATTCCATTCCATATTCCATTCCTTTCCCTTCCATATTCCATTCCATTCTATTCGACCTTCAACATTCCTTTCCACTTTCCGTTCCAAATTCCTTTCCAAGATCCATTCCACTTTCCATTTCATTCCATTTCACGTTCCATTCCATTCCACGTTCCATTCCATTCTATTCCATTCCACGTTCCAACCCATTCCATACCGCATTCCATGCCATTCCGTTCCACATTCCATTCCATTCCATTCCACATTCCATTCCATTTCATTCCACATTCTTTTCCAGATTCCATTACATATTCCATTCCATTCAATTCCATTCCACATTCCATTCCACTCCATTCAGCATTCCATTCCATTCCATTCCATTCCAAACTCAATTCTCTTCCATTCCACATTTCATAGCACGTTCCATTCCACATTCCATTCCATTCCACATCCCATTCCTTTCCATTCCACATTCCATTCGGAATTCCATTCCATTCCAATCGACATTCCATTCCACTTTCCATTCAATTCCATTCGACTTTGCATTCCACATTCCATTCCTTTCCTGTCCACACTCCATTCCATTCCATTCCATTCCACATTCCATTCCATTCACTTCCATTCCATGTTCCATTCCATTCCATTCCTCATTCCATTCCATTCCATTTAACATTCCGTTCCATTCCTTTCCACATTCCATTCCATTCCATTTGATTACACATTCCATTCCAGATTCCCTTCCATTCCATTCCACATCACGTTCCATTCCATTCCATTCCACATTCCATTCCATTCCATTTGATTACACATTCCATTCCAGATTCCCTTCCATTCCATTCCACATCACGTTCCATTCCATTCCATTCCACATTCCATTCCATTCCATTCCACATTCCATTCCTTTCCATTCCACATTCCATTCCATTCCATTCCTCATTCCTTTCCATATTCCATTCCAGAATCCATTCCATTCGATTCCATTCCACATTCCATTCCTTTCCATTTTGCATTCCATTCCATTCCATTCCACATTCCGTTCGATTCCATTCCACGTTCCTTACCACCTTCCATTCCAGATCCCATTCCAATAGATCCCATTCCACATTCCATTCCATTCCATTTCGCATTCCATTCCATTCCATTCCACATTCCATTCTGTTAGATTCCACATTCCATTGCACATTGCAATCCTCATACCATTCCATTCCATTCCACATCCCATTCCATTGCATTCCACATTCCATTCTAAATTCCATTCCATTCCATTCCACCTTCCATTCCACTTTCCATTCCATTCCATTCGACATTGCATTCCACATAACATTCAATTCTATTCCACACTCCATTCCATTCCATTCCACTTTCCATTCCATTCCATTCCATTCCAAATTCCATTCAATTCCATTCCATTTAAACTTCCACTCCATTCCATTCCACATTCCATTCCGTTCCATTCCCTTCCACATTCCATTCCCTTCCTCATTCCATTCCATTCCACATTCCATTAAATTCCATTCCACATTTTATTCCATTCCATTCCTCATTCTACTTCACATTGCATTCCATTCAATTCCACTTTCCTTTCCACTTTCAATTCCATTCCATTTCACATTCCATTGCTTTCCATTCCATTGAAGTCCATATGCCATTCCATTCTATTACACACTTGATTCCATTCGAATCCACATTCCATTCCATGCCATTTCACATTCTTTCCATTCCATTGCACATTCCATTCCGTTCCAGATTCCTTTTCATTCCATTCCATTCCATTCCACATTCCACTCCCTTCCATTCCATCCCATTCCACATTCCATTCCATTCCATTCCACATTCCATTCTGTTAGATTCCACATTCCATTGCACATTGCAATCCTCATACCATTCCATTCCATTCCACATCCCATTCCATTGCATTTTACATTCCATTCTAAATTCCATTCCATTCCATTCCACCTTCCATTCCACTTTCCATTCCATTCCATTCGACATTGCATTCCACATTACATTCTATTCTATTCCATACTCCATTCCATTCCATTCCACTTTCCATTCCATTCCATTCCATTCCAAATTCCATTCCATTCCATTCTATTTAAGCTTCCACTCCATTCCATTCCACATTCCATTCCATTCCATTCCCTTCCACATTCCATTCCCTTCCTCATTCCATTCCATTCCACATTCCATTAAATTCCATTCCACATTTTATTCCATTCCATTCCTCATTCTACTTCACATTCCATTCCATTCATTTCCATTTTCCTTTCCACTTTCAATTCCATTCCATTTCACATTCCATTGCTTTCCATTCCATTGAAGTCTATATGCCATTCCATTCTATTACACACTCGGTTCCATTCGATTCCGCATTCCATTCCACATTCCATTCCATTCCATTTCACATTCTTTCCATTCCATTGCACATTCCATTCCATTCCAGATTCCTTTTCATTCCATTCCATTCCATTCCACATTCCACTCCCTTCCATTCCATCCCATTCCACATTCCATTCCATTCCATTCCATTGCAAATTGCATTCTGAATTCCATTCCCCTCCACTTTCCATCCCATTCCACGTTCCATTCTACATTCCATTCCATTCCTTTCCATTCCTTTCCACATTCCATTCTAGATCCCATTCTACATTCTATTCCAATTTCCATTCCATTCCATTCTATTCCATTCCATTCCATTCCATCGCCTTCCTAATTCCTTTCCATTCCACGTTCCTTCCATTCCATTCCACTTTCCATTCCATGTTCCATTCCACTCCATTCTAAGTTCCATTCCATTCCACTTTGATTCCGTTCCATTCCACCTTCCATTACATTCAAATCCACTGTCCATTCCATTCCAAATTCCATTCCATTACATTCCACGTTCCGTTCCATGTTCCACTCCATGTTCCATTCCTTTACATTCCAGTTTCAATTCCACGTTCTTGTCCACGATTCATTCCACGTTCCATTAAATTCCATGCCACTATCCATTCCAAGTTCCATTCTACGTTCCATTCCACGATCCATTCCACATTCCATTCCATTCCATCCACATTCTATTCCTCATTCCATTCCACATTCCATTGTATTCCATTCCACATTTCATTCCACATTCCATTCCACATTCCATTACACATTCCATTCCATTCCATTCCACATACCATTCACTTGCATTCCACATTTCATTCCATTCCATTCCATTCCACTCCACATTCCATTCCATTCCATTCCACATTCCGTTCCCTTCCATTCCACATTCCGTTGCTCATTCTATCCCATTCCATTCCACATTCCATACCATTCCATTCCGTATTCCATTCCATTCCATTCCACGTTCCATTCTGTTCCATTCCACATTGCATTCCATTCCATTCCACATTCCATTCCATTCCGCATTCAATTCCACATTCCACTCAGTTCCATTCCACATTCCTTTCCATTCCATTACTCATTCAATTTCATTTCACATTCGATTACATTCCATTCTGTTCCACATTCCATTCCATTCCATTCCATTCCATTCCACATTATATTGCACATTACATTCCATTCTATTTCTGATTCCATTCCATTCCATTACATTCCACATTCTGTTCCATTCCATTCCATTCCACATTCCATTCCACATTCCACAATCCACTCCGAATTCCATTCCATTCGATTCCACATTCCAATCCATTCCATTCCACATTCCATTCCATTCCATTCCATATTCCATTCCATTCCATTCAATTCCATTCCATTCCACTTTCCATTGCATTCCATTCCACCTTCCAGTGCATTCCATAGCATATTCCATTCTATTGCATTCCACATTCCATTTGCGTCCATCTCACATTTCTTTACATTGCATTCCATTCCATATTATACTCCATTCCCTTCCCGTTCCCATTCCCTTCCATTCCACTTTCAATTCCTTTCCATTCCATCCACATTCCAATACATTCCATTGCGCATTCCATTCCATTCCATTCCACTTTACCTTCTATTCCATTTCTCGTTGCATTCCATTCCATTTTTTTCCGCATTCCGTTATATTTCACATTCCACATTTCATTCCATTCCACATTCCATTCCATTCCATTCCATTCCATTCCATTCCACATTCCTTTCCATTCCATTCCACATTCCATTCAACATTCCATTATATTTCACATTCCACATTTCATTCCATTCCATTCCATTCCACATTCCTTTCCTTTCCATTGAAATCCAGAATCCATTCCATTCCATTCCTTTCCATTTCACATTCCATTCCACTTTCCATTCCATTCAATTCCACATTCCATTCCATTCTACTTCACATTCCGTTCCACATTCTATTCCGTTCCATTACACATTTCATTCCATTCAACTTCATAATCCATTTAATTTCATTCCACAATCCATTCCACTTTCCATTCCATTCCATTCTATTCACATTCCATTCCATTCACATTCCAATCCATTCACATTCCATTCCATTCCATTCCATATTCCATTCAACATTCCGTTCTATTCCAATCCATATTCTATTGAATTGTATTCCACATTCCATTCCATTCCATTCCACATTCCTTTCAATTCCATTCCACATTCCATTCCACATTCCCTTCCATTCAATTCCACATTCTTTTCCATTCCATTCGAAACAATTCCGTCTCAGTCCACATTACGTTAGATTCCATTCCACTTTCCATTCCACGTTACCTTCCATTCCGTTCGATATTACATTCCTTTCCATTCCATTCCATTCCAAATTCCATTCCATTCCATTCCACATTCCATTCCATTCCATTCCTTTCCATTCCACATTCCATTCTATTCAATTCCACATTCCATTCCATTGCATTCCACATTCTATTTAACATTCCATTCCATTCCATGGTCAATTTCACTCTATTCCATTCCATTCCTTTCCAGTTCACATTCCATTCCTTTCCCTTCCATTACACATTCGATTTCACTACATAACACATTCCAGTCCACATTCCATTCCATTCCACATTCCATTCCATTCCACATTCCATTCCACATTTCATTCCATTCCATTCCACATTCCATTCCACATTCCAACACATTTAATTCCAAATTCCATTACATTCCAGTCCGTATTCCTTTCTATTCCATTCCATTACACATTCCATTCCATTCCATTGAACATTCCTTTCAATTCCATTCCATTGCATTCCACATTCTATTCCATTTCATTACACATTCCATTCTATTCCATTCTTTTCAACTTTCCATACCATTCCATTCCACATTCCAGTCCATTCCATTCCATTCCCCATTCCGTTCTATTCCATTACAAATTCAATTCCACATTCCATTCCATTCCAATCCATATACCATTCCACATATCATCCACTTTCCATTCTACATTCCACTCCATTCCATTGCACATTCCTTTCCATTCTATTCCAATTTCCTTTTCACCTTCCATTCCACTGCATTCCACGTTCTATTCCATTTCACTTTCCATTCCATTCTATTCCACATTCCATTCTGCATTCCATTCCATTCCATTCCACATTCCATTCCCTTCCATTCCGTATTCCATTCAATTCCCTTCCATTATATTCCATATTCCATTCCATTCTCTTCCATTACACATTCCGTTACATTCCCTTCTACATTCCATTACGTTCCATTCCGTTCTATTCCACTTTGCATTCCGATCCATTCTACATTCCATTGCATTCGATTTGACATACCATTCCCTCCCAGTCCACATTCCATTGCATTCCATTCCATTCTACATTCCATCCCAATCCATTCCATATTACATTCCCTTCCATTCCACATTCCATTCCATTCCCTTCCATTCCACTTTCCATTGCATACCATTCTATTCCACATTCCATTCCATTCCATTCCACGTCTCACTCCATACCTTTCCTTTCCACATTCCATTCCATTCCATTCCACATTCCATTCCATTCCATTCTTCTTTAATTCCACATTCCATTGCATTCCATTTCTCATTCCATTCCACATAACATTCTGTTGCATTCCATTCCATTTCACATTCAATTCCATTCCATTCCATTCCACATTGCATTTCCTTCCATTCCACATTCCATTCCATTCCAGATCCATTCCATTCAATTTCACATTGCATTCCATTCCATTCTTCATTCAATTACACATTCCATTCCATTCCATTACCCATTCAATTCCATTCCATACCGCATTCCAATCCGCACTTCCTTCCACATTCCATTTCATTCCATTGCACATTCCATTCCATTGCATTCCTCGTTTCATTCCATTTCATTTCACATTGCATTAAATTCCACTACATTCCACATTCCTTTCCAATCCATTCCAAATTCGATTTCAATCCATTCCACATTCCATTCCACTCCATTTCACATTCCATTCCCTTAGATTTCACATTCCATTCCTTTCCATTCTATTCCACATTTCATTACATTCCGTTCCACTTTCAATTCCATTCCATTTCACATTGCATTCCATTCCATTCCATTCCACATTCCATTCCATTCCATTTCAAATTCCATTCCATTGCTTTCCATTCCATTCCTCATTCCGTACCACATTCCATTCCATTCCATTCCACTTTCCATTCCATTCCATTCCATATTCCATTCAATTCCATTGCAAACCACATTCCATTCCATTCCATTCCATTCCATTCCACATTCCATTCTATTCCATATTCCACATTCCATTCCATTCCACATTCCATTCCATTCCATTCCATTCCAAATTCCATTCCACATTCCATTGCATTCCATTCCACATTCCATTGCATTTCCCATTCCATTCCATTCCATTACATTTCACTTTCTATTCCATTCCATTCCATCATTACATTCCATTCCAACTTGCAATCCATTGTGTTCCACATACCATTTCACATTCCATTCCATTCCATTCCACATTCCTTTCCATTCCATTCTATTCCACATTCCATTCCATTCCATTGCAATCCACATTCCATTCCAAGTTCCATTCCACTCCATTAAACATTCCATTCCGTTCTTCTTTCCATTCCATTGCATTCCACGTTCCATTCCATTTCCTTCCACATTCCATTCCATTCCACATTCCATTCCATTCAATTCCATATTCCATTCCACATTCTATTCCATTCCATTCCACATTCCATTCCATTCCTTTCCACGTTCCATTCCACGTTCCATTCAATTCCATTTCACATTCCTTTCCAACGCTTTTCACATTTCATTCCACATTCCTTTCCATTCCATTCCACATTCCATTCTACATTCCACTCAAATGAATTCCAATTTCCATTCCACATTCCATTCCATTCCATTCCTTTCCATTGCATTCCACATTCCAATCCATTCCATACCATTCCAGTTTCCATTCCATTCCATTCCACATTCAATTCCACATTTCATTCCATTCCGTTCTACGTTCCATTCCACATTCCATTCCATACCATTGCACATTACTTTCCATTCCACATTCCATTCCATTCCATTGCACATTCCATTCTATTCCATACTACATTCAATTCCACATTCCTTTCCATTCCATTCTACTTTCCAGTCCACTCCAATCCATTCGATATTCTATTCCATTCTATTCCAGGTTCCATTCCACATTCCTTTCCATTCCACATTCCATTCCATTCCATTCCACCTTCAATTCTATTTCCATTTCACATTCCATTCCATTCCATTCCACATTCCATTCCATTCCATTACACATCCATTCCATTCCACATTCCATTTGATTCAGTTCCGCATTTCATTCCACATTCCATTAAATTACATTCCAGATTGCATTCCACTTTCCATTCCATTGTACTCCACATTCCACTCCAAATTCCATTACACGTTCCATTTCACATTCCATTACACATTCCATTCCATTCCGCATTCCATTCCATTCCATTCCACCTTGCATTCCACATTCCATTCCGCATTCCTTTCCACATTCGAGTCCATTCCAGTCCTCATTCCATTCCACTGCATAAAACATTCCTTCCCATTCCATTCCATTTTCCATCCCATTCCGCATTCCTTTCCACATTCCTATTCGATTCCATTCCACAATACATTACAACTTACTTTCCATTCCATTCCACATTGCATTCCCTTCCATTCCACATTCCACTCTAACACTAACTACATTCCATTCCATGACATTCCATTCCACCTTGCATTCCATTCCATTCCACATTCCATTCCATTCCATTCCTTTCCACTTTCCATTCCACTTTCCATTCAACATTCCATTCCTTTTTCCATTCCACGTTCCATTCTATAACATTCTTTACATTCCATTGCGTTCCACATTCCATTCCATTCCATTCCATTCCACATTTCCTTCCATTCCATTGCACATTCCATTCCATTCCATTCCACATTCCATTCCACTTTCCATTCCAGCCCATTCCACGTTCCATTCCACATTCCATTCCACTCGATTCCACATACCTTTCTAATCCGTATCACATTCCATTCTACATTCCTTTCCATTCCATTCCACATTCCATTCCTAATTCCATTCCACATTTCATCCCATTGCTTTCCATTCCATTCCATTTTCCATTCCACATTCCATTCCACATTCCATTCTGCTCCATTGCATTTCATTCCACGTTCCATTCCATATTCCATTCCAAATTCCTCTCCGTTAAATTCCATTCCATTCCACTTTCCTTTCCACTCCATTCCAGTTTCCATTCCATTCCATTCCACGTTCCATTCCATTCCACGGTCCATTACATTCCACATTCTGTTCCATTCCATTCCCTTCCACTTTCCTTTCCAGATTCCATTCCATTCAATTCCACATTCCATTCCATTCCATTCCACATTCCATTCTATTTACATTTCACATTCCAAACTACTTCCACTTCTCATTCCGTTCCATACCATTGCACATTCAATTCCATTCCACAGTCCATTCCATTCCATTCCACATTCCATTCCACATTCCATTGCATTCCATTCCACGTTGCATTTCGTTCCATTGCAACATTCCATTAGATTCCACATTCCACTCCATTCCATTCCTTTCCATTTCATTCCATTCGATATTCCATACCATTCCATTCCATTCCACATTCCCTTCCATTCCATTCCATTCCACCTTCCATTCCATTCCATTTCATTCCACATTCCATTCCATTCTATTCCGTTCCACTTTCCATTCCACATTCAATTCCATTCCATTCCTCCGCATTCCATTCCACATTCCATCTTGTTCCATTCCATTCCACATTCCATTCCATTCCATTCCACATTCCATTCCAGTCAATTCCAAATTCCACTCCACATTCCATTCCATTCCATTCCACGTTCCATTCCACTTTACATTCCACTTTCCGTTCCATTCCATTCCGCATTCCATTCCACATTCCATTCCATTCCATTCCACCTTCCATTCCATTCCACTTTGCATTTCATTCCTATCCATTCCATTCCACATTCCATTCCACGTTCCAATCCACTCCATTCCACTTTCCATACCATTCCATTCAAAGTTCCATTCCTTTCCATGCCACATTCCTTTCCAGATTCCATTCAATTTCATTCCATTCCACATTCCATTCCTTTCCATTCCATTGCACATTCAATTCCATTCCATTCCACATTGAATTCCAATCCATTTCACATTCCATTCCGCATTCCATTGCCTTCCATTCCACATTCCATTCTATATTCCATTCCACATTCCATTTAATTCCATTCCATTCCATTCCACGTTCCACTCCACATTCCATTCCGCTTTCAATTCCATTCCATTCCATTCATTTCCATTCCACTTTTCATTCCACGTTCCATTCCATTCCATTCCACATTGCATTCCATTCCATTCCACCTTGAATTCCACTTTCCATTCCATTCCACATTGCATTTCACGTTCTGATACTTTACATAGAACATTACAGTCCACATTCCATTCCATTCCATTCCATGTTCCATTCCTTTCCACTTTGCATTCCATTCCGTTCCATTCCATTCCACATTCCATTCCACGTTCCATTCCACTCCATTCCACTTTCCATACCATTCCATTCCATGTTCCATTCCATGCCATTCAACTTTCCATTGCATTCCAATCCACCTTCCATTCCATTCCACGTTCCATTCAATTCCATTCCACGATCCATTCAATGTTGCATTCCGCGTTACATTCCACGTTCTATTCCATGTTCCATTCCATTTCATTCCTCGTTCCGTTCCTCATTCCATTCCACATTCCTTTCCATTCCTTTACAATTTCCATTCCACGTTCCATTCCACTCCACTCCACATTCTATTCCATTTGGCGTTCCATTCCTTTCCACGTTGCATTCCATTCCACGTTGCATTCCATTCCACGTTCCATTCCATTCCACGTTCCTTTCCATGTTCCGTTCCATGTTCCATTCCATGTTCCATTCCATGTTCCATTGCATTCCATTCCACGTTACATTTGTCGTTTCATTCCATGTTCCATTCCATTCCATTCCACATTCCATTCCAGATACCATTCCACATTCCATTCCATATTCCATTCCACATTCCATTCAATTCCATTCCACATTCCATTCCACATTCTTTCCATTCCATTCCTATCCACATTCCTTTCCATTCCATTCCATTCAATTCCACTTTCCATTCTATACCATTCAACTTCCCATTCCATATTCCATTCCACGATCCATTCCACTTTCCATTCTACATTGCATTCCACGTTCCATTCAACTTTCCGTTCTATGTTCCATTCCAGTCCATTCCATTCCTCATTCCATTCCACCTAACATTCCATTCCAGTCCATTCCACATTCCATTCTATTCCATTCTAATTTCCATACCATTCCATTCCACATTGCATTCCATTCCATTCCATTCCATTCCACATTCCATTCCATTCCACATTCCATTCCATGCCATTTCATTCCACATTCCATTCCTTTCCTTTCCAGATTCCATTCCTTTTCATTCCACTTTCCATTCCATTCAGTTTCACATTCCAATCCATTCCATTCCACTTTCCGTTTCCATGCCATTCCACGTTCCATTCCACATTCCATTCCACGTTCCATTCCACTTTCCATTCCACACTCCATTTCAGGTTCCGTTCCACATTCCATTCCACATTCCATTACACGTTCCTTTCCACGTTCCTTTCCATGTTCCATTCCATTCCATTCCTTTCCAAATTCCTTTCCACATAGCATTCACTTACATTAGATTCCACTTTCCATTCCATTCAATTCCACGTTCCATTCCATTCCATTCCACATTCCACTGCATTCCCCTTTGCATTCCACTTTCCATTCCATTCCATTCCACATTCAATTCCATTCCACATTCGTTTCCACATTCCATTAAACATTCCATTCCATTCCTTGCGAAATTCCATTCCACATTCTATTCCATTCGATTCCGCATTCCATTCCATTTGATTCCATGTTGCATTCCATTCCATATTACATTCAATTACATTCCACATTCCATTCCATTCCGTTGCATTCCACTCCATTCCGTTGCATTCCACCTTCCTTTCCATTCCATTCCCTTCCATTCGAAATTCCATTCCATTCCATTCCAAATTCCATTAGATTCCATTCCACATTCCATTCCATTCCCTTCCATATTCCATTCCACATTCCTTTCCATTCCATTCCACATTCCAATAGATTCCATTCAACATTCCATGCCATTTTATTCCATTCCATTCCGCATTTCCTTCCATACTCCATTCGATTCCATTCCACTTTCCATTCCACATTCCATTCCATTCTATTCCATATTCCATTCCATTCCATTCCACATTACATTCCATTCCCTTCCACAATCCATTCCACATGGCATTCAATTCCATTCCACATTCTATTCCATACAATTCCATTTATTTCCACATTCCATTCCCTTCCATTCCACATTCCAGTCCACATTCTATTCCATTCAATTGCACATTCCATTCCATTCTGTTGCACTATCCATTCCATTCCACTCCATTCCATTCCACATTCCATTTCATTCCATTCTACTCCATTCCATTCCACATTCCATTCCATTCCATTCCACATTCCATTCCATTCCATTTCATTCCATTCCATTCCATTCCATTCCATTCCACATTCCATTCCTTTCCATTCCACATTCTATTCCACATTCCATTCCTCCTTCCATACCGTTCCATTCCATATTTCATTCCATTCCATTCCACATTCCATTCCATTCCACATTCCATTCCATATTCTATTTCACATTGCATTCCATTCCTTTCCATTCCACATTCCTTTCGAGATTCCATTCCAAATTCCATTCCACATTCCACTCCAATCCCTTCCATTCCACGTTGCATTCCGCAATCGCTTGCATTCCATTCCATTTAATTCCATTCCACTCCACATTCCATTGCATTCCACATTCCATTACATTCCATTCTACATTCCCTTCCAATCCATTCCATCCCATTCTTTTCCACATTCCATTCCACATTCCACTCCACATTCCATTTAATTTCATTTCATTACACGTTAAAATCCGCAATTCATTAAACATTCCATTACATGCCATTCCACATTCCTTTCAAAATTCCATTCCGTTCCATTCCACTTTCCATTCCACAATCCATTCCACATTCCATTCCATTCCACGTTCCATTCCACATTCCATTCCACATTCCATTCCGTTCCATTTCACGTTCCTTTCAACATTGCATTCCATTCCATTTCACATTCAGTTCCATTCCAATCCACATTCCATTCCATTAAATTCCACATTCCATTCCATTCCATTCCATTGCATTCCACATTCCATTCCATTCCATTCCACATTCCATTCCCCATTTCATTTCATTCCAATCAACGTTCCATTTCACCTTTCATTCCATTCCATTCCACATTCCATTACATTCAATTCCACATTCTATTCTATTTCCATTTTTCATTCCATTCTATTTCCATTTCACATTCCATTCCATTCCACACTCCATTCCACATTCCATTCCATTCCATTCCACGTTACATTCCACATTCCATTCCATTCCATTCCACATTCAATTCCATTCCCTTCCACATTCCATTCCACTCCATTCCTTTCCATTTCATTCCACATTCCATTTCATTCCGTTCCAATCGTCATTCCATTCCATTCCATTTCACATTCCATTCCATTCCACGTTCCATTGCATTAGATTCCACATTCCATTCCATTCTACAATCCATTCCATTCCATACAACATTCCATTTCATTCCATTCCATTCCACATTCCATTCCATTTCACTTTCCATTCCATTCCATTCCATTTCACATTCCATTCCATTCCATTCCACATTCCATTCCATTCTTTTCCATTCCTTTGCATTCCATATTCCACATTCTATGTTCCATTCCGCATTACATTCCACATTCCATTCCATTCCATTTCACATTCCATTCCATTCCATTCCACTTTCCATTCCATTCCATTCAATATTCCTTTCCGTTCCATTCCACTTTCCATTCCATTCCATTCAACATTCCATTCCATTACATTCCCTTGCATTCCACATCCTATTCCATTTCATTCCTTTACACATTCGATTCCATTCCACATTCTATTTCACATTCCTTTCCATTCCATTCCATGTTCCATTCCACATTCAATACCTTTCCATTCCACATTCCAATCCATACTATTCCACAATACATTCTATTACATTTTCACTTTCCATTCCTTTCTCTTCCAGATTGCATTCCATTCCATTCCACATTGCATTCCATTTCATTCCACATTCCATTTATTCTATTCCTTTCTATTCCACATTCCATTTCATTCGATTCCACATGCCATTCCCATCCATTCCACATTGCATACCACAATGCATTCCATTCCATTCCACTTTCCATTCCGCACTGCATTGCACATTCCTTTCCATTCCACATTCCATTACACATTCCATTCCCCATTCCATTCCCCATTCCATTCTATTGCATTCCACACACCATTCCATTCCATTCCTTTGCACTCAACATTCCATTCCATTCCATTCAATTCCACATTCCATTCCATTGCACTCCACATTCCATTCCATTCCAATCCATTCCACTTTCCATTCCATTCCATTCCATATTCCATTCCATTACATATCACATTCTATTCCATTCCATTGCATTCCATTCCATTCCATATTCAATTCCGTTCCATACCACATTCCATTCCATTCCATTCCACATTCCAGTCCATTCGATTCCATTCCATTCCACATTCCAATCCACATTCCATTCCACATTCCATTCCATTCCCGATTCCATTCCATTCTATTCCACATTCAATTCCATTTCATTCTGCATTCCATTCCATTCCATTCCACATTCCATTGCATTCCATTCCACATTCCATTCCATTCCATTCCACATTCCATTCCATTCCATTCCACATTCCATTGCATTCCATTCCACATTCCAGTCCATTCCATTTGACATTCCTTTCTGTTCCATTCTGCATTCCATTCCATTACATTACATTTGACTTTCCATTCCATTCCATTCCACATTTCTTTCCATTCGATTGCATTCCATTCCATATTCCATTCCATTCCATTTCACATTGCATTCCACATTCCATTCCTTTCCATTCCAAATTCCTTTCGAGATTCCCTTCCAAATTCCATTCCGCATTCCATTCCATTCCACTCCATTCCGTTCCACGTTGCATTCCGCAATCGCTTCCATTCCATTCCATTTAATTCCATTCCACTCCACATTCCATTCCATTCCACATTCCATTTCATTCCATTCCACGTTCCTTTCAAAATTCCATTCCTTTCCATTCCACTTTCCATTCCACAATCCATTCCACATTCCATTCCATTCCATTCCATTCCACGTTCAATTCCACATTCCATTCCACATTCCATTCCATTCCATTTCACGTTCCTTTCAACATTGCATTCCATTCCATTTCACATTCAGTTCCATTCCAATTCACATTCCATTCCATTAAATTCCACATTCCATTCCGTTACATTCCATTGCATTCCACATTCCTTTCCCCATTTCATTCCATTCCATTCATCGTTCCATTTCACATTTCATTCCATTCTATTCCACATTCCATTACATTCAATTCCACATTCTATTCTATTTCCATTTCTCATTCCATTCTATTTCCATTTCACATTCCATTCCATTCCACACTCTATTCCACATTCCATTCCATTCCATTCCACGTTACATTCCACATTCCATTCCATTCCATTCCACATTCAATTCCATTCCCTTCCACATTCCATTCCACTCCATTCCTTTCCATTTCATTCCACATTCCATTTCATTCCGTTCCAATCGTCATTCCATTCCTTTCCATTCCATTTCACATTCCATTGCATTCCACATTCCATTGCATTTGATTCCACGTTCCATTCCATTCAATTCTACAATCCATTCCATTCCATACAACATTCCATTTCATTCCATTCCATTCCACATTCCATTCCATTCCATTTCACATTCCATTCCATTCCATTCCATTTCACATTCCATTCCATTCCATTCCACATTCCATTCCACTCCATTCCATTCCTTTACATTCCATATTCCACATTCTATGTTCCATTCCGCATTACATTCCACATTCCATTCCATTCCATTTCACATTCCATTCCATTCCATTCCACTTTCCATTCCATTCCATTCAACATTCCTTTCCATTCCATTCCACTTTCCATTCCATTCCATTCAACATTCCATTCCATTCCATTCCATTGCATTCCACATCCCATTGCATTTCATTCTTTTACACATTCGATTCCATTCCACATTCTATTTCACATTCTTTTCCATTTCATTCCATGTTCCATTTCACATTCAATACCTTTCCATTCCACATTCCAATCCATACTATTGCACAACACATTCTATTACATTTTCACTTTCCATTCCTTTCTCTTCCACATTGCATTCCATTCCATTCCACATTGCTTTCCATTCCATTCCACATTCCATTTATTCCATTCCTTTCTATTCCACATTCCATTCCATTCGATTCCACATGCCATTCCCATCCATTCCACATTGCATACCACAATACATTCCATTCCATTCCACTTTCCATTCCGCACTGCATTGCACATTCCTTTCCATTCCACATTCCATTGCACTTTGCTTTCCCCTTTCCATTCCATTCCATTCCACACTCCATTCCATTCCATTCCATTCCATTGCATTCAACATTCCGTTCCATTCCATTCAATTCCACATTCCATTCCATTGCAATCCACATTCCATTCCATTCCAAACCATTCCACTTTCCATTCCATTCCATTCCATATTCCATTCCATTACATTTCACATTCCATTCCATTCCATTGCATTCCATTCCATTCCAAATTCAATTCCATTCCATACCACATTGCATTCCATTCCATTCCACATTCCAGTCCATTCGATTCCATTCATATCCACATTCCATTCCACATTCCATTCCACATTGCATTCCATTCCCGATTCCATTCCATTCTATTCCACATTCAATTCCATTTCATTCCGCATTCCATTCCATTCCATTCCACATTCCATTCCATTCCATTCCACATTCCAGTCCATTCCATTCCACATTCCAGTCCATTCCATTTGACATTCCTTTCTGTTCCATTCCGCATTCCATTCCATTACATTACATTTGACTTTCCATTCCATTCCATTCCACATTTCTTTCCATTCGATTGCATTCCATTCCATATTCCATTCCATTCCATTCCACATTGCATTCCATTGCATTCCACATTCCATTCCATTCCAATCCACATTCCATTCCTTTCCTTTCTTTTTCACTCCGAATTCCATTCCATTCCATTCCGTTCCATTGCACGTTCCATTCCATGCCATTCCACATTCCATTCCATTCCATTTCATATTCCATTCCATTCCATTCCACATTCCACATTCCATTCCACGTTCCATTCCAAGTTCCATTCCACGTTACATTCCATTCCATTCCACTTTCCATTCCACGTTCCATTCCATTCAATTCCACGTTCAATTAAACGTTCCATTCCAAATTGCATTCCATTCCATTCCACATTCCATTCCATGTCATTCCACTTTCCATTCAACAATCAATTCCATTCCATTCCACATTCCATTAGAATCGATTCCACATTCCATTCCATTCGATTCCACGTTGCATTCCATTCCATATTCCATTCTATTACATTCAACATTCCATTCCTTTCTATTCAATTGCATTCCACCTTCCTTTCCATTCCTTTCCATTCCATTCCAAATTCCATTCCTTTCCATTCCACATTCCATTCCATTCCATTCCAGATTCCATTCCATTCCATTACACATTCCATTCCATATTCCCTTCCATTCCATGCCATATTTCATTCAATTACATTCCACATTCCATTCCATTCAACTTAACATTCCATTCCATTCCATTCCACATTCCATTCCATTCCTTTCCACATTCCATTCCACATTCCATTCCATTCCACTCCACATTCAATTCCATTCGATTCCATTTAATTCCCCATTCCATTCTCTTCCATTCCACATTCCAATCCACATTCCATTCCGTTCTATTACACATTCCATTCCATTCAATTCCACTTTCCATTCCATTCAACTCCATTCCCTTGCATATTCAATTCCATTCCATTCCATTCCACATTCCATTCCATTCCATTCCAAATTCCATTCCATTCCATTCCACATTCCATTCCTTTCCACATTCCAATCCACATTCCATTCCACATTGCATTCCATTCCTTTCCTTTCCACTTTCCATTCGAGATTCCCTTCCAAATTCCATTAAACATTCCATTCCATTCCATTCCATTCCATGTTCCATTCCGCATTCCATTCCGCATTCTATTCCACTTTCCAAGAGATTCCATT
This sequence comes from Pongo pygmaeus, assembly GCF_028885625.2. Lineage (NCBI taxonomy): Eukaryota > Metazoa > Chordata > Mammalia > Primates > Hominidae > Pongo > Pongo pygmaeus. The sequence goes on from NC_085931.1 coordinate 6,783,942, forward strand.
CCACATTCAATTCCTCATTCCATTCCGCTTTCCATTCCACATTCCATTCCATTCCATTCCGCATTCCATTCCACATTCTATTCCACATTCCATTCCATTCCATTCCACATTCCATTTAATATTCCATTACACATTCCATTCAATTCCATTCCACATTCCATTCCACATTACGTTCCATTCCATTCCACATTCCATTCCATTCCATTAAATTCCGCATTCCATTCCATTCCATTCCACATTCCTTTCCATTCCATTCCACTTCCATTCCATTTCATTCAATGTTACATTCCACATTTCATTCCTTTCCATTGCATACCATTTCATTGCAAATTCCATTCCATTCCATTTCACATTCCATTCCATTCCATTACACATTCCGTTCCAATTTCTATTCCATTCCATTTCATTCCGCGTTCCATTCCACATTCCATTCCGTTCCATTCCATTCCACGTTTCATTCCATTCTATTCCACGTTGCATTCCGCATTCCATTCCATACTTCATTCTTTTCCATTCCATTCCATTCCACGTTCCATTCCACATTTCATTCCACATTCCATTCCATTCCACTCCACATTCCTTTCCATTTCTTTCTACATTCCATTCCATTCTACTGCATTCCACATTCCATTCCACTCCATTGCATTCGACATTCCATTCAATTCCACATTTCATTCCATTCCGTTCCACATTCCTTACCACATTTCACTCCATTTCATTCCACGTTGCATTCCACATTCCATTCCTTTCCATTCGACATTCCATTCCATTTCATTCCATATCCCATTCTATTTGCATTTCACATTGCATTCTGTTTCCACATCACATATCTTTCCATTCCATTCCAGATTCCATTCCATTCCATTCCATTCCACATTCCATTCCATTCCATTCAATTCCACATTCCTTTACATTCCGTTCCATTCCACATTCCATTCCACATTCCATTCCACATTCCATTCCATTCCATTCCACATTCCTTTCCATTCCATTCCACTCCACATTCCACTCCATTCCATTCCTCATTCCATTCCATTCGATTTCAATTCCTTTCCATTCCTCATTCCATTCCATTCCATTCCACATTTCATTCCATTCCATTTCACATTGCATTCCATTCCATTTCACATTGCATTCCATTCCATTGCACATTCCGTTCCATTCCACTATCCATTCCATTCCTTTCGTTTCCATTACACATTCCATTCCGTAGGATTCCTTTCCACATTCCATTCCATTCCATTTCTAATTCCATTCCTTTCCATTCCATTCCACAGTCCATTCCATTCCATTTCCCATTCCATTCCATTCCATTCCGTTCCCCCGTCCCTTCCATTCCTTTCCACGTTCCATTCTATTCCACTTTCCATTCCTTTCCACTATGCATTCCATTAAACTTTCCATTCCATTCCACTTTCCATTCCATTCCATTTGTTTCCATTCCACGTTCCATTCCATACCACTCCTTTCCAGATTTCATTCAATTCCATTGCACATTCCATTCCATTCCATTCCATTCCACGTTCCATTCCAAATTCTCTTCCACATTCCTTTCCATTCCACATTCCATTCCATTGCATTCCAATCCACTCTTTTCCATTCTACGTTCCATTCCACATTCCTTTCCACATTCCATTCCAATCCACATTCCATTCTATTCCATTCCATTGCATTCCACACTGCATTCCATTCCATTGCATTCCACATGCAATTCCATTCCATTCCACATTCCATTCCATTCCATTCCGCATTGCATTGCATTCCATTCCACATTCCATTCCATTCCATTTCATTGCATTCCACTTTCCATTGCATTGTATTCCACATGCCGTTCCCATACATTTCACATTGGATTCCACATTCGATTCCATTCTATTCCACTTTCCATTCCACATTCCATTGCACATTCCATTCCATTCCACTATCCATTCCACATTCCGTTCCCCATTCTATTCCATTCCTTTCCACATTAAATTCCATTCCGTTCCATTCCACTGCATTTCACGTTCAATTCCATTCCATTCTTTTCCACATTCCATTGCATTCCATTCCACATTCCATTCCCATCCCTTCCTCATTCCATTCCACATTCCACTCCATTCCATTCAACGTTTCATTCCACCTTCCATTCCATTACATTCCATTGCATTCCACATTCCATTCCAATCCTGTCCTTTCCACATTCCATTCCAATTCATGCCACATTCTATTCCATTCCATTCCACAATCCATTCCACATTCCATTCCATTCCACATTCCATTCCACTTTCCATTCCATTCCGTTCCAATTTCTATTCAATTCCATTCCATTCCATGCCACATTCCATTCCAGATTGCATTCAACATTGCATTCCACATTCCATTCCATTCTATTCCATTCCATTCCATTCTGTTCCATTCTATATTCCATTCAATTCCACATTCCATTCCACTCCATATTCAATTCCATTCTATTCCACATTCCTTTCCACTTTCCATTCCACATTACATTCCACATTCCATTCCATTCCACATTCCTTTCCACATCTCATTCCTTTCCATTCCACATTCGATTCCACATTCCTTTTCATTCTATTCCACATACCATTCCACATTCCATTGCATTCAATTCCATATTCCATTTCACAGCATTTCACATTGCATTGCACATTCCATTACATTCCATTCCACATTCCGTTCCATTAAATTCCACTCCACATTCCATTCCATTCCCTTCCACCTTCCATTTCATTATATTGCACATTCCATTCCGTTCCACTCCATTCCATTCCATTCCATTCCAAGTTCCTTTCCATTCCATTCCACGTTCCCTTCCATTCTGTTCCACATTCCTTTCCATATTCCATTCCGCATTCCATTCTGCATTCCAATCCCTTACCGTCCACACCCCATTCCATACTATAACTGATTCCATTCCACATTCCCTTCCACGTTCTATTGCATGATCCATTCCACTTTCCATTCTACGTTCCATTCCACGTTCCATTCCATTCCATTCCACATTCCATGCGACATTCCATTCCATTCCATTCAACTTTCCATACAATTCCATTCCATTCAATTCCATTCCATTCCACATTCCATTCCATTCCATTTCACATTCCATTCTACATTCCATTCCATTCCTTTCCACAATCCATTCCATTCCAACCCACATTCCATTCCATTGCTTTCCACATTCCATCCCACGTTCCATTGCATTCCATTCCAAGTTCCATTTCAAATTCCATTCCACTCCTTTCAATTCCACATTCAATTCCATTCCATTCCACATTCCATTCCACTCCATTCCATTCCACATTCCATTCCACTCCATTCCATTGCACATTCCATTCGAGATTCCCTACAACTTTCCATTCCGCATTGCATTCCATTTCATTCCACTTTCCATTCCATTCCATTTCACATTCCATTCCGTTCCATTCCATTCCACATTTCATTCCATTCCATTCCACATTCCATTCCGTTCCATTCCATTACACATTAAATTCCATTGCATTCCACATTCCATTTCACATTCCATTCCAATCCATTTCACATTGCACTCCATTCCATTCCACTTTCCAATACATTGCATTCCATTCAATTCCATTCCATTCCATATTCCATTCCATTACTTTCCACATTCCATTCCGTTCCGTTCCTCATTCCATTCCATTCCATTCCACATTCCATTTCAAATTCCATTCCACATTCCATTCAATTCCATTTCACATTCTATTCCATATTTCATTCGAAATTCCATGCCAGATTACATTCCATTCCCTTACAGATTCCATTCCACATTCCATTCCACATTCCATTCCATCCCATTCCACGTTCCATTCCATGAACATTCTCCGTTCAATTCCATTATATTTCACGTTCCGTTCCACTTTCCATTCCATTCCATTCCACTTTCCATTCCATGTTCCCTTCCATTACATTCCACATTCCATTCCACGTTCCTTTCCGTTACATTCCACATTCCCTTTCATTCCATTCCACATTCCTTTACACATTCTATTTCACATTCCATTTCACATTCCAATCCACATTGCATTTCACATTCCACATTCCATTCCACTCCATTTCACATTCCATTCCATTCCACTTTCCATTCCAATACCTTCTACCCTTCATTCCACATTTCATTCCATTCCACTTTCCATTGCATTCCGTTCCACTTTCCATTCCATTCCATTACATTCCACATGCCATTTCATTCCGTTCAACATCCAATTTCATTCCATTCCATTCCACATTCCATTCCATTCCATTCCATTACACATTCCATTCCACATTCCATTCTACCTTCCATTCCAAATTCCATTCCTTTACACATTACATTACATTGCATTCGACAATCCATTCCATTCAACATTCCATTCCAAATTCCATTAAATTACACATTCCATTACATTCCATTCGAAATTCCAGTCCATTTAATTCATTCTTGCATTCCACTCCATTCCACATTCCATTCCATTTCATTCCATTCCAGATTCCATTCCACATTCCATTCCATTCCATTTCACATTCCATTCCACAGTCCTTTCCATTCCATTCCAGATTCCATTCCATTCCACATTCCATTCCATTCCATTCCACATTCCATCCCACATTGCATCCCATTCCATTCTATATTCCATTTCACATTGCATTCCATTCCACATTCCATTCCATTCCACATTCCATTCCTTTCCATTCCACATTCCATTCCACTTTCCAGTCTAATACCGTCTAATTTCCATTTCACATTCCATTCCATTACGTTCCATTTTCCGTTACATTCCGTTCCACATTCCACTACATTCCATTCCATTCCACATTCCATTCAATTCCATCGCGTTCCACATTCCACTCCACATTCCATCACATTCCATTTCACATTCCATACCACATTCCACTACATTCTGTTCCACATTCCATTCCATTCCATTCCGTTCAACATTTCATTCCACTCCGTTGCATTCCATTCCACATTCCATTTCACTCCATTCCATTCCATTCCACTTTCCAATTCATTCCACTACATTCCAGATTCCATTCCAAATTTCATCCCATTTCATTCCACATTCAATTCCACTTTCCATTCCATTCCATTCCACACTCCATTCCATTCCATTCCATTCCACATTCCATTTCATTTCGTTCGTTTCCATTGCACGTTCCATTCCATTCCGTTACGTCCCACATTCCACTCCACTTTCCATTCCATTCCACATTCCATTCCATTCCATTCCACATTTCATTCAACATTGCATCACATTCCATTCCTCATTATACACCACATTCCTTTCCATTCAATTCCACATTCCTTTCCATTCCATTTCATTCCAAATTTCGTTCCATTCCATTCCATTTCACATTCCATTCCATTCCACTGGAAATTCCATTCCATTCCACATGGTAATCCATTCCATTCCATTACAACTTCCATTCCGTTCCATTCCACATTCCATTCCATTCCATTCCACATTCCATTCCATTCCTTTTCCCATTCCACACTCCATCCCCCTTTCTGTTCCAAGTTCCATTTAACATTCCATTCATTTCCATTCCACATTCTATTCCATTCCACATTCCAATCAATTCCATTCCACACCACATTCCATTCCATTCCATTTCTCATTCCATTCCACAATCCTTTCCACGTTTCATTTCACATTCCATTCCATTCCATTCCACATTCCATTCCTTTCCATTCTACTTTCCATTAAATTCCATTACACATTCCATTCCATTCCATTCCACTTTCCATTTCAGTCCACATTCGATTCCACAATCCATTCCACATTCCAGTACATATTCCATTCCATTTCACATTCCATTCCAGTCAATTACATTCCACATTCCATTCCATTCCACATTGTATTCCATTCAATTCCATTTCACATTCCATTCCACATTCCAACACTTTCCACTCCACATTCCATTCGATTCCATTACTCATTCCATTCCACAATCCATTTCACATTCCATTCCACAATCCATTCCATTATTTTCCTTTCAACATTCTATTATTTTCCATTCAGCATTCCACTCCATTCCATTCCACATTCCACTCCATTCCATTGCTTTCCATATTCCATTCCACTCCATTCCGTATTCCATTCCATTACATTCCATTCCATATTCCACTCCACTGCATTCCATATTCCACTCATTTCCATTCCACGTTCCATTCCTTACCATTCTATTGCATTCCACATTCCATTCCATTCCATTCCACATTCCATTCCATTCTATTACAGATTCCGTTCCTCATTACATTCCATTCCATTCCTCATTTCATTCCATTCCATTCCACTTTCTATTCCACATTCCATTCCACATTCCATTGAATTCCATTCCACATTCAATTCCATTCAGTTCAATTTCATTCCACATTCCTTTCCATTCCATTTTACATTCCATTCCATTCCATTCCACTTTCCATTTCATTCCATTCCACATTCCAATCCATTCCATTCCACATTCCATTCCACATTCCATTCCACATTCTATTCAACATTCTTGCCCATTCCTTTCCACATTCCATTCCACATTTCATTCCCCATTCCATTCCACATTCTATCCCATTCCATTCCACATTCCATTCCGCATTCTATTCCACTCCATTTAACATTCCATTCCATTCCACATTGCATTCGACATTCTAATCCTTTCCATTCCACCTTCCATTCTACATTCCGTTCCATTCCACTCAACATTCCATTCCACATTCCATTCCATTTTCCTTTATATTCTGTTCAACATTCCTTTCCATATTCAACTCCTTTCTCTTAATTCCATTCCATTCCACATTCCATTCCATTCCATTCCACATTCCATTCCATACCATTTCAAATTCCATTCCATTCCATGGCACGTTACATTATGCATTCCATTCCATTCCATTCAGTTCCATAACATTCCATTCCACTTTAAATTCCATTCCATTCCACGACCCATTCTTTGTTCCATTCCTCGTTCCATTACACTTTCCTTTCCACTTTCCATTCCACGTTCAGTTCCAAGTTCCATTTCATTCCATTCCATACTGCATTTCAAATTCCATTCCACATTCCATTCCATTCCTTTTCACATTTCATTCCTCATTCCATTCCCTTGCACATACCTTTCCATTCCACATTAGATTCCACACCCCATTACATTCCATATTCCATTCAATTCCATTTCATTCCATTCCACATTCCATTACAATCCATTCCACCTTCCATTCCATTACATTCCAAATTGCATTCCTTTCCATTCCACATTCCGTTCCGTGTTCCATTCGACTTTCCATTCCACGTTGCATTCTACATTCCATTTCACTGTCCATTCCAAGTTCCTTTCCATGTTTCATTCCACATTCCACTCCACATTCCATTCCACGTTCCATTCCATTCCATTTCACATTCCATTCCATATTCCATTCCACGTTCCATTCCAGGTTCCATTCCATTCCTTTCCACATTTCATTCCTTTCCCTTCCACATTGCACTCCATTCCTTTTCACACTCCATTCCATTCAATTGAACATTCCATTCCATTCCTTTTCACATTCCATACCATTCCATTCCACATTCCTTTCCATTCCACGTTTCTTTTCCTTACATTCCACTTTCCATTCTGCATTCCCTTCTATTCCCTTCCATTCCATTCCTTTCCATTCCATTCCATTGCATTCCACATTCCTTGAAATTCCATTCCATTCCATATTCCATTCCATTCAATTCCATTCCATTCTACAATCCATTCCATTCCATTCCACATTCCATTCCATTCCGTTCCACATTCCATTCTACTTTCCTTTCCATTCCATTCCACATTCCATTCAATTACATTGCACATTCCATTCCAAATTCCATTCTACATTCCATTCCATTCCATTCCACATTTCATTCAATTCCATTCCACATTACATTCCATTCCATTCCACGATCCATCCCACATTCAATTCCATTACATTCCATATTCCATTCCACTCCATTCCACGTTCCATTCCATTTCCTTCCACATTTCATTCCACATTCCATTGCACATTCCATTCCACGTTCCATTCCTCGTTCCATTCCACGTTCTTTTCCACGTTCCATTTCACGTTCCATTCCACTTTCCATTCCATTCCATTCCACATTGCATTCCACGTTCCATTCCATTCCATTTCACTTTCCATTCCACATTCTATTACATTCTTTTACACATTCCATTCCACATTGCATTCCAGATTCCATTCAACGTTCCATTCCATTCCATTCCACTATCCATTCCACATTCCATTCCTTTCAGTTCCACATTCCGTTCCAAATTCCACTCTGCGTCCCATTCCACATTCTATTCCATTCCATTCCACATTCCATTCCACATTTCATTTCATTCCATTCCACATTGCGTTCCGCATTCCATTCCATTCCATTCAACATTCTATTCCATTATATTCCACATTCCATTCCATCCCATTCCTTCCCATTCAACATTCCATTCCATTCCATTCCACCTTCTTTCCATTGCATTCCACATTGTATTCCATTCCATTCCTCGTTCCATTCCACGTTGCGTTCCACCTTCCATTTCAGTTTCCATTCCACTTTCCACTCCACGTTCCATTTCATTACATTCCACGTTCCATTCCATTTTCCATTCCACTTTCCATTCCACTTATCATTCCACATTTCATTCCTCATTTTATTCCATTCCATTCCAAATTCCAATCCATTCCATTCCAAATTTCATTCCATTCCATTTCACATTCCATTCCTTTCCTTTTCACATTCCATTCCATTCTATTCCAAATTCTATTCCAATCCATTTCAGAACCCAATGCATTCCATGCCACATTCCATTCCACATTCCATTCCATTCTATTCCACATTCCATTCCCTTCCACATTCCATTCAATTCCATTCCACATTCCATTCCATTCCATTCCATTCTGTAATCCATTCCATTTTATTCCACATTCTTTCCATTCCATTCCATATTCCTTTCCATTCCATACCACATTCCATTCCACATTCTAATTCATTTCATTCCACAATCCATTCTACATTCCATTCCACTTTCTATTCCACATTCCATTACATTCGATTCCACATTCCATTCCTAGTTCCATTCCATTCCATTCCACATTGCATTCCATTACATCCCATATTCCATTCCATTCCTTTCCATTCCATTCCAGATTGCATTGCATTCCATTCCACCTTCCATTTCATTCCATTCCACATTGCATTACATTCCATGCCACGTTACTTTCCACATTGCATTCCACTTTCCACTCTACGTTCCATTCCGTTCCATTCCAAGTTCCATTCCACGCTGCATTCCGTATTCTATTCCTTTCCATTCCACATTCCATTCCATTCCATTCCATTTCACATTCCATTCCAAGTTCCATTCCACGCTGCATTCCTCTTTCTATTCCATTCCATTCCACATTCCCTTCCATTCCATTCCATTCTACATTCCATTCCATTCTTTTCGATTTAACATTCCTTTACACCCCATTCCATTTCAAATTCGATTACACATTCCATTTCATTCCATTCGACCTTCCATTCCATTGCATTCCATGTTCCATTCCATTCCATTCCACATTCCTTTCCATTCCATTCCACATTCCATTCCATTCATTTCCTTTCCATTCCATGCCACATTCCATTCCACGTTATATTTCTTTCCATTCCAGATTCCATTCCACATTCAATTCCTTTCCATTCCATTCCATTCCACCTTCCTTTCCACGTTCCATTCCATTGAACTCCAGTTTCTATTCCATGCCATTCCTCATTCCATTCCACATTCCATTCCATTCCAATCCAGATTCCATTCCATTCCTTTCTTTTTCACTCCAAATTCCATTCCATTCCTTTCCGTTCCATTGCACATTCCATTCCATGCCATTCCACATTCCATTCCCTTCCATTTCATATTCCATTCCATTCCATTCCACATTCCACATTCCATTCCACGTTCCATTCCAAGTTCCATTCCACGTTACATTCCATTCCATTCCACTTTCCTTTCCATGTTCCATTCCATTCAATTCCATGATCAATTAAACGTTCCATTCCAAATTGCATTCCATTACATTCCACATTCCATTCCATGTCATTCCACTTTCCATTCAACAATCCATTGCATTCCATTCCACATTCCATTCCACATTACATTCCATGCCATTCCAGTTTTCATTCCACATTCCTTTCCATTAAAATCCATATTCCATTCCTTTCCATTCCATTCCAGTCTACATTCCATTCCATTGAATCCCATTCCAAATTCCATTCCATTATATTCCACATTCCATTCCATTCCATTCCATACAAGTCAAAATTCCATTCCATTCCATTCCACATTCCATTCCATTCCATTCCATTCCACATTACGTTCCATTCCATTCTACTTTCTATTCCATTCCATTCCACGATCCATTCCACGTTCCATTCCAGTTTCCATTCCACGTTCCCTTCCATTACGTTCCTCGTTCCATTCCATGTTCCCTTCCACATTGCATTGCAAGTTCCATCCCACGTTCCTTTCCATTACATTCCTCGTTCCATTCCATTACATTCCTCGTTCCATTCCACGTTCCATTCCACCTTCCATTGAACTTTACATTCCATTCCATTCCACGTTCCATTTCACGTTCCATTCCACGTCCCAATCAATTACATTAGACCTTCTGTTCGGCGATAAATTCCACATTCCATTCCATTCCGTTGTACATTCCATTGCACATTCCCTTCCATTCCATTCCACATCCTATTGCACTTTACATTCCATTCCATTCCAAATTCCATTCCTTTCCATTGCACATTCCAATCCATTCCTTTCCACATTCCATTCCATTCCATTCCACGTTGCATTTCACGTTCCATTCCATTCCATTCCCCATTCCATTCCACTACATTCCCCATTCCATTCCACATTCCATTCCATTCCATTCCACATTGCATTCAACATAGGATTCCTTTACCTTCCCCGTTCTATTCTATTCCCTTCCACATTCCTTTCCATTGCACATTCCAATCCATTCCTTTCCACATTCCATTCCATTCCATTCCACGTTGCATTTCAAGTTCCATTCCATTCCATTCCCCATTCCATTCCACTACATTCCCCATTCCATTCCACATTCCATTCCATTCCATTCCACATTGCATTCAACATAGGATTCCTTTACCTTCCCCGTTCTATTTCATTCCCTTCCACATTCCATTTCATTCTTTCCACATTCCATTCCATTGCATTCCACATTGCATTCCTTTCCACTGCATTTCACATTCCATTCTAAATTCCATGCCACATTCCATTCAATTGCATTCCATGTTCCATTCCATTAAAATCCATTCCATATTCCATTCCGTTCCATTCCACTTTCCATTGCAAATTCCATTCCATTCCATTCCACATTTCGTTTCACATTCCATTCCATTCAATTCCACATTCCATTACATATTCCTTTACATTCCATTACACGTTCCTTTCCAAATTCCATTCCTTTCTATTACACATTCCATTCCACATTCCATTCCATTCCAATTCTCATTCAATTCCATTCCATTCCTTTCCATTTCATTTCACTTTCCATTCCATTCCACATTCCATTCCATTCCACTCCACATTACATTCCACATTCCATTCCATTCCGTTACATTCCACATTCCATTCCATTCCATTCCATTCTAAATTCCATACCATTCCTTTTCATGTTCCATTCCTATCCATTACATTCAATGTCACATTCCATTCCACATTGCATTCCATTCTGTTCCACATTCCATTCCATTCCATTCCACATTCCATTCCATTCTTTTCCAAATTCTATTACATTGCATTCCACATTCCATTCAATTGCTTTCCACATGCCTTTCAATTCCATTCCACATTCCATGCCACATTCCATTTCATTCCATTCCACATTCCATTCCTTTCCATTCTGTTCCACATTTCATTCCAGTAATTTCCACATTCCATTCCATTCCATTCCACATTCCATTCCATGCCATTCCACATTCTATTCCATTCCAGTCCACATTACTTTCCATTCCTCTCCTTTCCACATTCCATTCCATTCCATTCCACTTTCCATTCCTTTCCATTCTATGTTACATTTAATTCCATTCCATATTCCATTCCATTCCATTCTACATTCCATTCCACATTCCTTTACATGCCATTCCACATTCCATTCCATGTTCCATTCCATTCCATTCAACATTCCATTCCACATTCGAACCCATTCCGTTTCACATTACATTCCACATTCTATTCCACTCCAATCCACATTCCATTCCATTCCATTCCACATTCCATTCCATTCAATTTCACATTCCATTCCACATTTCATTCCACTCCAATCCACTTTTCATTCCATTCCATTCCCTTTCAGTCCATTTTCCATTCCATTCTATTCCATTCCACATTCCATTCCATTCTATTCTATTCCACGTTCCATTCCATTACATTCCACGTTCCATTCCATTCCATTCCATGTTCCATTCCATTCCATTCCACGTTACATTCCATGCCACGTTGCATTCCATTTCACTATCCATTCCATTCCATTCCACGTTCCATTCCAAGTTCCATTCCACTTTCCATTCCAAGTTCCATTCCATTATATTCCACGTTCCATGTCTCATTGCATTGCAAAATCCATTCGATTCTTTTCCACATTCCTTTCCACATTCCAATCCCTGATGAATTCCATTCCCTCCCACATTCCATTCCTTTGCATTCCACATTCCATTCTACATTCAATTCCATTCCATTCCAACTTCACTTCCACATTCCATTAAATTCGATTCCACATTCCATTCCATTCCATTTCACATTCAATTCCATGTTCCTTTCCATTCCATTCCACATTACATTCCATTCCACATTCCATTCAACATTCCTTTACATTCCATTCCACATTCCATTCCATTGTACATTCCATTTAACATTCCATTACATTCCATTCCACATTCCATTCCATTCCATTCCACATTCCATTCCATTTGATTCCACATTCCGTTCTGCATTCAATTCCATTCCATTACACAATCCATTCCATTCCATTACACATTACGTTCCAAATTCCATTACACATTCTATTCCATTCCATTTTATTCCATTCCACATTATATTCCAGTCCACATTCAATTCCTTTCAGTTACATTCAACATTGCATTCGATTCCATTCTATATTCCATTCCATTCCTTTCCACATCCCATTCCACATTCCATTCCATTCCATTCCACGTTGCATTTCACGTTCCATTCCATTCCATTCCCCATTCCACTCCACATTCCTTTCCATTCCATTCCACATTGCATTCAACATAGGATTCCTTTACGTCCCCGTTCTATTCCATTCCCTTCCACATTCCATTCCATTCCTTTCCACATTCCATTCCATTCCGTTCCACTTTGCATTCCTTTCCACTGCATTCCACATTCCATTCTAAATTCCATGCCACATTCCATTCGATTGCATTCCATGTTCTATTCCATTAAAATCCATTCCATATTCCATTCCTTTCCATTCCACTTTCCATTGCAAATTCCATTCCATTCCATTCCACATTTCGTTTCTCATTCCATTCCAATCCATTCCACATTCCATTCCATATTCCTTTACATTCCATTCCACATTCCTTTCCAAATTCCATTCCATTCCATTACACATTCCATTCCACATTCCATTCCATTCCAATTCTCTTTCAATTCCATTCCATTCGTTTCCATTTCATTTCACATTCCATTCCATTCCACATTCCATTCCATTCCACTCCACATTACATTCCACATTCCATTCCATTCCATTCCATTCCACATTCCATTCCATTCCATTCCATTCTGAAATCCATACCATTCCATTTCATGTTCCATTCCACTCCATTTCTTTCAATGTCACATTCCATTCCACATTGCATTCCATTCTGTTCCACATTCCATTCCATTCCTTTCCACATTCCGTTCCATTCTTTTCCAAATTCAATTCCTTTCCATTCCACATTCCGTTCAATTGCTTTCCACATTCCTTTCCATTCCATTCCACATTCCATGCCACATTCCATTTCATTCCATGCCACATTCCATTTCATTCCATTCCACATTCCATTCCTTTCCATTTCATTCTCATTTCATTCCATTAATTTCCACATTCCATTCCATTCCATTCCAAATTCCATTCCATGCCATTCCACATTCTATTCCATTCCAGTCCACATTCCTTTCCATTCCTCTCCATTTCACATTCCATTCCATTCCATTCCACTTTCCATTCCTTTCCATTCTATGTTACATTTAATTCCATTCGATATTCCATTCCATTCCTTTCTACATTCCATTCCACATTCCATTACATGTCTTTCCACATTCCATTCTATATTCCATTCCTTTCCATTCAACATTCCATTCCACATTCGAACCCATTCCGTTTCACATTGCATTCCACATTCTATTCCACTCCAATCCACATTCCATTCCATTCCATTCCACATTCCATTCCATTCAATTTCACATTCCATTCCACATTCCATTCCACTCCAATCCACTTTTCATTCCATTCCATTCCCTTTCAGTCCATTTTCCATTCCATTCTATTCCATTCCACATTCCATTCCATTCTATTCCACCTTGCATTCCATTCCATTCCACGTTCCATTCCATTCCACGTTCCATTCCATTTCACTATCCATTCCATTCCATTCCATGTTCCGTTCCACGTTCCACTCCACGTTCCATTCTACTTTCCATTCCAAGTTCCATTCCATTACATTCCACGTTCCGTGTCTCGTTCCATTGCAAATTCCATTCCATTCTTTTCCACATTCCTTTCCTCATTCCAATCCCTGTTGAATTCCATTCCCTCCCACATTCCATTCCTTTGCATTCCACATTCCATTCTACATTCAATTCCATTCCATTCCAAATTCTTTTCCACATTCCATTATTCGATTCCACATTCCATTCCATTCCATTCCACATTCCATTCCATTCCATTCCACATTCCGTTCCGCATTCAATTCCATTCCATTACACAATCCATTCCATTCCATTACACGTTACATTCCACATTCCATTCCACATTCCATTCCATTCCATTCCACATTCCATTCCATTCCTTTCCACATTCCATTCCATTCTTTTTCACATTCCATTGCATTCCACATTCCAATCCATTCCATTCCACATTGCATTCCTTTCCATTCCATTCCACATTCCTTTCCAATTCATTCCACATTCCATTCTGCATTCCCTTCCTTTCCATTCCATTCCATTCCGTTCCAATCCATTGCATTCCACATTCCATGCAATTCCATTCCTTTCCACATTCCATACCAGCCCATATTTCATTCCATTCCATTCCATTCCATTCCATATTCCATTCCATTCCATTCCATTCCATTCCACAATCCATTGCATTCCATTCCACTTTCCATTCCATTCCATACCACATTCCATTCTACATTCTATTCCATTCCATTCCACATTCCACTGTGCATTCAATTCCATTCCGTATTCCATTCCATTCCATTCAACATTCCATTCAATTCAATTCCACATTCCATTCCACATTCCATTCTACATTCCATTCCATTCCATTCCATATTGCATTCATATCCATTCCATATTCAATTCCATTCCACATTCCATTCCATTCCTTTCCACTCCAGTCCACATTCCGTTCCTTTCCATTCCACATTGCTTTCCATTCCATTCCACATTCGATTCCATTCCATTGCACTTTCCATTCCATTCCATTGGACAATCCATTCCATTCAATTTCACATTCCATACTACATTCCAATTCATATTGCATTCCATTCCTTTCCACAATTGATTCCACATTCCTTTCCACATCCCACTCCAAATTCCATTCATTTCCATTCCACATTCCATTCGCGTTTCATTTATTTCCATTTCACATTGCAATCCACATTCCATTCCATTCCATTTCACATTCAATTGCATTTCATTCCGCATTCCATTCCATTCCACATTCCATTCCATTGCATTCCATTCCATTCCACATTCCATTCCATTGTATTCCATTCCACATTCCCTTTCATTCCATTCCAAATTCCATTCCATTAAATTCCATTCCACATTCCATTCTATCCCATATTCCATTCCACCTTCCATTCCATTCCATTGCATTTTAATTCACATCCCATTTCAAATTCCATTCCATTCCATTCCACATTCCATTCCATTATATTCCACATTCCATTCCATTCCATTCCACATTCCATTCCACATTCACTTCCATTCCATTCCACCTTCCATTCCTTTCCATTCCATTCCATTCCACATTCCATTCCATTCCGTTCCAATTTCCATTACACATCCCATTCCGTTCCACTCCACCTTTCATTCCTTTCCACTCCATTTCATTCCACATTAAAATCCACTTCATTCCATTCCAGAATCCATTCCATTTCATTCCCCTTTCCATTCTATACCATTCCACATTCCATTTCATTAGTTTCCACTAAAATCCAATCCATATTTCATTCCATTCCATTCCATTCCACAATCCGTTCCACTCCATTCCACATTCTGTTCCATTCCCTTCCACTTTCCATTCCACATTCCTTTCCATTCCATTCTACATTCCATTCCATTACCTTCCATATTCCATTGAACTGCATTGCAAATTCCATTCCATTCCATTTCACTTTCCATTCGATTCCATTCTATTCCAGTCCACTTTCCTTTCCATTTCATTCCACATTCCTTTCCATTCCTTCTCCACATTCCATTCCAGATTCCATTCCCTTCCATTCCACATTCCATTGCATTACATTCCAGATTCCATTCCATTCCATTCCGCATTCCTTTCCACATTCCCTTTCATTCCTTTCCACCTTCAATTCCTTTCCATTCCATTCCATTCAACATTCCATTCCATTCCATTCCATTCCGCATTCCATTCCATTTCATTCCCCATTCTATTCTATTCCATTCCACATTCCATTTCATTCGTTTCGATAGTATTCCAATCCTCATTCCATTCCCTTCCATTCCATTCCACAATATATTCCACTCCATTCCACATTCCGTTCCAATCCATTCCACTTTCCATTCCACATTCCTTTACATTCCATTCCACATTCCATTCCATTCCATTCCACATTCCGTTGAATTGCATTGCAAATTCTATTCCATTGCATTTCACTTTCTATTAGATTCCATTCTTTTCCAGTCCACATTCCATTCAATTACATTCCACATTCCATTCCATTCCATTCCACATTCCATCCATTCCAATCCATTCCATTCCACTTTGCATTCCATTCCGTTCTATTCCTTTCCATTCCACATTCCATTCCGCATTGCATTCCATTCCATTCCACATTCCACACCATTGCATTCCATTCCACATTCCATTGCACATTCCATTCCACATTCCATTCCACATTCCATTCTACATTCCGTTCCATTCCATTCAACATTCCACTCAATTCCATTCTATTCAACATTCCATTCCATTCATTATTCCACTCAATTCCATTCTATTCCACATTCCATTCCATTCCATTTCAAATTCCATTCCATTCCATTACTTTCCATTCCATTCCACGTTCCTTTGCATTCCATTCGAAATTCCATTCCAGTCCATTCCGCATTCATTTCCACATTGCATTCCACTCCATTCCTCATTCCATTTCACCTTCCATTCCACTCCATTCCACGTTCCATTCCACTTTCCATTACACATTCCATTCCATTACATTCCACTTTTCATTCCACATTCCGTTCCAAGTTAAATTCCATTCCATTCCACATTCCATGCCATTCTGTTCCACATTCCTTTCCACATTCCTTTCCATTCCATTCCACTTTCCGTTCCACATTCCATTCCATTATATTCCAAATTTCTTTCCATTCTATTCCATTCCATTCCTCATTCCATAACACATTCCATTCCATTCCATTCCACTTTCCGTTCCATTCCCTTCCGCGTTTCCTTCCACATACCTTTCCATTCCTTTCCACATTCCTTTCCATATTCCATTCCATTCCATTTCACATTCCATTCCATTCCATTCCCTTGCATTGAACTTTCAATTCCATTCCATTAACTTCCATTCCACATTCCATTCCTTTCCATTCGACTTTTCTTTCCATTCCATTCCATTCCATGTTCCATTCCATTCCATTCCATATTCCATTCCATTCCATTCCACATTCCATGCCATTCCATTCAATCCCATTTCACTTTCGATTCCATTCTATTCCACATTCCATTCCTTTCCATTCAACTTTCCACTCCATTCCATTACATTCCACATTCCATTCCATTCCATTTCACATTCCATTCAACATTCATTTCCATTCTATTCCATTCCACTTTCCATTCCACTTTCCATTCCATTCCATTCCACATTCCTTTTCATTCCAATCCATATTCCATTCCATTCCACTTTCCATTCCATGCCATTCCACATTCCGTTCCATATTCCATTCATTTCTATTCCAGGTTCCATTACACATTCCATTCCACATTCCTTTCCCTTCCATTACATTCCACGTTCTATTTCACATTTCTTTCAACATTCCATTCCATTCCTCTCAAC
Organism: Pongo pygmaeus; assembly: GCF_028885625.2. NCBI lineage: Eukaryota > Metazoa > Chordata > Mammalia > Primates > Hominidae > Pongo > Pongo pygmaeus. The sequence goes on from NC_085931.1 coordinate 6,802,490, forward strand.
ATTCCATTCCATTGCATTCCACATTCCATTCCACGTTCCATTCCACTCCACTTCACCCACCGTTCCATTACATTCCACTTTCAATTCCATTTCATTCCACGTTCCATTCCATTACACTTTCCATTCCAAGTCCCATTCCACGTTCCATTTCACTTTCCTTTCCATTCCATTCCACGTTCCATGCCTCATTCCTTTCCATGTTCTATTCCATTCCATTTAGCATACCATTCCACATTCCATTCCATTCCATTCCACATTTCATTCTACATTCCATTAATCATTCCATTCCATTCCACTCCAGATTCCATTCCATTCCATTCCACATTCCTTTTAACATTCCATTCCATTCCATTCAACATTCAATTCTACATTCCATTCCATTCCATTCCACATTCCTTTCCATTCCATTCCATTTCATTCCTCATTCCATTACACATTCCATTCCATTCCATTCCAAGTTCCATTCCATTCTTTCTACGTTCCATTCCACATACCGTTCAATTCCATTACACTTTACATACCGTATTCCATTCCTTTCCATTCCACATACCATTCCATTCTATTCCATTCCCTTCCATTCCATTCCACATTCCATTCAATTCCATTCGATTCCGAATTCCATTCCATTCCATTCCAGTTTGCATTCCTATCCATTCCACATTCCATTCCATTCCATTCCAATCCACATTCCAATCCATTCCATTCCACATTCCATTCCATTCCATACCACATTCCATTTCATTCCATTCCACACTCCTTTCTACATTCGTTTACATTCCATTCCACATTCCTTTCAGTTCCGTTCCACATTCTATTTCACACTCCATTTCCCATTCCATTCCATTCATTTCCATTCCATTCCACATTGCATTCCATTCCATTCCACATTCGATTCCATTCCATTCCACATTCGATTCCATTCCATTCCATTCCATTCCATTCCACATTCCATTCCATTCCACATTCCATTCAACTTCATTCCCCATTCCATTCTATTCCATTCCACATTCCATTTCATTTGTTTCCATAGCATTCCAATCTTCATTCCAATCCCTTCCATTCCATTCCACAATACAATCCACTCCATTCCACATTCTGTTCCTTTCCATTCCACTTTCCATTCCACATTCATTTACATTCCATTCCACTTTCCATTCCATTCCAAATTCCATTGAATTGCATTGCAAATTCTATTCCATTCCATTTCACTTTCCATTCGATTCCATTCTTTTCCAGTCCACATTCCATTCCATTACATTTCACATTCCATCCCATTCCATTCCGCATTCAATTCCATTCCTATCCATTCCATTCAACTTTGCATTCCATTCCATTCCATTCCTTTCCATTCCACATTCCATTCCGCATTGCATTCCATTCCAATCCACATTCCACTCCATTCCATTCCATTCCACATTCCATTGCACTTTCCATTCCATATTCCAATCCACATTCCATTCCCTATTCCATTCGATTCCATTCCACGTTCAATTTCACATTACATTCCATTCCACATTCATTTGTAACCCATTTCACATTCCATTCCACATGCTTTTCCATCCCATTCCACATTCTATTCCACATTCCATTACACATTCCATTCCACGGAATTGCAATATCCATTCCACATTCCATTCCATTGCATTCCTTTCTATTTCATTCCGCATTCCATTCCACTTTCCATTCCACTTTCCATTCCATTCCATTGCACATTCCATTCCTTTGCATATGACATTCAATTCCACATTCCTTTCCATTCCATTCCACTTTCTATTCCACATTGCATTCCCCATTCCATTCCATTCCTTTCCATTCCACATTCTATTCCACATTCCATTCCATTCCATTCCACATTCCATTCTATTCCTTATTCCACATTCCATTCCATTTAACATTTCATTTCATTCCATTCCATTCCATTCTACATTCCATTCATTTCCATTGCATTCCATATTTCATTCCATTCCATTCCACATTCAAATCTGTTCCACATTCCACATTCCATTCCATTCCATTCCACGTTTCATTCCCCATTCAATTCCATTCTATTCCACATTACATTCCATTCAATTTCACACTCAATTCCATTTCATTTCGCATTCCATTCCATTCCATTGCATTCCACATTCCATTCAATTCCATATTCCATACAATTCCGTTCCACCTTCTATTGCATTCCATTCCATTCCATCACACATTCAGTTCCACATTTCATTACATTCCTTTCCTCACTGCATTCCATATTCCATTCCACTCCATTCCACATTCCATTCCTTTCCATTAAACCTTGGATTCCTTTCCAATCCATTCTACATTGCATTCCAAACTCCATTCTTCACTTTTCCCCATTCCATTCCTTTCCATTCCACATTGCATTCCATTCAATTCCACATTCCATTCTATTCAATTTGACATTGATTTCCATAACATTCCTTTCCATATTCCATTATATTCCACTCCAAGTTCCATTCCATTCCATTCCATTCCTTTCCACCTTCCATTCCATTCCATTCCTTTCCACCTTCCATTCCATTCCATTCTACATTCCATTCCATTCAACATTCGAAATTACATTTCAATCCAAATTCCATTCCATTCCACACCACATTCCATTCTATTCCATTCCACCTTACCGTCCATTCCGTTCCACATTCCATTACCCATTCCATTCCATTCTATTCCACGTTCCATTACAAATTCCATTCCACATTCTATTCCGCATTTTATTCCATTATATTCCATTCGGTTCCACATTCCATTCCACGTTCCATTCCATTCCATTCCACCTTCCATTGCATGTTCGTTTCCACGTTCCATTCCATTCCCTTCCACGTTCCCTTCCTCTTTCCTTTCCATGTTGCATTCCGTTCCATTCCACATTTCACTCCACATTCCATTCCAAGTTGCATTACATTCCATTCAACATTCCATTCCACATTCCATTCCATTCCACATTCCATTCCACATTCCATTCCATTCCATTCCATTGCATTCCATTCCACATTCCCTTCCACATTCCATTCCAATCCTTTCCTCATTCCCTTCCAAATTCCATTCAATTCGATTCCATATTCCATTCCATTCCATTCCACATTCCATTATATTCCACTTTCCATTCCATTCCATTCCAAACCATGCCAAATTCCATTCAATTCCATTCCACATTCCATTCCATTCCATTTCACATTCCATTGCTTTCCATTGCATTCCACATTCCATTCCATTCCATTCCACATTCCTTTCCCTTCCATCACAATTTCCATTCAATACCATTCGATTCCATATTACATTCCTTTCCATTCCATTCCAATTTCCATTCCATAGCGTTCCTATACTAATTCCAGTCCATTCCATTCCACATTCCATTCCATTGAACTCTTAATCCAATTCTACATTTCATTACATTCCATTCCTCATTCCATTCTACATACCATTACATTGCTTTCGATTCCATTACACTTTCAATTCCATTCCATTCCATTCCACATTGCATTCCCTTCCATTCCACATTCCATTCCATTCCATTCCGTTCCAGATTCAATTCCATTCCATTCCAGATTGCATTCCATTCCATTCCACATTCCATTCCGTTCCATTCTTCATTCCATTCCACATTCCATTCCATTTCATTCCACATGGCATTCCATTACATTCAGCATTCCATTCCACATTCCATTTCATTCCATTGGAAATTCCATTCCATTCCATTCCACATTTCGTTCCATTCCATTTCACATTGCGTTAAATTCCACTACATTCCACATTCCATTCCGTTCCATTCCAAATTACATTTCATTCCATTCCACATTCCTGTCCATTCCATTTCACATTGCATTCCATTCCATTCCATTGCATTCCACATTCCATTCGATATTCCATTCCATTCCATTGTATTCCACATTCCATTCCACATTTCTTTCGACATTCCATTCCACATTCCATTCCATTCCATTCCACATTCCATATTCCATTGCTTTCTATTGCATTCCACATTCCATTCCATTCCATTTTCTATTCCATTCTATTCCACATTCCACATTCCATTCCATTCGACTTTCCATTCCATTCCATTCCACATTCCATTCCACTTTCCATTCCACATTCCATTCCACATTCCATTCCACATTCCATTCCACATTCCATTCCATTCCATTTCGCATTCCATTCCATTCCATTTCACATTCCATTCCTTTCCATTCCATTCCATATTTAATTCCATTCAATTCCACATTCAATTCCATTACATTTCACATTGTATTCCATTCCATTCCATTCCACTTTCCATTCCATTCCATCCCAAATTCCATTCCATTCCTTTCCTTTCCATTCCACATTCCAATTCACATTCCATTCCTTTCCATTCCACATTCCATCCCACTTTCCATTCCATTCCAATCCATATTCCATTCCATTCCTTTGCATTCCACATTCCATTCCATTCCTTGCCAGTCCTCATTCCATTCTAATCCACATTACACATTCCATTCCATTCCACATTCCATTCCATTCCATTCCACATTCCATTCCACATTCCATTCCATTCCGTTCCACATTCCAATCCATTAAACTTTCCGTTCCATTCCATTCCATTTCACATTCCATTCCATTCCATTCCATCATTGCCTTCTATTCCACATTACATTGCTTTCTATTCCACGTACCTTTCAACATTCCATTCCATTCTATTCCGTTCCATTCCACTTTCCATTCCATTCCATTCTTTTAAACATTCCATTCCTTTCCATTGCATTCCACATTCCATTCCAGGTTCCATTCCACTCCATTATACGTTCCATTCCATTCCACTTTCAATGACACGTTCCATTCCACGTTCCATTCCTCGTTCCTTTCCACGATGCATTCCACGTTCCATTGCATTCTATTCCGCTTTCCTTTCCTCATTCCATTCCACGTTCCACTACATTCCATTCCACATTCCATTCCTCTTTCCTTTCCACTTTTCATTCCATTCCATTCCACAATCCATTCCACGTTCCATTCCACGATCCATTCCATCTTCAATTCCACGTTCCATTCCTCATTCCATTCCACGTTCCATTCCTCATTCCATTCCACGTTCCATTCCATTTCATTCCACATTCCATTCCAGTCCATTCCGCATTCATTTCCACATTGCATTCCACTCCATTCCTCATTCCATTTCACCTTCCATTCCACTCCATTCCATGTTCCATTCCACTTTCCATTACACATTCCATTCCATTACATTCCACTTTTCATTCCACATTCCGTTCCAAGTTAAATTCCATTCCATTCCACATTCATTGCCATTCTGTTCCACATTCCTTTCCACATTCCTTTCCATTCCATTCCACTTTCTGTTCCACATTCCATTCCATTATATTCCAAATTTCTTTCCATTCTATTCCATTCCATTCCTTATTCCATAACACATTCCATTCCATTCCATTCCACTTTCCGTTCCATTCCCTTCCACGTTTCCTTCCACATACCTTTCCATTCCTTTCCACATTCCTTTCCATATTCCATTCCATTCCATTTCACATTCCATTCCATTCCATTCCATTCCCTTCCATTGAACTTTCAATTCCATTCCATTAACTTCCATTCCACATTCCATTCCTTTCCATTCGACTTTTCTTTCCATTCCATTCCATTCCATGTTCCATTCCATTCCATTCCATATTCCATTCCATTCCATTCCACATTCCATAACATTCCATTCAATCCCATTTCACTTTCGATTCCATTCTATTCCACATTCCATTCCTTTCCATTCAACTTTCCACTCCATTCCATTACATTCCACATTCCATTCCATTCCATTTCACATTCCATTCAACATTCATTTCCATTCTATTCCATTCCACTTTCCATTCCACTTTCCATTCCATTCCATTCCACATTCCTTTTCATTCCAATCCATATTCCATTCCATTCCACTTTCCATTCCATGCCATTCCACATTCCGTTCCATATTCCATTCAATTCTATTCCAGGTTCCATTACACATTCCATTCCACATTCCTTTCCCTTCCATTACATTCCACGTTCTATTTCACATTTCTTTCAACATTCCATTCCATTCCTCTCAACATTCCATTCCATTGCATTCCACATTCCATTCCACGTTCCATTCCACTCCACTTCACCCACCGTTCCATTACATTCCACTTTCAATTCCATTTCATTCCACGTTCCATTCCATTACACTTTCCATTCCAAGTCCCATTCCACGTTCCATTTCACTTTCCTTTCCATTCCATTCCACGTTCCATGCCTCATTCCATTCCATGTTCTATTCCATTCCATTTAGCATACCATTCCACATTCCATTCCATTCCATTCCACATTTCATTCTACATTCCATTAATCATTCCATTCCATTCCACTCCAGATTCCATTCCATTCCATTCCACATTCCTTTTAACATTCCATTCCATTCCATTCAACATTCAATTCTACATTCCATTCCATTCCATTCCACATTCCTTTCCATTCCATTCCATTTCATTCCTCATTCCATTACACATTCCATTCCATTCCATTCCAAGTTCCATTCCATTCTTTCTACGTTCCATTCCACATACCGTTCAATTCCATTACACTTTACATACCGTATTCCATTCCTTTCCATTTCACATACCATTCCATTCTATTCCATTCCCTTCCATTCCATTCCACATTCCATTCAATTCCATTCGATTCCGAATTCCATTCCATTCCATTCCAGTTTCCATTCCTATCCATTCCACATTCCATTCCATTCCATTCTTCATTCAATTCCACATTCCATTGCATTCAATTCCAAATTCCTTTCCAACTTTTATTCCATTCCATTCCACATTCCATTACATACCATTTCACATTCCATTCCATTGCATTTCACATTCCATTCCATTGCATTTCACATTCTATTCCATTCCATTCCATTCCACATTCCATTCCATTGCATTCCGCATTCCATTCCAATCCATTTCACATTGCATTAGATTCCATTCCATTCCACATTCCATTCCATTCCATTCCAAATTGCATTCCATTCCACATTCCATTGCACATTCCATTTCATTCCATTCCATACTCCATTCCATTCCATTCCATTCCACATTAAATTCTAATCCATTCCACATTTTATTCCATTCCATTCCACATTCTATTCCATTCCATTCCATTCCAAATTCTATTTCCTTCCATTCCACATTCCATTCAATTCCATTTCACTTTCCATTCCATTCCATTCCATTCCAAATTCCATTCCATTCCACGTTCCATTCCCTTCTATTCCAAATTCCATTCGATTCCATTCAATTCCACATTACATTCCATTGCATTCCGCCTTCCATTCCCTTCCATTCCACATTTCATTCCATTCCATTCCACATTCCATTCCCTTCCATTGCACATTCCTTTGAAATCCATTCAACATTCCAATCCACATTCCATTCCTCATTCCATTCCATTCCATTCCATTGCAGATTCCATTCGATTCCATTCCACGTTCCTTTCTATTCCATTCCACACTCCATTCCACATTCGATTCCACTACATTCCACATTCCATTCCACATTCCACTCCATAGCATTACACATTCCATTCCATTATGTTCCATATTCCATTCCATTCTTTACCATTCCATTCCTCATTTCATTACACATTCCATTCAATTCCATTCCACGTTCCATTCCATTCCTTTCCACGATCCATTGCACACTCCATTCCTTTCCATTCCTCATTCCATTCCATATTTCATTCCTTCCCATTCCACATTCCATTCCATTCCATTCCCTTCTATTCCACATTCCATTCCATTCCCTTTTATATTCCTTTCCATACCATTCCAATCCACATTCCATTCCATTCCACTCCACATTCCATTCCATTCAATTCCACAATCCATTCCATTCCATTCCACATTCCATTCCTTTCCATTCCATTGCAATGCACATTCCTTTCCATTTCAACACATTCCACATTCCATTCCATTCTTCATTCCATTCCTTTCCATTTCACATTCTTTTCCAGTCCATTCCACATTCCATTCCACATTCCATTTCATTCCATTCCATTCCATTCCATTCCACATTCCATTCCACATTCCTTAGCATTCCATTACAAATTCCGTTACATTCCACTCTATTCAAGTCCACATTCCGTTCCATTCCATTCCATTATATTCCACACTCCATTCCACATTCCATTCCACGTTCCTTTCCATTCCATTCCATGTTCCTTTACTCATTCCATTCCACATTCCATTACATTTCTTTCCCCATTGCATTCCACATGCCATTAGACGTTCCATTCCTTTCCCTTCCACATTCCATACCATTCCGTTCCACATTCCAATCCACATTCCACACCATTCCATTCCACAATCTATTCCTTTCCATTTCACTTTCCATTCCTTTCCATTCCATTCCATAGTCCATTCCATTCTACTCCACATTCCATTCCACATTCCGTTCCACGTTCCACTCCATCCCATTCCACATTCCATTTCGTTCCCTTCCAATCCATTCCATTCCACATTCCAATTCATTTGATTCTACATTCCATATCCACTCCATTCCACAACCCATTCCATTCCATTCCACATTCCATTACATTCCATTCCACTGCACGTTCCATTCCGCATTCCATTCTATGATCCATTTCACTTTCCATTACACGTTCCACTCCACCTTTCATTCCACGTTCCAGTCCATGTTTCATTCCATTCCAGTCCATGTTCCGTTCCTCATTCCATTCCACTATCCATTCCATTCCATTTCACATTCCGTTGCACATTCCATTCCACGTCCCATTCCCTTCCATTCCACATTCTATTACATTCCATTCCGCATTCCATTCTACGTTCCATTCCATTCCATTCCACATTCCATTCCACTTTCCATTCCATTACAATCAACATTCCATTCCATTCTATTCAATTCCATTCATCATTCCTTTTCACATTACTTTCCATTCCATTCCACGTTCCATTTCATTGCATTCCATCTTCCATTCCACATTCCATTCCATTCCATTCTATCTTCCATTCCATATTCCGTTCCATTGCATTCCACGTTCCATTCCATTCCACGTTCCATTCCATTCCATTCCACATTCCATTCCATTCCATTCCATTCCACATTCAATTCCATTCCATTCTACATTCCATTGCATTCCATTGTTTGTTCAATTCCACATTTCATTCCATTCCATTCCATTCAACATTGCATTCCATTCCATTCCGCATTTCATTCCTCATTCCATTCTATTCCATTCCACATAACATTCCATTCCATTCCATATTCCCTTCCATTCCATTTCCCATTTCATTCCATTCCATTTCATTCTGCATTTCATTCAATTCCATTCCAAATTCCATTCCATTCCATTCCACATTCCATTCCATTCCATTTCAAATTGCACTCCATTCCATTGCATTCCACATTCCATTCCATTCCTTTCCAAATTCCATTAAATTCCATTCGATTCCATTCCACATTACATTCCAAATTCCATTCCGTTCCATTCCACATTCTATTCCACATTCCATTCTATTCCATTCCACATTCCTTTCCTCTCCATTGCATTCCACATTCGATTCCATTCCATTCCACATTACAATCTATTCCAAATTCCACATTCCATTCCATTCCACATTCCATTCCATTCCATTGCATTCCATATTCCCTTCCTTTCCATTGCAATCCATATTCCATTCCTTTCCTTTCCACATTCCATTCTATTCTACATTCCACATTCCATTGCATTCCACATTCCATTCCACTCCATTCCATGTTCCATTCCTTTCCATTGCATTCCACATTCCATTCCATTCCACCCCACATTCTATTCTATTCCTTTCCACATTCCATTCCTTTCCATTCCATTCAACATTCCATTCCTTTCCTTTCCACATTCCATTCCATTCCATTCCACATTCAATTCCACATTCCATTCCATTCCATTCCACATTCAATTCCACATTCCATTCCATTCCATTCCACTTTCCACTTCACTACCATTCCACTCCATTCCACGTTCCATTCCATTCCACTTTCCATTCCAGTCTATTCCAAATTCTATTCCACAGTCCATTCCATTCCTTTCCACATTACATTCCCTTCCATTCCATATTCCGATCCATTCCATTCCTTTCCCTTCCATATTCCTTTCCATTCCATTCCTTTCCACATTCCATTCCATTCCATTGAGCAATCCATTCCTTTCCACATTCAATTCCAGATTCCACTCTGTCTCCACTCCACATTCCATTCCCTTCAATTCCACATTACATTCCATTCCATTCCACATTCCATTCAATTCCATTCCATTCCATTCCGCATTCCATTCCACGTTCCAATTCACATTCCATTCTGTTACATTCCATTACACATTCCTTTCCGAATTTCATTCCAAAAGTTTCCACATTCCATTTCGCATTCCATTCTGTTCCATTCCACAGTACATTACATTTCATTACACATTCCTTTCCATTCCATTAAATTCCAAATTCCATTCCATTCCATTCCATTCCATTGCACTTTCCTTTCCATTCCATTCCACATTCCAGTGTATTTCATTGCACATTCCATTCCATTCCATTCCGTTCCATTCCAATTTCCATTCCATTCCATTCCGGATTACATTGCATTCCATTCCAAGTTCCAATGCATTCCTTTTCACATTGCATTCCCTTCCATTCCACATTCCATTGCATTCCATTCCATTCCATTTTCCATCCCATTATATTCCAAATTCCATTCCATTCCATTCCATTCCACATTCCATTCCATTTAATTCCGTTCCATTCCACTTGCCATTCCATTCCATTCCACATTACATTGCATTAGATTCCACATTCCATTGCATTCCTTTACACTTTCCATTCCCTTCCATACTACATTCCATTGCATTCTATTTGATTCCACATTCCATCCCATTCCATTCCAAATTACATTCCCTTCCATTCCACATTCCATTCCATTCCATTCCATTCCACATTTCATTCCATTCCATTCTACATTCCATTACATTCATTTCTTCATTCAATTCCACATTCTATTCCATTCCATTCCATTCCATTCAACTTTGCATTCCATTCCATTCTGCATTCCATTCTATTCTATAACATTCCAATCCATGTTCCCTTCCATTCCATTTCATATTGAATTCCATTCCATTTACTTTCTCATTTAATTCCATTCAATTCCAAATTCCATTCCATTCCATTCCACATTCCATTCCATTCCATTTCACATTGCACTCCATTCCATTCCATTCCACATTTCATAACATTCCATTACAAATTCCATTCCATTCCATTCCATTCCATTCCACATTCCATTCCACATTGTGTTCTACATTCCATTCCATTCCATTCCATATTCCATTCCATTCCATTCCACATTCCTTTCCATTCCATTTCACATTGCACTCCGTTCCATTCCATTCCACATTCCATTCCATTCCATTCCACATTCCATTCCTTTCCATTGCATTCCCCATTCCATTCCATTCCATTCCATATTCCATTCTCTTCCACATTCCACATTCCATTCCACACAACATTCCATTCCATTCCATTGCATTCCACAATCCAATCATTTCCATTGCATTCCATATTCCATTGCACTCCATTCCACATTCCATTCTATTCCACATTCCACATTTCAACCCATTCCACATTCCATTCCAATCCATTCCACATTTCATTCCACATTCCATTCCATTCCATTCCACGTTTCATTCCTATCCAATGCATTCCACATTACATTGCATTCCATTTTGTTCCAGATTCCATTCTATTCCACATTCCACATTCCATTCCATTCCACATTCCATTCCATTCCATTTCGCATTACATTCCATTCCATTCCGTTCGATTCCGCATTCCATTCAATTCGAAATTCTATTGCATTCCATTCCATTCCGCATTCTATGCTACCTTCCATTCCATTCCACTTTCCATTCTATGTACCATTTCGTTACATTCCACAGTGCATTCCATTCCATTCCTCATTCCATTCATTTCCATTCCATATTCCATTACATTCTCTTCCACATTTTATTACATTTCATTCCACATTCCATTTCACATTCCATTCCATTCCATTCCATTCCATATTCCATTCCACATTCCGTTCCACATTCCATTCCACTGGCTTCCACGTTTCTTTCCACATAGCATTCCATTCCATTCTGCATTCCATTCCTTTCTACATTCCATTCCATTCCATTCCAGATTCCATTCCATTCCATTCCACATTCCATTCCTTTTCATTACAGATTGCATTCCATTCCATTACATTCCACATTCCATTCCAAATTCCATTCCACATTCTATTGGATTTCATTCAACATTCAATTCAATTCCATTTGACATTCCTTTCCAGATTGCATTCCATTCCATTCCACGTTCTATTCCATATTGCATTCCATTCCATACCACATTCCATTCCATTCCATACCACGTTCCATTCCATTCCATTCCACATTCCACATTCCATTCCTCTTTATATTCCACGTTCGATTCTACATTCCATTCAACGTACCATTCCACTTTCCATTCCATTCCATTACACGTTCTATTCCACATTCCATTTCATTCCATTCCACGTTCCGTTCCATGTTCCATTCCTTTCAATTCCATGTTCCATTCCACGTTCCATTCTATTCCATTCCATTCCACTTTCCATTCCATTCCATTCCATTCCATTCTACTTTGCATTCCTTTCCTTTCCATTCCACTTTCCCTTCCATTACATTCCACATTCCATTCCATTCCATTCAGCATTCCATTCCATTCCATTTCAAATTCCAATCCATTGCATTCCATTCCATTCCATTCCACATTCCATTGCGTTCCAAATCACATTCCATTCCATTCCAATCCATTCCACATTCCATTCCATTCCATTCCACATTCCATTCCACTTTCCATTCCTCTTTCCATTCCATTCATTTCCACATTCCCTTCCACATTGCATTCCATTTCTTTCCTCACTGCACTCAATTCCTTTCCACCTTCCTCTCCATTCCATTCTGCATTCCATTCCACATTCCACTCCATTCCATTCAACATTCCATTCCATTCCATTACATTACATTCCATTTAACATTTCATTCCATTCCTTTCCATTCTAGTCCACTTTCCTTTCCTTTCCATTGCACTCCATTCCACATTTCATTCCATTGCATTGCACACTCCATTCCCTTCCATTCCATATTGCAGTGCATTCCATTGCTCTTTCAATTCTACATTCCATTCCACCTTGCATTCCATTCCTTTCCACTTTCGATTCCACATTCCTTTCCACATTCCTTTCTAAATGCCATTCCATTCCATTCCACATTCCATTCTGCATTCCATTCAATTGCATTTCACATTCCATTCCACATTCCATTCCATTCCACTCCACATTCCATTCCACTTTTCATTCCACATTCCATTCCTGGTTCCTTTGCTTTCCATGCAACTTTCCATTCCACATTCCATTCCTTACAACTCCACATTCCATTTCACGTTCCATTCCATTCCATTCCACACTCCATTTCACATCCCCCTCCATTCATTTCCACATTCCATTTCAATACATTGCACATTCTATTCCATTCCCTGACACTTTCCATTTCATTCAATTCCACATTGCATTCCATTCTGTTCCACTTTCCATTCCACATTGCATTCCAATTTCCACTCCACGTTCCATTCCATTCCATTCCACGTTCCACTCCATGTTCCTTTCCAATTTCTATTGCATTCGATTCCACAATCGTTTCCATTCCATTCCATTTCACATTCCATTCCATTCCATTACATTTCACGTTCCTTTCCACATTCCATTCAATTCCATTCCACATTCCATTCCATTACATTCCACATTCCATTCCAATCCATTCCATTCCATTAAATTCCTTTCCACCTTCTGTTCTATTCCTTTCCACTCCACATTCCATTCCATTCCATTAAATTCCACTTTACATCCCATTCCAATCCCTATTCCATTCCTTTTCTTTCCACTTTCCATTGCGTTCCATTCCACATTATATTCCACATCCCATTCCACGTTCCATTCCTTTCCATTCCACATTCCATTACTTTTCATTGCATTCCATTCCACGTTCCATTCCATTCCATTCCACATTACATTGTCTTCCATTCCACATTCCACTCCACTCGTTTCAATTCCATTCCATTCCATTCCATTCCACACTCCTTTCCATTGCATTTCAGATTCCATTCCATTCCGTTCCACATTCCATTCCACTTTCCATTCCATTCCATTCCACTTTCCATTCCACATTCCTTTCCATTCGATTCCACATTCCATTCCATTAAATTCCACATTCCATTCCACATTGCATTTCATTCCAATCTACATCCCATCCCATTCAATTCCATTCCACGTTGCATTCCATTCCATTCCACTTTCTATTCCACTTTCCATTCCACATTCCATTCCATATTCCATTCCATTTCATTGCATATTCCTTTGCTTTCCATTCCACGTTCCATTCCATTCCATTCTACATTCCATTCCATTCGACATTCCAAAAAACTTTCCTTTCTATTCCATTCCACCTTCCATTCCACATTCCATTCCATTCCTTTCAACATTCCATTCCATTCCATTCCATTCAACATTCCATTCCATTCAATTCCATTCCACTTTCCATTCCATTCAATTCCAAATTCCATTACATCCAATTCCACATTTCATTCCACATTCCATTTCATTCCATTCCACATTCAGTTCCACATTCGATTCCAATCCATTACACATTCCTTACCATTCCATTTCACATTGCATTCCACATTCCATTCCATTCCATTCCACATTCCATTCCACATTCCCTTCCATTACACATTCCATTCCACATTCCATTCCATTCTATTTAACATTCCATTCCACATTCCATTCTATTCCACTCCACATTGCATTCCACTCCACTCAACATTCCGTTGCATTCTTTTCCACATTCCTTTCCATTCCACATTCAATTCCACATTCAATTCCATTCCAGATTCCATTCCACATTCCATTCCATTCCATTCCACTTACCATTCTATTCCACTCCACACTCCATTCCATTCAGTTGCATTCCATTGCGTTTCATTTCATTCCATTCCTTTCCATTCAATTCCATATTACCTTTCATTCCATTCCATTCCACATTCCATTCCATTCCATTCCATTCCACATCCAATTCCATTCCGCATTCCGTTGCATTCCATTCCACATTCCATTCCATTTCATTCGACATACCATTCCACATTCAATTCCGTTCCATTCCACATTCTATTCCATTCCATTCTATGTTCTATTCCACATTGCATTCCTTTCCATTCCACAGTCTATTCCACATTCCATTTCATTCCATTCCGTTCGAATCCACATTCCATTCCATTCCATTCCATTCCACTTTCGGTTCGATTGCATTCCCGGTTGTATTCCATTCCATTACACCTACCATTCCAGTCTATTCCACATTCTATTCCATGCCATTCCACATTTCATTACACATCCCATTCCATTCAATTCCATCTTCCATTCCATTCCGTTCAATTCCATTACAGTCCACATTCCATTCCATTCCATTCCATTCCACATTTCATTCCATTGCATTCCACATTCCATTCCATTCCACATTCCATTCAATTCCAGTCGATTCCACATTCCATTCCATCCCACATTCCATTCCATTGCATTCCAGATTCCATTCCATTCCATTCCACATTCCATTCCATTCCATTCCACGTTCCATTCCACGTTCTATACCACGTTACATGCCATGTTCCATTCCACTTTCCGTTCTATTCCATTCCATTCCACTTTTCATTCTACTCTATTCCACATTCCATTCCACTCCATTCCACATTCCATTTCACATTCCATTCCATTACACATTCCTTTGCACATGCCATTCCATTCCATTCCAGCACAAATTCCATTCCATTGCATTCCATTCCACTTTCCATTGCATTCCATTCCACTTTCCATTCCATTCCATTCCATGTTGCTGTCCATTCCATTCCACATCCCATTCCATTCCACGTTCCCTTGCACTCCATGCAACATTCCATTCCATTCCATGCCACATTCCATTCCATTTCATTCCACATTCTATTTCATTCCACTTTCAATTCCAAATGCCATTCCATTCCACATTCCATTCCACATGCCATTTCATTGCATTCCGCCTTCCTTTCCAAACTATTCCTTTCCATTCCATTCCATTCAAGTCAATTCCACATTCTGTCCCATTCTATTCCATTCCACATTCTATTGCATTACATTCAATTCCACATTTCATTCCCTTCAACATTCCATTCCATTCCATTCCACATTCCATTGCGTTTCATTCCATGACATATCTCGTTCCATTGCATTTCTCATTCCATTCCAATCAATTCCAATCCATTAAATTCCATTCCATTCCAATCAATTCCACATTCCGTTCTTTTCCATTCCATTCCAAATTCCATTCCATTCCTTTCCACATTCCATTCCATTTCATTCCACATTCCATTCCACTCCATTCCACATTCCATTCCATTGGTTTCGATATTGAATTCCATCCCTTTCCACTTTCCATTCCATTATATTCCACATTCAATTCCACATTCCATTCCATTCCATGCCACATTGCATTGCACATTCCATTCCATTCCATTACAGTCATATTACATTCCATTCTATTCCACTACACTTTCCATTGCATTCCATTCCACTTTCCTTCCCATTCCATTCAACATTGCTTTCCATTCTATTCCACATTCCATTCCATTCCACGTTGCATTACACATTCCATTCATTCCATTCCACATTCCATTCCACTTTCCGTTCCACTCCGCGTTCCATTCAACATTCCATTTTGTTCCATTCCACATTCCATTCCATGTTCCATTCCATTCCATTCTGCATTCCATTCCATTCCACTCCACATTCCATTCCATTCCATTCCACATTCCATTCCACATTCCATTCCATTGCATTCAACATTCAATTCCATTGCATTCCACATTCCTTTGCATTACGTTCCACATTCCATTCAATTCCATTCAATTCCATTTAATATTCCATTCAATTCCTTTCCATTCCAGTCCATTCCTTTCCACATTCCACTCAACACTCCTTTCCTCATTTCATTCCACGTTCCATTCCACATTCCATTCCACTTTCCCTTTCACGTTCCATTCCTCGTTCCGTTACACGTTCCATTCCACATTCCATTCCATTTCACATTCCATTCCTCGTTCCATTCCACTCCATTCCTCGTTCGATTCCATTCCATTCCATTCCATTCCATTCCATTCTATTCTATTCTATTCCACATTCCACTCAATTCCATTTCATTCCATTCTACATTCCATTCCATTACATTCCAAATTCCATTCCATTCCATTCCATTCCAATCCACATTCCGTTCCATTACATTCCACATTCCATTCCATTCGACATTCCATTATTCTTTCCATTCCATTCCATTCCACTTTCCATTCCACATTCTATTCCTCATTTCAATCCTTTCCATTCCACATTCCATTCCATTCCATTCCACATTCCATTCCCCATTCCATTCCCCATTCCATTCCATTCCATTCTATTCCATTCTATTTCACTTTCCACTCTATGCCATTCCATTCCATTCCACATTCCATTCCATTCCATTGCACATTCCTTTCCATTACATTCTATTCCATTCCATTCCATTCCTCCATATATTCCATTAAATTCCACTTTCCATTCCATTCCATTCCATTCCTTACCATATTCCATTCCATTCAATTCCATTCCACATTCCATTCCATTCCATTCCATTCCACATTCCGTTACATTCCATTCCATTCCACATTCCATTCCATTACATTCCACATTCCATTCCATTCCATTGTATTCCATTCCATTCCATTCCTTTCCACATTCCATTCCATACAATTCCATTCCACGTTCCACTCCACATTCCATTCCATTTTCTATTCCATTACATTCCACATTCCATTCCATTCCATTCCACATTTCACTCCATTCCATTCCACTTTCCATGACATTCCTCATTCCATTTCATTCCACATTCCATTCCACTTTCCATTCCATTACATTCCAATTCATTCCATTCTTCATTCCATTCTATTCATTCCATTCCATTCCACATTCCATTGCACATTCCATTCCATTCCATTCTATGATCCTCTCTACATTCCATTCCACCTTCCTTTACATTCCATTGCGTGTACCACTCCACATTCCATTCCATTCCATTCCATTTTCCATTCCATTATATTCCACACTCCATTACATTCCATTGTATTACACTGCACTCCACATTCCATTCCATTTGTTTCCATTCTGCATGTCATCCCATTCCATTCCACATTCCATTCCTCCTCCCTCGCCATTCCATTTCACATTGCATTCCTTTCCGTTAAATTCCATTCCATGCCAATCCACATTCCGTTCTATTCCGTTCCACACATAATTCCATCACATTTCAAATTTCATTTCATTCTATTCCACATTCCATTCCATTCCATTCCACATGCCATTCCATTCCATTCCACATTCCATTCCATTCAATTCCACCTTCAATTCCATTCCATTCCAAATTCCATTCCATTCCATTCTGCGTTCCATTTCACAGTCCAGTCTATTGCATTCCACATTCCACTACATTCCATTCCACGTTCCATTCCACATGCCTTTCCAAGTTCCATTCCGCGTTCCATTCCGCGTTCCATTCCATGTTCCATTCCTCATTCCATTCCTGATTCCAATCCATTCCATTCCACATTCCTTTCCATTCCATTCCACATTCCATTCCATTCCATTCCAGTCCACATTCCATTCCATTGCATTCCATTCCATTCCATTCCATTCCATTCCATTCCACATTCTTTTCTATTCCATTCCACATTCCATTCCATTTCATTCCATTCCACATTCCATTCCATTCCATTCCACATTCCATTCCATGCCATTACATTCCATTCCGTGTTACATTCCACATTCTATTCCACATTTCATTCCATTTCATTGCATATTCCATTCCATTCCATTCCAGGTTTCATTCTATTTCATTCCACGTTCCGTTCCATTTCATTCCATGTTCCTTTCCATTCCATTCCATTCCACGTTCCTTTCCATTCCATTCCACGTTCCATTCCATTTCATTCCAAATTCCATTCCACATGCCATTCCATTCCATTCCACTTTCCCTTAAGTTCCATTCCACATTTAATTACATTCCATTCCACATTCCAATCCATTCCATTCCACATTCCGTTGCATTCCATTCCACATTTCATTCCATTCCATTGCACATTCCATTACATTCCGTTCCATTCCACATTCCATTCCGTTTCATTCCATACCATATTCCATTCCATTCCATTCCATTCGACATTCCATTCCATTTCATTCTTCTTTCCATTCTATTTCATTCCTCATTCCATTCCATTCCATTCCACATTCCATTCCACATTCCATTCCATTCCATTTCACATCCCTTTCCACTTTCCATTTCATTCCATTCCACATACAATTGCATTACATTCCACTTTCCATTCCATTCCATTCGAAATTCAATTCCACGTTCCATTCCACGTTCCATTTCACGTTCCTTTCCACATTCTATTGCACATTCAATTCAATGTTCCATTCCATTCCATTCCACATTTCATTCCACATAACATTCCATTCCACGTTCCATTCCACATTCCATTCCATTCCATTTCACATTCCATTCCTTTCCATTCCATTCCATGCCAATGCACATTCCATTCCATTCCATACCAATACACATTCCACTCCAATCCATTCCACATTCCATTCCATTCCACTTTCCATTCCGCATTCTATTCCATGCCATTCCACATTACATTCAATTTCATTCCACATTCCTTTGGAGTTTCCATTCCATTCCGTTACACATTCCATTCCACCTTCCATTCTATTCCATTCCACATTCCATTAAATATTTCATTCCACATTCCATTGCACATTATATTCCATTCCATTCTGTACTCCATTGCATTCCTTTCCATTCCACATTCCATTTCATTCCATTCCACATTGCATTCCATTCCATTCCTTTCCATTCCACATTCCATTCCATTCTATTCCAGTCGTTTACACATTACATTCAACATATCATTCCACTCCATTCCACATTCCATTCCATTCCTTTCCACATTTCATTCCACATTACATTCTATTGCATTCCACATTCCATTCTATTCCATTACACATTCCATTCCATTATATTCCACATTCTATTCCATTATATTCCGCATTCCATTCCATTCCATTCCATTCCATTCCATTCCGTGTTGCATTCTGCATTCCATTCCACTTTCCATTCCACTTTCCATTCCATTCCATTCCACGTTCCATTCCATGTTCCTTTCCACGTTTCAGTCCACATTCCATTGTACATTCCATTCCACCTTCCATTTCACATTCCATTCCATTCCATTCCAGATTCCATTCCACATTCCATTCCATTCCACGTTCCAATCCACATTTCATTCCACGTTGCATTACACATTCCATTCCATTCCATTCCATGTTCCATTCCACTTTCCATTCCCTTCCTTTCCACATTCCATTCCATTTTATTCCACATTCCATTCCACATTCCATTCCATTCCATTCCACATTGCATTACACATTATATTCCATTCCTTCCCACATTCCTTTCCATTCCATTCCACATTTCATTCCACGTTCCATTCCACATTCCATTCCACATTCCATTCAATCTCATTCCACATGCCATTCCACATTCCATTCCAGAATCCATTCCAAATTCCATTCCATTCCACTTTCCATTCCACATTCCATTCCAAGTTCCACTCCATTCCACGTTCCATTCCACATTCCATTCCACGTTGAATTCGAAATTCTTTTCCATTCCATTCCGCGTGTCATTACACATTCCATTCCATTCCTTTCCGCATTCCAGTGCATTTCATTCTGCATTGCATTCCACCTTCAATTCTATTGTATTGCAGCATCCATTTCACATACCTTTCCATTCTGTTCAGTCGCACTTTCCATTCCATTCCATAGCCCGTTCAATTCCACGTTCCATTCCCCGTTTCATTCCATGTTGCTTTCCATGTTCCATTCCACATTCCATTCTATTCCATTCCACATTCCATTCCACGTTTCATTCCACGTTGCTTTCCATGTTCCATTCCACGTTCCATTTTATTCCATTCCACATTCCATTCCACATTCCATTCCATTCCATTCCACAGTCCATTCCACATTCCATTCCCTCCATTACATTCCACTTTCCATTCCATTCCACATTCCATTCCATTCTATTCCATTCCACATTCCATTCCACGTTAAATTCCACATTCCTTTCCTTTACATTCCACGTGGCATTACAGATTCTATTCCATTCCTTTAAACATTAAATTCCGTTTCTTTCCACATTCGATTCCACATACCTTTCTATTCCATTCCACCATCCATTCCACATACGTTTCCATTATGTCACATTTCACATTCCATTCCATTCCATACCACGTTCCATTCCACGTTCCATTCCACAATCTGTACCACGTTCCTTTTCACGTACCATTCCACGTTCCATTCCATTCCATTCCACATCCCATTCCAAATTAAATTACACGTTCCATTCCACGTCCCTTTTCACGTTCAATTCCAAGTTCCATTCCATTCCATTCCATATTCCATTCCACATTCCATTCCATTCCATGCAACATTCCATTCTTCATTCCATTTAACATTCCATTCCATTCCATTCCATTCCATTCCATTCCATTCTATGCCAATCCACCTTCCATTCCATTCCATTCCACATTTCATTCCATTCCATTCCATTCCACGTTCCATTCCACATTCCATTCCATGCCATTCCACTTTCCGTTCAATTTCATTCCCCATTTCTTTGGAGTTTCCATTCCATTCCACTGCACATTCCATTACACCTTCCATTGCGTTCCATTCCACATTCCATTCCACATTCCATTCCACATTCCATTCCACATCATATTCCATTCCATTCCGCATTCCATTCCATTCCTTTCCATTCTGTATTCCATTCCATTCCATTCCACATTCCATTCCATTCCAAATTCCATTCCATTCCATTCCATTGCATTACACATTCTTTTTCACATACCATTCCACTCAATTCCACATTCAATTCCATTCATTTCCACATTCCATTCCACATTACTTTCCAGTGCATTTCACAATCAATTCCATTCCATTTCACATTCCATTCCATTCCATTCCATTCCATATTCCATTCCACATTCCTTTCCATTCGATTCCATATTCCATTCCATTCCACATTCCATTCCATTCCCTATTCGATTCCACAATCCACTGCATTCCTTTCCACATTCCATTCCATTCCACATGTCATTCGATTCCATTCCATTCGATTCCATAACACATTCCATTCCATTCCATTCCATTCCATTCCACTTTACATTCCCCATTCCATTCCATTCCATTCCATTCCATTCCATTCCAGTCCACTTTACGTTCCACATTCCATTCCATGGCATTCCACATTCCATTCCAAAATATTCCACATTCCATTCCATTCCATTTCATTTCATTCCGTGTTCCATTCTCCATTCCATTCCACTTTCAATTGCACATTCCATTCCATTCCATTCGACGTTCTACTCCATTCCATTCCACATCCCATTCCACATTCCATTCACCATAACATTCCATTCCATTCCATTCCACATTCCATTCTATTCCATTCCACATACAATTCCATTCCGTTCCACATTCCATTCCCTTCCATTCCATTCCACATTCCATTCCATTCCTTTCCAAATTCCATTCCATTCCACCTTCCATTCCACATTCCATTCCTTTCCATTCCATTCCACATTCCATTCCATTCCATTCCATTCTACATTGCATTCCATTCAATTCCATATTCCCTTCCATTCCATTCCATTCCACATTCCATTCCATTCTATTCCAAATTCAATTCCATTCCATTTAACACTGCATTCCATTCAATTAGATGTTCAGTTCTATTCCATTCCACATTCCATTCCATTCCAATACACATTGCATTCCTTTGCATTGCACCTTCCATTCCACATTACATTCAATTACATTACTCATTACATTTCACATTTCATTCTACTCCACTTTCCATTCCGCATTCCATTCCACATTCCTTTCCATTCCATTCCACGTTGAATTCCTCATTCCATTCTATTACATTCCACATTCTATTCCATTTCATTCCACATTCCATTCCACTTTCCATTTCTTTCCTTTCCACATTCCATTGCATTCCACTCCACTTTCCATTCAATTCCATTCCAAATTTCATTCCGCGTTCCATTCAACGTTCCATTTCACGTTCCTTTCCACGTTCCATTGCACATTCATTTTAACGTTCCATTCCACTCCATTCCTCATTTCAGTCCACATTCCACTCCATTCCATTTCATATTCCACTCCATTCCATTCCATATTCCACTCCATTCCATTCCATTCCATTCCATGCCAATCCACATTGCATTCCATTCCATTCCACATTCCATTTCATGCCATTCCATTGCATTTCATGTTATCTTCCACGTTACATTCCATTCCATTCCACATTCCATTCCATGCCATTCCATTCCATTCCACGTTACCTTCCAAATTACATTCCATTCCATTCCACATTCCATTCCATTTAATTGCACATTCCATTCCATTCCTATCCAGGTTCCGTTCCATTCCATTCCACGTTCCGTTCCATTCCATTCCACGTTCCGTTCCATTCCATTCCACGTTCCATTCCATTTCATTCCAAGTTCCATTCCACATGCCTTTCTGTTCCATTCCACGTTCTATTTCTTTCCATTGCACATTTCATTCAATTCCATTCAATTCCACTCCACTTTACCTTCCATTCCATTCCACATTCCATTCCCTTCCATTCCACGTTCCATTCCACTTTATTTTCCACGTTCCATTCTATGTTCCATACCACTTTCCATTCGACATTGCATTCCACGTTCCATTCAACGTTCCATTCCACATTCCATTCCATTGCATTCCACATTCCTTTCCACTTTCCATTCCAGTCCATTCCACATTCCATTCCACGTTCCATTGCATTCCATTCCACATTCCATTCTGTTCCATTCCACATTCCCTTCCATTCACTTGCAGATTCCATTCCATTCCAGGTTCCATTCCGTGTTCCATTCCATTCCATTCCAAGTTCCATTCCATTTCATTGTACGTTCCATTCCACATTCCAATCCATTCAATTCCGCGTTCCACTCCTTTCCATTCCATTCCACTTTCCATTCCATTCCATTCAATTCCATTCAACGTTCCATTCCATTCCATTCCACATTCCATTCCCTTCCATTCCAGCTTCCATTCCACATTCATTTCCACCTTCCATTCCATGTTCCATACCACTTGCCATTCGACGTTCCATTCCTCCTTCCATTCCACATTCCATTCCACTATCTATTCCATTCCATTCCACATTCAATTCCATTACATTCCATTCGATATTCCATTCCAATCCATTCCGCGTTCCATTACATTCCATTCCACGTTCCAGTCCGATCCAATCCACATTCCAGTCCTTTCCATTCCAAGTTGCACTCCACGTTACATTCCCCATTCCATTGGACGTTGTATTCCACGTTACATTCCCCATTCCATTCCAAGTTCGATTCCACATTCCATTCGATTCCATTCCACATTCCATTCTTTTCCATTCCAACATCCATTCCACATACCAGTCCATTCTGTTACATTGCACATTCCATTCCATTCCATTCCATGTTGCATTCCACGTTCCATTCCACGTTCCTTTCCACCTTCCATTCCCCGTTCCATTCCATTTCATTCCACATTAAATTCCACATTCCATTCCATTCCATTCCACATCCCATTCCACTTTCCATTTCATTCCATTCCACATTCCATTCCATTCCATTCCATTTTCCATTCCATTCCATTAGAAATTCTATTCCAAGTTCCATTGCACGTTCAATTCCACGTTCCATTCCATTCCATTCCACATCCCATTCCACATTCCATTCCATTGCATTCCTCATTCCATTCCACATTCCACCGCATTCCATTTCACATTCCATTCCATTCCATTCCATGCCAATACACATTCCATTCCATTCCATTCCACATTCTTTTCCACATTCTATTCCATATTCCATTCCATTCCATTCTCCATTCCATTGCAGATTCCATTCCCTTCCAGTCCACGTTGCATTCCATTGCATTCCACATTCCCTTCCATTCCATTCCACATTCCTTTCCACATTCCATTCGATTCCCTGCCATTCCCTTGCATTCCATTCCGCATTCCATTACATTCCTTTCCTCAATGCATTCCATTCTATTCCACATTCCATTCCATTCCGTTCCACATTCCACTCCATTCCATTCCATTCCATATTCCTTTCCATTCCATTCCACATTCCATTCCATCTTCCTTTCCATTCCATTCCACATTCCATTCCATCTCATTCCACATTCCATTCCAGTTTCCATTCCACAATCCATTCCACATTTCATTCCACGTTCCATTCCACATTCCATTCCACGTTCCACTCCACTCCACATTCCATTCCCCATTCCATTCCACGTTAAATTCCAAATACCTTTCCATTCAATTCCACGTGGAATTACACATTCCATTTCATTTCTTTCCACATTCCATTCCATTTCATTCTGCATTGCATTCCACATTCCATTCTATTCTATTGCTCCATCCATTCCACATACCATTCCATTCTGTTCCTTTGCACATTCCATTCCATTCCATACCACGTTCAATTCCACGTTCCATTCCACGTTCCATTCCACTTTGCTTTCCATGTTCCATTCCACGTTCCATTCTATTCCATTCCACATTCCATTCCAAATTCCATTCCATTACATTCCACAGTCCATTCCACATTCCATTCCCTCCATTCCATTCCACATTCCATTCCTTTCCAAATTCCATTCCATTCCACATTCCATTCCACATTCCATTCCATTCCATTACATTCCACATTCCATTCCACATTAAACTCCACATTCCTTTCCATTACATTCCACGTGACATTACACATTCCATTCCGTTCCTTTCCACATTACATTCCGTTTCATTCCACATTCCATTCCACATTCCATTCTATTCCATTCCGCCATCCATTCCACATATCTTTCCATTCTGTCACATTTCAAATTCCATTCCATTCCATACCACGTTCCATTCCACGTTCCATTCCACGTTCCTTTCCACGTTCCATTCCATGTTCCATTCCATTCCATTCCACATCCCATTCCAAATTCCATTCCACGTTCCATTCCACGTTCCTTTCCACGTTCAATTTCAAGTTCCATTCCATTCCATTCCACATTCCATTCCACATTCCATTCCATTCCATGCCACATTCCATTCCACATTCCAGTCCATTCCATTTCACATTCCTTTCCATTCCATTCCATTCCATTCCATGCCAATCCACGTTCCATTCCATTGCATTCCATTCCATTCCTTTGCACACTCCATTCCATTCCATTCCACTTTCCATTCCATTCCATTCCATAGTCCATTCCTCATCCCATTCCATTCAATTCCACCTTCCATTCCATTACATTCCACTTTCCATTCCATTCCATTCCACGTTCCATTGCATTCCATTCCACATTCCATTCCATTCCATTCTGTGTTCCATTTCACAGTCCATTCTATTGCATTCCACATTCCATTCCATTCCATTCCACGTGCCATTCCACGTGCCATTCCACGTTCCATTCCAATTTCTATTCCACATTCCATTCCACGTTCCATTCCTCAATCCATTCCACATTCCATTCCTCATTCCATTCCATTCCATTACACATTCCATTCCTGATTCTATTCCATTACACATTTCATTCCACATTATATTCAATTCCATTCCATATTGCATTCCATTCCTTTCCATTCTTCATTCCATTCCATTCCATTCCATTCCACATTCCATTCCATTCCATTCCGCTCCATTACATATTCCATTCCACACACCATTCCACTGCATTCCACATTCCATTCCATTCCTTTCCACATTCCATTCCATTGCATTCCACATTCCATTCCATTCCATTTCACATTCCATTCCATTCCATTTCACATTCCATTCCGTTCCATTCCACATTTCATTCCACATTCCTTTCCATTCGATTCCACATTCTATTCCATTCCACATTCCATTCCATTCCACATTCGATTCCACATTCCATTGCATTCCATTCCACATTCCATTCCATTCCACATGCCGTTCCATTCCATTCGATTCCATAACACATTCCATTCCATTCTATTTCACTTTGCATTCCACATTCCATTCCATGGAATTCCATATTCCATTTCAATATATTCCACATTCCATTCCATTCCATTCCATTTCATTCTGCATTCCATTCTACGTTCCATTCCACTTTCCATTGCACATTCCATTCCATTGCATTGCACGTTCCACTCCATGATCCATTCCATGTTTCAGTCCACATTCCATTGCACATTCCATTCCATCTTCCATTCCACATTCCATTCCATTCTATTCCACATTCCATTCCACGTTCCGTTTCATTCCACATTCCATTCCACGTTTCATTCCACATTCCATTCCACGTTTCATTCCACGTTGCATTACACATTCAATTTCATTCCATTCCACGTTCCATTCCACAGTCCATTCGCTTCCTTTCCACATTCTATTTCATTTCATTACACATTCAATTCCACATTCCATTCCATTCCATTCCACTTTCAATTTCACATTATAATCCCTTCCTTTCCACTCTCCTTTCCATTCCATTCCACATTCAATTCCACATTCTATTCCATTTCATTCCATTCCACCTTCCATTCCATTCCATTCCATTCCACATTCCATTCACCATAACATTCCATTCCATTCCATTCTACATTCTATTCCATTCCATTCCACATTCAATTCCACATTCTATTCCATTCCATCCCTTTCCAAATTCCATTCCATTCCACATTCCATTCCACATTCCATTCCATTCCATTCCACATTCCATTCCTTTCCATTCCATTCCACATTCCATTCCATTCCTTTCCACATTACATTCCATTCAATTCCACATTCCATTCAATTCCATTCCATTCCACATTCCATTCCATTCAATTCCACATTCAATTCCATTCCATTTAACATTGCATTCCATTCCACATTTCATTCCATTCCATTCCATTTCATTCAACATTCAATTCCATTCCACATTCCTTTCCATTCCATTTCATTAAAAATTCCATTACACTTTCCGTTCCATTAAAATCCACATTTTATTTCATTCCATTCCACATTCCGTTCCATTACATTCCACATTCAATTCCATTGCATTCCACATTCCATTCCATTGCATTCCACATTCCATTCCATGCATTTCCAAATTCAATTCCATTCCATTCAACATTGCATTCGATTCCATTCCATTCAATATTGCATTCCATTCCATTCCACATCCCATTCCATTCTATTCCATTACATTCAACATTCCATTTCACATTTTATTCCATTCCATTCCACATTCCATTCCATTCCATTCCACCTTCCTTTCCATTCCATTCCACAGTCCTTTCCACGTTCAATTCCATTCCATGCAACATTCCATTCCGTTCCATTCCACATTCCATTCCACGTTCAATTCCATTCCATTCCACATTCCATTCCATTCCGTTCCACATTCCATTCCGTTCCACTTTCCATTCCATTCCATTCCATTCCGTATTCCATTCTATATTCCATTCCATTACATTCCATTCCACATTGCATTACAGATTCCATTCCGTTTCATTCCACATTCAACTCGATTCCATTCCACATTCCATTCCACATTACTTTCCATTCCATTCCACAATCCATTCCATTCCATTCTATTCCATTCCTTTCCATATTCCATTCCATTCAATTCCATATTTCATTCCATTCCATTTCTTTCCGCATTCCATACCACATTCCATTCCATTCGATACCACATTCCATTCCATTCCATTCCACATTCCATTCCATTGCATTCCATTCCACATTCCATTCCATTGCATTCCACATTCCATTCTTTTCCATTCCTCATTGCATTCCATTCCATTCCATTCCACATTTCTTCCCATTCATTTCCATTCCACATTCCATTCCATTGAATTCAACATTGCATTCCATTCCATTCCACATTGCATTCCATTCCATTCCATTCCAATTCCATTCCATTACGTTCTAGATTCCATTCCATTCCATTCCATATTAAATTCAATTACATTGCATTCCATTAAACATTCCATTCTACTTTCAATTCCATCTTCCTTTCCACGTTTCATTACACGTTGCATTCCACTTTCCATTCCATATTCACACGTTCCATTCCATTCACTTCCACATTTCTTTTCACATTCTTTACATAACTTTCCACATTCCGTTCCATATTCCATTCCATTCCACATTCCATTCCATTGTCTGTTCCATTCCATTTCATTCCATTTCACATTCCATTGCACATTCCATTCCTTTCCATTCCACTTTCCATTCCATTCCATTCCACATTTCATTCCACTCCATTCCACATTCTTCACATAACATTCCGCATTCCATTCCAACTTCCATTCCATTCCATTCCGAAATTGCATTCCATTCCATTCCACGTTCAATTCCACGTTCCATTCCACTTTCCAATGAACGTTCCTTTCCATTCCATTCCACGTTCCATTCAACTTTCTATTGCACGTTCCATTCCACATTCCATTGCACG
The DNA here is from genome assembly GCF_028885625.2 of Pongo pygmaeus. NCBI lineage: Eukaryota > Metazoa > Chordata > Mammalia > Primates > Hominidae > Pongo > Pongo pygmaeus. The sequence goes on from NC_085931.1 coordinate 6,832,261, forward strand.
TTCCATTCCACATTCCATTCCATTCCATTCCACATTGCATTACATTCCTTTCCATTCCACATTCTATTCCATTCCTTTACACATTCCATTCCATTCACTTCCACATTCCCTTCCATTCCTTTCCATTCCATTCCATTCCACATTTTATTCCAATCCACATTCCATTCCACATTCCATTCTACATTCCATTCCACATTCCATTTCATTCCATTCCAGTTTCCACTCCATTCCATTCCATTCCACCTTCCATTGCGTTCCATTTCATGTCTGATTCCATTCCATTCCACATTGCATTCCATTCCATTCCATGCCATTTCACATTCAGTTCCCTTCCATTCCATATTTCATTCCACTCCCTTCCACATTCCATTACATTGCATTCCATTTCATATTACATTCCACATTCCATTCTATTCCATTCCTCATTCCATTTCACATACCATTCCATTCCATTCCACTTTCCATTACATTATATTACACATTCCATTCCACATTGGTTTACATTCCATTCAACATTAGATTCCATTCTCTTCTATTCCATTACATTTCTTTGCACATATCATTTCATTGCACTCCATTCCACATTCCATTCCATTCCATTCCATTCCTTTCCATTCCATATTCCATTGAATTCCATTCCACATACCATTCCATTGCTCTCCACATTCCTTCCCACATTCCATTCCATTCCATTCCACATTCCATTCCACATTCCCATCCATTCCTTTCCGACTTTCATTCATTACCATTTCATTCCATTCCACATTCCATTCCATTGCATTGCATTCCACATTCCATTCCACATTCCATTGCATTCCACTCCATATTCCAACGCATTCATTTCCATTCCATTCCATTCCACATTCCATTCCATTCAATTCCATTGCACAAACCATTCCATTCCATTCCACATTCCATTCCATTCCATTCCAATTTTCATTCCGCATTCCTTTCCATTCCATTCCACATTCCATTGCATTCCATTCCAAATTCCATTGAATTCAATTCGACATTCCATTCTATTACATTTCACGTTCCATTCCTTTCCATTCCATTGAATTCTACATTCAATTCCATTCCATTACACATTCCATTACATTCCATTCCACATCACATTCCACATTCCATTCCACATTCCTTTCCACGTTCCTTTCCTTTCCATTCCCCAGTACATTCCACATTCCTTTCCGTTGCATTTCCACATTCCAGTCCATTCAATTCCACATTCCATTCCACATTCCATTTCATTCCATTCAACATTCCATTCCAATCCATTCCCCTTTCCACTTCATTCCATTCCAGTCCATATTCCATTGCATTCCATCCCACGTTCCATTCCACATTCCATTCCATTCCACCTTCCATTCCATATTCCATTCCACGTCCTATTCCATGTTCCATTCCACGTTGCATTGCAGTTTACATTCCATTGCATTCCACATTTGATTCCACATTCTGTTCCTTTTCATTCCACATTCCATTCCACATTCCATTCCTTTCCATTCCACATTCCTTTCCACATTCCATTCCATCCCATTGCACATTCCATTACATTCCATTCCACCTTCCCTTACATTCGATTCATTTCCATTCCACATTCCATTACACATTCCTTTCCATTCCATTTACCATTGCATTCCATTCCATTCCACATTCCATTCCACATTCTATTTCATTCCATTCCACATTGCATTCCATTCCATTCAATTCCATTTCACTTTGCATTCCACATTCCATTCCATGCCGTTTCACATTGCTTTCCATTTCATTCCACATTCCATTCCACATTCCATTCCATTGCATTACACATTCCATTCCATTTCTTTCCACATTCCATTCCATTCCGCCTTCCATTCCACTGTCCTTTCCACGTTCCATTCCTGTTTCTTTTCAACTTTTCATTCCAATTTCCTTTCCACCATCCATTCCACATTCCATTCCTTTCCATTCCACATTACATACCACATTCCATTCCATTCCATTCCGCATTCCATTCCACATTCAATTCCATTGCATTCCACATTAAATTCCATTTAATTGCACACTCCATTCCATTCCATTCCACATTCAATTGCACACTACTTTCCATTTCATTCCACATTCCATTCCATTCCATTCCGTTCCATTCAACATTCCATTCCATTCTATTCCATTCCATTGCACATTCCATTCCAATTCATTAGAGATTCCATTCCACATTCCATTCAATTCCATTCCAGATTCCATTCCATTACATTCCATTCCTTTTCACATTTCGTTCCATTACAGTCCATATTCCATTCCATTCATTTTCACATTCCATTCCATTCCTTTACACATTCCTTTCCACATTCCATTCCATTCAATTCCACATTTAATTCCATTCCATTACATTACACATTCCTTTCCATTCCATTCAACATTACATTCCTCATTCCCTTCCATTCCATTCCATTCCATTCCAAATTCCATTCCATTCAACTCCATTTCACACTATATTTTCTTTAATTCCATTCCACTTTCCAATCCATTCCTTTCCATTCCATTCCACAATCCATTCCATTCTGTTCCCCATTCCATTCCATTCCATACCACATTCCATTCCATTTTGTATTCCATTAAATTCCACATTCCATTCTATATTCCATTCCATTCCATTCCACATTCCATTCAATTCCATTCCAGATTCCATTCCATTCCACTTCCCATTCCATTCCATTGCATTCCTGTACAAATTCCGTTCCATTCCAGTCCGCATTCCATTCCATTCCTTTCCGCATTCCATTCTATTCCATTCCATATTACATTTCACATTCCATTCAATTCCATTCCACCTTCCATTCCTTTCCATTCTATTCCATTCCAGATTCCATTCAATTCCATTCCATTCCACATTCCATTCCACATTCACTTCCATTCCATTTCACTTTCCATTACTTTCCTTTTCATTCCATTCCATATTCCATTCCATTCCGTACAACATTACTTTCCATTTCATTACACATTTCATTTTATTCCATTCCACATTCCAATTCCTTGGTTTCCATTCCATTACATTGCACATTCCATTCCACTCCATTCAGTTTGTCAATCAGTTGCATTCCTTTCCACATTCCCCTCAATTCCATTCTTCAATCAATTCCATTCCATTCCACATTCCATTCCATTCCATTGCCTTCCATTCCACATTCCATTCCATTCCATTGCCTTCCATTCCACATTCCATTCCATTCCATTCCACATTCCATTCCATTACATTTCAAATTGCATTCAATTCCATTCCATTCCATTCAACATTCCATTCCACATTGCATTCCATTCCACCTTCCGTTCCACATTCCATTCCACATTCCATTCAATGTTCTTTACCGCGTTCTATTGCACGCTCCATTCCACCTTCCATTACCTTCATTTCCGCATTCCATTACACATTCCATTCAACGTTCCATTCCATTCCATTCCATATTCCATTCCACATTCCATTCCGTTCATTTCTGCATTCCATTCCACTTTCCATTCCACATTCAATTCCACGTTCCATTCCATTCCAATGCACATTCCATTCTACATTCCATTCCATTCAATTCCACATTTCATTCCACATTCCAGTCCTCATTCCATTCCATGTTCCATTCCACGTTCCATTCCACTTTCCTTTCCGCGTTCCATTCAACGTTCCCTTCCACCTTCCAATGAATTCCTTTCCACATTCCATTCCACATTCCATTCGACGTTCCATTCCAGTCCATTCCGCATTCTATTCCCCATTCCATTTAATTCCATTCCACATTCCATTCCCCATTCCATACAATTCCATTCCACGTTCCATTCCACGTACCATTCCACGTTCCTTTCCATTCAATTTCAGGTTGCATTGCACATTCCGTTCCAAATTTCAGTCCATTCCATTCCACATTCCATTCAACATTGCATTCCATTTCATTCCACTCCACATTCCACTCCATTCCATTTCGCATCCCATTCCACATTCCATTCCACATTCCATACCAATCCATTCCCCATTCCGCTTCATTCTATTCCAGTCTATATTCCATTGCATTCCATCCCACATTCCATTCTACATTCCATTCCATTCCATTCCATACCACTTTCCATTCAGTTCCTTTCCACATACCATTCCACTTTCCATTCCATTCCATTCTACATTCCATTCCGCTTTCCATTCCACATTTCATTTGACATTCCTTTCAATTCCACTTTCCATTCCACTTTCCATTCCATTCCACATTCCATTCCATTGCATTGTACATTCCGTTCCACATTCCATTCAACATTCCATTCCACACTCTTTTCCATTCCATTCCATTCCATTCAACATTCCATTCCACATTCAATTCCACATTCCATTCCAAATTCCCTTCAACATTCCATTACATTCCATTCCGCATTCCATTCCACTTTCCATCTCATTCTATTCCACATTACATTCCACATTCCATTCCTCATTCCTTTCCACATTCCATTCTATTCCGTTCCACATTTCATTCCACATTCCATCCCATTCCATTCCACATTCCATTCCACATTCCATCCCATTCAATTCCACATTCCATTCCACATTCCATTCCTCATCCCTTCCACGTTCCATTCCATTCCATTCCACATTCCATTCCACATTGCCTTCCACATTCGATTACATTCCTTTCCACATTCCATTCCATTTCATTCCACATTCCATTCCTCATTCCATTCCATGTTGCATTCCATTCCATTCCACGTTCCATTTCACCTTCATTTCCACGTTCCACTCAAAGTTCCATTCCACTTTCCATTTCATTCCATTCCACGTTCCATTACACCTTCCATTCCTTATTCCATTCCATTCCATTCCATTCCAGTCCACTTTCCATTCCATGCCATTCCACATTCCATTCTAATCCATTCCATCTTACATTCCACTTACCATTCCACATTCCATTGCATTCCTATCCAAGTTCCATTCAGTTACATTCCAATTTCCATTTCCTTCCATTCCACGTTCCATTCCATTTCATTTCAACTTCCATTCTGCATTCCATTTCACATTCCATTCCATTCCATTCCATTGCATTCCACATTCCATTCCATACCAATCCATATTCCATTCCATTCCATTCCACTTTCCATTCCATTCCACATTCCATTCCATTCCATTCCACATTCCATTCCATTCCATTCCACATTGCATTCCACCTTCCATTCCATTCCATTCCACAATGCATTCCACATTGCATTCCATTCCACTTTCCATTCCAGATTTGATTCGATTCCATTCCATGTTCTATTCATTTCTATTCCACGTTCCATTCAACACTCCATTCCATTCAATTTCAAATTCCAAATTCCATTCCACATTCCATTCCAGATTCCAATCCACGTTCCATTCCACCATCCATTCCACTTTCCATTCCACGATCCATTGCACATTCCATTCCAAGTTCCATTCCGCATTCCATTCCATTCCATTCCAAATTCCATTCCACATTCCATTCCATTCCATTCCACATTCCTTTCCATTCCATTTCACATTGCATTCCACATTTCATTCAATTCCATTCCATTCCACGTTCCATTCCATTCCATTCCACATTCCAATCCATTCAATTCCACATTCCATTCCACATTCTATTCCGCATTCCATTCCACGTTCCATTCCATTGCATTCCACATTCTGTTCCATTCCATTCCACATTCCATTCCATATTACATTGCATTACATTCCACATTCCATTCTCATTCCATTGCATTCCATTCCGCATTTCATTCCATTGCATTCCGCATTCCATTCCATTCCATTCCATTCCATTCCATTCCATTACATATTTCACTCTATTCCATTCCATTCCACATTCTAATCCAGTCCATTCCACATTGCATTCCATTCCATTTCACATACCATTCCATTCCACGTTGCATTCCACATTGCATTCCACTTTCTATTCCATGTTCCATTCCACTTTCCATTCCTTTCCATTACACATTCAATTCCATTCCATTCCAAATCACATTCCATTCAATGCCACATTCAATTCCACCCTCCATTAAATTCCACTCCACTTCCCATTCCACGTCCCATTCCATGTTCCATTCGACATTCCATTATATTCCATTGCACTTTCCATTCAACTTTCCATTCCATTACATTCCACGTTCCTTCCACTTTCCGTTCCGCGTCCCATTTCACTTTCCATTCCACGTTCCATTCCACTCCATTCCACTATCCAGTTCATTCCATTCCACGTTCCATTCCACATTCCAATTCACATTCCATTCCACCTTCCATTCCATTCCATTCCATTCCATTCCACCTTCCATTCCATTCCATTCCATTCCATTCCATTCCACGTTACACTACATTCCATTCCACTTTTCATTCCATTCAATTCAACATTCCATTCCATTGCATTACTTTCCATTCCACATTCCATTGCATTCCATTCCACATTCCATTCCATTCCACTCCATTCCAAATTCCATTCCATTCCATTCCACATTGCATTCCACATTCCATTACATTCCATTACACATTGCATTCCACATTCCATTCCATTCCACATTCCATTGCACATTCGATTCGATTCCATTCCATGTTCCATTCCATTCCATTCCAAGTTCCATTCAACACTCCATTCTATTCAATTTCATATTCCAAATTCCATTCCACATTCCATTCCAGATTCCAATCCACGTTCCATTCCACCATACGTTTTACTTTACATTCTACGATCCATTGCCCATTACATTCCACGGTCCATTCCACATTCCATTCCATTCCATTCCAAATTCTATTCCACATTCCATTCCATTACATTGAACATTCCTTTCCGTTGCATTTCCCATTGCATTCCACATTACTTTCGATTCCATTCCATTCCACGTTCCATTCCATTCCATTCCACATTCCAATCCATTCAATTCCATATTCCATTCCACTTTGTATTCCACATTCCATTCCACATTCCATTCCATTCCATTCCACATTCCATTCCATTCCATTCCACATTCCATTCCATATTCCATTCCATCCCATTCCACATTCCATTCTCATTCCTTTGCATTCCATTCCACATTTCATTCCATTGCATTCCACATTCCACTCCATTCCATTCCATTCCATTACATATTCCACTCTATTCCATTCCATTCCAGTTTCCATTCCATTCCATTCCACATTCCATTCCCTTCCATTTGACATTCCATTCCATTCCACATTCCATTCCATGTTGCTTTCCACTTTCTATTACATTTTCCATTCCTCATTCCATTCTTTCCATTCCACATTGAATTCCATTACATTCCAAATCCCATTCCATTACATTCCACATTCAATTACACGTTCCTTTCTATTCCTTTCCACTTCCCATTCCACTTCCCATTCCACTTTCTATTCCATTCCATTCCACGTTTCTCCAACTTTCCATTCCACGTCCCATTCCACGTTCCATTCCACGTTCCATTCAACCTTCCATTCCATTCCACGTTCCGTTCCACTCCATTCCACTATCCGTTTCATTCCATTCCACGTTCCATTCCACATTCCAATTCACATACCATTCCACCTTCCATTCCATTCCATTCGATTCCATTCCATTCCACCTTCCATTCCATTCCATTCCATTCCATTCCACATTCCATTCCACTCCATTCCACTTTCCATTCCTTTCAATTCAACATTCCACTACATTCTGTTTCTTTCCATTCCACATTCCTTTCCATTCCTTTACTTTCCATTCCACATTCCATTCCATTTCATTACATTCCATTACATTTTCCATTCCATACCATTCTGCATTCCATTTCATTCCATTCCATTCCATTCCATTACACATTCCATTCCATTCAATTCTACATTCAGTTCCATTCCATTCCCTTCCATTCCACATTCTATTCCATTCCATTCCACATTCCATTCCACGTTCCATTCCACGTTCCATTCCACGTTCCATTCCATGCCATTACACATTCCATACCATACCATTCCATTCAATTCCTTTCCGGATTCCATTCCATGCCAATCCACATTCTATTCCACATTCCATTCCTTTCCTTTCCACATTACATTCCACTTTCCATTCCACGTTTCATACCATGTTCCATTCCATGTTCCATTCCACGTTCCATTGCATTCCATTCCACGTTCCATTCCAAGTTCCATTCCATTCCATTAAACGTTCTATTCCATTCCATTCCACTTTCCATTCCACGTTCCATTCCATTCCATTAAATGTTCCATTCCACATTCCATTCCGTTCACATCCACGTTCCATTAAACATTCCATTCCACATTGCATTCCACGCTGCATTCCACATTCCATTCCGTTCACATCCACGTTCCATTAAACATTCCATTCCACATTGCATTCCACGCTGCATTCCACATTCCATTCCACTTTCCATTCCACGTTCCATTGCAAGTTCCATTCCACGTTCCATTCCATTCCATTCCACGTTCCATTCGACATTCCATTCCATTACATTTCAATTTCCATTCCATATTCCATTCCACTTTCCATTTCGTTGCATTCCACTTTCCATTCGACATTCCATTCCTTTCCATTACACTTTCCATTCAACATTACTTTGCATATTCCATTAATTCCCATTCCACATTCCATTCCACATTCCATTCCATATTCCATTCCAAGTTCCATTGCATTCCATTCCACATTACATTCCACATTCCATTTCACATTCCTTTCCATTACATTCCACATTCCATTCCACATTGCCTTCCATTCCAGTCCACATCGCCTTTCATTCCAGTCCACATCTCATTCCACATTCCATTCCATTCCCTTACACATTCCAATCCAGATTTCATTCCATATTCCATTCCATTCCATTCCACATTCCATTCCATATTCCATTCCGTTCCATTCCACGTTTCATTCCAGGTTCCATTCCACATTCCATTCTGGGTTCCATTCCACATTCCGTTCCTTTGCATTCCACGTTCCATTCCACTTTCCATTCCATTGCATTCCACATTACATTCCGCATTCCACTGCCCATTCCATTCCACGTTACATTCCACTTTCCCTTTCACTTTCCTTTCCACTTTCCCTACCACGAACCATTCCATTGCATTCCACGTTCCATTCCACGTTCTATTCCATTACATTCCACGTTGCATTTCGCATTCCATTGCACATTCCATTCCACATTCTATTGCATTCCATTCCACATTTCATTCTTCATTACATTTTTCGTTCCATTCCATGATCCATTCCACGTTCCATTCCACGTTCCATTCCCTTCAACTGCATGTTCCATTCCACAATCCATTCCATTCCATTCCACTTTCGTTAGCACATTCAATTACACATTCCATTCCTTTCCATTCCACTTTCCTTAGCACATTCAATTACACATTCCATTCCATATTTCATTCTGTTCCATTCCGCATTCCATTCAACATTCCATTCCACATTCCCTTCCACATTATGTTCCATTCCTTTGCATTCCATTCCACATCCCATTCCACTTGATATTCCATTCCATTCCATGTTCCATTCCACATTCCATAGCCCATTCCATTCCCCGTTCCATTCCACGTTTCATTCCATGTTCCATTCCATTCTATTCTATGTTCCATTGCACTTTCCTTTCCATTCAATTCCACGTTTCATTCCACTGCATTCCACATTTCATTCCACATTCCATTCCATTGCATTCCACATTACATTCCACATTCCATTCCATTCCATTCCACAATGCTTTCCACATTCCATTCCATTGCATTCTACATTCCTTTCAATTCAATTCCACATTCCATTCCATTCCTTTCCACTTTCCATTCCATATTCCATTCCTTTGCATTATACATTTCATAGAACCTTCCATTCCATTCCATTCCACATTGCATTCCACATTTCCTTCCATTCCACTCAACTTTCCATTACACATTCCCTTCCACATTGCATTCCATTCCATGCCACATTCCAATGCACATTCCATTCCATTCCATTTCACAAACCATTCCACAATCCCTTCCACATTCCATTCCATTCCATTCCACATTCCAATAGACGTTTGATTCCATTCCACTCGACGTTCCAATCCACATTCCATTCCATAGTCCATTTCATTCCATTTCACATTCTATTCAACATTGAATTCCACATTCCCTTCCACATTCCATTCCATTCCATTCTACATTCCATTCCACATTCCAATCCATTCAATTCCACATTCCATTCCACATTCGATTACATTCTTTTCCATGTTCCATTCCATTACATTCCACATTCCATTCCACGTTCCATTTCATTCCATTCCACATTCCATTCCACTTTCCATTCCAATCCATTGCACATTCCATTCCACATTCCATTCAATTTCATTCCACCTTCCATTCGGTTCTATTCCACATTCCATTCCATTCCATTCCGCATTCCCTTCCACTCCATTCTGCAGTCAGTTCCTTTCCATTCCACTTTGCATTGCATTCCATTCTATTGCACATTCCATTCCGTTTCATTCCATTCATTACTCCATTCCATTCCATTACACAGTCCATTCCATTCCATTCCATTTCACATTCCATTTCACATTCTTTTCCTATCCATTCCACAATCCATTCCACATTCCATTCAATTCCATTCCACATTCCATTCCATTCCATTAAGCATTCCATTCCATTCCATTCAATTACATTCCATTTCGTTCCACATACCATTCAATTCCATTCCACATTCCATTCCACATTCCTTTCCATTCCATTAAACATTCCATTCCATTCCATTTAATTCCATTCCATTCTCTTCCATTCCACATTCCATTCAATTACATTCCATATTCCATTCCACATTCCATTCCATCCCATTCCAAATCCATACCATTTCATTCCATTCCACATTCCCTTCCATTCCATTACACATTCCATTCCATTCCATTACATTTCATTCCACATTGCCTTCCATTCGATATTCAATTCCATTCCACATTCCATTCTATTCCTTTCCATTCAAATGCAAATTCCATTCTACATTCCATTCCATTCCATTCCATATTCCATTGCATTCCATTCCACATTCAATTCCATTCCATTCCACCACCTATTCCATTCCTTTCCACTCCATATTCCATTCCATTCCATTCCACATTCCATTCAATTCCATTCCATTCCATTCCACTTTCCATTCAATATTCCTATCCATTACATTCCAAATTCCATTCCATTCCATTACACATTCCATTGCGTTCCATTCCACATTCCATTCCATTCTATTCCACATTGCATTCCATTCCATTCCATTCCACATTTCATTCCATTCCATTCCATTCCACATTCCATTCCATTCCATTCCATGTTCAATTCCATTCCATTCCACACTCCATTCCATTCCATTCCCCATTCCATTCTATTCCATTCCAAATTCCATTCCACTTTCCTTTTATTCTATTCCACATTGCATTCTGCATTCCAATTCATTCCATTCCACATTGCATTCCACTCCTTTCCATTCCATTCCATTCCACATTCCATTCCATTCCATTCAACATTCCATTTCATTACATTCCACATTCCAGTCAATTCCATTCCGCATTGCATTCCATTTATTCTGCATTCCATTTCATTCCATTCCGCATCCCATTCCATTCCATTCCATTCCAATCCATTCCACATTGAATTCCATTCCAATCCATTCCACATTCCATTCCATTCCATTCCACATTCCATTCCATTAAATTCCATTCCATTTCCCTTACCCTTCCACATTGCATTCCAATCTATTACACAATCCATTCGCCATTCCATGCGATTCTATTCCAATCCATTCCACAGTCCATTCCACGTTATATTCCAATCTATTCCGCTTTCCATTCCATTCCATTCCATACAATTCCATTCCATTCCACATTCCCTTCCATTCCATTACACATTCCATTCCATTCCATTCCATTCCATTCCATTACATTACATTACATTTCATTCCACATTGCATTCAATTCGATATCCAATTCCATTCCACATTCTGTTCTATTCCTTTCCATTCAAATGCAAATTCCATTCCATATTCCATTCCATTCCATTCCATTCCATATTCCATTGCATTCCACTCCACATTCAATTCCTTACCATTCCACAATCCATTCCGTTCCATTCCATTCCATATTCCATTCCATTCCATTCCACATTCCATTCAATTCCATTCCATTCAATTCCACTTTCCATTCAACATTCCTATCCATTACATTCCAAATTACATTCCATTCCATTACACATTCAATTCCGTTCCATTCCACATTCCACTCCATTCCATTCCACATTGCATTCCATTCCATTCCATTCCACATTGCATTCCATTCCATTCCATTCCACATTCCATTCCATTCCAATCCATGTTCAATTCCATTCCATTTCACACTCCATTCCATTCCATTCCAAATTCCATTCTGTTCCATTCCGAATTCCATTCAACTTTCCATTGTATTCTATTCCACATTTCATTCTACATTCCATTTCATTCCATTCCACATTGCATTCCACTCCATTCCATTCCATTCCACATTCCATTCCATTCCATTCCACATTCCATTCCATTCCATTCCACATTCCAGACAATTCCATTCCACATTGCATTCCATTTCATTCCGCATTCCATTACATTCCATTCCTCATCCCATTCCATTCCATTCCGTTCCAATCCATTCCAAATTGAATTCCATTCCAATCCATTCCACATTCCATTCCATTCCCTTCCACTCTAATCTACTTTCCATTCTGCGTTCCATTCCATGTTCCAGTCAATTCCATTCCACTTTCAATTCCACATTCCATTACAGTTTCCATTCCACTATACTTTCCATTGAAGTCCTGATTCCTTTCCATTCCGTTCCACATTTTATTTCATTCCATTCGAAATTCCATTCCATTCCATTGCATTCCATGTTCCACTCCATTCCATTCTGCATTTATTTCCATTACATTCCACATACCATTCCATTCCATTCCACATTCCATTCCAGATTTCATTCCACATTCCATTCCATTCTAAACCACATTCCATTCCGTTCCACATTCCATTCCATATTCCATTCCACATTCAATTTCATTCCATTCTCCATTGCATTATATTCCATTCCACATTCCATTCCACTGCACCTTCCTTACCATTCCATTCCATTCCATTCCAAATTCCATTCCGTTGGATTGCATTGCACATTCCATTCTAATCCATTGCACATTCCATTCCAATCCACATTGCAATCCATTCCATTCCCTTCCACATTTCATTCCCATCCATTCCATTCCAAATTCCATTCCATTCCATTCCACATTCCATTCCTTTCCATTCCACGTTCCACGTTCCATTCCACGATCCGATCCATGTTCCATTTCCTGTTCTATTCCATTACATTCTACATTCCATTCCATCCCATCCCTTTCCACATTCCATTCCACTCCATCCCATTCCATATTCCTTTCCACATTCCTATACATTACATTCCACATTCCATTTCACATTCCCTTCCATTGCATTTCTCATTCCTTTTCACATTCCATTCCACATTCCATTCCACATTCCATTCTATTCAGTTCCATTCTACATTCCATTCCTTTCCATTCCACATTCCATTCCATTTCATTACACATTCCATTCCGCTGCATTCCACATTCCATTCCATTCCACATTCCATTCCACATTCCATTCCAAATTCCATTCCATTCCATTTCACATTCAATTTCTTTCCATTACTTTCCAAATTAAATTCCATTCCACTTTCCATTCCATTCAATTCAATTCCATTCCATTCCATGTTCCATTCCATTTCATTCCATTCCATATTCCATTGCACTCGATTCCATATTCCATTATATTCCCTTCAACCTTGCATTCCATCCCTTTCCATTCCGTATTCCATTCAACTCCATTCAATATTCCATTCCATTCCATTCCACGTTCCATTGCTTTCCATTCTGTTGCTTTCCACATTTCATTCCATTCCTTTTCTCATTTCATTCCATTTCATTCCACATTCCATTCCACTTTCAATTCCATTCCGTTCAACTTCCCATTCCACATTCCATTACACATTCCATTCAATTAGATTCCACATTCAAATCTATTCTGTTCTATGTCATTCCACATTTCTTTCCATTCCTTTCCACATTCCATTCCATTCCATTCCACATTCCATTGCATTCCATTCTACATTCCATTCCATTCCATTCCACATTCCATTCCATTCCATTCCACATTCCATTCCACATTCCATTCCACATTCCAGCCATTCCATTCCACATTCCTTTTTACATTTCATTCCATTCCATTCCACATTCCATTCCACATTCCAACCCATTCCATTCCACAGTGCATTCCACATTCCTTTGTATTCCATTTGACATTCCATTCCATTGCACATTGCGTTCCCCATTCTAAGCCATTACATTCCACCTTCCATTCCACATTCCATTCCACTCCACTCCACATTAAATTCCACTTTCCATTCCACTTTCCATTACATTCCGTTCCACATTCCATTCCGTATTCAACTCCATTGTATTCCTCATTCCATTCCATGCCATTCCCTTCCACATTCCATCCCTTTCCATTCCACATTCCATTCTTTTCATTAAACAATCCATTCCACATTCCATTCTTTTGCATTACACAATCCATTCCATTCCATTCCATTCCACATTCCATTCCATTACATTCTATTCCATTCCACATTGCATTCCATTCCATTCCATTCCACATTCCATTCCATTCCATTCCACATTCCATTCCATTCCATTCCACATTCCATTGCATTCCACATTCCATTCCACATTACATTCCATTCTATTCCTCATTCCATTCCACAATGCCTCCCTTTCCCTTCCATTGAATTCCACATTTCATTCCATTCCATTCCATTCCACATTTCATTCCTTTCCATTCCACTTTCAATTCCATTCCATTCAACATTCCATTGCATTACACATTCCATTCCATTCCATCTATTACACATTCCATTCCACGTTCCATTCCATTCCACATATCAATCCATTCCACATTTCATTCCTTTCCGTTCAAAATTCCATTCCATTCCATTTCATTCTATATAATTCTACATGCTGTTCCATTCAATTCCTCATTCCATTCCGTTCCGTTGAATTCCACATTCCATTTCATTCCATTATATTGCATTCCATTCCTCGCTGCATTCTACATTCCATTCCTTTCTCTTACACATTTCTTTCCGTTCCATTGAATTCCAAATTCCATTCGATTCCATTCTACATTCCATTAGATTCCATTCCATTCCGCATTCCATTCCATTCCATTCCACATTCCATTCCACATTCAATTCCATTCCATTCCGTTTCATTCCACAATCCACAACACATTCTGTTCCATTCCATTCCACATTCCACTCCACATGTGATTACATGCCATTCCACATTCCGTGCCATTACATTCCACATTCCATTTCTCATTCCATTCCATTCCATTCCTCATTCCGTGCCATTCCATTCCACATTCCATTCCACATTCCATTAATTTCAAATCCACTTTCCATTCCACATTCCATTCAACATTCCATTCCACATTCCATTCCATTCCATTCCATTCAACATTCCACACTGCATTCCTTTCCATTCCATTCCATTCCACACGTCATTCCACATTCCTTTCCATTCGATTCCACATTCCATTGCATTCCATTCCACATTCCATTCCACATTCCCCTGCATTTCTGTTCATATTCCATTCCACTTTCTATTCCATTCCATTCCGCATTCCACTCCATTCCAATCCACATTCCATTCCACTTTCCATTCTATTCCATTGCACATTATATTCCACATTCCATTCCATTCCATTCCACGTTCCGTTCCAATATCAATTCCACATTCCTTTATAGGTTCCATTCCATTCCATTCCATGATCCATTCCACGTTCCATTCCATTCCATTTGAAGTTCCATTCCGCATTCCATTGCAGATTCCATTTCACTTACCATTCCACCTGTGATTCCACTTCCCATTCCATACCATACCACGTTCCATTTCTTTCAATTCCACAATCCATTCTACATTCCATTTCACATTCCATTTCACATTCAATTTCACATTGCATTCAATTCCATTTCATTCCTTTCCACATTCCATTCCATTCCATTCTATTCCTTTCCACATTCCATTCCATTCGGTTCCACATTCCATTCCATTCCATTCCACATTCCATTCCTCATTCAATTCCGTTCCAAACCACATTCCATTGCACATTGCACTCCAAGTTCCTTTCCACATTCCAGTCCACGTTTCATTCCATTCAAATCCACGTTCCATTCCATTCCATTACACATTCCATTCCACGTTCCACTCCACATTCCAGTCCACATTCCATTCTATGTTCCATTACACGTTGCATTCCATTTCATTCCTCGTTCCTTTCCATTCCATTCCACGTTGCATTTCATTTCATTCCACTTTGCATTCCACATTCCGTTTCACATTCCATTCCAAATTCCATTTCACATTGCATTCCATTACATTCCATTCTATGTTCCATTACACGTTGCATTCCATTTCATTCCTCGTTCCTTTCCATTCCATTCCACGTTGCATTTCATTTCATTCCACTTTGCATTCCACATTCCGTTTCACATTCCATTCCAAATTCCATTTCACATTGCATTCCATTACATTCCGTTTCCATCCACATTTCTTTTCTTACGAATCCACATTCCATTCCTTTGCATTCCACGTTACATTCCATTCCATTCCATTCCACATTTCTTTCCACATTCCATTCAACATTCCTTACCACGTTCCATTCTTTTCCATTCGACATTCCATTCCATTCCATTCCACATTCCATTCCATTACATTCCATATTTCTTTCCACATTCCATTCCACATTCCTTACCACGTTCCATTCTATTCCATTCCACATTCCATTCCATTCCATTCCACATTCCATTCTATTCAATTCCACTTTCCATTCCATTCCATTCCATTCCGAATTCCTTTCCACATTCCATTCTAAATTCCATTCCATTTCATTCCACATTCCATTCCTTTCCATTCCACTTTCCATTCCATCCAATTCCACACTCCTTTCCATTCCATTCAATTCCACAATACGCTCCATTCCATTCCGCATTGCATTCCATTTCATTCAAAATTCCATTCCATTCCATTCCTTTCCACATTCCATTCCATTTCTTTCGACATTCCATTCCATTGAATTCTAAATTCCATTCCCTTCCATTTCATTCCATTCCGCATTCCTTTCCATTCCATTCCATTCCATTCCAAATTCCATTCCATTCGATTCCATTCCACAGTCCATTGCTTTCCATTCAACATTCCATTCCATTCCATTTCATTACACAATCCATTCCATTTAATTCCACATTCCATTCCATTCCTTATAATTCTATTCTACATTCCATACCATTCCAATATATTCCACATTCCATTCCTCTCCATTCCACATTCCATTCCATTCCGTTCCACATTCCATTCCAATCCACTCCACATTCAATTCCACCTTACTTTCCACATTGCATTGCACTTTCCATTCCACGTTCCATTACATGTTCCATTCCATTCCACATTCCACACCATTCCATTCCGTTGCACTCCTCATTCCGTTCTATTCCAATTCCATTCCAAATTCCATTCCATTCCATTCCATTCCATAATCCATTCCTTTCCCTTCCACATTCCATTCCACATTCCATTTAATGTTCTATTTCAAATTCCATTCCACACTCCATTCCACGTTCCTTTGCATTCCATTACACGTTCCATTACATTCCGTTCCACGTTCCATTCCACGTTCCATTCCGCCTTGAATTCCAGTTTCCATTCCACGTTCCATTCCAGTTTCCATTCCAGATTCCATTCCACATTCCATTCCACGTTCCATTCCAAATTCCATTTCACGTTCCTTTCCATGTTCCATTCCAAATTGCATTCCACGTTTCATTCCACATTCCATTCCACATTCCATTCCATTCCATTCAACTTTCCATTGCATTCCATTCCAGTCCACAATCCATTCCATTTCATTCCACATTCCATTCCATTCCTTTTAATTCTATTCTTCATTCCATACCATTCCATTATATTCCACATTCCATTCCTTTCCAATCCACATTCCATTCCAATCCATTGCACGTTCCATTCCAATCCACTCCACCTTCCTTTCCACATTCCATTGCACTTTCCCTTCCACGTTCCATTCCATGTTCCATTTCATTCCATTCCACATTCCACACCATTCCATTCCATTCCATTCCTCATTCCAGTCGATTCCATTCCATTCCAAATTCCACTACATTCCATTCCTTTCCACATTCCATTCCACATTCCATTTAATGTTCCATTCCCAATTCCATTACACACTCCATTCCAGGTTCCATTACATTCCATTCCATGTTCACTTCCACGTTCCATTCCGCATTGTATTCCAGTTTCCATTCCACGTTCCATTCCATTCCATTCCAAGTTCCATTACATCTTCCATTCCATTCCATTCCATTCCAGATTCCATTCCACATTCCATTCCACGTTCCATTCCAGATTCCATTTCACGTTCCTTTCCACGTTCCATTCCAAATTCCATTCCACGTTCCATTCCACATTCCATTCCATTCCATTCCACATTCCAATCCACATTCCATTCCGCATTCCATTCCTTTCCATTCAACATTCCATTCCACATTCCATTCCATTCCACGTTCCATTCCTTTGCATTACACATTTCATTCCTCATTGCACTCGACAGTCCATTCCATTCCATTCCATTCCAATTTCCATTCCACTTTCCATTCCACATTCCATTCCACAAACCAATCCATTCCATTCCACATTACATTCTGTGTTCCATTCCATTCCATTCCACTTTCGATTCCACATTGCATTGCACATTCCATTGCATTCCACAATCCATTCCATATTGTATTGAATTCCTGTCCACATTCCATTCCACTTTCCATTCCATTCGAATCCACATTCCACTCCATTCCAATCCACATTACATTCCACATTACTTTCGATTCCATTGCACATTACATTCCACATTCCATTCCACATTAAGTTCCACATTCCATTCCATTCCATTCCACGTTCCTTTCCACCACCAATTCCACATTCCATTACACATTCCATTCCATTCCATTCGACGATTCGTTCCACTTTCCATTCTATTCCATTTCATTTTCCATTACACATTTCATTGCACATTCCATTCAAAGTTCCATTCCATCTTCCATTCCACGTCCCATTTCATTCCATTCCACGTTCCATTTCATTCAATTCCACAATCCATTCTACATTCCATTTCACATTCCATTCCACATTTCATTTCACATTGCATTCCATTCCATTCCATTCCTTTCCACATTCCATTCCATTTCTTTGTATTCCACATTCCATTCCATTCCATTCCATTCCACCTTCCATTCCATTCCATTCCATTTCTCATTCCATTGCACATTCCATTCCATTCCACACTGCATTCCATTCCGTTCCACATTCCAATTCATTCCACTCCACATTCCATTCCATTGCATTCCACATTCCATTCCACATTTCATTTCATTCCATTCCACATTGAAGTCCATTCCATCCCATTCCACACTGCATGCTATTTGATTCCTTTCCATATTCCATTCCTTTCCATTCCACATACCATTCCACATTCCATTCCGTTTCATTCCACTTTCGATTCCATTCCATTCCATTCCACATTCCATTCCAGTCCATTCCACATTCCATTCAATTCAATTCCACATTCCATTCCATTCCATTCCAAACCATTCCATTCCATTCCACTTTTAATTATTTTCCATTCCACCTTCCATTACATTCCAATCCACATTCAATTCCATTCCATTCCTTTCCATTCCACATTCCATTCCACATTCAATTCCATTCCTTTCCATTCCAATTTCCATTGCACGTTCCATTCCACGTTCCATTCTACGTTCCATTTGACGTTCCACTCCATTCCATGACGTTCCATTCCATTTCATTCCACATTCCAATACATTCCATTCCATGTTCCATTTCATTCCATTCCACGGTCCATTTCACTTTACATTCCTCATTCTATTTAGCATTCCATTCCATTCCGTTCCATTCCATTCCACATTCCATTCCATTCAATTGAACTTTCAACACCATTCCATTCCACATTCCATTCCATTCCATTCCATTCCACATTAAATTCCATTCCATTCCACATTCCATTCCATTCCATTCCATTCCACATTCCATTCCATTCCATTCCATATTTTATTCCTCATTCAATTCCACATTCCATTCCATGTTCCATTCCATTCTTATTCCACATTCCATTCCATTCCATTCCACATTCCCTTCCATTCAATTCCACATTGCATTCCATTCCATTCCACCTTCCATTCCATTTTATTCCTTCCTATTCCATTCCATTTCATTCCACTCCCCGTTCCATTCCATAGTCCATTCCACGTTCATTTCCTTTCCGTTCCACGTTCCATTGCACGTTGCATTCTATGATCCTGTCCATTCAATTCCACATTCCATTCCATTTCATTCCACATTCAATTCCATTCCGATCCACATTCCATTCCATTCCATTCCGTATCCCATTCCATTCCATTCCACTTTCCACTCCATTCCAATCCACAATCCGTTCCACATTCCATTCCGTTCCATTCCACATTCCATTCCAAATTCCATTCTGTTCCATTCTACATTCCATTCCATTCCAATACTCGATCCTTTGCATTCCACATTCCATTCCACATTACTTTCCACTTTCCATTCCACATTCCATTAAATATTCGATTCCATTCTTTGCCACATTCAATTCCACGTGCCATTCCATTCCATTCCACGTTCCATTCCACTTTCCATTCAATGTTACACTCCATTCCATTCCACTTTCCTTTCCACATTCGATTCCATTCCATTTCAAGTTCCCTTCCACATTACATTCCACATTCCATTCGACTTTCCATTGCATTCCATTCCACATTCCATTCCACATTCCATTCCATATTCCATTCCACATTTCATTCAACATTACATTGAATTCCATTCCACATTCCATCCCACATTCCATTCCACATTCCATTCCACATTCCATTCCACATTCCATTCCAAATTCCATTCCATTCCATTCCACATTCCATTTCATTCCATTCCACATTCCATTACACGTTGCACTCCATGTTCAATTCCACGTTTCATTCCACCTTCCATTCCATTCCATTGCTCGTTTCATTCCACATTCCATTCCTTTACATTCCACTTTCCCTTCCACCTTCCATTCCACATTCCATTGCACATTGCGTACCATCTTCCATTCCATTCCATTCCACAGTCCATTCCATTACATTCCACATTCCATTCCACTTTCCTTTGCATTCCATTGCACATTGTTTTCCACGTTCCTTTTCACATTCCATTCCACACTCCATTCCACATTCCATTCCACATTCCATTCATCATTCCATTCCGTTCCACTACACGTTACATTTCACTTTCCGTTCCACATTCCATTCCATTCCGTTCCACATTCCATTCCACACTCCAATACACATCCTGTTCTACCTTCCATTCCATTCTGTTCCACATTCCATTGCACATTTCATTCCATTCCATTCCACATTCCTTTCCATTCCATTCCGTTCCACATTCCATTCCTCATTCCATTCCATAACATTCCACATTCCATTCCACATTCCATTCCATTCCATTCCACATTCCATTCCTCATTCCACTCCATTCCACCTTCCTTTCCATTTCATTCCACATTTCATTCTATTCCATTCCACATTCCATTTCATTCCATTCCACATTCCATTGCATTCTGTCGCACATTCATTTCCATTCCATTCCACATTCCATTCCAGTTTCCATTCCATTCCATTCCACATTAAATTCCACTTTCCATTCCATTCCATTCCCCATTCCAATCCACATTCCATTCCACTCCATTCCGCATTCCATTGCACATTCCAGTCCATTGCATTCCACATTCCATTCCATTCCATTCCATTTCTTATTTGATTCCACATTCCACTCCACATTCCATTCCATTCCATTCCACATTGCATTCCATTCCATTCCACATTTCATTCCGTTCCGTTCCACATTCCATTCCATTATGTTCCACATTCAATTCCATTCTATTCCACATTCCATTCCACTTTCCATTCTATTCCATTCCACATTCCATTCCACTTTCCATTCCATTCCATTCCATTCCACATTCCATTCCACATTCCATTCCATTCTACATTCCATTCCACATTCCATTCAATTGCATTCTACATTCCATTCAATTCCATTCCACATTGCATTCTGTTCCATTCCATTCCACATTTCATTCCATTCCATTCCATTCAATTACATTGCATACCACATTCCGTTCCATTCCATTCTGCATTCCTTTCCATTCCATTCCACATTGCATTCCACTCCATTCTATTCCACATTCCAATCCACATTCATTACAATTCCTTTCCATATTGCATTCCACATTCCATTCCATTCCATTCCACATTCCATTCCATTCCATTTCACATTGCATTCCGCATTCCATTCCAAATTCCTTTCCTTTCCATTCCAGATTCCATTCCACGATCCATTCCATCATACATTTCATTCCACATTCCATTCCATTCCATTCCAAATTCCAATGCACATTCCATTCCATTCCATTCCACATTTTATTCCATTCCATTCCTCATTCAATTCCACATTCAATTCCATTCCATTTCGTATTCCTTTCCATTCCATTCTGCAGTCCATTCCATTCCATTCCACTTTGCATTGAATTCCATTCCATTCCGCTTTCGATTCCGTTCCATTCCACATTCCATTCCATTCCATTCCTCATTCCATTCCATTCCATTCCGTATTGCATTCCATTCTATTCTGCAATCCATTAAATTCCATTTTACTTTGCAGTGTATTGCATTCCATTCCACATTCCATTCCAATCCATTCCACATTCCATTACACTGCATTCCTCTCCATTCCACTTTCCATTCCACATTCCTTTCCAATCCATCCCACATTCCATTCCACATTCCATTCCAATCCATTTCACTGTCCCATCCATTCCATTCCACATTCCATTCCATTTCATTCCACATTCCATTCCTTTCCTTTCCCCATTCCATTCCATTCCATTCCACATTCCATTGCACATTCCATTCCATTCCATTCCACATTCCATACGATTCCATTCCATATTCCTTTTAACTTTCCATTCCATTCCATTCCACGTTCCATTCCACCTTCCATTCCTCATTCCTTTTCCTGTTCCATTCAACTCCATTCCACCTTCCATTATTTCCATTATTCATTCCATTCCACTTTCCATTCCATTCCATTCCATATTCCATCCCTCATGCCATTCCATTCCATTCCACCTTCCATTCCACCTTCCATTCCACATTGCATTCCTCTTTGCATTCCACATTCCATTCCGTTGCATTCCGTATTCCTTTGTTCATTCCAATCCATTCCATTCCACATTCCATTCCATTCCATTCCACATTCCATTCCACATTCTATTCCACCTTAGAATCCACATTCCATTCCTTTCTACATTCCATTCCACATTCTATTACACATTCTATTCCACATTCCATTACATTCCATTCCACATTTTATTCTACATTCCATTCCATTCCATTCCACATTATATTCCACATTTCTTTCCACATTCCTTTCCATTCAATGCCATGTTCCCTTCCACATTCCATTCCGCATTCCATTCCACATTCCATTCCACCTTCCTTTCCATTCCATTCAACATGCCCTACCAGAATCCATTTCACGTTTCATTCCACATTCCATTCCTTTCCATTCCA
Source organism: Pongo pygmaeus (assembly GCF_028885625.2). NCBI lineage: Eukaryota > Metazoa > Chordata > Mammalia > Primates > Hominidae > Pongo > Pongo pygmaeus. The sequence continues at coordinate 6,856,063 of NC_085931.1, forward strand.
CGTTTCATTCTATTCCACCTTCTCTTCCAAGTTCCATTCCAAGTTCCACTCCACGTTCCGTGCCATTCCAATCCACTTCCCTTTCCACATTCCATTCCATTCCATTCCACATTTCATTCCATTCCATTCCATTCCACATTTCATTCCATTCCATTCCACATTCCATTCTACGTTCCACTCCCATCCATTCCGCATTCCATTCCACATTTGATTCCCTTCCGTTTCTCATTCCATTCCACATTTCACTCCACATTGCATTCCACATTGCATTCCATTTTCCAACCACATTCCATTCCATTCCATTCTTAATTCCTTTCCACATTCCTTTCCATTCCATTCCACATTCCATTGCATTATCCATTCCATTCCATTCCACATTTCTTTCCACATTCCATTCCACGATCCTTTCCACGTTCCTTTCCACGTTCCATTTCACTTTCAATTCCATTCCATTGCATTCCATTACAGATTCCATTATATTCTAATCCATACTCCATTCCATTCCATTCCATTCCATTCCACATTCCATTCCATTCCATTCCACATTCCATTCCACATTCCATTCTACTTTGCATTCCATTCCATTCCACATTCGCTTCCATTCCATTCCACATTCCATTCCACTTGCCATTCCATTCAATTTTATTCCACAATCCATTCAATTCCATTCCATTCCACATTCGATTCCATTCCATTCCACATTCCATTTCACATTCAATTCTGCATTAGATTCCGTTCCATTCTACATTCCTTTCCACATTCCATTCCAGATTCCATTACACATTCCATTCCATTCCAATCCACATTCCATTAAACAATCCATTCCATTCCATTGTACTTTCCGTTCCATTGAATTTCACATTCCATTGCACATTACGTTCCACATTCCATTCCACATTCTATTCAAAATTCCACTCCACTTTCTTTTCCACATTCCTTTCCATATTCCATTCCACATTACTTACTTTTGATTCCACATTCCATTACACATTTCATTCCGCGTTCCATTCCACATTCCTTTCCATTGCATTCCACATTCCATTCCACATTACTTACTTTCGATTCCACATTCCATTACACATTCCATTCCGCGTTCCATTCCACATTCCTTTCCATTGCATTCCACATTCCATTCCATTCAATTCCTCATTCCATACCACATTCCATTCCATTCCATTCCACATTCCATACCACATTCCATTCCATTCCATTCCACATTCCATTCCATTCCATTCCATTCCACATTCCATTCCACATTCTATTCCATTCAATTCCACATTCCATTCCACATTCCATTCCATTCCATTCAAAATTCCTTCCCACATTCTATTCCACATTCCATTCGATTCTATTCCACATTCCATTACATGTTCCATCCCATTCCATTCCACGTGAAATTTCACTTTCCATTCAATTACATTCCACATTCCATTCCACTTTCCTTTCTACATTATATTCCACTTTCATTTCCACGTTCATTTTCACTTTCCATTCCATTCCATCCCACATTCCATTACATGTTCCATTACATTCCATTCCACATTCCATTACACGTTCCATTCCACATTCCATTACACGTTCCATTCCATTCCATTCCACCTTCCATTCCACGTTCCATTGCACTTTCGATTCCACTTTACATTCCACGTTCCATTCCACAATCCATTCCATTACATTCCATATTATATTCCATTCCATTCCATTCCTTTCCACAATCCATTCCATTTCATTCCACTTTTTATTCCACATTTCGTTCCACATTCCAATCCGTTCCTTTCCACATTCCATTCCTTTCCATTCCTCATTCCATTCCACTATGCATTCCACATTACATTCCACTTTCTAATCCGTTCCATTCCACATTCTATTACACACTCCATTCCACATTCCATTCCAACCACCCATTCCATTTCATTCCACATTCCATTCCACATTCCATTGCGTTCCATTTAACATTCCTTTCTACCTTTCAATGCATTCAATTCCACATTCCATTCCATTCAATTCCACATTCCAATCCACATTCTATTGCACATTCCTTTGCAAATTCCATTCCAGTCCTTTCCACATTCTATTCCATTCCATTTCACATTCCATTCCATTCCATTCCACATACCATTCCACATTCTATTCCCTTCCATTTGACTTTTACTTGTACATTCCTTTCCATTCCATTACACTTTCCACTCAACATTTCATTCCACATTCCATTCAACATTCCATTCCACATTTCATTCCACTTTCCTTTATACATTCCATTCCACATTCCATTCCACATTACTTCCATTCCATTCCACATTCCATTCCTCATTCCATTACACGTTCCTTTCCACTTTCCATTCCCACACATTCCACGTTGCTTTCCAGACTCCCTTCCATTCCGTTCCACTTTCCTTTCCACAATCCATTCCACATTCAATTCCTCATTCCATTCCATTCCACATTCCATTACATTCCACTAACCCTTCCACTTTCCATTCCATTCCACTTTCCATTCCATTCCATTGTACATTCCAATCCACATTCCATTCAACATACCATTCCACTTTCTATTCCATTCCATTCCATTCCACATTCCATTCCACATTCTATTCCATTCCATTCCATTCCACATTCCATTCCACACTCCTTTCCATTCCATTCCACATTCCATTCCACATTCCATTCCATTCCATTCCACATTCTATTCGACGTTCCATTCCATTCCATTCCACATTCCATTCCACAATCCATTCCATTCCATTCCACATTCCATTTCACATTCCATTCCACTTTCCATTCCATTCCATTCCACATTCCATTCCATTACATTCCGCATTCCATTCCACTCCATTCCACTTTCCTTTCCACGCTCCATGCCATGTTCCATTCCATTCCATTCCTTGTTCCATTAAATTCCATTCGACATTTCTTTCCACATTCCATTTCACGTTCCATTCCACATTCCATTCCACATTCCATTTTACATTCCATTCCACATTCCATTTCACATACCATTACATTCCCTTCCACATTCCATTCCACTTTCCATTCCATATTCCATTCCATTCCATTCCAAATTCCATTCTACATTCCATTCCATTCCGTTCCAAATTCCATTCCATATACCATTTCATTCCATTCCACATTCCATTCCACGTTCCATTCCACTTTCCATTTCATTCCTTTCCACATTCCATTCCACGTTGCATTTCACATTGCTTTCCACATTCCATTTCACATTCCATTCCATTACATTCCACATTCCATTCCACATTCCATACCACATTACTTTCCATTACATTCCATTCCACATTCCATTCCACATTCCATTCCATTACATTCCACATTCCATTCCACATTCCATTCCATTTCATTCGAACTTCCATACTACATTGCATTTCATGTTCCATTCTACGTTCCATTCCACATTCCATTCCTTTCCATTCCACGTTCCATTACATTCTACCCCACTTTACATTGCATTCCACCCCACATTCCATTCCATTCCACTCCACATTCCATTCAACTTTCCGTTCCACATTCCATTCCGTTACTTTCCACATTCCATTCCTCATTCCACTCCATTCTGTTCCACGTTTTTTCCACATTCCATTCCACCTTGCATTCCATTCCATTCCATTCCATTCCACATTCTATTCCACATTCCATTCCATTCCATTCCACATTGTATTCCACATTCCATTCCTTTCCATTCGAACTTCCATACTACATTGCATTTCACGTTCCATTCTACGTTCCATTCCATGTTCCATTCCTTTCCATTCCACGTTCCATTACATTCTACTCCGCTTTCCATTTTATTCCACCCCACATTCCATTCCATTCCATTCCACATTCCGTTCAACATTCCGTTCCACATTCCCTTACGTTACTTTCCACATTCCATTCCATATTCCACTCCGTTCCATTCCACGTTTTTTCCAAATTCCATTCCACATTGCATTCCATTCCATTCCATTCCATTCCAACTTCCAAATCTCATTGCATTACACGTTCCATTCTACGTTCCATTTCACGTTCCATTCTTTCCATTCCACGTTCCATTCCATTGTTTTCCACTTTCCATTGCATTCCACCCTACATTCCATTCCATTGCATTCCACTTTCCATTACACATTCCGTTCCACATTCCATTCTGTTACTTTCCACATTCCATTCCACATTCCATTCCGTTCCATTCCACATTTCTTTCCACATTCCATTCCATATTCTATTCCATTCCATTCCACATTGCATACCTTTCCATTCCAGATTCCTTTCCCCGTTTCATTACGCCTTCGATTCCATTCCATTCCACATTCCATTCCACATTCCATACCATTCCATTCCACATTCCATTCCATTCCATTCCACATTCCTTTCCACATACCATTCCATTCCATTCCATTCCGTTAAACATTCCATACCACATTCCATTCCACTCCATTTCACATTCCATTTCATTCTATTCCACGTTACATTCTATGTACCTCTCCATGTTCCATTCCACGTTGCAATCCACGTTCCATTCCATTCCATTCCACTTTCCATTCCATTCCATTCCACATTAAGTTCCACTTTCCTTTTCACATTCCATTCCATGTCACGTTTCACATTCCATTCCACTTCATTCCCCATTCCATTTCATTCTATTTCACATTCCATTCAACTTTCCATTCCATTAATTTCCACATTCCATTCCACATTGAATTTCTATTTCCATTCCATCTCATTCCATGTTCCATTGCACATTCCATTCCATGTCACATTCCTTTCCATTCCACGTTCAATTGCACATTCAATTAAGTTTCTTTTCACTTTCCACTCTACATTCCATTCCACAGTCCATTCCGTTCCATTCCACATTACATCCCATACTCCATTATGTCCCATTCCACATTCCATTCCACACTCCATTCCACATTCCATTCCACACTTTATTCCGTTGTATTCCACATTCCTTTGCACATTCCATTCCACATTCCATTCCACATTCCTTTCCTTTCCATTCCATTCCATTCCACATTCCATTCCATTCCATTCCACGTTCCTTTCAACATTCCTTTCCACGTTCCATTCCACGTTCCATTCCACGTCCCATTCCATTACATTCCACGTTCCATTCCATTCCATTCCACTTTCCATTTCATGCCATTCCACGTTCCATTCCACATTCCATTTCACATTCCATTCCGCATTCCATTTCGCATTCCATTCCATTCCTTTCCATTGCACATTCCACTCCATTCCATTCCATACTCCATTCCATTCCATTCCACGTTCCACTCCATTCCACATTCCATTCCATGGCATTCCATATTCCATACCATGGCATTCCACATTCCATTGCGTTCCATTCCACATTGCATTCCGCATTCCTTTCCATAATTCCATTCCACATTCCTTTCCATTCCGTTGCACATTCCATTCCATTCCATTCCACATTCCATTTGACATTCCATTCCACATTCCATCCCGTGTTCCATTCCATGTTCCATTCCATTCCATTTCACTTTCCGTTCCATTCCATTCCACGTTCCATTTCATGCCTTTCCACGTTCCATTCCACATTCCTTTTCACATTCCATTGCATTCCATTCCACATTGCATTCCGCATTCCTTTCCATAATTCCATTCCACATTCCTTTCCATTCCGTTCCACATTCCATTCCATTCCATTCCACATTCCATTCGACATTCCATTCCACATTCCATCCCGTGTTCCATTCCATGTTCCATTCCATTCCATTTCGCTTTCCGTTCCATTCCATTCCACGTTCCATTTCATGCCTTTCCACGTTCCATTCCACATTCCTTTCTACATTCCATTGCGTTCCATTCCACATTCCATTCCATATTCCTTTTCAAATTCATTTCCATTACATTCCACATTCCATTCCACGTTCCATTCCTCAATCCATTCCACTTTCCATCCCTCATACCATTCCACATTCCATTCCATTCTATTCCACATTCCATTCCTCATTCCATTACGCAATCCATTCCACATTCCATTCCATTCAATTCTGTTCCACATTCCACTGCATTCCATTATACATTCCATTCCACTTTCCATTCCACATTCCATTTCCCATTCCATCCCACATTCCACTCCTTTCCATTCCACATTCCATTCCAGTTTCCATTCCATTGAATTCCACGTCCCATTCCATTCCACTTTCCATTCCAGTCCATTCCACATTCCATTCCACATTCCATTCCATTCCATTCCACATTCCATTCCATTCCTTTCCACCTTCCATACCACATTCCATTCCATTCCATTCCACGTTCCGTTCCACAGTCCATTCCATTCCATTCCACATTGCATTCCATAACATTCCTTTCCACATTTAATTCCATTTCATTCCACGAACCATTCCACGTTGCCCTCCACGTTCCATTGCACTCCATTCCAGATTCCATTCCACATTCCATTCCATTCTATTGCACATTCCATTCCACATTCCATTCCACAATCCATTCCACATTCCATTCCATTCCATTCTATTCCACATTCCCCTGCATTCCATTCTACATTCCATTACACATTCCATTCCATTCCATTCCACCTGCCACTTCATACCATTCGGTTGCACATTCCATTGCATTCCATTCCAGATTCCATTGCATTCCACTCCACATTCCATTCCATTCCATTTAAAATTCCAGTCCATTACACTCCATATTCAACTCCACATTCCATTCCATTCCATTCCATAACATTCCCTTCCACATTCCTTTGCATTCCATTCCACGTTCCATTCCACGTTCCATTCCACTTTCCATTCCACATTCCATTCCACTTTCCATTCCATTCCATTCCACATTAGTTTCCTTCCCATTCCACAATTCATTACACATTCCGATCCATTCCATTGAATAACACTTTCCCTTCCACATTCCATTCCACATTCCAGTCCATTCCATTCCACCTTCCACTTCTTTCCATTCCATTCTACATTCCACTCCATTCCATTCCACATTCCATTCTGTTCCATTCCTCATTCCATTCCATTCCATTTCACATTCCATTCCATTCCATTTAACAGTCCATTCCACATTCTATTCCACATTCCATTTCATTCCACTCCATTCCGTCCCACATTCCATTCCATTCCATTCGATTCCACATTCCATTCCACTCCATTACACATTCCATTCCATTCCATTCCATTCCATAAAATTCCATTCCATATTCAATTCCACTCCATTTCACGTTCCATTCCACATTCCATTCCACGTTCAAATCCATTCCATTCCACATTCCATTTCACATGCCATTCCATTCCATTCCACATTTCATTCCACATTCCACTCCATTCCATTCCATTACACATTCCACTCCATTTCATTCCACTTTCCATTCCACACTCCTATACACATTCCATTCCACATTCCATTCCATTCCATTCCAGCTTTCACTTCATTCTATTAGATTCCATATTTCATTCCGTTCCATTCCACACTCTTTCCATACCATTCCACTTTCCATTCCATTCCATTTCCCATTCCATTCCATTCCATTCCATTCAACATTCAATTCCACTTTCCATTGCACTCCATTCCATTCCATTCTACTTTCCATTCCATTCTATTCCATTTCCCATTTCATTCCATTCCATTCCACATTCAATTCCATTCCTTTCCTTTTCATATTACATTCCATTCCATTCCATTCCACATTCCATTATTTTCCTTTACATTACATTTCATATTCCTTTTAATTCCATTCCACTTTCCATTCCTTACCATTCCACTTTTCATACCATGTCCCATTCCATTCCATTCCACACTGCCATACTCTCCATTCAATTCCATTTCACATTCAATTCCATTCTATATTCCATTCCATTCCATTCAACATTCCATTCCGTTTTTTCCACATTCCATTACAATTTCCATTCCATTCCATTCCACTTTCAGTTGAACATTCCATTCCATTTCATTCGATATTCCATTCCATTCGATTCCACATTCATTCCACTTTCCATTTCATGTTCCATTCCACGTTCCTTTAAACGTTCCATTCCTTTCCATTCCACTTTCCAATACACATTCCTTTCCACGTCCCATTCCATTTCATTGAACGTTCAATTCCACAGTGAATTGCATTCCATTTCACGTTCCATGCTACATTCCATTCCACATTCTATTCCACGTTCCATTCCGTCCATTCCACACTCCATTCCACACTCCATTCCTCATTCCTTTCCACATTTCATTCCGTTCCATTCCACATTCCATTCCACGTTCCATTCCACTTATCATTCCATTCCATGTTCCATTCCACATTTCATTCCATTCCATTCAACATTCCATTCCACATTACATTCCACAACCCACTAAATTCCAATCCACATTCCATTCCATTCCATTCCACATTCCTTTACACATCCCATTCCACATTCCAATCCATGACATTTCACATTCCATTCCTTATTCCTTTCCACATTCCATTCCACATTCCATTCCACATTCCATTCCACATTCCATTCCACATTCCATTCCACTTTCCATTCCATTATATCCCACATTCCATTGCACATTCGATTCCACTTTCCATTCCAGGTTTCATCCCATTCCATTCCACTTTCCATTCCACTAAATTCCACGTTCTGTTCCACGTTCCATTCCATTGAATTAAACATTGCATTTCACATTGCATTCCACATTCCATTCCACATCCCTTTCCATTCCATTCCTCATTCCATTCCACGTTCCATTCCACGTTCCATTCGATTCCATTCCACGTTCCATTCCACGTTCTTTTCCACATTCCATTCCAGATTCCATTCCATTCCATTCCATTCTATTCCACATTGCATTCCACATTCATTCCACATTCCATACCATATTCCATTCCATTCCATTCCACTTTCCTTTCCACTTTGAACTCCATGTTCCATTCCACGTTCCATTCCATTCCATTCCACGATCCATTCCATTCCTTTCCATTCTACATTTCTTTCCACATTCAATTTCACAATCCATTCCTCATTCCATTTGAAATACCATTGCATTCCCTTCCGCAGTCCATTCCGCATTCCTTTGCACATTCCATTCCATTCTATTACACATTCTATTCCATATTCCATTCCATTCCATTCCACAATACATTCCACATTCCATTCCACTCCATTCCAAATTCCATTCCATTCTATTCCACATTCCATTCCAGAATACATTCAATTCCATTCCATGTTCCATTCCACGTTCCATTTCACATTCTATTCCACATTCCATTTCACATTCCATTCCACATTCCCTTTCACATTCCATTCAATTCCATTCCATTCCTCTTTCCATTCTACATTCCATTCCACATTCCATTCCACGTTCCATTCCATTCCATTCCACTTTCCATTGTACGTTCCATTCCACTTTCCATTCCGCGTTCCATTGCATTCCATTCCACGTTCCATTCCACATTCCATTCCATTCTATTCCACTTTCCATTTCATATTGCATTACACATTCCGTTCCCCCATCCATTCCACATTCCATTGCATATTCCATTCCGTGTTCCATTCCACGTTCCATTCTATGTTCCAATGCACGTTCCTTTCCACGTTCCATTCCATGTTTCATTGCATGTTCAATTCCACGTTCCGTTCCCTTCCATTCCACATTCCATTCCACATTCCATTCCACACTCCATTCCATTACTTTCCACACTCCATTCCACATTATATTCTATTCCATTTCATATTCCTTTCCACATTCCATTCCACATTCTATTAAACATTCCATTCCATTTCAGTCCACATTCCATGCCACATCCCATTGCTATTCCAGTCCACTTTCTATTCCACATTCCAATCCATTCCATTCCACATTCCATTCCATTCCAATCCACTTTCCATTCCACATTCCATTCCACTGTATTCTACATTCTATTCTACATTCCATTCCACATTGCATTCCATTGCATTGCACATTCCATTCCACAGTCCATTCCATTTCATTCCTCGCTCTATTCCACGTTCCATTCCATGTTCCATTCCATTCCATTCCACAATCCATTCTATTCCATTCCACTTTCTGTTCAACGTTCCATTCCATGTTCCATTCCACGTTCTATTCCACGTTCCATTCCACGTTTCATTCCATTCCATCTCACATTCCATTCCATACCATTACAACTTCCATTCCACATTCCACTCCACTCCTTTACACATTCTATTCCATTCCACTTCAACTTCAATTCCACATTTCATTCTGTTCCATTCCATTCCACATTCCATTCCATTCCATTCCATTCCATATACCACTCCATTCCATTCCACATTCCATTCCATTCCATTCCACATCCCATTCCTTTCCATTCCACATCCCATTCCGCATTCCAATCGATTACATTTCACATTCCATTCCATTCAATTCCACATGTCATTCATTTCCATTCCACTTTCCATTCCATTCCATTTCACATTCTATTCCACATTCCATTCCATTCCATTCCACCTTCCATTCCACGCTCCATTCCATTCCATTCCACATTCCATTCCATTACATTCCACAATCCATTCCACATTCCTTTCCTCATTCCATTCCACATTCCATTCCTTTCCATTCCATTACATCTTCAATTCAACGTTCCATTCCATTCAACATTCCATTGCACATTCCATTCCATTCCATTCCACATTCTGTAACATTCCATTGCGCATTCCATTCCACATCCCATTCCTTTCCATTCCACGTTCCATTCCACGTTCCATTCCACATTCCATTCCACATTCCATTCCACCTTCCATTCCACATTCCATTTGACATTCCATTCCACGTTTCATTCCATTCCATTCCACAATACATTCAACATTCAATTCCTTTCCTTTCCAAAATCCATTCCACATTCCATTCCATATTCCATTCCACTTTCCATTCCATACCATTCCTCTTTTCATTCCACGTTCCATTCCACATTCCATTCCACATTCCATTGCATTCCATTCCTCATTGCATTCTGCATTGCTTTCCATATACCATTCCACATTCCTTTCCATTCCATTCCACATTCCATTTCATGCCTTTCCACGTTCAATTCCACCTTCCATTCCACATTCCATTGCGTTCCATTCCACATTCCATTCCACATTCCATTCCATAATCCTTTGCAAATTCATTTCCATTACATTCCACATTCCATTCCACGTTCAATTCCACTTTCCATTGCATTTCATTTGAAATTCCATTACACATTCCACTCCACTCTCCATTTCACATTGCATTCCGTTCCATTCCACATTCCTTTCCACATTCCGTTCCACATTCCATTCCACGTTCCATTCTATCCCTTTCCACATTCCGATGCATTCCATGCCACATTCCATTCTATTCAATTCCACATTCCATTCCATTCCATTCCACGTTCCATTCCATTCCATTCCACTTTCCTTTTGATTCCTTTCCACTTTCTATTCCACATTGTATTCCGCTTTGAATTCCAGTTTACATTCCACGTTGCATTCCATTCCATTCTACGTTCCATTCCATCTTCAATTCCATTCCATTCCATTACAGATTCCATTACAGATTCCATTCCACATTCCATTCCACATTCCATTCCACGTTTCTTTCCACGTTCCATTCCAAGTTCCATTCCACGTTCCATTCCACTTTCCATTCCATTCCATTCCACATTCCATTCCACATTCTATTCCACATTCCATTCCATTCCTTTGAACATTCCATTCCACCTTCCATTCCACATTCCATTCCACTTTCCATTACATTCCATTCGACATTCCATTCCACATTTTACTGCACATTCCATTCCATTCCATTCCCTACCAATTTCAATTCCACTTTTCATTCCACATTCCATTCCACATACCATTCCATTCTATTCCACATTACATTTCACGTTCCATTACATTCCATTCAACTTTTGATTCCACATTCCATTCCACATTCCATTCCCTTCCACGTTTCATTCCAAATTCCATTGCATTCCTGCCCAGATTCCATTCCACTTTCCATTCCATTCCATTCAACATTCCACTCTATTCCAATCAGCATTCCATTCCACATTCAATTCTATCCCATTTCACTTTGCATTCCACATTCCATTCCATTCCATTCCGCATTCAATTCCACGTTCCATTACACTCAATTCCACGTTCCGTTCTACGACTAATTCCACATTCCATTCCGCGTTCCATTCCATTCCATTGCACATTCCATTGCATTCCATTCCAATCCATTCCAAATTCCATTCCATTCCACATTCCAGCCCATTGCATTCCACAATCCATTCGATTCCTTTTAATTCTATTCTAAATTCTTTGCCATTCCATTCCTTTCCACATTCCATTCCAATTGACTCCACGTTCCATTCCACATTCCTTTCCACATTCCATTGCACTTACCATTCCACGTTCCATTCCACGTTCCCTTCTATTCCATTCCACGTTCAATTCCATTCCATTCCACGTTCCATTCCACGTTCCTTTCCGCGTTGATTTCCAGTTTCCATTCCATGTTCCATTCCATTCCCTTCCAGTTTCCATTCCATTTTCCATTCCATTCTATTCCATTCCAGATTCCATTCCACATCCCATTCCATTCCATTCCACATTCCTTCCCACATTCCATTCCATTCCATTCCAAATTCTATTCGATTCCATTCCATTCCACCTTCCATTCCATTCCATTCTATTCCACATTACATTCCATTCCACATTCCATTCCCTTCCTTTCCTCATTCCATTCCACTTTCCATTCCATTCCATTCCAGATGCCGTTCCTTAGTCCATTCCATTCCATTCCGCTTTCCATTCCACATAACATTCCTTTCCGTTGCAATTTCCATTCCATTCCATTCCACACTCCGTTCCACATTCCATTCCACATTGCATTCCACGTTCCATTCCACGTTGCATTCCAACTTCCTTTCCACGTTCCATTTCACATTTCATTGCACGTTCCATTCCATTCCATTCCACATTCCATTCCACTTTCCTTTCCATAACATTCCACATTCTATTCTACATTCCATTCCATTCAATTACACATTCCATTCCATTCCATTCCACCATCCTCTGCATTCCATTCCACATTGAATTCCACATTCCAGTCCTTTGAATTCCACATTCCATTCCACATTCCAATCCACATTCCATTGCATTCCATTGCACATTCCGTTATATTCCATTCCATTCCACCTTCCATTCTGTTGCATACCACATTCAATTCCATTCCATTCCATTCCACATTCCACTCCATTTCGTTCCATTCCACTTTCCATTCCATTCCATTCCACTTTCCATTCCATTCCATTCCATATTCCGTTTCATTCCATTTCAACTTCTTCTTCATTCCATTCCATTCTGCTTTCCATTCCATTCCATTCCTCATTCCATTCCATGCCATTTCATATTCCATTCCCTTCCATTCCACATTCCATTCCACATTCCTTTGAATTCCGTTCCATTCCGTCAAATTCCATTCCACATTCCGTTCCATTACATTCCACATTCCATTCCATTCCATTCCACTTTCCAATCCATTCCATTCCACATTACATTTCATTCCATTTCGACTTCTTCTTCATTCCATTCCATTCCACTTTCCATTCCATTCCATTCCTCATTCTATTCCATGCCATTTCATATTCCATTCCCTTCCATTCCACATTCCATTCCACATTCCTTTGAATTCCATTCCATTCCATCACATACCATTCCAAATTCCATTCCATTACATTACACTTTCCATTCCATTCCATTCCACGTTCCATTCCATTCCATTCCACATTCAGTTCCGCATTCCATTCAATGCCACTCCATATTCCATTCCATTACATTTCAAATTCTATTCCATTCAATTCCACATTCCATTCCATGCTCCATTCCATTCCATTCCACTTTGCATTCCACATTCCATTCCACATTCCATTCCATTCCATTCCACATTCCATTCCGTTGCATTCCATATTCCACTCCAAATTCCATTCCACATTGTATTCCATTCATTCCCCGTTCCATTCCACATTCCCTTCCACTCCGTTGCATTTCATTCCATTCCATTTCTCATTACTTTGCATTCCTTTGCATTCCACATTCCATTCCATTCCGTTACACATTCCATTCCATTCTATCCACATTTCATTCCATTCCATTCCATTCCATGGCACATTCCGTTACATTCCATTCCTCATTCCATTCCATAGCATTCCATTCCTCATTCCATTTCATTCAATTCCATTCCACATTCCATTCCACGTTCCATTCCAAGTAACATTCCACATTGCATTCCAGGTTACATTAAATTCCATTCCACATTCCATTCCATTGCATTCCACTTTCAATTCCACATTCCATTCCACGTTCCATTCCACATTCCAATCCACTTTTCATTCCATTTCATTTCACTTTCAATTCCAATCCATTCCACCTTCCATTCCAAATTCCATTCCATTCTATTCCATTCCACATTCCATTAGACATCCCCTTCCATTCCATTGAACTTCCACTTCATTCCATTCCAATGCACATTCCATTCCATTCCATTCCACTTTCCATTCTATACCATTTCACATTCCATTTATTGCCATTTCAAATTCTACTTCTTTCCGTTCCACATTCCATTCCACATTCCTTTCCATTCCATTGTATTCAATAACATTCCATTCCACATTCAATTCCATTCCATTCCAAGTTCCATTCCACGTTCCATTCCACTTTCCATTCTACATTCTGTTCCACGTTCCATTACACATTCCATTCCAAGTTCCATTCCATTCATTTCCACATTCCAGTCCATTTCATTCCACATTCGATTCCTTTCCATTCCACATTCAATTCCACATTCCATTCAATTCCATTCCACATTCCTTTCCATTCCATTCCATATTCTATTGCACTCCACTACACATTCCTCTACACATTCCATTCCACTACACATTCCATTCCGTTGCATTCCATTCCACATTCCACTCCATTCCATTCCTCATTCCATTCCACTTTCCATTTCACTCCATTCCACATCCCATTCCATTCCACTTTCCATTCCATTCCATTCCACATTCCATCCCACTCCATTCCAGATTGCATTCCACATTCCATTCCATTCTATTCCACATTCCATACCACATTCCATTGCATTCCATTCCACATTCCATTCCACAGTCCATTCCATTCCATTCCACATTGCATTCCATCACATTCCATTCCACATTTCTTTCCATTTCATTCCACGAACCATTCCACGTTGCCTTCCATGTTCCATTGCACTCCATTCCAGATTCCATTCCACATTCCATTCCATTCTATTCCGCATTCCATTCCACATTCCATTACGCAATCCATTCCACATTCCATTCCATTCATTTCTATTCCGCATTCCACTGCATTCCATTATGCATTCCATTCCACATTCCATTCCACATTCCATTTCCCATTCCATCCCACATTCCACTCCATTCCATTCCACATTCCATTCCACTTTCCATTTCATTGAATTCCACATCCCATTCCATTCCACTTTCCATTCCATTCCATTCCACATTCCATTCCACATTCCATTCCATTCCATTCCACATTCCATTCCATTCCATTCCACCTTCCATACCACATTCCATGCCATTCCATTCCACATTCCATTCCACAGTCCATTCCATTCCATTCCACATTGCATTCCATAACATTCCTTTCCACATTTCATTCTATTTCATTCCACGAACCATTCCTCGTTGCCCTCCACGTTCCATTGTACTCCATTCCAGATTCCATTCCACATTCCATTCCATTCTATTGCACATTCCATTCCACATTCCATTCCGCAATCCATTCCACATTCCATTCCATTCCATTCTATTCCGCATTCCCCTGCATTCCATTATACATTCCATTACACATTCCATTCCATTCCATTCCACCTGCCACTTCATACCATTCGGTTGCACATTCCATTGCATTCCATTCCAGATTCCATTGCATTCCATTCCACATTCCATTCCATTCCATTTAAAATTCCAGTCCATTACACTTCACATTCAACTCCACATTCCATTCCATTCCATTCCATAACATTCCATTCCACATTCCTTTGCATTCCATTCCACGTTCCATTCCACGTTCCATTCCACGTTCCATTCCACATTCCATTCCACTTTCCATTCCATTCCATTCCACATTACTTTCCTTTCCATTCCAAAATTCATTACACATTCCAATCCATTCCATTGAATAACACATTCCCTTCCACATCCCATTCCACATTCCATTCCATTCCATTCCACCTTCCACTTCATTCCATTCCATTCCACATTCCACTCCATTCCATTCCACATTCCATTCTGTTCCATTCCTCATTCCATTCCATTCCATTTCACAGTCCATTCCATTCCATTTAACAGTCCATTCCACATTCTATTCCACATTCCATTTCATTCCACTCCTTTCCATCCCACAGTCCATTCCATTCCATTTCATTCCACATTCCATTCCACTCCATTACACATTCCATTCCATTCCATTCCATTCCATAAAATTCCATTCGATATTCAATTCCACTATATTTCACGTTCCATTCCACATTCCATTCCACGTTCAAATCCATTCCATTCCACATTCCTTTTCGCATGCCATTCCATTCCATTCCACATTTCATTCCACATTCCACTCCATTCCATTACATTACACATTCCACTCCATTCCATTCCACATTCCATTCCACTTTCCAATACACATTCCATTCCACATTCCATTTCATTCCATTCCAGCTTTCACTTCATTCTATTCCATTCCATATTTCATTCTGGTCCATTCCACATTCCTTTCCATACCATTCCACATTCCATTCCATTCCATTTCCCATAACATTCCATTCCATTCAACATTCAAGTCCACTTTCCATTGCACTCCATTCCATTCCATTCCACTTTCCATTCTATTCTATTCCATTCCCCATTTCATTTCATTCCATTCCACATTCGATTCCATTCCTTTGCTTTTCACATTCCATTACATTCCATTCCACATTCCATTATTTTCCTTTACATTACATTCCATATTACTTTAAATTCCATTCCACTTTCCATTCCCTACCATTCCACTTTTCATACCACGTTCCATTCCATTCCATTCCACACTGCAATACTTTCCATTCAATTCCATTTCACATTCAATTCCATTCCATATTCCATTCCATTCCATTCAACATTCCATTCCGTTTTTTCCACATTCCATTACAAATTCCCTTCCATTCCATTCCACTTTCAATTCCACATTACATTCCATTTCATTCGACATTCCATTCCATTCCATTCCACATTCATTCCACGTTCCATTTCATGTTCCATTCCACGTTCCTTTAAACGTTCCATTCTATGTTCCATTCCGCGCTCCATTGCACGTTACATTCCATTCCATTCGACACTCCACACCATTCCATTCCACTTTCCATTCCTTTCCATTCCATTCCATTCCAGATTTCATTCCATTCCCTTCCTTTCCACATTCCTTTACATTCCATTGCACATTCCATTCCTTTCCATTCCATTCCATTAAACATTCCATTCCACATTCCATTCCATTCCATTACACATTCCATTCCACATTCCATTCCTTTCCATTCCATTCCATTCCACATTCCATTCCACATTCCATTTCATTCCATTCCACAATCCATTCAATTACATTCCACATTCCTTTGTATTTCATTCCCTTCCATCCCACTTCACATTCCATTCTGCTCAGTTCCACATTCCGTTCCACATTCCATTTCATTCCATTCCAAATACCATTCCTTTCCTTTCCACATTCCATTCCATACCATTCCATTCCATTCCATTCCATTCTACCTTCCATTCCATTCCATTCCACGTTCCATTCCACATTCCATTCCTCTCCGTTCCTTTCCACATTCCATTCCATTCCATTTCACATACCATTCCATTCCTTTGCATTTCACATCCCATTCAAGTCCATTCCACATACATTCCATATTCCATTCCATTCAGTTTCACATTTCATTCCATTGCATTCCTCATTCCATTCCATTCCACATTGCATTCCATTCCATTGTGCATTCCATTCCATTCCGTTCCACATTTCATTCCACATTAAATTTCTTTCCGTTCCACATTGCATTCTACATTCCATTCTATTTCATTCTACATTACATTCCACATTACATTCCATTCCGTTCCACTTTATATTCCATTCCATTTCAAATTCCATTCCATTTTATTGCGTTCCACATTCCATTCCTTTCCATTCCACTTTCCATTCCTTTCCCTTGCACATTGCATTCCATTGCATTCCATATTGCATTCCACATTCCATTCCATTCCATTCCGCATTCCATTCCAAATTCCCTTCCACATTCCATTACATTCGATTCCACATTCCCATCCATTCCCTTCCATTCCATTCCACATTCCATTCTTTCCCATCCATTCCATTAAATATTCCATTACCCATTCCATTCCTTTCCATTCCACATTCCATTCCATATTCCTTTCCATTCCATTTCATGTTACATTCAATTCCAATCCATTCCATTGCACATTGCCTTCAATTCCATTCATCATTCTATTCCATTCCATTCCACATTCCATTCAATTGCATACCACATTCCATTCCATTCCGCTCCACATTGCATTCCAAATTCCATTCCATTCCATTCAACATTCCTTTCCATTCCATACCACATTCCATTCCAAATTCCTTTCCATTCCATTCCACATTCCATTCTACATACCATTTCATTCCATACCGTTTTGCATACAATTCCATTCCATTCCACTTGACATTCCTTTCCATTCCACCTTCCATTCCGTTCCATTCCACTTTGCATTCCATTCTATTCCACGTTCCATTCCACGTTCCATTCCAGGATCCATTCCACGTCCCATTCCACTTTCCTTTGCATTCCATTCCACATTCCATTCCAGATTCCATTCTATATTCCATTCCATTCCATTTCACATTGCATTCCATTCCATTCCACTTTCCATTCCACATTCGTTTCCATTTCAAATTCCATTCCACGTTGCATTCCATTCCACATTCCATTCCACTTTCCATTCAATTTCATTCCACATTCCATTCCACATTCCATTCCGCATTCCATTCCGCATTCCATTCTGCATTCCATTCCATTCGATATCATTCCGCATTCCCTTGCATTCCATTCCACATTCCATTCCATTTCATTCCACATAACCTTCCCTTCCATTTCGTTCCATTCACATTCCATTGCATTCCATTCCAGATTCATTTCCTCATTCCATTCCATTCCATGACATGCCATTCCCCAATCCGTTCCATTTCACATTCCATTCCACTTTCCATTCAATTCCATTCCACTTTCCAATGCATTCGATTCCATATTACATGCCATTTAATTCCACATTCCAAATTGCATTCCACGTTCCATTTCAAGTTCCATTCCAAGTTGCATTTCACATTCCATTCCATTCCTTTCTACATTCCATTCCGCATCCCATTCCATTTCATTACAAATTCCATTCCATTCCATCCCACATTCTATTCCATTGCATTCCACATTCCATTCCATTCCAGTTCACTTTCTATTCCCATTCCATTCCACTTTCTATTCCTATTCCATTCCATTCCATTGAACATACCGTTCCATGCCATTCCACATTCCATTCCATTCCATGCCACATTCCATTCCACATTCCACTCCATTCCATTCCACATTCCATTCCATGCCATTCCACATTCTTTTCCACATCCATTCCATTCCAATCCACATTCCATTCCATTCTATTCCATTCCTGTCCACATTCCATTCCATTCCACTTTCCATTCTATTCCATTCCGCATTCCATTCCGTTTCATTCAACGTTTCATTCCATTCCATTCAACGTTCCATTCCATTCCATTCCATGTTCTGTTCCATGTTCCATTCCACTTTCCCTTCCACGTTCCATTGCACATTCTATTCCACGTTCCATTCTACTACTTTCCATTTTGCATTCCCCTTTCCATTCCACATTCCTTTCCATTCCATTCCAGTTTCCATTCCACTTTACTTTCCACGTTCCATTCCAAGTTCCATTCCATTCCATTCCACGTTACACTGCACGTCCCATTCCACATTCCATTCCATTCCATTTCACATTCCATTCCAAATTCCTTTCCATTCCGTTCCATATTCCATTCCATTCCATTCCACATTGGATTTCATTCCATTCCACATTGTAATCCATTCCATTGTATTCCATTCCAGATTCCTTTCCTTTCCATTCCACATTCCATTCCTTTCCATTCCATATTCCACTCCATTCCATTCCACATTCCATTCCATGCCATTCCTCATTCTATTCCACATTCCATTTCATTCCAATCCACATTCCATTCCATTCTATTCCATTCCTGTCCACATTCCATTCCATTCCACTTTCCATTCCGCTCCATTCCTCATTTCATTCCATTCCATTCAACTTTCCATTTCGTTCCATTCCATGTTCTGTTCCAAGTTCCATTCCACTTTCCCTTACACGTTCCATTGCACATTCTAATCCACATTCCATTCTACTAATTTCCATTTTGAATTCCACTTTCCATTCCACGTTCCATTCCATTCCATTCCACTTTGCATTCCATTTTACTTTCCACGTTCCATTCCATATTCCATTCCATTCCATTCCCCGTTACACTGCACGTCCCATTCCACATTCCTTTCCAGTCCATTTCACATTCCATTCCAAATTCCGTTCCATTGCATTCCATATCCCCTTCCATTTCATTCCACTTTCGATTTCATTCCATTCCACATTGTAATCCATTCCATTGTATTCCATTCCAGATTCCATTCCTTTCAATTCCACATTCCATTCCATTCCATTCCACATTCCATTCCATTCCATTCCTTTACACATTCCTTTCCGCGTTCCATTACCTTCCAATCCACATTCCCTTCCATTAATTCCACAATCCCTTCCACGTTCCATTCCACATTCCATTCCTCATTCCATTTCACGTTCCATTCCATTCCATTGCATTCTATTCCACATTCCATACTATTCCATTGCATTCCACATTGAATTCTTTTCCATTACACATTCCATTCATTTCCATTTCACGTTCTATTCTGTTCCATTACACATTCCTTTCCAATCCATTCCACATTCCTTTCCACATCCCATTCCATATTCCTTTCCACTTTCCATTCCACGTTCCACTCCATGTTCTATTCCATTCCATTCCACATTCCATTCCATTCCATTCCATTCCACATTCAATTCCACATTCCATTTCACAATGCATTCAATTCTGTTCCATGTTCCCTTCCACGTTTCATTCCATTCCATTCCACATTCCATTCCATTCCATTCCGCATTCAATTCCACATTGCATTCCTCGTTGCATTCCATTCAGTTACACGTTCCATTCCACTTTCCTTTCCATTCCATTCCACTTTCCATTCCACATTCCATTGCACATTCCATTCCATGTTACCTTCCACGTTCCATTTCGTGTTCTCTTCCATACCATTCCAAGTTCCATTCCACATTCCATTCCATTCCATTCCACGTCCCATTCCACATTGCATTCCATTTTCCATACCGATCCATTACATATCCCACTCCACATTCCATTCCACATTCCATTCCACATTAAATTCCATTCCATTGCATTCTATTCCACATTCCATTCCACAATCAATTCCACATTCGATCCGCATTCAATTCCGTTCCATTCCACATTACATTCCACATTCCATTTCATACCATTCCACATTCCATTCCACAGTCAATTTCACATTCCGTTCCACATTACATTCCACATTGCATTTCACATTCCATTTCATTCCATTCCACATTCCATTCCATTCCATTCAGCATTCCATTCCACGTTTCACTCCACTTTCCTTTCCATTCCATTCCACGTTCCATTCCACGTTTCATTCCACGTTCCAATCCACTTTCCATTCCATTCCATTCCACATTCCATTCCACATTCCATTCAATATTCCATTTCACATTCCATTCCACTCCATTGCACATTCTATTCCATTCCATTCCATACTCCATTCCACATTCCATTTCATTCCATTCCACATTCCCTTCCATATTCAATTTCCCATTCCATTCCGCATTACATTCCACATTTTATTACACATTCCATTCCACTTTCCATTCCATTGCATTCCATTCCGCATTCCATTCCACATTTCATTCCATTCCATTCCACTTTCCATTCCATTCCTTTCGACTTTCCATTCCTCATTCCATTGCACATTCCATTCCATGTTCCAGTGAACTTTCCATTCTATTCCATTCCACATTCCATTCAACATTCCATTTCACATTCCATTCCATTCCATTCCACATTCCATTCCACATTTCATTCCACATTCCATTCCATTCCATTCCACACTTCATTCCACATTGCATTCCACTTTCCATTCTGCATTCCATTCCATTCCACATGCCATTCTATTCCATTAAACATTCCATTCCATGTTGCATTCCATGTTCCACTGCACTTTCCGTTCCACGTCCCATTACATTCCATTCGACGTTCCATTCCACATTCCATTCCATTCCGTTCCACTTTCCTGTCCACATTCTTTTCCAAATTCCATTCCACATTACTTCCGTTCCATTCCACTTTCCACTCCACATTCCATTCTACGTTCCATTACATTCCACTTTCCACTCCGCATTATATTAATCATTCCGTTGCACATTAAATTCCATTACGTTCCACATACAATTCCACATTCCATTCTATTCCATTCCACATTAAATTACACGTTTCATTCCATTCCATTCGACGTTCCATTCCACATTCCATTCCACATTCCATTTCACGTACATTTCCACTCCATTCCACACTCCATTCCAAACAATTTCATTTTGCATTCCACATTCCATTCCACATTGCATCGCATTCCATTGCATATTCGAAACCACACTGCATTCCATTCCATTGCATATTCCAAACCACACTGCATTCCATTCTATTCCATTCCATTCCATTCCACATTCCATTCCAGATGACAGTCCACGTGGAATTCAAAATTCCATTCCACAATCCACTGTACTTTACATTAAAAAGCATTAGACCTTCCATTCCACGATCCAATCCTCATTCCATTCCACATTGCAATCAACGATCCATTCCATTCCATTCCATTCTACTTTCCATTGCTTTGCATTCCACATTCAATTCCACATTCAATTCCACATTCCATTCCATTCCTTTTCACATTGAATTCCACTCCACATTCCATTCCATTCCATTCCACATTCCATTCCACATTCCATTCCATTCCATTCCACATTGAATTCCCCATTCCATTCCACATTCCTTTGCACATTCAATTCCAGATTCTTTTCCACATTCCATTCTATATTCCATTCCTTTCCCTTCCACATTCCATACTATTCCATTCCACATTCCATTCCATTCCATTCCATTACACTTTCCATTCAATTCCATTCCACGTTGCATTCCATGTTCCATTCCATGTACCATTCCATTGCATTCCACTTTCTATTCCTTTCCATTCTACTTTCCATTTCATTCCATTTCACATTCCATTCCACATTCCATTTCACATTCCATTGCATTCCATTCCATTAGATTCCACATACGATTCCATTCCACATTCCATTCCATTCCACTTTTCATTCCATTCCACATTCCATTCCATTCCACATTCCATTCTATTCCATCCACATTCCATTCCATTGCATTCAACATTCAATTAAACTCCACATTCCATTCCCTTTCACATTCCATTCCATTCCATTCCATATTTCATTCCACGTTCCATCTCACATTCCCTTCCACATTCTATTCCACATTCCATTCCACAATCCCTTCTATTCCATTCCCCTTTCCACTCCATTCAATTCACTTCCACATTCCATTGCATTCCATTCAGCATTCCTTTCCATTCCATTCCACATTCTATTCCATTCCATTCCTCTTTATATTCCATTCCATTCCACTTTCAATTGCACATTCCATTCCATATTCCATTCCACATTACTTTCTGCATTCTAGTTGCTTCCATTCCACATTAGATTCCATTCCATTACACGTTCCATTCCATTTCTTTTCACGTTCATTCCATTCCATTCCACTTTCATTTCCACATTCCATTCCACATTTACTTCCACATTCCATTCCCTTCCATTCAACATTCCATTCCATTACCTTATTCATTCCATTACACGTTCCATTGCACGTTCCATTCCAAGTTCCATTCCACGTTCCATTCCAAATTCCAATCCATTCCAGTCCATATTCCATTCCACATTCCCTTCCATTCAATTCCAAATACCATACCATTCCATTACATTCCATTACACACTCCATTCCATTCCATTGCATTCCACATTCCATTCCACATTCCATTACATTCCGTTCCGCATTCCATTCCATTCTATTCCACATTCTATTCAATTCAATTTCACATTCCATTCAATTCCATTCCACATTCGACTCCGTTTCATACAATTACACATTTCATCCCTTTCAATTCCACATTCCATTCCATTCCATTCCATTCCATTCCATTCCACATTCCTTTCCATTACATTCCACATTGCATTCCATTCCATTGCACATTCCATTACATTCCGTTCAACATTCCACTCCATATTCCATTCCACATTCCATTCCGCATTCCAGTGCCTTCCATTCCACACTGCTTTCCATTCCATTCCATTCACCATTCCATTCAATTCCATGTTTCGTTCCATTCCATTCCACATTCCATTCCATATTCCATTCCACATTCCAATCCACATTCCATTCCCCTCCGTTCCACATTCCATTCCATTGCATTACTCATTCCTTTCCACTTTCCATTCCACATTCCATTGCACGATCCATTGCAAGTTGCATTCTACGTTCCAGTACACGTTCCATTCCATTCCATTCCACATTTCATTACACATTCCATTACATTCCATTCCACATTTAATACCATTCCATTCCATTCCATTTCAAATTCCATTCTATTGAATTCCACATTCCATTCCACATTCCAAACCATTCCACGTTACATTCTGTAACACGTTCCATTCCACATTCCACTCCACTTTCGATTCCATTGCATTCCACATAGCATTCCACATTCCATTCAATTTCATTCCATTCCACATTCCATTTAATTCCATTCAATTCCATTCCACATTCCATTTCATTCCATTCCATTCCACGTTGCATTCTATTCCACTTTCCATTCCACATTCCACTCCTTATTCCATTCCATTTCATTCCACATTCCACTCCACATTTCATTCCATTCCATTTCACATTTCATGCAATTCCATTCCACATTCCTTTCCACATTCCATTCCATTCCATTCCACATTCCATTCCACATTCTATTCCACGTTCCTTTCCACATTCCATTCCACATTCCATTCCATTCCATTACATATTCCAATCCACATTCCATTCCATTACATTACACCTTCCATTCCACATTCAAACCCATTCCACATTGCATTCCACGTTCCATTCCACATTCCATTTCATTGCATTCCACATTCCATTCCACATTCCACTACTTTCCATTCCACATTCCAATCCATTCCATTCACTTTCCATTCCATTTCATTCAACATTCTATGCCACATTCCATTACATTCTATTCCATATTCTGTTCCACATTGCATTCCACATTCCATTCAATCCCTTTCAACATTCCATTCCATTCCGTTCAATTGCATTCCTCATTCCGTTCAATTCCATTCCACATTCCAATCCTTTCCATTCCACATTCCATTCCATTCCATTCCACATTCCGTTCCACTCGATTCTACATTCCATTCCATTCCATTCCACTTTCCATTCCACTTTCCATTCCATGCCATTCCAAATTCAATTCCTTTCCTTACTCCATTACATTCCGTTCCACATTGCATTCCATTCCAGTACATTCCATTCCATATTCCATTCCGTTACATTCCATTCCAGATTCCATTCCACATTCCATCCCATTCCATTCCACGTACCATTCCGTTCCATTCCACATTCCATTCCACTTTCCATTCCACGTTCCATACCTTTGCGTTCCACATTCCATTCCACTTTACATTCCATTCCATTCAACTTTGCATTCCATTCCACATTCCATTCCACATTCCTATGCATTCTATTCCACATTCCATTACATGCCATTCCATTCCATTCCAATCCACATTGCATTCCATTGCATTCCATTCCGCTTTCCAGTCCTCATTCCATTTCATTCCATTCCTCATTCTATTCCATTACATTCCATAACATTCCATTCCATT
This sequence comes from Pongo pygmaeus, assembly GCF_028885625.2. Taxonomy (NCBI): domain Eukaryota; kingdom Metazoa; phylum Chordata; class Mammalia; order Primates; family Hominidae; genus Pongo; species Pongo pygmaeus. Next base: position 6,882,293 of record NC_085931.1, read on the forward strand.
CCATTCCATAGCATTCAATTCCACATTCCATTCCATTGCATTCTATTCCATTCCATTCCACATTCCATCGCAATCCATTCCATTCCACATTCCATACCATTCCATTCCATTCCACATTCCATTCCACTCCATTCCACATTCCATTCCACATTCCATTCCATTCCATTCCATTCCACATTGAATTCCCCATTCCGTTCCACATTCCTTTTCATATTCAATTCCAGATTCCTTTCCACATTCCATTCTATCTTCCATTCCTTTCCATTCCACATTCCACACCATTCCATTCCACATTCCAATAAATTTCATTCCACATTCCATTCCACATTCCATTTATTTCTCTCCACATTCCATTCCTCTTTCCGTTTCACATTGCATTCCATTTCATTCGACTTTCAATTCCACATTCCATTCTATTCCATTCCTCATTCTACACCATTCCATTCCATTCCACATTCCATCACTTTCCATTCCAACTTCCATTCCACACTCCATTCCATTCCATTCCACATTCCATTCCATTCAATTCCTCTTTCCATTCTGATGCATTCTATGCCATTTCACATACGATTCCATTCCATTCCACATTCCATTCCATTCTGCATTCCATTCCAATATCCATTCCATTTTATTCCACCTTCAATTTCACATTGCATTCCATTTCATTCCATATTCCATTCCTCATTCCATTCCATTCCATTCCACGTTGCATTCCATGCCATTCCATTCCACATTCCATTTCATTCCATTCCACATCACATTGCGTTCCATTGAGTTCCACATTCCATTCCATTACACATTTCATTCCACATTCCAACCCATTCCTTTCCACATTCCATTCCACATTCCATTCCACATTCCAGTCTATTCCATTCCTTTCCACATTCCATTGCTTTGGATTCCACATTCCATTTCCTTTCATTACACATTCCGTTCCGTTCCATTACACATTCCATTCCATTCCACATTCCATTCCACAATCCATTCCACATTCCATTCCATTCCATTTCACGTTCCATTCCATTCCACATTTCATTCCATTCCGTTCTATTCCATCCCATTCCACATTCCATTCCTTTCAATTCCACTTTCCATTACTTTCCATTCCACATTCCATTCCATTCAATTCCATTCCCTTCCACATTCCATTCCATTCCATTCCACGTTCCATTCAATTCCATTCCACATTGTATTGCATATTCCATTCCACATTTCGTTTCGCATTCCAGTCCGTTCCATTCCACATTCCTTTCCACATTCCATTCCATATCCCATTCTGCATTCCATTCCCTTCCATTTCACATTCCATTCCATTCCATTACTCTTCCCATTCCACGTTCCTTTCCACTCTATTCCACTTTCCTTTCCACATTGCTTTCCACGTTCCATTCAACATTCCATTCCACATTTCATTCCACGTTGCATTCCACATTCCATTCGACATTCCATTCAACGTTCTATTCCATTCCATTTCAATCCATTCCACATTCAATTCCATTCCATTCCATTCCATATTCCATGCGATTCCACATTCCATTCAATTCCACATTCCATTCCATTCCATTCCACATTCCATTCCATTCTATTCCACACTCCATTACATTGCATTCCACATTTCATTCAATCACATTCCACTTTCATACCATGTTCCATTCCACTATCTACTCCACTCCATTCTACCTTCCATTGCATTGCATCCCACGTTCCATTTCATTCCATTACACATTTCATTCCACATTCCATTTCACATTGAATTCCAACTTCCATTTCAAATTCCATTCTTTTCCACATTTCATTCCATTCTATCCACATTCCATTCCATTGCGTTCCACATTCCATTCCTTTCCACATTCCATTCCACATTCCATTCCCAATTCCATTCCATTCCACCACATTCCACATTCCTTTCCTTGAAATTCAACTTTGTATTCCAAATTCCGTTCCACATTTCCTTCCACATTCCATTCCACAGTCCATTCCACGTTCCATTGCATTTCATTCCACTTTCAATTTCATTCAATTCCAAATTCCATTCCATTCCACTTTCCGTTCCATACAATAGCATTCCAAATTCCATTCCATTCCACATTCAATTCCACATTCAAATCTTCATTCCATTCCATTCCATTCCACTTTACATTCCATTCCATTCCACATTCCATTCCACATTGCATTTCACATTCCATTCCACATTCCATTCCATGTGCCATTCCAAGTTCCATTCCATTCCCTTCCACGTTCAATTGCATTCAATTCCCCCTTCCATTCCATTCCACTACACATTCCATTCCATTCCATTCCATTCAAATTCCAATCCATTCCATTCCATTCCATTCCATCTTGAAGTCAATTCCATTCCTCATTCCATCCATTCCATTCCACGTACCATTCCATTCCATTAAACGTTCCATTCCATTACATACCGTGTTCCATTCCATTCGATTCCACATTCCATTTGACATTCCATTCCGCATTTCATTCCCTTCAATTCCACATTCCAATCCATCTTCCATTCCACATTCCATTGCACGTTCCTTTCCATTCCATTCTACCTTCCATTCCGCTTTGCATTTTACGTTCCATTCCATTCCATTCCACATTCCCTACAATTCCTTTCCGTTCTATTCCACATTCCATTCCATTCCATTCCACATTCCTTTCCATTCCATTCCAAAATTCACTCCATTCCTTTCCACTTACCATTCCACATTCCATTACTTTCCATTCCTAATTCCATTAAAATCTATTCCAATTTCCACTCCATTATCCTTCATTCCAAATTCCATTCCATTCCCTTCCACGTTCCATTCCATTACCTTCCGCACTGCCTTCCATTCCATTGCAGATTCCATTCCACATTCCATTACACATTCCGTTCCTTTCCATTCCACATTCCACTACTTTCAATTCCTCATTACATTCCACGTTCCATTCCACGTTCCATTGTTGTTTCATTCTACGTTCCATTCTACGTTCCATGCCACATTCCAATCCGTTCCATTCCACATTGCATTCCATTCCACATTCCATTCCATTCCATCCATTACAGATTCAATTCCACATTCCATTCCATTCGATATTCCATTCCATTCCACATTTCCTTCCATTCCATTCAACATTCTTTTCCATTCCATTCCATTCCATACCATTCCACATTCCATTCCTTTCCATTGCATTCCATTCGATTCCATTCCTCTTTCCACTCACATCTTTTCCACTATCCATTCCATTCCCTTTCACATTCCTTTTCATTCCATTCCATTCCATTCCACATTTCCATCCAAATTTCATTCCATTCCATTCCACATTTGTTTGCTTTCCATTCCATTCCACATTCCCTTCCATTCCATTCCAAATCCCATACCATTCCATTCCATTCCATTACACACTCCATTCCATTGCATTCCACATTCCATTCAACATTCCATTACATTCTGTTCCGCATTCCATTCCATTCCATTCCACATTCTATTCAATTCAATTTCACATTCCATTCAATTCCATTCCACATTCCACTCCGTTTCATACAATTACACTTTTCATTCCATTCAATTCCACATTCCATTCCATTCCATTCCATTCCATTCCATTCCACATTCCATTGCATTCCATTCCACGTTGCATTCATTCCATTGCACATTCCATTCCATTCCGTTCAACATTCCACTCCATATTCCATTCCACATTCAATTCCGCATTCCAGTCCCTTCCATTCCACACAGCTTTCCATTCCATTCCTTTCACCATTCCATTGCATTCCATGTTCCATTCCATTCCATTCCACTTTCCATTCCATATTCCATTCCACATTCCAATCCGCATTCCATTCCCTTCCGTTCCACATTACATTCCATTGCATTACTCATTCCTTTCCACGTTCCATTCCACGTTCCATTGCACGTTCCATTGCACGTTGCATTCCACGTTCCAGTCCATGTTCCATTCCATTCCATTCCACATTCCATTCCACATTCCATTCCATTCCATTCCACATTTAATACCATTCCATTCCAAATTCCATTACATTGAATTCCACATTCCATTCCACATTCCAATCCTTTCCACGTTACATTCTGTTCCACGTTCCATTCCACATTCCACTCCCCTTTCCATTCCATTGCATTCCACATACCATTCCACATTCCATTCCATTCCACTCCGTTCCACATTCCATTAAATTCCATTCAATTCCATTCCACATTCCATTTCGTTCCATTCAATTCCACGTTTCATTCTATTCCACGTTCCATTCCACATTCCACTCCTCATTCCATTCCATTGCATTCCACCTTCCATTCCACATTCCATTCCATTCCTTTTCACATTCCATGCCATTCCATTCCACATTCCTTTCCACATTCCATTCCGTTCCATTCCAAATTTTATTCCACATTCCATTCCACCTTCCATTCCTCATTCTGTTCCACCTTCCATTCCATTCCATTACACATTCTATTCCACATTCTATTCCACGTTCCTTTCCACATTCCATTCCACATTCCATTCCATTCCATTACATATTCCAGTCCACATTCCATTCCATTCCATTCCAAATTCCATTCCATTCCATTGAATTCCATTTTCCATTCCGTTGCATTCCACATTCCCTTCCATTCCATTGAATTCCACATTTCATACCATTCCGTTCAATTGCATTCCTCATTCAATTCCATTCCATTCCACATTCCATTCCTTTCCATTCCACATTCCATTCCATATTCCAATCCATTCCATTCCACACTCCATTCCACCTTTCATTGCATCCCATTCCACATTCCATTCCATTCCATTCCATTCCATTTTTCATTCCATTCCACATTCCATTCCATTCCTTTCCATTCCATTCTATGCCTTTTGACATTCCATTCCTTTCCATTCCACATTCAATTCCATTCAATTACGCTTTCCATTCCGTTCCTTTACAAATTCCAATCCACATTCCATTCCACATTCCTTTCCACATTCCATTCGACATTCCATACCATTCTATTTCACATTCTATACCATTCCATTCCATTCCACTTTCCATTCGATTCCACCTTCCATTCCATTCAATTCCACGTTCCATTCCGTTCCATTTCTCATTCCTTTCCACATTCCATTCTATTCCATTCCAGATTCCATTCCACATTCCATTGCATTCCATTCCATTCCACTCCCTTACATTCGACATTCCATTCCTTTCCATTTCACATTCAATTCCATTCCATTACAAATTCCAATACGTTCCATTACAAATTTCTTTCCATTCCACATGCCGTTCTTCATTCCATGCGACATTCCCTTCCATATCATTTCACATTCGATTCCATTTGATTCTATTCCACTTTCCATTCCATTCCACATTCCATTCCATTCAATTCCATTCCAATCCATTCCACATTGCATTCCATTCCATTCCATATTCCATTCCATTGCATTCCATTCCATTCCATATTCCATTCCATTTCATTCCATATTCCATTCCATTCCTTTCCATTCCATTCCACATTCCATTCCACATTCCATTCCATTCCATTCCCCATCCTATTCCATTAAATTCCACATTCCCTTGCACTCCATTCAACATTACATTCCACATTCCATTTCGTTCTATTCCACTTTCCATTCCACTTTCCATTCCACTTTCCATTCAACATTCCATTCTATTCCATTCCACATTCTATTCCATTCCATTCAATTTCATTCCACTTTCCTTGCCATTCCATTCCACCTTCCATTCCATTCCATTCCACATTCCATTCCATTACTTTCCACATTCCATTACACATTCCATTCAACATTCCAGCCCATTCCATTGCACATTCCTTTCCAAATTTCATTCCATTCCATTAAACATTCCATTCCACATTCCATCCCATTCGATTCTACATTCCTTTCCACATTCCATTCCACTCCGTTCCACATTCCTTTCCATTCCATTAAATTCCAAATTCCATTTCACTCAATTCCAAATTCCATTCCACTCCCCTTTCCATTCCTTTCAATTCCAATCCACATTCAATTCCATTCCATCCCACATTCCATTCCACATTACTTTCCATTCCATGCCACTGTCCATTCTTTTCCAATCCACTCTCCATTCCATTCCAGTCCACATTCCATTCTATTCCCATTGCATTCCACACTCTATTTTTTCCCATTCCATATTCAATTCCATTCCATTCCACATTCCATTCCATTCCATTCCCTGTTCCATTCCATTCCATTCCACGTTCCATTCCATTCCATTCCACATTCCAATCCATTCCATTCCATGTTAAATTCCATTCCATTCCTCGTTCCATTCCATTGCATTCCAAATTGATGTGTATTGCATTCCGCATTCCATTCCATTCCATTCCACATTCCATTCTGTTCCTTTCCACATTCCATACCGTTCCAATTTCCATTCCATTCCATTCTACTTTCCATTCTATTCTTTTCCACGTTCCATTACATTCCCTTCCACGTGCCACTCCCTGTTCCATGCCACTTTCCATTCCACTTTCCATTCCATTCCATTCCACCTTCTATTCCATTCCATTCCATTCCATTCCACGTTCCATTGCATTCCATACCGTTCCAATTTCCATTCCATTCCATTCCACGTTCCATTCTATTCTATTCCACGTTCCATTACATTCCCTTCCACTTGCCACTCCACGTTCCATGCCACTTTCTATTCCACGTTCTATTCCTTTCCATTCCACATTCTATTCAATTCCATACCATTCCATTCCATTCCATTCCATTCCACATTCCATTGCATTCCTTTCCATTCCACATTCTTTTCCACTACATTCCACATTCCGTTCAATTCATTTCCACGTTCCATTCCATTCCCTTCCATGTGACATTAAACGTTCCATGCCACCTTCCATTTCACATTCCATTCCACGTTCCATTCTATTCCATTCCACTCTCCATTCCATTCCTTTCTGCTTTCCATTCCAAATCCCATTCCATTCCATTCCACATTCCATTCCATTCCATTCCACATTCCATTCCATTCCATTCCATTCCACGTTCCATTCCACATTCCATTGCATTACACATTCCATTCCATTTTGCATTGAATTCCACATTCCATTCCACGTTCCATTCCATTCCACATTCCATTCCACATTCCATTCCGCATTTCATTCCATTCGATTCCTTTCCAATCTCCATTGCATTCCATTCCAAATTCCATTCCATTCCGTTCCACATTTCATTCTGTTCCAGTCCACTTTCAATTCCACTTTCCATTCCACATTACATTCAATTCCATTCCATATTCCATCCCACATAACATTCCACAAGCTATTTCATTCCATTCCTCATTCCATTCCATTATAGTCCACATTGCTTTCGATTCCATTCCACATTCCATTCAATTCCATGCCAGATTCCATTCCACATTCCACTCCATTCCATTGCATTGCACATTGCATTCCGCTTTCCATTCCATTCCATTCCATTCCAAATTTCACTGAACTTTCCTTTCCATCCCATTCCAGTCCATATTCCATTCCATTCAATTGCATTCCAAATTCAATTCCATTCAATTCCACATTCCATTCCATTGCATTCCAAATTGCTGTCCTTTGCATTCCACATTCCATTCCATTCCATTCCGCGTTCCATTCCATTCCATTCCACATTCCATTCCTTTCCATTCCACATTCCATTCATTTCCATTGCTTTCCACATTCCCTTCCACATTCCATTCCATTCCATTGCATATTCCATTCCACATTCCATTCTATTCCATTGCACATTCCATTCCACATTACATTCCATTCCACATTCCATTCCACATTCCATTCCACTTTCCATTCCACATTCCATTTCACATTCTATTGCATTCCATTCCACATTCTATTCCATTCCATTCCATTCCATTCCGTTCCACATTCCATTCCATTCCATTCAAATCCACATTCCATTCCATTCCATTCCATTCCATTCCATTCCATTGTACATTCCATTCCACATTTCTTTCGAAGACATTCCACTTTCCATTCCATATTCCACTACATTCCATTACACGTTTCCCTACATTCCCTTCCACATTCCATTCCATTCCAATCCACATATCGTTCCATATTCCATTCCATTCCATTCCACATTCTATTCCGTTCCATTCCACATTCCACTACACTTTCATTCCATTCCATTCCACATTGTATTCCATTCTATTCTACATTCCATTCCCTTCCTTTCAAGTCCACATTCCATTCCATTCTATTCCACAATCAATTCCACATTACATTCCATTACATTCCACATTCCATTCCACTTTCCATTACATTCTGTTCCACATTCCATTCCACATTCCATTAGATTCCATTAAATATTCCATTCCTTTCCATATTGCATTCCATGAGATTCCAATCCACATTCCATTCAATTCCATTCCTGTCCTCATTCTATTCCATTCCATTCCAAATTCCATTTCATTCCAGTACAAATTCCATTCCTTTCCATTCCACATTCCACTCCAGTCCATTCCACATTCCATTCCGTTCCATTCCTTTCCCTTCCACATTCCATTCCACATTCCCTTCCGTTTCATACCACATTGCATTCCATTGCATCTCAAATTCCATTCCGTTCCATTCAATATTCCATTTAATGCCATTCCATATTCCATTCCACATTCCATTCCATACCATTCCACATTCCATTCCATTCATTCCATTCAAGTCCACATTCAATTCCATTCCATTCCGTTCCATATTCTATTCCATTGCATTGCACATTCCATTCCATTCCATTCAGTATTCCATTCCATTCCATTCCACTTTCCATTGCCTTCCATTCCACATTCCATTCCATTCCATTTAACATTCCATTTAATTCCATTCCACTTTCCATTCCATTCCATTCCACATTCCTTTCCATTCCATTCAACATTCCATACCATTCCTCACTCCATTCAATGCCATACCATTCCATTCCTTTAAATTCCACTTTCCGTTCCATTCCATTCTATTCCAAGTTGCATTCCATTCCATTCCAATTTCCATTTCATTCCATTTCACATTCAATTCCATTCCATTCCACATTCCGTTTCACATTCCATTCCATTCCATTGTACCTTCCATTCCACGTTGCATTCCATTCCAATCCACATTCCACATTCCATATTCCATTCCATTCCAGTCCTCATTCCACTCAATTCCATTCCATTCCATATTCCATTCCATTGCACTGCATTGCACTTTCCATTCCATTCCATTCCACATTCCACACTCCGTATTGCATTCCACATTCCAAACCATTCCATTCCATTCTGCATTCCATTGCATTCCATTCCACATTCCATTCCATTCCGCTCCGTTCCTATCCATTTCTCATTCCATTCGATTCCATTCCTCATTGCATCCCATTCCATATCAAATTCCATTCCAGACCATTCCACATTCTATTCCATGCCACTACACATTTCATTCCACATTCCATTAGATTCCATTCCATTTCATTCCACATTCAATTCCATTCCATGCCACTACACATTTCATTCCACATTCCATTAGATTCCATTCCATTTCATTCCACATTCCATTCCATTCCATTCCAGATTAAATTCCACATTCCATTCGGTTCCATTCTAAATTCCATTCCATTCAATTCCACATTCTATTCCATTCAATTCCACATTCCATTCCATTCCAGATTGCACACCTTTCCACATTCCATTCCAGACCATTCCAAATTCTTTTCCATGCCATTCCACATTTCATTCCACATTACATTCGATTCCATTCCAATTCATTCCACATTCCATTCCATTGCATTCCACATTAAATTCCACATTCAATTCCATTCCATTCCACATTCCACTCCATTTCATTCCACCTTCGATTCCATTCCATTCCATTCCACCTTCCATTCCATTCCATTCCTCATTCTTTCCACATTCCATTCCATTCCATTCCACACTCCATTCCATTCCATTCCGCATTCCATTCCACATTCCATTCCATTCCAGTCCATATTTCATTCCATTCCAATCCACATTCCATTCCTTTCCGTTCCACATTCCATTCCATTCCATTCCAATTTCCTTTCCATTCCACATTCCATTCCTTGCTCTTCCATATTCCATTGCATTCCGTACCACATTCCATGTCATTCCATTCCAGATTCCATTCCATTCCACTCCACATTATATTCCATTCCGTTCCTCATTCCATTCCATTCCATTCCATTCCACATTGCATTCCATTCCATTCCATTCCACAACATATTCCATTCCATTCCGTTAGACATTCCATTCCACTCCATTCCATTCCATTCCAATCCATTCTACGTTCCATTACAAGTTACATTCCATGTTCCATTCCATTCCATTCCACGTTCCATTCCATGATCCAATCCACGTTCCATTCCGCGATACTTTCCATTGAATTCCACATTCCATTACATTCCATTGCACATTCTTTTCCATTACATTACACATTCCATTCAATTCTATTGCACCTTCCAATCCATTGTATTACATTCCATTCCCTATTCCATTCCACATTCCATTCCATTCCACTGCACATTCCATACCATTCCACATTCCATTCCACATTCCGTTCCATTCCATTCCACATTCAATTCCATTCCATTCCACATTCCATTTCACAATCCATTCCATTCCATTCCACATTACTTTCCAATCCATTCCACAATCCATTCCATTTCACATTCCATCGCATTCCATTCCATTCCATTCCAAATTAAATTCCACATTGCTTTCCATTCCACTCCACATTCCATTCAATTCCATTGCACATTCCATTCAACATTGCATTCCAATCCATTCCATTCCACATTGCATTCCATTCCACATTTCATTCCATTACATTCCACATTCCATTCCATTCCATTCCACATTACATTCCATTCCCTTCCATTCCACATTGCATTCCATTCCGGTCCATTCCCCATTCCATTCCACATTCCATTACATTCCATTCCACATTCCATTCCATTCCATTCCATATTCCATTCCATTCAACATGACATTCCATTCCTTTCCATTCAATTCCAAATTCCATTTCACATTCCATTCCATTCCATTCCATTGCACTTTCAGTTCCTTTCCATTCCACATTCCATTCCATTCCATTGCATTCCACGTTCATTCCATTCCATTCCACGTTCCATTCTATTCCATTCCACATTGCATTTCGTTCCATAGCATTCCACATTTCATTCCATTCCATTTCAATCCACATTACATTGCATTCCATTCCACATTCCATTCCATTCCATTACACATTCCGTTCCACGTTTCTTTCCACGTTCCATTCCAATCCATTCCACAGTCTACTCCGCGTTCCATTCCACATTCCATTCCACATTCCTCTCAAACTTCCATTCCATTCCATTCCGGGTTCCATTCCACGTTCCACTCCATTCCATTCCACGTTCCAACCCACATTCCGTTCCTTTGCATTCCACATTCCGTTCCACATTCAATTCGACATTCCATTCCACATTCCATTCCATTCCATTCCACATTCCATTCCATATTCCATTCCATTCCATTCCACAGTCCATTCAAAATTCCATTCCATTCCACTCAACATTCCATTCCACATTTCATTTCATGCCATCCCACAACCCATTCCTTTCCATTCCAGATTCAATTCCATTCGGTTCCATATTCCATTATGTTCCATTCCATTCTACATTCCATTCCGTTCGAATCCATTCCACATTGAATTCCACATTCCATCGCATTACGTTTCAAATTCCGTTCAACATTGCATTCCATTCCATTCCACATTAATTTCCATTCGATTCCACTTTCTATTCCATTCCATTCCAATCCATTCCACATTCAACTCCCTTCCAATCCACATTCCATTCCATTCCACTTTACATTCCACATTCCAATCCATTCCATCCCACATTCCATTCCATGCCATTCCGTATTCCATTCCATTCCATTCCATTCTATATTCAATTCTCTTCCAATCCACATTCTATTGCATTCCATTCCACTTTCCATTCCACATTCCAATCCATTCCATTTCACATTCCATTCCACATTCCAATCCATTCAATTTATCATTCCATACCACATTCCATTCAATTCCATTCCACATTCCTTTCCATTGCATTCCACGTGCCATTGCACGTTCCATTCCATGATCCATTCCATTCCATTCCTCATTCCATTCATTCCATTCCCCATTCCATTCCATATTCCATTCCATTCCATTCCATTCCACATTCATTTCTTTTCCATTCCATTCCACATTCCATTCCATTCAACATTACATTTCTCATTCCACTCCATTGCAATCCACTTTCCGTTCTACATTCCCTTCCATTCCATTCCATACCACATTCCTTTCCACGTTTTAGTCCACTTTCCATTCCATGTTCCATTCCACACTGCATTCCATTCCATTCCACATTTCATTCCATTCCATTCCACATTCCATTACACATTCCACTCCATTCCATTCCACATTCCATTCCAAATTCCATTCCATTCAATTTCGTTCTATAACACTTAGCATTCCATTCCATTGAACTTTCCATTCCATTCCTCACTCCACTCAATTCCATTCCACATTCCATTGCACTTTCCATTCCACATGCCATTCCTTTCGATTCCACAGTCCCCTCAATTCCATTATACATTCCATTCCATTCCATTACACATTCCATTACTTTCCATTACACATTCCATTCCATTCCACATTCCATTCCATTCCTTTGCATTCCTTTCAACATTCCATTAAATTCCATTCCATTCCATTCCATTCCACATTCCATTCCATTCCATTCCATTCCACATTCCCTTCCATTCAATTCCATTCCAGGTTCCATTCCATTCCACATTCCATTCCACATTCCATTCCATTCAATTTCTCATTCCATTCCACATTCCATTCCACATTCCATTCTATTCCATTCCACATTCCATTCCACACTGCATCCCATTCCTTTCCATATTCCATTCCATTCCACATTGCATTCCTTTCCATTCAATTACATATTCCTTTAAATTCCATTGAATTCCACATTTCATTCCAATCCACATTTCATTCCATTATATTCCTTTCCACGTTCCATTTCACTTTCCAATCCATTCCATTAAACATTACATTCCACATTCCATTCCATTCAATTTCTCATTCCATAACACATTCCATTGATTTCCATTCCACATTGATTCCACATTCCATTCCATTCCATTCCACGTTCCCTTCCACTTTCCACTCCATGATCCATTCCATTCCATTCCACATTCCATGCAATTCCTTTCCACTTTCCATTCCGCAATCAAATCCATTCCATTCCACATTCCATTCCATTCCATTCCAAATTCCATTCCATTCCATTCCATTCCACATTCCATTCCATTCCATTCCATATTCCAGTCCATTCCATTCCACATTCCATTCCTTCCCATTCTGTTCCACATTCCATTCCATTCCACATTCATTTTCTCATTTCACTGCAATCCATTCCACTTCCCATTCCACATTCCTTCCATTCCATTCCATTCCACATTCCATTACATTCAATTACTTTCCATTCCATTCCACATTCCTTTCCATTCCATTCCATTTCACATTCCACTCCATTCCATTCCATATTCCATTCCACATTTCATTCCACGTTCCATTCCGCATTCCATTCCATGTTCCATTCCATTCCAGTACACATTCAATTCCATTCAATTCCAAATTCCTTTCCATTCCATTCCACATTCCATTCCATTCCATTCCATTCCGCATTCCATTCCATTCCATGGAATTCCACATTCCGTTCCATTCCGCATTCCATTCTTCATTCCACATTCCATTCCATTCCATTCCACATTCCATTCCATTAGATTCCACATTCCTTTCCACACTCCATTCCACATGCCATTCCTATTTCTATTACATTCCATTCCATTCCATATTCAATTCCATTCAATTCCACATTCCATTCCATTCCTTTCAACATTTCAATTGATTCCATTACATATTCCATTCCATTCCCTTCCATATACCATTCCGTTCCATTCCACGTTCCATTGCATTCTATTCCACATTCAATTCCATTCTATCCTATTCCACATTCCATTCCATTCCATTGCACATTCCATTCCATTCCACGTTCCTTTCCATTCCATTCCATTCCACGTTCCATTCCTTTCCATACCACATTGCATTCTCTTCCACATTCCATTCGATTCCATTGCATTCTCCATTCCCTTGCATTCCATTTCACATTCCACTCCAAATTCCATTCCATTCCATTCCACATTCCATTCCATTCCGCTGAATTCCATATTCCATTCCATTCCATTCCATTCCACTCCACATTCCATTCCACATTCCATTCCATTCTTTTCCACATTCAAGTCCATTCCACATTCAATTCCATTCCATTCCACATTGCATACCATTGCATTCCACTTTCCAGTGCATTAAATTACAAACTCCTTTCCATTCCATACCACATTCCACTCCGTTCGATTTCACATTCCATTCCATTCCATTCCAGGCCACATTGCATTCCTTTCCATTCCCGGTTCCATTAAATTGCATCCTGCTTTTCATTCCGTTCCATTCCACTTCCCATTGCGTTGCATTCCACATTCTATTCCATTCCATTCCATGTTATATTCCATTTCATTCCACGTTCCATTCCATTCCACATTCCATTCCATTCCATTCCATTCCACATTCCATTAAATTCCATTCCACATTCCATTCCATTCCATTCCACACTCCATTACTTTACACTCCATTACACATTCCATTCCATAAGATTCCACATTCCATTCCATTCCATTACTTTCCATTCCATATTCCATTCCATTCAATTCCATTCCATTCCTATTTACATTCCATTCCATTCCATGGAATTCCACATTCCTTTCCTTTCCATTCCACATTCCATTCCATTCCCTTCCATTCCACATTCCATTCCCCATTCCATTCCACATTCCATTCCATTCCACTCCATTCCATTCCATTCCACATTCCATTCCTTTCGATTCCACATTCCATTCAATTCCATTACACATTCCATAAATTTCCATTACACATTCCATAAAGTTCCATTACACATTCCATTCCATTCCTCATTCCATTCCACATTCCAGTCCACATTGTTTTCCTTTCCATTTCACATTCCATTCCACTCCATTCCATTCCACATTCCATTCCATTCCACATTCCATTCAATTCCATTTTGCTTTGCATTCCACACTCATTTCCATTAAATTCCACATTCCATTCCACATTCCATTCCATTCCATTCCACATTCCATTCCATATTCCATTCCAGTCCATTCCATTCCATTCCATTCCACATTCCATTCCTTTCCATTCCATTCCTCATTCCATTCCATTCCACATTCCATTTCTCATTCCACTTCAGTCCATTCCACTTTTCATTCCACATACCCTTCCATTCCATCGCATTCCACATTCGATTCCACATTCTAGTCCGCTTTCCATTCAAATTTCCATTCCACATTCCATTCCATTCCATTCCACATTCCATTCCACATTCCATTCCTTTCCATTCCACATTCCATTCCACATTCCACTGAACATTCCTTTCCACATTCCATTCCATTGCACATTCCATTCCACATAGCATTCCATTCCATTCCACATTCCAATCCACTTTCCATTACATTCTACTTTCATTCCCTTCCATTCCAAATTCTTTCCACATTCCATTCCAATCCATTCCATTTTCCATTCCACTTTCCTTTCCACAATGCATTGCACATTCCATTCCTCACTGAATTCCATTCCATTCCACATTCCCTTCAACGTTCCATTCCATTCCATTCCACATTCCATTCCATTCCATTCCCCATTCCATTGCACATTGCATTGCATTCCACATTCCACTCCATTCCATTCCAAATTGCATTGCACATTCCATTCCATTCCATTCCACTTTCCATTCTCCAAATCCATTCCACATTCCTTTCCACTTCCCATTCCACACTGCATTCCACATTCCATTCCATGCCATTCCACATTCCACCGCATTAATTCCAAACTCCATTCCATTCCATGCCACATTCGACCCCATTCTATTTCACATTCCTTTCCATTCCATGCCACATCCATTCCTTTAGATTCCACATTCCATTACACATTCCACTGCATTCCATTCCACATTCTATTCAAAATTCTATTCCATTCAATTCCATTCCATAACACGTTGAATTCAATTCCATTCCATTTAACTTTTCGTTCCATTCTACATTCCTTTCCATTCCATGCCACCATCCATTCCATTCCATGTTCCATTCCATTCCATTCTGAATTTCATTCCGTTCCATTCCAATTTCCTTTGCGTTCCATTCCACATTCTATTTCATTCCATTCCACGTTGTATTCCATTTCATTCCAAGTTCCATTCCATTCCACATTCCATTCCATTCCATTCCATTCCATTCCACATTCCATTCCATTACATTCCATGTTCCATTCCATTCCATTCCACACTCCATTCCATTCCGTTCCATTACATATTCCATTTCATTTGATTCCACATTCCATTCCTTTCCATTCCATTCCAATCCACATTTCCTTCCATTCCATTTCACATTCCACTCCATTCCCTTCCATTCCGCATTCCTTTCCATTCCATTCCATTCCACATTCCACTCCATTCCATTCCATATTCCATTCCACATTTCATTCCACGTTCCATTCCGCATTCCATTCCATGTTCCATTCCATTCCAGTCCACATTCAATTCTATTCAATTCCAAATTCCATTCCATTCCATTCCACATTCCATTCCATTCCATTCCATTCCACATTCCATTCCATTCCATGGAATTCCACATTCCTTTCCATTCCGCATGCCATTCTTCATTCCACATTCCACATTCCATTCCATTAGATTCCACATTCCTTTCCACACTCCATTCCACATGCCATTCCAAGTTCCATTCCATTCCATTCCATTCCATATTCAATTCCATTCAATTCCACATTCCATTCCATTCCATTCCACATTCCATTCCATTCCATTCCATTCCATTTGATTCCACATTCCATTCCATTCCATTCCATTCCATTCCACAATCCATTCCACATTCCATTCCACATTCCATTCCACATTCCACATTTCATTCCATTCAATTTTACTCCACAATCCTTTCCATTTCATTCCACATTCTCTTCAATTGCAGTCCACTTTCCATTCCATTCCACCCCACATTCCATCCCATTCCTTTCCACATTCCATTCCATTCATTTCCACATCCCATTCCATTCCATTCCACATTCCATTCCACATTCCGTTCTATTCCATTCCGCCTTGATTTCATTCCATTCCACATTCCCTTCCACTACCTTGTGCATTCCATTCCACATTCCATTCCATTCCGTACCACATTCAATTCCATTCGGTTCCATATTTCATTATATTCCATTCCATTCCACATTCCGTTCCATTCGATTCCAGTCCACATTCCATTCCACATTAAATCCCGTTCCGTTCCAAATTAAATTCAACATTCCATTCCATTCCAATCCACTTTAATTTCCATTCCATTCCCCAATCCAATCCATTCCATTCCATGCCATTCTATTCCACATTTCATTCCATACCATTCCATTCCATATTATATTCCATTGCATTCCAGAATCCTTTCCATCCCTTTCCACATTCCATTCCTTTGCATTCCATTCCACATTCCATTCCATTCCATTGAATTCCACATTCCATTCCATTCCATATTCCATTCCATTCCATTCCATTCCACTCCACATTCCATTCCACATTCCATTCCATTCTTTTCCACATTCAAGTCCATTCCACATTCAATTCCTTTCCATTCCACATTCCATACCATTGCATTCCACTTTCCAGTGCATTAAATTACAAACTCCTTTCCATTCCATACCACATTCCACTCCGTTCGATTTCACATTCCATTCCATTCCATTCCAGGCCACATTGCATTCCTTTCCATTCCCGCTTCCATTAAATTGCATCCTGCATTTCATTCCATTGCATTCCACTTCCCATTGCGTTGCATTCCACATTCAATTCCATTCCATTCCATGTTCTATTCCATTTCATTCCACGTTCCACTGCATTCCACATTCCATTCCATTCCATTCCATTCCATTCCACAATCCATTCCACATTCCATTTCATTCCATTCCACATTCCATTCCACATTCCACATTTCATTCCATTCAATTTTACTCCACAATCCTTTCCATTTCATTCCACATTCTCTTCAATTCCAGTCCACTTTCCATTCCATTCCATCCCACATTCCATCCCATTCCTTTCCACATTCCATTCCATTCATTTCCACATTCCATTCCATTCCATTCCACATTGCATTCCACATTCCGTTCTATTCCATTCCGCTTTGATTTCATTCCATTCCACATTCCATTCCACTACCTTCTGCATTCCATTCCACATTCCATTCCATTCCGTACCACATTCAATTCCATTCGGTTCCATATTTCATTATATTCCATTCCATTCCACATTCCGTTCCATTCGATTCCATTCCACATTCCATTCCACATTAAATCCCTTTCCGTTCCAAATTCCATTCAACATTCCATTCCATTCCAATCCACTTTAATTTCCATTCCATTCCCCAATCCAATCCATTCCATTCCATGCCATTCTATTCCACATTTCATTCCATACCATTCCATTCCATATTATATTCCATTGCATTCCAGAATCCTTTCCATCCCTTTCCACATTCCATTCCTTTGCATTCCATTCCACATTCCATTCCATTCCATTGAATTCCACATTCCTTTCCATTCCATTCCACATTCCATTCCATTCCATTCCTTTCCACATTCCATTCCTCATTCCTATCCATTCCTTTAGACATTACATTTCACATTCCTTTCCATTCAATTTCACATTCCATGCCACATTACATGCCATTCGATTCCATATTCCATTCCACAATCCTTTCCATTTCACTCCACATTCCATTCCATTCCATTCCAAATACCATTCCATTCCATTGAATTCCATATTCCATTCCGTTGCATTCCTCATTCTATTCCATTCCATTGCATTCCACATTTCATACCATTCCGTTCAATTGCATTCCTCATTCCATTCCATTCCATTACACATTCCATTCCATATTCCATTCTTCATTCCATTCCAATCCATTCCATTCCAGATTCCATTCTTCATTCCATTCCCTTCCATTCCATTCCATATTGCATTCCATTCCATTCCACATTCCATTCCACATTCCATTACACATGCCATTCCATGTTCCATTCCATTCCATTCCACATTAAATTCTATTAAATTCTGCATTCCAATCCATTCCATTCCACATTCCATTCCATTCCATTTCATTCCATATTACATTCCATTCCTTGCCATTCTATTCCACAATTCATTCCACATTCCATGCCATTGCATTCCACATTCCACTCCACATTCAAGTACTTTCAATTCAATTTCATTCCACATTCATTTCAATTTCAATCCACATTCATTTCAATTCCATTCCACTTTCCATTCCATTCCGTTGCACATTGCATTCTTTTCCATTCCATACTCCATTCCATTCCTTTCCACATTCCATTCCATTCTATTCCAATTTCCATTCCCTTCCATTCCACATTCTATTTCACATTCCATTCCATATTCCATTCCATTCTATTCCACATTATATTTCACATTCCATTCCAAATTCCATGCCAGAATCCTTCGCGTTAGATTCCATATTGCATTCCACATTCCATTGCACATTCCCTTCCATTCCATTCAACATTCCATTCCATTCCATTCCACATTAATTTCCACGTTCCATTCCAATCCATTCCACTTTCCATTCCACTTTCCATTCCACATTCCATTCCACATTCCATTCATCGTTCAATTCCATTGAATTCCACCTTCCATTCCATTCCATTCCACGTTTCATTCCACATTAGATTCCTTTGCATTCCACATTCCATTCCACATTCCATTCCACATTCCATTCCACATTCCATTCTGTTCTATTCCACATTCCATTCCACATTCCATTACACATTCATTTAAGAATTCTGTTCCATTCTATTCCATTCCATTCCACAATCCATTCCACATTCCCTTCCATTCCATTCGACATTGCATTCCACAATCCATTCCACATTCCATTCCATTCCATTCCACATTGCATTCCATATTCCATTCCATCCCATTACATATTCCATTCTACATTCCGTTCCATTCCATTCCACATTCAATAACATTCCATTCCACATTCCATTCCAAATTCCATTTTACATTCAATTGAATTCCATTCCACATTCCATTCCATTCCATTCTATATTCCATTCCATATTCCATTTAATTCCATTCCCCATTCCATTCCACATTCCATTAGATTCCATTCCACGTTCCATTCCACGTTCCATTCCACATTGCATTCCACTTTCCATTCCATTCCCCGTTCCATTCCAAGTTGTATTACACGTTCCATTCCATGTTCCAAAACGTTACATTCCATGCTTCATTCCGCATTCCATTCCTTTGCATTCCAGGTTCCATTCCACATTCATTTCCACATTCCATTCCACGTTTCATTCCACTCCATTCCATTGCATATTCCATTCTACGTTCCATTCCATTCCATTCCACATTCCATTCCACTTACCTCTCCACATTCCATTCCTTTCCATTCTGCATTCCATGACAAATTCCTTTCCATTCCATTCCACAGTCCATTCCACTTTCCATTCCATTCCACGTTCCATTCCACATTCCATTTCATTCCATTCAATTTCATTCCATATGCCTTTCCATTCCATTCCACATTCCATTCCAGTCCATTCCATTTTCCATTCCATTCCTTTCCACATTCCAATCCATTCCATTCCACTTTCCATTGCTTTCCATTCCACATTCCATGCCACATTCCATTCTATTCCACTCCACATTCCATTCCATTCCATTCCACATTCCAGTTCACATTCCATTCCATTACCTTCTACATTATATTCCACATTCCATTCCACTCCTTTCCACATTCATTTCTATTCGCTCCCATATTCCATTATATTCCGTTCCATTCCGCATTCCATTGCATTCGATTCCATTCTACATTCATTCCACATTCCATCCCATTCCATTCCAAATTCCATTCAACATTCCATTCTATTGCATTCCACATTAATTTCCATTACATTCGACATTTCATTCTATTCCATACCATTCCATTCCATTCTATTTCATTTTCCATTTCATTCCATTCCATTCTATTTCACATTCCATTCCATTCCATTCTATTCCATATTACATTCCATTCCATTCCATATTCCATTCCGTTCCATTCCGAATTCCATTCCATTGCATTCCATTCCATTTCACATTCCATTCCCTTCCATTCCGCATTCCATTCCATTGCATTCCATTCCATTTCACATTCCATTCCATTCCATTCCACATTCCATTCCATTCCATGCCACTTTCCATTCCACATTCCATTCCATTACATTCCACATTCCATTCAATTCCATTCCACATTCCATTCCATTCGATTCCACATTCCATTCCTTTCAGTTCCTTTCCACATTCCATTCCACATTGCATTCCCTCCATTCCACTTTCGATTCCATTCCATTCTATTGCACATTCCATTCCATGCCATTCCATATTCCATTCCATTCCATTCCAATCCACATTCAATTCCATTCCAATCCACCTTCCATTCCATTCCATTCCATGTTCCACATTCCATTCCATGTTGCATTCCACTTTCCATTCTACGTTCAATTCCGCGTTCCATTCCATTGCATTCCACGTTTCATTCCACATTGCATTCCACATTCCATTCCATTCCTTTCCACATTTCAATCGATTCCATTACATATTCCATTCCATTCCATTCCATATACCATTCCATTCCATTCCACGTTCCATTGCATTCTATTCCACATTCAATTCCATTCTATCCTATTCCACATTCCATTCCATTCCATTGCACATTCCATTCCATTCCACGTTCCTTTCCATTCCATTCCATTCCACGTTCCATTCCTTTCCATACCACATTACATTCTCTTCCACATTCCATTCCATTCCATTGCATTCTCCATTCCCTTGCATTCCATTTCACATTCCACTCCAAATTCCATTCCATTCCACTCCACATTCCATTCCATTCCGCTGCATTCCATATTCCATTCCATTCCATTCCATTCCACTCCACATTCCATTCCATTCTTTTCCACATTCAAGTCCATTCCACATTCAATTCCATTCCATTCCACATTCCATACCATTGCATTCCACTTTCCAGTGCATTAAATTACAAACTCCTTTCCATTCCATACCACATTCCTCTCCGTTCGATTTCACATTCCATTCCATTCCATTCCAGGCCGCATTGCATTCCTTTCCATTCCCGCTTCCATTAAATTGCATCCTGCATTTCATTCCATTCCATTCCACTTCCCATTGCGTTGCATTCCACATTCAATTCCATTCCATTCCATGTTCTATTCCATTTCATTCCACGTTCCACTCCATTCCACATTCCATTCCATTCCATTCCATTCCACATTCTATTCCATTCCATTCCACGTTCCATTCCATTCCATTCCACACTCCATTACTTTACATTCCATTACACATTCCATTCCATAAGATTCCACATTCCATTCCATTCCATTACTTTCCATTCCATATTCCATTCCATTCAATTCCATTCCATTCCTATTTACATTCCATTCCACTCCATGGAATTCCACATTCCTTTCCTTTCCATTCCACATTCCATTCCATTCCCTTCCATTCCACATTCCATTCTCCATTCCATTCCACATTCCATTCCATTCCACTCCATTCCATTCCATTCCACATTCCATTCCTTTCGATTCCACATTCCATTCAATTCCATTACACATTCCATAAATTTCCATTACACATTCCATAAAGTTCCATTACACATTCCATTCCATTCCTCATTGCATTCCACATTCCATTCCACATTGTTTTCCTTTCCATTTCACATTCCATTCCATTCCATTCCATTCCACATTCCATTCCATTCCACATTCCATTCAATTCCATTTTGCTTTCCATTCCACACTCATTTCCATTAAATTCCACATTCCATTCCACATTCCATTCCATTCCATTCCACATTCCATTCCATATTCCATTCCAGTCCATTCCATTCCATTCCATTCCACATTCCATTCCTTTCCATTCCATTCCTCATTCCATTCCATTCCACATTCCATTTCTCATTCCACTTCAGTCCATTCCACTTTTCATTCCACATACCTTATCTTCCATTCCATCGCATTCCACATTCGATTCCACATTCTAGTCCGCTTTCCATTCAAATTTCGATTCCACATTCCATTCCATTCCATTCCACATTCCATTCCACATTCCATTCCATTCCATTCCACATTCCATTCCACATTCCACTGAACATTCCTTTCCACATTCCATTCCATTGCACATTCCATTCCACATAGCCTTCCATTCCATTCCACATTCCAATCCACTTTCCATTACATTCCACTTTCCATTCCCTTCCATTCCAAATTCTTTCCACATTCCATTCCAATCCATTCCATTTTCCATTCCACGTTCCGTTCCACAATGCATTGCACATTCCATTCCTCATTGAATTCCATTCCATTCCACATTCCCTTCAACGTTCCATTCCATTCCATTCCACATTCCATTCCATTCCATTCCCCATTCCATTGCACATTGCATTGCATTCCACATTCCATTCCATTCCATTCCAAATTGCATTGCACATTCCATTCCATTCCATTCCACTTTCCATTCTCCAAATCCATTCCACATTCCTTTCCACTTCCCATTCCACACTGCATTCCACATTCCATTCCATGCCATTCCACATTCCACCGCATTAATTCCAAACTCCATTCCATTCCATGCCACATTCGACCCCATTCGATTTCACATTCCTTTCCGTTCCATGCCACATTCCATTCCTTTAGATTCCACATTCCATTACACATTCCACTGCATTCCATTCCACATTCTATTCAAAATTCCATTCCATTCAATTGCATTCCATAACACGTTGAATTCAATTCCATTCCATTTAACTTTTCGTTCCATTCCACATTCCTTTCCATTCCATGCCACCATCCATTCCATTCCACGTTCCATTCCATTCCATTCTGAATTTCATTCCGTTCCATTCCAATTTCCTTTGCGTTCCATTCCACATTCTATTTCATTCCATTCCACGTTCTATTCCATTTCATTCCAAGTTCCAATCCATTCCACATTCCATTCCATTCCATTCCATTCCACATTCCATTCCATTACATTCCATGTTCCATTCCATTCCATTCCACACTCCATTCCATTCCGTTCCATTACACATTCCATTTCATTTGATTCCACATTCCATTCATTTCCATTCCATTCCAATCCACTTTTCCTTCCATTCCATTTCACATTCCATTCCATTCCCTTCCATTCCACATTCCATTACATTCAATTCCATTCAATTCCATTCCACATTCCTTTCCATTCTGTTCCATTCCACATTCCACTCCATTCCATTCCATATTCCATTCCACATTTCATTCCACATTCCAGTCCGCATTCCATTCCATGTTCCATTCCATTCCAGTCCACATTCAATTCCATTCAATTCCAAATTCCATTCCATTCCATTCCACATTCCATTCCATTCCATTCCATTTCGCATTCCATTCCATTCCATGGAATTCCACATTCCTTTCCATTCCGCATGCCATTCTTCATTCCACATTCCACATTCCATTCCATTAGATTCCACATTCCTTTCCACACTCCATTCCACATGCCATTCCAATTTCCATTCCATTCCATTCCATTCCATATTCAATTCCATTCAATTCCACATTCCATTCCATTCCATTCCACATTCCATTCCATTCCATTCCACGTTCCATTCCATTCCATTCCATTCCATTTGATTCCACATTCCATTCCATTCCATTCCATTCCACAATCCATTCCACATTCCATTTCATTGCATTCCACATTCCGTTCCACATTCCACATTTCATTCCATTCAATTTTACTCCACAATCCTTTCCATTTCATTCCACATTCTCTTCAATTCCAGTCCACTTTCCATTCCATTCCATCCCACATTCCATCCCATTCCTTTCCACATTCCATTCCATTCATTTCCACATTCCATTCCATTCCATTCCACATTCCATTCCACATTCTGTTCTATTCCATTCCGCTTTGATTTCATTCCATTCCACATTCCATTCCACTACCTTCTGCATTCCATTCCACATTCCATTCCATTCCGTACCACATTCAATTCCATTCGATTCCATATTTCATTATATTCCATTCCATTCCACATTCCGTTCCATTCGATTCCATTCCACATTCCATTCCACATTAAATCCCGTTCCGTTCCAAATTCCATTCAACTTTCCATTCCATTCCAATCCACTTTAATTTCCATTCCATTCCCCAATCCAATCCATTCCATTCCATGCCATTTTATTCCACATTTCATTCCATACCATTCCATTCCATATTATATTCCATTGTATTCCAGAATCCTTTCCATCCCTTTCCACATTCCATTCCTTTGCATTCCATTCCACATTCCATTCCATTCCATTGAATTCCACATTCCATTCCATTCCATTGCTCATTCCATTCCATTCCATTCCTTTCCACATTCCATTCATCATTCCTATCCATTCCTTTAGACATTACATTTCACATTCCTTTCCATTCAATTTCACATTCCATGCCACATTACATCCCATTCGATTCCATATTCCATTCCACAATCCTTTCCATTTCACTCCACATTCCATTCCATTCCATTCCAAATTCCATTCCATTCCATTGAATTCCATATTCCATTCCGTTGCATTCCACATTCCATTCCATTCCATTGCATTCCACTTTTCATACCATTGCGTTCAATTGCATTCCTCATTCCATTCCATTCCATTCCACATTCCATTCCTTTCCATTCCACATTCCATTCCATATTCCAATCCATTCCATTCCACACTCCATTCCACCTTTCATTGCATCCCATTCCACATTCCATTCCATTCCATTTTTCATTACATTCCACATTCCATTCCATTCTATGCCTTTTGACATTCCATTCCTTTCCATTCCACATTCAATTCCATTCAATTACGCTTTCCATTCCGTTCCATTACACATTCAATTCCATTCCACATTCCGTTCCACATTCCATTCGACATTCCATACCATTCTATTTCACATTCTATTCCATTCCATTCCATTCCACTTTCCATTCGATTCCACCTTCCATTCCATTCAATTCCACATTCCATTCCGTTCCATTTCTCATTCCTTTCCACATTCCATTCTATTCCATTCCAGATTCCATTCCACATTCCATTGCATTCCATTCCATTCCACTCCCTTCCATTCGACATTCCATTCCTTTCCATTTCACATTCAATTCCATTCCATTACAGATTCCAATCCGTTCCATTACAAATTTCTTTCCATTCCACATGCCGTTCTTCATTCCATGCGACATTCCCTTCCTTATCATTTCACATTCGATTCCATTTGATTCCATTCCACTTTCCTTTCCATTCCACATTCCATTCCATTCAATTCCATTCCAATCCATTCCACATTGCATTCCATTCCATTCCATTCCATATTCCATTCCATTGCATTCCATTCCATTCCATATTCCATTCCATTCCATTCCATATTCCATTCCATTCCTTTCCATTCCATTCCACATTCCATTCCACATTCCATTCCATTCCATTCCCCATTCTATTCCATTACATTCCACATTCCCTTGCACTCCATTCAACATTACATTCCACATTCCATTTCGTTCTATTCCACTTTCCATTCCACTTTCCATTCAACATTCCATTCTATTCCATTCCACATTCTATTCCATTCCATTCAATTTCATTCCACTTTCCTTGCCATTCCATTCCACCTTCCATTCCATTCCATTCCACATTCCATTCCATTACTTTCCACATTCCATTACACATTCCATTCAACATTCCAGCCCATTCCATTGCACATTCCTTTCCACATTTCATTCCATTCCATTAAACATTACATTCCACATTCCATCCCATTCGATTCTACATTCATTTCCACATTCCATTCCACTCCGTTCCACATTCCATTCCATTCCATTAAATTCCAAATTCCATTTCACTCAATTCCAAATTCCATTCCACTCCCCTTTCCATTCCTTTCAATTCCAATCCACATTCCATTCCATTCCATCCCATGTTCCATTCCACATTACGTTCCATTCCACGCCACTGTCCATTCCATTCCAATCCACTCTCCATTCCATTCCAGTCCACATTCCATTCTATTCCCATTGCATTCCACACTCTATTCTTTCCCATTCCACATTCAATTCCATTCCATTCCACATTCCATTCCATTCCATTCCATTCCACATTCCACTCCATTCCATTCCACGTTAAATTCCATTCCATTCCTCGTTCCATTCCATTGCATTACAAACTGCTGTGTATTGCATTCCGCATTCCATTCCATTCCATTCCACATTCCATTATGTTCCTTTCCACATTCCATACCGTTCCAATTTCCATTCCATTCCATTCCACGTTACATTCTATTCTATTCCACGTTCCATTACATTCCCTTCAACGTGCCACTCCCTGTTCCATGCCACTTTCCAATCCACGTTCCATTCCATTCCATTCCACGTTCTATTCCATTCCATTCCATTCCATTCCATTCCATTCCACGTTCCATTGCATTCCATACCGTTCCAATTTTCAATTCCATTCCATTCCACGTTCCATTCTATTCTATTCCACGTTCCATTACATTCCCTTCCACTTGCCACTCCCCGTTCCATGCCACTTTCCATTCCATGTTCCTTTACTTTCCATTCCACGTTCTATTCCATTCCATTCCATTCCACATTCCATTGCATTCCTTTCCATTCCACATTCTTTTCCATTACATTCCACATTCCGTTCAATTCATTACCACATTCCATTCCATTCCCTTCCATGTGACATTCCATATTCCATGCCACCTTCCATTCCACATTCCATTCCACGTTCCATTCTATTCCATTCCACTCTCCATTCCATTCCATTCTGCTTTCCATTCCACGTTCCATTCCATTCCATTCCACATTCCATTCCATTCCATTCCACATTCCATTCCATTCCATTCCACGTTCCATTCCACATTCCATTCCATTACACATTCCATTCCATTTTGCATTGCATTCCACGTTCGATTCCATGTTCCATTCCATTCCACATTCCATTCCACATTCCATTCCGCATTTCATTCCATTCGATTCCTTTCCAATCTCCATTGCATTCCATTCCAAATTCCATTCCATTCCATTCCACATTCCATTCTGTTCCAGTCCATTTTCAATTCCACATTCCATTCCACATTACATTCAATTCCATTCCATATTCCATCCCACATAACATTCCACAATCTATTTCATTCCATTCCTCATTCCATTCCATTATAGTCCACATTGCTTTCGATTCCATTCCACATTTCATTCAATTCCATGCCAGATTCCATTCCACATTCCACTCCATTCCATTGCATTGCACATTGCATTCCACTTTCCATTCCATTCCATTCCATTCCAAATTTCACTGAAGTTTCCTTTCCATTCCATTCCAGTCCATATTCCATTCCATTCAATTGCATTCCAAATTCAATTCCATTCAATTCCACATTCCATTCCATTGCATTCCAAATTGCTGTCCTTTGCATTCCACATTCCATTCCATTCCATTCCGCATTCCATTCCATTCCATTCCACATTCCTTTCCATTGAATTCTATTCCATTTCTTTCCATTCTATTCCACATTCCATTCCTTTCCATTCCACATTCCATTCATTTCCATTGCTTTCCACATTCCCTTCCACATTCCATTCCATTCCATTGCATATTCCATTCCACATTCCATTCTATTCCATTGCACATTCGATTCCACTTTACATTCCATTCCACATTCCATTCCACTTTCCATTCCACATTCCATTTCACATTCTATTGCATTCCATTCCACATTCTATTCCATTCCATTCCATTCCATTCCGTTCCACATTCCATTCCATTCCATTCAAATCCACATTCCCTTCCATTCCATTCCATTCCATTGTACATTCCATTCCACATTTCTTTCGAAGACATTCCACTTTCCATTCCATATTTCACTACATTCCATTACACGTTTCCCTACATTCTCTTCCACATTCCATTGCATTCCAATCCACATATTGTTCCATATTCCATTCCATTCCATTCCACATTCCATTCCACATTCCATTCCATTACATTCCACATTCCACTACACTTTCATTCCATTCCATTCCACATTGTATTGCATTCTATTCTACATTCCATTCTCTTCCTTTCCAGTCCACATTCCATTCCATTCTATTCCACAATCAATTCCACATTACATTCCATTACATTCCACATTCCATTCCACTTTCCATTACATTCTGTTCCACATTCCATTCCACATTCCATTAGATTCCATTAAACATTCCATTCCTTCCCATATTGCATTCCATGAGATTCCAATCCACATTCCTTTCAATTCCATTCCTGTCCTCATTCTATTCCATTCCATTCCACATTCCATTTCATTCCAGTACAAATTCCATTCCATTCCATTCCACATTCCACTCCAGTCCATTCCACATTCCATTCCATTCCATTCCTTTCCCGTCCACATTCCATTCCACATTCCCTTCCGTTTCATACCAAATTACAGTCCATTGCATCTCAAATTCCATTCCGTTACATTCAATATTCCATTTAACGCCATTCCATATTCCATTCCACATTCCATTCCATACCATTCCACATTCCATTCTATTCATTCCATTCAAGTCCACATTCAATTCCATTCCATTCCGTTCCATATTCCTTTCCATTGCATTGCACATTCCATTCCATTCCACTTTCCATTCCCTTCTATTCCACATTCCATTCCATTCCATTTAACATTCCATTTAATTCCATTCCACTTTCCATTCCATTCCATTCAACATTCCTTTCCATTCGATTCAACATTCCATACCATTCCTCACTCCATTCCATGCTGTACCATTCCATTCCTTTCAATTCCATGTTCCGTTGCATTCCATTCTATTCCAAGTTGCATTCCATTCCATTCCGCATTCCATTCCTCATTCCATTCCATTCCATTCCATCCCAGTCCATATTTCATTCCATTCCAATCCACATTCCATTCCTTTCCGTTCCACATTCCATTCCATTCCATTCCAACTTCCTTTCCATTCCACATTCCATTCCTTGCTCTTCCATATTCCATTCCATTCCATACCACATTCCATGTCATTCCATTCCAGATTCCATTCCATTCCACTCCACATTCCATTCCATTCCGTTCCTCATTCCATTCCATTCGATTCCATTCCACATTCCGTTCCATTCCAGATGGCATTCCATTCCATTTCACATTCCATTCCATTTCATTCCACTTTCTATTCCATTCCATTCCACGTTCCTTTCCATTCCAAGTTCCATTCCATTCCTTTCCACATACCATTCAATTCCATTCCACATTCCATTGCACATTCCATTGTACTATGCTTTCCATGTTCCATTCCATTCCATTCCAAATTCCATTCCACATTCCATTCCTTTCCATTCCACTCCATTCCACATCCCATTTCTTTCCATTCCACATTCCATTCCGCATTCCATTCCACTTTCCTTTCCATTCCATTCCATTCCACATTCCACTCCATTCCATTTCACTTTCCATTCCATTCCATTCCATTCCATTCTGCGTTCCTTTCGACCTTCCATTAAATTCCATTCCACATTCCATTCCATTATATGCCACCTTCTATTTTACCCCTTTCCATTCCAATTTCCATTCTATTCCATTCCACATTCCATTCCACATTCCATTGCATTCCATTCCACACTCCTTTCAATTCCATTCCATTCCATGTTCCATTCCATTCCATTCCACATTCCACTCCATTCCATTGCACATTCAATTTCATGATATTCAACCTTACATTCTATTGCATTCCATTCCACATTAGATTCCATTCCATTCCACTTTCCATTCCACCTTCCATTCCATTGCTTTCCATATTCCATTCCATTAATTTCCATGTTCAATTGTATTCCACATTCCATTCCATTCCTTTCCACATTCCACACAACATTCCATTCCATTCAATACCAAATTCCATTTCTTTCCATTCCACATTCCATTCCTCATTCCATTCTCTTCCATTCCACATTCCATTCCATTCCATTCCACATTCCTTTCCATTCCACATTCCATTCCATTCCGCATTCCATTCCATTCCACATTCCATTCCATTCCATTCCATTACACGTTCCATTGCATTCCATTCCAATTTACATTTCATTCCATTCCACATTCCACTCCATTCCTTTCCACGTTCCATTCCACATTCAATTTCATTGCAAACCACATTCCATTGCATTCCATTCCACATTCCATTCCACATTCCATTCCATTCCATTCCACTCCACTTTCCATTCCATTCCAAATTACATTCCATTCCATTCCACAATCCATTTCTTTCCATTCCACATTCCATTCCATTCCATTCCACATTCCATTGCACATTCTGTTCCACATTCCATTCCACATTCCATTCCACAATCCATTCCACATTCCATTCGATGTTCCATTCCTTTCCATTCCACATTAAATTCAACATTCCATTCCATTCCATTTCACATTCCGTTACATTCCATTCCAAATTCCATTCCATTCCATTCCACATTCCTTTCCATTCCATTCCGTTCCACATTCGATTCCACATTGCATTCAATTCCATTCCACGTTCCGTTCCACGTTCCATTCCACTTTCCCATCCACCTTCCATTCCTTTCCATTCCACCTTCCATTCCAATTTCCATTGCACATTCTGTTCCATTCAATTCCATATTCAATTCCATTCCATTCCATTCCATCCCATATTCCATTCCATTCATTTCCACATTCCATTCCTTTGCATTCCACAATCCATTACATTCCATTCCACATTCAATTCCTCAATGCATTCCACATTCCATTCCACTTGCCATTCCTTTCCATTCCACATTCCATTCCACATTCCATTCCTATCCATTCCATTCCATTCCACATTCCTTTCCATTCCATTCCATTACACATTCCATTCCATTCCATTCCATTTCACATTCCATTGCATTCCGTTAAACATTACATTCCTTTCGTTTACATTCCATTTCATTCCACATTCCATTCCATTCCAGTCCATTCTGCAATCCATTGCATTCCATTCCACATTCCATTTCCTTCCATTAGTATTTCCATTCCACTTTCCATTGCATTCCATTCCACATTCCATTCCACATTCCATTGCATTCCCCTCCACATTCCATTCCATTCCATTCCATTAAATTATGTTACATTCTTTTACATTCCATATTCCATTCCATTCCATTACATTGCGTAATCCATTTTATTTCTAACCACATTCCATTCCATTTCATTCCACTTTCCATTCCATTCCAGATTGCATTCCATTGCATTCCAGTTCGCAATCCATTCCATTCCATTCCACATTCTGTACCATTTCATTTCACTTTCCATTTCATTCCATTCGATTTTGCATTCCATTTCATTCCATTCCATTCCTTTCCTCATTCCATTCCATTCGACATTCCATTCCATTCCATTGTACATTCCATTCCTTTCCATTCCACTTTCCATTCCATTCCATTCCACGTTCCATTCCATTACATTCCTCATTTCATTCCATTAAATTCCACATAGTATTCCATTCCATTCCACATTGAATTCCAAATTCAATTCTATTCCATTCCTCATTCCTTTCCACATTCCATTACACATTACATTCCACGTTCCATTCCACTTTCCATTCCATGTTCCTTTCCACGTTCCATTCCATGTTCTATTCCACCTTCCATTCCATTCCATTCCATATTCCATTACAAATTCCATTTAACGTTCCTTTCCAATTCATTCCACATTCCATTCCACATTCCACTTCATTCCTTTCCACATTGCATTCCACTTTCCATTCCTCATTCCATTCCGCCTTCCTTTCCACATTCCATTCTGTTCCATTCCACAATCCTTTCCATTCCATTCCATTCAAAATTCCATTCCATTCTACTTCAATTTGCATTTCATTCCATTCCATTCCATTCCACATTCCGCTGCATTCCATTCCACAATCCATTCCATTCCCTACCACGCGTCATTTCGTTCCAATCCACGTTCCATTCCACATTCGTTTCCACTTTCCATTCCACTTTCCATTCCATTCCATTCCATTCCACATTTCATTCCACATTCCATTTCATTCCATTCCACATTCCATTCCATATTCCATTCCATCCCAAATTCCTCTCCTTTCCATTCCAGTCAACATTCCACTCCATTCCATTCCACATTCCATTCCACATTCTACTCCACATGCCACTTCATTCCATTTCACATTCCATTCCACATTCCATTTCTCATTCTATTCTATCCCATTCCACTTTGCACTCTTCCATTACATTCCATTCCACATTCCATTCCATTGCCTTACACATTCCATTCCACATTCCATTCCACATTCCATTCCACATTAAGTTCTACTTTCCATTCCACGTTCCATTCCTTTCCATTCCACATTCGACTGCACATTCCATTGCATTCCATTCCACATTTCATTCAATTCCATTCCACATTCCATTCCATATTCCATTCCATTCCATTCCACATTACATTCCATTACTTTCCACATTCCTTTCCATTCCATTCCATTCCATTCCAACTTCCATTCCATTCCTTTCCTCCTTCCATTCCATTGCATTCCACATTGCATTCCATTCCGTTCCACGTTCCATTCCACGTTCCATACACTTTCCCCTCCATGTTCCATTCCATACCATTCCACCTTCCATTCCATCTTCCATTCCACATTCTATTCCATTGCATTCCACATTCCATTGCATTCCATTACATTACATTACATTGCTTTCCACATTCCTTTCCATTCCATTTCATTCCCAATTCCATTCCGTTCCATTCCATATTCCATTCCATTCCTTTCCACATTCCATTCCTTTGCATTCCACATTCCATTCCATTCCATTCCAGATTCCATTCCACATTCAATTCCTCGTTCCATTCCTTTCCTTTCCACCTTCCATTCCACGTTCCATTCCTTTCCATTCTGTTCCATTCCACATTCAATTCCATTCCGTTCCATTATACGTTCCATTCCATTCCATTCCACATTATACTCCACGTTCCATTCCACCATCCTTTCCATTCCATTCCACGTTCCTTTCCATGTCATATTCCGTTCCATTCCACATTCCATTCCGTTCCATTCCACATTCAATTCCACTTTCCATTCCACAATCCATTCCACGTTCCATTCCTTGTTCCATTCCATTTCATTCCACGCTCCATTCCATGTTCCTTTCCACGTTCCATTCCATGATCCACTCCACGTTACCTTCCATTCCAAGTTCCGTTCCATTCCATTCCACATTTAATTTCACATTCCATTCCATTCCATTCAATATTTCATTCCATTCATTTCCACATTCCATTCTATATTCTACTTCATCCCTTTCCTCGTTTCATTCCACATTCCATTCCATATTCCATTCCATTCCACATTCCATTCCACTATCCGTTCCATTCTGTTCCACATTCCATTCCATTCCACACTTAGTTGCATTCAACATTCCCTTCCATTCCATTACATTCAACATTCCATTTCATTTATTACACATTGCATTCCATTCCATTCCATTCCACTTTCCTTTCCACATCCCTTCCCTTCCATTCCACATTCTATTCCATTCCATTCCAATTTCCATTCCATTGCATTCCACATTCCATTCCTTTGCATTCCTTTCCAATCCATATTATATTCCATTCTATTCCACATTCCTTTACGTTCCATTCCATTCCATTCAACATTCCATTCCACATTCTATTCCTTTCCGTTCCATTTCTTTCCACGTTCCATTCCATGTTCCATTCCACATTCCATTCCATTCCACTCCTTTCCCTTTCATGTTACATTCCATTCCATTTCATGTTCCATTCCATTCCATTCCACATTCCATTCCTTATCATTCCACATTACCTTCCACATTCCATACAACGTTCCATTCCACATTACTTTCCACATTCCATTCCACGTTCCTTTCCATTCCATTACAAGTTCCGTTCCACTTTCCATTCCACATTCCATTCCACAGTCCATTCCATGTTCCATTCCGTTCAATTCCACATTCCATTCCACATTCCATTCCGCAATCCAATCCATTCCATTCCACATTCAATTCCACATTCCATTTCACATTCCATTCTGAAATCCAAACCATTCCATTCCACATTCCATTTCACTCCATTCTACATTCCATTTCACATTCCATTCCATTCCATTCCACTTTCCATTCTGTACCATTACACATCCCATTCTATTCCGCATTCCATTGCATTCCACTACATTCCACTTTGCTTTCCATTCCATTCCACTCCATTCAACTTTTCATATAATTCCCTTCCATTCCAAACATCATTCCTTTCCATTCCACATTCCAGTGAATTTGATGCCACATTCGATTCCATTCCATTCCATTCCACTTTCCTTTCCACAGCCCTTCCCTTCCATTCCAGATTCCATTCGATTCCCTTCCACCTTCCATTCCATGTTCCATTCTACTCAATTCCACATTCCATTCCAGATTCCAATACATTCCATTCCACATTCCATACCATACCAATCCATTCTATTCCATATTCAATTCCATTCCATTCCAAATTCTATTCCTGATTCCATTCCATTCCATTCAACACTCCATTCCACATTCCGTTCCATTCCATTCCAATTCCATTCAATTCCATTCCATGTCTCATTCCTTTCCATTCCACATTATATTCCACATTCCATTCCTCATTCCATTCCACATTCCATTCCACTTTCCATTTCACGTTTCATTGAATTCCATTCCATTTTCCATTCCACGTTACATTCCACATTGCATTCCACATTCCATTCCACTTTCCATTCCATTCCATTCCACATTGCAATCCACATTGCAATCCATTCCATTCCACATTCCATTCCACATTCAATTAAACATCCCATTACAATTTCCATTCTATGCCATTCCTCATTGCACTCTTCCATTCCATTCCATTCCACAATCCATTCCATTCCATTCCACATTCCATTCCACTTTCCATTCGACGTTCCTTTCCTTTCCATTTCACATTCCATTCCTCATTCCATTCCATTCCATTCCACATTCCATTCCATGATATTCCACATTCCATTCCAAATTCCATTCCATTCTATTCCACATTCCATTCTGTTAATTTACACATTCCATTCCTTTCCTTTCCCCATTCCATTCCATTCCATTACAGATTCCATTCCACTTTCCATTCCACATTCCATTCAAATCCATTCCACTTTCCATTCCACATTCCTTTCCATTCCACATTCCATTTCATTCCATTCCACATTCCATTGCGTTCCATTCCACATTCCATTCCAGTCCATTTCACACTGCATTCCATTCCAATTTCCATTTCACATTCCATTCCACATTCCATTCCATTCCATTCCACATTCCATTCCATTACATTCCACGTTAAATTCCACTTTCCATTCCGCATTCCATTACATTCCTTTCCACCTTTCATTCCATTTCACATTCCATTCCATTTCACGTTCCATTCCACATTCCATTCCACATACCGTTCCAAATTCCTTTCTGTATTCTCTTCCATTCCATTCCACGTTCCATTCAATTCCATTATACATTCCATTCCATTCCATTCCACATTGCCTTCCGTCCCAATTGAAATTCAATTCCATTCCATTCCACATTCCATTCCCTTCCATTCCATTCCAATTTGCATGCCATTCCAATCCAAATCACATTCCATTCCATTTCATATTCCATTCCATTCCATTTCATATTCCATTCCATTCCACTCCTATCCACATTCCATTCCATTCCATTCCACATTCCATTCCATTCCATTCCACATTCCATTCCATTCCATTCCATTTCACATTCCATTCTACATTCGATTGCATTGCTTTCCACTTTCCATTCCACATCCCATTCCACGTTCCATTCCACATTTCATTCCATTGTATTCCACATTCCTTTCAAAATTGCATTACTTTCCATTCCACATGCCTTTCCACATTCCATTCCACATTCCATTCCAGAATCCACTCCACTTTCCATTCCATTCCACATTCCATTCCATTCCATTCCACTTTCCTTTCCATTTGATTCTATTCAACGTTACATTCCATTGCAATCCACATTCCATTCCATTCCATTCCACATTCCATTCCATTCCATTCCATTCCATTCCACATTGCATTCCATTCCATTCCACCTTGCATTCCACATTCCAATGGATTGCATTCCACTTTCCATTCCACAATCCATTCCACATTTCATTTCCTATTCCATTGCATATTCCATTCCATTCCCTTCCAGATTCCATTCCATATTCCAATGCATTGCATTCCACTTTCCATTCCATATTCCTTTCCACATTTCATTCCCTATTGCATTGCATATTGCCTTCCATTCCATTCCACATTTCATTCCATTCCATTCCACATTTCATTCCATTCCATTCCACATTAAATTACAAATACATTCCACATTCCATTCCACATTCCATTCCAATCCATTCCACTCCACATTTAATTCCTCATTCCATTAAATTCCATTCCACTTTCCATTCCACATTCCATTCCATTCCACATTCCATTCTGTTCCATTTCAGATTCCATTCCATTCCATTCCACATTCCATTCCATTCCATTTCACACTGCATTCCATTCCATATTCGTTTGCATTGCATTCCACCTTCTATTCCATTCCATTCCACCTTCCATTTCATTACATTAAATGTTCCATTCCACATTCCATTCCATTCCATTCCACTTTCCAATACATTCCATTCCAATTTGCATTTCATTCAACGTAACTTTCCACATTCCACTGTACTTTCCATTCCATGTTCCATTCCACATTCCATTACATTCCATATTCCTTTCCACATTCCATTCCATTCCACGTTTCATTCCACATTCCATTCCACTTTCCATTCCATGTTCCATTCCACATTCCATTTCATTGCATTCCGCTTTTCATTGCATTCCATTTCACATTTCATTCCATTCATTTCCACATTCCATTCATTCCACTCCACATTCCATTTCTTAACACATTCCATTCAATTCCACATTCCATTCCACATTCCATTCCATTCAATTCCACATTCCGTTCCATTCATTTCCACATTCCATTCCATATTCCATTACACATTCCATTCCACATTCCATTCCATTCCATTCCACATTCCATTCCATTCCATTCCACATTCAATTCCTTTCAATTTAACATTCCATTCCCTTCCATTCCATTCCACATTCCATTCCATTCCATTCTACATTCCATTCCACATTCCATTCCATTCCACATTGCATTCCATTCCATTCAATATTCCATTGCATTCCATTCCACATTCCATTCCATTCCACATCCCATTCCATTCCATTCCACGTTCCATTCCACATTCCATTCCACTTTGCATTCTACAGTCCATTCCATTCCATTCCACAAACCATTCCTCATTCCATTCAATTCCATTCCACATTCTTTCCGTGTTCCATTACTCATTCCGTTGCATTCCATTCCACATTTCATTCCACATTACTTTCCATACCACTGTCCATTCCACATCATTCCATTCCACATTCCACTCCATGTTCCATTCTACATTCCTTTCCATTCCATTTCATTCCACATACCATTCCACATTCCACTCAATTCCACTCGACATTACATTCCACGTCCCATTCCACATTCCATTCCATTCCGTTCTACATTCCATTCCACTTTCCATTCCACATTCCATTCCATTCCATTCCACATTCCGTTCCACATTCCGTTCCATTCCCTTCCATTCCACATTCCATTCCATTGCATTCCACAATGTATTGCATTCCATTCATTTCCATATTCCATTCCACATTCCATTCCTTACCACGTTCCATTCCACATATCATTCCACATTCCATTCCACGTTCCATTCTACATTCCATTCCACTGCATTCCCGATACCATTCCACATTCCGTTCAATTCCATTGCACATTCCATTCCAGATTGCATAACACATTCCATTCCATTCCAGTCCACATTCCATACCACATTCCATTCCATTCCATTACACATTCCATTCTATTCCATTCCACTTTACATTCTACATTCCTTTCAATTCCATTGTAATTTACCTTCCATTCCATTCCACACTCCATATCACACTCAATTCCATTCCATCACACATTGCCTTAGACTTTCCATTCCAGTCAATTTCACATTCCATTCCATTCCATTCCATTCTAGATTCCATTACATTCCATTTCACATTCAATTCCACTCCTGTCCATTGCATTCCAAATCCCATTCAACATTCCATTCCATTCCATTCCACATTCCATTGCATTCCAATCCACATTCCTTTACATTCCATTCTATATTCAATTCCATTCCATTCCACATTCCACTCCCTTCCATTCCATTCCACATTTCCAATCCATTCCATTCCATATTCAATTCCATTCAATTCCACATTCCGTTCCCTTCCCTTCCATTCCACTCCACATTCCATTCAATTCCATTCCACCTTCCATTCAACTTTCCATTCCATTCCACATTCCATTCCATTCCATTCCACTTTCCATTCAACATTCCATTCCATTCCGCATTCCATTCCGTTCCATTCCACATTCCATTGCATTTCATTCCACATTTGATATTCCATTCCAATACACACTGCAGTCAATTCCATTCCAATTTCTATTCCATTCCATTCCACATTCCATTTCATTCCATTCCACATTCCATTCCATTCCATTCCATTCCACGTTCCATTCAACTTTCCATTCCACATTCCATTCCATTCCTTTCCACATTCCTTTCCATTCCACATTCCATTCCATTCCATTCCACATTCCATTCGATTCCATTCCATTCCATTCCATTCCGTGCAACATTGCATTCCATTCCACTCCTTTCCACATTGCAATCCACATTCCCTTCCCCGTTCCATTTCACATTCCTTTCCACATTCCATTCCACTTTCCATTCCACATTCCATTCCTATCCTTTCCACAACTCATTGCCCATTCCATTCATTTCTTTGCAAATTCCATTACTCGTTCCACTCCACGTTCGATTCCTTTCCATTCCACAGTCCAATCTACATTCCAATCAATTCTATTCCACATTTGATACAATTACATTCCACATTGCATTCCACATTCCATTCCATTGCATTCCACATTCCATTCCACATTACATTCCACAATCCATTCCATTCCATTCCATATTCCTTTCCATTCCATTCTGTTCCATTCCACATTTCATTCCACTTTCCATTCCATTCCACTCCACATTTCATTCCACAGTCCGTTTCAAGCGATTGCATGTTGCATTCCATTCCAATCCATTCCAAGTTCCATTCCATTACATTCCGCATTCAATTCCATTCCATTCCGCATTCCATTCCATTCCATTCCATTCCACATTTCATTCCTTTCCATTTCACATTTCATTCCACTTTCGATTCCACATTCCATTCCACGCTCCATTCCACATTCCATTCCGTTCCATTCCGCATTCCATTACACATTCCATTCCATTCCACATTCCTTTCCATCTCATTCCACATTCCATTCTGCATTCCGATCCATTCCATTCAAAATTGCATTCCACTTTCCATTCAACAATCCATTCCACATTCCTTTCCATTCAACGTTCCATTCCACATACCATTACATTCAATTACACGTTGCATTTCACATTCCAATCTATTCCATTCCACATTCCATTCCACATACCATTCCATTCATTTCCACATTCCATTCCATTCCACATTCCATTCCATTCCATTCCATTCCATTCCATTCCATTATCCATTCCACATTCCTTTCCTTTCCTTTCCACAATCCATTCCACATTCCTTTCCATCTCATTCCATTCCATTCCACAATGCATTTCACATTCCATTCAATTCCATTCCACATTCCATTCCACATTCCAATCATTTCAATTCCACCTTTGAAACCGTTACATTCCACATTGCATTCCACATTCCATTCCATTCCATTTCACCTTCCATTCCACATTCCATTCCACATTCCATTCCACTATTCATTGCACATTCCATTACATTCAACGTTCCATTCCACAATCCATTCCACATTCTATTCCATTCCATGATCCATTCGATGTTCCATTCCACGCTCCAGTCCACATTCCATTCTCTTCCATTCCACATTCCATTACATATTCCATTCCACTCCATTCTACATTCCCTTCCATCTCATTCCACATTATATTCCATTCTATTCTACATTACATTCCTTTCCATTGCACTTTCCATTCCATTCCATTTCACATCCCATTCCATTACTTTCCAAATTCCTTTCCATTCCATTCCACATTCCATTCCATTCGATTCCATTCCATTCTATTCCATTCCATTCCATTCCACAATACATTCCACATTCCAATGCATTCCATTACACATTCCATTCCATTCCATTCCACATTCCATTCCATTCCATTCCACATATCATTAAATTCCATTCCGTTACATTCCACTCCATTCAACATTCCATTCCACATTTCATTCCATTCCATTCCTCATTCCTTTCTACATTCCATTTCATTCTGTTCCATTCCATTCCTCATTCAATTCCACACTCCGTTCCATTCTATTCCACAATCCATTCCATTCCTTTCCCTTCCATTCCACATTCCATTCAATTCCATTCCACGTTCCATTCCATATTCCATTCCATTCCAGTCCATTCCACATACCACTGCACATTTCATTCCCTTTCATTCCACATACCTTTCCACATTCAATTCCATTCCACTTTGCATTCCACTTTCCATTCCCTTCCAATCCATTCCACATTCCATTGCATTATATTCCACATTCCATTCCATTCCACATTCCATTCCATTCCATTCCACATTCCATTCCATTCCATTCCACATTCCATTCCATTCCATTCCACATTCCATTCCATTCTACTTTCCATTCCATTCCATTCCACATTCCATTCCATTCCACATTCAACTCCATTCCATACCACTTTCCATTCCGCATTCCAGTCCACTCCATTACACATCCCATTCCATTCTACTCCTCATTCAATTCTATTCCACTTTGCGTTGCATTCAATTCCACTTTACATTCCATTCCATTCCACATTCCATTCCATTCCAATCCGCATTCAATTCCATTCCATTCCACATTCTATTCCATTCCATTCCATTTTACATTCCACATCCCATTCCATTCCACATTACATTTCATTCCATTCCACATTCCATTCCATTCCACATTCCAGTCCATTCCATTCCACTTTCCATTCCACATTCCAATCCTTTCCATTGCATTCCATTCCATGTTCCATTGCATTAAATTCCAAGTTGCATTCCATCCCATTCCACCTTCCATTCCATTCCATTGCATTCCAATCCCTTCCACATTCCATTCCATTACACTTTCCACTACATTCCATTTCATTCAACGTTGCATTCCATTCCATTTCATTCCAGGTTCCATTCCACTCCACATTCCATTCCACTCCACGTTCCTTTCCATTTCACGTTCCATTCCATTCCACGTTCCATTCCATTCAACTCCACTTTCCATTCCACATTCCATTCAATTCCATATTCCATTCCAATCCACATTCCATTCCATTCCATTCCACATTCAATTCCATTCCATCCCATTCCGCATTCCATTCCACATTCCATTCCATACAATTCCAGTACATATTCCATTCAATTCCCTTCCATTCCACATTCCAATCCTTTCCATTGCATTCCATTCCATGTTCCATTGCATTAAATTCCAAGTTGCCTTCCATCCCATTCCACCTTCCATTCCATTCCATTGCATTCCAATCCCTTCCACATTCCATTCCTTTACACTTTCCACTACATTCCATTTCATTCAACGTTGCATTCCATTCCATTTCATTCCAGGTTCCATTCCACTCCACATTCCATTCCACTCCACGTTCCTTTCCATTTCATGTTCCATTGCATTCCACGTTCCATTCCATTCAACTCCACTTTCCATTCCACATTCCATTCAATTCCATATTCCATTCCAATCCACATTCCATTCCATTCCATTCCACATTCAATTCCATTCCATCCCATTCCGCATTCCATTCCACATTCCATTCCATACAATTCCAGTACATATTCCATTCAATTCCCTTCCATTCCACATTCCATTCCATTCCACGTTGCATTCCATTCCATTCCTCATTCCATTCCATTCCAAATTGCGTTACATTCCATTCCACATTCCATTCCATTCCAAATTGCATTACATTCCATTCCACATTCCATTCCATTATATTTTCCATTCCATTCCATTCCAAATTTCATTCCAATCCACATTCCATTCCACATTCCATTACATTGCTTTCCACATTCCATTTCAATCCTTTCTATTCCATTCCACATTCCATTCCATTCCATTGCATTACATTCCACATTCCATTCTATTTCATTCCATTCCATTCCCCATTCCAATCTATTCAACTCCACATTCCATTCCATTCCATTCCAGTTTCCATTCCATTCCATTCCACATTGCATTCCACTCAGTTACACATTCCATTACATTCCATTCCATTCCATTCCACGTTCCCCTCAACATTCCATTCCATTCCACTCCACATTCTATTCCATACAACTTTCCAATCCATTCCATTCCACATTCCATTCCACATTCCATTCCTTTAATTCCACGTTGCATTTCAAATTCCATTCCATTCCATTCCACGTTCCATTCCATTCCGCCTTCCATTCCATTCCGTTCTACATTCCATTCCTTTCCAATACATTCCACATTCCATTCCAAATTGCATTCCATTCCATTCCACTTTCTATTCCACATTCCATTCCATTCCATTACACATTCCATTCCATTACATTCCACTTTCCATTCCATTCCAT
Organism: Pongo pygmaeus; assembly: GCF_028885625.2. Taxonomy (NCBI): domain Eukaryota; kingdom Metazoa; phylum Chordata; class Mammalia; order Primates; family Hominidae; genus Pongo; species Pongo pygmaeus. The sequence continues at coordinate 6,926,390 of NC_085931.1, forward strand.
TACAATCCATTCCATTCCACATTCCATTCCATTCCATTCCACATTCCATTCCATTCCATTTCACATTTCACTCCTTTACATTCCACATTGAATTCCAAATTCGTTTTTATTGCATTCCATATTCCATTCCATTCCTTTCCACATTCCATTCAATTCCATTCCACATTCCAATCCATTCCATTCCACCTTCCATTTCAATCCATTCCAATCCACATTCCATTCCATGCCATTACTCATGGCATTCCATTCCATTCCACATTCCACATTCCATTCTACTTTCCATTCCACGTTGTATTCCATGTTCCATACCACATTACGTTCTTTTCCATTCCATGTTACATTCCAAGTTCCATTACATTCCATTCTACGTTCTTTTCCACATTCCATTCCGTTCCATTCAACGTTCCATTCCTTTCCTTTAAATATTCCGTTACACCTTATATTCCATTCTGTTCCACATTGCATTCCATTCCATTCCATTCCATTCCTTTACATTCCGTTCCATTCAAATCCACATTCCGTTCCATTCCATACCATTCCACGTTCCATTCCAATCCATTCCATTCCACTTTCCATTCTATTCCACATTCCATTCCATTCCATTCCACATTCCATTCCACTCTATTTCACATTCCATACCAATCCATTCCCTTCCGTTCCCCTTTCCATTCCATTCCATTCCCCATTCCATTCCATTCCATTCCACATTCCATTCCACATTCCATTCCATTCCATTCCTTTCGATTGCAAATTCCATTCCAATCCATGCCATTCCGCATTCTATTCCACATGCCATTCCACATTCCATTCCACATTGCACTAAGTTCCATTCCACATTCCATTCCATTCCATTCCACATTCCATTCCATTAAATTCCATTCCTTTACACGTTCCATTCCGTTGCATTCCATTCCCTTCCACATTCCTTTCCATATTCCATTCCATTCCAAATTCCATTCTATTCCATTCCACATTGCATTCAATTACTTTCCACATTCCATTCCTTTCCAGATTGAATTCCTTTCCATTTCACATTGCATTAAACTCCACTCCATTCTATATTCCATTCCATTCCATTCCACATTCCATTGCACATTCCATTCCATTGCATTCCATTCCATTCCACATTCCATTCCATATTCCATTCCACATTCCATTCCACTGCATTCCACATTCCATTATATTCCACTTTGAATTTCATTGCATTCTACACTCCATTCCATTCCACATACCTTTCCATTGCTTTCCACATTCCATTCCATTTCACATTGAATTCCACATTCCGTTTCATTCCACATTCCATTCCAGATTCCTTTCCATTCCATTATATTCCTATCCACATTCCATTCCATTCCAAGTTGCATTCCATATTCCATCCTTTCCATTCCATTCCATTCCACGTTTCATTCCATTCCATTCCATTGCACGTACCATTCCAATGCATTCCACTCTCCATTGCATTCCATTCAATTCCATTCCATTCCAGTCCATTCCTTTCCTTTCCATTCGACACTCCGTTCCTTTCCAGTCCATTCCTTTTCTTTCCATTCGAATTTCCGTTCCTTTCCTTTCCATTTCACATTCCATTCCATTCCATTCCACATTCCATTCTATTCCATTCCACATTCCATTTCATTCCATTCCATTCCAATCCACATTCCACATTCTATTCCACGTTCCAATCCACGTTAGATTCCACATTCCATTCCAGGTTGCATTCCACGTTCCACTCCATTCTGTTCCAGGTTCCATTCCACATTCCATTCCATTCCAATCCATTCCACATTCCATTCCATTCCATTCCACCTTCCATTCCACATTGCATTCCATTCCATTTCACTTTGCATTCCACATTGCCTTCAATTCAATTCCACATTCCATTCCATTCCATTCCATTCCTTATTCCATTCCATACCATTCCTAATTGCATTCTGTTCCATTCCACATTCCACATTCCATTCCACTTTCCATTCCACGTTGCCTTCCATGATCCATTCCACAGTGCTTTCCACGTTCCATTCCATTCCTTTCCACGTTTCATTCCACGTTCCCTTCCATTCCATTCCACGTTAGATTCCACGTTGCATTCCGTTACATTCCACTTTCCATTCCATTCCATTCGAAATTCCGTTCAACATTCCATTCCATTCCACTCCACATTCCATTGCATTCCATTCCACATTCCATTCCATTCCATTCCATTAGAGATTCCATTCCAAATACCGTTAAATTCCCCTACACATTCCATTCTTTTCCATTCTATATTCCATTCCATTCCACATTCCATTCCATTCCATTGCATTCCGCATTCCATTCCGAATTCCATTGGACATTCCATTCCATTCCATTCCACTTTCCTTTGCATTCCATTCCACTTTCCATTCAATTCCATTTCAATTTCCATTCCATTCCATTCCACAAAGTATTCCATTCCATTCCACATTCCATTGCACATTGCAATCCATTCCATTGCACATTCCATTTCACATTCCATTCAATTCCATTCCACATTCGAATCCATTCCCTTCCACCTTACATTTCAATCCTTTCCAATCCACATTCCATTCCATGCCATTCCACATGACATTCCCTTCCATTCCACATTCCACATTCCATTCTACTTTCCATTCCACGTTGTATTCCAAGTTGCATTCCACGTTACATTCCATTCCATTCCACGTTGCATTCTAAGTTCCTTTCCATTCCATTCTACGTTCGTTTCCACATTCCATTCCGTTCTTTTCCACGTTCCATTCCTTTCCTTTCCAAATTCCATTCCACCTTCCTTTCCATTCTATTGCACATTCCATTCCATTCCATTCCATTCCATTCCTTTACATTCTGTTCCCTTGAATTCCACATTCCGTCCCATTCCATACCATTCCACCTTCCATTCCAATCCAATCCATTCTACTTTCCATTCTATTCCACATTCCATTCCATTCCATTCAACATTCCCTTCCACTCCATTTCACATTCCATACCAATCCACTCCATTCCATTCCCCATTCCCTTCCATTCCGTTCCATATTCCATTCCATTCCATTCCACATTCAATTGCATTCCATTCCATTTCATTGCAAAATCCATTCCTTTCCATGCCATTCCACATTCCATTCTACATGCCATTCCACATGCCATTCCACATTCCATTCCGTTCCATTCCACATTCCATTCCATTCCTTTCCACATTCCATTCCATTCCATTCCACTTTCCATTCCATTCCACATCCCATTTCGTTGCATTCCATTCCCTTCCACATTCCTTTCCACATTCCATTCCATTCCAAATTCCATTCTGTTCCATTCCACTTTGCATTCCATTATATTCCACATTCCATTCCACACTGAATTCCTTTCCATTTCACATTGCATTAAAGTCCACTCCATTCCACATTACATTTCATTCCATTCCACATTCCTTTCCATATTCCATTCCACATTCCATTCCACTGCATTCCATTCCATTCCACATTCCATTCCATATTCCTTTCCACATTCCATTCCACTGCATTCCACATTCCATTACATTCCACTTTGAATTCCATTGCATTCCACATTCCACTCCATTCCACATACCTTTCCATTGCTTTCCACATTCCATTCCATTTCAGTTTGCATTCCACATTCCATTTCATTCCACATTCCATTCCAGATTCCATTCCATTCCATTATATTCCATTCCACATTCCATTCCATTCCAAATTGCATTCCATATTCCATCCATTCCATTCCATTCCGTTCCACATTTCATTCCATTCCATTCCATTCCACGTACCATTCCAATGCATTCCACTCTCCATTCTATTCCATTCCTTTCATTACCGTCCAGTCCATTCCTTTCCTTTCCATTCCACATTCCGTTCCATTCCATTCCACATTTTACTGCATTCCACATTCAATTCCGTTCGACATTCCATTCCATTCCATTTCATTCCTCGTTCCATTCACTCCATTCCACATTCCATTCCAGTCCATTCCACATTCCATTCCATTCCGTTCCAAGTTCCATTCCACATTCCATTCCATACCATTCTACATTCGATTCTATTCATTTCCACATGACATTCCACATTTCATTCCATTCCTTTCCATTCCATATTGCATTCCATTGCATTAAACACTCCATTCCATTCCATTCCACATTGCAGATTCCATTCTATGTTCCATTCCATTCCATTCCACATTCCATTCCATACCATTCCATGGCATTCCGTAATACATTCCATTCCATGCCACATTGAATTCCATTCCATGGCATTTCGCATTCCATTCCATTCCATGACACATTCAATTCTATTGCTTTCCACATTCTACTCCATTCCACTTTCAATTCCATTCGACATTCCGTTCCATTCCATTTCATTCCACGTTCCATTCACTCCACTCCACATTCCATTCCATTCCATTCCACATTCCATTCCATTCCATTCCATTCCACAATCAATTCCACATTCAACTCCATACCACGTTGCATTCCAAATTTCATTCCATATTACATTCCATTCCACTTTCCATTCCACTTTCCATTTCACTTTCCATTTCACATTCCTTTCCATTCCATTCTACGTTCCATTCCATTCCATTCCCTTCCAATCCACAATCCTTTCCATATTGAATTCCATTCCATTCCACGTTTCATTCCACTTTCCATTCTATTCCATTCTACATTCCCTTCCATTCCATTCCACATTCCATTCCATTCCACATTCCATTACAGTTTGCATTCCATTTCATTCCACATTCCATTCCACTTTCCATTCCATTCAATGCCACATCCCATTGCATTCTATTCCACATTCCATTTCATTCCATTCCGCATTCCATTCCATTCCAATCCACTTTCCACATTCTATTCCACGTTCCAATCCACATTAGATTCCACATTCCATTCCAGGTTGCATTCCACGTTCCATTCCATTCTGTTCCAAGTTCCATTCCACATTCCATTCCATTCCTATCCATTCCACATTCCATTCTATTCCATTCCACATTCTATTCCACATGGCATTCCTTTCCAATTCACTTTGCATTCCACATTGCCTTCAATTCCATTACACATTCCCTTCCTTTCCATTCCATTCCATATTCCATTCCATTGCATTCCAAATTGCATTCTGTTCCATTCCACATTCCACATTCCATTCCACTTTCCATTCGACGTTGCCTTCCATAATCCATTCCATGGTGCTTTCCACATTGCATTCCATTGCATTCCACGTTTCATTCCACGTTCCATTCCATTCCATTCCACGTTGGATTCTTCCTTGCATTCCATTTCATTCCACTTTCCATTCCATTCCATTCTACATTCCATTCCAATCCGTTTCACATTCCATTCCATTCTATTCCACATTCCATTTCTTTCCATTCCACATTACATTGCATTACATTCCACTTTCCATTCCACATTCCATTCCATGTTCCATACGACGTTCCATTCCACATTCCACCTTGCACTCCCTTCCATTCCACGTTTGATTCCACTTTCCACTCCATTCCATTCCACCTTCCATTCCATTCTGATCGAAAGTCAATTGCAAATTCCATTCCATTCCATTCCATTGCCCATTCCATCACATTCCACTCCATATTTCTTTCCATTCCACTCCACATTCCTTTCCTTTCTACATTCCATTCCACATTGCATTCCATTCCATTCCACATTGTATTCCACTTTCCATGCCATTCCATGCTACGTTCCATTCCATTCCATTCCACATTCCTTTCCATTCCATTACATATTCCATTCCATTCCATTCCATCTTCCACATTCCATTCCACGTTCCATTCCATGTCCATTCCACGTTCCTTTTCTCTCTACCCCTCTTTCCATTCCACGTTGCTTTCCATTAGGTTCCATGTTCCATTCCACATTTCATTCCATTCCATTCCACCTTCCAGTCCACATTCCATTTCACCTTTCATTCCACATTCCATTCTTTTCCATTCCACATTCCATTGCACTTTCCCTTTCATTCCATTCCACATTCAATTGCACATTCCATTCCATTCCATTCCAGTTTGAATTCCACATTCGATTCCATAATCCATGCCATATTCCATTCCATTCCACGTTTCATTTCACTTTCCATGCCACATTCCATTCCATTCCATGTTCCATTCCACATTCCATTCCATATTCCATTCCGCATTCCTTTCCACGTTCCATTCCATATTCTATTTCATTCCATTCCACGTTCCATTCCACGTTCCTTGCCCATCTATTCCACTTTCCATTCCACATTCCGCTCCATTCCATTTCACATTTCATTCCATTCAGTTCCATCCCATTCCATTACATTAATTTCCACATTCCATTCCATTGCATTCCATTCCGTTAAACATTCCATTCCACATTCCATTCCATTGCATTCCACATTCCATTCCACATACAATTCCACTCCATTTCACATTCCATTAAATTCCCGTCCATTCCATTCCACATTCCACTTCATTCCATTCCACGTTCCATTCCATATTCCATTCCACATTCCATTCAACATTACTTTCCATTCCATTCCATGTTCCCTTCCACGTTCCATTCCTTTCCACGTATCATTCCACATTCCATTCCACTTTCCGTTCCACGTTCCGTTCCACATTCCATTCCATTCCACATTCCATTCCACATTCCATTCCATTCCACGTTTCATTCCACATTCCATTCCACTTTCCATTCCACATTCCGTTCCACATTCCATTCCATTCCATTGCACTTTCCATTGCATTCCATTCCACATTCCCTTCCATTCCATTGCACTTTCCATTGCATTCCATTCCACATTCCATTCCATTTATTTCCACATTCCTTTCCGTTCCATTCCACATTCCATTCCATATTGCATACCATTCCATTCCACATTCCTTTCCATTCAATTCCACATTCCATTCCACATTCCATTCCACATTCCTTTCCATTCCATTCCACATTCCATTCCACATTCCATTCCACATTCCTTTCCATTCCATTCAACATTTCATTCCAGATTCCATTCCTTTCAATTCAACATTCAATTCCCTAACATTCTATTCCACATTGAACTCCATTCCATTCTACATTCCATTCAACATTCCATTCCATTCCACATTCCATTCCACGTTGCATTCCATTCCATTCAATATTCCATTCCATTCCATTAAACTTTCCATTCCATTCCATTCCACATCCCATTCCATTCCATTCCACTTTCCATTCCACATTCCATTCCACGTTCCATTCTACAGTCCATTCCATTCCATTCCACATACCATTCCATATTCCATTCAATTCCTTTCCCCATTGCATTCCATGTTCCATTACTCATTCCATTGCTTTCCATTCCACATTCCATTCCACATTTCTTTCCATACCACTTTCCATTCCACATTCTATTCCACGTTCCATTCTACATTCCATTCCATTCCATTCCATTCCATATGCCATTCCACATTCCATTCAATTCCACTACACATTCCATTCCATGTTGCATTCCACATTGTGTTCCATTCCATTCCACATTCCATTCCACTTTCCATTCCATTGCATTCCACATTGTATTGCATTCCATGCAATTCTATATTCCATTCCACATTCCATTCCATACCACGTTCCCTTCCACATATCTTTCCACATTCCATTCCACGTTCCTTTCTACATTCCATTCCATTGCATTCCACTTACCATTCCACATTCCATTCAATTCCATTCCACATTACATTCTGTGTTCCATTCCACTTACCATTCCATTGAATTCCACATTCCGTACCACTTTCCATTCCATTCCGTTACACATTTCATTCCATTCCATTCCACATTCCATTCAATTCCCTTGTAATTTACGTTCCATTCCATTCCACATTCCATACAACATTCCATTCCATTCCATTACACATTGCCTTCCACATTCCATTCCAGTCCATTCCACATTGCATTCCATTCCATTCCAAATTCCATTCCATTCCATTCCACGTTCAATTCCATTCCAGTCCATTGCATTCCACATCCCATTCCACATGCTTTTGCATTCCATTCCACATTCCATTCCATTCCAATACACATTCCTTTACATTCCATTCCATATTCAATTCCATTCCATTCCAAATTCCGTTCCCTTGCAATCAAATCCACATTTCCATTCCATTGCATTCCATATTCAATTCCATTCCATTCCACATTCCATTCCCTTCCATTCCTTTCCAAATTTCATTCAATTGTATTCTACTTTTCATTCCACATTCCATTCCATTCCACATTCCATTCCAATCCATTCCACATTCCAGTTCATTCCGTTCCACTTTCCATTCCATTCCATTACACACTGCAGACCATTCCATTCCAATTTCCATTCCATTCCATTCCACATTCCATTCCATTCCATTCCACTTTCCATTCCATTATATTTTGTGTTCCATTCCACATTGTTTTCCACATTCCATTCCATTCCTTTCCACATTCCATTCCTTTCCACATTCCAGTCCATTCCATTCCACATTCCACTCCTTTCCATTCCATTCCATTCCATTCCGTTCAACATTGCATTACATTCCATTCCTTTCCATATTGGAATCCACGTTCCAATCCACATTCCATTCCACATTCCATTCCACTTTCCATTCCACATTCCAATCCATTCCCTTCCACAAACCATTCCACATTCCATACATTTCCTTTGCAAATTCCATTCCACTTTCCATTCCACATTCCAATCCTTTCCATTCCGCCAAACATTCCACATTCCATACATTTCCTTTGCACATTCCATTCCTCGTTCCACTCCAGATTCCATTCCTTTCCATTCCACATTCCATTCCACATTACAAAAAATTCCATTCCACTTTTGGTACCATTACATTCAACATTCCATTCCATGTGCCATTCCATTCCATTCCACATTCTATTCCACAATCCCTTCCACATTCCATTCCATTCAATGATCCATTCCACAATTCTTCCACATTCATTCCATTCCACGATCCATTCGACATTCAACTCTAGGCTCCATTCCACGTTTCATTGTGTTCTATTCCATGCTCCATTACACTTTCCATTCCAATCCATTCCAATCCATTCCACATTCCTTTTCATCTCATTCCACATTCCATTCTACATTCCATTCCATTCCATTCAACATTGAATTCCACATTCCATTCAACAATCCATGCCACATTCCATTCCATTCAATGTTCCATTCCACATTCCATTTCATTCCACTTTCCATTCCATATCCCATTACACGTTCCATTCCACATACCATTCCATTCCATTACATGTTGCATTTCACATTCCATTCTCTTCGTTTCCACATTCCATTCCACATACCATTCCATTCAATTCCACATTCCATTCCACATTCCATTTCATTTCTTTCCACATTCCCTTCCACATTATATTCCAGTCTATTCTACATTCCATTCCATTCCATTCCACTTTCCATTCCATTGCATTCCACATTCCATTCCATTACTATCCACATTCCATTCCTTTCCACATTCCATTCCATTACACATTCCTTTTCATTCCATTCCATTTTCCATTCCACATTCCTTTCAATTGCAGTCCACAATCCGTTACACATTCCTTTCCTTCCAATTCCATTCCATTCCATATTGCATTCCACATTCCATTCCATTCCTTTCCACAATACATTCCACATTACAATGCATTCCATTCCACATTCCATTCCATTCAATTCCACATTCCATTCCTCATTCCTTGCCATTGCATTCCACATATCACTAAATTCCATTCCATTCCATTCCACATTCCATGCCGTTCCATTCATCATTCCATTGCACATTCAATGCCATTCCATTCCATTTCACATTCCATTCGATTGCATTCCAGTTTCAATTACCTTACGTTCCTCATTCCCTTCCATTCCATTCCATGTTCTGTTCCATTCCATTCCAAGTTCCATTCCATTCCATTTCACGTTTGATTCCATTGCATTCCACATTCCATTCCATTCCATTCCACGTTCCATTTCACCTTCCATTCCATTGCATTGCAAGTTGCATTGCATTCCATTCCACGTTAAATTCCACATTCCATTCCATTTTATTCTACATTCCATTCCACATTCCATTCCATTGCATTACTTTCCATATGTCATTACGTTCCATTCTATTCCACTTTCCATTCATTTGTATTCCACTGCAGAGTCCATTCCATTCCATTCAATTCCACTCCTTTCCATTCCACATTGCATTCCATTCCATTCCACATTCCATTCCATTCCTTTCCATTCCACATTCCATTCCATTCCATTCCATGTTCCATCCCTTTATATTCCACATTCAATACAAAGTTCCATTCCATTAAATTCCACATTCCATTCCGTTCTAATAAACATTCCATTCCTTTCCATTCTTATAAACATTCTATTCCATTCTAATAAACATTCCATTCTCTTTCCATATCACATTCCATTATATTCCATTCCATTCCCTATTCCACTCCATTCACTTCCATTCTATTCCACATTCCGTAACACTTTCCAGTTCATTCCATTTCACATTCCATTCCCTTCCATTCTGCATTCCATTCCACTTTCCATTCCAATACATTGCACGTTCCATTCCATTGCATTCCATTCCACATTCCATTTCATTCCACTCTATTCCATTCCACATTCCATTCCACTTCATTTCATTCCACATTCCATTCCCTTCCATTACACGTTCAATTCCACATTCCATTCCATTCCTTTCCACATTGCATTGCACGTTCCATGCCATTTCATTCCACATTCCATTCCACATTCCATGGCATTACGTTCCATTCCACATTCCATTCCATTCCATTCCACTTTCAACTCCTTTCCATTCCACATTCCATTCCATTTCTTTCCAAGTTCCGTTCCAATCCATTCCAACTTCCATTCCATTCCATTTCACGCTCCATAGCATTCCATTCCACTTTCCATTTCACATTCCATTCTATTCCATTCCACGTTCCTTTCCATTCCATTCCACGTTCCATTCGATATTACATTCCATTCCATTGAATTCTATATTCCATTCCATTCTATTCCACATTCCATTCCATTTCACATTCCATTCCATTCCACGTTGCATTCCACTTTGAATTCCACTTTCTATTCCATGTTCCACTCCTCCTTCCATTCCTTTCCATTCCACATTCCCTTCCATTCTATTCCACATCACATTCCGTTCCATTCCACATTCAATTACACGTTTGATTCCATTCCATTCCATGTCCCATTCCACGTCCCGTTCCAAGTTTCATTCCACCTTCCATTGCATTCCATTCCACATTCTATTCCACGTTCCATTCCATTCCCTTCCACGTTCCTTCCACGTTCAATTGCACGTTCCATTCCACTTTCCATTCCATATTACATTCCACATTCCATTCCATTCCATTCCGCGATCCATTTCACATTCCATTGCACATTCCATTCCACATCCCATTACCTTCCATTCCACATTCCATTCCATTCCATTCCACGTTCCATTCCACATTCCATTCCACATCCAGTTGAACATTACATTCCACATTCCTTTCCATTCCATTCCAAATTCCATTCCACATAGCATTCCTTTACTGTACACTTTCCATTCCACATTCCATTCCATTCCATTTAAACATTCTATTCCTTTTAACATTCCAATCCACATTCCATTCCATTCCACGTTGCATTCCATTCCATTCCACATTCCATTCCACCTTCCATTCCATTCCATTCGATCTTCCATTCCACGTTGCATTACACATTCCATTGCACATTCCAATTCTCATTGCATTCCATTCTAATACACATTCCATTACACATTCTATTCCATTCCATTCCACATTCCATTCCATTACACTCCACATTCCATTGCACATTCCATTCCATTCCATTTCACATACCATTCCACTTTACCTTCCACATTCCATTCCATTCCATTCCACCTTCCATTTCACCTTCCATTCCATTACATTCGACGTTCCATTCCACGTCCCTTTCCAAATTCCATTCCATTCCTTTCCCTTCAATCTCACATTCCATTCCACATTTCATTGCATTCCATTCCACATTCCATTGCATTCCATTCCACATTCCATTCCACATTGATTTCCGCATTCCCTTACACATTCCATTGAATTCATTTCCACCTTCCATTCCACGTATCATTCAATTCCATTCTACAATACATTCCACATTGCATTGCACATTCCCTTCCACATTGCCTTCCATTCCATTCCACATTCCATTCCACTTTCCAATTCATTCCTTTCCACATTCCATTCCACATTCTATTGCATACTTTTCCACATTCCATTCCATTCCATTCCACATTCCATTCCACGTTCTCTTCCATTCCATTCCACGTTTCATTCCACTTTCCATTCCATATTCCATTCCATTCCAGTCCACATTCCATTCAACATTTCATTCCATTCCATATTCCATTCCATTCCATATTCCATTCCATTCCATTCCAAATTGCTTTGCACATTCCATTCCATTCCATTACATTCCGCATTCCATTCCGTTCCATTCCAAATTGCATTAAACATTCCATTCCACGTTCCCTTCCACGTTCCATTCCACGTTCCATTCCACGTTCCATTCCATTCGATTCCTCATTCTATACCATTCCATTCCATTCCATACAGGATTCCATTACATTCCATTCCACATTCTATTAACCATACCATTCCATTCCATTCCACATTGCATTAGACATTCCATTTCATTCCATTCCACATTCCTTTCCATTGCATTCCACATTCCATTCCTGTACATTCCACATGCCATTCACATTTCATTCCACGTTCCACTTCATATCCCATTCCATGTTCCATTCCACATTCCATTCCATTCCATTCCAGATTCCATTCCACTTTCCATTCCACGTTCCTTTCCACATTCCATTCCAGTTTCCATTCCATTACATTCCACGTTCCTTTCCACATTCCATTGCATTCCATTCCACGTTCCATTCCACATTCCATTCCACGCTCCATTCCACATTCCATTCTACCTTCCATTCCACGTTCTGTTCCAATTTGCTTTCCACGTTCCATTCCATTTCATTGCAAGTTCCATTCCACTTTGCATTCCATTCAATTTCACTTTCCATTCCACATTGCATTCCACATTGCATTACATATTCCATTCCTTTCCATTCCATATTCCATTACACATTCCATTACACATTCCATTCCACTTTCCAACACATTCCTTTCCACATTCCACTCCATTCCACATTCCCTTCCACAGTGCATTCCTTTGCAGTCCACATTCCATTCCTCATTCCATTCTATGTCATTCCACGTTCTATACCATTCCATTGCACAATCCAGTCTACATTCCTTTCCATATTCCAGTCCATTCCATTCCACATTCACTTCCACATTCCATTCCACTTTCCATTCTGTGTTCCATTCCACTATTCAGTGCACGTTCCATTCCATTCCATTCCATGTTCCATTCCACATTGTTGTACATTCCATTCCGCTTTCCATTTAACATTTCATTCCACATTCCATTGCATTCCATTCCACATTCCATTCGACATTCCATTCCATATTTCATTCCATTCCATTCCACATTCCATTTGACATTCCATTCCATTCCATTTCACATTCCATTCCACATTCCATTCCATTCCATTCCACATTCCATTCTACATTGCATGCCACAATCCATTCCATTCCATTCCATATTCCATTCCACATGCCATTCCACGTTCCATTCCACGTTCCATTCCACATTCCATTCCATTCCTTTCCACAATCCATACCAATCCATTCCATACCATTCAACAATCCATTCCATTCCATTCCACTTTCGATTCCATATTCCATTCTACATGCCATTCTGTTCCCTTCCACTTTCCTTTCCACATTCCATTCCATTCCATTCCACATTCCATTGCATTACATTCCACATACCTTTGCACTTTCCATTCCATTCCATTCCACACTCCTTTCCATTCAATTCCACATTCCTTTCCACATTCTATTCCACATTCCATTCCACATTCCTTTACATAGCATTCCACATTCTATTCCATTCCATTCCACCTTCGATTCCACAATCTGCTCCACATTTCTTTCTACATTCCTTTCCATTCCATTCCACATTTCATTCCACATTCCGTTCTACTCTTCATTCCTCATTCCATTCCATTCCATTCATCATTCCATTCCATTTTATTTCACATTCCATTATACGTTCATTTCCACGTTTCATTCCACGTTCCATTGCATTCCATTCCACATTCCATTCCACATTCCATTCCGTTCGATTAAACTTTCCTTTCCACATTACATTCCACATTCCATTACACAATATATTCCGTTCTATTCCACTTTCCCTTCCATATTCCATTTCACATTCCATTACACAATATATTCCGTTCTATTCCACTTTCCCTTCCACATTCCATTTCACATTCCATGACATTGCATTCCACGTTCCATTCCACGTTCCATTCAACTTTCCATTCCACATTTCATTTCATTCCATTCCACATTCCATTGCATTTCATTAGACATTCCATTCCAGATACCATTCCATTCAATTCCACTTTCCATTCCACATTCCATTTCACATTCCTTCCACATTCCATTTCACATTCCATTCCACATTCCATTCCATTCCATTCCACATTCCATTCCATTCCGTCCCACATTCCATTCCATTCAACTCCACATTCCATTCCCCGTTCCATTAAACGTTACATTGCACGTTCCGTCCCACGTTCCATTACATTACATTCCACGTTCCATTACATTAAATTCCACGTTCCATTCCACAATCCCTTCCATTCCATTTCACTTTCCATTCCACATTCTATTCCACATTCCATTGCATTTCATTCCATATGCCATTCCATTGCACACCACATTCCATTCCACATTTCATTCCATTCCATAACAAATTCCATTGCACTTTGCTTTCCATATTGCATTGCATTCCTGTCCACATTCCATTTCACATTCCATTCCACATTCCATTCCACTCCATTCCACATTCCATTCCACATTCCTTTGCATTCCAGTCCACATTGCATTCCTCGTTCCCTTCCGTTCCATTCCACTTTCATTTCCATTCCAAACCAAATTCCATTACACATTCCATTGCACTTTCCATTCCACATTCCATTCCTCCTTCCATTCCATATTCCATTCCATTCCGTTCCACATTCCATTCCATCCCATTCCACATTCCACTCCATTCCATTCCACATTCCATTCCAATCCATTATACGTTGCATTGCACGTTACATTCCATATTCCATTCTACGTTCCATTCAAAGTTCCATTCCATTCCATTCCACTTTCCATTCCACTCCATTCCACTGTACATTTCATTCCATTCCACGTTCCATTCCACATTCCATTTCTCATTCCATTCCACCTTCCAATCTATTCCATTCCATTCCTTTCCATTTCCCATTCCATTCAATTCCACATTCCATTCCATTCCATTACATTGCATTCCACATTCCATTATGTTCCATCAGATTCCATTCCACATTCCATTCCATTCCATTCCAGTCCAATCCACATTCCACTCCATACCGTTCCAATTTCCATTCCTTTCTATTTCATTCCCCTTTCCATTCCATTCCCCTTTCCATTCCATTCCATTCCACATTCCATTCTATTCCATTGGACATTCTAATACACATTCCATTCCACATTGCGTTCCATTCCATTCCACATTCCATTCGAAGTTGCATTCCATACAATTCCACATTCTATTCCACATTGCATTCCACATTCCATCCCATTCCATTGCACATTCCATTAGACATTCCATTCCATTCCATTCCACATTCCATTCAACTTTCCATTGCATTACCCTTTCCATTACACATTCCATTAAATTCCATTACACTTTCCATTCCACATTCCAATGCACATTCCCTTCCTCATTCCATTCCATTCCATTCCACATTCCATTGCATTCCATTCCACATTGCATTCCACATTCCATTCCATTCCTTTCCACATTACATTCCACATTCCCTTCCCCATTCCATTCCATTCCATTCCACATTCCATTCCACATTCGTTTCCAGATTACCTTCCACATTCCATTCCATTTTATTCCACATTCTATTCCACATACCATTCCACATTAAATTCCTTTCCATTTAAACCTTCCATTCCATTCCATTACACATTTCATTCCACATTCCTTTACTTTCCACATTCCATTCCACTTTCCATTCCACATTCCTTTCTATTCCATTCCACGTTCCATTTCATTCCATTCCACATTCCATTTTACATTCCATTTTACTTTCCATTCTACATTCCATTCCACATTCCATTCCTTTTTACTTTTAATTCCACATTCCATTACACATTCCATTCCTTTCCATTCTATTCCACATTCCATTCCATTACATTCTACTTTCCCTTCCACTCTATTCCACATTCCATTCCATTCCACATTCCATTCCACATTCCATTCCACATTCCATTCCTCCTTCCATTCCATATTCCATTCCATTCCGTTCCACATTCCATTCCATCCCATTCCACATTCCACTCCATTCCATTCCACATTCCATTCCAATCCATTATACGTTGCATTGCACGTTACATTCCATATTCCATTCTACGTTCCATTCAAAGTTCCATTCCATTCCATTCCACTTTCCATTCCACTCCATTCCACTGTACATTTCATTCCATTCCACGTTCCATTCCACATTCCATTTCTCATTCCATTCCACCTTCCAATCTATTCCATTCCATTCCTTTCCATTTCCCATTCCATTCAATTCCACATTCCATTCCATTCCATTACATTGCATTCCACATTCCATTATGTTCCATCAGATTCCATTCCACATTCCATTCCATTCCATTCCAGTCCAATCCACATTCCACTCCATACCGTTCCAATTTCCATTCCTTTCTATTTCATTCCCCTTTCCATTCCATTCCCCTTTCCATTCCATTCCATTCCACATTCCATTCTATTCCATTGGACATTCTAATACACATTCCATTCCACATTGCGTTCCATTCCATTCCACATTCCATTCGAAGTTGCATTCCATACAATTCCACATTCTATTCCACATTGCATTCCACATTCCATCCCATTCCATTGCACATTCCATTAGACATTCCATTCCATTCCATTCCACATTCCATTCAACTTTCCATTGCATTACCCTTTCCATTACACATTCCATTCAATTCCATTACACTTTCCATTCCACATTCCAATCCACATTCCCTTCCTCATTCCGTTCCATTCCATTCCACATTCCATTGCATTCCATTCCACATTGCATTCCACATTCCATTCCATTCCTTTCCACATTACATTCCACATTCCCTTCCCCATTCCATTCCATTCCATTCCACATTCCATTCCACATTCGTTTCCAGATTACCTTCCACATTCCATTCCATTTTATTCCACATTCTATTCCACATACCATTCCACATTAAATTCCTTTCCATTTAAACCTTCCATTCCATTCCATTACACATTTCATTCCACATTCCTTTACTTTCCACATTCCATTCCACTTTCCATTCCACATTCCTTTCTATTCCATTCCACGTTCCATTTCATTCCATTCCACATTCCATTTTACATTCCATTTTACTTTCCATTCTACATTCCATTCCACATTCCATTGCTTTTTACTTTTCATTCCACATTCCATTCCACATTCCATTCCTTTCCATTCTATTCCACATTCCATTCCATTACATTCTACTTTCCCTTCCACTCTATTCCACATTCCATTCCATTCCACATTCCATTCCACATTCCATTCCACATTCCATTCCACATTCCATTACACGTTCCATTCCATTCCATTGCACATTATATTCTATTCCATTCCAATCCACATTCCCTACCATTCCCTTCCACATTCCATTCCGTTCCGTCCCATTCCATTAAACATTCCGCTACATTCAATTCCATTCCACATTACATTCCGTTCCATACCTAATTCCATTCCATTGCATTCCACATTCCACTCCATTCCATTCAACATTCATTTCCATTCCATTCCATTCCATATTCCATACCATTCCATTCCACATTGCATTCGTTTCCATTCCACATGCCGTTACATTCCATTCCACATTCCGCTCCATTCCTTTCAACATTCCTTTCCATTCCATTCCATTCCGCATTCCATACCATTCCATTCCAGATTTCATTTCCTTCCATTCCACATTCCATTACATTCCATTCGAACTTCCATTGCATTCCTTTCCATTCCTTTACACATTACATTCTGCGTTGCATTCCATTCCAATCCACATTCAATTACATTCCATTCCACGTTCCATTCCACGTTCCTTTCCATGTTCCATTTCACGTTCCATTCCGTTCCATTGCACATTTCATCCCATATTCAACTCCATTCCATTCCACATTCCATACAATTCAATTCCATTCCATTCCACATTCCATTCCACATTCCAATACATTGCATTCCACATAGCATTCCACATACCATTCCACATTACATTGCATTCCACTTTCCATTCTACATTCCATTCCATTCCATCCCACATTGCCTTCCACATTCCATTCTATTCCGTTCCACATTCCATTCCATTACAGTCCACTTTACATTCCACATTCCAGTGCATTCCATTCCACTTTCAATTCCACATTGTATTCCGTTCCATTTCACATTCCATTCCATTCTTTTCCACTTTCCATTCTATTTTCCTTTCCACATTCCATTCCACGTTCCATTCTACGTTTCATTCCACATTCCACTCCATTCTATTACACATTCCATACCATTCAGTTCCATTTCATTCCAAAATCCGTTCGATTCCATTTGACATTCCATTCCATCCCATTACACATGCCATTGCGTTACATTCCTCATTAATTTCCACTTTCCATTCACTTCCATTCCAGATTCCTTTCCATTCCATTCCACATTCGATTCCATGTTCCATTAAATGTTACATTCCACTTTCCATTCCACTTTGCATTCCATTCCATTCCACGTTCCATTCCACATTAGATTCCTTTGTATTCCAAATTCCATTCCAATTTCCATTCCTCATTCCATTTCACATTTGAGTCCACATTCCAATTCACTTTCCATTCCTTTCCATTTTCCATTCCATTCCAATCCACATTCCATTCCATTCCATTCCACCTTCCATTACATTCCATTCCACATACCATTCTATTATATTCTCTTCCACATTCCATTCCATTCTATTACACAATCCATTCCATTCCATTACACATTCCATTCCATTCCATATTCCATTCAACTTTCCATTCCACCTTCCATTCCACGTTGCACTCCATTCCATTCCACGTTAAATTCCCCATTCCATTCCATTCCACGTTC
Organism: Pongo pygmaeus; assembly: GCF_028885625.2. Classification (NCBI taxonomy): domain Eukaryota; kingdom Metazoa; phylum Chordata; class Mammalia; order Primates; family Hominidae; genus Pongo; species Pongo pygmaeus. The sequence goes on from NC_085931.1 coordinate 6,945,704, forward strand.
AATTCCAACTTCCATTCCATTGCATTCCACGTTCTATTCCACATTCCTTTCCACATTCATTTCCATGCTCCATTCCACATTTCATTCCACATTCCATTCCATGTTGCATTCAACGTTCCATTCTGTTTCATTCCACGTTCCATTCGACATTCCATTCCATTCCATTACAATTTCAATTCCACATTCCATTCCATTACACTTTCCATTCCACATTCCATTCCACATTCCTTTCCATTCCATTCCGCATTCCATTCCACATTCCCTTCTACATTCCATTACTTTCCTTTCCACATTCCACACAATTCCATTCCACATTACATTCCACTTTCCATTCCATTCCATTCCACATTCCATTCCACATTGCATTCCATTCCAGTCCACATCCCATTCCACATTCCGTTGCATTCCTTTCCACATTCCACTCCATTCCATTACACATCCCATTCCACTTTTCATTCTACATCCCATTTCATTCCATTCCAAATCCATTCCACATTTCATTCTGTTCCATTCCAGATTCCATTCCACATTCTATTCCAGATTCCATTCCACGTTCCATTTCATTCAATTCCACGTCCCATTTCCTTTTCCATTCCACTACATTCCACGTTCCATTCCGCGTTCGATTGCCCATTCCTTTCCACATACCATTCCACGTTACATTGCTCGTTCCATTCCACGTTCCATTCCACATTCCATTCCACGTTACATTGCATTCCATTCCACGTTCCATTCCACGTTCCATTCCATTACATTCCACGTTCCATTCCACCTTCCATTGCACATTCCATTACACATTACCTTCCGTTCCATTGCCCATTTCATTCCACATTCCATTCCTCATTACATGTCCCGCTACATTCCACATTCCATTCCATGTTCCATTCCACTCTATAACAATTTCCTTTGCACATTCCATTCCACATTCCATTCCAGTTTGCATTCTGTTCCATTCCACATTCCATTCCACATTCCATTGCATTCAATTCCAATTTCCTTTAGATTCCATTACATTCCGTTCCACATTAAATTTCATTCCATTCCATTCCATTCCACATTTCATTCCGTCGGATTCCGCATTCCATTCCGTTCCATTCCGTGCCATTCCATATTCCACTACATTCCATTCCAATCCACATTGCATTCCATTCCGTTCCACATTCCATTCCATTTCATTTCACATTCCAATCAAGGTTCCATTCAAGATTGCTTTCCACGTTCTATTCCATGTTCCATTCCATTCCATTCCATTCCACATTCCATTCCACTTTCCATTCCATTCCATTCCACGTTCATTTCCACTTTCCATTAAATGTTCCCTTCCACATTCCATTCCATATTCCATTCCACATTCCATTCCGTTCCATTCTACGTTCCATTCCACATTCCATTCTACATTCCATTACATTCCATTCCACATTCAATTGAACATTCCATTCCACATTTCATTCCATTCCATTCCACATTCCATTCCACATAGCATTCCATTACATTCCACATTCCGTTGCACATTCCATTCCATTCTATTTAAACATTCCATTCCATTCCACATTCCAATACACATTTCATTCTATTCCACATTCCTTTCCATTCCATTGCACCTTCCATTCCTCATTCCATTACATTCCGTTCCATCTTCCATTCCACGTTCCATTCCACATTCCATTCCATCTTCCATTCCACATTCCATTCCACATTCCATTCCACATTCCATTCCTCATTGCATTCCATTCCATTCCACATTCCATTCCACATTCCGTTCCATTGCATTCTACATTTCATTCCACATTCCATTGCATTGCTTACCACATTCCTTTCCACATTCCATTCCATAGCTCTCCACATTCTATTCCATATTCCATACCATTCCATTCCACATTTCATTCCAGTTTGCATTCCACATTCCCGGCCTCATTCCATTCCTTTCCATTCCTCATTCCATTCCACATTCCATTCCACATTCCCTTCCACATTCCATTCCATTCCACTCCATTACACATTCCATTCCACCATCTATTTCACATTCCCTTCCACATTCCATTGCATTCCATCCCACATTGCATTCCACATTCCATTCCATTCTATTCTACTTTACATTCCACATTCCTTTCTACATTCCCTTCTACATTCCATTCCATTCCATTCCAGATTGCATTCCACATTCTATTCCATTCCATTCCACTTTGCATTCCACATTCCAGTCCATTACATTCCACGTTGCATTCCACATTAGATTACATTCTTTTGCACATACCATTCCATTCCATTCCACATTCCATTCCATGTTTTATTACATTGAATTCCATGTTTCATTCCACCTTCGATTACACTTTCCATTCCACATTCCATTCCACTCAATTCCACATTCCATTCCACATTCCATTCCTTTGCACATTCCATTCCAGATTCCATTCCACATTCCATTCAATTCCACATTCCATTCCATTGCATTCCAAATTGCATTGCACATTCCATTCCATTCCCGTGCACTTTCCATTCCATTCCATTCCAAATTGCATTACACATTCGATTCTGCGTTCCATTTTAAGTTCCATTCCACGTTCCATTCCACGATTCATTCCATTCGTTTCCTCATTCCATTCCAATCCATACTGGAATCCTTTCCGTTCCATTCCACATTCTATTAATCATACCTTTCCATTTGATTCCATTTTGCATTCCACATTATATTGCATTCCATTCCGTTTTCAATTCCATTCCATTCCACATTCCATTCCGCTCCATTCCACTTTCCATTCCACGTTCCATTCCACATCCCATTCAACCTTCCATTCCACGTTTCATTCCATTCCATTCCACGTTCCATTCCACGTTCCATTCCACATTCCTTTCCACATTCCCTTTCACATTCCATTCCATTCAATTCCCCGTTCCATTTCACGTTCAATTCCTTTCCATTACACGTTCCATTCCACACTCCATTCCCCATTCCATTCCATGTTCCATTCCACTTTCCATTCCACGTTCCATTCCATGTTCTATTCTAAGTTCCATTCAAAGTTCCATTACATTCCGTTGCACGTTCCATTCCACATTGCTTTCCATTGCATTCCACTTTCAATTCCACATTCCATTCTATTGCATTCCACAATCCATTCCATTCCATTCCATTCCATTCCATTCCTCATTCCATTTTATTCCATTCCATTCCATTCCACATTCCATTCCATACCAGTCTACATTCCATTCCATTCCATTCCATTCCACATTCCATTCCATTCCATTCCATTCCATTCCACATTCCATTCCTTTCCATTCCATTCCATTCCATTCCTCATTCCATAAAATTCCATTCCATTCCGCATTCCATTCCATTCCATTCCACATTCCATTCCATACCATTCTACATTCCATTCCATTCCATTCCATTCCATTCCACATTCCATTCCATTCCATTCCATTCCATTCCATTCCATATTCCATTCCTTTCCATTCCATTCCATTCCATTCCTCATTCCATAAAATTCCATTCCATTCCGCATTCCATTCCTTTCCATTCCTCATTCCTTTCCATTTCATTCCACATTCCATTCCATTCCACATTCCATTCCATTCCATTCCACATTCCCTTCCACATTCCATTCCATTCCACTCCATTACACATTCCATTCCACCATCTATTTCACATTCCCTTCCACATTCCATTCCATTCCATTCCACATTGCATTCCACATTCCATTCCATTCTATTCTACTTTACATTCCACATTCCTTTCTACATTCCCTTCTACATTCCATTGCATTCCATTCCAGATTGCATTCCACATTCTATTCCATTCCATTCCACTTTGCATTCCACATTCCAGTCCATTACATTCCACGTTGCATTCCACATTAGATTACATTCTTTTGCACATACCATTCCATTCCATTCCACATTCCATTCCATGTTTTATTACATTGAATTCCATGTTTCATTCCACCTTCGATTACACTTTCCATTCCACATTCCATTCCACTCAATTCCACATTCCTTTCCACATTCCGTTCCTTTGCACATTCCATTCCAGATTCCATTCCACATTCCATTCAATTCCACATTCCATTCCATTGCATTCCAAATTGCATTGCACATTCCATTCCATTCCCGTGCACTTTCCATTCCATTCCATTCCAAATTGCATTATACGTTCGATTCTGCGTTCCATTTTAAGTTCCATTCCACGTTCCATTCCACGATTCATTCCATTCGTTTCCTCATTCCATTCCAATCCATACTGGAATCCTTTCCGTTCCATTCCACATTCTATTAATCATACCATTCCATTTGATTCCATTTTGCATTCCACATTATATTGCATTCCATTCCGTATTCAATTCCATTCCATTCCACATTCCATTCCGCTCCATTCCACTTTCCATTCCACGTTCCATTCCACATCCCATTCAACCTTCCATTCCACGTTTCATTCCATTCCATTCCACGTTCCATTCCACGTTCCATTCCACATTCCTTTCCACATTCCCTTTCACATTCCATTCCATTCAATTCCCCGTTCCATTTCACGTTCAATTCCTTTCCATTACACGTTCCATTCCACACTCCATTCCCCATTCCATTCCATGTTCCATTCCACTTTCCATTCCACGTTCCATTCCATGTTCTATTCTAAGTTCCATTCAAAGTTCCATTACATTCCGTTGCACGTTCCATTCCACATTGCTTTCCATTGCATTCCACTTTCAATTCCACATTCCATTCTATTGCATTCCACAATCCATTCCATTCCATTCCATTCCATTCCTCATTCCATTCTATTCCATTCCATTCCATTCCACATTCCATTCCATACCATACCATTCTACATTCCATTCCATTCCATTCCATTCCATTCCACATTCCATTCCATTCCATTCCATTCCATTCCATTCCACATTCCATTCCTTTCCATTCCATTCCATTCCATTCCTCATTCCATAAAATTCCATTCCATTCCGCATTCCTTTCCTTTCCATTCCTCATTCCTTTCCATTTCATTCCACATTCCATTCCATTCCACATTCCATTCCATTCCATTCCACATTCAATTCCATTCCATTCCACATTCCATTCCATTCCATTCCACATTCCATTCCACGGTCCATTCCACGTGCCATTATATGTTCCCTTCCATTACACTCCACATTCCGTACCATTACATTCCATTCCATTCTGGATTCCATTCCATGCCAATCCACATTCTACTCCACATTCCATTCCTTTGAATTCCACATTATATTCCATATTCCATTCCACTTTCCATTCCACATTCCAATCCACGTTCCATTCCACTTTCCATTCCACATTCATTTCCATTCCATTCCACGTTCCATTCCATTCCATTCCACCTGGCATTCGACATTCCATTCCATTCCATTCCACTTTCCATTCCACATTCCACTACACATTTCATTCTACATTCCATTCCGTTCAATTCCACGTTCCTTTCGACATTCCATTCCACATTCCATTGCACATTACAATACATTCCATTCCACGTTCCTTTCCAGAATCCATTGAAAATTCCATTGAAAATTCCATTCCAGTTCATTCCACATTCCATTTCAGAGTGCATTCCATTCCAGTCCACATACCTTTCCACTTGCCATTCCATTCCTTTTAAACTTTCCATTCCATTCCATTCCACATTCCATTCCATTCCATTCCACATTCCATTCCACTTTCAATTAAATTGCTTTCTACCTTCCATTCAACATTCCATTCCACATTTCATTCCACATTCCATTCCATTCCATTCCACTTTCCATTCCACTATCCATTCCTAGATCCATTCCATTCCTTTCCGCGTTTCATTCCACTTTCCTTTTCATTCCATTCCACTTTCAGTTCCACATTCCATTGCAAATTCCATTCCACTCCATTCCACTTTGCCTTCCACATTCCCTTCCACAATCCATTCCATTCCATTCCACATTCCATTCCACATTCCAATCCTTTCCATTCCACATTCCATTCCACATTCCATTCCACTTTACATTACATTTCATTCCATTCCATTCAACATTCCATTCCATTCCATTCCACATTCCTTTCCATTCCATTTGACATTCCATTCAACATACCATACCACAGTCCATTCCATTCCACATACCAATCCATTCCATTCCACATTCCATTCTCATTCCATTGCATTAAATTCCACATTCAATTTCACATTCCATTCCATTCCACATTTCTTACCACATTCCTTTATATTCCATTCCACATTCCTTTCCACATTCCATTCCACGTTCCATTCCATGATCCATTCCACGTTCCATTCCAAGATCTTCTCCATTCCATTCCACGATCCATTACACTCCACGTTCCATTGTATTCCTTTCCACGTTCCATTCCACTCCATTCCACGTTCCATTACATTCCGATCCACATTCCATTCCACATTCCATTTAACATTCCATTCCCCATTCTATTTCACTTTCCATTCCATTCCATTCCATTCCTTTCCGTTCCACATTCCATTCCATTCTATTCCACATTCCATTCCATTCCAATCCACATTCCTTTCCACATTCCATTCCGCATTCCATTCCTTTCCCTTCTGTTACAAATTCCATTCCATTCCATTCCACATTCCATTCCACATTCCATTCCACATTCCATTCCACGTTCCATTCCATTTCATTCGAAATTCCATTCCATTCCATTGTTTTCCACACTGCATTCCATTCAATTCCACATTCCATTAGATTCCATTCCAATCCATTCCATATTTCATTCCTTTCCATTCCACTCCATTCCACATTTCATTCCATTGCATTCCGTATTCCATTCCATTTCATTCCATTACCTTCCACATTCCACTTTCCATGCCGTTCCATTCCACATTCCATTGCATTCCATTCCACATTCCTTTCCTCATTCCAATCCATTCCATTCCACATTGCATTACATTCCATTCCACATTCAATTCCATTCCATACCACATTCCATTCCATTTCATTCCACATTCCACTCCATTCCATTCAACATTACTTTCCATTCCATTCCATTCCACATTCCATTCCTTTCCTTTCCACATTCCATTCCATTCCATTCCACATGCCATTCCGTTTCATTTCATTCCATTACACATTCCATTCCGCGTCCCATTCCCTTCCAATCCACATTCAATTGCATTCCATTCTTCGTTCCGTTCCAAGTTCCATTTCACGTTCCATTACACGTTCCACTTCAGGTTTCATTCCATTACATTCCACGTTCCATTACACGTTCCATTTCACGTTTCATTCCATTCCATGCCACATTCCATTCCACATTCAATTCCATTCCTTTCCACATTCCATACTATTCAATTCTTTTCCAATCCACATTCCATTCCACATTCCAGTCCATTCCATTCCACATTGCATTCCACATTCTATTCCACATTCCATTGCATTCCACTTTTCATTCCACATTCCATTCAATTCCATCCCACATTGCCTTCCACCTTCCATTCCATTCCTTTCCTCATTCCATTCCTTTCCCTTCCACGTAACATTCCATTCCATTACACAATCCATTCCATTCCTTTCCACGTTCCGTTCTACATTCCTTACCACGTTCAATTCCACATTCCATTCCATTCCGTTCCACATTCCATACCATTCCTTTCCATTCCTTTTCACAAATCATTACTTTCCTTTCACATTCCATTCCACATTCCATTCAACTTTCCATTCCATTCCGTTACACATTCCATTCCACATTCCATACCGTTACATTTCACATTCCATTGTATTACATTCCACAATATTTTCCACTTTCCATTCACTCCCATTCCATGTTCCCTTCCACAATCTATTCGACATTCCATTGCACATTACATTACATTCCTTTCCACATTCTATACCACATTCCTTTTCACTTTCCATACCACATTCCATTTCACTCCATTCCACATTCCATTGTCTTCCATTCCACATTCCATGCCACGTTCCATTAAACGTTCCATTCCACTCTCAATTCCACGTCCATTCCATTCCATTCCACGTTCCATTCCACATCCCTTTGCATTCCATTCCACTTTACTTTGCACTTTCCATTCCACATTCCATTCCACATTACATTGCTTTGCATTCCACTTTCCATTCCACATTGCTTTCCACATTCCATTCCACATTGCATTGCATTCCATTCCATTTTCCATTTCATTCCACTCCACATTCTATTCCACATTCCATTCCATAACAAATTCCAGTGCACATTCCATTCCAAATTCTATTCCATTCCATTCCAGGATGATTTCCACGTTCAATTCCACGTTCCATTCCACATTCCATTCCACTATCCATTCCCCATTCCATTCCATTCTATTCCGCATTCAATTCCACTTTCCATTCCACGTTCCATTCCACGTTCCACACTATTCCATTCCATTCCCTTCCATGTTTCATTTCACTCCATTCCTCATTCCAGTCCACATTTCATTCCACATTACATTTCACATTCCAGTCCACGTTACACTTCACTTTCCATTCCATTCCCCTTTCTCTTCCATTCCAATCCACATTCTATTCCATTCCACCTTTCATTCCATTCCTTTCCACCTTCCATTGCATTCCATTCCACATTCCATTCCACAATACATTCCATTCCACATTCCATTCCTCATTCCATTCCATTCCATTCTATTCCACATTCCATTCCATTCCATTCAACATTCCATTCCTTTCCTTTCCAAATTCCATTCCACATTTCATTCCACATTCCATTCCATTCCATTCCACATTCCATTCCATTCAATTCCACATTTCATTCCATTGAATTGCATTCCACATTCCACTCCATTACATTCAGCATTCCATTCCATTCCACTCCATTCTATTCTACATTCCATTCCATTGCATTCCACAATCCATTCCACATTCCATTCTGTTGCATTCCTCATTTCATTCCACATTCCATTCCATTCAATTCCACATTCCGTTCCAAATTTCATTCCATTCCACATTCCATCACACGTTCCATTCCACCTTTGAATCCACGTTCCATTAGACCTTCCATTCCATTCTATTCCTCGTTTCATTCCACATTCTATTCTATTACTTTCTTCTTTCCTTTCCACATTCCATTCCACATTCTATTCCACATTCCATTCCGTTCCATTCCACATTCCATTCCGCATTCCATTCCACATTCCATTCCTTTCCATTTCACATTCCATTCCACATTTCATTCCACATTCCATTCCATTCCATTCCACATTGAGTTGCACATTCCATTCAACATTCCATTCCGTATTCCACTCCATTCGATTCCAAATTACATTCCACTTTCCATTCCATTGCATTCCACATTGCATTAAACAATCCATTCGACATTTCATTCCATTTCATTCCACATTCCATTAAACTTTCCATTCCATTTTATTCCACATTCCATTACCTGGTACATTCCACATTCCATTCCTCATTCAACTGCACATTCCATTACACATTCCATTTCATTCATATTCTATTCCACATTCCATTTGACATTCCGTTCGATTCCATTTCACATTCCATTCCACATTCCATTCCATTCCATTAAACATTCCATTCTACATTGCGTGCCACATTCCATTCCATTCCATTCCACATTCCATTCCATGGTCCATTCCATTCCATCCCAAATTCCATTCCACATTCCATACCATTCCATTCCACATTCGATACCATTCCATTCCATTCTATTTCACAATCTATTGAATTCCATTCCACTTTCGACTCCACATTCCATTCTAGATTCCATTCCACATTCCATTCCGTTCCATTCCACATTCCATTCCACTTTCCATTCCGTTCCATTCCACATTCCATTGCATTCCATTCCACAATCCTTTCCACTTTTCATTCCATTCCATTCCACATTCAATTCCATTCAGTTCCACATTCAATTCCACATTGTATTCCACATTCAGTTCCACATTACATTCCATATCATTCTACATTCCATTCCATTCCATTCCACGTTTGATTCTAGATACTATTCCACATTTCTTTCCACATTCCTTTCCATTACTTTCCACATTTCATTCCACATTCCGTTCCACTTTCCATTCCACATTCCATTCCATTCCGTTGAACATTCCATTCTATTTTATTCCACATAGCATTACACGTTCCCCTCCAGATTTCATTGCATTACTTTCCACTTTAAATTCCACATTCCATTCCAATCCATTCCACTTTTTTTCAACATTGCATTCCACATTACATTCCACTATATATTCCGTTCTATTCCACATTCAATTCCACATTCCCTTCTACATTCCATGCCATTCCATTCCACATTCCATTCCACGTTGCATTCCACATTCCATACCAAATTTCATTCCATTCCATTCCAATTTCCATTGCAGTTTCCATTCCACATTCCATTCCACTTTACTTTCTTTTCCATTCCACATTCCATTCCACACTCCATTCCGCATTCCATTGCATTCCATTCCACATTCCATTCCAAATTCCATTGCATCCAAATCCATATTCCATTTCATTCCACTCCACATTCCATTCCACATTCCTTTCCATTCCATAACAAATTCCATTGAACTTTGCATTCCACATTCCATTGCATTCCTTTCCACATTCCATTACACATTCCATTCGACATTCCATTCCGCATTCCATTCCATTCCATTCCACATTCCATTCCACATTCCTTTGCATTCCAGTCCACATTACATTCCTCATTCCATTGCTTTCCATTCCAAATTCCATTCCATTCCAAACCACATACCATTCCACATTCCATTACACTTTCCATTCCACATTCCATTCCACATTCCATTCCATATTCCGTTCCATTCCGTTTTACATTCCATTCCATTCCAATCCTCATTCCATTCCATTCTGTTCCACATTCCATTCCTTTCCATTATACGTTCCAGTCGACGTTCCATTCCACGTTCCATGCCACGTTGCATTCAACTTTCCATTCCATTCCATTCCACGTTCCATTCCACTCCATTCCACGTTCCATTGCACATTCCATTTCACATTCCATTCCACCTTCCACTCCATTCCATTCCATTCCGTTCCACGTTGCATTCCATTCCCTTCCACGTCCCATTCCATTAAATTTCACATTCCATTACACATTCCATTCTATTCCGCTACTTTCCATTCCATTGAACTTTCCATTCCATTCCTTTCCATTCCACTTTCCATTCCATTCCATTCCATTCCACATTCCATAATTTACCATTCCATTCCGCATTCCTTTTCTTTCCATTCCACTTTCCATTCTATTTCATTGCACATTCCATTCCATTCCAGATTCCATTCCATTCCATTCCACATTCCATTCCACATTCCATTCCACATTCCATTCCTTTCCCTTCCCCTTTACATTCCACAGTAGATTACACGTTCCATTTCAAATTCCGTTTCACATTCCATTCCACGTTCCATTCCATTCCTTTACACGTTCCATTCCAAGTTCCATTCCATATTACATTCCACATTCCGTTCCACCTTCCATTCCATTGCATTCAACGTTCCATTCCACCTTCCATTCCATTCCATTCCACGTTTCATTCCACATTCCATTCCAAGTTCCTTTCCACGCTCCATTCAACATTCCATTCCATGTTCCATTTCACGTTCCTTTCCAAGTTCCATTCCATGTTCATTTCCATTCCATTCCACGTTCCATTCGACATTCCATTGCATTCCATTCCAAGTTCCGTTCCACACTCCCTTCCACAGTCCATTTCACCTTCCATTCCATTCCATTCCATATTCCATTCCACAAACGATTCAACATTCCATTCCACTTTCCATTCGACACTCCATTAAAGTACTTTCCACATTCCATCCCATATTCCATTCCACATTCCATTCCACATTCCATTCCATTCCTTTCCACATTCCATTCCACATTCCATTCCACTTTCTATTCCACCTTCCATTCTATTTCATTCCATGTTCCATTCCTCATTCCATTCCATTCCATTGTATTCCACATTCCATTCCATTGCATTCCTCATAGTGTTCCAGATTCTATTAAAATCCATTGCACATTCAATTCCACATTCCGTTCCTTTCCATTCCACATTCCATTCCAATCCATTCCATTCTGCATTCCATTCCATTGCATTCCAGAATCTCTTCCTCATTCCAATCCATTCCATTCCACATTCAATTCCACATTCCATTCCATTCCATTCCACATTCCATACCATTCCAATCTATTCCATTCCACATTCCATACCATTGCATTCCAATCCATTCCACATTCCATTCCATTCCACTTCACATTCCAGTACACATTCCGTTCAACTTTCCATTCCATTGCATTCCACTTTCCTTTCAACATTCCATTCCATTCCATTCCACATTCCTTTGCACATTCCTGACCACATTCCATGCCATTCCATTACACATTCCTTTCCATTACATTCCACTTTCCATTCCACATTCCATTCCAATTTCCATTCCATTCTACATTCCTTTCCAATCAATTCCACATTCCATTCCACATTCCATTCCATTATATTTCGGATTCCATAGCATTCCATTCCTTTCCATTCTACATTCCGCTATATTCCACTCCATTCCAGATTCCATTCCATTCCTTTCCACAATCCATTCCATTCTTTTCCACATTCCATCCCATTCCATTCCACTTTCCATTCCATGTTCCATTTCCTTCCATTCAACAATCCATTCCATTCCATTGCACTTTCCATTCCACGTTGAATTACACGTTTCGTTCTGCGTTCCATTCCACGTTCCATTCCTTTCCACTCCAAATTCCATTCCATTGCCTTCCCTATTCCTTTCCTTTCCATTCCATTCCATTCCACATTGAATTCCATATTCCATTCCCTTCAATTAAAGATTCCATACCATTCCATTCCACATTCCATTGCATGTTCCATTCCACGTTCCATTCCACGTTCCATTCCATTGCATTCCACATTCCGTTCCACTTTGCACCCCGTTCCGGTCCATATTCATATCCACATTCCATACCATTCTATTTATACATTCCATTCCATTCCATTCCACATTGCATTCCACTCCATGTTGCATTCCACATTCCATTACATTTAACACTCCATTCCGTTTTCCATTCCATATTCCATTCCATTATATTTCGCATTCCATAGCATTCCATTCCATTCCATTCTACATTCCACTACGTTCCATTCCATTTCACATTCGATTCCATTCCACATTCCAATCCATTCCATTCCACCTTCCATTCCACATTCCATTCCACATTCCATTCCATTATATTCCACATTCCATTCCACATTCCATTCCATTCCACATTCCATTCCACATTCCATTCCATTCCGCATTACATTCCACTATCCATTCCACGTTCCATTCCATTCAATTCCACGTTCCATTCCACATTGCATTCCATTCTTTTCCACATTTCTTTACACATTGCATTGCATTCCATTCCCTTCCATTCCACGTTCCATTCCACATTCCATTCCCTTCAATTGCACGTTTCATTACACATTCCATTACATTCCATTCCACATTCCATTCCACATTCCATTCCAAGTTCCATTCTACATTCCATTCTACGTTTCATTCAATTCCATTCCATGTTCCATTCCAAATTCCATTCCACATTCCATTCCACATTCCGTTCCATTCCATTCCACATTCTGTTCCACATTACATTCCATTCCATTCCACATTGCATTCCACATTCCATTCCATTCCACATTCCATTCCACATTCCTTTTCACATTCCATTTCATTGCATTGCACATTCCATTCCATTCCACATTCCATTCCATATTCCATTCCATTCCTTTCCACGTTCCTTTCCACATTCTATTCCACATTCCATTCCATTCCAATACAAGTTCCATTCCACGTTCCCTTCCATGTTCCATCCCACTTCATTCCACGTTCTATTCCGCATTCCATTACTTTCTATTTCACTTTGCCTTCTACATACGATTCCACATTCCACTCCGTTCCATTACACATTCCACTCCACACTCCATTCCACATTCCATTCCGCATTCCATTCCATTCCATTACACATTCTATTCCACATTCCATTCCACAAGACATTCCACATTCCATTCCGTTCCATTTCACGTTTCATTTCACGATCTATTCCACATTCCATTTCATTCGATTCCACATTCCTTTCCACACACTATTACACATTCCATTCCACTTTCCATTCTGTTCCATTCCACATTCTATTCCACTTCCCATTCCACAGTGTATTCCACATTCCCTTCCATTCCATTCCACATTTCATTCCATTCCATTCCATTCCATTCCATTACACATTCCATTCCACATTCATTTAACAGTCCATTCCACATTGCATTTCACATTCCATTCCATTACCTTCCACTTTCCATTCCATTCCATTCCACATTCCCTTCCACATTCAATTGCATTGCTTTCCACATTTCATTCCACATACCATTCCACGTTCCATTACACTTTCCATTCTACATTCCATTCCACATTGCATTTCATTCCTGTCCACATTCCATTCCACATTCCATTCAATTAGACTCCACATTCCATTCCACATTCCATTCCAATACATTCAACTTTCCATTCCACATTCCATTCCATTCCATTACACGTTCCATTCCACGTTCCATTCCACATTCAATTCCACCTTCCATTCCACATTGCATTCCATTCCATTTCACATTGCATTTCACCTTCCATTCCATTGCATTCTACATTCCATTCCCGATTCCATTCCCTATTCCATTTCACTTTCCATTCTATTCCATTCCACAATCCATTCCATTCCATTCCACGTTCCAATTCATTCCATTCCGCTTTCCATTCCACATTCCATTCCACATTCCATTCCAGAGTTCATTCCACATTCCAATTCACTTTCCATTCCATTCCTTTCGATTCCATTACACATTCCGTTCCATTCCAATCCACATTCCCCTCCATTCCATTCCACGTTCCATTCCTTTTCACATTCCATTCCATTCCATTCCACATTCCATTTTTTTCATTCCACATTACATTCCATCACATTTCACATTCCATTCCACATTCCATTCTACATTCCATTTCCTTCCATTCAATTCCACTTTCCTTTCCATTCCTTTCCACATTCCATTCCATTCCATTCCACATTCCATTCGAATTTATTTCACATTCCGTTTGATTACATTGCATTCCACATTCCATTCTATTTGATTCCGCATTCCATTCAATTCCATTCAATTCCACTGCACATTCCATTCCATTCCATTCTATTACAGATTCCATTCCATTCCATTCCACATTCCATTCCATTCCATTCCGCATCCCATTCCACATTCCATTCCACTTTTCATTCCACATTCCATTCCACTTTCCATTCCATTCTATTCCACTTTCCACTCCATCCCATTCCACATTCCATTCCATTCTATTCCACTTTCCACTGCATCCCATTCCACATTCCATTCCCCATACCATTTCACATTCCACTCCGTTACATGGCTTTCCAAATTCCTTCCCATTGCATTCCGAATTCCATTACATTCAATTCCATTCTATTTCACGTTCCATTCCATCCCGTTCTATTCCACGTTCCATTCCTTTCCATTCCACATTCCATTCAACTACATTCCACATTCCTTTCCACATTCCATTCCAAATTTTATTCCACGTTCCTTTTCACATTCCATTCCACATTCCATTCCATTGCATATGACCGTCCAGTACACGTTCCATTCCATTCCATTTCACATTCCATTCCACTTTCTATTCCATTCCATTCCACCTTCCTTTCCGCATTCCATTCCACGTTCCATTCCACGTTGCTTTCCACGTTCCATTCCACACTCCATTGCATTCTATTCCATAATCCATACCATTCCATTAAATTCCATTCCACAATCTAAATCACTCCATTGCACATTCCATTCCACATTCCATTCCACATTCCTTTCCGTTCCCTTCCACATTCCATTCCTTTCCATTCCACATTCCATTGCATTCCATTCCACATTCCTTTCCACATTCCATTCCATTCCATTCCACGTTCCACTACAAATTCTATTCCACATTCCATTCCACTTTCCTTTCCATTCCATTCCTCATTCCTTTCCACCATCTCTTCCACATTCAATTCCACATTCCATTCCATTCCGTTTCATGTTCCCTTCCACATTCCATTCCAGATTCCATTACACATTCCATTCCATATTCGTTTCCAATCCATTCAACATTCCATTCAACATTCCATTCCACATTCCATTTCACATTCCATTCCACATTCCATTCCATTCCATTCCACATTTCATTCCATTCCACGTTCCCTTCCACGTTCCATTCCACGTTCCACTCCACGTTCCATTCCATTCCAATCCACGTTCCATTCCACATTCCATTCCATTCCATTCCGCTCTACATTCCGCATTCCATTCCACATTCCATTCCCCATTACATTCCTTTCCATTCCAGATTCCATTCCACATTCCATTCCACATTCCACTGTACCTTCCATTGCACATTCCATTCCATTCCTTTCCGCATTCCATTCCATTGCATTCCATTATATTCCACATTCCATTCCACTACATTCTGTTCCACTTTCCATTCAGTTACATTCCAGATTCCATTCCACATTCCTTTCCACATTCTATTCCTCTTTCCATTCCATTCCATTGCACATTCTATTCCACATTCCATTCCGTTCAATTTCACATTCCATTCCATTACATTGCATTCCACTTTGCATTCCATTCGATTCCACATTCCTTTCTATTCCATTTCATTATATTCCACATTCCATTCCATTCAATTCTTTTACACATTCCATTCCATTCCATTGCACATTCCATTCAATTACATTCCTCATTCTATTCCACATTCCATTCCACATTCTCGTCCACATTCCATTCCATTCCATTCCATATACTATTCCCTTCCATACCACATTCCATTCCATTCAATTCTGCATTCCTTTCCATGCCATTGTATTCCATATTCCATTCCATTCCATTCCGCTTTCCATTCCATTCCTTTCTATTCCACATTCCATTCCATTACATTCCTCGTTCCATTTCATTCCATTGCACATTCCATTCCACATTCCATTCCACTTTCTATTCCACGTTCCATTTCATTCCGTTCCAAATTCCTTTCCATTCCATTCCACATTACATTCCATTCCATTCCACTTTCCATCCCATTCCATTCCATTCCATTCCATATTCCAACTCATTCCATTCCACGTTCCATTCCATTCCATTCCATTCCACATTCTGTACTATTCCATTGCATTCCACATTCCATTCCTTTCCATTACACATTCCATTCCTTTCCATTGCACGTTCCATTTCATTTCATTCCACTTTCCATTCCATTCCAATCTACGTTCCATTCCTCATTCCATTGCATCACATTCCACTTTCCATTCATCTTTCCATTCTATTCCATTCCACACTGAATTCCTTTCCTTTCCACGTTCCATTCTATGTTCCATTCCACGTTCCATTCCACATTCCATTCCACATCCCATTCCATTCATTTCCATTTTCCATTCCTTAGCATTACACGTTCTAGTACATTCCATTCCACATCCCACTCCACATTCCATTTCACTTTCCATTCCACTTTCCATTTCACATGTCATCCCATTCCTTTCTATTACATTCCACTTTTGATTCGATTCCACTCCATTTTCCATTACATTCCATTCCAAAATCCATTCCATTCCTTTCCACATTCCTTTCCACATTCAATCCCATTCCAGACCACATTCCATTCCATGTTCCAATCCACATTCCATTCCACGTTCCATTCCACTTTCCAATGCATGTTCCATTCCACGTTCCACGCCACGTTCCATTCCACGTTGCATTCCATATTCCATTCCACATTCCATTCCATTTCATTCCACGTTCCATTCCTTTCCATTCCACATTCCTTTCCACATTGCACTCCACGTTCCATTCCACATTCCATTGCATGTTTCATTCCATTCCATTCCATGTCCCATTCCATTGCATTCCCCAATCCATTCCATTACATTCTACGTTCCATTCCATCTTCCATTCCTTTCCACTCCACATTCCATTTCACATTCCATTTCATTCCATGCCACGTTCCATTCCGCATTCCATTCCACGTTGCATTACTCGTTCCATTGCATTGCACTCCATGTTCCACTACTTTCCATTCCACGTTCCAATTTATTCCATTCCACATTCCTTTTGACATTCCATTACACATTCCATTTCATATTCCGTTTCATTCCAATCTTTTCCATTCCACATTGCATTCAATTCCAATCCACATTCCCTTCCATTCCATTCCATGTTCCATTTCGTTCCATATTCCATTCCATTCCATTTCCTTCCACATTCCATTCTGTTCCATTCAACATTCCATTCCTTTCCATTCCACATTCCATTCCACAATCCATTCAATTCCTTTGTATTCCACATTCCATTCCGTTCCAATCCACATTCCTTTCCATTTTATTGCACTTTCCATTTGACATTCCATTCGACTTTGCATTCCACTTTCCATTCCATTCCATTCCACGTTCCATTCCATTCAGTTCTACATTACATTGCATTCCATTAAACATTCCTTTCCATTCTACTCCAAATTCGATTCCACATCACATTCCCTTCTATTCCGCAATCCATTCCATTCCATTCCACGTTCCATTGCACGTTCCTTTCACGATACTTTCCATTGAATACCGCATTTCGTTCCATTCCATTCCACATTCAATTCCATTTCGTTCCGAAATTCATTCCATTCCTATCCATATTCCATTCCGTTTATTTCCACATTACACTACATTCCGTTCCACGTTCCATTCCACATTCCATTCCGTTCCATTCCAAATTCCATTCCACATTCCATTCTATTGCATTCCACATTCCATTCCATTACATTACACGATGTGTTCCATTCCACAATCCATTCCACATCGCATTCCATTCCATTCCACATTCGATTCCACATTCCATTCTATTCCATTCTACATTCCATTCCACATTCCATTCGATTTCATTCCGTTAAACTTTTAATTCCATTCCATTCCACATTCCATTCCACTTTCCATTTCACGTTCCGTTCGACGTTCCATTCCACGTTCCATTCCATGTTGCATTCCACGTTCCATTCCACATTCCATTCCATTCCATTCCACATTCCATTCCACCTTCCATTCCAGGTTCCATTGCACCTTCGATTCCATGATCAAATTCAATTTCCATTCCACGTCACATTCCACGTCCCATAACATTCCATTCCATATTCCATTCCACGTTCCATTCCACGTTCCCTTACCCATTCCATTCCAATTTCCATTCCTCGTTCCATTCCACGTCCCATTCCACGTCCAATTCCAACCCATTCCATAATCCTTTCAATTCCACATTCCTTTCCATTCCATTCCATTCCATTACACATTGTATTGCATTCCATTCCATTCCACATTCGATTCCATTCCATTCCACATTCCATTGCATTCCATTAAATATTCCATTCCATGCCATTAAACATTCCATGCCATTCCATACCTCATTCCATTCCACAACACATTCCCTTTTATTACGCATTCCATTCCATTCCATACCACTTTCTATTACACGTTCCATTCTACGTTCAATTTCACGTTGCATTGCAAGTTCCATTCCACTCCATTCCGTGATCCGTTGCATTCCAATCAATCTTCCTTGCCATTCTATTCGATGTTCCACTCCACTTTCCATTCTACTTTCATTCCACATTCCATTCCTTTCCATTCCCCATTCCATAACATTCCATTCCATATTCTTTTCCACTTTCCATTCCATTGCAGTCCACATTCCATTCCACTTTCCCTTCCACATTCCATTTCACATTCCATTCAATTCTATTCTTCATTCGATTCCTTTCCTAATTTTCATTCCATTCCACATTCCATTCCATTCTATTTCATATTCCATTCCTCGTTCCTTTCCATTCCATTCCACATTCCATTCTATTCCATTCCACATTCCATTACGCATTCCATTCAATTGCATTCCACATTCCATTCCGTGTTCCATTCCACGTTAAATTCTATTGCATTCCATTCCATTCCATTTTCCCTTTCATTCCATTCCACATTGCATTTCACATTCATTTCCACCTTCCATTTCACATTCCATTCCATTCCACATTCCATTCCACAAACCATTTCACATTCCTTTCCACATTCCATTTGACATTCGATTCCATTCCATTCCATTCCACATTCCATTCCCCTTTCCAATCCATAACATTCCACATTCCACAAGGCATTCCATTCCATTCCATTCCACATTCCGTTCCACATTTCGTTCCACATTCCATTCCATGTTCCATTCTACGTTCCATTACACTTTGCATTCCCTTCCATTCCACGTTCCATTCCATTCCATTCCACGTTCCATTCCATTACACTCCACCTTCCATTCCATTACACATTCCATTCCACATTCCAATCCATTCCATTCCACATTCCTTTACATTCCATTCAACATTCCATTCCACATTCCATTCCATTCCACACCACATTCCGTTCCATTACACGTTCCATTACACATTCCTTTCAATTCCATTCCACATTCCATTCCATTCCATTCCACATTCCATTCCATTCCATCTGCGTGACATTTCATTCCATTGTATATTCCATTCCATTCCATTCCACATTCGATTCCATTCCATTCCACATTGCATTCAATTCCATTTCACATTCCATTCCATTCCAATGCACATTCCATTCCATTCCATTCCATTCCATTCCACATTGCATTCCATTCCATTCCACTCAACTTCGAATTCCATTCTCCGTTTGGTTTCGTTCCTTTCCACATTCCATTCCATCCTATTCCACATTGCATTCCATTCCTTTCCATTCGACATTGCATTCCAATCCAATTGATTCCACATTCCATTCCATTCCATGCCAAACTACCTTGCATTCCATTACATATTGCATTCCATTCCATTTCATTCCACTTTCCATTCCATTCCAGTGAATACCGTTCCACATTGCATTCCGCATACCATTCCATTCCATTCCACATTCCATTCCGTTCCTTTCCGCATTCCATTATATTCCACATTCCATTCTATTCCTTTCCATTCAATTCCAAATTCCATTCAAAATTTCATTACATTCCATTCCACATTCAATTCCATTCCATTCCACATTGCATTCCATTCCATTCCATTCCACATTCCATTCCATTCCATTGAATACCATTCCACATTCCATTCCAGATTCCATTCCATTCCATTCCACATTCCTTTCCATTCCATTCCACATTCCATTCCATTCCATTTCACATTCCATTCCATTCCATTCTACATTCAATTCCGTTCCAATCCACATTCCATTCCATTCCAAATTCCATTCCCCCTTCCTTTCCATTCCATTCCACTTTCCATTCCATTCAGTCCATATTCCATTCCATTCCATTCCACATTGCATTCCATTGCATTCCATTTTCCATTCAATTCCACATTCCATTCCATTCCATTCCACATTCCATTCCTTTCCATTATACATTCCATTCCATTCCACATTCCATTCCTTTCCATTATACATTCCATTCCGTTCCACTTTCCATTCCATTGCTTTCCATTCAAATCCAAATTCCATTCCACCTTCCAAACCATTCCATTCCACATTCCATTCCATTCCATTCCAAATTTCATTCCATTCCTTTCCATTCAATTCCAAATTCCATTCCACATTCAATTCCATTGCATTCCACATTCCATTCCATTCCATTCAACATTCAATTCCATTCCAGTCCTCTTTCCTTTCTGTTCCATATTCCATCACATTCCATTCCAGATTCCAATCCATTCCATTCCAATACATTCCACATTCCGTTCCACATTCTGTTCCATTACTTTGCACTTTCAATTCCATTCAATTTCACATTCCATTGCACTCCATTCCACATTGCATTCCATTCCATTCCATTCCACACCTCATTCCATTGCATTCAATTCCAATTTCAATTCCATTCAATTCCACATTGCATTGCATTCTATTCCTTTAAACATTCCATTTCAATCCATTCCAAATTACAGTACATTCCATACCACATTCCATTCCATCTTTCATTTCATTCCATTGTAGATTCCATTTCAAGATCCATTCCATTTCACATTCCGTTCCACATTCCTTTCCTTTCCATTCCACATTCCATTCCATTCCACATTCCATTGCATTCCATTCCAAATTCCATTCAATTCCTTTCCTTTCCACTTTCAATTTCATTCCATTCCACATTCCATTCGTTTCCATTCCACATTCCATTCCATTCCGTTTTGCGTTCCTTTATATTCCATTCCAAATTCAATTCCATTCCATTCCAAATACCATTCCATTCCAAATTCCATTCGATTTATTCCACACTGTATTCCATTACCTTCCATATTCCATTCCATTCCATTCTATTCCACATTGAATCCATTCAATTCCCAATTCAATTCCATTGCATTACACCTTCCATTCCATTCCAGTCCACATTCCGTTCCATTCCATTCCACATTCCGTTCCATTCCATTCCATTCCATTCCACATTTCATTCCACATTCAATTGGATTCCATTCCACATTCCATTCCATTCCATTCCACAATGCATTTAATTCCACTCCATTCCACATTTAATTCCATTCCATTTCTCGTTCCATTCCATTCCATTCGACATTGCTTTCCATTCCGTTCCATTCCACATTCCTTTCCACATACATTTGCATTCCATTCTACATTCCATTCCATATTCCATTCCATTCCAATTCCACATTCTAATCCACAATCCATTCCATTCCACATTCCAATGCACATTCCAATCCTATCTATGCCAAATTCCATTACAAAATACATTTCATTTTATTCCACATTCCATTCCACGATCAATTCCATTCCAAATAACATTCCACTCCACTGCACATTCCATTTCACAATCCATTCCATTCCACATTCCACTCCATTCCATTCCATTTTTCTTCCACATTACATTTCACTTTCCATTCCATGTACCATTCCGCTTTCCATTCCACGTTCCATTGCATTGCATTCCATGTTCCATTCTATTCAATTTCACATTCCCTTCCACATTCCATTTCACATTCCATTCCACATTCCATTGCACATTCCATACCATTCCATTCCACAGTCCATTCCATTCCAATCCACATTCCATTCCGTTCCTTCCCACATTCCGTTCCTTCCCGCCTTCCATTCCATTCCATTCCATTCCACATTCCATTCCATTCCATTCCACATTCCATTCCATTCCGTTCCACATTCCATTCCATTCCATACCTTTCCTATTGCATTCCACATTCCATACCATTCCATTGCCTTCCTAATTCCATTTGTTCAATTCCACATTCCATTGCTTTCCATTCCACATTCCCTTGCATTCCTTTCCATTCCACATTCCATTCCACATTCCTTTGCCTTCCGATCCACATTTTGTTCCATTCCATTCCATTCCATTCCACGTTCCAATCCACGTTCCATTCCACGTTCCATTCTACATTCCTTTCCACGTTTCATTCCACTTTCCATTCCATTCCATTACACATTCCATTCCACATTGCATTACATTGCATTACACTTTCCATTACACATTCCATTTGACATTTCATTCCGTTCTATTCCACATTGCATTCCACATTAGATTACACTTTCCATTCCATTCCATTCCACATTCCTTTCCAAATTCAATTCCACATTCCATTCCATTGCATTCCACCTTGGATTCCGCATTCCATTCCATTGCATTGCTCATTCCATTCCACTTTCCCTTCTATTGTATTCCTCATTCCATTCCACATTGAATTCCATTCTATTCCACATTCAGATTCCATTCCACATTCCATTCCATTCCATTGCATTCCACATTTCATTCCTTTCCATTCCTCATTCCATTCCATTCAATTACATTTCATTCCACATTCCATTCCAAACCATTCCACATTCCATTTCTTTCCATTCCGCAATCCATTCCATTCCATTCCTAGTTCCATTCCATTCAATTCCACACTCCGTTCCATTTCATTCCATTCCTTTCCTCATTCCATAGCATTGCATTTAATTCCATATTCCAATAATTTCCATTCTGCTTTCCATTCCTTTCCATTCCGCTTTCCTTTCCATTGCATTCCACATTCTATTCCACATCCCTTTCCCTTCCATTCCACATTCCATTCCGCGTTCTATTCCACGTTCCATTCCACATTCCATTACATATTTCTCTCCATTCCTTTCCACATTAGATACTATTCCATTGCATTCAATTCCACTTTCCATTGCATTCCAATCCACATTCCATTCCACATTCCATTCCATTCTATTTCACATTCCATTCCACTCCATTCCACTTTCCATTCCATTCCATTCAATTCCACATTCTATTCCATTCTATTCCATTCCACATTCCATTCGATTGCACATTCCATTCTATTCCACATTCCCTTCCATTCCTTTCCATTCAAATCCAAATTCCATTCCACATTCCATTCCACTCCTTTCCACATTCAGTTCCATTGCATTCCACCTTCAATTCTACTCCATTAAATGTTCAATACCCTTCCGTTACATTCCACATTCTATTTCATTTTTTCCACATTGCATTCCATTCCATTCCACATTGCATGCAATTCAATTCCATTCCACATTCAATTCCGTTTCATTCCAAATTCCATTTCATTGCATTCCATTCCATTCCATATTACATTCCATTCAATTCCACATTCCATTCCATTTCATTACATACCATTCGACATTCTATTCCACATTCTATTGCTTTCCATTTCATTCGTTTACACGTTCCATTCCACTTTCCATTCCACATTCCATTCCATTCCATTCCATTCCACCTTGTATTCCATTCCATTCCATGTTTCTTTCCATTCCATTCCACTTTCCATTCTATTCCATTCCACGTTCCATTCAATTCGACATTCCATTCCATCCCATTCCATTCCATGTTCTATTCCATTCCATTCCATTCCATCTTCCATTCCATTCCATTCCACGTTCCATTCCATTCCATTCCAAGTTCCATTCCATTCCATTCCACGTTCCACTGCAAGTTCCATTCCATTCCAATCCATTCCATATTCCATTCCATGCCACATTCCACTCCGTTCCATTTCATTCAACGTTCCATTCCAGTCCATTCCATTCCATATTCCATTCCATTCCACATTCCATTCCATTCCACGTTCCATTCCATTCCACGTTCCATTCCATTCCACTTTCCATTCCACATTCCATTCCATTCCATATTTCACTACATTCCAGTTTCTATTCCATTCCATTGCTTTCCACATTCCTTTCCTTTCCACATTCCCTTCCTCTTTCCATTGCACTCCTTACCACATTCCATTCCATTCTATTCCACATTCCATTCCATATTCCATTCCACCTTCCATTCCATTGCATGCCACATTGCATTCCACTTTCCATTCCATTTCATTCCACATTCTTTTCCACATTCCATTACATTCTATTCCACATTCCATTCCATTCCATTCCACGTTCCATTCCATTCCGTAGCATTCCACATTTCATTCCATTCCATTCCGCATTCCATTCCATTCCATGCCATTCCACATTCCATTCCATTCCATTGTATTCCACATTTCTTTCATTTCATTCCATTGCACATTCCAATCCCTTCCATTCTAAGTTCCATTCCATTCCGTTCCACATTCCATTCCATTCCATTCCATTCCTTTGCACATCCCACAGCATTCCATTCCTTTCCACATTTCATTACCTTCTGATCCGCATTGCATTCCATTTCATTCCCTATTCCATTCCATTGCATTCCACATTCCATTCCACATCCCTTTCCATTCCATTCCACATTCCATTCCACGTCAATTCTACGTTCCATTCCACATTTCATTACATATTCCATTCCGTTCCTTTCCACGTTCCATGCCATCCTATTACATTCTATTCCACATTCCATTGCATTCCATTCCACATTCCATTCCAAATTTCATTCCATTCTATTCTACATTCTATTCCTTTCCACTTCATATTCCATTCCATTCAATTCCACGTTGCATTCCACGTTCCATTACATTCCATTCTACATTCCACTCCACTTTCCATTGCACATTCCATTCCGCGTTCCATTGCACATTCCATTCCACATTCTATTCCACGTTCCATTCCACGTTGCATTCCATTCCATTTCACGTTCCATTCCACATTCCATTGCACATTCCATTCAATTGCACGTTCCATTCCACGTTCAATCACATTCCATTCTACTTTCCACTCCGCATTCCATTGCACATTCCATTCCATGTTCCATTGCACTTTCCAGTCCTCATTCCATTCCGAATTCCATTCCATTCTATTCCACATTCTATTCCATTCCATTCCAAATTCCATTCCATTCTATTCCACTTTCCATTCCTTTCCATTGCACATTTGATTCCACATTCCATTAAACTTTTCATTCCACATTCCATTACACCATCAATTCCAAGTTCCTTTCCATTCCATTCCTTGTTCCATTCTATTCGATTACACGTTGCATTCCACTTTCCATTCTACATTTCATTTCACATTCCATTCCATGTTCCATTCCTTTCCATTCCATTCCACATTTCATTCTAAGTTCTGTTCCATTGCATTCCACTTTCCATTCCACATTCCATACTATATTGCAGTACACGTTCCACTCCACGTTCCATTCCATTCAATTCCACGTTCCATTCCACGTTCCATTACATTCCGTTCTACGTTCCATTTCGCATTCCATTCCATTCCATTCCATTCCACATTCCATTCCATTCCAATCCATATTTCATTCCATTCCATTCCATTTTGCATTCCATTCCACATTCAATTGCATTCCACATCCCATTGCATTCCACATCCCATTCCACTCCATTCAATATTCCATTCCATTCCACATTCAATTGCATTCTACATCCCATTGCATTCCACATCCCGTTCCATTCCATTCCACATTCCATTCCATTCCACTCCACTTTCCATTCCACATGCCATTCCACATTCCATTCCATTCATTTCTATTCCCCATTCTATTCCACATTCCATTCAACATTCCATTCCATATTCCATTCCACGTTAAATTTCATATTTCATTTCATGTTCCATTCCGTTCCATTCCATTCCGAATTCCATTCCATTCTATTTCGTATACCACATTCCATTTCATTCCATTGCATTCCACATTCCATTCCATTCAATTCCACTTTCCAATCTATTACTTTCCTCTTTCCAATCCTTTCCACATTCCATTCCACGTTCCATTCCACATTCCATTCCATTCCATTTTTATTGCATTCCACATTCCATTCCACATTCCATTAGACTTTCCATTCCTTTCTATTCCACATTCCATACCACAGTCCTCTCCTCATTCCATTCCACATTCCATTACTTTTCACTCCACATTCCATTCCACATTTCAACACATTTCATTCCACATTCCAGTCCATTCCATTCCGCATTCAATTCCACATTCCATTTCATTCCATTCCACTTTCCATTCCATTCCATTCCACATTCCATTCCATTAAGTTCCACATTACATTCCACGTTCCATTCTACATTCTACTCCAAATTCATTTCAATACCATTCCAAATTTCATTCCACATTCCATTCCATTCCACTTTCCTTTCCACATTCCTTTCCACATTCCATTGCTCATTACATTCCGTTCCAACGACATTCCATTCCACATTCTATGCCACATTCCATTCCAATCGATTCCACATTCCATTTAACATTCAATTCACATTCCATTCCATTCCACATTCCATTTAACATTCCATTAACATTCCATTCCATTCTATTCCATTCCACATTCTATTCCACATTCAATTCAACAATCTCTTCCACATTCCATTCCATTCCATTCCACATTCCATTGCCTTCCTTTCCACATTCCATTCCATTCCACTCCACATTCCATTACACATACCATTCCATTCCATTCCACATTCCATTCTATTCCATTCCATTCCATCCCCAGGTTCCATTCCATTCCATTACACATTCCACTCCATTCCATTCCATTCCATATTTCATTTCATGGCATTCCACATTCCAATCCATTCCATTCTAACGTCCATTCCATTGCATTCCGCATTCCATTCCGTTCCATTAAACATTCCATTCCATTCCATTTCTCTTTCCTTTCCATTCCATTCCACATTCCATTCTTCATTCCATTCCACATTCCATTCTTCATTCCATTCCACATTCCATTCCATTGCATTCCATATTACACTCCACATTCCATTCCATTCCATTGCACGTTCCATTCCACGTTCCATTCAACATTCCATTCAATTTTCCATTCCTCTTTCAATTCCATTCAATTCGACATTCCACTCCAAATACCATTCCATTCCAGTCCACATTCCATTCCAACTTCCATTGAATTCCATTCCACATTCCATTCCACATTCCATTCCACGTTCCATTCCACGTTCCATTTCATACCATTCCACTTTCCATTCCATTCCATTCAACGATCCATTTCATTCTATTACACCTTCCTTTCCACATTCCATTCCACATTCCATTTCACATTCCTATTCGCATTCCATTGCATTCCATTCCATTCCATTCCACATTGCATTCCACTCCAATCCACATTGCATTCCACTCCAATCCACAATCCATTCCATTCTATTCCACGTTCCATTCCATTACACGTTCCATTCCATTCCATTTGACATTCCATTAAACATTCCCTTCCTTTCCGTTCCACATTCCCTTCCATTCCATTCCATAGCATTCCACATTCCATTCCGCTTTCCATTCCATTCCATTCCACATTCCATTCCACGTTCCCTTGCACATTCCATTCCACGTTCCAATCCACTTTCCATTTGACATTCCATTCCATTCAATTCCACGTTCCATTCCTTTGCATTCCACGTTCCATTCCATTCCATTTCATATTCCATTCCACATTGCATTTCACATTCCATTCAGCATTTCATTTTGCATTCCATTACATTCCATCTCTTTCCACATTCCATTCCATTCCAATCCATATTTCATTCCATTCTTTTCCACCTTGTACTCCATTCCACATTCCATTGCATTCCACGTCCAATTCAATTCCATTCCACACTCCATTCCATTCCATTCTATTCCACAGTCTTTTCCACATTCCATTCCACATTCCATTCCATATTCCATTCCACGTTCCACTCCATATTCCATTCCACGTTCCACTCCATTCCATTACATTCCATATTCCATTCCATTCCATTCTGCATTTGACATTCTATTCCATTCCATGCCACATTCCATTCCATTCCATTCCATTCCTTACCATACTCCATTCCATTCCATTCAACATTCAATTCCATTCCATTCCACATTGCATTCTGGTCGGTTCCACATTCCATTCCACGTTCCACTCCATTCCATTCCAGATTCCATTCAATTGCATTCCATTGCATTCCAAATTCCATTCCACATTCCATTCCATTCCATTCAACAGTGCTTTCCATTCCAATAGATTGCACATTGAATTCAATCCCACATTCCATTACATTCCATTCCGTTTTCCATTCCATTCCATTCCACATTGTATTCCTTTCCATTCCATTCAACATCACTTTCCATTGAAAACCATTCCACATTCCATTCCATTCCATTCAACATTCCATTCTATTCCATTCCACTTTGAATTCCATTCCATTCCACTTTGCATTCCATTCCATTCCATTCCACATTCCATTCCATATTCGTTTCCATTCCAATACAAATTCCATTCCACATTCCATTCTATTCCATTTTTCATTCCATTCCACATTCCATTCCTTTCCTTTCCACATTCCATTCCATATTCCATTCCATTCCATTCTACATTCCATTCCACATTACATTCCGTTCCATTCCACATTGCTTTTCATTCCATTCCATTCCACATTGAATTCAATTTCACATTCCATTCCATTCCATTCCACATTCTGTTCAATATTCATTTCCATTCCAATCCACATTCCATTCCACATTCCATTCTATTCAATTTTACATTTCATTCCACATTCCATTCCTTTCCATTCTACATTCCATTCCACATACAATTCCATTCCATTCCAAATTCCGTTCCACATTCCATTCCATTCCGTTCCGCTTTGCTTTCCGTTCCATTCCATTCCACATTGCATTCCATTGCAAACCATTCCGGATTCCATTCCATTCCATTCTATTCCATTCAACTTTGCATTCCATTCCTTTCCATTCCACATTCCATTTCATATTTATTTCCATTCCAATCCACATTCCAATCCACATTCCATTCCATTCCATTCCACTTTCCATTCCATTCCACTTTCCATTCCATTGCATTCCACATTTCATTACATTCCATTACACATTCCATTCCATTACATTCCACAATCCATTCCACATTGCATTCCACATTCCATTCCATTCCATTCAATTCCACATTCCATTCCATTCCATTCCAGATTCCATTCCATTCCATTCCACTTTCCATTCCACATTCCACATTCCACTTTTTCCTTTACACATTCCATTCCACGTTCCATTCCACGTTCCATTCCACATTCCATTCCACGTTCCATTCCATTCCATTCCACATTCCATTCCACATTACATTCTACATTCCATTCCATTCCTCATTCCATTCCACATTCCATGCGACATTCCATTTCACATTCCAATCCTCATTCCTTTCCATTCCATTGCACCTTCCATTCCATTCCACATTCCATTCCATTCGACATTCCATTTCATCTTCCGTTCCACATTCCGTTGCATTCCTTTCCACATTCCATTCCAGATTCCACTCCATTCCATTCCACATTCCATTCCACTCCATTCCACATTCCTATCCATGTTCCATTCCCCTTTCCAGTCCATGTTCCATTCCATTCCATTGTACGATCCACTCCATTCCATTCCACATTCCACTCCATTCCAATCCACTTTCCTTTCCACATTCCATTCGATTCCTTTGCACATTGCATTCCACTTTCCTTTCTATTACATTCCACATTCAATTCCACAAACCATTCCATCCCATTGCACTTTCCATTCCATGATCCATTCCCCATTTCATTCCATATTCCATTACACGTTCCATTCCATTCCATTCCACGATCCATTCCACGTTCCATTATATTCCATTCCACACTGCAATCCGAATTCCGTTGTACATTCAATTCCAAGATCCATTCCACCTTCCATTCCAGGTCCAATTACCTTTCATTCCACGTTCCATTTCCTTCCATTCCACATTCCATTTCATTCAATTCCACATTCCATTCTACTTTCCTTGTCATATTCCATTCCACATTCCATTCCACTTTCCATTCCACATTCTATTCCATTCCATTCTATTCCAAATTCCTTTCCATTAAATTCCACTTTCCATTCCATTCCACATTCCATTCCACATTCAATTCCACGTTCCATTCCTTTCCATTCCACATTTCATTCCATTCCATTCCGCATTCCATTCCATTCCGTTCCATTCCTATCCACATTCCAGTACATTCAATTCCATTCCACATTCCATTCCATTCCATTCCCCATCCCATTCCATTCCATTCCACATTCCACTCCATTCCCTTCAACATTCCTTTCAATTCCATTGCATTCCACATTCCATCCCATTCCTTTCCACATTCCATTCCTTTCCATTCCACATGCCATTCCATTCCATTGCACATTCCTTTCCACTCCATTACCCATTCCATTCCTGTTTCCATTCCCTTCCAATCCACATTCCCTTCAATTCCATTCCACGTTCCATTCCACGTTCCATTCCACGTTCCGTTCCAATTTACATTCCATTCCATTCCACATCAATTCCACTCCATTCCACATTCTGTTCAAATCATTTCCATTGCATTCCACATTCCATTAAATTCCATTCCACATTCCATTCCACATTCCGATTCATTCCATTTCTCATTGCATTGCAAATTCCATTCCACATTCCATTGCATTCCACTTTCCATTACATTCCATTTCATTACTTTCCACATTCAATTCCACATTGCATTCCACATTCCATTCCATTCCATTCCAATTTCCATTCCACTTTCCATTCGACATTCCATTCCATTCCTTTCCCCTTTCCATTCCACTTTCCATTCGACATTCCATTCCATTCCTTTCCCCTTTCCATTCCATTGCATTTCACCTTCCATTCCACATTCCATTGCATTGTATTCGACTTTCCATTCCACTATCCATTCTATTCCATTCCACATTCCATTCCTTTTTTTCCACTTTCTATTCAACATTCCATTGCACGTTCCATTCCACGTTCCTTTCCACGTCCCATTCCTTTCATTTAAACTTTCCATTCTGTACCATTACACGTTCCAGTTCATTCCATTCCACATTCCACTCCACTTTCCATTCCACATTCCATTCCACATTCCATTCCATATTCCATTCCACGTTCCATTGCATTCCATTCCATGTTCCACATCTTTCCATACCGCGTTCCAATTCATTCCATTCCACATTCCTTTCCACATTCCATAACACATTCTATTTCTTATTCCATTCCATTCCAATCTTTTCCATTCCACATTGCATTCAATTCCAATCTACATTCCCTTCCATTCCATTCCACGTTCCATTCCATTCCATATTCCATTCCATTCCATATCATTCCTCATTCCATTCTGTTCCATTCCACATTCCTATCCATTCCATTCCACAATCCATTCAATTCCTTGGTATTCCACATCCAATTCCATTCCATTCCACATTCCTTTCCATTCTATTCCACTTTCCATTCGGCAATCCATTCCACATTCCATTCCACGTTCCATTCCATTCCATTCCACATTCTGTTCCTTTCTATTCCACATTGAATTCCATTTCATTCCACATTCCATTCCACATTCTGTTCCTTTCTATTCCACATTGAATTCCATTTCATTCCACATTCCATTCCACATTCCATTCCGTTCCATTCCACATTCCATTCCACTTTCCATTCTATTGCATCCCACATTCCATTCCATTCCATTACACGATCCGTTCCATTCCACATTCCTTTCCACATTCCATTCTATTCCATTCTAGATTCCATTCCACATTCCATTTCATTTCATTCCATTAAAATTTTCATTCCATTCCATTCCACATTCCATTCCACTTTCCATTCCACGTTCCATTCGACGTTCCATTACACGTTCCATTCCACGTTGCATTGCATGTTCCATTGCACATTCCTTTCCATTCCATTCCACGTTCCATTCCACGTTCCATTCCATGTTCCATTGCCAGTATGATTCCACTTTCCATTGCCAGTATGATTCCACGTTCCATTTCAATTTCCATTCCACGTCCCTTTGCACGTCCCTTACCATTCCATTCCATATTCAATTCCATGTTCCATTCTACGTTCCATTACACTTCGAATTAAATACCATTCCACGTTGCATTCCATTCTATACCACGTTGCATTTCATTCCATTCGACATTGCATTTCACATTCCGTTTCACATTCAATTCCAAATTCCATTTCACACTACATTTCATATTCCATTCCTTTACATTCCATTACACTCCACTTTCCATTCCATTCCATTACAGTGCACATTCCATTCCATTCCATTACAGTGCACATTCCATTCCATTCCATTCCACATTCCATTCCTTTCCATTCGACGTTACATTCCATTACGCATTCCATTCCTTTGCATTCCACATTCCATTCCGTTACATTCCACATTCCTTTCCACATTCCATTACACATTCCATTCCACTTTCCATTCAATTCCATTCCACATTGCATTCCCTTCCATTCCACATTCCATTCTATTCAATTCCACATTCCATTCCATTCCATTCCACCTTGCATGCCATTCCAATCCATTCTGAGTTCCATTCCATGATCCATTCCACGTTCCTTTCCATTCCATTCCACGTTCCATTGCACGTTTCATTCCACGATCCTTTCCATTGAATTCCACATTCCATTCTATTGCATTCCACATTCAATTCCATTTCGTTCCACATTCCATTCCATTCCATTGCATATTCCATTCCATTCCATTCCACATTACACTCCATTCCATTCCACTTTCCATTCCACAATTCATTCCGTTCCATTCCACGTTCCATTCTGCATTCCATTCTATTCCGTTCCGAATTCCATTCCATTCCACCTTCCATTTCATTCCTTTACATTGAATTCCAAATTCCATTCCACATTCCATTCTACATTCCATTCCATTCCATTCCATTCCATTCCACATTCCATTCTATTCCATTCCACATTCCATTTTATTCCATTTCATTCCAATTCACATTCCATTCCACATTCCATTCCAATCCATTCCACAATCCTTTCAACATTCCACTGAATTCCATTACATATTCCAATCCTTTCCATTCCACATTCCATTCCATTCCATTGCATTCCATTACACATTCCTTTCCACATTGCATTCCAATCCAATCCACCTTCCATTCCATGTTCCATTCCATTCCATTCCATGTTCCACTCCATTCCCTTCCATTCCAGTCCTGATTCCATTCCATTCCACCATCCATTCCTTTCGATTTCACATTAAATTCCACATTCCAATCCGTTCCATTCCACTTTCCATTCCATTATAATCCACATTGCACTCCATTCCACATTCCTTTCCAACTTCCATTTCATTCCATTCCACATTCCATTCCACATTGCACTCCATTCCATTCCACATTGCATTCCATTCCATTCCACATTCCATTCCATTCCATTCCATTCCATTTTGCATTCCAGTTTCCTTTCCATTGCATTCCACGTTCCTTTGCACGTTCCATTCTACGATGCTTTACATTGAATTCCAGATTCCATTCCATTCCATAAGACATTGAATAACATTCCATTCCACATTCCATTCCATTGCATTCCATATTTCCTTCCTTTCCATTTCGTATTCCATTCCATTAAATTAGGTATTCTATTCCATTCTATTTCGTATTCCATTGAATTCCATTCTACATTAAATTCCATTGCATTCCATTCCATTCCACGTTGCATTCCACATTCCATTCAATTCAATTCCACATTCCATTCCATTCCATTCCACTTTTCATTGCATTCCATTCCACATTGCATTCCATTCCATTCCATTCCACATTGCATTCCAATCCATTCCATTCCATTCCACTTTCCATTCTATTACACATTCCATTCCGTTCCATATTGCATTCTGTTCCACACTGCATTCCATTCCACATTCCATTCCATACCTTTCCATTCAATTCGAAATGCCAGTCCACATTCCATTCCATTCTATTCCACATTCCTTTCCAATCCACTCCGCATTCAATTCCATTCTCTTCTACATTACTTTCCATCCCATTCCTTTCCATTTTACATTCCATTCCATTCCAAATTCCATTCCATTCCATTCCATTCCACATTCCATTCCTTTCCATTCCACATTCCATTCAATTCCATTCCACATTCCATTCCATTCCATTCTATTCCACATTCCATACCACATTCCAATCCGCCATCCATTCCATTCAAAATTCCATTCCACATTCCAATCCTTTCCATTCCACATTCCATTCCACATTCCATTCCATTCCATTCCACTTTCCATTCCATTCCAATCCATTCGACATTCCTTGCCACATTCCATTCCACATAGCATTCCATTCAATTCCACATTCCATTCCATTCCATTACAAATTCCATTCCATTCCATTCCACATTCCATTCCATTCCACATTCCATTCCAATCCATTCCACAATCCATTGCATTCCATTCCACATTCGATTCCACATTCTACTCCATTCCATTCCACAATCCATTCGATTCCATTCAATATTTCATTCCATTCCTATCCATTCCACATTGCATTCCATTCCATTCCTTGCCACATTCCATTCCATGTTCCATTCCATTCCATTCCACTCTGCATTGCAACTTCCATTCCATTCCATTCTAATCCATATTTCATTCCATTCCATTCCATATTTCATTCCATTCTATTCCATTCCACATTCCATTCCTTTCCATTCCACGTTAAATTGCATTCCTTTCCACATTGCATTCCATTACATTCCGTTCCACATTCCATTCCATTCCATTCCATTGCACTTTCCATTCCACACTCCATTACTTTTAATTCCACATTCAATTCCATTCCACATTCCATTCCATTCCACTTTCCTTTCCATTCCATTCCACATTGCATTCCATTCCATTTTATTCCACGTTGCATTCCATTCCATTCCATTCCACGTTGCATTCCATTCCATTCTATTCCATTCCGCATTCCATTCAATTCCCTTCCACATTACATTCTATTCAATTCCACATTGCATTCCATTCCATTCCATTGCACATTCCATTCCATTCCATTCCATTCCATTCCACGGTCCATTCCGTTCCATTCCACATTCCATTCCATTCCACATTCCATTCGATTACACATTCCATTCCATTCCATATTCCATTCCATTGCACGTTCCATTCCATTCCACATTCCATTCCGTACCTTTCCATTCAATGTGAAATTCCACTCCACATTCCGTTCCATTCCATTCCACATTCCATTCCACCTTCCATTCCATTTCACATTTTAATCCATTCCATTCCATTCCACATTCCATTCAATTCCATTCCATTCCACATTCCATTCCATTTCATTCCAAATTCCATTCCATTCCTTTCCACATTCCATTCCATTACATTCCCCATTCCATTACATTTCTTTCAACATTCCATTCCATTCCATTCCACATTCCATTCCATTCCATTGCATTCCATTCCACATTTCATTCCATTCCATTCCATTCCACATTCCATTTCATTCTATTCCACATTCCATTCAATTCCATTGCATTCCACATTTCATTCCATATTGCATTCCATTCCATTCCAATTTCCATTCCATTCCATTCTTTTCACACATTCCATTACATGCCATTCCATATTCCATTTCATTCCATTCCATTCCATATTCCACATTCCATTACAAGTTCCATTCCTCTTTCCATTCCAGGTTCCATTCAACGTTCCATTCCATTCCGTTCAATGTTCCATTCCATTCCATTACACATTCCATTCCTTTCCATTGCATTCCATTGCACATTCCACTCCATTGCTTTCCACTCCATTTCATTCCATTCCACATTCAATTCCATTCCATTCCACATTCCATTCCATTCCATTCCATTCCATTCTACATTCCGTTCCATTTTATTCCATTCAATTCCACATTCAATTCCATTCCATTCCATTCCACATTCCGTACCATTCTACTTTCCACTCCATTCCATTGCATTCCCCTTTCCATGTCATTCCATTCCATTCCATTTCACTTTCCATTCCATATTCCATTCCATTCCTTTCAACATTCCATTCCATTCCATTCCACATTCCATTTCATTCTACATTTCATTTCATTCCATTACACATTTCATTCCATTCCATTCCACATTCCATTCCACTCCATTCCATTCCACATTCCATTCCACTCCATTCCATTCCACATTCCATTCCACTCCAGTTTCCTTTCCTTTCCATCCATTACAAATTCCATTCCACATTCTATTCCATTCCACATTCCATTGGACATTCCATTTCGTTCCATTCTACAT
This sequence comes from Pongo pygmaeus, assembly GCF_028885625.2. Lineage (NCBI taxonomy): Eukaryota > Metazoa > Chordata > Mammalia > Primates > Hominidae > Pongo > Pongo pygmaeus. Next base: position 6,983,275 of record NC_085931.1, read on the forward strand.
TCCTTTACACATTCCATTCCATTCCATTCCACATTCCATTCCACATTCCATTTCATGATATTCCACATTCCATTACATTCCATTCCACTTTCCATTCCATTCCATTCCACTCCCTTCCATATTCCATTCCATTCCATTCCACATTCCATACCAGATTCCAACCCGCCATCCATTCCAATACAAATTCCATTCCACAGTCCATTCCTTTCCATTCCACATTCCATTCCACATTCAATTCCATTCCATTCCACATTCCATTCCATTCCAATCCATTCCACATTCCATGCCACATTCCATTCCACATAGCATTCCATTCTATTCCACATTCCATTCCATTCCATTCCACATTGCGTTCCAATCCATTCCACATTCCATTGCATTCCATTCCACATTCCAATCAACATTCTACTCCATTCCATTCCTCATTCAATTCGATTCCATTCCACATTCCATTCCATTCCATTCCATATTCCATTCCATTTCATTCCTTGCCACATTCCAATCCACGTTCCGTTCCATTCCATTCCACTGTGCATTGCAACTTCCAATCCATTCAGTTGTATTCCATATTTCATTGCATTCCATTCCATTCCAAATTCCATTCCATTCCATTCCACATTACTTTGCATTCCTTTCCACATTGCATTGCATTACATACCATTCCACATTCCATTCCATTCCATACCATTCCATTGCACTTTCCATTCCACATTCCATTACTTTTAATTCCAGATTCCATTCCGTTCCATTTCACTTTCCATTCCATTCCTCATTCCATTCCATTCCAAATTCCTTTCCTTTCCATTCCACATTGCATTCCATTCCATTCTATTCCATGTTGCATTCCATTCCATTCCATTCCGCATTCCATTCCATTCCCTTCCCCTTTACATTCCATTCAATTGCACATTGCATTCCATTCCATTCAATTCTCCTTTCAATTCGTTTCCTTCCCATTCCATTCCACGTTCCATTCCATTCCATTCAACATTCCATTCCATGCCACATTCCATTCGATTACACATTCCATTCCATTCCATATTCCTTTCCATTGCACATTCCATTCCATTCCACACCTTTCCATTCATTTCGAAATTCCACTCCGCATTCCATTCCATTCCATTCCGCATTCCTTTTCATTCCAGTCCAAATTCATTTCCTTTCCATACCAAATTCCATTCCATTCCATTAAATTCCGTATTCCATTCCATTCCCTTCCACATTTCATTTCATTCCATTCCATTCCATTCCACATTGCTTTCCATTCCATTCCATTCCACATTCCATTATTTTCCATTCCACATTGCATTCCATTCCATTCCAGATTGTATTCCATTCAAATCTATTCCACATTCCATTCCACTTTCCATTTCGTTGCATTCCACGTTCATTCCACATTCCATTCCATTCCATTTCACATTCCATTCCATAATCGATTCCATTCCATTCCACATTCCATTCCAACATCCATTACATTCCACATTACACTGTCCATTCCTTTCCATTCCTCATTCCATTACACATTCCATTCCATTCTATTCCACATTCCATTCCATTCCATATTCCATTCCATTCCATTCCGCATTCCATTCCTTTCCATTCAATTCCACATTCCATTCCACATTCCAATCCACTATCCATTACATTCCAACTTCCATTCCACATTCCATTCCATTCTATTCCACATTCCATTCCATTCCATATTCCATTCCATTCCATTCCGCATTCCATTCCTTTCCATTCAATTCCACATTCCATTCCACATTCCAATCCACTATCCATTATATTCCAACTTCCATTCCACATTCCATTCCATTCCATTCCACATTGCATTCCATTACTCTCCATTCCACATTCAATTCCACTGCCCATTCCTTTCCATTCCACATAGCGTTCCATTGCATTCCACATTGCATTGAAATCCATTCCACATTCCATTGCATTCCATTCCGCATTCCATTCCACATTCCAGTCCATTTCATTCCACATTCCATTCGATTAAATTCCACATTCCATTCCATTCTGTCCCACATTCCATTCCATTCCATTCCATTCCATTCCACATTCCAGACCTTTCCATTCCATTCCATATTCCATACCATAACATTCAATTCCACATTCCGTTTTTTCAATATCATATTCCATTCAATTCCATTCCCCATTCCATAGCATTCCATTCCATTCCACATACCGTTCCACATTCCTTTACCTGCCATTCCACATTGCATTCCATTCCATTCCATTCCATTCCACGTTCCATTCCACTTTCCTTTTCACTTTCCATTCCACTTTCCATTCCACGTTCCATTCCATTCCATTCCACATTCCATTCCACATTCCATTCCATTCCATTGTACTTTCCATTCCACATTCCATTCCACATTACATTCCATTCTATTCCACATTGCTTTCCCCGTAACGTTCCACATTCCATTCCATTCCATTCCACAATCCATTCCATATTCCATTCCACATTGCATTCCATTGCATTCCTTTTTCCATTCCACATTGCTTTCCATTGTATTCCACATTCCATTCCATTCCATTCCACGTTCCACTGCATTCCATTGCATTCCACATTTCATTCCATTCCATTCCTCTTTCCATTCCATTCCATTCAATTCCATTCCACTTTGCATTCCAATCCATTCCACGTTGCATTTCATTCCAGTGTACATTCAATTGCATTCCATTCCAAGTTCCATTCCATTCCATTCCACATTCCATTCAATTATATTACATTCTACTCCTTTCCAAATTCCATTGCATTGAATTACATTCCACTTTCCATTCCTTTCCATTCCACTCCTTTCCAAATTCCGTTGCATTGAATTCCATTTCACTTTACATTACTTTCCGCTCTGCATTCCATTCCATTCCATTCCTCCTTTTATTCCTTTGCATTCCACATTGCATTCCACATCCCTTTTTATTTCATTCCACATTCCACCACTCATTCCATTCCACGTTCCATTTCATATTCTATTCTACGTTCCATTCCACCTTCCATTCCATTCCATTCCGCATTGCATTCCACATTCCATTTCACATTCCATTCCATTCCATTCCATATACATTCTACATTCCATTCCTTTACATTCTACATTTCATTCCATTCCATTCCACCTTCCATTTCACATTGCATTCCACATTCCATTCCATTCCATTCCACATTCTATTCCACATTCCATTCCACATTCCATGCCACATTCCATTCAATTCCATTCCACATTCTGTTCCAGATTCCATTCCACATTCCATTCCATTCCATTCCACATCCCATTCCATTCCATTCCACATTCCATTCCACATTCCTTTCAACTTTCCAATCCATTCCATTCCACATTCCTTTCAACTTTCCACTCCATTCCATTCCACATTCCATTCCATTCCACATTCCATTCCACTCAATTACACTACCTATTCCATTCCTTTCCACATTCCATTTCACATTCCATTCCACGTTCCATTCCATTCCATTCCACATTCCTTACCACATTCCAATCCATTCTATTCCACATTCCATTCCACATTACATTCCAATAAATTTCTCATTCCATTTCAAATTCCATTCCACATTGCATCCCATTCCATTCCATATTCCATACTACAATACTTCACATTCCATTTCACATTCCAGTACATTCCATTCCATTCCACATTACATACCATTCCACTCCACATTCCATTCCACTTTCCGTTCCATTCCATTCAACAATCTATTCAACATTCCATTCCATTATTTGAACATTCCATTCCACATTCCATTCCATTCCATTCCATTCCACTTACCATTCCATTTTCCATTCCACATTCCATTCAATTTCATTCCACATTCCATTCCATTCCATTCAATTGCATTCCCTATTACATTCTACATTCCGTTCCATTCCAGTCCAAGTTACAGTCCACGTTCCATTCCATGTTACATTCCTTTCCATTCCACATGCCATTGCATTCCATTCCACATTCCCTTCCACATTAAATTCCACATTCCTTTCCACTTTCCTTTCCACATTCCATACCACATTCCATTCCACATTTCTTTCCACGTTCCATTCCAATCCATTCCACGTTCTACTCCACGTTCCATTTCACATTCCATTCCACATTGCACTCAAACATCCATTCCATTCCATTCTGAGTTGCATTCCACCTTCCCCTCACTTCCATTCCACGTTCTGTTCCACATTCCATTCCTTTGCATTCCACGTTCCTTTCCACATTCCATTCCACATTAAATTTCATTCCATTGCATATTCCATTTTCATTCCATTCCGTTCCATTCCACATTCCATTCCTTTCCATTCCACATTCCATGCCACATTCCATTCCATTCCATTCCACAGTCCATTCAACATTCCTTTCCATTTCATTCCAGATTCCATTCCACCTTCCATTCCATTCCACTCAATTTCATTCCACATTCCTTTCCATTTTATTCCACAATCCATTCAATTTCATTCCACATTTCATTTCATACCTTTCCACATTCCATTCCATTCCATTCCATTCCACATTTCATTCCATTCCACATTCCATTCCACATTCCATTCTATTCCATTCCACATTCCATTCCATTGGATTCAACTTGCCATTCCACATCCCATTCCATTGCCTTCTTCATTCCATCCAACATTCCATTCCTTTCCATTCCACAATCAATTCCATTCTGTTCCATATTCCATTATATTCCATTCCATTCCACATTCCATTCCATTCTGTTCCATATTCCATTATATTCCATTCCATTCCACATTCCATTCCGATCGATTCCATTCCACATTGAATTAAGCATTCCATCCCCTTCCATTCCAAATTCCATTCAACGTTTCATTCCATTCAATTCCACATTAATTTCCATTCCATTCCACCTTCTATTGCATTCCATTCAATTCCATTCCGTTCCATTCCATTCCATTCCATTCCATTCTATTCCACATTCCATTCCATTCCATTCCATTCCATATTCCATTCCTTTCCATTCAGCTTTCCATTCCATTCCAATCCACATTCCATTCCTTTGTATTCCATTCCATTTCACAATCCATTTCATTCCTTTCCACATTCTATTCCATTCCATTCCACTTTCCATTCCCCATTCCATTCCATTCCAGTTTCCATTCCACATTCCATTCCACATTTCATTCCATTCCATTCCGTATTCCATTCGATTCCATTCCACATTCCATTGCATTCTATTCCTCTTTCCATTCCATGCAATTCCGTTCCACATTCCATTCCACATTACATTCCATTTCATTCCACTTTAGATTCCATTCCATTCCATTCCACATTCCATTCCATGCCATTCTGTTTTCCATTCCATTCCATTCCATTCCATATTCAATTCCCTTCCAATCCACATTCCATTCCATTCCATTCCACTTTTCATTCCAAGCTCCAATCCATTCTGTTCCACGTTCCATTCCATGCCATTCCGCATTCCATTCCATTCCATTCCATTCTACATTCAATTCCCTTCCAATCCACATTCCATTCCATTCCATTGCACTTTCCATTCCACATACAATCCATTCAATTTATCATTCCAAACCACATTCCATTCAATTCCATTCCATATTCCATTAGACATTCCTTTCCATTGCTTTCCACGTGCCCCTCCCTGTTCCATTCCACGATTCATTCCATTCCATTCCACAATCCATTCATTCCATTCCCCATTCCATTCCATATTCCACTGCATTCCATTCCATTTCTCATTCCTTTCCATTCAATTCCATTCCACATTCCATTTCATTCAACATTCCATTTCTCATTCCACTCCATTGCATTCCACTTTCCATTCCACATTCCCTTCCATTCAATTCCATTCCACAATCCTTTCCACATTCCATTCTATTCCATTCCTTTCCACATTTCATTCCATTCCATTCCATATTCCATTCCACATTCCTTTCCACATTCCATTCCACAATCCATTCCACTTTCCATTCCATTCCATTCCACATTCAATTCCATTCAATTCCAAATTCCATTTCATTCCATTCCATATTACATTCCATTCCACTGAATTCTACATTCCATTCCATTCCACATTCCTTTCCACATTCCATTCTTCATTCCAATCCAATCCATTCCATTCTAAATTCCATTCCATTTTATTCCACATTCCATTCCACATTCCATTCCACATGCCATTCCACCTTCCGTTCCATTACATTACAAATTCAATTCTAATCAATTCCACATTCCATTCCATTCCATTCCACATTCCATTCCATTCCATTCCATTCCATTCCACATTCCATTCCTTTCCTTTCCATTCCACAATCCATTCCACAATCAATTCCATTCCATTCCAAATTACATTCCACATTCCATTCCATTCCATTCAATTTCTTTCCACATTCATTTCAATTCCATTCCACATTCCATTCCATTCCATTCCACTTTGCTTTCCTTTCCATTCCACATTCAATTCCAATTAGTTCCAAATTCCATTTCATTCCATTCCATATTCCATTCCATTCCCCTGAATTCTACATTCCATTCCATTGCACATTCCTTTCCACAATTCATTCTTCATTCTTTCCATTCCATTCCTTTCTACATTCCATTCGATTCCATTCCATTCCACATTCCATTCCACATTCCATTCCACATGCCATTCCACATTCCAGTCCATTACATTACACATTCAATTCTAGTCAATTCCACATTCCATTCCATTGCATTCCACATACCATTCCATTTCATTCCACATTCCATTCCTTTCCATTCCATTCCACAATCCATTCCACATTCCATTCCATTCCACAATCCATTCCACATTCCATTCCAAATTCCATTCCACATTCCATTCCATTCCTTTCAAATTCATTCCACATTCCTTTGAATTCCATTCCACATTCCATTCCATTCCTTTCCAAATTCCGTTCCATTCCATTCCACATTCCATTCCATTCAATTCCATAATCCATTCCACACTCCATTCCACTTTCCATTCCATTACATTCCACATTCCATTCCATTCCAATCCTTTCCCCATTCTATTCAACTCTATTCCACTATCCGTTCCGTTCCTTTCCACATTCCATTTCACATTCCATTCCACATTCCATTCCATTCCATTCCAAATTATATTCCACATTTGATTCCAAATTCCATGCCACAATCCATTCCGTTCCATTCCAGAATCGATTCCAAATTCCATTGAACATTCCTTTCTCTTCCATTTCACATTCCATTCCATTCCATTCCACATTCCATTCCACGTTCCATTCCAATGCACTCCACTTTCCATTCCACGTTCCATCCCACATTCCATTCCACGTTCCATCCCACATTCCATTCCACGTTCCATACCACGTTCCATACCACATTCCATTCTACATTCCATTCCGTTCCACTCTACTTTCCATTCCACATTCCATTCCTTTCCATTCCACGTTGAATTCCACATAGAATTCCCCATTGCATTCTACATTCCATTCCGTTGCATTCCACATTGCATTCCACAATCCATTCCACATTCCATTACACATTCCATTCCAAATTCCATTCCACATTCCATTCTATTCCATTCCACATTCCATTCCATATTCCATTCAGTTCCATTCCCCATTCCATTTCACATTCCGTTAGATTCCATTCCACTTTCAGTTCCATGTTACTTTCCACATTCCATTCCACTTTCCATTCCATTCCATTCCATGTTACCTTCCACATTCCATTCCATATTCCATTCCATTCCATTCCATTCTATTCCACATTCCATTCCATTCCTCATCCCATTTCTCATTCCACTGCATTCCATTCCACTTTCCATTCCACATTGCCTTCCATTCCATTTCATTCCACATTCCATTGCGTTCAATTACTTTCCATTCTATTCAACATTCCTTTCCATTCCATTCAATTACACATTCCATTCCATTCCATTCCATATTCCATTCCACATTCCATTCCACATTCCATTCCACGTTCCATTCCATTCCATTCCACTTTCAATTCCATTCAATTCCAAATTCCATTCCATTCACTTCCACATTCCATTCCATTCCGTTGAATTTCACATTCCATTCCATTCCACACTCCATTCTTCATTCCTTTCAATTCCATTCCATTCCACATTCCATTCTTCATTCCTTTCCATTCCATTCCATTCCACATTCCATTCTTCATTCCTTTCCATTCCATTCCATTCCACATTCCATTAAATTCCACTCCACATTCCATTCCACATTTCATTACACATTGCATTCCATGTTCCATTCCATTCCAATCCACATTCAAGTCCATTAAATTCCTCATTCCATTACATTCCATTCTACATTCCATTCCATTCCATTTCATTAAAAATTACTTTCCATTCCTTTCTATTTCATTCCACAATTCATTCCACATTCCATTCCATTCCATTCCAAATTCCATTCCACATTCAATTATTTTCAATTCAATTTAATTCCACATTCCTTTCAATTTCAACCCACAGTACTTTCAATTCCATTCCACATTACATTCCATTCCGTTGCACATTCCATTCATTTCCATTCCATATTCCTTTCCATTCCTTTCCACATTCCATTCCATTCCATTCCATTCCACTTTCCATTTCATTCCATTCCACATTCTGTTCCATTGTATTGCACATTCCATTTCACATTGCAATCCATATTCCATTCCATTCTATTCCACATTATATTCCACTTTCCATTCCAAATTCCATGTCACAATCCTTGGCATTCCATTCCATATTCCATTCCACATTCCATTGCACATTCCATTCCACTACATTCAACATTCCATTCCATTCCATTCCACATTAAATTCCACGTTCCATTCCCATCCCTTCCACTTTCCTTTCCACTTTCCATTCCACATTCCATTTAACATTCCATTCATCGTTCCATTCCATTCCATTCCATGTTCCTTTCCATTCCATTCCACGTTTCATTCCACATTCCATTCCTTTGCATTTCACATTCCATTCCACATTGAATTCCACATTCCATTCCACATTCTATTCTTTTCCATTCCACATTCCTTTCCACATGCCGTTAAAAATTCCGTTCCATTCTATTCCATTCCATTCCACAATCCATTCCACTTTCCAATCCATTCAATTCCACATTGCATTCCACATTCATTCCACTTTCCATTACATTCCATTCCATATTGCATTCCACATTCCATTCCATTCCATTCCTTATGCCATTCTACATTCCATTGCATTCCATTCCACATTCCATTCCATTCCATTCCATTCCACATTCCATTTCACATTCCATTCCAAATTACATTTCACATTCCATTCCAAATTACATTTCACATTCCATTCCAAATTACATTTCATATTCCATTCAATTCCATTCCACATTCCATTCCATTTCATTCCACGTTCCATTCCATATTCCATTCAATTCCATTCCCCATTCCATTTCACATTCCATTCCATTCCATTCCAAGTTCCATTCCACATTCCATTCCACGTTCCATTCCATTCCACGTTCCATTCCAAGTTCCATTCCACATTCCATTCTACGTTCCACTACATTCCATTCCACGTTCCACTCCATTCCATTCCATGTTCCATTCCACATTCCATTCCTTTGCATTCCACGTTCCATTACACATTCAATTCCACATTCCATTCCACATTTCATTCCAATCCATTCCATTACCTTCTGCTTTCCATTCCATTCCGTACCACATCCAATTCCATTCAGTTCCATATTCGATTATATTCCATTCCATTCCACATTCCATTTCATTCAATTCAATTCCACATTGCAATCCACGTTCCATGCCATTCCGTTCCAAATTCCATTCAACATTCTATTCAATTCAATTCCACATTGATTTCCATTCCATTCCCCAATCCTATCCATTCCATTCCATTCTATTCCACATTCTCTTCCATTCCATTCCTTATTACATTCCCTTGCATTCCACAATCCTTTCTAATCCATTCCGGATTGCATTCCTTTCCATTCCATTCCACTTTCCATTCCATTCCATTGAATTGCACTTTAAACTCCAATTCATTCCACATTCCGTTCCATTCCATTCCATTCCACATTCCAGTCCTCATTCCAATCCATACCATTACACATTACATTCCACATTCTTTCCATTGAATTTATCATTCCATTCTACATTCCATTCCACATTCCATTCCATTCCATTCCACATTCCATACCATTCCATTCCAATCCACAATCCATTCCTTTCCATTCTACATTCGATTGCATTCCATTCCATATTTTATTCCATTCAGTTTCACATTCCATTCCATTCCATTGCATTCCATATTCCATTCCACTCCATTACGCATTCCATTCCATTCCATTCCATTCTATTCCACATTCCATTCCATTCCATTTCACATTCCATTGAACATTCCATTTCACATTCTGTTCTATTTTCCATTCGTTTCCATTGCACATTTCATTCCATTCCACATTCCATACCATTCCATTCCACTCAACATTCCATTTCTTTCCATTCCACATTTCATTCCATTCCATTAACTTCCATTCCACATTCCGTTGCACATTCCATTGCACATTCTATTCCACGTTCCATTCCTTTCCATTTCACATTCCATTCTATTCCACATTCCATTCCATTCGAATCCACATTCCATTCCATTCCACATTCCATTCCATTCCAATCCACATTCCATTCCATTCCATTCCACATTCCATTCCACATTCCATTCCACATTCCATTCCATTCCATTCCACATTCCATTCCATTCCATTCCACATTCCATTCCTCATTCCATTCCAAATTCCATTCCACAATCCTTTCCATTCCTTTCTTTTCCACAATTTATTCCACATTCCGCTATATTGCATTCCATATTCCTTTCCACATTGCATTCCATTTCATTCCAGATTCCATTCCATACCATTCCACATTCCATTGCATTCCACATTCCATTCCATTTCGCATTCCATTCCATTCCATTAAACATTCCATTCCACATTGCATTCCACATTCAGTTCCACATTCCATTGCTTTCCATTCCATGATCCATTCCACATTCCATTCTAGATTCCATTCCACCTTCCATTACATTCCATTCCTTGTCCCATTCCTGTTTCCATTCCATTCCAATCCACGATCCATTCCACATTCCATTGCGCATTGCATTCCACATTCCATTCCACTTTCCATTCCATGTTGCCTGCCATGTTCCATTCAAAGTTCCATTCCATTCCACTCTGCGTTCCTTTCCGTGTTCCATTCCGTTCAATTCCACTTTCCTTTGCACGTTCCATTCCACATTGCATTCCACAATGCATTCTCTACCATTCCACATTCCATTCCAAATTCCATTCCACATTGCATTCGACATTCCATTCCCCTCCATTGCATATTCCATTCCATTCCATTCCACATTCCATTCCACGTTCAATTCCACCTTCCATTCCACGTTCCATTCCACGTTCCATTCCTTTCCATTCCACATTCCATACCATTGCTTTTCGTTTTCCATTCCATTCCAAACCACATTCTATTCCACATTCCATTCCTTTCCATTCCACATTACATTCCACCTTCCATTCCACGTTCCATTCAACATTTCGTTCCACATTCAGTTCCATTCCATTCCATTACACGTTCCATTCCACTTTCCATTTCACATTCCATTCCACACTCAATTCCACATTCCATTCCATGTTCCATTCCACGATCCTTTCCAATTTCCATTCCACTTTCCATTCCATTCCATTCTACTTTCCTTTCGACATTCCGTACCATTGCATTCCACTTTCCATTACATATTCCATTCCATTACATTACACTTTCCATTCCACATTGCGTTCCATTCCATTCCACATCCCATTCCACATTGCGTTCCTTTCGATTCCACATCCCATTGCACATTACATTACATTGCTTTCCACATTCCATTCTATTCCGTTACACATTGCATTCAAATTACATTCCTCATTTCATTCCACATCCCATTCCATTCCGTTCCACATTCCATTGCACATTCCATTCCGTTCCATTCCACGTTCCATTCCAGGTTCCATTCCACATTCCATTCCAGATTCCATTCCACTTTCCTTTCCATTTCATTCCACGTTCCATTCCACATTCCATTCCTGTCTATTCCACAACCCATTCCATTCTAATACATATTTCATTCCACATTTCATTGCACTCCATTCCACATTCCATTCCAAGTCCCATTCCAAATTCCATTCCACACACCATTCCACATTCCACTCCAAATTGGATTCCATTCCATTCCATTCTATTGCACTTTCCATTCCACATTCCATTCTATTCCATTCCACGTCCCATTCCACATTCCATTCCATTACATTCCACTTTCCATTCCACTCTCATTTCCACATTCCATTCCACATTCAATTACGTTCCATTCCAAATTCCATTTCATATTCCATTCTGCGTTCCATTCTGCGTTACAATCCACGATCATTTCCATACTATTTCACGTTCCATGCCACAATCCATTCCACGTTCCATTCCACATTCCATTGCATTCCATTCCATTCCATTCCACATTCCATTCCACATTTCACTCCATTCCATTCCATTCCATTCCATTTTCCATTGTACTTTCCATTAAATTCTGCTCCACTTTCCATTCCATTCCCTTCCACATTCCATTCCATTCCATTCCATTCCACATTCCTGTTCATTCCATTCCCTTCCATTCCACTTTCCATTCCACATTCCATTCCATTCCATTACACATTCCATTCCATTCCATTCCATTCCACGTTCCATTCCACATTCCATTCCATTACATTCCACATTCTATTGCACACTCAATTCCAAATTCCATTCCACATTCCAATCCGTTGCATTCCACAATCCATTAAGCATTCCATACCACGTTCAGTTCCACAATGCATTCCACGTTGCATTCCACGTTCCATTCCACACTCAATTCCACATTCCATTCCAGTTTTCAATCCGTTCCATTCCACTTTCCATTCCACATTACATCCCACTTTCCATTCCACATTCCATTGCCCATTGCATTCAACGTTCTATTCCATGTTCCATTTCACGTTCCATTCCACCTTCCATTCCACATTCCATTCAACGTTCCATTCCATTCCGCTACACGTTCCATTCCACGTTCCATTGCATTCAATTCCACGTTCCTTTGCACATTCCATTCCACATTCTCTTCCACATTGCATTTTGTTCCTTTCCACATTCCATTCCAAATTCCATTCCACATTCCTTTCCACATTCCTTTGCATTCCATTCCACATTCCATTCCACAGTCCATTCAACAATCCATAACACATTCTGTTACATTCCATTCCACATTCCATTCCACATTCCATTTCATTCCATTCCACGTTGCATTGCAGATTCCATTACACACGCCATTCCATTCCATTGCATTTTCCATTCCACATTCCATTCCATTCATTTCTACGTTCTATTCCACGTTCCATTCCACATTCCATTACACTTTCCTTTGCACTTTCCATTCCATTACATTCCACGTTCCATTCAATTTCATTTCACGTTGCATTCCATATTCCATTCCACGTTCCATTCCACGTTCCATTCCATGATGTATTCCACGTTCCATTCCATTTTACATTCCATTCCATTCTGCGTTCCTTTCCACATTCCATTCCAATACATTCCACGTTGCATTCCATTCCATTGCACATTCCATTCCACATTCCTTTGCATATTCCATTCCATTCCATTCCACATTCCCTTCAATATTGCCTTCCAATTTCCATTCCATTCCATTCCACATTCCATTCCACATTCCAATCCATTCCATTCCACATTCCATTTAACATTCCATTCCACTCCATTCCGTGTTCCATTCCATTCCATTCCTCGTTACATTTCACGTTCCATTCCATGTTCCATTCAATTCCCATGCACCTTCCATTCCATTCTATTCAACTTTCCATTTCATTCCATTCCTCATTCCATTTTATTCCATTACACATTCTATTCCGCTTTCCATTTCACATTCCATTCCATTCCATTCCATTGCATTCCACATTCGAAAGACATTCCAATCCATATTCCATTCCATTGCACTATCCATTCCATTGCACATTCCATTCCATTCCATTCCACATTCCATGAAATTCCATTCCATTTCACATTCCGTTCCTTTCCATTCCACATTCAATTCCATTTGCTTCCACATTCCATTCCATCCCATTCCATTCCATTCCATTCCAACTCCCATTCCACATTCCATTCCCTTCCATTCCACATTCCATTGCTTTCCATTCCACATTCCATTCTACTTTCCATTCCACGTTCCATTCCACGTTCCATTCCATTCCATTCCACATTCCACACCATTGCATTCCATTCCATTCCGGTTTCCTTTCCATTCCAATGCACATTCTATTCCACATTGCATTCCTTTCCATTCCACATTCTATTCCACGTTCCATTCCCCATGCCATTCCATGTTCCATTCGAAGATCCATTCCATTCCTTTCCACGTTCCATTCCACGTTCCATTCCACATTCCATTCCGCATTCCGTTCCACATTCTATTCCATTCCATTCCATTCGGTGTTCCATTCCACATTTCATTCCCCTTTCCATTCCACGCTCCATTCCTCATTTCATTCCATGTTGCATTCCACTTTCCATTCCAATTATTTCCATTCCACTTTCCATTCCATTCCATTCCAATTTCCATTCGAGGTTCCTTTCCATTCCATTCCACATTCCATTCCATTCCACTTTCCATTACACATTCCATTCCATTCCATTCCATTCCACATTCCATTCCACATTGCATTCCATTCCATTCCACATCTCATTACATATTATATTCCATTCCTTTCCACATTCCATTCCATTCCATTACACATTCCACTCCACATTTCATTCCACTTGTCATTCGATTCCACTGCATATTCCATTCCACATTCCCTTCCACGTTCCATTCCATTTCATTCCACGTTCCATTCCACTTTCCATTCCATTACATTCCACGTTACATTCCAAATTCCATTCTACTTTCTATTCCACTTTCCAATCCATTGCATTCCATGTTCCATTTGACTTTCCATTCCATTCCATTCCACTTTCCATTCCACATTCCATTCCACATTCCCTTCCATTCCATTCCATTCCATTACACATTCCATTTCACATTCATTACTTTCCATTCCACGTTCCATTCTAGGAACCTTTCCACCTTCCATTCCACATTCTATTCCATTCCTGTCCACATCCCATTCCACATTTCGTTCCATTCTTTTCCACATTCCATTCCATTATACTTTCCATTTCACATTTCGTTCCACATCCCGTTCCATTCCATTCCACATTCCATTCCACATTCCATTCCTTTCCATTCCACGTTCCATTCTAGGTACCATTCCACATTCGATTCCTTATTCCATTCCACGATTCATTCCATTACATTCCACGTTCCATTCCACACTCAATTCCACATTCCGTTCCACATTCCATTCCATTCCATTTCACATACCATTCCATATTCCATCCCACGTTCAATTCCACATTCCATTAAACGTTCTTTTCTAATTTATATTCCAAGTTCAATTCCATTCCATTTTGCGTTCCATTCCACATTCCATTCCAAGTTCCAGTCCACATTCCCTTGCATTCCATTCCATTCCATTCCACATTCCATTCCACAGTCCATTCCATTCCATTCCATTCCATTCCACGTTCCATTCCACTTTCAATTAAATTCTGTTCCACATTCCATTCCATTCCATTTCTTTCCATTCCATTCGACATTCCATTCCATATTCCATTCCATTCCATTACACGTTCCATTCCACACTCAATTCCATTACATTCCACGTTCCATTCCACACTCAGTTCCACATTGCTTTCCACACTGCATTCCACATTCCATTCACATTCTATTCCACATTGCATTCCACATTGTATCCCAAGTTCCATTCCACACTCAAATCCACATTCCATTCCAGATTCAATTCCGTTCCATAACACTTTCCGTTCCACATTCTATCCCAGGTTCAATTTAACATTCCATTCCAGGTTGCATTCCCCTGTACATTCCACTTTCCTTTACATACCATTTCACGTTCCATTCTGCATTCTATTCCATTCCATTCAAAGTTGCATTCCACATTCCATTCCACGTTCCATTCCATTACATTCCATGTTCCATTCCACATTGCATTCCACGTTCAATTCCATTCCATTCCACATTCCATTCCACATTCCATTGCATTCCATTCCAAGTTCCATTCCACACTTCATTCCACATTGCATACCACATTCCAATCCGTTCCATTACATATTCCATTCTATAATGGGTACCACATTTCATTACACTTTCCATTCTACATTCCGTTAAATTCTATTCCACATCAAATTCCACATTCCATTAGATTCCATTCCAC
The DNA here is from genome assembly GCF_028885625.2 of Pongo pygmaeus. NCBI lineage: Eukaryota > Metazoa > Chordata > Mammalia > Primates > Hominidae > Pongo > Pongo pygmaeus. The sequence continues at coordinate 6,999,645 of NC_085931.1, forward strand.
ACTCAATTCCACATTCCATTCCACATTCCATTCAATTCCTTTCCGCATTTCATTCCACATTCAATTACACATTCCATTCCACTTTCCTTTAAACGTTCCATTCAATTTCATTCCATGTTTTATTCCACATTCCATTCCATTCAATTCGAAATTCCATTCCACTTGCCATTCCACATTCCATTCCTCATTCCATTCCGTTCCATTCCACATTCCATTCCACATTCCGTTCCATATTCCAATCCATTCCATTCCCTTCCTTTCCAAATTGATTTCCATTCAATTCCATTCCATATTTCATTGCATTCCATTCCTCATTCCATTCCTTTCCATTCCACGTTCCTTTCCATTCCATTCCACATTCCATTCCTCATTCCATTCCATTCCATTCCACATTCCATTCCACATTCCGTTCCGTATTCCAATCCATTCCATTCCACATTCCATTCCGTTCCATTCCACATTTCATTCTCATTCGTTTGCATTCCATTCCACCTTTCACACTGCATTCCATTCCAGTCCATTACACATTCCCTTCAACTTTTCATTCCATGTCCCATTCCATATTCCATTCTATGTTGCATTCCACGTTCCTTTCCATTCCATTCCATGTCCCATTTGATTCCTTTCCACGTTCCATTTCAATCCGTACCACATTCCATTGCACATTCTTTTTCACATTCCTTTCCACATTCTATTTCACTGTCCATTCCATTTCATTCCATTCCATTACACATTACATTCCATTCTTTCCACATTACATTCCATTACACATTACATACCATTCCTTTCCACATTTCATTCCATTCCATTCTACATTCCTTTACACATTCCATTCCACATTCCATTCCATTCCACTCTGTTCCACATTCCATTCCATTCCATTACACAATCAATTCCACATTGCATTCCACATTCCATTCCACGTTCCATTCCATTCCATTCCACATTGAAATCCATTCCATTCCATTCCGTTCCACATTCCATTGCATTCCATTCCATATTGCATTCCATTGCATTCCACATTCCTTTCCATTCCACATTCCATTCCATTGCATTCCACATTCCATTCCATTCCATTCCATCCCATTACATATTCCACTCCATTCCATTCCTTCTCACATTCGATTGCATTCCATTCAACATTCTGTTCCATTCCATTCAACTCCGCGTTCCATTCCACTCTCCATTGCACGTCACATTCCTTGTTCCATTCCACATCCCATTACACTTTCCATTCCTTTCCATTCCGCATTCCATTCCATTCATTTCCACATTCAATTTCATTCCATTCCACATTCCATTCCATGTTCCATTCTTTTCCATTCCACATTCCATTCTATTCCATTCCACTCTCCATCCCTTTCCATTCCTTTCCACAGTCCATACCACATTCTATTCCACACTCCATTCCATATTCCATTCCATTCCATTCCACATTCCATACCACATTCCACTCAATTCCATTCCACATTCCAGCCCATTGTATTCCACATTCCGTTCCACTTTCCATTCTGTGTTCCATTCCAAGATCCTTTCAACGTTCCACTCCATGTTCCATTACATTCCATTCCACGATCTTTGTCCATGTTCCACTTCACATTCCATTCCATTCCGTTCCACCTTCCATTCCACATTACTTTCCATTGCATTATACATTCCATTCCATTCCATTCCAGGATCCATTCCACATTCTATTTCACATTCTGTACCACCTTCCGTTACATTCCATTCCTTTCCATTCCACATTCCTTAACATTCTGTTACACTCCACATTCCATTCCATACCGTGCCACTTCCAATTCCTTTCATTTCCACATTCCTTTCCTTTCCATTCCATTCCATTCCACATCCATACCATTCCTTTCCTTTCCACATCCCATTACTTTCTCTTCCAAGTTCCATTCCATTCCATTCCACATTCCATTCAATTCCACTCCATTCCATTCCATTCCACATTCAATTCCACATTCAATTCCCTTCCATTCCACATTCCATTCCATTCCATTCAACATTGCATTCCACGTTCCATTCCTCATTTCATTCCATGTTCCATTGCATTCCATTCGACATTCCATACCATAACATTCCATTCCATTCTGGAATCAATTCCATTGCATTCCACATTCTATTCCACTTTCCATTCCATTCCATTCCACATTCCATTCAATTCCATTCCACGTTCCATTCCACATTTCATTCCACATTGCATTCCATTCCATTCCACGTTCCATTCCACTTTCCATTCCACATTCATTCCACATTCCATTTCACATTCCATTCCATTGCATTCCATGTTCAATTCCACTTTCCATTCCATGTTATATTCCACTTTCCATTCCATTCAATTCCACTTTCCATTCCACTTTCCATTGTGCTTTGCATTCCTCCTTCCATTCCCGATTACATTTCACGTTCCATTCCTCATTCCATTCCTTTGCATTCCACGTGACTTTACACATTCCGTTCCATTCCATTCCACATTCCATTCCACATTGCTTTCCACATTCCATTCCACATTCAATTCCACATTCCATTCCACATTCCATTTGTCATACCATTCCACATTCCATTCCTCTCCATTCCACATTCCATTCCACATTTCATTCCACATTGCATTCCTAATTCTGTTCCATTCCATTCCACATTACATTCCACATTCTATTCCATTCCAATCCATTCCATTCCACATTATAATCCACATTCTATTCCACATTCCATTCCACATTCCATTTCATTCCACTCCACATTCCATTCCATTCCATTTCACATTCCATTCCACATTACATTCCATTAAATTCCATTCCACCTTCCAATCCACATTCTATTCCACATTCCATTCCACAGTCAATTTCACGTCCCATTCCACGTTAGATTCCTTTCCATTCCACGTTCCAATGCACATTCCATTGTATTCCATTTCACATTGCATTCCAAATTGCTTTCCACATTCGATTCCGCATTCCATTCCGCATTCCATTCCACATTCAATTCCACATTCCATTCCACATTCCATTCCTCATTCCATTCCACATTCCATTCCACTTTCCATTCCTTTCCACTCCATTCCTCATTTCATTCCACATTTCATTCCTTTCCATTCCAAATACCATACCATTCCATTCCACATTCCATTCCTTTCCATTCCAAACTGCATACCATTCCATTCCACATTCCATTCCATTCTATTACAAGTTACATTTCACATTGCATACCATTCCATTCCACTTTCCATTCCATTCCATTCCACGTTGAATTTCACATTCCATTCCACATTCCATTCCGTTCCATTCCACATTCCGTTACACATTCCTTTACACATTCCATACAGCATTTCATTACATTCCATTCCACATTCCATTCCCCTTCCCATACCATTACATTTAACATTCCATTCCAAATTGCATTACATTCCAATTCACATTATATTCCACATTCCTTTCCATTTAATTCAGCGTTCCATTGCCTTCCGTTAGGCATTCCATTCCACGTTCCATTCCGCAATCCATTGCAATCCCTTAAACATTCCATTCCTCATTACATTCCATTCTGTTCCACGTTCCATTCCACTTTTTATTCCACATTCCATTCCACATTCCATTCTACGTTCCATGTCATTGCATTCCACGTTTCATTCCATTTCATTCCACGTTCCATTCCACATTCCATTTCACATTCGATTCCACATTCCATTCCACTCCATTCCACTTTCTATTCCACATTACATTCCACGTTACATTCCACATTCCATTGCCCATTCTTTTCCACGTTTCATTCCACATTCTATTCCACGTTCCATTCCATGTTCCGTTCCGTGTTCCATTCCATTCCATTCCACATTCCATTCCACATTACATTACAATCCTTTCCACCTTCAATTCCACAATGCATTCCACATTGCTTTCCTTTACATTCCACATTCCATTTCACTTTCTGTTCTTCATTCCTTTCCACATTCCATTCCGCTTTCCGTTCTTCATTCCTTTCCACATTCCATTCCGCATTCTATTACATTCCACTCCACTCCACATTCCATTCTGCATTTCATTCCACATTCCATTCCTCACTCCATTCTATTGCATTCAACATTCCATTACACATTCCATTCCATTCCATTCCATTCCATCCCACATTCCAATCCACATTCTATTCCACATTCAATTTCACATTCTTTTGCATTCTATTCCACATTCTTTTCTCCATTCGTTTCCGTTCCGTTCCACTTTCCTTTGCATTGCATTCCACATTCCATTCCACATTTCATTTCATTCCATTCCACATTCCATTCCATTCCATTCCACGTTGCATTCCACATTCCATTGCACATTAAATTCCATTCCACATTCCACTCCCCATTTCATTCCACATATCATACCTCATTCCATTCCTCATTCCATTTCACATTCTATTCCATTCCACTCCATTCCTCATACCATTCCACATTTCATTCCATTCCATTCCACTTTCCATTCCATTCCGCTTTCCATTCCACATTCCATTGCATTCATTTCCACATTCCATTCTACATTGCATTCCACATTCCTTTCCATTCCATTCCACCTACCATTCCACATTCCATTCTACATTCCATTCCATTGCATTACACATTCCATTCCACATTCCATTCCCTTCCTTTAAATTGCATTCCAGATTCCATTCCACTTTCCATTCCCTTCCATTCCACATACCATTCCTTTGTATTCTATTCCACATTTCAATACATTCCTTTCCATTACAAATTCCATTCCACTCCATTCCATTGCACATTTCACTCCATTCCTTTACAATTTCCATTCCATTCTTTCCATTCCATTCCACATTCCATTCCATTGAGTTCCACGTTACATTCCATTCCATTTCATTCCATTACAAAATCCATTCCATTCCATTCCAGGCCATGTTCCCTTCCAAATTCCATTCCACGTTCCATTCCGTTCCATTCCATGTTCCATTCAACTTTCCATTCCATTCCATTCCACGTTGCATTCCGCCTTCCTATATATTGCATTCCACTTTCCATTCCATATTCCATTCCATTCCATTCCGCTTTCCTTTGCACGTTCCATTCCATCCATTCAATTTTCCATTCCACGTACCATTCCGCATTCCATTCCAGAATCCATTCCATTCTCTTTAACATTGCATTCCACAATCCATTCCACATTCCATTCCACATTCCATTCCTTTCCATTCCTCTTTCCATTCCATATTCCATTCCATTCTCTTCCAAATTCCATTCCACATTCTATTCCACGTTCCATTCCACATTCCATTCCTTTCTATTCCACATTCTATTCCATTACATTCTGCATTCCTATCCGCATTCCATTACACATTCCATTCAATTCCTTTCCATTCCACATTCCATTCCACATCCCATTCCTGTTGCATTCCATTGAATTCCACATTCTGTTCCATTCCATTCCACATTCCATTCCACATTCCATTCCACATTCCATTCCCCATTAAATTTCACTCAATTCCGCGTTCCATTCCATTCCATTCCACATTCCATTCCATTCCATTTTATATTCCGTTCAATTCCATTCCAACTTCTGTTCCATTCCGTGTTCCATTCCATTCCATTCTATGTTTCATTCCATTCTATTCCACATTCCATTCCATTCCCTTCCACTTACCATTCCGCTTTCCATGCCACTTTCCATACCATGTTCCATTCCATTCCATTCCACAGTCCAATCCATTGCATTCCACATTCTTTTACCTTCTATTCCACGTTTAATTTCATACCCTTCCATGAGCCATTCCAGGTTCCATGCCACGTTCCATTCCACGTTCCATTCCATACCATTCAACGTTCCATTCCATTCCATTCCACATTCCATTCCAGATTCCATTTCACTTTTCATTCCATTCCATTCAACATTCCATTCCATTCCATTCCATTCCACATTCCATTCCATTCCTTTCCAGATTCCCTTCCATTGCAACGCACATTCCATTCCATTCCACACTCCATTTCATTCCATTCCATTCCACATTCCATTCCATTCCACTTTCCGTTTCGCATTATTTTCCATTCCATTCCACGTTCTATTCCATTCTATTCCAATCCACATTCCATTCCTTTCCATTCCACAATCCACTGAACATTCCATTTCATTCCACATTCCATTCCATCCCATTCCACATTCCATTCCATTCCATTCCATTCCACATTCAAATCCACATTTCATTCCGCTCCACGTTCCATTCCACATTTCATTCCGCGTTCCATTCCATTCCATTACACATTCAATTCCATTCCATTTCACATTCCTTTCCATTGCATTCCATTCCACATTCCATTCCTTTCTTCTACACATTCTATTCCATTACAACACAAATTCCATTCCATTCCACGCTCCATTCCATTCCATTCTGCTCCACATTTCATTCCATTCCACTCCACATCAGATTCCATTCAATTCCATTCCACATTCCCTTCAATTCCTTTCCATTCCACATTCCTTTCCATTCCATTCCATATTCCATTCCATTCCACTCCACATTCCGTTCCATTCCATTCCACTTTCCATTGCGTTCCATTCCACGTTCCACTCCACTTTCTGTTCCACATTCAATTCCATTCCATTCCACATTCCATTACTATCCGTTCCACTTTCCACTCCATTCCATTCCACGTTCCATTCCATTATATTCCACATTCCATTGCATTCCATTCCACATTCCATTCAATTCCTTTCCATTCCACATTCCCTTCTATTCTATTCCATTTAGCATTCCCTTCCTTTCCATTCCGTATACCATTGCATTCCATTCCTCATTGCATTCCATTCCATTCCACGATCCATTCCATGTTCCATTCCACGTTCCATTCCATTCTGCTCCACATTCCATTCAATTCCATTACATATTCCATTCCATTCCATTCCACATTCCATTTAATTCCATTCCACATACCATATAATTCCGTTACATATTCCATTGCATTAAATTCCATTACATTACTTTCCATGTTGCATTCCTCATTCCATTCCAATCCATTCCTCATTCCATTCCGTATTCCATTACACATTCCTTACCATTCCATTCCATATTCCATTCAATTCCATTCCATTCCACATTCCATTCCCTCCCATTCCATTCCACATTCTCTTCCATTCCATTCCTCATTCCCTTCCCTTCCATTCCACAGTCCATTCCATTCCATGCCACTTTCCATTCCACGTTCCATTCCACGTTGCATTTCCCATTCCATTCCATTCCATTCCACATTCCATTCTACCTTCCATTCCATATTCCTTTCTACAATCCATTCCATTCCATTCTACATTCCATTCCAATTTCCATTCAATTCCATTCTATATTCCATGCCATTCCAGTCCACATTGCATTCCATTCTATTCCACATTCCAATCAATTCCACATTCCATTCCATTCCACATTCCATTCCATTTTCCATTGCATTCCATTGCACAATACATTAAACATTCCATTCCTTTCCATAGCATTGCATTCCACTTTCCCTTCCATTCCAATCCATTCCATTCCACTCAACAATCCATTACATTGAATTCCAAATTCCCTTGCACTTTCCATTCAACGTTCCATTCCACTTTCCATTCCTTTCCATTCTGTTCCATTTCACATTCCATTCCATAACTTTCCACGTTCCAATCAACATTCCATTCCACATTCCATTCCACATTCCATTCCATTACATTCCACATTCCATTACATATTACATTAAATTACATTCCACATTCCATTGAATTACATACCAGTTTCCATTCCATTCTGCTCCACATTTCATTCCATTCCACTCCACATCAGATTCCATTCCATTCCATTCCATTCCACATTCCATTCCATTCCATTCCACAATCCTTTCCTCATTCCAGTGAAATGGAATGGAATCAAATTTGGAATGGAATGGAATGGAATGGAATGTGGAATGGAATGGAATTGTATGTGGAATTGAATGGAATGGAATGGAATGTCAAATGGAATTGAATGGAAAGGAATATAATGTTTAATGGAATATGGATTGGAATGGAATTAGTAATGAAATGCTGTCTGGAATGAAATACAATGGAATGTGGAATGGAATTGAGGGGAATGGAATGGAATTGAAAGTGGAATGAAATGGAATGTGGAATGCTTTTTAATATGTGCAATGAAATGTAATGCAATGGTAAGTGGAACGGAAAGGAATGGAATGGAAAGTTGAATGCAATGTGGAAAGGAATGGAATTTGGAATGGAATGTGGAATGCAATGGAATGTGGAGCGGAATGGAGGTGAATGGAGTGTGGAATGGAATGAAATGGAATGTGGAATGCAATGTGGAATGGATTGGAGAGGAAAATTGTATAGAAAGTGGAATGTAATGTTTAATGGCACGTGAAATGGAACATGGAATGTAATGGAATGGAATGTGGAATATAATGGAATGGAATGTGAAATGGAATGGAATGGAATGTGGAATGGAATGTAAAATGGAATGTGGAATGGAATAGAATCGAAAGTGGAATGGAATGTTGAATGCAATGTTGAATGTAATGTAATTCAACTGGAATGTTGAATGGAATGGAGTGGAATGTGGAATGGAATGCAATGGAATATGGAATGGAATGGAATGGAAAGTGGAAAGGAATGGAATGAATTGGCAGATGGAATGGAATGGAATGGAATGCGGTATGGAATGTGCAATGGAATGTGGAATGGAAAGGGGAATGGAATGTAGTGGAATGTGGAATCAAATGGAATGGAATGTGGAATGCAATGGAATGGAATGCGGAATACAATGGAGTGGAAAGTGGAATGGAAATTGGAATCTAATGCAGTGGAGTGTGGAATGGAATGGAATGGAATCTGGAATGGCAAAGAGTGGAATGTGGACGGGAATGTTGACTGATATGGAATGGAATGAGGAATGGAATTTGGAATGCAATGGAATGGATCGTAGAATGGAACGTGGAATGGAAGGTGGAAAGGAATGTGGAACGGAATGGAATGGAATGTGGAATGGAATGGAATGGACTGTGGAATGGAATGTGGAATGGAATGGAATGAGGAACATAATGAAATGGAATGTGGAATGGAATGGAATGGGGTGAAATGTGTAATGGAATGGAATGGAATGTGAAATGGAATAGAGTGGAATGTGGAATAGAGTGGAATGTAGAGTGGAATAGAGTGGAATGTGAAATGGAATGGAATGGAATGTGGAATGGAATGGAACACAATGTGGAATGCAATGTGGAAAGGAATGTAATGGAATGTGGAATGGAATGGAATGGAAAGTGGAATGGAATGGAAGGGAACGGAATGGAATGGAATGTGGAATGAAATGGAACGGATTGCGGAATTGAATGGAAAGGAATGGAATGTGGAATTGAATGGAATGGAATGTGCAATAGAATGGAATTGAAAGGAATGGAATGAAATTTGAAAAGGAATGAATGAAATGTGCAATGGAATTGAATGGAATGTGAAATGGAATGCAACGGAGTGGAATGTTTAAAAGAATGGAATGAAATGTGGAAAGGAATGTGGAATGGAATGTGCAATGGAATGTGGAATGGAATGGAGGGTAATGTGGAATGGAATTTGACTCGGAATGGTGTGGAATGTGGAATGAAATGGAGTGGAATGTGGAATGGAATGCAATGGAATGTGGAATGGAATGTGGAATGGAATGGAATGGAATGGAAGGGAATGTGGAATGGAATGTGAAATGGAAAGGAATGCAATGGAATAGAATGTGGAATAGAAAGTGGCATGGAAAGTAACGGAACATGGAATGGAAAGTGGCCAGGAATGGGTTGGAATTTAAGGGAATGTGGAATGGAATGGTATGCAGAATGGAATGTGGAATGGAATGGAGTGGAATGTAAGGGAATGTGGAATGGAATGTGAAATGGAATGGAATGGAATAGAATGTGGAATCGAAGATGGAATGGAAAGGAATGGATCGTGGAAGGGAATATGGTATGGAATAGAATGGAATGTAAAATGGAATGTGTAATGGAACGTGGAATGGAACGTGGACTGGAACGTGGAATGAAATGGAATGGAATGTGGAATGGAATGGAATGGTATGGAATTTGGAATGGAATGGAAAAGGATGTGGAATGGAATGGAAAGGAATGGAATGGAATTTCAAATGTAATGGAATGGAATGTGCGACAGAATGGAATGCATTGTGGAATGGAATACGGAATGGAATGTGAAATGGAATGGAAAGGAATGTGAAATGGAATATGAAATGGAATGGTGAGAAATGTGGAATGGAACATGAAATGGAATGGTGTGAAATGTAGAATGGAACGTTGAATGAAATGAGGGATGGAACGTGGAATGGAATGGAATGGAATGGAACGTGGAATGGAATGGAATGCAAAGTGGAATGGAACGGAATGGAACGTGGAATGCAATGGAATGGAACGTAGAATGGAACGTGGAATGGAACCTGGAATGGAAGGTGGAATGCAACGGAATGGAAAGTGGTATGAAACGGAATGGAATGTCGAATGGATTGTGGAATGGAAAGGAATGGAATGGGGAGTGCAATGGAATGTTAAGTGGAATGGAAGGGAAAGGAACGGAATAGAATGTAGAATGGAATGGAATGGAATATGGAATGGAAGGGAATATGGAATGGAATATGGAATGTGGAATGGAATGGAATGGAGTTTGGAATGGAAAGTGGAATGGAATGGTAAGGAATGGAATGCGGAATGGAATGTGGAATGGAATGGAATGCAATGTCGAATGGAAAGTGGAATGGAATTTAATGGAACCTGGAAAGGAATGGAATGGAATGTGAAATGGAATGGAATGGAGTTTGGAATGGAACATGGAGTGGCATGGAATGGAATATGGAATGGAAAGGAATGTGGAATGGAACATGGAATGGAATGGAATGGAACGTGGAATGAAATGTGGAATTGAATGGAATGGAATGTGGAATGGAATGGAAAGGAATGTGGAATGCAATGTGGAATGGAATGGCATGGAATGTGGAATGGAATGGAAAGGAATGGAATGCAGAATGGAAAGTGGAATGGAATGGAATGGAATGTCGAATGGAAAGTGGAATGGAAAGGACAGGAATGTTTAATGGAATGCAGAATGGAATGGAATGTTGAACGCAAAGTGGAATGGAAAGGGCAGGAATGTTTAATGGAATGTGGAATGGAATGGAATGGAATGGAAGTTGGAATGGAATGGAAGTTGGAATGGAATGTGGAATGGAAAGAGGAAAGGAATGGAATCCAAAGGGGAATGGAAAGGAATGGCATGGAATGTGAAATGGAAAGAGGAATGGAAAGGAATGCAACGTGGAATGGAGGGTGAAATGGAACGTGGAATGGAACGTTGAATGGAATGGAATGAAACGTGGAATGGAACTGGGATTGGAACGTGGAAAGGATAGTGGAAAGGAACGTGGAATGGAACGTGGAATGTAATGTGAGATGGAGTGGAACGGAATGTGGAATGGAATGGAATGGAAAGGAAAGGAATGGAATGGAATGGTATTTGGAATGGAATGAAATGGAATGTGGAATGGAATGTGGAATGAAACGTCCATAGAAATGATGTTGAATGAGGAATGGAATGTGGAATGGAATGGAGTGGAAAGTGGAATGGTATGGAAAGCAGAGGAATGTGGAAAGGAATGGAATGGAATTTGGAATGGAATGTAGAATGGAATGGAATGGAATTTAATGTTGAATGGAAAGTGGAATGCAACGGAATTGAATCTGGAATGGAAGGTGGAATGGAATTTAGAATGAATGGCATGGAATGTGGAATGGAATGAGGAATGGAAAGGAAAGGAATGTGGAATGGAATGCAATGGCGTGGAATGTGGAATGGAATGTAGAATGGAATATGGAATATAATGTGGAATGGAATGGAATGTGGAATGGAATGGAATGGAATGTGGAATGGAATGTGGAATGGATTGCAATGGAATGGAATGGAATGTGGAATGGTATCTAATGTGGAAAGGAATGTGGAATCGAATAGAATGGAACGTGGAATGGATTGTGGAATGGACCATGGAATGGAATGTGGAATGGAATGGAATGGAATGAAATGGAATGTAAAACGGAATGGGATGGAATGTTAAATGGAATGTGGAATGGAAAGTAATGGAACGTGGAATGGAATGGAATGGAATGTGGAATGCAATGTGAAATGGAATGGAATGGAATATAATGCAATGTGGAATGGGATGGAATGATATGTGGAATGGTACATAGAATTGAATGAAATGGAATGTGAAATGGAATGGAATGTAATGGATTGTGATGTGGAATGGAATGGAAAGGTATATGTATTGGAATGGAATGGAAGGTGGAATGGAATGGAATGGAGTGGAAAGTGGAATGGAATTGAATGGAATGTGGAATGGATGTAGCATGGAATGTGGAATGGAATGTGGAATGAAATGGAATGGAATGTGGAATGGAATGGAATGGAAAGTGGAACGGAAAGGAATGGATTGTGGAATGTAAAGAATGGAATGTGGACAGGAATTTAATGGAATGGAAAGTGGAATGGAATGGAAAGTGATGTGGAATGCAATTTGTAATGGAATGGAAAGGAATGTGGAATGGAATTTGGAATGGAATGGAAAGGAATGCGGAATGGAAAGTGGAATGAAATGGAATGGAATGTGGAATGGAATGGAATGGAATGGAATGTGGAATGGTATGCAATGGAAAGGAATGTGGAATGGAAAGGAATGGAAAGTGGAATGGAAAGGAATGGAATGCGGAATGGAATGGAATGGAATATGGAATGAAATGGTATGGAATGCAATGTGGAATGGAATGGAGTGGAAAGGAATGTGGAAAGGAATCTAATGCAACATAACGGATTGAAATGGATTGGAATGGAATGTGGAATGGAATGGATGGGAATATGGAATGTAATGGAATAGAAACAAATGCAATGTGGAATGGAATGGAAGGCAATGTGGAAAGGAATGTGGAAAGGAATGGAATGGAATGTGGAATGGAATGGAATGCAATTTGGAATGGAATTGAAGGAAATGCAACGTTCAATGGAATGGAATGCAATTGAATGTGGAATGGAATGGAATAAGGAATGGAATGAAATGGGATGGAAAGGAATGGAATGTGGAATGAAATGGACGGGAATGTGGAATGGAATGTGGAATGGAACGGAATTGAAAGGAATGAAATGGAATATGGAATGGAATGGAATGCAAGGGACAGGAACGGAATGTGGAATTGAATGGAAGGGAATTTTTAAGGAAATGTGGAATGGAATGGAATGGAATGGATTGCAATGTGGAATGTCATGGAATGAAATTTGGAATGGAATGTGGAATAGAATGTGGAATTGAATGAAGTGGAAAGTGGAGTTGAATGGGGAATATAATGTGGAATGAAATAGAGTGGTATGTGGAATGGAATGGAATGGAGTGGAATGTGGAGTGGAATGGAATGTGGAATGGAATGTGGAATGGATTGGAAAGGAATGTGGAATGGAATGGAATGGAAAGTGGAATGGAATGTGGAATGGAATGGAATGGAAAGTGGAATGCAATGTGGAATGGAATGTGGAAAGGAATGGAATGGAAAGTGGAATCCAATGTGGAATGGGATGTGGAATGGAATGTGGAATAGAATGGAATAGAATGTTCAACGGAAGAGAATGTAGCGGAATGTGGAATGGATGGAAGAATGGAATGTGGAATGCAATGTGGAATGGAATGGAATATGGAATGGAATGTGGATTGGAATGGAATATAATGGAATGAAATGTGGAATGGATTGTGGAATGGAGTGGAATGGAATGGAAAGGAATGTGGAATGGAATGGAATGGAATGGAATGTGGAATGGAATGGAGTGGAAAGTGGAATGGTATGGAAAGGAGAGGAATGTGGAAAGCAATGGAAAGGAATTTGGAATGGAATGTAGAATGCAATGGAATGGAATTTAATGTTGAATGGAAAGTGGAATGCAACGGAATTGAACCTGGAATGGAAGGTGGAATGGAATTTGGAAAGAATGTAATGGAATATGGAATGGAATGTGGAATGGAATGGAAAGGATGAGGAATGGAATGGAATGGCGTGGAATGTGGAATGGAATGTACAATGGAATGTGGAATATAATTTGGAATGGAATGGAATGTGGAATGGAATGGAATGGAATGGAATGTGGAATGGAATTCAATGGAACGGAATGGAATGTGGAATGGAATCTAATGTGGAAAGGAATGTGGAATCCAATAGAAAGGAACGTGGAATGGATTGTGGAATGGACTGTGGAATCGAATGTGGAATGGAATGGGATGGAAACAAACGGAATATAAAATGGAATGGAATGGAATGTGGAACGGAACGTAGTGGAATGTGGAATGGAATGGAATGAAATGTGGAATGCAATGTGAAATGGAATGGAATGGAATATAAAGCAAGGTGGAATGGGATGGAATGATATGTGGAATGGTACGTAGAACTGAATGAAATGGAATGTGAAATGGAATGGAATGGAATGGATTGTAATGTAGAATGGAATGGAAAGGTATATGTATTGGAATGGAATGGAAGGTGGAATGGAATGGAATGGAGTGGAAAGTGGAATGGAATTGAATGGAATGTGGAATGGATGTAGAATGGAATGTGGAATGGAATGTGGAATGGAATGTGGAATGAATTGGAATGGAATGTGGAATGGAATGGAATGGAAAGTGGAACGGAATGGAATGGATTGTGGAATGTAAAGGAATGGAATGTGGACTGCAATTTAATGGAATGGAATGTGGAATGGAATGGAAAGTAATGTGGAATGCAATTTGGAATGGAATGGAAAGGAATGTGGAATGGAATTTGGAATGGAATGTAAAGGAATGTGGAACGGAAAGTGGAATGAAATGGAATGGAATGTACAATTGAATAGAATGGAAAATGGAACGGAATGGAATGGAATGTGGAGTGTAAAGGAATGGAATGTGGACTTGAATTTAATGGAATGGTAAGTGGAATGGAATTGAAAGTAATGTGGAATGCAATTTGGAATGGAATGGAAAGGAATGTGGAATGGAATTTGGAATGGAATGGAAAGGAATGTGGAATGGAAAGTGGAATGGAATGGAATGGAATGTGGAATGGAATGGAATGGAATGTGAGATGGAATGGAATGGAATGTGGAATGGAATGGAATGGAATGTGGAATGGAATGGAATGGAATGTGGAATGGAATGGAATGGAATGTGGAATGGAATGGAATGGAATGTGAGATGGAATGGAATGGAATGTGGAATGGAATGGAATGGAATGTGGAATGGAATGTGGAAAGGAATGGAGTGGAAAGTGGAGTAGAAAGGAATGGAATGTGGAATGGGATGGAAGAGAGTCGAATGTGGAATGGAATGAAATGTTGAATGGAATGTGCAATGGAACGTGGAATGGAATGGAATGGAATTAGAAATGTAATGAGTTGCTATGTGGAGTGGAATGGAATGGATTGGAAGGGAAAGTGCAATGGAATGGTATGTAATGTGGAATGAAATTGAATCCAACTTGGAATGTAATGGAATGGAATGTGGAAAGGAATTGAAAGTAGTGTGGAATGGAAAGAGGAATGGAATGGAATGGAATGTGGAATGGAATTTTATTGATTGCAGAATGGAATGGAATGGAATGGAATGTGGATGGGAATGGAATAGAAACGAAAGAAACGGAATGTGGGGTGGAATGCAATGGAATATGGAATAGAACGGAATTGAATTGAATGGAATGTGGAATGGAATGGAATTGAAAGGAATGGAATGTGGAATTGAATGGATTTGAATGTGGAATGGAATGTGGAATGGAATGCAATTGAAAGCAATGTGGAATGGAAAGGAATGGAAAGGAATGAAAAGTGGAATGGAAAGGAATGAAATGAGGAATGGAATGGAATGGAATGGAATATGAAATGAAAAGATGTGGAATGCAATGTGGAATGGAATGGTGTTGAAAGGAATGTGGAAAGGAATCTAATGCAATATAATGGAGTGAAATGGATTGGAATGGAATGTGGAATGGAATGGAATGGAATACAGAATGGAATAGAATAGAAAGAAATGCAATGTGGAATGGAATGGAAGGCAATGTGGAAAGGAATGTGGAAAGGAATGGAATGGAATGTGGAATGGAATTTGGAATGGAATGGAAGGGAATGCAATGTTCAAAGGAATGGAAAGCAATTGAATGTGGAATAAAATGGAATGGAAAGGAATGGAATGTGGAATGAAATGGACGGGAATGTGGAATGGAATGTGGAATGGAATGGAATTGAAAGGAATGGAGTGGAATATGGAATCGAAAGGAATGGAATGGAAAGGAACGGAATGTGGAATTGAATGCAAGGGAATTTGGAAGGGAATGTGGAATGGAATGGAATGGAATGAAGTGCAAGGTGGAATGTCATGGAATGGAATCTGGAATGGAATGTGGAATGGAATGCGGAATTGAATGAAGTGGAATGTGGAGTTGAATGGGGAATATAATGTGAAATGAAATAGAGTGGATTGTGGAATGGAATGGAATGGAGTGGAATCTGGAATGGAATGGAATGTGCGATGGAATTTGGAATGGAATGTGGAATGGAATGAAATGGAATATGGAATGGAATGTGGAATGGTTTGGAAAGGAATGTGGAATGGAATGGAATGGAAAGTGGAATGGAATGTGGCATGGAATGGAATGGAAAGTGGAATGGAATGTGGAATGGAACTTGGAATGTAAAGGACTGCAACGAGGAATGGAATGGAATGGAATGTGTAATGGAATACAGCGGATTGTGGAGTGGAATGGAATGGTTTGAAATGGAAATTGGAATGGAATGCAATGGAATGAAATTGAAATTGAAATGGAATGAAATGGAATGTGGAATGGAATGGAATGGAATGCGGAATGCAAAGGAATGGAATCGAAGGTGGAAGGGAGAGGAATGGAATGTGGAATGCAAATTGGAATGCAATGTCGAATGGCACGTGGAAAGGAATGAACTGGAATGTGGAATGGAATGAGGAATGGAATGGAGTGGAATGTGGTATGGAATGTGGAATGGAATGGAGTGGAATGTGGAATGGTATGGAATGCAGAGGAATGTGGAAAGCAATGGAATGGAATGCGGAATGGAATGTGGAATGGAATGGAATGCAATGTGGAATGGAATGTGGAAAGGAATGGAATGGAATGTGGAATGTGAAATGTAATGTGGAAGGGAATGTGAAATGGAATGTGGAATGGAATGTGGAATCGAATGTGGAGTGGAATGAAATGGAATGTGGAATGGAATGGAAAGTAATGTGCAGTGGAATGGAATGAAATGTGGAATCGAAAGTGAAATGCAATGGAATGGAATGTGGAATGGAATGGAAAGGAATTGTGTGGTAAGTAGAATGGAATGGAATGAAATGTGGAATTGAATGTGGAATGGAATGGAATGGAATGTAAAATGCAACGTGGAATGGAATGCGGAATTAAATGGACTGTAAAGTGCAATGGAACATGGAATGGAACATGGAACGGAATCTGAAATGGAAGGGAATGAAATACGGAATGGAATGTGGAATGGAATGTGGAATGGAATGGAATGGAACGTGGTATGTACTGGAATGGAACGTGGAATGGAATGGAATGGAATATTGAATCAAATGGAATGGAATGATGTATGGAATGGAATGGAATGTGGAATGGAATGGAATGGAATGGATTGGAATTTGGAGTGGAATGGAAAGGAATGTGGAATGGAATGGAATGGAATGTGGAATTGAATGGAATTGAATGTGGAATGGAATGGAATGGAACGTAAAATTCAACTTGGAATGGAATGTGGAATTATATGGAATGGAAAGTGCAATGGAACATGGAATGGAACATGGAATGGAATGTGGAATGTAAGGGAATGAAATACGGAATGGAATGTGGAATGGAATGGAATGGAACGTGGTATGTATTGGAATGGAACGTGGAATGGAATTGAATGGAATGTCGAATCGAATGGAACGGAATGAGGTATGGAATGGAATGAAATGTGGAATGGAATGGAATGGAATGGATTGGAATTTGGAGTGGAATGGAATGGAATGTGGAATGGAATGGAATGGAATGTGGAATTGAATGGAATTTAATGTGGAATGGAATGGAATGGAACGTAGAATGGCAGGTTTAAAGGAATGTGGAATGGAATGTGTAATGGAATGGAATGGAATGAAAAGTGGAATGGAATGGAATGGGATGGAATGAAGAACGGCATGTGGAATGGAATGTGGAATGAAATGGAAAGTGGAATGCAATGGAATGGAATGGAATGTGAAATGGAATGGAATGGAATTTGGAATGGAATGGAATTGAATGTGGAATGGAATGGAAAGGAAGGTGGAATGTAATGGAATAGAACGTGGAATGGAATGTGGAATGGAATGTGGAACAGAATGTGGACTGCAATGTGGAATGCAATGTGGAATGTAAAGGAATGGAATGTGGAATGAGATGGAATGGAATGGAATGTGGAATGGAATGTGGAATGGAATGGAATGTGGAATGCAATGGAATGGAATCTGGATGGAATGGAATGGAATGCGGAAAGGAATGGAATGTGAAATGTAAGGTGGAATGCAATGTGAAATGCAATGTGGAATGGAATGTGGAATTGAATGAAATGAATCGTGGAATGCAATACAATGGAACGTGGAATGGAGTGGAAATGTAAGTGGAATGGAAAATGGAATATAACGTGGAATGGAATTGAATGGAATGTGGAATGCAATGGAGTGAAATGTGGAATGGAATGGAATGGAATGTGGATTGGAATGGAATGGATTTTGTAACAGAATGTGGAATGGAATGGAAGGGAATGTGGAATTGAATGTAATTTGGAATGGAATGGAAAGTGGAATGGAAAGGAATGGAATGTAATGGAATGGGGTATGGAATGGAATGGAATGGATTGTGGACTCGAATGGAATATGGAATGGAATGGAATGCAATTGTATGTGTAATGGATTGGAATTCAATGGAAAGTTGAATGGAATGGGAAATGGAAGGTGGAATGGAACGTGGAAGGGATTGGAATGGAAGGTGGAATAAAATGTGGAATGAAATGTGGAATGGAACGTGGAATGGAACTTCGAAAGTAATGTGGAATGGAATGGAATGGAATGGAACGTGGAATGGAATGAGTAATGGAATGGAATGGAATGTGGAATGGAAGTGAATGGAATGAGGAACGGAATTTGGAATGGAATGTGGAATGGAATGGAACGTGGAAAGGAATGGAATGGAAGGTGGAAAGGGATGGAATGGTATGTGGAATGCATTCCATTCCACATTCCATTCCATTCCATTGCATTCCATATTCCATTCCATACCATTCCACCCCATTGTACAATCCATTCCATTCCATTCCACATTCCATTCCATTCCATACGTCCTTTCATTCCACATTCCAGTCCATTCCATTCCATATTCCATTCTACATTCCATTCCATTCCATTACACATTCCATTCAATTCCATTGCACATTCCATTTCGCATTCCTTTCTACATTCCATTCCATTGCTTTGCACATTCCATTCAATTCCATTCCACATTCCATGCCCTTCCGTTTCACATTCAATTCCATTCCATTCCATTCCACATTCCATGCCCTTCCGTTTCACATTCCATTCCATTCCATTCCATTCCACACTCCATTCCATTCCATTCCACGTTCCATTCCTCATTCCACTCCATTCCATTCCGCATTCCATTTCATTCCAATCCACATCCCATTCCATTCCATTTAACTTTCCATTCCAAATTCCACTCCATTCCAAACCGCATTCCATTGCATTCTATTCCACATTGCCTTTCATTCCATTCCACATTCCATTACACATTCCATTCCACGTTCCATACCACATTCCTTTCAATTCCATTGTACATTACATTCCATTCCGTTCCATTCCACATTACATTAGATTTCATTCCACCTTCCATTCCATTCCATTCCACATTCCATTCCACTCCATTCCACATTCCATTCCACATTCCATTATTTTCCATTCTACATTCCATTCCATTCCATTCCATTCCACATTCTGTTCCATTCCATTCAACATTCCCTTCCATTCCATTCCACGTTCCATTCCATTCCATTCGACGTTCCATTCCACATTTCATTCCATTGCATTCCACATTCAATTCCATTGTATTCAACGTTCCATTCCATTCCATTTCACATTCCATTCCATTCCACATTCTATTCCATTACATTCCTCACTCCACTCCATTCCATTCCACATTCCATTCTGCATTCCTCTCCATTCCATTCCATATTCCATTGCATTCCATTCTACATTCCATTCAACACTGCATTTGATTCCATTCCACCTTCTATTCCACATTCATTTCCATTCCATTCCTCACTCCACTCCATTCCATTCCACATTCCATTCTGCATTTCACTCCATTACATTCCACATTCCATTGCATTCCATTCTACATTCCATCCCTTTCCACATTCGATTCCACTTTCCATTCCACATTCCATTAAAAATTTAATTCCTTTCCATTCCATATTCCAATCCACATTCCATTCAATGCCATTTAAGATTACTATCCACATTCCACTCCATTCAATTCCACATTCAATTGCATTGCATTTCATTCCAATCCACATTCCATTCCATTGCATTCCATTCCATACCACATTCCATTCCATTCCATTCCTTTCCACATTCCATTTCATTCTATTACACATTCCCTTCCATTCAATTCCATTCAACGCCACAATCCATTCCATTCCATTCCATTCCACATTCCATTCCACATTCCTTTCCAAATTCCATACCATTCCACATTGCATTCCAAATTCCATTCAACATTCCTTTCCACATTCCACTGCATTCCATTCCATTCCATTACACATTCCATTCCATTGCATTCCACGTTCCATTCCATTCCATTCCTCATTCCATTCCACATACCATTCCATTCCATTCCACATTCCATTACACAATCCATTCCACGTTCCATTCCACATTCAATTCCATGCCACTCCCCATTGCAATCCATTCCATTCCATTCCACATTCCATTCCATTCCATTCCACGTTCCATTCCACATTCCATTCCACATTCCATTTCACAATCCATTCCATGCCATTCCTCATTGCACCCCATTCCTTTACATTCCACATTCCACTCCATTCCTTTCAACGTTCTACTTCCTTCCAATCCACGTTCCATTCCACATTCGATTCCACATTCCATTCCACGTTCCATTCCATTCCATTCCACATTCCAATCCATTCCATTCCTTATTCCATTCCACATTCCGTTTCATTCTATTCCACATTCCATTCTATATTCCATTCCATTCCATTCCACATTCCACTCCATTTCATTCCATTCCACATTCCACTCCATTCCGTTCCACATTCCATTCCACATTTCACTCTACATTCCACTTCATTCCATTCCACATTCTATTCCACATTCAGTTTCATGCCATTCCACATTGCACTCCATTCCTTTCCATTCCATATTCCATTCCATTCCATTCCACATTCCATTCCATTCCATTCCACATTCCATTCCATTCCATTCCACATTCTATTCCAGATTCCATTCCACATTCCATTCCACATTCCGTTCCATGTTCCATTCCTTTTCTTTCCACATTCCATTCCATTTCATTCCACATTCCTTTCCAAATTCCATTCCCTTCCATTACACATTCCATTCCATGAAATCCAAATTTCGATTCAATTCCATTCCGTTCCATTCTATTCCAAATTCCATTCCATTACATTCCACCTTCAATTTCATTCCATTCCACATTGCGTTCCAAACCATTAAAAGTTCCACTCGACGTTGCATTCCACTTTCCACTCCACATTCCATTCCATTCCATTCCACGTTCCATTCGACTTTCCATTCCACATTCTATTCCATTCCATTCAACATTCCATTGCATTCCATTCCATTTCACATTCCATTCCATTCCATTCAATTTCACATTCCATTCCACATTCCATTCCATTCCATTGCACATTCCATTCCATTACATTACATTCCTTTCCACCTTCCATGCCATTCCATTCCATTCCACATTGCATTACTTTCCATTCCATTCCATATTCCATTCGATTCCATTCCTCATTCGATTCCTTTGCATTCCACATTTCATTCCATTCCATTCCACACTCCTCTCCACGTTTCATTCCACGTTCCATTCCTTTCCATTACACATTCCATTCCCTTCCATTCCATTCCAGTAAAGATTCCATTCCATTCCATTTCACATTTCTTTTCATTCAATTGCATTACATTACTTTCCTTTCCACATTCCATTCCATTGAATTTCACATTCCGTTGCATTCCATGCCACCTTCCATTTCATTCCATTGTACGTTCCAGTCCACATTCCATTACATTATATTCCATTCCATTCCACATGCCATTCCATTCCACTCCACTTTCCTTTCCATTGCATTCCACATTGCATTCCATTCCATCCCACCTTCCATTCCACGGTCCATTCCACCTTCCATGACAAGTTCCATTCCACTTTCCACTCTGCCTTACATTTCATTCCATTAAACGTTCCATTCCACTTTCCATTGCAGTTTCCACTCCACATTCCATTCCATTCCATTCCACGTTCAAATCCACGCTCCATTCCACTTTTCATTCCCTCTGCATTCCACGTTTCATTCCTCATTCTATTCCATTCCATTCCACATTCCATTCCATTCCTTTTCACATTCCTTTCCATTCCATTCCACATTCCATTCTATTCCATTCCACATTCCATTCCATTCCACATTCCTTTCCATTCCATTTCACTCCACATTCCACTCCTCTTTCCTTTCAATTCCATTCCATTCCATTCCATTCCATTCAACATACCATTCCATTCCATAAAACATTCCATTCCACATTCCATTCCATTCCATTCCACATTCCATTCTACATCCCATTCCATTCCATTCCACTTTCCATTGAATTCCATTCAACATTCCATTCCACATTCCATTCTACATTCCATTCCATTCCATTCCACATTCCACTCCATTTCATTCCATTCCACATTCCACTCCATTCCGTTCCACATTCCATTCCACATTTCACTCCACATTCCACTTCATTCCATTCCACATTCCATTCCACATTCCATTCCACATTCCGTTTCATGCCATTCCACATTGCACTCCACATTCCACTCCATTCCATTCCATTCCATTCCAATTTACATTCCACTTTCCATTCCACATTCCATTCTACATATCATTCCGTTCCATTCCACATTACATTCTACGTCCCTTTCCATTCCATTCCACTTTGGATTACACATTACATTCCACATTCCATTCCATTCCATATTCGATTCCAAATTCCATTGCATTCCTGTCAACATTCCAATCCACTTTCCATTCCTTTCCATTCCACATTCCACTCCATTCCAATCCACATTCCGTTCCGTAATCTGTTCGAATCGTTTGCACATTCCATTCCACATTCCATTCCATTCCATTCCACGTTCCATTCCACGACCAATTCCACATTCCGTTACACTTTCCAGTCCATTCCATTCCACGATCCATTCCACGTTCCATTCCATTCCATTCCATGTTGCATTCCGCATTCCATTGCACATTCCATTCCGCGTTCCATACCACCTTCCATTGCACATTCCATTCCACCTTCCATTCCACCTCCCATTTTATTCCATTCCACTTTCCATTCCATTGCATTCCACGTTCCATTTCATCCCATTCCACATTCCATTCTACATTCCATTTCACATTCCGTTCCACATTCCATTTCACATTCCATTCCATTCCATTCCATTCCATTCCAGATTGCATTACATTCCAATCCACATTCCCTTCCACATTCAGTTGCATTCCATTCCACATTCCATACAAACCAATTCCATTCCATTCCACATTCCATTCCATTCCATTCCACATTCCATTCCACTTTCCAATCCATTCCAATCCAGATTTCATTACCTTCCACTTTCCATTCCACATTCCATTCCATTCCATCTCACCTTGCATTCCACATACCGTTCCATTCCTTTCCACATTCCATTCCATTCCATTCCACTTTCCATTCCACATTCCATTCCACTTTCCATTCCATTCCATTCCTCATTCTATACAATTCCATTTCATTCCATTCCACGTTCCATTCTATTACATTGCTCATTCCATTCCATTCCATGCCACAATCTGTACCATTCTATTCCAATCCATTCCACATTCCATTCCATTCCATTCCACTTTCCATTCCATTCTATTCCGCATTCCATTCCATTCAATTTCACATTCCGTTCCATTTCATTCCACATTCCATTCCATTCTGTTCCACATTCCATTCCATTCCTTTCCATTCAATTGCACATTCCATTCCATTCCATTCCACATTCCATTCCATTCCATTGCATTCATTTCCACTTTCCTTTCCATTATATTCCACATGCCTTTCCACATTCCATTCCTCATTCCATTCTCTTTCATTTCACATTCGATTCCATTCCATTAGGCAATCCATTCCACTTCAAATTCCACGTTCCGTTGCACTTTCCATTACACGTTTCATTCCACGTTCCGTTCCATGTCACATTCCCTTCCATTCCACATTCCATTCCACATTCCATTCCATTCTATTCCATTCCACATTCCATATCATTCCATTCCGCATTCCATTGCATTCCATTCCACATTCCATTCCACTTTCCATTCCATTCCATTCAACATTCCATTCCTTTCCATTCCACATCATATTCCATTCCTTTCGACATTCCGTTCCATTCCATTCCACTTTCCATTCCATTAAATTCCACATTCTATTCCATTCCATTCCACGCTCAATTTCATTCCATTCCACATTCCATTCCACATTCCATTTCACATAACATTCGCCATTCCATTTCGCATTCCATTCCACATTCCATTCCACATTCCATTTCACATTCCATTCCACAATCCATTTCACAGTCCATATTCCATTCCATTCCATTTCACGTTCCATTTCATTTCACGTTCCATTGCATTCCATTCCACATTCCATTCCTTTCTATTAAATTTTCCATTCAATTCTGTTCCATATTCCACTCCACATTACATTGAACATTCCATTCCATTCCATTCCATTCCACATTCCATTCCATACCATTCCACATTCGATTCCATTCCATTCCATTCCATTCCACATTCCATTCCACATTCCATTACCTTCCATTCCACATTCCATTCCATTCCAAACCACATACCATTCCATTAAGTTCCATTCCACATTCCATTCTTTTCCATTCCACGTTCAATTCCATTACATTCCACATTCAATTCCATTCCATTCCGTTCCATTCCACATTCCATTCCTTTCCATTCCACATTTCATTCCATTCCATTCCTCATCCCATTCCATCTTCTATTCCAAGTTCCTTTGCCCTTTCCATTCCACGTTGCATTCCACGTTCCATGCCATGTTTCATTTCATGTTCCATTCTAATCCATTCCTCATTCCATTCCCCGTTCCATTCCAATATATTCCACATTCCATTCCATTCCATTCCACGTTCCATTCCACATTGCATTCCACATTCCGTTCCATTCAATTCCACATTCCATTCCACCTTCCATTCCATTCCATGCCAAATTCCATACCATTCCATTCCAATCCATTCCACATTCCATTCCATTCCATTCCACATTCCATTATACATTCCATTCAACATTGAATTACATTCCATTCCATGTTCCATTCCATTCCACATTCAATACAATTGCATTCCATTACACTACACATTCCGTTACATTCCATTCCGCATTCCATTAGATATTAAATTCCACATTCCATTCCCCATTATATTCCATTCCATTCCAGATTCCATTCCACATTCCATCCCATTCCATTCCACTTTCCATTCCACATTCCATTCAATTCTATTTCACATTCCAATCCAATCCATTCCATTCCATTCCATTCCAATCCATTCCGTTCCATTCCATTCCAATCCATTAAATTCCATTCCATTCCATTCCATTCCATTCCATTCCATTCCATTCCAGTCCATTCCATTCCATTCCACATTCCATTCCATTCCTTTCCATTCCATTCCATTCCACATTCCATTCCTTTCCATTCCATTTCAATCCACTTTCCTTTCCATTCCATTCCTTTCCACATTCCATTCCATTCCATTCCACATTCCATTCCATCCCATTCCAGATTCCATTCCACATTCCATTCCATTCCATTACACATTCCATTATATTCTGTTCGATTCCATTCCGTTCCATTCCAAATTGCATCCCATTCCATTCCACATTGCGTTCCACATTCCATTCCATTCAATTCCATTCCATTCCACATTCCATTTCCCATTCCATTCCACATTTCATTCCATTCGATTCCTAATTCCAATCCATATTTCATTCTATTGCTTTCCAAATTCCTTTCCACATCCCATTCCTTAGCATTGCACGTTCAATTCCTCATTGAAATAGATTCCATTCCAACGTCCATTCCACTTTCCATTTCACTCCACTTTCCCTTCCACATTCCATTCCACTTTCCATTCCACATTCCATTCCATTCCATTCCACATTCCATCTTATTCCATTCCACGTTACATTCCATTTTTTCCACATTCCATTCCACATTCCATTCCATTCCATTCCATTCCACATTCCATTCCTTTCCATTCCATTCCAATCCACTTTCCTTTCCATTCCATTCCTTTCCACATTCCATTCCATTCTGTTCCATTCCACATTCCATTCCGTCCCATTCCAGTTTCCATTCCACATTCCATTCCATTCCATTACACATTTCATTCTATTCTGTTCCATTCCTTTCCGTTCCATTCCAAATTGCATCCCATTCCATTCCATATTGCATTCCACTTTCCATTCCATTCAATTCCATTCCATTCCACATTCCATTTCCCATTCCATTCCACATTTCATTCCATTCGATTCCACATTCCAATCCATAATTCATTCTATTGCTTTCCAAATTCCTTTCCACATTCCATCCCTTAGCATTGCACGTTCAATTCCACATTGAAATAGATTCCATTCCACCGTCCATTCCACTTTCCATTTCACTCCAGATTCCCTTCCACATTCCATTCCACTTTCCATTCCACATTCCATTCCATTCCATTCCACATTCCATCCCATTCCATTCCACTTTACATTCCATTCCTTTCCACATTCCATTCCACATTCCATTCCATTCCATTACTCGTTCCATTCCACTTTCCATTGCAAGTTCCATTGCACTTTCCATTATATGTTCCATTCCACATTCCATTCCACGTTCCATTCCATTCCATTCCACATTCCATTCTAATTTCCATTCCATTTCATTCCATACCATTCCATTTCATTCTTTCCACATTCCATTCCATTGCATTCCACATTCCATTCCACATTCCATTCCACATTCCATTCCACATTCCATTCCATTCCATTCCATTCCATTCCACGTCCCATTCCACATTTTATTCCATTACATTCCACGTTCCATTCCATTCCATACCACGTTACATTTCATTCCATTCCAGTTTCCATTCCACATTCCATTTCACATTCCATTCCACATTGCATTTCACATTCCATTTCACATTTCATTCCGCATTCCATTTCACATTCCACATTCCATTCCATTCCATTCCACATTCCATTCCTTTCCATTACATTACACATTCCATTGCATTCCAATACACGTCCCAGTCCATTCCATTCCACGTTCAATTCCACATTCCATTCCACGTTCGATTCCGGATTCAATTCCCTTCCATTCCACACTCCATTCCATTCAATTACTCATTCCATTCCACGTTCCGTTTCACGTTCCATTGCACGTTTCATTCCACGATCCATTCCACGTTCCATTGCACGTTACACTACGAGTTCCATTCCAAGTTCTGTTCCACGTTTCATTCCATTCCATTCCACTTTACATTACATATTCCATTCCATTCGATTCCTCATTCCATACCATTCCATTCCATTGCATTCCACACCATTCCATTCCATTGCATTCCACATTCCATTCCATTCCATTCCACATTCCATTCCATTGCATTCCACATTCCGTTCCATTCCATTCCATGTTCCTTTCCACGTTCCATTCCACGTTCCATTCCATTGAATTCCACGTTCCATTCCATTCCAATCCTATTTCCGTTTCATTCCATTTCACTTTGCATTCCACATTCCCTTTCACATTCCATTCTACGTTCCATTTCACATTCCATTCCATATTCCATTGCACATTCCGTTTCAAATTCCACATTCCATTCAATTCCATTTCACGTTCCATTCCATTCCACATTGCATTCGATTCCATTCCGCGTTCCATTACGCATTCTGTTCCACATTCCTTTCCCTTCAATTCCATTCCACATTCCATTCCATTCCATTCCACGTTCCATTCCTTCTCATTCCACATTCCGTTCAATTCCGTTCCACATTCCATTCCTCATTCCATTCCACATTCCATTCCTTCCCATTCCACATTCCATTCGACTCCATTCCACATTCCATTCCACATTCCATGCCACATTCCGTTTCACATTCCTCCTTCCATTCCATTCCCTTTGACGTTCCATTCCATTCCATTACTTTCCACATTCCATTCCATTGCATTTCACTTTCCTTTCAATTCCATTCCACATTCCATTGCACGTTCCATTCACATTCCATTACATTCCATTACATTCCACGTTACATTCCATTCCTTTCCAGGTTCCGTTTCATTCCATTCCACATTAAATTCCACATTCCGTTTCACATTCCATTCCACATTCCATTCCACATTTCATTTCACACTCCATTCCACATTCCAATTCACATTCCAAATTCCATTCCTTTGCATTTTACGTTGAATTCCACATTCCATTACATTCCATTGCATTCCATATTCCATTCCTTTCCATTCCGTATTCCATTCCTTTCCATTCCACATACCCTTCGGTTCCATTCCACATTCCATTCCATTCCATTCTATTCCATTACACATTCGATGCCATTCCATTCCAATCCACATTCCATTCCATTCCATTTTACATTCCATTCCAATTCACGTTCCATTCCACATTCCATTGCATTCTATTCCACATTCCATTCCACATGGCATCACATTCCATTTCATATACTTTCCACATTCTATTCCAATCCATTGCACATTACATTCCTTGGCATTCTATTCCATTCCTTTCAACATTCCATTCCATTCCATTCAATTCCACATTCCGTTACATTCCATTCCACATCCCATTCCTTTGCATTCTATTAAACATTCCCTACCACATTCTATTCCATTCCATTCCACATTCCATTCCGATAAATTGAATTCCACTTTCCATTCCATTGCATTCCACATTCCATTCCCTTCAAAATTCCAATCCACATTCCAATTCATTAAATTCTACATTCCTTTCCACATTCCATTCCATTCCATTCCGCATTTTATTCCACATTCATTTCCATTCGTTTGCATTCTATATTGCATTCCATTCCATTCCATTCCACATTCCATTCCATTCCATTCCATGTTCCATTGTG
This sequence comes from Pongo pygmaeus, assembly GCF_028885625.2. Taxonomy (NCBI): domain Eukaryota; kingdom Metazoa; phylum Chordata; class Mammalia; order Primates; family Hominidae; genus Pongo; species Pongo pygmaeus. The sequence continues at coordinate 7,029,215 of NC_085931.1, forward strand.
TTCCACATTCCATTCCTCATTCCACACCACATTGCATTCCATTCCATTCCACATTCTGTTCCACATTCCATACGATTCCATTCCACATTCCACGACATTCCATTCCACATTAAATTCCACTTTCCATTCCGTTCAATTCCACATTCCATTACACATTCCATTCCACTTTCCATTCCACATTCCATTCCATGCCATTCCACATTCCATTCAACATTATTTTCCACTTTCCATTGCATTCCATGCCCCATTCCATTCCACATTCCGTTCAACATTTCTTTCCACATTCCATTCCCTTCCATTCCACATTCCTTTCCACATACCATTCCACATTCCATTCCATAATATTCCATCTTCCATTCCACATTCCATTCCACATTAAATTACATTCCATTCCACATTCCGTTCCAAAATCCATTCAATTCCATTCCACATTCCATTCCAATCACATTCCATTCCATTCCATTCCACTTTCCATTCCATTCCATTCCACATTCCTTTCCATTTCATCCCAAATTCCATTTCACACTGCATTCCATTCCAATCCACATTCTGTTCCATTCCATTCCATTGCAGTCCACATTCAGTTCCATTCCATTACATTCCACATTCCAATCCAATCCGTTCCACGTCCCATTACATTCCATTCTACATACCATTCCACATTCGATTTCATATTCCATTCCACATTCCATTCCATTCTATTCCACAAACCATACCATTCCATTCCATTCCACATTTCATTCCACTTTCCAGTCCATTCCATTCCATTCCATATCCCATTCTATTCCATTCCATTCCACTCCACATTCTATTCCATTCCATTCCATTCCACGTTCAATTTTATTCCATTCCTCATTCAATTCTATTCTATTGCACATTCCGTTCCATTCCATTCCATATTCCATTCCTTTCCATTCCACATTCCATTCCATTCAATTCCACATTCCATTCCATTCAATTGCACATTCAATTCCATTCCGCGTTCCATTCCATTCTATTCCACTTTCCAGTACATTCCATTCCGCATGCCATTCCACATTACATTCCACATTCCATTAAATTCCATTCCATTCCACATTCCTTTGAATTCCATTCCATTCCACATTCCATTCCATTTCATTTGTCATTCCACTCCACGTTCCATTCTACTTTCCATTGCACGTTCCATTACACGATCCATTACATGAGAAATTCCACATTAAATTACACTTTCCATGCCACTCCATTCCAGGATCCATTTCATGTTGCATTCCATTCCATTCCACAATCCATTCCGCATTGCATTACACATTCCATTCCATGTTCCATTCCACATTCTGTTCCACGTCCCATTTCGTTCCTTTCCACGTTCCATTCCATTCCATTCCACTTTCCATTTCATTCAATTCCACATTCCATTCTACATTCCATTTCACATTCCATTCCATTCCGAAGCACATTCCATTCCATTCCAATCCACATTCCCTTCCTTTACATTCCACATTCCATTCCATGTTTCATTCCACGTTCCCTTCCACGTTCCATTCCACGTTCCATTTGATGTTCCATTCCATTCCATTCCACATTCAATTCCATTCCATTGCACAATCCACACAAACGAATTCCATTCCAATCCACATTCGATTCCATTCCATTCCACTTTCCAATCCATTCGATTCCACATTGCATTTCACATTCTATTCCACATTACATTGTATTCCAAATTCTTTTCCTCATTCCATTCCATTCCATCCCACATTGCATTCCATATTCCATTTCATTCCTTTCCACATTCCATTCCATTCCATTCCACTTTCCATTCCACAATCCATTGCATTCAATTCCACTTTCCATTCCACATTCCATTCCATTCCATTCCACTTTCCATTCCACAATCCATTGCATTCAATTCCACTTTCCATTCCACATTCCATTCCATTCCATTCCACTTTCCATTCCATTCCTTTCCACGTTCCATTCTACGTTCCATTCCACGTTCCATTCCACGTTTCATTCCACATTCCATTCCATTCAATTTCACGTTCCATTCCATACCATTCCACGTTCCACTTCATTCCATTCCACATTCTTCTCCACATTCCATTTCACATTCCATTTCACATTCCATTTCTCATGCCATTTCATTTCATTCTATTCCATTCAACTCCATTCAACATTCCATTCCTCACACCGTTCAATTCCATTCCACATTCCATTCCATTATATTCCACATTCCCTTCCATTTCATTCCAATTTCCATTCCATTCCATTCCAGTTTCCATTCCATTCCATTCCATTCCATTCCATTACACATTCCATTCCATTCCATTCTATTCCACATTTCATTCCATTCCGTTCCACATTCCATTCCATTCCATTCCACATTACATCCCACATTCAATTCCACTCCGTACAATATTCCATTCCACATTGCACTCCACGTTCCATTCCATATTCCATTCCACATTTCTTTCCATTCCATTCCACGTTCCATTCCAAGTTCTATTCCGCTTCATTCCACATTCCATTCCATTCCATTGCACTTTTCATTCGACATTCCATTCCATTCCACTCCACATTCCATTTCACTTTCCATTAGATTCCATTCCACATTCTATTCCACATTCAATTCCACCTTCCTAACCACGTTCCATTGCGTTCCATTCCTCGTTCCACTACACTCCATTCCACGTTCCAATTCATTCCATTCCACATTCGTTTCTGCATTCCGTTACACATTCCATTTCACATTCCATTCCATTCCATTCTATTCCACATTGAATTCAATTCCAATCCACATTCCACTCCATTCCATTCCACGTTCCATTCCACATTCCATTCCATCCCATTCCTCATTCTATTCCGTTACATTCCACATTCGTTTCCATTCCATTCCACATTCCATTCCACTTTATATTCCGTTCCACATTCCATTCCACATTCCATTCCACATTCAATTCCATTCCATTCCACATTCCATTCCACATTGCACTCCACATTCCACTCCATTCCATTCCATTCCATTCCAATTTACATTCCACTTTCCATTCCACATTCCATTCTACATACCATTCCGTTCCATTCCATATTACATTCCATGTCCCATTCCACTCCATTACACTTTCGATTACACATTACATTCCACATTCCATTCCATTCCACATTCCATTCAAAATTCCATTGCATTCCTGTCAACATTCTATTCCACTTTCCATTCCATTCCATTCCACATTCCACTCCATTCCAACCCACATTCCATTCCACATTCCGTTCGATTCCTTTGCACATTCCATTCCACATCCATTCCATTCCATTCCACATTCAATTCCACATTCCCTTCCATTCCATTCCACATTCAATTCCACATTCCATTCCATTCCATTCCACATTCCATTCCACGACCAATTCCACATTCCGTTACACTTTCCAGTCCATTCCATTCCACGATCCATTCCATGTTCCATTCCATTCCATTCCACATCCCACTCCACATTCCGTTCCATTCCATTCCACATTCGATACCTTTTCATTTCATTCCATTCCACATTCCATTCCATTCCACATTCCATTTCACATTCCATTCCATTCATTTCCACATTCCATACCATTCCATTCCATTCCATTCCAGATTCCATTCCATTCCATTCCACATTCCATTCCAAATTCCCTTCCATTCCATTCCACATTCCATTCCATTCCATTCCACATTCCACACCATTCCATTCCATTCCAATCCACAATCTATTCAATTCCGTTCCGCATTCCATTCAATTCCATTCCATTTATTCCACATTCCATTCCATTCCATTGAACACTCCATTCAATTACATTCTACATTCCATTGCACATTCCATTCCACATTCTCTTCCACGTTCCATTGCATTCCTTTCCATTCCATATACTATTCTTTTTCATACGACATTCTATTCCATTCAATTCCACATTCGTTTCCATTCCATTGCATTGCACTTTCCATTCCATTGCATTTCGCTTTCCATTCCATTCCATTCTATTCCATATTCCGTTCCATTACATTACACATTCCATTCCATTCCATTCCAACTTCCATTCCACATTCCATTCCACGTTCTATTCCATGTTCCATGGCATTCCGTTCCACATTGCTTTCCATTCCATTCCACATTCCATTCTTTTCCATTCCACATTCCTTCCCATTTGATTCCACATTCCTTTCCATTGCATTCCAATCCATTTCAGATTCCATAGTATTCCTTTGCATTCCACATTCCTTACATTCCCATTACACATTCCATTCCTTTACATTGCACGTTCCATTCCATTCCATTCCACATTCCTTTCCATTCCATTCCACATCCCATTCCACGTTCCATTCCACGTTCCATTACACGTTAAATTCCACGATACATTCCATTCCATTGCTCATTCCATTCCATTCCATTCCATTCTACCCTCCATTGCACTTTCCATTCCACGTTCCATTCCTCGTTACATTCCATGTTCCATTCCACGTTTCATTCCTTTCCATTCCACGTTCCATTCCATTCCATTCCACATTCTATTCCACATTCCATTCCATGTTGCATTCCATTTCGTTCTACATTCCATTACATGTTTCTTTCCATTTCATTCCACATTCCATTCAATTCCATTCCATACTCAATTCCACATTCCATTCCACGTTGCATTCAATTCCGTTACACGTTCCATTCCACGTTCCATTCCATTCGAGTTTCCATTCCACATTCCGTTGCACATTCCTTTCCACGTTCAATTCCACATTCCATTCTACGTTCCATTCAAATTTCCCTTCCACGTTCCATTGCGGGTTGTATTCCATACCATTCCAAGTTCCATTCCACATTCCATTACTTTCCATTGAACGTCCCATTCCACATTCCATTCCACCTTCAATTCCACATTCCATTCCGTTCCATTCCACATTCCTTTCCAAATTCCATTCCACATTAAATTCCATTTCATTACATTCTATTCCACATTCCACTCCAGAATCCATTCCACGTTCCATCCACATTCCATTCCATTCCATTACATACCACATTCCATTCCATTCCATTGGACGTTTCATTCCTCGTTCCATTCCAATTTCCATTGCACATTCCAATCCACTTTCCATTCTATTCCATTCTACATCCCATTCCTCATTCCATTCCACATTCCTTTCAACATTCCATTTCACATTCCATTCCATTCCATTCCACAATCCATTCTGTTGCATTCCATATTCCATTACACATTCCATTCCACATTCATTTGCACGTTCCATTGCATTCCATTCCACATTCCACTCCATTTTCCATTCCACATTCCATTCCATTTCATTCCCCGTTCCATTGCACATTCCATTCCACGTTCCATTCCAATTTCCATTGCATTCCACTACACATTCCATTGCACGTTCCATTTCAATACATTCCGCGTTCCATTTCACATTCCATTTCACATTGCATTCCACATTCCATTTCTCAATCATTTCCATTCCATTCCATTCCACTCCACATTCCATTCCATTCCAATCCAGATTTCTTTCAATTACATTCCAGATTCCATTCCATTCCACATTCCATTCCATTCCATTCCATCCGAAATCGAATTCCACATTACTTTCCATACCAATCCACATTGAATTCCATTCCTTTCCCAATTCCATTCCATTCCATTCCATTACACGTTCCATTCACCGTTCCATTCAATTACCTTCCACGTTCCATTCCACGTTCCATTCCACGTTCCATTCCACGATACATTCCATTGAATTCCAGATTCCATTCCATTCCATTCTGAATTCCATTCCATTCTACATTACATTCCATTCTCTTCCACGTTCCACTCCATTCCATTCCATCCCATATTCCATTCCATTCCATTCCACATTCCATTCCATTCCATGTTCCATTCCATTCCATTCCATTCCACATTCCATTCCAAATTACATTCTACCTTCAATTACTTTCCATTCCACATTCCTTTCCATTTCATTCCATATTCCATTCCATTCCATTCCATATTCAATTGAATTCCTTCCACATTGCATTCCATGTTCCATTCCATGTACTATTCCATTCTATTCCACAGTCCATTCCATTCCATTCCTCTTTCCATTTCATTCCATTCCACATTCCAATGCACATTCCATTTCACATCCCTTTCCACATTCCATTCCATTCCGTTCCACATACCATTCCTCATTCAATTTCATTCCTTTCCCTTTCATATTCCATTCCATTCCATCCACGTTATAGTCCATTGCATTCCACAATCCGTTCCATTCAACATTCCATTCCACAGTCTATTACACATTCCATTCCATTCCATTCCATTCCTCATTCCATTCCATTCCATTCCACATTAAATTCCATTCCTTTACTTTCCACATTCCGTTCCATTCCTTTACATTCCATTCCACATTCTGTTCCATTCCTTTCTATTCCATTCCATTTATTTCCCCTTTCCATTTCATTCCTTTCCACATTCCATTTAATTACATTGCAGTCCACATTCCATTGCATTGCATTCCACGTTTCATTCCATTCCATTCCACATTCCATTCCATTCCATCCCACATTCCTTTCCATTCCACATTCCATTCCATTCCATTCCACATTCCATTGCATTCCACATTCCATTCCATTCCATTCCACATTCCATTCCATTCCATTTCACATTCCATTTCACTTTCCATTCCATTCCATTTCATGTGCCATTTAATTCCATTCCACATTCCACTTCGTTCCATTCCACATTCCATTTCACATTCTATTCAATAGTGCACTCCACAATCCGTTCCATATTCCATTTCACCATCCATTCCACATTTCATTCCATTCCATTCCACATTCCATTGCATTCCACATTCCATTCCATTCCATTCCACATTCCATTACATTCCATTTCACATTCCATTTCACGTTCCATTCCATTCCATTTCATGTGCCATTTAATTCCATTCCACGTTCCACTTCATTCCATTCCACATTCCATTTCACATTCTATTCAATAGTGCACTCCACAATCCATTCCATATTCCATTTCACATTCCATTCCACTTTGCATTCCGCATTCCATTTCATATTCCACTTTCCATTCCATTTCATTTCAGGTTCCATTCCATTCCACATTCCACCCTATTCCTTTCCCCATTCCATTCCGTTGCATTCTACATTCCATTCAATTCCATTCTACATTCCATTCCGTATTCCATTCCATTGCATTCCATTCCACTTTCCATTCCATTCCATTCCACATTCAATTCCATTCCATTCCATTCCATTACACTTTCCATTCCACATTCCATTCCCTTGCATTCCTCATTCCATTCCATTCCATTACCTTGCATTCCTCATTCCATTCCATTCTATTCCATTGCACATGCCTTTCCATTCCATTCCACGTTCCATTCCATTACATTCCACATTCCATTACCTTCCATTCCATTCCTTTCCACATTCCATTCTATATTCCATTCCTTTCCATTCCACATTACATTCAATTCCATTCCTCATTCCATTCCACTTTCCATTCCACGTTCCATTGCACGTTCCATACCATGTTCCATTCCACGTTCCATGCCACGTTCCATTCCACGTTCCATTCTATTCCATTCCACATTCCATTCCACTGCATTTCATTCCATTGCACATTCTTTCCATTCCATTCCTTTCCATTCAACATTCCATTCTATATTCCATTCCATTACATTCCACAGTCCATTCCACGTTACATTGCATTCCATTAATATTTTCCATTCCACATTATATTCCATTCCATTCCAAATTCCATTCCATTCCTTTCCACTTTCCATTCTACGTTATATTCCACTTTCCATTCCATGTTCCATTCCACATTCCGTTCCATTCAATTCCACGTTATATTCCATAGCATTCCACGTTCCATGTCATTCCATTCAACATTCTACTCTACATTCCATTTTACATTCCCTTCCACATGCCATTTCATTCCATTCTATTCCATTCCACATTCCATTCGATTCCATTCCACATTCCATTCCACATACCATTCAATTCCATTCCACAATCTATTCAATTTCTTTCCACTTTAAATTCCACATTCCATTCCGTTCCATTCCATTTTTCCTTCCACACTCCATTCCACATTCAATTCCGCTTTCCATTCCGTTCCATTACACATTCCATTCCACCCTCCATTCCACATTCCGTTCCACATTCCATTCCATTCCATTCCACATTCCATTCCACATTCGATTCCTTTCCATTCCAGATTCCATTCCATTCCATTCCACATTCCTTTCCATTCCATTCCACGTTATATTCCATTCCATTCTATTCCACATTCCATTCCATTCCATTACATATTCCATTTCATTCCATTGCACGTTAAATTCCTCATTCCATTACGTTCCGTTTCACTTTCCTTTCCACAGTAGATTCCACATTCCATTCCACGATCCATTCTGCTCCTTTCCACATTCCTTTCCACATTCTATTCCGCATTCCATTCCATTCCATTCCACATTCCATTCCACTTTCCATTCCATTCCATTTCACATTCCATTCCATATACCATTCCATTCCATATTGCATTCCCCATTCCATTCCATTCCATTTCACATTCCATGCCATTCAATTCCGCATTCCATTCCACATTCATTTCCACATTCCATTCCATTCCACTCCACTTTCCGTTCCACATTCCATTGCACATTCCGTTTCACATTCTATTCCACATTCCATTTCATATTCCATTCCATATTCCATTCCATTCCAATCCACATTCCATTCAACAACCCATTAAATTCCATTTGACATTCCATTCCATTCCACATCACATTCCATTCCACATTCCCTTCCAGCCCATTCCACTTTCCATTCCCCGTTCCATTCCTTTCCATTCCACATTCCATTACACGTTCCATTCCATTCCATTACACATTCCTTTCCACCTTCCATTCCATTCCATATTCCATTCCATTCCATTAGACATTCCATTCCATTCCATTCCACTTTCCATTCCATTCCATTCCAAATTCCATTCCATTCCTTTCCATTCCATGCCACATTGCATTCTAGATTCCATTCCATTACATTCCACATTCCATTCCATTCAATTCCATTTCACATTCCATGCCATTCTATTTTACATTGCATTCCAATCCTTACCATTCCATTTCACCTTCCCTTCCATTCCATTCCATTCCCTTCCACATTACATTCCACATTCCATTCCATTCCATTCCATTGCATTCCAGTCCAAACTCCATTCCATTCCATTCCATTCCACATTCCATTCCATTCCATTCCATTCCACATTACATTTTATTCAATTCCATATTCACTTAAATTTCATTCCACTTTCCATTCCATTTCATTCCACATTCAATTCCATTCCATTCCATGCCATTTCACATTTCCTTCCACATTCCATTCCATTCCATTTCCCTTTCCATTCCATTCCAATCCATTCCAGTCCACAATCCATTCCATTCCATTCCATGTTCCATTCCATTGCAGTGCACATTCCATTAAATTCCATTCAACATTCCATTGTATTCCATTCCACGTTCCATTGCGTTCCCTTACACAATCCATTCCATTCCATTCCACATTCCATTCCTTTCCATTCTACATTCCATTCCAATCCAGATTGCATTCGTTTCAAATCCACATTCCATTCTATTCCAAATTCCATTCTACATTCCATTCCATCCCTCATTCCATTCTTTTCCATAACACGTTCCTTTCCACATTCCATTCCATTCCAGTTTCCTTTCCATTCCATTCAACGTTCAATTTTATTCCATTCCAAGTTCCATTCCATTCCATTCCTCATCCACTTCCATTCCACTCCACATTCCATTCCACATTCCTTTCCATTCGATTCTATATTCCATTCCACTTCCCATGCGATTGCATTCCACTTTCAAGTCCACTTTCCATTCCATTCCAATGCATTCCATTCCACATTCCATTCCTTTCCATTCCATTCCCCATTCCATTCCATTCCTTTACACATTCCATTCTATTCCATTCCATTCTACATTCCATCCGATACCATTCCACATTCCATTCCATTCCATTCCACAATCCATTCCATACCATCCCACATTCTCTTCCATGGCATTCCCCATTTCATTCCACATTATTACATTCCATTACATTCCACATTCCATTCGGTTCCATTCCATTCCATTCCACCGTCCATTCCATTACATTCCAAATTTCATTCAACATTCCATCCCATTCGATTCCAGATTTCATTGCTTATTCCAGTGCATTCCATTATACTTTCCATTCCATTCTACATTCTATTCCATTCTATTCCACATTCCATTCCATACCATTCCACATTCCATTCCCTTCCATTCCACATTTCATTCCACATTACTTCCATTCCATTCCTCATTCCATTCCACTTTCCATTCCATTCCTTTCAACATTCCATTTCATTCTATCGCATACGTGTTTGCAATCCATTCCATTCCATTCCAGTTTCCATTCCATTCCATTGCACTTTCCACTCCATTCCAGATGGCATTCCATTTGATTCCACATTCCATTCCTTTCCAGTCCACATTCCATTCCATTCCATTGCACATTCCATTCCATTCCTCATTCCATTTCAATCCATGCTATTAAATTCCATTCCATTCCACATTCCATTCCATTCCATTCCACGTTCCATTCCATTCTATTATAAGTTGCATTCCATTCCATTCCACATTACATTCCACTCCATTCCACACTCCATTCCACATTCCTTTCTACATTCCATTCCCCTTTCCATTCCATTCCTTTCCATATACTATTCCACAATCCATTCCATTCCATTCCATTCCAGTCCACATTCCATTCCATTCCATTGCACTCCACATTCCATTCCATTCCATTCCATTCCACATTCCATTCCATTCCATTCCCATTCCATTCCGCATTCCAATCCACATTCCATTCCATTCCGTTCCATTCCACATTCCATTCCATTCCACATTCTTTTCCATTCCATTCTATTCCACATTCCAATTGATTCCATTCCACATTCCATTCCACTTCTTTCCATATTCCATTCCATACCATTCCAAAATCTATTCCATGCCATTCCACGTTTCATTGTACATTCCATTCCATTTCCTTCCACATCCCATTCGATTCCATTCCATTCCATACCACATTCCATTCCATTCCATTCCACTTTCCATTCTACATTCCATTCCATTACATTCCGTAATCCATTCCCCATTCCATTCCATGCATTTCCACACTCCATTCCATTCCCTTCCTCATTCCACTCCTTTCCTTTGCACATTCCATTCCACATTTCATTTCCAATCCAGATTGCATTCCATTCCTTTCCACATTCCTTTCCATTCCATTCCACATTCCATTCCATTCCATTCCAAATTCCATTCCACATTCCATACCATTCCTCATTCCATTGCATTCAATACGATTGTATTCCATTCCATTCCACGTTCCATTCCATTCCATTCCAATTTCCTTTCCATTCCATTCCAAATTTCATTCCATTATACACCACATTCAATTCCATTCCATTCCAAATTCTATTCCACATTCCATTCCATTCCATTCTACCTTCCATTCCACGTCACATTCCATTCCATTCCACATTCCATTCCACATTGCATTCCATTCCATTGCATTCCATTCCACATTCACTTCCATTCCATTCCCTTCTGCATTCCATTCCATTCCATTCCGCATTCCATTCCATTCCATTCCGCATTCCATTCTATTCCATTACTTATTTCACTGCATTCCATTCCACATTCCATTCCATACCATTCCACATTCTATTCTTTGCCATTCCACGTTTCATTCCACAATACATTTCATTTCATTCCACAATCCATTTGATTCCATTCCATGGCATTCCACATTCCATTCCATTCCATTCTATATTCCATTCCCCTTTGAATTCCATTCCATTCCGCATTTCATTCCTCATTCTATTTCATTCCATTCCACATTCCATTCCATTCTTTTCCATATTCAATTCCATTCTCTTCCACATTCCATTCTAATCCATTCCACCTTCCATTCCTTTCCGTTACACACAGCATTCCATGCCATTCCACATTCCAGATTCCATTCCTGGTTCCATTCCACGTTCCATTCCTCTTCCCATTCCAATCCATTCCACATTCCATTCCATTTTCCATTCCTTTCCACTCCACATTCCTTTCCATTCCATTCCATATTCCATTCCATTCCACTTTACATTACATTCCATGAAACATTCCATTCTATTCAATTCCACAATCCGCTCCGTTCCATTCCACATTCCTTTACATTCCATCCCATTCGCACTGCATTCCATTCCATTCCACGTTCCATTCCATTCCATTACATTCCACATTCCATTCCACGTTGCATTCCATTCAATTCCACGTTCCATTTCACATTCCATTGCATTCCATTCCACATTCCATTCCATTCAACGTTCCACATTCCATTCCACGTTCCATTCTGGCCATTCCACGTTCCCTTCCATTCCTTTCCACTGCATTCTGCATTGCATTCCATTCCATTCCACGTTCGCTTCCATTCTATTCTGCGTTACATTCCATTCCATTCCATTCCATTCTACTTTCCATTCCATGTTCCATTCCATTTCATTCCACATTCCATCCATGCCATTGCATATTCCAGTCCACTTTCCATTCTATTCCATTCAAAATTCCATTCCACATTTGATTCCACTCCATTCCACATTCCATTCTAGATTCCATTCCACTCCAATCCACATTCCATTATCTTCCATTCCATCCCAGTCCATATTCCATTGCATTCCATTCCATTCTGCATTTCATTCCATTCCATTCCACGTTCCATTCCTTTCCACTCCACGTTCTATTCCATTCAATTCCACGTTCCATTCCATGCCATTCCAAGTTCTATTCCATGTTTCATGCCACCTTCCATTGCACTTTCCATTCCATATTCCATTCCATTCCATTCCACATTCCGTTTCTTTCCACTTTCCATTTCATTCCACGTTCCATTACATTCCTTTTCACATTACATTCCACATTCCTTTGTTTTCCATTCTGCATTTCATTCCACATTCCATTACATTCCATTCCACATTCTCCGCTACCTTCCATTCCATTCCTCTTTCCATTCCACTTACCATTCTGTTCCATTCCACATTGCATTCCATTCCATTCCACATTCCATTCAATTTTATTCCAAATTCCATTCCATTCCATTCCACATTTTATTCCATTTCATTCCACATTCCATTTCACATTCGGTTCCATTCCATTCCATATTCCATTCCACTTTCCGTTCCACATTCCATTCCCCTGGCTTCCACATTGCTTTCCACCTAGCATTCCATTCCATTCTACATTCCATTCCATTCCATTCCAGATTCCATTCCATTCCATTCTCATTCAATTCCATTGCATTCCAAATTGCTTTCCATTCCATTGCATTCCACATTCCATTCCAATTTCCATTCCACTTTACATTCGATTTCATTCCACATTCCATTCAATTCCATTCCACATTCTTTTCCACAGTGCATTCCATTCCATTCCACATTCTATTCCACATTCCATTCCCTTCCATACCACATTCCATTCCATTCCATTCCAATTTCCACATTGCATTCCTCCTTTTATTCCACGTTTTATTCTACATTCCATTCCACTTTACATTCCACGTTCCATTCCCCGTTCCTTTCCACGTTCCATTCCACCTTCCGTTACATTTCTTTCCACATTCCATTCCACATTCCATTCAATGTTCCACTGCATTCCACATTCCTTTCCACATTCCTCTGCATTCCATTACACTTTCCGTTCCACATTCCATTCCATTCCATATTGCATTCCACATTCCTTTCCATTCCATTCCACATTCCATTCCAGATTCCATTCCATGGCATTCCACCTTCCATTTCACTTTCCATTCCATTTAATTCCACATTCCATTCCATTCCATTCCATATTACATTCAAATTCATTCCATTCTATTCCACATTCCATTCCATTCTATTCCACATTTTATTCCAATTCATTCCACATTCCATTTCACATTGCATATCATTCCAATCAATTTTCCATTCCACATTCCGTTCCACTTTCCATTCCACTCCCTTCCACATTACTTTCAACATAGCATTCCATTCCATTCTACTTCCATTTCCATTCCATTCCACATTCCATTCCATTCCATTCCACGTTGCATTCCATTCCATTGCATTAAACATTCCATTCCAAATTCCATTCCACATTCCATTCGATTTCATTTCACATTCCATTCAATTCCATTCCACATTCCTTTCCGCATTGCATTCCATTCCATTCCACTTTTGATTCCACATTCCATTCCATTGCATAACACTTTCCATTCCATTCCATTCCACATTCCAAATACCATTCCACTTTCCATTCCTCGTTTGATTTTACATTATATTCGACGTACCATTCCACATTCCATTCCATTCCATTACACATTCCGTTCCAAGTTCCATTCCATTCCGTTCAACGTTCTATTCCACGTTCCATTCCATTCCATTCTGCTCCGTACCACATAACATTCCATTCCATTCCTCTTTCCATTCCATTCCATTCCACATTGCATTCCATTCCATTCCATTCCACTTTCCATTCCATTCCATTGCACATTCCATTCCATTCCATTCCACATTCCATTCCAATTCATTTCAAATTCTATTCCGTTCCATTCCAAATTCCATTCCATTCCTTTCCGTTCCATTCCATTCCATTCCATTCCATTCCATTCCACATTCTATTGCATTGCAATCCACTTTCCAATTCATTCCAATACATTCCACTTTCCATTCCATTCCATTCCACGTTCCATTCCACATTCCATTCCACTTTCCATTCCTTTCCATTCCACATTCCATTCCACTCTACATTACATTTCATTCTGCATTCCATTCCAAATTCCATTTTATTCCATTGCACATTCCATTCCACATTGCATTCAATTCCATTGCACATTTAATTCCACATTCCATTCAATTCCATTCCACATTTCATTCGTTTCCAATCCACATTGCATTCCATTCCATTCCACATTCCATTCCATTCAATTCCATTAAATTCGATTCCACATTCCATTCCATTCCACATTCCATTCCATTCCATTCCATGTTCCTTTTCATTCCATTACATTCCATTCCCCATTCCATTACACATTGCATTCCATTCCATTCCACGTTCCATTCCACATTCCTTTCCATTCCATTCAACATTGCATTCCACATTCCATTCAAAAATCCATTACACATTCCATTCCATTCAATGATCCGTTACACTTTCCATTAAATTCAACGTTCCATTACACATTCCATTCCACATTCCATTTCATTCCACTTTCCATTCCACATGCCATTACACATTCCTTTCCACGTACGTTTCCAATCCATTACACGTTGCATTTCACATTCCATTCTATTCCATTCTACATTCCATTCCACATACCATTCCGTTCAATTCCACATTCCATTCCACATTCCATTCCACTCCTTTGCACATTCCATTCCACATCATATTCCATTCCATTCTACATTCCATTCCATTCCATTCCACTTTCCATTCCCTTCCATTCCACATTCCTTTCCATTACTCTCCACGTTCCATTCCAATCCATTCCATTCCATTTACCATTCCACATTCCTTTCCATTCCATTCCACAATCCATTACACATTCCTTTCCATCCCATTCCATTCCATTCCACATTGCATTCCACATTCCATTCCATTCCATTCCAAAATATATTCCATATTCCAATGCATTCCATTCCACATTCCATTACATTGCATACCACATTCCGTTCCATTCCATTCCCCATATCATTAAAATACGTTCCATTCCATTCCACATTCCATTCCATTCCACTCCATTCCACATTCCATTCCACATTTCATTCCATTCCATTCCACATTCCATTCTAAATTCCAATTCATTCCGTTCCATTCCATTCCACTTTCCATACCACACTCCGTTCCACTCCATTCCACATTCCATTCCCTTCCATTCCACATTCCATACCATTCCATTCCACATTCCATTCCACATTCCATTCCCTTCCATTCCAAATTAGATTCCATTCCATTCCACATTCCATGCCATTCCATTCCACATTCCATTGCATGTTCCATGCGGTTCTATTCCATTCCACATTCCATTCAATTGCATTCCAGTTTCAATTCCCTTACTTTTCACATTCCCTTCCATTCCATTCCAAGTTCCTTTCCATTGCATTTCCCGTTCCATTCCATTCCATTCCGCGTTCCATTGCATTACATTCCACGTTCAATTTCATCTTCCATTCCATTCCATTCGGCGTTGCTTTACATTCCATTCCATGTTACATTCCACATTCCATTCTATTGCTTTCTACATTGTATTCCACAATTCATTCTGTTCCGTATTCCATTACATTGCATTCTATTCCACATTCCATTCCATTGCCTTCCAATCCACATTCCATTCCATTCCAATTCCATTCCACGTTTCATTCCACATTCCATTCCATTCCATTGCACATTCCATTCCATTCCATTCCATTGCATTCCACATTCCATTCCATTCCATTCCATAACACACCACATTCCATTCCATTCCATTCCACATTCCATTCCATTACATTCCACATTCAATACAAAGTTCCATTGCATTCCATTCCACTTTCCCTTCCATTCTAATAAACATTCCATTCCATTCCATTCTAGTAAACATTGTATTCCATTCTACTAAATATTCCATTTTATTTTCGTTTCGCATTCCATTACATTGCATTCCATTTTCTATCCCACTCCATTCCCTTCCATTCCATTCCACATTCCATTCCACTGCATTCCACATTTCATTCAAATCCATTCCACGTTCAATTCCATTGCATTCCATTCCACATTCCATTCCATTCCACTCGATTCCATTCCACATTCCATTGCATTTCATTGCATTCCACTTTCCATTCCCTTCTCTGACACCTTCTATTCCACATTCCATTCCATTCCTTTCTACATGGCATTCCACATTCCATGCCATTTCATTCCACATTCCATTCCAGATTCTGTGCCATTACATTGCATTGCACATTCCATTCCATTGCGTTCCAGTTTTAATTCCTTTGCATTCCACATTCCATTCCATTCCATTCCACGTTCCGTTCCTATCCATTCCAAGTTCCATTCCATTCCATTTCGTGTTCCTTTACATTCCAATCCACTTTCCATTTCACATTCCATTCCATTCCATTCCACGTTCCATTCCATTCCATTCCATGTTCCATTTAACATTCCATTCAATTTCATTCCACATTCCATTCCACATTCCATTCCATTCCATTGAATTCCATATTCCTTTACATTCCATTCTATTCCACATTCCATTCCATTGTATTCCATTCGACATTCCATTCCACTCTTTTCGTTTCCATGTTGCATTCCACTTTCTATTCCACATTCCTTTCCATTCCATTCCACATTCAATTGCACATTCCATTCCATTCCATTCCCCTTTCCATTCCATTCAATTTCAATGCATTCCGCATTCCATTACATTCCATTCAATTCCACATTCCATTTCATTCCATTCACATTCCATTCCATTTCATTCCACATTCCATTCCACATTCCATTCCATTCCATTCCACATTCCATTCCATTCCATTCCACATTCCATTAAACATTCCATTCTATTTCCATTTCACATTCCATTACCATCCATTGCATTCCACATTCCACTCCTTTCCATTCCATTCCATTCCACATTCAATCGCACATTCCATTCCATTCCATTTCACATTCCATTTCATTCCATTTCACATTCCCTTCCGTTCCATTACACATTCCATTTCACTTTCCATTCCAATCCATTCCATATTCCATTCCTTTCCATTCCACATTCCATTCTGCCTTCCATTCCATTCCACATTCCATTCTATTCCATTCGACTTTCCATTCCATTCCATTAAAATTTCCTTTCTATTTCCATTTCATATTAAATTCCATTCCTCTCCATTTCACATTCCATTCCATCCCATTCAATTACACATTCCATTCTATTCCACATTCCATTCCACATTCCATTCCATTCCAATCCACATTGAGTTCCACATTCCAATCCATTGCTTTCCACATTCCATTCCATTTCATTCCACATTCCATTTCATTTCATTCCACCTTCCATTCCGTTCCATTCCATTCCACATTCTCTTCCATTCCATTCCATTCCATTCCACATTCCATTACATTTCAGTGCATTACACATTCCATTCCTTTCCCTTTCACATTCCGTTCCACATTCCATTACATTACATTCTACGTTGCATTCCATTCAATTCCACATTGCTTTCCATTCCATTTCACACTCCATTCAATTCTATTGCATTTCACATTCCATTACATGACATTCTACGTTGCATTCCTTTCTATTCCACATTCCTTTCCATTCCATTACACACTCAATTCAATTCCATTGCATTCCACTTTCTGTTCCATTCCATTCCACATTCCATTCAATTCCACTGCATTCCATTCAACATTCCATTCCACATTCCATAATACGTTCCTTTCAATTCCATTCCACATTCCATTCCATTCCATTCCACATTCCTTTCCACATTCGATTGCATTATATTCCACCTTCATTTCCATTCCATTCAGTGCATTTCACATTCCTTTCCATTCCATTACATTCCACATTCCATTGCATTCCATTCCACATTCCATTCCATGCCATTCCGCATTCCATTCCACATTCCATTCCATTTCATTGCACATTCCATTTCATTCCATTCCACATTCCATTCTATTTCCATTTCACTTTACATTCCATTTCATTCCTTTCCACATTCCATTCCATTCCATTACACATTCCATTCCATTCCACATTTCTTTACGTATTTCATTGCATTCCTCTACAGATTCCATTCCATTCCACATTCCATCGCATTTCATTCCATATTCCATTCCAATCCATTCTGTATTCAATTCCATTCCATATTCGTTTCCATTTCATTCTACATCCCATTGCATTCCATTCCACATTCCATTCCAAACCATTCCACTCCAATCCATTCCACATTCCATTCCATTCCCCAATCTGTTCCGTTCCATTCCATTCCATTCCAGATTCCATTCTATTCCATTCCATACCATATTACGTTCTACTTCTTTCAAATCCATTCCACATTCCATTCCACTTTTCATTTCACATTCCTTTCCATTCCATTCCCTTCAACATTCCATTCATTTCCACATTAATTTCTATTCCATTCCATTCCATTGCACATTCCATTCCACATTCCATTCCAATCCATTCCAAATTACATTCTTTCCATTCCACATTCCATTTCACATTCCATTCCGCATTCCATTCCATTCCACATTCCGTTCCATTCCTTTCCACTTTCCATTCCATTCCATTAAACAATCCATTCTATTTCCATTTCATATTCAATTCCATTCCTCTCCATTCTACATTCCGTTCCATTCCATTCCATTCCATTCCACATTCCATTCTATTCCACATTCCATTCCACATTCCATTCCATTCCATTCCACGTTGCGTTCCACATTCCAATACATTGCTTTCCACATTCCATTCCATACCATTCCACATTCCATTTCATTTCGTTCCACATTCCATTCGATTCCATTCCTTTCCACATTCTGTTCCATTCCATTCCGTTCCATTCCACATTCCATTCCATTTCATTCCATTCCACATTGCATTCCATTCCCTTCCACGTTCCTTTCCAAATTCCATTCCATTCCTTAACACACTGCATTTCACATTCCATTCCATTCCATTCCATATTCCTTTCCATACCATTCCACGTTGCATTCCACATAGCTTTACATTACATACCACGCTGCATTCCATTCCATTCCACATTCCTTTGCATTCCATTTCACGCTCCATTCAATTCCATTGCATTCTGCATTCCATTCCATTCCATTCCACATTCCATTCAATTCCAGTGCATTCCATTCCATGTTCCATTCTACATTCCATTCCATTCAGTTCCACATTCCATTCCATTCCATTCCACATTCCATTTCACATTCAATTCCGTTATATTCCACTTTCCATTGCATTCTATTCCACCTTCCATTCCATTCCATTCAATTGCATTTCACGTTCCATTCCATTCCATTCCATTCCACATTTCATTCCATGCCATTCCACATTCCATTCCATACCACTTCACATTCCATTGCATTCAATTCCATATTCCAATCTATTTCCATTTCTCATTCCATTCCATTCCAATCCTTTCCATATTCCATTCCATTCCAATCCACATTCCATTCCCTAACGTTCCATTCCATTCCACATTTCTTTACGTATTTCATTGCATTCCTTTACACATTCCATTTCATTCCACATTCAATTCCATTACATTCCATATTCAATTCGACTCCATTCCATATTCCATTCCAGTCCATTTCATATTCTATTACTTTCCACATTCCTTTCCATTCCATTCCATTCCACATCCCCTTCGATTCCATTGCACATTCCATTCCATTCGATTACACATTCCATTCCATTCCACAATCTGTTCCGCTCCATTCCATTCCCTTCAACATTCCATTCCATTCCACATTAAGTTCTATTCCATTCCATTCCGTTCCACATTCCATTCCACATTCCATTTCACATTCCATTCCATTCAACATTCCATTCCATTGCATTCCACGTGGGTTTCCACGATCCATTCCAATCCATTCCACGTTCCATTCCGTGAGACATTACATTCCACCATCCATTCAGGTTCCATTACACGTTCCATTCCACGTTCCAATCCATTCCATTCCGTGTTCCATTCCTCATTCCATTCCACGTTCCATTCCATTCCATTCGACATTCCATTCCACATTCCACTCCATTCCATTCTACATTCCATTCCATTCCATTCCAAATTCAATTCCACGTTCCATTCCACTCCATTCCACGTTCCGTTTCATTCCACTTTCCATTCCGTTCCGTTCAACGTTCCATTCCCTTCCATTCCACGTTCCATTCCATTCCATTCCACATTCCATTCTATTCCACGTTAGATTTCATTCAATTCTGCGTTCTATTCCACATTCCACTCCACGTTCCATTCCATGTACCATTCCACGTCTATTCCATTCCATTACACGTGCCATTCCTCATTCCATTCCAAATTCCATTCCCTTTCATTCCACATTCCTTTCCACATTCCATTCCACGATCCATTACATTCCACTACGCGTTTCATTTCATTCCGTTCCAAAATCCATTCCTCATTCAATTCAATTTCATTACACATTCCTTTCCACATTCCATTGCATTCCATTCCATTGCATTCCACATTCCTTTCCATTCCATTCCATTGCACTTTCCAACGCATTACATTGCTTTCCATTCCACGTCCTGTTCCACAGTAAATTCTACATTCCATTCCATTCCATTCCACGTTCCATTCCACATTCCTTTTCACATTCCATTCCATTCCATTCAACATTCCATTCTATTCCATTCCTTTCCACATTCCATTCCATTCCATTCCATTGCATTCCAAATTTCATTCGATTCCATTAAATTCCATTCCACGTCCCATTCCACAATCCATTCCACATTCCATTCCATTCCAATAAACACTCCATTCCTTTCCATTCGATTGCATTCCACATTCCATTCCATTCCATTCCACATTCCATTCCATTTCATTCCACCCTGCATTCCACATTGTATTCCATTCCATTCCAATAAAAACTCCATTCCTTTCCATTCGATTGCATTCCACATTCCATTCCATTCCATTCCACATTCCATTTCATTCCACCCTGCATTCCACATTGTATTCCATTCCATTCCAAATTCCATTCGATTCCAATCCACATTGCATTCCATTCCATTAAGCATTCCATTCTATTTCCATTTAAAAATCCATTCCATTCCACATTCCATTCCAATCCGTTCCAATCCATTCCACATTGCATCAAATTTTCCATTCCATCACATTCCATTCCACATTCCATTCCATTGCATTCCATTCCACATTCAATTACATCCTATACCTCTGCAAATTCCATTCCATTCCATTCCACATTCCATTCCATTCCATTCCACATTACTTTCCATATTCCCTTCCATTCCATTCCACATTCCATTCATTTCCATTCCGTTCCATTCCAGATTACATTCCACTTTCCTTTCCATTCCATTCCACATTCCCCTCCTTTCAATTCCATTCCATTCCGTATTGCATTCCATACCATTTCACATTCCATTCCATTCCATTCCACATTCCATTAAATTCCTTTCCACATTCCATTCCTTTCCTCTTTCCATTGCATTCCATTCCATTCCATTCCACAATGCATTCCATGCCATTCAACTCCGACTTTCATTACATTCGTTTCCAAATTCAATTCCTTTCCGTTCCACATTCCATTCCATTCCATTCTATTCCGTCTTTCATTGCATTCCATTCCTCATTCTATTCCTTTCCATTCCACATTCCATTCCATTCCACATTCCATTCCACATTCCCATTCATTCCATGCCAAATTCCATTCGTTTCCATTCCATTGCTTTCCACATTCCATTCTTTTCCTTTCCACATTCCATTTCATTTCATTCCACTTTCCATTCCATTCCTTTCCACATTAAATTCCATTCCATTCCTTTACACATTAAATTCCATTCAATTCTGCAATTCATTCTATTGCATTCAACCTTCCATTCCATTCCATACAAATTTCCATTCAACATTGCTTTCCATACCATTCCGCATTCTATTCCATTCCATTCCAAGTTCCATTGAATTCCATTTCACATGCCATTCCATTGCATTTCTCTTTCCATTCCATTCCACTCCATTCCATTATACATTCCATACCATTGCATTCCACATTCCATCCCATTCCAATCCACATTCCATTCCACACTCCATTCCACATTTCATTCCATTCCATTCCACGTTCCATTGCGTTACATTCCACATTCCCTTCCACATTCCATTTCACATTCCATTCCACATTACATTTCGCTTTCCATTCCATTCCATTCCATTCCGCATTCCATTCTGTTCCAATCCATATTCCATTTCATTCCATTCCACGTTGCATTCCATTCCACATTCCATTGCATTCCACATCCCGTTCCATTCCATTCCATATTCCATTCCATTCCATTCCAAATTCCATTCCACATTGCATTCCATTCAATTCTATTACAAATTCTATTCTACATTTCATTTCACATTCCATTCCATATTACATTACACATTCCATTCCATATTCCATTGCACGTTCCATTGCGTTCCATTCCATTCCTCGTTCCATTCCATATCTGTCCACATTCTATTCCACATTCCATTCCATACCGTTCCACATTCCATTCCATTCCATTTCAAATTCCATTTCATACCTTTAAATTCCATTACACATTCCGTTGCATTCCATTCCACATTCCATTCCATGCTATTCCACGTTCCATTCAATTCCACTCAACATTCCATTCCAAATTCCATTCCATTCCATTCCCCGTTCCATTCCACATTCCATTCCATTCCATTCCACACTCCATTTCATTCCATTCCACATTCCATACCATTCCATTCCACATTCCATACCATTCCTGTCCATTCCAGTCCGCATTCCCTCACATTCCATTACACATTCCATTCCACATTCCATTCCATTCCATTTCACATTCCCTTCCATTCTATTCCACTTTCCATTCCACATTCGATTTCACATTCCTTTCCACGTTCCATTGCATTCCATTCCATTTACATTTCCGCATTCCATTTTACAGTCCATTCCACATTACATTCCGTTGCATTCCACATTCCATTCCACATTGCTTTCCACATTCCATTTCATACCATTCCACATTCCATTCCATTCTATCCCACATTTCATTGCACGTACCATTCCATTCCATTTCACATTCCATTCCACTTTCCATTCCATTACATTCCACGTTCCATTCCACGTTCTTTTCCACGTTCCATTCCACATTCCATTCCATTCCATTCCATATTCTATACCATTCCATTCCATTCCACAATCCATTCCACATTCCATCTCACATTCCATTCCACTTTCCATTCCATTCCATTCCACATTTTATTCAATTCCACGTTGCCTTCCACGATGCATTCTATGTTCCACTTCACGTTGCATTGCATTCCTTTCCATGTTCCATTCCGCATTCCAGTCCATTTCATTCCACTTTCCATTCCACATTCCATTCCTTATTACATTCTACAGTGCATTCCTTTCCATTCCGCATTATATTCCACATTCCAATCCGTTCCAATCCACATTCAATTCCACATTGCCCTTCACATTCCATTACACTTGCCATTGCATTCCATTCCACATTCCATTCCTTTCCACTCCACATTCCGTTCGACATTTCATTCCATTCCATTCCACGTTCCATTGCACATTCCATTCCACATTCCATTCCTTTCCATTTCACATTCCATTCCATGTTCCATTCCATTCCATTCCACCTTCTATTCCACTTTCCATTCCACATTACATTCCACATTCTATTCGACGTTCCATTCCGCATTCCCTTCCACATTCCATTCTACATTCCATTCCGTTCCATTACACATTGCATTCCACATTTTATTCCACAATCCATTCCATATTCCATTCCACGTTCCAATGACATTCCTTTCCATTTCATTCCTCATTCCATTCCAAATTCCATTCCATTCCGCATTCCACTCCACTCAATTCCACATTCCTTTCCGCGTTTCATTCCACGTTCCATTCCACCTTCCATTCCAAGTTCCATTCCATTCCATTACACCATCCATTCCTTTCCATTCCACGTTCCATTTCATTGCATTTGGCTTTCCATTCAACATTCCATTCCACCTTCCATTTCACATTCCATTAAACATTCCATTTCACTTTCCATCCCATTGCCTTCCATTCCATTACATATTCCATTCCATTCCAATCTACATTCTCTCCATTCCATTCCATGTTCCATTCTGATCCACATTCCATTCCATTCCTTTCCACATTCCATTCCATTCCATTCCACATTCCGTTCCATTACATTGCACATTCCATTCCATTCCATTCCATTCGACATTCATTCCATTCCATTTCACATTCCTTTCCATTACATTGCATATTCCATTCCACATTCCATTCCAAGTTCTATTCCATTCCATTCCGCATTCCATTCCATTCCATTCCCCATTCCATTCCATTCCACATTCCATTTTATTCAAATTCATATTCCATTCAATTCAATTTCACATTACATTCCATTACATTGCATTTCATATTCCATTCCATTCCATTCCGCATTCCATTCCATTCTATTCCACATTCCATTCCATTCCATTTTGTTCCACATTCTATTCCATTCCATTCTATTCCACATTCTATTCCATTCCATTCCACGTTCCATTCAATTACATTCCACATTCCATTCCACTTACCATTGCACATTCTATTCCACTTTCCATTCCATATTCCATTCCGCATTCCCTTCCATTCCATCTCACATTCCATTACACTTACCATTCCATTCCATTCCGCCTTCCATTCCACGTTACATTCCATGTTCCTCTCCCTTTTCCTTTCCACGCTCAATTCCACATTCCTATCCATTCCGTTCCATATTCCTTACCATTTCATTCCTTTCTAATCCACAATCCATGCCAGATTCCATACCATTCCATTCCACAATCCATTCCATTCCATTCCAAATTCCATTCCACATTCCATTCCAAAATAAATTCCTTTCCTTTGCACATTCCATTCCAGAATCCATTCCACATTCCATTCCACATTAAATTCCGTTCCGTTCCACATTCCATTCCACACTCCATTCCACATTCCATTCCACATTCCATTCCACCTTCCATTCAAAATTCCATCCCACATTCCTTTAAACTCCATTCCACATTCCGTTCCACATTTCATTCCATTCCATTCCACATTCAATTCCACATTCCGTTCCATTCCATTCCATGTTTCATGACACATTCCTTTCCACATTTCATTCCGTTTGATTCCACATCCCATTATACGTTCCATTCTTTTCCATTGGATGTTCCATTCCGAGTTATATTCCATATTCCATTCCATCCCATTCCACCTTCCATTCCATTACATTCAACATTGCATTCCCTTACATTCCACATTCCATTCCACATTCCATTATATATTCCATTTCATTCCATTCCACATTCCATTACATGTTCCATTCCATTCCATTTGACATTCCATTCCACGTTATATTCCACACTCCATTGCCCATTCCATTCCAAATTACTTTTCACATTCCATTCCATTGCATTCCACATTCCATTCCAATCCATTCCACTTTCCATTCCATTCCATTCCACATTCCATTCCATTTCATTCCACGTTAATTTCACGATCCATTCCATTCCATTCCACGTTCTATTTCATTCCATTCCACGTTTCACTTAATTCCATTTCACATTCTATTCCACATTAAATTCCAAAATCCATTCCATATTCCATTTCACATTTCATTCAACATTACATTTCACATTCCATTTCACATTCCAAATTGCATTCCATTCCATTTCAGGTTACATTCCATTCAACATTCCACTCCATTCCTTTCCACATTCCATTCAATTCCAATCTACATTCCATTCAGTTCCATTCCACATTCCATTCCACATTCCCTTCCATTGCATTACTTTCCACTTTCCATTCCATTCCATTCCACATTCCATTCCATTCCATTCCTCATTCTGTTCCACTTTCCATTCCACGTTCCATTGTACGTTCCATACCACGTTCCATTCCACGTTCCATGGCATGTTCCATTACACGTTCCATTCCATTCCATTTCACATTCCATTCCACACTACATTACATTCCATTCCGCATTCCATGCCATTCTTTTCCAATCCATTCCACATTCCATTCCATTGCATTCCACATTAGTTTCCACATACCATTCCACATTCCATTCCAGATTCAATTACATTCCATTCCACATTCCATTCTTTTCCATTCCACATTCCATACAAATCCATGGCTTTCCATTCCACTTTCCAGTCCATTCAATTC
Organism: Pongo pygmaeus; assembly: GCF_028885625.2. Lineage (NCBI taxonomy): Eukaryota > Metazoa > Chordata > Mammalia > Primates > Hominidae > Pongo > Pongo pygmaeus. The sequence goes on from NC_085931.1 coordinate 7,056,249, forward strand.
CACATTCCATTCCACATTACATTCCACATTCCTATCCACATAAAATTCCACATTCCATTCCCTACCATTCCACATTCCATTACACACTATTATGTTCCACGTTCCATTAGACCTTCCATTAAATTCCATTCCACATTCCATTCCACATTGCATTCCATTCCATTCCACATTCCTTTCCACATTCCATCCCTTTCAATTCAGTATTCCATTCCATTCCATTCCACATTCCATTCCATTCCGTTTCACATTCCATTCGATTGCATTACACATTCCATTCCATTCCACATTCCATTCCATTCCATTCGACTTTCCCTTCCATTCTATTTCACATTCCATTGTATTCCATTCCTTTTCACATTCCATTCCATTCCACTTTCCATTACATTACAATCCATTCTATTCCTTTCCACATTCCATTCTGTTCCATTCCATTGCGTATTCCATTCCATTCCATTCCACATTCCACACAATTCCATTCCACATTACGTTGCATTCAATTCTATATTCCATTCAATTCCATTCCATTCCTTTGCACGTTCTTTCCATTCCATTCCACATTGCATTACATGCCATTTCACATTCCAAGCATTCCATTCCATATTCCATTCCACATTCCATTCCAAAATCCATTACACATTCCGTTCCATTCCGTTCGACATTCCATTCCACATTCCATTACATTCCATTCAATTTCATTCCACATTCCTTTAAATTCCATTCCACATTTCGTTCCATTCCATTCCATTCCACATTCCATTCCATTCCATTCCACATTCCATTCCACAATCCATTCCACATTCCATTCCATTCTATTCCACATTCCATTCAACATGCCATTCCATTCAATTCAATTTCATTCCACATTCTTTAAATTCCAGTCATCATTCAAGTCCATTCCATTCCATTGCATTCCACATTCCATTCCATTCCATTCCACATTGCTTTCAATTCCCTTCCACGTTCCATACCATTCCATTCCACATTCCACTCCACATTCCATTCCATTCCATTCCAAATTCCATTGCACATTACATTCCATTACCTTCTACAATCCATTACACTTTCCATTCCAATCTGTTCCACATTCAATTGCATTCCATTCCATATTCCATTAATTACATTCCATTCCACATTCCATTCAATTCCATTCCATTCCACATTCAATTCCACATTCCATCCCATTGCATTCCACATTCCATTCCATTCCATTCCACATTCTCCTCCATTCCATTCCATATTCCATTCCTTTCCATTCTACATTCCATTCCATTGAATTACAATTTCCATTCCTTTCCACATTCCGTTCAATTCCATTCCACTTTCCTTTCCATTCCATTCCATTCCATGCCATTTCATGTTCCATTCCATTCCATTCCACATTCCATTCCACTCCATTGCACTTTCCCTTCCATTTTCCATTCAATTGCCATCCATTCCACATTCCATTCCACATTCCATCCCATTGCATTCCACATTCCATTTCGTTCCATTGCACTTTCCATTCCATATTCCATTCCACATTCCATTCCTTTCTATTCCATTGCATTCCACATTCCACTCCATTGCATTACACGTTCCATTCAGATCCATTCCACAGTCCATTCCTTTCCATTACACATTCCATTCCATTCCATTCCACATTCCATTCCGCATTTCATTCCATTCCATTCCACATTCCATTCCACATTCCATTCCATTCCATTCTACATTCCATTCCATATTCCATTCCATTACATTCTCCATTCCATTCCATTCCATTCTACATTCCATTCCATTCCATTCCACTTTCCGTTCCATTCCATTCCTTTCCATTCCGCATTCCATTCCATTCCATTCCGCATTCCATTCCATTACTTTCCATATTGCATTCCACATTCCATTCAATTCCATTCCACTTTCCAAGCCACTCCACTCCACATTCCATTCGACATTCCATTCCTTTCCATTCAACAATCCATTCCACATTACATTCCTTTTCGTTTCATTTCTGATTCCATTTCTCATTCCATTACACATTCCATTCCATTCCATTCCACATTCCATTCCACATTGCATTCAATTCTTTTCCACTTTCCATTCCACATTCCATTCCTCATTCCATTCAATTCTATTCCACATTCCATGACATTCCATTCAGTTGCATTCCACTTTCCCTTCCATTCCATTCCAAATTCCATTCCTTTCCATTCCACATTCCAATCCATTCTATTACACATTCCATTCCATTCCATTCCACATTGCATTTCATTACTTTCCACTTTCCATTTCACTTTCCCTAACACATTCCATTCCATTCCACATTCCAATACATTCCCTTCCACATTCCATTCCCCTTCGATAGACATTCAATTCCATTCCATTCCATTCCATTCCACATTCCATTCCATTCCATTCCACCTTCCATTCCATTCCATTCCATATTCCATCCCATTCCACATTCCATTCTATTCCATTTCACATTCCATTCCATTCCATTCCACATTCCATCCCATTCCACATTCCATTCCATTCCATTCCACATTCCAAACCCATTCCATTCCATTCCACATTCCATTGAATTCCACATTCCATTGCACAACATTCCACATTCCATTCCATTCCATTCCATTCCATTCCACTTTCCATTCCACATTCCAATCCATTCCATTCCACATTCCATTCCACATTCCTTTCTATTCCATTCCACATTCAATTCCACTTTCCATTCCATTCCATTCCACATTCGATTCCAAATTCCAATCCACATTCCATTCCACATTCCCTTCCATTCCATTCCATTCCACATTCCACATTCCATTCCACATTTCATCACATTCCATTCCATATACCCTTCCACATTCCTTTCCATTCCATTTCACATTCCATTCCATTCCATTTCATTCTACATTCCATTCCATTCCATTTCACTGAATTCCACATTCCATTCCATTCCATTCCACATTCCATTCCATTCCATTCCTTTCCATTCCACATTCCATTCTGCATTCCATTCCTTTCCATTACTCATTCCATTCCACATTCCATTCCATTCCATTCCACATTCCATTCCACATTCCATTCCACATTCCATTCCACATTCCATTGCACATTCCAATCCATGACATTCCACATTCCATTCCACATATCTTTCCAATCCATTCCACATTCCTTTCCACATTGCATTCCATTCCATTTCTAATTCCATTTCACATTCCATTCTTTTCCTTTCCACATTCCATTCCACATTCCATTCCATTCCACATACCATTCGTTCCCATTCCACATTCCATTCCATTCCAATACACAATCCATAACATTCCATTACACATTCCATTCCATTCCACATTCCATTCCACATTCTATTCGGCATCCCATTCCATTCCATTTCACATTCGATTCCCTTACATTCCATTCAACTTTCCATTCAATTACACATTCCATTCCATTCAATTCCATTCCAATCCATTCCACTTTGCATTCCATTCCATTCCATTCCATATTCCATTGCAATCTATTCCATTCCATATTACATTCCGTTCCATTCCATGTTCCATTCCATTCCACTCCACTCCATTCCACATTCCATTCCATTTCATTGAACATTACATTCCACATTCCATTCCGTTTCATTGCACTTTCCATTCCACATTCCATTCCACATGCCATTCAATTCCTTTCAACAATCTATACCATTCCTATCATATTCATTCCACTTTCCTTTCCATTCCATTCCACTTTGCATTCCTTTCCATTCCACATTCCATTCCATTCCATTCCACATTCCATTCCACATTCCATCCCATTCCATTGCACATTCCATTCCGTATTTCATTCCATTCCATTAAATATTCCATTGCAAATTCCATCCCATTCCATTCTACATTCTGTTTCACATTCCATTCCACTCCATTCCACATTCCATTCCGTTCCATTCCATTCCACATTCCATTCCATTCCTTTCAACTTTCCATTCCATTCCATTCCTCGTTCCATTCCATTCTACTCCACTTTCCATTCCATATTCCATTCCACATTCCATTCCACATTCCTGTCTTTCCCATTCCAGATTCCATTCCATTCCATTCCTCGTACCATTCCATTCCATTCCATATTCCATTCCATTACATTCCACGTACCATTCAATTCCATTCCACATTCAAATCCATTCCATTCCACATTCCATTCCACATTCCGTTCCACATTCCATTCAACATTCCATTCACTTCCGTTACACATTCCTTTCCATTCCATTACTCATTCCATTCCACGTTCCATTGCACGTTCCATTCCATGTTCCATTCCATTCCATTACACATTCCTTTTCACATTGCATTCAATTCCATTCCATATTCCTTACCTTTACATTCCATTCTCTTCCACATTTAATTAGATTCCATTCCACATACCATTCCATTCAATTCCATACTCCATTCAATTCCATTAAACATTCCATTTCATGTCCCATTACACATTCCATTCAATTACATTCCACATTCTATTCCATATTCCATTGCAAATTCCATACCACGTTCCATTCTATTCCCATCCTCATTCCATTCCACAGTCCATTCGACATTCCATTCCATTCCATCCAACATTCCATTCAATTCCATTCCACTTTCCTTTCCACGTCACTTTCCACGTTCCATTCCACTCCATTCCACAATCGCTTCCATTCCATTCCTCATTCCTTTCTACATTAGATTCCACTTTCCATTTCCCATTCCTTTCCACATTTCATTCCACATTCCATTCAAACCCATTCCACGTTCCATTCCATATTCCATTCCACATTTCATTCCACATTCCATTCCGTTCCATTGCATATTCCATTCCACATTCCATTCCATTCCATTCCATATTCCTTTCCACATTCCATTCCACGTTCCATTCCGCGTTCCATTCAATTCCATTACACGTTGCTTCCCTCTTTCCATTCCAAATTCCACTAAATTCCATTCCACATTCCATTCCTCATTCCATTCCACATTCCATTCCATTCCATTCCACGTTCCAATCCACATTCCATTCCACGTTACTTTCATGTTCCATTCCATGTTCCATTGCATTCCATTCCAGGTTGCATTCGTCATTCCATTTCATGTTCCATTGTATTCCATTCCACATTCCATTCCAGATACCATTCCACATTCCATAACGTTCCATTCCACATTTCATTTCACATTCCATTCCACATTCCATTCCGTTCCATTATATTCCATATTCCATTCGATTCCATTCAACATTCCATTCAATTGCATTCCAAGTTACATTCCATGTTCCCTTTCATGTACCATTCCATTCCATTCCACATTCCATTCCATTCCATTCCAGGTTCCATTTCATTCCATTCCACATTCCATTCCACATTCCATTCCACATTCCATTTCACATTCCATTGCACATTCATTTTCACATTCCATTCCATTCCATTCCATTCCACATTACATTCCAATCCACATTCCATTCCATTCCAACCATATTACAGTCCATTGCATTCCACATTCCATTTCATTCCACATTCCATTCCACATTCCATTATACATTCCATTCTATTCCATTCCATTCCACATACCTTTCCATTCCATTCCACATTCCATTCCATTCCATTCTAGTGAATTGCATTCATTTCCACTTTCCATTCCATTCCATTACACATACCATTTCATTCCATTACACTCCACATTCCATTTCACATTCCATTCAACATAGCATTGCATTCCATTCCACATTCCATTGCAGTCCACTCCATTCCATGGCATTCCATTCTATTCCACTTTCTCTTCCATTCCATTCCATTCCACATTCCATTCTATTTTCCCTTCCATTCCATTCCACGTTCAATTCCATTCCAGCCCATTCCATTCCATATTGCAATGCATTCCATTCCATTCCACATTCCATTCGATTCCATTCCATTCTATTCCACTCCATTCCACAATGCATTCCATTCCATGCCACATTCCTTTCCATTTCATTCCACGTTCCATTCCACTTTCCATTCCATTTCACATTCCATTGCATATACCATTCCATTCCATTAAACATACCAATCCATTCAAATCCACATTCCATTGCATTGCATTCCATGCCATTCATTTCCATTCCATTCCTCATTCCATTGCATTCCACATTCCATTCCATTCCATTCCACATTCCATTCCATATTCCCTTCCATTCCATTCCACATTCAATTCCATTCCAATCCACATTCTATTGCATTCCATTCCATTACATATTTCATTCGATTCCATGCCACATTCCTTTCCATTCCATTCTATTCCATTCCATTCCACAATGTATTCCATTCCATGCCACTTTCCTTTCCATTTCATTCCACTTTCCATTCCACATTCTATTCTATTCCATATTACATTACATATTCCATTCGATTGCCTTCCACATTCCATTCCATTCTAAACCAGATTCCATCCCATTTGATTACAATCCATTCCATGCCATTCCATTCCATTCCATTCCTCATTCCATTCCATTCCATTCAACAGTCCATTCCATTCCATTCCACTTTCCATTCCACATTCCATTCCATTCCATGCCACGTTCCATTCCACATTCCATTCCATTCCACGTTCCATTCTGAATTCCATTCCGTTCTATTCCACATTCCGTTCCACATTCCATTCCATTACATTACACATTCCATTCCTTTCCATTCCGGATTCGATTCCATTTCTTATCATTCCACATTGCATTCCACATCCCATTCCATTACCCATTCTTTTCCATTCCACTTTGCATTCCATTCCATTCCACAATTTTGTGTTCAATTCCATTCCATTCCACACTCCATTCCGTTACATTTCACTTTCCATTACATTCCTTTCCACTATCCATTCCATATTCCATTCCATTCCACTCCACTTTCCATTACACATTCCACTACACATTCCCTTCTGCATTCCATTCTACTCCATTCAATTCCAGATTCCATTCCATTCCATTCCATTCCATTCCACTTTGCATTCCATTCCATTCCATTACACATTCCATTCCAAATTCCTTGCCATTCCATTCGCTTCCATTCCACATTCCATTCCATTCAATTCCACATTCCATTCCATTCCATTCCATTCCACATTGCTTTCTATTCCATTCCAATTTCCATTCCACATTCAGTTCCATTCCATTCCACATTCCATTTCATTCGATTCCATTGCATTCCATTCCACTTTCCATTCCATTTCATTCCATTCCACATTCCATTCCTTTCCACGTTTCATCCAATTCCTTTCCACGTTCCATTTCATTTCATTTCATTTCATTTTCCCTTCCAGTCCATTCCACATTCCATTCCGTTCCATTCCACGTTCCATTCCACATTCCATTCCAACTTCCATTCCTTTCCATTCCACATTCCATTCCACATTCCATTTCATTCCATTCCACATTCCATTCTCATTCCATGGCATTACATTCCACATTCCATTCCACATTCCATTCCATTCCATTTCACATTTCATACCACATTCCATTCCATTGCATTCCACATTCCATTCCACATTCCATTCCACTTTCAGTTCCATGATCCAGTCCACATTCCATTCCAAGTTCCATTCCACATTCCATTCCATTCCATTCCACGTTCCTTTCCATTCCATTCCACCTTCCATTACTTTCTGTTCCACATTCCATTCCACATTCCATTTCACATTCCGTTCCACATTCTATTTCACTTTCCATTCCATTCCATTCCACATTCAATTCCATTCCATTCTATTTCACATTCCATTCCATTAAACAATCCATTTCATATTTCTTTCCACATTCCATTCCATTCCATTACATATTCCATTTCACATTGCATTCCACATTCCATTTCATTCCATTACACTTTCCATTCCACATTCCATTCCTCATTCCATTCCAACACGTTCCACATTCCATTCCACATTCCATTCTCATACTATTGCATTTCATTCCATATTCCATTCCGCATTCCATTTTATTCCAATTCACATTCCATTCCACATTCCATTCAATTCCATTCCATTCCACATTCCATGCCACATTCCATTCCTCAGTCGCCTCCACATTCCATTCCATATTCCATTCCACATTCCATGCTCATTCCATTTTATTTCATTGCAGATTCCATTCCACATTCCAATGCATTCAAATTCACATGCCATTCCACCTTCTATTCCAATTTCCATTCCGTTATATTCCACATTCCATTCCACATTCCATTCCACCTTCCATCTGTAGTCCATTCCATTCCATTCCACATTCCATTCCTCATTCCATTCCATCCCGTTCCACATTCCATTCCACATTCCATTCTCATACCATTGCATTTCATTCCATATTCCATTCCACATTCCATTGCATTCCAATTCACATTCCATTCCACATTCCATTCAATTCCATTCCATTCTATATTCCATGCCACATTCCATTCTGCAGTCCACTCCACATTCCATTCTATATTCCATTCCACATTCCACGCTCATTCCATTTTATTTCATTGCACATTCCATTCCACATTCCAATGCATTCAAATTCACATGCCATTCCACCTTGTATTCCAAGTTCCATTCCATTATATTCCACATTCCATTCCACATTCCATCCCACAGTCCATCTGTAGTCCATTCCATTCCATTCCACATTCCGTTCCATTCCAATCAACATTCCATTCCACATTTCACTCCATTCCTTTCCACATTGCATACCACTTTCTACATTCCATTCCCCATTCCATTCCATTGCATCCCACTTTCCATTCCATTCCATTCCATTCCATTCCACGTTCCATTCCACTTTCCAATAAATCCTCTTCCACATTCCATTCCACATTCCAGTCCATTCCATTCCACATTCCATTCCATTCCGATCCACATTTCATTCCACATTTCATTACATTCCATTCCACATTCCATTCCACATTCCGTTCCACATTCCCTTCCAAATTCCATTGCATTCCATTTGACATTCCATTCCATTCCATTCCATTCTGCATTCCATTCCGGTCCATTAAACGTTCCATTCCACCTTCTATTCCACATTCCATTGTCTTCCATTCCATGTTCCATTCCTCATTACATTCCACATTCCATGCTACGTTCAATTCCACATTCCATTCCTCGTTCCATTACACATTACATTAAGTTATCCTTTCCATTACATTTCACGTTCAATTCCCGATTCCATTCCATTACATTCCAAGTTCCATTCCACATTCCATTCCACTTTCCACTCAATTCCATTCCAAGTTCCATTCCACGTTCCATTCCACGTTCCATTCCATGCCATTCCACGTTGCATTCCACATTCCATTGCATTCTATTCCAAGTTCCATTCCACACTCCTTTCCACATTACATTCCAAATTCCATTCCCTTAACTCCACATTCCATTCCACAATCCTTTCCACATTCCATTGCACTTTCCAATCCACATTCCATTAAAGTCCATTCTACATTCCATTCCACACTCCATTCCACATTCCATTCCACATTCCATTTCATTCCTTTCAACATTCCATTTCACTTTCCATTCCACTTTCCATTGGACATACCATTCCACATTCCATTCCATAGCATTTCACATTCCATTCCGTTCCATTCCATTCCATTCCATTTCCCTTTCCATTCCACTTTCCATTCCATTGCATTCCACGTTCTATTCCACATTCCATTCCTTTCCATTCCATGTTCCTTTCCCCACTCAATTCCTCATTACATTCCACAATAGGTTCCATTCCAATCCACATTCCATTCCACATCAAATTCCATTACATTCCACTTTCCATTCCACATTGCATTCCACATTACATTCCGTTCAGTTCCACATTCCATTCCACATTCCATTCCATTCCACTCCAGATTCCATTCCACATTCCCTTCCATTCCATTCCACATCCTATTCCAAGTTCCATTCCATTCAATTCCACGATCCATGACACGTTTCATTACACATTGCATTCCACTTTCCATTCCGCATTCCATTGCGTTCCATTGCACATTGCATTCCACAATCCATTCCACATTCCAGTCCATTACTTTCCACATTCCTTTCCACATTCCATTGCATTCCATTCCATATTTAATTCCACATTCCAATCCACATTCCATATCACATTCCCTTCCATTCCATTCCACATCCTATTCCAAGTTCCATTCCATTCAATTCCACGATCCATTACACGTTTCATTACACATTGCATTCCACTTTCCATTCCGCATTCCATTGCGTTCCATTGCACAATGCATTCCACAATCCATTCCACATTCCAGTCCATTACTTTCCACATTCCTTTCCACATTCCATTCCATTCCGTTCCATATTTAATTCCACATTCCAATCCACATTCCATTCCACATTCCATTCCGCATTCCATTACATTCCATTTCTGTCCATTCCATTCCACATTCCATTCCACACTCCATTCCACTTTCCAATCCATTCCATTGCACCTTCCATTCCACATTCATTCCATTCCATTCCTCATTTCTTTCCACATTCCATTCAATTCCATTCCACATTCCATTCTGCATTCCATTCCATTCCATTCCATTCCTGTCCATTCCACATACTATTCCACATTCCATTCCTTTCCATTACACATTCCATTCCTTTCCGTTCCACGTTCCATTCCCCACTGCATTCCATTCCATTCCACATTCCATAGCATTCCATTTCATTCCATTCCGCATTCAATTCCAGTTCATTCCATTCCTCATTCCACTCCATTCCATTCCGTATTCGATTCCAGATTCCATTACATTCCTTTCGACATTCAATTCCACATTCCATTCCATTCCATTCCACATTCCATTCCCTTCCATTGCATTCCGCACTCCATTCCATTGCATTCCGCACTCCATTACATTGCATTCCACATTCTATTCCTCATTCCATTCCATTCCATTACACATTCAAATCCACATTACATTACATTCCACATTCCATGCCATTCCATTGCACATTCCACTCATTTCCATTCCACATTCCATTCCACGTTCCTTTCCACATTCCATTCCACGTTCCATTCCACTTTCCATTCCATTCAATTCCACCTTCCATTCCACGTTCCATTCCATTCCATTCAGCATTCCATTCCGCATTCCATTCCATTCCATTTCTGTCCATTCCATTCCACATTCCATTCCACACTCCATTCCACTTTCCAATCCATTCCATTCCACCTTCCATTCCACGTTCATTCCATTCCATTCCTCATTTCATTCCACATTCCATTCCATTCCATTCCACATTCCATTCCGCATTCCATTCCATTCCATTCCATTCCTGTCCATTCCACATACTATTCCACATTCTATTCCTTTCCATTACACATTCCATTCCTTTCTGTTCCACGTTCCATTCCCCACTGCATTCCATTCCATTCCACATTCCATAGCATTCCATTTCGTTCCATTCCGCATTCCATTCCATTTCATTCCATTCCTCATTCCATTTCGTTCCATTCCGCATTCCATTCCATTTCATTCCATTCCTCATTCCATTCCATTCCATTCCGTATTCTATTCCAGATTCCATTACATTACTTTCCACATTCAATTCCACATTCCATTCCTTTCCACATTCCATTCCATTCCATTGCATTCCACGTTCCATTCCATTGCATTCCACATTCTATTCCTCATTCCATTCCATTCCATTCCATTCCACATTCAAATCCACATTACATTACATTCCACATTCCATGACATTCCATTGCACATTCCACTCATTTCCATTCCACATTCCATTCCACATTCCATTCCACGTTCCTTTCCACATTCCATTCCACGTTCCATTCCACTTTCCATTCCATTCAATTCCACCTTCCATTCCACGTTCCATTCCACATTCCATTCCACATTCCATTCCACGTTACATTCCACATTCCATTCCACATTCCATTCCACGTTCCATTCCATTCCATTCAGCATTCCATTCCATTCAATTCCACTTTCTACTCCACATTCCACTCCATTCCATACCACATTCCATGCCACATTCCAATCCATTCCATTCCACCTTCCATTACACATTCCAATTCGCATTGCATTCCACATTCCATTACAGTCCATTCCACTTTCCATTTAACATTCCTTTCCACATTCCATTCCGTTCTATTCCACATTCCATTCCACATTCCTTTCCACATTCCTTTACAGATTCCATTCCATTCCATTCCATTCCACATTCCATGCCATATTCCATTCCACATTCCATTCTGCAGTCCATTGTACTTTATATTCCACATTCCATTCCACATGAAATTCTCATTCCATTGCATTTCATTCCACATTCCATTGCATTGCAATGCACATGCCATTTCACTTTCTATTCCAAATTGCATTCCATTATATTGCACATTCCATTCCACATTCCTTTCCGAAGTCCATTCCATTCCATTCCACATTCCATTGCATTCCAATCAACATTACATTCCATATTCCATTCCATTCCATTCCACATTCCATTCCATTCCATTCTAAATTCCATTCCATTCCTTTCCATTCCATTCCACGTTCCATTCAAATTTGCATTAAATTCTATTCCACCTTCCGTTCCACATTCCAGTCCATTCCATTCCACATTCCACTCCATTCCAATCCACATTTCATTCCACTTTTCATTCCATTCCATTCCACACTAGAGTTCACATTCCATTCCACATTCCCTTCCACATTCCATTCCATTCCATTCCATTCCACATTCCTGTTCATTCCATTCCCTTCCATTCCACATTCCATTACGCATTTCATTCCATTCCATTTAACGTTCCATTCCACTTCACGTTCCATTCCACTTTCCATTCCACATTCCATTCCTTTCCATTGCACGTTCCATTCCACACTTAATTCCACATTCAATTCTACATTCCTTTCCGTTCCATTCCACATACCATTCTAAATTCCTTTCAACTTTCCATTCCACATTACATTACGTTCTATTCCACGTTTCATTCCACATTCCATTCCACATTCCAATGCAAATTCCAGTCTCACTCCATTGCATTTCATATCACATAGCATTCCACATTCCATTGCATTCCAATTCACATGAAATTCAAGATTCTATTGCAAATTCCATTCCATTATATTCCACATTCCATTCCACATTCCATTCTACATTCCATTCCGCAGTCCGTTCCATTCCTTTCCACATTCCATTCCATTTCAATCAACATTCCATTCCACATTTCATTCCATTCCATTCCACATTCCATTCCACATTCCATTCCACATTCCATTCCACATTCCATTCCTTTCGATTCCATTCCACGTTCCATTCCACTTTCCATTAAATTCTATTCCACAATACTTTCCATTCCAATCCACATTTCATTCCACGTTTCATTCCATTCCATTCCACATTCCATTCCACATTCCATTTCACATTGCCTTCCACATTCCTTTCCATTCCATTCCACATTCCATTCCACATTCCATTCCACATTCCATTCCATTCCATTCCATTCCATTCCACATTCCATTCCATTCCATTCCTTTGCATTCCACGTTCCATTCAACATTGCATTCCATTAAATTCCACGTTCCATTACACGTTCCATTCCACATTCCATTCCATTCCATTGACGTTCCATTCCACACACAATTCTACATTCCAGTCCACATTCCATTCCGTTCCATCCATATTCCATTCCACATTCCATACCACGTTCAATTCCACATTCCATTCCATGTTCCATTCCACGTTACATTCCACGTTCTATTCCATTGCATTTCACGTTCCATTTCACATTCCATTCCATTCCAAGATACATTCCACGTTCCATTACACTTTCCACTACATTCCATTCCACGTTCAATTCCACATTCCCTTCCACGTTCAATTCAATGCCATTCTACGTGGCATTGCATCTTCCATTGCATTCCATTCCAAGTTCCATTCCACACTCCATTCCACATTCCATTCCAATTCCATTCTGTTCCATTCCTCATTTCATTAAACAATCCATTCCACTTTCCTTTCCACTTTCCAATCCACATTCCATTAAATCCATTCCACATTCCATTCCACATTCCATTCCATTCCATTTCACACTCTATTCCACTTTCCATTCCACATTCCATTCCATTCCTTTGCACATTCCATTTCACTTTCCATTCCACTTTCCGTTCCAGATTCCATTCCACATTCCATTCCATTACATTCCACATTTCATTACATTCCATTTCTTTCCATTCCACTTTCCATTCCACATTCCATTGCATTCCATTCCACATTCTATTCCCCTTTCTATTCCACATTCCACTCCATTCCATTCCACGTTCCATTCCACACTCAATTCCACATTCCATTCCACAATCCATTCCATTCCATTGCACGTTCCATTCCACACTCTATTCCACATTCCATTCCACATTCCTTTCTATTCCAATCCACGTTCCATTTTACATTCCATTCCATTCAACTTTCCAATCCACATTCCATTGCACATTCCATTCTACGTTACATTCCTTTCCATTCCACATTCCATTCCACATTCTATTCTATTCCATTCCACATTCCATTCCATTCCACTCCACATTACTTTCCGCATTCTATTCCATTCCGTTCCACATTCCATTCCATTGCACTGCACATTCCTTTCCACATTCCATTCTACATTCCATTCCACATTACATTCCTTTCCATTCCACGTTACATTATTTTCCATTCCACGTTTCATTCCACATTCCATTCCACATTCCAGTCCACATTGCAATCCATTAAATTCCACTTTCCGTTCCACATTCCATTCTGTTCCATTCCACATTTCAATCCACATTCCATTCCACTTTGCATTCCACTTTCCATTCCATTCCTTTCCACATTACATTCCGCATTCTATTCCATTGCATTTACTTCCACATTCCTTTCAATTTCATTCTACATTCCATTCAATTCCATTCCATGGTCCATTCCATTCCATTCCACATTGCATTCAGCATTCCAATCTCTTCCATTCCACATTCCATTCCATAACATTCCACATTCCATTATATAGCATTCCACAATCCATTCCATTCCACTTCACATTCAATTCCACACTCCATTCCTTTTCATTCCACATTCCATTCCACATTCCATTACATTTTCTATTCCACATTTCATTCCATTCCATTCCTTTCCACATTCCATTCCACTAAATTCCACATTCCATTCCATTCCATTCCACAATCCATTCCATTCAGTTCCACATTCCATTCCACATTCAATTCCACATTCCATTTCATACTCCGTTCGATTCCATTCCACATTCCATTCCATTCCGTTTCACATTCTATTCCATTATATTCCACATTGTATTCCATTACATTCCACATTCCTTTCCACATTCCATTCCACTGCACATTCCTTTCCACATTCCATTATACATACCATTACACATTCCATTCCATTCCTTTACATCCCACATTCCATTCCATTCCATTCCACATTCCATTCCACATTCCATTCCATTCCATTTCACATTCGATTGCATTCCATTACACATTCCATTACACATTCCATTCCACATGATATTCCACACTCCATTCCATTCCATGCCACATTCCACTCCTTTCCATTCCACATTCTACTCCATTCCATTCCACAACCCATTCCTCTCCATTAAACGTTGCACCCCAATCAATTCCATTCCACTTTCTCAATCCTTTCCATTCCATTCCACAGACCATTACACTTTCCATTCCACATTGCAGTCCATTCCATTCCAGATTCCATTCCACATTCCATTCCCTTCTATTGCACATTCCATTCCACATTCCATTCCATTCCTTTGCACATTCCATTCCATTGCATTCAATATTCCATTCCACAATCCTTTCCATTCCGTTCCATTCCGCATTCCATTCCACCTTCCATTCCATTCCATTCCACATTCCATTCTATTCAACTACACAGTCCGTTCCATTCCACTCCACATTCCATTCCATTCCATTCCATTCCATATTCATTTGTATTCCGCATTGCATTCCATCCCATAACACATTCAATTCCATTGCATAGCACATTCCATTCCATTCCATTCCACATTTCTTTAGACATTCCATTCCACCTTCCACTCCATTCCATTCCACTTACAATTCCACCTTCCGTTCCCGATTCCGTTCCACATTCCATTCCATTATATTTCACTTTCCACTTTCCATTCCACTTTCCATTCCATTCCATTCCACATTCCATTCCATTCCACATTCCATTCCACGTTCCATTCCACGTTCCATTCCACGTTCCATTCCATTCCATTCCACTTTCCATTCCACATTACATTCCACATTCCAATCAATTCCATTCCACATTCCATTCCTTTCCATTCCACATTCCATTACATTCCATTTCATTCCAGTCCACTTTCCATTGCAATAAATTCCATTCCACATTCCATTCCATTGCATTCCACATTCCATTTCTTAGCATTACACATTCCATTCCATTACATTCCACTTTCCATTTCATTCCATTCCACTCTCCATTCCACGATATATTCCACTTTCTATTCCGTGTTCCATTCCACGTTCCATTCCACATTCCATTCCACATTCCATTCCATGTCTTTCCTTTCCACATTCCATTCCAATCCTTTCCGCATTCCTTTCTACATGTCCTTCCATTCCATTCCACATTCCGTTCCACATTCCTTTTCATTCCTTTCCACATTCCATTCTACATTCCATTCCTTTCCATTCCACTTTACTTTCTACATACCATTCCATTCCAATAAACTCCATGTTCCCCTGCACATTGCACTCCATTCCATTCGAGTACACATTCCACTCCATTCCATTTAATTCCACATTCCTTTCCATTCCATTCCACATTCAATTCAATTCCACATTTCTTTCCACATTCCATACAATTCCACATGCCATTCCATTTCACTCCATTCCATATTCCTTTCTATTCCATTTCATTCAATTCCACATTCCTTTCCTTTCCATTCCATTAAATTTCACATTCCATTCCACATTCCATTCCTTTCCATTCCACCTTCCACTTCATTCCATTCCATTCCACATTCCATTCCATTCAATTCTGCATTCCATTCCATTGCATTCCACATTCCATTCCATTCCTTTTCACCTTCCATTAAATTCCATTTCAAATTCCATTCAACATTCCATTCCATTCCTTTCCACATTCCATTCCATTCCATATTCCATTCCATTCAATTCCACATTCCAATGCATTCCTTTCCATTCCATTCCTTTCTACATTCCATTTCATTCCTTTCTGAAATCCACTCCATTCCATTCCATTCCACATTCCTTTCCATTTCATTCCATGATCTTTTCCATTCCATTCCACATTCAAATCCATTCCATTCCAGAATCCGTTACATTCCATTTCACATCCCATTCCATAGCTTTCCACATTCTATTCTACTTTCCATTCCATTGCAATTCACATTCCAATTCACACTCCATAACACATTCCATTACATTCCACATTCCATTCCATTCCATTTCACGTTCCACTCCATTCCACATTCCACTGCATTCCATTCCGCATTCCATTCCATTCCATTCCACATTCCATTCCCTTTCATTCCATTCCACATTCCATTCCGTTCCATTGCTCCATTCCACTTTCCAAACATTCCATACCACATTCCACTCCATTCCATTCCACATTCCATTCCATTCTTTCCAAAATCCATTTCACAGTCCATACCATTCCTGCATTCCACATTCCATTCGATTTCACATTCCATTCCATTCCATTGCACATTCTATTCCAATCCATTCCATATTCCATTCCACATTCTATTCCATTCAATTCCACATTCAATTTCAAATTCCATTCCATTGCATTCGACATTCCGTTCCACATTCCAGTCCATTCCTAAATGCCAAATTCCATTCCATTCCATGCCACATTCCAATCCATTCCAAATGCCATTCCATTCCATTCCATATTCCATTCCATTCTATTCCACATTCCATTCAACATTCCATTCCTTTCTTTACCACTTTCCATTCCATATTCCATTCCATTCCATTCTACATTCCATTCCACATTCCATTCCATTCCATTCCACATTCCATTCCACATTCTATTCCATTCCTTTCCATTCCACAGTCCATTCCATTCCATTCGACATTCCATTCCATTCCACATTCTATTCCATTCAATTCCACATTCCATTCCATTCCATTCCACATTCCATTCCCTTTCATTGCATTCCACATTCCATTCTATTCCATTCCACCATTCCCCATTACCTTCCATTCCATTCCACATTCAATTCCATTACATTCCACATTCCATTCCATTCCATTCTACATTCCATTCCAATACATTCCACATTCCCTTCCATTCCATTACAAATTCCATTCTATTCCATTCCACATTCCATTCCACTTTCCATTCCACATTCCATACCACATTCCATTCCATTCCATTGCACATTCCATTCCATTCCTTTCCACATTCTAACCTTCATTCTATTCCATTCCTTTCCACATATCGTTCCACATTCCATTCAATTCCTTTTAACATTCCATTTCCCATTCCATACCACATTCCACTCCATTCCGTTCCACATCCTATTCCATATTCCATTCCATTCCACATTTCATTGCCCATTAAATTCCATTATATTCCACATTCCATTCCAAATAACCTTACCGTCCATT
Source organism: Pongo pygmaeus (assembly GCF_028885625.2). Lineage (NCBI taxonomy): Eukaryota > Metazoa > Chordata > Mammalia > Primates > Hominidae > Pongo > Pongo pygmaeus. The sequence goes on from NC_085931.1 coordinate 7,074,850, forward strand.
CCACATGCCATTCCACATTCCAATCCTTTACGTTCCATTACATATTCCGTTTCAAATTCCATTCCTTTCCATTCCACTTTCTATTCCACATTCCATTCCATTCCATTACACATTCCTTTCCGTTCCATTCCGCTTTCCATTCCATTCAATTCCAATCCCTTCCATTCCACCCTCCATTCCACATTGCATTCCACATTCCATTCCACATTCCATTCCTTTCCATTTCACATTCTATTCCGTGACATTCCACATTCCATCCCAAATTCTTTTCTGTTCCATTCCACATTCCATTCCACATTTCATTCCATTCCATTCCACAATCCATTTCACATGCTATTGCATTCCATTCCACATTCCCTTCCATTCCATTCAATGATCCATTCCACTTTCCATACCTCCTTCCATTCCATTCCATTCCACATTCCATTCCATATTCCATTCCATTCCATTCCACGTTTATTTCCACTTTCCTTTCCAAGTTCCATTCCACGTTCAATTACGCATTCCATTCCACCTTCCATTCCATTCCATTCCACATTCCATTCCACATCCTTTTCCAATCTATTCCACGTTCCAATCCATTGCATTCCACGTTACATTCCACAATCCATTCCATTCCATTCGATTCCACGTTCCATTATATTCCACATTCCATTTCAATACTTTCCACATTCAATTCCACATTCTATTCCATTCCATTCCACATTCGGAAGATTCCATGCCACGTTCCAATACACGTTCCATTCCATTCCTTTTCACGTTCCATTCCACTTCCCATTTCATTCCAGTCCGCATACCATTCCATTGCATTCCAACCCTATCCACATTCCATTCCACATTCCATTCCATTTCGTTCCACATTCCATTCCAGATTCCATTCCATTTCATTCCACATTCCATTCCAGATTCCGTTGCATTCCAATCGACATTCCATTCCATTCCATTCCAGATTCCATTCCAGTCCACTCCATATTCCGTTCCATTCCATTCGATATTCCAATTTATTCCACGCTCCATTCCACTCTATTCTTTTCCAAATTCCATTCCATTCCAAATTCCATTTCATTGCATTCAATTCCACTTTCCATTTCACATTCCATTCCATTCCATTCCACATTCCATTCCACATTCCTTTCAATTCCTTTGCACATTAAATTCCACTTTCCGTTCCATTACTACGTTCCACCTTCCATTCCATTCTTTCCACATTCCATTGCATTACATTACTCAATCCAATCCACATTCTATTCCATTCCATTCCACATTCCATTCCACAATCCTTTTCATTCCACATTCCATTGCATTCCATTAAACATTGCATTCCGCATTCCATTCCATTCCATTCCACGTTCCTTTCCACATTCCATTCTATTCCATTCCATTCGACATTCCATTCCATTCCACATTCCAAGCCATTCGATTCCACATTCCATCCCATTCAATTCCACATTCCATTCCCTTTCATTCCATTCTAAATTCCATTCAATTCCCTTCCACATTCCATTCCCTTCCATTCCATTCCACATTCCATTCCGTTCCATTCCTCCCTTCCCCATTCCAAACATTCCAGTCCACATTCCATTCCATTCCATTCCACATTCCATTCCATTCATTCCAAATTCCATTTCACAATCCATTCCATTCCTCCATTCCACATTCAATTCCATTCCACTCCATTCCACATTCCATTCCATTCCATTGCACATTCCATTCCCTTTCATTCCATTCCACATTCCATTCCTTTCCTTTCCTCCATTCCACATTCCAAACATTCCATTCCACATTCCTTTCCATTCCATTCCACTTTCCATTCCATTCTTTCCAAATTTCATTTCACATTCCATTCCACATGCCATTTCATTCCATTCCACATTCCATTCCATTCCATTCCACATTCCATTCCATTCCATTCCACATTCCATTCAACATTCCATTCTCTTCCATTCCACATTCCATTCCATACCATTCCGCATTCCATTCCATTCCATTCCACATTCCATTCCATTCCATTCCACAATCCATTCCATTCCACTCCACATTCCATTCCACAGTCCATTCCTTTTCATTCCACATACCATTCCACATTACATTACACTTTCTTTTCCACATTCCATTCCATTCCATTCCATTCCGTTCCACATTCCATTCCATTCCATTCCACAATCCATTCCATTCCGTTCCACATTCCATTCCACATTCAATTCCACATTCCATTTCATACTCCATTGGATTCCATTCCACATTCCATTCCATTCCATTCCACATTCTATTCCATTCCATTGCACATTTCTTTCCACATTCCATTCCATTCCACTGCACATTCCATTCCACATTCCATTATACATACCATTCCACTTTCCATTCCATTCCATTACAAACCACATTGCAGTCCATTCCATTCCACATTCCATTCCACATTCCATTCCATTCCATTGCACATTCCATTCCACTTTCCATTCCATTCCTTTCCACATTTCTTTCCATTGCATTCCATATTCCATTCCACATTCCTTTCCATTCCCTTCCATTCCGCATTCCATTCCACCTTCCATTGCATTCCATTCCATATTCCATTCCATTCAACTCCACATTCAATTCCATTCCACTCCACATTCCATTCCATTCCATTTCATTCCATATTCAATTCTATTCCACACTGCATTCCATTCCTTAACACATTCCTTTCCATTGCATACCACATTCAATTCCATTCCATTCCACATTCCATTCCATTCCATGCCACATTGTATTCCACATTGCATTCCACGTTCCATTCCATTCCATTCCACTTTCCATTCCACCTTCCGTTCCCGATTCCATTCCACATTCCAGTCCATTCTATTCTGCATTCCACTTTCCATTCCACTTACCATTGCGTTCCATTCCACATTTCATTCCATTCCACATTCCATTCCACGTTCAATTCCACGTTCCATTCCATTCCATTCCACTTTCCATTCCACATTACATTCCACAATCCATTCAATTCCATTCCACATTCCATTCCTTTGCATTCCACATTCCATTACATTCCATTTCATTCCAGTCCAATTTCCATTACATTAAATTCCATTCCACGTTGCATTCCATTGCATTCCACATTCCATTTCACACCATTACACATTCCATTCCATTACATTGCACTTTCCATTTCATTCCATTCCACGATCCATTCCACGATATATTCCACTTTCTATTCCATGTTGCATTCCACGTTCCATTCCAAATTCCATTCCATTTCTTTCCTTTCCACATTCCATTCCAATCCTTTCTGCATTCCTTTCTACATTTCATTCCATTCCATTACACATGCCATTCCACATTCCTTTCCATTCCTTTCCACATTCCTTTCTACATTCCATTCCTTTCCATTCCACATTACTTTCTGCATTCCATTCCATTACAATATATACCATATTTCACTGCTCATTCCATTCCATTCCTTTCGAGTCCACATTCCACTCCATTCCATTCCATTCCACTTTCCATTCCATTCAATTCCAGATTTCATTCCACATTCCATACCATTCCACATTCCATTCCATTTCACTCCATTAAATATTCCTTTCAATTCCATTTCCTTCAATTCCACGTTCCTTTCCATTCCATTCCATTCCATTCCACATTCCATTTAACTTTCCATTCCATTCCATTCCACCTTCCACTTCATTCCATTCCATTCCACATTCCATTCCATTCAATACTACATTCCATTCCATTCCATTCCATTACATTTCTCCTTCCATTAAATTCCATTTGAAATTCCATTCAACATTCCATTCCATTCCATTCCACATTCCATTCCATTCCGTTGCATTCCAAATTCCACTCCTTTCCATTCCACATTCCATTCCATTCCACATTCCATTCCTCATTCCCTTCCATTCCATTCAACTTTCCATTCCTTTCCATTCCATTCTATTCCACATTACATTCTACTCCATTCCATTCCACATTCCATTCCATAACATTCCACATTCCAATCCATTCCTTTCCATTCTATTCCATTCCACATTCCATTCGATTACACATTCCATTCCATTCCATTCCACTTTCCAATCCATTCCTTTCCATTCCATTCCTTTCTACACTCCATTTCATTCCTTTGTGAAATCCACTCCATTCCATTCCATTCCACTTTCCTTTTCATTCCATTCCATTAGCCATTCCATTCCATTCCATGTTCCATTCCATTCCATTCCATTCCATTCCATGTTCGTTTCCATTCTATTCCATTCCATTCCACATTCCATTGCATTCCATTCCACATTCAATTCCATTCCATTCCAGATTCTGTTACATTCCGTTACATTTCGCATCCCATTCCATACCTTTCCACATTCTATTCCACTTTCCATTCCATTGCATTGCACATTCCAATTCACATTACATTCCACATTGCATTCCATTGCACATTCCATTCCATTCCATTTAACTTTACATTCCACATTCCAATCCATTCCCTTTCACCTTCCTTTAGATTCCATATTCCATTCCACATTCCATTCCATTACGTTCTATATTCCAATCCATTGCATTCCACTTTCCATTCCATTCCATTCCACATTGCATTCCACATTCCATTCCATTGCATTCCATTCCACATTCCTTTCCATTCCATTCCACATTCCATTCCATTCCACATTCCATTCCACATTTGAATCCATTCCATTCCACATTCCTTTCCATTCCATTCCACATTGCATTCCACATTCCATTCCATTCCATTGTACTTTCCATTCCATTCCATTCCACATTGCATTATATTCAATTCCATCCCACTTCTTTCCATTCCACATTCCATTCCATTCCATTCCATTACAAATTCCTTTACATTGCATGTCGCATTCCATTCCACATTCCATTTCATTCCATTTCGCATTCTATTCCATTCCACATTCCATTCCACATTCCATTCCATTCCATTCCACATTCCATTCCATTCCTTTCCATATTCCGTTTCAAATCCCATTCCCTTCCCTTCCACATTTGATTCCACTTTCCATTCCATGCGATTCCACATTCCATTTTATTCCATTCCAGCTTCCATTCTAATCAATTCAACATTGCTTTCCATTCCATTCCACTTTCCATTCCACTTTCCATTCCACTTTATGTTCCACGTTCTATTCCACGTTCCTTTCCACATTCCATTCCACCTTCAATTCCACCTTCCCTTTACCATTCCATTCGATTGCATTCCACATTCCATTCCATTCCATTTCAAATTCCTTTCCATTCCATTCAGTTCCATTCCATATTCCATTCCATTCCTATCTACATTCCAGTACCTTCCATTCCATTCCATTCAACATTCCACTCCTTTCCATTCCACGTTCCATTCAACGTTCCATTCCGCATTACGTTCCACGTTCCATTCCATTAAAATTCACTTTCAATTCCACAATTCATAACATTCTATTCCACATTCCATTCCTCATTCCATTCCATTCCATCCCACATTCCATTCCACATTCCATTCCATTCCTATCAACTTTCCATTCCATTCCATCTGACTTTCTATTCCATTCCACTTTCCATTTCACTCCAATCCACATTCCGTTCCATTAGATTCCACATTCCATTCGATTCCATTCCGCATTGCATTCCACATTCCTTTCCATATCATTCTGCATTAAATTCCATTCCATTCCATTGTATTCCACATTCGATTCCATTCCATTCCGCATTCCATTCCATTCCATTCCACATTCCATTCCACTTTCTATTCCACGTTCCATTCCATTTCATTCCACATTCCAATCGATTCCATTCCACATTCCATTCCACGTTCTATTCCATTCCATTCCTCATTCCATTCCATTCCACATTCCATTCCATTCCATTCAAAATTCCATTCCATTCAATTGTTTATTTCATTCCATTCCATTCCATTCCACATCCCACTCCACATTCCATTCCAAATTTCAATCCACATTCCATTCCATTTCATTTCACATTCCATTCCATTCCATTCCACTTGCCATTCCATTCGATTCCACATTCCTTTCCACATTCCATTCCAAGTTCCATTCCTTTCCATTCCACCTTCCATTCCACATTCCACTCCACATTCCTTTGCATTGCAGTCCACATTCCATTCCTCGTTCCATTCCATTCCATTCCACATTCCATTCCATTCCAAACCACATTCCATTCCACATTCCATTCCACATTCTATTCCATTCCATTCGACATTCCATTCGACATTCCATACCAAGTTGCATTCCATTCCATTCATCGTCCCATTCCACATTCCATTCCACATTGCATTCCACGTTCCATTCCATTCAATTCCACATTCCTTTCGATTCCATTCCACTTTCCATTCCACATTCCACTCCACGTTGCATTCCATTCCATTCCATGTTCCATTCCATGTTTAATTCCATTACATTCCACATTCCTTTCCACATTCCATTCCACATTCAATTCCACATACCATTCCACGTTCCATTCCAATCCATTTGACATTCCATTCCACATTCCATTCCTTTCCATTCCACATTACATGTCATTCCATTCCACATTACTTTCCGCTTTCCATTCCCTTCCATTCCACATTCCATTAATTTCCATTCCATGTTCCCTTCCACATTACATTCCACATTCCATTCCATTCCATTCCACATTCCATTCCACATGCCATTACAGATTGCATTCTGTTTCATTCCACATTTCATTCCACATTATATTCCATTACATTCTACATTCCATTCAACGTTGCATTCCACATTCCTTTCCATTCAATTCCACAATCCATTCAACAGTCCATTCCACATTCCATTCCTTTCCATTCTACATTCATTCCACATTCCCTTCCATTCCATTCTACATTGTATTCCACATTCCATTCCATTCCATTACACATTGCATTCCACATTCCTTTCCATTCCATTCCATGTTCAATTCCACGTTCCATTCCACTTTCCATTCCACATTCCATTCCATTTTCCATTCCTTTACATTCCACGTTCCATTTAACGTTGCATACAATTCCATTTCACATTCCATTTCATATTTAATTCCACATTCCATTCCACATGACATTCCACTTTCCTCTCCACGACCCATTCCACTTTCCATTCCATGTTCCATTCCATTCCATTACACATTCCACTCAACTTTCCATTCCATTCCTTCTCAACTTCAATTCCATTCCACATTCCATTCCACATTCCATTCCATGTTCCATTCCACAATCCGTTTCATATCATTCCATGTTCCATTCCACATTCCATTCCACATTCCATTCCACTTTCCATTCCACATTCCATTCCACATTCCATTCCACATTCCATTGAAAATTCCATTCCATATTCCATTCCATTCAGTTCCACATTCCATTTCACAGTGCATTCCATTCCAGTGCACTTACCATTCCACATTTCATTCCATTCCATTTAAACTTTCCATTCCTTTCCATTCCACATTCCATTCCATTTCACATTCTTTTCCACATTCCATTCCATTCCATTTCAGATTCCATTCCACATTCCATTAAATTGCATTCCACATTCCATTATACATTCCACTCCGCATTCCATTCTACATTCCTTTCCATTCCATTCAAATTTCCATTCCACATTTCAGTCCACATTCCATTCCACATTCTGTTCCATTCCATTCCACGTTTCATTCCACCTTCCTTTCCACGTTTCTTTCCACTTTCCATTCGACGATCCATTCCATTCCATTCCATGTTCCATTCCAACTTCCATTCCACTTTCCAATCCATTCCATACCATTCCAGTCCACCTTCCATTCCATTCATTTCCACATTCCTTTCCTTTCAATTGAATATTCCATTCCAACTTCCATTCCACTTTCCATTCCACATTCCAATCCATTCCATTCCACTTCACATTCAATTCAATTCCTTTCCACATGCCTTTCCACATTCAATTCCACATACCACATTCAATTCCACATACCATTCCACATACCATTCCACGTTCCGTTCCACGTTCCATTCTACGTTCCATTGCACATTCCTTTCCACATTCCATTCCATTCCATTCCACATTCCATTCTTTTCCATTCCACATTCCATTCCACATTACACCCCACGTTCCATTCCACATTCCATTCCACGTTTCATTCCATTCCATTCCATGTTCTATTCCATTCCATTCCACATTCCCTTCCACATTCGGTTCCATTCCATTCCACATTCCATTGCACGTTGCATTCCACATTCCATTCCATGTTCCATTCCATTTTCCTTTCCATTGGAATCCACGTTGCATTCCACGTTCCATTCCACATTCCATTCGACGTTCCATTCCACGTTCAATTCCATTCCATTCCACATTCCATTCCACATAAAACTCCACATTCCTTTGCATATTCCATTCCATTCCATTCCACATTCCATTCCACATTCCAATCCACTCCATTCCACATTCAGTTTCACATTCCATTCCATTTCATTCCACATTCCATTCCATATTCCACTCCATTCCTTTCCATTGCACATTCCATTCAACGTTCCATTCCAAGTTCCATTAATTTCCATGGCATTCCATTCCACTTTCCATTTCATTCCATTCCACGTTCCTTTTCACTTTCCATTTCACATTGCATTCCACAATCCTTTCCTTTCCATTCCATATTCCTTTGTACATTCCATTACACATTCCTTTGCAGGTTCCATTGCATTCCATTCCACATTCCATTCCATACCATTCCACATTCCATTCCATTCCATGCCACTTTCCATTGCACATTCCATTCCACGTTCCATTCCACGTTCCATTCCACATTCCATTGCATTCCATTCCACGTTCCATTCCATTATATTCCACGTTCCATTTCAATCCATTCCCCGTTTCATTTAACATTCCATTCCACATTCCATTTTGAAATCTTTTAATTTCCATTCCATTCCTCTCCACATTCCATTCCATTCCTCTCCACCTTACATTCAATAACATTCCACGTTCCGTTCCATTCCGCATTCCATTTCGCAATTTTTTCCATTCCATTCCATTCCACTCCACTTTCCATTCCATTCCAATCCACCTTACATTCAATTACATTCCACGTTCCATTCCATTCCACATTCCATCCCATTCCATTCCACATTACTTTACATTCCATACCACATTCCATTCTACATCATAGTACATTCCATTCTATTCCACATTCTATTCCATTCCATTCCACTTTACATTCCATTACATGCCGCATTCCATTGCACATTCCATTCCACAATCCATTCCGTGGCATTCCACATTCCTTTCCACTTTCTATTCAACATTCCATTCCATTCCATTCCACGTTTCATTCCACCTTCCATTCCATTCAATTCCACATTCCATTCCGTTGCATTCCACATTCCATTCCACATTCCATTCCATTCCACATCGCATTCCATTCGTTTCCATTCAATTCCAAATTCCATTACACCTTCCATTCCATTCCATTCCACTCCACATTCAATTGCATTCCATTCCACATTCCATTCCATTCAGTTCCATTCCACATTCAATCCCATTCCATTCCGCATTCCATTCCATTCCATTCCACATTGCATTCCATCACATTCCATTCCACATTTCATTCCATTCCGTCACATTCCATCTTACATTCCATTCCATTCAAAATTCAGTGGCATTCCATTCCACTTTCCGTTCCATTACATTCCACATTCCAAACCATTCCATTACGCATTCCATTCTACATTCCATTCCATTCCATTCCACATTCCATTCCACATTCCATTCCATTCCACATTCCATTCCATTCCACTCCGCATTCCATTCCATTCAATTACATTCCAATACATTCCATATTGCATTCCATTCCATTCCATTCCACTTTACATTCAATTCAATTCCGTTCCAGTCTATTCCACATTGCATTCCATTCCACATTCCATTCCATTCCATTCCATTCCATTTCACACTCCATTTCACATTCCCTTCCAATCCATTCCACAATCCATTCCACATTAATTTCCGTTCCATTCTAATCCATTCCACATCCATTCCACATTCCATTCCATTCCATTCCATTCCATTCCACATTCCATTACATATTCCATTCCAATCCATTCCACATTCCATTCCACGTTGCATTTCATTCCATTCCACATTCCATTCCATTCCAGTACACATTCTATTCCTTTCCATTCCACATTGCATTCTATTCCAATCCACCTTAAATTCCATTCCACATTAATTTTCATCTTCCCTTCATTTCCATTCCACATTCCATTCCATTTCATTCCACATTCCATTCCACATTGCATTCCATTACATTCCACATTCCATTCCTTTCCAGATTCCATTCAATTTCATTCCATTTAATTCGAAATTCCATTCCACATTACATTCATTTCCACTCCACATTCAATTTCATTCCGTTCCACATTCCATTCCATTCTTTTCCATTCCATTCCATTCCATTCCATTCCTTTCCATTCCATTCTATGTTCCATCCCACGTTCCATTTGAAGTTCCATTCCTTTCCATTCCAGTTTCCGTTCCATGTTTCATTCCACGTTCCATTCCAAGATCCTTTCCTTTGAATTCCATTTTCCATTCCATTCCGCTACTCATTCTATTCCATTCCATTCCACATTCCAGTCCTTTCCATTCCACCTTCCATTCCATTCCATTCCATTCCATTCCATATTCCATACACATTCCATTCAATTCCGCTGCCCATTCTAATCCATTCCACATTCCAATCCAAATTCCATTCCATTTCATTCCATTCCACATTGCATTGCATTCCATTCCATAATCCATTCCATTCCACATTCCTTTCCATTCCATTCCAAATTTCATTCCATTGCAGTCCATTCCATTCCACCTTCCATTCCACATTCCATTCCATTCCATTCCACATTTCATTCCACATTACATTTCATTCCATTCCACACTACATTCCATTGAATTCCACATTGCTTTCTACTGCATTCCATATTCCATTCAATTCCCTTCCACATTCCATTCCATTCCACATTCCATTTCCTTCCATTCCATATTCCAGTCCATTCCATTCCACATTGCGTTCCATTCTCTTCCTTTCCTCATTCCAGTCCATTCCATTCCATTCCACATTCCATTCTATTACATTCCATTCCAATCCATTCCACATTCCATTCCAAATTCCATTCCATTCCTTTCCACTTTCCATTCCATTCCATTCTGCATTCCATTCCATTCCATATTCCATTCCATTCCACATTCCATTCCATTCATTTCCTTTCGATTCCAAATTCCATTCAACATTCCATTCAATTCCATTCCACTCCACATTCCGTTCCATTCCATTCCACATTCCATTCCATTCCACATTCTATTCCATTCCACATCCCATTCTTTTCCTTTCCATTCAATTCCAAATTCTATTCCACTTTCCATTCCAACTTCCAATCCTTTCCATTCCACATTCCATTCCATTCAATTCCACATTGCATTTCATTCTATTCCACATTCCATTCCATTCCATTCCATGTTCCATACCTTTCCATTCCACATTCTATTCCACATTACACTCCAAGTTCCATTCCACATTATATTCAACGTTTCTTTCCATTCCATTCCATGTTCCATTCCCTTCCATTCCACATTCCCTTCCACAATCCATTCCATTGCATTCCACATTCCATTCCACGTTCCATTCCACATTCCATTCCATGTTCTATTCCATGTTCCTTTAAATTCCAATACACGTTGCATTCCATGTTCCATTCCACATTCCATTCCACGTTCCATTCCACATTCAATTCCAATCCATTCCACAATCCATTCCACATAAAATTCCACATTCCTTTGCATATTCCATTCCGTTCCTTTCCACATTCCATTCCACATTCATTTCCATTCCATTCCACAATCCATTCCACATTCCATTCCATTCTATTCCATATTCCATTCCATTCCAGTCCATTCCGTTCCATGCTATTCCATTCCACATTGCGTTCTGTTCCATTCCATATTCCATTCTATTCCATTCCATACAATTCCATTCCAAATTCCATTGCACATTCCATTCCATTCCACACCATATTCCACTCCATTCCATTCCACATTCTTTTCCATTCCATTCCATTCTACCTTCCATTCTGCGTTCCATTCCAGCTTCCATCATACACCATTCTACGTTCCATTCCACGTTCCATTCCACATTAAATTCCACGAACCTTTCCATTGAATTGCACATTTCATTCCATTCCGTTCCACATTCTATTACATTCCATTCCACATTTCATACCATTTCATTCCATTCCATTCCACATTCCTTTCCATTCCATTCCATTCTTCCTTTCATTCTGCGTTCCATTCCACTTTGCATTATACTCCATTCCACGTTCCATTCCACGTTCCATTCCACATTCCATTCAATTACATTCCACATTCCATTCCACATTACATTCAACATTCTCTTTCACGTTCCATTAGACATTCCATTTCACATTCCATTCCATTAAATCCCACATTCCATTACATGTTCCATTCCTTTCCATTCCACATTCCATTCTACGTTCCAATCCATTCCATTCCACCTTCCATGGCACGTTCTATTGCACTTTCCATTCCAAGTTACTTTAAACGTTCCATTCCACATTCCATTCCATTCCATTCCATATTCCATACCATTTCTTTCCGTTCCTTTCCACAGTCCATTCTTTGCCGTTCAACTTTCCATTCCTCATTCAGCTCCACTTTGCATTCCATTCTGTTCCACTTTCCATTACTTTCCATTGCACATTACATTCCACATTCCATTCAACGTTCCATTCCATTTCATTCCACATTCCATTCCACATTCCATTCCGTTGCATTCCACATTCCATTCCACATTCCTTTCCATTCCATTCTATTCCTCAATCCGTTCAATTCCATTCCATTCCACATTGCATTCAATTCCATTCCACATTCCATTCCATTCCATTCCACATTCCATACCATTCCATTCCGAAATCTATTCCATTCTATTCCACTCTTTTCCACATTCCATTCCATTGCATTCTGTTCCACATTCCATTCCATTCCATTCAACATTCCAGTCTGTTACAGTCCACATTCCATTCCGCATTCTATTTCACATTCCATTCCATTCCATTCCACATTCTATTCCATTCCATTACAAATTCCATTCCAATTTCCATTCCTTTCCATTCCACATTCCATTCCACTTTACATTCCTTTCCATTCCGTTCCATTCCACATTCCATTATTTTCCATTCCATTACAGGTTCCATTCCATTCCATTCCACTTTCCATTGCATTCCATTCCAAATTCCATTCCATTACAGATTCCATTCTATACCATTCCACATTCCATTGCATTGCACACCACATTCAATTCCATTCAATTCCATTCCATTCTATTCCACATTCCATTACATTTCATTCGAAATGCCTTTGAATACCATTCCACATTCCATTCCATTCCATTCCACATTCAATTCCATTCCATTCCACATTTCATTAGACATTTCATTGCATTCCATTCCACATTCGATTCAACATTCCATTCAATTCCATTACACATTGCATTCCACATTCCATTCCACATTCCTTTCCTCATTCCATATTCCATTCCATTCGATTTCACCTTCCATTCCACATTCCATTCGATTCCAATCCACATTCCATTCCAGTCCATTGCACCTTCCATTCCATTCTAATCCACATTCCATTACATCCCATCCATCCTACAATTTCATTCCAGACAGCATTCCACATTCCATTCCACATTCCATTCCATTGCACATTCCATTGCACATTCCATTCGATTCCATTCCACATTCCATTCCACTTTCCATTCCATGCCATTCCACTTTCCATTCTCTTTCCATTCCACGTTCCATTCCACATTCCATTTCAAATACCATTCCATTCCATTCCACATTGCATTGCATTGCATTCCATTCCTTTCCACATTCCATTCCTTTCCACATTCCATTCCACGTTCACTTCCTTTCCATTCCACATTCCAGTCCACGTTCCATTCAATGTTCTACTCCATTCCATTCCACGTTCCATTCCACATTCGATTCCATTCCATTTCCAGTTCCCTTCCGCATTTCATTCCACATTCCATTCCTCATTCCATTCCACATTTCATTCCACATTCCATTCCATTCCATTCCACATTCCATTCCACATTCTACTCCACATTCCATTCCATTGCATTTCATTCCATGCCAAATTCCATTACACTTTCCCATTCACTTTCCATTCCACGTTCCATTCCACTTTCCATTCCATTTCATTGCTTGTTTCATTCCACATTCATTCCACTTTCCTTTCCACATTCCCTTCCACATTCCTTTCCACATTCCATAAAACAATCCATTCCTTTCCATTTGACAGTCCATTCCATTACATTTCACTTTCCTTTCCACATTCCATTCCACTTTCCATTCCATTACATTCCACGTTCCCTTCCATGTTCCGCTGGACGTTCCATTCCACGTTCCCTTCCATGTTCCGCTGGACGTTCCATTCCACGTTCCATTCCACGTTCCATTCCATTGCATTCCACGTTCCATTCCATGTTCCATTCCATTCCATTCAACATTCCATTCCATTCCATTCCACTTTCCATTCCATTGCTTTTCACGTTCCATTCCATTCTATTCCACGTTCCCTTCCACTTTGCACTCCTCGTTCCATTCTATTCCATTCCACATTCCATTCCATTCCATTGCACAATCCTTTTCATTCCATTTCACCTTCCATTCCACGTTTCATTTCACATTACATTCCACCTTCCATTCCATTGCATTCCATTCCAGATTCCATTCCTTTCCGTTCCACTTCCCATTACCTTCCATTCCACATTCCATTCCATTCCATTCCACTTTCCCTTCCACATTCCATTCCACGATGCATTCCATGTTTCATTCCGTGTTCCATTCCACGTTCCACTCCTTTCCACTCCACTTTCCATTCTATTGCAGTCCACATTCATTTCTTTCCATTCCACATTTCTTTCCAAATTACACTACATCCCTTTCCCTTCCACATTTGATTCCATTCCATTCTACATTGCATTCCATACCATTCCATTCCACATTCCATTCCATTCCATTCCATTTCACACCACATTTCATTACATTCCATTGCACATTCCATTCCATTCCATTCCACATTCCATTCCATTCCATTTCATTACTAACCCCATTCCATTCCACTTTCCATTCCATTTCATTACATTCCCCATTCCATTCTAATCCACTCCATTCCATTCCACATTGCATTCCACACTCCATTCCGTACCACATTACATTCCATTGCATTCCATTCCACTTTCTATTCCATTCAAGTGCACTCCACATTCCATTGGATTCCATTCCATTCCACATTCCATTCCATTCCATTCCACATTCCATTCCATTCCATTCCACATTCCATTCCACATTGCGTCCCATTCCATTCCATATTCCATTCCACATTCCATTCCATTCCATTCCACACATCATTCCATTCCATTGCATTCCAAATTCCATTCCGTTTGTTCCCATTACACATTCCATTCCATTCCATTGCTCATTCCATTCCAATCCACATTGCAATCCATTCCATTCCCTTCCATATTTCATTCAATTCCATTCCATTCCACATTCCATTCCAAATTATATTCCATTCCATTCCACATTCCATTGCATTCCATGTTCCTCATTCCATTCCACGTTCTGTTCCACGTTCCATTTCACGTTCCATTCCATTCTATTCCACATTCCATTCTATCCCATCCCATTCCACATTAAATTCCATTCCATCCCATTCCACATTCCTTTCCACATTCCTATCCATTATTTTCCACATTCCATTCCACATTCCATTCCATTGCGTTTCTCATTCCTTTTCATCTTCTATTTCACATTCCATTTCACATTCCATTCCATTCAATTCAATTCCACTTTCCATTCCTTTCCATTCCACATTCCTTTCCATTCCACTACACATTCCATTCCGTTGCACTCCACATTCGATTCCATTCCACATTCCATACCGCATTCCATTCCACATTTCATTCCATTCTGTTTCACATTCCATTCAATTCCATTCCATTACACATTAAATTCCATTCCACGTTCAATTCCATTAAATTAAATTCCATTCGATTCCACATTCCATTCCATTCCATTCCATTCCACATTCCATTCCATTCCATTGCATTCCATTCTGTATTCCATTCAACTCCGTTCAATATTCCATTCCATTCCTTCCACATTCCATTCCATTCCATTCCTTTGCATTCCACATGCCATTCCATTCCTTTCGAGATATAATTCCATTCCATTCCACATTCCATTCCACATTCCATTCCATTTCATTCCACTTCCCATTCCACATTTCTTTCCACATTCAATTCAATTCTATTCCACATTCAATTCCATTCAGTTCAATTTCATTCCACCTTCCATTCCTTTCCATTCCATTCCACATTACTTTCCAATCCATTCCATTCCACATTCCATTCCATTCTATTCCACATTCCATTCCATTCTATATTCCATTCCATTCCATTGCACATTCCATTCCACATTGCATCCCATTGCATTCTATACTCCATTCCACATTGCATTCTATTCTATTCCACATTCCTTTCCTTTCCATTCCTTTCCAAATCCATTCCGTTCGATTCCATTACACATTCCATTCCATTCCATTGCACATTCCATTCCGATCCACATTGCAATCCATTCGATTCCCTTCCATATTACATTCCATTCCATTTCATTTCACATTCCAATCCATTCCATTCCACATTCCATTCCATTCCATTCCATTCCACATTTCATTCCATTCCATTTGACATTCCATTCCACAATCCATTCCACATTCCTGCCCATTCCATTCCACATTACATTTCACTTTAAATTCCATTCCATTCAACATTCCATTCCACATTCCATTCCACCTTCAATTCCATTCCATTCCACATTCCATTCCACATTCCATTCCATTCCTCTCCACGTTCCATTCCACATTCCATTCTTTTCCATTACACATACCATTCGACATTCCATTCCACTGTCCATTCCATTCCTTTCCAAGTTGCATTCCACATTCCTTTCCATTCCATTACAGGTTCCATTCCACATTTCATTCCATTACATTCCACAATGCATTCCACATTCCATTGCACATAGCATTTCACATTCCTTGCCATTCCATTCCACAATGCATTCCACATTCCATTGCACATAGCATTCCACATTCCGTTCCGTTCCATAACACGTTCCATTCCACATTCCATTCCACATTCCATTCCGTTCTATTCCACATGCCACTCCACATTCCAGTCCACATTCCATTCCATTTCATTCCACGTTCCATTCCACATTCCATTCCAATCCATTCCACGATCCATTCCACATTCCGTTGCACATTGCATTCCACATTCCATTCCGTTCTGTAAAACTTTCCATTCCACATTCCATTCCACATTAAATTCCGTTCTATTCCACATGCCACTCCACATTGCAATCCACATTCCATTCCCTACAATTCGACATTCCATTCCACATTGCATTCCATTCCCTTCCACATTCTCTTCCACAATACATTCCACATTCCCTTCCACATTCCATTCCACATTCCCTTCCACATTCCCTTCCATTCCATTCCGCATTCCATTCCATTCCATTCCATTCCAAATTACATTCCATTACATTCCATTCCACAGTCCATTCCAGTCCATTCCACATTCCATTCCATTCCATTCCACAATCCATTCCATTCCATTCACAATCCTTTCCATTTCATTCCACATTCCATTCCATTCCTTTTAATTCTATTCTACATTCAATACCATTCCCTTCCATTCCACATTCCATTCCTATCCACTCCGCATTCCATTCCACCTTCCATTCAATGATCCATTCCACGTTCCGTTCCATTCCATTCCACAATCTATTCCACATTGCATTCCATTCCATTCCACGTTCCATTCCAAATTCCATTACATAGCTTTCCACGTTCCATTCCACCTTCCTTTTCACATTCGATTCCAATTTCACTCCACATTCCATGCATTCAATTTCCCGTTCCATTCCACTTTCCATTCCATTCCATTCCACGTTCCTTTCCACATTCCATTGCATATTGCTTTCCAAGTTCCATTTCACCTGCTGTTCCATATTCCATTCCACTTTCCATTCCAATTTCCATTCCACATTCCATTTCATTCCACTCCACGTTCCATTCCACTTTCCATTCCATTCCATCCCACATTTCATTCCACATTCCATTCCACATTCCATTCCACTCTATTCCACAATGCATTCCATGCCGTTTCAAATTCCATTCCACATTCCATTCCATTCCGTTCCATATTCCATTCCACATTCCAATCCATTACATTCCACATTCTGTTCCACATTCCATTGCATTCCTGTCCACGTTACTTTCCACTTTCCTTTCCAGATTCGATTCCTTTCCATCACACAATCCATTTCACATTCCAATGCATTCCAGTCCACATTCCATTCCACATTCCAATCCATTCCGCATTCCATTCAATTGCAATCCACATTTCATTCCACGTTTCATTCCATTACATTCCACATTCCAGTAGACTTTCCATTCCATATTACGTTCAATTCCATTCCACATTCCATTCCACATTCCATTCCACGTTCTATTCCACATTCCATTCCCCATTCCATTCCATGTTACATTCCATTCCATTCCATGTTGTATTCCAGTTTCCATTTCTTTCCATTCCACGTTCCATTCCACATTCCATTGCACTTTCCTTTGTATCTTCCATTCCACATTACATTCCACGTTCCATTCCTCATTCCATTCAATGTTCCATTCCACTTTCCATTCCATACCTTTCCACGTTCCATTCCACATTCCATTCCGTTCCACGTTCCATTCCACATTCCATTCCCCGTTCGATTCTACCTTCCTTTCCATTCCATTCCACAATGCATTCCATTCCATTCGACATTCTATTGCATTCCACTCCACATTCCATTACACCTTCCGTGACATTCAATCCCATATTCCATTCCACACCATTCCTTATTCCATTCCACTTTCCATTCCACAGTCCATTTCACATTCCCTTCCACATTCCATTTCATTCCATTCCACATTACATTCAACATTCCATCCCGTTCCACATTCCTTTCCACATTTCATTTCACATTCTGTTCCACATTCCATTCCATTCCATTCCACATTCCATTCCACATACAATTCCATTGCATTCAACATTGCATTCCATTCCATCTGACATTCTATTCCACATTCCATTCCATTGCATTCCGTGTTCCATTCCACATTAGATTCCATTCCATTCCATTCCACATTCCATTGCAAAATGCCTTCCATTCCGTTCAACTTTCCATTCCACATTCCATTCCCTTCCATTCCACATTCCATTCCATTCCATTTAACGTTCCATTCCAATCCATTCCACTTTCTATTCCACATTCCATTTCATGTTTGATTCCACATTCCATTCCATTCCATGCCACATCCCATTGTATACCCTTCCACATTCCTTTCCACATTCAAATCTATTCCATTCCACCTTCAATTCCATTCCATTCCACATTCCATTCCACATTCCATTCCATTCCATTCCACGTTCCATTCCACATTCCATTCTTTTCCATTACACATACCGTTCGACATTCCATTCCACTGTCCATTCCATTCCTTTCCAAGTTGCATTCCACATTCCTTTCCATTCCATTACAGGTTCCATTCCACATTTCATTCCATTCCATTCCACAATGCATTCCACGTTCCATTGCACATAGCATTTCACATTCCTTGCCATTCCATTCCACAATGCATTCCACATTCCATTGCACGTAGCATTCCACATTCCGTTCCGTTCCATAACACGTACCATTCCACATTCCATTCCACATTCCATTCTGTTCTATTCCACATGCCACTCCACATTCCAGTCCACATTCCATTCCATTTCATTCCACGTTCCATTCCACATTCCATTCCAATCCATTCCACGATCCATTCCACATTCCGTTGCACATTGCAGTCCACATTCCATCCCGTTCCATAAAACTTTCCATTCCACATTCCATTCCACATTAAATTCCGTTCTATTCCACATGCCACTCCACATTGCAATCCACATTCCATTCCCTACAATTTGACATTCCATTCCACATTCCATTCCATTCCCTTCCACATTCTCTTCCACAATTCATTCCACATTCCCTTCCACATTCCATTCCACATTCCCTTCCACATTCCCTTCCATTCCATTCTGCATTCCATTCCATTCCATTCCATTCCAAATTCCATTCCATTCCATTCCATTCCACAGTCCATTCCAGTCCATTCCACATTCCATTCCATTCCATTCCACAATCCATTCCATTCCATCCACAATCCTTTCCATTTCATTCCACATTCCATTCCATTCCTTTTAATTCTATTCTACATTCCATACCATTCCATTACATTCCACATTCCATTTCTTTCCATTCAACATACCGTTCCCTTCCATTCCACATTCCATTCCTATCCACTCCTCATTCCATTCCACGTTCCATTCAACGATCCATTCCACGTTCCGTTCCATTCCATTCCACAATCTATTCCACATTGCATTCCATTCCATTCCATGTTCCATTCCAAATTCCATTACATAGCATTCCACGTTCCATTCCACATTCCTTTTCACATTCGATTCCAATTTCACTCCACATTCCATGCATTCAATTTCACGTTCCATTCCACTTTCCATTCCATTCCATTCCACGTTCCTTTCCACATTCCATTGCATATTGCTTTCCAAGTTCCATTACACCTTCTGTTCCATATTCCATTCCACTTTCCATTCCATTTTCCATTCCACATTCCATTTCATTCCACTCCACGTTCCATTCCACTTTCCATTCCATTCCATCCCACATTTCATTCCACATTCCATTCCACTCTATTCCACAATCCATTCCACGCCGTTCCAAATTCCATTCCACATTCCATTCCGTTCCGTTCCATATTCCATTCCACATTCCATTCCATTCCATTCCACATTCTGTTCCACATTCCATTGCATTCCTGTCCACATTACTTTCCACTTTCCTTTCCAGATTCGATTCCTTTCCATCACACAATCCATTTCACATTCCAATGCATTCCAGTCCACATTCCATTCCACATTCCAATCCATTCCGCATTCCATTCAATTGCAATCCACATTTCATTCCACATTTCATTCCATTACATTCCACATTCCATTAGGCTTTCCATTCCATATTACGTTCAATTCCATTCCACATTCCATTCCACGTTCTATTCCACATTCCATTCCCCATTCCATTCCATGTTACATTCCATTCCGTTCCATGTTGCATTCCAGTTTCCATTTCTTTCCATTCCACGTTCCATTCCACATTCCATTGCACTTTCCTTTGTATCTTCCATTCCACATTACATTCCACGTTCCATTCCTCATTCCATTCAATGTTCCATTCCACTTTCCATTCCATACCTTTCCACGTTCCATTCCACATTCCATTCCGTTCCACGTTCCATTCCACATTCCATTCCCCGTTCGATTCTACATTCCTTTCCATTCCATTCCACAATGCATTCCATTCCATTCGACATTCTATTGCATTCCACTCCACATTCCATTACACCTTCCGTGACATTCAATTCCATATTCCATTCCACACCATTCCTTATTCCATTCCACTTTCCATTCCACAGTCCATTTCACATTCCCTTCCACATTCCATTTCATTCCATTCCACATTACATTCAACATTCCATCCCGTTCCACATTCCTTTCCACATTTCATTTCAGATTCTGTTCCACATTCCATTCCATTGCATTCCACATTCCATTCCACATACAATTCCATTGCATTCAACATTGCATTCCATTCCATCCGACATTCTATTCCACATTCCATTCCATTGCATTCCGTGTTCCATTCCACATTAGATTCCATTCCATTCCATTCCACATTCCATTGCACAATGCATTCCATTCCGTTCAACTTTCCCTTCCACATTCCATTCCACATTCCCTTCCACATTCCATTCCATTCCATTCCACATTCCATTCAAAATTCCATTCCATTCAATTCCACATTCTATGCCACTTTGCGTTCCACATTCCATTCCATTCCATTGCACATTTCATTAGACATCCCATTCCATTCCATTCCATGTTCCATTCTACATTCCATTCCATTACATTTCACTTTGCAATCCACATTCCATTCGGCATTCCCTTCTTCATTCCATTCCATTCTTTTCCACAATCCATTCCAAATTCCATTCCATTCCATTCCACTTTCCATTCCACACACCATGCCACATTACCTTCCACATTCCATACCATTCCTTTCCACTTTCCATTCCACATTCCATTCCCTTCCATTCACATTCCATTCCACATTCCTTGCCACATTCCCTTCCACATTCATTCCATTTAATATCATTCCAGGCCTCATTCCATTCCATTCCATTACACGTTCCATTCCTTTCCTTTCCACGTTCCATTCCTTTCAATTCCTCATTCCATTCCCCATTCCATTCCACTTTCCATTCCACATTCCGTTACACATAGCAATACATATTCCATTGCATTCCATTCCACTTTCCATTTAACAATCCATTGCTTATTCCATTCCACGTTGCATTCCATTCAATTCCATGTCCCATTCCGCATTCCATTACATTTCATTCCAAGTTACTTTCCACATTCCATTGCACATTACACTCCACGTTCCATTCCACGTGCCATTCCACATCCCATTCCATTCCATTACACTTCCCATTCCACATTCCATTCTACATACCATTACATTCCATTTCTCATTCCATTCAATTACATTCCATGTTGCATTCCATGTTAAATTCCACATTCCATTCCATTCCATTCCACATTCCATTCCATTCCAATCCATTCCACTTTCCATTCCCTTGCATTCCGCGTTCCATTCCATTTCATTGCACGTTCCATTCCATTCCATTCCACATTCCATTCCATATTCCATTCCACATTCCATTCCGCATTACAGTCCCTTCCATTCCATACTCCATTGCATTCCATTCCACTTTCCATTCCATTCCATTCCACGTTCAATTCCATTCCATTCCACTTTCCATTGCACGCTCCATTCCACACTCCATTATGCATTCCCTTCCCTTCCACTCTACAGTCCATTCCATTGCATTTCTCATTCCATTCCTCGTTCCATTGCGCATTCCATTCCACGTTGCATTCCACGTTCCAGTTCCTGTTCCATTCCATTCCATTCCACATTAAATTCCACATTCCATTACATTCCACTTTTCATACCATTTGATTCGATTCCATTCCAAATTCCATTCCATTCGATTCCACATTCCATTCCACATTCCATTCCATTCCTTTCCATGTTCCGTTCCATTGCATCCCACATTCCATTCCTTTCCATTCCACTTTCCTTTCCATTCCATTCCATGTTCTATTTCATTCTATTCCACAATCCATTTCACACTCCATTTCACATTCCATTTCACATTTCATTCCACATTCTATTTCACTTTCCATTCCACATTCCTTTCCGCATTACGTTTCTCTTTGAATTCCACATTCCATTTCACATTCCACATTCAATTCCATTCCATTTCACGTTCCATTGCATTTCACATTCCATTGCATTCCATTCCAGATTGCATTCCTTTACATTCCAATTTCCATTCAATTCAATTCCGCATTCCATTCCACATTCCATTCCATTCCATTCCACATTCCTTTCCATTCCATTCCTAATTCCATTCCATTCCATTCCATTCAATTCCATATTTCCTTCCACTTTCAATTCCATTGCATTCCACTTTCCATACCTTTCCAGTTTACATTCCACTCCAGTCCACACTCCATTACTTTGAACATTTCATTCCACATTCCATTCCATTCTATTCCACATTCCACTCCGCATTGCATCACTTTCCATTCCATATTCCATCCCACATTGCTTTCCATTAGATCCCGCATTCCATTCCATGCCATTCCATTCCATTCCATTCCAAATGCCATTGCATTCCATTGAATTCCACATTCCATTCCATTCCTGTCCACATTCTATTCCATTCCACATTCCATTCCATTCTATTCCACATTTGATTCCATTTCATTCCACATTGTATTCCACATTCCAAACCATTCTATTCCACATTCCACTCCACATTCCTTTCCATTCAATTCCACATTGCATTCCACATTCCATTCCATTCTATTCCATTCCACATTCCATTCCATTATTTCAATTCCATTCCACATTCCACTCCTTTCCATTACATTCCACTTTATATTATATTCCAGGTTCCATTCCAAGTACCATTCCACATTCCACTCCGCATTCCATTCCATTGCATTCCACATTCCATTCCACATTCCATTCCATTCCATTCAAGATTCTTTGCAATTCCTTTCCACGTTCCTTTCCACATGCCATTCCGTTCCATTCCACTTTTCATTCGACATTCCATTCCACGTTCCATTCCACATTCCATTCCATTCCACATTCCATTCCATTTCATTCCATGTTCCATTCCATTCCATTCCACAGTCCATTCCATTCCCTTCCATTCCAGGTTCCTTTAAATTCCATTCCACATCCCATTCCATTCCATTCCATTCCATTCCATTCCATTCCATTCCATTCCATTCCACATTCTATTCCATTCCATTCCATTCCCTTCCATTTCACTTTCCATTCCATTCCATTCCACATTCCAATCCATTCCATTCCACATTCCATTCCATTCCATACCATTCCATTCCACATTCCATTCCTTTCCATTCCATTCCACATTCCATTCCATTCCACATTCCATTGATCATTGCACTACATTCCATTCCACTTTCCATTACACTTTCCCTTCCATTTCATTCTATTCTATATTCCATTCCAAGTTCTAGTCCACGTTCCATTGCACTTTGCATTCCAAACTCCATTTCATTCCATTCCACATTCCATTCCATTCCATTCCACATTCCATTACACATTCCAATCCATTCCATTCCACATTCCATTCCAATTTCCATTCCATTCAACTCCATTCCATAACACATTTCATTCCATTCCCTTCCTTTCCACATTCCATTCCGTTCCACATTCCAATCCTTATTCTATTCAATTCCATTAATCATTCCATTGCACATTCCGTTTCATTCCATTCCAGATTCCTTTCCATTCCATTCCGCATTCCATTCTATTCCATTCCACGTTCCATTCCATTCAATTACAGGTTCCATTCCATTCCATTACAGGTTCCATTCCATTCCATGCTACCATCCATTCCATTCCACTTTCCACTCAACATTCCATTCCATTCCATTCCAGTTTTCATTCCATTCCATTCCATTTTTCATTTCATTCCATTCCACTTTCCATTCCACATTCCATTTTACATTCCCTTCCACATTCCATTTCACATTCCATTCCACATTCCATTGCACATTCCATTCCACATTCCAACCACATTCCATTCCACATTCCATTGCACATTCCATTCCATTCTAAATTCAATTTCAGTCCGTCCACATTGTATTCCATTGCATTCCAGATTACATTCCATTCCACATTCCATTCCACATTCCATTACCCATGCAATTCTATTCTATTCCATTCCACATTCCATTCCATTCCATTCAACATTGCATTCCTCGTTCCAATCCTCATATCTTTTCACTTTACATTCCACATTCCATTCCACGTTCCATTCCATTCCATTCCACATTCATTTCCAATCAATTCTACATTCCATTCCATTCCATTCCACATTATATTCCATTGCATTGCATTCCACATTTCATTCCATTCCGCATTCCATTCCACATTCCATTCTTAGTTCCATTCCATTCCATTCTATTCCACATTCAATTCGATTCCATTCCACATTCCATTCCACATTCCATTCCACATGTCATTTCACTTTCCATTCCATTCCATTCCATTGAATTCCACATTCTGTTCCATTCCATTCCACATTCCATTCCTTTCCTTTCCATTCCATTTCATTCCACATTCCATTCCATTCCATTCCACAATCCATTCCACATTCCATTCCATAGCATTCCATAACATTCCGTATTCCATTCCACATTGCCTTCCATTCAATTCAATTTCATTCCCCATTCCTTTCCATTTCATTCCACATTCCATTCCACTCCATTCCACATTTCATGTCATTCCATTCCGCATTCCATTCCATTTCATACCACATTGCATTTGACATTCCATTCTATTCCACTGCACATTCCATTCCATTCCATTCCACATTCCATTCCACCTTCCTTTCCATTACATTCTACATTCCATTCCACATTCCATTCCATTTCGTTCCACATTCAATTCCATTCGGTTGCATATTCCATTATATTCCATTCCATTCCCCATTCTATTCCACATTCCATTCCACATTCCCTCCCGTTCCATTCCAAATTCCATTCAACATTCCATTCCATTCCATTCCGAAATAATTTCCACTCCATTACACTTTCCATTCCATTCCATTCCATTCCATTCTATTCCACATTCCATTCCATTCCATTCCATTCCATATTGCATTGCAATGCATTCCAAAATCCTTTCCGTTCTGTTCCACATTCCATTCAATTCAATTCCATTCCACATTCCATTCCATTTCATTGAATTACACATTCAATTCAACTCCAGTCCATTCCACGTTCCATTCCACATTCCATTACACATTCCATTCCTTTCAGTTTCTCTTTCCATTCGACTTTCCGTTTCACATTCCATTCCATCCCGTTCCACATTCCATTCCACATTGCATCCCATTCCATTACATATTGCATTCCACAATCTTTTCCATTTCATTCCGCATTCCATTCCATTCCATTCCATTCCACATTCCATTCCATTCCACATTGCATTCCACTTTTTTCCACATTGCATTCCACATTCCATTCCATTCCATTACTCATTCCATTACATGTTCCATTCCACTTTCCATTCCACGTTCCACACCACTTTCCATTCCAATCCATTCCACGTTCCATTCCACATTCCATTCCATTCCATTCGCCTGTCCATTACATATTATATTCCACATTCCATTCCACATTTCATTCCTTTGCCTTACACATTCCATTCCACAATGCATTCCACATTCCATTCCATTCTATTCCACATTCCTTTCCACATTACATTGCATTCCTTTCCACATTCCATTCCATTCCATTCCACATTGTGTTCCATCTTCCACTCCATTCCATTCCACATTACTTTGCACATTACATTCCACATTCCATTTCATTTCATTCCACAATCCATTCGATTTTCCATTCCATTCCATTCCGCATTCCTTTCCGCATTCCATTCCTTTCCCTTACACATTGCATTCCACGTTTCATTCCACAGTCCATTCCACATTCCATTCCACATTCCAACCACATTCCATTCCATTCCATTCCTCATTACTTTCCGCATTCCATTCCATTCCATTCCACATTTCATTCCACTTTCTATTCCATGTTCCATTCCATTCCTTTCCACGTTCCCTTCCACATTCGATTTCACATTCCATTCCACGTTTCATTCCACATTCCATACCACGTTCAATTCCACGTTCCATTCCAACTTCCATTCCATTCCATTCTATTCTATTCCTTTCCATTGCGTTTCCCATTCCATTCCATTCCATTCCACATTCCATTCCATTCCATTCCACATTCTTTCTATTGCATTCCACATTCCATTCCATTCCATTGCACATTCCGTTCCATTCCATTCATTTACATACCACCTTCCAT
This sequence comes from Pongo pygmaeus, assembly GCF_028885625.2. NCBI lineage: Eukaryota > Metazoa > Chordata > Mammalia > Primates > Hominidae > Pongo > Pongo pygmaeus. The sequence continues at coordinate 7,102,603 of NC_085931.1, forward strand.
ACCATTCCATTGCATTCCACATTCCTTTCCACATTCCATTCTACATACCTTTCCACATTACTTCCGTTCCATTCCACTTTCAAATCCACATCCAATTCCACATTGCATTCCATTGCATTCCACATTCCACCCCTCCTTCCATTCAAAATTCCATTCCACATTCCATTCCTTTCCAATCCACCATCCATTCCTCATTCCATTCGATTCCATTCCACATTCCATTGCACATTCCACATTCCATTCCAATACATTCCACATTCAATTCCACAATCCATTCCAAATTCAGTTCCATTACATTCCACATTGCATTACACTTTCCATTTCATTCCATTCGACATTCCATTCCACGTTCCATTCCATATTCCATTCCATTCCTTTCCACGTTACATTCCACATTCCATTCATCATTCCGTTCCACATTCCATTCCACATTCCATTTCACATTCCACTCAATTCCATTCCACATTCCATTCCAATCCATTCCACTTTCCATTCATCATTCCATTCCACATTCCATTCCACATTCCATTTCAGTCCATCCCACATTCCATTACACGTTCCATTCTATTCCATTTCACCTTCATTCCACCTTCCATTCTATAATCCATGCCATTCCATTCTACGTTACATTCCACATTCCATTCCTTTGCATTCCACTGTCCATTCCATTCCATTCTGCATTCCATTCCGTTCCATTCCTTCTATTCCAAGTTCCATTCTGTTCCATTCTCTTCAATGTTCCATTCCATTCCATTCCACATTCCATTCTATTACTTTCCACATTCCATTCCACATTCCATTCCATTCCATTCCACCTTCCATTCCACGTTCCATTCCATGTTCCATTCCCTGTTCCTATCCACATTCCCATCCACATTCGATTCCATTCTATTCCGTATTCCATACAATTCCATTGCATTCCAATCCACTATCCATGCCATATTCCATAGCATTCCTTTCCATTCCATACCACAATCCATTCCATTCCATGGCACATCCCATTCCACATTCCATCCCACATTCAATTCCGTTCCATTCCACATTCCATTCCATTCCACGCCCCATTCCACTCCGCCTTCCATTCAAAATTCCATTCCACATTCCAATCCAGACCTTTACACATTCCATTCCACATTGCATTCCATTCCATTCCATTCCACATTGTATTCCACATTACATATTCCTTTCCATTCCATTCTACATTACATTCCACATTCCATTCCATTACATTCCACATTCTGTACCACATTCCTTTACACATTCCATTCCATTGCATTCCACATTCCATTCCACATTCCATTTTATTCGATACCACATTCCATTCCATTAAGTTTCACATTCCATTCCATTCCATTTAATTCCACATTCCAAACATTCCATTCCGTATTCCTTTCCACTGCTTTCCCTTCCTTTCCACATTACATTCCTTTCCATTCTACTCCACATTACATTCAGTTTCATTCCACATTCCATTCAAATACATTTCACATTCCATTACACATTCCATTCCACATTCTATTCCACGTTCCATTCCATTGCATTCCACATTCTATTCCATTCCATTCCACATTCCATTCCATTCAATTCCGCATTCCATTCCATTCCATTCCATTGCATTCCACATTCAATTCCATTCCATTCCGCATTCCATTCCATTCCATTCATTTCTATACTACATTCCATTCCCTTCCATTCCACATTCCATTCCGCATTGCGTTCCATATTCTCTTCCATGTTCCAATTCATTCCATTCCGAATTCCATTCCAATCCATTCAAATTCCATTCCATTCCATTCCACATTCCATGCCATTCCCTTCCGCTTTCCATTCCACATTCGATTCCGCATTCCATTCCACGTTGCATTCCATTCCGTTCCACGTTCCATTCCACTTTCCATTCCATTCCATTCCACGTTCCATTCCACATTCCATTGCACATTCCCTACCACGATCCATTCCACATTCCATTCTACGTTCCATTCCACGTTCCATTCCACGTTCCATTGCTCTTTGTATTCCGTACCATTCCAACTTCCATTACATTTTCCGTTCCATTCCATTCCAGGTAACATTTCACATTCCATTCCTCATTGCATTCCACATTCCATTACGTTGCATTACACTTTCCATTCCACATTCCGTTCCACAATCCATTCCACAATAAATTAGATTCCATTACATTCTGTGCCACATTCCATTCCATATTCCATTCCACATTCCGTTGCTCATTTCATTCCATTCCATTTCACATTTAATTAAAATCCCATTCCATTCCATTCCACCTTCCATTACACATTCAATTTCACATTCCATTCCACATTACATTCCAGATTGCATTTCATATTAGATTCCAGATTGCATTCCATTCCATTCCACATTCCATTCCACATTCCATTCCATTCCATTCCTCATTCCATTCCATTCCATTCGAAGTTTCATTTCACTTTCCATTCCACGTTCCATTCCACATTCCAATCCAGTTTCCATTCCATTCCGCATTCCATTCCGTTCCATTACACGTTTCTTTCCACATTACATTCCACATTCCATTCCATTCCATTAAACATTCCATTCCACGTTGCATTCCACGTTCCATTCCACGTTCCATACCATTCCATTCCACGTTCCATTCCACGTTCCATTAAATTCCTTTCCACATTCCATTACACATACCTTTCCACATTACTTCCGTTCAGTTCCACATTCCATTCCACATTCCATTCCATTCCATTCCACATTCCATTACACCTTCCATTCAAAATTCCATTCCACTTTCCATTCCATTACATTCCACATTCCATTCAACATTCCATTCCATGTTTCATTTCTTTCCATTCTACATTCCATTATACGTTCTATTCCATTCCATTCGATGTTCCATTCCACGTTTCATTCCATATTCCATTCCTTTCTATTCCCCATTCCATTCCTTTCCATTCCACATTCCATTCCATGTTGCATTCCATTCCTTTCCACATTACATTCTACAATCCATTCCACATTCCCTTCCATTACATTCCATGTTACATTCCACGTTCCATTCCTTGTCCCATTCCATTCCTTTCCACGTTGATTTCCACATTCAATTCCATTCAATTTCACGTTGCATTCCACATTCCATTCAATTACATTCCACATTCCATTCCATTCCACCTTCCTTTCCACATTCCACTCCACATTCCATTCCACCTTCCATTCAAAATTCCATTCCACATTCCATTCCATTCCATTCCATATTCCATTCCATTCCATTCCACATTCCTTTCCATTTCATCCCACATTCCATTCCACATTCCATTCCATTCCAATCCCCATTCAGTTCCATTCCATTCCAGTCTAGTCCACATTCTTTTCCATTCCATTCCATTCCACATTCCATTCCAATTTATTCCACATTCCATTTCATTCCATTCTACATAAATTTCCACATTCCATTCCGTAATCCAATCCACATTCCGTTACACTGTGTTCCATAAACCATTCCATCCCATTCCACATTCCATTCCATTCCATTCTATTCCATTCCATTCCACATTCCGTTCCATTCCTTTCCTTTCCAGGCCACATTCTATTCAATTCCAATCCATTCCATTCCACATTCCTTTCCATTCCTTTGCACATTCAATTCCATTCAATTCCTCATTCCATTCCATTCCATTCCATATTCCATTCCATTCAATTCCACATTCCATTCCATTTAATTCCAAATTCCATTCCATTCCATTGCACATTCCATTCCTTTCCATTCCATTCCATGTTCCATTCCATTCTATTCCACTTTCCAGTCCATTCCGTTCCACATTCCACTGATTTCCATTCCATTCAATATTCCATTCCATTCTATTAGTCATTCCATTCCACGTTCTATTCCACTTTCCATTGCACGTTCCATTACACGTTCCATTCCACGTTCCATTCCACATTCCAATCAATTCCATTCCACATGCCATTGCACATTCCATTCCATTTCATTCCATATTCCATACCATTCCATTCCATATTCCATTTCATTCCGTTCCACATTCCATTCCATTCCATTCCACATTCCATTCCATTCCAATCCACATTCCATACCACTCCATTCTATTTCTTTCCACATTCCATTCCGTTCCATTCCACATTCCATTCCATTCCATTAAACATTCCATTCCGCATTCCATTCTATTAAATTTCACATTCCATTCCGTTCCATTCCAGATTCCTTTATACTTTCCATTCCACATTCCTTTCCAAATTACGTTCCACAATCCATTCTACATTCCATTACTTTCCATTCCACATTCCATTACACATTCGATTCCGTTCCATTCCACATTCCTTTCCACATTGCATTCCACATTCCAGTCCACATTCCATTCCTCATTGCATTCCACATTCAACTCCATTCCACTCCACATTTCATTCCATTCCATTCCACATTCCATTTCACATTCCATTCCGTTCCATTCCCCATTCCATTCCATTCCATTCCACTTTTCATTCCACATTCCATTCCATTCCATTCCACATTCCATTCCATTCCATTCCACATTCTATTCCATTCCATTCCACATTCCATTCAACGTTCCATTCTAAGTTCCATTCCAAGGTCCATTCAATTAAATTCCACGTTCCATTCCCCATTCCACTCCATTCCATTCCACTTTCCTTTCCACATTCCATTCTTCATTCCATTCCATTGCATTCCACATTCCATTGCATTCCATTCCACATTCCATTATACGTTCCACTCCATTCCATTCCATTTCCAATTCCCCATTGCAATCCAAACTCCATTTCACATTCCATTACACTCTATTTCACATTGCATTGCACATTCCACTACATTGCATTCCACAAGCCATTCCACAGTCCATTTGATTCCATCCCACATTCAATTCCACGTTCCAATCCATTCCATTCCACGTTCAATTAAACATTCCATTCCATTACATTTGACTTTCTATTCCACGTTCCATTCCACATTCCATTTCACATTCCATTCTGTTGCGTTACACCTTCCTTTCCACACTCCATTCCACATTCCATTCAACATTCCATTCCATTGCATTCCATATTCATTTCCACATTTCATTCCGCATTCCATTCCATATTCCATTCCAAATTCCATTAAATTCCATTACACTTTCCATTGCATTCCATTCCACATTCCTTTCCACTTTGTATTCAACGTTCTATTCCAGGTTACATTCGATAACCTTTCACGATCCTTTCCGCATTCCATTCCATTCCATTCCACTTTCCTTTTAACATTCCAATCCCCATTCCATTCCACATTACATTCCGTTCCATTCCACATGCCATTCCACATGCCGTTCCTCATTCCACTCCATTCCATTCCATTGCATTGCACATTCCATTCCAAATTCCATTCCTTTCCTTTCCACATTTCATTCCATATTCAATTCCACATTTCATTCCACATTCCATTCTATTCCACATTCCAATACACGTTCCATTCCATTACATTCCACGCTCCATTCCACATTCCAATCCACATTCCATTCCACATTCCATTCCAAATTCCTCTCCACAATACATTCCACATTCCATTCCACAATCCATTCCACATTCCATTCCATTCCATACCACATTCCATTCCACGTTCCATTCCTTTCCATACCACTTTCAATTCCACATTCCTTTCCATTACATTAGACATTCCATTCCAAATTCCATTTCACATTCCATTGAGTTCCATTCCACATTACATTACACATTACATTCCATTGTATTTCACATTTCATTTCCCATGCCATTCCGCATTCCATTCCACTTTCCTTTCCGCATTCCATTACACATTCTATTCCACATTACATTCCACCTTTCATTCCACATCCCATTCCACATTCCATTCCCTTCCATTCAACATTCCTTTCCTCACTCCAATCCACATTCCATTCCATTTCATTCCACATTCAATTAAACATTCCTTTCCATTCCATTTCACATTCCATTCCGTTAAATTACAGATTCCTTTCCACGTTCCATTCCACATTCAATTCCACAATCTGTTCCACATTCCGTTCCACACTCCATGCCATTCCATTACACATTCCATTCCATTCCATTCCACATTCCATTTCACATTTCATTCCGTTCCAAAACACATTCCTTTCCACATTCCATTACACATTCCATTCCACATTCCGTTCAAAACTCCGTTCCACATTCCATTCCACTCCATTACACATTCCATTTCGCATTCCGTTCAACATTCCATTTCACATTCCATTCCATTCCATTCCGCATTCCATTCTATTCCATTCAACATTTCATTCCACTTTCCCTTACATTCCATGCCACATTTCACTCCATTCCTCATTACATTCCATTCCATTCCACGTTCCATTTTACGTTCCATTCCAAGGTCGATTCAATTCCATTCCACATTCCATTCCTTTCCATTCCATTGCTTTCCATTTCTCATTCCATTACACTTCGTTCCCATTCCATTCCACTTTCCATTCCACGTCGCATTCCACGTTCCATTCCAAATTCCAATCCTTTTCATTCCACATTCTTTTCCACATTCCTTTCCGCATTCTATTCAATATTCCATTCCTCATTCCTTTCCACAATCCATTGCACAGTCCATTTCACTTTCCATTCCATACCATTCCACATTCCTTTCCACATTCCATTCCACATTACATTCCATTCACATTCCATCCCACATTCCATTCCATTCCGTTTCACATTCCCTTCTTTTCCATTCCACATTCCTTTCCACCTTCCATTCCACAGAATGTTCCACATTCCGTTCCACATTCCATTCCACATTCCATTCCATTCCATTCCACATTCCATTCCATTCCATTTCACATTTCATTCCTCATTCCATTCCACATTGCATTCCACATTCCATTCCATGTTCCATTCCACGTTCCATTCCACGTCTCGTTCCATTCCATTCCATGTTCCATTCCACGTTCCACTCCATTCAATTCCACGTAACGTTCCACAATTCATTCCGTTCAATTCCACATTGCATTTCACATTCCATTCCACATTCCATTCCACATTCCTTTCCATTCCATTCCTGCTTCCATTCCAAGTTCCATTCCAACGTACCATTCCACGTTCCCTTCCACTTTCCATCCCATTCCATTCCACGTTCTATTCCACTTTCCATTCCACATTCCATTCCACATTCCATTCCATTCCATTCCATTCCACATTCCGTTCATCATTCCATTCCACATTCCATTCCATTCCATTCCAATTTCCTTTCCACGTTCCATGCCACGTTCCATTCCACATTCCATTCCATTCCATTCCACGTTCCATTCCATTCCATTCGACATTTCTTTCCATATTCCATTTCACATTCCATTCTACATTCCATTTGACATACCAAGCATTCCCTTCCACATTCCATTCCACATTCCTTTGCACCTTCCATTCCTTTCCATTGCACATTCCATTCCACATTCCTTTCCATTACATTCAACATTCCATTCCACATTCCATTCCATTCGATTCCACATTCCATTCCACGTTCCATTACGCGTTCCATTTCATTCCATTCCACATTCCATTCCACATTCCATTTCACATTCCATTCCACATTCCATTTCGCATTCCATTCCACATTCCATTCCACATTCCTTTCCATTCCATTCCACACTACATTCCACTTGCAATTCCTTTCTATTCCACTTTCCTTTCCACGTTCCATTCCACATTCCATTCCGCTTTCCATTCTATTCCACTCCTCTTTTCATTCCACATTCAATTCCACAGTCCATTCCACATTCCACTCCACATTCCATTGCGTTCTATTCCACATTGCATTCCACATTCCATTCCATATTCCTTGGCACAATCCTTTCCATTCCATTCCACATTCCATTGCACATTCTAATCCATTCCATTCCACATTCCATTCCACCTTCCATTCCACAATCCATTCCGCATTCCATTCCACGTTCCATTCCATTCCATTCCACATTCCATTCCATTCAATTCTACTTTCCATTTCATGCCGTTCAACATTCCATTCCACATTCCATTCCACAATCCATTGCATTCCATTCCGCATTCAATTCCACATTACATTCCATATTCGTTTGCACATTCCTTTCCATTCCATTCCACATTCCATTCTACATTCCATCCCACATTCCATTCCATGTTCCATTAAATTCCATTCCAAGTTAAATTCCACATTCCGTTGCATTATTTTGACATTCCTTTACACATTCCATTCCACATTCCACTTCACATTGCATTGCATTCCATTACACATTCCATTCCACACTCCATTCCACATTCCATTGCACATTCCATTCCGTTCCATTCCACATTCCTTTCCACATTCCTTTCCGCATTGCAATCCACATTCCATTCAATATTCCAATCCACACTGCATTCCACATTCGATTCCACATTCCATTCCGTACCATTCCCCATTCCTTTCCACATTCCATTCCACATTCCATTCCATTCCACTCCACATTGCATTCAATTGCATTTCACATTCTATTCCTTTCCATTCCACATTCCTTTCCACCTTCCATTCCACATTCCATTCCACATTCCATTTCTCATTCCATTCCACATTCCATTCCATTCCATTCCACAGTCCATTTCACATTTCATTCCGTTCCATTCCACGTTCATTCCACATTCAATTCCACATTCCATTCCATTCCATGGCATTCCACATTGCTTTTCACATTCCATTCCATTCATTTCCACATTCCATTCCACATTCCATTAATCGTTCCATTCCTCTAAATTCCACGTTCCATTACACGTTCCATTCCACGCCCAGTTCCATTTCATTCCACGTTCAATTACATGGTCAATTCCTTTCCATTTCACGTTCCATGCTACATTCCATTCCACATTCTATTCCACTTTCCATTCCATCCATTCCTCATTCCATTCCACACTCCATTCCACATTCCATTCCACATTCCATTCCGTTGCATTCCACATTCCATTCCACACTCCATTCCACATTTCATTGCACATTCCATTCCGTTCCATTCCACATTCCTTTCCAGATTCCATTCCACATCCCATTCCAACTTCTATTCCATTCCATTCCACGTTCCATTCCATTCCATTCCACATTCCATTCCATTCCATTCCAGATTCCTTTTCACATTCTATTCCATTCCATTCCACGTTCCATTCCATTCCATTCCAGATTCCCTTTCACATTCCATTCCACATTACATTCCACATTCAATTGCACACTCTATTCCACATTCCATTCCACATTCCATTCCGTTCCATTCCACATACCTTTCCAGATTGCATTCCACATTCCATTCCACATCTCATTCCATGCCATTCCACATTCCATTCCATTGTATTCCTCTTTCCTTTCCACATTCCATACCATTCCACATTCTATTCCATTACATTCCACATTACATTCCATGTTCTTGTCCACGTTTCATTCCACATTCCATACCACGTTCCATTCCATTCCATTCCACGTTTCTTTCATTTCCATTCCAATTTCCATTCCATCCCATTCCACATTCCATTCCATTCCTTTCCACATTCCATTCAACATTGCATTCCACATTCCATTCCTTTCCATTAAAACATTCCATTCCATTCCATTCCACATTCATTTCCATTCCATTCCGCATTCCATTCAACATTCCAGTTCATTCCAGTCCACATTCCATTACACTCCAATCCACGTTCCATTCCACGTTCCATCCCATTCCACATTCCATTGCATTCCATTCCATTCCACATTACATTCCGCATTGCATTCCATTTCTTTCCATTCCATTGCATTCCGTTCTATTCCACAATCCATTCCACATTCCATTCCATGTTCCATTCCACGTTCCATTCCACATTCCTTTCCATTCCACATTCCATTGCATTCCATTCCACTCCACAGTTGATTCCACATAGCATTCCATTTCATTGTATTGCATTGCATTCCATTCCACATTCCAATACATTCCTATCCTCTCCACATTCCATTCCATACCACTCCACATTCTATTCTATTCCATTCCACATTCCAATCCGTTTCGTTGCACATTCCATTCCATTCCATTCTATTCAATTCCACATTCCTTACCATTACATTGTATTCCGTATTACATTCCTTTCCATTACAGATTCCATTCCTTTCCATTCCACGTTACATTCCATTCCATTGCACAATCCAATCCATTCCATTCCACCTTTCGTTCCACGGTCCATTCCACATTACCTTACGTTTCATTCTTTTCCATTGCACTCTGTTCCACATTCCATTCCATTCTATTCCATTCCACATTCCATTCCACATTCGATTCCATTCCATTCCACATTCCGTTCCACATTCCATTGCATTGCTGTTGACATTCCATTCTACATTCCGTTCCACGTTCCATTCCACATTCCATTCCACATTCCATTCCATTCTATTCCACATTCCATTCAATTCCAAACCACATTCCATTGCACATTTCATCCCATTGCATTCTACATTCCATTCCACATTCCGTTCCATATTACATTCAATTCCATTCCACATTCCATTCCACATTCCATTCTACATTCCATTCCATTCCATTCCACATTCCTTAGCACATTCCTTTTTACATTCCATTCCATTACAAATTCCATTCCACATTCCATTCCATTGCATTCAACATTGCATTCCATTCCATCTGATATTCCGTTCCACAGTCCATTTCATTCCATTCCACATTCCAATCCACCTTCCACTAAATTCCATTCCTTTGCATATTCCATTCCACATTCTTTTCCATTCCATTTCACTTTCAATTCCATTTCATTGCGTTCCATATTCCATTCCACATTCCATTTCTTTCCATTTCACATTCCTTTCCATTCCATTCCACATTAATTGCATCCCATTCCACATTCCATTAGACATTCCATTCCATTCCTTTCCACATTCCAATCTACATTACTTTCCATATTCCATTCCACTTTCCATTCCACATTCCATTCCACATTCCATTCCACATTCCATTCCAAATTCCATTTCATTTTCCATTCCATTCCACATTCCATTCCATTCCTTTCCAATCCACGTTCCGTTCCATTGCATTCCAAGTTCAATTCCGATCCACATTTCATTCCATTGCATACCACATTCCATTCCAGATTCCATTGAGCATTCCATTCCATTCCATTCTGTTTGAAATTCCATACTCTTCCATTCCTCATTCCATTCCATTCCATTCCATATTCCATTCCCCGTTCAATTGAATTCAATTGCACGTTCCAGTCCATTCCATTCCATTCAATTCCACATTTCAGTCAATTCCATTCCGCATTCCATTCCATTCCATTCCACATTCCATTTCATTCCATTCCCATTCCATTCCACATTCCTTTCCATTCCATTCCTCTTTCAATTCCATTCCATTCCATTCCATTCCTCATTCTAATCCATATTGCATCCCATTCAATTCCCCATTCCATTCCATTCCATTCCACATTCCATTCCATTCCATTCCACGTTCCAATCCACATTCCACTCCATTCCATTCCTTTGCACATTCCATTCCACATTCCATTCCATTCCATTTCATATTCAATTCCATTCCTTTCCAGTCAACATTCTATTCCACATTCAATTTCTTTCCATTTCACATTCCTTTCCATTCCATTCCACATTCCATGCCGCATTCAATTCCATTCCATTCCACATTCCATTGGACATTCCGTTCCATTCCATTCCATATTCCTTTCCATTGCATTTCTCGTTCCATTCTAATCCATTCGATGTTCCTTTCCATGTTTCATTCAACGTTCCATTCCACTTTCCATTTCACATGGCATTTCACATGCTGTTAAATTCCATTCGAATTTCCATTCCACATTCCCTTCCATTCCATTCCACATTCCATTCCATTCCATTCCACATTGAAGTCCACATTGCATTCCACATTCCAGTCCAGGTTAGATTCCTTTCCATTCCACTTTCCATTCCATTCCATCCCTTTCTATTCCACATTCCATTCCAGATTCCATTCCTTTCCATTCCATTCCATATTCCATTCCATTCCATTCCACATTCCATTCCATTCCATTCCATTCCACATCCCATTCCATTTCTTCCCATTCCAGATTCTATTCCATTCCACTTTCCACTCCATTCCATTCCACATTCCATTCAGTTCCATTCCATTCCATTCCACATTCCATTCCATTCCATTCCATTCCACATTCCATTCCATTCCACATTCCATTCCATTCAGTTCCATTCCATTCCATTCCACATTACCTTCCATTCCGTTAAACTTTGCATTCCAATTCATTCCATTCCACATTCTATTCCATTTCACAATCCATTCCATTTCATTCCATTCCACCTTCTCTTCCATTAAACATTTCACTGCATTCCATTCCACATTCCATTCAGTTTCATTCCATTCCTTTCCACATTCCCTTCCATTCAATTCCATTCCGCATTCCATTCCACTTCATTGCATCCCACGTTCTATTCCTTCCCACATTCCATTCCATTCCTTTCTGCATTCCATTCAATTCCATTCCATACGATTCCCCTTTACATTCCATTCCTTTCCATTCCACATTCAATTCCTTTCCACATTCCATTCCATTGCATTCCACATTCCATTCCACATTCCATTGCACATTCCATTCCAGTCTATTCTATTCCACTTTCCATTCCATTCCATTCCATTCCACATTCCTTTCCATTCCATTCCACATTCCATTCCACTTTCCATTCCACATTCCTTTCCCTGTTCAATTCCATTCAATTCCACGTTGTATTCCATTCCATTGCATTCAACGTTCCATTCCGTTCCATTCAATTCCACGTTCCATTCCATTCCATTGCATTCCACATTCCATTGCACTCCATTCCACATTCCATTCCATTCCATTCCACGTTTCATTTCACATTCCATGCCACATTCTATTTCATTCCATTCCAGTTTCCATTCAACTTTCCATTCCATTCGATTCCACGTTCCACTCCACGTTCCATTCCACTTTCCATTCCACTTTCCATTCCATTCCATTAAACGTTCCATTTGACATTCCATTGCACATTCCTTTCCAAATTCCATTTCATTGCATTCCACATTCCATTCCACATTCCATTGTACTTTTCATTCCAAGTTCCATTCCACATTACTTTCCAGGTTCCATTCCAAATTCCTTTCCATTCCATTCTAAGTTCCGTTGCACATTCCATTCAATTCCATTCCATGTTCCATTCCACATTGCATTCCACATTCCATTCCATGTTCCATCCCACTTTCCGTTGCACATTCCATTACAGGTTCCATTCCACATTCCATTCCACGTTCCATTCCACATTCCATTCCATGTTCTATTCCATTCCATTACACGTTCTATTACACATTCTATTCCATTCCATTGCAAGATCCATTCCACATTCCATTCCACATTCCATTTCTGATTCCATTCCAATTCTCTTCCACTTTCCACTCCATATTGCATTCCACATTCCCTTTTACATTCCATTCTGTTCCATTCCACATTTCATTCCACATTCCGTTCCATTCCATTTCACATCCCATACCAAATTCCATTCCATTCAATTCCACGTTCCATTCCATTATATTCACATTCCATTCCACATTCAATTACATGTCCCTTTCCATTCCATTGCACGTTGCATTCTACGTTCCATGAGACATTCCATTCCATTCCATTCCACGTTCCATTCTTCGTTACTTTAGTGGTTCCATTCCACGTTCCATTCCATTCCATTGCACGTTACATTCCATATTCCATTCCATTCCATTCCAAATTCCATTGCATTCCGTTCAACATTCCTTTCCATTCCATTTCACGTTTGATTCCATGTTCCATTCCACGTTCCATTCCATTCCATTCCATTCCATTCCACCTTCCATACCTTACCATTCCGGATTCCATTCCATTCCATTCCATTCCACCCTCGATTCCATTCCATTCCACATTCCATTCCAATCCTTTCCACATTTCAGACCTTTCCATTCCATTCCACAATGCATTCCGCATACTATTCCACATTCCATTACATTCCACATTGCATTCCATTCCATTCCACATTCCATTCCATTCCATTCCATGGTGCATTCCATTCCATTCCACGTTCCATTCCATTCCATTCCATTCCGTTCCATTCCATTCCTTTCCATTACACATTCCATTCCACGTTCCTTTCCTTTCCATTCCACATTCCATTCCATTCCATTCCACATTCCATACCACATTCCATTCCACCTTCCATTCCACGTTCCATTTCATTCCATTCCATTCTATTCCATTCCATTCCATTCCACATTTCAGACCATTCCTTTCCATTCCACATTCCATTCCATTCCATTCCACTTTCCATTCCATTTCATTCTACGTTCCATTCCATTCCATTCCTTTCCATTGCACATTCCACTCCACATTCCATTTCCTTCCATTCCACATTCCATTTCCTTCCATTCCACATTCCATTCCATTACCTTACACATACCATTCCACATTCCATTCCACATTCCATTCCACGTTCCATTCTACATTCCATTCCATTCCTTTGCACATTCCACTACATTCAATTAAACATAGCATTCCTTTCCATTCCACGTTACATTCCACATTACATTCCACCTTCCATTCCACATTCCATTCCAAGTTCTATTCCACATTCCATTCCACCTTCCATTCGAAAATCCACTCCGTTCCATTCCGTTCCCTTCCACATTCTATTCCACATACCATTCCATTCCATTCCACTTTCCATTCCACATAAAATTTCATTCCATTCCACATTCCATTCCATTCCATTCCACCATCCATTCCACATTTCATTCCAGGTTGCATTCCACATTCCATTCCACATTCCATTCCAATTTCCATTCAAATTTCCATTCCATGTTCCATTCCATACCATTCCACGTTCCGTTGCACATTCCATTCCATTCCATTCTACTTTCTATTCCACATTCCATTCCACATTCCATTCGGTTCCATTCCATGTTCCATTTCATTGCATTACACATACCATTCCACATTCCATTCCATTCCATTTCACATTCTGTTCGAAATTCCTTTCCATTCCATTCCACTTTCCATTCCACACTGCCTTGCATTACATTCCACATTCCATTCCACTTTCCAATTCAGTCCATTCAACGTTCCATTTCATATTCCATTCCACATTCGATTCCACGTTCCATTCCATTCCATTCCTCGTTCCAGTCCACGTTCCATTCCTTTCCATTCCACGTTCCATTCCACATTCCATTGCACATTCCATTCCACTTTCCATTCCATGTTCCATTCTACGTTGCATTCCGCATTCCATTGCACGTTCCATTCCACGTCCCATTCCACATTCCATTCCATCTTCCATTCCACTTTGCATTCCACATTCCAGTCCATTCCATACTTTTTCACGTTCCATTCCAGGTTCCTTTCCACATTCCATTCCGCATTCCATTCCACATTCTGTTCCACATTCCATTGCATTGCATTCCACATTCCATTCCACATTCTCTTCCACATTCCATTGCATTGCATTCCACATTCCATTCCACATTAAATTCCATTCCATTCCACATTCCATTCCATTCCATTCCACATTCCATTCCATTGCACATTCCATTTCACATTACATTCGATTTCATTTCACATTCCATTCCACTTTGCATTCGACATTCCCTTTCACATTCCATTCCGCAGGCCATTATACATTCCATTCCATTTCTTTCCACATTGCATTCTACATTCAATTTCGTTTCATTCCACATCCCATATCACATTCCATTCCACAATCCATTCTATTCCTTTCCCCATTACATACCACATTCCATTCGATTCCTTTCAAACTTCCATTCCATTACATTCCACATTCCTTTCCATATTCCTTTCCATGTTCCATTCCACATTCAATTCCATTTCACTCCACATTTCTTTCCACATTCCATTCCAGATTTCTTTCCACATTCCCTTTCATAT
Source organism: Pongo pygmaeus (assembly GCF_028885625.2). Classification (NCBI taxonomy): domain Eukaryota; kingdom Metazoa; phylum Chordata; class Mammalia; order Primates; family Hominidae; genus Pongo; species Pongo pygmaeus. Next base: position 7,118,542 of record NC_085931.1, read on the forward strand.
TCCATTCCATTCCACATTCAATTCCACATTCCATTATATTCCATTCCACATCCAATACACTCTTCCATTCCACATTCCATTCCATTCCTTTCCACATTCTTTACCTCATTCCATTCCATTCCATTCCACGTTCCATTCTACGTTCCTTTAGTGTTTCCATTCCACGTTCCATTCCACCTTCTGTTTCTTTACATTCCACGTTACATTCCATATTGCATTCCATTCCATTCCACTTGCATTCAATTCCATTCAACATTCCATTCCATTCCACATTCCACTCAACGTTTCATTCCACGTTCCATTTCGCATTCCATTCCAAGTTCAATTCCATTCCATTCCACGTTCCATTTCATTCCATTCCATGTTCCATTCCACATTCCAATCCACATTCCATTACACCGTCCATTCCATTCCATTCCATTCCATTCCACATTCCATTCCATTAAATTACACTTTCCATTCAATTGAAATCCACATTGCATTCCATTCCATTCCATACCATTCCATTCCATTCCACATTCCATTCCTTACCATTCCGCATTCCATTCCATAAAATTCCGCATTCCATTTCATTCCATTCCATTACACATTCGATTCCATTCCATTCAACATTTCATTCCATTCCGTTCCACATTGCATTCTATTCCATTCCATTCCGTTCCACATTAGATACCATTACATTCCTTTTGGCATTCCATTACATTCCATTCCACATTCCAATGCATTCCATTCCATTCCATTACACATTCCATTGCGCATTCCATTCCCTTCTATTCCACATTCGATTCCTTTCCATTCCACATTCCATTCCATTTTGCATTCCACGGTCCATTCCACTTTCCATTCCATACCATTCCATTCCTTTCCATTCCACTCCATTCTGGATTCCCTTCCATTCCATTCCACATTATATTGAAATTACATTCCATTCCATTGCATATTGCTTTCCACTCAATTCCACATTCCATTCCATTCCATTCCACATTCCATTCCTTTCCTTTCCGCATTCCATTCCTCTTTCCATTCCACGTTCCATTCCACGTTCCATTCTATGTTTCATTTCATTCCATTCCAAGTTCCATTCCATGTTATATTCTACATTCCATTCTGGGTTCCGTTCCATTCCCTTTAACTTTCCTTTCCCTTTCCATTCGATGTGCCATTCCATTCCATTCCACGTTCCATTCCACGTTCCTTTCCATAGCATTCCACATACCATTCCATTCCATTCCATTCCATTCCATTCCATTCTGTTCCATTCCACATTCCATGCCACTTTCCTTCACCTACCTTTCCACATCCTTTCAATTCCATTCCACATTCCTTTGCATTCCATTCCACATTCCGTTCTACATTCCATTCCACATTCCTTTCTACATTCCATTCCACATTCCATTCCACATTCCATTCCATTCAATTCCATTCCATTCCTTTCCATTTCACATTACATATCTTTCCATTCTATTCCACATTCCATTCCTTTCTATTCCGCTTTCCATACAATACCATTCCATTCCACATTCCATTACTTTGCATTCTACATTCCATTCCATTCCATTCCAGATTCCAATCCTAGCCATTCTATACCATTCCACTTTCTATTCCCTTCCATTCCACATTCCTTTCCATTCCATTCCACATTCCATTCCATGTTACATTCCACGTTCCATTCCATTCCATTGCACATTGAGTTCCACTCCATTCCACATTCCATAATTTTCCCTTCTGTTCCATTCCGCATTCCATTACATTCCATTCCATATTCTATTCTCATTCCATTCCATTCCATTCCACAATCAATTCCACATTCCATTCCATTCCATTCCACATTCCTTTAGATTCCATTCCACATTATATTCCACATTCCATTCCTTTCCAGTCCAAATTCCATTCAACATTCCATTCCACGTTCCATTCCAGGTTTCATTCCAAGATCCATTCAATGTTCCATTCCATTCCACTCCACCTTCCATTCCACATTCCATTCCATTGCACTACACGTTCCATTCCACATTCCATTCCACATTCCATTGCTTTCCATTCCGCATTGCATTCCACATTCCATTCCACATTTCTTTGCATTCCATTCCACATTCCATTCCATTCCATTCCACATTCCATTCCATTCCATTCCATTCCACGTTGGATTCCATTGCATTCCACTTTCCATTCCACTCCATTCGACATTCCATTCCACATTGCATTCCATTCCACTCCACATTCCATTACATTCCATTTAAACTTTCAATTCCATTCCATTCCACATTCCATTCCACATTCCATTCCGTTTCACATTCTATTCCACATTCCATTCCACATTCCATTCCATTCCACATTCTATTCCACATTCCTTTTAACATTCCAATCTATTCCATTCCACATTTCCTTCCACATTTCATGCCATTCCATTTAAACTTTCCATTCCATTCCATTCCACATTCCAGTCCACATTCCATTGCATTCCACATTCTATTCCACATTCGATTCCACATTCCATTCTATTCCATTCCACTTTCCATTACACATTCCATTCCATTGCTTTTAACATTCCTTTCCACATTCCCTTTCACATTCCATTCCATTCCATTTCACATTCCATTCCATTCCATTCCACATTCCATTCGATTACTTTCCACTTTCCATTCCTGATTGAATTCCATTCCATTCTTTTCCACATTACATTCGGTTTCATTCCACATTCCATTCCATTCCATTTTATTCCATTACACATTCCATTACACATTCAATTCCACGTTCAATTCCATTCCATTCCACATTGCATTCCATTCCATTGCACATTCCATTCCGTTTCTTTCCACATAACATTCCATTCAATTTCACATTCAATTCTCGTAGATTGCAATCCACATTGCATTCCATTCCATTCCGAATTCAATTCCATTCCATTCCATTTTATTCCGCTTTCCATTCCTTTCCATTCGCTTCCACATTGCATTCCACTCTATTCCACATTCGATTCCATACACTTCCACATTCATTTCATTTACATTGCAGATTCCATTCCACATTCCTTTCGACATTCTTTTCCACTTTCCTTTCCATTCCATTCCACATTCCATTCCATTCCCCTCCACATTCCATTCCATTCCATTCCACATTCCACATTCCATCGCATTCAATTCCACGTTCCATTCCATTCCATTCCACTTTCCATTCCATTCCACATTCCAATCCACATTCCATTCCATTCCATTCCACATTCCATTCCATTCCATATTCCAATCCACATTCCATTCCATTCCATTCCACATTCCATTCCATTCCATTTGACGTTCCTATCCACGTTCCATTGCACGTCCAAATCCACAACCAGTCCATTCCATTCCACATTCCATTCCACATTTCATCCCATTCCTTTCCACATTCCATTGCACATTCCTTTCCATTCCATTCCCCATTCCTTTGCCCATTCCATTCCATTCCATTCCACATTACATTCCACTACTTTCCACTTTCCAATTCTTTCCACATTCCATTCCACGTTCCATTCCGCATTCCATTCCATTCCATTTTACGTTCCATTCAACATTCCATTCCACATTGCATTCCATTTTCCATTCCGTTCCGTTCAACCTTCCATTCGACACTCTTCTCCACATTCCGTTCCACATTCCATTCCGTTCTACTCCACATTTCATTCCACATTCCATTCCACATTTCATTCCAAATTGCAGTCCATTCCATTCCACATTCCATTCCACATTCCATCCATAATCCATTCCACATTCCATTCCACTTTCCATTCCATTCCAATCCACATTCCATTCCATTTCATTCCACTTTCCATTTCATTCCATATTTCATTTCACATTTCATTCCATTCAATTTCACATTACTTTCCGTTACATTCCACATTCCTTTCCACATTCCATTCCACATTCCATTCCACATTTGTTGTATAATCCATTCCACATTCTACGGCATTCCATTACTGATTCCATTCCATTCCATTCCACATTGCGTTCCATTTCATTTCACATTGCATTCTGTTCCATTCCACATTTCTTTCCACATTCCATTCCACATTCCATTCCACATTCCGTTCCACATTCCATTCCACATTCTGTTCCATTCCATTCCATATTCCATTCCACATTCCATTCCATATTCCATTCCATTCCATTCCACATACCATTCCATTCCATTCCACGTTAAATTCCACGTTACCCTCGCTATGCCATTACAAGATCTATTCCACATTGCATTCCATTCCATTCCTCTTTCCATTACATGCAATTTCACATTCCTTTCCACATTCCATTTCAGATTGCATTCCACATTCCATTCCATGCAATTTCACATTCAATTCCACATTGCATTTCACATTCCTTTCCACATTCCATTTCACTTTCCATTCCATTCCATTCCGCATTCTATTCCATTCTGTACAACATTCCGTTCCACATTCCATTGCATTAGTTTCCACATTCCATCCCGCATATGATTCCAAGTTCTCTTCCATTCCATTCCTCGTTCTGTTCCACGTTCCATTCCACGTCCCATTCCATTCTATTCCACGTTCCAGTCCACATTCTATTCCAATACATTTCACTTTCAATTCTACATTCCATTCCACATTCCATTCCCTCTTCCATTCCGTTCCATTCCAGTTTTCTTTCCGCAGTCTATTCCACTTTCCATTCCACGTTCCATTCCCTTCCATTCCACATACCATTCCACATTCCATTGCGTTCCATTCTGCATTACATTTCACACTCCATTCCATATTGCATTCCATTTTCCATTCCATTCAATTCGACATTCCTTTCCACATTCCTTTCCCCATTCCATTCCACATTCCATTCCATTCCATTCCAGATTTCATTAAACACTCCATTGCATTCCATTCCGCATTCCATTCCACATTCCATTGCATTCCATACCACATTCCATTACATTCCATTCCTTATTCCATTCCATTCTATTTCACATTCCATTCCATTCCACATCTTGTTTAACTACATTCCATTCCTTTACATTCCATTCCACATTCCATTCCATTGCCCGTTCCATTCCATTCCATTCCATGTTCCATTCCACATTTCATTCCACGTTCTACTCCACGTTGCATTTCACGTTCCATTCCACATTCTACTACATTCTTTTCCACTTTCCATTCCACTCCATTCCACATTCCATTCCTCATTCTATTCCATTCAATTCCACTTTGCATTCCATTCCATTCCACATTCCATTCCATTCCATTCCACATTCAATTCCACATTCCATCACATTCCATTCCACATACCTTTCCACATTCCATTCCATTCCATCCCACATTCAATTCCGCATTCCATCAGATTCCAATAAACATTTCATTCCACTTTCCATTCCATTCAAATCCATTCCACTATTCATTCAATTCCAAATACCATTCCTCATTCAATTCCATTCCATTCCACGTTCCATACCGTTCCATTCCACAATACGTTCCATTCCATTTTGTACCACGTTCCATTCCGTTCCACAAACCATTCCATTCCATTCCACTCCATTCCTCTTTCCATTCGATTCCATTCCACGTTTGATTCCAATCCATTACACTTTCCATTTCATTCTACATTACATTGAATATTGTTTTCCATTCCATTCCACACTCCATTCCAAATTGCATTCTATTCCATTCCACATTCCATTCCACATTCCATTCTATTCCATGCCACATTCCATTCCGCAATCCATTCTATTCCATTCCACATTTGATTACATTCCATTCCACATTCTTTGCCATTTCATTTCACATTCCATTTCCTTCGACATTCCATTTAATTCCATTTCATTGCATTACTTTACTTTCCTCATTCAATACTATTCCATTCCAGATTCCATTCCATTCCATTCCATTCCATTGCATTCCATTCTACTTTCCATTCCATTCCATTCCATTCCACATTCAATTGCAATCCGTTCAACATTCAATTCCATTCCACATTCCATTAATTTCCATTCCATTACACATTCCATTCCACATTTCATTCCATTTTACATTCCATTTTATTCTATTCCATTCCACATTCCATTCAATTCCATTCCATTCCACATTCCATTCCATTCCATTGCACACTCCATTCCATTCAATTCCATTCCACATTTCATTCAATTCCCTTCCACATTCCATACCACTCCATATTCAATTCCAAATACCATTCCTTTGCAAATTCCATTGCATTCCATTCAACATTCCAATCCATTTCATTCCATTCCATTGCACATCCCAATCCTCATTACATTCCATTCCATTCCACATTCCATTCCATTTCATTAAACATTCCATTCCATTCCATTCCAAATTCTATTCCATTCCATTTCATTCCTTTCCATATTCCATTCCATTCCATTCCATTCCACATTCCATACCATTCCATTGCACTTTCCATTCCTTTCCATTTCACATTACATTCCATTCCATTCCTCATACCATTCCATTCCATTCCATTCCACATTCCATTACACATTCATTTCCATTCCACATTCTATTCCATTCCATTCAATTCTATTCCTCATTCCATTCCATTCCATTCCAGATTCCATTCCATTGCATTCCACATTCCATTCTATTACATTCCATATTCCATTCCATTCCATATCCCATTCCATTCCATTCCATTCCATTCCATATTCCATTCCATTCCATTCCATTCCATATTCCATTCCTTTCCATTACACATTGAATTTCACATACCATTCCACATTTCTTTCCATTCCACGTTCTATTTCATATTCCATTCCAAATTCCATGCCACATTCCATTTCAATCCATTCCACGTTCCATTCCACATTCTATTCCACATTCGATTCCATCCCATTCCAGATTCCATTCCATTCCATTCCACTTTGCATTCCACATTTCGTTCAATTCCATTCCACATTCCATTACACATTCAGTTACATTCCATTCCACGTTCCATTCCACGTTCCATTGCACGATCCGTTCCATTCCATTCCACATTCCATTCAATTCCATTCCACATTCATTTCCATTCCATTGCAACTTCCATTCCACATTCCATTCCATTCCATTCCACATTCAATTCCACATTCCATTCCATTCCATTCCACATTCCATTCCATTCCTTTCCACATTCCATTCTATTCCTCATTCCATTTATCATTACACTCCATTCCGTTCCACTTTCCATTCCACTTTCCCTTCAATTCCATTCCATTCCATGTTCCTTTCCACTTTCTAGTCCACTTTCCATTCCACGTTGCCTTCCACACTCCATTCCATTCCATTTCACATTGAATTCCACAGTCCATTCCATTCCATTCCACATTCCATTACATATTCCACTCCATTCCTTTCCACATTCCACTCCAAATTCCATTCAATTCAACTCCATTCCATCACACATTGCATTCCATAGCTTTCCATTCCACATTCCATTCCATTCCACATTCCATTCCTCATTCCATTCAATTCCATTCCACATTTCATTTCACATTCCATTTCATTCCATTCCACAATCCATTCCATTCCTTTCCACATTCCATTCCATTCCATTCCACGTTACATTTCATTCCATTCCAGGTTCCATTCCATTTCATGCCACCATCAATTCCATTCCACCTTCCTTTCCATTATATTCCGCATTCCATTACATTCCATTCCAGGTTCCGTAACATTGCATGCCACCATCAATTCCATTCCACCTTCCATTCCATTATATTCCGCATTCCACTCCATTCCATGCCACTTTCCATTGCATTCAATTCCACTTTCCATTCCATTCCATTCCTTTCCACATAGCATTCTATTCCATTCCATACCTTTCCACTTTCCATACCATTCCATTCCATTCCACATTGCATTCCACATTCCGTTACATTCCATTCCACATTCCATTCCACATTCCATTCCCTTCCATTCCACATTCGATTCCTTTCCATTCCACATTCCATTCCACTTTGCATTCCACGTTCCATTCCACTTTCCATTGCATTCCATTCCATTCCATCCCGTTCCACTCCATTCTGGATTCCTTTCCATTCCATTCCACATTATATTCAACACTCCTTTCCATTCTATTGCTCAATGCATTCCATTCCATTCCACATTCGATTACATTCCATTCCACTTGGATTCCACCTTACATTCCACATTGCATTACACGTTGCGTTCCATTCCCTTCCTCGTTCCTTTCCACTTTCCATTCCACGTTCCATTCCATTCCATTACATGTTCCATTCCAGTTTTCTTTCCATAACATTCCACATTCCGTTTCCTTCCATTCCATTCCATTCCACATTCCATTCCACTTTCCATTACCTTCCATTCCACATCCTTTCCATTCCATTCCACATTCCTTTGCATTCCATTCCACATTCAATTCCACATTCCTTTACCTTCCATTCGGCATTCTTTTCCATTTCATTCCTCATTCCATTCCACTTTCCATTCCACGTTTCATTTCACGTTCCATTCCACTCCATTCCTTTCCATTCCCTTCCAGATTCCATTCCTTTCCATTCTTCATTCTATTCCACCTTCCATTCCATTCCGTTCCACCTTCCATTCCAGATTGCATTCCATTCCATTCCACATTCCACTCCATTGCCTTCCACATTCCATTCCTTTCCATTCCAGATTCCATACCATTGTATCCCACATTCCATTCCTTTCCATTCCACTTTCCATAACATTCCATTGCATTCCATTCCACATTCCATTCTTTTCCATTCTACATTCCATTCATTTCCTTTCCACATTCCAATCCATTCCATTCCATGCCGTTCCACATTCCATTCCCTTCCATTTCAAATTCCTTTCCAATCCATTACTCATTCCATTTCACATTTCATTCCATTCCACATTCTATTCCACTTTCCATTCCATTCCTTAAACCATTCCATTCAATTCCACATTCCATGGCATTCCATTCCCTTCCATTCCACATTCCATTCCATTCCATTCAACATTCCATTCCATTCTATTCCACATTCCATTCCGCATTGCATTCCGTTCCATTCCACATTCCGTTCCACATTAAATTCCACATTCCTTTCCTTTCCAGTCAACATTCCTTTCCACATTAAATTCCACTTTCCATTCCTCATCCCATTCCACATTCCGTTCCATTCCTTTCCATGTTTCATTCCACATTCCTTTCCATTTCATTCCACGTTCCATTCCACATTCCATGCCACATTCCATTCCTTTCCATTCCACATTCCATTCCACGTTCCATTCCATTCCTTTCCACTTTCCATTCCACATTAGATGCCACATCCCATTCCATTTCATTCCACTTTCCATTCCATTCCACTCCACATTCCATCCACATTCCATTCCACATTCCATTCTATTCCACATTCCATTCCACGTTCCATTCCATTCCATTCCGCTTTCCTTTCCACATTTCATTCCATTCCATTCCACTTTCCTTTCCACATTCCATTCCACGTTGCATTCCATGATGCATTCCACGCTCCATTCCATTTCATTCCATGTTCGATTCCACATTGCATTCCATTCCATTTTCTATTTCACATTAAATTCCACATTCCATTCCACATTGCACTGCGTTCCATTCCACGTGCCACACCACATACCATTCCACAATCCATTCCACATTCCATTGCATTCCACATTCCATTCCATTCCATTCCAAATTCCATTCTGCATTCCATTCCACTTTCCATTCCCATTCCATTCCATTCCTTTCCACATTCCACTCCACGTTCCAATCCCTTCCATTCCACATTCCGTTCCATTCCATTTCACATTCCATTCCAGATTCCATTTCACATTCCATTCCATTACTTTTCACATTCCATTCCACATTCCCTTATACATTCCAATCCATGCTGCATTCCACATTCCAATCCACGTTCCATTCCACGTTGCATTCCAAGTTCCATTCCACGTTACCTTCCATTCCATTCGACGTTCCATTGCACAATCCATTCCATTCCATTCCACTTTCTATTCCACATTGCATTCCACATTGCATTCCATAATCCCTTCCTTTCCATTCCACATTCCATTACGTACCTTTCCACATTCCAATAAATTCCATTCCTCATTCCATTGCATTCCATTCCACATTCCATTACATTCCTTATCACATTTCATTCTACATTGCCTAGCATTCCATTCCACCATCCATTCCACATTCCATTCCACTTTCCATGCCAATCCATTCCACTTTCCATTTCACGTTCCATTCCGCCGTCCATTCCACATTCCATTCCACGTTCCATTCCGTTCCATTCCACATTGCACTCTACTTTCCTTTCCTTTCAATTCCACTTTCCATTCCGCATTCGATTGCACATTGCCTTCCACGTTGTATTCCACAGTCCATTCCACATTCAATTCCTTTCCATTCCACATTCCATTCCAAGCCATTCCATTCCACATTCCATTCCATTCCATTCTGCCTTCAATTCCATTCCGTTCCATTGCACAATCCATTCCATTCCATTAAATTCCACATTCAATTCCTTTTCCTTCCAGATTCCATTCCATTCCATTCCGCGTTCCATTCCATTCCACTCCCTTCCACATTCCATTGCATTCCATTAAATTCCACATTCCCTTCCCTTCCTTTACACCTTCCATTGCATTCCATTCCAAATTCCATTCCATTCCGTTCCATTCCACATTCCATACCATTCCATCTATCCACATTCCATTCCTTTCCATTCCACATTCCATAGCATTCCATTAAATTCCATTACATTCCACATTCCATTCCATAACATTGTGCATTCCATTCCATTCCAATGCATTCCACATTCCATTCCATTCCATTAAATTCCAGATTACATTACATGACATTCCACATTCCATTCCTTTCCATTCCACATTCCATTCCATTCCATTCCTTTCCATTCCACATTCCATACCATTCCATTCCATTCCAAATTCCATTCCTTTCCTTTCTCCATTCCATTCCATTCCAATTTCTTTCCATTCCATTCCACATTCCATTTCACATTGCATTCCATTCCACATTCCATTCCACTTTCCATTGCATTCCACTCCACATACAATTCCATTCAATTCCACGTTCGTTTCCATTCCATTCCCTTCCTTTCCATATTCCATTCCATTCTTTTCCGCATTCCATTCCTTTCCATTCCATTCCACATTCCATTCCATTCCATTAAATTCTATATTCCATTCCATTTCATTCCTCACTCCATGCTAATTCTTTTCACATTCCATTCCATACCATTCCATTCCATTCCACATTACATACAATTCCATTCTATTCCACATTAGTTTCCGTTCCATTCCACCTTCCATACAATTCCATTCCACTCCACATTCCATTCCTTTCCATTCTACATTCCATTCCATTCTATTCCTCATTCCAATCCCTTCCATTCTATTCAATTCCTCTTTCCATTCCCTTCCATTCCATATTCCTTTCCATTCCATTCCACATTCCTTTCCAGGTTACATTCCGCATTCCAATAAATTCCTTTCCCCATTGCATTCCACTCCATTCCGCATTCCATAACTTTCCATTCCGTTCCCTTCCGCATTCCATTACGTCCCGTTCCACATTCTACTCTCATTCCATTCCATTCTATTCCACATTCAATTCCATATTCCATTCCATTCCATTCCATGTTCCATTCCATTCCATTCGACATTCCATTCCTTTCTATTTCACATTACATTGCACTTTCCATTCCGTGTTCCATTCAAGGTTCCTTTCCAAGTTCAATTCCACTTTCCATTCCATTCTACTCCACGTTCCATTCCACATTCCATTCTATTTCATTACACTTTCCATTCCACATTCCATTCCACATTCCAATCCACATTGCCTTGCATTCCATTCCACATTCCATTCCATTCCTTTCCAATCCACATTCCATTCCATTCAATTCCACATTCCATTGCTTTCCATTCCACATCCCATTCCACATTCCATTCCATTCCATTCCACATTCCATACCATTCCATTCCGTATTCCAATCCATTCCATTCCACATTCCATTCCACATTACATTCCATTCCATTGCACTTTCCTTTCCATTCCATTCCACAATCCATTCCATCCCCTTCCGTTCCACTTTCCATTCCATTCCATTCCACATCCCATTCCACTCCATTCCATTCCATTCCATTCCACATTCTATTCAATTCCATTCCATTCCCTTCCCTTTCATTTTCCATTCCATTCCATTCTACATTCCATTCCATTCAATTCCATTGTATTCCACATTCCATTCCTTTCCATTCCATTCCACATTCCATTGCATTCCACATTCCATTTATCATTGCACTACATTCCACTCCACTTTCCATTCCACATTCCCTTCTATTCTATTCCATTCTACATTCCATTCCACGTTCTAGTTCACTTTCCATTCCACGTTGCATTCCACACTCCATTCCATTCCATGCCACATTCCATTCCACATTCCATTCCATTCCATTCCACATTCCTTTCCAAATTCCATTCCATTCAACTCCATTCCATAACACATTGCATTTCATTCCATTCCATTCCATTCCATATTCCTTTCCATTCCACATTCCATTCCTCATTGCATTCAATTACATTCCACATTCCGTTGCGCATTACATTTCATTGCATTCCACATTCCATTCCATTCGAATCCGCATTCCATTCCATTTCATTCCAGGTTCCCTTCCATTGCATGCTACCATCCATTCCATTCCACGTTCCATTCAAATCCATTCGGCATTCCATTCCATTCCATTCCACGTTCCATTCCAATCCATTCGGCATTCCATTCCCTTCCATTCCACGTTCCATTCCATTCCATTCCACTTTCCATTTCATTCCATTCCACATTCCATTTTACAGTCCATTCCAAATTCCATTTCACATTCCATTCCTCATTCCGTTTCACATTCCATTCCACATCCCGTTTCACATTCCATTTCACATTCCATTCCTTTCCACATTCCATTCCATTCTGTCCACATTCCATTCCATTGCATTCCACATTCCATTCCATTCCACATTCCATTCCACATTCCATTACCCATTCCATTCTATTCTATTCCATTCCACATTCCGTTCCTTTTTATTCAACATTGCCTTCCTCTTTACAGTCCACATTACCTTCCACATTCCGTTCCACATCCTATTCCACGTTCCATTCCATTCCATTCCACATTCAATTCCATTCAGTTCCTAATTCCATTCCATTCCATTTCACATTAATTTCCATTCCATTGAATTCCACATTCCATTCCTTTCCACATTCCATTCCACATTCCAATCTTCGTTCCATTCCATTCCATTCAATTCCACATTCAATTCTATTCCATTCCACAATCCATTCCAAATTCCACTCCACCTGCCATTCCACTTTCCTTTCCATTCCATTCCACAGTCCATTCCACTGAATTCCACATTCCATTCCGTTCCCTTCCACATTCCATTCCATTCAATTCCATTACATTTCATTCCATATTCCATTCCATTCCATTCCACAATCCATTCCACATTGCATTCCTTAGCATTCCACATTCCATTCCACATTATATTCCATTGCATTCAATTTCATTCCACATTCCTTTCCATTTCATTCCACATTCCATTCACTTCCTTTTCACATTCCATTCCATTCCATTCCACATTCGATTCTATTCCTTTCCACATTCCTTTCCTTTAGATTACACTTTCCATTTCATTCCATTCCACATTCCATTCCATTCCATTCCACATTCCATTTCACATTCCATTCTATTCCATTCCACATTCCATTTCATTCCATTCCATTCCACCTTCCATTCCACTACTTTCTACATTCCATTGCACATTCATTTCCATTCCGTTCCACATTCAATTCCATTCGGTTGCATAATCCATTATATTCCATTCCATTCCCCATTCCATTCCATATTCCATTCTACATTCCATTCCACATTCCATCCCATTCTATTCCAAATTCTATTCAACATTCCATTCCATTCCTTTCCACATTAATTTCCATTCCATTCCTCAATTCATTCCATTCTATTCCATTCCGTACTATTCCACATTCCATTCCATTCCATTCCATTCCATATTACTTTCCATTCCATTCCAGAATCCTTTCTATTCCGTTCCACATTCCATTCAATTCCTTTCCATTACACTTTCCAGTCCATTTCCTTGGATTCCACATTCCATTCTAATCCATTCCATTCCACATTCCATTCCACATTCCAATCCATTCCATTGCACATTCCAACACATTCCATTCCATTCAATTCCTCATTCCATTCCACATTCCATTCCACATTCCATTCTATCCCATTTCACATTCCATTCCACATTGAATCCCATTCCATTACATATTCCATTCCATAATCCATTCCATTCCATTCCACGTTTCTTTCCATTCCATTCCATTCCACATTCCATTCAATTCCATTGAATTTCACATCCCATTCCCTTCCATTCCACATTCCATTCCATTACATTGCATTCCACTTTCCATTGTACATTCCAATCCATTACTTTCCATATTCCATTCCACATTCCATTAAATTAAATTTCTCATTCCTTACAACATTCCATTCAATTCCATTCCACATTCCATTCCACATTCCATTCCATTCCATTCCACGTTCCATTCCACTTTCCATTCCACGATCCATTCCATTCCATTCCACATTCCATTCAATTCCATTCCAAATTCCATTCAATTCCATTCCACATTCCTTTCCACATTCATTTCCATTCCATTCCTCATTCCATTCCACATTCCAATCCATTCCATTCCACATTCCATTCCATATTCCATTCCATTCCACATTCCATTCCTTTCCATTCCATTCCACATTCCATTCCATTCCACATTCCATTTCTCTTTCCACTCCATTCCATTCAACTTTCCATTCCACATTCCCTTCCATTCCATTCCATTCCACATTCCAATCCACGGTATAGTCCACTTTCCATTCCACTTTCATTTCTCAGTCAATTCCATTCCATTCCACATTCCATTCCATTCCATTCCACATTCCATTACACATTCCACTCCATTCCATTCCACATTCCTTTCCAAATTCCATACCATTCAATTCCATTCCATAACACATTGCATTCCATTGCATTCCACTCCATTTTCCTTTCCATTCCACATTTCATTCCACATTCCAGTCCTTACAATTACACATTCCATTCCACAATTCATCCCATGCAATTCCATATTCCATTCCACAACCCTTTCCATTCCATTCCCAGTTCCTTTCAATTCCATTCCATTCCATATTCCATTCCATTCCATTGAAATTCCACATTCCTTTCCATTCGATTCTGCATTCCATTGCATTCCATTCCACATTCCACTTCACATTCCATTCCACGTTCCATTTAACATTCCATTCCACATTCCATTCCATTCCATTCCACATTGCATTCCTTTCGATTCCACATTCCATTCAATTCCATTATACATTCCATTCTATTCCATTACACATACCCTTACATTCCATTACACATTCCATTAAATTCCACATTCCCTTCCACATTCCATTCCACATTCCTTTCCACTGCATTAAACATTCCTTTCCGTCCAGTTCCATTCCATTCCACTCCACATTCAATTTCACATTCCATTTCACATTCCATCCCATTCCATTCCCCATTCCACTCCACATTGCATTCCATTCCATTCCATTCCACATTTAATTCCATTCAATTCCACATTCCATTCCATTCCATTCAACATTCCGTTCCATTGCATTCTATTCCACGTTACATTCTATTCAATTCCACATTCCATTCCATGCCATTTCTCTTTCCTTTCCATTCCATTTCACTTTCCATTCCATTCTATTCCTTTCCACTTACCATTCTATTCCATTCCACTTTCCATTCCACATTCAATTCCACATTACATTTCACATTCCATTACACATTCCATTTCACTTCCCATTCCATTCCATTCCATTTCATTACATATTCCTTTCCGTTCGAAACCACATTCCATTCCATTCCATTCCACTTTCCATTCCTTTTCACATTCCATTCCATTCCATTCCACATTCCATTCAATTACATTGTACGTTCCATTCCTCTTTCCATTCCACATTCCCTTCCATTCCATTCTTTTCCACATTCCATTCCATTCCATTCCACATTCCCCTCCATTCCATTCCATATTCCATTACATTGCATTCCACATTCCATTCTCTTCCATACCACATTCCATTCCATTCCATTTCACATTCCATTCCATTACATTGCATTCCAAATTCCATTCCTTTCGATTCCACATTTCATTCAATTTCATTCCATTCTATTCCACATTCCATTTCATTCCATTCTATTACACATTCCATTCCATTCCATTCCTCATTCCATTCCACATTCATTCCACGTTTCATTCCATTCCATTCCATATAGTATACCACTCCATACCACATTACATTCCATTCAATTCCACATTCCTTTCCATTCCATTGCATTCCACATTCCATTCCAGTACATTCCCCATTCCATTTCATTCCTTTCCATTCTATTCCACATTCCATTACATTACATTCCACATTCCATTCCATTCCATTCCACATTACTTTCCACATTCCATTTCACTTTGTATTCCATGTTCCATTGCATTCAATTACACATTCCAAACCATTCCATTCCACATTCCATTCCATTCCACTCCACGTTCCATTCCATTCCATTCCATTCCATTCCACAATCCATACTATTCGATTGCATTTCACATTCCATTCGCTTCCATTACACATTCCATTCATTTCCATTGCACTTTTCATTCCATTCCATTCCACCTTCCATTCCACGTTCCATTCCATTCCATTCCATGTTCCATTCCATGTTCCTTTCCATGTTCCATTCCGCATACCATTCCATTCCTTTCCATATTCTATACCATTCCATTCCATTCCACCATTCTTTCAGCATTCCATTCCACATTCCATTTCTTTCCACATTTCATTACATTCCACGTTCCCTTCCATGGTGCATTCCACGTTCCACTCCATGTTCCATTCCATTCCACATTCCATTCCACTCTCCATTCCATGTTCCATTCCACGTTCCATTCCAAGTTCCATTCCGCGTTCCATTCCCTTCCATTACACGTTCCATTCCACATTCCATTCCATTCCATTCCACTTTCGTTTCCACATTCCATTCCTCATTACTTATGTCTGTGCATTCCTTTCCATTCCACATTACATTCCACATTCCATTCCACATTCCATTTCGTTCCAATTCACATTCCATTCCACATTCCACTTAAGAATCCATTACAGATTCCATTTCACTCCATTCTACATTCCATTCCATTCCACTCCACCTTCTATTCGAAATTTCATTCCATTCCTTTCCACATTCCCTTGCACATTCCATTCCACGTTCCATTCCATTCCATTCCACATTCCATTCCATGTTGCATTTCATTCCTTTCCACGTTCCATTCCACGTTCCATTCCTCATTCCATTCCACATTCCATTCTACATTCCATTCCGTTCCATTCCACATACCATTCCACATTCCATTCCACCTTCCATTTCTCATTCAATTAAACATTCCATTTCACTTTCCATTGCATTCCATTCCATATTCCGTTCCATTCCAATTCACATTGCATTCCATTCCATTCCACGTTCCATTCTGTTCCACATTCCATTCCATTCCACATTCCATTCCATTACATTACATATTCAATTCCATTCCATTATATTCGACATTCCATAAAATTCCATTCCACACTCCATTCCATTACATTGCACATTCCTTTCCACATTCCATTCCACATTCCTTTCCACATTCCATTGCGTTCCATTCCACATTCCATTCCATTCCTTTCCCAATACCATTCCATTCCATTCCACATTCCATTTCATTCAATTTCACATTCCATTCCATTCCATTACATTCCACATTCCATTCCATTCCATTCCGTTTTCCATTCCATTCCATTCCATTCTATTCCGCTTTCCATTCCATTCGATTCTATTCCACATTCCATCCCATTTCATTCCACATTCCCTTCAATTACGTTCCACATTCCATTCCAAGTACCATTCCAAATTCTATTCCATTTTCCATTCCACATTCCATTCCATTTCATCCCACATTCCATTACACTTTCCATTCCATTCCATTCCAGATTGCATTCCACGTTCCATTAATTTCTATTCCACCTTCCATTCTATGTTCCATTACTCATTCCATTCCCTGTTCCTTTCCGCATTCCATTCCACATTCCATTTAGTTCCATTCCATATTCCAAAAAATTCCATTCCATTCCAATCCACATTCCATGCCATAAGCCATACAATTCCATTCCATTCCATTCCACAATCCGTTCCATTCCATTGCACATTCCGTTAAACGTTCCATTGCACATTCAATTCCTTTCCATTACACACTCCATTCCATTCCTTTACACATTCCACTCCACCTTTCACTCAAAATTCCATTTCAGATTCCATTCCAGTCCATTCCACATTCCATTCCACATACCATTCCAGTCCGTTTCATATTCCATTGCACATTCCATTCTATTCCATTCCACATTCTATTCCACATTCCACATTCTATTCCATTACGTTCCACATTCAATTACACATTACATTCCAAAATCCTTTCCATTTCATTCCACATTCCATTACACGTTCCATTCCATTCCATTCGATGTTCCATTCCTCGTTCCATTCCATTTTCCATTCCATTCCATTGTACATTACATTCCTGATTCCATTCCATTGCATTCCACTTTCCATTACACGTGCCATTGCACATTCCATTTCATTCCTTTCCACATTCCATTACACGTTCCATTCCATTTCATTCGAATTTCCGTTCTACGTTCCATTCCACATTCCGTTCCACATTTCATTCTACATTCCATTTCACATTCCAGTCCATTCCATTCCACATTCCATTCCATTCAATTCCACTTTTCATTCAACATTCCATTCCACATTCCTTTGCACATAACATTGTACATTCCATTCCACATTCCATTCCATTCCATCTCACATTCCATTGCACGTTTCATTACATTCCATTTCACATTCCATTCCACGTCCTATTCCATTACATTACAAGTTCCATTCCACGTTCTTTTCCACGTTCCATTCCACATTCCATTCCATTCCATTCCTTATTCCATTCGAGATTCCATTCCATTCCATTCCATATTCTATAACATTCCATTCCATTCCAAATTCCATTCCACATTCCATTCCACTTTCCATTCCTTTCCATTACACATTCCATTCCATTCCAATCCCCATTCCATTCCATTCCACTTTCCATTTCATTCAAATTCATAATTCATTCCATTCAATTTCACATTCAATTCCATTCCATTGCATTCCACATTCCATTCCATTCCATTCCGCGTTTAATTCCATTCCATTCCATTCCACATTCCATTCCATTCCATTCTATTCCACATTCCGTTCCATTCAATTTCACATTCCATTCAATTACATTCCACGTTCCATTCCACTTATTATTCCACTTTCTATTACACTTTCCATTCCACATTCCATTGCACATTCCATTAAATTCCATTCCACATTACATTACACTTTCCATTCCATTCCATTCCACATTACATTATACGATCCATTCCATTCTATTGCACCTTCCATTCCACGATCCATTCCACGTTCCATTCCCCGTTCCTTTCCACATTCAATTCCACATTCCCATGTATTCCATTTCATATTCCTTACCATTTCATTCCGTTCTAATCCGCAATCCATGCCATATTCCATACCATTCCATTACATTCCATTCCACAATCCATTCCATTCCATTGCAAATTCCATTTCACATTCCATTCCACATTAAATTCCTTTCCATTCCGCATTCCATTCCAGAATCCATTCCTCAATCCATTCCACATTCCATTCCATTCCATTCCACATTCCATTCCACACTCCATTCCACATTCCATTCCACATTCCATTCCATTCCATTCCACATTCCTTTAAGCATTCCATTCCATTCCATTCCACTTTCCATTTCACTCAAATTCATATTTCATTCCATTCAATTTCACATTCCATTCCATTACATTGCATTCCACATTCCATTCCATTCCATTCCGCATTCCATTCCATTCCATTCTATTCCACATTCCTTTCCATCCCATTCTATTCCAAATCCCGTTCCATTCCATTTCAAATTCCATTCAATTACATTCCACGTTCCATTCCACTTATTATTCCACTTTCTATTACACTTTCCATTCCACATTCCATTGCACATTCCATTCCATTCCATTCCACATTCCATTACACTTTCCATTCCACTCCATTCCACATTCCATTATATGATCCATTCCATTCTATTGCACCTTCCATTCCACGATCCATTCCATGTTCCATTCCCCGTTCCTTTCCCAGTTCAATTCCACATTCCCATGCATTCCATTTCATATTGCTTATCATTCCATTCCGTTGTAATCCACAATCCATGCCATATTCCATAACATTCCATTCCACAATCCATTCCATTCCATTGCACATTCCATTTCACATTCCATTCCACATTAAATTCCTTTCCATTCCACATTCCATTCCACAATCCATTCCTCATTCCATTCCACATTCCATTCCATTCCATTCCACATTCCATTCCACACTCCATTCGACATTTCATTCCACATTCCATTCCACCTTCCTTTCAAAATTCCATTCCACATTCCATTCCATTCCATTCCGCATTCCGTTAAGCATTCCATTCCATTCCATTCCACTTTACATTTCATTCAAATTCATATTTCATTTCATTCAATTTCACGTTCCATTCCATTACATTGCATTCCACATTCCATTCCATTCCATTCCGCATTCCATTCCATTCCATTCTATTCCACATTCCATTCCATTCCATTTCACATTCCATTCCGTTCCATTACACTTTTCTTTCCACATTCCATTCCACATTACGTTCCACGTTCCATTCCACATTCCATTCCACGTTCCAATCCATTGCATTCCATATTCCTTATCATTGCATTCCACTTCATTCCGCATTCCATTCCATTCCATTCCACATTCTACTCCACATTCCATTCGACTCCATTCCACATTCCATGTCACATTCCATTCCATTGCATTCCATATTCCATTTCATTCCATTCCACTTTCCATTCCATTCCATTCAACATTCCATTCCATTCCATTCCACCTTCCGTTCCTTTCAATTACACTTTCCATTCCACATTCCATTCCACTTTCTATTCCACATTCCATTCCACTTTCCAATACACTTTCCACTCCATTCCATTCCACTTTCCATTCCACGATCCATTCCACATTCCAATCCACGTTCCATTCCATTCCATTCCGTGTTCCATTCCACGTTCTATTCCATTCCATTCCACGTTCCATTACACGTTCCATTCCACATTCCATCCCCCTTTCCGTTCCACATTCCATTAAGTTCCATTCCACTTTCCATTCCACATTGCATTTCATATTCCATTCCACAATCCAATACATTCCATTCTATTTTCCATTCCACATTCCATTCCACATTCCATTTCGTTGTATTCCACATTCCTTTCCACATTCCATTCCAGAATCCATTCCATTCCATATTCCATACAATTAAATTCCATTCCATTCCACATTCAATTCCATTCCACATTCCGTTCTGCATTCCATTAAATTCCTTTCCACATTCCATTCCATTCTTTTCCATATTCCTTAACTTTCCATTCCACATTCCATTCCACATTCAATTACAGGTTGCATTCCACATTTCATTCCCCTTTCCATCCCACGTTCCTTTCCATTCCATTTCTCGTTCCATTCCATTCCACGTTCCATTCCACATTCAATTCCAAGTTCCATTCCAATCCATTCCACGTTACATTCCACATTCCATTCCATTCCGTTCCACGTTCCATTTCAGATTGCATTGCACATTCCATTCCATGATCCATTCCAGGATCCATTCCACATTCCATTGCGCATTCCATTTCACTTTCTTTTCCACGTTCCATTCCACGTTCCATTCCACGTTGCATTCCATGTTCCATTTCACTTTCCATTCCATTCCATTCCACTTTCCATTCCACGTTCCATGTAACATTCCATTCCACATTACATTATATTCCATTCCACATTCCATTCTACATACCATTCCACAATCCATTCCACTTTCCATTCCGTTCCATTCCACATTCCATTCCAAATTATATTCCATTCTATTCCACATTCCTTTCCACATTCCATTCCACATTCCATTCCATTTCAGTCCACATTCCATTGCACATCCCATTGCATTCCAGTCAACATTTGATTCCACATTCCACTCCATTCGATTCCACATTCCATTCCATTCCAATCCACTTCCCATTCCACATTCCATTCCATTCTATTCCACATTCTATTCCACATTCTGTTCAACATTCCATTCCATTCCATTGCACATTCCATTCCACAATGCATTCCATTCCATTCCTCGTTGTTTTCCACGTTCCATTCCACGTTCCATTCCACAATCCATTCCATTCCATTCCATTCCACGTTGCATTCCACGTTCCATTCCACATTGCATTCCATTCCACATTCCATTGCATTCCATTCCATTCCATTCCACATTCCATTCCACATTGTATTCCATTACATTCTATTCCATTGTATTCCATTAAACATTCCATTCCATTCCAATCCTCTCCACATTCCATTCCATTCCATTCCATTCCACATTCTATTCTATTCCATTCCGCATTCCAATCCATTCCATTGCACATTCCATTCCATTCTATTCCATTCCATTCCACATTCCATACCATTCCACTGCATTCCATATTCCATTTCTTTCCATTCCACATTCCATACCATTCCTCTGCATTCCACATTACATTCCTTTCCATTACACATTCCATTTCTTTCCATTCCACATTCCATTCTACATTCCATTCCATTCCTTTACACGTTGCATTGCATTCCCTTCCACATTCCTTTCCACATTCAAATCCATTCCATTCCTCAGTCAATTGCATTCCATTCCACATTGCATTCCACATTCTATTTCACAGTTCATTCCACATTGCATTCTATTCTGTTCCATTCCACATCCATTCTATGTTGTATTCCACATTCTAATCTACATTGCATTGCATTCCATTCCATGTTCCCCTCCACATTCCATTCCACATTTCATTCCTGATTCCATTCCACATTCCATTCCATTCCATTCAACCTTGCATTCCACATTCCATTTCACATTGCATTACACTTTGCATTGCATTCCATTCCACATTCAATTCCATTCCATTCCATTCCACATTACATTCCACGTTGCATTCCATGTTCCATTAAACTTTCCATTCCACGTTCCATTGCATTCCATTCCACATTCCATTCCACATTCCATTCCACATTCCATTTCAGATTCCATTCCACATTACATTTCACTTTCCACTCCATTCCATTTCACATTCCATTCCATATTCCATTCCATTCCGTTCCACATTCCATTCCACATTGCATGCCACATTCCATTCCATTCCATTCAACATTCCATTCCACATTCCATTCCATTCCATCCCACATTCCATTCCACATTCCCTTCCATTCCATTCCGCGTTGCATTCCACATTCCATTCCACGTTCCATTCGACATTCCATTGCACATTCCATTCCATTCCATTCCTCATTCCATACCATTCCTTTCAATTCCATTATAAATTCCTTCCATTCCATTCCACTTTCCATTCCACATTCCATTCCTCATTCCATTCTGTTCCATTCCACATTCTATTCCATTCCCCATTCCATTCCATTCCATTCCGCATTCCATTCCGTTGCATTCCATGTTCCATTGCATTCCATTCCACATTCCTTTCCACATTCCATTCCATTCCATTCCACCTTCCATTCCTTTCCATTTCACATCCCATTCCACTTTCTATGACACTTTCCATTCCACATTCCATTCCACTACATTCCACATTCCTTTCCATTAAACATTCCATTCCACATTCCATTCCACTTTCCATTCCATTCCATTCCAGATTCCATTCCATTCCATGCCATTCCACGTTACATTGCATTGAATTCCACTTTCAATTCCATTACATTCTAAATTCCTTTCAATACCACTCCACGTTCCATTCCATTCTATTGCACTTTCCATTCAATTCCATTCAACGTTGAATTTAACATTCCGTTCCTTATTCTATTTCAAATTTCATTACATTCCATTCCATTCGACATTCCATTCCGCATTCCATTCCATTCCATTTCACGTTCCGCTAAAAATTCCATTCCATTCCATTACACATTCCATTCCGTTCCACTTTACATTCCATTCCATTCCACATTCCGTTTCAAATTCCTTCCCATTCCATTCCACATTGCATTGTATTACTTTCCACGTTCCATTCCACCTTGTATTCCACATTCCATTCCAATTTCCGTTCCATGTTCCATTCCATTCCAGTTAATATACCATTCCACATTCCTTTCCATTACATTCCACTTTCCGTCCACATTCCATTCCATTTCATTCCACTTTCAATTCCATTCCACTCCACATTCCATTCCATTTCAAATTCCATTCCATTCCATTCCAATCCATTACATTCCACATTCCATTCCATTGCATTCCATGTTCCATTCCATGTTCCTTTCCATTCCATTCCACGTTCCATTCCACTTTCCTCTCCGCATTCCATTCCACGTTCCATTCCACGTTCCATTCCATTCCATTTCACGTTCCATACCTCATTCCATTTCACATTCCATTCCATTTCATTCCACATTCCTTTCCACATTCTAATCCACAATCAGTTCCATTCCAATCCACATTCCATTCCATTCCACATTCCATTCCATTGTGTTCCATTCCATTCCTCATTCCGTTCCACATACCATTCCATTCCTTTCCACCTTCCATTGCATGTTACATTCCTTTCCATTCCACATATCTTTCCATTCCATTCCTTTCCACATTCCATTGCATGTTACATTCCTTTCCATTCCACATATCATTCCTTTCCATTCCTTTCCAAATTCGATTCCATTCCATTCCACCTTCCATTCCATTCCTTTCCACATTCCATTCCATTCCATTCCATTCCATTCCACGTTCCATACCATTTCAAATTCCATTCCATTCCCTTCCACATTTCATTCCATTCCATTCCACATTCCATTCCATTCCTTTCCACATTCCATTCCATTCCATTTCATTCCATTCCATTCCATTCGACGTTCCATTCCATTTGAAATTCCATTCCATTCCATTCCAGATTTGATTCCATTCCATGCATTGTAATCCACATTCCATTCCTTTCCACTTCACATAGCGATCCATTCCATTCCATTAGATTGCATTACACATTCCATTCCAAATTCTATTTCACATTCCATTCCATGTTCCATTCCACGTTCCTTTCCACATTGCATTACAAGTTCCTTTCCACGTTCCACTCAACGTTACTTTCCACTTTCCATTCCTCAATCCATTCCACATTCCATTCCACATTCCATTCCATTGAATTCCACATTCCATTCCCTTCCATTCCACTTTCCATTTCTTTCATTCTACATTCCAGTACACATTCCATTCCACATTCTATCCTCTTCCATTCCACTTTCCATTTCCTTCCATTCCACATCCCATTCCACATTCCATTCCATTCCGTTCCCCATTCCCTTCCATTCCTTTCCACATTCCTATCCATTCTACATTCCATTCCATTCCACATTCCATTCCAGATTCCTTTCTATTGTATTCCACATTCCATTCAATTCCGTTTCACATTCCATTCCATTTCATTCCATTCCGTATACCATTCCACATTCCATTCCATTCCATTCCACATTCCATTGCATATTCCATTTGGCGTTCCATTCCATGTTCCATTCCACTTTCCATTCCATTCGATTTCACATTCAATTCCATTTCATTCCACATTCCATTCCATTCCATTCTGAATTCCATTCAATTCCACATTTCATTCCATTCCATTCCACATTCCATTCCACATTCCATTCCACATCCTATTCCATTACATTCCACATTCAATTCCACATTCCATTCCACATCCTATTCCATTCCATTCCACATTCAATTCCATTCCTTTCCACATTCCATGCCAATCCATTGCACATTCCATTCTACATTCCATGCCATTCCATTCCATTTCACATTCCATTCCATTCCACATTCACTTGCACATTCCATTCCATTCCATTCCACATTCCATTCCAGATTCCATTCCATTCCATTCCACATTGCATTCCATATTCCATTCGATGCCATTTCACATTCCATTCCATTTCATTCCGCAGTCCACTCCATTGAATTCCATACGAGTCCACATTCCATACCATTCCATTCCATTCAACATTCCATTCCATTCCATTCCACATTACATTCCAGATTCCATCCCATTCCATTACTCATTGCATTCCATTGCAAATTCCTTTCCGCATTCCATTCCACGTTCCATTCCATTCCATTCCACGTTCCATTCCATTCCATTCCACATTCCATTCCACTCCATTCCACATTCCATTCCACATTCCATTCCACATTCTATTCCATTTCATTCCACCTTCCATTCCAGATTCAATTCCATTCCATACCATTGCATTCCACATTCCATTTCACATTCCATTCCATTCCATTCCATTGCATTCCACATTGCATTTTTCTTTCCATTCCATTCCACTCCAAATTCCAGTCCATTCCATTCCACTCCATTCCACATTCCATTCCATTCCATTCCATTCCACAATCAATTGCTTTCCATTTTAAGTTCCATTTCACATTCCATTCCATTCCATTGCACTCCATTCCTCATTCAATTCCATTCCGTTCCATTCCATTCCATATCACATTCCATTCCTCATTTGATTCGATTAAATTCCACATTACATTCCACATTCCATTCCATTCCATTCAATTCCAATCCGTATTCCATTTCATTCCATTCCATTCCACATTCCATTCCCTTCCACATTGCATTCCATTCCATTCCACAGTCCATTCCACTATACATTCCTTTCCTTTCCATTCCACTCCATTCCACATTCCATTCCGATCCACATTTCATTCCACATTCCACTACTTTCCACTCCGCATTCCATTCAACGTTCCATTCCATTCCATTCCATTCCACTTTCCATTCCATTCCATTACACATTCCATTCAACTCCATTCCACATTCCATTCTACATTCCATTCCATTCCATTCCATGTTCCCTTTAACTTTCCATTCCATTCAACTGCACTTTGTATTCCATTCCACATTCCATTCCATTCAATTTCACATTCCATTGCTTTGCATTCCACGTTGCATTCCACGTTCTGTTCCATTCCATTCCACATTCCATTCCATTCCACATTCCATTCCATTCCATTCCACGTTCCATTCCATTCAATTCCATTCCATTCCAAGTTCCATTCCAGATTCCATTCCATTGAATTACACCTTCCTTTCCATTCCATTCCGTGTTCCATTCCTAATTCCATTCCACATTCCATTCCATTGAATTCCACATTCTATTCCATTACACTCCGCATTCCTTTCCATTCCATTCCACATTCCATTTCATTGCATTCAATTCCATTCCACATTCCATAACATACCACGTTCCATTCCACCTTCCGTTCCACATTCCATTCCACGTTCTATTCTACATTCCATTCCATTCCATTCCATTCCACAGGCCATTCCACATTCCATTCATTTATATTCCACATTCCATTCCACGTTCCGTTATACACTCCAATCCAATCAATTCCTCATCCCATTCCATTCTACTACACATTCCTTTCCATTACATATTCCATTCCATTCTATTACAAATTCCGTACCAATTTCCATTCCATTCCATTCCACATTCCATTCCCCATTCTTTCCATTGCATTCCACATTCCATATTCCTTTCTAATCCATTCCACATTCCATTCCCTTCCATTCCACATTC
The DNA here is from genome assembly GCF_028885625.2 of Pongo pygmaeus. Classification (NCBI taxonomy): domain Eukaryota; kingdom Metazoa; phylum Chordata; class Mammalia; order Primates; family Hominidae; genus Pongo; species Pongo pygmaeus. The sequence continues at coordinate 7,146,444 of NC_085931.1, forward strand.
CATTCCATTCCATTCCACTTTGCATTGCATTCCATTCCATTCCATTCCATTCCACATTCTATTCCACACTCCATTCCATTACATGTTGCATTACACATTCCTTTCCATTCCATTCCACATTCCTTTCCACGTTCCATTCCATTCCATTCTACTTTCAATTGCTCATTCCATTGCATTCCATTCCACATTCCATTCCACATTCCATTCCATTCTATTCCATTCCATATTCCATACAATTCCACGGAATGGAGTGTGGAAAGGAATGTGGAATGGAGTGTGGAAGGAATGTGAAATGGAATGGAATCCATTCCACAATCGATTTCATTCTATATTCCATCCCATTCCTTTCCACATTCTATTCCATTCCATTCCACATTGTATTCCACTTTCCATTCCACGGAAAGGAATGGAGTGGAATATGAAATGTAACGTGGAATGGAATGGGATGGAACGTGGAATGGAACGTGGAATGGAACCTCTAATGTAACGTAGAATGGAACGTGGAATGGATTGGAATGGGACGTGTAATTGAATGTGGAATGGAATGTGAAGTGGAATGGAATGTTAAGTGTAATGGAATGGAAGGTGGAATGGAATGGAATGGAATGCGGTATGGAATGTGGAATGTACTGTTATGGAATATGGAATGCAATGTGGTAGGGGTTGTGGAATGGAATGCAATGGAATGTGGAATGGAAACTGGAATGGAATGGAATGGAATGTGAGAGGGAATGTGGAATGCAATATGGAACGGAAAGTGGAAGAGAATTTGGAATGGAATCTGGAATGGAACGTGGAATGGAATGTGGAATGGATCTTGGAATTCAATGGAATAGAATGTGGAATGGAACGTTTAATGGAATGGAATGGATCATGGAATGGAATGTGGAATGGAACATGGAATGGAATGTGGAATGGAAGGTGGAGTGGAATGTGCAATGGAATGTGGAATGGAACACGGAATGGAGTGGAATGGAAATTGGAATGGAACGTGGAAAGTAATGTGGAATGGAACTTGGAATGTAAAGTAAAATGTAATGTGGAATGGAACGTGGAATGCAATGAAATGGAACGTGGAATGGATAGTGCAATGGAATGTCGAATGGAACGTTTAATGGAAAGGAATGGAAAGTGGAATGGAAAGTGGAATGGAACGTGGAATTGCGCGTGGAATCGAATGGAATGGATAGTGGAATGGAAACTGGAAAGGAATGAAATGGAATGTGGCATGGAATGTGGAATGAAACGTGGAATGGAATTGAATTTAATGTGGAATGGAATGTGGAATGGAATGTTGAATAGAATGGAATGGAAAGTGGAATGGAGTGTGAAATGGAATGTGGAATGGAGTGGAATGGAGTGGAATGGAGTGGAATGTGGAAAGGCATGTGGAATGGAATGTGGAATGGAACGGAATGGAATGTGGAATGGAAGGTGGAATGGAATGTGGAATGGAATGGAATGGAACGGAATGGATTGTAGAATTGAATGTGGAATGGAATGTGAAATGGAACATGGAATGGAATGGAATGGAATGTGGAATGGGATGGAATGCAATGTTGAAGGTAACGTGGGATGGAATGGAATGGAACTTCGAATAGTACATGGCATGGAACGTGGAATGGAAAGTAGAATGCATCTTGGAATGGAATGTGCAACGGAAAGGGGAATGGAACGTGGAATTGAAAGGAATGTAAACTGGAGTGAAACGTGGAATGGAATGGAATGGAACGTTTAATGGAATGTGGAATGGACTGTGGAATGGAATGTGAAATGGAATATGGAATGGATTGAAATGGAAAGTGTAATGGAATGTGGCATGGAATGCGGAATGGAATGCAAGGCAATGTGTAATGGAATGTGGAATGGATAGGAACGTGGAATGGAATGTAATGGAACGTGGAATGGAATGGAATTGAACGTTTAATGGAATGTGGAATGGACTGTGAAATGGCATGTGAAATGACATGTGCAATGGATTGTAATGGAATGTGGAATGGAATGTGGAAGGGAATGTGGAATGGAATGCAAGGCAATGTGGAATTGAGTGGAATGGAACATGGAATGGAAAGAGGAATGGAAGGTGGAATAGATCTTTAAAGGGAATGGAATGGACCGTGGAATTTAACATTGAATGGAACGTGGAATGGAATGGAATGGAATGCGGAATGGAATGGAATGGAATATGGAATGGAATGTGGAATGGAATGTGGAGTGGCACTTGGAATGGAATGGAGTGTAATGTGGAATGGAATGTGAAATGCTACGTGGAATGGAATGAAAAGTGAAATGGAACCTGGAATGGAATGGAATGGAACGTGGAATGGAACGTGCAATGGTATCTGGAATGGAATGTTGAAAGGAAAGTGGAATGGAATGGAATGGAACGTGGAATGGAACGTGGAATGGAACGGAGTGGAAGATGGAATGGAATGGAATGGAACGTGGTATGGACTGTGGAATGGAACGTGGAATTGAACGCGCAATGGAATGTGGAATGGAACGTGGAATGGAATGGAATGGAAAGTGGAATGGAACGTGGAATGGAATGGAATGGAATGTGGAATGGAATGTGGAATGGAATGGACTATGGAATGGAATGTGGAATGGAATGTGGAATGCAACGGAATGGAACGTGGAAAGGAATGTGGAATGGAAAGTGGAATGGAACGCGGAATGGAATGGAATGGAATGTGGAAAGGAATGTGGAATGAAATGGAATGGAATGTGGAACGAATTTTGAATGGAATGGAATGGAATGTGGAAGGGAAAGTGGAAATGAATGTGGAATGGAATGGAATGGAATGTGGAATGGAATGTGGAATGGAATGGAATGGAATGAGGAAAGGAATGTGGAATGGAAGGTGGATTGCAATGTGGAATGAAATGGAATGGGATGTAGAATGGAATATGTAATTGAATGGAATGGAATGTCTAATGAAATGTGCAATGGAATGGAATGGAATGTGGAATGCAAAGTGGAATAGAATGTGGAATTGAATGGAATGGAATTTTGAATGGAATGTGGAGAGGAATTGAATGGAATGTGGAAGTGAATGTGGAATGGAATGTGGAATGGAATGTGGCATGTAATGTGGAATAGAATGTGGAATGGAATGGAATGGAATCTGGAATGGAATGTGGAATGGTATGGAAAGGAATGTGGACTGGAATCTGGAGGGGCATGTGGAATAGAACGGAATGGAATTTGGAATGGAAAGTGGAATGGAACTCTTTATGGAATGGAATGGAATGTGGAATGCAATGTGCAATGGAATGTGGAATGCATCGCAGAATGGAATGGAATGGAAAGTGGAATGGAACGTGGAATGGAATGGAAGGGAAAGTGGAATGGAACGTAGAGTGGAATGGAATGGACAGAGGAACGGAATGTCGAATGGTACGTGTATTGGAAAAGAATGAAATGTGGAATGTAATGGAATGTGGAATGGAATGGAATGGAATGTGGAATGGAATGAAATGAAATGTGGAATTGAAAGACATGGAACGTGGAATGGGACAAGGAATAGAACATGGATTTCAACGTGGTATGGAACATGGAATGGAATGTCGAATACAATGGAATGGAAAGTAGAATGGAATTGAATGTAGAACGGAATGGAATGGGATGTGGAATGGAAAGGAATGGATCGTAGAATAGAACGTGGATAGGAATGGAATGGAATGTGGAATGAAATGTGGAATGGAATGGAATGGAATGTGGAATTGAATTGAATGGAATGTGTAACGGAATGGAATGGAAAGTGAAATAGGATGTGGAACAATATGTGAAATGGAATGTAGAATGGAAAGTGGAACTGAATGAAATGGAAAGTGGAAAGCAACGGAATGGAACATGGAATGGAATGGAATGGAACTTGGATTGGAACGTGTAATGGATCATGGAATGGAAAGTGGAATGGAATGTGGAATTGAATGTGGAATGGAATGGAATGGATTGTGGTATGAATCGCTGAATGGAATGGAATGGAATGTGGAATGGAATGGAATGGAATGTGGAATGGATTGCGAAATGGAATGCAGAAAGTAATCTAGAATGGAATGGAAAGGAATGTGGAATGGAATGGAGTATAAACTGGTATCGAAAGGAATGTAATGCGTAATGAAATGTGGAATGGAATGGAATGGAATGTGGGATAGAATGTGGAATGGAATGGAATGGAATGTGGAATGGAATGGAATGGAATGGAATTGAATGTGGAATGGAATGGAATGTGGAATGGAATGTTTAATGTAATGTGGAATGAAATATGGAGTGGAACGTGGGATGGAACGTGGAATGGAATGGAATGGATCGTGGAATGGAACTTGGAATGGAACGTGGAATGGAAGGTGGAATGGAGCGTGGAATGAAACGGAATTGAACGTGGAATGGAATGTGGAATGGAATGGAATGGAATATGTAATGGAATGGATTGGAATGTGGAATGGAATGTGGAATGGAACGGAATGTAACGTGGAATATAATGTGGAATGGAATGGAATGGAATGCTGAATGGAATGTGGAATGGAATTCAATGGAATGTGGAATGGAATGGAATGGAATCAGGAATGGAATGGAATGGAATGTGTAATGGAAAGTGGAATGCAATGTGGAGTGGCACGTGTAATGGAACGCAGTGAAATGTGGAATGGAATTTGCAATGGAACGTGAAATGGAACGTGGAATGGAAGGCAATGTGGAATGGAACGTGGAATGGAAAGTGGAATGGAATCTGGAATGGAAACTGTAATGGAATGGAACGGAATGTGGAATGGATCGTGGAATGGAACGGAGTGGAACGTGGAATGGAACGTGGAATGGAACGTGGAATGGAACACGGAATGGAAACTGCAATGGAATGTGGAATGGAACTTGGAATGGAATGGAATGGAAAGTGGAATGGAACGTGGAATGGAATGGAAAGGGACATGGAATGGAATGAGGAATGGAATGTGGAATGGAACGTGGAATGGAATGGAATGGAATGTGGAATGGAATGTGGATTGGAATGTGGAATGGAATGGAATGGAATGTGGAATGGAATGTGGAAAGGAATGTGGAATGCATTGTGGAATGGAATGGAATGGAATGTGGTATGGAATGTGGAATGGAACGTGGAATGGAATGGAATGGAATGGAACAGATTGTGGAATCAAATGTGGAATGTAATGCGGAATGGAACGTTGATTGGAAGTAAATGGAACGTGGAATTGGTTGGAATGTAATGTAGAATGGAACGTAGAATGGAATGGAATGGAACGTGGAATGGAACATGGAATGGAAAGTGGAATGGAATGTGGAATGGAGTGGAATGTAATGTGGAATGGATAGTGGAATGCAGTCTGGAATGGAATGGAATGCAATGTGGAATGGAAAATGGAATGTAATGGAATGGAACGTGGAATGGATTGTGGAATAGATCGTGGAATAGAATGTAGAATGCAATGGAATGGAAAGTGGATTTGAATGTGGAACGGAATGTGGAATAGAAAGTGGAATGGAATGTGGATTGAAATGTTGAATGGAAAGGAGTAGGATGTGGAAAGGAATGGAATGGAATGGAATGAGGACTGGAATGGTACGGAATGGAATGGAATGTGGAATGGAAATTGGAATGGAAAGTGGAATGGAATGGAGCATCAAATGGAAGGTGGAATGGAAAGTGGAATGGAAGGTGGAATCAAACGTGGAAAGAAATGGAACAGAAGGTGGAAGGGAAGGTGGATTCAAACGTGGAAAGGAATGGAACAGAAGGTGGAATGGAATGTGGAATTGAATGGAATCGACTGAGGAAGGGTATGTGGAATGGAATGTGGAATATAATGCGGAATGGAATGGAATGAATGTCTAATGGAATGTGGAATGGAATGGAATTAATGTCTAATGGAATGTGAAATGTAATGGAATGAAATGTGGAATGCAATGTGGAAGAGAATGTGGAATTGAATGGAATGGAATTTTGAAAGGAATGTGGAATGGAATGGAATGTAGAATGGAATGTGGAATGGAATGGAATGGAAAGTGGACTGGAATGTGGAATAAAATGTGGAATGGAATGTGGAATGGAATGTGAAGTGGCATGTGGATTAGAACGGAATGGAATGTGGAATTGAATGTGGAAACGAATGTGTTATGGAACGGGATTGAATGTGGAATGCAATGTGGAATGGAATGTGGAATGGATCGTGGAATGGAATGGAATGAAATTAGGAATGGAAAATGGAATGGAATGGAATGAAACGTGGAACGGAACGTGGAAAGGAACGTGGAATGAAATGTGTAATGGAACGTGGAAAGGAATGTGGAATGGAATGTGCGGTGGTAAGTGGAATGGAATGGAATGGAAAGTGGAATGGAATGTGGAATGGAGTGTAAAGGAACGGGGAAAGTAATGTGAAATGGAATTTGGAATGGAATGTGGAACGGAAGGAAAAGGAATGTGCAATGTAATGTGGAATGGAATGTGGAATGTGATGTGCAGTGTAATATGGAATGGAATATTGAATGGAATGCAATGGAATGTGGAATAGAACTTGGAATGGAAAGGAATGGAATGGGGAACGGAACGTAGAATGGAACTCGGAAAGGAATGTAGAATGGAACGTGAAATGGAATGTGGAAAGCAATGTGGAATGGAATGTGTAGTGTAATGGAATGAAATGGAATGGAATGTGGAATGGTACGTGCAATGTATCGTGGAATTGAATGTGGAATGGAACGTGAAATAGAATGTGGAATGGAAAGTGGAATGGAATATGGAATGGAACTTGAAATTGTTTGGAATGGAATGTGGAATGGAATGGATTGGAATGTGGAATGGAATGTGGAATGGAACATGGAAAGGAACATGGAATGGAATGGAATGGAACGAGCAATGGAATGTGGAATGGAATGGAATGGAATGTGGAATGGAAAGGAATGGAATTTGAAATAGGACGTGCAATGGAACATGGAACGCAACGTGGAATGGAACGTGGAATGGAATGTGGATTGCAACGGAATGGAATGTGGAATGGAATGGAATGTGGAATGGAATTGGATGAACTGGAATGTGGAATCAAATGAAATGGAATAGAATGGATTGTGGAATGCAATTTACTGGAATGTGGAATGGAATGGAATGGAATGGAATGTGGAATGGAATGGAATGGAATGGAATGGAATGGAATGGATTGGAAAGGGATGTGGAATTGAATGGAGTGGAGTGAAGAATGGAATGGATTGGAATGTGGAATGCAATGGAATGAAACGTGGAATGGAATGTGAAATGGAATGTGGAATGGATTGTGCAATGGAATGGAATGTGGAATAGAATGGAATGGAATGGAATGTGGAATGGCAGGTGGAAAGGAATGTGCAATTGAATGGAATGGAATATGGAATGGAATAGAATGGAATGTGTAAAGGAATGGGATGGAATTGAATGGAAAATGAAATAGAATATGGAACGGATTGTGAAATGGAATGTGGAATGGAATGTGGAACGGATTGAAATGGAACATGGAATGCAATGGAGTAAAACGTGGAATGGAATGGAATGGAATGGAATGTGGAATGGAACGTGGAATGGAACATGGAATGGAAAGTGGAATGCAATGGAATTGAATGTGTTATGAAATGTGGAATGGAATGGAATGGAATGTGGAATGGAATGTGGAATGTAATGCAATGGAATGAGAAAGGATTGTGGAACGGAAAGGAGTGGAATGTTCAATGGAATGTGAAATGGAATTGATTGGAATGTGGAATGGAACGTGGAATGGAATGCGAAATGAAACGGAATGGAATGTGGAATGGAATGTGGAATGAAATGTGGAATGAAACGTGGAATGGAACGTGGAATTGAATGGAATGGAAATTGGAATAGAATGTGGAATGGAAAGGAAGGGAATGAGGAGTGAAATGTGGAGGGTAATGGAATGGAAGGTGGAACGGAATGGAATGGAAAGTGGAATGCAATTTGGAATGGAACGGAATGTAAAGTGGAATGGAATTTGCAATGGAATGTGGAATGGAAAGTGGAATGGAATGTGGAATGGAACATGGAATGAAATCGAATGGAACACAGAATGGAAAGTGGAATGGAATGTGGAATGGAATGTGGAATGGAATGGAATGGAATGTGGAATGGAATGTGGAATGGAACGTGGAATGGAATGGAATTGAATGGAATGTGGAATGGAATGTGGCAGGGATTTAAATGGAATGTGGAATGGAAAGTGAATTAGAATGTGGAGTGGATTGTGCAATGGAATGTGGAATGGAAAGCAATAGAATGTGGAATGGAATGTGGATTGGAGTGTGGAATGGATCTTGGAACGGAATGCAACGAAATGTGGAAAGGAACGTGGAATGGCATGCAATGGAACGTCGAATGGAATGTGGAATGGAATTGAGTTGAAAGTGGAATGGAATGTGGAATGGAACTTGGAATGGGACAGAATGGACTGTGGAATGGAAAGTGAAATGCAATGGAAGTGAACGTGTAATGTAATGTGGAATGGAACATGGAATGCAATGCGGAATTGAATGTGGGATACAGTGTGGAAACAAATGTGGAATGGAACAGACTGGAATGTGGAATGGAATGTGGAATTGAGTGTGGAATGGAACGTGGAATGGAATGGAACATGTAATTGAATGTGGCATGGAATGGAATGGAATGGAATGCAATGTGGAATGGAAAATAATGGAATGTGGAATGGAATGTGGAAGGCAATGGAAAGAAATGTGGAATGAAATGTGGATTGAAATCGAATGGAATGTGGAATGGATTGAAATGGAATGTGGAATGGCATTTAATGGTAATTGGAATGGAACCTGGAATGGAATGGAATGGAATGTGGAATGGAATGGAAAGGAATGTGGAATGGAATGTGGAATGGAATTGAAAGGAATGTGGAATGGAATGTGTAATGGAATGTGGAATGGAATGGAAAGAAATGTGGAAAGGAATGTGGATTGGAAAGGAACGGAAAGTGGAAAGCAAAGGGAAGGACTGCGGAATTCAAAGTGGAATGGAATGTGGAATGGAATGTGGCATGGAATGGAATCTGGAATGGCATGTGAACTGGAATGCAATGGATTGTGGAATGGAATGTGGAATGAAATGCAATGGAATGAAAATGGAACGTGGAATGCAATGTGGAATGGAAGGTGGAATGGACTGCAAAATGGACTGCGGAATGGAATGTGGAATGGAATGGAATGGAATATGGAATGGAATGTCAATTGGAATGCAATGGAATGTGGAATGGAATGGAATGGAACGTGGAATGGAACGTGGAATGGAACGAGGAATGTAATGCAATGAAATGGATAGTGGAATGGAATGTGAAATGGAAAGTGAAATCGAGTGGAATGGAACGTGGAATGGAACGTGGAAAGGAAATTGGAATTGAACGTGGCATGGAACGTGGAATATAATGTGCAATGGATTGGAATGGAATGTTGAAAGGAATGTGGAACTGAGTGTGGAATGGAATGTGGAATGGAATGGAATAGAATGGAATGTGGAATGGAACATGGAATGGAATGGAATGGAATTCAATTTAATGGAATGTGGAATGGAATGTGGAATGGAATGTGGAATGGAATGGAAATAATTGTGGAATGAAATGTACATTGGAATGAAATGGACTGGAATGTTGAATGGAATGTGGAATAGAATTTAACGGAAAGTGGTATGGAACATGGAATGGAAAGGAATGGAATGGAATTTGGAATGGAATGGAACGGAAAGTGGAATGGAATGTGGAATGGAATGTGGGATGGAATGGAATGGAATGTGGGATGGAATGGAATGGAATGTGGAATGGAATGAAATGGAATGTGGAATGGAATGTCGAATGGAAACTGGAAAGAAATGCCATGGAATGAGAATGGAATGTGGAATACAATGTGGAATGGAATTTGGAATGGACTGCGGAATGGAATGTGCAATGGAATGTGGAATGGACTGTGAATTTGAATGCAAGGGAATGTGGAATGCAATGTGGAATGAAATGCAATGCAATGAGAATGAAATGTGGAATGGAAAGTGGAATGGAATGGAATGGAATATGGAATGGAAGATGGAATGGATCGTGGAATGTAACGTGGAATGGAACATGGAATGGAACGTGGAATGTGATGTGCAATATAATATGGAATGGAAAGTTGAATGGAATGGAATGGAACATGGAATTGATCTTGGAATGAAATCGAATGGAATGTGGAATGCAACGTATAAAGGAACTTGGAAAGGAATGTGGAATGGAACGTGGAATGGAATGTGGAATGGAACGTGGAATGGAAAGGAACGGAACGTGGAATGGAACTTGGAATCGAATCTGGAATGTAACCTGGAATAGAATGTGGAATGGAAGGTGGAATGGAATGTAGAATGGAAAGTAAAATATAATGTGGAATGGAATGGAATGGAATGCGGAATGGATTGGAATGGAATGGAATGTGGAATGGAATGGCATTGAATGTGGAATTGAATGAGGACTGGAATGGAATGCAATGTGGAATGGAATGTGGAATGGAATGGAATGGAATGTGGAATCGGCTCTGGAATGGAATGTGGAAAGGAATGTGGAATGCAATAGAATCGATCGTGGAAAGGAAAGTGGAAAGGAATATGGACTGAAAAGCAGTGGAATGTGCAATGGAATGGAAAGGAATGCGAATTATAATGTGGACTGGAATGGAATGCAATGTGGATTGGAATGTGTAATGGAATCGAATGGAATGCGGAATGGAATAAGGAATACAATGTGGAAAGGAATGTGGAATGGAACAGAGTGGAATGTGAAATGGAATGTTGAATGAAATGTGGAAGGGAATGTGGAATGGAAAGTGGAATGCAATGTGGAATGGAACGCGGAATGGAATGGAATGAAACGTGGAATGGAACTTGGAATCGAACCTCTAATGGAACCTGGAATGGAATGTGGAATGGAACGTGGAATGGAACATAGAATGGAACAGAATGGAATGGAACATGGAATGGAATGGAATGGAATGTGGAATGGAATGTGGAATTGAATGGAATGGAATGTGGAATAGAATGTGTAACAGAATGGAAAGGAATCAGGAACGGAATGGATTGGAATGGGATGGAATTCGGAATGGAATGGAATGGAATGGAACGTGGAATGGAATATGCAATGGAATGGAAAGGAATGTGGAATGCAATTGAATGGAATGTGGAATGGGTTGTGGAATGGAATGGAATGGAAAGTGGAATGGAATGGAATGGAAGGCAATGTGGAATGGAAAACAATGGAATGTGGAATGAAATGGAATTGAATGTAGAATGGAATGGAATGGAATGGAATGTGAAAAGGAATGGAATGGAATGCAGTGTGGAATGGAATGGAATTTAATGCTGAATGGAAAGGAATGGAAAGTGGCATGGAATGGAATGGAATGTGGAATGGAATTGAATGGAATGTGGAATGGAACGTGGAATGGAACAGAATGCAATTGAATGTGGAATACAATAGAATGGAATGTGGAAAGAATGTGCAATGGAATGGAATGGAATGTGGAAGGAAATGTGGAATCGTGTGGATCGTGGAAAGGAATATGAATGGAATGGAATGGAATTTGGAATGCAATGTGGAATGTAATGGAATGGCATGTGGAATGGAATAGAATGGAATGTGGAATGGAATGTGGAATGGAATTGAATGGAAAGTGGAATGGAATGTGGAATGTAATGTAATGGAATGTGTAGTGGAATGGAATGGGAAGTGGAATGGAATGGAATGCAAAATGGAATACGGAATGGAATGTGAAATCGAATGGGGAATGGAATGTGGAATGGAATGAAATCGAACGTGCAATGGAATGGAGTGGAAAGTGGAAAGGAGTGGAATGGAACGTCAAATGCAACGTGGAATGGAACGTGGAATGGAAAGTGGAATGGAACATGGAATGGAATGTGAAATGGAATGGAATGGAATGGAATGGAATGTGGAATGTAATTCAATGGAATATGGAATGGAATGGAATGGAATGTGGAATGGAATGGAATTGAATCTGGAATGGAATGGAATGGACTGTGAAATGGAGTGGAATGGAATGCAATGTGGAATGGAATGGAATGCAATGTGGAGTGGAATTGAATGCAATGTGAAATGGAATGGAATGGAATGTGAAATGGAGTTGAATTGAATGTGGAATCGAATGGAATGGAATGTGGAACGGAATGTGGAATTGAATGGAATGAAATGGAATGGAATATGGAATGGAATGGAATAGAATGTGCAATGGAAAGGCATTGAATGTGGAATGGAAGGGAATTCAATTGAAAGTGGAATGGAATAGAATGGAATGTGGAAAGGAATGTGGAATGGAATGGAATGGAATGTGGAATGCAATGCGGAATGGAGTGGATCACGGAGTTGAATCTGAATGGAATGGAATGGAATTTGGAATGCAATGTGGAAGGGAATGGAATGGAATGTGGAATGGAATGGAATGGAATATGAAATGGAATGTGGAATGGAATGTGGAATGGAATTGAACGGAATGTGGAATGGAATGTGGAATCAAATGTAGTGGAATGTGGATTGGAATGGAATGGGAAGTGGAATGGAATGGAATGTGGAATGGAATGAAACATGGAATAGAATGGAATGGAATATGGTTTGGAATGGAATATAATGTGGAATGGAAAGGAATGGAATGCAATGGAATGCGAAATGAAATGCAGAATGGAATGTGAAATGGAATGGGGAATGGAATGTGGAATGGAATGAAATGGAACGTGGAATGGAATGGAGTGGAAAGTGGAAAAGAGTGGAATGGAACGACAGATGGAACGTGGAATGGAACGTGGAATGGAACGTGGAATGGAACATGGAATGGAATGTGAAATGGAAAGGAATGGAATTTAATGGATTGTGGAATGGAATGGGGTGGAATGCAATGTGGAATGGAATGGAACGGAATGGAATGAAATGTAAGGGAATACGGAATGGAATGTAACCGAATGCGGAATGCAGTGGAATGGAATGTGGAATGGAATTTAATGGAATGTGGAATGCAATGGAATGGAACATGGAATGCAATGGAATGGAACATGGAATGGAATCGAATGGAACATAGAATGGAATGGAATGGAATGCGGAACGTAATAGAAATGATTGCAATGTGGAATGGATTGGTACGGAATGAAATGGAATCGAACGCGGAATGGAATGGAATGGAATGAGGATTGGAATGGAATGGAATGCGGAATGGAATGGAATGGAATATGGAATGGAATGGAATGGAATGGAACGGAATGGAATGAGGAATGAAATGTGGAATGGAATGTGGAATTAAATGTGGAATGGAACGGAATGGAATGGAATGGAATTTGGAATGAAATGGAATGGAATTGAAAGGAATATGGAATGGAATGGAATGTGGAATGGAACGGAATGCAATGTAGAATGGAATGGAATGGAAAGGAATGTGGAATGGAATGGAATGGAATGTGCAATGAAATGGAATGGAATGTGGAATGGATTGTGGAATGGAATGGAATGAGGATTGGAATGGAATGGAATGTGGAATGAAATGGAATAGAATGTGGAATGGAATAGAATGAAATGTGGAATCGAATGTGGAATAGTATGTGGAATGGAAATTGGAACAGAATCGAATGGAATGTGGAAAGGAATGTGGAATGGAATGTGGAATGGAATGGAATGTGGAATTGAATGTGGAAAGGAGTGGAATGGAAGGTGGAATGGAATCGAAAGGAATGAGGAATATAATGGAATGTAACGTGGGATGGAAACGAATGGAATGTTGAATGGAATGGAATGGAATGTGAAATGGAATGATATCGAATTCAATGTGGAATAGAATGGAATGGAATGGAATGTGGAATAGAATCGAAAGGAATGGAAGATTGAATGGAATGTGGAATGGAATGGAATGGAATGTGGAAGAGAAGGTGGAATGGAATTTAATGGAATGTGGAATGGAATGTGGAAAGAAATGGAATGGAACGTGGAATGGAATGTGGAATGGAAAGGAACATGGAATGGAACGTGGAATGCAACGTGGAATGGAATGTGGAATGTAATGTGGAATGGAACGTGGAATGGAAAGCAATGGAATGTGGAATGTAATGTGGAAAGGTATTGAATGGAATATGTAATGGAATGTGGAATGGAATGGAATGGAATTGAATGTGGAATGGAGTGGAATGGAATGTGGCATGGAATCTGGAATGGAATGTGGAATAGAATGTGGAATGGAATGGAATGTGGAATAGAATGTGAAATGGAATGTGGAATTGAATGGAATGTAAAGTGGAATGGAATGCAGTGGAATGTGGAGTGGAAAGGAATGGAATGGAATGTGGAATGGAATGGAATGGAAGGTGGAATGGGATGTGGAATGGAATGTGGAATGGAATGAGGAACCAAATATGGAATGGAATGGAATGGAATGTGGAATGGATTGTGAAATGGAATGTGGAATGGAATGGAATGGAATGTGGAATGGAATGGAATGGAATGGAATGGATTGTATAAAGGAATGGAATGGAATGGAATGGAATGTGGAATTGAATGCGGAAAGGAGAGGAATGGAATTTGGAATGGAATCGAAAGGAATGTGGAATGTAATGGAAAGGAATTTGGGATGGAAAAGAATGGAATGTTGAATGGAAAGGAACGGAATGTGGAATGCAATGAAATGGAATGGAAAGTGGAATAGAAAGGAATAGAATTTAATGTGGAATTTAATCAAATGGAATGGAAGGTGTAATGGAATGTGGAATAGAATGTAATAGAATTTGGAATAGAAAGTGGAATGGAATGTGGAATGGAATGGAATGGAATGTGTAATGGAATGGAATGGAATATGGAATGGAATGGAACGTGGAATGGAATGTGGAAAGCAACGTGGAATGGAACGTATAATGGAATGGAATGTGGAATGTAATGTGGAAAGGAATTGAAAGGAATGTGGAATGGAATGTAGATTGGAATGGAATGGAATGTGGAATGGAATGTGGAATGCAAAGTGGAATGGAATGGATTGCAATGTGGCATGGAATCTGGAATTGAATGTTGAATAAAATTTTGAATATAATGGAATGTAATGTGGAATGGAATGTGAAATGGAATGTGTAATGGAATGGAATGGAATGTGGAATGGAATGAAATGGAAAGTGGAATGGAATGGAATGTGGAATGTAAAGGAATGGAATGGAATGTGGAATGGAATGGAATGGAATGTGAAATGTGAAGTGGATTGGAACTGAATGTGGAATGGAATGGAATGGAATGGATTTGAATGTAATGCAATGTGCAATGTAATGGAATGGAATGTGGAATGTAATGGAATGGAATATCAAATGGAATGGAATGGAATGGAATGGAAAATGAAGTGGAACGGAATGCAGTGTGGAATGGAATGGAATGACTAATGGAATGCAATGGAATATGGAATGGAACAGAATGGAATGCGTAATGGAATGGAATGGAATGTGGAATGGAATGGAATGGAAGGTGGTGTGGAATGGAAAGGAATATGGAATGGAATGGAAGGGAATGGAAGGTGGAATCGAATTGAATTGAATTGAATGGAAAGGAATATGGAATGGAATGGAATGGAATGTGGAATGGAATGTTGAATGGAAAGAGGAATGCAATGGAATGGAATGGTTTGGAATGGAGTGTGGAATGGAATTGAAGGAATGTGGATTGGAATGCTGAATGGAATGGCATGGAATGGAATCAAGTGTGGAATGAAATTGAATGGAATGTGGAAAGGATTGGAAAGGAAAGTGGAATGGAAAGGAATGGAATGGAATGTGGAATTCAATGGAATGCAATGTGCAATTGAATGTGGAATGGAATGGAATGGAATGTGAAATTTAATGGAATGGAAAGTGGAATGGAATGGAATGGAATGTGGAATTTAATGGAATGGAATGTGGAATGGAATGTGGAATGGAACAGAATGCAATGGGGTATTGAATGTTGGATGGAATGGAATGGAATGGAATGGAATGTAGTGTGGAAAGGAACTGAATATAATGTAGAATGGGATGGAATGGAATGTGGAATGGAATGGAATGGAATGTGGAATGGAATGGAATGAAATGTGGAATGGAATGTGGAATGGAATTGAATGAAATTTGGAATGGAAAGGATTGGTATGTGGAATGGAATGTGGAATGGACTGGAATGGAAAGGAATGTGGAATGGAATGGAATGCAATTGAATGGATAGGAATGTGGAGTGGAATGGAATGGAATGTGGAATGGAATGTTGAATGGAATGCGGAATGGAACGGAATGGAATGTGGAATGGAAAGGAATGCAATGTGGAATGGAAAGGAATGGAATGTGGAGTGGAATGGAATGGAATATGGAATGGAATGGAATGGAAAGGAATGTAAAATGGAATGGAAAGGAATGATGAATGGAATGGAATGGAATTTGGTATGGAAAGGAATGGAATGTTGAATGGAATGTAGAATGGAGTGGAATGTATTGTGGACTGGAATGGAATAGAATGTGGAATGGAATGTGGAAAGGAAGGTGGAATGTAACTTGGCATAGTATGTGGAAAGGAAATTGGAATGGAATCGAATGGAATGTGGAATGGAATGTGGAATGGAATGGAATCGAATGTGGAATGGAAGAGAATGGAATGTGGAATCGAATGTGGAATAGTATGAGGAATGGAAAGTGGAACAGAATCGAATGGAATGTGGAAAGGAATGTGGAATGGAATGTGGAATGGAATGGAATGTGGAATTGAATGTGGAAAGGAGTGGAATGGAAGGTGGAATGGAATCGAAAGGAAAGTGGAATATAATGGAATGTAATGTGGGATGGAAACGAATGGAATTTTGAATGGAATGGAATGGAATGTGAAATGGAATGATATCGAATTCAATGTGGAATAGATTGGAATGGAATGGAATGTGGAGTGGAATCGAAAGGAATGGAAGTTGGAATGGAATGCGGAATGGAATGGAATGGAATGTGGAAGAGAAGGTGGAATGGAATTTAATGGAATGTGGAATGGAATTTGGAAAGAAATGGAATGGAACGTGGAATGGAATGTGGAATGGAATAGAATGGAATGTGGAATGGAATGGAACATGGAATGGAACGTGGAATGCAACGTGGAATGGAATGTGGAATGTAATGTGGAATGGAACGTGGAATGGAATGCAACGGAATGTGGAATGTAATGTGGAAAGGTATTGAATGGAATATGTAACGGAATGTGGAATGGAATGGAATGGAATGTGGAAAGTAATGTGGAATGGAGTGGAATGGAATGTGGCATGGAATCTGGAATGGAATGTGGAATAGAATGTGGAATGGAATGCAATGTGGAATGGAATGTGAAATGGAATGTGGAATTGAATGGAATGTAAAGTGGAATGTAATGTAATGGAATGTGGAATGGAAAGGAATGGAATGGAATGTGGAATGGAATGGAATGGAAGGTGGAATGGGATGTGGAATGGAATGTGGAATGGAATGAGGGACAGAATGTGGAATGGAATGGAATGGAATGTGGAATGGATTGTGAAATGGAATGTGGAATGGAATGGAATGGAATGTGGAATGGAATGAAATGGAATGTGGAATGGAATGGAATGGAATGAAAAGTGGAATGGAGTGGAATGCAATTTGGAATGGATTGTGGAATGGTATGAGAAATGGAATCGAATGGAATGTGGAATGGAATGGAATGGTAAGGAATGGAATGGAATGTTATGTGGAATGGAAGGGAATGGAATGTACAATTGAATGGAATGGAACGTGGAATGGAATGGAATGGAATGAGGAATGGATTGGAATGGAATGTGGAAAGAAATGTGGAATCGAAAGGAATGGAATGGAATGGAAATTGGAATGGAATGTGGAGTGGAAATGAATGGAATGTGGAATGGAATGGAATGGAATGTTAAATGGAATGGAATGGAATGGAATGTGGAATGGAATGGAATGTGGAATGGAATGGAATGTGTGATGGAATGGATGGAATGTGGAATGGAGTGGAATGGACTGGAATGGAATATGAAATTGAATGGAAAGAAGAAAGGAATGTGTATCGGAATGGAGTGGAATGGAATGTGGAGTGGAATGAAAAGGAGTAGAGAGGAATCGGATGAAGTGCAGTGGAAGGGAGTGGATTAGAGAGGAATGCATTGGAGTGGAGTTGATTGAACGCAGAGGAGTGTAATGGAAAATGACGGAATAGAGTGGAGTGGATTTGACTGGAAAGGAGTGAAATGGAAGAGAATGGAATAGCACGGAGTGGAATGGAATGGAATGGAGTAGAATGGAGTGGAGTAGAGTGGAGTGGAGTGTAAAGAAGTGGAGTGGAGTAGACTGGAATGAAGTGGAGTGGAAAAGCATGGAGTGGACTGGAAAGAACTGGAATGGAGTGTAATAGAATGGAGTGTAACGGAATGGATTGGAGTGGAATGGCATGGAATGGACTGGAGTAGATTGCAGTGCAGTGGAACGGAGTGGAGTTTAATGGAATGTAGTGTAGTTTAGTCAATTGCCATGGAGTTTAGTGGAATGAAATAGAGTTGAGTGTAGTGAAACGGAGTGCAATGTAATGGAATGGAATGGAGTAGAATAAAGTTGTGTGAAGCGGAGTGGAGAGGAGTGGAGTGGAGTGGGGAGGAGTGGAATGCAAGGGAGTGGAATGGAGTGGAATGGACGGGAGTGGAATGGAGTGGAGTGGGATGGAATGGAATTGAATGGAATGTGGAATGGAATGGAATGGAATGTGCAAATGAATGTGGAATGGAGTGGAATGGAATGTGGAATTTAATGGAATGGAATGTGGAATGAAATGGAATGGAATGTTGAATGGAATGTGGAATGGAATGGAATGGAATGGGGAATGGAATGGAATGGAATGGAATGGAATGTGGAAAGGAATGGAAAGAAATATGGAGTGGAATGTGGAATGGAATGGAATGGTATGTGGAATGGAATGGATTGGAATGTGGAATGGAATGTGGAATGCACTGGAATGGAATGGAATGTGGCATAGAATGGAATGCAATGTGGAATGGAATGTGGAATGGAATGGAAGGGAATGTGGAATGGAATGTGGAATAGAATGTGGAATGGAATGGAATGGAATGTGGAATGTAATGTGAAATGGAATGTGGAATGGAATGGAATGTGGAATGGAATGGAATGGAATGTGGAATGGAATGGAATGGAATGGAGAATGGAATGGAATGGAGTGGAATGTGGAATGGAATGGAATGTAGAATGGAATGGAATGGAATGGAGTGTGGAATGGAATGGAATTGAATGTGGAATTGAATGTGGAATGGAGTGGAATGGAATGTGGAATGGAATCGAAAGGAATATGGAATGTAATGGAATGGTATGTGGGATGGAAAGAATGGAATGTTGAATGGAATGGAACGGAATGTGGAATGCAATGAAATGGAATGGAATCTGGAATAGAATGGACTGGAATTGAATGTGGAATATAATCTAATGGAATGGAAGTTGGAATGGAATGTGGAATAGAATGGAATGGAATGTGGTATAGAAAGTGGAATGGAATTTAATGGAATGTGGAATGGAATGTGGAATGGAATGTGGAATGGAATGGAACGCGGAATGGAAGGAGGAATGGAACGTGGAATGGAATGGAATGTGGAATGTAATGTGGAAAGAAATTTAATTGAATGTGGAATGGAATGTGGAATGCAACTTGGAATGTAATGTGGAATGGAATGGAATGGAATGTGGAATGTAATGTGGAATGGAATGGAATGGAATTTAATGGATTGTGAAATGGAATGGACTGGATTGTGGAATGGAATGGAATGCAGTGTGGAATGGAATGTGGAATGGAATGGAATGGAATGTGGGATGGAATATGGAATGGAATTGAATGGAATTTGGAGTGGAATGGAATGGATGTGGAATGGAATGGAAGGTGTAATGGAATGTGAAATGAAAAGTAGAATGGAATATGGAATGGAATGGAATGGAATGTGGAATGGAAAGTGTAATGGAATGGATTGTGTTGTGGAACGGAATGTAATCTGGAATGGAATGTGGAAAGGAATATGGAATGGAATGTGGAATTTAATGTGGAAAGGAACATGGAATGGAACGTGGAATGGAATGAGGAATGGAACGTGGAATGGAATGTGGAATGGAATGTGGAATAGAATGCAATGGATTGTGGAATGTAATGGAATGTAATGTGGAGTGGAATGGAATGGAATGGAATGGAAAACAAAGGAATCTGGAATGGAATGGAATGGAATGGAATGTGGAATGAAAACAATGGAATGTGGAATGGAATGGAATGGAATGTGGCGTGTAATGGAATGGAATATGGAATGGAATGGAATGGAATAGAATGTGAAATGGAATGAAAGGAATGATGAATGGAATGGAATGGAATGTCGTATGGAATGGAATGGAATGTGGAATCGAATGTAGAATGGATTGGAATGTATTGTGGACTGGAATGGAATGGAATGTGGAATGGAATGTAGAATGGAATGTGGAATGCTATGTGGAATGGAATTTGGAATGGAATCGAATATAATGTGGAATGGAATGTGGAATGGAATGGAATGGAATGTGGAATGGAATGGAATGGAATGTGGAATCGAATGTGGAATAGTATGTGGAATGGAAAGTGGAATATAATCGAATGGAATGTGCAATGGACTGTGGAATGGAATGTGGAATGGAATGGAATGTGGAATTGAACGTGGAATGGAGTGGAATGGAAAGTGGAATGGAATTGAAATGAATGTGGAATATAATGGAATGGAATGTGGGATGGAAACTAATGGAATGTTGAATGGAATGGAATGGAATGTGGAATGGAATCGAATGGAATGGAAGGTGGAATGGAATGTGGAATGGAATGGAATGGAATGTGGAAGAGAAAGTGGAATGGAATTTATTGGAATGTGGAATGGAATGTGGAATGGAATGGAATGGAACGTGGAATGGAATACTGAATGGAATGAAATGGAATGTGGATTGGAATGGAACGTGAAATGGAACGTGGAATGGAATGCAATGGAATGTGGAATGTAATGTGGAAAGGAATTGAATGGAATGTGGAATGGAATGTGGAATGGAATGCAGTGGAATGTGGAATGGAATGGAATGGAATATGGCATGGATTCCGGAATGGAATGTGGAATAGAAGGCGGAATGGAATGGAATGAAATGTGGAATGGAATGTGGAATTGAATGGAATGGAATGTGGAAAGGAAGGGAATGGAATGTGGAGTGGAATGGAATGGAATGGAATAGAATGGGGAATGGAATGGAATGGAATGGAATGTGGAATGGAATGGAATGAAATGTGGAATGGAATGTGGTATTTAATGTGGAATGGAATGGAATGGAATGTGAATGGAATGTGAAATGGAATGTGGAATGGAATGGAATGGAATATGGAAAAGAATGAAATGGAATGTGGAATGGAATGGAATGTAATGCAATGCAATGTGGAATGGAATGGAATGGAATGTGGAATGGAATGTTATGTGGAATGGAAGGGAATGTAATCCGTAATGGAATGGAATGGAACGTGGAATGGGAGGGAATGGAATGAGGAATGGAATGGAATGGAATATAGAATAGAATGAAATGGAATGTTTAATGGAATGGAATGGAATGGAATGTGGAATGGAGTGGAATGGAATATGGAATGGAAAGAAATGGAATGTTGAATGGAATAGAAAGGAATGTCGAATGGAATGTAGAATGGAATGTCGAATGGAATGGAATGGAATGCGAAATGGAATACAGAATGTAATGTGAAATGGAATGGGGAATGGAATGTGGAATGGAATGAAATGAAACGTGGAATGGAATGGAGTGGAAAGTGGAAAGTAGTGGAATGGAATGTCAAATGGAACGTGGAATGGAACGTGGAATGGAAAGTGGAATGGAATATGGAATGGAATGTGAAATGGAAAGGAATGGAATGGAATGGAATGTGGAATGGAATGGGGTGGAATGCAATGTCGAATGGAATGGAATGGAATGAAATGTAAGGGAATACGGAATGGAATGTAACGGAATGAGGAATGCAGTGGAATGGAATGTGGAATGGAATGGAATGGAACATGGAATGGAATGGAATGGAATGCGGAACGTAATGGAAATTAATGCAATGTGGAATGGAGTGGAACGGAATGGAATGGAATGGAATGAGGAATGGAATGGAATGGAATGTGGATTGGAATGGAATGGAATGGAATGCGGAATGGAAAGGAATGGAATACGGAATGGAATGGAATGGAATGTGGAATAGAATGGAAGGGAATGGAAAGTAGAGTTGAATTGAATGGAAGGCGGAATGAAATGTTTAATGGAATGTGGAATGAAATGTGGTGTGGAACGGAATGGAATGGAATGGAAATTGGAATGAAATGGAATGGAATTGAAAGGAATATGGAATGGAAAGCAATGTGGAATGGAACGGAATGCAATGTAGAATGGAATGGCATGGAATGTGGAATGGAATGGAATGGAATGTGGAATGAAATGGAATGGAATGTGGAATGGATTGTGGAATGGAATGGAATGTGGATTGGAATGGAATGGAATGTAAAACGAAATGGAATACAATGTGGAATGGAATGGAATGGAATAAGTACTGGAATGGATGGGGATTTAAAACGGAATGGAATGAAATGTGGAATGGAATGTTGGCTGGATTTGAAAGGAATGTGGAACGGAATGGAATTGTAGGGAATGGAATGTGGAATGGAATGGAAAGGAATGTGGAATGGAATGTGGAATGGATTCGAATGGAATGTGGAATGTAATGTGGAATGGATTGGAATGGAATGTGGAATGGAATGTGGAATGGAATGGAATGGAGGGCAATGGTTTGGAATGGAATGTGGAATTTAATGTGGAATGGAATGGAATGGAATGTGGAATGGAATGTGTAATGGTATGTTTAATGGAATGAAAAGGAATGTGGCATGGAATCTATAATGGAATGTGTCATAGAATGTGGAATGGAATGTGAAATGGAATGCGGAATTGAATGGAATGGAATGTGGAATGAAAGGAATGGAATGTGGAACGGAATGGAATGGAATGGAATCTGCAATGGAATGGAATGGAATGTAGAAGGGAATGTGGATTAGAATGTGGAATGGAAAGTGGAATAGAATGTGGAATTGAATGGAATGGAATTTTGAATGGAATGTGAATTGGAATGTGGAATGGAATGGAATGGAATGTGGAATGGAATGGAATGGAATGTATAAAGGAATGGAATGGAATGGAATGTGGAATGGAATGTGGAATTGAATGTGGAATGGAGAGGAATGGAATTTGGAATGGAATCGAAAGGAATGTGGAATGTAATGGAAAGGAATGTGGGATGGAAAAGAATGGAATGTTGAATGGGGAGGAACGGAATGTGGAATGCAATGAAATGGAATGGAATGTGGAATAGAAAGGAATAGAATTTAATGTGGAATTTAATCAAATGGAATGGAAGGTGGAATGGAATGTGGAATAGAATGGAATGGAGTTTTGAATAGAAAGTGGAATGGAATTTAATGGAATGTGGAATGGAATGTGGAATGGAATGTGGAATGGAATGGAATGTGGAATGGAATGGAATGGAATGTGGAATGGAATGGAACGTGGAATGCAACGTGGAATGGAACGTATAATGGAATGGAATGTGCAATGGAATGTGGAATTTAATGTGGAAGGGAATTGAATGGAATGTGGAATGGAATGTAGAATGGAATGGAATGGAATGTGGAATGGAATGTGGAATGGAATGTGGAATGGAATGTGGAGTGGAAAGTGGAATGGAATCGAATGCAATGTGGCATGGAATCTGGAATTGAATGTGGAATAGAATGTGGAATGTAATGGAAGGGAATGTGGAATAGAATGTGAAATGGAATGTGGAATGGAATGGAATGGAATGTGGAATGGAATGAAATGGAAAGTGAAATGGAATGGAATGTGGAATGGAAAGGAATGGAATGGAATGTGGAATGGAATGGAATGGAATGGAATGTGGAATGGAATGTGAAATGGAAGATGGAATGGAATGGAGTGGAATGGAATGTGGAATGGAATGGAATGGAATGTGGAATGGAATGTGAAATGGAAGATGGAATGGAATGGAGTGGAATGGAATGTGGAATGGAATGGAATGGAATGTGGAATGGAATGTGGAATGGAATGGAATGTAATGTGGAATGGTATGGAGTGGAATGGAATGTTATGTGGAATGGAAGGGAATGGAATGTGTAATGGAATGGAATGGAACGTGGAATGGAATGGAATGGAATGAGGAATGGAATGGAATGGAATGTGGAATGAAAAGGAATGGAATGGAATGTGGAATGGAATGGAATGGAATGGAATGTGGATTGGAATGGAATGGAATATGGAATAGAATGAAATGGAATGTGGAATGGAATGGAATGGAATGGAATGTGGAATGGAATGGAGTGGAATGTCGAATGGAATGTGTAATGGAATGTCGAATGGAATGGAATGGAATGTGGATTGGAGTGGAATGGAATGTTATATGGAATGGAAGGGAATGGAATGTGTAATGGAATGGAATGGAACATGGAATGGAATGGAATGGAATGAGGAATGGAATGGAATGGAATGTGGAAAGAAATGTGGAATGGAATGGAATGGAATGGAATTTGGAATGGAATGGAATGGAATGTGGAATAGAAATGAATGGAATGTGGAATGGTATGGAATGGAATGTGGAATCGAATGGAATGGAATGTGGAATGGAATGGAATGTGTGATGGAATGGCATGGATGGAATGTGGAATGGTGTGGAATGGAATGGAATGGAATGTGAAATTGAATGGGAAGAAGAAAGGAATGTGTAATGGAATGGATTGGAATGGAATGTGGAGTGGAATGAATTGGGGTAGAGAGGAATGGGATGAAGTGGAGTGGAATGGAGTGGAGTAGAGTGGTATGCATTGGAGTTGAGTGGATTGGATGCAGAGGAGTGTAATGGAAAACGACGGAATGGAGTGGAGTGAATTTGACTGGAAAGGAGTGAAATGGAACAGAATGGAATAGTACAGAGTGCAATGGAATGGAGTGGAGTAGAATGGAGTGGAGTAGAGTGGAGTGGAGTGTATAGATGTGGAGTGGAGTGGACTGGAATGAAGTGGAGTGGAAAAGAATGGATTGGATTGGAAAGAACTGGAATGGATTGGAATAAATGGAGTGGAAGTGATTGGATTGGAGTGGAATGGAATGGAATGGAGTGGAGTAGATTGGAGTGCAGTGGAACGGAGTGGAGTTGAATGGAATGTAGTGTAGTGTTGTCAATTGCAATGGAGTTTAGTGGAATAGAATGGAGTGGAGTGTAGTGAAATGGAGTGCAATGGAATGGAATGGAATGGAGTGGAATGAGTTTGTGTGAAGTGGAGTGGAGAGGAGTGGAGTGGAGTGCAGAGGAGTGGAATGGAAGGGAGTGGAATGGAGTGGAATGGAAGGGAGTGGAATGCAGTGGAGTGGGATGGAATGGAATGGAAAGGAAAGGAATGGAACATAGTGGGATGGAACATATTAGAATGAAATGAAACGGAATGGAGTGGAATGGAGTAGAGTGATGTGGGGTGGAGGGGAGTGGAATGGAGTGCAATGGAATGGAATGGAATGGAATCGAGTGGAATGGAATGGAATGGAGTGGAATAGAACGGAATGGAATAATGAAATTTGAGCTGACATAATGCCACTGCACTCCAGGCTGGGAGACATGGTGAGATACTCTCAAAAGAAAGAAATGGGATGTAACGGAGTGTAATGGAATGGAGTGCAATGGAATGGAGTGTACTGGAGTTGAGCGGATTTAGGTGGATTGGAGTGAAGTGGATAAGAAGGGAATGGAATTGAATGAAATGGAATGAAGGGGAGTGGATTAGTTTGGAGTGGAGTGCAGTGGAATGGAGCAAAATGGAATGTGATGGAGTCGAATGGAGTGGAGTGGAGTCCATTGGAGTGGAGAGGAGAGGAATGAAATGGAATGGAATCGGATATAATGGAATGTAGTGGAGTTGAGTGGAGTGGAACAGAGTGGAATGGAATGGAAATGAATGCAATGGACAGAAATGGAATGAAATGGAATGGAATGGAATGGAATTTAATGAAATTGAATGCAATGGAATAGAATGCAATGCAATGGAAAGTTGACATGTAATGAGAGTTGAGATTGTGCCACTGCACTTAAGCCAGGGTGACACAGTGACATACTGTTGAAATAAATGAATGGAATGCAACGGAGCGAAATGCAATGGAATGTAATATAATGGAGTGGACTGGAGTGGAGTGGAGTGTTGTGGAGTGGAGTGGAGTGGAGTGGAACGGAGTGGAATGGAATGGATTGGAATGGAATGGAATGGAATGGAATGCAATAGAATGTAATGGAATAGAATGCAATGTAACGGAAAGTTGTCTTGTAATGTGAGCTGCAACAGTGCCACTGCACTACAGCCTGGCTGACACAGTGATATCCATTGGAAAGAAAGGAATGGAATGCAATGGAGTGAAGCGGAATTTAAAGGAATGGAGTAGAATGGAGTGGACTGGAGTGGAGTAGAGTGGAGTAGAGTGGAGTGGAATGGACTCGAATGGAAAGAGATGGAGTGGAATGGAATTGTGATGAGTTCAGTGGAGTGGAGAGAAATAGAATAGAATGCAATGGGATGGAATGGAATGCAATGGTATGATGAAAAGAAAGTTCAGCTGAGATGGTGCCAATGCACTCCAGCCTTTGTGACAGTGTGAAATTCTGTTGAAAGAAAGGAATCGAATGGAATTGAGTGGAATGGAATGGAATGGAATGGAGTGGTGTGGAGTAGAGTGGAGTTCAGTGGAGTGGAGTGGAGTGGAATGGAATGGAGTGGTGTGGAGTGGAGTGGAGTTCAGTGGAGTGGAGTGGAATGGAATGGAGTGGTGTGGAGTAGAGTGGAGTTCAGTGGAGTGGAGTGGAGTGTAATGAAATGCAGTGGAGAGAAGTAGAGTGGAATGGAGTGGGGTGGAATGGAGTGGAGTGAGTGAAATGCAGTGGAGTGGAATGGAAGGGAATTGAGTTGAGTGGAATTGAATGGAAAGGACTGGAATGCTATGGAATGGGATGGAGTGGAGTGAAATGGAATGAAGAGGAGTGGGATGGAATGGAATGGAGTGGAATGGAATGGAGTGAAGTGGAATGGAATGGAATAGAGTTTAATGGAATGGAAAGGAATGCAGTGGAATGGAATGGAATGGAATACAGTGGAATGGAATGCAGTGGAATGGAATGGAGTGAAGTGGAATTGAATGTAGTGGAGTGGAATGGAATGGAATGGAGTGGAATCGAGTGGAGTGCAGTGGAGTGGAGCAGCATGGAATGGAATGGAATTGAATGGAATAGAAAGGAATAGAATGTAGTGGAAAGCAATGGAATGTTATTAAAGAGAATGCAGTGCAAACGGAAAGATGTCCTGTAATGTGAGCTGTGATTGTGCCACTGCACTTCAGCCTGGCTGACCCAGTGATATCCTGTGAAAAGGAACTATTGAAATGCCATGGAGTGAAATGTAATGGAATGGAAAGGAGTGGAGTGGAATGGAGTGGAATGGACTCGAATGGAGTGGGATGCAGTGGAATGGAATGGTATGGAGTAGTGTGAAATAGAATGGAATGGAATGGAATGGGATGGGTTGGAATGCAATGGAATGATGAAAAGAAATGTGAGCTGACATTGTGCCACTGCACTCCAGCCTTCGTGACAGTGTGAGATCCTGCGGAAAGAAGGGAATGGAATGGAATGGAGTGGAGTGGAGTAGAGGGGAGTGGAGTGAAGTGGAACGGAATGGAGTGGAGAGAAGTAGAGTGGAATGGAGTGGAGTGGAAAGGAGTGGAATGGGGTGGAGTTGATTGGAATGGAATGAAGTGGAGTGGAATGGAATGGATAGGAGTGGAATGCTATGGAATAGGATGGAGTGGAGAGCAATGGAATGAAGAGGAGTGGAATGGAATGGAATGGAATTAAATGGAGAGAAATGGAATGCAGTGGAGTAGAGTGGAATGGAATGGAGTGGAGTAGAGTGGAATAGAATGGTGTAGAGTGGAGTGGATTGGAATGGAGTGGAGTGGAGTGGAACGGAATGGAATGGGGTGGAATGGAGTGGAATGGAATGGAGTGGAGTGGAATGTGATGGAATGGAGTGGAGTGGAATGCAATGCAGTGGAGTGGAATGGAATGAAATGGAGTGGAATGGAATGGAATAAAATGAAATGCAGTGGAATGGAATGGAGTGGAGTGGAATTGAATGGAGGGGAGTGGAATGGAATGGAATGGAATGGAGTGGAATCGAGTGGAGTGCAGTGGGGTGGAGTGGAAAGGAGTGGAGTGGAGTGCAGTGGAGTGGAGTGGAGTGAAGTGGAGTGCAGTGCAGTCGAGTGGAGTGGAGTGGAATGGAGTGGAATGGAGCAGAGTGGAGTGGAATGGAATGTGGTGGAATGGAGTGGAGTGGAGTTGAATGGAATGGAGTGGAGTGGACTGGAGTGGAATGGAGTGCAGTGGAGTGGAGTGGAGTGAGTGGTATTCAATGGAGTGGAGTGGACTGGAATGGAATGGAATGGAAAGGAATGGAAAAATGAAATGTGAGCTGAGATTGTGCCACTGCACTCCAGGCTGGGTGACAGAGAGAGATACTCTATAAAGAAAGGAATGGAATGGCATGCAGTGGCATGGAATAGAATGGAATCAAATGGAGTGGACTGGAATGGAGTAGAGTGAAGTGGAGTAGAGTGGAATTTAGAGAAATGAAATGGGTTGGAATGGAATGGAATGAAGTGGAGTGGAGTGTGGTGGTGTGGTGCCCAGTGGAATGGAGCGGATTGGAATGGGATGGAGTGGAATGGATAATAGTGGAGTGCGTTGGAGAGGAGAGGAGTGGAATTGAGTGGAATGGAATCGGAAGTAATGGAATGTAGTGGACTGGAGTGGTGTGGATTTCTACGGAGTGGAATGGAATGGAATTAAGTGGAATGGAATGGAATGGAATGGAATGGAATGAAAGGGAATGCAATGGAATAGCATGAAATATAATGGAAAGTTGACGTGTAATGTGTGCTGAGAATGTGCCACCCCACTTCAGCCTGGGTGACACAGTGATATCATGTAGAAAGAAAGGAATGAAATGGAGTAGAGTGGATTGGAATATAGAGGAGTGGAAGAGAATGGAGTGGAGTAGAATAGAATGGAGTGGATTGGAAAGGAATGGAATGGAGTGGAGTGAAATGGAATGGAATGGAGTAGAGTGTATTGGAATGGAGAGGAGTGGAAAAGAATGGAGTGGCGTGGCGTGGAGTGGATTGGAATGGAGTCTAATGGAGTGGAGCATAGTGGAATGGAGAGGAATGGAATTTAATGGAGTGGAATGGAGTGGAATGTAATGGAGTGTAGTGGAATGGAATGGAGTGGAGTGGAGTTTATTGGAGTGGAATAGAGTGGAATATAATGGAGTGGAGAGGAATGCAGTGGAGTGGAATGGAGTGGAGTGGATTGGAATGGAATGGAGTGGAATAGAATGGAGTGGAATGGAGTGGAGTGTAGTAGATGGGAGTGGAGAGGAATGAAATGGAATGGAGTGGAATGCAGTGGAATGGAATGGATTGGAGTGGAATGGAATGGAATGAAATGGAGTGGAGTGGAATGGAATGGAGTGGAATGGACAGGAATGGAATGGAGTGGAATGGAATGGAGTGGAGTGGAATGGAATGGAGTGGAATGGAGTCGAATGGAATGGGATGGAGTTAAGTGTAGTGTAGTGGAGTGGATTGAAGTGGAGTGGAATGGAGTCGAATGGAATGGAGTGGAGTGAAATGGAATGGAGTGGAGTGTAATGGAGTGAAATAGAATGGAACAGAACTGGATAGAATGGAATGCAATGGAATGATGAAAAGAAAGGTGAGCTGAGACTGTGTCACTGCATTCCAGCATTTGTGACAGAGTGAGATCCTTTGGAAAGAAAGGAATGGAATGGAATGGAGTGGAATGCAATGGAATGGAATAGACTGGAATGGAGTGGAGTTGTGTGCAATGGAATGCAGTGGAGCAGAATGTCGTGGAGTGGAATGGATTGGTGTGGAGTGGAATGGAGTTGACAGAAGTGTAATGAAATGGAGTGGCGTGGAATGGAATGGAGTGGAGTGGACTGGAGTGGAGTTGAGTAGAATGGAATGGAGTGGAATGCAGTGGAGTGGAGTGGAATGGAATGGAGAGGAGTGGAAAGGGATGGTATGGAATGGAGTGGAGTGCAATGGAATGGAGTGGAGTTGAATGGAATGGAGTGGAGTGGAATGAAATGGAATGAAATGATATGGAATGGAATGGAGTGGAGTGGAATGGCGTGGAATTGAGTGGAATGGAATTGAGTGGAGCAGAAAGGAATGGAGTGGAGTGGAATGGAGTGGAGAGGCATGGAATGGGATGGAATGGAATGGAGTGGAGTGGCATGAAATCTAGAGGAGTGGAATGGAATAGAATGGAATGGAATGGAATGGAATTGAGTGGAATGGAATAGAGTGGAGTGGAATGGAGTATAGTGGTGTGGAGGGGAGTGGAATGGAGTGGAACGGAATCGGATGAAATAGAAGTAGTGGGTTGGAATAGAGTGGAGTGGAATGGATTGGAATGGAATGGAACGGAATGGAACAGAACAGAGCAGAACAGAACGGAGAAATGTGTGCTGAGATTGTGCCACTGCGCTACAGCCTTGTGACAGATGGAGATCGTGTAGAAAGAAAGGAGTGAAATGGAATGGAATGGATTGGAGTGGAGCGTAGTGGAATTGAGTGGAATGGAATTGATTGGAATGACATGGAATGGAACGGAATGGAATGGGGTGGAATGTAATGGAAGGGTGTGGAGTTGAATGTCATGGAATGGAGTGGAAAGCAATGGAGTGGAATGCAACGTAATTGAGTGGAGTGGAGTGGAGTGGAATGGATTGGATTGGAGTGGATTGGAGTGGAGTGGAGGGGAGTGGAATGGAGTGGAGTGCAATGGAATTGAATGGAGTGGATTGAAATGCAATGGAGTGGAATAGAGTGCAACTGATTGGAATGGAGTGTAATGGAATGGAGTGTAATGGAATGGAGTGGAGTGGATTGGAGTGAAGTGGAATGGAATGGAGTGGAGTGTAATGGAGTGGAGTGGAGTGGAATAGAGTGGAGTGGAGTAGAGTGGAATGGAGTGGAGTGCAATGGATTGGAGTGGAATGGAATGGAGTGGAGTGAAGTGCTGTGGAGTGTAGTGGAATGGAGTGGAGTGGAATGGAATTGAGTTGAGTGGAATATAATGGACAGGAGTGGAATGCTATGGAATGGGATGGAGTGGAGTGAAATGGAATGAAGAGAAGTGGAATGGAATGGAATGGAGTGGAATGGAATGGAGTGAAGTGGAATGGAATGGAATGGAGTGGAGTGAAGAGGAGTGCAGTGGAATGGAGAGGAGTGGAATGGAGTGAAGTGGAGTGGAGTGGAATGGAATGGAATGGGGTGGAATCGAGTGGGATGGAATGGAGTGGAGTGGAATCTAATGGAATGGAGTGGAGTGGAATGGAATGGATTGGAGTGGAACGGAATGGAATGGTGTGGAATTGAATGGAATGAAGTGGAATGGAATGGAGTGGAGTGGAATTGAATGGAATGGAGTGGAATAGAATGGACTGGAGTGGAATCGAGTGGAGTGGAATGGAGTGGAGTGGAGTGGAGTGGAATAGCGTGGAATAGAATGGAATTCATTGGAATTGAAAGGAAAGGAAAGGAAAGGAATGGAAACTTTGGAATGTAATGGAATAGAATGCAGTGCAATGGAAAGTTGTCTTGTAATGTGAGCTGAGATTGTGCCACTGCACTAAAGCCTGGGTGACACAGTGATATCCTGTCGAAAGAAAGGAATGGAATGCAGTGGAGTGAAAAGAAATGGAATGGAATGGAGGAGAATGAAGTGGAGTCCAGTGGAGTGGAATGGACTCGAATGGAAATGGAAGGAGTGGAATGGAATGGTGTGGAGTGGTGTGTAGTGGAGTGAAATGGAATGGAATGGAATGGAATGGAATGGGATGGAATGGAATGCAATGGAATGATGAAAAGAAATGTGAGCTGAGATTGTGCAACTGCACTCCAGCCTTTGTGACAGTGTGAGATCCTGTGGAAAGAAAGGAATGGAATGGAATGGAGTTTAATTGAATGAAATAGAGTGGAGTGGAGTGGAGTGGAGTGGATTGGAATGGAATTGAGTGGAGTGGAATGGAATGGATAGCAGTGGAATCATATGGAAAGGGATGGAGTGGAGTGCAATGGTATGAAGAGTAGTGGAATGAAATGGAGAGGAATGGAATGTAGTGGAGTAGAATGGAACGGAATGGAGTAGAGTGGAGTGCAGTGGAGTGGAATGGAGTGGAATGGAATGGACTGGAGAGGAGTGGAGTGAAATGGAATATAATGAGGTGGAATGGAGTGGAATGGAATGGAGTGGAGTGGAATGTAATGGAATAGAGTGGAGTGGAATGGAAAGGAGTGGAGAGGAATGGAATGAAATGGAGTGGAATAGAATGGAATGGAATGCAGTGGAATGGAATGTAGTGAAGTGGAAATGAATGGACGGGAGTGGAATGGAATTGAATGGAGTGGAATCAAGTGGAGAGGAGTGGAGTGGAGTGGAATGGAGTGGAGTTGACTAGAATGGAGTGGAGTGGAGTGCTGTGGAGTGGAGTGGAGTGAAGTGGAGTGCAGTGCTGTCGAGTGGAGTGGAGTGGAATGGAGTGGAATGGAGTGGCGTGGAGTGGAATGGAGTGGGGTGGAATGGAGTGGAGTGGAGTTCAATGGAATAGAGTGGAGTGGTGTGGAGTGAAATGGAGTCCAGTGGAGTGTAGTGGAGTGGAGACTACTGAAGTGGAGTGGAGTGGACTGAAATGGAATGGAATGCAACGGAATGAATTGGAGTGGATTGGAATGGAATGGAATGGAAGGGAATGGAATAATGAAATATAAGCTGAGATTCTGCTACTGCACTCCAGGCTGGGTGACAGAGTGAGATAATCTAGAAACAAAGGAATGTAATGGAATGCAGTGGCATGTATTGGAATGGAGTGGACTGGAGTGGAGTGGAGTGAAGTGGAGTGAAGTGGAATGGAGTGGAATGGAATGGAGTGGAGTGGAATGTAATGGAATGGAGTGGAGTGGAATGGAAAGGAGTGGAATGAAGTGGACTGGAGTGGAATGGAGTGGAATGGAATGGAGTGGAGCGGAATGGAATGGAATGGAGTGGAGTGGAATGGAAAGGAGTGGTGTGGAATAGAATGAAAAGGAGTGGAATGGAATGGAATGGAATGCAGTGGAATGGAATGGAGTGGAGTGGAAATGAATGGACGGGAGTGGAATGGAATCGAATGGAGTGGAATCGAGTGGAGAGGAGTGAAGTGGAGTGGAGTGGAATGGAGTGGAGTTGACTGGAATGGAGTGGAGTGCAGTGGAGTGGAGTGGAGTGAAGTGGAGTGGAGTGCTGTCGAGTGGAGTGGAGTGCTGTCGAGTGGAGTGGAGTTGAATGGAGTGGAATGGAACGGAGTGGAGTGGAGTTGAATGGAGTGGAATGGAACGGAGTGTAGTGGAATGGAGTGGGATGGAATGGAGTGGAGTGGAGTGAAGTTGAATTGAATAGATTGGAGTGGTGTGGAGTGGAATGGAGTGCAGTGGAGTGAAGTGAACTGGAATGGAAAATACTGAAGTGGAGTGGAGTGGAGTGGACTGTAATGGAATGGAATGGAATGAACTGGGGTGGAATGTGATGGAATGGTATGGAATGGAAGAGAATGGAATAATGAAATATGAGCTGAGATTGTGCTACTGTGCTCCAGGCTGGGTGACAGAGTGAGATAATCTAGAAAGAAAGGAATGCAATGGAATGCAGTGGCATGTATTGGAATGGAGTGGACTTGAGTGGAGTGGAATGAAGTGGAGTGGAGTGTAATGGAGAGGAATGGAATGGGATGGAATGGAATGGAATGAAGTGGAGTGGAGTGTGGTGGTGTGGTGTGCGGTGGAATGGATCGTATTGGAATGGAATGGAGTGGAATGGATAGAAGTGGAGTGTATTGGAGGGGTCAGGAGTGGAAAGGAGTGGAATGGAATCGGATGTAATGGAATGTAATGGAGTGGAGTGGTGTGGAGCGGTACGAGGTGGAATGGAATGGTATTAAATGGAATGAAATGAAATGCAATGGAATTCAACAGAATGCAACGGAATAGCGTGCAATGCAATGGAAAGTTGACGTGTAATGTGAGCTGAGATTGTGCCACTCCACTCCAGACTGGGTGACACAGTGATGTCGTGTGTAAAGAAAGGAATGAAATGGAGTGGAGTGGGTTGGAATCGAGAGGAGTGGAAGGGAATGGAGTGGATTGGAAAGGAATGGAATGGAGTGGAGTGGAATGGAAAGGAGTTCATTGGTATGGAGAGGAATGGAATAGAATGGAGTGGCTTGGCGTGGAGTGGATTGGAATGGAGTCGAATGGAGTGGAGCGTAGTGGAGTGGAGTGGAATGGAATTTAATGGAGTGGAATGTAATGGAGTGGAGTGCAATGGAATGGAGTGGAGTGGAGTGTATTGGAGTGGAGTAGAGTGGGATGGAATGGAGTGGAGTAGAACGGAGTGGAGTGGAGTGGATTGGAATGGAACAGAGTGGAATAGAAAGAAGTGGAATGGAGTGGTGTGGAGTGGATTGCAGTGGAGAGGAATGAAATGGAATGGAGTGGAATGCAGTGGAATGGAATGGAGTGGAGTGGAATGGAATGGAATGGAATGGATAGGAATGAAATGGAGTGGAATGGAATGGAGGTGAGTGGAATGGAATGGAGGTGAGTGGAATGGAATGGAGTGGAATGTATAGGAATGGAATGGAGTGGAGTGGAGTGGAGTTGAGTGGATTGAAGTGGAGTGGAATGGAGTCGAAAGGAGTGGGATGGAGTGGAATGGAATGGATTGGAGTGTGGTGGAATGAAATAGAATGGAATGGAATTGGATGGAACGGATTGCAATGGAATGGTGAATAGAAAGGTGAGCTGAGACTGTGTCACTGAACTCCAGCATTTGTGAGAGAGTGAGATCCTTTGGAGAGAAAGGAATGGAATGGAATGGAGTTTAATGCAATGGAATGGAGGGGAATGGAATATAGTGGAGTGGAATGGAGTGGAGTTGAGTGCAATGGAATGGAGTGGAGCAGAATGTCGTGGAGTGGAAGGGATTGGTGTGGAGTGGAAAGGAGTTCACTGGAGTGGAATGGAATGCAGTGGCATGGAATGGAATGTAGTGGAGTGGACTGGAGTGGAATTGAGTAGAATGGAATGGAGTGGAGTGGAATGCAATGGAGTGGAGTGGAATGGAATGGAGAGGTGTGGAAAGGGATGGAATGGAATGGAGTGGAGTGGAATGCAATGGAGTGGAGTTGAATGGAATGGGGTGGAGTGGAGTGGAGTGGAATGGAGAGGAGTGGAGTGGAAGGGAATGGAGTGGAAGGAGATGGAGAAGAATGGAACAGAGTGGAGTGGAATGGAGTGGAGTTGAGTGGAATGGAATTGAGTGAAGCAGAGTGGAATGGAGTGGAGTGGAATGGAATGGAAAGGCGTGGAATGGGAGGGAATGGAATGGAGTGGAGTGGAATGGAATCTAGAGGAGTGGAATGGAGTGGAATAGAATGGAATGGAGTGGAATGGAATAGAGTGGAGTGGAATGGAGTGGAGTGGAGTGCAGTGGAGTTGAGGGGATTGGAATGGAGTGGAACAGAGTCGGATATAATGGAATGTAGTGGAGTGGAGCAGACTGGAGGGGAATGGACAGGAATGGAACAGAACGCAATGGAACAGAACAGAGCAGAACGGAACGGAGAAATGTGTGCTGAGATTGTGCCACTGAGCTACAGCCATGTGACAGACGCAGATTCTGTCGAAAGAAAGGAGTGAAATGGAATGGAATGGACTGGAGTGGAGTGGAGTGGAATTGAGTGGAATGGAACAGAATGGAAATGCATGGAATGGAATGAAATGGAGTGGAATTGAATGTAAGGGTGTGGAGTGGAATGCAATGGAATGGAGTGGAATGCAATGGAGTGGAATGCAGTGGAATCGAGTGGAGTGGAGTGGAGTGGAGTGGAATGGATTGTATTGGAGTGGATTGGAGGGGAGTGGAGTGGAGTAGAATGGAGTAGATTGGAATGGAATGGAGTGTAAAAGAGTGCAATGTAGTGGAATGGAGTGTAATGGAATGGAGTGGAATGGAAAGGAGTGGAGTGGAATGGAATGGAATGGAATAGATCACAGTGGAGTGGAATAGAGTGGAATGGATTGGAATGGAGTGGAATGGAATGGAGTGGAATGGAATTTAATGGAGTGGATTGGAATGAAATGGAATGGAATAGAGTGCAATGGAATGGAATGGAGAATAACTGAATGGAGTGGAATGGAATGGAGTGGAGTGGAGTGAAGTGGAATGGACAGGAGTGGAGAGTGATGGAGTGGAGTGGAGTGGAATAGAGTGGAGTGGAGTGGAGTGGAATGGAGTGGAGTGGAATGGAGTGGAATGGAATGGAGTGGAGTGGAATGGAATGGAGCAGAGTGGAAAGCAGAGGAGCTGAGTGGAATGGAATGGAGTGCAGTGGGATGGAGTAGAGTGGAGTGGAATGGAATGGAGAGGAGTGGAATGCTGTGGAATGGGATGGAGTGGAGTGCAATGGAATGAAGAGGAGTTTAATGGAATGGAATGGAGTAGGGTGGAAAGGAATGGTATGGAGTGGAATGGAATGGAGTGGAGTGGAGTTGATTGGAGTGCAGTGGAGTGGAGTGGAATGGAATGGAGTGGAATGGAATGGAGTGGAGTGGAGTGCAGTGGAATGAAGCAGAGTGGAACAGAATGGAGTGGATTGTAAAGTAATGGATTGGAGTGGAGTGGAATGGAATGGAGTGGAGTGGAATGGATTGGAATGGAGTGGAGTGTATTGGACTGAAGAGGAGTGGAATGGAATGGAGTGGCATGGCATGGAGTGGATTGGAATGTAGTGAAACGGAGTGGAGTGGAGTGAAGTGAAATGGAGTTTAATGTGAGTGGAATGGAGTGGAAGAGAATGAAGTGGAGTGGAATGCAATGGAGTGGAGTGGAATGTATTGGAGTAGGGTAGAATGGAATGGAATGGAATGCAATGGAATGCAAGGGAATAAAATGCAATGCAATGGAAAGTTTACATGTAATGTGAGCTGAGATTGTGTCACTGAACTCCAGCTGGGGTGACAGTGATATCCTGTCGAAAGAAAGGAATGGAATGCAATGGAGTGAAATGGAATGGAATGTTATGCAATGGAGTGGAGGGGAGTGACGTAAAGTGGAGTGGAAAGGAATGGAGTGCAGGGGAATGGAGAGGAGTGGAATGCAATGGAATGGAGGGGAGTGAAGTGGAGCGGAGTGGAATGGAGTGGAGAGGAGTGGAATGGCATGTAATGTAATGGAATGGAGTTGAGTGCAGTGGAATGCAATGGAGTGGAGTACAACTGAAAGTAAGGAGTGGAGTGAAGTGGAGTGGAATGGAATGGAGAGCAATGGGATGGAATGGAATCAGTGGAGTGAAGTGGAGTGGAATGGAATGGAGTGGAGTGGAGTGCATTAGAGTGGAGTGGAGTGGAGTGGATTGGAATGGAGTCTAATGGAATGGAGTGGAATGGAGTTGAGTGGAATCGGGTGGAGTGGAGTGGAATGGAATGGCATGGAGTGGATTGGAGTGGAATGGAATGGCTAGGAGTGGAATGGAAGAGAATGGAATGGAATGGAGAGGAGTGATATGGAATTGAAAGGAATGGAGTGGAATGGATTGGAGTGGATTGGAATGGAATGGAGTTTACTGGAGTGCAGTGTAATCGAGGTGAGCGGAAGGGAGGGGAGTGGAGGGGATTGGACTGGAGTGGAAAGGAGGCGAGCGAAATGGAGTGGAGTGGAGTGGATTTTAGGGAAATGGAATGGAATGGAATGCAATAGAGTGGTATGGAGTGGGGTGGAATAGAGTGGAGTTGCGAGGAATGGAATGGAATGAGGTGGAATGGAGTAGAATGGAATAGAGTGGAGTGGAATGGAATGGATTGGAATGGAATGGAATGGAGTAGAGTGGAGTACAGTGGAACGGAATGGAGTTTAGTGGAATGGATACGAATGGAGTGGAATGGGATGGAATAGAGTATAATGGATTGGAGAGGAGTGGAACGGAATGGAATGGAGTGGAATGTAATGCAGTGTAGTGGAATGGCGTGAAGCGGAGTAGAGTGGAGTGGAATGGAGTGGAATGGAGTGGAATGGAATGGAGTAGAATGGAGTGGAGTGGAATGGCGTGGAGTGGAGTCGAAAGGAATAGAATGGAGAGGAAAAGAGTGGAGTGGAATGAAGTGGAGTGGGATGGAATAGAATGGAATGAAATGGAGAGGAGTGAAATGGAATGGAATGAAATGGAGTGGAATGATGTGGAGTGGAAAGGAATGGAATGGAATGGAATGGAGTGGAGTGGATTGGAGTGGAGTGGATTCGAGTGGAGTGGAATGGAGTGTAGTGGTGTGGAGTGGAATGGAGTGGAGTTGAATGGAATGGAGTGGAGTGGAATGGAGTGGAGTTGAATGGAATGAAATGGAGTGGAAACGAGTGGAGTGGAATGGATTGGAATGTAATGGAGTCGAGTGGAGTGGAGTGGAATGAAGTAGAGTGGAATGGAATGGAATGGTGTGGAGTGGAATGGAATGGAGAGGAATGGAATGGAATGGAAGGGAAAGGAGTGGAGTGGAATGGAATGGAGACGAGTGGAATGAAATGGAGTGAAATGGAATGTAGTGGAATGGAATGTAGTGGACTGGAATGCAGTGGAGCAGAGTGGAGTTGAGTGGAATGGAATGAAGTGGAATGGAATGGAGTGGAATGGAGTGGAGTGGAGTGGAATGGAATGGTTTGGAATGGAGTGGAGTGGAATACACTGGCGTGGAGTGGAATGGAAAGGACTGGAATGGGGTAGAATGGGGTGGAATGTAATGGACTGCATGGGAATGGAATGGAATGCAATGGAATAGGGTGAAGTAGAGCGGAGTGGAGAGGAGTGGAGTGGAATGGAGTGGAGTGGAGAGGAATGGAGTGGATTGGAATGGAATGGGGTTGAATAGAATGGAGTGGAATGCAGTGGAGTGGAGTGGAGTGAAATGAAATGGAATGCAGTGAAATGCAGAACAATAGAAGGGAGTGGAGTGGAATGGAATGGAGTGTAATGGAATGGAACGGAGTGGAGTGGAATGGAATGTACTGGAGTGAAATGGAATTGATTGGTGTTTAAAGGAGTGGAGAGGGGTGGAATGGAATGCAGTGCAGTGGAGTGGAGTGGAATGGAGTGGAAGAGAATGGAGTGTAGTGGAATGGATTGGAGTGGATTGGAAGGAATTGGAGTGCAGTGGAATGGAACGGAGTGAAGTGGAACCTAACGGAGTGGAATGGAATGGTTTGGAATGGAGTGTAGTGGAATGGAATGGAGTGGAATGGAATGGAGTGGAGTGGAAAAGAGTGGAGTGGAATGGAATGCAATGGAGTGGAGTGGAATGGTATGGAATGGAGTAGAATGGGGTGTAATGGAGTGGAGTGGAGTGGAGTGGAATGAAATGGATCAGAATCGAATGGATTGGATTGGAATGGAATGGAGTGGAGTGAAACGGAGTGAAGTGGAGTGGAGAGGAGTGGAACAGAGTGGAGTGGAGTGGAATGGAGTGGAGTGGAATGGAGTAGAGTGGAGTGGAATGGAGTGGAGTGGAGAGGAACAGAGTGGGGTGGCTAAGAACGTAATTAAGTGGAGTGGAACATAATGGAGAGGAGTAGAATGGAATGGAAAGGAGTGGAATGGAATGGAATGGAATGCAATGGAAGGCAATGGAAAGGAATGGAATGCAATGGAATGGAATGCAATGGAATGGAATGGAGTGGAATGGAATGGAATGGAATGGAATAAAGAAATGTGAGCTGAAATTGTGCAACTGCGCTCCAGGCTGGGTGTCAGAGTGAGATACTCTCGAATGTAAGGAATGGAATGGAATGCAGTGGAATGAAATGGAATGGAATGGAATGGAGTGGACTGGAGTGAAGTAGACTGAAGTGGAATGGAGTGGAATGCAGAGGAAAGAAATGGGATGGAATGGAATGGAATGAAGTGGAGTGGATTTGGGTGGAATGGACTTCAGTGAAATGGTGCGGAATGGAATAGGATGGAGTGAAGTGGAGTGGTGTGGAGTGGAGAGGAGTGTTATGGAGAAGAATGGAATTGGATGTAATGGAATGTAGTGGAGTGGAGTGGAATGGAAAGGAACGGAACGAGACAGAAAGCCACGGAATGGGACGGAACAGAGAAATGTGTGCTGAGATTGTGCCACTGAGCTACAGATTGTATGACATAGGGTGATCCTGTCGAAAGAAAGAAGAGGAATGGAATGGATTGGAAAGTAGCAGAGTGGAATTGAGTGGAATGGAATGGAATGGAATGGAAGGGAATGGAGTGGATTGGAGGAGAGCAGATCAGAAAGGAATGGAATGTTATGTAACGGAATGGAATGTGAGATGAGATTTTGCCACTGTGCTACATACTTGGTGACAGAGTGAAATACTCTCGAAAAAAAGGAATGGAATGGAATGCATTGGAAAAGAATGGAATATAATGGAGTGGAGTGTAGTGGAAGGGAGTGAAATGGAGTGGAATGGAGAGGAATGGAATGGGATGGAATGTAATCGAATGAAGTGGAGTGGAGTGGGTTGGAGTGGAGTGGAATAGAATCGGATTTAATGGAGTGGAGTGGAGTGGAGTGGAGTGGAACGGAGTGGATTGGAATGGAATGGAATACAATGGAATGGAATGCAATGGAATGCAATGGAACGGATAGAATGCAATGAAACGTTGTCATGTAATGTGAGCTGAAATTGGGCCACTGTACTCCAGCCCAGGTCTCAGAGTGATAACCTGTTGAAATAAAGGAATGGAATG
Source organism: Pongo pygmaeus (assembly GCF_028885625.2). NCBI lineage: Eukaryota > Metazoa > Chordata > Mammalia > Primates > Hominidae > Pongo > Pongo pygmaeus. The sequence continues at coordinate 7,187,548 of NC_085931.1, forward strand.
CAATGGAATGAAATGGAATGGAATGGAATGCAATGGAGTGGAGTGGAGTGGAATGGAGTCGAATGGATTGCGATGGAGTGGAATGGAATGCAGTGTAGTGTAGTGGAGTGGAGTGGAGTGAAATAGAATGGAATGGAATGGGATGGAATGGTTGCAATAGAATGGTGAAAAGAAATGTGGGCTGAGTTTGTGCCACTGCAGTACGGCCTTTGTGACAGAGTGAGATCCTGTGGAAAGAAAGGAATGGAAAGGAATGGAGTGGAATGGAATTGAGTGGATTGGAGTGGAGAGCAATGGAATGGAATGGATTGGAATGGTGAAATGAAAATTGAGCTGATTGTGCCAATGCACACCAGGATGGGTGACAGAGTGAGATCCTGTCAAAAGAAAGGAATGCAATAGTAGGGAGTGGAATGGAATGAAATGGATTGGAGTGGAGTGGAGTGGAGTGGAAAGGAGTGGAGTTGAATGGAATGGAGGGGATTGGAATGGAATGGACTGCAGTGGAGTGGAACAGAGAGGATTGGAATGCAGTTGAGTGTAGTGGAGTGCAACGGAATGGAGTGGAGTGGAATGGAATGGAGTGCAGTGTAATTGAATGGAGTGGGATGGAATGGAAAGGACTGGAGTGGACTGGAATGGAGTGGAGTTGAGGGAGTGGAATTGATTGGAGTGGAGTGGAGTGGAATAGAATGGAAGGGAATGGTGTGGAGTGGAGTGGAATGGAGTGGAATGGAGTGGAAAGGAATTTAGTGGAATGGAATGGAATGGAGTGGAGAGGAATGGAATGGAGTGCAGTGGAATGGAGTGCAGTGGAATGGAGTGGAGTGGAGTGGAATTGAGTGGAGTGGAATGGAATGGAGTGGAGTGGAATGGAATGGAGTGGAATGGAATGGAATAGTCTGGAGTGGAATGCAATGGAGTGGAATGGAATGGAATAAATTGGAATGGAATGTAGTGGAGTGGAATGGAATGGAATGAATTGCAGTAGAGTGGAATGGAATGGAGTGCAGTGCGGTGGAGTGGAATTCAGTGGAATGGAGTGGAATCGAATGGACTGGAATGGAGTGGAATGGAGTGGAGAGGAGTGGAATGGAATGGAGTTTAGTGGAATGGAATGGAATGGAGTGGAAAGGAGTGGATTGGAATGGAATGGAGCAGTATGGAATGGATTGGAGTGGGGTGAAATGGAATTTAGTGGTGTGGTGTGGAGTGGAGTGGAGTGGAACAGAATGGAATGGAATGGAAAGAAGAAATGTGTGCTGAGATTGTGACACTTCTCTTGAGCCTGTGTGACAGAGGGAGATTCTGTCGAAAGAAAGGTGTTGAATGGAAGGGATTGGAAGGGAATAGCATGCAATGGATTGGAGAGGAGTGGAGTGCAACTGAGTGGAATGGAGTGGAGCGAAGTGGAATGGAATGGAATGCAATGGAATGGAATGGAATGTTGAAATGAAACGTGAGCTGAGATTGTGCCACTGCACACCAGGAGGGGTATCAGAGTGTGATCCTGTCAGAAAAAGGAAAGGAATGGAATGGAATGGAGTCAAAAGGAGTGAAATGGAGTGGAGTGGAGTAGAGTGGAGTGCAAAGGAGTGGAGTTGAAAAGAATAGACTGGAGTGCAATGGAATGGACTGGAGTGGAGTGGAAAGGAAAGGATGGAATGGAGTCTAGTGGAGTGGATTACAATGGAATTGAGTGGAGTGTAATGGAATGCAGTGGATTGGAATGGAATGGCGTGGAGTGGAATGGAATGGAATGGGATGAATGGAAAGGAGTGGCGTGTACAGGAATGGAGTGGAGTAGAGGGAGTGGAATTGATTGGAGTGGAGTGGAGTGGATTGTAGTGGAGTGGAATGGAATGGAATGGAATGAAGTAGAGTGGAGTGGATTGGAAAGGAGTGGAACGGTGGGCAATGGAATGGAGTGGAACGGAATGGAATGTTGTGGAGTGGAATGGAAAGGATTGGAGTGGAGTGAAGTGGAGTAGAATGGAATGGAGTGGAGTGGAATGGAATGGGTGTTGTGGAATTGAATGGAGTGGAGTGGGATGGAGTGGGTGGGGTCGAGTAGAATTTAGTGGAGTGGAATAGAGTGGAATGAAATGGAATGCAGTGCAGTGGAATGGAATGGAGTGGAATGGAATGGAGTGTAGTGGAATGGAATGGAGTGGAATGGAATGCATTCATGTGGAGTGGAATGGAATGGAGTGGAATGGAACGGAATGGAGTGGAGTGGAATGGAATGGAGTGGAGTGGAATGGAGTGGAGTGGAGCGGAATGGAGTTGAGTGGAGTGGAATGGAATGGAGTGGAGTGGAATGGAATGGAGTGGAGTGGAATGAATTGGAGTGGAGCGGAATGGAGTGGAGTGGAGCGGAATGGAGTGGAGTGGAGCTGAATGGAGTGGAGAGTAGTGGAATGGAGTGGAGTGGAATGGAGTGGAGTGGAGTGGATTGGAATTCAGTTGTGGGGAATGGAATGGAATGGAGTGGAGTCAAATGGAAAGATGTGGAGTGGAATGGAATGGAGTGGAGTGGAATGGAGTGGAGCAGAGTGGAAATCAGAGGAATGGAATGGAATGGAATTATATAGAGTAGAATGGAGTGGAGTGGAGTGGAGTTAAATGAAGTGGAATTGAGGGGAATGGAGTGGAATAATGAAATGTGAGCTGAGATTGTGCCACTGTACTCCATGCTGGGTGAAAGAGTGAGACACTCTCGAAAGAAAAGAGTAGAATGGAATGCAGTAGAATGGAATGGAATGGAATGGAGTGGACTGCAGTGGAGTGGATTGGAGTGAAGTGGAATGGAGTGAAATGGAGAGGAATGGAATGGAATGCAATGGAAGGGAATGAAGTGGAGTAGAGTGGGGTGGGGTGGAATGCGGTGGAATGGAGCGGAATGGAATGGTATGGAGTTGTACTGAGTGCAGAGGAGTTCAGTGGAGTCTAGAGGAATGGAATGGAGGGGAGTGGAATCAGATGTAATGGAATGCATTTTATTGGAATGGTATGGAGCACAACGGAATGGAATGGAATCGAACAGAATGGAACAGAATGGAACGGAATGGAATGGAATGGCGAAATGTGTGTGCAGGTTGTGCCACTGCACTATAAGCTGTGTGACAGAAGGAGATCCTGTCGAAAGAAAAGAGAGGATTGGAATGGAATGCATTGGTGTGGAGTGAAGTGAAATTCAGTGGAATGGAATGGAATGGAATGGAATGGAAAGGAGTGGAATGGAATGGAATGGAAAGGAATGGAATGGAGAGGATTGGAGGGGAGTGGAGTGAAGCAGAATGGAATGGAACGGAACGGAATGTGAGCTAAGATTGTGCCACTGTGCTCCAGGCTGTGTGAGAGAGTGAGATACTCTCCAAGGAAAGGAATGGAATGGAATGTAGTGGAATGGAATGGAATAGAATGGAGTGGACTGGTGTTGAGTGGACTGGAGTGAAGTAGAGTAGAGTGGAGTGGAGAGGAATGGAATGGGATGGAACGGAATGGAATGAAGTGAAGTGGAGTGGTGCAGTGGAGTGCCGTGTAATGGAGCATAATGGAATGGGTTGGAGTTGAATGGAGAGGAGTGGAGTGCGGTGGAGTCTGGAGGAGTGGAATGGAGTGGAGTGGAATCGGATGTAATGGAATATAGTGCAGTGGAGGGGAGTGGAGTGGAACGGAATGGGTTTCAATGGAATGGAATCGAATGAAATATAATGGAATAGAACGGAGTGGAATGGAATGAAATGAAATGTAATTTATTGGAATGAAATGCAATGGCTGGCAATAGAATACAATGCAATGCAATGGAAAGTTGACATCCAATGTTAGCTGAGATTGTGCCACTAAACTCCAGCCTGGGTGACACAGTGATATCCTGTTGAAAGAAAGGAATGGAACGCAATGGAGTAAAATGGAATGGAATGGATTGCATTGGAGTGGAGTGGAGTTGAGTAGAGTGGAGTGGAGTGGGATGGAGTGGAATGCAGTCGAATGGAATGCAATGGGGTGGAATGGAATGGAGTGGAGTGCAGTGAAGTGGAGTGAAATAGAATGGAATGGAATGGTATGGAATGGAATGCAATGGAATGGTGAAAAGAACTGTGAGCTGAGATTGTGACACTGCACTTCAGCCATTGTTACAGAGTGAGATGCTGTGCAAAAACGGAATGGAAAGGAATGGATTGGAATGGAATGGAACGAAGTGGAGTGGAGTAGAGTGGAATGAAGTGAGTGGAGTGGAATTGAGGGGAGTGGAACGGAGTGGAGTGGAATGGAGTGGAGTGGAATGGAGTGGAGTGGAATGGAAAGGAATGGAGTGGATTGGAATGCAATGGAGTGGAGTGGAATGGAATGGAGTGGAATGGAATTGAGTGGAGTTGAACGGAGTGGATTGGAGTGAAATGGAATGGAGTGGAGTGGAATGGAATGGGGTGGAGTGGAATGCAATGGAGTGGAATGGAATGGAGTGAAGTGGAACGCAGTGGAGTGGAGTGAAATGCAGTGGAGTGAAATGCAGTGGAGTGAAATGCAGTGGAGGGAGTGGAATGGAATGGAATGGAGTGGAATGGAATAGAGTGGAGTGGGATGGAGTGTAGTGGAGTGTAGTGGAGTGGAAAGGAGTTGAGTGGAATGGAATGCAGTGCAGTGGAAAGGAGTGGAGTGGAATGGAACGGAATGGAATGGAATGGAGTGGAGTGGAATCGAACGGATTGGAATGGAATGGAATAGAGTGGAATGGAATGGAGTGGAGTGGAATGGACTGTAGTGGAGTAGAATGGAATGGGTTGGAGTGGAATGGAATGGAGTGGAGAGGTATGGACGGGAGTGGAGTGGATTGGAATGGGTTGGAGTGGAATGGAATGGAGTGGAGTGTAATGGAGGGGATTGGAGTTCAATGGAATGGAGTGCAATGGAATGGACTGGAGATCTATGGATTGGAGTGGAATGGAATGGAGGGGAATGTAATGGAGTGGAATGGATTGGAATGGAATGCAGTGGAGTGGGATGGAGTGTAGTGCAATGGACTGGAATAGAATGGAATGGAATGTAGTGGAGTGGAATGGAATGGAGTGAACTTCAATGAAATGGAGTGGAGAGGAAAGGAATGGAATGGAGTGGTGTGGAATGGAATGTAATGGAAGAGAGCAGAATTGAATGGAGTGGAGTGGAGTGGAAGGAAATGGAGTGGAGTGGGGTGAAATTGAATGGAGTGCAGTCGAGTGGAATGGAGAGGAATGGAATGGAATAGAGTGGAGTGGAATGGAATGGAATAGAGTGGAGTGGAATGGAATGCACCAGAGTGGAGTGGAATGGAATGGAGTGGAATGGAGTGGAGTGGAGAGGAGTGGAGTGGAGTGGAATAGAGAGAAGTGGAGTGGAATCGAGTGGAGTGGAATGGAATGGAGTGTAGTGGAGTGGAGTGGAGACGAGTGAAATGGAATGGTATGGCATGGAATGGATAGGAGTGGACTGGAAGGGAATGGAGTGGAGTGGAAAGGAATGGATTGGGCTGGAATGGAAAGGAATGGGTTGGAGAGGAGTGGAGTGGAGTGCAGTGGAGTGGAAAGGAAAGTAATGGAGTGGTGTGGAGTAGAATGGTATGGAATGGAGCAGAATGGAATGGAGTGGATTTTAGTGGAATGGAGTGGAGTGGAATGGAACGGAATATAATTGAGTGGAGTGGAATGGAGTTCATTGGAATGGAGTGGAGTGGAATGGAATGGAGTGAAATGGACTGGAGTAGAATGGAATGGAGTGGAGTGGAAGGGAATGGAGTGGAGTGAAAAGGAACGGAATGGAGTGGTGTGGAATGGATTGGAATGGAATGGAGTGGAACAGAATGCACTGGAGTGGAGTGAACTGGAATGGATTGAAGCAGAAAGAAATGAAGTGGAGTGGAGTGGAAAGGAGTGGAGTGGAATGGAATAGAGTGGAGTGGAGTTGAGTGGAATGGATTGGAGTGGAGTGGAGTGGAGTGAAATGGAATTGAATGGAATGGAATGAAGAAATGTGCGCTTAGATTTTTCCACTGCGCTGCAGCTTGTGTGACAGATGGAGATCCTGTTGAAAGAAAGGAGTGGAATAGAAGGGATTGGAAAAGCATGGCAAAAAATGGATAGGAGTGGAATGGAGTGGAGTGCAGTGGAATAAAATGGAATGGAATGGAAAAGAATGGAATAGAATGGAACGGTGAAAAGAAATGTGACCTGAGATTCTGCCACTTCACACAATCCTGGGTGAAAGAGGGAGATCCAGTAAAAAGTACGGAATGGAATGGAATGTAGTGGAATGGATTGAAATGGAGTGGAGTGGAGTGGAGTGGAGTGGAAAAGAGTGGAGTGGAATAGAATGGAGTGGAGTGGAACGGAATGGACAGGAGTGGAGTGCAATGGAATGGAGTGGAATGGAGTGGAGTGGAGTGGAGTGGAATGGAATTGACTGGAGTGGAAAAGAATGAACTGGAGTGGAATGGAATGTAATGGAGTGGAGGGTAGTGGGGTGGAGTGGAATGGAGTGGAGTGGAGGGGAATGGAGTGGAGTGGAGTGGAATTGATTGGCGTGGAGTGGAAAAGAGTGGAGTGAAATGGAATGGAATGAGATGGAATGGAAAGGAGTGGAGTGGACTGGAATGGAGTGAAGACTGAAATGGATTGGAATGGAGTTCAATGGAATGGAGTGGAGTGGAAAGGAATGGAATGGAGTCTAGTGGAATGGAATGGAGTGCAGTGGAATGGAGTGGAGTTGAATGGGGTGGAGTGGAATGGAATGGAGTGCAATGGAATGGAGTGGAATGAAGTGAAGTGGAGTGGATTGGAGTGGAGTGCAGTGGAATGGAATGTAACAGAGTGGAATGGAATGGAACTGAGTGGAATAGAGTGGAATGGAATGAAGTGGAATGGAATGCAGTACAGTGGAATGGAATGGAGTGAAATGGATAGGAATAGAATGGAATGAATTGGGGTGGATTGGAGTGGAGGGAATTGGAGTGAACTGGAATGGAGTCGAATGGAATGGGATGGAGTGGAATGGAATGGAGTGGAGTGTAGTGGAGTGCAATAGAATGGAATAGAATGGATGGAATGGAATGCAATGGAATGGTGAAAAGAAATGAGAGCTAAGACAGTTCCATTGCATTCCAGCATTTGTGACAGAGGAGATCCTGTGGAAAGAAAGTAATGAACTGCAATAGAGAGGAATGCAATGAAATGGAGTAGAATCGAATGAAGTGGAGTGGAATGGAGTGGAGTTGAGTGCAATGGAATGGAATGAAGTGGAGTGGAGTGGAGTGGAGTAGAATTGAGTGGAGTGGGGTGGAAAAGAGTAGAGTGAAATGGAATGGAATCAGATGGAATAGAAAGGAGTGGAGTGGACTGGAATGGAGTGGAGTGGAGTGCAGTGAAATGGATTGGAATGGAGTTCAGTGGAATGGAGTGGTGTGGAAAGGAATGGAATGGAATCTAGTGGAATGGGATGGAGTGGAGTGGAATGGAGTGAAGTTGAGTGGGGTTGAGAGGAATGGAACGCAGTGCAATGGAATGGGGTGGAGTGGACTGGATTGGAGTAGAGTTCAGTGGAATGGAATGGAATGGAGTGGAATAGAGTGGAATGGAATGGAAAGGAGTGGAATAGTGTGGAATGGAATGGAGTGGAATGGAATGCAATAGAGTGGAATGGAATGGAGAGGAATGGATAGGAATGGAATGGAATGAATTGGAGTGGATAGGATTGGAGTGAATTGGAATAAAGTAGAATGGAGTCGAATGGAATGGGATGGAGTGGGATGGAATGGAGTGGAGTGGAGTGGAGTGAAATAGAATGGAATGGAATGGGATTGAATGGAATGCAATGGAATGGTGAAAAGAAATGTGAGCTGAGACTGTATCACTGCACTCAAGCATTTGTGACACAGTGGGATCCTGTGGAAAGAAAGTAATGAACTGGAATGGAATGGAATGGAGTAGAATCAAATGGAGTGGAGTGGAATGGAGTGGAGTTGAGTGCAATGGAATGGAGTAGAATCAAATGGAGTGGAGTGGAATGGAGTGGAGTTGAGTGCAATGGAATGGAGTGGAGTGGAATGGATTGGAGTGGAGTCGAATGGAGAGGATTGGAGTGGAATGGAATGGAGTGGAGTGGAACGGAATGGAGTGGAGTTGAATGGAGTGGACTTGAGTGGAATGGGAAGGAGTGGAGTGGATTGGAGTGGAGTGGCGTGGAATGGAGTGGAATGGAGTGGAGGGGAAAGGAATGGAGTGGAGTGGAATGGAATGGAGTGGAGTAGAATGGATTGGATTGGAGTGTTATGGAATGGAGATGAGTATAATGGGATGGAATGGAATGGAATGGAGTGGAATGGAATGGAGAAGAGTGGAATGGCATGGAATGGAATGGAATGGAGTGGAATGGAATGGAGTGGAGTGGAATGGAATGGAGTGGAGTGGAGTACAGTGGAGTGGAGGTGAGTGGAATGTAGTGGAAAGGAATCGAATGTAATGGAATATAGTGAAGTGGAGTAGAGTGGAGTGGAATGGAGTGGAATGGAATGGAGTGGAGTGGAATGGAATGGAGTGGAGTGGAGTACAGTGGAGTGGAGGTGAGTGGAATGTAGTGGAAAGGAATCGAATGTAATGGAATATAGTGCAGTGGAGTAGAGTGGAGTGGAATGGAGTGGAATGGAACAGAATAGAAAGGAGCAGAACGGAATGGAATGGAACGGCGAAATGTGTGTTGCTATTGTGCCAATGCGCTACAGCCCTGTGACAGAGGGAGATACTGGGGAAAGAAACGAGTGGAATGGAATGCAAAGGAATGGAATGGAATGGATTGGTGTGGAGCGGAGTGGGTTTGAGTGGAATGGAATGGAATGGAATGGAATAGAATGGAATTGAATAGAGTGGAGTGGAAAGGAATGGTGTGGAGTGGAATGGAATGGAATGGAGTGTGGTGGAATGGAATGGAGTGGAGTGGAAATGAGAGGAATGGAGTGGAATGGAGTAGAGTGGAGTGGAATGGAGTAGAGTGGATTGCAGTGGAGTGAAGAGGAGTGGAGTGGAGTAGATAGGAGTGGAGTGGATTGGAATGGAGTGGAGTGGAGTGGAAATTAATGGAAAGGAGTGGAATAGAATGCAATGAATTGGAATGGAATGGAATGGAATGGAATGGAATGGTATGGAGTGGAATGTAATGGAATGGCATGCAATGCAATGGAATGGAATGGAATGCAATGGAATGCAATGGAACGGAATGAAAAGGAATGGAATGTAATGGAATTGAATGGAATAACGAAATGTGAGCTGAGATTGTGAAACTGAACTCCAGGCTTGATTACACTGTGAGATGTTCCCGAATGTAAGGAATGGAATGAAATTCAGTGAAGTGGAATGGAATGGAATAGAATAGAGTGGACTGGAGTGGAGTGGAGTGAAGTGGGGTGGAGTGGAAAGGAGAGGAATGGAATCGGATGGAATGGAGTGGAATGAAGTGGAGTGGAGTGGGGTAGAGTGCAGTGAGGAAGAATGCAGTGGAATGGAAGGGGTTGGAGTGGAACGGAGTGGAGTAGAGTGCAGTGGAGTGGAGAGGAATGGAATGGAGGAGAATGGAATCGGATGTAATGGAATTTAGTGCAGTGGAGTGCAGTGGAACATAATGGAACGGAATGGAATAGAATGCAACATAACGAAATGGAATGGAGAAATATGTGCTGAGATTGTGCCACTGTGCTACAGCTTGTATGACACAGGGTGACCTGTCGAAAGAAAGGAGTGGATGGGAATGGAATGGAATGGAATGAAATGTATTAGAGGGTATCAGAGTGGAATCGATTGGAATGGAATGGAATGGAATGGAATGGAATGGGATGGGAGGGGATGGAATGGGATGGGATGGAATGGAATGGATTGGAATGGAATGGAGCAGACTAGAGAGAAGCAGAATGGAATGGACCGGAATGGAACAGAATGGAACGGAATGGAATGTGAGCTGAGATTGTGCCACTGCACTACAGGCTTGGTGACAGAGTGAGACACTCTCGAAAGAAAGGCATGGAATGGAGTGAAGTGGAAAGGAATGGGATAGAATGGAGTGGACTGGAGTGGAGTGGAGTGGAGTGGAGTGAAGTGGAGTGGAGTGGAATAGAGAGGAATGCAATGGGAAGATTGGAATTGAATGAAGTGGAGTGGGGTGGAGTAAAGTGCAGTGGAATGGAGTGGAATGGAATGGGATGGAGTGGAATGGAGTGGAGTTGTGTGCAGTGGAGTGGAAAGGAGTGGAATGGAGTGGAAGAGAATCGGATTTAATGGAATGTAGTGGAGTGGAGTTGAACGGAGTGGAATGGAATGGAATGGATTGGAATAGAAAGGAATGGCAAGAAATGGAATGGCATGGAATGCAATGGAATGCAATGTAACAGAATGCAATGCAATGAAAAGTTGACATGTAATGTGACCTGAAATGGGGCCACTACACTCCAGCCTAAGTTTCACAGTGATAACCTATCGAAAGAAAGAAATGGAATGCAATGGAGTGAAATGGAGTAGAATGGAATGGAATGGAGTGGATTGGAGTGGAGTGGAGTGGAGTGGAGAGGAGTGGAGTAGAATGGAGTCGAATCGATTGGAATGGAGTGGAATAGAATGGAGTGGAGTGGAGAGGAGTGGAGTGGAATGGAGTCGAATCGATTGGAATGGAGTGGAATAGAATGGAGTGGAGTGGAGGGGAGTGAAATAGAATGGAATGGAATGGGATGGAACGGAATGCAATGGAATGGGGAAAAGAAATGTGGGCTGAGATTGTGCCACTGCACTCCATAATTTGTGACAGAGTCAGATCCTGTGGAAAGAAAGGAATGGAATGGAATGGAGTGGAATGGAATGGAATGGAGTGGAGTGGACTGGAGTGGAGTGCAGTGGAATGGAGTGGAGTGGAGTGGAGTGGAATGTATTGGAATGGAAAGTAGTGGAATGGAGGGGAATGGAATGGAGTGGAGTGGAAGAGAATGGAGCGGATTGGAGTGGAATGGAATGGAATGGAGTAGAATAGAATGAAATGGAGAGAAGTGAAATGGAATGGAACGGAATGGAATGCAGTGGAGGGGAATGGAATTGAGTGGAGTGGAGTGGAGTGTCGTGTAGTGGAGTGCAGTGGAATGCAGTGGACTGGAAAGCATTGGAGAGTTGTGGAGTGGAGTGGAATGGAATGGAGTGGAATGGAATGGAGTGGAGTTGAGTGGAATGGAATGGAATGCAGTGGAAAGAAGCGGAATGAAATGGAGTGGAGTGGAAGGGAATTGAGTGGAATGGATTGGATTGAAATGGAATGGAGTGGAGTGGAATGGAATGGAATGGAATGGAGTGGAGTGGAATGGAATGGAATGGAATGGAGTGGAGTGGATTTGAATGCTGTTGAGAGGAAGGGAATGGAGTGGAGTGGAGTGGATTGGACCAGAGTGGAATAGAGTGGAATCAAATGGAGTACAGTGGAATGGAATTGAGTGGAGTGGAATGGAATGGAATGGAATGGAGTGGAGTGGAGTGGAATGGAATGGAGTGGAGTGGAAAGGAATGGAATGGAGGGGAGTGGAATGGAATGGAATGAAATTTACTGGAATGGAATGGAATGGAGTGGAGGGGAATGGAATGGAGAAGAATGAAATGGAATGGAATGCAGTGCAATGGAATGGAGAGGAGTGGAGTGGAATGAAATGGAATGGAGTGGAGTGGAATGGAATGGAGTGGAATGGAATTTAATGGAATGGAGTAGAATGGAATGGAGTGGAGTGGAATGGAATGAAGTGGAGTGGAATAGAATGGAGTGGAGTGGAAAGGAGTGGAGTGGAGTGGAATGGAGTAGAGTGGAGTGGAATGGAGTAGAGTGGAGTGGAAAGGAGTGGAGTGCATTGGAGTGGAGTGGAGAGGAATGGAGTGGAGTGGAAAGGAGTGGAGTGGATTGGAATGAAGTGGAATGGAGTGGAATGTAATGGAAAGGAGAGGAATGGAATGCAACGGATTGGAATGGAATGGAATGGAATGCAATGCAATGGAATGCAATAGAATGGAATGAAAAGGAATGGAATGGAATTGAATTGAATGGAATAACGAAATGTGAGCTGAGATTGTGCCACTGAACTCCAGACTGGGTTAAAGAGTGAGATATTCTCGAATGTAAGGAATGGAATGAAATTCTGTGGAATGGAATGGAATGGAGTGGACTGGACTGGAGTGGAGTGAAGTGGAGTGGAGTGGAAAGCAGAGGGATGGAATGGAGTGGAATGAATTGGAGTGGAGTGGGTTGGAGTGGAGTGCAGAAGAATGGAGTGGAATGGAAGGGGATAGAATGGAAGGGAGTGGAGTAGAGTACAGTGGAGTGGAGAGGAGTGGAATAGAGAAGAATGGAATCGGATGGAATGGAATGTTGTGGAGTGGAGTGGAACGGAACGGAACGGAATGGAATAGAATGCAACATAACGGAACGGAATGAAGAATCATGTGCTGAGATTGTGCCACTGCTCTACAGCTTGTATGACAGAGGGTGACCTCTTGAAAGAAAGGAGTGGAAGGGAATGAAATGGAATGGAATGTATTAGAGGGGATCAGAGTGGAATCGAGTGGAATGGAACGGAATGGATTGGAATGGGATGGAATGGATTGGAATGTAATGGAGCAGATTAGAGATAAGCGGAATGGAACGGAACGGAATGGTACAGAATGGAACGGAATGGAATGTGAGCTGAGATTGTGCCACTGCGCTACAGGCTTGATGACAGAGTGAGATACTCTTGAAAGAAAGGAATGGAATGGAATGAAGTGGAAAGGAATGGAATAGAATGGAGTTGACTGGAGTGGAGTGGAGTGAAGTGGAGTCGAGTGGAATAGAGAGGAATGGAATGGGAGGGAATGGAATCGAGTGAATTGGAGTGGAGTGGGGTGGAGTCGAGTGCAGTGGAATGGAGTGGAATGGAATGGGATGGAGTAGAATGGAGTGGAGTTGAGTGCAGTGGAGTGGAGAGAAGTGGACTGGAGTGGAATAGAATTGAACTTAATGGAACATAGTGGAGTGAAGTGGAGTGGAGTGAAACGGAGAGGAATGGAATGGAATGGTTTGGAATGGAAAGTAATGGCATGGAATGGAATGGAATGCAATGGAATGCAATGGAACAGAATGCAATGCAATGAAAAGTTGACATGTAATGTGACCTGAAATTGGACCACTGCACTCCAGCCTGAGTTTCACAGTGATAACCTGTCGAAAGAAAGGAATGTAATGCAATGGTGTGGAATGGAATAGAATGGAATGGAATGGAGTGGAGTGGAGTGGAGTGGAATGGAGTCAATTTGGACTGGAAAGGAGTGGAATGGAATGGAGTGGAGTGGAGTGGAGTGAAATAGAATGTAATGGAATGGGATGGAACGGAATGCAACGGAATGGGGAAAAGAAATGTGGGCTGAGATTGTGCCACTGCACCTCAGAAATTCTGACAGAGTCAGATCTTGTGGAAATAGAGGAATGGAATGTAATGCAGTGGAATGGAAAGGAATGGAGTGGAGTGGAGTGGACTGGAGTGGAGTGCAGTGGAATGGAGTGGAGTGGAGTGGACTGGAGTGAAGAGGAGTGGAGTGGAAGGTATTGGAATGGAAAGGAATGTAGTGGAGTGGAATGGAATGGAGTGGAGTGGAAGGGAATGGAGAGGATTGGAACGGAATGGAGCGGAATGCAGTGTGGTGGAATGAAATGGAGAGGAGTTGAATGGAATGGAATGGAATGGAATGCATTGGAGGCGAATGGAATTGTGTGGAGTGGAGTGGATTGCCATGTAGTCGAGTGCAGTGGAATGGAGTAGACTGGAAAGGATTGGAGAGGAGTGGAGTGGAGTGGAGTGGAGTTGAGCTGAGTGGAATGGAATGGAGTGGAACCGAATGGAGTAGAAAGGAATGGAGAGGACTGGAGTGGAATGGAAAGGAATGGAGTGGAAAGGAGTGGAATGGAATGGATTGGAGTGGAAGGGAATGGAGTGGAATGGATTGGATTGAAATGGAATGGAGTGGAGTGGAGTGGAATGGAATGGAGTGGAGTGGAATGGATTGGAATGCCATGGAGTGGAATGGAAAGGAATGAAGTGGAGTGGAGTGGATTGGACTGGAGTGGAATGGAGTGGAATCGAATGGAGTGCAGTGGAATGGAATGGAATGGAATGGACTGGACAAGAATGGAATGGAGTGGAGAGGAGTGGAATGGCATGGAATGGAGTGGAGTGGAGTGGAATGGAATGGAGTAGAGTGGAATGGATTGGAATGCCATGGAGTGGAATGGAAAGGAGTGAAGTGGAGTGGAGTGGATTGGACTGGAGTGGAATGGCATGGAATCGAATGGAGTGCAGTGGAATGATATGGAGTGGAATAGACTGGAATGGAATGGAATGGAGTGGAGTGGCATGGAATGGAATGGAGTGGAGTGGAGTGGAATGGAATGGAGTGGAGTGGAATTCAGTGGAGTGGAATGGAATGGAATGAACTTGAAGGGAATGGAGTGGAGAGAAATAGAATGGAATGGAATGGGATGGAATGGATTGCAATAGAATGGTGAATACAAATGTGGGCTGAGACTGTGCCACTGCACTCCAGCCTTTGTGACAGACTGAGGTCCTGTGGAAAGAAAGGAATGTAATGGAATGGAGTGGAATGGAATGAAATGGAGTGGAGTGGAATGGATTGGAATGGAGTGGAGTGGAGTGGATTGTGGTGCAGTGGAATGGAGTGGAGTGGAATGGAGTGTAGTGGAGTGGAATGGAATGGAGTGGAGTGGAATGGAATGGAGCAGATTGGAATAGAAAGGAGTGGAATTTAGTGGAGTGCAATGAAATGGTGAGGAGTGGAATGGAATGGAATGGAATGGAGTGGAATGGAATGGAATGGAGTGGAGTGGAATGGAATTGAGCAGAGTGGAGTGGATTGGAATGGAGTGGAGTGGAGTGGAATGAAGTGGGTTGAAAAGGAGTGGAGTGGATTGGAGTGGAGTGGAGTTGATTGGAGTGGAATAGAATCGAGTGGAATGGAATGGAGAGGAATGAAGTTGAGTGGAATGGAGTCGAATGGAGTGGAGTGGAATGGAATGGAATGGAGTGGAGTGGAAGGGGTGGAGTAGAACGGAAAGGAGTGGAATGGATTGTTATGGAATGGAATGGAGTGGAGTGGAGTTGAATGGAATGGAGTGGAGTGGAATGGAATTGAGTGGAGTGGAATGGAATGGAGTTTAGTGGAATATAATGCAATGGAGTGGAGTGAAATGCAGTGGAGTGCAATGGAATGGAGTTGAGTGGAGTGGATTGGACTGAAGTGGAATGGAGTGGAGTGGGCTGGAGTGGAGTGGAATGTAATGGAAAGGAGTGCAATTGAGTGGAATGTAATGGAGTGGAGTGGAATGGAATGGAGTGGAATAGACTGCAATGGAATGGAATGGAATGGAGTGGAGGGAATCGAATGGAATGCAGTGGAAGGGAATGGAATGGAGTGGATTGTAACAGAATGGAATGGGGCTCTATGGAAAGGAGTGGAGTGGAGTGGAATGGAAAGCAGTGTAGTGGAATGGAATGGAGTTGAATGGACTGGAATGGAATCGAATGGAGAGGAGTGGACTGCAATGGAATGCAGTGGAGTGGAAAGGAATGGAATGGAGTGGAGTGGAGTGGAATGGAACGGAGGGGAGTGGAAGGGAATGGAGTGGAGTGGAGTGGAGTGGAATGGAATGGAATGCAGTGGAGTTGAAAGGAATTGAATGGAGTGGAGTGGAGTGGAATTGAATGGAGTGGAGTGGAATGGAAATGAGTGGAGTGGAATGGAATGGAGTGGAGTGGAGTGGAATGGAATGGAATGGAATGAAGTGAAGTGGAGTGGAATGGAGTCGAGTGGAATGGAATGGTGTGGAGTTGGGTGGAGTGTAGTGGATTAGAATGGATTGGAATGGAATGGAATGGAATGGAATGAAGAAATGTGTGCTTCGATTTTGACACTGCTTTTCAGCCTTTGTGACAGAGGAAGATCCTGTTGAAAGAAAGGAGTCGAATGGAAGGGATTAAAATGGAATGGCGTGGAATGGATGAGTGTGGAGTGGATTGGAATTGAGTGGAGTGGAGTGGTTTGCAGTGGAATGGAATCGAATAGAATGGACTGGAATGGAATGGTGAAATGAAATGTAAGCTGAGATTGTGCCACTGCACACCAGGATTGGTTACAGAGTGAGATCCTGTCCAAAGAAAGGAATGGAACGCAATGGAGTGGAATGGAATGAAATGGAAAGGAGTGGAGTGGAGTGCAAAGGAGTGGAGTTGCATGGTTTGGACTGCAGTGGAATGAAATGGACTGGAGAGGAGAGGAATGGAAAGGTGTAGAATTGAATGGAGTGAAGTGGAGTTGAATGGAATGGAGGGGAGTGGAGTGGAATGGAGTGGAGTGGAATGGAATGGAATGGAATGGAGTGGAGTGGAGTGGAATGGAATTGAGTGGAGTAGAGTGGAATGGAGTGGAGTGGAGTGGAATGGAAAGGAGTGCAGTAGAATGGAATGGAGTGGAAAGTAATGGAGTGGAGAGGAATGGAATGGAATGGAGTGGAATGGAATTCAATCGATTGGAACGGAATGGAATGGAGTGGAATGGAATGGAGTGGAGTGAAATAGAATGGAATGGAATAGGATGAAATGGATTGCAATGGAATGGTGAAAAGAAATGTAGGATGAGATTGTGCCACTGCACTGCTGCCTTTGTGCCAGAATGAGATCCTGTGCAAAGAAAGGAATGGAATGGAACGGGGTGGAATGGAATGGAAAGGATTGGAGTGGAGTGGAGAGTAGTGGAGTGGAGAGTAGTTGAGTGGAGTGGGAAGGAAGGGAGTAGAGTAGAATGGAATGGAGCCGACTGGATTGGAATGGAATGGAGTAGAGTGAAATGGAAAAGACTGGAATGGATAGGAATGGAATGGAATTGAGTGGAGTGGAATGGAATTGAGCGGAGTGGAATGGAATGGAGTGTAGTGGAATGGAATGGAGTGGAGTGGAGTGGAGTGAAATGCAGGGGAGTGGAATGGAATGGAGTGAAGTGGATTGGAGTGGATTGGACTGAAGTGGAATGGAGTGGAATGGAGTGGAGTGGGCTGGAGTGGAGGGGAGTGGAATGGAATGGAGTGGACTGGAATGGAATGGAGTGGAATGGACTGGAATGGAATGGAGTGGAGTGGAGGGAATGGAATGGAGTGCAGTGGAAAGGAATGGAATGAAGTGGAGTGGAATGGAATGGAATGGAGCTTTATGGAAAGGAGTGGAGTGGAGTGGAATGGAATGGAGCATAGTGAAATGGAATGGAGTGCAGTGGAGTGGACTAGAATGAAATGGAGTGGAATTGAGTGGAGTGAAGCGGAAGTGAGTGGAGTGGAGAGGAGTGAAGTTGAATGGAATGGAATGGAATGGAATGGAATGGAATGGAATGGAATGAAGAAATATTTGCTGATATTGTGCCACTGCTCTACAGCCTGTGTGACAGAGGGAGATGATGTAGAAAGAATGGAGTGGAATGGAAGGGATTTGGAATGGAATGGCATGGAATGGATTTGGGTGGAATGGAATTCAGTGGATTGGAGTGGAGTGCAGTGTAATGGAATGGAATGGAATGGTATGGTGAAATGGAATGTGAACTGAGATCGTGCCAATGCACACCAGCATGGGTGACAGAGTGAGACCATGTCTAAAGAAAGGAATGGAATGGAATGGAGTGGAATGGATTGGAATGGAGTGGAATGGATTGAAATGGAGTGGAATGGAGTGCAGTGGCGTGCAAAGAAGTGGAGTTGGATGGAATGGAGTGGAGTGGAATGGAATGGACTGCAGTGCAGTGGAATGGAATGGAATGGAATGGAATGGAATGGAGTGGAGTAGAATGGAGTCGAGTGTAGTGGAATGGAATGGAATGAAGAGGAGTGGAGTGGAATGCAGTGGAGCGGAATGGAATGGAGTTACGCAGAGTGGAGTGGATTGGACAGGAGTGGTATGTAGTGGAGTGGAGAGGAGTGGAGTGGAATGGAGTGGAGTGGAGTGCCATGGAGTGGAGTGGAGTGGAGTGGAAAGGAACAGAGTGGAATGGAATGGATTAGAATGTAGTAGATTGGAGTGGAGAGGAATGGAATGAAATAGAATGGAGTGGAATGGAATGGAGTGGAGTGGAATGGAGTGGAGTGGAGTGGACTGCAATGGAATGGAATGGAGTGGAGTGGACTGGAATGTAGTGGAGTGGAATGGAATGGAGTTAAGTGGAGTGCAGTGCATTGGACTGGAGCAGTATGTAGTGGAGTGGATTGGACTGGAGTGGGTAGAGTGCAATGCAATGGAATGGAGTGTAATGGAGTGTTGAGGAATGGAGTGGAGTTGAGTGGACTGGAATTGAGTGGAGTGAAATGGTATGGAATGGAGTGGAATAGAGTGGAGTGGAGTGGAGTGCAAAGGAGTGGCGTGGAATGGAATGGAGTGGAGTGGAATGGAGTGGAGTGGAGTGGAATGGAGTGGAGTGCAATGGAATGGAGTGGAGTGGAATGGAATGGAGTGGAATGGAATGGAGTGGAGAGGAGTGGAATGGAGTGGAGTGGAGAAGAGTGCAGTGGATTGCAATGGAATGGAGTGTAGTCGAATGGAATGGAGTGGAGAGGAATGGAATGGAGTGGAGTGGAATGGAGTGTAGTGGATTGGAAATGAGTGGAATTGAATGGAGCAGAATGGAATGGAATACAATGGAGTGGAATGGAGCGGAGTGGAGTGGAATGGAGTGGAGAGGAGTGGAATGGAGTGGAGTGGAGAAGAGTGCAGTGGATTGCAATGGAATGGAGTGTAGTCGAATGGAATGGAGTGGAGAGGAATGGAATGGAGTGGAGTGGAATGGAGTGTAGTGGATTGGAAATGAGTGGAATTGAATGGAGCAGAGTGGAATGGAATACAACGGAGTGGAATGGAGTGGAGTGGAGTGGAATGGAGTGGAATGGGGTGTAGGGGAGTGGAATGGAATGAAGTGGAGAGGAATGGAATGGAATGGAATGGAGTGGAATGCAATGCAGTGGAGTGGAGTGGAGATGAGTGGAGTGGAATAAAATGGAATGGATTCGAATGGAGTGGAATGGAATAGAGTGGAGTGGAATGGAATGGAATAGAGTGGAGTAGAGGGGAATGGAGTGAATTGGAATGGAGTGGAATGGAGTGGAATGGGGTGTAGGGGAGTGGAATGGAATGGAGTGGAATGGAATGGAATGGAGGGGAATGCAATGGAGTGGAGTGGAGTGGAGTGGAGATGAGTGGAGTGGAATAAAATGGAATGGATTCTTATGGAGTGGAATGGAATAGAGTGGAGTGGAATGGAATGGAGTGCAGTGGAGTAGAGGGGAATGGAGTGAAGTGGAATGGGGTGTAGTGGAGTGGAATGGAAAGAAGTGGAGTGGAATGGAATGGAATGGAGTGGAATGCAATGGAGTGGAGTGGAGTGGAGATGAGTGGAGTGGAATAAAATGGAATGGATTCGAATGGAGTGGAATGGAATAGAGTGGAGTGGAATGGAATGGAGTGGAGTGGAGTAGACAGGAATGGAGTGAAGTGGAATGGAGTGGAATGCAGTGGAGTGGAATGGAATGGAATGGAGGGAAGAGGAATTTAATGGAATGGAATGGAATAGAATGGAATGGAATGGAATTGACTGGATTGAAGTACAGTGGAGTGGATTGGAGAGGAGTGGAGTTTAATGGAGTGGAATGGAGCGGAGTGGAAAGGAATGGAATAGAGTGAAGTGAAGTGTAATGGGATGGAATGGAACGGTATGGTTTGTAATGTGGTGGAGTGGAAAGGAATGGAGTGGAGTGGAATGTAATGGAGTGGAATGGAGTGCAAATGGAGTTCAGTGGAATGGACTGGAGTGGACTGGAATGGAGTGGAGTGTAGTGGAGTGGAATGGAGTGGAGTGAAGTGGAAGGAAATGGAATGGAGTCGAATTGAAAGAAGAAATGTGTGCTGAGATTGTGCTACCTCGCTTACACCTGTGTGACAGAATGAGATCCTGTAGAAAAAAAGAGTGGAATGGAAGAGATTGGAATGGAATGGAATGGAACAGATTGGAGAGGAGTGGAGTGGAATTGAATGGAGTGGAGAGGAGTGCAGTGGAATGAAATGGAATGGAATGGAATGGTGAAATGAAATGTGAGCTGAGATTGGGCCACTGCATACCAGGATGGGTGACAGAGAGAGATCCTGTCAAAAGAAAGGAATGGAATGGAATGGAGTGGCATGGAATGGAACGGAGTGACATGGAATGAAATGGAGTGGAGTAAGGTGGAGTGGAAAGGAGTGGAGTGGAATTGAATTTAGAGGAGTGAGAAGGAATGGACTGGAATGTACTGGAATGTAATGGAGTGGAATGGAGTGGAGTGGAGTGGAATGAAATGGAGTGCAGTGGAATGCAATGAAGTGGAGTGGAATTTAATGGAATGCGATGCAATGGAAAAGAGTGGAGTGGATTGGAATGGAGTGGAGAAGAGTGAGTGAAATAGAATGAAGTGGAGTGGAGTGGAATGGAATGGAATGGAGTGGGACGGAGTGGAGTTGAGTGGACTGGACTGGAATGGAAAGGAGTGGAATGGAATGGAGTGGAATGGAATGAAATGGAGTGGAGTGGAATGGAATGTAGTTTAGTGGCATGGAGTGGAGTTGAGTGAAATGGAATTGAGTAGTGAGGCATGGAGTGGAGTGGAAAAGAATGTAGTGGAGTGGAGTGGAATGGAGTGGAGTGGAGTGGAGTGGAATGGAGTGGAGTGGAGTGGAGTGGAGTGGAATGAAGTGGAAAGCATCTGAATGGAGTGGAAAAATGAAATGTGAGCTTTAATTGTGCCACTGCACTCCAGGCTGGGTGACAGAGTGAGACAGTCTAGAAAGAAAGGTTTGGAATGGAATGCAGTGGAATGCAATGAAACGGAGTGGACTGGAGTGGAGTGGAGTGAAGTGCAGTGGAGTGGAATGGAGAGGAATGGAATGCTATGGAATTGGATGGCCTGAAATGGAATGAAGTGGAGTGGAGTGGGGCGGAGTGGCATGCAGTGCAATGGAGCAGAATGGAATGGGATAGAGTGGAATGGAGTGGAGTGGAGTGCAGTGGAGTGGAGAGGAGTTGAATGTAGATAAACGGAATCAGATGTTATGGAATGAAGTGAGTGGAGTGGAGTGGAGTGGAACGCAGAGGAATGGAATGGACTGGAAAAGAATTGAACGGAATGGACCGAAACGAAATGGAGAAATCTGCGTTGGGATTTTGGCACTGAGCTACAGCCTGTGTGATAGAAGGAGATCCTGTCGAAAGAAACTAGTGGAGGGGAATTGAATGGATTGTAGTGGAACGAAGTGGAATTCAGTGGAATGAAATGGAATGGAAATGAATGGAATGGAGCGAATGGAGCAGAGTGGAGTGGAGTGGAATGGAACGGAATGGAATGTGAGATGAGATTGTGCCACTGCACTCCAGGCTGGGTGACAGAGTGAGATACTCTCGAAAGAAAGGAATGGAATGGAATGCAGTGAAATGGAACGCATAGGAGTGGAGTGGAGTGGAGTGGATTGGAATGGAATGGAGTGGAGTGGAATGGAGTGGAGTGGAATGGAATGGAGTGGTATCGAATGGAAAGGAGTGGAATGAAATGGAGTGGATTGGAATGGAATGCACTGGAATGGAATGGAATGAAGTGGAATGGAGTAGAATGGAATAGCATGGAGTGGAGTGCAATGGAATTTAGTGGAATGGAGTGGAGTGGGATGGATTAGATTGGATTGGAATGGATTGGATTGGATTGGAATGGAAAGGAGTGGAGTGGAATGGAGTGGAGTGAAATGGAATGGAGTGGAGTGGAATGGAGTGGGGTGAAATGGAATGGAGTGAAGTGGAATGGAATGGAATGGAGATGAATGGAATGGAGTGGAGTGGAATGGAATGGAGTGGAGTGGAGTGGAGTGCAATGGAATGGATTGGAATGGAGAGGACTGGAGTGTCATGGAGTGGAGTGGAGTGGACTTGAGTGGAGTTGAGTGGAGTGGAACGAAATGGAATGGAATGGAAGGAAGAAATTTGTGCTGAGATTGTGCCACTGCGCTTCAGCCTGTGTGACAGAGGGAGATCTTGTCAAAGAAAGGAGTGTAATGGGAGAGACTGGAAACGTACGGGATGGAATGGATTGGAGTGGAGTAGAGTGGAATTTAGTGGAGTGGAGAGGAGTGCAGTGGAATGGAATGAAATGGAATGGTGAAATGAAATGTTAGCTGAGATTGTATAACTCCACACCAGCATGGGTGACAGAGTGAGATCCTGTCAAAAGAAAGTAATGGAATGGAATGGAGTGGAAGGGAATGAAATGGAGTGGAATGTACTGAAGAGGAATGGAGGGGAGTGGAATGGAGTGGATTGGAATGGAAAGGAATGGAGTGGCATGGAATGGAAAGGAGTGGAGTGGAATGGAATGGAGTGGAGTGGTATGCAGTGGAGTGGAAACGACTGGAGTGGAGTGGAATGAAATGGAGTGGAGTGGAATTGAATGGAGTGGAGTGGAATGGTATGGAAAGGAGTGGAATGGAGTGGGGTGGATTGGAGTTGAGTGGTGAGGAGTGGAAAGCAGTGGAGCGGAATAGAACGCAGTGGAGTGGCATGGAGTGGAGTGGAATGGAAAGGAGTGGAGTGGAATGGAGTGGAGAAGAATAAAGGGAAGTTGAGTGGAATGGGATGGGGTCAAGAGGAATGGTGTGGAATGGAGTGGAATTGAGTGGAGTGGAGTAGAGTGGACTGGAAAGGAGTGGAGTGAAATGGAATGGAGTGGAGTGGAATGGAGTGGAGTGGAACGGATTGGAGTGGAATGGAATGGAGTGGAGTGGATTGGAATGCAGTAGAATGGAATGGAGTGGATTGGAATGGAATGGAGTGGACTGTAATGAAGTGGAGTGGAGTGGAATGGAAGTGGAGTGGAGTGGAATGGAATATGACAGAATGGAATGGAATGGAGTGGAGTGGAATGGAGTGGAATCGAGTGGAATGGAATAGAATGGAGTGGAATGGAGTTGAGTGGAGTGCAGTGGAATGGAGCTGTATGGAATGGAGTGGAGTGGAATGGAATGGATTGTAGTGGAATGGAGTGGAGTGGAACAGAGTGTATTTGAGTGGAATGGAGTGGAGTAGAATGGAATGGATTGTAGTGGAATGCAGTGGAGGGGAACAGAGTGGATTGGAGTGGAATGGAGTGGAGTGGAATGGAATGGAGTGGAGGGGCATGGAATGGAGTTGAGTGGAATGTAATGGAGTGGAGTGGAATGCTATGGAATGGAGGGGAATGGAGTGGAGTGGAGTGGAATGGAATGGAGTTGAATAAAATGTAGTGAAATTTATTGGAATGGAATGGAGTGGAGTGGAATGGAATGGAGTGCAGTGGAATGGAGTGGGGTGCAGTGGAATTGAGTGGAATCGAAAGGACGGGATTGCAATGGAGTGGAGAGGAATGGAATGGAATAGAATGGAGTGGAATGGAGAATAGTGGAATGGAAAGGAATGGAACAGAATGGAACAGAGTGGAGTGCAGTGGAGAGGAGTGGATTGGAATGGAGTGGAGTAGATTGGAGTGGAATGGATTGGAGTGGAATGGAATGGAGTTAAGTGGAATGGAGTGTAGTGGAGTGCAGTCTAATGGAGTGGAGTTGAGTGGAATGGAATGGAGTGGAGTGGAAAGGAGTGGACAGCAGTGAAACCGATTGGAGTGGAAGGCAGTATAATGGAATGGAACAGAGTGGTGTGGAATGGAATGGAGTGGAGTGGAAAGGAATGTAGCGGAATGGAATGGAATGGACAGGAGTGGAATGGAGTGGAGTGGAATAGAATGGATTGGAATGGAATGGAATAGAGTGGATACAAATGGAATGGAGTGGAGGTGAATGGAAAGGAGTGGAGGGTAATGGAGTGGAGCATAGTGGCATTAAGTGTAATGGAATGGAGTGCAGTGGAATGGATTGGAGTGGAGTGAAACGGAATAGAATATAGTGGAAAGGAGTGGAGTGAAGTGGAGTGGAATGGAATGGAGTGGAGTGGAATGGTAGGGAATGGAGTGGAATGGAGAGGAGTGGAGTGGAGTGCAGTGGAATGGTGGGGAAGGGAATGGAGTGAAGTGTTTTGGAATGGAGTGGAGCGGAGTGGAATGGAATGCAGTGGAGTGGAATGGAGTGGAGTGCAGTGGAATTGAGTGGAATTGAATGGAGTGGATTGGAATGGAATGAAGTGGAGTGGAATGGAATAGAATGGAGTAGAACGGAGTGAAGTGAAGTGGAGTTGAATGGAGTGGAGTGCAATGGAATAGAATGGAGTGGAATGGAGTGGAGTGGAATTGAATGGAGTGGAATGGAGTTGAGTGGAGTGGAGTGGAGGGGAATGGAGTGGAGTGAAGTGGAGTGGAATGCAGTGGAGTGGAATGGAAGAGAATGGAGTGGAATGTAGTGGAGTGGAATGGAATTGAATGGAATGGAATGGAGTGGAGTGGAGGGCAGAGGAGTGAAATGGAGTGGAGTGTGGTGGAGTGGAGTGGACTGGAATGGAATGGAGTGGAGTGTAATGAAGAGGAGCGGAGTGGAATTGACTGGAATCGAATGGAGTGGAGTGGAGTGGAATGGAATAGAATAGAGTGGAATGGAGTGGAGTGGAGTGGAATGGAGTGGAGAAGAATAAAGGGAAGTTGAGTGGAATGGGATGCGGTCAAGAGGAATGGTGTGCAATGGAGTGGAATTGAGTGGAGTGGAGTAGAGTGGACTGGAAAGGAGTGGAGTGGAATGGAATGGAGTGGAATGGAGTGGAGTGGAACGGATTGGAGTGGAATGGAATGGATTGGAGTGGAATGGAATGCAGTAGAATGGAGTGGAGTGGATTGGAATGGAATGGAGTGGAGTGTAATGAAGTGGAGTGGAGTGGAATGGAAGTGGAGTGGAGTGGAGTGGAATGGAATGGATTGGAATGGAATGGAGTGTAGTGGAATGGAGTGGAGTGTAGTGGAATGGAAGGGAGTGTAGTGGAATGGAGTGGAGTGGAAAGGAGTGGAGTGGAGTGCAGAGGAATGGAATGGAGTGGAGTGGAATGGAAAATTATGGAATGGAATGAAATGGAATGGAGTGGAGTGGAATGGAATGAAGCAGAGTGGAATTGGGTGAAATCGAATGGAGTGGAGTGGAATGGAGTGGATTCGAGTGGAATGGAACAGAATGGAGTGGAATGGAGTTGAGTGGAGTGCAGTGGAATGGAACTGTATGGAATGGAGTGGAGTAGAATGGAATGGATTGTAGTGGAATGGAGTGAAGTGGAACAGAGTGGATTGGAGTGGAATGGAGTGGAGTGGAATGGAATGGAGTGGAGTGGAATGGAATGGAGTGGAGGGGCATGGAATGGAGTTGAGTGTAATGTAATGGAGTGGAGTGGAATGCTATGGAATGGAGGGCAATGGAGTGGAGTGCAGTGGAATGGAATGGAGTTGAATAAAATGTAGTGAAATTTATTGGAATGGAATGTAGTGGAGTGGAATGGAATGGAGTGCAGTGGAATGGAGTGGAGTGCAGTGGAATTGAGTGGCATCGAGTGGACTGGATTGGAATGGAGTGGAGTGGAATGGAATGGAATAGAATGGAGTGGAATGGAGTGGAGTGGAATGGAAAGGAATGGAATAGAATGGAACAGAGTGGAGTGCAGTGGAGAGGAGTGGATTGGAGTGGAATGGATTGGAGTGGAAAGGAATGGAGTTAAGTGGAATGGAGTGGAGTGGAGTGCAGTCTAATGGAGTGGAGTTGAGTGGAATGTAATGGAGTGAAGTGGAAAGGAGTGGACAGCAGTGAAATGGATTGGAGTGGAGTGGAGTGTAATGGAAAGGAGTGGAAAGGAATGGAACAGAGTGGTGTGGAATGGAATGGAGTGGAGTGGAAAGGAATGGAGTGGAGTGGAATGGAATGGACAGGAGTTGAATGGAGTGGAGTGGAATGGAATGGATTGGAATGGAATGGAATTAGAGTGGAGAGAATTGGAATGGAGTGGAGGGGAATGGAAAGGAGTGGAGGGGAATGGAGTGGAGCGTAGTGGAATGGACTGGAGCCTAGTGGAATGGAGTGGAGCATAGTGGAATTAAGTGTAATGGAATGGAGTGCAGTGGAATGGATTGGAGTGGAGTGGAACTGAATAGAATATAGTGGAAAGGAGTGGAGTGAAGTGGAGTGGAATGGAATGGAGTGGAGTGGAATGATAGGGAATGGAGTGGAATGGAGAGGAGTGGAGTGGAGTGCAGTGCAATGGAGGGGAAGGGAATGGAGTGAAGTGTTTTGGAATGGAGTGGAGTGGAGTGGAATGGAATGCAGTGGAGTGGTATGGAGTGGAGTGCAGTGGAATTGAGTGGAATTGAATGGAGTGGTTTGGAATGGAATGAAGTGGAGTGGTATGGAGTGAAGTGCAGTGGAATTGAGTGGAATTGAATGGAGTGGTTTGGAATGGAATGAAGTGGAGTGGAACAGAATAGAACAGAGTGGAATGGAGTGAAGTGAAGTGGATTTGAATGCAGTGGAGTGCAACGGAATAGAATGGAGTGGAATGGAGTGGAGTGGAATTGAATGGAGTGGAGTGGAGTTGAGTGGAGTGGAGTGGAGTAGAGGGGAATGGAGTGGAGTGAAGTGGATTGGAATGGAGTGGGGAGGAATGGAAGAGAATGGAGTGGAATGTAGTGGAGTGGAATGGGATTGAATGGAATGGAATGGAGTGGAGTGGAGGGCAGAAGAGTGGAATGGATTGGAGTGTGGTGGAGTGGAGTGGGCTGGAATGGAATGGAGTGGAGTGTAATGAAGAGGAGCGGAGTGGAATTGACTGGAATTGAAAGGAATGGAGTGGAGTGGAGTGGAATGAAATAGAATAGAGTGGAATGGAGTTGAGTGGAGTGGAATGGAGTGGAGAAGAATAAAGTGAAGTTGAGTGGAATGGGACGGGGTCAAGAGGAATGGTGTGCAATGGAGTGGAATTGAGTGGAGTTGAGTAGAGTGGACTGGAAAGGAGTTGAGTGAAATGGAATGGAATGGAGTGGAATGGAGTGGAGTGGAACGGATTGGAGTGGAATGGAATGGAGTGGAGTGGAATGGAATGCAGTAGAATGGAATGGAGTGGATTGGAATGGAATGGAGTGGAGTGTAATGAAGTGGAGTGGAGTGGAATAGAAGTGGAGTGGAGTGGAGTGGAATGGAGTGTAGTGGAATGGAGTGGAGTGGAGTGGAATGGAAAGAGTGTAGTGGAATGGAGTGGAGTGGAAAGGAGTGGAGTGGAGTGGAGTGCAGAGGAATGGAATGGAGTGGAGTGGAATGGAAAATGATGGAATGGAATGGAATGGAATGGAGTGGAGTGGAATGGAGTGGAGCAGAGTGGAATTGGGTGGAATCGTATGGAGTGGAGTGGAATGGAGTGGATTCGAGTGGAATGGAATAGAATGGAGTGGAATGGAATAGAATGGAGTGGAATGGAGTTGAGTGGAGTGCAGTGGAATGGAACCGTATGGAATGGAGTTGAGTAGAAAGAAATGGATTGTAGTGGAATGGAGTGGAGTGGAACAGAGTGGATTGGAGTGGAATGGAGTGGAGTGGAATGGAATGGAGTGGAGTGGAATGGAATGGAGTGGAGGGGCATGGAATGGAGTTGAGTGTAATGTAATGGAGTGGAGTGGAATGCTATGGAATGGAGGTGAATGGAGTGGAGTGGAGTGGAATGGAATGGAGTTGAATAAAATGTAGTGAAATTTTTTGGAATGGAATGGAGTGGAGTGGAATGGAATGGAGTGCTGTGGAATGGAGTGGAGTTCAGTGGAATTGAGTGGAATCGAATGGACTGGATTGGAATGGAGTGGAGAGGAAAGGAATGGAATAGAATGGAGTGGAATGGAGTGTAGTGGAATGGAAAGGAATGGAATAGAATGGAACAGAGTGGAGTGCGGTGCAGAGGAGTAGATGGGAGTGGAATGGATTGGAGTGGAATGGAATGGAGTTAAGTGGAATGGAGTGGACTGGAGTGGAGAGGATTGGTATGAATTGGAGTGTGGTGGCGTGGGGTGGAGTGGAATGGAATGAAGAAGAGTGGAATGGAATTGAGTAGATTGGAGTGGAATGGAGTGGAGTTGAATGGAGTGGAGTGGAATGGAATGGAATAGAATGGAGTTGAATGGAGTGGAATGGAGCGGAGTGGAATGGAATGGACAGGAGTGGAATGGAGTGGAGTGGAGTTGAATTGACTAGAATGGAACGGAGTGGAGTCGGATGGAGTGGAGTGGAGTGGAATGGAAGAGAATGGAGTGGAGTGGAATGGAAGAGAATGGAGTGGAGTGGAGTGGATTGGAATGGAGTGGAGTGGAGTGGAATGGAGTGGAGTGGAATGGAATGGATTGGTGTGGAATGGAATGGAATGGAGTGGAATACAATGGAGTGCAGAAAAGTTGAGTGGAGTGGAACGGAATAAAATGAAATGGAGTGGAATGGAGTGGAATGTTATGGAGTAGAGTGGAATGAATTGTAGTGGAGCAGAATAGAGTGGAGTGGAGGAGAATGGAGTAGAATGAAGTGCAGTGGAATGGAGTGTAGAGG
The DNA here is from genome assembly GCF_028885625.2 of Pongo pygmaeus. Classification (NCBI taxonomy): domain Eukaryota; kingdom Metazoa; phylum Chordata; class Mammalia; order Primates; family Hominidae; genus Pongo; species Pongo pygmaeus. The sequence goes on from NC_085931.1 coordinate 7,216,214, forward strand.
AATGGAAATGAATGGAGTGGAAAGGAGTGGAGTGGAATGAAATGGAATGGAATGGAGCAGAGTGGAGTGGAGTGGAGTGGAGCCGCATGGAATGGAGTGGAGTGGAGTGTAATGGAATGGAGTGGAGTGTAATGGAATGGATTGGATTGGAATGGAGTGAAATGGAATGGAGTGGAAGGGAGTGGAGTGGAGGGAAATGGAGCAGAGTTGAGTGGAATGGAATGGGGTGGAGTGAAAAGGAATGTACAGGAGGGGAATGGCGTGGAGTGGAGTGGAATGTAATGGAGTGGAATGGAATGCAGTAGAGTGGAGTGGAATGGAATGGAGTGGAGTGCAATGGAATGCAGTGGAGAGAAATGGAGTGGAGTGGAGTGGAATTGAGTGTAATGGAATGGAGTTGAGTGGAATGGAGTGGAGTGGAGTGCAATGAAATGAAATGGAGTGGAATGGAATGGAGTGGAATGGAGTGGAATGGAGTGGATTGGAAAGGGTTGGAGTTTAATGGAATGGAGTGGAGTGGAGTAGAGTGGAGTGGGAAGGAATGGACTGGAATGTAGTGGAATAGTAGAGTGAAGTAGAGTGGAGTGGAGAATATTGGTGCAAAAATTTGCAAAACGCCTCGCAAACTGAATTAAACAATACATAAATAGGTAATTCATAATGACCAAGTGGGATTTATTCCAGGGATGCAAGGATAGTTCAACATGCAAATCAATGAATGTGATAGATCACATAAAGAGAATGAAGGGGCCAGGAACAGTGGTTCACACCTGTAATCCCAGCAATTTGTGAAGCCGAGGTGGGTGGATCACCTGAGGTCAGGAGTTTGAAACCAGTCTAGCCAACATGGCGAAGCTACGTCTCTACTAAAAATACAAAAATTAGCCAGGCATGGTGGTGAGCACCTGTAATCCCAGCTACTCAGGAAGCTGAAGAAGGAGAATAACTTGAACCTGGGAGGCAGAGGTTGCATTGAGCTGAGATCATGCCATTACACTCCAGCGTGGGTGACAGAGGGAGACTACATCTCAAAAAAGAAAAAAAAAAAAACAAGGACAAAATCCATATAATCATTTCAATTATGCTAAAAAATTTTGATAAAATTTAATATTCTTTAATAATAAAAAGCGCTTTGAAAACTGGGTATGGAATGAACATACCTCAACATAATAAAGTCATATATGACAGACCCACAGCTAGTATCACACTAAGAGGGGAAAAACTAAAAGCCTTTTCTCTAAAATCTGGAAGACGACAAGAATGTCCACTTTTACCACTGTTATTCAACATAATGCTGAAAGTCCTATCTGGAGCAATCAGACCGGAGAAAGCAATAAAACGCATCCCAATTGGAAAAGAAGTCAAATTACCTTTTTTTTTTTTTTTGCCAATGTTATAATGTTATATTGGAAAAGGCGTAAATACTCCTCTGATAGGGTTTGAATGTGTGTTCCCTCCCGAATCTCATATTTAAATGTAATTCTCAATGTTGGAGATGGGCCTGTTGAAAGGTGATTTAACCATTGGGGTAGATTACTATAAATGGCTTAGCACCATCACATTTGGTGCTATCCTCATGATAGTGAGTTCCCATAAAATCTGGTTATTTAAAACTGTGTAACAACTTGCCCCTCTGTTTTTTGCTTCTGCTTTTTGCCCTGTGATGTGCAAGATTCTGCTTCAACTTCTGCCATGACTGTAAACTTCCAGAGACCTCCCCAGAAGCATATACCAGTACTATGTTTTCTCTACAGCCTGTAGAATCATAAGCCACTTAAACCTACTTTGTAAAAAATTAATTATCCAGTCCCACTCTCATAGTGTTGCAAAAATAGCTTAATATAAAAATTGGCACCAAGGAATGGAAAGTAGTTATAAGAATACCCCACAATGTGGAATCAGCTTTGTAATTGGGTAAACAGGCAGAAGTTGGAAGAATTTGTGGGATTCAGAAAACAGAAAAATGAGAGAAAGTTGAGATTTTCTTAGAGACTGGTTGAATGTCTGTGACCAAAATGCTGATAGTGATCTGGACAGTGAAGGCCGGGCTGAGAAGGTCTCAGATGAAAACTAGAAACTTATTGGGACTGAAACAAAGGTCATGCATGTTGTCTTAGCAAAGTGGTTGGCTGAATTTCTGTCATGCACGAGGGATATAAAAAAGTTTGAATTTGAAATTGATGATTTAGGGTTTCTGTTGGAAAAATGTCTAAGCAGCAAAGCATTTGCGATGTGACCTGGCTGCCTCTAACAACCTATGCTCACATGTTCTAGCAAAAAAATAAAAATAAAATAAGTAGTAACTTATACTTACAAAAGAAGCATAATGTAAAAGCTTGAAAACTTTTCAGCCTAGTCATGTGGCTGAAATATAAAAAGCTTTTATAAGAGAGGAACTCAAGCAGCATATGGGTCAACCACTTGTTAGAGATATTTGTATAATCTAAAAAAAAAGCAAGTGTTGATAGCCAAGACAATGGGAAAGAGGAATTGAAGGCATTTTAGAAATCTGAAAGGCAGCAACCCATCACAGGCCCTGAGGCCTAAAAGAAGAGAATAGTTTCTGGGAGCAGGTCTAGGACCTGCTGCCTTGAGTAGCTTTGGAACAAAGCTCACTGCATCCTTGCCACTGCTTCAGCTCCAGGTGTAGCTCATATTGACCCAGTTACAACTCCAGTCACTGCTTCAGAGAGTGCAAGCCATAACCTTGGTAGCGTCCATGTGGGGTTAGGCCTGTGGGTTTACCAAATGCGAGTAGTTGAGACTTGGGTGTCTCCACCTTTATTTCAAAGGATGTATGAAAAAGACAGGGTGTGCAGGCAGAAGCATGTTGCAGGTGTGGAGCCCTCATGGGGATCCTCTACTAAAACAATGGAGAAAAGAAATGTGCGGTGACAGTCCCCAGGAAGGCTCCCCACTGGGTCATGACCTAGTAGATCTGTGAGGAGAGGATCACTGTCCTCCAGACCTCAGACCCCAGAATGGTAGATCTAGCTACAGCCTGCACCTTGCACCTTGAAAAGCCAGAGGCATAGTATGCCAGCCCATGAGAGCAGCTGTGGGGGCTGAACCATGCAAAGTCACAAGGTAGAACCTTCCCAAGGCATTAGCATGCCCTGGAAATGGGACACAGAGTCAAAAATAATTATTTTGGAGCCTTACAATTCAATAACTGCCCTACTGGGTTTCAGACTTTCATAGATCCTGTGACCGCTTTCTTTTGGCTGATTTCTTCCTTTTAGACTAGGAGTATTTACCCAATGTCTCTGCCTCATTTGTATCTTGGAAGAACCTAATTTGTTTCTTTATGTTACAGGCTTATAGGAGGAAGAAATTAGCTTTGTCTTAGATGAGACTTTTGACTTTTGAGTTAAGGCTGAAATTAGTTAAGACTTTGGGGATTATTGGGAAGTCATGACTGTATTTTGACATATGAGAAGGATTTGAGATTTGGAACGGCCAAGGGCAAAATGATACAGTTTGGATGTGTATTCCCACCAAAATCTTATATTGAAATATAATCCTCAATGTTGGAAGCGGGCCTAGAGGGGAGGTGATTGAATCATGAGGGCAAGATTTCCACAGACAGTTTGGCATCATTTCCTTTGGTGCCATTCCCACAATAGTAAGTTTTTATCAGAGCTGGTTATCTATAAGTGTGTGTAACACTTCCCCCCTGCCCTCGCACTTACCATGTGATGTGCAAGCACTGGATTTATTTTTCACCTTGTCAGTTGTCAGAGGCTTCCCCAGAAGCAGAAGCCAGTGCTATGCTTTCTGTACAGTCTGTAGAAACATGAACCAATTAAACCTATTTTCTTTATAAATTAACCAGTCACTGATTACTTTTTATAGCAATATGAGAATGGCCTAATACATCCACCAAAATCTATTAGAGGTAATAACTTGAGTAAATTTGCAGAATATGAAATCAACACATACAAATCAGTAGGGTTTCTATATGCCAGCAGTCAACAAACTGAAAAAGAATTCAAAAATGTAATACTATTTGCAGTAGCCACAAATAAAACATGTGGGAATTTACCAAAGAAATAAAAGTTCTCAACAATTAAAACTGTAAAACAGTTTTAAAAGAAATGAAAAAGGACCCAAAAATTGGAAAGATATTTTTATTTTCACAGATTGGAAGAATCAGTATTTTTTTAAAAATGTCCGTACTATCCATAGCAATCTATACATTTCATGCCATCTCTATCAAAATAACAGGCCAGGGGCAGTGGCTCATGCCTGTAATCCCAGCACTTTGGGAGGCCGAAGTTGGTGGATCATGAGGTCAGGAGTTCAAGACCAGCCTGGCCAACTTGGTGAAACCCCACTTCTACTAATAATACAAAAAATTAGCCAGGTATGGTGGCGGGTGCCTGTAATCCCAGCCATTCAGGAGGCTGAGGCAAAGAATTGCTTGGACCCAGGAGGTGGAGGTTGCACTGTGCCCAGATCACATCACTGTACTCCAGTCTAGGTGACAGAGCAAGACCCCACCAAAAAAAAAAAAAAAAAAAAAAAAAAGAAGACATTCCTCACAGATATAGAAAAAAAATTCTGAAATTTATATGGAAACAACACAAAACACCATAATTGTCAAAGCTATGCTGAGTATATAAAACAAAACTGGAGGAATTTCATTACCTGGTTTTAAATTATACTACTAAGTTGTAGTAATTAAAACAACATGACACTAGCATAAAAACAGACATAAAGACAGATGGAACGAAATAGAGACCTGAGAAACAAACTCATACAGCTAAATTAATTTTCAACAAAAGTGCCAAGAACATACAATAAAAAATAAGACAGTTTTGTAATAAATATGTCTGGTAAAACTGGCATTCTGTGTGAGGGACAAACATTCAGACGCTCATAGCAGTGTTCTGGAATCCTATGTGAGGGACAAATATTCAGACCACAGCAAAAGTGTTCTGGAATACCCTGTGAGGAACAAACATTCAGACCCTCGTAGCAGTGTTCTGGAATCTTATGTGACAAATGTTTGGAACCCAGCAGCAGTGTTCTGGAATCCTATGCGAGGGACAAACATTCAGACCCTCATAGCAGTGTTCTGGAATCCTATGGGAGGGGCAGCTAAATTAAATTTCAACAAAAGTGCCAAGAATATGCAATGAAAAATGAGACAGCTTTTGTAATAAATAGGGCTGGGAAAACTGGCAAGCCATAGGCAGAAGAATAAAACTAGAACCCTATTTCTTGCCACTTACAAAAATCAAATTAAAATGAATTAAAGACTTAAACCTAACGCCTCAAACCATGAAACTTTTACAAGAAAACATTGGGGAAACTCTTTAGGGCATTGGTTTGGGCAAAAATTCCTTAAATAATGCCCCAGAAGCACAGACAACTAAAACAAACATGGACAAATTGGATTACAGAAAGTCAGAAAGCCTTTTTAAAGTGAAAGAAACAAGAAACTAAGTGAAGTGAAAATCCACAGAATGGGAGAAAATATTTGTAAATTATCCATCTGAAAAGCAATTAACAGCTACATGATATGGTTAGGATTTGTGTCCCCACCCAAATCTCATATTGAATTGTAATCCCCAGATGTTGAGGGAGAGGTTGGTAGAAGGCCATTGGATCATGGGTTTGGTTTCCCCCATGCTGTTCTTCTGATAATGAGTGATTTCTCAGGAAATCTGATGGTTTAATAGGGGACTCTTCCCCTTTTGCTTCACATAAATGCTCTCTCTCCTGCTGTCATGTAAGAGGTGCCTGCTTCCCCATCTGCCATTATTGGAAGTTTCCTGAGTACTCCCCGGCCATGTGGAACTGTGAGTCAATTAAACCCATTTCCTTTATAAATTACCCAGTCTTGCCAGGTGCCATGGCTCATGCCTGTAATCTCACCACTTTGGGAGGCTGAGGAGGGTGGATCACGAGGTCAGGAGTTCAAGACCAGCCTGGCCAAGATGGTGAAACCCTGTCTCCACTAAAAATACAAAAATTAGCCAGGCATGGTGGCAGGTGCCAGTAATCCCAGCTATTCAGGAGCTGAGGCAGAGAATTGCTTGAATCAGAAGGTGGAGGTTGCAGTGAGCCGAGATTGCACCACTGCACTTCAGTCTGGGCAACAAATCAAGACTACATCTCAGTAAATAAATAGATAACACAGTCTCAGGTATTTTTTTATAGCAGTGCAGGAACAGACTAATACACTACAATATATTGAGTTCAAAAAATTCCATAGAAAAAATAATAACCCAAATAAAGAGTGGACAAAAAATTTAAATAGACATTTATGAAAAGAAGACATACAAATGTGAAACGGGCAAATGAAAAGGTGCTCCAGATTACTGATCATCATGGAAATGCAAATCAAACCCAAAATGAGATATCATTTCACCCCAGTTAAGGTGGCTTTTATCCAGAAGTCAGTCAAAAACAAATGCTGGTGAGTATGTCGAGTGAAGGAACCCTTGTACACTGCTGTTGGGAGCACATTTAAGGACAGTTTGGATGTTCCCGATATAACTAAAACTAGAGCTACTATATGGTCCAGCTATCCCACTGCTCATTATATGCCTACAAGAAAAAAAATTAGTAAATCAAAGACCTATTGGCACTCTCATGTTTGCTACAGCAAAGTTTATAATAGCCAAGATTGGAAGGAACCTAAATGTCCATCAACAGATGACTGGATAGAGAAAATGTGGTACATATACACAATGGAGTACTATTCAGCTGTAAGAAATAATGAGAGCCTTCCATTTGCAATAACATAAATGGAACTGAAAGTCTTTATGTTAAGTGAAATGTCAGACACAGAAAGACAAATGTCACATGTTCTCACTATTTGTGGGTCCTAAAATTCAAAACAATTGGTGTCATAGAGGTAGAGAGTATAAGGATGGTTACCAGAGGCTGGGAAGGGCAGGGAGGGAACAAGGGGATAGTGGGGATGCTAAATGGGTAAAAAAACAATTGTTAGAAAGAATGAATAAGACAGCATTTGATAGCACAACACGGTGATTATAGTAAAAAATAATTTAATTCCACATTTAAAAAAACTAAAAGAGTATAATTGGATTGTTTATAACACAAGCTATAAATGCTTGAGGGGACAGATACCCCGTTTTTATTATGTATTACTTATTTCACGACTGCATCAAAGTGTGTCATGTACCCCCATGAATATATACACCAACTATGTACCCACAAATATAAATTCAAAATTGAAATTGAAATTAAAATTAAAACAAAAGGGAGGAGAGTATAATGAGGTATGTGTGACCCATGGCTTGAACTAGCTTTTCAGGTTAACTTTGGAAAGTCCTTATCCAAGAAGAGAGGTCCATTTAATCAACAGGGGATTAGAAATTTATTTTTAGTTTATAAATGGTAAAAAGAAGGATTTTAAATCTTGAGCCATAGTTCTCAGTCAATCAATCATTGCAGGGAACTCTATTCTTTACTCTGGAGATAAACACTAGTTTTCTTTTCCATGGAATTACATCGCATTTCAAAATGTGGGGAAACATCTTGCAACTAAGAGGTGTAGCCTTACTAAATTTGATTTAGTTTCCATTGTAATTAATTTAATCACATGTGTTCTAGAGTTTGTCCTCAGTCTTCCCCTAGTATAGGCCCATGATCTGTTGAATTTGCTCAGCTCCCTGCTCAACAGCAGGAAATCAGAATTATTTAAAAACCTCATTGTGACTGGGAGTGGTGGCTCTCACCTGTAATCCCAGCTATTTGGGAGGCCAAGGTGGGCAGATCGCTTGTTGTCAGGGGTTTGAGACCAGCCTGGCCAACAGAGGAAAACCCCATCTCTACTAAAGATACAAATATTAGCTGGGTGTGGTGATTCATGCCTGTAATCCCAGCTACTTGGGAGGCTGAGGCAGAAGAATTGCTTGAACCCGGGAGGCACAGGTTTCAGTGAGCCAAGATAGTGCACTGCATTGCAGCCTGGGCAACAGAGCAAGACTCTGTCTCAAAACAATAATAATAATAATAATAATAATAATAATAATAAATAAGTAACAATAAAAATCTCATTTTGTTTCAAACAAAATTTCTTCTGAATATCAACTGTATCAAATTGCATATTAACTGTAATCATTTTGTTTATTTGATATCCAATCGAGAAATCTTTGAGGAGTAATTTCACTCTTTTCTGCCATTTTGGTAAACATACCAAATGCCTTTAAACAAAATGCACAAAATTCCTGAGAAATACATTTTCTCCTTGAGGAGTAGACTTGCTGTGTTAGAGGAACTCATGGTTACCTAGCTTCTAGTTTAATAAACATGACTAGAATATTCTATCTTAATATGAGTAGCTAGGTACTCACAGGGCATCTAGAAGATTAATGTTCATGGTCTGAAAATAGTCACATTTTTTAACTGGCCACAAATTACAATTGCAGAATATTTGTGGTCATACAGGACATCTTCCACCAAGCCTGAAAAATGTATAAATGTCCTAGGAGTGCAGCAATTTTTGTAAGGATATTATTAATGAGCTAGCTTAGGTCAATGGGATAATGGTTATTGTTAAAACGAATAGCCACGACTTTAGTGACTACATCTGCACCTTCCAAGTTTAATTATAACTCTTTATCTTTATAGTTACTTATAAGTAGAGACACTAACAAAAGACAATGCATTCCTGCTCTTGTTTTCTGAGGATGTCCAACTCTGTAATGGAGTAATTTCTAATAAACTTGCTTCTTTCACTGTGCTCTCTAACTCGCCTCAAATTTTTTCCTGTAGAAGATCTAGGAATCCTACTTTGTGGTCTGTATCAGGACCCTCTTTTCCAGCAACATCTTTCAGCAACACCATGAATGGACAACAAGACAAGACCTCCACTCCAAGGAAAACAATCCACACAGAATCAATCAGCTGACACCTGGCAAGTGGGCTGTCTTTTAGAGTCGTGAAGCCATTCTGGTGGGCAAGAATGATTATCCACTATTATACTCATATTAGAGGCCAAGCCCACAGGGTTAGAGGCCCTGGGGAATATTGAGAAGAATGGATTTGGCTAAACAAGATGTTTGCCACTTTCTCTTTTTGGACTGTCCAACTTGTGCTTTCGGTCCCTCAACTGAGTGCTCTACAACTTGTCACCTTTCTGCACATCGCATCTGTTTTGCAGTAGCCTGGAGGCTGCCCCAGGACAGAGGCCCCAAACAGTTTAGCTTTTACTTTCCTCAGCGATTCTCTGACTCTGAACTACTGCTTGTTTAATTTGCCACTTGTCCAAGTAATACTGAAAAAAAGAATTGTCTTGGAACCTAGAATTTTTTTACTATAATTATCAGAAAAGATCAGCAGTAACCTCGCCATCATGACTGAAGTTGAAATGTGGTATTTAAGAGCTCTACATGATAAGATCAGATATGCCTGTTTAGTGACAGCCTCTTTTATGACAACCCTTTGCAAACAATTACCCTCAAGATGGAGAACATGAGACTTTTTCTTAACAGTTTTCTCTCATTTCTTAACCATTTCTCTCATCTTTGATGAGCTGGTATAGGGCAGCTGGACCCTGCTTTCTTAACCCAGCAGGTCACTTTTTCCTGAGAGAGTTTTGTCAGATTTGTCGTAGCAGTGTGAAAATGGACTAACACCATCAGAGTGAACAGGCAACCTACAAAATGGGAGAAAATTTTCGCAACCTAGTCATCTGACAAATGGCTAATATCCAGAATCTACAATGACCTCAAACAAATTTACAAGAAAAAAACAAACAACCCCACCAAAAACTGGGCAAAGGATATGAACAGACACTCCTCAAAAGAAGACATTTATGCAGCCAAAAGACACATGAAAAAATTCTCATCATCACAGGCCATCAGAGAAATGCAAATCAAAACCACAATGAGATACCATCTCACACCAGTTAGAATGGAGATCACTAAAAAGCCAGGAGACAACAGGTGCTGGAGAGGATGTGGAGAAATAGGAACACTTATACACTGTTGGTGGGACTGTAAACTAGTTCAACCCTTGTGGAAGTCAGTGTGGCGAATCCTCAGGGATCTAGAACTAGAAATACCATTTGACCCAGCCATCCCATTACTGGGTGTATACCCAAAGGACTATAAATCATGCTACTTTAAAGACACATGCACACGTGTGTTTATTGTGGCACTTTTCACAATAGCAAAGACTTGGAACCAACCCAAATGTCCAACAATGATAGACTGGATTAAGAAAATGTGGCACATATACACCATGGAATACTATGCAGCCATAAAAAATGATGAGTTCATGTCCTTTGTAGGGACATGGATGAAACTGGAAATCATCATTCTCAGTAAACTATCGCAAGAACAAAAAACCAAACACCGCATGTTCTCACTCATAGCTGGGAATTGAACAATGAGAACACATGGACACAGAAAGGGGAACATCACACTCTGGGGACTGTTGTGGGGTGGGGCTGGGGGGAGGGATAGCATTAGGAGATATACCTAATGCTAAATAACGAGTTAATGGGTGCAGCACACCAGCATGGCACATGTATACGGATGTAACTAACCTGTACATTGTGCACATGTACCCTAAAACTTAAAGTATATATATATAAAAAAGAAAATGGACTAATACATTACAATATACAAGTTACATCCTTCCTATTTCCCCTGTTTGATCTGACTCCTATTTTGCAGCTTCATTTGTTTTATAGAAGAGAAACTAAGAGGGAGGAAATACATTATATACAGGCTTCTCTGATGCTTGGTCAGGATAAAAAATTAAAATGGGCTTCTATATATTTGATGGAGGAAAAGACAAAACAGGGATGGCACATAATTGATTACCCTTTTAATGCTAGTTGCTCTTAATATTAGGCTTTTCTTAGCTGGGACTGAACTCCCCCTGCCAGTCCGAGCACACCATAAGAAAACAATCAGATTCCTTCCAGTTCTAGTGAGGTGTGCAACATATTATTAATTTCTTCTAGTTTTCCAGGGTTATGTAGTGCCCGCTCATCATCTTCTCCCTGCCCTTCGAGTCCTGTCTTACGTACATACCCCACTCTCGAAACACCCGAGCTTCACCAGAACAACATGTAGTGGGGCCTCTTATCAGCTGGCAAAGTTGAATATTTGCCCTCTCTGGGAAGTGACAGATGATAATAGGGACACTATATTGAAGGAGTGGCCTGTCCCTCCACACCTGTGAGCGTTTCTCGTCAGGTAGAACTAGAGGCTTGTGAAAAGAGATGCACAGACAAAGTATAGGGAAAAAGTGGGCCCAGGGGACAAGAGCTCAGCATATGGAGGACTAGCGCCAACACCATTCTCTGAGTTTTCTTAGTATTTATTGATCATTGTCGGGCATTTCTCGGAGAGGGGGATGTGGCAGGACAATAGGGTAACAGTGGAGAGAGGGCCAGCAGGAAAACATGTGAACAAATGTCTCTGCAACATAAACAAGGTAAAGAAAAAAGTGCTGTGCTTTTGATGTGTATATACATAAATATCTCAATTACTTAAAGAGCAGTATTGCCTCCAGCATGTCTCACCTCCAGCCCTAAGGCAGTTTTCTCCTATCTCAGTAGATGGAATATACAATCGGGTTTTACACTGAGACATTCCGTTGCCCAGGGACGAGCAGGAGACAGATGGTTTTGTCTTACCTCAACTGCAAAGAGGCTTTCCTCTTTTACTAATCCTCCTCAGCACAGACCGTTTACAGGTGTCGGGCTGGTGGATGGTCAGGTCCTTCCCTTCCCATGAGGCCATATTTCAGACTATCACATGGGAAGAAACCTTGGACAATACCTGGCTTTCCTAGGCAGTTGTCCCTGTGGCCTTCCACAGTGTTTTGCATCCCTGGGTACTTGAGAATAGGGAGTGCTGATGACTTTTAACAAGCATGCTGCCTTCAAGCATTTGTTTAACAAAGCACATCCTTCATATCCCTAAATCCATTAAAACTAGAGTCGACACAGCACATGTTTCTGTGACACAGGGTTGAGGCTAGGGTTACAGATTAACAGCATCTCAAGGCAGAAGAATTTTTCTTAGTACAGAACAAAATGGAGTGTCTTATGTCTACTTCTTTCTACATAGACATAGTAACAGTCTGATCTCTCTTTCTTTTCCACATACTATATAGGTAAATGTACACTTTTCTTTATCTGAATTAGCCATATGCAAGGAAAAACTAAAACAGTTTTCAGAGGTTCCGGGAAAATTCATAGACAAATTTAAAAGGCTAACCTTGACGTATGATCTGACCAGGCAGTATTTGCATATATTTATGTTCGCCTGCTGCATGGTAGAAAAGCAGTGCATTATGGGAGTGGATAGAGCACATGCTAATAGGGTGGCAACCTGCAAACAGGGGCATGACACCTATCAAGTAGGAGGCACAGCAGTGCCTGACTAGGACCCAAAAGAACTAGATTCTAGAAAAAACAAATGAATTAGGAAGAAAGTAGGATATAGAGAGAAAAAATTATGATTGACTCCGTGAAGGAATAAAAAAAAAGTGTGATACAGCTTTTTAATTTTTATAAAGTCTGGAAAATTACTCAGGGAAAAGATGAAAACCCAGCCTTATTACAAGGGTGGATAATTTAGACCTTGAGGAAATACACTAACACTGACCCTGACTCCAAAAAGGGACAGGCATTTCTAGGAGTTTAATTTATAGCACGGTCTCCTTCTTATATCTGCAGGAAGCTGCCAAAAGCAGCCTTAGGCTTCCAGACTCCCATGGATCAGATTTTAGACTTGGATTTTGCAGTTTTCCATCACAGGAATTGAGCAGAGAAAACATAAAATAAAGCAAATCTTCCAAGAGGCCCAGCTTCTAGCTGCAGCCTTGTGCTCTCCACCACTTCAGAGGCCGCCCCTTAACCCCTGGCCTTCACAGAGGAAGTGAGAAAGTGAAAATCGCAGTCTGTGCCTCTGGGCCACTGCGCCTTGGGTATAAATCTGTGTGCCTTCTGTAGGAAGGTAAGCCTCTGCCGAAGGAAATGCACTGTGCTTCCAAGGGAGCCATCATCAGAGCCCAGCAGACACAAAAGTGGCGGGGCCTGATACTTCCTACCTCCACTCCCATTGGACTACTAGCTATCGAGAGATGGAGGAGCCTCAGGTGACTCTTGAAATAGCAGGTAGGAGTATTAACTTCGTATTAGGTGTGGGAGCAGATTACTCTGTACTGATTTAATTCAATGGTCTCCTGTCTTCTCATGATGGACAAGCCCCAAAACACTCCTTTTTGTATCTTCTAAGTTGTCCTCCAGAGCCTCTAGGTTTCTCGCCTGCCTTTTTAGTACTGTCTGATTGCCTGACCTCTTACTGGGGAGAGGTTTATTGACTGAGGAGACCAAGTCATGGTCACCTTCACAGATCATAAAGCATAGAAACTGTTACTTTTGTTCCTGACCCATCAGGGGAAAAAAGAAGTTAAGAATGAGCTGTCACATTTACCACCTGAGGTGTTGTCTTAAGTAAATCTTGAGGATAGGGCCACACAGGCTCTGGGAAACGCACTAAACACCTCCCCCATTGAAATCCAACTTCAGCCTAGTACTCTTCGACCTCAGAAGAGACAATATATTTTAAGGCAAGAAGCATGAAATTCAACCCCTTATTGCCAAATTCTTGCCATATGAGTTATGAAGCCCATGAGAGTCTCCTTACAATACTCGCATGTTACCAGATAAAAAGCCTAATGGCTAGTACAGATTTGTCAGAACCCTTACAGCATTAAGAAATGCAGTTGTCTCCATACACCTCATTGTACCCAATACTTACCATGTCCCAGGGGATGCAAGCTGGTTTACATTCTTAAATCTGAAAGAGTCACTTTTCTGGATCTCAATGCATCCAGATTCATAATATGTTTGCCTTTGAATGGACTGATCCAGATATGCATTCAGCCACAAAACTAACCTGGACAGTCATCTCTGAAGGGTTCTGGGATAGCCCCCACTTATTTGAAAATACTCTAGCTAAGGACTTAACAAATCTATAATTGGAAAGGGACACAATTATTCAGTATGTAGGTGACTTGCTCATTGCTAACCCAAATAAAGAAGACTCATAATAATAATGTTAAGTTGGTAAATTTCCTGGGAACTTGCAGATATAGGGCATCACCACACAGAGCTCAGATTTTGACTGAAAGACTTAAATATTTGGAATCTGTTTTAAACTCTGGAACTGATCAACCTCCCTAGAAGATAAAAAAGTTATTTTAGTCACCCAACAGTCCCTGTCCAAAAAATGACTGTGGGCTTTTTTAAGAGATGGCTGGGTACTGCTGCTTATGGGTGCCCAGATTTGGGCATGTAGCCAAGTCTTTATATGATACACTAATGGAAAGTTTTAGAGCTCCTTGAATGTAATGAGAACTGCAAGCAAACCTTCAATACTCTCAAGGAGAAATTGGGCTCTGCTGCAGCCATGGGAGTCCCCAAGTTGGATGAACCATTTTTTCTTTATGTGACCAAAAAGCAAGGCATAGGACTTGGGTAATCTTGTCCCCAAACTGGGGGACATTCCAAGACCAGCAGCCTAATTTTCTAAGCAGATTGACCAGGTGGCCTTAGGGTGGGCTTGATGTCTTAGAGCTCTTTCCACTGCCACTTTTCTAGCAGGCAAAGCTAATAAACTAACATTAGAACAGCACCTACAGGTTTTTGACCCCACACCAAGGGAAGGTGGTCCTAGAAGCTAAAGTGCAGCAGTGAATAATAAGAGAACATTTATGAAAGTATCAGGGCTTATTGCTAGACACTCCAGACATAACCCTTAAAGCCTGCCAAACCATAAACCCAGCTACTTATCTGCCAGAGTCCACAGGTGCTTCTAGCCTTTCTGGCATACAGGTTGTATTAGTCTATTCTCATGCTGCTAATAAAGACATATCTGAGGCTGGGTAATTTATAAAGAAAAGAGGTTTAATTGACTTACAATTCCACATGGTCAGGGAAGCCTCACACTCATGGCAGAAGGCAAATGAGGAGCAAAGTCACATCTCTCACATGGCAGCAGGCAAAAGAGCTTGTGTAGGGAAACTCCCCTTTATAAACCCATCAGCTGTAATCCCAGCACTTTGGGAGGCCAAGGCAGTGGATGACCTGAGGTGAGGAGATCGAGGCCAGCCTGGCCAACATGGTGAAACCCCGTCTTTACTAAAAGTACAAAAATTAGACAGGCATGGTGGTAGGCGCCTATAATCCCAGCTACTCGGGAGGCTGAGACAGGAGAATTGCTTGAACCCAGGAGTCAGAAGTTGCAGTGAGCCAAGGTCATGATAATGCACTCCAGCCTGAGCAACAGAGCAAGACTATGTCTCAAAAATAAATTAATAAATAAACCATCAGATCTCATGAGGCTTATTCACTGTCACGAGAACAGCATGGGAAAGACTCATCTCCCGATTCGATTGCCTCCCACTGGGTCCCTCCCACGAAATATAGGAATTATGGGAGCTACAATTCAAGATAAGATTTGACTGGGGACACAGCCAAAGCATGTCACAGGTTATGAAACAAATTTATTCTAGCAGGCCAGACTTTAGAAGGATGAGCCCCTTGACCATCCCAAGAAGATTGGTTAACAGATGTAAGTTGTTTTATGCATCAGGAAAACAAGAAGGGTAAGTATGCTATTAGTAGTAGGCACAAGTCTTGCTGGCCTCGACCTCAGCTCAAAAAGCTGAGTTAATTGAACTTACTCAGCCCCTGCAATTGGGAAAGGATTTCAAAGTTAACATTTACACTGATTCCAAGTATGACTTTTTAGTGCTTCATGCTTATGCTGTAATTTGGAATGTGTAGGGGCTCCTGACCCCCAAGGGCTTTTCCATACAACATCATTCAAATTTTGAGCTTGTTAGAATGCTGCTTTGCTGCCAAAAAGTGACTATAATTAATTGCAGAGGACATCAAAAGAGAGACTGACCATGTAAAAGGAAATGCCCTTGTAGATGCCACAGCCAAGGCCCCTGCACTGAAAGGGCCAATGAAGCTTATGGGCGTGCTGGACAGCATACATAGAACTGGGCCAGAACACTCTGAAGAAGAATAAAAACGGGCCAGGGTTTGCATTTCAGTCCAGGGCCCCTCTGGCTGGCTGAATGATGGTAATAAATTACTAATGCCAAGTACCAATCATAGGAATATAATTCAGCACTTTCATTATTCTTTTCACCCTAGAAGGGATTCTTGGTTTCTGTTAATGTCTCATTTGTTTACAGGGGTAAATCTTTTCAAGACACCAAAAGAGGTGACTCAGCCCTGTGAGCTCTTTGCCTGACATGACACAAATGGCCAGCAATTTTCTCCTTCTCCAGGTAAACCTGTCCAAAATTGAGGACCCTATCCAGGTGAGAACTGGCAACTCTAATTTACTCAGATACCTTTCTGCAGGAGATTCAAATATTTGCTAATTCTTACTGATACCTTCACTGGTTAGATCGAGGTATTCCCCACCTCATCTGAAAAATCTTTACCAGAAGAAATATCTCCTCAGTTTGGGTAATCTAAAAGCCTGCAAAGTGACCATGGCCCGTCTTTCACAGCAGGTGTATCCCAACACCTATCCTCAGCTTTAAGAATCCAATATTACCTTCACTCTGTGTGCAGACTGCAGTCCTCTGGAAAGTTGAAAGGGCTAATCCTACTCTAAAGAAGACTGTAGCTAAATCAGACGCCTGACTATCTCTAACACCCATAGCTTACTGTGGGTTTGAACTGTTCCAAAGTAAAACTTATAATTAAATCCTGTTGCGTTAACATTCGGAAGACCTTTCCTAAGCACAGGTCTCCTAATAGATGAAAAGACTCATTAATTGCAACAATATGTTATCAATCTAGGACAGGTGCAAAGGCACTCTGTGAATATGGAAACAAGAGTCTTCCCCTCCCACATGGGAGGAAAATTCAGTTTCAGCTCAGCTAGGGATTTAGTCTTACTAAAGATGTGGGAGGAAGTTCTCCAGCTGACCAGCTTTCCCCAACGTGGAAAGGACCACAGCAAGGACACCTGTTTTCCAACAGACGTTCAACGGCAAGGGATTCACAGGTGGGTACACCTGTGTGGAAGTAAAGCTGTTGCTTATTCTGGGAGCCGAATCCGAGGCTGAGGGAGGTGGGCGCGGGGCGATTTCAGCGTCGGTGGAGGGCGGGCTGGGTAGCTATGCGTCTGCTTCTCCTTCTTGCGTTTCTCCTGCGCTGTAATCACGCCTTGGCCATGAAGGACATCGTGCTCGTGCAGGCCAGGCAGTACAGGAACCAGATCGGCGCCAAGGTAGTATTTGACTCCATAAAAATTAAAATTTTGTATGAGAGAAAAATGCCTCAAAGTCAAAAGTCAAAAGACTGGGGAAATAGATCTGCAACATACATGACAGACAAAAAGCTAATTTGGGATAGATAGATAGATGATAGATAGATAGATTGATAGATAGATAGATAGATAGTTAGATGTAAATATCCGTTTTTAACACCATTTTAAAAAATATCGTCCTTTCCCCATTGAACAGTGTTAACGCCCTTGTTAAAAATCATGACCATATTTTTTGGTTCTTTATTTCTATTGCATTGTTCTTTGCGTCTGTCTCTATGCTGGTACAGCATTGTTTTGCATACTGAAGTTTGAAACCAGGAGGTGTTAATCCTCTAACTTTGTTAGTTTTTAAGATTGATTTGGGTGCTCGGGGTTTTTTGAGATTTCATCTGAATTTTAGAATAGGTTTTTCTATTTTTGCAAATATTGGAATTTTTGTAGTGATTTTATTGAATCCGTAGAAGACTATAGATAACAATGGCACCTTGACAAGATTTTGTCTTCCAGTCCATAAGCACATGATGTCTTTTCATTTATTTGTGTCATCTTTAATACTTTCATGCCATGTTTATAGTTTTTGCTCTACAGGTTTTTCATTTCCTTGGTTAAGTGGGTTCATAAGTATTTTATTATTTTGATGCTATCATACATGACCCTGTTGTCTTAATTTCTTCTTCAGATAGTTTATTGTTATTGTAGAAATACAACGATTTTTGTGTATTATTTTGTTTCATGCAGCTTTGATGAATTTTATTTATTGCATCTGACAGTTTATTTCACAGAAACTAAAATATTTTTATAAAGTATTTTTATAAAGTATTTTGAGTATTTTTATGAATATAAAAATATTTTATAAAATATTTTTATATAAGGTTATGTCATCTACAAACAGACAATTTTACTTTTTAAAAAATTGGAATATCTTTAATCCTTTTTCTCACCTTATTGTTTTAACTAACCAGAACCTTCAGTACTATATTAAATAGAAGTAGTAAAAGCAAGCATCCTTGTTTTTGCTCTTAGGGTAAAAGCTTTCAGTCTTTCACCATGTTTGCTGTGTTTTTTTGTTTTGTTTTTTTTTTTGTATAGCATTATGTTAAGGTGTTTACTTTCTTTTTATAGTTTACTAACTATATTTTATCATGAATGTGGGTTAAATTTGGACAAATGTTTTTTCTTCTTTGATTAATATGATCACATGAGGGTTTTTTCCTTCTTTATGTTAATGTGATATTATGTTGATTTTCATGTGTTGGAACATACTTTTATTTCAGGAGTCAATTATACTCATTCATAGTGTATAATCCTTTTAAAGTACTGCTAAGTTTGAGTTGCTGGTATTTTGTTGAGGATTTTTGCATCAGCATTTATAAGGGATTTTTTCTGTAGTTTTCTTATGGTGCCTTTGTCTGGCTTGGTGTCAGGGTAATACTGGACTCATAGAACAAGTTAGAAAAAATTACCGCCTCTTCAAAGTTTTGAAAAAGTTTGAGAAAAAGTGGTTTTAATTCTGCTTTAAATATTGGGTAGAATTCAACACTGAAGCCATCTGGTCCAGGCTTTTCTTTGTTGCTGGGTTTTTGATTACTGATGCAATCTTCCTGCTGAATCTCCTTGCTGAATAGGTTTATCCAACTTTTCTGATTCAGTCTTAGTAGGTTTTTTCTTTCTAGGAATTTGTTCATTTTATTTAGGCTATTCAATTTTTTAGTGTATACTTCCTTATGTTACTCTCCTACATCCCTTTTTTACTCTAAAAATTTGTTAGTAATGTACCCATTTTATTTTTGAGTTTAGTAATTTGAATATTCACTTTTTTTCTTAGTCAATATAAATAAAATTTTGTCAGTTTTGATCTTTTTCAGGGAACAAACTAGGCTTTGTTTATTTTTGATATTGTTTTTTTATTCTCTATTTCAGTTATTTCCACTGCTATCTTTATCATTTTTTCAATTTTGCTAGTTTTAGTTGTCCCTCTTTAGTAGTCCCTCTTTTTCCCTCTGTTTTTAGTTCCTTAGGAGTAAAGTTGTTGATTTGGTATCTAATTTTTTATAATCACTTATAGCTATAAATTTTTCCCTTATGGTACTGTTTTTGATGTATCTCTTAACTTTTGGTATTTCATGTTTTTAATTTATCTCTACATATTTTCTATTTTCTCTTGTGATTTCTTCTTTTATCCATCCTTGAGTGTTTCATACCTGTATTTTTAGACATAAAATGTATAACCTACAATATTTTCTTGATTTGTTAGTTTTATTTGTTGTAAGTTTTTATTTCAAAATTAAATGTATGTATCAACATTTATTATGTTCTCATAAACTTTGTAATACCTGGAGATTTCTGGTCCACAAATGTAAGTCTCTACATGAGTATTATTTTGAAGCATTTAACCTTCTGTTTTAATATTTCAAAAATCTAAATAAAACTGAGATTTTGGTTTCTGAGATGAAATCATGGTAGGTGACTGAGAAAAGCTTAAAAATTAGCCAAAACTTAAAATTAAGTTAAAGTTTACCTTCAAGATTCAACCTGAATAAGTCACCCTGTATTGCTGGTAATAAAAAATAAGTCTTTAATGGTATAAAAGGAAACTTCAGAGAATGTTTCTCTTTCCCCAGTTGACATATAAATTAAAAGATGTAAAAAATTTTTATGCCCTTATGCATTTTTTACTTTAGAATTCCAACTTTTTCTGATTAAATTTTTTCCAAACAGATTCCTGTGTATTTGAAAGACAAATAATTTTTTAGTTGAAATGCTTAAGCAGTTAAATAAGGCCATGAAAGTTTCTTGAACTTGTGGGAATCCATGAGAAAATCTGACATTATGTTCTATTCTCTTGGAAGGTAGGAATATCGTTTGACTTCTGCTTTGCTGACAAGAAATGTCCTGAGCAAGACTTCCTGGGGCAATGACCTCACACATGGAAAACGCTGGAGCCCGTCTGTTTCCAATCTGCTTTTTTCCAAAAATTAGGGAAGTTTAGTTTTCCCTTTGATACTCTCTGTTACTGCCAATCCCAATGCCAGGGCTGTCCTGCTTCTACAAGTGACAATGACAAATATAGGCCTGAAGAAAGATGAGCTGATGGCATTCCCAGCTTATTACCTCTACTTGGGGGCCTTATCTCACATACATGGATTCAACTCATAGACTCAGCTGGGTGAGAATCTATTATTCAGCTACATTAGAAGTGACTGCTTAAGACTCAGGTGTATGGTGAAATGAGGCAGAAATTTCTCAATGGAGTGTTAGGAGAATTTTCTCCTCATAATTACCTTCTTACTGTCACTAAATCGTAGCTAAAATGAGGAAATTATTCAAAAAGAAATAGAAATGTAATCTTATGAGGACATAAATTTAGAGATTTGTGGAGAGCTCTTCATAATTTCATGGTGCTCTCTTTGAGCTGAGATTATAGTTGACTTTTCATTATAATATATTAGCTGTTCTAGACTTTATGCATTTATGTAAAGTTTTCTTTGTTGTACTTTAAGTTCTGTGATAAATGGGTAGAGCATGCATGTTTGTTACATAGTTATACACTTACGATGGTGGTTTGCTGCACCCATCAACCCGTCATCTACATAGGTATTTCTCCTAACGCTATTCCTCCCCTAGCCTTCCACCCCATGACAGGCCCCAGTGTGTGGTGTTCCCCTCCCTGTGTCCATGTGTCCTCATTGTTCAACTCCCACTTATGAGTAGGAACATGCAGTGTTTGGTTTTCTTTTCTTTTTTCTTTTTCTTTCTCTCTCTTTTTTTTTTGGACAAAATTTCACTCTTGTTGTCCGGGTTGGAGTGTAATGGCGTGATCTCGGCTCAACACAACCTCTGCCTCCTGGGTTCAAGCGATTCTCCTGCCTCAGCCTCCCAAGTAGCTATGATTACAGGTATGTGACAACATTCCTGGCTAATTGTTTGTATTTTTAGTAGAGACGGGGTTTCTCCATGTTGGTCAGGCTGATCTCAAACTCCCAACCTCAGCCTCCCAAAGTTCTGAGACTACAGGCATGAGTCACTGCTCCTAGCCTGGTTTTCTTTTCTTGTGTTAGTTTGCTGAGAATGATTTCCAGCTTCATCCATGTCCCTGGAAAGGACATAAATGCATAGTATTCCATGGTGTATATGTGCCACATTCTCTTTATACAGTTTATCATTAATGGGCATTTGTGTTGGTTCCTATACTTTGCTATTGTGAACAGTGCTGAAATAAACATGCAGTGCTGAAATAAACATACAGTGCATGTGTCTTTATAGTATAATAATTTATAATGATTTGGGTATATACCCTATAATGGGATTGCTGGGTCAAATGGTATTTCTGGTTCTATATCTTTGAGGAATTTTCATACTGTCTTCCACAATGCCTGAACTAATTTACACTCCTACCAACAGTGTAAAAGCATGCCTATTTCTCCACAGCCTCATCAGCATCTGCTGTTTCCGGATTTTTTAATAATCGCCATTCTAACTGGCGTGAGATCGTATCTTATTGTGGTTTTGATTTGCATTCATCTAATGACCAGTGATGATGAGCTTTTCTTCATGTTTGTTGGCCACGTAAATGTCATCTTTTGAAAAGTGTCTGCTCATTTCCTTTGTCCACTTTTTGATTGGGCTGTTTTTTTCTTGTAAATTTGTTTAAGTTCTTTGTAGATTATGGATATTAGCCCTTTGTCAGACAGATAGATTGCAAAAATTTTCTCCCAATCTGTAGGTTGTCTGTTCACTCTGATGATAGTTTATTTTGCTGTGCAAAAGCTCTTTAGCTTAGTCTGATCCCATTTGTCAATTTGGGCTTTTGTTGCCATTGCTTTTGGTGTTTTAGTCACAAAGTCTTTGCCCAAGCCTATGTCCTGAATGGTATTGCCTAGGTTTTCTTCAACGGTTTTTATGGTTTTAGGTCTTATGTTTAAGTCTTTATTCCATCTTGAGTTATTTTTTGTATAAGGTTTAAGGAAGATGTCCAGTTTCAGTTTCTGCATATGGCTAGCCAGTTTTCCCAACATGATTTATTAAATAAGGAATCTCTTCCCCATTGCTTGTGTTTGTCAAGTTTGTCAAAGATCAGATGGTTGTATGTGTATGGTCTTATTTTAGAGTTCTCTGTTATGTTTCATTGGTTGTTTTTGTACCTGTACCATGCTGTTTTTGTTACTGTAGCATTATAGCGTAGTTAGAAGTTGTGTAGTGTGATGCCTCCAGCTTTTTTCTTTTTGCTTAGAATTGCCTTGGCTATTTGGGCTCTTTTTTGGTTCACGAGAATTTTAAAATACTTTATTCTAATTCTGTGAAGAATGTCATTGGTAGTTTAATGGGAATAACATTGAATTTTTTATAAATTACTTTGGGCAGTATGGACATTTTCAGGAATGAATTCTTCCCTATCCATGAACATGGAGTGCTTCTCCATTTGTCTGTGTCCTATCTGATTTCTCTGAGCAGTGGTTTGTAGTCCCCCTTGAAGAGGTTCTTCACTTCTCTTGTTAGCTGTATTCCTATGTATTTTGTTCTCTTTGTAGCAATTGTGAATGAAGTTCATTCACGATTTGGCTCTCTACTTGCCTGTTGTTTGTGTATAGGAATACTAGCAATTTTTGCACACTGATTTTGTATCCTGAGATTCTGTTGATGTGGTTTATCAGCTTAAAAAGCTCTTGGGCTGAGATGATGGGGTTTTCTAGATACAGGATTATGTCATCTGCAAACAAAGATAATTTGACTTCACCTCTTCCTATTTAAATATCTTTATTTCTATTTTCTACCTGATTGCCCTGGCCAGAAATTCCAGTACTACATTGAATAGGAGTGGTGAGAGAGGCCATCCTTTTGTTGTGCCAGTTTTCAAGGGGAATGCTTCCAGCTTTTTCTCACTCAGTATGATATTGGCGGTGGGTTTGTCATATACGGCTCATATTATTTTGAGGTGTGATCTTTCAATACCTAGTTTATTGAGAGTTTTTAACATGAAGGGATGTTGGATTTTATCGAAGGCCTTTTCTGCATCTATTGAGATAATCGTGTTGTTTTTGTGTTTAGTTCTGTTTATGTGATGAATTACATTTATAGATTTGCCTGTGTTGAACCAACCTTGTATCCCAGGGATGAAGCCATCTTGATCGTGGTGGGTCAAGGTACCCTTTTCAGTCTTAAGTTCAGTCTTTTTACATAATCCCATAATTCTTGAAGGTTTTGTTGTTCTTTCTTTTTTATTCTTCTTTCTCTATTCTTCTCTTCCTGTCTTATATCAGACAGATAGTTTTGAAGCTCTGAGATTCTTTCCTCCACTTGGCCTATTCTGTGAGTGATAGTTGTGGTTGTGTTGTGAAGTTCTCATGTTGTGTTTTTCAGCTCCATCATGTCAGTTATGTTCCTTTCTAAACTGAATATTCTGGTTATCAGCTACTGTGTTCTTTTATGATTTTTAGCTTCTTGCATTGTTAGAACGTGCTCCTTCAGCTCAGAGAAGTTTGTTATTACCCACCTCCTAAAGCCTAGTTTTGTCAATTCAGCCATCTCAGCCTCGGGTCAGTTCTATGCCTTTGCTTGGGAGGTGTTGTTGTCATTTAGAGGAGAAGAGGCCCTCTGCCTTTTTGAGTTTTCAGCGTTTTTGTGTTGATACTTTCTCATCTTTGTGGGCTTTTCTACCTTTGACGTTGCTGACATTTGAACGGAGTTTTTCATGGGGTCTTTTTGTTGATGTTGTTGTAGTTGCTTTCTGTTTGTTTTTAACAGTCAGACCACTCTTCCCTAGGGCTAGGGCTGCTGTGGTTTTTGGGGGTCCCCTCTAGACCCTAGTCACATCAGTCTCTCCTGCACCTGGAGGTCTCACCAGTGAAGGCTGCAAAACAGCAAAGATGGCAACCTGATCCTTCCTCTGGGAGCACAAGTCCAAGGGGGTACAGACTTGATGCCGCCTGGAACGCTCCTGTAGGAGATGTCTGTAGACCCCTGTTGGGAGGTCTCACCGAGTCAGGAGGAACAGGATCAGGGACTGCTTAAAGAAGCAGTCTGGCTGCCCTTTGGCAGAGCACTTGTGTTGTTCTGCCCCCCAGGAGTCTTCAGAGCCAGCAGGCTGGAAAGTTTCAGTTGGCTGAACTGGGGAGACAGTAGCTATTTCTCTCCCTGGGGACTTCATCCCAGGGAGAAATCAGAGTTCTGTCCATAGAACTCTGGCTGGAGTTGCTAAAATTCTGATGGGGAGGCCCTGTCCAGTGAGGAAGGATGGATTTCAGTCTCTCTTAAAGAAGCAGCCTGGCCATGATCAGTCACAACAGCTGTACTGTGTTATAGGGGACTCCTCCTGATCCCTGGAGCCAGCAGGCTAGAGCAGCCAACTGAAACCACAGATAGAGTGGCTGCCCCTCCCCCTGGGAACTCCGTCCACCTCCAGCTTTCTCCAGCCTGCTGTCACTGGCCAGCTGGAATTCCAAGCCAATGGGTCTTGTGAGGTGCTGTGGGAGTGGGGTCTCAGAATGATGTCACTTGGCTCCCTGGGTTCAGCCTCCTTCCTAAGGGAATGCACAGATGTATCTCCCAGTTTGCTGGAATTCTCAGGGCAGAGTATGCAAAATTCCTGGGTTTCTATGCATGCTGCTGTAAGCCAGCAAGCACTGTGCTGAGACTCCACACAGCTCTGTGCTTCAAACCTGAGGCCGTGGTTGCTGAGCTCATGAAGGTACCTCCAGATTTGCAGGTTGAAAAGATCCATCAGAGAAGCATGGTTTCCCGGGCAGGGTCGCAAAATCACTCATGGCCTCCCTTGTCTGCAAGTGGGGACTCGGCTAGCTCCGTGCCACACCTGGGTGGGTCACTGACCCACTTGCTTTTCCTGACTCTCTGTGGGTCGAGCTGTCTGCCTAGTCAGTCCCAATGGAGGAACCTGAATACATCCATTGAAGGTGCAGAATTCACTCGCAGTGTTCATTGCTCTCTGTGAGAGCCACGGGCCACAGCTGCTTCTAATCGGCCAGTTTGGCCCCATCTAAAGTATGATTTCTTGATACATGAGAAGTTTTAAATACCTAACAATAATGATATTTATCACAAATATATTTTGTCTCAACGTGATATACAAATTGCTTATAAATCAGTTCTGTTTTTGGTTACCAGAAAGCTATCTGGAAATGTAACGTCTGCCATTTATAAAATTTTTGTAGAGTTAATAGAACATTACTTGAAGGGAGGCTGGCAATATGCATCATGACTTCAAGCACTGCCAGTGAAGTTGTGGAGTTTGAAGTGTTACTGACGTCTTGTTACTCGATTATAAATTAGTACAAACTATATCAATTGTGATTAAACAATATATACCAAAATTATAAATGAAAATACTCTCCGATTCAGCAATTTCATTTTCAGAAATTTACCCTACAGACATACTCATGATGCCTGGAATTATGTATGAATGGGAGGAAGTGTTATACCATCTTTTTAATTAAAAAAAGTCTAGAAATCACCTTAATGTTTATCAATCACATTAATGATTATCACCTTACCATTTATTGAAATTATCATTATTCATATGATAGAATACTATGCAGCTAATTAAAAAAATAAATTTTAAAAGGATGCTCAAAAATGATGTCCAAAATATGTTACAAAGTAAAAAACCTAGGTGCAGAGCCAATTGTCTGATATGCCTCCATTCCTATAAAATCAGAGTGTATAAAAATGCATAGCGTATATCTATTAACTGGTAACTCTTACAAAATTCAAAGTTAATGCAAGCAAGGCCTTTCTTTTTTAATGCTAAAACCCCAAGGAACTGCACAACATTTGAGGATTTCCAACACATGCCAATCTACCTTTAACCTACAGATTTTAGGAAATGAAGCTCTTGAAAAATCAAGCATTAATATTCCTAGCTATAGTTATTTGGGACATAACTAGAATGATCCATTCTTTGAAAGTCTGTAAAATTTGCTCATACAACCATCTGGGCCTAGTCCTTCCTTTGTGAAAGATTTTATTTTACTAGAGGTTTTATGTCATTCATGTTATAGTACTTCTTAGGTTTTCTATTTCTTCTTGATTCTTGAGTCAATTTTGGTACCACTTAGTACCCCACAGGGTGCTTGGGCTCAGAACACATCAGTCAAAGAAAGAGAGAAGAAAGGAAGGCAGGATGGAGGGAGGGAGGAAGGAAGGAAGGGGACAAAGAAGGAAAGAGAGAAGAAAGGAAAGAATGAGAGAAGGAAGGATGGAGGGAGAGAAAGTTGGAGAGAGAGAGAAAGAGAGAAGGAGATGAGAGGGAGAAAGAAGGAAGGAGGGAGAGAAAGAGGGAAAGAGAAAGAAGGAAAGAAACAAGGAAGCAGGGAGGGAGAGAAATAATAAGCTAGAGGAAGGAAGGAAGAAATGAAGGAAGGAGGGAGGGATGGAAAGGAGAGAAAGGGAGGGAAAGAAAGAGAGAAAGGTGAAAGGTAGGGATGGGAAGAGAAGAGGAGCCAGCCACAGGCTACATGCTGTTTGTTCACTCTTTTAGTTTACCCAGGCAGTTCTGCCTTTTAAATATTCCACCTTCTGCCATGAGTTACAATGTTCAATATTCATTCCTCAGAGCATTCAAAGGTTTATGTGTGCCCTGCCATGATGGTGCATGGCTTCAGCTCCCAAACACAACTCTCAGCTGAAATATTCATGACTGGTCACTCCCATATACTCATCAATCCCCCATGTATGGTCTGCATGTGTGCTCCGGAGCTCAAGTGTTGGAAACTTAATCCTCTATGTGACAGTGTTGTGAGGTGAGGCCTAATAAGAGTGATTGGGTTATGAGATTATGACCCCATGCATGGATTAATGTCACTATCTCAGGAATAGGCTAGTTATCTTGGGGGTGGGTTCGTTATCTTAGGAGTGGGCTTGTATTAAAAGAAAGTTCAGCCCCTTTTGCTCTCTTTCTTTCTCAAAGTCTTGCTCTGCTGCCTTCAGCCATGAGATAACACAGCAAGAAGGCCCTCACCAGATGCAGAACCCTAATCCTTGGACTTCCTAGCTTCTAGAACTCTAAGAAATACATTTCCTTTATTTATAGATTCCCTAGTCTTTGGTATTCTGTTATAGCAGCACAAAATGGGTTAAGATGTCCCATTACATGGAGAGTGCTGATCCACAGGGTTGAGATCATTGACTTAGAAATTGGAGTCTTATACAACATCCCTACGGGAGTTGGCCTCCATATTCCCTAACTTCCAGGAATCTCAAATGGTGATCTCAGACCAAAATATAGCCCATATATTTTGCATTTGGCAATATTGCCCACTTTTCCACTTTATCTTGGCAGCTTTGATGTGTTCGCTTCTATGATCCCTAAAAGGATATGAGTCCAAGATCCTGCTATGTTACAATCCAAGGATAGGAGAACCTAGACAAGAGTCTCATCACCTGGGTGATCAGTGCAGAGATATGTCACAAAGCCCCAGTAGACAGAGCCTAGACAACTGTTACATCACCTGGGTGACAGGCAAACAACAACGGCAACTTATTTTCATCCCCACTTCAGTCTTTGAGGTTAGACAGACCTGGATTCACATCCAAGCTCCACCCCTCGCTGTGTGACCTTGCTCATGCTGCTAAACTCTCTGAGACTTGACTCTTCATTTGTGAAATGAGGATAAAGCCCCTTCTCTCAGGGGCTGTGCCAAGGATGAGATGAGTCATGCATTGGTCATGACAGGTGATGCAGTGTGACAAAAAAGTCCCCAAACCTCAGTGGCTTCAACAGCAAAGTTGAATTCTTTTCTTTTCTTTTCTTTTTTTTTCAGGGCATGGGGTTCAGTGGAGGGAGTGTCACTCTGTGGCCCAGGGTGGAGTGCACTGGTGCAATCTCAGCTCACTGCAACCTCCGCCTCCTGAGTTCAAGAGATTCTCCTGCCTCAGCCTCCTGAGAAGCTTGGACTACAGGCGCCTGCCACCACGCCTGGCTAATTTTTTGTATTTTTAGTAGAGACTGGATTTCACCGTATTTGTCAGGATGGTCTTGATTACCTGACTTCATGATCTGCCTGCCTCAGTCTCCCAAAGTGCTGGGATTACAGGCGTGAGCTACCGCACCCAGCCTTGACTTCTCAATTGATTTCACATCCATCACAGGTCAACAAGAGGCCTCCGGTGGTCGTAGTCATTCAGAGACTCAAAAAGATAGACCCTTATCCCAGAAGATGCTCCCACAGTTCCAGAAACAGAACAAAGAAAACACAATCAGCCATGAGCCACTTCTTAAATCCCCTACCCGGAAGGGATACACATTTCTTCTGTCACACCTGTTGCCCAAAATGTCTCAAGTGGACGGGCACAGTGGCTCACATCTGTAATCTCAGCATTTTTGGTGGCAGAGTTGGGCAGATCACCTGAGGTCAGGAGTTCAAGACCAGTCTGACCAACATGGAGAAACCCTATCTCTATTAATAATACGAAAATTTTCCAGTCGTGGTGGCGAGTGCCTGTTAGCCCCAGCTACTCTGGAAGCTGAGGCAGAAGAATCACTTGAACCCGGGAGGTGGAGATTGCAATGAGCCAAGACCAGGCCACTGCACCCCAGCCTGAGTGACAGAGTGAGACTTCATCTAAAAAAAAAAAAAAAGTCTCAGGCTTTGTCTGAACTAGGAGGGTAGAAAAAATAGTCATTTTGGTTGCCACAAACCATTGAAACAAAGATGCAGATTGTTGATGTAAAATTACAGTTAGTTCTTTCCCACTCCTTTTCAGCTTCTCTTCGTTGCTATGAGCCAGCATCTCCAGTGTCAGTTTTCAGTCTGTTGCCTCCCAGCTCCTAGTGCACCTTTCAATACGTGCACTGTGTTAAACTGGGAAATACTGTTCAATATACCCTCTGGAAGTGAACATTCTGCAGGCATCTAGGTAGAGGATGGAGAGACTGGAGGGGGCACGAGCTCTCTCCCTGGGCCTTGATCATGTTCAAGCCCCAACCACAGACCTAGGCCTGGTCCCTCAGCCACCTTGTAGCCTTGGATTGCAGCATCTTGACATGGAAACCAAAACGTAGCCGGGTCCATGTGGTCTGAAAGTTCCTGAAAAGTTTCCGAGAACCCCTCTTGTACCCCTTGTACAAGCTGCACACAGTGACCTGTATTCTAGAGGGTCCGCACAGAGCTGCCATTCCTTCTGCCAGACCCTGCGGGACTCAAGCATTCTGGAGACTTCCTGCCCTACAAAGGCAGCCAGACTCCCGCCATGCATCCCTGCACCAACGGCTTACGGCCAGCCCCCTCACCTGCACTCCAGTGGCTCATGGCCAGCTCCCTCACCTGCCCCAACAGCTCACGGCCTGCTCCCTCCCCTGCACACCAGCGGCTCATGGCCGGCTCCCTCCCCTGCATTCCAGTGGCTCACATCAAGCTCCCTCACCTGCACTCCAGTGGGTGGCCTAGTGCTTGTGCAAAAGCTGCTGACGAGCTCCAGCCTGCCCAAGTCCACAAACGTCTCTTATGCGGTGGCTGAACCACATTTTATGACATCCGAACACCTTTCAAATCTGTGCTTCCTTGGGTACCTCCCTCTGCACTAGGGCACCAGGCAGAATTGCTTTATGTCTTACAGTGACTCTTTTATCATAGTTGCAATACTTTATACTACACTTCCCCGTTAGACCCACTATGTGGTTTCTATCTCTTGGTGGGACCCAGGCTGCTACACAACTTAACCTATGCACATTGCACTTCATTAGTTCTTCACCATTGGCCCAAGATCATGCTCCACCACCCCTCTCTGCCCCCTGGCTTTCTTTCCTTAAGTGAAACCCCTAAACGCCCTCTTTGGGCCCAAAGCTTACCTGCTCTTCCTTCCCTATATTCTTGGCCAGACATAAAAATCTGATGCTCCAGCTAATGCAGAAATGGGGAGAAGGCAGGGGAATCATTTCTCTTCCCTTAGGTAAGTACTGAGGGTTATGTTATTCCATTGTGTGAGGAATAAAAAAATGAGGCATAGAGAGCTGCCATGATTTGCCTGGACCAAGGAAGTTGTCCTGGCAGAAGTGGAACAAAGGTTTAGGTGTCCCAAATGTCAGTCCAGCTCCTATGCCTTCAGAACGTGCCATGGAGGGAGACACTGGGGGACCCCACTCATGCTGAGCACTCAGGGGTACCCAGGTGCTGACAGTGGGGACGTGACAGGCTGAGTTGACTCTGTCCAGTCCTCCTACACCAAATAAGGATGGAAACCCTCACATAATAGAAGTGAAGAGAGGGAACGAAGCCAGGAACTATTAAGAGGCTGATGCCTGGAAGGCCTGGACAGAAGGACAGGGAGATTGGAGCAGAACAGAGGCCGTAGATGGGGACAAGGGGAAGGAAGTGGCCTCAGTGGCCAAATGGCACCTTCCATCTAGTATTTGTGAACTACAATCATTCTGCCCTATGGTTCAACGAGTCCTGGAGAAAATGTGTTTTCTGCAGTCTGGGGAGGTGAGAATAAAACAATTCAGCCTTAAGAAGTTGAAAGCCCAGGAAATCATAGCACGTGGAGATGGGATTCATACTTAAACTTCCTGCCCTTGACTTCTGGTTTGGCCACGTGACTCACTTTTGCCAATGGATGTGGTAAAGTGATAGTCTGCCCATTCTCAGCCTGTGTAGTAAGATAACAGACCTTCACATTTCCCTTTGTTCTTTGCACTCCTGCCATTGTTATGAGAAGAAGGCACCCTGGCAGGCCCCAAACCCAGGAGGATCAGAGACACTTGGAGTAGATCCAGCTCAGCCACCACAGTTCGAGCTGAAACCTCCCAAGCAACCCGTGCTCAGGAGTGAGAAATGGTGGCCTATGGTCTTAGGCCTCTGAGGTGTGGGGTTACTTGTTACCAAGCAAGGGTTAACTGATAGAGACTTCTACCTCACATCCCTACGAATCAAAGAACAAAGGAAATAAAACAGAATGTGAGAAACAGATTTGCAATTTTTAGAAGAAAACAGAGGACAGATTTTATGACACTAAGCAAAGAAAAACTTTTTTTAATATGACACAAAACACAGACACCATAAAAGAAATTACTGATAAATTCAATCATATTAAATGTAGAAGCTTTGATCTGACAAAAAAAGGCAATGAATAAAGTTAAAAGACAAAGACAGTGCATGATATGGTTTGGCTGTGTGTCCCCACCCAAATCTCATCTAGAATTGTCCTCCCATAATTCTCCTGTGTCATGGGAGGGACCTGGTGGGAGATAATTGAAATCATGTGGGCGGTTCCCCCATACTGTTCTCCTGGTAGTGAATAAGTCTCATGAGATCTGACGGTTTTATCAGGGGGTTCCACTTCTGCATCATCCTCATTTTTCTCTGGCCACTGCCATGTAAGAAGTGCCTTTCACCTCCCTTTATGATTCTGAGGCCTCTTCAGTCTTGTGGAACTGCAAGTCCAGTTAAACCTCTTTTTCTTCCCAGTCTGTGGTATGTCTTTATCGGCAGTGTGAAAATGGACTAATACAGTGCACCAATAGGGAAAACATATTTGTAAGGTATTTGGCCAAAAAATCATTGATATCCAGGTCATTAAAATCAAAATTGGCCAGACGTGGTGGCTCATGCCTGTAATCCCAGCACTTTGGGAAGCTGAGATGGGTGGATCACCTGAGGTCGGGAGTTCGAGACCAGTCTGACCAACATGGAGAAACCCTGTCTCTACTAAAAATACAAAATTAGCCGGACGTCGTGGCACTTACCTGTAATCCCATCTACTCAGGAGGCTTAGGCAGGAGAATCGCTTGAACTCAGGAGGCAGAAGTTGTGGTGAGCGGCGATCATGCCATTGCACTCCCATGTAGTCATCAAGTGCAAAACTCCATTAAAAAAAAAAAAAAAAACACAAGTCAGCAACGAGAAACCAAAGACCCAACAGACATATGGGCCAGGAGCTATTCACAGAGGAGGAGACCCGAAGGGCTGGGAAACACAAGGCACGCATTCAGCTGCACAGCAAAATCTAGGAACAATATCAGAAAGTGTGATAACAAATATTGATGAAGATGAATGAAGACGGATGTGTGCACTGCTGGCGAGGGGCATAGTGAAGTCTCCAGCCCCAAGGTCATCTGGCTGTGCTTCCTAGGAAGGAAGGGTTGACAACAGACCTGTCCCAAGACCCCAAGCCTCACTAGGCTATGAGCAGGCCTTGGACCAGAACATCAGCATCACCTTGGGGTGGGGGTTGAAGGGGGCGTTGCGCATCCTCTGCTCACCAGAAATGCAGGATTCTAGATTCATCTGGAAGATATTGTTCAAGGAAAAAGCAACTTTCAGGAGAGTATGTACAGACTGATATTTGTATAAAATTGCAAAAAACAGACCAAAGAGCACTATCCATTCTTCATGGACAGGCACACTAGGTATTAATCATGGATGGGAAGACACATATTGACTTCAGAATGGTGGGGAGGGAGGCGGTAGCTGGACTGGAAAAGGGATATATAACTCGAGTGTCGGCGTGAACATTATGGCTGAATCCGTAGTTTTCTTCCCTTAAACTCCGGAGCAAATGCATCCAAAAGCTACCACGTTTGAATTTTAACTGGGAGGTACATGAAAGTTTGATGTCATTATCCCCTACATAGTCCTGTGTGTTTGTAATATTGAGCCATATTTTTTAAACACTTGACACAGCATGAAAGGAAGCTTGCCTACATGGTAACAATGGTTATCTTTAGGTAGCAGAATTCAAGACTGCTTCTTTTTCTTTTTTTCCTACTTGTATATTCTCTATTTCCCTGTGTGAGGATTTAAGACTGTTGTGATGAAAAGGCTAGTATTCTAACTCCATGCATCATAAGCACACACCATGCCCTGGCTGGCAGGACGGGGAGGAGGGAGCAGGTCTGTTCACCTGGCCACCCCTAGGCAACCCTGCAGAGAAAGACACAGGCACTTCCCCTCTGCAGCCAAAGAGTTAAGAAGGCTTGATGTGAAATGAATCATTCCAGGGGAGCTAAATCCCGGCCTTATCTAATTCTGTATCCTGAGGCTGACTAATTTAAACTCAAAAATAAAATAAACATCATCTTTAAATAGGGATTAAATACTCAGAGGGGTCCCTAGTTGAACAAACTGACATACATTTTATGGTATGGATTCAGGGGGCCCGGGGTGGGGCGAGGGGTGTCTGTGGGGATGCTCTCTGAGCTAAGGTGAGAAAATCGCCAGTGCTCCTGGATTCCGGAGTGCATTCACCTTTAGCTTCTTTTCTTGATACCCGCAGAAAACCAAAGAGCCACCCTGTGGCAGGATCTTCACACAGGAAGTGCGCTTGTGCCCTGTGTCCCTGAGGGAGAAGGGATTAGTGGAGGGAGTAGGTGAAGAGTTTGGAGGAAGTCCCTGATGTTCGTAGAAAACAGTAGGAAAGAGATTCCCTTGCCTGAGCATTGTTCGCAAATAGGAGACAAGAGCATGAACTAAAAACAGAGACTCCCGGTTCCCTCCATGTTCCCTGAGTTCAGAAGGGAACCCAGGGAGGTGAGGCAAGGAAAACATTGAGGGGCTGATATGTGCCTGGTGGGACCCACGAACCTGAGTCAGGCATGAGAGTTGGCAGCTGGTGGATTCTTCCAGGCCTGCATCACAAAGCCATGCGGACGTCCCAAGAACAAGCCATGTCTGCAGAGGCCTCTACTGCATCCCTGCCTCGTGGGCACAATGTCACAGAACAGAATTACATCATGTGGGAGACCGTGGGCAGTGTGGTTGTCATAATGGAGCTGGACCCAGAAGGTCCCAGACCCAGGTACAGCTATGTCTCTGCTATAGTGAATGTTTTTGTGCCCCTAAAATCCGTGTGTTGAAACCTAACCCCTGATATGTTAGGTTTGAATTAGGAGGAGGCAAAGACTTTAGGAAGTGATTTCATCATGAAAGCAAAGACCCCATGAATGGGATAAGTGGCCTTGTAAAAGGGAGCCAGGGGAGCTTGTTCTCCCCTTCCACCATGTGAAGACACAGCTAGGAGTTGCCTTCTATAAGGAACAGGTCCTCAACAGACACTAACTTGACCTTCCACTTGCCAGCATCCAGACCTATGAGACATAAATTTCTGCTGCTTGTAAGCCCCCTAGGCCAAAGTATTTTGTTACGGTAGCCCAAATGGAATAAGACAGCCTCTGACCATCTTGAGCAACTCACTTATCTGCTGAACTCTCCACAGATTTAACTGTGATGAAATCCCTTCAACAGATGTATATTGAACACCTACTGTGTATAAGGACACACTGTGTTATTGGATAGGGTATAAAGCAAGTCACAGTTCCCCAGAGGTAGGCCCTGCAATAGCTGAAGAGCAAACCCAAGTTGCTGTGACCAATGGGGGAAGGGGTGGGTTTCAGAGAAGAAGAGAACATGCTAGAGTCCATGTCTGCAGCAATATTGGAACGTCTAATGGATGGTTACCAAAGTGGTGACTTCTCATCTTCTTACCAAAACTCATAGTTGTCTCTGTGTAAAGTCTTCCCAGAAGTGCAGGGCAGTTGAGAATATGCAGATCAGAAAAGAGAAGAGGACAGACAGAACACATTGTTGGCATCAGCAGCCACGGACTTCTTGCAGAAAGGAAAGCATTTCTCCTGGATCCCTGGGTAGCAGATAAACGTACTGAAATACATTTGTTGGCTATTTGATACACGGACTTTGAACATTTGCAGACCGAGAGGCTGAGAATCTTCTCCAACCAGATGGTGTGGGGCGTGGAAGTACAGAAAGGGATCAAAGGAGGAGAAAAACAGAGCAATGAGAAGGGAGCTCTCAGCATGACCAACACAGAGACCTGGGTCTCTGCTACCAACAATACAAGCTAATGTATAATGATTGCAGGTCTGCAAACAGCAGGCTTTCCATATCACATGTGACAAGCTCTGATGACAAACCTGTGTGACAGGTATTGTCAGAGGCAGAGAGTTGCTAAATAATCACACGCAACTGGTGGAATGCTGGAGAGTTTGGTTTTAATTGGTCATCTTCCTGTTTGCTTTCTCTTTGTCCCATCTGTAGTTTCTTCTCCTTTTCTCCTTTTCTTACTTCTTTTAAATTTGTTGAGTATTTTTATTTCATTTAATCTTCTTTTTTAGCCTTTTACATCGAACTATTTTTGCTTCATTTGGTTTTGAGTTTTAATCATTGCTCTACGGTTTATGGTATATCATATGGTTTGGATCTGTGTCCCTACCCAAATCTCATGTGGAAATGTAATCCCCAATGCCAAACGTGGGGCCTGGAGGGATGTGATTGGATCATGGAGCCAGTTTCTCATGGTTTGAAACCATCCCCACTTGGTACCACATAGCGAGTGAGTTCTCACAAGATCTGGTTGTTTAATAGAGATTGTGGCAACTCCCCCTCTCTCTCTTCCTCCTGCTCCAGTCACATAAGATGCACCTGCTTCCCCTTTGCCTTCTGTCATGATTGTAAGCTCCCTGAGGCCTCCCCAGAAGCTGAGCAGATGACAGAATCACGTTTCCTGTGCAGCCTGCAGAACTGTGAGCCAATTAAACCTCTTTTCATCATAAATTCCCCAGTCTCAGACTTTTTTTTTTGAGACGTAGTCTCACTCTGTCTCCCAGGCTGCAGTGCAGTGGTGCGATCTCGGCTCACTGCAACCTCCGCCTCCCTGGTTCAAGTGATTCTGCTGCCTCAGCCTCCCAAGTAGCTTAGCTGGGACTACAGACATATGCCAACAAGCCCACCTAATTTTTTTTGTATTTTTAGTAGAGACAGGGTTTCACCATATTGGCCAGGATGGTCTCAATCTCTTGAACTCATAATACACCCGCCTCAGCCTCCCAAAGTGCTGGGATTACAGCCGTAAGCCACCATGCCCAGCCCCAGTCTCAGACATTTCTTTTTTTTAATTTATTTATTATTATTTTTAAATTATTATTATTATACTTTAAGTTTTGGGTACATGTGCACAACGTGGAAGTTTGTTACATATGAATACATGTGTCATGTTGGTGTGCTGCACCCATTAACTCGTCATTTAGCATTAGGTATGTCTCCTAATACTATCACTATCCCCTCCCCCCAACCCACAACAGTCTCTGGTGTGTGATGTCCCCCTTCCTGTGTCCATGTGTTCTCATTGTTCAATTCCCACCCATGAGTGAGAACAGGAGGAGTTTCGTTTTTTGTCCTTGTGGTAGTTTGCTGAGAATGATGGTTTCCAGCTTCATCCATGTCCCTACAAAGGACATGAACTCATCATTTTTTATGGCTGCATACTATTCCATGGTGTATATGTGCCACATTTTCTTAATCCAGTCTATCATTGTTGGACAGTTGTGTTGACTCCAAGTCTTTGCTATTGTGAATAGTGCCACAATAAACATATGTGTGCATGTGTCTTTATAGCAGCATGATTTATAATTCTTTGGGTATATACCCAGTAATGGGATGGCTGGGTCAAATGGTATTTCTAGAAGAATTGCCACACTAACTTCCACAATTGTTGAGCTAGTTTACAGTCCCACCAACAGTGTAAAAGTGTTCCTATTTCTCTGCATCCTCTCCAGCACCTGTTGTTTCCTGACTTTTTAATGATCGCCATTCTAACTGCTGTGAGATGGTATCTCATTGTGGTTTTGATTTGCATTTCTCTGATGGCCAGTGATGATATTGTGGTTTTGATTCACATTTCTCTGATGGCCAGTGATGATGAGCATTTTTTCATGTGTTTTTTGGCTGCATAAATGTCTTACTTTGAGAAGTGTCAGACATTTATTTATAACAGTACAAGAACAGACTAATACAGTATATGTATTTAACTTAGCATTGGCTGCCATCAACATTATACCACTTCACATAGAGGATAAGAACCTTAAAACAGTGTCCGTTCATTTCCCTCCTTTTGGGTTTTGTGTTATTGTTTTCATGCATTTTACTTCTATAAGTGCTGTAAACTCACATTAATTTGTTATCATTTTTTGCCTTAGACCATCAATTATCTTTTAAAAATGCTTTTTAATGTTGTATTTTTGCTCAAACATTTGCCATCTCTGGTGCTCTACATTCTTTTGTGTACATCTGGACTTCCATCTGGTTTCACTTTCCCTCTGCCTGAAGGATTTCCTTTAATATTCCTTGTAGTGAGGACTTGCTGGTAATGTATTCCTCAAGTTTTCAATGTCTGAAAGTCTTTATTGCACTATCATCTTTGAAAGATATTTTTGCTGGGTGTAGAATTCTAGCCTGAAAATCGTTTCATCCTTAAGTATTTTATAGAAGTCACTCTTACTATCCTCTGGTTTGCATTGTTTCTTTCTTTTTTTTTTTTTTTTTGAGACAGGGTCTTGCTCTGTCACCCAGGCGGCAGTGCAGTGGCATGATTTCAGCTCACTGAAACCTTTACTTCCTGGGTTCAAGAAATCCTCTCGCCCCAGCCTCCCAACTAGCTGGGACTACAGGCATGCGCCACCACACTCAGCTAATTTTTGCATTTTATGTAGAGGCCAGGTTTTGCCATATTGCCCAGGCTGGTCTAGAACTCCTGGGCTCAAGTGAACATCCTGCCTTAGCCACCCAAAGTGCTGGGATAACAGACATGTGCCATCACATCCGACCTTGCGTTGTTTCTAACCAGATGTCTGCCATCTTTTTTTTGAGACAGTGTCTCACTCTGTTGCCCAGGCTGGAGTGCAATGGCATCATCTCAGCTCACTGCAACCTCCGCCTCCCGAGGTCAAGCGATTCTCCCTGCCTCAGTCTCCTGAGTAGCTGGGGTTACAGATGCGTGACACCATGCCCTGCTAATTTTTGTGTTTTTAGTAGAGACGGGGTTTTGCCATGTTGCCCATGCTGGTCTTGAACTCCTGGGCTCAAGTGATCATCCTGCCTCAGCCTCCCAAAGTGCTGGGATTACAGGTGTGAGCCACCACGCTCAGCCCATTTTCATCTTTGTTCCTCTCTGTATAATGTCCTTTTCCCTTTGGTAACTTTTCAGATTTTCTCTTTGTCACTGGTTTGGGGCAATTGGATTATGATGTGCTTCAGTGTGTCATCCTTATGTCTCTTGTGCTAAGGGTTCTTTGGTTCTTAGATCTCTGGGATTACAGTTTTTCTCAAATTTAAATTTTTTCAGCCACAGTTTTTTGAAATATTTTTTCTTCTACTCCTCCCCACCTTTTTCAGGAACTCCAATTACACATATATTAGTCCTGTTGGTGCTGATTTTCTGTTCAATTTTTTCCATTATTTTCTCCATGTTCCATTTTTGATAGTTTCTACTGCTACATCTTCCAGTTGACTAATCCTCTTTTGTATAACATCTACTCTATTTTAAATGCCATTTATTATATTTTTCATCTCAGACATTGTATTTTTTATCTCTAAAATTTCAAGCTGGGTCTTCCATGTCTCTACTTCCATGTTCTAGCTTCCCTTTACTTTCTTCTTGTGGAATGTTATCATTACAATAACTGTTTTAATATCATTGCTTTCTAATTCCATCTTATTTGCCATTTCCGCATCTATTGATCAAGTTTTCTTCTCATTATTGAGACATTTCCGTTTTCTTCACATGCCTGGTAATTTTCAGCTGGATGGCAGACAACATGAAATATATCTTATTGTGTGTTGGATACTTTTGAGTTCCTATAATATTATTGAGCTATGTTCTAGGATGCAGTTAAATTATCTGGAAAGATTTTGGTTCTTTGAGGGTTTTCTTTGAGGTCTTGTTAATTATGACCTTAGCATCCTCGGCCTAGATCTAATCTTCTGCACTGCTGAGGCAATTCTTTTCTGAGTGCTCCATCCAATCGTCTGGAAAGTATAAGATTTGTCCACTGTTGCTGGTGGGAACACCAAATATGCCTGGTTCTGTGGGAGGTTCAAGCATTGTTCTTTCTGTTTCCTTCAGGTATTTTTTTCCCCCAGACTTGTAGTTTACACACATACATGTGTTGATCAGTATTTAACTGAAGACTGGAGAGTTTTTGTTTTGTGACTTTGTCCTTTTCATGCCCTGAAAACTCTGCCCTGCAGAGTTTATCTGAGCTTCTTTGGTCTCCCTGGACTCCAGCTTCATCTATTCAACTCATGACAATCACCAGGCTCAGCCTGGGTTCTCCATCCCTGAGCTGTGGCCTAGAAATGGTCTCCACTCCCTGATTCCTTTCTGTTCACCGCACCTGGGCAGCCCAGAGTCACGAGAAACTCTAGGCCATGTGGCAGAATGCCCACTACCCCACTTCACCACACTGTACTCTCTCCATCCAGTGCTATCTGCAGCCACGCTGTCTCACAGTCCAGAATGCTAGCCAGAGACCAAGTTTTCTGCTGTGCCTTGGCTGGGGACCGCAGAAAAGGATGGCCAAGCAGTGCTCCCAGAAACCAGCAGATGCCATCAATCGGTTTTACATCCGCCAGGCACTGAGAATCTCTGGACACCAGAAGTGTCCTCTGTTGCCAGAGCTGAACTCTCAAGTGAAGACTCCAGAAGGCCCTGAAATATGGGCAGGCTCCCATCATTGTCTATCCGTGGCCACAAGGACAAACACTCTTTCCATGGCTGGTGAGATATCCAGCACACTTGGGACTCTGGAAAGCCCCTTTTCAACTTTATGCCTTAGCTGAGCTCTCCATGTACCTCAGGCCAGGCAGTGCACATTATGGGGGACACCACTGGGTGCTGGGATGAGAATGGCACTTGGCATGTGAGCTAGGATTGAGAGCCCACTGCTCTCTTCCCCTGCCAGGCAGTGGCCTGTTACCATCTCTGGCTTCTGTCCCCTTACCAGCCTCCTCTGCTACAATTGCATTTCTGGCAGGCAGTGGATCAGGAAAGCACTGGCAGTTGAAAACCATGTGGAGCACCACTACTGGCCAAGCATTCCAAGCCTGAGAGCAGAACAGGAGTACAGCAGTGCTGAGGTGAACTTGACAGAGAACTTTGAGACCATGAAGGCAGCCAACACTTCCAACTTACCACAACCTGCCTCTCCCATAGATTTATTGTAGACCAACTCAACCATCTCCATGTCAACAAGAAATGGTCCTCACTCTAAGCCATCATCCTTGGATTTAGATCATGGGACTGTCCTGTCTTTAGTATGGAAATGAAAAGCTTTAATTTCCACAAAAATGTAAGGTTTTGGGCTACAGCCTTATTAAAACAAAGATATATGAGCATAGTGGTCTACAGATGGAATATCTGGGGCTCTAAACAAACTGATACTTGAAAGTATAATCACTGTCTTTTTGTCTGTTTCTTTAGCGTGGTAGGAAAATATCAGAAATTTCTTTGGTCATAGGGAATATAAACCATAGTTTGCACAAAAGCAGCAATAAAGCTAGAAACTATTTTTTGGTGTATTTGCTTAAGTATAAGATAGCTGATTGGGGCTTTATCATGTAATGTTAGTTTGCTTAGTTTTCATTAAGTTTGTTAAACTTGAATTGTGAATAAATATATGGCTGATTCATATTGTAATTAAACTGCACATTGACATAAACTGTACATTAAAAGTTGCTGCACATTGTCATCCAAAATAATACTTAGGTAAAACCAAAAATACCATAAACCAATGTCAAGGAACCTACCCTAAAATAAAAATACAGTTAACATGGAATTGCAAAACCAGAATGGGAGAAATATGTACCCATAAAATCTTGTTTGGAACATCGATATAACACTAGACAATAATTTTTCTAAATAACTACAATGTTCAACTGTGACTGTGCATCTGTGAAGACCAGGCATTTTGAATCATTGCCCTGTAGTGTGTGGCAGTACAATTTTACAGAAATACACTACAATAATTAATGAAATTCTCTAATGGGAAGATTTAAGTGAATAAGTATTTACACTATAAATATTTGTAATATTGTTGCTATTATTTCACAAAATAAAAAAGCTGTATTATAGCCTTTAAAAGCAAATAATAGCCTTACATTTCTAAATAAAGAAAAAAGATAAATTTTATGAAATATGGTTAAAAGTAATTGATAAAATAAAAATTGGGGCACAAATTATATTATAGTTTGGACAGAGGTTTAAAATAGTGGACGAAAATTTTAATGAGCCCTTTTTGCCTGCACTAAACTTAATCTTTTGGGGGAACATTATAATATATATAGGGTTCCTACTGGCTATCTAATTTACTTTTCACACAATGTATAAATCCTAGCCTATTGGTCTTAATATTTGAACCTAAAATAACACACAAACATACAAGAGAACAAAATAAGGAAGAAATGTATGGAGACAGTGACATTATCAAGGTGATGGAATAGGGGGTCCTTACTTTTGTATTCCCTTGCAGCAATAAAATCTAGTCAGCCATCCATCAACCAATGTAACTTTATGAGAGATCCAAGCACAGTGGCTCATAACAGTTATCTCCTCCATTTAAGAGCCTGAGGCAGGAGGACTGTCAGGCCAGGAGTTCAAGAACAGCCAGGGCAATATAGTGAGCTTTGGGATACAGGGCCTTATGAAACCTTGCTAAAACCCAAGATCGAAAATGGTCATTTTGAGAAGGCAGGCCCTTTGGGTAATAAGGGGTCATGTTATCCAAAGCAATCTGTAAGTTAACTCAAATCCCCATCAAAATCCCTGTCCCAATTTTTATAGTAATAGAAAATGTAAGCCTACAATGTAGGCTGAATCGCCAAACCAATCATGAGGAATAAGAAAAAAGCTGGGAACATCATACTCGTGACTCACACAAAACA
The DNA here is from genome assembly GCF_028885625.2 of Pongo pygmaeus. Taxonomy (NCBI): domain Eukaryota; kingdom Metazoa; phylum Chordata; class Mammalia; order Primates; family Hominidae; genus Pongo; species Pongo pygmaeus. Next base: position 7,258,197 of record NC_085931.1, read on the forward strand.
GTTCAAAAGTCACTGTTTGTAGATAAACTGGTGAAACCCTGCTAGGTACTCAGTGGAAGCCACACTCAACCACACATCTGCTATTAGTCCCAGCATATAGCAGAACCTACCCTAGTGCCTGCTCCACAGAACAAAGCCCTGAAAACAATCCAGCCTGCCGAAAAACATGACAGAACTCACAACCATACGTGCTCCTGGCAACAAGCCCACTAAAGGTAAAACTCACTCCAGATTCGGCAGCGACCTTGTGATGCAGCTAGAAGCCTTTTTACTGCAAACCCAGTAAAGATCTCATCAGCCTTGAGACCCAAAAGATGAAGATCTTTACCTACTAAAACCAGTTTATAAAAATGAAAAGAGGTGGCTGGGCACGGTGGCCCAAACCTGTTATCCCAGCATTTTGGGAGGCCGAGGTCAGGTGTTCAAGACCAGCCTGGACAAGATAGTGAAACACTGTCCCTACTAAAAATACAAAAATTAGCCGGGTATGGTTGTTGGCGCCTGTAATCCCAGCTACTCGGGATGCTGAGGCAGAGAATTGCTTGAACCCAGGAGGTGAAGGTTGCAGTGAGCCAAGATCGTGCCACAGCACTCCAGTCTGGGTGACAAAGCGAGACTCCATCTCAAAAACAAAACAACAACAACAACAAAAAAAAATGAAAAGAGGTGTTTGCTCCTTCAAATGCACAAACACCAATGCAAGTCTATATTATGCCCATTCTAACGGTTCTATTTTAACATAGAACTGGAAGTCCTACATAGAATAATTAAGTCCTACGTCAAAAACTTAAGCAAGAGAAGCTAAAAGATCCAAATTTAAAATAAGAAATAACGTCACTGTTTGTAGATGACATAATATTATATATAAAAAACATAAATAATACATTTACTGCATTTAATTCATCTATATATAAATAGTGCATCTAATAAATGCACTCAGTAAAGAAGCAGAATATACAATTACCATACAAATATCAGTTTTGTTTCTGTATGCTAGCAACAAACCAATAAAAAAGAAAAATATCTCATTTACAATAGCAACAAACTAATAGATTTCTTAGCAATAAATTCAACCAATGTGGTGAAAGATCTTTACAATAAAAAATAAAATGTATTGATGAAAAAATTGTAAAAAGTACAAATAAATGTAAATATATTATATGTTTATGGATTAGAAGAATATTGTCTAAAAGCCATATTATCCAAAGCAATCTGTATATTAATCCAACTTCCTATTAAAATTCCTGTGCCACTTTTTACAGTAATAGAAAATAAATTCTGCAATGTATATAAAACTATAAGAAATATTGAAAGGCCAAAGCAATCATGAGGAATAAAACGAAATCTGGGGACATTATACTTTATTATTTAAAACTACATTTCAAGACTACAGTAAACATAATAGAATGGTATGTTTATAGGAACTCACACAAAAACCAATGGAACAGAATGCAGAGCCCAGAAGTAAATCTATGCATCTAAAGTTAATCTTTGATAAGGGCACTATGAATACACAATACAAAAAATGTAGCCTTTTCAATACTTAGTGCTGGGAAAACTGGATACTCACAAGCACAATAATAAAACTTGATCATATTTCTTATGCCAGACACAAAAATTGACTTAAGAGAAATTTAATACATAAATTCTTAAAAGAAAATATTTAAAAAAGCATATGAAAAGCCTCCATGATACTGGCCTTGGCAATTTTTTTAAAATATAATATCAAAATTATAGCAATAAAACCAGACATAAAGTTGTAGTGTATTAAACTATTGTGCACAGCAAAAATTAAGAAAATATTTAAGATGGGATAAAATATTTGCAAATCATATATGATAAAAGGATAGTATTCAAAATATAGCAGAAACTCATACAAATCAGAAGCTAAACAATAATAATTATAATACCCAACTAAAAATAGGCAAAAGACTAAACATTATTTTTTAATATTATTATACTTTAACTTTTAGGGTACATGTGAACAATGTGCAAGTTTGTTACATATGTATACATGTGCCATGTTGTTGTGCTGCACCCATTAACTCGTCATTTAGCATTAGGTATATCTCCTAATGCTATCCCTCCCCCCTGCCCCCACCCCAAAACAGTCCCCGGTGTGTGATGTTCCCCTTCCTGTGTCTATGTGTTCTCATTGTTCAATTCCCATCTATGAGTGAGAACATGTGGTGTTTGGTTTTTTGTCCTTGAGATAGTTTGCTGAGAATGATGGTTTCCAGCTTCATCCATGTCCCTACAAAGGACATGAACTCATCATTTTTCATGGCTGCATAGTACTCCATGGGGTATATGTGCCACATTTTCTTAATCCAGTCTATCGTTGTTGGACATTTGGGTTGGTTCCAAGTCTTTGCTATTGTGAATAGAGCCGCAGTAAACATATGTGTGCATCTGTCTTTATAGCAGCATGATTTAGAATCCTTTGAGTATATACCCAGTAATGGGATGGCTGAGTCATATGGTATTTCTAGTTCTAGATCCCTGAGGAAATGCCACACCGACTTCCACAATAGTTGAACTAGTTTACAGTCCCACCAACAGTGTAAAAGTGTTCCTATTTCTCCACATCCTCTCCAGTACCTGTTGTTTCCAGACTTTTTAATGATCGCCATTTTAACTGGTGTGAGATGGTATCTCATTGTGGTTTTGATTTACATTTCTCTGATGGCCAATGATGATGACCATTTTTTCATCTGTTTTTTGGCTGCACAAATGTCTTCTTTTGAGAAGTGTCTGTTCATATCCTTTGCCCACTTTTTGATGGGGTTGTTCACTTTTTTGTTGTAAATCTGTTTGAGTTCATTGTAGAATGTGGATATTAGCCCTTTGTCAGATGTGTAGATTGCAAAAATTTTCTCCCATTCTGTAGGTTGCCTGTTCACTCTGATGGTGGTTTCTTTTGCTGTGCAGAAGCTCTTTGGTTTAATTAGATACCATTTGCCAATTTTGGCCTCTGTTGCCATTGCTTTTGGTGTTTTAGACATGAGGTCCTTGCCCATGCCTATGTCCTGAATGGTATTGGCTAGGTTTTCTTCTAGTGTTATTATGGTTTTAGGTCTAACATGTAAGTCTTTAATCCATCTTGAATTAATTTTTGCATAAGGTGTAAAGAAGTGACCCAGTTTCAGCTTTCTACATATGTCTAGCTAGTTTTCCCAGCACCATTTATTAAATAGGGAATCCTTTCCCCATTGCTTGTTTTTCTCAGGTTTATCAAAGATCAGATAGTTGTAGAACTGCAGCATTATTTCTGGGGGCTATATTCTGTTCCATTGGTCTATATCTCTGTTTTGGTACCAGTACCATGCTGTTTTGGTGACTGTAGCCTTGTAGTATAGTTTGAAGTCAGGTAGCGTGATGCCTGAAGCTTTGTTCTTTTGGCTTAGGATTGACTTGGTGATGCGGGCTCTTTTTTGGTTCCATATGAACTTTAAAGTAGTTTTTTCAATTCTTGAAGAAAGTCATTGTTAGCTTGATGGGGATGGCATTGAATCTGTAAATTACCTTGGGCAGTATGCCAATTTTCACAATGTTTATTCTTCCTGCCCATGAGCATGGAATGTTCTTCCATTTGTTTGTATCCTATTTTATTTCATGGAGCAGTGGTTTTTAGTTCTCCTTGAAGAGGTCCTTCCCATCTCTTGTAAGTTGGATTCCTAGGTACTTTATTCTCTTTGAAGCAATTGTGAATGGGAGTTCACTCATGATTTGGCTCTCTTTTTGTCTGTTATTGGTGTATCAGAATGCTTGTGATTTTTGCACATCGATTTTGTATCCTGAGACTTTGCTGAAGTTGCTTATCAGCTTAAGGAGGTTTTGGGCCGAGATGATGGGGTTTTCTGGATATACAGTCATGTCATCGCAAACAGGGACAGTGTGACTTCCTCTTTTCCTAATTGAATGCATTTTATTCCCTTCTTCTGCCTAATTGCCCTGGCCAGAACTTCCAACACTATGTTGAACAGGAGTGGTGAGAGAGGGCATTCCTGTCTTGTGTCAGTTTTCAAAGGGAATGCTTCCAGTTTTTGTCCACTCAGTATGATATTGGCTGTGGGTTTGTCATAGATAGCTCTTATTATTTTGAGATACGTCCCATCAATACCTAATTTATTAAGAGTTTTTAGCATGAAATGTTGAATTTTTTCAAAGGTCTTTTCTGCATCTATTGAGTTAATCATGTGGTTTTTGTCTTTCGTTCTGTTTATATGCTAGATTACGTTTATTGATTTTCGTATGTTGAACCAGCTGTGTATCCCCAAGGATGAAGCCCACTTGATCATGGTGGGTAAGCTTTTTGATGTGCTGCTGGATTCGGTTTTCCAGTATTTTATTGAGAATTTTTGCATCATTGTTAATCAAGGATATTGGTCTAAAATTCTCTTTTTTGGTTGTGTCTCTGTCCGGCTTTGGTATCAGGATGATGCTGGCCTCATAAAATGAGTTAGGGAGGATTTCCTCTTTTTCTATTGATTGGAATAGTTTCAGAAGGAATGGTACCAGCTCCTCCTTGTACCTCTGGTAGAATTCAGCTGTGAATCCATCTGGTCCTGGACTTTTTTTGGTTGGTAAGCTATTAATTACTGCCTCAACTTCAGAACCTATTATTGGTCTATTCAGAGATTCAACTTCTTCCTGGTTTAGTCTTGGGACGTTGTATGTGTCAAGGAATTTATCCATTTCTTCTACATTTTCTAGTTTATCTATATAGAGGTTTTTATAGTATTCTCTGATGGCAGTTTGTATTTCTGTGGGATCCGTGGTGATATCCCCTTTGTCATTTTTTTTTTGCGTCTATTTGATTCTTCTGTCTTTTCTTCTTTATTAGTCTTGCTAGTGGTCTATCAATTTTGTTGATCTTTTCACAAAACCCAGCTCCTGGATTCATTGATTTTTTGAATGTTTTTTTGTGTCTCTATTTCCTTCAGTTCTGCTCTGATTTTAGTTATTTCTTGCCTTCTACCGGCTTCTGAATGTGCTTGCTCTTGCTTCTCTAGTTCTTTTAATTGGGATGTTAGGGTGTCAATTTCGGATCTTTCCTGCTTTGTCTTGTGGGCATTTAGTGCTATAAATTTCCCTCTACACACTGCTTTGAATGTGTCCCAGTGATTCCGGTATGTTGTGTCTTTGTTCTAGTTGGTGTCAAAGAACCTCTTTATTTCTGCCTTCATTTCGTTATGTACCCAGTAGTCATTCAGGAGCAGGTTGTTCAGTTTCCATGTAGTTGAGCAGTTTTGAGTGAGTTTCTTCATCCTGAGTTCTAGTTTAATTGCACTGTGGTCTGAGGGACAGTTTGTTATGATTTCTGTTCTTTTACATTTGCTGAGGTGTGCTTTACTTCCAAGTATGTGGTCAATTTTGGAATATGTGTGGTGTGGTGCTGGAAATAACGTATATTCTATTGATTTGGGGTGGCGAGTTCTGTAGTTGCCTATTAGGTCTGCTTGGTGCAGAGCTGAGTTTAATTCCTGGGTATCATTGTTAACTTTCTGTCTCGTTGATCTGTCTAATGTTGACAATGCAGTGTTAAACTCTCCCATTATTTCTGTGTGGGAGTGTAAGTCTCTTTGTAGGTCACTAAGGACTTGCTTTATGAATCTTGGTGCTCCTGTATTGGGTGCATATATATTTAGGATAGTTGGCTCTTCTTGTTGAATTGATCCCTTTACCATTATGTAATGGCCTTCTTTGTCTCTTTTGATCTTTGTTGGTTTAAAGTCTGTTTTATCAGAGACTAGGAATGCAACCCCTGCCTTTTTTTTTCCATTTGTTTGGTAGATCTTCCTCCATCCCTTTATTTTGAACCTATGTGTGTCTCTGCAAGTGAGATGGGTTTCCTGAATACAGCACACTGATGGGTCTTCACTCTTTTTCAATTTGCCAGTCTGCACCTTTTAATTCGGGCATTTAGCCCATTTACATTTAAGGTTAGTATTTTTAAGTGTGAATTTGATCCTATCATTATGGTGTTAGCTGGTTATTTTGCTCGTTAGTTGATGCAGTTTCTTCCTAGCCTTGATGGTCTTTACAATTTGGCAAGTTTTTGCAGTGACTGTTACCGGTTGTTCCTTTCCATGTTTAGTGCTTCCTTCAGGAACTCCTTTAGGGCATTTCTGGTGGTGACAAAATCTCTCAGCATTTGCTTGTCTGTAAAGGATTTTATTTCTCCTTCACTTGTGAAGCTTAGTTTGGCTGTATATGACATTCTGGGTCCAAATTCTTTTCTTTAAGAATGTTGAATATTGGCCTCCATTCTCTTCTTCCTTGTAGAGTTTCTGCAAAGAGATCTGCTGTTAATCTGATGGGTTTCCCTTTGTGGGTAACCTGACCTTTCTCTCTGGCTGCCCTTAACATTTTTTCTTTCATTTCAACTTTGGTGAATCTGACAATGTTGTGTCTTAGAGTTGCTCTTCTCGAGGAGTGTCTTTGTGGTGTTCTCTGTATTTCCTGAATTTGAATGTTGGCCTGCCTTGCTTGATTTGGGAAGTTCTCCCTGATAATATCTTGCTGATTGTTTTGCAACTTGGTTTAATTCTCCCGTCACTTTCAGGTCCACCAATTAGACGTAGATTTGGTCTTTACACATAGTCCCGTATTTCTTAGAGGCTTTGTTCGTTTCTTTTTATTCTTTTTTCTCTAAACTTCTCTTCAGACTTCATTCCATTCATTTCATCTTCCATCGCTGATACCATTTCTTCCAGTTGATCGCATTGGTTACTGAGGCTTGTTTATTCATCACGTAGTTCTGGTGTCATGGTTTTCAGCTCCATCAGGTCCTTTAAGGACTTCTCTGCATTGATTATTCTAATTATCCATTTGTCTAATTATTTTCAGGTTTTTAACTTCTTTGCCATTGGTTTGAACTTCCTCCTTTAGCTTGGAGTAGTTTGTTCTTCTGAAGTCTTCCTCTCTCAACTCATCAAAGTCATTCTCTATCTAGCTTTGTTCCATTGCTGGTGAAGAGCTGTGTTCCTTTGGAGGAGGAGAGGTGCTATGATTTTTAGAGTTTCCGGTTTTTCTGCTTTGTTTTTCCCCATCTTTGTGGTTTTATCTACCTTTGGTCTTTGATGATGGTGATGTACAGGTGGGTTTTTGGGGTGGATGTCCTTTCTGTTTGTTAGTTTTCCTTCTAACAGTCAGGACCCTCAGCTGCAGGTCTGTTGGAGTTTGCTAGACGTCCACTCCAGATCCTGTTTGCCTGGATATCGGCAGTGGTGTTTGCAGAACAGCGGATATTGTTGAACCAAAAATGCTGTTGCCTGATCGTTCCTCTGGGAGTTTTGTCTCAGAGGAGTACCCAGCCTTGTGAGGTGTCAGTCCAACACTACTGGAGGGTGCCTCCTAGTTAGGCTACTTGGGGTTCAGGGGCCCACTTGAGGAGGCAGTCTTCCCATTCTCAGATCTCCAGCTGCATACTGGGAGAACCACTACTCTCTTCAAAGCTGTGGGACAGGGACATTTATATCTGTAGAGGCTACTGCTGTCTTTTGTTTGTCTGTGCCCTGCCTCCAGAGGGGTAGCCTACAGAGGCAGTCTGACCTCCTTGAGCTCTGATGGGCTCCACTGAGTTCGAGCTTCCCAGCCACTTTGTTTACATACTGAAGCCTGAGAAATGGTGGGCGCACCTCCCCCATCCTCACTGCCACCTTGCAGTTTGATCTCAGACTGCTGTGCTAGCAATGAGCGAGGTTCCGTGGGCATAAGAACCGCTGAGCCAGGTGCAGGATATAATCTCCTGGTGTGGTGTTTGTGAAGCCCATTTGAAAAGCGCAGTATTAGGGTGGGAGTGACCCGATTTTCCAGGTGCCATCTGTCACCCCTTTCTTTTACTAGGAAAGGGAATTCCCTGTCCCCTTGCAGTTCCCCAGTGAGGTGATGCCTCACCCTGCTTTGGCTTATGCTTGGTGTGCTGTACCCACAGTCTGGTACCCACTGACAGGCACTCCCCAGTGAGATGAGCCTGGTACCTTAGTTGGAAATGCAGAAATCACCCATCTTTTGTGTCACTCAAGCTGGGATTTGTAGACTGGAGCTATTCCTATTCGGCCATCTTGGCTCCAACGACCAAGACTAAATATTTTTTACAAACATATTCAAATATCCAACAGGTGTGTAGAAAGATGCTAAACATTACCATTCATGAGAAAATTGCAAATGAAAAGATACCACTTTACAGCAGTTGGAATGGCTAATATATAAAAAAATGAGATATGACAAGTGTTAACAAGGATGTGACAAAATATTTCTGTACAGTCTTAATGAGTTGTAAACTGGAAGAGTCATTATAAAAATTAGTATGCAGGTTATTTTAAAAAAATTGAACTATCGTACAATCCCGAAATTCCACTTCTGTCTATAAACAAAATAAAATCAGCATCTCAAAAATAATCTGCACCCCTGTATTCAATGCAGCATTATTCACAACTGTCAAGAGTACTTTTTTAAAAAATGACTTATCTGTAGATGCTGAATGGATAAGGAAAATGTGGTAAAATAGACAACTGAATATTATTCACCCATATAAAAGAATGAAATTCTGCTATTTCAACAACATGAATGGACCTGGATACATTATGCTATGCAAAATAAGCTGGGTAGAGAAAAACAAACACTGTATGTTCTCACTTACATTGAGAATTTAAAAAGCCTGAACTCACAGAAGCAGAGAGTACAATGGTAACGACCAGGCCTGGAGGTAGAAAAAATGATAAGGTGTTCAAAGATTACAAACTTTCAGTTATAAGATAAATAAGTTTTGGGGGTCTAATGTACAGCTTTAAATTGTAGTTAATAACAGTGTTTTGTATGCTTAAAATTTGCTACAACAATAGGAGACCTCAAATGCTCTCACTACAAAATCATAACCATGTGAGGTGATATGAATGTTCATCAACTTAATTGTATTAAACATTTTCCAATATATATCAAATTATTATAATGTAGACAATGCATAATTATGCAATTTTTATTGGTCAAAAAATCAATGTTATGTACACATGCATATATTCACATAAGCGTGTATATACACATATATAAAACATATAGATATATATCAATTACATATGTTGTTATATATATACTTGTGTGTGTGTATATATATATACACACATACATATCAATGACAAAATCCTAGTAAGCTTCAAACTAAACAAGAGAAAATTATAAAATGATAACTATTAAAAAATCAGGAAACAAATGGGTATTTAATACATGCTCAGCAATATTCTAAGTTACTCAATGGCAAAGTACATGTTTTAAATGTGCAAAGTAGACACATTCAACCATATTAGAGTTTAGGAATTATGGCACAGAGTGTTTACAGCTTTAGCGTCAATACATACCAAAAACTTAAATGTTTGAAGTAAAATAACATTAGGTTTTATTATATGGGGTAGAGGCTTAGTGTTCTGATAAAATTATTGAGCATGAATTTCTGTAGAATCACATTTGAAACCTTCACAGGATATGGAATTATAAAGCAGAAATCATACGACATCTGGATGTGGTGTTTCTGCGATTGCTAAACCAAATCCCAATATCTCCACTGCTCTCACACATTTTAGACAAGGCTCAAAATGGAAATTAGAAAATGTTTAACATAGAGTTCCTTAAAAACCACAGACGGTCCCATGTCCTCAAAAGCAATAAAAGAGCAAGCAGCCAGGTCCTCCAGTCCCTTGCAAGCCATGCAAAGGGTTTGATTTTCTTTGTAACTTAGATGAATGATCGTTGAAGGTGAAGTCCAGTCCTAGAAAACTGAAGAGCATGGGGCAGAAGTTGTCTGTCTCTAATAAAAGCAAGAGAAAGAAACCAGGGCTTCTCAGAAAAGATTTCCATTGGAGTATAGCTTCGCAAACCACACTTTAAGATCTGGCTTTCTCCTTGACCTTTGGACATCTCATCTGTGTCATCTGCCTTATTCACTCCCACCTCTTTGGATGTTTGGCTACTATCTCCTGTCTCCTCACACTCTGGGGCTTTTTCTTTTTCTCAATGTAGGTGATCAGGTTTAGCTTAGAGAACAGCCAAGGACTCTGTATTAGAAAAAGTAATATGACTTATCCTGTGATTTTCCAATTACTACTTAGTACGGTGTTCAGTGGAAAAAAATAACATTATAAAAGAGTCTAAAAATGTAATAACAAATACTATTTCCTCACAGAAACGTTATGATATTTAAAAACTTTTCTAAATTTGTGAGTCCTTATCTCCACGACCCAGTGCTGCTGAATTAAAACTTGGTGGTGGTTGGCTGGGCATGGTGACTCACACCGCTGATCCCAGCACTTTGGGAGGCCAAGGCAGGCATATCACTTAAGCCCAGGAGTTTGAGGCCAGCCTGGGCAACATGGCGAGACCTACTCTGCGGGTTGAGGGTGGTGAGGAGGGGGAAAGTTGATGGTAATGGGAGGTGGTAATGCGATTATAAGGTGTGGGCAATCATATTTTGTACCTCTAAATTTGTGGAGTTACCACTAATCTAAAATTAAGGATACATATCAGCTGAAGAAAGAAAAACATTTATGTCAAGATGAAACCTCCTCGTGGGGGTCCGCAGCTGCAATACTGCCAGGCATCAGCATTCCACCTCTTCTGCCTGGCTGCAGCCCCACCAGGAGCCCGGCTCCAGCTGAGGCTCTGTGGCAGGTACTAGACCCCAAAGGCGCAGGCAAGGGTTTCCTGCCCTCCGGGTTGTCTTCCCACTCCCCGGACCCCAGGCAATTCAATTCATTCATCAAGTGCCACTGCAACTGTCCAAGCTGGGGCAGCAGGTCCCACAGTCACCAGCCAAGACCTCCACTCCAGAACACGTGGGCTGCTTTCCCCGTGGGAAGGACATTGTTTTTCCCAGCCACGAATAAATCCGTCCCTGTGCACCCTGTTTCCTATTGCCACTGACTTCGTGTAAACTCAAGTCCTGAGGACAGAAGAGAGACCCAGGCCTGGCCCCGTGGACACGCTTGGTGCCACAGCTTCCACCTGATGGACGGGTGCACTGTACAAATCTCAGGGACCACCACACCTAGGAGACAGAAGGACCCTATGAAACGCACCCCAAAAGCAACCAACCAATCCAAGAAAAAAAAAAAAAAACACGTCTCAGGGCTCCGTTGGTTTTCCCACTTGGGCGGTCCAGACGGCCTGTTCTAGCCTGGCCCAAGCACCCTCCACCTCACCCCAGCATGCTCAAAGTTGCCCTGTCTACCTGAGCAGAGCCTCCTTCTCCAAGGCTCTTTCTCTCTTGCTCTACAACTCCCTCGCCGTCTCCCTTTCTCTATTTCCCCCTCCACCTCTCGCTCTTCTGTCACCTTCTGTCTCTCTCCTCCTCCACCTTTCTCTCTCTGCATACATTTCTATCTCTCCATCCCAGTCTCCCTAGCTCTCTTTCAAGCTGTGTCTGTGTCTTTGCCTGTATGTCCTTGTGTGTGTGTCCGTGTGTGTGCTTGTGTGCCTGTGTGCGTGCCCCTGTGTGTATCTGTGTGTGTGTTGGGGTGGGTTTGCTCGTGGTGTTGGTGTGGTGTGTCTGGATGTCCGTCAGCCCCTCTTTCCCGGGATCAGGCTGCCAGGACTCTAGTGCCAGGGTGGGGCAAATCAGGGCCTTCCTTTCCCGTTGGCCATGGGCGGGTACTCGTCGGGACAAGCGACGATGGTGTGGGCGTTTTGAGAAAAAGGGCTGGGCAGGCTGTTCGCCCCTGGGCAGCCCTGGCGGCTCTGGGTGTGTGGGGTAAGAGAGGGCCTTGCGGGAGGGTCAGCGAGGGATCCAAAACAATTTTTCTGTGGTAAGGCAGAGGACTGGAGGGGATCACAGAACTGTGGGTCCAAGGCCCTGACGCCTCCAAGCACACCCTGTCCTGAGCCGGTGCAATGTGTTGGAAGCTCGGGAGCTCGTGAGCCGAGGGAAGGCCTGGAGTGTCAGCAAAAGGGAGGCCTCCTGGTTGGCCTGGAGTCAGGGCAGGGGACTGAGGCATCACAGCCTGATGATGCATTCCTGTTTCCTGCAACATGGGGAGTCTCCAAAATGGCCTGTTTGGAAACTGCAAAGGAGAGCGAAGACACATTGCCACTTTTCCGCGCTTCGCTGGAGGTTTCTGTGTCCCCACAGAGCTCGGGAAACAAACAGTCCACATGGTCTCGCTTTCGGGGGCCAGAGACCAGTGAGCAACAGGCCACCTTGCAGAGGGCAAAGGAACGTGGAATCTGGAATCATGGTTCACTCGGCTTGATTGTGACTCCTGTGTGGATGGGAGTATCTGCCTCATGCTCTGTTGCAGGCTTAGCATGGTGATATGCCATCTGTGAACCATGTGGATGAAAAACAGACAACCATTCGAGTCTCGGCTCTGCTCTTTGGGGAATTCGCTCATTCCTTGGGAGGTAGAATTCGTCTGAATCGCTCCCAGATGAAGTAACCCAGGTTGACAATCCCGAGGGCCGGTGAGGGCACCGTTGGCCTACACGGCCTTTGGCCCAGCACTCAGCCTGCACTGGGCACCCAACATTTTCCCAGAGTTCGAGGTCCTGCTGGTCCTGGAGGCAGAAGACAGCTTTTCTCTTTGCCTTCCTTTCTCTGTTTCTTGCTCCTTTTCTCCCTCTGTCCACCCTTCCCTCTATTCTTCCTTCTCTCCCTCTCTCCTCCCTCTGTTCTTCTCTCTTTCCCTCTCTCCCTCCATCCATACCTCCATTTATCCCTCCTTCCCTCCCTCCATTCTTCTCTTTTTCTTTCCCTCCCTCTCTCCATCCCTTCCAATGGCCCTCCGTTCATCCGTCCTTTCCTCCCTCTGTCACTCCCTCTCACTTTGTCTCCGTTCCTTTCCCCATCTCTGCCTGGCTTCCCTCCTGCCTAGAAAAAGCAGAACCACAGTTTGTGAGAGATCTTGGGGTCTACATTTAGTTGCCAGGCACTCCACATGATGCCAGGGAGTATAGCAGGGCATGGGTGTGCAAGTGATGGTGGAGTGGGGAGGCAGTGGAGTTGAGCTGCAGAAAGGAGAGCAGGCCTGTCCACTGCCCCGGCCGGTGTTTCCCTGGGTGGAGGTCTCTGCCTACACCACTGAAGAATGCGGGGGCCGGGGGGGGTGTACAAGGCGTAGGGGTGCTGGGGAAGGTATGAGAGCCCTGCCTGGGCTGGTCCCAAACCCTAGCCGGCTGCCCGCGGACCCGTGCATGGGCAGTAGACGGCCCATCTCTGAGTACCTGTGCTGGCTCTGAACTCCCTGAGATGCTCAGAAAAGAATGACAGCCCTCCTTTCTGTGGAGTCTCTTGCTGGACCTGGACTCAGGAATCCTCGACAGGCCAGCTGGAAGGGAAGACACAGGTCTCCATACCGAACCAGAGGTTCACCGTGAAAGAAGGGCCACCCCGCTGTCCCCATCCTTTCCCAACCGTGCGTCCTAAAGCTTCTCCAACTGAGCCCAGTGTTCTCCCTGGCTGAGAAGTGGTTCCAGAAAAGTGGGCTCTTCCACGTCCTTCAACTCCCCCAGTGGCTCCGTTGCTAGGAAAGGATGTGCCTTTTGCTGAAATTCTGCGGTCGACAGGAGTTCACATAGCAGGGTGGATGCGAGTGTAGATGAACACTCCAGCTCCTGCAGTGGTTGGGAGGGTGTCTGGATGGCTTACATCTGCTTCTGACACGCAGAGGCCTCCATGGGCGCGAGCTGCGGCGGTAGATGTGCCTCGGCTTCACGTCCCCACGTGCCCTGGTGACTTGGAGATCCTGGCCCCAGCCCCAATATGGACTCATGTGGGACGTGTGCGGTGCAAGCACACCTTGCTCCTGTGACTCAGCCTGCGTGGCTCAAGTTGTCCCACTGAGGAGGTACCCAGAAGGCCGCCTTGCTGTGGGTCCTGGTCCCCCTGCCATCTGTTTGACTCAGCGTGAGCGGCCCATGCTGTCCCATTGAGCACAAACCCAGAAGGTCACCGTAGTGTGGATCCTGGTCCCCCTTCCATCTGTTTGGGTGCTGATGTCACCCAGGTGTCTGAGGGTGGGTCAGCGCCACTTCCGAAGGAGCCAGGACAGCAAACCCAAAATCCCCATGTTCCATGGCAGGTTGGGAGATTCCTTCGGCCTGGGAAGCCTCGCTGGGCTGCAGCAGAGTGGTGACCCTTGCTGCCTGGCTAACGAAAGCCCCCTGTACCCCACGCCCTGGTGGGGGTGAAGGCGACCAAGGAGGGAGGGTGGCATCCTTGTGGGCCGCATTGCACAGGCCATCTGCGTGCGTGGGTTCCATGCCACCCTGGCCTGGATGCCTGAACCTTCGATTCTTACACGAAATCTGAATCCTGGACTCTAAAAGGCAGGTCTCTCTGGCCAGTTCAGGTAAGGGTTCCACTCAAAGCACGCTGGCAGGGCATCTTTTTCATTCAGGTTACAAACGAGTCCCTTTGCCGTCCTCGTCCTCAGGCTTCCGTGGGGAAGGGGCTGTCAGAAGGTGTCTGGAGAGCCATCGCAGGGGAACCTGGCCGGAATTTCACGGAGAGACAAGGGCAGAGAGTGGCCGGCAGTGCCCATGCACCTCAGTTGGCCTTTGTGCTGCACGCAGTTCCAGTCAGGAGTCCGACCCCGCCAGTGGCACTTATAAAGACCCACCAGCTTCACACCTTCACGAATATGCATGAGTACCCAAGGGCCCTGGATAACTCGCCCTCTGAAGCCAGAGACCACAGACACAGGGCCATGTGTGGTAGGTGAAGGTGGGGCCAGATCGGCCAGGAAAGGGGGGCTTCCGGGGCTGGCTCTCTGAGTTCTCCAGAATTCTACGGAAACTGGAAGTTTCTCCCGGGGCTCACACAAGATTTCAGGGAGAAACCACCTTGGAAGGGTGGAGTGTAGAACTGATCATCCATGATAGTCTTGAGGTTTCCATGCCCTCTCCGTGAAGGCGGCGATGCCTGTGGGTGTCGCTGTTGCCGTGATAGTCTCACTCACGCAGGTGTGTGGATCGCATTCATTTTCTTTTTTTTTAAATTTATTTTTTTATTTCTGCCTCTTAAAGTCAATAATAAAGTCACAAGTGTAAAATGAATGTATTTAAAAACATAAAAATACATTTCCATGACAAGAAGTATGCAATGATCATGAAAATCTACTGTACACTTTGCCAAAGTCAAAGAATGAAAGACAATACGGAAAACCCAATCTTCAAATATATCCTTAACAAAAACTCTCTCCTGCATAGTAAAAGCATCATCTAAACAGCAGTTCCAACCGAGAAAAAAAAAAACAGCAGGGTAGATTGGACAGACAACTTTCCCAGGTTTTCCAGATAAAAACATGTGGTCACCAGGAATTCAAGGTAACTTCAAAAGCCACATTTAATTCAGAATAAAATGAACAATTCTGACAGATGACAACAGTATGATACTGATTTTTTTCTTTCCTAGATACAAATCATATGGGGCATTTCTTAGCAGTTTAGTAATCATCTAAGAATAACTGTAGAAATAACCCCAATTCCACCATCCTGGCCACTGGTATAAAACAAATAACCTTCCATTGATACTGCCTTTCACATAACTAAAATATCCTCACTTACTTGGAACAACTTCATGCTTACACATGATCACAAACACTTGTTTTCAGATGCTGTGGAATTATTGGGGCTGAGATTTTGGAAACAATGTCTTAATATTAACAGAGAGATAATAATCCTTTAACTATACTTTGATTGGGCTTCCTTAACCAAATCTGAGCAACTACTGTAATAATAATCCTCGTGGTAATACATGATACTCTCAAATTTTTCCCTTTAAGAAATATATAATCCATGTAACTCTAGCAAATATGTTACATTGCACACTTCCTTAATAAGGAATGGCTGTTTTCAGGCCTTATTAGGAAAACAAACAAGCAAACAAAGGCAATTACTACCTGTTTTTTATCACTGATAAGCTACAATAAAGCTCAAATATGGACAGTTTAATTGTGTGATATTAAGTAAAAAATGAAAACCAGTATAGTTTTACCAAAAGAAACATAAAAAATATGGGAAGAAGTCAAATGAGCATGGCATGAGTCCCTAAGATTACACTATGATTCTGAACAGGATTTTCCAAACAAAAGGTATCTAGATACAATTTCTGTGAATATTTCTTGTACTAGAAAGATCCAAAGCAAGGGTAGGCTCAGCCCTACCTTGTCAAGGATAAATATTCAGGTAAACTAGAAGTTCCATCTGCTAAAGTGCATCCGCTGAGCAGGTCTACCATGGCCCTGCTACTTACAGACATCTAAGAAAGTGGTCTCAGTCATGCTCATTCAATTGTTCTGTGGCCTATCAAGAGTCACACATAACGATGATTTTGCTTTTTTAAAAAAACCAAATAGTTTATACAGTGAACTGTAGAAAAAACAATTCTAAATATAATTTAAAAATTCTAGAGAGTGGGCACAGCCAAGATAGCCAAATAGGAACAGCTGCAGTCTACAGCTCCCAGCGTGACTGACGCACAAGGCGGGTGATTTCTGAATTTCCATCTGAGGTACTGGGTTCATCTCACTAGGGAGTGCCAGACAGTGGGCGCAGGAGAGTGAGTGCAGCGCACCGTGTGCAAGCCGAAGCAGGGCTAGGCATTGCCTCACTCGGGAAGTGCAAGGGGTCAGGGAATTCCCTTTCCTAGTCAAAGAAAGGAGTGACAGATGGACCTGGAAAATCGGGTAACTCCCACCCTTATACTGCACTTTTCCAACGGGCTTAAAAAACAGCACACCAGGAGATTATATCCCGCACTTGGCTCGGAGGGTCCTACACCCACGGAGTCTCACTGATTGCTAGCACAGCAGTCTGAGATCAAATTGCAAGGTGGCAGTGAGGCTGGGGGAGGGGCACCGCCATTGTCCAGGCTTGCATAGGTAAACAAAGCAGCTGGGAACTTCGAACTGGGTGGAGCCCACCACAGCTCAAGGAGGCCTGTGTGCCTCTATAGGCTCCACCTATGGGGGCAGGGCACAGACAAACAAAAAGACAGCAGTAACCTCTGCAGACTTAAATGTCCCTGTCTGACAGTTTTGAAGAGAGCAATGGTTCTCCCAGCACGCAGCTGGAGACCTGAGAATGGCCAGACTGTCTCCTTAAGTGGGTTCCTGACCCCTGAACTCTAAGCAGCCTAAGTGGGAGGCACCCCCCAGTAGGGGCAGACTGATACCTCACACGGCCGGGTACTCCTCTGAGTCAAAACTTCCAGAGGAACGATCAGACAGCAGCATTCATGGTTCATGAAAATCTGCTCTTCTGCAGCCACCGCTGCTGTTACAAAGTCAAACAGCGTCTGGAGTGGACCTCTGGCAAACTCCAACAGACTTGCAGCTGAGGGTCCTGTCTGTTAGAAGGAAACTAACAAACAGAAAGTACATCCACACCAAAAACCCATCTGTACATCACCATCATCAAAGACCAAAAGGAGATAAAACCACAAAGATGGGGAAAAAACAGAGCAGAAAAACTGGAAACTCTAAAAAGCAGAGTGCCTCTCCTCCACCAAAGGAATGCAGTTCCTCATCAACAATGGAGCAAAGCTGGAGGGAGAATGATTTTGACGAGTTGAGAGAAGTCTTCAGATGATCAAACTACTCCGAGCTACAGGAGGAAATTCAAACCAAAGGCAAAGAAGTTAAAAAACTTTGAAAAAAAATTAGACGAATGTATAACTAGAATAAACAATACAGAGAAGTGCTTAAAGGAGCTGATGGAGCTGAAATCCAAGGCTTGAGAACTACGTGAAGAGTGCAGAAGTCCCAGGAGCCAATGCAATCAACTGGAAGAAACAGTATCAGTGATGGAAGATGAAATGAATGAAATGAAGCGAGAAGGGAAGTTTAGAGAAAAAAGAATAAAAAGAAACGAACAAACCCTCCAAGAAATACGGGACTATGTGGAAAGACCAAATCTACGTCTGACTGGTGTACCTGAAAGTGACGGGGAGAATGGAACCAAGTTGGAAAACACTCTTCAGGATATTATCCAAGAGAACTTCCCCAATCTAGCAAGGCAGGCCAACATTCAGATTCAGGAAATACAGAGAACACCACAAAGATACCCCTCGAGAAGAGCAACTCCAAGACACATAATTGTCAGATTCACCAAAGTTGAAATGAGGGAAAAAATGTTAAGGGCAGCCAGAGAGAAAGGTCGGGTTATGCACAAAGGGTAGTCCATCAGACTAACAGTGGATCTCTCAGCAGAAACTCTACAAGCCAGAAGAGAGTGGGGGCCAATATTCAACATTCTTAAAGAAAAGAATTTGGACCCAGAATTTCATATCCAGCCAAACTAAGCTTCATAAATGAAGGAGAAACAAAATACTTTACAGACAAGTAAATGCTGAGAGATTTTGTCACCACCAGACCTGCCCTAAAAGAGATCTTGAAGGAAGTACTAAACATGGAAAGGAACAACTGGTACCAGCAACTGCAAAATCATGCCAAATTGTGGAGACCATCAAGGCTAGGAAGAAACTGCATCAACTAACGAGCAAAATAACCAGCTAACATCATAATGACTGGATCAAATTCACACATAACAATATTAACTTTTAATATAAACGGACTAACTTCTCCAATTGAAAGACACAGACTGGCAAAATGGATAAAGAGTGAAGACCCATCAGTGTGCTGTATTCAGGAAACCCATCTCACGTGCAGAGACACAGATAAGCTCAAAATAAAAGGATGGAGGAAGATCTACCAAGCAAATGGAAAACAAGAAAAGGCAGGGGTTGCAATCCTAATCTCTGATAAAACAGACTTTAAACCAACAAAGATCAAAAGAGACAAAGAAGGCCATTACATAATGGTAAAGGGATCAATTCAACAAGAAGAGCTAAGTATCCTAAATATATATGCACCCAATACAGGAGCACCCAGATTCATAAAGCAAGCCCTGAGTGACCTACAAAGAGACTTAGACTCCCACACAATAATAATGGGAGACTTAAACACCCCGCTCTCAACATTAGACAGATCAACGAGACAGAAAGTTAACAAGGATACCCAGGAATTGAACTCAGCTCTGCACCAAGTGGACCTAATAGACATCTACAAAACTCTCCACTCTAAATCAACAGAGTATACATTTTTTTCAGCACCAAACCTATTCGAAAATTGACCACATAGTTGGAAGTAAAGCTCTCCTCAGCAAATGTAAAAGAACAGAAATCGTAACAAACTGTGTCTCAGACCACAGTGCAATCAAACTAGAACTCAGGATGAAGAAAGTCACTCAAAGCTGCTCAACTACATGGAAACTGAACAACCTGCTCCTGAATGACTACTGGGTACATAATGAAATGAAGGCAGAAATAAAGATGTTCTTTGAAACCAATGACAACAAAGACACAACATACCAGAATCTCTGGGACACATTTAAAGCAGTGTAGAGGGAAATTTATAGCACTAAATGCCCATAGGAGGAAGCAGAAAACATCCAAAATTGACACCCTAACATTAGAATTAAAAGAGCTAGGAAAGCAAGAGCAAACACATTCAAAAGTTAGCAGAAGGCAAGAAATAACTAAAATCAGAGCAGTACTGAAGGAAATAGAGACACAAAAAACCCTTCAAAAAATTAATGAATCCAGGAGCTGGTTTTTTGAAAGGACCAAGAAAATTGATAGACCGCTAGCAAGACTAATAAAGAAAAAAAGAGAGAAGAATCAAATAGATGCAATAAAAAATGATAAAGGGGATACAATCTCCAATCCCACAGAAATACAAACTACCATCAGGGAATAATACAAACACCTCTATGCAAATAAACTAGAAAATCTAGAAGAAATGGATAAATTCCTCGACACATACACCCTCCCAAAACTAAACCAGGAAGAAGTTGAATCTCTGAATAGACAAATAACAGGCTCTGAAATTGAGGCAATAATCAATAGCTTACCAACCAAAAAAATTCCAGGACCAGATGGATTCACATCCGAATTCTACCAGAGGTACAAGGAGGAACTGGCACCATTCCTTCTGAAACTATTCCAATCAATAGAAAAAGATGGAATCCTCCCTAAATCATTTTATGAGGCCAGTGTCATCCTGATACCAAAGCTGGGCAGAGACATAACAAAAAAAGAGAATTTTAGACCAATATCCTTGATGAACATTGATGCAAAAATCCTCAATAAAATACTAGCAAACGAGATAAAGCAGCACATCAAAAAGCTTATCCACCATGATCAAGTGGGCTTCATCCCTGGGATGCAAGGCTGGTTCAATATACACAAATCAATAAACATAATCCAGCATATAAACACAATGAAAGACAAAAACCACATGATTATCTCAATAGATACAGAAGAGTCCTTTGACAAAATTCAACAACCCTCCATGCTAAAAACTCTCAATAAATTAGGTATTGATGGAACGTATCTCATAATAATAAGAGCTATCTAAGACAAACCCACAGCCAATATCATACTGAATGGGCAAAACCTGGAAGCATTCCCTTTGAAAACTGACACAAGACAGGGATGCCCTCTCTCACCACTCCTATTCAACATAGAGTTGGAAGTTCTGGCCAGGGCAATTAGGCAGGGGAAGGAAATAAAGGGTATTCAATTAGGAAAAGAGGAAGTCAAATTGTCCCTGTTTGCAGATGACACAATTGTATATCTAGAAAACCCCATTGTCTCAGCCCAAAATCTCCTTAAGCTGATAAGAAACTTCTGCAAATTCTCAGGATACAAAATCAATGTACAAAAATCACAAGCATTCTTATACACAAATAACAGACTAACAGAGCCAAATCATGAGTGAATTCCCATTCACAATTGCTTCAAAGAGAATAAAATATCTAGGAATCCAACTTACAAGGGACATGAAAGACCTCTTCAAGGAGAACTACAAACCACTGCTCATTGAATTAAAAGAGGATAGAACCAAATGGAAGAACATTCCAAGCTCATGGGTAGGAAGAAACAATATCGTGAAAATTGCCATTCTGCCCAAGGTAATTTATAGATTCAATGCCATCCCCATCAAGCTACAAATGACTTTCTTCACAGAATTGGAAAAACTACTTTAAAGTTCATATGGGACCAAAAAAGAGCCCTCATCGCCAAGTCAATCCTAAGCCAAAAGAGCAACCCTGGAGGCATCACGCTACCTGACTTCAAGCTATACTACAAGGCTATAGTAACCAAAACAGCATGGTACTGGTATCAAAACAGAGTCATATATCAGTGGAACAGAACAGAGCCCTCAGAAATAATGCCACATATATACAGCTCTCTGATCTTTGACAAACCTGAGAAAAACAAGCAATGGGGAAAGGATTCCCTATTTAATAAATGGTTCAGGGAAAACTGGCTAGCCATATGTAGAAAGCTGAAACTGGATCCCTTCCTTACACCTTATTCAAAAAATAATTCAATATGGATTAAAGACTTAAACATTAGACCTAAAACCATAAAAATCCCAGAAGAAAACCTAGGCATTACCATTCAGGACACAGGCATGGGCAAGGACTTCATGTCTAAAACACCAAAAGCAATGGCAACAAAAGGCAAAATTGACAAATGGGACCTAATTAAACTAAAGAGCTTCTGTACAGCAAAATAAACTACCATCAGAGTTAGCAGACAACCTACAAAATGGGAGAAAATTTTCACAACCTACTCATCTGACAAAGGGCTAATATCCAGAATCTACAATGAACTCAAACAAATTTACAAGAAAAAAACAAACAACCCCATCAAAAAGTGGGCGAAGGACATGGACATACACTTCTGAAAAGAAGACATTTATGCAGCGAAAAAACACATGAAAAAATGCTCACCATCACTGGCCATCAGAGAAATGCAAATCAAAACCACAATGAGATACCATCTCACACCAGTTAGAATGGCGATCATTAAAAAGTCAGGAAACAACAGGTGCTGGAGAGGATGTGGAGAAATAGGAACACTTTTACACTGTTGGTGGAATTGTAAACTAGTTCAAACATTGTGGAAGTCGGTGTGGTGATTCCTCAAGGATCTATAACTAGAAATACCGTTTGACCCAGCCATCCCATTACTGGGTATATACCCAAAGGACTATAAATCATGCTGCTATAAAGACACATGCACAAGTATGTTTATTGCGGCACTATTCACAATAGCAAAGACTTGGAACCAACCCAAATGTCCAACATTGGATTAAGATAACGTGGCACATACACACCATGGAATACTATGCAGCCATAAAAAATGATGAGTTCATGTCCTTTTTAGGGACATGGATGAAATTGGAAATCATCATTCTCAGTAAACTATCCCAAGGACAGAAAACCAAACACTGCATGTTCTCACTCATAGGTGGGAATTGAACAATGTGAACACACGGACACAGGAAGGTGAACATCACACTCTGGGGAATGTCGTCGGGTGGGCGGAGGGTGGAGGGATAACTTTAGAAGATATACCTAATGCTAAATGTCGAGTGCTAAATGGGTGCAGCACACCAGCATGACACATGTATACATATGTAACTAACCTGCACATTTTGCACATGTACCCTAAAACTTAAAGTATAATAATAATAAAAATATTCTAGAGAGTTAAGATAACCTCATTTTTTAAAATACTGAAAATGTAAAGGGTCCATATAAAAAGATGTGTTAAGTACATACTTCCTATTTTAATAATTCACTTGCTTTGCTCTTAAAATCTCTATGAGAGAAGTCCATATTTTACTAATGTCTTTTGGAAAGAGATTCAAAAGCAAAAGTAGCTGTGCTGTGAAATTTCATAAAATTTGTGGGATTTATACAAGCTAAATTATTCAGTATTTTGTATTGTTATTACA
Source organism: Pongo pygmaeus (assembly GCF_028885625.2). Lineage (NCBI taxonomy): Eukaryota > Metazoa > Chordata > Mammalia > Primates > Hominidae > Pongo > Pongo pygmaeus. The sequence goes on from NC_085931.1 coordinate 7,280,999, forward strand.
CTCATATATTGCCCAGAATATAAATACAGCAACCCAGCAACAGTAATTACATCAAAATTAAGCTAAATAGGTCTACAATCATTTGATTTCCTTATTAGATAAATGAAGTTTTCATAGAGGAAATGCAAATTCAGATCAGGTTACATAAGTTTAACTATTATTTAAACCTTATATAAAATTAAATCTAACCCTCACAAGTGCAAATCTGTAAGGAATCACTGTCAGGAATCTACAGGACTTGGCTCGTATTTACATTCGACCCACACTTAGAAATTTCATAAATGATGAGATGCAGGCCAAGGGGATTCCTCAAAGGGCTCCACCCAAAAGGAAAGGAAAGAGAGTTAAACAGAGAATTACCACTTACGTATTTGTGGGTAATCAGCTTATTCCTCAGCCTCTAGACGGTGAGGAGGATGAAAAAATGGAAGAAGATAGCAAAGAAGAGGAAGAAAAAGATCACAGTGAAGCGATGAAGCCAGAGGAATAACCTCAAAATTTACTGAGAGAAAAAATCATGAAACTGCCCCTCCCTGAATCTTTAAAAGCTTACTTGACATATTTTAGAGACAAATAACTTAGATCAAAAAGAAAGAATGCCTACTGATAATTCCTTTAGTCCTGAAAATGTAGCATTTGTGAGGAGTTAAAAGAATTATTTCTTTCATCAGAGCAAATTATAGTGGAAAAAAATCACTTGTTACTCTCAGTAACTTAAATTATGTATTGAGTGAATAAAAGAATCCCTTTTATAAAATCTATTTTTCTTTAAATCTTGGAAAACTGTTGTTTTAGCTCAAAGTGATTTCAAAGTGGAATGCAACAGTGGTCAATACTTGTGTACCATAAATTCTTTTCTGATTCCTTACGAATCTCGTTCATTTTCGTGTAGAAAATGAGAGCGAAACTACAAAGAAACGCCCAGTGCATCACGGCCTGACGATGGTTTCCTGTTTCCTAAGACATGGAGAGTCTCCACTATGACCTGTTTCCAAAGAGGAAACTGGAAAGGAGAGCGAAAACACGATGCTGCTTTTCCACTATTCTCTGGAGGTTTCTGTGATTCCACAGAGCTCGGGAAACAAAGAGTCAAAACGGTCACGCTTTCAGGGGCTAGAGACACATGAGCAACAGGCCCCCTTGCAGAAGACAAACGAAAGTGGAACCCAAAACCATGTTTCATTCGGCCTGAGGGTGACTCCTGTGTGGGCGGGACTATCCACCTCGCCCTCCTTTGCAGGCTCAACGTGGGGCTATCTCATCTGTGAACCATGTGGATGAAAAATGAACAATCACCCGAGTCTTGGCTCATTGCTCTCTGGGTAATTCGCTTATTCCTTTGGAGACGAAATTCGTCTGAATTGCTCCCAGATGAAGTAACCCAGGCTGGCGATCCAGAGGGCCGGTGAGAGCCCCGCAGGCTGACGCGGCTGTGGGCAGAGCACTTAGCCTGCCCTGGGCACCCAACATTTTTCCGGAGTGCAAGATCCTGCTGGTCCTGGAGGAAGAAGACCGCTTTTCTCTCTGCCTTCCCCTCTTTGTTTCTTGCTCCCACCCTCCCTCCCTCTTTCCCTCCGTGCCTCCCTCAGTTCCTCCCTTCCTCCCTCCCTCCCTCCTTCCCTCTCTCCTTCCTATCCCTCCAAACCTTCCTAGGTCCCTGGGTCCATCCGTTCTTTTCTCCCTCCATCGCTCCCTCCCTCTCTGTCTCCCTTCCTCTCCCCATCTCTGCCTGAGTTCCCTCCCGCGTATAAAGGGCAGCACCCCGGTTTGCGCGGGGTCTCGGGTCTGCATTTAGCTGTCAGGCACTCCACGGTGATTCCGAGGAAGCTGGCTGGGCAAGGGTAGGGGAGTGACGGTGGGGCGGGGAGACAGAGGTGGCGAGACGCGGAAAGAAGAGTAGGCTTGGCACCTGCCCAGGCCAGTGTTTCCCGGGATGGAGGTCTCCGCCCGCCCCACTGAAGGACGCGGCGGGGGCGCAAGAGGGAATGGATGAGAGCTCCGCCTGAGCTGGTTAGAAAACCTAGGCTGCTGCCTTCTAACCCGCGCATGAGCAGTAGACACTCCATCTTCCGGTGCCTGGAGGGGCCCTGGGATCCCCGGGATGCTCAGGAAAGAATGACAGCCCTCCTCTGAGTGGAGTCTCTCATGGGACCTGGAACTCAGCGATCCTAGGCAGGTCAGCTGGAAGGGAAGACATGCCTCTCCATACCGAGTCAGAGGTTCACCGCGAAAGAGAGGCCGCCGCCCTGCCCCCACCCCGCCCCGACCCCGCATCCTAAAGCTTCTCCAGCAGAGCCCGGTGTTCTTCCTGGCTGAGGAGTGGTTCCAGCGGAGCGGTCTCTTCCACTTCCTTCAGCTTCCCCAGTGGCGCCCGATCTAGGAAAGGTTGTGCCTTTTGCTGAAACTCTGGGGTTGACAGGAGCTCATCTAACTGGCTGGAGGTGAGTGTAGACTAGCGCCCCATCTCCTGGAGTGGTTGAGAGGTGCCTGGATGGCTTGCATCTGTGCTTGATCGGGAGGCCTCCGGGGTCGCTAGCTTCGGAGGTGGAGGTGCCCCGTCTTTGGTTTCCCACACGGCCCTGGCGACCTGGGGCTCCAGACCCACCGCGGACTCCAGTGGGACGTGGGTGGTGCAAACACACCTTGCCCCTGTGACTCAGCTTGAGGGGGCCGAAGCTGTCCCACTGAGCATGCGCCCAGCAGGCTGCCATGCTGCAGATCCTCGTCCTCCTGGCATTTGTTGGGGTGCGGAGGCCACCGAGGTGTCTGAGGGTGGGACAGTCCTACTTCCAGAGTAGCCAGGGCAGTGAACACAAAAATTCCCACGTGCAATGGCAGGTTGAGAGATTCCTTCTGACTGCACAGCCTGGCTGGGCTGGAGCTGGGTCATGGCCCTTGCTCCCTGGCTCACCAAAGCCCTCTGTGGGAGAGCCCCAGGCAAGCAGGGCGTGTGTGGTGCAGAAAGCCCTGTTCTCTACGCAGAGATGTGGGTGAACTCGATTGAGGAGGGAGGAGGATGACACCCACTGGGGGTGTTAATTAGTAACCACAGTGGCCTCAAAGAGCTCAAATGGAAGAAAGAATTGCACATCTCTCACTTTAACTAAAGAGCTAGAAATGATTAAGCTTACTGAAGATGTAAAATTTTCATCGCTAGAGAGACGTCAACACTTGGCTTCAAAACTTCAAAGGATGTGCTGACTGCCAATGCTCATTCACCACTCAGAAAATCTCAGGGCTCTTAAGAATTATTCAAAACCTATTCTTTCTGTGCTCTAGAAATGGAACATCACAGTCTGAGTGACAACACAACTGTTAACAGTATGTTTTACTGTATATTTTAATCCCACTATTGAGACCTACTGCTCAGAAAAAAAAAAAAAAAAAAAAAAAAAAAAAAAAAAAAAAACGAGTCCTTTAAAGGGATTGCTGCTTGGCCTGGTGCAGTGGCTCACACCTATAATCCCTGCACTTTGGGAGGCCGAGGTGGTTGGATCGCCTGAGATCAGAAGTTGGAGACTAGCCTGGCGAAGATTATGAAACCCCATGTCTAATAAAAATACAAAAAAATTAGCCAGGCATGGTGGTGGTACTTGTAATTTCAGCTACTTGGGAGGCTGACACAGAAGAATGGCTTGGACCCTGGAGGCGGAAGTTGCAGTGAGCCAAGACCACGCCACTGCCCTCCATCCTGGGCAACAAGAGGGAAACTATATAAAGGAGAAAAAAAATAAAAAGGAAAGAAAAGAAAAAAGGAAATAAGATTGCTGCTTATTAATAATTCTCCTAGCTACTCAGAAGCTTAGATGGAATGTACTTGGAAATTAATGTTATGTTCATGGCTGCTAATACAATATCTATCCTTCAGCCTGTGGATCAAAGAGTGGTTTTGACTTTCAAGTGTTTTTATTAAATAATAAATGCATTTTGTAAAGGTATAGCTGTCATAGATAGTAATTTCTTTGATGAGTCTGGATAAACTGAATTGAAAACCTTTTGGAAAGGTTTCACCATTAATCCCTTCATGATATTTCAAACTCCTCCCATGAATCACAAATGTCCTTAATAGCAAATGCCATTAAGAACATTTGTGTTTGATGGGAGGAGGTTGAAATATCAACATTAACAGGAGTTTGGAAGAAGTTGATTCCAGCCCTCATGGATGACTTTGAGGGCTCAGGATGTCAGTGGAGGAAGTCCCTACAGATGTGGTAGAAATCACATGACAATCAGAATTAGAATTAGGGCCTTAAGATGAGATTAAATTGCTGTAAACTCATGATGAAACTTGAACAAGTGGGGAGTTGCTTCTTATGGATGAGCAAAGAAAATATTTTCTTGAGATGGAATCTACTCCAGGTGGAGATGCTATGAACATTGTTGAAATAACAACAAAGGATTTAGGTTATTCCATAAACCTAGTGAATAAAGCAGCAGCAGGGTTTGAGAGGGTTTACTCCAATTTTGAAGGAAGTTCTACTGTGGATATAATGTTATCAAACAGCATCACATGCTACAGGGAAATCTTTTGTGAAAGGAACAAACTTCATTGTTTTAAGAAATTGACACAGGTACCCAAACTTCAGCAGCCCCCATACTGATCAGTCATCAGCCATCAACATAGAGGCAAGACCCTCACTGTAGAGAAAAGAAAGAGAGATCAGACTGTTACTGTGTCTATATAGAAAGAAAAGACATAAGAGACTCCATTTTGAAAAAGACTTGTACTTTAAACAATTGCTTTGGTGAGATGTTGTTAATTTGTAGCTTTGCCCCAGCCGCTTTGCCCCAGCCACTTTGCCCCAGCCACTCAGACCCAACCTGGAGCTCACAAAAACATGCGTTGTTTGAAATCAAGGTTTAAGGGATCTAGGGCTGTACAGGACGTGCCTTGTTAACAAAATGTTTGCAAGCAGTATACTTGGTAAAAGTCATCGCCATTCTCTAATCTTAATAAACGAGGGGCAAAATGCACTACAGAAAGCCACAGGGACCTCTGCCCTTGAAAGTGGGATATTGTCCAAGCTTTCTCCCCATGTGAAATTCTGAAATATGGCCTCATGGGATGAGAAAGACATGACTGTCCCCCAGTCCGACACCAGTTAAGGGTCTGTACTGAGGTGGATTAGTAAAACAGGAAAGCCTCTTGCAGTTGAGATAGAGGAAGGCCACTGTCTCCTGCCTGCCCCTGGGAACTGAATGTCTCAGTATAAAACCCGATTGTACATTTGTTCAATTCTAAGATAGGAGAAAATCCGCCCTATGATGGGAGGGCAGACATGTTTGCAGTAGTGCTGCTTTGTTATTCTTTACTCCACTGAGATGTTTGGGTGGAGAGAAACATAAATCTGGCTTACGTGCACATCCAGTCATAGTACCTTCCCTTGAACTTAATTGACATAGATTATTTTGCTCACACGTTTTTTGCTGACCTTCTCCTTATTATCACCTTGCTCTCCTACTACATTCCTTTTTGCTGAAATAATGAAAATAATAAGCAATAAAAACTTCTCCTTATTATCACCCTGCTCTCCTACTACATTCCTTTTTGCTGAAATAATGAAAATAATAAGCAATAAAAACTTCTCCTTATTATCACCCTGCTCTCCTACTACATTCCTTTTTGCTCAAATAATGAAAATAATAAGCAATAAAAACTAAGGGAACTCAGAGGCCGGTGCCTGTGCAGGTCCTTGGTATGCTGAGTGCTGGTCTCCTGGGCCTACTATTGCTTCTCTATACTTTGTCTCTGTGTATTACTTATTTTCTCAGTCTCTCGTCCCACTTGACTAGAAATACCCACAAGTGTAGAGGAGCAGGTCACCCCTTCACTCACCAGCAAAAAGATTATGACTTGGTAAGGTTCAGATATTCATTAGTATTTTTCAGCAATGAGGTATTTTAAGTTAAGGTATGTACATGGATTTTTAGACATAATGTGATTACTAATTAATTAATAATTATTAAATACTCATTAGACTACAACACAGTTTAAGCATAACTTTTATAAGTACTGGGGAACAAAATGTTTATGTGACTAATTTGATTGTAACATTTGCCTTATTGTGGTTGTCTGGAACCAAACCTACACCATCTCTGAGTATTCTTGAAAGTTTTTGGTTGTTCTTTGTTTTGAGAAGGGGTTTTGCTCTGTCACCCAGGCCAGAGTGCAGTGGCATGATCATAGCTCACTGCAGCCTCAAACTGCTGGGTGAAGTGATTGTTCTACCACAGCCTCCTGAGTAGCTGGGACTACAGGCATGCTGCACTATGCTTGGATTTTTTTTTTTTTTTTTTGAGACGGAGTCTCGCTCTTTAGCCCAGGCCAGAGTGTGGTGGCTCTATCTCGGCTCACTGCAAGCTGCGCTTCCCGTGTTCATACCATCCTCCTGCCTCAGCCTCCCGAGTAGCTGGGACTACAGGCGCCCACACCAGGCCCAGCTAATTTTCTGTATTTTTAGTAGAGATGAGGTTTCACCGTGTTAGCCAGGATGGTCTCGATCTCCTGACCTCGTGATCCACCCGACTCAGCCTCCCAAAGTGCTGGGATGACAGGAATGAGCCACCGCACACGGCCTTTCTTTTCTTTCTAGTGGCACAAGCCCCATGGAGTGTGGTGCGTCTGATCTACGATGCTTTTGAACAGTGTAGAAAGTGTTGCTGTCTGTATTTAATTTTTTCCTACATGTATGGCCGCGATCGATCACAAGATCAATAAGCCCTTCTCCTTATTCTACTTCCCTTTCTAGCAATGGAGAACTTTGATTGGATTTTTCCTGCCTACAGGCAGGAATGCGTCTGCTGTTTTCTTTTTTAAACCCGAGGGGACTGAGCCTGAGGGCCTGGAGCGCGGCCACCCTCCCCCAACCCCCAACTGGTGATTGTGGTGGTGGTGGTGGTGGTTTTGTGTTCCAGCTTCTGTTCTGTTGTTGTTGTTGTTGCTGATGCTGCTGCTGGTGCTGTCGTCGGTGTTTTGGTATTTTACAGACTTAGGGGGTGTACCTGCTTGTTTGTTAGATCAGCATACTACTGCCTCCGGATGTAGAAGTGGACCTCCAGTGTATCCGATACCCACGTGGCGAACATTGTCTCTGACGGGCGATTTATTCATCCCTCGTCCCCCTGTTGTCCTCCTACTCCCTTTTGGAGTGTCTGTTATTTCCATCTTGATGACCGTGTGTGTACCCACTCTTTACCTCCCACTTTTAAGCAGAAGGCAGTTCACTGGGTACATACTTGCTTCCAGCTCTATCCATGTTGTGGGAAAAGACGTGAAATCACTCTTTTTTGTGCCTACACCATTAGAGAATTTTAACTTTCTTGGTGATTGTTTTTCTTTTTTCTTTTCTTTTCTTTCCTCCTCCTCCCCCTTTTTTTTCATTTTTTTCAGCTAGGCTCTCCTACTTGTGTTGCTCAGTTGATCTGGTTGGTCTCCTGGCCTTGACACTTCTCCCGTCACATCCACCGCCTGGTTGTTGAAATGAGCATCTCTTGTAAAATGGAAAAGACAAAAAAAATAAAGAGAAGGACAAAAAGTATGGGGTGAACGTTTCTGTTGCCGCCTCCCAGGGTGTACCTTGGACCCGATAGGAGGGAGGGAGCTTGCCTGGGTGGGTTTTCTGTGCTAAATCCTCCCGGGGGCCTCCTTCCCTCTACCCCTTGTCCCTGTTTCTCCCCCAGCCAAGGCTCCCACCGCCGCTGTGGGATTTTCCGTGGGAGAGGTATGGGAGAGGACTGATGCACCTTCCAGATCTATATCCTGCCAGACGTCTCTGGCTCAGCGTCCCCCACCGGCTGCCTGCCACCTTCCAGCGAGCTCTGAGGCTGATGCCCCACCCCCCTTCATGTCCCACCACCCTCCCCAGCTGGCCGTTGCCTGGTGACCCAAAGGGAACTGCGATGACGCTTTCTTTTTTCTTTTTTTAAAATTTTATTATTATTATACTTTAAGTTTTAGGGTACATGTGCACAACGTACAGGTTTGTTACATATGTATACGTGTGCCATGTTGTTGTGCTGCACCTATTAACTCGTCATTTAGAATTAGGTATATCTCCTAATGCTATCCTTCCCCCCTTCCCCCACCTCACAACAGTCCCCGGTGTGTGATGTTCCCCTTCCTGTGTCCATGTGTTCTCATTGTTCAATTTCCACCTATGAGTGAGAACATGAGGTGTTTGGTTTTTTTGTCCTTGCGATAGTTTGCTGAGAATGATGGTTTCCAGTTTCATCCATGTCCCTACAAAGGACATTAACTCATCATTTTTTATGGCTGCATAGTATTCCATGGTGTGGAATCCTCCAGTGAAGACTTCCACCAGATGCCCCGGGTGGGCCATATGGGATGAGACTGGACCATCCCGGACCATGCTGTTCTTGGGGGTATGTTGACATACAGGGTGGACTGGCAGCCCCAGCATTGTAAAGGGTGTCCAGGTATGGAAATGTCACATAGGATATCCTCTGTCCCGTCAGCCTGCCTTCAGCTTCCTCAGGCATGAAGACAACTTCCCATCAGAACCTCTTTTCTTTCCTTTCTCCACCATGCACATGAGATGCATGAGAGGGAGAAACAGCTCAATAGATACTGCTGACCTTCATTTGTGGAATCTTCAGTCATCTACACAGAGACAGGTGAATAGACAGGTACCCAAATGAAACACCATTTCCGCGTTCTCATGGTGGGATTGGTCTCTCTCTCTTTCTCACACACACACACAATTTCCACATCTAGTTCACAAACCACACTAATTTAACCTTTTCACAGTATGCAGTCTGAGTAAAACCCACCCCACCCTCCACCCGGCTGTTGACAAAACTCCTTCTCTACAATTTATAAAAAAGATCATCTGGGCCGGGCACAGTGGCTCACGCCTGTCATTCCAGCACTTTGGGAGGCCAAGGTGGGTTGATCACTTGAGGCCAGGAATTGAAGACCAGGCTGGCCAACATAGTGAAACCCCATCTGTATGAAAAATATAACAATTACCAGTTCTGGTGGCATAGGATTTTAATCACAACTATTCAGGAGACTGAGGCAGGCTAGTTGCTTGAATTAGGGAGGCCAAGGTTGCAGTGAGCTGAGATCATGCCATGGCAATTATTGAGACAGAGCGATACTCTGTCTCAATAATAATTATAATATTATTATAAGATTAGTTTTGCGTGGTAATACCTGCCTGTAGTCGCAGCTACTCGGGAGGCTGAGATAAGGAGAAGGACACTTGAGGCCCCACAGGTCGAGGCTTCAGTCAGCTGTATCCTGGGCAGTCACCAGTCAAGGAGATATGCCCCTCCCCGTTTTCTTTTCTTTTGTTTTTCTTCTCTTTTCTTCTCTATTCTCCTCCCTCCCTCCCTCCATTTCTTTCTTTCTTTCTTTCTTTCTTTCTTTCTTTCTTTCTTTCTTTCTTACTTTCTTTCTTTCTTCCTTCCTTCCTTCCTTTCCTGCCTGACTGCCTTCCAGCCTTTCTTCTTTCCTCCCTTCCTCCCTTCCTTCTTTCCTCCTGCCTCAGCCTCCCAAAGTGCTGGGATTACTGGCGTGAGGCCCCATGCCTGCTTGTCCTAAAGAGACACCCTTTGAAAGTAAGACACAGACAGCGCCTTCCAGTGATCTGATTGATTGATTGACAGATTTAGAGGCAGCATCTCACTCTGTCACCCTGGCAGTGGTGCCATCATAACTCACTCACTGCAGCGTGGACGCTCCTGGACTCAAGCGATCCTTCCACCTCAGCCTCCAGAGTAGAGTACCTGGGACCACAGGCATGCACCACTGTGCCCAGATAATTTTTATTTATTTATTTATTTTTTTCCCGAAACAGAGTTTCTCTCTGGTTGCCCAGACTGGAGTGCAATGGGGTGATCTTGGCCCACCACAACCTCTGCCTCCTGGGTTCAAGCGATTCCCCTGCGTCAGCCTCCCCAGCAGCTGGGACTGCAGGCATGTGCCACCACGTTTGGCTGATTTGGTATTTTTAGTGCAGACGGGGCTTCTCCATGTTGATCAGGCTGGTCTTGAACTCCTGACCTCAGGTGATCCGCCTTCCCCGGCCTCCCGAAGTGCTGGGATGGCAGGCATGAGCCACCGAGCCTGGCCTTCATTTTTCAATGTTTTTCCACAGATAGGGTCTCATCACTTTGTTGCAACCCTTCTGACCCAGTGCCTCAAAGTGCTGGCGTGACAGGCGTGAGCCACTGCGCCTGGACTACGGGGAATGATTCACGACCACGACCACTGTACTGATTCTTTCTTTCTTTTTTCTTTCTTTCTTTCTTTCTTCTTTCTTTCTTTCTTTCTTTCTTTCTTTCTTTCTTTCTTTCATTGATGATTTTTTTATTATTGATTGATTGATTGATTGATTTTGAGATGGAGTCTTACTCTGGGCGAGGTGAGGCGAGGCGAGGTTCAATGCTTTGGAAGCCGAAGCACCGACTTCTGAAGCCCTATTCAAATGCACAAAGCCCTATTCCCTTCCTGGACGTGGAGCTGATGCCTTCCATTGCCTTGGGTTTCTCTCCATTCAGAAGCTTTTACAGGCACAACCCCACCCAGAGGCTGGCTACGGCTGAGGATTACGGGATGTGGTGGGGCTGGAAACTCTTTCCCCCATTGTTGCAAGCTCAGCCAAGATATCCCCCGACCCCCATCGCTTGCTCACCCTTTGAGATCCCCTCCTTCCACCACCTTGGAGACTGACCTCTTACTTTAATTTCTGTCTTTCTTTCTTTCCTGCGTTTGAGGAGTGTGTGCAGGAATGCGGGTGTGTAGGGGGAGGGGGCATGGGGTGGGGACAGAGGGGAAAGTCCTAAGGGTCGATTTAGTGTCATGCCTCTTTCACCGCCACCACCGAAGATGAAAGCAAGAATCAGTTAAATACCGCGTGTTCTCATCCATAAGTGGGAACTTATAGATGAGAGTTCTGCGTGGGCAGAACGAGGGACACGAGAGACGCGGGAGCCTACTTGAGGGAGAAGGGGTGGAAGGAGAGACAGCTTCAGGAGAAACCAAAACAAAATGAAACATGAAAACTGTCGAGTACTGCGCTCAGTGTCTGGGTGATGAAATCATCTGCACACTGAACCTCCCATCAGAAGTTTACCTATGTAACAATCTTGCACATGTATGTTTGAACAAGAAATGAAAGTTAGAGGAGAAAGAGAGAGAGAGGGAGAGAAGGAAGGAGAGAGAGAGAGAAGTGAAACGAAACACCACATCCTTGACCTGAGTCAGGGGGTTTCCTGCCATTTGGGGGAACATTCAGCAATAATGTAGTATTTGGGCCTGTTCTTTCTTTTTTTCTTCATTTCTTTTTTTTGGACTGAGTCTCTCTCTCTCTGTCACACAGGCTGCGGTGCAGTGGCGCTCTCTTGGCTCACTGAAACCTCTGCTTTCCGGCTTCCAGTGATTCTTCTTCGGTAGCTGGGATTACAGACACGCACCATGACAGATGGCTTATTTTTCTATTTTTAGTCGAGATGGGTTTTCTCCATGTTGGCCGCGTTGGTATTGAACTCCTGACCTGAAGTGATTTGCACTCCTGGGCCTCCCAAAGTGCTGGGCCGACAGGCCTGAGCCACAGGTATTTCAGCCTTTAAAAGCGCCGGCCCTGCCAACTTTCGCTTCGGCCCTTACACTCAGAATGACGTGTCCTCTCTGCCATAGGTTGACTCTTTGAGTCCCCTATGCCATTGCACTCCAGCCTGGGCAGCAAGAGCGAAACTCCGTCCCCCCACCTTCCCGTGCAAAAAATAAATAAATAAATAAGTAAATAAATAAATAAATAAAATATCTACACATGACCTATAAGTGCGTGTTCCCATGAGTGATTTCTAATTAATGGCACTATACACTGAAAGCAGTGCCTCACGTCTGTCATCCCAGCACTTTGGGAGGCCGAGGTGGGTGGGTCATGAGGTCAGGAGTTCAACACCAGCCTAGCCAACATGGTGAAACCCAGTCTCTACTGAAAATACGAAACTAAGTCGGGCGCGAAGAGGCAGGCACCTGTAATCCCAGCTACTCGGGAGGTTGAGGCAGGAGAATCACTTGAAGCTGGCAGGCGGAGGTTGCAGTGACCCGGGATGGTGCCACTGCACTACAGCCTGGAAGACAGAGTGAGATTCAGTTCCTAAATAAATACATAGAAAGAAAGAAAAGAAAAGAAAGAAAAGAAAAGAGAAGAGAAGAAAAGAAAAAAAGAAAAGAAAAGAAAATCAGAAAAGAAAGAGAAAATGAAAGAAAAGGCACTATATCGCTATTCGGCTAGGACCTTCTCTCTTTCTGTGTTTCTCTCTGTCTCTCTCTGTCTGTCTTTGTCTTTCTCTATTTGTCTCTTTCTCTGTCTGTCTCTTTCTTTCTCTCTATCTCTGTCTCTCTCTCTCTGCCTGTCTCACTGTGTCTGTCTTCTGTCTAACTCTCTTTCTCTGGCTGTCTATCTCTCTCTGTCTCCCTCCCTGTCTGTTTCTCTCTCTCTCTGTCTTTCTCTTTCTGTCTGTTTCTCTGTCTCTGTCTGTCTCTGTTTCTCTCTGTCTCTCTCTGTCTGTCTCTGTTTTTCTCTGTCTGTCTCTCTCTTTCTTTTTCTGAGTCTCTCTGTCTGTCTCTCTCACTCTCTCTCTCTGTGCCTATCTTTTCTTACTGTCTTTCTCTACCCGTCTGTCTCTCTCTCTGTCTGTCCCTCTTCCTCCCTTTCTGTCTCTCTCCCTTTCTCTCTCACTCTCTGCCTGGCTGTCTCTCTTTCTTTCTGTTTCTGTCTCTCTGTCTCATCTCTGTCAGTCTCTCTTTCTGTCTGTCTCTGTCTGTCTCTCTCTGCCTGTCTCTCTCACTGTGTCTGTCTTCTGTCTTGCTCTCTTTCTCTGCCTGTCTGTCTCTCTCTCTGCCTGCGTTTCTGTTCTCTCTCGCTCTGTCTCTCTTTCTGTCTGTTTCTCTCTGTCTGTCCCTGTCTGTCTCTTTCTCTGTCTGTCTGTCTCTCTCTCTCTTTTTTTTTTCACATGGAGTCTCACTGTGTTGCCAAGGCTAGAGTGCAGTGGCACCATCTCGGCTCACTGCAAACTCCACCACCCAGGTTCACGCCATTCTCCTGCCTCCCGAGTAACTGGGACTATAGGCGCCCGCCACCAAGCCCGACTAATTTTTTGTATTTTTAGTAAAGACGGGATTTCACCGAGTTAGCCAGTATGGTCTCGATCTCCTGACCTCGTGATCCACCCGCCTCAGCCTCCCAAAGTGCTGGGATGACAGGAATGAGCGACTGCGCCCGGCCTGTCTCTCTCTTTCTTTCTTTCCTCTCTCTCTCTGTGTGCCTATATTCTGTCTTACTCTCTTCTCTGCCTGTCGGTCTCTCTCTCTCTGTCTGTCTCTCTCCCTCCCTGTCTGTTTCTCTCTCTTTGTCTCTCTCACTCTCGCTCTCTCTGTCTCTCTCTCTTGCTGTTTCTCTCTGTCCGTCTCTGTCTGTGTCTTTCTCTGTCTGTCTCTCTCTTTCTTTCTCTCTGTCTCTGTCTCTCTCTCCTTCTGCCTGTCTCTCTCACTGTGTCTCTCTTCAGTCTTACTCTCTTTCTCTGCCTGCCTGTCTCTCTCTCCCCCTCTCTTTCTGTTTCTCTGTATATATCTCTCACTCTCTCCATCTCTCTCTGTCTGTTTCTCTCTGTCTCTGTCTTTCTCTGTCTGTCTCTGTCTCTCTCCCTCCCTGTCTGTCTGTTTCTGTCTCTTTCTCTATCTCTGTCTCTCTCTTTCTGTTTCTCTCTGTCCATCTCTGTCTTTCTCTGTCTGTCTCTTTCTCTGTCTGTCTCTCTCTTTCTCTCTGTCTCTTTCTCTCTCTCTCTGCCTGTCTCTCTCACTGTGTCTGTCTTCTATCTTACTCTCTTTCTCTGCCTGTCTGTCTGTCTCTCCCTCCCTTTCTCTTTCTCTCTGTCTCTCTCTTTCTGTTTCTCTCTGTCTGTCTCTGTGTGTCTGTCTGTTTCTCTCTTTCTCTGTCTCTCTCTCTGTTTCCTATCTGTCTGTCTCTGTCTGTGTGTCTGTCTCTCTCTCTGTCTCTCTCCCTCCCTGTCTGTCTGTTTCTCTCTGTCTCTGTCTCTGTCTCTCTCTCTTTCTGTCTGTTTCTCTCTGTCTCTCTCTGTCCATCTCTGTCTTTCTATGTCTGTCTCTTTCTCTGTCAGTCTCTCAGATCCCCCATGACGGAGAGGGCCCTGCCCCTTCCACGAAAGTCAGAAGGGCCTGCTTAGAGAGGCCGAAAGGAATCCAGACAGACAGGGCTTGCTACGCTTCACCACTCGGTGTATGATTTTGGGAAGTCGAGGCCGGGTCCCCACTTGGATGGAAGGGGCATTTTCAGACTTTTCTCTCTGTCACGTGTGGCGCCTCTACTTCTTGTATTTCCCTGATAAGCTCCTTGACTCAAAAATACATGGTTAAGGCCGGGTGTGGTGGCTCACGTCTATCATCCCAGAACTTCCAGAGGCCGAGGCAGGGGATCACGTGAGGTTGGGAGTTCGAGACCAGCCCTGCCACCATGGTAAAACCCCGTCTCTACCAGAAATACTAAACTGAGTCGGGCACGGTGGGGTATGCCCCTGTAATGCCAGCTACTCGGGAGGCTGAGGTGGGAGAATCACTTGAACCTCGGAGGCGGAGACTGCAGTGAGCCGAGATCGCGCCACTGCACTGCAGCCCGGGCTGTAGAGTGAGTAGGACTCTGTCTCTAAACAAATAAATAAATAAATGAATAAATGCATTCTTTTCCATGCTGACTGACACTTGCAGGCATCGGTTGTCTTCGGGCATCATCTAGCGGCCACTGTTATTGAAAGTCTAGGTGACATGGAGGGAGGTCTTGCTTACTTCACTGAGCCTGGACAACGGGTTTCTCTCTCTCCCTTCTGGAGGTCACTCCCTCTCTCCCTGGTTGACTAGGGAACCTCCGCCCTGGTGGGGGCCCTATTTTTCTTTGATCAGAGCTTTAGTTTTCTTTGTGTGTTGGTTCTTTCATGCACAAAGACTCTTCTACTTGGGTTTTAAGAGGGGTCACTTTAATTTTCAAGTCGCCCCCTGGCTCCCCCCACTACCCACGTCCCTTTACCTTCACTTAGTGAGTCAGTTAGGCGGGTTCCCCCCAAAACCCCCACCCCCCGCCTCCCAACACCCTGCTTGGAAACCTTCCAGAGCCACCCTGGTGTGCCTGTCTTCTCTCCCCTTCCCCCACACCTTACCGGCGATCTCATTCTTGCCAGGCTGACATTTGCAATGGTGGGCATCAGGCCTCACTCAGTGGCCACCGTTTTTGAAGATGGGGGTGGCACGGTCCCACTTCCCTGGAGGCAGCTCGGGCCGATGGCATAGCCCTTGACCTGCGTGGGCAAGCGGGCGAGTCTGCTGTTGTGGGGTTTTTTGCCCCACTTCCCTCCTCAGGCCTCCCTCCCTAGGAAAGCTTCACCCTGGGTGGGTCTCCATCACCTTTTATCATGATGTTTTAGTTTCTCCGCCCTCCAGCCAGTATAGTTACACAATGGGAATGGCGTCACAGCTCTAGTCTGGGCGTTCTTTGTATTTGCCCATAATAGAAACGTTTTCTGAAAACTAATACTTTGCTCACTTAAGATTTCCTGGGACGGTGCCTTGGCCTGTGTTTGTTGTTTTGTTTTGTTCGTGTTTTTCCTTTTTTGTATGTATTTCTTTTCAGGTGAAGTAGAAATCCCCAATTTTCAGGAAGACGTATGTTTTCCCCAAGACATGTTAGCTGCTGTTTTCTCCTGTTGTTAACTAGTGCTTTTGTGAATCTCTCAACGTGTAGTGAGAGCCGGTTGATGTTTACTTCAGAACATCTTATTTTCTTGAAATCCATAAGCCAATGCTGCTGCTGCTCTTGCTGCTGCTGCTGCTGCTCTTGTTGCTGTTGTTGTTGTTTTCAAAGCACACCCCGGCCACCCTTTACGGAATCAAAAGCGTTATAAAATATGTGTAATTATTTCCTGACCACGCCATTCCTCCTCCTCTCTCTGTCTCTCAGTCTCTCTTTCCCTGTCTCTCTCTCTCTGCCTGTCTGTCTATTTTTCTCTCTCTCTCTTTGCCTGTCTCTCTCACTGTGTCTGTCTTCTGTCTTACTCCCTTTTTTTGCCTTTCTGTCTCTCTCTCTCTGCCTGTCTGTCTGTCTCTCTTTCTCCCTGTCTGTCTGTTTCTCTCTGTCCGTCTCTGTCTTTATGTCTGTCTCTCTCTTTCTTTCTCTCTGTCTCTCTGTCTCTGTGTGTCTCTCTCTCTGTCTATCTCTCTCACGGTGTCTGTCTTCTTTCTTTCTTTCTCTGCCTGCCTCTCTCTCTCTTTCTCTCTCTCTGTCTCTCTCTGTCCATCTCATCTTTCTCTGTCTGTCTCTTTGTCTGTCTGTCTGTATCTCTCTTTCTTTCTTTTTCTCCCTGTCTCTGTCTCTCTCTCTGTCTCTCTCACTGTGTCTGTCTTCTGTCTTATTCTCTTTCTCTGGCTGTCTGTCAGTGTCTCTCTCTCTCTCTCCCTATCTGTCCGTCTCTCTCTCTCCCTGTCTGTCTGTTATTTCTCTCTCTTTGCCTGTCTGTCTCTCTGTCTCTGTCTCTCTGTCTCTCTCTCTCTGTGTCTGTCTTCTGTCTTACTGTCTTTCTCTTCCTGTCTGTCTCTCTCTCCTTGTCTGTTTCTCTCCATCTCTGTCTCTGTCTGTCTCTCTCTCTGTCTGTTTCTGTCTCTCCCTCTGTCTGTCTCTTTCTCTCTCTGTCTCTTTCCCTCTCTGTCTCTTTCCCTCTGTCTGTCTGTCTCTTTCTTTCTCTCTGTCTCTCCAACTGTCTCTGTCTCTGTGTGTGTGTGTCTGCTTTCTGTCTTACTCTCTTTCTCTGCCTGTCTGTCTGCCTGTCAGTCTGTCTATCTCTCTGTCTATCTCTCTCTCTTTCTGCCTCTGTCTCTTTTTCAGTTTCTCTCTGTCTCTTTCCATCTGTGTCTTTCTCTGTGTCTTTATCTCTCTGTCTCTCTGTGTCTTTCTCTCTTTGTGTATCTTTGTGTCTCTCTGTCTGTCTCTCTGTCTCTGTCTCTGTGTCTCTCTCTCTCTCTTGCTCACTCACTCTCTGGCTCTCTCTATCTCCCGCCATCTCTTTCTTGGAAAAATAAGTTCAAGTACATCTAATCTAATCCATTACCATGGCCTGAATTCTTAACTTTAGACATCCCAGATTTGATCTCCCTACAAAATGCTGTACAGAACTGGAGAGTTGATTTCTGGACTTGGATACCTCATAGATACTACATATTAATAAAGATCCAACCCTAAAATCTGGGGTTGCATCTAGCTCGACTGTCTCAAAAAATCATACCTCTGTTCACCTAGGATGCTGGGAGGGTTTTCTCAATGTGCATCTGTTCATGTCCTTCATGACCTATGACCAAGCCCTGTCCGTTCTGTCTGAAATATGTATCTGCAAACACTTCTCTCCATTTCCACAACTACCCATGGCCCATTTTGGAACCACTGGCTCTTTGAAAAAAAATCCCTGAAGTGGCTTTGGCTTTTTGGCTAGGAGGTCTAAACCTGCTGAGAACTTTCCTGCCCAGGATTCTGTGTGAACAAAAGTGCTTCTGCTGGGAGCTGGGATCCTCGGGACCATGCTTGCTAGCACTGGATGAGTCTCTGGAAGGACGCATGGGACTCCACAAAGCTGACCTGTCCCACCGAGGTCAAATGGATACCTCTGCAATGGCCCGAGGCCTCCAACTTACATCACTGTCACCAACCGTTACCTTCAGCATCCTTGTGAGCCTGCCCAAGGCTCCGACTCCGGGGAGACTCTTGGGAGCCCGGCCTTCCTCGGCTAAAATCCAAAGGGATGGTGACTTCCACCCACAAGCTCCCCACTGAACTGCGAAGATGTGGAGTGTAGGTCAGAGAGGGGACCAGGAGGGGAGACGTCCTGACAGGCAATGAGTTCCCTAGGCTCTGGCCACCCCACTCACGTCCCATTTACTGGGCACCCATGGGACACCACCGCTTTATCCCCTCCTCTGTCCACAGCCGCCCCAACCCCACCCCACAACCCAGGCACACACGCTGGAGGTTACAAAACCACACGGCCTGAATACAGCCTGACGGAGTGAGAGCTCATTTCACGAAGTGGGGGGGTGGGTTGGGGTGGGGTGGGGTGGGGGTTGGGGGTCTGTAGAGAGCCCGATTCTCCCTCGTGGGTGGCTACAGGATACAAATGAATATCGCTTCTTGGGCAGAGGGGCTTCTTTAGGCCGTCACGTTTGCAGGACTGTCTCTCAAACCCTTCCTTGAGGCCACAAAATAGATTCCACTCCACCCATCAATGTTTCCCCAGGTGCTGAATGTATCCTGTCAAGAGACTTGAGCCTGACACTTTGAGTTAAACAACTTTATTGGCTTTCTGTGTTTGTTTGCTTCTGAGAGGGAGTCTTGCTCTGTCCCCCCATGGCTGGAGTACAGTGGCATGATCTCAGCTCACTGCAACCTCTGTCTCCTGGGTTAGAGTGATTCTCCTGCCTCAGCACCACAACACCTGGCTCATTTTTTTATTTTTAGTAGACACAGGATTTGACCCTGTTTCATTGGTTTTTACTGGAGATTCTAGATTTGAGTCACACCTCATTGTGTGCCATATAAAGACTTCTTTTTTTTTTTTTAAAGCACAATATATCTGCTTTATTTGAGTGGCTTTGTATATCGTTATAATTGTGTTATAGATGAAGAAAAGGTATTAAACATGGCGCTAATGATAGTAAAAGTGAAAAGAAAAGAAAGTCTATCTATTTTGTAGATAGAATAAAGTTGCTCAGTATTTAGAGTTACCTAAATACGTCAGCATTTAAACTCCTCCTACTAAAAGCATGCCAGTCTGAATAATCCTCCTTGAAACACAATTTTTGTTATGGTTAATGTTTTTAAGTATGTGACTCCTGCAGAATAGCTGGACAGACAATACACATTTAAAAAAGAACAGCACAAGGATCCACCAGACTTGGGAAAAAATCAAAAACAACACAAGCCTTATGAAGAACTGAGTTCTTAAAATATTATGGAGAACATGGCTATTGGAAGAGATGGCAATATTGGCAAGTTGATTGTTACATTGGTCAGCAATAGCTAGCACTATTTTTTTGGCAATCTTTCAGGCACTGCAACTACTACTGCAAAATGATATATAGTCCATTAAACAACATAATCACAAATCAAAAAATATTTTAGTAATATAATGCTTCAGATTTAGAAGCAAATCAAGTGTTAAAATTCAACTGCTATAATAACTAAACCCAAAGATAATCGTATCTGACAAAAAAGCTTCCGCAGAGTTACTACTTCAGAATTATACTTTCTCTTGATATTCATTTTATTTTATTTTATTTTATTTTTATTTCATTTTTTTCTTGATATGGCGTCTCACTCTGTCGCCCAGACTGGAGTGCAATGGCATAATCTTGGCTCACTGCAACCTCCACTTCCCAGGTTTAAGTGATTATCCTTCCTCAGACTCCAGAGTAGTTGGGACTACAGGTGCCTGACACCATGCCCAGCTAATTTTTATACTTTTAATATAGGTGGGGTTTCACCATATGGTATCGATCTCTTGACGTTGTGATCTGCCCGCCTTGGCCTCCCAAAGTGCTGGGATGACTGGCATGAGCCACCATGCCTGGCATTTTCTTGATATTTAAACTTTTAAGTCAGTCCAGAGAAATACGATAAATGTCAACAGTAAGTATGGTGTTGAGGCAGAAGTAGGACCAAACTTTTTCATATGTTATTCAGTTGATAACAATATGACCTGGGTAGTAATTTCCTATGTGTCTACTTATACACAAATACGAAAAAGTAAAACAGAGATACTGCTAAATAAAGGATACATTAAGTTCTTAATAGTAACTTAATAAACTGCAACATTGTCAAAAAGCACCTAGTGAACTTTTTCAGTGTTTTTTTCTATTATCCAATAAGTGAATTAGGCTATTCCTTTCCAATTTCCCAAGCACTTTTTGTCCCAATCACCATTTCTGTGTTCGAAGAAAAAGTAACAAATCAAGTAACAAAACTAAACAAGCAAAAAAACAAAACACAACTACAGTATCTGCAAAAGTTTTGTAGAAGACTGAAACTGTTGAGTATAAGCATCTCGTATTCTATTATCATTAGTTAACTGAAGAGTTTGTTGAAGACATACATATCATAAAAAAAGTTAGTTTGAAGTTATTGACCAGTATGTACCATTCCTAAGTATTAGTAACCAAATTCATGACAATAAAGAGCTATCTAACAAGAAAAATTAGTGACTACCAGCACCATCAACAAGACTTTGTCTTTACAATTCATTACCACTTACCATGCATTGTAATGTCTAGGATTGACTCTGATAGCGTTTCAAAAACAAGCTAACGCTGTGTCCAATTCTTCAGTTAAGACAAACTCTCGCCCTAATAAAGTATAGGCATAAGCATAATTTGGATCCACTTGGATAGCTCTCTGGAAGAATTTAATTGCAATATCGTGTTCCCGTTGCAGACTGAAACAGTTCCCTGCAGCACACCAGGCCTCTGGAGAATTTTTACCCATGTCTGTTAAGTCTTTTGACAGAAATGAAAGAGCGACATTTTTTGAAGATGCCAAAGTGTTGTAGAGTAGATTTCCATGCCTTCGAATCTATAATTCTCAATCCTTCTAACCTCTGAGAATATTCTTTCAGCTTGCATGTACTCTGAAAGTTCAAAATAGGACCTTCCAATTTGGCACAGTACCCAACCAGTATTGTGGTGGTGAGAAGGTAGATGGCTCAAAATATTTATAGCTTCTTTGCAGTGGTATGAACATAAAGCTAAATAACGTTTCCCCCTTTCATGAAGAAGGCTCATTAAGCCTTCTGCTGCTGCTTTTTGTAGATTAAAATCCTGAATCTGAGGTGTGATTGTGGATATTTCCTCTTCTGAATTGATGGAAGAGTCCAATTTTGTAATTTCCAGGTTTTCATTTATATTAGATTGAGTTATTCCTCCTTTATTAGTTTTACTTTTTGTTTTTCTGTTTGGGATTTTAGGTAGAAACTTCATTTTTAATTTCTTCCTATTCTCCTTGGTTGTCGAACTGTCACTAGTAAAGAGTCATGAACTTCTTTGATGCAGTGCATTTGGGGGAGATGTCATAGTGGGGCTCATTACCTGAGGTGTTGTAGTTATTTATGGACCAGAAAATTCTGTTAGTGAAAGAATTGGAGTTACCTCTCGGCTATTTCCATTCTGCGAGAAGACAGACTTTGCTCCAGTTTGGCCAATTCTGGCAACAGACTTTTTTGAAGGGGCTCCGGTGGATGGCACATCAATTACAGAAGGTGTGTTAGTGTAGTTTTGTAAATAAGATCCATCTCCAGGACTTGGGGTTTCTAATGGCAAAATCCCAAAACTTGGGGTAAATGGACTAAGAGCTGCTGGTCCTGTTAATAAACTTCGACCAGTTTTTGGTTTATTTTGAACCTGTTTGGATAATATGGAATTTCCTGTTCCCAGTGGGATAGTTTCAGGTGAAATTACAGCTGAATCAATAAAAGACACAGGGGAATCTGTATTCAAGGAGTACTTTGAATTGGAAGATTCTAAATTGACTCTGTTTAATTCAGTTCTGTCCTGGGGTGTTTCCATAAGAATGGTCTCAGGCTGTCTGTGACATAAACTGTGATTAGGTACTTGTGTTGTGCAAGAGTTGGGCAGACAGTTGCTAAAGTTCTGTAAAGATGTGAATTTAAATGTTTGGTCAGGATCTCGCTTTTCACCTATTTCACGTAATGATTCAAAGGGATACCAGAGGAAAGGATTTAAACCAAGTCTCTTTTGGTAACATTCTTATCCTTTGGCAAGCTGATCTGTCTTGCAATATACACGTCCCAACAATGGAAGGGGAAAGCAAACTGAATCACCAAACTCAGTAACAATATCATCATGGCTTTTCTGCTTATTAAACACTCCACCAGATAAGATTTGTTCCCAGTCTGCAAGCTTACTGAGATCAACACAACATTTTGCAAGCAGGTATTTGCATTGCGGTGTAGGACAACTGTGTCTTTTCAAGAGTCTATATGCTTTATAGGCCTTTCCTGGGAGGTAAGAACAGGTCGCCATTAAAAACAAGGCTTCTTCTGAGTGTACTTCTGCATGAAGGCGTTCTGTGAGGAAAACCCCATCTCGGTAAGCATAGTGGTTTAGTGCTTGCCATATAGCAGCCTGGAAGGGTTCCTGCAGCACTGTCATCCTCGAGGCAAAGGCCCAATTTCTGCAGTGCCTCAGGAAACCCCCACCCCACCCACCACCCTCCCCCCTGTAGCGGCTCCGGCCTGGCCAGCCTCGGCTCATTTAAATTCACCAGTTACCGGGGGATGGGGGTGGCCGAGCCAGAATGACTTCTTTATCCTGCCGACTCTGGAAAGCCCGGCCCCTTGTGATCCATTGCAAAGCGAAAGTCACCCCATGTTTGGGAAACAGATCCAATCCCAAGTTCAGTGGAGGGATGTGGCATGTAGGACGAAGGACTCTCTTCCTTCTGATTTGGTCTGCACAGCGGGGCCTAGGGCTGGAGTCCTCTCTGTGAGGACGGCTGACTCCCTCTACTTTGGGTTCCATTGGCCCCACCCTGGGACATGGGCCTTGGCAGATTCTGGCCCTTCCTGGCCTTTAAATTGCTGTCAGAAACCCCATCTCGTGTTCTGATGCCCCAAATAACTGTGGCTCACGCCTCTCTGGAAACATTGGAAATCTCTCCTCTACACATGGTCACCTAAAACCCCAGGAGCTCGGGACACACGTCTGCCATCCACCTCACTGCTTTCGGGAGAGAATGCTGAGAGTCTCTTGCCAACTCTCTCTTGACTTGAGTTCTTCATGGGTGTGAGGTTAAGACGTAGTGAGACCAGATGTATTAACCCAGGCCGGGTGCTGGTGGCTCACGCCTGTAACCCCAACACTTTGGGAGGCCGAGGCTGTAGGATCCCTTGAGGAATAGCCTAACCCTGGGGAGGTTGAGGCTGCAGTGTGTGAGCCATAATGGTGTAATTTGGATCCAGCAGTTTTCTAAACAGTCATTTTGTAGAATCTGCAAAGAGATATTTCTGAGCCCATTGAGGCCTACGGTGAAAAGGGAAATATTTTCAAATAAAAAGAAAACAGAAGCTTTCTGAGAAACTTCTTTTTGATGTGTGTATTCATCTCACCGTGTTGAAACATTTTTATTGAGCAGTTTGGAAACAGTCTTTTTGTAAAATCTGCAAAGGGATATTTCTTAGCCATTTGAGACCTAAGGTGAAAAAGAGATATCTTCACATAAAAACTAGACAGAAGCATTCTGAGAAAGTTCTTTCTGATGTGTGCATTCATCTCACAGAGTTGAACCTTTCTTTTGTTTGAGCAGTTTGGAAACAGTCTTTTTTTAAAATATGCAAATGGATATTTGTGAGCCCTTCACAGCCTACGATGAAACAGGAAATACTTTGACATAAAAACTTGACAGAATCTTTCTGAGAAAATGCTTTGCAATGTGTGCTTTCATCTCACAGAGTTGAACTTTTCTTTTGATTGAGCAGTTTCTAAGCAGTCTCTTTGTAGAATCCAGAAATGGATATTTGCAGTGCTTTTAGGCCTATGGTGAAAACGGAAATATTTTTACAAAAACACTAAAAAGCAGCTTTCTGAGAATCTTCCTTGTGATGCCTGGATTCATATCACAGAGCAGAACCTTTCTTTTGATTGAGCAGATTGGAAACAGTATTTTTGTACAATCTGCAAATGGATATTTCTGAGCCGTTTGATGCCTGTGGTGAAAAAGAATTATCTTCACATAAAAACTAGACAGAATCATTCTGAAAAACTTCTTCCTGATGTGTGCATTCATCTCACAGAGTTGAACCTTTCTTTTCATGGAGCAGTTTGGAAACAGTCTTTTTGTAGTATCTGCAGAGGGATAATTGTGAATGGTTTAAGGACTATGGTGAAAAAGGAAATATCTTCACATAAAAACTAGACAGAAGCATTCTGAGAAACTTCTTTTTTATGTGTGCATTCATCTCACACAGATGAATCTTTCTTTTCATTGAGCAGTATGGAAAGAGTCTTTTGGTTCAATCTGCAAAGGGATATTTCTGAGCAGTTTGAGGCCTATGGTGAAAAATTAATATCTTCACATAAAAACTAGACAGAAGCATTCTGAGAAACTTCTTTTTTATGTGTGCATTCACCTCACAGGGTTGAAACTTTCATTTCATTGAGAAGTTCAGAAACACTCTTTTTGTAGAATCTGAAAGGGATATTTTTGAGTCCATTGAGGCCTGTGGTGAAATAGGAAATATCGTTACATAAAAACTAGACAGAAGCTTTCTGAGAAACTTCTTTGTGATGTGTGCTTTCATCTCACAGAGTTGAGCCTATCTTTTGATTTAGCAGATTGGAAACAGTCCTTTTGTTGTATCTGCAGAGGGATATTTGTGAACGGTTTGAGGCCTATGGTGAAAAAAGAAATACCTTCACATACAAAGTAGACAGAAGCATTCTGGGAAACTTCTCTGTGATGTGTGCATTCAACTCACAGAGGTGAACCTTTCTTTAGATTGAGCAGTTTGGAAACAGTTCTTTTTTAGAATCTGCAAAGGGATATTTCTGAGCCCATTGTGGCCTAGGATGAAAAAGAAATATCTTCACATAAAACTGGATAGATGCATTCTGAGAAACTTCTTTGTGATGTGTCCATTCATCTCACAGAGTTGAACCTTTCTTTGGATTGAGCAGTTTGGAAACAGTCTTTTTGAAGAATCTGCAAAAAATATTTGTGAGCTCTTTATGGCCTACGGTGAAATAGGAAATATCTTCACATAAAAACTAGACAGAAGCTTTCTGAGAAACTACTTTGTGATGCGTGCTTTCATCTTACAGAGTTGAACTTTCTTTTGAATGAGCAGTTTGGAAACACTTTTTGTAGAGTCTGTAAATGGATATTTGGAGCACTTTGAGACCCATGGTGAGAAAGGAAATATTTTCGCATAAAAACCAGACAGGAGCATTCTGTGAAACTTCTTTGTGATGGGTGTATTCATCTCACAGAGTTGAACATTTCTTTGGATGCAGCAGTTTGGAAACAGTCTTTTTGTAGTATCTGCAGAGGGATATTCATGAGCAGTTTATGACCTATGGTTAAAAAGGTTATATCTTCACAAAAAAACCTCGACAGATCCGTTGTGAGAAACTTCTTTGAGATGTATGCATTCAACTCACAGAGTTGAACCTTTCTTTGGATTAAGCAGTTTTCTAAACAGTCCTTTTGTAGAATCTGCAAAGGGATATTTCTGAGCCCGTTGAGGCCTATGGTGAAAAACGATATATCTTCACATGAATGCTAAACAGAAGCTTTCTGAGAAACTTCTTTGTGATGTGTGCATTCAACTCACAGTGTTGAAACTTTCTTTTGATTGAGCAGTTTGGAAACAGTCTTTTTGTCCAAGCTGCAAAGGGATATTTCTGAGCCTTTTGAGGCCTATGGTGAAAGAGAAATATCTTCACTTAAAAACTAGACAGAAACATTCTGAGAAATTTCTTTGTGATGTGTGCATTCATCACACATATTTGAACCTCTCTTTTGATTGAGCAGTTTGGAAACAGTCTTTTTTTAGAATATGCAAAAGGATATTTGTGAGCCTTTACAGCCCTATGGTGAAATAGGGAAAATCTTCAAATAAAAACTGGACAGAAGCTTTGTGAGAAACTTATTTGTCATGTGTGCCTTCATCTCACAGAATTGAACTTTTCTTTTGATTGAGTAGGTTGGAAACAGTCTTTTTGTAGAATCTGCAAATGGATATTTGCAACGTTTTATGCCTATGGTGAACAGGAAATATTTTCACACAAAAACTAGACAGACGCATTCTGAGAAACTTCTTTGTGATGTGTGCATTCATGTCACAGGGTTGAAACTTTCCTTGGATTAAGCAGTTTGGAAAGAGTCCTTTTGTAGTATCTGCAAAGGGATATTTGTGAGCCCATTGAGGCCTATGGTGAAATAGGAAATGTCTTCACTTAAAAACTAGACAAAAGTTTCTGAAAATCTTCTTTGTACTGTGTGCTTTCATCTCAAAGAGTTGAACCTCTCTTTTGATTGAGCAGTTTGGAAACACTCTTTTTGTAGAATCTGCAAAGGGATATTTGGATATTTGGTGAAAAAGGAAATATCTGCACATAAAAACTAGACAGAAACTTCTGAGAAACTTCTTTGTGATGCGTGCTTTCATCTCAGATTTGGACCTTCCTTTTCATTGAGCAGTTTGGCAACAAGACATTTTGTAGAATCTGCAAAGGGATATTTGTGAGCAGTTTGATGCCTATGGTGAGAAACTAAATACCTTCACATAATACCTGAACAGAAGTATTTTGAGAAAACTCTTTGTGATGCTTACATTCATGTCACTGAGTTGAAACATTCTGTTCATTGAGCAGTGTGGAAACATACTTTTTGTGCAATCTGCAAAGGAATGTCTGTTTGCGGTTTGAGACCTATGGTGAAAAAGTAATATCTTCACATAAAAACAAGAGAGAAGCATTCTGAGAAACTAATTTTTTATGTGTGCATTCATCTCACAGAATTGAACCTTTCCTTTGATGAAGCAGTTCGGAAAGAGTTTTTTGTAGAATCTGAAAAGGGATAGTTGCGATCCCTTTGAGGCCTAAGGTGAAATAGGAAATATCTTCACATAAAAACTAGACAGAAACTTTCTGAGAAACTTCTTTGTGACGTGGGCTTTCATCTCAAAGATTTGAACCTTTATTTTGATTAAGCAGTTTGGAAAGACTCTTTTTCTAGTATCTGCAGAGGGCTATTAATGAGCAGACTGAGGTCTATAGTGAAAAAGGAAATGGCTTCTCAAAAAAACTAGACAGAAGCATTACGAGAGACTTCTATGTAATGTGTGCATTGATCTCACCAAGTTAAATCTTTCTTTTGATTGATCTGTTTGGAAATACGCTTTTTTGTAGCATCTGCAAGGGTATACTTCTGAGCCCTTTGAGGCCTATTTTGAAATATGAAATATCTTCCCATATAAACTAGACAGAAGGTTTCTAAGAAACTTCTTTGTGACGTGTGCTTTCACCTCACAGAGTAGAAACTTTCTTTTGATTGAGCAGATTGGAAACACTCTTTTTGTAGAATCTGCAAGTGGATATTTGGAGCGCTTTGATGCTCATGGTGAAAAAGGAAATATCTTCACAAAAAACTAAACAGAAGTTTTCTGAGAAACTTCTTTGGATGTGTGCATTCATCCCACACATTTGAACACTTCTTTTGATTGCTATGGTGAAAAAGGAAACTTCTTCACATAAAACTATACAAAAGCATTCTGAGAAACTTCTTTGTGATGTCTGCTTTCATCTCACAGAGTTTAACCTTTCTTTTCATTGTGCAGTTTGGAAACAGTCTTTTTGTAGAATCTGCAAAGGGATGTTTGTGAGCAGTTTGAGTCCTATGGTGAAAAAGGAAATACCTTCACATAAAAACCAGACAGAAGCTTTTTGAGAAACTTCTTTGTGATGTTTGCATTCATCTCCCAGAGTTGAATCTTCCCTTTCATTGAGCTGTTTAGAAACAATCTTTTTGCACAATCTGTAAAGAGATATTTCTGAGTGGTTTGAGGCCTATGGTGAAAAAGAAATATCTTCACATAAAAATCAGACAGAAGCATTCCAGGAAACTTCTCTGTGATGTGTGCATTCATCCCACAGATTTGAAACTTTCATTTCATTCAGTAGTTTGGAAAGAATCTTTTCATAGAATCTGCAAAGGGATATTTCTGAGCCCTTTGAGACTTATAATGAAATAGGAAATATCTTCACATAAAAACTAGACAGATTTTTGAGAAACTTCTTTGTGATGCTTGCGAACCTTCTTTTTGATTGAGCAGTTTGGAAACAGTCCTTTCGTAGAATCTGCAAAGGGATATTTCTGAGCCCTTTGAGTCCTATAGTGAAATAGAAAATGTCTTCAAATAATAACTAGACAGAAGCATTCTGAGAAACTTCTTTGTGATGTGTGCTTTCATTTCACAGAGTTGAACGTTTCCTTTGATTGAGCAGTTTGGAAACACTCTTTTTGTAGAATCGGTAAATGGATATTTGGAGCGCTTTGAGGCATAAGGTGAAAAAGGAAATATCTGTACTTAAAAACTGGACAGAAACTTTCTGAGAAACTTCTTTGTGATGCGTGCTTTCATCTCACAGATTTGAACATTTCTTTTCATTGAGCAGTTTGGGAACAAGTCATTGTATAGAATCTGCAAATGTATATTTGTGACCTGTTTGATGCCTATGCTGAAAAAGTAAATATTCACATAAAAACCAGACAGAAGCTTTTAGAGATAACTTTTTGTGATGTTTGCATTCATATCAAAGAGTTGAACCTTTCTGTTCATTGAAGAGTTTGGAAACATTCTTTTTGTGCAATCTGCAAAGGAATATTTCAGAGTGGTTTCAGGCCTGTGGTGAAAAAGAAATATCTTCACATAAAAACTAGCCAGAAGCATTCTGAGAAACTTCTTTTTCATCTGTGCATTCACCTCACAGAGTTGATCCTTTCTTTTCGTTGAGCAGTTTGGAAACAGTCTTCTTGTAGTATCTGCAAATTGATATTTGTGATCCCCTTTAGGCCTATGGAGAAATAGGAAATATCTTCACATAAATACTAGACAGAATCTTTCTGAGAAGCTTCTTTGTGATGTGTGCTTTCATCCTACACAGTTGAACCTTTCTTTTGATTGATCACTTTGGAAACAGTCTTTTTGAAGAGTCTACAAATGGATATTTGGGGAGCTTTGAGGCCTAAGGTGAAAAAGGAAATATATTCACATAAAAACTAGACAGAAGCACTTTGAGAAACTTCTTTGTGGTGTGGGCTTTCATTTCAGAGAGCTGAATCTTTCTTTTGTTTGAGCAGGTTGGAAATAGTCTTTTGGTAAAATGTGCAAAGGGATATTTCTGAGCCATTTGAGGTCTATGGTGAAAACGAAATATCTGTACATAAAAAGTAGACAGAAGCATTCTGAAAAACTTCTTTGTGATGTGTCCATTCATGTCACAGAGTCGAACCTTTCTTTTGATTGAGCAGTTTGGAAACAGTCGTTTTGTAGAATCTGCAAAGAGATATTTGTGAGCTCTTTAAGGCCTGTGATGAAATACGAAATATCTGCACATAAAAACTAGACAGAAGATTTCTGAGAAACTTCTTTGTGATGTGTGCATTCTTCTCACAGTACTGAACCTTTATTTTGATTGAGCAGTTTGGAAAGTCTTTTTGCAGAATCTGCTAATGGATATTTGGAGCTATTTGAGTCCCAAGGTGAAAAAGGAAGAATCTTCACATAAAAACTAGACAGAAGATTTCTGAGAAACTTCTTTGTGATGTGTCAATTCATGTCACAGAATTCAACCTTTCTTTCAATTGAGCAGTTTGGAAACAGTCTTTTGTAGAAGCTGCAAAGGGAAATTTCTTAGCCTTTTGTGGCTTATGGTGAAAAAGAAATATCTTCACATAAAAACTAGACAGAAGCTTTCTGGGAAACTTCTTTGTGATGTGCCCATTCATCCCACAGAGTTAAACTTTTCTTTTGATTTAGCGGTTTGGAACATGTATTTTCTCAGAATCTGCAAATGGATATTTGTGAGCCCCTTATGGCCTATGTTGAAATATGAAATATCTTCACATAAAAACTAGATAGAAGCTTTCTGAGAAACTTCTTTGTGATGTGCACTTTCCTCTCACAGAGTTGAACCTTTCTTTTTATGGGGTGGTTTGGAAACAGTCTTTTTGTAGAATCTGCAAATGGATATTTGGAGCGTTTTGAGGCCTATAGTGGAAAAGGAAATATCTTCACATAAAAACTAGACAGTAGCTTTTTGAGAAAACTATTTGTGACATTTCCATTCATCTCTAATAGTTGACCATTTCTTTTCATTGAGCAGTTTGGAAACAGTCTTTTTGTACAAACTGCAAAGGGATATTTTAGAGTGGTTTGAGGCAAATGGTGAAAAATAAATATCTTCACATGAAAACTAGACAGAAGCATTTTGAGAAACTTCTTTGTGATGTGTGCATTCATCTCACAAATTTGAACGTTTCTTTTGATTTAGCAATT
Source organism: Pongo pygmaeus (assembly GCF_028885625.2). Taxonomy (NCBI): domain Eukaryota; kingdom Metazoa; phylum Chordata; class Mammalia; order Primates; family Hominidae; genus Pongo; species Pongo pygmaeus. The sequence goes on from NC_085931.1 coordinate 7,311,149, forward strand.
TGGAGAAAGTCTCTTGGAAGTATAAGCGGAGTTATATTTGTGAGCAGTTTAAGGCCTATTGTGCAAAAGGAAATACCTTCATATAAAAAGTAAACAGAAGCTTTCTGAGAAACTTCTTTGTGATGTGTGCTTTTGTCTCACAAAGTTTCACCTTTCTTTTGATTGAGAAGTTTGGAAACATTCTTTTTGTAGAATCTGCAAATGGATATTTGGAACAATTTGAGTCCTATGGTGAAAAAGGGAATATGTTCACATAAAAACTAGACAGAAGAATTCTGACAAACTTCTTTGTGATGAGTCCATTCATCTCACAGAATTGAAACTTTCTTTGATGGATCAGTTTGGAAACAGTCTTTTTGTAGTATCTGCAGAGGGATATTTTTGAGTGGTTTAAAGACTATAGTGAAAAAGGAAATATCTTCACAAAATAACTAGACAGAAGCATTTTGGGAAACTTCTTTGTGATGTGTGCATTCATCTCACAATGTTGAACATTTCTTTTGATTTAGCAATTTGGAGAAAGTCTCTTGGAAGTATAAGCGGAGTTATATTTGTGAGCAGTTTGAAGCCTATGGTGCCAAAGGAAATACCTTCATATAAAAAGTAGACAGAAGCTTTCTGAGAAACTTTTTTGTGATGCGTGCTTTCGTCTCACAGAGTTGCGCCTAACTTTTGATTGAGCAGTTTGGAAACATTCTTTTTGTAGGATCTGCAAATGGATATTTGGAGCAATTTGAGTCCTATGGTGAAAAAGGAAATATGTTCACATAAAAACTAGACAGAAGAATTCTGAGAAAGTTCTTTGTGATGAGTCCATTCATCTCACAGAGTTGAAACTTTCTTTGATGGACCAGTTTGGAAATAGTCTTTTTGTAGTATCTGCAGAGGGATATTTTTGAGCGGTTTAAAGACTATGGTGAAAAAGGAAATATCTTCACATAATAACTAGACAGAAGTATTCTGAGAAACTTCTTTGTGATGTGTGTGTTCATCTCACAGAGTTGAACCTTTCTTTTGATTGAGCACTTTGGAAACAGTCTTTTTGTAGAACCTTCAAAGGAATATTTGTGAGCCCTTTATGGCCTCAGGTGAAATGGAAATATCTTCACATACAAACTAGAAAAAAGCTGAGTAACTTCTTTGTCATGTGTGCTTTCATCTCAGAGAGTTAAAAATTTGTTTTGATTGATCAGTTTGGAAACAGTCTTTTTGTAGAATCTGCAAATGGATATTTGGATCACTTTGAGGCCTATGTTGAGAAAGGAAATATCTTCACATAAAAACAAGACAGAAGATTTCTGAGAAACTTCTTTGTTATATGTGCATTCATCTCACAGGGTTGAACCTTTCTTTTGATTGAGCAGTTTGGAAACAGTCTTTTTGTAGAATCTACAAAGGGATATTTCTGAACGGTTTTATGCCTATGGTGAAAAAGAAATATCTTCACATAAAAACTGGACAGAAGCATTATGAGAAATTAATTTATTATTTGTGCATTTGTCTCACAGAGTTGAAACTTTCGTTTCATGGAGCAGTTCGAAAACTGTCTTTTTGTAGAGTCTGCAAAGGGATATTTGTGAGCCCTTTGAGGCTTATATTGAAATAGAAAATATCTTCACAAAACAAGTAGACAGAAGCATTATGGGAAACTTCTTTGTGATGTGTGCTTTCATCTCTCAGATTTGAATCTTTCTTTTCATTGAACAGTGTGGAAACTCTCTTTTTGTAGATTCTGCAAAAGGATATTTGGAGGGCTTTGAGGCCTACGGTGAAAAAGGAAATATTTTCACTTAAAAACTAAACAGAAGCTTTCTGAAAAACTTCTTTGTGATGTGCATATTCATGTCACAGAATTGAACCTTTCTTTTCATTGAGCAGTTTGGAAACCATCTTTTCGTACAATCTGCAAAGGGATATTTCTGAGTGGTTTGAGGTCTATGGTGAAAAAGAAATATCTTAGCATAAAAACTACACAGAGGCATTCTGAGAAACTTCTTTGTGATGTGTGCATTCGTCTCACAGAGTTGAACCTGTCTTTTGATTGAGCTGTTTGGAAACGTCTCTTTGGAGAATCTGCAAAAATATATTTGTGAGCAGTTTGAGGCCTAAGGTGAAAAAGGAAATATCCACAAATAAAAGCTAGAAAGAAGCTTTCTGTGAAACTTCTTTATGCTGTGTGCATTCATCTCACAGAGTTGAAACGCTCTTTTGATTGAGTAGTTTGGGAGGTTGTTGTATAATCTGCAAAGTGGTATTTGTGAACAATTTGAGGTTTATGGTGAAAAAAGAAACATCCTCACAAAAAAACTAGACAGAAATTTTCTGAGAAACTTCTTTGTGATGTGTGCATTCATCTCACAGAGTTGAAGCTTCCTTTTGATTGATCCGTTTGGAAGCATTCTTTTTGTAGAATCTGCATAGTGATATTTGTGAACCCTTTGAGGCCCATGGTGAAAAAGGAAATATCTTCATACAAAAACTAGACAGAAGCATTCTGAGAAACTTCGTCATGTTTTGTGCTTTCATCTCACCGAGTTGAACCTTTCTTTTCATTGAGCAGTTTGAAAACAGTCTTTATGTAGAATCCGCATAGGGACATTTTTGAGTGATTTGAGGCCTATGGTGAAAAAGGAAATATCTTCACATAAAAACTAGACAGAAGCATTCCGAGAAACTTCTTTGGGATGTGTGCATTCAGCACACAGTGTTGAACCCCTTTTTAGATTGAGCAGGTTGGAAACAGTGTTTCTATAGAATCTGCAAAGGGATATCTGTGAGCCCTTCGATGCCTATGGTGAAAAAGGAAATAGTCACAAATAATATCTAGACAGAAACTCTCTGAGAAACTTCTTTGTGATGTGTGCATTCATCTCACAGAGTTGAATCTTCCTTTCGATTGAGTAGTTTGGAAACAGTCTTTTTGTAGAATCTGCATAAGGATATCTGTGAGCCCATTGAGGCCTTTGTTGAAAAAGGAATTATCTTCACATGAAAACTAGACAGAAGCTTTTTGAGAAACTTCTTTGTGATGTGTGCGTTCATCTCACAGAGTTGAAACACTCTTTTGATTGAGTAGTTTGGAAACAGTCTTTTTTAGAAACTGCAAGGAATAATTGTGTGCAATTTGAAACCTATGGTGAAAAAGGAGTTATCTACAAATAAAATCTAAACAGAAGCATTCTGAGAAACTTCTTTGTGATGTGTGCATTCATCTCACATAGTTGACCTTTTGTTTTGATTGAGAAGTTTTTAAATAGTCTTTTTGTACAATCTGAAAAGAGATATCTGTGAATGCTTTCAGGCTTATGGTGGAAAAGGAAATATCTTCACCTAAACCTATAAAAAAGCTTTCTGAGAAACTTCTTTAGGATGTGTGCATTCATCTCACAGAGTTGAACATTTGTTTTGATTCACCAGTTCAAAAACAGTATTTTTGTAGAATCTGTAAGGAGACATTTTTGAGCTCTTTGAGGCCTATAGTATAAAAGGAAATATCTTTACATAAAAACTATACAGAAGTTTTCAAAGAAACTTCTCTGAGATGTGTGCATTCAACTCACAGAGTTGAACCTTTGTTTTGATTGAGCAGTTTGGGAAGAGTCTTTTTGTATAATCTGTAAAGGGATATTTGAAGGCGTTTTGAGGCATATGGTGAAAAAGGAAATACCTTCACATAAAAAGTAGACAGAAGCTATCTGAGAAACTTCCTTGTGATGTGTGCATTCATCTCACAGAGTTGAAACTTTCTTTTGACTTATCAGGTTGGAAACAGTATTTTTGTAGAATGTGCAGAGGGATATTTAAGAGTGGTTTGAGGTCTGCAGTAAAAAAGGAAATATTTTCACATAAAACCTAGAGAGAAGCATTCTGAGAAACTTCTTCATGATGTGCACATTCGTCTCAGAGAGTTGAACTTTTCTTTTCATCTGGGCAGTTTGGAAACCGTCTTTTTGTAGAATCTGCAAAGTGATATGTTTCAGTGGTTTGAGTCCTATGGTGAAAACGGAAATATTGAAAAATGAAACGTAGACAGCAGCTTTCTGAAAAACTTCTTTGTGATGCGTGCATTCGTCTCACAGGGTTGAAACTTTCTTTTGATTGAGCAGTTTGGAAACAGTCTTTTCATAGAACCTGCAAAGTGATATTTGTGAAGGCTTTGAGGCTTATGGTGAAAAAGGAAATATCTTCACATAAAAACTAGACTAATATTTTCTTGGAAACTTCTTTGTGATGGGTGTATGCATCTCAAAGAGTTGAATCTTTCTTTTGATTGAGCAGTTTGGAAACAGTCTTTTTGGAGAATCTGCAAAGGGATGTTTTTGAGTGGTTTGAGGCATGTGGTGAAAAAGGAAATATCTTCATATAAAAACTAGACAGAAATATTCTGAGAAACCATTTTGTGATGTGTGCATTCATCTCACAGAGTTGAATTTTCTTTCATTGAGTAGTTTGGAAGCCGTCTTTTTGTAGAATATGCAAAGGGATATTTGTGAGCTTTTTGAGGCCTGTTGTGAAAAAGGAAATATCCACAAATAAAATCTAGACAGAAGCCTTCTGAGAAAATTCTTTGTGATGTGTGCATTCATCACACAGAGTTGAATCTTTCTTTTGATTGAGCAGTTTGGAAACAGTCCTTTTGTAGAATCTACAAAGGGTTATTTATGAGCAGTTTGAGGTCTATGGTGAAAAAAGGAGTATTGACAAACAAGAACTAGACAGAAACTTTCTGAGAAACTTCTCTGTGATGTGTGCATTCATCTCACAGACTAGAAAGCTTTCTTTGATTAAGCAGTTTGGAAACAATCTTTTTGTAGAATCTGCAAAGGGACGTATGTAGGTGATTTCAGGTCTATGGTGAAAATGGAAATATCTTCACATAAAAACTACACAGAAGCTTTCTGAGAAAATTCTTTGTGATGTGCTCATTCATTTCACAGATTTGAAGTGTTCTTTTCATTGACCAGTTTGGATGGAGTCTTTTTGTAGAACCTGCTTTGTGATATTTGTGAGCTCTTTGAAGCCTATGGTGAAAAAAGAAATATCTTCACACAAAAACTAGACAGAAGCTTTCTGAGATACTTCGTTGTGATGTGTGCATTCATCTTGAAGAGTTGAAACTGTCTTTGGATTGAGCAGTTTTGAAACAGTCCTTTTGTAGAATGTACAAAGGGATAATTGGGATCCCTTTTTGGCCTATGGTGAAAAAGGAAATGTCTACACATAAAAACTAGACAGAAGCATTCTCTGAAACTTCTTTTTGATGTGTGCTTTCTTCTCACAGCTTTGAACCTTTCTTTAGATAGAGCAGGTTGGAAAATGTTTTTGTAGAATCTGCAAAGTGATAATTTGAATGCTTTGAGACTTATGGTGAAAAAGGAAATACCTTCAAATAAAAACTGGACAGAAGCTTTCTGAGAAACTTCTTTGTGATGTGTGCATTCATCTCAAAGAGTTGAAGCTTTGTTTTGGCTGGACAGTTTGGGAACAGTCTTTTTATAAATTCTGTAAAGGGACACTTGTGAGCACTTTGAGGCCTATATTGAAAAAGGAAACATCGTCAAATAAAAACTAGACAGAAGTTTTCTGAGAAACTTCTTTGTGATGTGTGCATTAACCTCACAGAGTTGAACCTTTCTTTTGATGGAATAGTTTGGAAACAGTCTTTTTGTAGAATCTGCAAAGGGTTATTTATGAGTGGTTTGAGGCCTATGGTGAAAAAGGGAGTATCAACAAATAAAAAGTAGACAGAAACTTTCTGAGAAACTTCTCTGTGATGTGTGCATTCATCTCGCAGAGTGGAAACTTTCTTTGAGCCGTTTGGAAACAGTCTTTTTGTAGAATCTGCAAAGGGATATATATAGGCAGTTTGAGGTCTATGGTGAAAAGGGAAACATCTTCACATAAAAACTAACTGCTCAATGGGAGGAAACTTTTACTTCTGTGTGATGAATGCACATGTCAGAAAGGAGTTACTCAGAAAATTTCTTTATACTTTTTATGTGAAGATATTTCCTTTTTCACCATATGCCTCAACGTGCTCCCAGATATCCCTTTGCAAATTCTATGAAAAGAATGTTTCCAAACTGCTCAATAAACAGAGTGGTTCAACACTGTGAGATGAATGTGCACACCACAAAGAAGTTTCTCAGAAAACCTCCTTCTCGTTTTTATGTGAAGATATTCCCTTTTTGAACATAGTCCTCAATGCACTCCCAAATATGCCTTTGCAGAATCTACGAAAAGACTTTCCAAACTGCTCAATCAAAAGAAAGTTTCAACTCTGTTAGATGAATGCACACATCAGAAAGTAGTTTCTCAGCAAGCTTCTCACTAGTTTTTATGTGAAGATAGTCCCTTTTTCAATGTGGGCCTCAAAGCACCCAAAAATAACCATTTGTAGATTCTAGAATAACAGAGTTTACAAACTGCTCAATGAAAAGAAATATTTACCTCTGTGAGATGAATACACATATCTTAAAGCAGCTTCTCAGAATGCTTCTTTCTAGTTTTTATGTGAAGATATTTCTTTTTTCACCATAGGCCTCAATGCGCTCCTAAATATCCCTTTGCAGTTTGAACCAAAAGGATTGTTTTCAAACTGCTCAATCTGAAGAATGTTTCAACTCTGTGAGATGAATGCACACATCATGGAGAAGTTTCTCAGAAACTTTCTTTATAGTTTTTCTTTGAAGATATTTCCTTTTTATCACCTCAAAGCTCTCACAAATGTCCCTTTGCAGATTCTACAAAAAGACTGTTTCCAAACCACTCAATAAAAAGAATTATTGAACACAGTGAGATGAATGCACACAACTCAAAGAAGCTTCTCAGAAACCTTCAGTCTAGTTTTTATGTGAATATATATCCTTTTTCACCATAGGCCTCAAAGTGCTCCAAATATCCATTTGCAGATTCTACAAAAAGACTGTTTCCAAACTGCTCAACCAAAACAAAGGTTTAACTCTGTGTGATGAATGCACACATCACAAGGAAGTTTCTCAGAATGCTTCTGTCTAGATTTTAAGTGAAGATACTTGCTTTTTCACCGCTGGCCTCAAAGTGCTCACAAATATCCCTTTACAGATTCTACAAAAATACTTTTACCAAATTGCTCAATCAAAAGAAAGGTTCAACTCTGTGAGATGTATGCACACCACAAAGAGGTTTCTCAGAAAGCTTCACTCTAGTTTTTATGTGAAGATATTTCCTTTTTCACCATAGGCCTCAAAAGGTTCACAAATATCCCTTTGCAGATTCTACAAAAAGACTCTTCACACACTGCTCAATCAAAAGAATGGTTCAACTCTGTGAGATGAATGCTCACATCACCAGAATGTTTCTCAGAAAGCTTCTGAATAGTTTTTATGTGAAGATATTTCCTTTTTCACCATATGCTTCAAAGGTCCCATAAATATCACTTTGGAGATTTTACAAGAAAAGAGTTTCAAATCTTCTCAATGAAAAGAAACAGAAACATCTGGGAGATGAGTGCACATATCACAAAGCAGTTTCTCAGAAACATTCTGTCTAGTTTTCATGTGAAGGTATTTCCTTTTTCACCACTGGATGCAAAGTGCTCAAAATTGTTTCTTTGCAGATTCTACAAAAAGTCTGTTTCTACACTGCTCATCAAAAGAAAGTTTCAACTCTGTGAGATGAATGCACGTGTCAAAAAGAAGTTTCTCAGAAAGCTTCCATTAAGTTTTTATGTGAATGTTTCCTTTTTAACCATAGGCCTCAATGCCCTCACAAATATCTCTTTGCAGATTCTGCAAAAAGACTGTTTCCAAACTGCTCAATAAAAATAATTATTGAACTTTGTGAGATGAATGCACACACCTCAAAGAAGTTTCTCAGAAACCTTCAGTCTATTTTTTCTGTGAATATAATTCCTTTTTCACCATAGGCCTCAAAGTGCTCCAAATAGCCTTTTGCAGGTTCTACAAAAAGACTGTTTCCAAACTGCTCAAAGAAAAGAAAGTTTCAAATCTGTGAGATGAATGCACACATCACTAAGAATTTTCACAGGAGGCTTCTGTCTAATTTTTATATGAAGACATTTCCTTTTTCACCATAGGCCTCCATCTGCTCACAAATATCCCTTAGCAGATTTTACAAGAACAGAATTTCCAGACTGATCAAAGAAAACAATTGTTTTCCTCTGTGAGATGAATGCACACATCACAAAACTCTTTCTCAGAAACCTTCTTTATACTTTTTATGTGATATTTCTTTTTTCTCCCTAGGACTCAAAGCACTCAAAAATATCCCTTTGCAGATTCTACAAAAAGATTGTTTCCAAACTGCTCAATCAAAAAAATAGTTCAACTCCATGAGATGAATGTATGCATCACAAAGAATTTTATCAGAAACCTTCTTTATAGTTTTTATTTGAAGGTATTTCCTTTTTCACCATAAGCCTTAAATTGCTCAGCAATATCCCTTTGCAGATTCTGCAAAAAGGCGTCTTCCCAACTGCTCAACCAAATAAATGTTTGAAGTCTGTGAGATGGATGCACACATCACAAAGAGGTTTCTCAGAAATCTTCTGTCCATTGTTTATGTGAAGATATTTCCTTTTTCACCATAGCACTCAAAGTCCTGAAAATTATCCCTTGCAGATTCTACAAAAAGCCAGTTTCCAGACTGCTCAATCAAAATAATGGTTGAACTCTGTGAGATGATTGCACACATCACAAAGAAGCCACTAAGAAAGCTTCTGTCTAGTTTTTATGTGAAGATATTTTCTTTTTCACCATAGGCCACAAAGCACTCACAAATATCCCTTTGAAGATTCTACAAGAACAGAGTTTCCAGACTAATCAGAGAAAATAAACATTTACCTCTGTGAGATAAATGCACACATCACAAAGCTGTTTCTAAGAAACCTTCTTTATACCTTTTATATGAATACATTTCCTTTTTTACCATTGTCCTCAAAATGCTCATAAATATCCCTTTGCAGATTCCACAAACAGATAGTTTCCATACTGCTCAATCAAAAGTAAGTTTCATCTTTGTGAGATGAATTCCCACATCACAAAGACGTTTCTCAGAAAGCCTCTCTCTAATTTTTATGTGAAGATATTTCTTTTCTCACCACAGGCCTCAAAGGACTCATAAATATCCCTTTGCAGACTCTACAAGAACAGTTTCCAGACTGACCAGAGAAAAGAAAAGTTTACCTCTGTGAGATGAATGCTTACATCACAAAGCTGTTTCTGAGAAACTTTGTTTATACTTTTTATGTGAATATGTTTCCTTTTTCACCATAGGCTTCAAAGCACTCATAAATATCCCTTTGCAGATTCTACAAAAAGACTGTTTTCAAACTGTTCAATCAAAAGAATGGTTGAGCTCTATGAGATGAATGCACACATTGCAAAGAAGTTTCTTGGGATGCTTCTGTCTAGTTTTTATGTGAAGATATTTCCTATTTCATTATAAGCCTCAAAGCTGTCAAAAATATGCCTTTACAGATTCTACAAAAATACTGTATCCAAATTGCTCAATCCAATTAAAGTTTCAAATCTGTGAGATGAATGCGCACATCATAAGGAGGTTTCTCAGAAAGCCTCTCTCTAACTTTTATGTGAAGGTATTTCTTTTTACACCATAGGCCTCAAAGGACTCATAAATATCCCTTTGCCGACTCTACAAGAACAGTTTCCAGACTGACCAGAGAAAAGAAAATTTTACCTCTGTGAGATGAATGCTTACATCACAAAGCTGTTTCTGAGAAACCTTGTTTATACTTTTTATGTGAATATATTTCCTTTTTCACCATAGGCCTCAAAGCACTCATAAATATCCCTTTGCAGATTCTACAAAAAGACTGTTTCCAAACTGTTCAATCAAAAGAATGGTTGAGCTCTATGTGATGAATGCACACATCACAAAGAAGTTTCTTGGGATGCTTCTGTCTAGTTTTTATGTGAAGATATTTCCTATTTCATCATAAGCCTCAAAGCTCTCAAAAATATGCCTTTACAGATTCTGCAAATATACAGTATCCAAATTGCTCAACCCAATGAAAGGTTCAAGTCTGTGAGATGAATGCACACATCTCAAGGAGTTTTCTCAGAAAGCTTCTCTCTTGTTTTCATGTGAAAATATTTCCTTTTTCACCATAGGCATCAAAGCATCACAAATATCCCTTTGCAGATTCTACCAAAATACTGTTTACAAACTGCTCAATCAAAAGAATGTTTCAATTCTGTGAGATGAATTCTCGCATCTCCAAGATGTTTCACGGAAAGCTTCTGTCCAGTTTTTACATGAAGATAATTCCTTTTTCACCATAGGCCTCAAAGCGCTGACAAATATCCCTTTGCAGATTTTACAAGAACAGAATGTCCAATCTGCTCAATGAAGAGAAATGGTTAACTCTGTGGGATGAAATCAAACATCACAAAGCAGTTTCTCTGAAATATTCTGTCTAGTATTTATGTAAAGATAATTCCTTTTTCAACATAGGACACAAAGTGCTAACTAATAACCATTTGGAAATTCTACAAAATACTGTTTCCAAACTGCTCATCAAAAGAAAGGTTCACCTCTCTGGGATGAATACATATATCAAAAAGATGTTTCTCAGAAATCTTCTTTCTTGTTTTTACGTGAACGTGTTTCCTTTTTCACCACGGGCCTCAAAGTGCTCAAAAGTATCCCTTTGCAGATCCTAAAAAAAGACTGTTTCCAAACTGCTGAGTCAAAGGAATTGTTCAACTCTGTGAGAAGAATGCACATATCACAAAGAGGTTGTTCACAAACCTTCTTTATAGTTTTTATGTGAAGATATTTCCTTTTAACCATAGACCTCAAAGCACTCACAAATATACCTTTGCAGATTCTACAAACAGACGGTTTCCCAACTGCTCAATCAAAAGAATTGTTGAAATCTGTGAGATGAATGCATACATCCAAGGCAGTTTCTCAGAATTCTTTAGTCTAGTTTTTATGTGGACATATTTTCTCTTTCACCATAGGCCTCAAAGTGCTCAGAAATATCCCTTTGCAGATTCCACAAAAAGATGTTTCCAAACTGCTCAATCAAAAGAAAGTTTCAATTCCATGAAATGAATGCACACATCACTAAGAAGTTTCTCAGTAGGCTTCTGTCTAGTTTTTATGTGAAGACAATTCCTTTTTCACCATAAGACTCTATGCACTCACAAATATCCCTTAGCAGATTCTAAAAACACAGAGTTTCCCAACTGATAAAAGAAAAGAATCATTTACCTCTGTGAGATGAACGAAGACATCACAAAACAGTTTCTCAGAAACCTTCTTTATAGTTTTCTTTGAAGATACTTCTTTTTCTGCATAGGCCTCAATGTGCTCAAAAATATCCATTTGCAGATTCTGTAAAAATACCATTTCCAAACTGCTCAATCAAAAGAGAAGTTCAAATCTTTGAGATGAATGCACATATCTCAAAGAAGTATCTGAGAAACTTTCTTTTTACTTTGTATGTGAAAATATTTCCTTTGTCAACATAGGCCTCAAAGTGCTCAAAAATACCCCTTTTCAGATTGTACAAGAACAGATTTTCCAGACTGAACAGAGAAAATAAACCCTTACCTCTGTGAGATGAATGCACACATCACAAAGCTGTTTTTAGGAAACCTGCTTTACAGGTCTTATGTGAAGATATGTCCTTTTCCACCATAGGCCTCACAGCACTCCAAATATCCACTTGAAGATTCTACAAAAAGAGTGTTTCAAAAATGTTCAATCAAAGGAAAGGTTCAACTCTGTGAGATGAATGCAAACAACAGAAAGAAGTTTCTCAGAATCCTTCTTTCTAATTTCTATGTTAAGGTATTTCCTTTTCCACCATATGCATCAAAGTGCTCTAAATATCCACAAGCAGATACTACAAAATGTCTGTTTCCAAACTGCTCAATCAAAAGTGTGGTTTAACTCTGTGAGATGAATACACACATCACTAAGAAGTTTCTCAGAATGCTTCTGTCTAGTTTTTATATGAAGATATTTCCTTTTTCAAAAAAGGCCTCTAATAACAACAAATATCCACTTACAGATTCAACAAAAAGAGTGTTGCAAAGCTGCTCAATAAAAAGAAAGGTTCAACTCTGTGAGATGACTGCACACATCACAAAGAAGTTTCTCAGAATGCTTCTTTCTAGTTTTTATGTGAATATTTCTTTTCCACTATAAGCCACAAAGTGCTCCAAATATCCACTTGCACATTCTACAAAAAGAGTGTTTCAAAACTGATCAATCAAAAGATAAATTCAACTCTGTGAGTTGAATGCACACATCACAAAGAAGTTTGTCCAAAATCTTCTGTCTCTTTTTTATGTGAAGATATTACCTTTTCCAACATAGGTCTCAAAGTACTCTGAATATCCAATTGCAGTTTCTACAAAAACCGTGTTTCATAACTGCTCAATCAAAAGAAAGGTTCAACACTGTGAGGTGAATGCACACATCACAAAGAAGTTTCTCAGAGTGCTTCTGTGTACTTCGTATGTGAAGATACGTCTTTTCCACCATAGGAATCAAAGCGCTCCAAGTATTCACTTGCAGATTGTACAAAAAGAGTGTTTCAACAATGGTCAATTAAAAGAAAGATTCAACTCTGTGAGATGAATGCAAACATCACAAAGAAGTTTCTCAGAATGCTCCTCCTTAGTTTTTATGTGAAGATATTTCCTTTTCCAACAAAGGCCCCAAGGCTCACCAAACATCCCCTTGCAGATCCTACAAAAGGACTGTTTCAAAACTGCTCAATCAAAAGAAGGGTTCAGCTCTGTGAGATGAATGCACACATCAAAAAGAAGTTTCTCAGAATGCTTCTGTCAAGTTTTTATATGAAGATACTTCCTTTTCCACCTTAGGCCTCAAAGCGCTCCAAATATCCATCTGCAGATTCTACAAGAAGAGTGCTTCAAAACTGCTTAATCAAAAGATAGTTTCAACCCTGTGAGTTAAATACACACATCACAAATAAGTTTCTCAGAATGCTTCTTTCTGGTATTTATGTGAAGATATGTCATTTTTCACTGTAGGCCTCAATCTCCTCCAAATATCCATTGGCAGATACTACAAAAAGAGTGTTTCAAAACTCCTCAATCAAAAGAAATGTTCAACTCTGTGAATTGAATGCACACATCAAAAGGGAGTTTTTCAGAATGCTTCTGTTTAGTTTTTCTGAAGATATTTCCTTTTCCACCATAGGCCCCAAAGATCTGCAAACATCCACAGGCAGATTCTGCAAAACAGTGTTTCAAAACTGCTCAACCAAAAGAAAGTTTTAACTCTGTGAGTTGAATACACTCATCACAAATAAGTTTCTCAGAATGCTTCTGTCTAGTATTTATGTGAAGATATGTCCTTTTCCACCATATGCCTGAATCCGCACCAAATATCCATTTGAAGATGCTACAAAAAGAGTGTTTCAAAACTGATCAATCGAAGGAAAGTTTCCATTCTGTGAGTTGAATGCACCCATCACAAAGAAGTTTCTCAGATTATTTCTGAGTAGTTTTTATGTGAAGATATTTCGTTTTCCATTATAGGCCCCAAATTTCTCCAAACATCCAAAGGCAGATTCAACAAAAAGAGTGTTTCAAAACTGTTCTACCAAAAGAAATCTTCAACTCTGTGAGATGAACACACACATCAGTAAGAAGTTTCTCAAAATGCTTCTGTCTAATTTTTATGTGAAGATATATCCTTTTCCACCATTGACCTCAAGGTGCTCCAAATATCCACTTGCAGATTCTACAAATAGAGTGTTTAAAAACTGCTCAGTCAAAAGGAAGGTTAAATTCTGTGAGATGAATGCACACATCACCAAAAAATTTCTTAGAATACTTCTGTCTAGTTTTTATGTGAAGATAATTGCTTTTCCTCCATGGGCCTGAAACAGTCCAAATATCCAATTGCAGATTCTACAAAAAGAGTGTTTTAAAACTGCTCAATCAAAATACAGGTTCAACACTGTGAGATCAATGCACACATCACAAAGAAGTTTCTCAGAATGCTTCTGTCTTGTTTTTATGTGAAGATATTTCCTTTTCCACTGAAGGACTCAAAGCGATCCACATATGCACTTGCGGATTCTACAAAAAGATTGTTTCAAAACTGCTCAATCAAAAGAAAGTTTCAACTCTGTGAGATGAATGTACACATCACAAAGAACTTTCTCAGAATGCTTTTGTCTAGTTTTTACGTGAAGATATTTCCTTTTGCAACATAGGCCTCAAAGTGCTCCAATCACCACTTGCAGATTCTACAAAAAGACTGCTTCAAAACTGCTTAATTAATAGAAAGGTTCAACTGTGTGAGATGAATGCACACATCACAAAGTAGTTTCTCTGAATGCTCCTGTCAAGTTTTTATGTGAAGATATTTCCTTTTCCAGTAAATGTTGCATATCATGCAAAATATCCACTTGCAGATTCAACAAAAACTGTGTTTTAAAACTTCTCAATCAAACTAAAGGTTAAACCTTGTGGGTTGAATGCACACATCACAAAGAACTTTCTCAGAAATCTTCAGTCTGGTTTTCATGTGAAGACATTTCCTTTTCCACCATAGACCTCAAAGCGCTGCAAATATCCAATTGCAGATTGTAGAAAAAGACTGTTTCAACACTGATCAATTAAAAAAAAGATTCAACACTGAGAGATGAATGCAAATATCACAAAGGAGTTTCTCAGAATTCTCATGTTTAGTTTTTATGGGAAGATATTACCTTTTTCACCATAGGCCCTAAGGCGCTCCAAACATCCACTTGTGGATTGTACAAAAGGACTGTTTCAAAACTGCTCAATCAAAAGAATGTTTCAACTCTGTGACATGAATGCACACATCACACAAAAGTTTCTCAGAATGCTTCTGTCAAGTTTTTACGTGAAAATATTTCCTTTTCCACCATAGGCCTCAATCCACTCCAAATATCCATTTGCAGATACTACAAAAAGACTGTTTCAAAACTGCTCAATCAAAAGAAAGTTTCCACTCTGTGAGTTGAATGCAAACAGCACAAAGAAGTTTCTCAGATTACTACTGTGTAGTTTTTATTTGAAGATGTTTCCTTTTCCACCATAGGCCCCAATGCGCTCCAAACATCCACCTGCAGATTCTACAAAAAGAGTGTTTCAAAACTGCTCTATCAGAAGAAAGGTTCAACTCTGTGAGATGAACGCAAACATCACAAAGAAGTTTCTCAGAATGCTTCTGTCTAATTTTTATGTGAAGATATTTCCTTTTCCACCAAAGGGCTCAAAGTGCTCCAAATATCCACTTGCAGATTCTAAAAAAACAGTGTTTCAAAACTGCTCAATAAATAGAAATGGCCAACTCTTTGAGATGAATGCACACAAGAAAAAGAAGTTTCCCAGACTGCTTCTGTCTGTTCTTTATATGAAGATATTTCCTTTTTCAGCATTGACCTCAGAGATCTTCAAATATCCACTTGCAGATTCTTCAAATAGATTGTTTAAAAACTGCTTAATTAAAAGAAAGTTTCGACTCTGTGAGATGAAGGCAAATATCACATAGATGTTTGTCCGAATTCTTTTGTCTAATTTTTATGTGAAGATATTTCCGTTTCCAACATAGGTCTGAAAGCTCTCCAAATATCCACTTGCAGATTGTACAAAAAGAATGTTTCAAAAATGCTGAATAAAAATAAATTTTCAAGTTGGTGAGATGAATGCACACATCAAAAAGAAGTTTCTCAGAATGCTTCTGTCCAGTTTTTATGTGAAGATATTTCTTTTTCCACCTTAGGCCACAAAGTGCTCCTCATATCCACTTGCAGAGTCTACAAAAAATGTGTTTCAAAACTGCTCAAATAAAAGAAAGTTTCAACTCTGTGAGTTGAAATCAGACACCACAAAGTAGTTTCTCAGAATGCTTCTGTCTTGTTTTTATGAGAAGACATTTCCTTTTCCACAATAGTCTGTAAAGTGCTCCAAATATCCACCTGCAGATCCTACAAAAGGAGTGATTCAAAACTGCTCAATCAAAAGAAAGATTCAACTCTGAGAGATGAATGCACACATAGCAAAGAAGTTTCTCAGAATGATTCTGTCTAGTTTATTGGGAAGATATTTCCTTTTCCACCATAGGCCCCAAAGGGCTCCAAATATCCACTTTCAGATTGCACAAAAAGTGTGTTTCAAAACTGCTCAATCAAAAGAAAGGTTGAACTCTGTGAGATGAACGCACACATCACAAAGAAGCTACTCAGAATGCTTCTGTCTAGCTTTTATGTGATGGTATTTCCTTTTCCACCATAGGCCTGAAATCACTCAAAATATCTGCTTGCAGGTACTACGAAAAGAGTGTTTCAAAACTGCTCAAACAAAAGAAAGGTTCAACTCTGTGAGATGAATGCACACATCACAAAAAAGTTTCTGAGAATGATTCTGTCTGGTTTTTACATGAAGGTGTTCCCTTTTCCACCATAGGCCTCAAAGGGCTCAAATATCCAATTGCAGATTCTACACAAAGATAGTTTAACAACTGTTCAATCAAAAGAAAAGTTCAACTCTCTGAGATGAATGCACACATCACAAAGAAATTTGTCAGAATTCTTCTCTCTAATTTTTATGTGAAGATATTTCCTTCTCCACCATAGGCCTCAAAGCGCTCCAAATATCCACTTGCAGATTCAACAAAAAGTGTGTTTGAAAACTTCTCAATCAAAAGAGAGGTTGAAATCTGTGAGATGAATGCATACATCACAAAGAAGTTTCACAGAGTGCTTCTGTCTACCTTTTATTTGAAGAAATTTCCTTTTCCAACATAGGCCACAAAACGCTCCAAATATACAGTTGCAGACTCTAAAGAAAGAGTGTCTCAAGCTCCTCAATCTAAAGAAAGGTTCAACTCTGTGAGTTGAATGCACTCATCAGAAAGATATTTCTTATAATGCTTCTGTGTCATTTTTAAGTGAAGATATTTCCTTTTCTACCATAGGCCTCAAAGCACTCCAAATATCCACTTGCAGATTCTGCAAAAAGAGTGTTTCAAAAATGCTCAATCAAAAGAAAGGTTCAACACTGTAAGATGAATGCACACATCACAAAGGAGTATCTCAGAATGCTTCTGTGTAGTTTTTATGTGAAGACATTTCCTTTTCCGCCATAGGATTCAAAGAACTCTGAATCTCCAATTGCAGATTCTACAAATAGAGTGTTTAAAAGCTACTCAATCAAAAGAAAGTTTGAACTCTTCGAGATGAAAGTGCACATCATGGAGAAGTTTCTCAGATTCTTCTGTGAAGTTTTTATGTGAAGATATTTCTTTTCCACCATAGGCCTCAAAGCACTCCAAATATCCACTTACAGATTCCACAAAAAGAGTGTTTCAAAACTGTTCAATGTAAAGAGAGGTTCAATTCTGTGAGATGAATGCACACATCACAAAGAGATTTTTCAGAATGCTTCTGTCTAGTTTTTATGTGAAGATAGTTCCTTTTCCACAATAGTCTACAAAGTGCTCCAAATACACATTTGCAGCTTCTGCAAAAAGAGTTTTTCAAAACCACTCAATCAAAAGAAAGGTTCACCTCTGTGAGATGAATGCACAAATCACAAAGAAGTTTCTCAGAAATCTTCTGTGTAGTTTTTATGTGAAGATATTTCATTTTCCACCATTGGCCCCAAAGCACTCCAAATATCCCCAGCAGATTCTATAAAGAGTGTTTCAAAACTGCTCAGTCAAAAGAAATCTTCAACTCTGTGAGATGAACACACATATCACAAAGCAGATTCTCAGAATGTTTCTAATTTTTATGTGAAGATATTTCCTTTTCCACCATAGGTCACAAGGCCCTCAAAATATCCACTTGCAAATTCTACAAAAAGAGGATTTCAAAACTGCTCAATCAAAAGAAAGGCTCAACTCCATGAGATGAATGAACACAGCACAAAGAAGTTTCTCAGAATGCTTCTGTCTAGTTTTTATGTGAAGATATTTCCTTTTCCACCATAGGCCTCAGAGCACTCCAATTATCAACTTGCAGATTCTACAAAAAGAGTGTTTCAAAACTGCTCAATCAAAAGAATGGTTTAAATCTATGAGATGAATGCACACATCACAAAGAAGTTTCTCAGAATGCTTCTGTCTAATTATCATGTGAAGATATTTCCCTTTCCACTAGAGGCCACAAAGAACTCCAAATATCCACTTGCAGGTTCTACAAAAACAGTGTTTCAAATCTGCTCAATCAAAATAAAGGTTCAGCCTGGTGAGATGAATGCACACATCTCAAAGTTGTGTCTCAGAATGTTTCTGTCTGGTGTTTATGTGAAGATATTTCCTTTGCACCTTAGGCCCCTATCTACTTGCAGATTCTACAAAAAGATTGTTTCAAAACTACTGTATCTAAAGCAGTGTCCAACGTTTTGAGATGAATGCACACATCACAAAGAAATTTCTCATAATGCCTCTGTCTTGTTTTTAAGTGAAGATGTTTCGTTTTCCATCATAGGCCTCAAATCGATAAAAATATCCACTTGCAGACTCTCAAAAAAGAGTGTTTGAAAACTGCTCTATCAAAAGAAAGTTTCAACTCTGTGAGATGAAGGCACACATCACAATGAAGTTTCTCAGAATGCTTCTGTTTAGCTTTTAAATGAAGATATTTCTTTTTCCACCATAGACCTCAAAGCACTTGAAATATCCACTTGCAGATTCTACAAAGGAGTGTTTCAAAGCTATTGAATCAAAAGAAAGTTTCAACTCTGTGAGATGAATGCACACATTACAAAGAGGTTTCTCAGAATGCTTCTGTCTACTTTTTATGTTAAAATATTTCCTTTTCCACCATAGGCTGCAAATCTCTCCAAATATCCACTTGCAGTTTCTACAAAAAGAGTATTTCTAAACTGCTCAATCAAAAGAAAGGTTCAACTCTGTGAGTTGAATGCACATGTCACTAAGAAGTTTCTCAGAACACTTTTGTCTAGTTTCTGTGTGAAGTTATTTCCTTTTCCACTATACGCCACAAATCGCTAAAAATATCAAGTTGCAGATTCCACAAAAAGAGTGTTTCAAAACTGCTCAATCAAAAGAAAGGTTCAACTCTGTGAGATGAATGCAAATATCACAAAGAGATCTCTCAGAATGCTTCTGTCTAGTTTTTATATAAAGATATTTCCTTTTTCACCATGGGTTGCAAAGTGCCCCAAATACCCACATGCAGATTCCATAAAAACAGGGTTTCAAAACTGCTTAATATATAGAAAGGTTCTACGCTGTGAGATGAATGCACACGTCACTAAGATGTTTCTCAGAATACTTCTATCTAGTTTTTATGTGAAGATATTACCTTTTCCACCTTAGGCCTCAAAACGCTCCAAATATCCACTTGCAGATTCTACAAAAAGAGTGTTTCAAAACTGCTCAATCAAAAGTAAGGTTCCACTCTGTGCGATGAATGCACACGTCACAAACAAGGTTCTGTGAATGCTTCTGTCTAGTTATTATGTGAAGATATTTCTTTTCCACCTTAGCACTCAAAGTCTTGCAAATATGCTCTTTCAGACACTACAAAAGGAGTGTTTCAAAACTGCTCAATCAAAAGAAAGGTTCAACTCTGTGAGAGGAATGTGCACGTCACAAAGAAGTTTCTCAGAATGCTTCTTTGTAGTATTTATGCAAAGATATTTTGTTTTCCACTAGAGGCCACAAAGTGCTCCAAATATCCACTTGCAGATTCTACAAAAAGAGTGTTTCAAAACTGCTCAACCTAAAGAAAGTTTCAACTCTTTGAATTGAATGCCCACTTCACAAAGAAGTTTCTCAGAATGCTTCTGTCTAGTTTTTATGTGAAGATATTTCCTTTTCCACCATAGGCCTCAAAGCGCTCCAAGTATCCAGTTTCAGAAACTACCAAAAGATTGTCTCCACACTGCTCAATCAAAAGAATGGCTCAACTGTGTCAGTTGAATACACACATCACAAGGAAATTTCTCAGAATGCTTCTGTTTTGTTTTTATCTGAGGATATTTCCTTTTCCACCATAGACCTCAAAGCCCTCCAAGTATCCACCTGCAGATTCTATAAAGAGTGTTTCAATACTGGTTAAACAAAAGAAAAAGTTCAACTGTGTGAGATGAATGTATACATTAAAACCAGCTTCTCAGAAAGCCTCTGTCAAGTTTTTATATGAAGGTATTTCCCTTTCAACTGTAGGCCTCAAATCGCTCCAAATATCCACTTGCAGATTCTACAGAAAGTGTGCTTCAAAACTGCTCAATCAAAAGAAAGTTTCAACTCTGTGAGTTGAATGCACACATCAGAAAGAAGTTTCTCAGATTACTTCTGTGTAGTTTTTATGTGAAGTTGTTTCCTTTTCCACCATAGGCCCCAATGCACTCCAAACATCCACGTGCAGATTTTACAAAAAGAGTGTTTCAAAACTGCTCAATCAAAAAAAAGTTCAATTCTGTGAGATGAACGCAAACATCACAAAGAAATTTCTCAGAATGCTTCTGTCTAATTTTTATGTGAAGATATTTCCTTTTCCAACAAAGGGCTCAAAGAGCTCCACATATCCACTTGCAGTATCTATGAAAAAGGATTTCAAGACTGCTCAATCAAAAGAAAGCTTCATCTGTGTGAATTGAATGCACACATCACAAAGAAGTTTCTCAGAATTCTTCTGTCTAGTTTTTATGTGAAGATATTTCATTTTCCTCTATAGGCCTCAAAGCACCGCAAATAACCATTTGCATATACTACAAAAATGCTGTTTCCAAACTGCTAAATCAAAAGAAAGGTTCAACCCTGTGAGTGGAATGCACACATCACGAAGAAGTTTCTCAGATTTCTTCTGTCTAGTTTTTATGTGAAGATATTTCTTTTTCCACCATAGGTTTCAAACCTCTCCAAGTATCCAATTGCGGAGTCTACAAAAAGAGTGTTTCAAAAG
Organism: Pongo pygmaeus; assembly: GCF_028885625.2. NCBI lineage: Eukaryota > Metazoa > Chordata > Mammalia > Primates > Hominidae > Pongo > Pongo pygmaeus. The sequence continues at coordinate 7,332,072 of NC_085931.1, forward strand.
TCCTCAGACCAAAGAAATGTTGAATTCTTTGAGAGGAATGCAGACATCACATGGTATTTTCTCAGAATGCTTCTGTCTAGTGTTTATGTGATGTTATTTCCTTTTCCACCATGGGCCTCAAAGTGCTCCAAATAACCTCTTGCGGATTTGACCAAAAGAGTGTTTCAAAACTGCTCTGTCAAAAGAAAGGTTTACCTCTGTGAGATGAATGCTCACATCACAGAGAAGTTTCTCAGAATGCCTCTATCTAGTTTTTATTTGAAGATATTTCCTTTCTCCCCATAGTCCTCAAAGCTCTCCAAATATCCATTTGCAGATACTACAAAAGACTGTTTCCAAATTGTGCAATCAAAGGAAACGTTCAACTCTGTGAGTTGAATGCACACATCACAACGAAGTTTCTCAGAATGCTTCTGTCTAGTTTTTATGTGAAGATATTTCCTTTTCCACTATAGGCTTCAAAGCGCTCCAAATATCCAGTTGCAGATACTACCAAAAGACTGTTTCCAAACTGCTCAATCAAAGGAAATGTTCAACTCTGTGAGATGAATGCACACATCACAAAGAAGTTTTTCAGAATGCTTGTGTCTAGTTTTTCAGTGAAAATATTTCCTTTTCCATCCTAGGTCTCAATCCGCTCGAAATATCCACTAGCAGATTCCACAAAAAGAGTGCTTCAAAACTGCTGAATCAAAAGAAAGTTTCAACTCCGTGAAATGAAGGCACATATCACAAAGAAGTTACTCTGAATGCTTATGTGTAGTTTTTATGTGAAGATATTTCCTTTTCCACTATAGGTCGCAAAGCTGTCCAAATATCCACTTGCAGATTCTACAAAAACAGTGTCTAAACTGCTCAATAAAAAGAAAGTTTCAAATCTGTGAGATGAAGGCACACATAACAAAGAAGTTTCTCTGAATCCTTCTGTCTAGTTTTTATGTGAAGATATTTCCTTTTAAACTGTAGGCCTCAAAGCGCTCCAAATATCCATTTGCAGATACTATAAAAAGACTGTTTTCAAACTGCTCAATAAAAAGAAAGGTTCAACTCTGTGAGTTGAATGCTCACATCAGAAAGAAGTTTCTCTGAATGCTTCTGTGTAGTTTTAATGTGAAGATGTTTCCTCTTCCACGATAGCTGCAAAGCACCCCAAATAGCCACTTGCAGATTCTAGAAGAGTATATCAAAACTGCTCAATCAAATGAAAGGTTCAACTCTGTGCATTGAATGCACACATCATGAAGAAGTTTCTCAGAATGCTTGTGTCTAGTTTTTATGCGAAGATATTTCCTTTTCCATCATAGGCCACATAGTGCTCCAAATATCCAATTGCAGATTCTGCAAAAGGAGTTGTTCAAAACTGCTCAATCAAAAGAAAGTTTCAACTGTGTGAGATGAATGCAAACATCACAAGGAAGTTTCTCAGAAGGCTTCTGTCTAGTTTTTATGTGAAGATATTTCCTTCTCCACCATAGGCCTCAAAGTGCTCCAAATATCAAGTTGCATATTCTACAAAAAAAGTGTTTCAAAACTGCTCAATTAAAAGAAAAGTTCAACACTGTGATTTGAATGCACACATCAAAAAGTAGTTTCTATGGTTTTTGGTCTAACGTTTAAGTCTTTAATCCATCTTGAATTAATTTTTGTATAAGGTGTAAGGAAGGGATCTATTTTCAGCTTTCTACATATGGCTAGCCAGCTTTCCCAGCATCATTTATTCAGTAGGCAATCTTTGAGCTTTGCTTGTTTTTCTCAGGTTTGTCAATGATCAGATATTTGTAGATATGCAGTGTTATTTCTGAGGACTCTGTTCTGTTCCATTGATCTATATCTCTGTTTTAGTACCAGTACCATGCTGTTTTGGTTACTGTAGCCTTGTAGTATAGTTTGAAGTCAGGTAGCATGATGCCTCCAGCTTTGTTCTTTTGGCTTAGGATTGACTTGGCGATGCAGGATCTTTTTTGATTCCATGTGAACTTTAAAGTAGATTTTTCCAATTCTGTGGAGAAAGTCATTGGTAGATTCATGTGGATGGCATTGAATCTATAAATTTCCTTGGACAATATGGCCATTTTCACGATATTGATTCTTCCTACCCATGAGCATGGAATGATATTCCATTTGTTTGTTTCCTCTTTTATTTCATTAAGTAGTGGTTTGTAATTCTCCTTGAAGAGTTCCCTCAAGTCCCTTTTAAGTTGGATTCCTAGGCATTTTATTCTGTTCTAAGCAATTGTGAATGGCAGTTCACTCATGATTTGGCTCTCTGTTTGTCTATTATTGGTGTATAAGAATGCTTGTGATTTTTGTACATTGATTTTGTATCCTGAGACTTTGCTGAAGTTGCTTATCTGCTTAAGGAGATTTTGGGCTGTGACAATGGGGTTTTCTAGATATACAATCATGTCCTCTGCAAACAGGGTAATTTGACTTCCTCTTTTCCTAATTGAATACCCTTTATTTCCTTCTCCTGCCTAATTGCCCTGGCCAGAACTTCCAACACTATGTTGAATAGGAGTGGTGAGAGACGGCATCCGTGTCTTGTGCCAGTATTCAAAGAGAACGTTTCCAGTTTTTGCCCATCCAGTATGATATTGGCTGTGGGCTTGTCATAGATAGCTCTTATTATTTTGAGATACGTCCCATCAATACCTAATTTATTGAAAGTTTTTAGCATGAAGGGTTGTTGAATTTTGTCAAAGGTCTTTTCGGCATTTATTGAGATAATCATGTGGTTTTTGTCTTTGGTTCTGTTTATATGCTGAATTACATTTATTGATTTGCATATATTGAACCAGCCTTGCATCCCAGGGATGAAGCCCACTTGATTATGGTGGATAAGCTTTTTGATGTGCTGCTGGATTCTGTTTGCCAGTATTTTATTGAGGATTTCTGCATCAAGGATATTGGTCTAAAATTCTCTTTTTTTGTTCTGTCTCTGCCAAGCTTTGGTATTAGGATGATGCTGGCCTCATAAAATGAGTTAGGGAGGATTTCCTCTTTTTCTATTGAATGGAATACTTCCAGAAGGAATGGTACCAGTTCCTCCTTGTACCTCTGGTAGAATTCGGCTGTGAATCCAAATCATAAAAACCCTAGATGATAACCTAGGCATTACCATTCAGGATATAGGCACGGGCAGGGACTTCATGTCTAAAACACCAAAAGCAATGGCAACAAAAGTCAAAATTGACAAATGGGATCTAACTAAACTAAATAGCTTCTACAGAGCAAAAGAAACTACCATCACAGTGAACTGGCAACCTACAAAATGGGAGATAATTTTGACAACATGCTCATCTGAGAAAGGGCTAATATCCAGAATCTACAATGAACTAAAGCAAATTTACAAGATAAAAAGAAACAACCCCATCAAAAAGTGGTCACAGGACATGAACAGACACTTCTCAAAAGAAGACATTTACACAGCAAAAAAACGTGAAAAAATGCTCACCATCACTGGCCATCAGATAAATGCACATCAAAACCACAATGAGATACCATCTCACACCAGTTAGAATGGCATGCGTTAAAAGGTCAGGAAACAACAGGTGCTGGAGAGGATGTGGAGAAATAGGAACACTTTGACAATCTTGGTGGGACTGTAAATGATTTCAACCATTGTGGAAGTCCGTGTGGCTATTCCTCAGGGATCTAGAACTAGAAATTCCATTTGACCCAGCCATCCCATTACTGGGTATATACGCAAACGAATATAAATCATGCTGCTATAAAGACACATGCACACATATATGTTTATTGTGGAACTATTCACAATAGTAAAGACTTGGGACCAACCGAAATGTCCAACAGAAATACACTGGATTAAGAAAATGTGGCATATATACACCATGGAATACTATGTAGCCATAAAAAATGACGAGTTCATGTCCTTTGCAGGGACATGGATGAAATTGGAAATCATAATTTTCAGTAAACTATTGAAAGGACAAAAAACCAAACACCGCATGTTCTCACTTATAGGTGGGAATTGAACCATGAGAACACAAGGACACAGGAAGGGGAACATCACACTCTGGGGACTGCTGTGCGGTGGGAGGAGGGTGGAGGGATAGCATTAGGCGATATACCTAATGCTGAATGAGGACTTAATGTGGACAGCACACCAGCATGGCACATGTATACATATGTAACTAATCTGCACATTGTGAACATCTACCACAAATCTTAAAGTACAATAAAAAAAAAGAAGTTTCTCAGAATGCATCTGTCTACTTTTTATGTGAAGACATTTCCTATTCCACCCAAGGCCTCAAAGCACTCCAAATATCCACATGCAGATCCTAGAAATAGAGTGTTTAAAAACTGCTCAATCAAAAGAAAATTTCAAATCTGCGAGATGAATGCACACATCACAAAGAAGTTTCTCAGAATGCTTCTGTCTAGTTTTTATGGGAAGATATCTCCTTTTCCACTGTAGGCCTCAAAGCGCTCCAAATATCCATTTGCAGATACTACAAAAAGATTGTTTCCAAACTGCTGAATGAAAAGAAACGCTCAACTCTGTGAGTTGAATGCACATATAACAAAGAAGTTTCTCAGAATGCTTCTGTCTAGTTTTTATGTGAAGATATTTCCTAGCCCAACAAAGATCTCAAAGCATTCAAAATATCCACTTGAAGATTCTACAAAAAGAGTGTTTCAAAACTGCTCATTCAAAAGAAAGGTTCAACTCCGGAAGATGTATGCACACATCACAAAGTAGTTTCTCCAAATGGTTCTGTCTAGATTTTATGTGAAGATACTTCCTTTTCCACCATAGGCCACAAAGTGCTCTGAATATTCACTTGCAGGTTCCACAAAAAAAAGGGTTTCCATACTGCTCAATGAAAAGAAAATTTAAACTCCACAAGATTAAGGCACAGATCACAAAGAAGTTTTACAGAAAGCTTCTGTGTGGTTTTTATGTGAAGATATTTCCTTTTCCACAATAGGCCTCAAAGCACTTCAAATGTCCACTTGCGGATTCTACAAAAATTTTTTCAAAACTACTCAATCAAAAGAATGGTTCAACTCTGTGGGATGAATGAATACATCACAAAGAAGTTTCTCTGAATGCTTCTGTGTAATTTTTATGTGAAGATATTTCCCTTTCCACCATAGGCCTCAAAGCGCTCAAAATATCCACTTGGAAGGTCTACAAAAAGAGTGTTTCAAAACTGCTTAATCAAACGAAAGTTACAACTGTATGACATGAATGCACACAACACAAGAAGTTTCTCAGAATGATTTTGTGTAGTTTTAATTTGAAGACAAATCCTTTTCCATAGTATACCTCAAAGCACTCCAAATATCCACTTGGGGATTCTACAAAAAGAGAGTTTACAAACTGCTCCCCAAAAAGAAAGTTTCAACTCTGTGAGATGAATGCACACATCAAAAAGAAGTTTCTCAGAAAGCTTCTGTGTAGTTTGTATGTGAAGATATATCCTTTTCCACCATAGGCTGCAAATGGCTCCAAATATCCACTTGTAGATTCTGCAAAAAAAGAGTTTCAAAACTACACTATCAAAAGTTAGTTTCAATGCTGTGAGTTGAATGCTCACATTACAAAGAAGATTCTCAGAATTCTTGAGTGTAGCTTTTTGTGAAGATATTTCCTTTTCCACAATAGGCCTCAAATTGCTCCAAATATTGACTCGCAGATTCTACAAAAAGAGTGTTTCAAAGCTGCTCAATCAAAAGAAAAGTTCCACTCTGTGAGATGAATGCACACATCACAAAGGAATTTCTTATAATGCTTCTGTGTAGTTTTCATGTGAAGATATTTCCTCTTCCACAATGTGCCTCAAAGAGGTCCAAATATCCACTTCTGGATTCTCCAACATAATGTTTCAAAACTGCTCAATCAAATGAAAGGCTGAACTCCGTGAGATGAATGCCCACATCACAAAGATGTTTTTCAGAATGTTTCTGTAGAGTTTTCATTGGAAGATATTTCCTTTTCCACCATAGGCTGCAAAGGGTTCTAAATATCCACTTGCAGATTCTACAAAAAGAGAGTTTCAAAACTGCTCTGTCAAAAGATAAGTTCAACTCTGTGAGTTGAATGCACACATCTCAAAGCTGTTTCTCAGTTTGCTTCTTTGTAGTTATTCTGTGAAGATATTTCCTTATCCACCATAAGCCTTAAAGCGCACCAAATATCCACTTGCAGATTCTACAGAAAGAGTGTTTCCAAACTGCTCAATCAAAAGAAAATTTCAACTCTGTGAGATGAATGCACACATCACAAAGTTGTCTCTCAGAATGCTTCTGTGTAGTTTTATGTGAATATATTTCCTTTTCCACAACAGGTATTTAAGCATTCCAAATATTCACTTGCAGATCCTACAAAAAGAGTGTTTATAAACTGCCCAATCAAAAGAAAAATTCAACTCCTGGAGATGAATGCACATACAAAAAGGAGTTTCTCAGAATGCTTCTGTGTTGCTTTTATGTAAAGAAATTTCCTTTTCCACCATAGGCCTCTAAGTGCTCCAAATATCCACTTGCAGATTCTACAAAAAGAGTGTTTCAAAACTGCTTAATCAAAAGAAAAGTTCAACTCTGTGAAATGAATGCACACATCACAAGGAAGTTACTCAGAATGCTTCTTTGTAGTTTTTATGTGAAGATATTTATTGTTCCACAATATTCCTCAAAGCGCTTCAAATATCCACTTGCAGATACTAAAAAAAGAGTGTTTCAAAACTGCTCCATCAAAAGAAAAGATCAACTCTGTGAGAAGAATACACACATCACAAAGAAGTTTCTCAGAATGCTTCTGTGTAGTTTTTATGTGAAGATATTTCCGTTTCCACCATAGGCCTCAAAGTGCTCCAAATATCTACTTGCAGATTATACAAAAACAGTGTTTCAAAACTGATCATTCAAAAGAAAACTTCAACTCTGTGAATGAATGCACACCTCACAAGGAAGTTTCTCAGAATGCTTCTGTGTAGTTTTTATGTGAAGATATTTCCTTTTCCACAGTAGGCCTCAAAGCCCTTCAAATATCCACTTGCAGATTCTATAAAAAGGATGTTTCAAAACTGCTCAATCAAAACAAAGTTTCAACTCCGTGAGATGAATGCACACATCACAAAGAATTTTCTCAGAATGGCTCTCTGTAGTTTTTATTTGAAGATATTTCCTTTTGCACAATAGAACTCAAAGAACTCCAAATATCCTATTGTGGATCCTACATAAAGAGGGTTTCCAAATTCCTCAATCAAAGGAAACGTTCAACTCTGTGAGATGAATGGTGATATCATGAAGAAGTTTCTCAGAATGCCTCTGTGTAGTTTTTATGTGAAGATATTACCTTTTCCCGTTAGGCCTCAAACTGCTCCGAATATCCTCTTACAGATTCTACAAAAAGAGTGTTTCAAAACTTCTCAACCAAAAGAAATGTTCAACCCTGTTAGATGAAGGCACACATCACAAAGAAGTTTCTCAGAATGCTTCTGTGTAATTTTTATGTGAATATATTTCCTTTTCCCTATAGGCCTCAAATCGCTCCAAATATCCACTTGCACACTCTACATAAAGAGTGTTTCCAAAATGGTCAATCAAAAGGAAAGTTTAACTCTGTGAGATGAATGCATACATCACAAAGAAGTTTCTCAGAATGCTTCTGTGTTGTTTTTATGGAAGATAATTTCCTTCCAAAATAGGCCACAAGGGCTCTAGTTATCCACTTGCAGATTCTACAAAAAGAGAGATTCAAAGCTGCTCAATCAAAAGAAAGTTTCAATTCTGTATGATGAAGGCACACATCACAACAAGTTTCTCAGAATGCTTCTGTGTAGTTTTTATGAGTAGATAATTCCTTTTCTACAATAGGCTTCAAAGCACTCCAAATATCCACTTGCAAACTCTACAAAAAGATTGTTTCAAAACTGCTCAATCAAAAGAAAGCTTTAACTCTGTGAGACGAATGCACACATCACAAAGAAGTTTCTGAGAATGCTTCCATGTAGCTTTTATGGGAAGATATTTCATTTTCCACTGTAGGCCTCAAATTGCTTAAAATATCCCCTTCCAGATTCTATAAAAGGAGTGCTTCAAAACTGCTCAATCAAAAGAAAATTTCAACACTCTGAGATGAATGTACACATCACAAAGGAGTTTCTCAGAATGCTTCTGTGTGGTTTTTATGTGAAGATATTTCAATTTCCAAAACAGTCCACATAGGGCTCCAAATATCCTCTTGCAGATTCTACAAAAAGAGAGATTCAAAACTGCTTAATCAAAAGATAGGTTCAACAATGTGAGTTGATTGCACACATCACAAAGAAGTTTCTCAGAATCATTCTGTGTAGTTACTATGTGAAGATATTTCCTTTTAGACAATAGGCATCAAAGTGCTCCAAATATCCACTTGCACATTCTACGAAAAGAGTGTTTCCAATCTGCTGAATCAAAAGAAAGGTTCAACTCTGTGAGTTGAATGCACACATCACAAAGAAGTTTCTCAGAATGCTACTGTGTAGTATTTATTGAAAGATATTTCCTTTTCCACAGTAGGCCTCAAAGAGCTCCAAATATCTACTTGCAGATTCTGTAAAATAGTGTTTCCAAACTGCTTAATCAAAAGAAAGGTTCAACTCAGTGAGATGAATGCACACATAACAAAGAAGTTTCTCAGAATGCTTCTGTGTAGTTTTTATAGGAAGATATTTCCTTTTCGGAAATAGGCCTCAAAGGGCTGCAGATATCCACTGGCAGATTCTACAAAAAGAGTGTTTGAAAACTGCTCATCAAAAGAAAATTTGAACTCTGTGAGATGAAGGCATAGATCACAAAGGTGTTTCTCAGAATGCTTCTGTGTAGTTTTTATATGAAGATATTTCCTTTTTCACCATAGGTCACAAAGGGCTCCAAATATCCTCTTGCAGATTATACAAAAAACAGAGTTTCAAAACTGTTCATTCAAAAGATAGGTTCAACCCCATCAATTGAATGCGCCCATCACAAAGAAGTTTCTCAGAATGCTTCTGTGTAGCTTTTGTGTCAAGATATTTCCTTTTCCAACATAGGCCTCAAAGCGCTCCAAATATCCACGTGCATATTCTCCAAAAAGAGTGTTTCCAAACTCCTCAATCAAAAGAAAGTTTCAATTCTGTGAGATTAGTGCACACATTGAAAAGAAGTTTCTCAGAATGCTTCTGTACAGTTTTTATGTGGAAATATTTCCTTTTCCACAACAGGCCACAAAGTGCTCCAAAAATTCACTTGCAGATTCTGCAAGAAGGGTGTTTCAAAACTGCTCAATCAAAAGAAAGATTGAACTCTGTGAGATGAATACATACATCATAAAGTAGTTTCTGAGAATGCTTCTGTGTAGTTTTTATGTGAAGATATTTCCCTTTCCAAAATAGGCTGCAAAGGACAACAAATATCTACCTGCAGATTCTACAAAAAGAGTGATTCAAAACTGCTCAATCGAAAGATAGTTTCAACTCTTTGAGTTGAATGCAAACATCACAAAGAAGTTTCTGAGAATGCTATTGTGTAGTTTTTATGTGAAGACATTTCTGTTTCTACTATAGGACTCAAAGTGCTTCAAATATCCACTTGTAGATTCTACAGAAAGAGTATTTCCAAACTGCTCAATCAAAAGAAAGGTTCAACTCCATAAGATGAATTCACACATCAGAAAGAAGTTTCTCAGAATGCTTCTGTGTAGTTTTTATGTAAAGATATTTCCTTTTCCACAATAGGCCACAAAGGGCTCCAAATATCCACATGTAGATTCTACAAAAAGACGGTTGCAAAATTGTTCAATCAGAAGAAAGTTTCAAAAAGAAGTTTCTCAGAATATTTCTGTGTTGTTTTTATTTAAAGATATTTCCTTTTCCACCATAGGGTGCAAAGGGCTTCAAATATCCACATACAGATCCTGCAAAAACAGAGATTCAAAACAGCTCTATCAAAAGATAGGTTCAACTCTATAAGTTGAATGCAAATATACCAAAGAAGTTTCTCAGAATGCTTCTGTGTAGTTTTTATATGAAGATATTTGCTTTTCCACAGTAGTCCTCAAAGGGCTCAAAATATCCACATGTAGATTCTGCAAAAAGAGAGATTCAAAACAGCTCAATCAAAAGATAGGATCAACTCTGTGAGATGAATGCACACATCACAAAGAAGTTTCTCAGAATGTTTCTGTGTAGTTCTTCTTTGAAGGTATTTCCTTTTCCACCATAGGTCAAAAGGGGCTCCAAATATCCATATGCACATCGTGCAAAAAGAGAGATTCAAAACTGCTCAATCAAAAGATATGTTCAGCTCTGTGAGTTGAATGCACACATCACAAAGAAGTTTCTCAGAATACTTCTGTGTAGTTTTTATGTGAACGTATTCGATTTTCCACGTTAGGCATCACAGCACTCCAAATAACCACTTGCAGATTCTACAAAAAGAGAGATTCAAAACTGCTCAATGAGAAGATAAGTTCAACTCTGAGAGTTGAATGCACACTTCACAAAAAGTTTCTCAGAATGCTTCAGTGTAGTTTTTACGTGAAGATATTTCCTTTTCCACAATAGGCCTCAAATCTCTCCAAACATCCACTTGCAGATTCTGCAAAAAGAGAAATTCAAAGCTGCTCAATCAAAACGTAGTTTCAACTCTTTGAGATGAATGCACACATCACAAAGAAGTTTCTCAGAATGCTTGTGTGTAGTTTTTATGTGAGCATATTTGATTTTCCAAAGTAGACCTCACAGCACTCCAAATATCCGCTTGCAGATTCTACAAAAAGAGAGATTCAAAACTGCTCAATCAAAAGATAGGTTCAACTATGTGTGTTGAATGCACCCATCCCACAGAAGTTTCCCAGAATCCTTCTGTGTAGTTTTTTTGTGAAGATTTTTTTTTCCACATTACACCTCAGAGGACTCCAATTATCCATTTGCAGATTCTACAAAAAGAGTGAATCAAAACTGCTCTAACAAAAGAAAGGTTCAACTATGTGAGATGACTGCACACATCACAAAGAAGTTTCTCAGAATGCTTCTGTGTAGTTTTTATGTGAATATATTTACTTTTCCACAATAGGCCTCAAAAGGCACAAAATATCCACTTGCAGATTCTGCAAAAAGAGAGATTCAAAACTACTATATCAAAAGATAGTTTCAACTCTGCGAGTTGAATGCACACTTCCCAAAGGATTTCTCAAAATATTTCTGTGTAGTTCTTATGTGAAGGTATTTGCTTTTCCACAGTAGGCCTCAAAGGGCTCCAAATAGCCACCTGCAGATTCTGCAAAAAGAGAGATTCAAAACTGCTCAATGAAAAGATAAGTTCAACAGTGTGAGTTGAATGCACACCTCACAAAGAAGTTTCTCAGAATGCTTCTGTGTAGTTTTTATGTGAAGATATTTCCTTTTCCACAATAGTCCTCAAAGCCCTCCAAACATCCACCTGCAGGTTGTGCAAAAAAAGAGTTTCAAAACTGCTCAATCAAAAGATAGGTTCAAGTCTGTGAGTTGAATGCTTACATCACAAAGAAGTTTCTCTGCATGCTTCTGTGTAACGTTTATTTGAAGATATTTCCTTTTCCACCATAGGGTCCAAAGGGCTCCAAATATCCACGTGCAGATTCTACAAAAAGAGAGATTCTAAAATGCTCAATGAAAAGATAGATTCAACTCTGTGAGTTAAATGCACACGTCACAAAGAAGTTTCTTAGAATGCTTCTCAGTAGTTTTTATCTGAAGATATTTCCTTTTCCACAATAGGCCTCATAGGGCTCAAATTATCCACTTGCAGATTCTAGAAAAAGATTGTTTCAAAACTGGTGAATCAAAACAAAGTTTCAACTCAGTAAGTTGAATGCACACATCACAAAGAGGTTTTCCAGAATGCTTCTGTGTAGTTTTTATCTGAAGATATTTGGTTTTCCATGGTAGGCCTCAAAGGGCTCCAAATATTCACTTGAAGATTCTACAAAAGAGTGTTTCAAAACTTCTCAATGATAAGATCAGTTCAACGCTGTGAGATGAGTGCACTCCTCAAAAAGATTCTCAGAATGTTTCTGTGCAGTTTTTATTTGAAGATATATCCATTTCCACCATACGCCACAAAGGGCTCCAAATATCCTCTTGCAGATTCTGCAAAAAAGAGATTCAAAACTGCTCAATCAAACGAAGGTTCAACTCTGTGAGTTGATTGCACACATCCCAAAGAAGTTTTTCTGAATGCTTCTGTGTAGTTTTTATGAGAAGATATTTGCTTTTCCACAATAGGCCTCAAATGTCTCCAAATATCCACCTGCAGATTCTGCAAAATGAGTGATTCAAAATGGCTAAATCAAAAGACAGGTTCAGCTCTATGAGTTCAATGCATACATCACAAGGAAGTTTCTCTGAATGATTTTCTGTACTTTTTATTTGAAGATATTTCCTTTTCCAACATACGGCACAAAGGGCTCCAAATATCCACTTGCAGATTCTCCAAAAAGAGAGATTCAAAACTGCTCAAAGGGAAGATAAGATCAACTGTGTGATTTGAATGTACACCTTGCAAAGAAGTTTCTCAGAATGTTTCTGTGTGGTTTTTATGTGAATATATTTCCTTTTACACAAAGCCTCAAAGCTCTCCAAACATCCACTTGCAGATTCTCCAAAAAGAGAGATTCAATACTTCCCAATCAAAAGATTGGTTCAACCCTGTGAGTTGAATGCACACATCATAAAGAAGTTTCTCAGAATGCTTCTGTGTGGTTTTATTGGAAAGTATTTTATTTTCCACAGTAGGAGTCACAGCGTGCCAGATATCCACTTGCAGATTCTATGAACAGAGAAATCCAAACGGCTCAATAGAAAGGTAGGAACAACACATTGAGTTGAATGCACACATCACGAAAAGTTTCTTAGAATGCTTCTGAGTAGTTTTCATTTGAAGATATTTCCTTTTCCACAATAGGTCGCAAAGGGCTCAAAATATCCACTTGTAGATCCTTCAAAAAGAGAGGTTCAAAACTGCTCAATGAGAAGATAAGTTCAACTATGTGAATTGAATGCACACATTTCAAAGAAGTTTCTGAGAATGCTTCTGTGTAGTTTTTATTTGAAGTTATTTCCTTTTCCATCACAGGGCACAAAGTGCTCTAATATCCACTTGCAGATTCTACAAAAAGAGAGATTCTAAACTGCTCCATCAAAAGATAGATTCAACTCTGTGAGTTGAATGCAAACATCACAAAGAAGTTTCTCAAAATGCTTCTGAGTAGTTTTTATGTGAAGATATTTCCTATTCCACAGCAGGCCTCAAAGGGATTCAATTATCCACTTGCAGATTCTACGAAGAGTGTGTCAAAACTGCTCAATCAAAAGAAAGTTTCAATTCTGTGAGATGAATGCACACATCACAAAGAATTTTCTCAGAATGCTTCTGTGCAGTTTTCATGTGAAGAGATTTCCTTTTCCACCATAGGCAACAAAGGACTGCAAATATTCACTTGCAGCTTCTACAAAAAGACTGTTCCAAAACTGCTCAATCAAAAGAAAGTTTCAAATCTGTGAGACGAATGCACGCATCCCAAGAAGTTTCTCAGAATTCTTCTGTGTAGTTTTTGTCTGAAGATATTTATTTTTCCACGGTGGGCCTCACAGCGCTCTAAATATCCACTTGCAGACTGTACAAAAAGACTGTTTCAAAACTGCTCAAGCATAAGTTAGCTTCAACCCTGTGAGATGAATGCACATATCACAATGAAGTTTCTCCGAAAGTTTCTGTGTAGTTTTTATTTGAAGATATTTCCTTTTCCACCATAGGCCACAAAGGGCTAAAAATATCCACTTGCAGATTCTGGAAGAGACAGATTAAAAACTGCTCAATCTAAAGATGGGTTCAACCCTGGGAGTTGAATGCACGCATCACAAAGAAGTTTCTCAGAATCATTCTGTGTAGTTTTTATGTGAAGATATTTGCTTTTCCACTATAAGCCTCAAAGGGCTCCAAATAACCACCTGCAGATTCTGCAAAAAGAGAGTTTCAAAACTACTCAATCAAAAGACAGGTTCAACACTGTGAGCTGAATGCACACATCACAAAGTAGTTTCTCTGATTGTTTCTATGTAGTTTTTATTTGAAGATATTTCCTTTTCCACCATATTATGCAAAGGGCTCAAAATATCCACTTGCAGATTCTACAAAATGAGAGATTCAAAACTTCTCAATGAGAAGATAAGTTCAACTCTATGAGTTGAACGCACAGCTCACAAAGAACTTTACAGAATGCTTCTGTGTAGTATTTATGTGAAGATATTTCCTTTTCCACAGTAAGATTCAGATCTCTCCAAACACCCATTTGCAGATTCTGCAAAAAGGGAGATTCAAAACTGCTCAATAAAAAGATAGGCTCAATTCTTTGAGTTGAATGCACACATCCCAAAGAAGTTTCTCAGAATACTTCTGTGTTGTTTTTATGTGAAGATATTTCCTTTTCCATCATAGAGGTCAAAGAGCACCAAATATCCACTTGCAGTTTCTACAAAAAGAGTGTTTCAAAACTGCTCCATTAAAAGAAAGTTACAACACTGTGAGTTGAATGCGCACATCAAAAAGCAGTTTCTGAGAATTCTTCTGACCAGATTTTATGTGAAGATCATTCCTTTTCCACTGAAGGCTTCAAAGCGCTTCAAATGTCCACTTACATATTCTACAAAAGGAGTGTTTCAAAACTGCTCAATGAAAAGTTAAGTTCAACTCTGTGAGTTGAAAGCACACATCACAAAGAATTTTCTGAGAATGCTTCTCTCTAGTTTTTATTTGAAGTTATTTCGTTTTCCGCCATAGCCCACAAAGCGCTTCAAATGTCCCTTTCAGATTCTAAAATAAGAGTGTTTTAAAACTGTTCTATCAAAAGAAGTGTTCAACGCTGTCAGTTGAATGCACACATCACAAAGTAGTTTCTGAGAATGTTTCTGTCTAGCTTTTATTTGAAGATATTCCCGTTTCCAATGAAGTCTTCAAAGTGCTACAAATATCCACTTTGAGATTCTACAAAAGAGTGTTTCAAATCTGCTCTATCAAAAGGAAGGTTTAACTCTGTCAGTTGAATGCACACATCACAAAAAAGTTTCTGAGAATGTTTCTGTCTTGTTTTAATGTGAAGATATTTCCTTTTTTGCCGAAGGCCTCAAAGCGCTCCAAATGTCCACTTGCAGATTCTACAGAAAGAGTGTTTCAATACTGCTCTACCAAAAGGAAGTTTCATCTCTGTGAGATGAATCCACTCATCACAAAGAAGTTTCTGAGAATGCTTCTGTCTAGTTTTTATGTGAATTTAATCCCGTTTCCAACCAAGGCCTCAAATCGGTTCAAATATCTACCTTTGGATTCTACAAAAAGAGTGTTTCTAAACTGCTCTATCAAAAGGAAAGTTCAATTCTGTGAGTTGAATGCACCTATCACAAGAAGTTTCTGAGAATGCTTCTGTCTAGTTTTTATTTGAAGATATTCCCGTTTCCAATGAAGGATTCAAAGTGCTCCAAATATCCACTTGCCAATACTTCAAAAGGGCGGTTTCAAAACTGCTCTATCAAAAGGAAGCTTCAACTGTGTGAGTTGAATGTACACATCACGAAGTATTTTCTGAGAATGTTTTTGTCTAGTTTTTATGGGAAGATATTCCTGTTTCCAATGAGGGCCTCAATATGGTCCAAATATCCCCTTTCAGATACTGCAAATAGAGTTTTTCAAATCTCTTCTATAAAAAGTTATGTTCAACTCTGTGAGTTGAATACACACATCACAAACTTGTTTCTGAGAATGCTTCTGTCTAGTTTTTATTTGAAGATATTCCCGTTTCCAACGAAGTCTTCAAAGCACTCCAAATATACACCTGCAGATACTACAGAAGGAGTGTTTCAAACCTGCTCCACCAAAAGAAAGTTTAAACTCTGTGAATTGAATACACACATCACAAAGAAATTTCAGATAATGTTTCTCTCTAGTTTTTATTTGAAGATATTTACTTTTCTACCATAGCCCTCAAAGCGTTAAAAATGTCTATATGCAGATTCTACAAAAAGAGTGTTTCAAAACTTCCCTGTCAAAAGAAATATTCAACACTGTGAATTGAATGCACACAACACAAAACAGTTTCTGAGAATGCTTCTGTCGAGTTTTTATTTGAAGAAATTCCCGTTTCCAACAAAGGCTTCAAAATGCTCAAAATATCCATTTGCAGATTCTACAAAAAGAGTATTTCAAAACTGCTCTACCAAAAGGAAGGTTCAACTCTGTGAGTTGAATGCACACATGACAAAGAAGTTTCTGAGAATGCTTCTGAGTAGTTTTTATGTGAAGAGGTTTCCCTTACCACCGAGGGCCTCAAAGCACTCCAAATGTCCACTGGCAGATTCTAAAAAAAATGTGTTTCAAAACTGCTCTATCAAAAGGAAGGTTCAACTCTGTGAGTTGAATGTACACATAACAAAGAAGTTTCTGAGAATGCTTCTGTCTAGTTTTTATATGAAGATGTTTCCTTTTCCAGCATGGGCCTCCAAGCGCTCCCAATATTGACTTGGAGATTCTGCAAAAAGATTGTTTCAAAACTGCTCTATCAAAAGGAAGATTCAACTCTGCATGTTGAATGCACACAGAACAAAGAAGTTTGTGAGAATGCTGCTGTCTAGTTTTTATGTTAATATAATTCCTTTTCCAGCATTGGCCTCAAAACACTCCAAATATCCACTTGCAGATTCTACAAAAAGAGTGTTTGAAAACTGCTCTATCAAAAGGAAGGTTCAACTCTATGAACTGACTGCACATTTCACAAAGAAGTTTCTGAGAATGTTTCTGTCTAGTTTTTTATGTGAAGATGTTTCCTTTTACAGCATAGGCCTTAAAGGGCTTCAAATATTCATTTGCCGATTCTACAAAAAGAGGGTTTCAAAACTGCTCTATCAAAAGGAAGCTTCAACTCTGTGAGTTGAATGCACACATCAAAAAGAAGTTATTGACAATGCTTCTCTCTACTTTTTATGGGAAGTTATTTCCTTTTCCAGCATAGGCCTCAAAGCATTCCACATATATACTTGCAAATTCTGCAAAAAGAGTGTTTCAAAACTGCTCTATCAAAAGGAAGGTTCAACTCTGTGAGTTGAATACACGCATCACAAAGAAGTTTCTGAGAATGCTTCTGTCTAGTTTTTATGTGAAGATATTTCCTTTTCCAGGTTTGGCCTCAAATTGCTCCAAATATCCACTTGCAGATTCTAAAAAAAGAGTGTTTCAAAACTGCTCTATCAAATGAAGTTTTAACTCTATAACTTGAATGTAGACATCACAAAGAAGTTTCTGAGAATGCTTCTGTCTAGTTTTTATGTGAAGATATTCCCTTTTCCAGCATTGGCTTCACATCACTCCAAATATCCACTTGCAGATCCTACAAAAAGGGTGTTTCAAAACTTCCCCATCAAAAGGAAGATTCAACACTGTGATTTGAGTGCACACATCACAAACAAGTTTCTGAGAATGCTTCTGTCTTGTTTTTATGTGAAGATATTTCATTTCCCTGCATAGGCCTCAAAGCGCTCCACATATACCCTTGCAAATTCTACAAAAAGAGTGTTGCAAAACTGCTCTATCAAAAGGAAGGTTCACGTCTGTGAGTTGAATGCATACATAAGAAAGACGTTTCTGAGAATGCTTCAATGTAGTTTTTATGTGAATTTATTTCCTTTTCCAGTATGGGCCTCAAAGGGCTCCAAATATCCACTTGCAGATTCCACAAAAAGAGTGTTTCAAAACTCTTCTATCAAAAGGAAGGTTCAACTTTGTGAGGTGAATGCACTCATCAAAAAGAAGTTTCTGAGAATGCTTCTGTCTAGTTTTTATGTGAAGATATTTCCTTTTCCGGTATAGGCTTCAAAGCGCTCCAAATATCCACTTGCAGATTCTACAAAAAGAATGCTCCAAAACTGTTCTATCAAAAGGAAGGTTCACATCCGTGAGTTGAATGCTCTCATCACAAAGAAGTTTCTGAGAATGCTTCTGTCTATTTTTTATGTGAAGATATTTCCTTTTCCAGCATAGGCATCAAAGCGCTCCAAGTATCCATTTCCACAATCTACAAAGAGAGAGTTTCAAAACTGTTCTATCAAAAGGAAGGTTCAACACTATCAGTTGAATGCACTCATCACAGAGAAGTTGCTGAGAATGCTTCTGTCTAATTTATAAATGAAGATATTTCCTTTTCCATCATAGGCCTGAAATCGCTCCAAATATCCACTTGCAGATCCTACAAAAATAGTGTTTCAAAACTGTTCTATCAACAGGAAGGTTCAACTGTATGAGATGAATGCACTCACCACTAAGAAGTCTCTGAGAATTCTTCTGTCTAGATTTTATGTGAAGATATTTCCTTTTCCAGCACAGCGCTCAAACGCCCCAAATATCAAATTGCAGATACTACAAAAAGAGTGTTTCAAACCTGAACTACCAAAAGGAATGTTCAAGACTGTGAGTTGAATTCATAAAGCACAGGGAAGTTTCTGACAATGCTTCTGTCTAATTATGATGGGAAAATATCTCCTTTTCCAGCATAGGCCTCAAGCGCTCCAAATATCCACTTGCCGATACTACAGAATGGGTGTTTCAAAACTGCTCTATCAAAAGGAGGGTCCCACACGGTGAGTTGAATGCATGCATCACAAAGAAGTTTCTGAGAATGCTTCTGTCTACTTTTTATGTGGATATATTTCCTTTTCCAGCATATGCCTCAAATTGCTCCAAACATCCACTTGCAGATTCCACAAAAAAGTGTTTCAAAATTGCTCTATCAAAAGAAGGTTCAAGTCTTTGAGTTAAATGCACTCATCAGAAAGAATTTTCTGAGATTGTTTCTGTCTATTTTTTATGTGAAGATATTTCCTTTTCCAGCATAGGCCTCAAAGCCCTCAAAACATCCACTTGCAGATTCTATAGAAAGATGTTTCAGAACTGTTCTATCAAAAGGAAGGTTCAATTCTGTGAGTTGAATGCATTCATCACAAAGATGTTTCCGAGAGTGCTTCTGTCTAGTTTTTATGTGAAGATATTTCCTTTTCCAGTGTAGGCCTCATAGCGCTCCAAATATCCACTTGCAGATTCTACAAAAGGAGTGTTCCAATACTGCTCTATCAAAAGGAAGGTTCAAGTCTGTGAGTTGAAGGCACTCATCACGGATATTCCCTTTTCCATCGTAGGCCTCAAAGCGCTCCAAATATCCACTTGCAGATACCATAAAAAGAGTGTTTCAAAAGTGTTCTGTCAAATGGAAGTTTCAACACTGTGATTTGAATGCACTCATCACCAAGAAGTTTCTGAGAATGCTTCTGTCTAGTTTCTATGTGATGATATTTCCTTTTTCAGCATAGAACACAAAGCAGTCCAAATATCCACTTGCAGATTCTACAATAACAGTATTTCAAAACTGCTCTATCAAAAGGAAGGTTCAAGTCTGTGAGTTGAATGCATAAATCACAGGGAAGTTTCTGTGAATGCTTCTTTAATATTTTTATGGGAAGATTTTCCCTTTTCCGGCATAGTCCTCAAATATCTCCAAATATCCACTGGCAGATTCTACAAAAAGTGTGTTTCAAAACTACTCTATCAAAACGAGTGTTCAACTCTGTGAGTTGAATGCACACATTACAAAGAAGTTTCTGAGAATGCTTCTGTCTAGTTTTTATGTGAGGATATTTCCTTTTACAGCATGGGTCTCAAAGGACTCCAAATATCCCCTTGTAGATTCTACAAAGAGAGTTTTTCAAAACTCTTCTATCAAAAGGAAGGTTCGTCTCTGTGAGTTCGAAGCACTCATCACAGAGAAGTTTCTGAGAATACGTCTGTCTAGTTTTTATTTGAAGATATTTCCCTTTCCAGCATAGGCCTCAAAGCGCTCCAAATATCCACTTGCAGATTCTACAAAAAGTGTCCTACAAAACTGCTCTATGAAAAGGAAGGTTCAAGTCTGTGAGTTGAATGCACTCATAACAAAGAAGTTTCTGAGAATGCTTCTGTCTAGTTTTTATATGAAGATATTTCCTTTTCCATAGTAGGCCTCAAAGCGCCCAAATATCCACTTGCAGATTCTACAAAGGGAGTGTTTCAAAACTGTTCTATGAAGAGAAACGTTCAACTCTGCGAGTTCAATGCACTCATCACAAAGTACTGTCTGAGAATGCTTTTATCTATTTTTTATGTGAAGATATTTCCCTTTCCAGCATAGGCCTCAAAGTACTCCAAATATCCAATTGCAGATTCCACAAAAGGAGTGTTTCAAAACGGCTCTATCAAAAGGAAAGTTCAAGTCTGTCAGTTGAATGCACTCATCATGAAGAAGTTTCTGAGAATTCTTCAGCTTAAGTTTTATGTGAAGATATTACCTTTTCCAGCATAGGCCACAAAGCACTCCAAATATCCACTTGCAGATACTACAAAACGAGTGTTTCAAAACTGCTCTATCAAAAGGAAGTTTCAAGTCTGTGAGTTGAATGCACTCATCTCAAAGAACTTTCTGAGAATGCTTCTGCTTAGCTGTTATGTGAAGATGTTTCCTTTTCCTGGATAGGTCTCTAAGCGCTCCAAATATCCACTTGCAGATTGTACAAAAAGAGTGTTTCAAAACTGTTCTATAAAAGGGAAAGTTCAACTCTGCCAGTTCAATGCTCTCATCACAGAGAAATTTCTGAGAATGCTTCTGTCTAGTTTTTATATGAAGATATCTCCTTTTCCATCATAGGCCTCAAAACGCTCCAAATATGCACTTGCAGATTCTACAAAAAGAGTGTTTCGAAACTGTTCTATCAAAAGTAATGTTCAACTCTGTGAGATGAATGCACTCATCATAAAGAAGTTTCTGAGAATGTTTCTGTCTAGTTTTTATGTGAAGATATTTCCTTTTCCAGCATAGGCCTCAAATCGCTCCAAATATCCACATGCAGATCCTACAATAAGAGTTTTTTAAAACTGCTCTATCAAAAGGAAGGTTCAAGCCTGTGAGTTAAATGCCTAAAGCAAAGTGAAATTTTTGAGAATGCTTCTGTATACATTGTATGTGAAGATATTCCCTTTTCCAGCATAGGCCAGAAAGCGCTCCAAATATCCACTTGCAGATTCTACAAAAAGTGTGTTTCAAAACTGCTCTATCAAAGGAAACTTCAAGTCTGTGAGTTGAATTCATAAAGCACAGGGAAGTTTCTTAGAATGCTTCTGTCTAGTTTTTATGTGAAGATATTCACTTTTCCAGCATTGGCCAGAAAATGCTCCAAATATCCACTTGCAGATTCTATAAAAAGTGTGTTTCAAAACTACTCAATCAAAAGGAAAGTTCAAGTCTGTGAGTTGAATTCATAAAGCACAGGGAAATTTCTTAGACTGTTTCTGTCAAGTTTTTATGTGAAGATATTTCCTTTTCCATCATAGGCCCAAAATGATGAAAATATCCACTTTCAGAGTCTACAAAAAGGGTGTTTCAAAACTTCTCTACCAAAAGGAAGGCTCAACTCTGTGAGTTGAGTGCACACATCACAAAGAAGTTTCTGAGAATGCTTCTGTCTAGTTTTTATGTGAAGACACTTCCTTTTCCAGCATAGGCCTCAAAGCGCTCCAAATATCCAATTGCAGATTCCACAAAAAGAGTGTTTCAAAACGACTCTATCAAAAGGAAAGTTCAAGTCTGTCAGTTGAATGCACTCATCATGAAGAAGTTTCTGAAAATGCTTCAGCTTAATTTTTATGTGAAGATATTACCTTTTCCAGCATATACCTCAAAGCGCTCCAAATATCCACTTGCAGTTTCTTCAGTAAGAGTGTTTCAAAACTGCTCTATCAAAGGGAAGGTTCAAGTCTGTGAGATAAATGCATAACACACAGGAAGTTTCTGATAATGCTTCTGTCTTGATTTTATGTGAAGATATTCCCTTTTACAGCATAGACCTCAAAGCGCTCCAAATATCCACTTGCAGATTCTACAAAACGAGTGTTTCAAAACTGCTCTATCAAAAGGAAGGTTCAAGTCTGTGAGTTGAATTCATAAAGCACAGGGTAGTTTCTGAGAATGTTTCTGTCTAGTTCAAATGTGAAGATATTTCCTTTTCCAACATAGGCCTCAAAGCTCTCCAAATATCCACTTGCAGATCCCATAAAAAGGGTGTTTCAAAACTGCTCTATCAAAAGGAAGGTTCAACACTGTTAGTTGAATGCACACATCACAAAGAAGTTTCTGAGAATGCTTCGGTCTAGGTTTTATGTGAATATATTTCCTTTTCCAGCATAGTCCCAAAAGCTCTCCAAATATACACTTGCAGATTCTACAAAGAGAATGTTTCAAAACTGTTCTCTCAAAAGGCAGGTTCAACTCTGTGAGTTGAATGCACTCATTGCAGAAAATTTTCTGAGAATGTTTCTGTCTTGTTTTTATGTGATAATATTTCCTTCACCAACATCGACCTCTAAGTGCTTCACATATCCACTTGCAGATTCTACAAAAACAGTATTTCAAAACTGCTCTATGGAAAGGAAGGTCCAAGTCTGTGAGTTTAATGCACTCATCAAAAGATGTTTCTGAGAATGCTTCTGTCTAGTTTTTATGTGAAGATATTTCCTTTTCCAGCATCGGCCTCAAAGCGCTCCAAATATCCCCTTGCAGATTCTACAAAGAGAGTTTTCCAAAACTGTTCTACCAAAACGAAGGTTCAACTCTGTGAGTTGAATGCACACATCACAAAGAAGTTTCGGAGAAAGCTTCTACTTAATTTTTGTAAGAAGATGTTTCCTTTTCCAGCATAGGCCTCAAAGTGCTCCAAACATGCACTTGCAGATTCTACAAAAGGAGTGTTTCAAAACTGCTCTATGAAAAGTTAGGTTCAAGTCTGTGAGTTGAATGGACACATCACAGATACTTCCTTTTCCATCATAGACCTCAAAGCACTCTATATATCCACCTGCACATTCTTTAAAAAGAGAGTTTCAAAACTGTTCTATTAAAAAGAGGGTTCAACTCTGTGAGTTGAAAGCACTCATAACAAAGAATTTGATGAGAGTACTTCTGTCTAGTTTTTATGTGAAGATATTTAATTTTCCAGCATAGGCCTCAAAGCCCTCCAAATGTCCACTTGCAGACTCTACAAAAAGAGAGTTTCAAAACTGCTCTAACAAAAGGAAGGTTCAAGTCTGGGAGTTGAATGCACTCATCACAAAGAAGTTTCTGAAAATGCTTCTGCTTATTTTTCATGTGAAGATATTTCCATTTCCAGCATAGGCCTCAGAGTGCTCCAAATATCCACTTGCAGATTGTACAAAAACAGTCTTTCAAAACTGTTCTTTCAAAAGGAAGGTTCAGCTCTGTGAGTTGAATGCACTCATCACAGGGAAGTTTCTGAGAATGCTTCTGTCTAGTTTTTATGTGAAGATATTTCCTTTTCCATCGTAGGCCCCAAAGTGCTCTAAATATCCACTTCCAGATTCTACAAAAAGAGTATTTCAAAACTTTTCTATCAAAAGGAAGTTTCAACTCTGTGAGTTGAATGCACTCATCACAAATAATTTTGTGAGAATGCTTCAGACTAGTCTTTATGTGAAGATATTTCCTTTTCCAGCATAGGCCTCAAAGTGTTCAAAATATCCACTTGGAGATTCTAGAAAAAGAGTGCTTCAAAACTGTTCTATCAAAAGGAAGGCTCAAATTTGTGAGTGAAATGCACTCATCACAAGGTAGTTTCTGAGAATACTTCTGACTATTTTTAATGTGAAGATGTTTCCATTTCCAGCATAGGCCTCAAACCGCTCCAAATATCCACTTGCAGATTCTACAAAAAGAGTGTTTCAAAACTGCTCTATCAAAAGGAAGGTTCAAGTCTGTGAGTTGAATGCACTCATCACAAAGGAGTTTCGGAGAATGCTTCTGTCTAATTTTTATGTGAAGATATATCCTCTTAAAGTGTACACCTGAAAGCGCTCCAATTATCCAATTGCAGATTCTACAAAGAGAGTGTTTCAAATCTGTTATATCAAAAGGAAGGTTCAACTCTGTGAGTTGCATGCACTCATCACAGAGAAGTTTCTGAGAATGCTTCTGTCTGGTTTTTATGTGAAGATATTACCATTTCCATCATAGGTCTCAATGCACTCCAAATATTCATTTGCAGATTCTGCAAAAATAGTGTTTCAAAACTGCTCTATTAAAGGGAAGGTTCAACTCCGTGAGTTGAATGCGCACATCACAAAGAAGTTTCTTAGAATGTTTCCGTCAATTTTTTGTGTGAAGATATTTCCGTTTCCAGAATAGGCCTCAAAGTGCTCCAAATATCCACTTGCAGATCCCACAAAAAGATTGTTTCAAAACTGCTCTATTAAAACGAAATTTCAAGTCTGTAAGTTGAATGCATAAAGCACAGTGAAGTTTCTGAGAATGATTCTCTCTAGTTTTTATGTGAAGATATTTCCTTTTCCAGCATAGGCCTCAAAGTGCTCCAAATATTCAGTTACAGATTCCACAAAAATGGTGTTTCAAAACTGCTATATCACACGGAAGGTTCAACTACGTTAGTTGAATGCACTCATCACAAAGATGTTTCTGAGAATGCTTCTGTCTAGTTTTTATGTGAAGATGTTTCCTTTTCCAGCATAGGCCCGAAAGCGCTCCAAATATCCACTTGCAGATTTTAAAAAAGATTGTTTCAAAACTGCTCTATCAAAAAGAAGTTTAAACTCTTTGAGTTGAATGCGCTTATCTCAAAGAAGTTTCTGAGAATGCTTCTGTCCAGTTTTTATGTGAAGATATTTGCTTTTCCAGTATAGGCCTCAAAGCGCTCCAAATATCCACTTGCAGATTCTACAAAAGGGTGTTTGCAAACTGCTCTATCAAAAGTATGATTCAACTCTGTGAGTTGAATGCACACATCACAAAGAAGTTTCTGAGAATGCTTCTGTTAATTTTTATGTGAATATATTTCCTTTTCCAGCACAGGCCTCAAATTGCTCCAAATATCCACTTGCAGATTCTACAAAAATGGTGTTCCAAAGCTGCTCAATCAAAAGGAAGGTTCAATCTGTGAGTTGAATACAATCATTACAGAGAAGTTCCTTGGAAAGCTTCTTTCTAGTTTTTTGTGAAGCTATTTCCTTTTCCATCATAGGCCTTAAAGTGCTCCAAATATCCACATGCAGATTCTACAAAAAGAGTGTTTCAAAACACTTCTATGAAAAGGAAGGTTCAACTGTGTGAGTTGAATGCACTCATCACAAAGAAGTCTCTGAGAATGCTTCTGTCTAGTTTTTGTGTGAAGATACTTTCTTTTCTAGCATAGGCCGCAAAGCCCTACAAATATAAATTGCTGATCCAACAAAAAGTGTGTTTCAAATCTTTTCTATCAATAGGAAAGTTCAACTCTGTGAGTTGAATGCACTCATCAGAGAGAACTTTCTGAGAATGCATCTGTCTAGTTTTTATGTGATGATATTTCTTTTTCCATCATAGGTCTCAAAGCGTTCCAAGTATAAACTTACAGATTGAACAAAAAGACTGTTTCAAAACTGTCCTATCAAAAAGAAGATTCAACTCTGCGAGTTGAATGCACTCATCACAAAGCAGTTTCTGAGAATGTTTCTGTCTAGTTTTTGTGTGAAGATATTTCCTTTTCCAGCATAGGCCCCAAAGCACTCCAAGTATCCAGTTCCAGACTCTACAAAGAGAGTGTTTCCAAAGTATTCTATCAAAAGGAAGTTTCAAATCTGTCAGTTTAATGCACTCTTTCTGAGAATGCTTCTGTCTAGTTTTTATGTGAAGATATTTCCTTTTCCCGCATAGACCTCAAAGCGCTCCAAATATCCACTTGCAGATTGTATGAAAAGGGTGTTTCAAAACTGCTCTATCAAAAGGAAGGTTCAATTCTGTGAGTTGAATGCACACATCACAAAGAAGTTTCTGAGAATGCTTCTGTCTAGTTTTTATGTGAAGATATTTCTTTTTCCAGCATTGGCCTCAAAGCACTCCAAATATCCACTTGCAGATTCTACAAAAAGGGTGGTTGAAAACTGCTCTATCAAAAGTAAGCTTAAACTCTGTGAATTGAATGCACACATCACAATGAAGTTTCTGAGAATGCTTCTGTTTAGCTTTTATATGAAGATATTTCCTTTTCCAGCTTAGGCCTCAAAGCCTTCAATCTATCCACTTGCAGAATCTACTAAAAGTGTGTTTCAAAACTGCTGATTCAAAAGCAAGGTTCAACTCTGTGTGTTGAATGTGCACATCACAAAGAAGTTTCTGAAAATGCTTCTGTCTAGTTTTTATGTGAAGATATTTTCTTTTATAGCATAGGCCTCATAGCGCTCCAAATATCCACCTTCAGATTCTACCAAAAGAGTTTTTCAACTGCTCTATCAAAAGGAAAGTTCAACTCTGTGAGTTGAATGCACTCATCACAAAGATGTTTCTGAGAATTCTTCTGTATAACTTTTATGGGAAGACATTTCATCTTCCAGCATAGGCCCCATAGCACACCAAATATCCACTTGCAGATTCTACAAAAAGAGTGTTTCAAAACTTTTCTATCAAAAGAAAATTTCAACTGAGGGAGTTCAATGCACTCATCACAGAGAAGTTTATGAGAATGCTTCTGTCTAGTTTTTATGTGAAGATATTTCCTTTTCCATTATAGGCCTCAAAGCACTCCAAATATCCACTTGCAGATTCTACAAAAAGAGTGGTTCAAAACCGTTCTATCAAAAGAAAGGTTCAACTCTGTGAGTTGAATGCACTCATCAAAAAGAAGTTTCTGATAGAGCTTCTGTCTTGTTTTTATGTGAAGATATTTCCTATTCCAGCATAGGCTTGAAAGTGCTCCAAATATCGACTTGCAGATTCTACAAAAAGAGTGTTTCAAATCTGCTCTATCAAAAGGCAGGTTCAAGCCTGTAAGTTGAATGCACACATCTCAAAGAAGTGTCTGAGAATGCTTCAATCTAGTTTTTATGTGAAGTTGTTTCCTTTTCCAGCAAAGGCCTCAAAGCGCTCCAAATAATAACTTGGAGTTTCTACAGAAAGAATGTTTCAAAAGTGTTCTATCAAAAGGAAGGTTCAACTCTATGAGTTGACTGTGCACATCACAAGGAAGTTTCTCAGAAGGCTTCTGTCTAGTCTTTATTTGAAGATATTTCCTTTGCAGCATAGGTCTCAAAAACCTGCAAATACCCACGTGCATATTCTATAAAAAGAGTTTTTCAAAATTGTTGCATGAAAAGAAAAGTACAACTCTGTAAGTTGAATGCACTCATCATAGAGAAGATTCTGAAAATGCTTCTGTCTAGTTTTTATGTGAAGATATTTCCTTTTCAATCATAAGCCTCAAAGTGCTCCAAATATCCACTTGAAGATTCTAAGAAAAGAGTGTTTCAAATTTCCTCTATCAAAAGGATGGTTCAAGTCTCTCAGTTGAATTCAGTCATCACAAAGAAGTTTCTCAGAATGCTTCCATCGAGTTTTTATGTGAAGATATTTTATTTTCTATCTTAGGCCTCAAAGCGCTCCAAATATCCACGTGTAGATTCTACAAACAGAGTGTTTCAAAACTGCTGCATCAAAAGGAAAGTTCAAGTCTGTGAGTTGAATGCATAAAGCAGAGGGAAGTTTCTGAGAATGCTTCTCTCTAGTTTTTATGTGAAGATATTTCCTTTTCCAGCATAGGCCTCAAAGTGCTCCAAATATCCACTTGCAGATACTACAAAAAGGGTGTTTCGAAACTGCTCTATCAAAAGTAAGGTTCAACCCTGTGAGTTGAATGCACACATCACAAAGAAGTTTCTTAGAATGCTTCTGTTTAGTTTTTATGTGAAGATATTTCCTTTTCCAGCATAGGCCTCAAAACATTCCAAATATCCACTTGCAGATTCTACAAAAAGTGTGTTTCAAAACTGCTGTTTCAACACGAAGTTTCAACTCTGTGAGTTGAATGCACACATCACAAAGAAGTTTCTGAGAATGCTTCTGTCTACTTTTTATGTGAAGATATTTCCTTTTCTTGCATAGGCCTCATAGCGCTCCAAATATCCACTTTCAGATTCTGCCAAAAGAGTGTTTCAAAACTGCTCTATTAAAAGAAAGTTCAAGTCTGTGAGTTAAATGCATTCATCATAAAGATGTTTCTGTGAATTCTTCCACCTAGCTTTTTGTGAACATATTTCCTTTTCCAGCTTAGGTCTCAAAGCGCTCAAAATATCCACTTGCAGATCCTACAAAAAGAGTGTTTCAAAACTGTTGTATCAAAAGAAAGGTTCAACTAAAGGAGTTCAATGCACTCACCACAGAGAAGTTTCTGAGAATACTGCTGTCTAGTTTTTATGTGAAGATATTTCCTTTTCCAGAATAGGCCTCAAAGCGCTCCAAATATCCACTTGCAGATTCTACAAAAAGAGTGTTTCAAAACTGCTCTATCAAAAGGAACGCTCACCTCTGTGAATTGAATGTGCTCATCACAAAGAAGTTTCTGAGGATTCTTCTGTCTAGTTTTGATGTGAAGATATTTCCGTTTCCAGCATAGGCCTCAAAGTGCTCCAAATATCCACTTGCAGATTCTACAAAAACAGGGTTTCAAAACTGCTCTATCAAAAGGAAGGCTCAAATCTGTGAGTTGAATGCGCTCATCACAAAGAAGTTTCTGAGAATGCTACTGTCTAGTTTTAATGTGAAGATATTTCCTTTTCCAGCATAGGCCTCAAAGTGCTCCAAATATCCACTTGCAGATTATTGAAACAGAAGATTATTTCAACACTGTCCTATCAAAAGGAGGGTTCAACTCTGAGAGTTGAATGGACTCACCACATAGAAGTTTCCCAGAATCCTTCTGTTTAGTTTTTATGTGTAGATGTTTTCATTTCCAGCATAGGCCTCAAAGAGCTCCAAATGTCCACTTGAAGATTTTACAGAAAGGGTGTTTCAAAGCTGCTCTATGAAAGGAAATTTTAAACTCTGTGAGTTGAATGCACTCATCACAAAGGAGTTACTCATAATGCTTCTGTCTAGTTTTTATTTGAAGATATTTAATTTTCCAGTATAGTCCTCCAAGCGCTCCAAATATCCACTAGCAGATACTACAAAAAGTGTGTTTCAAAACTGCTCTATCAAAAGTATGGTTCACCTCTGTGAGTTGAATGCACATATAACAAAGAAGTTTCTGAAATTCTTCTGTTTTGTTTTCATGAGAAAATATTTCCTTTTCCATCATAGGCCTCAAATCGCTCCAAATATCCACCTGCAGATTCTACAAAAAGTGTGTTTGAAAACTGCTCTATCAAAAGGAAAGCTCAACACTGTGGGTTAAAAACACTCATCATAGAGAACTTTCTGAGAATGCATCTGTCTATTTTTTATGAGAAGATATTTACTTTTCGAGCATAGGCCTCAAAGCATTCCAAATATCCACTTGCAGATTCTACTAAAAGTGTGTTTCAAAACTGCTGTTTCAAAAGTAAGGTTCAACTCTGTGAGTTGAATGCACACATCCCAAAGAAGTTTCTGAGAATGCTTCTGTCTAGTTTTTATGTGAAGATATTCAATTTTCCAGCATAAGCCTCATAGCACTCCAAATATCCACTTTCAGATACTACCAAAAGAATTTTTCAAAACTGCTCTATCAAAAGGAAAGTTCAAGTCTGTGAGTTGAATGCACTCAACAGAAAGATGTTTCTGAGAATTCTTCTGTCTAGTTTTTATGTGAAGATATTTCCTTTTCCAGCATACGCCTCAAGGGCTCCAAATATCCACTTGTAGATTCTACAAAAAGAGTGTTTCAAAACTGTTCTATAAAAAGAAAGTTTCATCTCAGGATGTTCAGTGCACTCATCACAGAGAAGTTTCTGAAAATACTTCTGTGTAGTTATTATGTGAAGATATTTCCTTTTCCATCATAGGCCTCAAAACGCTCCTAATATCCACTTGCAGATTCTACAAAAACAGTGTTTCAAAACTGTACTATGAAAAGGAAGGTTCAACTCGGTGACTTGAATGCACTCATGAAAAAGAAATTTTCGTGAATGCTTCTGTCTTGTTTTTATGTGAAGATATTTCCTTTTCCAGCATAGGCCTCATAGTGCCCCAAATATGTACTTGCAGATCCGACAAGAAGAGTGTTTCAAAACTTCTCTATCAAAAGGAAGGCTTAACTCTGTGAGGTGAATGCGCTCATTGCAAAGAAGTTTCTGAGAATGATTGTCTAATTTTTGTGTGAAGGTATTTCCTTAACCAGCATAGGCCTCAAAGCACTCCAAATATACACTTGTAGATTCTACAAAAAGAGTGTTTCACAACTGCTCTATTTAAAGGAAGTCTCACCTCTGTGAGATGAATGTGCTCATCACAAAGAAGTTTCTGAGAATGCTACTGTCTAGTTTTTATATAAAGATATAACCCTTTCCAAGATAGGCCTCAAATTGCTCCAAATATCCAACTGCAGATTCTACAAAAAGAGTGTTTCAAAACTATTCTTTCAAAAGGAAGGTTCAACTCTGAGATTTGAATGCACTCATCACATAGAAGTTTATCAGAATGCTTCTGTCTAATTTTTATGTGAAGATATTTCCTTTTCCATCATTGGCATCAAAGCACTCCAAATATCCACTTGCAGATTTTATAAAAGGGGTGTTTCAAAACTGCCCTTAAAAAGCAAAGTTAAACTCTGTGAGTTCAACTCACTCATCACAAAGAAGTTTCTGAGAATGCTTCCGTCTAGTTTTTATGTGAAGATATTTAATTTTCCAGTATAGGCCTCAAAGCACTGCAAATATCCACTTGCAGAGCCTACAAAAAGGTTGTTTCAAAACTGCTCTCTCAAAAGTATGGTTCAACTCTGTGAGTTGAATGTACACATCACAAAGAAGTTGGTGAGGATGCTTCTGTTTCGTTTTTATGTGAAGTTATTTCCTTTTACCGCATAAGCCTCTAAGCACTCCAAATATACACTTGCAGATTCTGTAAAAACAGTGATGCGAAACTGTTCTATCAATAGGAAGGTCCAAGTCTGAGAGTTTAATGCCCACATCATAAAGAAGTTTCTGAGATTGCTTCTGTTTAGTTTTTCTGTAAAGACATTTCCTTTTCCAGCATAGGCCTCAAAGCATTCCAAATATCCACTTGCAGATTCTACTAAAAGTGTGTTTCAAAACTGCTGTTTCAAAAGAAGGTTTCAACTCTGTGAGTTGAATGCACCCATCATAAACAAGTTTCTGAGAAAGCTTCTATCTAGTTTTTATGTGAAGATATTTCCTTTTCCAGCAAATGCCTCATAGCACTCCAAATATCTACTTTCAGATTCCACTAAAAGAGAATTTCAAACTGCTCTATCAAAAGGAAAGTTCAGTTCTGTGAATTGAATGCACTCATCACAAAGATGTTTTTGAGAATTCTTCTGTCTAGTTTTTATGTGAAGATATTTCCTTTTCCAGGGTAGGCCTCAAAGCACTCCAAAAATCCACTTGCAGATTCTACAAAAAGAATGTTTCAAAACTGTCCTATCAAAAGAAATTTTCAACTCAGTGAGTTCAATGCAATCATCACAAAGAAGGTTCTGAGAATGCTTCTGTCTAGTTTTTAGGTGAAGATATTTCCTTTTCCAGCATAGGCCTCAAATGGCTACAAATATCCACTTGCAGTTTCTACAAAAAGGGTGTTTCAAAACTGCTCTGTCAAAAGGAAGCGTCGATTCTGTGAGTTGAATGCTCACATTACAAAGAAGTTTCTGAGAATGCTTCAATCTAGTTTTTATGTGAAGTTATTTCCTTTTCCAGGATAGACCTCAAAGCGCTCAAAATATCCAACTGTAGATTCTACAAAAAGAGTGTTTCAAACCTGCGCTATCAAAGGGAAGGTTCAACTCTTTGATTTGAATGCATAAAGCACGAGGAAGTTTCTCAGAATGCTTCTGTCAAGTTCTTATGTGAAGATATTCCTTTTTCCAGTGTAGGCCTTAAAGCACTCCAAATATCCACCTGCAGATTTTACAAAAAGTGTGCTTCAAAACCGCTTTATCAAAATGAAGGTTCAAATCTGTGAGTTGAATGCACTCATCACTAAGAAGTTTCTGAGAATGCTTCAGTCGAGTTTTTATGTGAAGATATTTTCTTTTCCAGCATAGGCCTCAAAGCGCTCAAAATATCCACTTGCTGATTCTGAAAAAAGGGTGTTTCAAAATTGCTCCATCAAAAATACTGTTCAATTCTGTGAATTGAATGCACACATCACAATGAATTTTCTGAGAATCCTTTTGTTTAGTTTTTATGTGAAGGTATTTCCTTTTCCAGCATAGGCCTCAATGAGCTCCAAATATTCACTTGCAGATTCTATAAAAAGGGTGTTTTAAAACTGCTCTATCAAAAGGAAGGTTCAACTCTTTGACTTCAATGCACTCATCACAGAGAAGTTTCTGAGCATGGTTCTGTCTAGTTTTCATGTGAAGATATTTTCTTTTCCATCATAGGCCTCAAAGCTCTCCAAATATCCACTTGCAGATTCTAACAAAAGAGTGTTTCAAAACAGTTCTATGAAAAGGAAGGTTCAACTGCATTAGCTGAATGTACTCATCACAAAGAAGTTTCTCAGAATACTTCTCTGTAGTTTTAATGTGAAGGTATTTCCTTTTCCAGCAGAGGCCTCAAAGCGCTACAAATATCCACTTGCAGATTCTACAAAAAGGGTGTTTCAAAACTGCTCTATCAAAAGTCGTGTTCAACTCTGCGAGTTGAGTGCACACATCACAAAGATGTTCCTGATAATGCATCTGTTTAGTTTTTATGTGAAGATATTTCCTTTTCCATAAAAGGCCTCAAAGCGCTCCCAATATCCACCTGCAGATTCTACTAAAAGTGTGTTTCAAACGGCTGTTTCAAAAGGAAGGTTCAACACTGTGAGTTGAATGCACACATCACAAAGAAGTTTCTGAGAATGATTCTGTCCAGTTTTTATGTGAAGATAATTCCTTTTCCAACAAAGGCCTCATAGCGCTCCAAATATCCACTTTCAGATTCTGCCAAAAGAGTGTTTCAAAACTGCTCTATCAGACAGAAGGTTCAAGTCTGTGAGGTGAATGCACTCATCACAAAAAAGTTTCTGAGAATGCTTCTGCTCATGTTTTATGGGAAGATATTTCCTTTTCCAGCACAGGCCTCAAAGTGCTCCAAATAATCTCTTGCAGATTCTACCAATAGAGTGTTTCAAAACTGTTCTATCTAAAGGAATGTTGAACTCTGTGTGTTAAATGCAATCATCGCAGAGAAGTGTATGAGAATACTTCAGCCTAGTTTTTATGTGAAGATATTTCCTTTTCCAGCATAGGCCTCAAAGTGCTCAAATATCCACTTGCAGACTCTACAAAACGGGTGTTTCAAAACTGTTATATCAAACGGAAAGTTCAACTCTGTGAGTTGAATGCACTCATCACAAAGAAGTTTCTGAGAATACTTTTGTCTAGTTTTTACGTGAGGATATTTCCTTTTCCAGCATAGGCCTCAAAGCCCTCCAAATATCCTTTTGCAGTTTCTACAAAAAGAGTGTTTCAAATCTGCTCTTTCAAAAGGAAGGTTCAAGTCTGTTAGTTGAATGCATAAAGCACAGGCAAGTTTCTCAGAATGCTTCTGTCTAATTTTTATGTGAAGATATTCCTTTTTCCAGCATAGGCCTCAAATCCCTCCAAATGTTCACTTGCAGATTCTACAAAAAGAGTGTTTCAAAACTGCTCTATCAGAAAGAAAGTTCAAGTCTGTGATTTGAATGCACTCCTCACAAAGTTGTTTCTGAGAATTCTTCTATCTAGTATTTATGTGAAGATATTTCCTTTTACAGCATAGACCTCAAAGAACTAAAATATCCACTAGCAGGTTCTACAAAAAGAGTGTTTCAAAACTGTTCTATCAAAAGGAAAGTTCAACTCTGTGGGTTTAATGCAGTCATCACAAGGACATTTCTGAGAATGCTTCTATCTAGTTTTTATGTGAAGATTTTCCCTTTTTGCAGCATAGGCCTCAAATCGCTCCAAATATCCACTTGCAGATTCTACAAAAAGAGTGTTTCAAAACTGTTCTATCAAAAGGAAGGTCCATCTCTTTTAGTTGAATGCACACATCACAAAGAAATTTCTGTGAATGCTTCTGTCACTTTTTTTGTGAACATATTCCCTTTTCCCGCATAGGCCTCAAAGTGCTCCAAATATCCACTTGCAGATTCTACAAAAAGAGTGTTTCAAAACTGCTCTTTCAAAAGGAAGGTTCAAGTCCGTGAGGTGAATCCACTCATCACAAAATGTTTCTGAGAATGGTTCTGCTTAGTGTTTATGGGAAGATATTTCCTTTTCCAGCACAGGCCTCAAAGCACGCCAAATAATCTCTTGTAGACACTACAAGGAGAGTGCTTCAAAACTGTTCTATGAAAAGGTATGTTGAACTCTGTGAGTTGAATGCAATCATCACAGAGAAGTGTCTGAGAATGTTTCCATCTAGTTTTTATGTGAAGATATTTCCTTTTCCAGCATAGGCCTCAAAGCTCTCAAATATCCACTTGCAGATTCTACAAAAAGAGTGTTTCAAAACTGTTCTTTCAAAAGGAAAGTTCAACTCTGTGAGTTGAATGCACTCATCACAAAGAAGTTTCTGAGAATGCTTTTGTCTAGTTTTTATGTGAGGATATTTCCTTCTCCAGCATAGGCTTCAAAGCCCTCCAAATATCTACTTGCAGATACTGCAAAAAGAGTGTTTCAAATCTGCTCTTTCAAAAGGAAGGTTCAAGCCTGTGAGTTGAATGCATAAAGTGCAGGGAAGTTTCTCAGAATGCTTCTGTCTAGTTTTTATGTGAAGACACTCCTTTTTCCAGCATAGGCCTCAAATCTCTCCAAATGTCCACTTGCGGATTCTATAAAAAGGGTGTTTCAAAACTGCTCTATCAAACGGAAGTTTCTACTCTGTTAGTTTAATGCAGTCATCACAAAGAAGTCGCTGAGGATGCTTCCATCTTGTTTTTATATGAAGATATTTCCTTTTCGAACATAGGCCTCAAAGCCTTCCAAATATCCACTTGCAGATTCTACAAAAAGAGTGTTTCAAAACTCTTCAATCAAAAGGATGGTTCAACTCTGTGAATTGAATGCACTTATCACAAAGAAGTTTCTGAGAACACTTCCATTTAGATTTTATGTGTAGATATTTCCTTTTCCATCGTAAGCCTCAAAGAGCTCCAAATATCCACCCTCATATTCTACAAAAATAGTGTTTCACAACTGTTCTATCAAAAGGAAGGTTCAACACTGTGAGCTGAATGCATTCATCACAAAGAAGTTTCTGAGAAGGCCTCTGTCCAGTTTTTCAAAGCACTCCAAATATCCACTTGCAGTTTCTACAAAAAGAGTGTTTCAAATCTGCTCTTTCAAAAGGAAGCTTCAAGTCTGTGAGTTGAATGCATAAAGCCCAGGGAAGTTTCTGATAATGCTTCCGTCTAGTTTTTATGTGAAGATATTCCCTTTTACAGCATAGGCCTCAAATCACTCCAAATATCTACTTGAAGATTCTACAAAAAGGGTGTTTCAAAAATGCGCTATCAAAAGAAAAGTTCTGCTCTGTTAGATGAATGCACGCATCACAAAGAAGTTTCAGAGAATGCTTCTGTCTAGTTTTTATCTGAAGATATTTCCTTTTCCAACTTAGGCCTCAAAGCCCACCAAATATCCACTTGCAGATCTACAAAAAGTGTGTTTCAAAACTTCTCTGTCAAAGGGAAGGTTCAAGTGTGTGAGTACAATGCACTCATCATAGAGATGTTTCTGAGAATGCTTCTGTATAGTTTTTAGGTGAAAATATTTCCTTTTCCAGTGTAGGCCTCATAGCGCTCCAAATATCCGCTTGAAGATTCTACAAAAAGAGTGTGTCAAAACTGCTCTATCAAAAGGAAGGTTTAAGTTTGTGAGTTGAATTCACTCATCAATAAGAACTTTGTGAGAATGCTTCTGCTTAGTTTTTATGAGAACATATTTCCATTTCCAGCATTGGCCGCAAAGCGCTCCAAGTATCCACTTTCAGATTCTATAAAGAGAGTGTTTCAAAACTGTTCAATCAAAAGGAAGGTTCAACTCTGTGAATTGAATGCACTCATCACAGAGAAGTTTCTGAGAATGCTTCTGTCTAGTTTTTATGTGAAGATATTTCCTTTTCCAGCATTGGCATCAAAACACTCCAAATATCCACTTGCAGATTCTACAAAAATAGTGTCACAAAACTGTTCTATCAAAAGGAATTTTCAACTCTGTGAGTTCAATGCACTCATCACTAAGAAGTCTCTGAGAATGCTTCTGTCTAGTTTTTAGGTGAAGATATTTCCTTTTTCATCATAGGCCTCAAATCTCTTCAAATATCCACTTGCAGATACTACAAAAAGAATGTTTCAAAACTGCTCAATCAAAAGAAATGCTCAAGTCCGTGAGTTGAATGCATAAAGCATGGGGAAGTTTCTGAGAATGCTTCTGTCTAGTTTTTATGTGAAGATATTCCCTTTTTGCAGCATAGGCCTCAAATCGCTCCAAATATGCACTTGCAGATTCTACAAAAAGAGTGTTTCAAAATTCTTCTATCAAAAGGAAAGTTCAACCCTGTGAGTTGAATGCACTCATCACAAAGAAATTTCTGAGAATGCTTCTGTCTAGTTTTTATGTGAAGATATTTCCTTTTCCAGCATAGACCTCAAAATGCTCCAAATATCCACTTGCAGATTCTACAAAAAGACGTTTCAAAACTGTTCTATTAAAAGGAATGTTCAACTCGGTGAGTTAAATGCACTCATCACAAAGAAATTTCTGAGAATGCTTTTGTCTAATTTTTCTGTGAGGATATTTCCTTTTCCATCATAGGCCTCAAAGCGCTCCAAATATGCACTTGCAGTTTCTACCAAAAAGAGTGTTTCAAATCTGATCTTTTAAAAAGAAGGTTCAAGAGTGTGAGTTGAATGCACAAAGTGCAGGGACGTTTCTCAGAATGCTTTTGTCTAGTTTTTATATGAAGATATTCCTTTTTCCAGCATAGGCCTCAAATCGCTCCAAATGTCCACATGCAGATTCTATAAAAAGTGTGTTTCAAAACTGCTCTACCAAAAGGAAGGTTCTACTCTGTGAGTTGAAATCATAAAACACAGAGAAGTTTCTGAGAATTCTTCGGTCTAGTTTTTATGTGTAGACATTCCCTTTTCCAGCACTGGCCTCAAAGATTCAAAAATATCCACGTGCAGATTCTAAAAAAAGCGTGTTTTGTAACTGCTCTTTCAAAAGGAAGGTTCAACCCTGTGAGTTGAATACACACGT
The DNA here is from genome assembly GCF_028885625.2 of Pongo pygmaeus. NCBI lineage: Eukaryota > Metazoa > Chordata > Mammalia > Primates > Hominidae > Pongo > Pongo pygmaeus. The sequence continues at coordinate 7,369,400 of NC_085931.1, forward strand.
CACAAAGAAGTTTCTGAGAATGCTTCTGTCTTGTTTTTATATGATGGTATTTCCTTTTCCAGCATAGGCCTCAAAGCGCTACAAATATCCACTTGCAGGTACAACAAAAACAGTGTTTCAAAACTGTTCTATCAAAAGGAAGGTTCAAGTCTGTGTGTTGAATTCCTAAAGCACAGGGAAGTTTCTGAGTATGCTTCTGTCCAATTTTTATGTGAAGATATTCCCTTTTCCAGCCTAGGCCTCAAAGTGCTAAAATTATCCACCTGCAGATTCTACAAAATGGTGTTTCAAAACTGCTTTATGAAAACGAAGTTTCAAGTCTGTGAGTTGAAGACACACATCACAAAGATGTTTCTCAGAATGCTTCAATATAGTTTTTATGTGAAGTTATTTCTTAATGCAGCATAGGCCTCAAGCCCTCCAAATATCCACTTGCATATTCCGCAAAAATATTGTTTCCAAACTGTTCTATCAAAAGGAAGTTTCAACCCTGTGAGTTGGATGCACTCATCACAAAGTAGTTTCTGAGAATGCTTCTGTCTAGTTTTCAGGTGAAGATATTTCCTTTTCCAGCATAGGCCTCAAAGCCCTCCAAACATCCACTTGCAGATACTACAAAAAGTGTGTTTCTAAACTAGTCTATCAAAATGAAGGATGAACTGTGTTGGTTGAATGCACTCATCCCACAGAAGTTTCTGAGAATGATTCTGTCTAGTTTTTAGGTGAAGATATTTCCTTTTTCATCATAGGCCTCAAATCACTCCAAATATTCAATTGCAGATTCTACAAAAAGAGTGTTTCAAAACTGCTCTATCAAAAGGAAGGTTCAAGAGTGTGAGTTGAATGAATAAAGCACAGGGAAGTCTCTGAGAATGCTTCTGTCTAGTTCTTATGTTCAGATATTCCCGTTTTGCTGCATAGGCCTCAAATTGCTCCAAATATAAACTTGCAAATTCTACAAACAGAGTGTTTCAAAACTGTTCTATCAAAAGGAAGGTTCAAGTCTGTGAGTCGAATGCACTCATCACAAAAAAGTAACTCAGAATGATTCTGCTTATTTTTTTATGGGAAGATACTTCCCTTTCCAGCATAGGCCTCAATGTGCTCCAAATGATCCCTTGTAGATTCTACAAAGAGAGTGTTCCATAACTGTTCTACGAAAAAGAAGGTGGAACTCTGTGAGGTGAATGCACTCATCACAGAGAAGTATCTGACAATGCTTCTGTCTAGTTTTTATGTGAAGATATTTCCTTTTCCGGCATAGGCCTGAAAGCGCTCCTAATATCCACTTGCAGATTCTACAAAAAGAGTGTTTCAAAACTGTTCCATCAAAAGGAAAGTTCAACTCTGTGAGCTGAATGCATTCATCATAACAAGTTTCAGAGAATGCTTTTGTCTAGTTTTTGTGTGAGGATATTTCCTTTTCCAGCATAGGCCTCAAAGCGCTCCAAATATCCACTTGCAGTTCCTTCAAAAACAGTGTTTCAAATCTGCTCTTTCACAACGAAGTTTCAAGTCTGTAAGTTGAATGCATAAAGCACAGAGAAGTTTCTGAGAATGCTTCTATCTAGTTTTTATGTGAAGATATCCCCTTTTTCAGCATATCCCTCAAATCTCTCCAAATATTCACTTGCAGATTCTACAAAAAGGGTGTTTCAAAACTGCCCTATCTAAAGGAAGGTTCTACTCTGTTATTTGAATGCACACATCACAAAGAGGTTTTGGAGAATGTTTCTGTCTAGTTTTTACATGAAGATATTTCCTTTTGCTGCTTAGGCTTCAAAGCACACAAAATATCCACCTGCAGATTCTGCAAAAAGAGTGTTTCAAAACGCTCTTTTGAAAGAAAAGTTAAAGTATGTGAGTTGAATGCACCCATCACAAAGAAGTTTCTGAGAATGCTTCTGTCTAGCTTTTATGGGAAGATATTTCCTTTTCCAGTGTTGGCCCCCTAACAATCAAAATATCCACTTGCACATTCTAGAAAAAGAGTGTTTCAAAACTGCTCTACCAAAAGGAAGGTTCAACTCAGTGAGTTGAATGCGCACATCAGAAAAAGTTTCTGAGAAGGCTTCTGTCTGGTTTTTATGTGAAGATAATTTCTTTTCCAGCATAGGCCTCAAAGCGCTCCAAATAAACACTTGCAGAATCTCCAAAAAGAGTGTTTCAAAACTGTTCTGTCAAAAGGAAGGTTCAACTCTGTGAGTAGAATGCACTCATCACAAGGAAGTTTCTGAGAATGCTTCGGTCTAGTTTTTATGGGAAGAAATTTCCTTTTCCAACATAGGCCTCAAAGCCCACAACTATCCACTTGCAAATTCTACAAAAAGAGTGTTTCAAAACTATTCTATCAAAGGACGGTTCAACTCTGTGACTAGAATGCACTCATCACAAAGAAGTTTCTGAGAATGCTTTGGTCTAGTTTTTATGGGAAGATTTTTCCTTTTCCAACGTAGGCCTCAAAGCGCTTCAAATAAACACTTGCAGATTCTTCAAAAAGAGTGTTTCAAAACTGTTCTATCAAAAGGAAGGTTCAAATCTGTGAGTAGAATGCAATGGAATGGAATGGATTGGAATCTCCAATCCACTCTACACTGTTTTCGTAGAATCTGCAAGTGTTTATTTAGAGCTCTTTGACGCCTATGTTGGAAAAGGAGTGTTTCAAAACTGCGCTTTCAAAAGGAAGCTTCCTCTCTATGACTTGAATGCATAAAGCACAGGGAAGTTTCTGAAAATGCTTCCATCTAGTTTTTATGTGAAGATATTTCCTTTTCCAGTGTTGGCCTCTTAACACTCCATATATCCACTTGCAGATCCTACTGAAAGAGTGTTTCAAAACAGCTATATCAAAAGGAAGCTTCAACTCTGTCAGTTGAATGTGCACATCACAAAGAAGTTTCTGAGAATGCTTCTCTGTAATTTTCAGGTGAAGATATTTCATTTCCCATCAAAGGTGTCAAAACGCTTAAAATATACACTTGCAGATTCTACAAAAAGAGTGTTTTCAAAACTGCTCTTTCAAAAGGAATGTTAAAGTCTGTGAGGTGGATGCACACAGCACAAAGAAGTTTCTGAGAATGCTTCTGTCTAGTTTTTATGAGAAGATATTTCGTTTTCCAGCGTAGGCCTCAAATCGCTCCAAACATCCACTAGCAAATTCTACAAAAAGAGTGTTTCAAAACTGCGCTTTCAAAAGGAAGGTTCCTCTCTGTGACTTGAATGCATAAAGCACAGGGAAGTTTCTGAGAATGCTTCCGTCTAATTTTTATGTGAAGATATTTCCTTTTCCAGTGTTGGCCTCTTAGACCTCCAAATATCCACTTGCAGATTCTACTGAAAGAGTGTTTCAAAACAGCTATATCAAAAGGAAGTTTCAACTCTGTGAGTTGAATGCCACATCACAAAGAAGTTTCTGAGAATGCTTCTGTCTAGTTTTCAGGTGAAGATATTTCATTTCCCAGCAAAGGCCTCAAAACTTTCAAAACATCCACTTGCAGATTCTACAAAGAGTGTTTTCCAAACTGCTCTTTAAAAAGGAAAGTTAAAGTCTGTGAGTTGAATGCACAGAGCACAAAGAAGTTTCTGAGAACGGTTCTATCTAGTTTTCATCTGAATGTATTTCCTTTTCCACTGTATGCCGCAATCACACCAAATATCCACTTGCAGTTTCCACAACAAAAGTGTTCCAGAACTACTCTATGAAAAGGAAGGTTCAATTCTGTGAGTTCAATCCCCAAAGAACAAAGAAGTTTCTGAGAATGCTTCTGTCTAGGTTTTATGTGGAGGTATTTCTTTTTGCAGCAGTGGTCTCAAATCGCTCCAAATATCCACTTACACATTTTACAAAATTGCTGTTTCCAAACTACTCTATCAAAAGGCAGGTTCAACTCTGTGAGTTGAATGAACATAGCACAAACAAGTTTCTGAGAATGCTTCTGTCTAGTTTTTATGGGAAGATATTTCGTTTTCCAGTATAGGCCTGAAATCGCTCCAAACATCCACTTGCAAATTCTACTAAAAGAGTGTTTCAAAACTGCGCTTTCAACAGGAAGGATCCTCTCTGTGACTTGAATGTATAAAGCACAGGGAAGTTTCTGAGAATGCTTCCATCTAGTTTTTATGTGAAGATAATTCCTTTTCCAGTGTTGGCCTCTTAACACTCCAAATATCCACTTGAAGATTCAACTGAAAGAGTGTTTCAAAACAGCTATATCACAAGGAAGCTTCATCTCTGTGAGTTCAATGTGCACATCACAAACAGGTTTCTGAGAATGCTTCTATCTAGTTTTTATGTGAAGATATTTCCTTTTCCAGCATAGGCCTCAAAGCGTTCCAAATGTCGACTTGCAGATTCTACGAAAAGAGATTTTCAAAACTTTTCTAACAAAAGGAAGGTTCAACTATGTGGGTTGAATGCAGAAAGCACAGGGAAGTTTCTGAGAATGCTTCTCTCTACTTTTTATGTGAAGCTATTTCCTTTTCCAGTGTTGGCCTCTTAGCACTCCAAATATCCGCTTGCAGATTCTACTGAAAGAGTGTTTCAAAACTGTTCTATAAAAAGGAACGTTCAACTCTGTGAGTTGAATGCACTCTTCATGAAGAAGTTTCTGAGAATGCTTCTGCCTAGTTTTTATGTGATGATAATTCCTTTTCCAGCATTGCCATAAAAACGCTTCAAATATCCACTTACAGATGCAACTAAAAGGGTGTTTCAAAACTGCTCTATCAAAAGGAAAGTTCAAGTGTGTGAGTTGAATGCACTCATCACACAAGGTTCTGAGAATGCTTCTGTCTCGTTTTTATGTGAAGATATTTCGTTTTCCATCATAAGCCTCAAAACGCTCCCAATAAACACCTGCACATTCTACAAAAGAAGGGTTTCAAAACTGTTCTATCAAAAGCAAGGTTCAAGTCCGTGAGTTGAATGCACTCATCACACAGAAATTCTTGAAAATGCTGCTGTCAAGGGTTTCTGTGAAGATATTTCCTTTTGCAGCATAGGCCTCAAATCGCTCCAAATATCCACTTGCAGATTTTACAAAAAGGCTGTTTCCAAACTGCTCTATCAAAAAGCAGGTTCAACTCTGTGAGTTGAATGCACACATTGCAAAGTAGTTTCTGAGAATGCCTCTGTGTAATTTGTAGGTGAAGATATTTCATTTCCCAGCAAAGGCCTCAAAACGTTCCAAATATCCACTTGCAGATTCTACAAAAAGAGTGTTTCAAAACTGCTCTTTCAAAATGAGGTTCAAGTCTGTGAGTTGAATGCACTCATCACAAATTAGTTTCTGAGAATGCTTCTGTCTAGTTTTTATGAGAAGATATTTCGTTTTCCAGCATAGACCTCAAATCGCTCCAAACATCCACTAGCAAATTCTACAAAAAGAGTGTTTCAAAACTGCGCTTTCAAAAGGAAGGTTCCTCTCTGGGACTTGAATGCATAAAGCACAGGGAAGTTTCTGAGAATGCTTCCATGTAGTTTTTATGTGAAGATATTTTCTTTTCCAGTGTTGACCTCTTAACACTCCAAATATCCACTTGAAGATTCTACTAAAAGAGTGTTTCAAAACAGCTATATCCAAAGGAAGCTTAAACTCTGTGAGTTGAATGCGCACATCACAAGCAAGTTTCTGGGAATGCTTCTATCTAGTTTTTATGTGAAGATATTTCCTTTTCCAGCATAGGCCTCAAAGCGTTCCAAATGTCAACTTGCAGATTCTACGAAAAGAGTTTTTCAAAACTGTTCTATCAAAAGGAAGGTTCAACTATGTGAGTTGAATGCAGAAAGCACAGGGAAGTCTCTGAGAATGCTTCTATCTAGTTTTCATGTGAAGATATTTCCTTTTCCAACATAGGCCTCAAAGCCCTCCAATTAAACAGTTGCAGATCCTACAAAAGGAGTGTTTCAAAACTGTTCTATCAAAAGGAACTTTCAACTCTGTGAGTTGAATGCACTTATCACGAAGTAGTTTCTGAGAATGCTTCTGCCTACTTTATATGTGATGATATTTCGTTTTGCAGCATTGGCATAAAGTCCCTTCAAATATGCACTTACAGATGCTACTAAAAGAGTGTTCCAAAACTGCTCTATCAAAAGGAAAGTTCAAGTGTGTTAGTTGAATGCACTCATCACACAGAAGTTTCTGAGAATGCTTCTGTCTCGTTTTTATTTGAAGATATTTCCTTTTCCATCATTGGCCTCAAAGCGCTCCAAATAAACACTTGCAGATTCTACAAAAGGAGTGTTTCAAAACTGTTCTATCAAAAGGAAGGTTCAAGTCCATGAATTATATGCACTATTCACCCAGAAGTTTCTGAGAATGCTTCTCTCTAGGGTTTCTGTGAAGATATTTCCTTTTGCAGCATAGGCCTCAAAACCCTCAAAATATCAACTTGCAGATTTCACAAAAAGGCTGTTTCCAAACTGCTCTATCAAAAGGCAGGTTCAACTCTGTGAGTTGAATGCACACATCACAAAGAAATTTCTGAGAATGCCTCTGTGTAGTTTTCAGGTGAAGATATTTCATTTCCCAGCAAAGGCCTCAAAACGCTCAAAATATCCACTTGCAGATTCTACAAAAAGAGTGTTTCAAAACTGCTCTTTCAAAATATAGGTTCAAGTGTGTGAGTTGAATGCGCTCATCACAAAGTAGTTTCTGAGAATTCTTCTGTCCAGTTTTTATGGGAAGATATTTCGTATTCCAGCATAGGCCTCAAATCGCTCCAAACATCCATTAGCAAATTCTACAAAAAGAGGGTTTCAAAACTGCGCTTTCAAAAAGAAGGTTACTCTCTGAGACTTGAATGCATAAAGCACAGGGAAGTTTCTGAGAATGCTTCCGTCTAGTTTTTATGTGAAGATGTTTCCTTTTGCAGTGTTGGCCTCTTAGCATTCCAAATATCCACTTGCAGATCCTACTGAAACAGTGTTTCAAAACAGCTATATCAAAAGGAAGTTTCAACTCTGTGAGTTGAATGCGCTCATTACAAAGTAGTTTCTGAGAATGCTTCTATCTAGTTTTTATATGAAGATGTTTCCTTTTCCACCATAGGCTTCAAAACGCTCCAAACTTCCACTTGCAGACTCCTCTAAAAGAGTGTTTCAAAACTCTTTTATCAAAAGGAAGGTTCAACTCTGTGAGTAGAATGCACACATCAGAAAGAAGTTTCTAGAGAACGGTTCTATCTAGTTTTCATCTGAATGTATTTGCTTTTCCACTAGATGCAGCAATCACACTAAATATCCACTTGCAGTTCCCACAACAACAGTGTTGCAGAACTGCTCTATGAAAAGGAAGTTTCAACTCTCTGAGTTCAATCCCCAAATGACAAACAAGATTCTGAGAATGCTTCTGTCTAAAAATATCTTCACATAAAAACTTCTTTGGGATGAGTGCATTCCACATTCCATTCCATTCCATTCCACATTCCATTCCATTCAATTCCATTCCACTTGACTATCCATTCCATTCCATTCTACATTCCATTCCATTTCATTCCATTCCACATTCTATTCCATTCCACATTCCATTCCATTCCGTTCCATATTCCATTCCATTCCATTCCACATTGCAGTCCACATTCCATTCCACATTCCCTCCACATTCCATTTCATTCCATTCAATTCCAAATTCCATTCCATTACATTCCACATTCCACTCCATTCCATGTCACATTCCATTCAATTTCATTCCATTCCACATTCAATTCCATTGCACATTCCATTCCACTCCATTACACATTCCATTCCAATCCATTCCATTCCATTCCATTCCTTTCCGCATTTCATTCCATTCCTTTCATTCCATATTCTATTCCATTCCACATTCCGTTCCATGCCATTCCACATTCCATTCCATTCCACTCCACATTCCATCCCGTTCCATTTCACATTCCATTGAACTTCATTCCATTCCACATTCTATTCCATTCCACATTCCATTCCATTCCATTCCACATTCCATTACAAACAATTCCATTCCATTGCATTTGACATTCTAATCCATTACGCCTTCCATTCCATTCCATTCCACATTCCATTCCATTCCATTCTTCATTGCATTCCATTTCATTCCATTCCATATTCTATTGCATTCCACATTACATTCCATTCGATTCCACATTCCATTCCATTCCATTTGATTCCATTCCAAATTCCATTCCATTCCATTCCATTAAATTCTATATTACATTCAATTCTATTCCACATTTAATTCCATTCCATTCAACATTCCATTCCCTTTATTCCACATTTCATAGCATTCCATCCATTCTCTTCACACTCCATAACATATTCCATTGAATTGCATTCCAGATTGCATTCCACATTCCATTCCATTCCATTCCATTCCACATTCCATTGCATTCCATTCCATTCCACTACATTCCATTCCACATTCCTTTTCGCGTTCCATTCCACATTCCATTCCATTCCATTCCACATTCCATTCCACATTCCATTCCACATTCCATTCCATTCCATTTCACATTCCATTCCGCATTCCATTTCAATCCATTCCATTACATTCCATTCCACTTTCCATTCCATTCCATGGCATTCATCAATCTATTCCATTCCTCATTCCATTCCATTCTATTCCACATTCCATTTCATTCCATTCCATTCCACTCCACATTCCATTAAATTCTGTTCTACATTTCATTCCATTTCATTCCATTCCGCACCCTATTCCATTCCACTATCCATTCCATTCAATTCCACCTTCCATTCCATTCCATTACTTTCCATTCCACATTCCATTACATTAAATTCCATTCCACATTACATTCCAAACTATTCCACATTCCATTCCATTCCATTCCATTCACTTCCACATTTCATTGCATTCCAATCCATTCCATTCCACATTCCATTTCATATTCCATTGCTTTGCATTGCATGTTGCATTCAACATTCTAATCCATTCCATTCCATTCCACATTCCATTCCATTCCACTCTATTCCATTTCATTCCATTCCATTGCACATACCATTCCACAATCCATTCCATTCCATTCCACTCCACATTCCATTCCATTCCATCCCACATTCCATTCAATTCCATTCCATTCCATTCCACATTCCATTCCATTCCATTCCAATTTCCATTCAATTCCATTCCATTCCATTCCCCATTCCATTCCATTCCATTCCATTCCATTCCACATTCCATTCCATTCCATTCCATTCCCTATTCCATTCCATTCCTTTCAATTCCACATTCTATTCCATTTCACATTCCATTCCATTCCATTCCAAACTTCATTCCATTCCATTCCATTCCATTCCACATTCCATTCCATTCCATTCCACATTCCATTCCACTTCATTCCATTCCACATTCTATTCCATTACACATTCCAATACATTCCATTCCCCTTTCCATTCCATTGCATTCAATTCTATTCCATTCCACATTCCATTCCTTTCCATTCCATTCCACTTCCCTTTCCGTTCCATTCCACATTCCACTCCATTTATTTCCACATTTCATTACATTCCATTCCATTCCATTCCACATAGCATTGCATTCCACATTTCATTCCACATTCCATTCCACGTTCCATTCCACATTCTATTCCATTCCATTCCACATTCCATTCCATTCCACTCCACATTCCATTCCACATTCCATTCCATTCCACTCCACATTCCATTCCACATTCCATTCCATTCCATTCCACATTCCATTCTATTCAATTCCACATTCCATTCCATGTTCAATACCATTACATTCCACACTCCATTCCACATTCCATTCCATTCCTTTCCACATACCATACCATTCCATTCCATTCCGTTCCATTCCAAAATCCATTCCATTCCTTTCCATTCCACAATCCATTCCACATTCCATTCCATTCCATTCCAGTCCAGATTCCATTCCATTCCATTCCACATTCCTTTCCATTGCATTCCACATTCCATTTCACTTTCCATTCCACGTTACTTTCCGCATTCCATTCCTCGTTCCATTCCACATTACATTCCACATTCCATTCCACGTTCCTTTCCATGCAATTCCACGTTCCATTCCACATTCCATTCAACTCCATTCCGTTCTACTCTCTTTTCCACATCCCATTCCACTTTCCATTACACATTACAATCTGTTCCATTCCACATTCCATTCCAAAATCCATTCCACATTCCATTCCATTCCATTCCACTTTCCATTCCACTCCATTCCACTTTCCATTCCACATGCCACTCAACATTCCATTCCACATTCCATTCCATTCCATTCCACATTCTATTAAACATTCCATTCCATTCCACATTGCATTCCACATTCCATTCCATTCCACATTGCATTCCACATTTCATTCCATTCCATTTAACCTTCCGTTACACATTCGATTCCGCTCCATTCCACATTCCATTCCACGTTCCATTCCAGGTTCCATTAGACGTTCTATTCCATGCTCCCTTGCATGATCCATTCCGTTACATTCCACTTGCCATTTCATTCCACCTTCCATTCCATTCCATTCCACATTCCATTCCACAATCGTTTGCATTCTGTTCAGCATTCTATTCCATTCCATTACACATTTCTTACCACATTCCATTGCATTGCTTTCCACATTCCATTCCCCATTCCATTCCAACTTCCATTCCATGTTCCATTCCAGGATTAATTGCACGTTCCATTACATTCCATTCCACCTTGCATTCCATTCCATTCCACGTTCCATTTCATTTCGTTCCACATTCCATTCCACATTCCATTTCACATTCCATTCCACATTCCATTTCACCTTCCATTCCATTCCATTCCACATTCCATTCCATTCCATAACACTTTCCACTGCAATCCATTACACAGTGCATTCCACATTCTATTCCTCATTCCATTCCTTTCCATTCTATTCCACATTCCATTCCATTCCATTCCCTTCCATATTCCATTCCACAATCCATTTCTTTCTATTTGACATTCCTTTCCATTCTATTCTTCATTCCATACCGCATTCCATTCCATTCCATTCCACATTCCATTCAACATTCCATTCCATTTCATTCTACATTCCATTCCACATTCCCTTCCACATTCCATTACATTACATTCCTCATTCCATTACACATTCCATTCCAGTACATTCCACAATCCATACCACATTCGATTCCATTCTCTCCCACTTTTCATTCCATTACATTCCACATTCCATTCCACATGGCATTCCACATTCCATTCCATTCCATTCCAAGTTCCATTCCACCTTCCTTTAGACGTTCCTTTCCACATTCCATTCCATGTTCCATTCCATTCCATTCCACGTTCTAGTCCACATTCCATTCCATTCCATTCCATATTGCTTTCCATTCCATTCCACATTCCATTCCATTCCATTCCACATTCCATTCCATTCCATATTCCTACCATTCCACTCCTTTCAATTGCACTTTCCATTCCACATTCCATACCATTCCATTCCTTTCAATTGCACATTCCATTCCACATTCCATTGCATTCCATTCCACATTCCATTCCATTCCATTCCACATTCCATTCCATTCCACATTCCATTCCAGTCCATCCATACAATTTCCATTCCAATCCATTCCACTCCATTCAACATTCCATTCCATTCCACATTCCATTCTATTCCATTCCTTTCCCTTTCCATTCTATTCCATTCCACATTCGTTTCCATTCCACATTCCATTACATTCCATTCCACATTCCACTCAATTCCATTCCATTCCACTTTCCATTCCACTCCATTCCACGTTCCTATCCATTCCACATTCCGTTCCATTCCGTTCCATTACACCTTGCATTCCACATTCCGCTCCACTTTCCATGACATTTTCCATTCCAAGTTCCATTCTACATTCCATTCCAAACCATTCCACATTCCTTTCCATTCCATTCCACATTCCTTTCCATTTCATTCCATTCCACTTTCCTTTACATTCCATTCCATTCCACGTTCCATTCAATGTTCCGTTCCACGTTCCAGTCAACGTTTCTTTCCAAGTTCGATTCCACATTCCATTGCACATTCCATTCCATTCCATTCCACGTTCCATTCCAATCCATTACTCATCCCATTCCACATTCCATTCCATTACATTCCACAATCCATTCCATTCCATTCCACTTTCCATTCCATTCCATTATATTACACATTCTGTTCGTTTCCATTCCATTCCACTATCCGTTCCATTCCATTACATTACACATTCTGTTCGATTCCATTCCATTCCACATTCCATTCCACATTTGATTCCATTCCCTTCCGCATTCCATTCCACATTCCATTCCATTCCATTCCACATTGCATTCCATTCCATTCCACATTCCATTCCATATTCCATTCATCCTTCCAGTCCACATTCCATTCCTTTCCATTCCACCTTCCATTCCACATTCCGCTCCATTCAATTCGACATTCCATTCCACATTACTTTCCATTCTATTCCATTCCACATTCCATTCCACATTCCATCTCACATTCCATTCCATCAATTCCACATTCCATTCCACATTCCATTCGACATTCCATTCCATTCCATTCGACATTCCATTCCACATTCCATTCGACATTCCATTCCATTCCATTCGACATTCCATTCCACATTCCATTCCATTCCATTCCATTCCACATTCCTTTCCATTCCATTCCATTCCACATTCTTTCCATTCCATTCCATTCCACATTCCATTCCACATTCAATTCCATTGCATTCCCTATTACAATCCATTCCATTCAACATTCCATTCCATTTCATTCCACATTCCATTCCATTGCAATCCACATTCCATTCCATTGCATTTCACATTCCATTCGATTCCATTCCACATTCCATTCCACTTTCCATTCAATTACATTCTACGTTCCATTGAACGTTCCATTCCACGTTCTATTCCCTGTTCCCTTCTGCGTTCCATTCCACATTCCATTCCATTCCATATTCCATTCCACATTCCATTCCATTTCATTCTACTTTCCATTCCATTCCATTCCACATTGCATTCCGTTCAATTTCACATTCAATTCCATTCCACATTCCATTCGATTAGATTCCATTCCATTGCACATTCCATTCCATTCCATTGCACATTCCCGTGCATTCCATTTCACCTTCAATGCCATTCCATTTCACATCCCATTCCATTTCATTCCAAATTCCATTCCTTTCCGTTCCACATTCCATTCCATTCCATTCCAAATTCCTTTCCATTCCATTCCACATTCCATTCCATTCCACATTCCATTCAATTCCATTCCAAATTCCATTCCACGTTCCATTCCACATTCCATTGCACCTACCATTCCATTCCATTCTACATTCCATTCCACTTTCCATTCCATTCCATTCCACATTCCTTTCCACATTCAATTCCATTCGATTCCAGTCCACATTACATTCGATTCCATTCCACATTCCATTCAATTCCATTCAACTTTCCGTTCCATTCCACATTCCATTCCCTTCCGCTTTCAATTCCATTCCATACCATTCCATTCGATTCCTTTCCATGTTGCATTGTATTCCATTCCATCTTCCATTTCATTCCATTGCAATTTCCATTGCATTCAATTCGACATTCCTATCCATTCCATTCCACTTACCTTTCTGCATTCAATTCCATTCCATTCCACATTCCATTCAGCTTTCCATTCCATATTCCATTCCACATTCCATTGCAATTCATTCCATCTCCCATCCCATTCCATTCCGCATTCCATTCTATTCCATTCTACGTTCCATTCCATTCCATTCCACGTTGTATTCCATTTCATTCGACATTCCATTACATTCCATTTCACGTTCTTTCCATACTATTCCAGGTTCCATTCCATTCCATTAAATGTTCCATTCCATTCCATACCACGTTCTGTTCTATACCATTCCACTTTCCATTCTGTTCCATACCATTCCATTCCACATTCCTTTCCATTAAATTCCACCTTACATTTCATTCCATTCCATGTTCCATTCCATTTCATTCCATTCCATTCCACATTCCATTCCACTCCATTCAACATTCCATTCCGTTCCTTCCACTTTCCATTCCATTCCATTCCCCATTGAATTCCATTCAATTCCACGTTCCAGTATATTCCATTCCTTTCCACGTTCCTTTCCATACCATTCCAAATTCCATTCAATTGATTTCCACATACTATTCCATTCCATTCCGCATTCCTTTCCATTCCAATCCATATTCCATCCCATTCCATTCCTCATTCCATTGCATTCCATTCCATGTTCCACATTCCATTCCACGTTCCATTCCACATTCCACTCTGCATTCCATTCCATTACTTTCCACGTTGCATTCCATGTTCCATTCCATTCCATTCCACATTCCATTCCACATTCCATTCCATTCCATTCCACATTCGATTCCTCATTCCATTCAACATTCCATTCTATTCCATTCCACATTCCATTGCATTCCATTCCACATTGCTTTCTATTCCGTTCCTCATTCCATGGCATTCCATTCTACATTCCATTCCCTTCCTGTCCCCATTCGATTCTATTCCATTCCCCAATCCATTCCTTTCCATTCCACATTCCATTCCACATTTCTTTCCCTATTCAATTCGACGTTCCATTCCACTTTCCATTCCACATTTCATTTCATTCCATTACATTCTATTCCATATTCCATTCCACATTCCAAACAAATTACATTGCATTCCATTCCAGATTGCATTCAACATTCCATTCCACCTTCCATTTCATTCCATTCCACATTCCATCTCATTCCTTTCCACATTCCAGTCCACATTCCCTTCCAATCCAGATTCCACTCCATTGAGTTCAATTCCTCGTTCCATTCCATTCCATTCCATATTCCATTCCACTCCATTCCACATTCCATTCCATTCCATTCCACATTCCAGTGTACATTCTATTCCATTTAATTCCTCATTGCACTCCACATTCCATTACATTCCATTAAACATTCAGTTTTACATTCCATTTAACGTTCCATTCCATGCCATTCCACGCTCCATTCCACCTTCCATTCCACGTTCCATTCCACATTCCATTCCACAATCCATTCCACGTTCCATTCCACGTTCCATTCCATGATCCATTCCATTGCATTCCACTTTCCATTCCTGTTTCCATTCCACGTTCCATTCCATTCCATTGCATTCCACTCCACATTCCATTCCATTCCAGGTTCCATTCCTGTTTCCATTTCACATTCCATTCAATCTCATTCCATTCCACGTTCCATTCCTGTTTCCATTCCACATTCCATTCATTTCCATTCCATTCCACTCCAAATTCCATTCCACTCCATTTCACATTCCATTCCATTCCACATCCCATTCCACATTCCATTCCACATTCCATTCCATTCCATTCCATATTCCATACCACATTCCATTCCATTCCATTAAACATTCCATTCCATATTCCATTTCATTCCATTCCACATTCTGTTCCACGTTCCATTCCATTCCATTCCACATTGCATTCCATTCCATTGCACTTTCCTTTCCATTCCATTAAACTTTCCATTCCACATTCCATTCAATTTAATTGCACATTCCATTACACATTCCATTGAATTCCATTCGACATTCCACTGCATTCCACCTTCCATTCCACATTCCATTACATGTTCCATTCGACGTTCCATTCCACTTTCCATTCCATTCCATTTCATGTTCCATTCCATTCCATTCCACATTCCATTCCATTCCATTCCGCCCCATTCCAATCCATTCCACATTCCATTCGATTCCTTTCCACATAACATTCCATTCCATTCCATTCCACATTCCATGCCTTTCCATTCCGTTCCACATGCCATTCCTTTCCATTCCAAATTCCATACCTTTCCATTCCACATTGCATACCCTTCCATTCCATTCCACATACCATTCCTTCATTCCTTTCCATTCCACATTCCATTCCATTCTGTTCCACATTCCATTCCATTCCATTTCATTCCATTGCACATTACATAAAATTCCATTCCATTCCACATTCCATTACTTTCAATTCCACATTCCATTCCATTCCATTTCTGATTCCATTCCATTCCAGTCCACATTCCATTCCAATCCTTTCCAATTTCCATTCCATATTGCATTCCATTCCAGTACAAATTCCATACCACATTACTTTCAATTCCCTTTCACATTCCATTCTATTAAATTGCATATTCCATTCCACGTTTCATTCCACATTCCATTCCACATTCCATTCCACTTTCCATTCCATTCCATTTCACTTTCCATTCCACATTACATTCCATTCCATTCCACGTTCCATTCCACATTCCATTACCCATTCTATTCCAAGTTCCTTTCCACATTCAATTCCACTTTACATTCCACTTTCCATTCCATGTTCCATTCCATTCCATTCCACGTTCCATTCCACATTCCTTTCCAATGACTTCCACTTTCGGTTCCACAATGCATCATTACATATTCCATTCCTTTCTGTTCCACATTCCATTTCACTTTCCATTCCACATTCAATTACACATTCCATTCCACATTCCATTCCTCATTACATTCCACATTCCATTCCGCATTCCATTCCCTTCCAGATTTCATTCTACATTCCATTACTCATTCTATTCCAATCCTTTCCACATTCCATTCCACATTCCTTTATTTTCCATTCCATTCCATATTCCAATCCACATACTATTCCACATTCCATTCCACATTCTATTCCATTCCATTCCACATTCCTTTCCCCATCCCATTCCATTCATTTCCACATTCCATTCCATAACATTCCACATTTCCTTCCACATTCCATTGCATTCCATTCCACATTCCATTCCACATTCCATTCGATTCCATTCCATTCCACATTCCATTCCATTCCAATCGGTTCCACTTTCCATTCAATTCCATTCCATTCAATCCTACATACCATTCGAAAGCATTGTACTTTCCATTCCATTCCGTTCCATTCCATTCCACAATCCATTCCGTTCCATTCCATTCCATCTTCCGATCCTTTCCATTCCATTCCACATTCCATTCGATTCCACATTCCATTCCGTTCTATTCCACGTTCCATTTCATTCCATTTCACTGGAATGTGGAATGGATTGTGGAATGGAAGAGAATGGAATATGGAATGGAATGGAATGTAAGGTGGAGTGGAATGGAATGGAATGTGGAGTGGAATGGAATGGGAACTGGAATGTAATTGAATGCAATGTGGAATGGAATGGAATGGAATGTGGAATGGAAAGTAGAATTTAATGTTTAATGGAACGTGGAAAGAATTGGAATGGAATGTGTTATGGAATGCGGAATTAAATGCAATTGAATGGAATGGAGTGTGGAATTGAACGTGGATTGGAACATTGAATGGAATGTTGAATGGAATGTGGAATTCAGTGGAATGCATTGTGGAGAGGAATGGAATGGAATGGAAGGGGTTGTGGAATTCAATTTAATGGAATGTGGAATGGAATGTGGAAAGCAATTCAATGGAATGTGGAATGGAATGTGGAACGGAATGGAAAGTGGAATTTAATGGAATGGAACAGATTGGAATTTGGAATAGAATGGAAATTGGAATGGAATGGAATACAATGTGGAATGGAATGGAATGAAATATAGAACGGAATGGAATGGAATGTGGAATGGAATGTGTAAAGGAATGTGGAATTGAATGGAATGGCATGTGGAATGGAATGTAACGGAATATGGAATGAAATGAAATGGAACGTGGAAAAGAATGTTGAATGGAATGTGGAATGGAATGTGGATTGGAATAGAATGGAGTGGAATGGAATTGGAATGGAATGGAATGGAAACTGGAATGCAATGGAATGGAAAGAAATAAGCAATTGAATGGAAACGAATGTGGAATGGAATGGAATGGAATGTCGAATGAAATGTAATGGAAATCGGAAAAGAATGTGGAATGCAATGGGGAATGGAATGTGGAATGGAATGGAATGCAAAGTGGAATGGAATGGAATGCAATGTTTAATAGAAGGGAATGGAATGGAATTTAAGGCGGAATGCTATGCCATTTAATGTGGAATGCATTGGAATTGAATGAAATGTGGAATTCAATGGAAAGGAATGTGGAATGGAATGGAATGCAATGTGGAGTGGCATGTAAAGGAACGTGGAATGGAATGTGGAATGGAATGTGGAATGGAGTCTGGAATGGAATGGAATGGAAAGGAATGGAATGTGGAATGGAATGGAATGGAATGTTGAAAGGAATGTGGAATGAAATGCGGAATGGAATGGAATGGCTTGTGGAATCTAATGTAATGGAATGTGGAATGGAATGGAGTGGAATGTGGAATGCGATGGAAGTTTGAATTGAAAGGAATGGATTGTGGATTGGAAAGGAATGGAATGTGGAATGGAATCTGGAATGTAATGGAATGGAATGTGGAATGGAATGTGGAATGGAATGGAAGGGAATTTGGAATGGAATGTGAAATGTAGTGGAATGGAATATGGAATTTAATGTGGAATATAATGGAATGTAAGGTGGAATGGAATGCAACGGAATGGTATGTAATATGGAAAGGATTGGAATGGAATATTTAATGGAATGAGGAAAGGAACGTAGATTGGAACATGGAAAGGAATGTGGAATGGAACATGGAATGGAATGTGTAATGGAATGGAAACGAATGTGAAATGGAATGTGGAATGCAATGGAATGGAATGCGGAACGGAAAGTAATGGAATATGGAAAGGAATGGAATGTCATGGAATGTGAAATGGAATTGAAAGGAATGAAATGGAACGTGGAACGGAATGGAATGGAATTTGGAATGGAACAGAATGGAATGTGGAATGGAATGAAATGCAATGTGGAATAGAATGGAATTGAAAGGAATGTGGAATGAAATGGAATGCAATGGGATGGAAAGCAGAATGGAATGGAATGAAATGTGGAATGCAATGGAATCGTGTGGAAAGTGGCATGGAATGGAATGGAATGGAACGTGGAATAGAATGGAATTGAATGTGGAATGGAATGTGGAATGCAATGGAATGGAATGTGGAATGGAATGTGGAATGCAATGGAATGGAATGTGGAAGGGAATGTGGAATGGAATGTGGAAAGGAACGTGGAATCGAATAGAATGGCATGTGGAATGTAATGTAATGGAATGTGTAATGAAATGGAATGGAACGTGGAATAGAATGTGGATTGGAATGTGGAATGGAATGTGGAATGCAATGGAATGGAATGTGGATTGGAATAGAATGGAATGGAATGGAATTTTAAAGGAATGGAATGGAAAGTGGAATGCAATGAGATGGAAAGAAATAAGCAATTGAACGGAATAGAATGTGGAAAGGAATGCAATGGAATGTGGAATCGAATGGAATAGAACGTGGAATGGAATGTGGAATGGAATTCAATGGAATGTGGAATGAAATGGAATGGAAATTGGAATAGAATTTCGAATGCAATGGGGAATGGAAAGTGGAATGGAATGGAATGAAAAGTGGAATGGAATGGAATGAAAAGTGGAATGGAATGGAAGGGAATGTGGAATAGAAGGGAATTGAATGGATTTTAACGCGGAATGGTATGTAATTGAATGTGGAATGAAATGGAATAGAATTAAAGGTAGAATTCAATGGAATGGAATGTGGATTGGAATGGAATGCAACGTGGAGTGGAATAGAGTGGAACGTGGAATGGAATGTGGAAAGGAATGTGGAATGGAATCTGGAATTGAATGAAATGGGATGGAATGGATTGTGGAATGGAATGGAATGGAAGGTGGAATGGAATGTGGAATGCAATGTGGAATGGAATGTAATGGAATGTGGAATCTAATTCAATCGAATGTGGAATGGAATGGAATGGCATGTGGAATGGAATGGAATGGCATGTGGAATGGAATGGAATGGCATGTGGAATGGAATGGAATGGATTATGGAATAGAAGCGAATGGAATGGAACTTAAGGCGGAATGGTATGGAATTGAATGTGGAATGCAAAGGAATTTAATTAAATGTGCAATTCAATGGAATGTAATGTGGATTGGAATGGTATGCAATGTGGAGTGGAATGGAATGCAACGTGGAATGGAATGTGGAATGGAATGTGGAATGGAATCCTGAATGGAAAGGAATGGAATGGAATGGAATGGAATGTGGAATGGAAGAGAATGGAAAGTGGAATGGAATGGAATGGAATGTGGAATGGAATGTGGAATGGAATGTAATGGAATGTGGAATCTAATGGAATCGAATGTGGAATGGAATGGAATGGAATGTGGAAAAGAATGGAAGCTTGGATGGAATGGAATGTGGATTGGAAAGCAATGGAATGTGGAATGGAATGTGGAATATAATGGAAAGGAATGTTGAATGGAATGTGGAATGGAATGGAATGGAAATTGGAATGGAATGTGTAATGGAAGGGAATGGAATATGGAATGGAATGTGGAACGTAATGGAATGGAATGTGGAAAGGAATGCAATGGAAAGGTATGGAATATGGAAAGGAATGTAATGTAAAAATTAATGCCATGTGGAATGGAACGTAGAATGGAACGTGGAAAGAAATGTGTAACGGAACGTGGAATGGAATGTGGAATGGAATGGAAAGGGATGTGGAATGGAATGTGGAATACAATGGAACGGAATACAGACTGGAAAGTAATCGAATGTGGAAAGGAATGGAATGCTATGGAATGTGGAATGGAATGGAATGGAATGAAATGGAATGTGGAATGGAATGGAATGGAATTTGGAATGGAATGGAATGGAATGGAATGGAAAGAAATGCAGTGTGGAATAGAATGGAATGGAAAGGAATGTGTAATGAAATGGAATGGAATGGAAAGGAAAGCGGATTGGAATGGAATGCATTGTGGAATGCAGTGGAATGGAATGGAAAGTGGAATGGAATGGAATGGAATGGAATGTGGAATAGAATGGAATGGAATGCGGAATGCAATGGATTGGAATGTGGAATGGAATGCGGAATGCAATGGAATAGAATGTGGAATGTAATGTGGAATGTAATGTGGAATGGAATGGAATGCAATGCGGAATGAAATGTGGAATGCAATGTGGAATGGAACGGAATGCAATGTGGAATGGAATGTGGACTGGAAAGTGTAATGGAATGGAATGGAATGTGGAATGGAATGTTTAAGGGATTGGAATGGAAAGTGCAACAGAACGTGGAATGGAAAGTAATGGAATGGAATGGAATGTGCAATGGAAGTGAATGCAATGTGGAATGCAGTGTGGAATGGAATGGAATGCAATGGAATGTGGAATGGAATGTGGAATGGAAAGAATGGAAACCAGAGTAGAATGGAACGGTATGGAATGTGGAATGGAATGGAATGGAATGTGGAATGGAATTGGGAATAGAATGTGTAATGGAATGGAATGGAATGTGGAATGGAATATGAGTGGAGTGGAATGGAATGTGGAATGGAATGTGGAATGGAATGTGGAATGGAATTTGGAATGGAATCAAATGGAAAGTGCAATGAAAAGTGGAATAGAATGCGGAATGGAACGTGGAATGGAATGTGGAATGGAATGCACTGGAAAGTGGAATGGAATGGAATGGAATGGAATGGAATGTGAAATGGAATGTGAAATGTTATATGAAAAGCAATGTGGAATGGAACGTGAAACGCAATGAGAAGGAAAGTGGAATGCAATGTAATGGAACATGGAATGCAATGGAATGGAAATTGGAATGGAATTTGGAATGGAACGTGGAATGGAACGTGGAATGGAATGTGGGGGGAATGTGGAATTTAATGGAATGGATTGTGTAATGGAATGTGGATTGCAATGGAATGGATTGTGCAATGGAACGTGTAATGGATCATGGAAAGGAACGTGGAATGGAATGTGGAGGGAATGTGGAATGGAATGGAATGGGATTAGGAATGCAAGGGAATGGAATGTGGAATAGCATGTGTAATGGAATGTGGAATGGAATGTGGAATAGAATGGAATGGAATGTGAAATGGAACGTGGAGTGGAATGGAATGGAACGTGGAAAGAAATGCGCAATGGAATGGAATGTGCAATGGAATTTGGAACTTAATATGGAACGGAATGGAATGGAATGTGGAATGGTATATGAAGTGGAATTTAATGGAATGTGGAAAGGAATGAAATGGAATGAGAAATGGAATGTGGAACAGAACGGAATGGAATATGGAATGGAATGTGGAATGGAATGTGGAATGGAGTGTGGAATGGAAATTAACGGAATGTGGAATGGAAAGTTGAATGGAATGTGGAATGGAATGTTGATTGGAATGTGAAATTGAATGGAATAGAATGTGGAATGGAATGTGGAATGGAATGGAATGGATTGGAATGTGGAAAGGAATGTGGAATTGAAAATAGAATGGAATGTGGAATGGAATGTGGACTGGAATGTGGAATGGAATAGAATGGAATGGAATGGAATGTGGTATGGAATAGAAGGGAAGGTGGAAAGGAAATTAGTGGAATGTGGAGTGGAAAGTGGAATGGAAAGGAATGGAATGTGGAATGGAATGTGGAATGGAACGTGGAAGGGAACGCGGAATGGAACTAGGAATGGAATGTGTAATAGAATGCAATAGAATGGAAGTGACGGTGGAATGGAATGGCATGGACTGTGGAATGGAATGGAATGGAATAAAATGAAATGGAAAGGAATGTGGAGTGGAATGTGGAATGGAATGGAATGGAACGTGTAATGGAAAGTGGAATGGAAATTGGAATGGAACGTGGAATGGAACGTGGAATGGAATGACATGGAACGTGGAACGGAATGTGGAATGGAATGTGGAATGGAACACGGAATGGAATGTGAAATGTAATGTGGATTAGAAAGGATCGGAATGTGGAATTGAATGGAATGGAATGTGGAGTGGAAGGCAATGCAATGTGGAATGCTATGGAATGGAATGTGGAAAGGAATGTGGAATGGGAATTGGAATGGAATCAAATGGAATGGAACGAAATGGAATGCAGAATGGAATGGAAAGGAATAGAATGTGGAATGGAATGGAATGGAATGGGAAACTGAATGGAATGGAAAGTGGAATTTAATGTGGAAAGGATTGAAATGAAATGGAATGGAATTTAATGGAATGGAATGTGGAATGCAATGGAATGGCATGTGGAAAGGAATGTGGAAAGAAAACTGGAATGGAATGTGGAATGGAATGTGGAATGGAATGGAATGGAATGGAATGTGGAAAGGGATGTGGAATTGAAAATGGAATGGAATATTGAATGGAATGTGGAATGGAATGGAATAGAATGGAATGTGGAATGGAATGTGGAATGGAATGGAATGCATTAGAATTTGGAATGGAACTTGGAAGGGAATGTGGAAAGGAATCAGGAATGGAATGTGTAATGGAATGCAATGGAATGCAAGTGAAAGTGGAATGGAATGGAATAGAATGGAATGGAATGGAATGTGGAATGGTAAGTAGAATGGAACGGAATGGAACATGTAATGGAATGTGGAATGAAAAGTGGAATGTAATGTGGAATGGAACGTGGAATGTAATGGCATGGATCATGGAATGGAACGCGGAATGGAATGTGGAATGGAACACGGAATGTAATGCGGAATGTAATGTGGATTGGAAAGGAACGGAATGTGGAATTGAATGGAATGGAATGTGGAATGGAATGGAATGGAATGTGGAACGGAATGTGGAATGGAATGGAATGGTATATGGAATAGAATGTGGAATAGAATGGAAAGGAATCCGGAATGAAATGGAATGGAATAATATGGAATGTGGAATGGAATGGAATGGAATTTGGAATGGAACATGGAATGGAACGTGGAATGGAGTGTTGAATGGAATGGAATGGAATGTGTAGAGGAAGAGAATGGAAGGTGGAATGGAATGGGGAATGGAATGGAATGAATTGGATTGGAATGGAATGTGGAATGGAATGGAATAGAATGTGGAATGGAATGGAATGGTATCAACGTGGAATGGAATGGAGGTGAGTGGAATGTATAATGGAATGGAATGGAATGAGGAATGGAACTTAATAGAAAGTGGAATGGAATGGAATGTGGAATGGAATGGAATTCCATGTGGAATGGACGGAATTGAATGTGGAATGGAATGTGTTGGAATGGAAACGAATGTGGAATTGAATGGAATGAGAAATTGACTGGAAAGGTATGGAATGGGGAATAGAATGCGGAATGGAAAGGAATGGAAGCTGGAATGGAATGTGAAATGGAAGGTGGAGTGGAACTTGGAATGGAATGGAATGGAACGTGGCATGGAATCGTGGAATGGAAGGTGGAATGGAACGTTAAATGGAATGTGGAATGGAACGTGGAATGCAATGGAATGTGGAATCGAATGTGTAATGGATTGGAATGAAATGGAATGCAATGGAATCTGGATGGAATGGAATGGAATATGGAATGGAATGTGGAATGGAATGTGGAATGGAATGTGGAATGGAATGGAACGTTATGGAATGTGGAATGGAATGGAATGGAATGGAATTGATTGTGGAATATACTGGAATAAAATGTGGAATGGTTTGGAATCGAATGTGGAATGGAATGGAATGGCATGGAAAGTATTGTGGAATGTTAGGGAATGGAATGTGGAATGGAATGGAATGGAAAGTGGAATGGAATGTGAAATGGAATGTGGAATGGAACATGGAATGGAATGAAATGGAACGTGGAATGGAATGGAATGGAACGTGGAATGGAATGGAATGGAACGTGGAATGGATTGGAATGGAACGTGGAATGGAACATGGAATGGAACGTGGAATGGAAGTTGTAATGGAATGGAATGTAATGTTGACTGGAATGGAATGGAACGTGGAATGGAATGGAATGGAAATTGGAATGGAACACGGAATGGAACGGAAAGGAACGTGGAATGGAATGTGGACTGGAAAGTGGAATAGAATGTGGAATGGAAAGTGGAATGGAATGTGGAATGGAAAGTGGAAAAGAATTTAATGGAATGTGGAATGGAATGGAATGGAAAGTGGAATGGAATTCAGTGGAACACGGCATGGGATGCAATGGAAAGTGGAATGGAACGTGGAATGGAATGGAAAGCAACGTGGAATAGAATGTGGAATCTAATGTGGAATGGAACGTGGAATGTAATGGAATGGAATGTGGAATGGAATATGGAATGCAATGTGGAATGGATTGTGGATTGGAATGTGTAATGGAATGTGTAATGGAATGTGGAATGGAATGTGCAATGGAATGTGGAAAGGAATATGGAATGGAATGTGCAATGGAACGGAATGAAATGTGGAATGCAATGTGGAATGGAATGTGGAATTGAATGCAGAATGGAATGAAATATAATGGAATGGATTGTGGAATGGTATGTGGAATTGAGTGGAATGGAATGTGGAATGGAATGGAATGGAATGGAACGTGGAAGGGAATGTGCAAAGGAATGTAGAAGGGAACGTTCAATGGAAAGGAATGGAAAGTGGAGTGGAACGTTTAAAGGAATGGAATGGGAAGTGTAATGGAATGTGGAATGGACTGTGGAATGTAACGTGAAATGGAACGTGGAATGGATTGGAATGGCATGTGGAATGGCATGTTGAATGTCATGTGGAATGGAATGCAACACAATATGGAAAGGAATGCGGAATGGAATGGAATGGAATGTCGAATGGAAAGGGTTGGAATGTGGAATGGAATGTGGAATGCAATGGAATGAAAAGTGGAATGGAATGTGGAATGCAAAGTGGAATGAAATGTGGAATGCAAAGTGGAATGGAATGGAAAGGAATGTGGAATTGAACGGGGAATAGAATGCAAAGGACCATGGAATAGAACGTGGAATGAAACATGGAATGGAATATGGAACGGAACATGGAATTCAATGTGCAATGGAATGTGGAATGGAAAGCGGAATGGAATGGAAAGGAAAGTGGAATGGAACGTGGAATGGAATGGTATGGAACGTGGAAAGGAATGTGCAAAGGAATATGGAATGGAACGTGGAATGGAAAGAGGAATGGAATGGAAAGGAATTTAGAGTGGAAAGTGGAATGGAATGTGGAATGGAATGTGGAATGCAGTGGAATGGAATGTGGAATGAAATTTGGAATGGAATGTGGAATGGAACGTGGAATGGAATGTGGAGTGGAATGGTACGTGGAATGGAAAGTGGAATGGAATGTGGAATGGAATGTGGAATGGAATGGAATGGAATGAGGAATAGAAGGGAATGGAATGTGGAATGGAATGTGTAATGGAATGGAATGGAATGGAACGTGGAATGGAATGGAATGAGGAATAGAAGGGAATGGAATGTGGAATGGAATGTGTAATGGAATGGAATGGAATGGAACGTGGAATGGAATGCAATGGAATGAGGAATGGAATGTGGAATGGACTGTGGAATGGAAAGTGGAATGGAATGGAATGGTTTGGAATGTGGAATGGAATGGAATGAAATGGAATGGAATGGAATGTGGAATGGAATGTGGAAAGAAATGTGGAATGGAATGTGGAATGGAATGTGGAATGGAACGGAATGGGATGTGGAATGGAATGTAATGGAATGGAATAAAATGGAATGGAATGGAATGTGGAATGGAATGTGGAATGGAATGGAATCGAATGTGGAAAGGAATGGTATGGAATGGAAAGCAGAATGGTATGGAATGGAATGTCGAATTGAATGGAATGGAATGTGGAATTGAATGGAATTGGAAATGAAACGGAATGGAATGGAATGTGGAATGGAACGTGGAATTGAGTGGAATGGAATGTGGAATGGAACGGAATTGAATGTGGAAAGGAGTGTGGACAGAAATGGAATGCAATATGGAATGGAATGTAGAATGCCATGCAGTGGAATATGGAATCGATTTTGGAATGGAAGGTGGAATGTTACGTGGAATGGAATGGAATGAAAGGTGGAATGAAATGTGGAATGGAATGTGGACTGGAATGGAATCGAATGTGGAATGGAATGGACTGGAAAGTCAATTAGAATGTGGACTTGAATAGAATGCAATGTGGAATGGAATGTGGAATGAAATCGAATTACACGTGTAATGCAAAGTGGAATGGAATGGAATGGAATGTGGAATGGATTGTGGAATGCAAGGTGGAATGGAACGTAATGGAATGTGAAATGGAATGTGGAATGGAAAGTGGAATGCAATGTGGAGTGGAACGTGGAATGGAATGGAATGGAACGTGGAATATAACTTGGAATGGAATCTGGAATTGAACATGGAATGGAATGCGGAATGGAGCATGGAATGGAAAGAGGAATGGAAGGTGGAATGGAACTTGGAATGGAATGGAATGGAATGTGGTATGGAAAGTGGAAAGGAATTGAATGGAAAGTGGAATGAAATGTGGATTGGAACGTGGAATGCAACATAGAATGGAATGGAATGGAACGTGGAATGGAATGTGGAATGAAATGTGGAAAGGAAAGGAATGGAATGTGCAATGATATGGAATGCAATGTGGAATGGAATTGAATGGAAGGTGGAACGGAAGGGATTGGAATATGGAATGGATTGGAATGGAATGTGAAATGGAATGGCATGTGGATTTTAATGGAATGGAATGTGGAATATAATCGAATGGAATGGAATGGAATGTGAAATGGAATGTGGAATGTAATTTGAAATGCAAAGAATTGTAATGTGCAATGGAATGAAATGGAACGTGGAATGGAATGAAATGTAATGTGGATAGCAATGTAATTGCATGTGGAAGGGAATTTAAATGGAATGTGGAATGGAATGTGGAAAGGAATGGGATTTAATGTGGAATGGACTATTGAACGGAATGCAAGGGAATGTGTAATGCAGTGTGGAATGGAATGATATGGAATGTGGAATGGAATGGAATGGAATGTGGAATGGAATGGAATGGAATGTTGAATGCAATGGAATGGAATTTGGTATTGAATGTGTAATAGAATGTATAATGAAAGGAAACGGAATTTTGACTGGAATGTGGAATTGAATGGAATGGAATGTAGAAGGGAATGTGGAATGGAAAGTGGAATGGAAAGTGAAATGGAATGGAATGGAACGTGGAAAGGAATCCGGATTGGAATGGAATAGAATGGAATGTGCATTGGAACCTGGTAATGGAATGTGGAATGGATGGTGGAATGGAATGGAAAGGAATGTGTAATGGAACATGGAATGGAATGGAACGGAACATGGAATGGAACATGGAATGGAACGTTGAATGGAATATGGAATGGAATGTGCAACGGAATGTGGAATGGAATGTGGAATGGAATGGAATGGAAAGTGGAATGGAACGTGGAATGGAACGGAAAGGATTGTGGAATGGAATGTGCAATGGAATGTGGAACGGAACGTGGAATGGAACGGTAAGGAACGTGGAATGGAATGTGGAATGGAATGTGGAATGTAACGTGGAATGTAATGGAATTGAATGTGGAAAGGAATGTTAAATGGAATCTAATGGAAAGGAATGTGGAATGGAAGGTGGAAATGAATGTGGAATGGAATGCGGAATAGAACGGAATGGAATGTGGAATGGAATGTGGAATGGAAAATAGAATGGAATGTAATGGATTGTGGAATGGAAAGTGAAACGGAATGCGGAATGGAATGTGGAGTGGAACGTAATGCACTGTAGAATGGAATGAGGAATGGAATGTAGAATGGAAAGTTTAATGGAATGGAATGGAACGTGGAATGCAACTTTGAATGAAACGTGGATTGGAAAGTGGAATGTCACGTGGAATGGAAGGAGGAATGGAATCTAGAATTGAATGTGGAATGGAACGTGGAATTTAATAGAATGGAAAGTTTAATGGAACATGGAATTGAATCGAATGGAACGTGGAATGGAACGTGGAATGGATCACGGAATGGAAAGTGGAATGGAATGGAATGGAACGTGGATTGGATTGTGGAATGGAATCTGCAATAGAAAGTGAAATGGAATGTGGAATGGAATGTGGTATGGAAGGGAATGGAATGTGGAAAGGAATGGAATGGAATATGGAACGAAATGGAATGGAATGTGGAATGAAATGGAATGGAATGTGGAATGAAATGTGGAATGGAATGGAATGGATTATGTAATGGAATGTGGAATGGAATGCAATGGAATGAGAATGGAATGTGAAATGGAATGGAATGGAATGTGGAAAGGAATGTGGAATGGAATGTGGAATGGAACGGAATGCATTTTGGAATGGAATGTGGAATGGAACGTGCAATGTAATGTGGAATTGAATAGAATGGAATGTGGAATGGAATATGCAATGCAAAGTGAAATGGAAAGGAATGTAATGGTATATGGAATGGCATGTGGAGAGGAATGGAATGGAATGTGGAATGGAATGTTGAATGGAATGGAAGGTAATGCGTAATGGAATGTGGTATTAAAAGGAATGGAATGGAATCTGGAATTGAATGTGGAATGGAATGGAATGGAATGCGGAAAGGAATGGAATGGGATGGAATGTGGATTGGAATGTTAAATGCAATGGAATGGAATGTAGAATGGAATGTGGAATGGAATGTCAAATGGAATGGAAAGGAACGTGCAAAGGAATGGAAAGGAATGTGGAATGAAATTCAATGGAAAGTGGAACGTAATTGACTGGAAAGTGGAATGGAATGGAATGGAATGGAAATTGGAATGGAATGTTGAAAGGAATGCATTGGAATCTGGAATGGAATCGAATGGAATGGAATGTGGAATGGAATGGAATTGAATGGAATGTGGAATGTAATGTGGAATTCATGGAACGGAATGTTAAATGTAAAGGAATGGAATGGAGAACAGAATGTGGAATGTAATGTATAGGAATGTAATGTGGAAAGGAATGTGGAAAGGAATGGAGTGGAATGTGGAATGGGATGTGGAATGGGATGTGGAATGGAATGGAATGGAACGTGGAATGGAAAGGAATGGAACATGAAATGGAACGTGGAATGGAATGTGGAGTGGAATGTGGAATGTAATGGTATGTGGGGTGGAATGCAATGGAATGCAATAAATGAGTGGAATGAAATGTGGAATGGGATGGAATGGAATAGAATGTGTAGTGGAATGTGGAATGGAAAGGAATGGAATGTGGAATGGAATGGAATGGAACACGGTATGGAAAGTGGAGTGGAATGTGGAATGGAATGTTGAATGGAATGCTATGTGGAATGGAATGGAATGGAATGAAATTTGGAAATGAATGCAATGGAATGTGTAATGGAATGGAATTGAATGTGGAATGGAATGGGACGGAATGTGGAATGGAATGGAATGGAATGTGGAATGTAACACAATGTAATGTGAAATGAAAAGTGCAATGTGAAGGAATGCAATGTGGAATGGAACATGGAATGAAATCGAATGGAACGTGGAATGGAAAGTGGAATGGAAGGCAGAATGGAATGTGGTATGGAATGCAATGGAATGTGGAATGGAATGTGGAATGGCGTGTGGAAAGGAATTGAACGGAGTATGGAATGGAACTCGGAATGGAAATTAATGGAATGTGGAATGGAATGTGGAATCGAATGGAAAGGAACGGGCAATGGAACATGGAATGGACAGTGGAATATAATGGAATGGAACATGGAATGGAATCTGGAATGGAACTTGGAATGGAATGGAATGTAACGGGAATGGAACGTTAAATGGAATGGAATGTAACGTGGAATGTAACGTGGAATGAAACGTGTAATATAATGTGGAATTGAAGGTGGGATGGAATGTGGAATGGAATGTGGAATGGAACGGAATGGAATGAGGAATGGAATGCGGAATTGAGTGTGGAAAGGAACGCGGAATGTAATCGAATGGAATGTGGAATGGAAAGAGGAAAGGAATGTAATGGAAATTGGAATGGAATGTGGAATGGATTAGAATGGAATGGAAAGGAAATGAATGTGGAATAGATTGTGGAAAGGAATGTGGAATACAATGTGGAATGGAATGGAAGGAAAGGTGGAATGAAATGTGGATTGGAATGGAATGGAATGTGGAATGGAATGGAATGGAATGTGGAATGGAATTCTATGGCAATTGGAATGGAAAGTGGAATGGAATGGAATGTGGAATGGAATGTAATGGAATGTGGAATGGAATGTGGAAAGCAGTGGAATGAAATGTGGAATGGAATGTGAATTGGAATGGAATGGAATGTGGAATGGAAAGGAATGCACTGCGGATTGGAATGTGGAATGGAATGGAATGGAATGGAAGGGAACGTGGAATGGCATGTGAACTGGAATGCAACGGAATGTGGAATGGAATGTGGAATGAAATGCAATGGAATGAGAATGGAATGTGGAATGGAATGTGGAATGGAATGAGGAATGGAATGTGGAATGGAACGTGGAATGAAATTGAATGTAATGGAATGTGGACTGGAATGTGGAATGGAATGGAATCAAATGTGGATAGGAATGTGGAATTAAATGGAATGGAATGTGAAATGGAAGGGAATGGAACGCTAAATGGAATGGAATAGAAAGTGGCATGGAATGGAACGGAACGTGGAATGGAACGTGGAATAGAATGTGGAGTGGAATGTGGAATGGAATAATATGTATAATGGAATGTAATGGAATGCAATGAAATGTTGAAATGAATGGAATGGAATGCGGAATGGAAAGGAATGGAATGCGGAATGGAACAGAATGGAGGACAATGTGGAATTGAATGGAATAGAATGCAAAGGAATGGAATGTGGTATGGAATGTGGAATGGAATAGAATGGAGTTTGGAATGGAATTCGGAATGAAATGTGGAATAAAATGTGGAATGGAATGTGGAATGGAATGAGAAATGGAATGGAATGGAATGTGGAATGTAATGTGGAATGGAATGTGGAATGGAATGGAATGTGTAACAGAATGTGAAATGGAAGGAGAAATGGAATGTGGAAAGGAACGTGAAATGGAATGGAATGAAACGTGAAATGGAACGTGGAATGGATCGTAGAATGGAACGTGGAATGGTATGTGGAATGGAATGTGGAATGTTGTGTGGAACGGAATGTGGAATTTAGTATGGAATGGAACGTGAAATTGAATGGAATGCAATGTGGTATGGAGTGTGCAATGGAATATGGAATGGAACGTGGAAATTAACGTGGAATGGATTGGAATAGAATGTGGAATGGAGGCTGAAATGGAATAGAAAGGAATGTTCAATACAATTTGGAAAGGAATGGAATAGAATGTGAAATGCAAAGCGGAATGGAATGTGGAATGGAATGTGGAAATGAATGGAATGGAATGTGGAAAGGAATGTTGAATGGAATGTGGAATGGAATGTGGAATATAATGGAATGGCTTGTGGAATGGAACGTGGAATTGAATGGAATGGAACGTGGAATGGAACGTGGAATAGAACATGGAGTGGAACGAGGAATGCTATGTGGAATGTATCGTTGAAGGGCAAGTGGAATGGAAAGGAATGGAATGGAATGTGGAATGGAATGGAATGGAATGTGGAATGGAATGGAATGCAATGTGGAATGGAATGTGGAAAGGAATGGAATGGATTGTGGAAGGGAATAGAATGGAATGGTAAGGAATGTGAAATGGAATGGAATGGAATGTGGAATGGAATGTGGAATGGAAAGCGGAATGAAACGGAATAGAATGTGGAAGGGAATGGGGAGTGGAATGGAATGGAACGTGGAATAGGAAGTGGAATGGAACGTGCAATGGAACGGGGAATGGAATGGAATGAATGGTCGAAAAGAATGTGGAATGGAACGAGGAATGGAATGTGGAATGGAACGTGGAATGGAATGGGCAATAGAATGTAGAATGGATTGTGGAATGGAAAGGAATGGAACGTGGAATGGAAAGCAATGGTACGTGGAATGGAATGTGGAATGGATTGTGGAATGGAAAGTGTAATGGAACGTGGAATGGAATGGATTGTAATGTGGAATGGAACCTGGAATGGAGTGGAATGGAACGTGGAATGGAATGTGGAATGGAATGTGAAATGGAATGGATTGGAATGTGGAATGCAATTGAATGGAATGGGGAATGTAGTGTAGAATGGAATGGAATGCAATGTGGAAAGGAATGCGGAATGGAAAGGAATGGAACGTGGAATGGAATGTGGAATGCAATGGAGTGGAATGTGGAAAGGAATGGAATGGAATGTGGAATGGAATGTAGAATGGAAATGAATGTGGAATGGAATAGATTGGAATGTGGAATGGAATGGAATGGAATGTGGAATGGAATGGAATGGAATGTGGAATGGAATGGAAACAAATTGAATGTGGAATGGAATTTGGACAGGAATGTGGAACAGAATGGAATCGACGGTGAATTGGAATGCGGAATGGAATGGAATGGAAAGTGGAAAGGAATGGAATGTAGAATGGAATGGATTTGAATGGAATCGAACGTGGAATGGAATGGAATGTGAAATGGAATGGATTGCAATGTTAAATGGAATGGAATGGAAGGCAGAATGGAAAGGAATGGAATGTGGAATGGAATGGAATGGAATGGAATATGGAATGGAATTTAATGTGGAATGGAATGTGGAAAGGAATGGAATGGAATGTGGAATGTACTGAAATGGAATGTTGAATGGAATGGGATGGAATGGGGTGGAATGTGGACTGGAATGTAATGGAATATAGTTTGGAAAGGAATGGAATTGAATGGAATGAGGACTTGAATGGAATGGAGTGGAATGAAATGTAGAATTGAATGGAATCGAATGTGGAATTAAGTGGAATGTAACGTGGAATGAAATGGAACGGAAACTGGATTAGAACACGGAATGGAATGGAATGGAATGTGGAATGTAGTGGAATTGAATGGAATGGATTGAAAGGTGTATGGTATGGAATGGAAAGTGGAATGGAATGGAATGGAATGTGGAATGGATGGAATGTGGAATGGAACAGAATGGAATGTGGAATGGAAAGAGTAATGTAATGGAATGGAATATGTAATGGAATAGAATGTTGAATGGAACGTAGAATGGAATGAAATAGAGGGTGGAATGGAATGGAAGGGAACGTGGAATGGAATAAAATGGAATGTAGAATGTAATGGAATGGAATGTGGAATGAAATAGGGAATGGAATGTGGAATGGGGTAGAAAGGAATATGGAGTGGAAAGTGGAATAGAAGGAGGAATTGAATGGAATGGAATGTGGAATCAAATGTGAAATGGAATGGAACGGAATATGGAATGGAATGTGTAATGGAATGCAATGGATTGGAATAAAATGTTTAATGGAGTGAAATGGAATGGAGTTTGGAATGAAATGGAATTGAATGGAATGTGGAATGAAACGGAATGGAATGTGGAATGGAATAGAATGGAATGTGGAATGAAACGGAATGGAATGTGGAATGGAATAGAATGGAATGTGGACAGAAATGGAATGGAATGCAATGAAATGTGAAATGGAATGGAATGGAAAGTGGTACGCAATTGAATGGAATGTGCAATGAAATGGGATGAAATGTAGAATAGAATTTGTAGCTGAATGGAATGAAATGTGGAATACAATGGATTGGAATGTGGAATGGAATGGAATCGAATGTAGAATGGAATATGGAATGGAATAGAATGTGGAATGGAACTTGCAATGTAATGTGGAATGGAATGGAATGGAAACGGGAATGAAACGTGGAATGGAAAATGGAATGTATCATGGAATTGAATGGAATTGTATGTGGAATGGAACGTGGAATGGAACATGGAGTGTAATGGAATGGAACGTGGAATGGAACGTGGAATGGAACGTGGAATGGAAAGTGGAATGGAACGTGGAATGAAACATGGAATGGAATGGAATGGAATGGAACGATGAATGTAATGGAATTGAACGTGGAAAGAAACGGAATGGAATGTGCAATGGAATCGTATTTAATTTGGTATGGAATGGAATGGAATGTGTAATGGAATGGAATGTGGACTGGAATGGAATGGAATGGAATGAAATGTGGATTGGAATATAATGGAAAGTGGAATGGAATGTGGAATGACACGGAATGGAATGTGGAATGGAATGGACCGGAATGTGAAATGGAAATTGAAATGGAATGGAGTGGAATGTGAAATGGAATGAAATGGAATGAAACGTGGAATGGAAAGAAATGGAATGGAAACTGGAATGGAATGTGGAATGGAATGGAACGAATGTGGATGGAACATGGAATGGAATAGCAATGGAATGTTGAATGGAAAGAATGGAATGTGCAATGGAACTCGGGATGGAACGTGGAATGGAACAAGGAATGGAACGTGGAATGGAATGTGGAATGTGGAATGGAAAGAAATATAATGTGGAATGGAAAGGAATGGAATGTGGATGGGAATGGAATTGAATGTGGTATGGAATGGAACGTAATGTGGAATGGAATTGAATGGAATGTGGGATGGAATGTGAAATGGAAAGGAATGTGGAATGGCATGGATTGAAATGGAATGTAATGTGGAATGGACTGGATTGGAATGGAGTGTGGACTGGAATGCATTGGATTGGATTAGAATGTGGAATGGAATGGAATGGAAAGTGGAATGGATTGGAATGGAAAGTGGAATGGAAAGGAATGGAATGTGAAATGGAATGTGCAATTGAATGTGGAATGCAATGGAATGGAATGCAATGTGGAATGGAATTGAATGGAATGTGGAATGGAATGTAATGGAATATGTAATGGAATAGAGTGGAATGTGGAACGGAATGTGGAATGGAATGGAATGGAAAGTTGAATCGAAAGTGTAATGGAAGAGAATGTAATGAAATGTTTAATGGAATTTAATGGAAAGTGGAAGAGAATGCAATAGAATGTGGAATGGAATCAAATGGAATGGAATGTGGAATGCAGTCTTAAATGGAATGTGGAATGGAATGGAATGGAACGTGGAAAGGAATGTGGAATGGAATGGAATGGAACATGGAATGGAATGTGAAATGAAATGGAAAGTGGAATGGAATGTGGAATGTTGAAAGGAATCGAATGGAATGGAATGTGCAATGGAATGTGGAATGGAATGGAATGGAACGTGGAATGGAAAGGAAAGGAATGTGGAATGGAACCAGGAATGGAATGGAATGGAACATTGAATGGAACGTTGAATGGAATGGAATGAAATTGGAATGGAATAGAATATGTAATGAAATGGAATGAGGCATGGAATGGAATGAAATGTGTAATGAATGGAATGGAATCTGGAATGGAATGGAATGGAACGTGAAATGGAATGGAATGGAAGATGCAATGGAATGGAACGGAATGTGGAATGGAATGTGGAATGCAATGGGGTGGAAAGTGGAAAGGAATGGAATGCAATTTGGAATGGAATGTAGAATGGAAAGGAATGGGGAATGGAATGGAATGGAATGTGGAATGGAATGGAATGGAATGTGGAATGGAATGGAAACAAATTCAATGTGGAAAGGAATGTGGATAGGAATATGGAACAGAATGGAATCGAGGGTGAATTAGAATGCGGAATGGAATGGAATGGAAACTGGAATGCAATGGAATGTAGAATGGAATGGATTTGAAAGGAATGGAATGTGGAATGGAATGGAATGAGAAATGGAATGGAATGCAATATTAAATGGAACGGAATGGAAGGTAGAATGGAATGTAAGTGAATGTGGAATGGAATGGAATGGAATAGAATATGGAATGGAATTTAATATGGAATGGAGTGTGGAAAGGGATGGAATGGAATGTGGAATGTACTGAAATGGAATGTGGAATGGAATGGGATGGAATGGAGAGGAATGTGGACTGGAATGGAATGGAACATAGCTTGGAATGGAATGGAATTGAATGGAATGAGGACTTGAATGGAATGGAGTGCAATGAAATGGAGAATTGAATGGAATCGAACGTGGAATTAAATGGAATAGAACGTGGAATGAAATGGAATGGAAACTGGATTAGAATACGGAATGGAATGGAACGGAAT
Organism: Pongo pygmaeus; assembly: GCF_028885625.2. NCBI lineage: Eukaryota > Metazoa > Chordata > Mammalia > Primates > Hominidae > Pongo > Pongo pygmaeus. The sequence continues at coordinate 7,406,307 of NC_085931.1, forward strand.
GTGGAATGGAGTGGAATGGAATGGAATGGATTGGAAGGTGTATGGAATGGAATGGAAAGTGGAATGGAATGGAAAGTGGAATTGAATGGAATGGAATGTGGAATGCAATGGAATGTGGAATGTAACAGAATGGAATGTGAAATGGAATACAATTTGGAATGCAATGGAAAGGAATGTGGAATGGAAAGAGTAATGTAATGGAATGGAATATGTAATGGAATGGAATGTTGAATGGAACGTGGAATGGAATGGAATAGAACGTGGAATGGAATGGAATGGAAAGTGGAATGGAATAAAATGGAAAGTGGAATGGAATGGAATGGAATGTGGAATGAAATAGGGAATGGAATGTGGAATGGGGTAGAATGGAATGTGGAGTGGAAAGTGGAATGGAAGGTGGAATGGAATGGAATGGAATGTGGAATGGAATGGAATGGAATGTTGTATGGAATGGAATGGAATCTGGACAAGAATGGAATGGAATGTAATTAAATGTGAAACGGAATGGAATGGAAAGTGGTACGCAATTGAATGGAATGTGCAATGAAATGGGATGAAATGTAGAATGGAATGTGGAACTAAATGGAATGGAATGTGGAATACAATGGATTGAAATGTGGAATGGAATGCAATGGAATGGACTGTAGAATGGAATATGGAATGGAATGGAAAGCGGAAAGGAATGTGGAATGGAATGTAGAATGGAATGGAATGCATAGTGGAATGGAATTGAATGGAATGCAATATGGAATGGAACGTGGAATGGGTAGGAAAGGAATATGTAATGGAATGGAATCGAACATGGAATGGAATAGAATGGAATGTTAAAAGGAATGGAATGGAATGGAATGGAATGTGGAATGGAGTATGAAATGGAATGGAATGAAATGTGGAATGGAGTATGAAAGGGAATGGAATGAAATATGGAATGGAACGTGGAATGGAACGTTTAATAGAACGTGAAATGGAATGAAATGAAAAGTGGAATGGAACGTAGAATGGATCGTGGTATTGAAAGTGGAATGGAATGTGGAATGGAATGTGGAATGAATGGAACAGAAAATGGACTGGAATGGATTGGAACGTGGAATGGGATAGAATGGAATGTACAATGGAATGGGGAATGGAATGTGGAATGGAGTATGGAATGTAACGGAATGGAATGTGGAATGGAATCTGGAATGCAATGGAATATGGAATGGAATCTGGAAAGGGATGGAATGATATGGAATGGAAAGGAATGGAATGTGGAATGGAACGTGGAATGGAACGGAATGGAACGTGAATTGGAAGGGAATAGAAAGTTGAACTGAATGGAATGGAATGTGGAATGGAATGGAATTGAATAGAATGTGGAATACAATGGAATGAAAGGTGGAATGGAAGGTGGAATGGAATAGAATGGAATGTGGAATGGAATGGAATGGAATGCGGAATGGAACGTGGAATGCAATGAAATGAATCGTGGAATGGAAAGGAATGAAATCTGGAATGGAATGCATGCGGAATGTAATGCCTTGGAATGTGGAATGGAATGTGGAATGGAATGTGGAAAGGAATATGGAATGGAGCGTGGAATGGAATGCAATGGAATGTGGAATGGAATGTGAAATTGAATGGAATGGAATGTGGATTGGAATGGAGTGGATGCGAATGCAATGTGGAATGGAATGGAATGGAATGTGGAATGGAATGTGGAATGGAATGAAAAGGAATGTGGAATGGAATGGAGAGGAGCGGAATGTGGAATGGAATGCAATGTATTGGAAAGGAGTGGAATGAGGAATGGAATGGAATGGAAAGTGGAAAGAATGGATAATGGTATGGAATGGAATGTGGAATGGAATGGAATGGAATGTGGAATGGAACGGAATGGAATGTGGAATGGAATGGAATGGAAAGCGAATGGAATGGAATGTGGAATGGAAAGGAATGGAAAGTTGAATCGAATATGTAAAGGAATGGAATGGAATGGAATGTTTAATGGAATTTAATGGAATGTGGAAGAGAATGCAATGGAATGTGGAAGGGAATGGAATGGAACAGAATGTGGAATGGAATCTTAAATGGAATGTGAAATGGAATGGAATGGAACGTGGAATGGAATGTGGAATGGAACAGAATGAAACACGAAATGGAATGTGAAATGCAATGGAAAGTGGAACGGAATGTTGAAAGGAATGGAATGGAATGTAGAATGTTGAAAGGAATCAAATTGAATGGAATGTGCAATGGAATGTGGAATGGAATGGAATGGAACGTGGAATGGAAAGGAATGGAATGTGGAATGGAACCAGGAATGGAATGGAATGGAACGTTGAATGGAAAGTTGAATGGAATGGAATGGAAAGTGGAATGGAATAGAATATGTAATGAAATGGAATGAGGTATGGAATGGAATGGAATGTGGAATGAATGGAATGGAATGTGGAATGGAATGGAAAGGAATGTGGAATGGAATGGAATGGGAGGTGCAATGGAATGGAATGGAATGTGGAATGGAATGTGGAATGCAGTGGAGTGGAAAGTGGAAAGGAATGGAATGGAATGTGGAATGGAATGTGGAATGGAATGGAATGTGGATCGGAATGGATTGGAATGTGGAATGGAATGGAATTGAATGTGGAATGGAATGGAAACAAATTGAATGTGGAATGGAATGTGGATAGTAATGTGGAACGGAATGGAATCGAGGGTGAATTGGAATGCGGAATGGAATGGAATGGAAAGTGGAATGGAATGAAGAATGGAATGGATTTGAATGGAATGGAATGTGGAATGAAATGGAATGTGAAATGGAATGGAATGCAATGTTAAATGGAATGGAATGGAAGGTAGAATGGGATGGAATGGAATGTGGAATGGAATGTGGAATGGATTGGATAGTAATGTAACGGAATGTAGAATGCAATGGAATGTGGAATGGAATTGAATGGAATGAAATGTGGAATGCAAAGTAATGGAATGGAATGTAGAAAAGAATGGAATTGAATGTGGAATTGAATGTTGAACGGAATGTGGAATGGAATGGATTGGAATGGAATGTGTTAATGAATGGAATGTTGAATGTAGTGGAATGGAATGCGGAATGGAGTGTGGAATGGAATGGGAAGGAATGTGGAATGGAATGGAATGGAATGAAAAGGAATGTAGAATGAAATGTTATTGAATGTGGAATGAAATATTGAATGGAATGTGGAATGGAATGGAATGGAATGGAATGTGGAATGGAATGGAATGGAATGGAGTGGGATGTGGAAAGGAATGTGCAATGGAATGGAATGGAATGGAATGTGGAATGGAATGCGGTATGGAATCTGCAATGGAATGTGGAATTTAATGAAATGGAATGTGGAACGGAATGCAATTGAAAGTGGAGTTGAAAGAATGGAATATGGAATGGAATGGAATGGAATGGAATGGAATGAACTCTGTAATTTAATGTGGAAAGGAATGGAATGGACTGGAATGGAATGGAATGGAATGGAATGGAATGTTGCAAGGATAGTGGAATGGAATCTGAAATGGAATTAGGAAAGGAATGGAATGAAATAGAATGAAATGTGAAAAGGAATGGTATGTGGAATGGAATGGAATGGAATGTGGAGCAGAATGGAAATGAGTGGAATGTGGAATGGAATGAAATGGAATGAAATGGAATGGAATGCAACGGAATGAAATGTAATGGAATGCAATGGAATGAAATGGAATGGAATGGAATGTCTAATGGAATGTGTAATGGAATGGAATGCAGTGGAATGGAATATGGAATGGAATGGAATGGTATGTGGAATGGAATTGAATCTAATTGAATAGAATGTGAATTGGAATGTGGAATGGAATGTGGAATGGAATGTGTTATGGAATGGAAAGGAATGTGGAATGGAATGTGGAATGGACTGGAAAGGAATGTGGAATGGAGTGGAATGGAATGGAACGTGGAATGGAAAGTGGAATGGAACGTGGAATCAAACTTGGAATGGAATTGAATGTAGAATGGATTGTGGAAGGTAATGTGAAATGGAATGTGGAATGGAATGGAATGGAATGTAGAACGGAATGTGGAATGAGATGAAATGGTGTATGGAATGGAATGAGATGGGTTGTGGAATGGAACTTGGAATGGAATGGAATGGAATGTGGAATTGAACGTGTAATGGAATGTGGAACGGAACATAGAAAGGAATGGAATGTGGAATGGATCTTGGAATGGAATGGAATGTGGTATGGATTGTGGAATGGAATGTGTTATCGAATGTTTAATGGAATGGAATGGAATGTAGAAGGGAATGTGGAATGGAATATGATGGAAAGAGCAATGGAATGTGGAATGGAATGGAACAGAATGTGGAATGGAATGGAGTGGAATGTGGAATGTAATGGATTGGAATGTGCAATGGAATGTGGAGTGGAATGGAATGGAATGTGCAATGGAATGTGGAGTGGAATGGAATGGAATGTGGAATGGAACGTAGAAAGGATGGTGGAATAGAATGGAATGGAACGTAGAATGGAAAGTACAATGGAACGTGGAATGTAATGGAATGTAACATGGAACAGAAAGTGGAATGTAACGTGGAATTTAATGGAATGCAACGTGAAATGGAACGTGGAATGGAACGTGGAATGGAATGGAATGGATTGTGGAATGCAACGTGGAATGGAACATGGAATTGAAAGTGGAATGGAATGGAATGGAATGTGGAATGGAATGGAATGGAAAGTGGAATGGAATTGAATGGAATGGAACGTGGAATGGAATAGAATATGGAGTGGAATGGAATGGAATGTGCAGTGGAATGGAATGTGGAATGGAATGGATTGGAAAGTGGAATGGAATGGAATACAACTTGGATTTAAATGGAATGGAATGTGGAATGGAACGTGGAATGGAATTGAATGGAAAGTAGAATGGAATGGAATGGAAGGTGAAATGGAATGGAATGGAACGTGGAATGAAATGGAATGGAAGGTGGAATGGAATGGATAGTATCGTGGAATGGAATGGTATGTCATGGGGAATGGAATGGAATGGAATGTGGAATGGAACGGATTGGAATGGAATGTCGAATGGAATAAAGAGTGGAATGGAATGTCGACTGGAATGGAATGTGGAATGGATTTGAATGGAATGTGGATTGGATTGGAATGGATTGGTAAGTGAAACGGAACGTGAAATCGAATGGAATGGAATGTGGTATGGAACATGGAATGGAAAGGAATGGAACATGGAATGGAACGTGGAATGGATTGGAATGGAACGTGGAATGGAACGCAAAATGGAAAGTGGGATGGAATGCGGAAATTGCAATGGAATGGAACGGAATGTGGAATGGAATGGAGTTGAATGTGGCAAAGAATGGAATGGAATATGGACTAGAATGGAAAGGAATGTGGAATGGAATGGAATCGAATTAATTTTGAAAGGAATGGAATGTTATGTGGAATGGAATGTAATGGAATGTGGAATGGAATGGAATCGAACATGGAATGGAATGGAAAGGAATGTGGAATTGAATGGAATGGAATCTGGAATGGAACATAGAATGGAATGGAATGGAATGGAATGTGGAATGGAATGCGGAATGGAATGGAATGTGAAATGGAATGGAATGGAACGTGGAATGGAATGCAATGGAATGTGGAATTGAATGAAATGGAATGTGTAATGGAATAGAAAGTGGAGTGGAATGGAATGGAATGTTGAAGGCAACGTGGAATTGAATGGAATATAATGTGGAATGGAATGTGGAATGGAGTTGATTGGAATGTGGAATGGAATGGAATGGAATGTGGAATGGAAAGGAATGGAATGGAATGTGGAAGGGAATGTGGAGTGGAAAATAGTGGAATGTGGAATGGAATGTGGATTGGAATGGATTGTGGAATGGAGTGGAATGGAATGGAATGGAATGTATAATGGAATGGGATGTGGAATGGAATGGAATGCAAAGTGGAATGGAATGGAATGTGGTATGGAATGGAATGAAATGGAATATGGACTGGAATTGAATGGAATGGAATGTGGAATGGAATGTTTAATGGAACAGAAGAGAATGTAGAGTGGAAGCTGGAATGGAAGGTGGAATGGAATGGAATGGAATGGAATGTGGAAAGGAATGGAATGTGGAATGTAAAGGATTGGAATGTGGAATGGAATAGAATGGAATGCAGTGGAATGGAATGTGAAATAGAACAGAATGGAATGTCTTATTCAATGTGGAATGGAATGGAATGGAATGTGGAATGGAATGTGGAATGCAATGGAATGGAATGTGTAATGGAAAGTGGAATGCAATGGAATGGAATGTGGTATTCAAAGTGGAATTGAATGGAATGCAATGAGGAATGGAACCTGCAAAGGAGTGGAATGGAATGGAGTGGAATGTGGAATGGAATGAAATTGAATGTGGAATGGAAATTGGAAATGAAGGTGGAATGGAATGTTGAATGGAATGTTGAATGGAATGTGGAATGGAACATGGAATGGAATGTGGAATGGAATGTGGAATGGGACGTGGAATGGAATGCAATGTGGAATGCACTGTGGAATGTAATCTGGAATGGAATGTGGAATAGAATGGAATGGAACGTGGAATGGAACGTGGAATGGAATGGAATGGAATGTGGAATGGAATGTGGAAAGGAACGGAATGGAATGTGGAATGGAATGTATAATGGAATACAAAGGAAAGTGGAATGGAATGCAATGAAATGCGGAATGGAATGTGGAATGGAATGGAATGGAACGTGGGATACAACGTAGAATGGAATTGAATGGAATGTGGAATGGAACGTGGAATGGAATGCAATGTGGAATGCACTGTGGAATGGAATCTGGAATGGAATGTGGAATAGAATGGAATGGATTGTGGAATGGAACGTGGAATGGAATGGAATGGAATGTGGAATGGAATGTGGAAAGGAACGGAATGGAATGTGGAATGGAATGTATAATGGAATACAAAGGAAAGTGGAATGGAATGCAATGAAATGCGGAATGGAATGTGGAATGGAATGAAATGGAACGTGGGATACAACGTAGAATGGAATTGAATGGAATGTGGAATGGAACGTGGAATGGAACGTGGAATGGAATGTGTAATGTGGAATGGAATGGAATGGAATGTGGAATGGAATGGAATGGAATTGAATGAGGAATGGAATGGAACTAAATATGGAATATATTGGAGAGGAATGTGGAATGGAATGTGGAATGACATGGAATGGAATGTGAAATGGAATGGAATGGAATCTGGAACGGAATGTGGAAGGGAATGGAATGGAATGGAATGTGGATCGGAATGGAATGGAATGGAATGTGAAATGGAATGGAATGGAGTTTGGAATGGAATGGAATGGAATGTCGAATGGAATGGGGAATGGAATGGAATGGAATGTGGAATGGAATGGCGTGGAATGTGGAATGGAACGCGGAATGGAACGTGGAATGGAACGTGGAAAGGAACTTGGAATGGAAGTGCGTGCATTGATGGCCTATTCCCAGCGGACACGTCTTACTTCAATATCCTCCCTATCTTCCTGCTGCAGGAGGAGCTTCCTGAGCAGCTGACCGGTTCTGAAAATCCCATGAAAGCTTCCTCTGCAAGGGACTGTCTGCGCACAGGGGCCAAGCCATCTCACTCATTTGTGAATTTTTGTTTGTTTGTTTGTTTTGTTTTGAGCTAGAGTCTCATTCTGTCTGCCAGGCTGCAGTGCAATGGTGCGATCTCAGCTCACTGCAACCTCCGCCTCTCGGGTTCATGACATTCTCCTGCCTCGGGCTTCCCAGCAGCTGGGACTACAGGTGCCCGCCACCAGGTCTGGCTGATTTTTTAAATATTTTTAGTAGAGACGGGGTTTCACCGTGTTAGCCAGGATGGTCTCGATCTCCTAACCTCGTGATCTGCCCACCTCAGCCCCACAAAGTGCTGGGATTACAGGCGTGAGCCAGTGTGTCCGGACCTAACTGTCTTATATATTAAAATTAATGCATTTCAGAGAGGCATAGTTTGCAAATACGGTTCCTCTTTTTTTTTTGAAATGGAGTCTCGCTCTGTCGCCCAGGCTGGAGTGCAGTGGCCCGATCTCGGCTCACCTCAATCTCCTCCTCCCAGGTTCCAGCGATTCTCCAGCCTCAGGCTCCCAAGTAGCTGGGATTACAGGTGTGCACCACCACGCCCGGCTAGTTTTGTATTTCTAGTAGAGACGGGGTTTCTCCATGTTGGTCAGGCTGGTCTCGAACTCCTGACCTCAGGTGATCCGCCCGCCTTGTCCTCCCAAAGTGCTGGGATTACAGGCGTGAGCCACTGTGTCCAGCCCACTTATTATTTTTCTTTCCTTATGTTTTGAGTCTAACAATCCTGGCAGGTGCACAAGGATGATTCTAAACCATCGTTTCCTGGGAAGAGGCGGATGTAGCTTTAGTGCTGCTGGTTCAGCTCCTGGCTGCTTCCTTGACTCACATTCTAGGCTTGAGAGAGGTGGTCTTGCTCAGGAGACAGCTGCCCCCAAAGACTGAACGAAACAACTGTGGGTCTTGCTAAGTGTGGACAGGAAGGTGACAGCCATGCAGGGATCTAGAGGGAGAGCATCCCGAGCTCAGGGAGCAGCTCCTGGGCAGGAAAATGTGTACCACATGGAGGAAGAGTGAGAAGCTGTGGATGGTGGAGAGGAGCGAATGCAGACAAAGCCCCCAGGCAGCTGCAGGGATGAGCACAGAATGCTGTGGGCTCCATCCCAGTGTTACCCACCCTCTTGCCCTGACTCCATGTTCCGAAGCCCCTCTGCACATCCTTACCTGTTTTCACGTGAGCACTTTCCTCCCTTGCTGAGTGGATGAGAATGGGGTCCACCTGGCTGGATGAGGTGGTGTGGACAGGACCAGCATGCTGGAGAAACAGAGAGAGAGAGAGAGAGAGAGAGAGGGACACAGAGAGAGAGAGAGATGAGGGAGCAGAGAGCAAAGATCATTTCACATTGCACCATTCGGCCACCAGGTGGGCACACCTGGCGAAAGCTAAGACCCCAGAAGTTGTGACGCAGGAGGACCACCTTGCTCAACGCCCACAGGGTCTACAGCAGATAAGGACATTGGAGACAGCCCAAGACACTCTGCAGAGGATGGAACTGCGTCCTCTCCAAAATTCGCATCCACTCAGAATCTCTCATCATCACCTTCTTTGGAAATACACTCTTCACAGTTTTAGTCAAGTTATGATGAGGTCATATTGGATTATGGTGGACTATAAATCCAATGACAGCTGTCCCCATAAGAGACAGAAAAGAAGACACAGACACAGAGGAGAAGGTCACATGGAGATGGAGGCCGAGACTGGAGTGATGGGACCACAAGGCCAGGGATGCTGGATCCCCCAGGAGCTGGGAGAGGCAGGAAGGATCCTCCCCTAGAGCCTCCAGAGGGAACTGGATACAATTGTACTGGATTGAACAGTGGCCCCCAGAAAGATCTGTCCACATCTGAAAGCCGAGAACCTGGAGTGAGAACTTATTTCGAAATAGGGTCTCTGTAGATGTGATAAAGTGAAGGGCCTTGAGATGAGATCATCCTGGAGTATAGTAGGGTAAGCCCTAAATGCAATGACAAGTGTCTTTTCAAGAGACAGAAGAGGAGACACAGACACACAGGAGAAGGCCACCTGGAGACGGAGGCAGAGACTGGAGTGATGCAGCCACAAGCTCAGGGACTCTGGATCCCCTAGGAGCTGGGAGAGGCAGGAAGGATCCTCCCTAGAGCCTCCAGAGAGAACTTGATACATTTGAAGTGGATTGAACTGTGTATCCCAAAAAAGATATGTTTCATATTCTAACCCAAAAACCTTTGAGTGGAGGTAGAGACTGGACTGATGAGGCCACAAGCCCAAGGATGCCATTCCAGATCCCCCAGAGAGGGAGGAGTCCTGGAGCCCCCAGGAAAGAATTTATGCTAAACAAGGGGTGGATAATTCATGGCTCCCCTTTTTAGACCATATAGGGTAACTTCCTGACGTTGCCATGGCATTTGTAAACTGTCTTAGCGCTGGTGGGAGTGTAGCAGTGAGGACCACCAGAGGTCACTCTCTTTGCCATCTTGGTTTCGGTGGGTTTCATTCAGCTTCTTTACTGCAACCTGTTTCATCAGCAAGGTTTTTGTGACCTGTGTTCTTGTGCAAACCTCCTAACTCATCCTGTAGCTTAGGATGACTTATCCATCTGGGGATGAAGCCCAGTACGTCTCAGCCTCATTTTACCCAGCCCCTATTCAAGCCAAAGTTGTTCCGGTTCCAGTGTCTCTGACAATACCCAAAGGCTGGAGTTCATCTTGGGGACACATCCAGAGTACAATTGCTGGGCTGGGGAACCCGTGTTTCTCAACTTTAAGATGAGGCCAAACCCCTTTCCAAAATGGTGATTGAGACAGACATTTCACCCTACAATGTTGAGGAAAGCCAATCTCTGGCACCTACGGCAACATCTGCAACCTTCAGAATGCTTCATTTTTAACATTTTTGCCAATCATATCGTTACGGGCAGGTCTTTGGTCTTAGAGCTCCCAAGATGGGGGCAGGCCACTCCCAAGATGGGGGTGGGCCACTCCCAAGATGGCAGCCGGCCACTCCCAAGATGGCAGCAAGTCTTTTGTTCTCTGAGCTGGGGTTCTTGGCCTCATGGATTCCAAGGAATGGAACCTTGGGCCATGCAGTGAGTGTTGTAGTTCTATTAGAAGCCATGGGTCACGGAAGAGAACCCTGGAACCCAGCGACTGGTGTTCAGCTCCATTAGGACAAACCAGGGCACTTAGCCACGCAAGAAAAATGATTGCGAGTGGCAGGGGGTGCCTTGCTGGATCAGAAGCACAGCAGATACCTTGCCCTATCCAGAGTTGTGGAAGTCAATGGTGGGTCTGCAACGGCGGCGTTCAGCAGTGGTGGAAGGCGAGCGAAAGCTCAGCTCGAGCCGGAACAAACATTCACCAAAAGAGTGTGCAGTTGCAAGATTTAACAGCTTGAAAACAGAGCTGTCATACAATGGGAGGGGACCCAAAGGGGTTGCCCCCTCCCAGCTCAAATACCTGGGTTTATATCCCAATAATTGTCCCTCCCCCTGTGCTCTCAGGTGATAGATGATTTGACTATTTCTTTACCTCCTGCTTTTAGCCTAATTTGTATTTTAGTGAGCTCCCTCTTTGCTACCCGATTGGTTTGGTGTGAGCTGAGTTACAAGGTGGGTGCGATCACCTTCCCCACCTAGACTTAGGAATTCCGAGTTGGCCTAGGAAATCCAGCTAGTCCTGTCTTTCAATATTGGTGTGAAAAGGGTGTCTCACGGCAGTCTTGATTTGCCCATCAGGTAACAAGTCTAAAAATGTTTACAGTAGCCCTGCCCCAAAATACCCCATAGAAATATTCCTATTTCCATTTCCTGTTTCTACGAGGAAATAACCTAATGCCCATAGGCAGAAGGACGCATCCATAAGTTGTGGAATATTCACCCACGGGGATATTATGGAGCCACCAAAATGAAGACAGAGCAGAAATCCAGTATGGATGAATCTTTGAAATGACGTTTTCAGTGGGAAATGCTGGTCTCAAAAAATTACATAGAGCATGATATACACTTTTCATAAAGTTAGAGACAATTAAAATAGAGAAATGCAATAAAGTGAAGTATCAAAGGAAATTCAGAAAATGAAGGATACCAAACTCCACACAGGGTCACCTTGGGTTGTGGGTAGCGTCGCAGAGGGCTGGATGGGGTGGGAGAAGCGATGGGTGTCCGTTATTCTTAATGTCTCTGTTTATATATTGGTGACGGTTGGACAGATTGCATTAGAGTGTTAAAGGGGACCTCTACCTAACCCCCATGAAAAAAATCAACTATAAAATTGTGTTGGGGTATTAAGAATACCTAACTAACATCTTAAATATATATGTAACTATTAAGATAAAAGTGAAGGCAAAAATTAAGGCTCAAGAGCCGAGAGTTCTAACGGCAGAACCTGGGAGGACAAATTAAAATAAGAACAACGATAAAGAAAAATGCCCTGATTTGGGCGGTACCTGCTTTGTTGGGAGAAATAATAACATTCCCTTTGATTCTGTTTTCATACAACCCCCTTTCTGCTATTCCCGTTAAAGGTGCCCACAACCACACCTCTAAGCATTTGCAAGTATTGATCCCTCTCCACAAACTCTCCTAAATCTCCCTGGAAAACTCCTATGCAGTCTGCAAAACCCCATTTACCTGATCCCTCGTGACTCACATTGGTCACCCTTGCAGAAATAAGGCTGAGCTCTCCCTCCTGTGTTTCTGTTTGTTTGTTTTGTTTCTGTTTTCGTTTGGGGGATGGTGTTTTGCTCTGTTGCCCAGGCTGGAGTGCAGTGGCATGATCTCAGCTCACTGCAACCTTCACCTCCTGGGTTCAAGTGATTTTCCTGCCTCAGCCTCCACAGTAGCTCGTATTACAGGCACCCGCCACCATGCCAAGCTAATTTTGCATTTTTAGTAGAGATGGGGTTTCTCAATGTTGGCCAGGCTGCTGTCGAACTCCTGACCTCATGATCCTCCTGTCTCGGCCTCCCAAAGTGCTAGGATTACAGGTGTGAGCTACCGTGCCCGGTTGTTATCTCCTTTCTGTATCTGCCCCGTGTTGGATTAGCCTAGTAGGGACATGAATTTTCAGAGGTCAAATCATTCATTCTTCCTCACAACGTGCCGCTCAGAGCTTTGCACATAGTAGGACCTCAGTAAACAGCCTCTAACACAGTTATGGGCGTCCACTCTGGGGCTTCACCTGGTCCTCCAAGGCACAAGCACAGAAATATTTATTTCCCTCCATCAGGCAGAACATGATATAAAATATATCATGCCTCTTTTGAGTCCAAAGGTGTTTTTCTTTTTTTTCCCTGCTTAGCCTTACTTTACTTAACAAGTTAACATTTATCCTGAAAAAATGGTTTTAAACAGTACCTGGAATCAATGATTTGAGGACTGAACAAAACCTTTGGTGATGCTGAAGGCGGAGACTTCACCACGCACAATATCCGTGGAGCAAAACTGGAACTGGAATCCGTAAATCTACACAAATTAAAATTAAAATGTAAAAAAATCCAAAGGAAAGTACTGATCGTCCTTGACTCCATGGACTAGTCGCCCTTGAGTCCAACCAGCGTTAAAATACTTACAAAAGAAATGCCGGGTGGGGTGGCTCACACCTATAATCCCAGCACTTTGGGAGGCTGAGGTGGGTGGATCATTTGAGTTCGGGAGTCTGAGACCAGCCCGGCCAACGTGGCAAAACACCGTCTCTACTAAAAATATAAAATTAGCCGGGCGTGGTATCAGGTGCCTCTAGTCCTAGCTACTTGGGAGGCTGAGGCAGGAGAATCACTTGAATTGGGGAAGCAGAGGTTGCAGTGAGATGAGGTGCCTGTAATCCCAGCTACTTGGGAGGCTGAGGCAGACGAATCACTTGAATTGGGGAAGCAGAGGTTGCAGTGAGCTGAGATCACGCCACTGCACTCCAGCCTGGGGAAGAGAGCAAGACTCTGTCTCAAAAAAAAAAAAAATCATATGTGAGCCATAATTCCTAAGGAGTTTGTGTGTGTGTGTGTGTGTGTGTGTGTGTGTGTGTGTGTGTGTTTTGAGGAAGAAAAACAGGGTCTTGCTCTGTTGTCCAGGCTGGAGTACAGCAGCATTATCATAGCTCACTGCAGCCTCAACCTCCTGGGCTCCAGTGATTCTCCTCCCTCAGCCTCCCGAGTAGCTGGAACCACAGGCACTTACCACCATGCCCAGCTATTTTTTCATTTTTTGTAGAGACGGGACCTCACTGTGTTGCCTAGGCTGGTCTTGAACTTCAAGTCTCAAGCAATCCTCCTGCCTCAGCCTCTCAAAGTGCTTTGATCGTAGGCGTGAGCAGCCACGCCCAGCCTGCTATGAGGTTTGACAAGGGACAGGGTCTGCTTCAGGCCCAAAGAGGAGGGCAGAGTTTACAGGGAGATGGTCAGATTTGTACCAGGCCAGGAAAACACCAAGCCACATTTTCTTTGAGCTAAGGCCTACAGAAGATGTGACAACTGTCACACTGGCTTATTTGCTGGTGACCGAAGGTGACAACTGGCTCAATTTCACCCTGACAGAATTTGTCAACACTCATTGGGTGCCACCAACTCCCAGGAAAAGCGATATTTTTGTCAAAGCCTTCCCAGACTCGGCCAGGCGTGGTGGCTCACGCCTGTCATTCCAGCACTTTGGGAGGCTGAGGTGGGTGGATCACCTGAGATCGGGAGTTCGAGACCAGCCTGGCCAACATGGTGAATCCCCGTTTCTACTAAAAATACAAACATTAGCCAGGCGTGGTGGTGGGTGCCTGTAATCCCAGCTACTTGGGAGGCTGAGGCAGGAGAATTGCTTGAACCCTGGAGGTGGAGGTTGTAGTGTGCCGAGATTGTGCCACTGCACTCCAGCCTGGGCGACAGAGAAAGACTCTATCTCAAAGAAAAAAAAAATTAGCTGGGCCAGGTGCAGGGGTTCACGCCTGTAATCACAGCACTTCAGGAGGCCGAGACGGGCAGATCACCTGAGGTCAGGAGTTCGAGATTAGCCTGGCCAACATGGAGAAACCCCATCTCTACTCAAAATATAAAAATTAGCTGGGCGCAGTAGCGCATGCCTGTAGTCCCAGCTACTCCAGAGGCTGAGGCAGGGGAATGGCTTGAACACACGAGGCGGAGGTTGTAGTGAGCCGAGATCATGCCATTGCACTCCAGCCTGGGAGACAGAGCAAGACTCCACCTCAAAAAAAAAGAAAAAAAATTAGTCGGGCTTGGTGGCGTGCGCCTGTAATCCCAGCTACTAGGGAGGCTAAGGCAGGAGAATTTCTTGATCCCCAGAGGTGGAGTTTGCAGTGAGCCGAGATCACACCATTGCACTCCAGCCTGGGTGACAGGGTGAAAGTCCGTCTCGAAAACAAACAAACAGCAAAAAAAACAGCAAAAGTTTCCCAAACTCCTTCTTTACCCACATGATTCTGGATCATTGTGTAATTCTCCAGGCATCCCAGCCAGAGAATGTCAAATCGTTTCCGCCATTTCTCTTCTGGCCTTTGGTAAGCTGAGATTTCTCTACAAGGTCTCCAGCAGCACAGAAATGAATATCAGGGCTCCCCACCAAAACATCTTAGACTCTTGATGGGGCCAAAGTGAACACCAGCATTCCGGGCTGTGATGACGGCTCTGAACTTCATTTTGTTTTGTTATGGCTTTTTGGGCAATACCTTCACAGAAACCGTGGACTCATAATGGAATATTATGCAGCCTGGAAAAGGAACAGTTTTCCGACAAAGACAGCCACGTGAATGAAACACATTGTGTAAATAAAATATTATTTTATAAATAAATAAATAAATAAATAAAAATTATAAATAAAATGTGTTTCAAGTTAGAGTGCCAATTACGGGTTAGAGTATCAATTACGCCAGTGGACGCCCCCAACCCTTCCGAATTACAACGGCATTCAGAACAAACCACTTTAATGCCGGCACCCTTTGGACATCTAAGTGTGAAACCACATAAATCGTTCTGGGTATGATGAAAATAAGTAAGTAAAAATGGAAGTTCAACTCTATTACACCAATCACACTTTGTAAGTGGCGACTGTGGCCAGCTTCAGCTTGTATGTTTGGATTGCATTCGAGAAAAAAAAAAAAAAGAAAAAAAAAGGATGGATTCTAGGTCAACCAGCAAAAGTGACATAGCGTGTGGAGAAGGCAAGCATTTGGAAGTTTTTTTTTTTTTTAGACAGAGTTTTTGCTCCGTCCTCCAGGTTGGAGTGCAGTGGCGCAATCTCAGCTCACTGCAACCTCTGCCTCCCAGGTTCAAGCGATTCTGCTGCCTTAGCCTCCCAAGTAGCTGGGATTAAGCCGTGCACCACCACACCCGGCTAATTTTTTGGTATATTTAGCAGAGACGTGGTTTCGCCATGTTGGCCAGGCTAGTTTCGAACTTCTGACATCAGGTGATCTGCCCACCTTGACTTCCCAAAGTACTGGGATTTCAGGGGTGAGTCACCATGTCCGTCCATTCTGGAAGATTTTTACCCAACCTCTCACCTGTTAAAAAAGAAAATTCAGAATGTACACTCTTTTTATGATGACAAAATACAAATATATAAAATTCAGCATTATAACTGTTTTAAACTCAATGAGTCAGTGATATTTAGTGCATTCACAATGTTGTACAACCATCACCAATCTCTAGGTCCAGAAATTTCTCATCACCCCCAAAAGCGCACCCTGTACGCATTAAACAGTCACTTCCATTTCTCCTTCTCAGGCCCTGGCACCCACAAATCCACTATCTTTCTCTAGGAGTTTACCTGTTCAACACGTTTCATTGAAAGGGAATCATACACTACGTGTGCTTTTGTGTTTGTGCCTGGCTTTTCTCCCTGAGCATGATGTCCTCAAGGTTCATTCACGTTGCAGTCTTTGTCAGAGCCTTGTTCCTTTTCCAGGCTGTGTAATATTCCATTATAATATTCCATTGCATGGATGAACTATGCTGTGTTTCTCCATTCCTTCATGGATGGACAGTAGAGCTGTTTCCAAAATTCATCAACATTGCAGCCTTTTGTCAGAGCCTTGTTCCTTTTCAAGGCTGCATAATATTCCATTATAATATTGCATTGCACGAATGAATCACGTGATGTTTATCCATTCATTCACAAATGGGCAGTAGGGCTGTTTCCAAAATTCATTGACATTGCAGTCTTTGTCATAGTCTCATTCCTTTTCCAGGCTGCATAATATTCCATTATAGGAATGCATTGCACAGATGAAAAACACTGTGTTTATCATTCATTCATAGGTGGGCAGTAGGGCTGTTTCCAAAAATTCATTCACATTGCAGCCTTTTGTCAGAGCCTTCTTCATTTTCCAGGCTGCGTAATATTCCATTATAATATTGCATTGCATGGATGAATCACATGGTGTTTATCATTCTTTCATAGATAGGCAGTAGGGCTGTTTCCAAAATTCATTCATGTTACAGCCTTTGTCAAAATATTGTTCCTTTTCTAGACTGCATAATATTCCACTGCATGGATAAACGATGGTGTGTTTGTCATTCCTTCATAGATGGGCAGTAGGGCTATTTCCAAAAATTCATTCATGTTACCGCCTTTGTCAGAGCCTTGTTCCTTTTACAGGCTGCATAATATTCCATCATAATATTGCATTGCCTGGATGAACCATATTGTGTTTATCATTCTTTCATAGATGGGCAGTAGGGCTCTTTCCAAAAATTCATTCACATTGCAGTTTTTGTCAGAGCCTTGTTCCTTTTCCAGGCTGCATAACATTCCATTATAATATTGCATTGCATGAATGAACCATACTGTGTTTATCATTCTTTCATAGACGGAAAGTAGGGCTGTTCCAAAAATTCATTCATGTTGCAGATTTTGTCAGAGCCTTGTTCCTTTTCAAGGCTGCATAATACTCCATTGCATGGATGAACCATGCCGTATTTATCATTCCTTCATAGATGAGCAGTAGGGCTATTTCCAAAAATTCATTCATGTTGCAGCCTTTGTCAGAGCCTTGTTCCTGTTCCAGGCTGCATAATATCCCATTATAATATTGCATTGAATGGATGAACCCCATTGTGTTTATCATTCATTCATAGGTGGGCAGTAGGGCTGTTTCCAAAAATTCATTCATGATACAGTCTTTTGTCATAGCCTTGTTCCTGTGCTAGGCTGCATAATATTCCATTATAATATTTCATTGCCTGGATGAACTGCATTGTGTTTATCATAATTTCATAGATGGGCAGTAAGGCTGTTTCCAAAAATTCATTCACATGGCAGTTTTTGTCAGAGCCTTGTTCCTTTTCCAGGCTGCATAATATTCCACTGCATGGAGGAATCACACTGTGTTTATCATTCCTTCATAGATGGGCAGTAGGGCTGTTTCCAAAAATTCATGCTGGTTGCAGTCTTTGTCAGAGCCTCCTTCCTTTTCAAGGCTGCATAATATTCCATTATAATATGGCATTGCATGGATGAACCACATTGTGTGTATCATTCATTCATAGATGTGCAGTAGGGCTGTTTCCAAAAATTCATTCACATTGCAACCTGTCTCTGCCTTTGTCAGAGCCTTCCTCCTTTTCAAGGCTGCATAATATTCCATTGCATGGATAAACCATACTGTGTTTATCATTCATTCAAAGATGGACAGTAGGGCTGTTTCCAAAAATTCATTCACATTGCAGCCTTTGTCAGAGCCTTGTTCTTTTTTTTGGCTGCATAATATTCCACTGCATGGATGAACTATGCTTTATTTATCCATTGCTTCATAGATGGGCAGTAGGGCTGCTTCCAAAATTCATTCATGTTGTAGTCTTCTGTCAGAGCCTCGTTCCTTTTCAAGGCTGCATAACATTCCATTATAATATTCCATTGCATGGATGAACCATGCTATGTCTATCCATTCATTCATAGATGGGCAGTCGGGTTGTTCGGGTTGTTCCAAAAATTCTTTCATGTTGCAGCTTTTGTCAGAGCCTTGTTCCTTTTCCAGGCTGCATAATATTCCATTGCATGGAGGAATCACACTGTGTTTATCATTCCTTCATAGATGGGCAGTAGGGCTGTTTCCAAAAATTCATTCACATTGCAGCCTTTGTCAGAGCCTTGTTCCTGTTCCAGGCTGTGTAATATTCCACTATAATATTGCATTGCATAGATGAACTATGCTGTGTTTATCCATTCCTTTATAGATGGGCAGTAGGGCTGTTTCCAAAATTCATATATATTGCAGTCTTTTGTCAGAGCCTTATTCCTTTTCTAGACTGCATAATATTCCATTGCATGGATAAAGGATGCTGTGTTTATCACTCCTTCATAGATGAGCATTAGGGCTATTTCCAAAAATTCATTCACATTGCAGCCTTTGTCAGACCCTTGTTCTTGTTCCAGGCTGCATAATATCTCATTATGATATTGCATTGCATGGATGAACCACATTGTGTTTATCATTCTTTCGTAGATGGGCAGTAGGGCTGTTTCCAAAATTCATTCATGTTACAGCCTTTGTCAGAACATTGTTCCTTTTCCAGACTGCATAAATATTCCATTGCATGGATAAACAACGCTGTGTTTATCATTCCTTCATATATGGGCAGTAGGGCTGCTTCCAACAATTCATTTACATTGCAACCTTTGTCAGAGCCTTGTTCCTGTTCCAGGCTGCATAATAGTCCATTATAATATTGCATTGCGTGGATGAATCATGTGGTGTTTATCCATTCATTCATAGATGGGCAGTAGGGCTGTTTCCAAAATTCATTCATGTTGCAGCCTTTTGTCAGAGCCTTATTCCTTTTCCAGACTGCATAATATTCCATTGCATGGATAAACGATGCTGTGTTTATCATTCCTTCATGGATGAGCATTAGGGTTATTTCCAAAAATTCATTCACATTGCAGCCTTTGTCAGAGCCTTGTTCCTGTTCCAGCTGCGTAATATTCCATTATAATATTGCATTGCATGGATGAACCACATTGTGTTTATCATTCATTCATAGATGAGCAGTAGGACTGTTTCCAAAAATTCATTCATGATACAGTCTTTTGTCAGAGCCTTGTTCCTGTTCCAGGCTGCATAATATTCCACTATAATATTGCATGGATGAACCACATCGTGTTTATCATTCTTTCATAGATGGGCAGTAGGGCTGTTTCCAAAATTCATTCATGTTACTGCTTTTGTCACAACATTGTTCCTTTTCCAGACTGCATAATATTCCATTGCATGGATAAATGATGGTGTGTTTGTCATTCCTTCATAGATGGGCAGCAGGGCTGTTTCCAAAAATTCATTCACATTGCAGCCTTTGTCAGAGCCTTGTTCCTTTTCCAGACTGCATAATATTCCATTATAATATTGCACTGCATGGATGAACAACGTGGTGTTTATCCATTCATCCACAGATGGGCATTGGGCTGTTTCCAAAATTCATTCATGTTGCAGCCTTTGTCACAGCCTCATTCCTTTTCCAGGTGGCATAATATTCCATTGCGTTGATGAACCATGTTGTGTTTATCCGTTCCTTCACAGATTAGCAGTAGGGCTGTTTCCAAAATTCATTCATGTTGCTGCTTTTGTCAGAGCCTTGTTCCTTTTCCAGCCTGCATAATATTTCACTATAATATTGCATTGCATGGATGAACCATATTGTGTTTATCATTCCTTCATAGATGAGCAGTAGTGCTGTTTCTAAAAATGCATTTATGTTGCAGCCTTTTGTCAGAGCCTTGCTCCTTTTCCAGGCCGCATAATATCCCATTATAATATTGCATCACATGGATGAACCATGCTGTGTTTATCCATTCTTTCATAGATGGGCAGTAGGGCTGTTCCAAAGATTCATTCCTGTTGCAGCTTTTGTCAGAGCCTTGTTCCTTATCAAGGCTGCATAATATTCCATTGCATGGATGAACCACATCGTGTTTATCATTCCTTCATAGAAGGTCAGTAGGGCTGTTGCGAAAATTCATTCATGTTGCAGCCTTTTGTTAGAGCCTTCTTCGTTTTCTTGGCTGCATAATATTCCATTATCATATTGCATTGCATGGATGAGCCACATTGTGTTTACCCATTTATTCATAAATGGGCAGTAGGGCTGTTTCTACTTTTTGGCTACTGTGAATACCACTGCTATGAATATCCCTGTACAAGTTTTTATTTGATAATTGTGACTATTTTACACAAACTTGTGAGAGTGAGACATGTGACAAGCTTTTTTAAAAATAGAGGTAAGATTCACATCACATACCTCTGTTTTTTAAAAAGCTTTTTGTATACCCCGTACTCCCACGTTTGTGTGAAATACTCACAATTATCAAATAAAAACTTGCACACATCACATAGCCGGGCACAGTGGCTCACACCTGTCATCCCAGCACTTTGGGAGGCCGAGGTGGGTGGATCAATTGAGGTCAGGAGTTCGAGACCAGCCTGGCCAACATGGAGAAACCCCATCTCTGCTAAAAATACTGGTGTGGGGGCAGGTGCCTGTAATCCCAGCTACTCGGGAAGCTGAGGCAGGAGAAGCGCTTGAATCCGGCAGGCGGAGCTTGTAGTGAGCCAAGATCGCACCATTGCACTCCAGCCTGGGTGACAGAGCAAGATTCTGTCTCAAAAAAAAAAAAAATTACATCAATTTAGTTATTTTATATTATACGAACGGGGCATTTAGTACTTTCACCGTGCTGTACAACCACCAGTTCTATGTAGTTTGAGAAAATCTTCATTCCCTTTAAAAGGAAAACCCCATTCCCATCAAGCAGTCACTCCACATCCCCCTCCCCAACCTCTGAGAGTCACAAATTCACTTCCTCTCTGTGGATTTGCCTGTTGAGCACGTTTCATAGAAATGGAGTCAGACATCAGTTACTTCTGTGAAGAAAAAAGCCCTGTCACCTGGCCTTTCTTCCCTTGCTGCTGGGATTTATGATGTTCCCCTCAATGTTTAGGCTGCTCTCCCATAATCACACCATCCTTTGTTTTTGTTTTCCTTTTTTTTTTTTTTTGAGATAGAGTCTCGCTGTGTCTCCCAGGCTGGATTGCAGTGGCATGATCTCAGCTCACTGCAGCCTCGGCCTCCCGGGTTCAAGTGATTCTCCTGCCTTAGCCTCCCAAGTAGCTGGGATTATAGGCACAAGCCACCACGCCTGGCTAATTTTTGTATTTTTAGTAGAGAAGGGGTTTCGCCATGTTGACCAGGCTGGTCTCAAACTCCTGATCTCAGGTGATCCACACGCCTCAGCCTCCCAAAGTGCTGGGATTACAGCCGTGAGCCACCGCACCCAGCCAAAAAGATATCTTAAAAGATCTGAGCATCTCAGCTCAATGCAACCTCCGCGTTCTGGGTTCAAGTGATCCTCCGGCCTCAGCCTCACAAGTAGCTGAGATTACAGGCGCCCACCACCACGCCCAGCTAATTTTTGTATTATTAATAGAGATTGGGGTTTCACCCTGTTGACCAGGCTGGTCTCGAACTCCTGACCTCAGGTGATCCGCCTGCCTCAGCCTCCCAAAGTGCTGGGATTGCAGGCATGAGCCACCGTGTCCGGCCAGAGAGTCATTTTTGATAAGCACCGAATGATTTTTCTCATGTAGTTAGGAAAAGAAGTGCATGTGTGTGTGTGTGTGCACGTATGTGCATTCGATTCTGTGTTCTACGCCTCGCTCTGTGTGTTTAGGGGCAATGACAGTGACCTTAAACGCTGTTTGACCATGTATTTTAGAAAAATGCAACCCACAGTCTATGTGAGAAACCCACGTGATAATCATCAATGATCCCAACCCCAGCATTGAGATTGGACATTGTGATTTGGTGCAGAAGGCACAAGGAGGAAGAGATCCCTCAGAAAACAGGGGCATCTTCACCCTTGGAGGTAAATTCATTGGGAATCATTGGGACCATGGACAGCTGATGGTGATTCATTACAAATATATTGATTACAGATTCCTAGAGGTATTCACTAAGGGTCAGACAGGAGTGAAGGCACTACCCAGAAAGAAGTAGACTAGTCAAAGTCAATAGGAGAGTAGGTCATTTTATTCATTTATGTATTTATTTATTTGAGATGGAGTCTTTCTATGTTACCCAGGCGGAATGCAGTGGCACGATCTCGGCTCTTAGGAGTTGAACAGCACCTCACTGTGCCTGGCGCTGGAACAAATGAATGCAGGAGGTATGCTGTTTTTTTTTTTTTCTTCCTTTCTTGTTTCTTTTCTTTCTTTCTTTCTTTCTTTCTTTCTTTCTTTCTTTCTTTCTTTCTTTCTCTCTCTTTCTTTCTTCTTTCTCTCTCTCTTTCTTTCTTTCTCCTTCTTTCCTTTCTTTCTTTCTCTTTCTTTTTTTTTTGAGATGGAGTCTTTCTCTGTCGCCCAGGCTGGGGTGCAGTGGCATGATCTCAGCTTTTAGGATTTGAACAGCACCTCGTAGTGCCTGGTGCTGGAACAAATGAATGCATGAGAAATGCTGGGTTTTTTTCTTTATTTCTTCTTTCTTTCTTTCTCTTTCTTTCTGTCTCTTTCTTTCTTTCTCTTTCTCCTTCCTTTCTTTCTTTCTTTTCTTTTCTTTTCTTTCTTTCTTTCTTTCTTTTCTTCTCTTTTCTTTCTTTCTTTCTTTCTTTCTTTCTTTCTTTCTTTCCTTTCTTTCCTTTCTTTCTTTTGAGATGGAGTCTTTCTCTGTTGCCCAGGCTGGGGTGCAGTGGCATGATCTCAGCTCTTAGGATTTGAACACCACCTCATTGTGCCTTGCACTTAAACAAATGAATGCAGGAGGTATGCTGGTTTTTTTTTCTTTCCTTTCCTTCCTTTCTTTTTCTTTCGTTCTTTCTTCTTTCTTTCTCTTTCTTTCTTTTCCTTCCTTCCTTCCTTTCTTTTCTTTCTTTCTTTTTCTTTCTTTCTTTCTCTTTCTTTTTTTTTGAGATGAAGTCTTTCTCTGTCACCCAGGTTGGGGTGCAGTGGCAAGATGTTGGCTCACTGCAACTTCTGCGTCCTAGGCTCAAGTGATCCTCCAGCCTCAGCCTCCTGAGTAGCTGGGATTACAGGTGCCCGTCACCACACCTGGCTAATTTTTGTATTTTTAGTAGAGACAGGGTTTCACCATGTTGGCTAGGATGGTCTCGAACTCATGACCTCAGGTGATCCACCCACCTCGGCCTCCCAAAGTGGTGGGATGACAGACGTGAGCCACTGCACCTGGGCTAAAATGTTTAAAATATAAATCTATCAAATATTTAAACCCACTTGTAAAAATGCTAGCGTTAAAGACAAATGGAAAATGATTGCATGTAAAAAAATCAGTCATGACATGGCTAAATGTCAAAGAATTCTTTTGTAATTTTTTTTTCCATTCTGAAAGCCAGCATCATCTTTTATGATTGCTGTCTGCATCTTGGTAAATGGAATTCTTGCAAAAAGGTCTGAGTTTCCAACATGCATAAAACAAAGGAAATCATGTACAAGGTGAAAAAAACAGAGAGAGAGAGAGAGAGAGAGAGATCCTAAAAGAGCCAAGACTGCTAGAGGAAAAATGCATTTAAAATCCAGCGTAAATGACATTGGACAGCATTCAGAAGAGCAGCTCTGGGTTGCAGAGACGACGGGCTGCTGCAACAGGCTGAGAGTGTTACATGATTACAAACATATGTTATGGGAGCAGAAGGAAGATGGTTTTGTTGGAAAGAATGATTGGAGACACAGCCTTGATTGAAGGCTGTGTTATTAGCAGACGCTTCAGAACTTGAAAGGGTTTCTGAGAAGCTGCTAAAGTGAGTAGCTGGCCGATGCACATTGGAAAAAAAAAAGACCCCCTTAAAGAAATTGGAAGGAAAAGAGGCGCTGGTCTAGACAAGAATGCACACGAGATGTCAGCGTTGTGTTCGCCTAAGAAAAGGTAATTTATGAGCTACCTAATAAAACATAAGTCGGCATCTCTTCTTTGCCAGAAGAGAAATAACTTAGGATTTTAACAGCAACTCATTGTGCCTGGCGCTGGAACAAATGAATGCAGAAGGTATTTTGTGTGTTTTTTTCCCTCCCTTTCTTTCTTTTCTTTTCTTTCTTTCCTTCTTTCTTTCTTTCTTTCTTTCTTTCTTTCTTTCTTTCTTTCTTTCTTTCTTTTCTTTCTTTCTTTCTTTCTTCTTTCTTTCTTTCTTTTGTCTTTCTTTCTTTCTTTTCTTTCATTCTTTCTTTCTTATATGTTTCTTTTTTTTTTTGAGATGGAGCCTTTCTCTGTCACCCAGGCTGGTGTGCAGAGGCAAGATGTTGGCTCACTGCAACCTCTGCCTCCCAGGTTCAAGCGATTCTCCTGCCTCAGCCTCCCAAGTAGCTGGGTCTACAGGTACGTGCCACCACACCTGGCTAATTTTTCTATTTTTAGTACAGACAGGGTTTTACCATGTTGGCCAGGCTGGTCTCAATCTCCTGACCTCAGGTGATCTGCCTGCGTTGTCCTCCCAAAGTGCTGGGATTACAGGCATGAGCTCCTGCACCTGGCCAGTATGCTGTTCTTTAGAAGAAGTTGGAGGAATGTAAATCTTAAAAGGGGCTTGATGACCCATACGCCCTCATGCATGAACTTCATTAGCTACTCTGTTTGGCTCCACTTAGGCAGGCGATTTTCCCACTCCTTTCCTGGAGATGAAAAGTACCAAACAGAAGTACTACGAGGAATGCCTGTTCCAGGTACCTGCTGGAGCCTGGGGAGAAGGAATATTCGTTACCACAGACCTATCATCACAGCAGCACAAATGGCTGGGAGGCATTGAGAAGACGTGAAGTGAGAATATTTCTTGCTCTTGCCAAAGTCCCATAGAGTGTTTGCTGCAGTGATGCAGGCAGAGAAATCTAGGCCGTTTGTGCAAATAAAGAACAGAGAGTAGTGCAAATAAAGAACAGGCAATGCAAATAAAAGAACAGTAATGCAAATAAAGAACAGGTAATGCAAATAAAAGAACAGTAATGCAAATAAAGAACAGGTAATGCAAATAAAAGAACAGTAATGCAAATAAAGAACAGGTAATGCAAATAAAAGAACAGTAATGCAAATAAAGAACAGGTAATGCGAATAAAAGAACAGTAATGCAAATAAAGAACAGGTAATGCAAACAAAAGAACAGTAATGCAAATAAAGAACGGGTAATGACATCCTCCTGCATGGTAATGCCTCACAGTCTGATAGTGTGCCTCATAGTCACAAAGCAGCTGCTGGAGCTCTGAATGTCCTGCCCTCAAAAGAGCATTCCTAGCAGTAAGCAAAGGCATGGGCACAACACGGTTTTCATATTCTTACAAAGTGACTGCTGAAGCTCTGGACATCACGCCATTAAGAGAGCATTCCTAGCAATAAGGGAGGCCATGGGCACAAGAGAGTTTTCTCACAATCACAAAGTGGCTACTGAAGCTCCGTACATCATGCCTTCAAGACAGCATTGCTAGCAGGAAGGAAGGGCATGCACACAACAGAGTTTTCTCATACTCACAAAGTGGCTGTTGAAGCTCCGGACATCACATGCTCAAGAGAGCATTCCTAGAAGGAAGGGAGGCCATGGGCACAACAGAGTTTTCTCATACTCACAAAGTGGGTGCTGAAGCTCCAGACATTACACCCTGAAGAAAGCATCCCTAGCAGGAAGTGAGGGCATGGGCATGGCAGAGTTTTCTCATAGTCACAAAGTGGCTGCTGAAGCTCTGGACATCACACCCTCAAGAGAGCATTCCTGGTAGGAAGGAAAGGCATGGGCACAGCAGAGTTTTCTCATAGTCACAAAGTGGCTGCTGAAGCTCCAGACATCACATCCTCAAGACAACATTCTTAGCAGAAAGGGAGGGCGTAGGCAAAGATAGTTTTTCCCCTGTTCCTCTTTTGCCTTGCTTGTCCCACACACTTTATCAAGTCTGAAGCTTGGCCAGCAGAAATGGGGAACAGATTGACCTGCCTGGTTCATCCCCTGGGTTGTGGCAGGATCCTGTAAAGGAAATTAGGGTCTTATTAAAGAAGCGAGGGGGCGGGGCATGGTGGCTGACGCCTGTATTCACAGCACTTTGGGAGGCTGAGGAGGGTGGATCATGAGGTCAAGGTATCAAGACCATCCTGGCCAACATGGTGAAACCACGTCTCTACTAAAAATACAAACATTAGCTGGGCGTGGTTGTGTGCGCCTGTAGTCCCAGCTACTCAGGAGGCTGAGGCAGGAGAATTGCTTGAACCTGGGAGACAGAGGTTGCAGCGAGCTGAGATCACACCACCGTACTCCAGCCTGGGCAACAGAGCGAGACTCTTTCTCGGAAAAAAAAAAAAAAGAAAGAAGAGAGGGCAAATGGCTTTTTAAAAGTTAAGGAGAATGGTCGTTGTGGAGGAAAGATACACAAAGTCACAAATTTCAAGAGACTTTTTGTGGGGAGAGGAAATGGGCATGAGTGATAATGGGTGCAGGATCTCCTTGGGTTGAAGAGAGTGTTCTAGAAGGAAATAGACTGATGGTTTCACAGCATGGTGAAAGCGTTAAATACCATTGAGCTGTTCTCTGCAAGATAGTTAAGGGGAATTTCATGGTATGCGAATTTTATCCCAATAAAAAAAAAGTTTAGGCCAGGTGCGGTGGCTCATACCTGTAATCTCAGCACTTAGGGGGGTTGAAGTGGGCGGATCACCTGAGGTCGGTAGTTTGAGACCAGCCTGGCCAACATGGGGAAACCCCATCTCTACTGAAAATGCAAAAAATTAGCCAGAGGTAGTGGGTGCCTGTAATCCCAGCTACTCCGGAGGCTGAGGCAGGAGAATGGCATGAACCTGGAAGGCGGAGGTTGCAGTGAGCCAAGATCGCGCCACTGCACGCCAGCCTGGGCGACAGAGCAAGACTCCGTCTCAAAAAAAAAAAAAACAAAAGTTTACCTTTTGGTGGAGGAAGGCAACTGCATATGTACACGCGTACAGACACACGTGCCCGCATACATATGTGCATATACAGACATGCAGTTTCTTTTCTTTTAACTAATAAGCTTTATTATTGGTAAGACAGAGCATTTTCATATAAATGATCATATTTTTATAATTAGAAAATGTGATTTGTAGGTTTTTTTCTGTTTTTTGTGCAGTTCTCCTATCTAGTAAAGTTTGATTGTTTCTTTTTTTTTTTTTTTGAGATAGAGTCTCGCTCTGTCGCCCAGGCTGGAGTGCAGTGTGGGGTCTCAGCTCAATGCAAGCTCCGCCTCCCGGGTTCAGGCCATTCTCCTCCCTCAGCCTCCTGAGTAGCTGAGACTACAGGTGCCTGCAACCACGCCTGGCTAATTTTTGTATTTTTAGTAGGGATGGGGTTTCACCATGGTCTCGATCTCCTGACCTTGTGATCTGCCCACCTCAGCCTCCCAAAGTGCTGGGATTACAGGCGTGAGCCACCGCGCCTGGCCAAGTTTGATTTTTTTAGTTGCCAACTTCATATTTATTTATTTACTTTTAATTTTTTAATTTTTTTAGGCAGAGTCTTGCTCTGTCATCCAGGCTGGAGTGCAGTGGTGTGATCTTGGCTCACTGCAACCTCTGCCTCCTGGGTTCAAGCGATTCTCCTGTCTCAGCCTCCCGAGTAGTTGGGATTACAAGCGCCCATCACCATGCCTGACTAATTTTTGTATTTTTAGTAGAGATGGGGTTTCTCCATGTTGGCCAGGCTGGTCTCAAATTCCTGACCTGAGATAATCCACCAGCCTCAGCCTCCCAAAGTGCTGGGATGACAGGCGTGAGCCACTGTGCCTGGCCTGTTTTTTCTCAGAAAGAGTCTCTGTTGAAGGGTTCGGAACCCAAGCTGGGACTGGGCATGGTGGCTCATGCCTGTCATCCCAGCTACTCGGTGGGGCCTGTCACCCAGGAGGTGGAGGTTGCAGTGAGCTGAGGTTGCACCACTGCACTCCAGCCTGGGTGACAGAGTGAGACTCCATCTCAAAAAATAAAATAAAATAAATAAAATAAAATAAATAAAATAAATAAATAAATAAATAAATAAAATAAAATAATAAAATAAAATAAAATATAAAATAAAATAAAATAAAATAAAATAAAATAAAGCTCTCAAAGGTACAGATACCAGGACACCCCATCCCATGTCTTGAGGTGGTGTCCATCATGTCCTGATACTGCCCGTTAGCTGGGGTTTGACATCAGACAGTCCCAGCACACTTTGTTCCTGATATTTTACTTTCTTTGTACCTGCTTTGGGAGATCAGTATCTCTCTGTGCTACCAAGGGGACTCTTGGGATGGTCCAAATTGACCTTCAGTGAGGAACTCGTCACCTGAGTGTTCCAGCTCTGCCTCAGATCGTGCACAGATGGTCTTCAACAACAATCACTGGGTCCTGTTCTCTTCACAGCTACAACTTCCCTCTCAATGGTGCCAGTTCTCCCCAATACAGTCACATTAACTGGAGGGGTTCATGGCTGCACCCACAGACCTCACCAGAAGCTCCCATTCCTCAGCCCTCTGTCTTCTGCATGGTCCGGCTGTTTTGCATAAGGTAGATGGATGGATGGATGGATGGATTGATAGATGGATAGGTGAATGGATGAATGGGTGGATGGATGGATAGATGGATGGATGGATGGACAGATAGATGATAGATAGATAGAAGGATAGATAGACAGATTGACAGACACACGAATGGGCAGAAGAATGGATAGATAGATAGATAGATAGATAGATAGATAGATAGATAGATAGATAGACAGAAAAATAGAGACAGATAGAGATAGATAGATTGACAGACAGATGGATGGACAGATGAATGGACAGAAGAATGGATGGATAGATACAGATAGAGAAAGAGATAGATAGATAGAGTTCGATAGAGAGCTAGATAAAGACATAGAAAGATGGATGATAGATAGAGATAGATAAAGATAATAGATGGGTAGATAGATGGACAGATAGATAGATTAGATAAAATAGATAGGCAGGTAGGTAGGTAGATAGATAGATGGATAGATAGAAGAATACATTGATAGATCAATTGGATAGATGAATGGAGATACATAGAGAGACAGATAAATAGAAGGATAGACTATTAAGTTGATAGGATAGATGCGTAGAAATGGACAGATAGATGGAGGATAGATTGACACATCAATAGGATAGATGGATAGATAGATCAATTGATATGATAGATGGATGGAGATGGATAGATGGATGGATAGATAGAAGGATAGATTGATAGATACATAGATAGATAGACCAATAGATAGATAGATACATAGATAGATAGATAGATAGATAGACAAATAGATACATAGATTGACAGATATATAGATAGACTAATAGGTAGATAAATAGATAGATGATAGATATATATATAGATAGATACACAGATAGATAGATAGACCAATAGATAGATAGATAGATAGACACATAGATAGACAGACAGACAGATAGGTAGATCGATACACAGATAGATAAATAGACACATAGATAGATAGATACATAGATACACACATAGATAGATACATAGATACACACATAGATAGATACATAGATAGACAGACAGACAAACAGATAAGTACATAGATTGACATGTAGACAGAGAGAGAGATAGATAGATAGATGATAGCTAGACACACAGACAGACAGAGATAGATATATAAAAATAGATGAGACCTTTTACTGACATTCAATATATTTTCAGCTGCAAAAGAAGGAAGCTGATCTAAGATCCTCATGTCTTCTTCTTATAAAGGTTCGTAGGGAGGTGGTGCTGGATCACGGGAGGGCCGCAAAGTTTCGGGTTCCAGGAGAGGTGTGATATCCTCCCAAGGAGCCAAAAGGCTGTGGAATTAGCCGTGGTCCCAACAGGCTAGTGAAGCATGAGCCTATGGTGTTCCTCTCTAGACCTCCCAAGTCCAACCTCGGGTTTGGGAGCACTCCCAGGACAGCCCCCGAGATCTTGGCTGGCTTGGCTGTATTGCCTAAACCCCTTGGTAAGTTGGCTTCTACAGCAGATCTCACACCTTGTTTAGAAGAAGCCCACGTCTCCCGCCTCCCTGCCCGGCCTCTGCTCTAATCCGTCTCCTTCTTCATCGTCTTGCTTTCATGAGTTGAGTCTTTAGGGCAGATGGAAAAGGCAACTGTAAGAAAAATAACACAAAGCAATCAGACAAGGAGCTAAATCCACAGGTCAGATAGGTAATGATGCAGGAGCTTGAGAGAATCAAAGAACAGTTAAGATTGGGAACAGATAATATTGTGTTCATGCAGTTTTTCCAAGGTGCAAAGAATGAAGGAATCAGAGAAACCTGGTTAATTGTACAAAAACCCCTTACTAAGCGTGGAGAAGGCATGTGACATTCGGTGCCTAGGACAAAGCCCACACTTCCTGGGCTGCCAGATTTGAAGTGCAAGAAACAAAAAGACCATCAAAGGGAAAGTTCATACGACGAGGTGCCCAAGCTTTGAGGACGGAGCAAGGACCGAAACAGAAATCTCACTCCTTCTTTGTGGACAGTCAGGACACAGGTTAGTGACCGTGGAGAATGAGCTACAGATGAGGCAGTGATTTGGAAATTGTTCAGACAATAGACAAACACAGGGCAGGCTACCTTTACCCAGGCACCATGATCAGAACTGGGTGGACATGGGGAGAAACTGAGACAGTGTTTTATCTCAGAAAGAGCCTGCTATCAGCTCTTCTGTAGACTTTAGATGTGGTCTCTGGTCTGTTGAGTCAGTGTGGTTTCTAAGGAAAGGAGCCTCGGGTTGATGAACCACTGGAGCCCTGTCCATCAATCACCTCCAAGTGGCCACACCAACTTCTCCACTGGTCACACTACTTTCATATACATCCATTGATATATTCTCCAAACCATGTTCAGAACAACTTGAAGGTGGAGGTCAACTTGGAGGTTGGAGGTCAATTTGGATGGTTGGAGGTCATCTTGGAGGTGAAGGCCAACTTGGAGGTTAGAGCCAGCTTGGAGGTAGAGGCCAGCTTGGAGGTGGAGGCCACTCAACTTGGCGGTGGAGGCCACTTAACTTGGCGGTGGAGGCCAATGTGGAAGTGAAGGTGAACTTGATGGTGGAGGCCAACTTGGAGGCATAATAAGACATAATAAGCAGATTGATATAATAAGCAGATTGATAATCCCGCAGTTGGTAAATTAGCTAACTTGCAGGTGGTGGCTAACTTGGAGGTGGAGGCCAGTTTGGAGGTTGGAGGCTAACTTGAAGGTGGAGGCCAGTTTGGAGGTTGGAGTCCAAGTTGGAAGTGGAGGCCAACATGTAGGTTGGAGGCCAACTAGGAGGTACAGTCCAGTTGGTGGGAGACTGGAGGCTAACTTGAAGGTGGAGGCTAA
The DNA here is from genome assembly GCF_028885625.2 of Pongo pygmaeus. NCBI lineage: Eukaryota > Metazoa > Chordata > Mammalia > Primates > Hominidae > Pongo > Pongo pygmaeus. Next base: position 7,438,221 of record NC_085931.1, read on the forward strand.
CTTGGAGGTGGAGGGCAATTTGGAGGATGCAGTCCAAGTTGGATGTGGAGGCCAAGATGTAGGTTGGAGGCCAGCCAGGAGGCTAGAGTCCAGTTAGGAGATTGGAGACTAATTTCAAGGTGGAGGCTAACTTGGAGGTGAGGTCAATTTGGAGTTGGGAGGCTAACTTGGAGGTGTAGGCCAATTTGGAGGTTGCAGTCCAAGTTGGATGTGGAGGCCAACATGTAGGTTGGAGGCCAGCTAGGAGGTAGAGTCCAGTTAGGAGATGGGAAGCTAATTTCAAGGTGGAGGCTAACATGGAGGTGAGATCAATTTGGAGGTGGGAGGCTAACTTGGAGGTGGAGGCCAATTTGGAGGTTGGAGTCCAAGTTGGATGTGGAGGCCAACATGTAGGTTGGAGGCCAGCTAGGAGGTAGAGTCCAGTTAGGAGATTGGAGGCTAATTTCAACTTGGAGGCTAACATGGAGGTGAGGTCAATTTGGAGGTGGGAGGCTAAGTTGGAGTTGGAGGCCAGTTAGGAAGTTGAGTCCAAGTTGGTTGTGGAGGCCAACTAGGAGGTAGAGTCCAACTGGGAAACTGGAGGCTAACTTGGAGGTGGAGGCCAATTTAGAAGCTGGAGACTAACTTGGAGGTGGAGGCCATTTGGTGGTGAAGGCCTACTTGAAATTGGGGGGCACTCCTGCTAACATTGCCCAGCTGCTGAAGACCATGCAACACCTTCCCTGTTGCTGTTGAAAGAAAGACAAAACTACAGCTCAGGCCCACAAGGACAGCACAGCGGCTCTCAGCTTCTTTTTCTCTTCTATACAATGCATTCCAGCTAAAGTACTTAATGGGCCTCCTGTCTCAGTGCTGAGAATGGACCTGCAACATCTACTCACTGCTTGCCTTCTCTGGAATGCCTTCCACCATCTATCTCCTATATAAGGTCACCATCCTCTTTTTTTTTTTTTTTTAGAGTTGGGGGTCTCGCTTTTTCTCCCAGGCTGGAGTGCAGTGGTGTGGTCATAGCTCACTGCTGCCTCAAACTCCTAGACTCAAACAATCCTCCTGCTTCAGCCTTCCAAGTAGCTATTTCTACAGACATATGCCAACAGACATGGCTAATTAGTTTAAAAATTTTTATTTTGTAGAGACAGAGTCTTGCTATGTTGCCCAGGATGGCCTCAAACTTCTGGGCTCAAGCAATCCTCCTGTCTCAGCCTCCCAAAGTGCTGGGATTACAGATGTGAGTCACTGCACCCAGCCAGCATGCCTTTTACTTATTTAAATAATGGTTAGCATAAGTAGAGGAACCATAGAGCTGGCCATATAATTTCTGTCTGATATGGTTTGAACGTATTTCCTTCAAAATGCAAGTGTTGAAATTTGATGGCCAAAGTGATGGTATTAACAGGCATTAAAGAGGTGATTAGACCATGATGGCTCCTCCCTCATAGGAGGGATTAAGGCCTTATAAAGGGGCTTCATACAGCATTTAGCTTTCTCTTGCTCATCTGCCTTCTGCTATGTGAGGACATAGCATTCCTCCCCGCAGGGGAAACAGTGACAAGTTTTCATCTTGGAAGCAGACAGGATCCCTCACCGGACAACAGAATCAATTGATGCTTGGCTACTTGGTTCTTGGACTTCCCAGCCTCCAGAACTGTAAGAAATACATTTTTGTTCTTTTAAAATTACCCAGTCTTTGTTGTTTTGTTACAGCAGCCCAAACAGATAATGACACTGTTCTACTCATTACTGCAAGGAAAGGGGCTGTTACATTGTAAGACTGAAAGTTTCAAGTGCTGATGCTTTTACGTCTTAGAGCCTCAGGAGACCCCAATTTCTAACCATGAGTTTCTGTGTTCTCATAAGATATGCACCCTAGTCAACAGGAATGGCTCCCCATGTGGCGAGTTCTCCCATCAACTAGAATAGCTAGAATAGATAAGATAGAGGGAGGGAGAGAGAGAGAGAGAGAGAGATGACAGATAAGTGATAGATACATGATAGATACATAGGTAGATAGATGATAGATACAAGATAAATAGACAGATAATAGCTAGATAGATAACAGATAGATAGATTATAGATAGCTAGATAGATGATAGAAAGATACATAGATGATAGCTAGCTAGCTAGCTAGATGATAGATGATAGATAGATAGATAGATAGATAGATGACACATAGATAGATGATACATAGGTATATAGATAGATAGATAGATGATAGATAGATAGATGATAGACAGATTGATGATAGACAGATGATAGATAATAGATATATGTAGACAGATGATAGATTAATATATAGATGATGGATAGATACATAGATGGAAAATAGATTGATAATGGAAAGATGGATGTATAGATACATGGATAGAGGCTAGATAGATAGATGATAGACAAATAAATATATAGATGATGGATAGATAGATGGATAATAGATAGATAATGGAAAGATAGATGGATAGATACATGATAGAGGATAGATAGATAGATGATAGATAGATGATAGATGAATATATGGATAATGGATAGATGGATAGATAAATGGATAATTAATGATGGGAAGAAAGATTGATAGATACATGGATAGAGGATAGATAGAGGATAGATAGACAGACAGACAGACAGATAGACAGACAGATAGAATAGATAAAATAGAACTCACTGGGTGGGGAGCCATTCCTGTTGAGCAGGGGGCATACCTTATGAGAACTTTTCAAACTCATGGATTTTCCCTCCCACCTAGCCCATAAAATTACTCAAACTGAATCTGTCGGGACCTCGATCTGCCACTTCTCAGCCTCCAGAACTGTAAGAAATAAATGCCTGTTCTTCTGAATTGCCCAGTCTTGGATATTTTGTTATAGCTGCACAAACTCTCTTCTACTCATAGCTTCAAGGAGCCAATCACGTCTTCTCACGGGAACCAGGGGACACCACACCCTCTTGTGACTACAAAGTCTACTTCCTACAACTTCTGCTGGTTCACTCTGCTCTCAAATGCAACCTTCCCAGGGTCCTGCATGGCAGACGGTGTCCTCTTACTCCAGCAGTAACCATCTATGACTAGTAAACTGTGGATAGATCTCAATCTCACCTATGCAGTGTTGGGTGTGGTGCATCTGGCTATCAGATACTATTTAGGGTAGGAGATCCCTCCCTCCCTCACTCATGGGGCATCCAGGGGGTTATCAAGACAGATCTTTAATTTTTTTTTTTTTTTCTGAGATGGAGCCTCGCTCTGTCGCCCAGGCTGGAGTGCAGTGGTGCGATCTTAGCTCACTGCAATCTCCACTTCCCGGGTTGAAGCGATCCTCCTGCCTCAGCCTCCTGAGGAGCTGGGACTACAGGTATGGGCCACCATGCCCAGCTAATTTTTGTATTTTTAGTAGAGATGGGGTTTCCCCATGTTGACCAAGACGGTCTTGATCTCTTGACCTTGTGATCCGATCTTTAACTTTTTTTTTTTTTTTTGAGATGAAGTCTCTCTCTGTCACGCAGGCTGGAGTGCAGTGGTGTGATCTCGTCTCACTGCAAGCTCTGCCTCCCAGGTTCATGCCATTCTCCTGCCTTAGCCACTTGAGGAGCTGGGACTACATGTATGGGCCACCATGCCCAGCTAATTTTTGTATTTTAGATAGAGACGGGGTTTCACTGTGTTGACCAGGATGGTCTCGATCTCTTGACTTTGTGATCCGATCTTTAATTTTTTTTTTTTTTTTTTGAGATGGTGTCTCGCTCTGTCACCCAGGCTGGAGTGCAGTGGTGTGATCTCGGCTCACTGCAAGCTCCGCCTCCCGGGTTCACGCCATTCTCCTGCCTCAGTCTCCCGAGTACCTGGGACTACAGGCGCCCGCCACCACGCCCAGCTAATTTTTTGTATTTTTAGTAGAGATGGGATTTCACCGTGGTCTCAATCTCCCGACCTCGTGATCCTCCTGCCTTAGCCTCCCAAAATGCTGGGAATACAGGCGTGAGCACCTGCGCCCAGCCCAATCTTCAGTGTTTTAATGCACAAATGCTATACTACAAGGTTAGTTAAGTAAGTTAAGGTCATGCATCATTGCTGTGGAAGGAAACTACCACATGTATTAATTTCCAGGGTCATGTGGCAAAGGATTTGTCTTGCCCAGTGAAATATTTGGCACTTGATTGGCTTCTGGGAGGTAGCTTTAAAACCCTTGTTGGATAAGAGTATCTTTGCTTACCTAATCCCTTAGGGCCATGCCAGAGATTCCGTGTTAACAATGCAATTGGTTGGGTGCAGTGGCTCATGCCTGTAATCCCTGCACTTTGGGAGGCTGAGGTGGGTGGATCACCTGAGGTCAGGAGTTCGAGACCAGCTTGGCCAACATGGTGAAACCCTGTCTCTACTAAAAATACAAAAATTAGCCTGGCATGGTGGTGGGCACCTGTAATCCCAGCTACTTGGGAAGCTGAGGCAGGAGAATCACTTGAACCCGGGAGGCGGAGGTTGCAGTGAGCCGAGATTGTGCTGTTGCACTCCAGCCTGGGCAACAAGAGCAAAACTCCATCTCAAACAAAATCAAAATAAAAACAGAATGTAATTGATGGTGGGGGACCTGCACCCTCCTATATCAGGTTGACCTCTGGAGAGGCTGGAGACAGATTAGTCACACTGGTGATCAGCCATACCTGTGACTGACCTTCAATGAAAACTGGATATCAAACTCATGGGAGCCTCCCTGATTGGAATACTCCAGGAGTGTATTAGAAGAACCTAGGAGAGTCTTAGAAGAACTAATCACCATCTGCATGCTTTCACCAAGAGGGGACACTGGGAATCTCATACTTGGAGTCTCCTGGACTCCACCTTGTAAGCCTTTAGTCTTTGCTGACTTTAGCCTGTATTCTTTTGTTGTAATAAACCATAACCATGAGTCTAACAGCTGTTCTGAGCTCTGCGAGTCTCTCTAGCACATTTTTAGACCTGTAGGTGACCTTGAAGACCTCCTGAACTGCACGGACAGAGTTAATATTCCAAAAAAAAAAAAAGATGTGTTCGCTTTGGTGATGTGGACGTCTAAGAAATCAGCAAACATGAAAGCCATCCTCCCAGGGGCAGAAGACTCTGTGGTGCCATCATCTGTGGTTGGAATAAATCAATGTTCTCCAAGTTGAAGACCTCCTGATCTCACAGCCGTTTGGTGGAGGTAGGGGAAGGACAGGAGCAAAGAGGAAGAGAGGAAGAAAGTCTGGGAAGAGATCTACTCAATGAGAAGAATGGGAAAAGATCTTTTTCAGATTATCTAGCAATCCCATGTGGGTGTGACGCTGTATTAATTCGTTTTCATGCTGTTGAGAAAAACAAGCTCAACACTGGGAAATTTACAAAAGAAAGGCGTGTAATGACTGGGCATGGTGGCTCATGCTTGTAATCCCAGCACTTTGGGAGGCTGAGGCGGGCGAATCACAGGGTCAGGAGTTTGAGACCTGCCTGGCCAACGTGGTGAAACCCCGTCTCTACTAAAAATACAAAAAATTAGCTGGGCATAGTGGCGGGCACCTGTAATCCCAGCTACTCGGGAGGTTGAGGCAGGAGAATTGCTTGAACCTGGGAGGTGGAGGTTGCAGTGAGCTGAGATCACGTCACTGTACTCCAGCCCAGGCAACAGACTGAGACTCTGTCTCAAAAGAAAAAAAAAAAAAGAAAAGCGTGTAGTGGACTCACAGTTCCAAGTGGCTGGGGAAGCCTCACCATCATGGCAGAAGGGAAAAAATATGTCTTCCCTGGTGGCAAACAAGAGAAGAGAAGGAGAGCCAAGAGAAAGCGGTTCCCCTTATCAAAGCATCAAACCTCGTGAGACTTATTCACTATCACAAGAACAACACGGAGAAGACTCAACCCCGTGATTCAATGATCTCCCACTGTGTCCCTCCCACAACACGTGGGAATTATGGGAGCTACAATTCAAGGTGAGATTTGGGGGTGGACACAGCCAAACCGTATCAGATCCAAAGATGGATCTTTGTGGTGGCCACTGACATCCACCCCTGTGTCCACTTTAGCACAAGCTAGAGTCACATGCACTTCTGTGTGGTTACCTGTGTATTGTCCAACACACTGTAAAGACCGTGGGTTCCATGAAGGCAAGGAATGTATCTCTTAGTTTTACAGAATGTGCACAGAGTTCCTAGTTATGAAACTCTTCAACACTTTCTGAATAAATTGATTCATCTGTTTCCTAATTATCAAACTTATACCCATTTTTTTTTTTTGAGACAGAGTCTCGCTCTGTCTCCCAGGCTGGAGTGCAGTGGTGCAATCTCGGCTCACTGCAAGCTCCGCCTCCCGGGTTCACACCATTCTCCTACCTCAGCCTCCCAAGTAGCTGGGATTACAGGCGCCCGCCACTACGCCCGGCTAATTTTTTGTATTTTTAGTTGAGACGGGTTTTCACCACGTTAGCCAGGATGGTCTCAATCTCCTGACCTCGTGATCCGTCCGTCTCGGCCTCCTAAGGTGCTGGGATAACAGGCGTGAGCCACCGTGCCCGGCCACCCATTTTTATTTTTTGTTTTACTTGCTGTAATGCAAAGGGATGAGAAAATAACTTTAAGAACCAAAGACAAGAACAAGACAGAATTTTAATCCCCAAAGAACTCACAGGCTAACTGCAAGAGTTAAGGTTGTGGATGACATTAACCACCACACAAGACAGTGTTCTCTGCAAGAAACGCGTGAGGGGAGAAGAAAAGACACACACAATACCTTGAAGGGGTAAACAACCTTTATCCCATGTCAATGGCAATGCAGATATAATAAGCAAACAATAGGCCGGGCGCAGTGGCTCACACCTGTAATCCCAGCAATTTGCGGGGCCGAGGCGGGCGGATCATGAGGTCAGGAGATCGAGACAATCCTGGCTAACACGGTAAAACCACGTCTCTGCTAAAAATACAAAAAATTATCGGGGTATGGTGGCAGGTGCCTGTAGTCCCAGCTACTCGGGAGGCTGAGGCAGGAAAATGGCGTGAATCTGGGAGACGGGGCTTGCAGTGAGCTGAGATTGCACCACTGCACTCCAGCCTGGGCGAGAGAGCAAGACTCTGTCTCAAGAAAATAATAATAATAGTAATAACAACAATAAGCAAATAATTAAGCAAATGATAGAATAATAAGCAAATGATATAATAAATCGATGGACACAATAAGCAGATTGATATAATAAGCAACTTGTAAAGATAAGGGAGAAGGGAAAAGACAGCTATACTCACCAGACTATGGAGGATTCACCACCAGACTGGGAAGCAACAGCTCCAGATTCGGCCAGTCATCCATGCACAGATGAGGAGAGGTCTCATGAAGCTTCGGCGTGGTGTGGGACCCTAGCTCTTTTTGTAACTAGTTGTTTGGCATGAGGCCCCGTCATGAGGGCCCCTCTCGACTGGGCTCAAGGAACAGAAGAAGGTCAACTTGTTTTTGTGTTGTCTGTTGTTTTTCAATAACTGATGTATAGGAATAGATTGAAATAGAGATTTATCCGAAATAGCGCTGGATGAACGCCTCAAGGGGGCTCACACAACCTGTTCCGGGACTTGGTGACCATTGTTTGTGTCCACGTTCAACTGAGTTCGAATCTATTTATTTATTTATTTATTGAGACGGAGTTTTGCTCTTGTCGCCCAGGCTGGAGTGCAATGGCTCAATCTCCACCTCTCGGGTTCAAGTGATTCTCCTGTCTCAGCCTCACGAGTAGGTGGGATGACACGTACCTGCCACCACCACGCTTGGCTAATTTTGTATTTTTAGTAGAGACGGGGTTTCTTCATGTTCGTCAGGCTGTTCTCGAACTCCCGACCTCAGGTGATCCATCCGCGTCGGCCTCCCAAAGTGCTGGGATGACAGGCGTGTGAGCCACTGTGCCCGGCCGAGTTCAAATTTAATGTTTAACTTTTCCTCCACAGACAGGCACAACCCCAAACCCCCAATTGTTCACCAAAGAAGCTGTGAGAAAGAATCGAAAGTCACCAGTAACGCATGTTAGAGCAATTTGGCTGAAATGTCTACAACACCAGAAAGAGTGCTCGGCATGTAAAGCAAAATATTTTTTCAGTGCCATGCATCTAATAGAGTCTGTACAAAATGCAGTTTTAGAGCAAAAACGAAAACCTGTGGAGAAATCTGTGAGTCTTTCTGCGGAGATCTGTGAAGAAAGGACACCTGTTTTGGGGATGACTCTATATGTGAATGCAGATCAGAAAAGCATTATGGCTCTATTACTCGATTTTTGTGAATGGCAAATTGGACTTGAAAAGTGCTGTTATGTGGTAGCGAACAAAAGAAGCCTCTGATGTCAACTAAAACTAACTTTGGGTTGTAAGGAGAGATGGCTGGGTTTGCTTTGGACAGTCTAGAGAGAAATCACAGGACCGGTTTTCTTGATAGTTCTCACTGACATGTCTCCATCACTATTTAAGGATATTAATTACTGTACTAGTCTGTTTTCATGCTGCTGATAAAGGCATGCTGCAGACTGGGTAGTTAATAAAGGGAAGAGGTTTCATTTCTTTGTTTTGAGACGGAGTCTTACTCTGTCACCCAGGGTGGAGTGCAGTGCGTGATCTCGGCTCAATGCAACCTCCACCTCCCAGTTCAAGTGATTCTCATGCCTCATCCTCCCGAGTAGCTGGGACTACAGGCGCCCGCCACCGTACCCAGCTAATTTTTGTGTTTTTAGTAGAGACGGGGTTTGGCCATGTTGGTCAGGCTGGTCTCAAACTCCTGACCTCAGGTGATCCACTTGCCTCGCCCTCCCAAAGTGCTGGGATTACAGGCGTGAGCCACTGCACCTGGCCAAGAGTAATTCGCTATCATGGGAACAGTATGGGGGAAACTGCCCCCATTATTTGATTATCTCTCACTAGGTCCCTCCCACAACACGTAGAAATTATGGCAGCTACAATTCAAGATGAGATTTGGTGTGCGGACACAGCCAAACCATATCAATCACTCTAGGAGATAATGTGTCTATATATTTTGAATTACATTTGTGACATTGTCCTTGCAGCTGGATTTTTTTTTTTTCTGTAAAAGACCCTATTTTATTGCTACTTCTTGCAATTTCTAGATCTGTCCAATGAGATATTCAAAGGAGTCCTCTATGGAGATTGATTTCATAATTTCTTTATATTTAACATTCTGCAAAATTTTGTTTGTTTGTTTGAGACAGGGTCTCACTCTGTCACCCAGCCTGGAGTGCAGTGGCGCAATCTTGGCTCACTGCAACCTCTGCCTCCCAGGTTCAAGTGATTCTCCTGCCTTAGCCTCCCAAGTAGCTGGGACTACAGTTGTGTGCCACCACTCCCAGCTAATTTTTTTTTTTGTATTTTTAATAGAGACCGTGTTAGCCAGGACGGTCTCGGTCACCTGACCTTATGATCCGCTTGCCTTGGCCTCCCAAAGTGCTAGGATTACAGGTGTGAGCCACCACACCCGGCCACATTCTGCAACATTTTTTCTAGCCCAAAAGTTAGGACAGAGAGCATCCTCGTGTTTTGTAGATGTGGGAAGTTCTCGTACATCATAGGCAGGGGGAAATTCCTGTTTTGTGTTCCTTTGAGTAACTGCAGGTCATGCTTCTGTGATAACAACCCTCTCAGGCTTACAGGAAAGAAGGCTGGCTTCCCCCATCTCCTTGATGACATTTTCTTAGCGAAGATTTCAGATAGTCTCAGGGAGGTCCCAGGCAACAATGCCCAGAACACAGGTAATGACATGACTTTGTTCCCTTTGGGGTAACTTGAGGTGCTGTGGACACAGGCTTCCTTCCATCCACGCTTGGAAGAAACACCTTGCATTCCTCTTCATGGGTGTGTCCTCCAAGCCTGCTCCTCGGCCCAGGCCCTCAATGATGGCTCTTCTTTTGTGCAGACAAACCCCTGTTTTGGTGCCTGCAAGAACTGCCTTTCCTGCCAGGGCCTGTGGCTCACCAGGGCCCACATCTGCATGTGATCAGAGACTGGACCCAGGGGATCATTATAAATGACCAGGACTCCAACCTCTCTGCCAGCAATAATTCTGCAGTAGGAGAAAAACCACCTCCCTGTAAGATTCCACACCAAAGTCTGGTAGGTGACAAATGACTCACTCCCTGTTATATGTAAAATGTTTATTTATATATATATATGATATATATATATAAAATATAAAATATTCCTAATGGAAATACATACATATACAATATATAATACAATATATGATATATATATATAAACTATAAAATATTCCTAATGGAAATACATATATATATATATAATATATAATACAATATAAGATATACATAAAATATAAAATATTCCTAATGGAAATACATATATAAACAATATATAATACAATATATGATATATATATAAAATATAAAATATTCCTAATACAAATACACATATAAACAATATATGATACAATATATGATATATACATAAAATATAAAATATTCCTAATGGAAATACATATATATACAATATATAATACAATATATGATATATATAAAATATAAAATATTCCTAAAGGAAATACATATATATACAATATATAATACAATATATGATATACATAAAAGATATAAAATATTCCTAATGGAAATACATATATATATACAATATATAATACAATATATGATATATAAAATATAAAATATTCCTAATGTAAATACACATATATACAATATATAATACAATATATGATATATATATATATGAAATATAAAATATATTCCTAATGGAAATACATATATATACAATATATAATAAAATAATATATATATAAAATATAAAACATTCTTAATGGAAATACATATATATACAATATATAATATATAATACAAAATATTTGTAATGGAATATTTATGGCTATTCCATATATAATATTACATAATATAGAATATAAATATTTCTAATGGAATATTTATATATAAAAGTGAATATATTTATTACATATAACACTTTTTTTTTTTATGCAGGGTGGAATGTTAGAATTCATTGATCAAAAAATGTTGGTAACCACTTTGGGCAGGTTACAGAAACAGATGAAAAACGTGCTTCGGGTTGTCAGGTACTTAGAAAGAGAAGATAGATGAAAACGTACAACTTAATCCAAGTGAAATTAGTTTTTCTGAGGAGACACCAGGGATGCTATGGGACCCACTTAGAAACTCACAAGATAGAATAGAAAGTCAAGGTTATTAGAGAAAACGAGTTAACAAATCTACGAAACACCAGGGGAGAACGGCAAAGATTCATCTGTCTAGACCTGAGATGTCAAAACATTTTTGGGTGATGGGAACAAAAATTCTCTTAAGCACCTAATGTGGAACAGGCTAGCCAGCACCTCACCATTTCTGAAACCTCCAGGAAAAGAAAAAAAAAAAAACCCACAAGGTAAAGGGAGTTGAAATGAAATTATTTAAGGTGAAAACATTGTATATTTAATATGCCTTGAGGGTGCCATTCATCTGATTCTGAATGGATGCTTTGGACTAAAAGGAACAATTAGCCAATTATTGGACAGATGAAGTCAATGAATATCCACATTGCTCTCATTCCAGTTTACAAAACCAGAAAACAAACACACAAACAAACAAACAAACAAAAAACCATCCTGGCCGGGCACGGTGGCTGACGCCTGTCATCCCAACAATTTGGGAGGCTGAGGTGGGTGGACCACCTGAGGTCAGGTGTTCGAGACCAGTCTGGCCAACATGGTGAAACCCCGTCTCTACTAAAAACACAAAAATTAGCCATGCGTGGTGGCAGGCTCCTGTAGTCCCAGCTACTTGGGAGGCTGAGGCCGAGAACTGCTTCAACCTGGCAGACACAGGTTGCAGTGAGTTGAGACGGCACCATTGCACTGCAGCCTGGTTGACAGAGTGAGACTCCATCTCAAAAAAAAAAAAAATTACCAAATACTGTCAAAAGAATAACTGTGCCTTTTTCAGACAATGATTTGATAATGCTTCTCTTTGGAAAATTAGCAAGATTTGAATAGGGGGTTTAGATTTGCTCAAGAATAATATTATGGAAGGTTCTGGACATTTCAATTGAAAGAGGTTCCCATGGACCTACCAAGAAAATTGATGTTAATAGAAGGAAGAAAGAAAAATTTGTGGAAGGGAATGTGCAAACAAGAAATATAGTACTTTGGGAGGCTCAGGCAGGAAGATAACCTGAACCCAGGAATTCGACACCTGCCTGGGCAAAACAGTGAGACCCCATCTCTAAAGAAAAATAAATAAATGAATAAAAGTTAATTATAAAAAAGGAAAACCAGGGCCAGGTGCAGTGGCTCACGCCTGTCATCCCAGCACTTTGGGAGGCCAAGATGGGTGGATCACCTGCGGTCAGGAGTTTGAAAACCAGCCTAGTCAACATGGTGCAACCCGCTCTCTACTAAAAAATATAAAAATTAGCCAGGCGTGGTGGTGGGCACCTGTAATTCCAGCTACTGAGGAGGCTGAGGCAGGAGAATCACTTGAACCTGGGAGGTGGAGGTTGCAGTGAGCTGAGTTCTTGCCACTGCATTCCAGCCTGGGCGACAGAATGAGACTCTGGAGAATGTCTCCTCAAAGTTTCACCTCCTTTTTATTTATTTTTATTTTACTTTAAGTTCTGGGATACATGTGCAGAACGTGCAGGTTTGTTACACAGGTATACATGTGCCAGGGTGGTTTGCTGCACCTGTCACCCTGTCATGTAGGTTTTAAGCCCTGCATGCATTAGGTATTTGTCCTAATTCTCTTTCTCCCCTTGCCCCCCAGTCCCTGACAGGCCCCAATGTGTGATGTTCCCCTCCCTGTGTCCATGTGTTCTCACTGTTCAACTCCCACTTACGAGTGAGAATATGCGGTGTTTGCTTTTCTGTTCCTGTGTGAGTTTACTGAGGATGATGGTTTCCAGCTTCATCCACATCCCTACAAAGGACATGAACTCATCCTTTTTCATGGCTGCATAGTATTCCATGGTGTCTATGTGCCACATTTTCTTTATCCAGTCTAGCATTGATGCGCATTTGGGTTGGTTCCAAGTCTTTGCTGTTGTAAATAGTGCTGCAATAAACAACTCCTCTTTTCATAAGAAGCCCAGAGCTATTGCATGGGGGTTCATGCTCATTAATTCGTCTTTACTTGATTATACCTCTGAAGATCCTATTTCCAAATAAGGTTATACCCACGAGTATGGGACACGATTCAATCCAGAACAGGTGGTCAGAGCTGCATGAGTCAGAGAGAATGTGACTCACTGTTTTAATGTGTTTTCCATGCAGCGTGCCTGATTATCTATTTCTTTCTCATTGGCAGGTGTCTCATGGTGCTGCATTGTTTTTAATTAATGTATTTATTTTTTGAGATGGAGTTTCACTGCAACCTACGCCTCCTGGGTTCAAGCAATTCTCCTGCCTCAGCCTCCCCAGTAGCTGGGTTTACAGGCACCCACCATCACACTTTGCTAATTTTTGTATTTTTAGTAGAGAAGGGGCTTCAGCATGTTGGCCAGACTGGCGTCAAACTACTGACCTCAAATGATCTGCCCACCTGGGCCTCCCAAAGCGCTGGGATGACAGGCGTGAGCCACCGTGCCCAGCGTATATATGGTATTCTTAATGGAATACTTACATGTATACATATATAAATAAAGGGGAGTTTGCTAAGTGTGAACTGACATGATCACAAGGTCCCACCACAGGCCGTCTGCTGTCTGAGAAGCAAGGACAGCCAGTCCGAGTTTCAAAACTGAAGAACTTGGAATCTGATGTTTGAGGGCAGGAAGCATCCAGCACAGGAGAAACAGGCTGTGAGAAGGATGAACAGAGTCTTGGAAGATGCACATTTTTGTAAAGCTAACTCAGATAGATATCACTCCGTCCTCACGCCCTGCCAGTATCTTTAATTTTAAAAGAGGAAGAAGGAAGCAATGTCTCTTCTCCCCAACAGATAATGCTGGGTGCTCTGTGCACACGGTGACACTTAAAAAATTAAAAAATTAACGAGGAAGGAAGGAAACACCATCTCTTGTCCCCAACAGATAATGTCGGGTGCTCTGTGCACAGGGTGACATTATCCATTCATTCCTCTCTCGGGTGTGGGAGTGCGGGTAGGCAGATCATGGCAACGACGGCCTTTGCCAAGGACCTCTCCAAACACGACTCCTGGCCAGCCAGGGCGGACAAAGGATGCAGTTTAAGATGGGCTGGTGGGGCCGGGCGTGGCGGCTCACGTCTGTCATCCCAGCTCTTTGGGAGGCAGAGGTGGGCGGATCACGGGGTCAGGAGATCAAGACCCTCCTGGCTAACGCAGTGAAACCCCGTCTCTACTAAAAATACAAAAAAATGGGCCGGCCGTGGTGGTGGGTGCCTGTAGTCCCAGCTACTCGGGAGGCTGAGGCAGGAGAATGGCGTGAACCCAGAGGGCAGAGCCTGCAGTGAGCCCAGATTGCACCACTGCACTGCAGCCTGAGCGACAGAGCGAGACTTCTTCTCAAAAAAAAAAAAAAAGAAAAAATGGGCTGGTGTGTGTCTCCTTGTGCATCTCCTTGCTTCCGTTTCTGAGAGTCGGCTGAGAAAATGCAAAAAGCAAAATGCAGGGAGATTGTTGCACTGGTTCCCCGGGGTGGCCATCACCAACTATCACACACTGGGGAGCTTTGAAAGATATAATACTTTCCTCTCACTCTTTCAGAGAACAGAAGCCTCCGGCGAAGATGCTGGCAGGGCTGGTTCCTGCTGAGGCCCCTCTCCTGGGCTTGGAGATGCCGTCTTCTTCCTGTGTCCTCACAGTGTTGCCCCTTTGTGTGTGTCTGTGTCTTCATCTCCTCTTCTTATGGGATGTCTTCGTCCATCTCAGGCTGCTATCACAGAATACCATAGACCGGGTGGATTGTAAACAACAGACATTGATTCTCCCACAGTCCTGGAGGCTGGCGGTCCGAGATCCAGGTATGGGCAGGGCTGGTTCCTCCTGAGGCCTCTCTCCTGGGCTTGGAGACTTCATCTTCTCCCTGGGTCCTCACAGGGTCATCCCTCTGTGTGTGTCTGTGTCCCCATCTCCTCTTCTGATGAGATGTCTTACTCCGTTTGAGGCTGCTGTCACACAATACCATAGACTGGGTGGATTGTAAACAACAGACATTGATTATTCCATAGTCCTGGAGTCTGGAAGTCTGAGATCCAGGTTTGGGCAGGGATTGTTCCTCCTGGGGCCTCTCTCCTCGGCTTGGAGACGCCGTCTTCTCCCTGTGTCCTCACAGTGTCATCCCTCTGTGCGTGTCTGTGTCCTCATCTCCTCTTCTTATGAGAAGTCTTAGTCCATTTCGGGCTGCTATCACAGAATACCATAGGCTGGGTGGCTTAGAAACAACAGACATTGATTCTCCCGCAGTCCTGGAGGCTGGACATCTGAGATCAGGGTATGGGCACTGCTGGTTCCTCCTGAGGCCTCTCTCCTGGGCTTGGAGACACCGTCTTCTCCCTGTGTGCTCACAGGGTCGTCCCTCTGTGTGTGTGTCTGTGTCCTCACCTCCCTTCTGTTTTTTTTTTGTTTGTTTGTTTCTTTGTTTCGTTTGTTTTTGTTTTTTAAGATGGAGTTTCACTGTTGTCGCTCAGGCTGGAGCGCAATCACGTGATCTTGGCTCACCACAACCTCTGCCTTCTGGGTTCAAGCGATTCTCCTACCTCAGCCTCCTGAGTAGCTGGGATTACAGGCACGCCCCACCACGCCCGGCTAACTTTACATTTTTAGTAGAGACGAGGTTTCTGTATGTTGGTCAGGCTGGTCTTGAACTCCCTACCTCAAGTGATCCCCCAGCCTCAGCATCCCAAACTGCTGGGATTACAGGCATGAGCCACCGTGCCCAGCTCGTCTCCTCTTCTTAGAAAGACACCAGTCCTATTGCATCAGGGCCCACCCTGCGGATATCATGTTAATTTTCCAAATAAAAGAACATGTTGCAAATCAGGTTACGTTCACCAGAGTCTGGATTTCAACACGCTTTCCAGGGGAGACACCGTTCAGCCCACGGTTTTCAGATTGTGGAGGATTCCTTTACATTTACAGCCAATTGACTCCCTTTCAAGTGATTCTCCTGCCTCAGCCTCCCTAGTAGCTGGAATTCCAGGCACCCGCCACCACTCCTGGCTAATTTTTTTTTTTTAGTAGAGAGGAAGTTGCTAAAGCTCCAGATCCTGCCATAATACTTTTCTTGAGCAAATCCAAACCCCATCCTCAAATCTTGCTACTTTTCCAAAAAGAAGCATCAAATCTTTGTCTGAAAAACACATAGCTAATCTTTTGACACTATTTGGTAATTTTTTTTTTCTTTGAGACGGAGTCTCACTCTGAGATTATCGTTTTCGCTAAAGTGGACGTAAAACACACCCACCGGGTGTCTGCTGGATAACTCAATCCTTCCTTGCTTGGAGTTCCAGGGGATCCTTTTTATGGAGCGTGAACTGCGTAACTACACGTGCAGGGTGCTCCCTGGGGGACCCCTGTCTAGAATCTTAGGGATTTTTCTCAAAATGCATTTTCCCTGGGTGTTTTTCCTCAGCTTCTCTGAACCTGTTAGAGTCAGCCCTGTCTGAACCATTCCCAGCCAGAGGGTATTTTGCAGCTCATAAAGGGCTAATGGGGACCCCGGCCACTCCACTCAGCAGCACCCTAGATCTGGCACCTCCAACACGCAGTACTTTCCATTACACCCGGTTTTATTTCTCATAAACTGTTTATTTTCTCGGCGAGATTGATGCTGTTAATATTAGCTTTCAAAATGACAGATTAGCATCGCCAGTTAATCAGGGCTATTAGCAGATAAATATCTGTAATTCGATCACCAGAGTAATTTCTTTTCCCATAATGCGATTTACAAATGCGAGTGATTAAGTAATTACCTTCCATCCCCACGGATTACCAGCTCCCCAACGCCTCCCCTTACAGATAATTCGGGGTGATTAGTGGCAGCTTGGCCCCCTCGGAATGCTTCGGAGCCGAAGCTTGCATTCTTCCTGGGTTCAGAACACTTCTTGGAGCATTCTTTCCTTCCTACAAGAGCTTGACCCCCCTAGCTGTGCAGACCTGCCTTTCCCGGAGAATGCAGAAGCAAGCTTGCTCTCCCTAAATTCCTTCTTGTGGACATCACACTTCTATAGAAGAGTCAGGATTGTTGCAGAACAATTTAACATGCCCATTAAGAAGGAAAAGAAACGGGTGTGACATGGCTCACACTTGTCATCTCAGCAGTGTGAGAGGCCGAGGCGGGCGGATTACCTGAGGTCAGGAGTTCAAGACCAGCCTGGCCAACATGGTGAAACCCCGTCTCTACTAAAAATAAAAAAAAAATAGAAAAAAAAAATGAGCTGGGCATGGTGGCGGGCACCTGTCATCCCAGCTACTCGGGAGGCTGAGGCAGGAGAAACGTTTGAACCTGGGAGGCGGAGGTTGCAGTGAGCCGAGATTGCACCACTGCACTCCAGCCTGGGCAACAGAGTGAGACTCCATCTCAAAAAAAAAAAAAAAAAGTGGTGTATATACACCATGGAATACTACTCAGTCATGAAAAAGAACAAAATAATGTCATTTGCAGCAACTTGGATGGAGCTGGAGATGACTTTCCCAACTAGAGTACCTGAGGAACAGAAAAAAAAATACCACGTTTTCATTTATAAGATGCTACGCTCTGGGTACCCAGGGACATATAGTATAGACTAGTGGACATGGGAGACTCAGAAGATGGGAAGACAGGAGCGGACTGAGGCATGAAAAATTACCTCTGGGGTTCAATGTACACTACCCAGTGCACAGGTGCACTAAGAGCCTAGATTTACCAACCATCCATCCGACCAAAAAACATTTAGTCAGGGTGCAGTGGCTCACGCGTATAATCCCAGCACTTTGGGAGGCCGAGGCTGGCAGATCATGAAGTCAGGAGATCGAGACGAGCCTGGTCAACATAGTGAAACCCCATCTCTGTTAAAAACACAAGAAATTAGCCAGGCGTGGTGGCAGGCACCTGTCGTCCCGGCTACTCGGGAGTCTGAGGCAGGAGAATCGCTTGAAGCTGGGCGGCGGAGGGTGCAGTGAGCCAAGATGGTGCCGCTGCACTCCAGCCTGGGTGATGGAGTAAGAACTTGCCTCAAAACAAACAAACAAAAAATTTGTACTGCTGCAGTGATCCCCACGTTGTGTTTTTGCAGTGAGCTTTTGGGAAGGAACTGTGAGTCCATTCAACCTCTTTTTCTTTCTTTTTTATAAATTACCCACTATCGGGTATGTCTCTTTTTTTTTTTTTTTTAAGACGGAGTCTCGCTCTGTTGCCCAGGCTGGAGTGCAGTGGTGCGACCTCAGCTCACTACAACTTCCGCCTCCCAGGTTCACGCCATTCTCCTGACTCAGCCTCCCGAGTAGCTGGGACTACGGGCGCTCACCACCATGCCCAGCTAATTTTTGTATTTTTAGTAGAGACGGGTTTAACCATGTTGGCCAGGATGGTCTCGAACTCGTGACCTCAGGTGATCCACCCGCCTTGGCCGCCCAAAGTGCTGGGATGACAGGCGTGAGCCACCATCCCAAGCCTCGGTTGTATCTTTACCAGCAGCATGAAAACAGACTAAGACAATCAATAATCATCAAGGAAAATCAAATGAAACACACATCGGTCGATTCTGTATGTTTCCCCTTGTGAATAGTGTGGGGATCTTCATCAGAGTGCAGCTGTGTTTTTGATAAACTTTTTGAAAAATATTCAAACAGATGCAATGATGCCACAGATGAAGAGTCAAAAGGCTGAAGAACAAACCAGCCTTGGTCTCCAACTCTGTGTCTTTGCCTCCCCTAAATCATCATAGAACGTTTGCAGAGAGAGCTCCAGTGGCAGGTGCATGGATCAGAGTATCCCACCAAGCCCATCAAACAGACACAGATGTTGGCCTTCTCACAAACACAGGTCCCCAGGAGTGCTTGGAAGCCGCTGGGGAAACAGAGTCACTGTGCTCTTCCTCCTAGAAATCCCGCCCCGGAGAAGTCAGTCTGGACAGGGCCGGTTGGTGCTGCTACAAGGTAATACCACACGACAGCTCCCTGAGATGAAGCTTCCGACGCCCTCGCCTTTCAAAGCCTCCAGCTCAAGCCACAAACGCTGACTTTTTGGAAAGTTCAGACAGCGATGTACCTTGCACCGTGTCCAGACAGACATCCGTCCCCCCTTTCCTACAGACATGACGTCCCGGTTCAACACGACCACTGGGGCAGATATCAGCCGTGACGAGCCACCGCCGAGAGCCCCAGTTCTGCGTGTTTCCGTCTGGGTAAGGGGCTGCCAGCTCCTGCCCGGCTGCTGATTAATATGAGGCTCCACTTGCCTGGGTGGAGAGGCCGTCCCCGAGCGTCTGAGCTTGTCCCCTGGTTTCCCTGGTAACCGCCTCCAAATGCACCGAGCTGGGCTCTGCTTCTCCTTCCCTGCTGCTGTTGGACCAGGGCCAGGCGGGCCATGTGGGTAACTCTGCACCTCACCTGTCAGCACCGGCGGACACACCGTTTGCTCACGCCAGCCACCTGTCCCACCAAGACAATTCATCCGGTGATCACAGGGCCGTGCTAATGCAGTCAGCTCTGGCGACCCTGGGGGGGTCATATCCTGAGATCTGCCAGGTAGTCTCTGATTTTCTTTTTTCTTTCTTTCTTTCTTTCTTTTTTTTTTTTTGAGACGGAGTTTTGCTTTTGTTGCCCAGGCTGGAGTGCATTGGCACGATGTTGGCTGATGGCAACCTCTTCCTCCCGGGTTCGAGCGATGCTCCTGCCTTAACCTCTGGAGTAGCTGGGATTACAAGCATGCACCACCACGCCTGACTAATTTTTGTATTTTTAGTAGAGACAGGGTTTCTCCATGTTGGTCAGGCTGGTCTTGAACCCCTGACCTTAGGTGATCCACCCACCTCGGCCTCCCAAAGTGCTGGGATGACAGGCATGAGCCATTGTGCGCACCCAGGATTTTTTATTCCTCTCTCTGCAGCTCCAGCTCTGTAAAACTCTCCAAGTGTGGTTTCAGGAATATGTCTTTAGAAAGATGGAAACTGGTGTTTTTCCTACAGGGGAAGTTACAGCTAAAATAAAGACTAGGAAATCTGGGTGAAAGAATGTTAACTTTTTTTTTTTCTTTTGGAGATGGAGTCTCACTCTGTTCCCAAGCTGGAGTGCAATGGTGCGATCTCAGCTCACTGCAACCTCCGCCTCCAGGGTTCAAGCAATTCTCCTGCCTCAGCCTCATGAGAAGCTGGGATTACAGGCACCCACTACCATGCCCGATCAATTTTGTTTGCATTTTTAGTACAGACGGGGTTTCTCCATGTTGGTCAGGCTGGTCTGGATGTCCTGACCTTAGGGGATCCACCGCCTCGGCCTCCCAAAGTGCTGGGATTACTGGTGTGAGCCACCACGCCTGGCCATTTCTTTCTCTTTTTTTGAGATGAAATGTCACTCTGTTGCCCAGGCTGGAGTTCAGAGGCGTGATATTTGCTCCCTGCAACCTCTGCCTCCCAGGTTCAGGCAATTCTCCAGCCTCAGCCTCCCGAGTAGCTGGGACTACAGGTGCCCACAGCTGTGCCTGGCTAATTGTATGTTAGTAAAGACGGGGTTTCACCATGTTGGTCAGGCTGCTCTTGAACTCCTGACCTCAGGTGATCCACCCACCTCAGCCTCCCAAAGTGCTAGGATGACAGGCATGAGCCTCCACACCTGGCCCCGATTTCATACTTTCTTTTGGGTCTTTCCTAGTCTGCAAAGTTTTGAGTCAGACATTGGGTTGGTGGAAGTATTCCTGGCGTGAGCTCGTCTTGCAGAATAGTGATGGAAATTCAGCGCCGAACATGAGGGCTGGTGATGTGGGCCCGTTTGAGGCAGAACCCAGGTAACCACACTCCAAATTGGTCTGATTTCAGATTTCATTTGAAAAAATTAGACTCACCGTTTAGCAACCTCTGGGTAAGAAAAATCAAGGTGATTTTTTTTTTGACCACATTCCTTTACTTTGACTTCACCCACTGGGACTCCAAAGACCATCTAGCCCTTTCTGACTTTCAATATTAAAAATTCCGCCTCGTAAAACGTGGATCCAGCCAGCATGAAAGACTCACATTCCATCATGAAAGAAAATGCAAAAGCCACACACAGCTCCTCACCTTCTACGCCACAGGCAAGACTGTTCATCCCAAACCTTTTTATCCCACAAATGTGAGTGCCCTCCATTAGCGCCTCTAGAGAAATCCTGGGCTGGAGCCGGGGGACGATTCGTGAATACTTGTATCTCTGTGTTTATGATCGGGAGTGTGCATTGCATTTTGGAAGTTAGACTTCGACAACAGACTCATACAGTGTGCTGGTGTTTCTATCAGGTCATAGAACAAAATTGATTGAGATTCATAATTCTGCCAACCTCACTGCCTGCCTTGATCCTTGGACACCCAGGAGAGAAATTCAGACCGAGTTGCACTGGCCATTTTTCCAGCCAAACGGCTGCTTAATAAATGTGCCCGGCTCACCTCGCAGGAGGTGCCGACGTCAACGTGTGGGCTGGTGTTTTTTGAGGACACCTTTTTCTTTTCTGTATTTCCAGGAAGAGCTTGGAGGATGGAATTTCTGCCATTCTTTCAGCTCATCCTTCATTTTCCCCTAAGTATAAATTGGCTGATTGTCTCTAGAAATGAAAGGCTGGAAGGGAAGTCAGAAACCGCCCCACACATAAGGTTACAGTGCTCTTTGCAAATCCTGAGACGCATAATTAAACCATTAACTCAGAGGCCCAAACTTTCATTATTCAACAACTTTTCCCAGGATCACCAAGTCGGTCCTTAACCATTTTACTAAAAACTTCCCTGCCAAAGTATGAGACTGGGCCTGGCGGATGACTGAGAGTTTCTACGCTTCCTCCATCAGGCTCACTGTGTGACCTTTGATGACACGGGTCTCTGAGGTCCAGATGAAAACTGGCACAAACGTTTACCATACACCTTCCTACCTACCTCACAGCCAGGCTGTGTGGGGAAGTTAATTTATGCTCGGAGAGCCCTCAGTACCATGTCAGGCCTTACATAATCCGCTCATCTTTTATTTTTTTCCAATTGGCTGAAGCTGGCACAAGATGAGGCCCTCCCAAGCCCGCTGGACAGCGTGTTCTGTTCACCCAGGGTTTCCCGGATGGGGTTCTGCATACAGCCAGGTGCTTACAAAGCATGTGGTCTGGTGAAGACCTTTCTGCCCCAAGCAATCCTATTCCAGAGTGTTTTTGTCCTTTTCCTGCTGGAAGACATCTCAAGTTGTCTCATAATAAACCTTGTTCCCAGTGACCCCTGATCCTCTCTCTGGGACGGATAGAGAATCCAGCCACTCACACGTGTTGGAATATGACTCTACCCTTGGTTATCACAGCCTTTGGAGGATTGCAATTTTCCTTTCCTTCTTCTACTTTTATGCATACTGTCATGTGACCAGCTCATGTACAACAGCCTTAACGTAGCTTCAGGCTACCTTTGCAAAGGCATCCCCCATAAAAAGCAAATTTAGGACTGGGCAGGGTGGTTCATGTAATGTAAGCATTTTATGAGTCCGAAGCGGGTGGATCTCTTGAGGCCAGGAGTTTGAGACAACCCTGGTCAACATGGTGAAACCCCGTCTCTACTGAAAATATAAAAAAATTAGTTGGGTGTGGTGTCGAGTGCCTGTAATCACAGCTACTCAAGAGGCTGAGGCAGGAGAATCACTTGAACCCAGGAGGCAGAGGTTGCAGTGAGCTGAGATTGTGCCAGTGCACTGTAGCCTGGGTGACAGTCAGACTCTGTCTTGAAAGGAAGGAAAGAAGGAAGGAAAGATGGAAGGAAGGAGAGAGGAAGAAAGAAGGAAGAAACAAAGAGAAAGAAAGGAAGGAAGGGAGAAAGAAAGAAAAGAGAGAGAAAGAAAGGAAGAAGAAAAAGAAAGAAAGAAAAAAGAAAGAGAGAGAAAGAAAGAGGAAGAAAGAAAACAGAGAGAAAGAAAGGAGAGAGAAAGAAAGTAAGAGAAAGAGAAAGAAAGGAGAAGGAAAGAGAGAAAGACAAAGAAAGGAGAGAGAGAAAAAAGAGAAAGAAAGAAAAAAGAAAGAAGAGAGAAAGAGAAAGAAACAGAAACAGAAAGAAAGAAAAGAGAAAGAAGAAAAGAAAGAAAAGAGACAGAGAGAGAAATAGAAAAGAGAGAAAGAAAGAAAGAAAAAAGAAAGAAACGAGAGAAAGAGAGAAAGAAAGAAAAGAGAAAGAAGAAAGAAAGAAGAGAGGGAGAAAGAAAAAAGAACAAAGAAGAGAGAGAGAAAGAGAAAAGAAGAAAGAAGAGAGTGAGAAAGAGGGAGAAAGAAGGAGAAAAGGAAGACAGAAAGAGAAAGAAAGGAGAGAAAGAAAGAACAGGCAAATTTAGCAAAACAACAGTTGTATTTGCTTAAGACTAAAAGTAGGGGAGACAATAACAGCCTTCCCGTGGGGCCTATAAGCACAATGAGAGGGCTTGGAGAATCCCGGTCGGGGTATGGGTTTGGAGGGAAAACGTTTCCTATGACACAGGCCACAAGATGTGTGACACACACAACAGAATAGTCTTCAGCCTGAAAAAACAAGATGAACCTGGAGGACGTGATGTTGAGGGAAATAAGCCAGGCTCAGACAGACAAATACCGCGTGCTCTCACCTCTACGTGGAATGTAAAAAAGTGTAACCCGAGGCAGGTGGATCACGAGGTCAGGCGTTCGAGACCAGCCTGGCCAACACAGCGAAACACTGTCTCTACTAAAAATAGAATAATTAGCCGGGTGTGGTGGCAGGTGCCTGTCATCCCAGCTAATCGGGAGGCTGAGGCAAGAGAATTGGTTGAACCCGGGAGGTGGAGGTTGCAGTGAGCTGAGATCAGGCCACTGCACTCCAGCCTGGGTGACAGAGTAAGACTCTGTCTAAAAAGAAAGGAAAAAAGAAAAGAAAAGGAAGAGGAGAGGAGAGGAGATGGGAGAGGAGGGGAGGGGCAGTCAGAGGTGAGGGGAGGGGAGGAGAGGGGAGGGGAGGGGAGGAGAGGAGAGGGGAGGAGATGGGAGGAGAGGAGAGGAGAGGGGAGGTGAGGGGAGGGGAGGGGAGGGGAGGGGAAGGCAGAGGGGAGGGAGGAGAGGGGAGGGGAAGGCAGAGGGGAGGGGAGGGGAGGGGAGGACAGGGGAGGGAGGGGAGGGGAATGGAGGAGAGGGGAGGGAGGAGAGGGGAGGGGAGGGGAAGTCAGAGGTGAGGGGACGGGAGGAGACGGGAGGGGAGTGTAGGGAGGAGAGGGGAGGGGATGGGAGGAGAGGGGAGGGGAGGGGAGGAGAGGGGAGGGGAGGGGAGGAGAGGGGAGGGGAGGGGAGGAGAGGGGAGGGGAGAGGAGGACAGGGGAGAGAGGGGAGGGGAATGGAGGGGAGTGGAGGGGAGGAGAGGGAGGGGAGGGGAATGGAGGGGAGAGGAGGAGAGGGGAGGGGAGGGGAGGGAGGAGAGTGGAGGGGAGGGAGGAGAGTGGAGGGGAGGGGAGGGAGGAGAGGGTTGGGGATGGGAGGGAGCAGAGGGGAGGGGAGGGAGGAGAGGGGAGGGGAGGGAGGGGAGGGGAGGGAGGGGAGGGGAGGGGAGGGAGGGGAGGGGAGGGGAGGGTGGAGAGGGGAGGGGAGAGGGAGGAGAAGGGAGGGGAGGGGGGAGAAGGGAGGGGAGGGGAGGGGAGGGAGTAGAGGGGAGGGGAGGGGAGGGAGGAGAGGGGAGGGGAGGGGAGGATGGGGAGGGGAGGGGAGGGAGGAGAGTGCAGGGGAGGGAGGAGAGAGTAGGGGAGGGGAGGGAGGAGATCGGAGGGGAGAGGGAGGAGAAGGGAGGAGAGGGAGGAGAAGGGAGGGGAGGGGAGGGGTGGGAGGAGACGGGAGGGGAGGGAGGAGAGGGGTGGGGAGGGGAGGAGAGGGGAGGGGAGGAAAGGGGAGGGGAGGAAAGGGGAGGGGAGGGGAGGGAGGAGGAGGAGGGGGAAGTGGAGGAGGAGGAAGAAGAAGAAAAAAAAGGGGGAAACATTGGTGAAATGACACAAAGTTTCAGTCTGACAGAAAGGATGCATTCTAGTGACAGAAGAAAACATTCTAGCCCAGCATAGTGGCAACCGTTAATAGATGATGTATAATTCAAAACTGATAAAAGAACAGATTTTACATGTTTTTACTAAAAAAAGATTAAGCAGTTGAAGTGACAGATACGTGAATTAACCTGATGTAATTATTCCACAGTGATACATATATCAAAACGTCATCTTGTGCACCTTAAAAATATGCAATTATTAGTTGCCAATTTTATGTAAAATAAAAAGTTTTTAAAAACACACATAGAACATCTTCGTTCCCGAGCTGGAGTTGTTGCCATTTAGCATTAAGTATATCTCCTAATGGTATCCCTCCCACCACCCCCCACCCCACAACAGTCCCCAGAGTGTGATGTTCCCCTTCCTGTGTCCATGTATTCTCATTGTTCAATTCCCATCTATGAGTGAGAACATGCGGTGTTTGGTTTTCTGTCCTTGTGATAGTTTACTGAGACTGATGGTTTCCAATTTCATCCATGTCCCTACAAAGGACATGAACTCATCATTTTTTATGGCTGCATAGTATTCCATGGTGTATATGTGCCACATTTTCTTAATCTAGTCTATCGTTGTTGGATATTTGGGTTGGTTCCAAGTCTTTGCTATTGTGAATAGTGCCACAATAAAAGTACGTGTGCATGTGTCTTTATAGCAGCATGATTTATAGTACTTTGGGTATATACCCAGTAACAGGATGTCTGGGTCAACTGGTATTTCTAGTTCTAGATCCCTGAGGAATCGCCACACTGAATTCCACAAGGGTTGAACTAGTTTACAGTCCCATGAACAGTGTAAAAGTGTTCCTATTTCTCCACATCCTCTCCAGCACCTGTCGTTTCCTGACTTTTTAATGATTGCCATTCTAACTGGTGTGAGATGGTATCTAATTGTGGTTTTGATTTGCATTTCTCTGATGGCCAGTGATGATGGGCCTTCTTTCATGTGTCTGCTGGCTGCATAAACTCTTAAACGTGTGAGTCGCTTCTCTTGGTACAGAAAACCTTCCTCTTTACCAGCCTTTTCCAAACAGCTCTCTTCATTTCCTGGCAACATCCAATTCCGTATTTGTCATGCACAATCCGTGAATTTCAACGAGGACCATCTTTTTCCCCTAGAATGCCGGTTGTCTTTCTAAAACAGCCTTTCCTTCTGGAATCAGAACCGGTTTTTAAAACATTAATTTCCAATGTTTGCCTTGGGAGAATGTCTTTTGATCAGCACGGCAAATTTCTGCCTGGCAGGCTGAAGTTATCACAAGTGTGGGATATTATTGACCTAATATTGACACGGTTAATAGGCTGAGTAATACCCTCGCCAAGACAGCCTCGGAAAAGACACAGATTTCTGTATTAGAACACGGAGTCCAATTTTTCCTGTGTATAAAAGCAGGAAGTTCCTTCGCCTGAGGATTAGATGCCCGCTTCAGACTCGGTGGGAGGCGCCTCCTGAAAAAGCAGACCACAGGCTTGTGCACTAACGGGGGACCACACGTGTTGAATCAAGACAGAGCTGGCTTGATCCTCCCCACCGGTTCTGCAGACACAGGAATTACTAGACATAAATAAAACAGGGCAGATCAAAGGTTTGGAAAAGACCCTCATCCAGAAGAGATTATCCCAGGTCTGCAGGAAACTGAATGCGAGCTGAGTAGAAAAGAGCCGGGATGAACAAGCTTTCTCTGCAGAGAGCTCACGAGCACAGCAAGAGGCCAGACGGATTTGTAGTGAAAAATGAGGACGGGTGCCTTTAGCACAGATGGTTCCCTTTCCATCGTGGTGCCTCCAACAGACGGAACACAACCAGGGACTTCTTTCCAAACGTTAAAAAGAGTTCGGATGATTTTTTCTGGCCGGGTGCGGTGGCTCACGCCTGTCATCTCAGCACTTCGGGAGGACGAGACGGGTGGATCACGAGGTTAGGAGTTCGAGACCAGCCTGGCCAACGTGGTGAAACCCCCGTCTCTACTACAAAATACAAAAATTAGCCAGGTGTGGCGGTGTGGCACCTGTAATCCCAGCTACTCGGAAGGCTGAGGCAGGAGAACTGCTTGAACCCGGGAGGCAGAGGTTGCAGTGAGCCAACATCGTGACACTGGACTCCAGCCAGGGTGACAAGAGAAAGACTCTGTCTCAGAATAAATAAATAAATAAATAAACAAATAAATAAATAAATAAAAAGAGTTCAAGCGATTTTAAAGACGTATTTTACGGGTGCCCAAAACACAGGGCATGGTTCGTAAGGGAGAAATGTCCTACCTTGATGGAAGGACTAGCTGACAAGAAAGAAATGAAAGCGTAGGCTGCAGATTCTGATAGAAGGGAAATTACGGACTGTGTTTTTAATTGACTGTTGAATTGAGAGTCGGATATTATGTCATTTTTGAGACGGAGTCTCACTCTGTCTCCCAGCCTGGAGTGCAATGGCGCCTTCTCACCTCACTGCAAGCTCCGCCTCCTGGGTTCACACCATTCTCCTGCGTCAGCCTCCCGAGGAGCTGGGTTTCTAGGCAGCAGCCATTGCGACTGGCTAATTTTTGTATCTTTAGTAGAGATGGGGTTTTGCAAAGTTGGTCATGCTGGTCTCGAACTCCTGACCCCACGTGATCCACCTGCCTTGGCCTCCCAAAGTGCTGAAATCGCAGACGTGGACCACTGCACTCCCAGCCCTGAAAAGGTGAAGATGCAAATTATACCAGCCCTGTTTCCACTTAGCTGTGACAATCACACAACACTTTTTTGTCTCTATTAGTCTCTGTCTTATTCTCTAGTTAATGACTGTGAAAATAATTATGCTTTTCTTCTTTGTACTATGTAAACTTTTTAAAAAATGTTATTTTAAGCTCTGGGGTACCAGGCACAGTAGCTCACGCCTGTTATCCCAGCACTTTGGGAGGCCGAGGCAGGCGGATCATGAGGTCAGGAGATCGAGACCATCCTGGCTGACACGGTGAAACCCTATCTCTCCTAAAAACACAAAAATTAGCCAGGTGCGGTGGCAGGCACCTGTAGTCCCAGCTACTCAGGAGGCTGAGGAAGGAGAATGGCGTGAACCTGGGAGGTGGAGCTTGCAGTGAGCTGAGATCGCGCCACTGCGCTCCAGGCTGGAAAACAGAGTGAGACTCCATCTTAAAAAAAAAGAAAAAAAAATTAAGCTCTCGGGTATGGGGGAAGGGTGGGCAAGTTTGCTACATAGGTAAACACATGTCATGGTGGTCTGCTGCACCTGTCAAACTGTCGCCTATGTATTAAGCTCACGATGCATTAGTTATTTTTCCTGTTGCTCTCCCTCCCACCCCTCCACCCCTGGAAGGCCCCAGTGTGTGATGTTCCCCTCTCTGTGTCCATGTTTTCTGATTGTTCAGCTCCCACTTATGCGAGAGAACATGCAGTACTTGGTTTTCTGATCCTGTGTTTGTTTGCTGAGGATAATGGCTTCCAGCTCCATCGACGTCCCTGCAAAGGACATGATCTCATGGGTGAACATATTTTTTTCATCTCCCAATTTTCCTAGAAAAACAGAGCATACTGCTATACCCAAGTTCATAGCGGCATGACTCACAACAGTTCAAACGTGGAAGCAACCGAGGCGCCCATCAGTGGATGAACAGGTAAACAGAATTTGCTCTGGGAACACAATGCAATACTATACAGCCAGGAAAAGGAATGAGGGTCAGACGCAGGCTGCAGCGTGGATGAACCTTGAAGACCTCAGGCCCAGTGACAGAAGAGACACACAATGTAATACTATACAACCAGGAAAAAGAATCAGGGTCAGAAGCAGGCTGCTGCATGGCTGAAACTTGAAGACACCAGGCACAGTGAGAGAAGGGACACACAGTGGAATACCATATGGCCAGGAAAAGGAATGAGGGTTAGATGCAGGCTGCAGTGTGAATGAACCTCGAAGACCTCAGGCCCAGTGAGAGAAGAGACACACAATGGAATACCATACAGCCAGGAAAAGGAATGAGTGTCAGACACAGGCTGCAGCATCGGTGAACCTTGAAGACATCAGGCCCAGTGGGAGAAGAGACACACAGTGGAATACTATACGGCCAGCAATAATGAATGAGGGTCAGATGCAGGCTGCAGGGTGAAGGAACATGGAAGTTCTCAGGCCCAGTGAGAGAAGAGAGACACAATGGAATACCATACAGCCAGGAAAAGGAAAGAGGGTCAGACGTAGGCTGCAGCATGGGTGAACCTTGAAGACATCAGGCCCAATGGGAGAAGAGACACACAATGGAATACTATACAGCCAGGAAAAGGAATGAGGGTCAGATGCAGGCTGCAGTGTGAAAGAAGCTGGAAGAACTCAGGCCCAGTGAGAGAAGAGACACACAATGCAATACCATACGGCCAGGAAAAGGAATGAGGGTCAGACGCAGCCTGCGGCATGGATGAACATTGAAGACATCAGACCCAGTAAGAGAAGAGACACACAATGGAATACTATACAGACAGGAAAAGGAATGAGGGTTAGACACAGGCTGCGGCATGAGTGAAACTTGAATGCATCAGGCCCAGTGGGAGAAGAGACACACAACGGAATACCATACAGCCAGGAAAAGGAATGAGGGTCAGATGCAGGCTGCAGTGTGAATGAACCTGGAAGACATCAGGCCCAGTGGCAGAAGAGACACACAACGGAATACCATACAGCCAGGAAAAGGAATGAGGGTCAGACGCAGGCTGCGGCATGGGTGAACCTTGAAGACATCAGGCCCAGTGGCAGAAGAGACACACAACGGAATACCATACAGCCAGGAAAAGGAATGAGGGTCAGACACAGGCTGCGGCATGGGTGAACCTTGAAGACATCAGGCTCAGTGGGAGAAGAGACACACAACGGAATACCATACAGCCAGGAAAAGGAATGAGGGTCAGATGCAGGCTGCAGTGTGAATGAACCTGGAAGATCTCAGGCCCAGTGAGAGAAGAGAAACACAGGGGAATACTATACAGCCAGGAAAAGGAATGAGGGTCAGATGCAGGCTGCAGTGTGAATGAACCTGGGAGACATCAGGCCCAGTAAGAGAAGAGACACACAATGGAATACTATATGGCCAGGAAAAGGAATGAGGGTCAGATGCAGGCTGCAGTGTGAATGAAAGTTGAAGACATCAGGCCCAGTGAGAGAAGAGACACACAATGGAATACTACACAGCCAGGAAAAGGAATGAGGGTCAGACACAGGCTGCAGTGTGAGTGAACCTGGAAGACATCAGGCCCAGTAAGAGAAGAGACACACAATGGAACACTATACAGCCAGGAAAAAGAATGAGGGTCAGACGCAAGCTGCAGTATGAATGAACCTTGAAGACATCAGGCCCAGTGAGAGAAGAGACACAAAATGGAATACTATATAGCCAGGAAAAGAAATGAGGGTCAGATGCAGGCTGCAGCATGAATGAACCTTGAATACATCAGGCCCAGTGAGAGAAGAGACACAAAATGGAATACTATACAGCCAGGAAAAGGAATGAGGGTCAGACGCAGGCTGCGCCATGGGTGAACTGTGAAGACATCAGGCCCAGTCGGAGAAGAGACACACAATGGAATACCATATAGCCAGGAAAAGAAATGAGGGTCAGATGCAGGCTGCGGCATTGGTGAACCTTGAAGACATCAGACCCAGTGGTAGAAGAGACACACAATGGAATACTATACAGCCAGGAAAAGGAATGAGGGTCAGACGCAGGCTGCGGCATGGGTGAACCTTGAAGACATCAGGCCCAGTGGGAGAAGAGACACACAATGGAATACCATACAGCCAGGAAAAGGAATGAGGGTCAGATGCAGGTTGCGGCATGGGTGAACCTTGAAGGCGTCAGGCCCAGTGGGAGAAGAGACACACAATGGAATACCATACAGCCAGGAAAAGGAATGAAGGTCAGATGCAGGCTGCAGTGTGAATGAACCTGGAAGATCTCAGGCCCAGTGAGAGAAGAGACACACAGTGGAATACTATACAGCCAGGAAAAGGAATGAGGGTCAGATGCAGGCTGCAGTGTGAATGAACCTGGAAGATCTCAGGTCCAGTGAGAGAAGAGACACACAGTGGAATACTATACAGCCAGGAAAAGGAATGAGGGTCAGATGCAGGCTGCAGTGTGAATGAACCTGGAAGATCTCAGGTCCAGTGAGAGAAGAGACACACAGTGGAATACTATACAGCCAGGAAAAGGAATGAGGGTCAGATGCAGGCTGCAGTGTGAATGAACCTTGAAGACATCAGGCCCAGTGTGAGAAGAGACACACAATTGAATACTACACAGCCAGGAAAAGGAATGAGGGTCAGATGCAGGCTGCAGCGTGGATGAACTTTCAAGACCTCAGGCCTAGTGAGAGAAGAGACACACAATGGAATACTACACAGCCAGGAAAAGGAATGAGGGTCAGACACAGGCTGCAATGTGAGTGAACCTGGAAGACATCAGGCCCAGTAAGAGAAGAGACACACAATGGAATACTATACAGCCAGGAAAAAGAATGAGGGTCAGACGCAGGCTGCAGTGTGAATGAACCTTGAAGACATCAGGCCCAGTGAGAGAAGAGACACAAAATGGAATAGTATATAGCCAGGAATAGTAATGAGGGTCAGATGCAGGCTGCAGCGTGAGTGAACCTTGAATACATCAGGCCCAGTGAGAGAAGAGACACAAATTGAATACTACACAGCCAGGAAAAGGAATGAGGGTCAGACGCAGACTGCGGTATGGGTGAATCTTGAAGACATCAGGCCCGGTGGGAGAAGAGACACACAATGGAATAGTATATGGCCAGCAAAAACGAATGAGGGTCAGATTCAGGCTGCAGTGTGAATGAACCTGGATGATCTCAGGCCCAGTGAAGGAAGAGACACACAATGGAATACCATACAGCCAGGAAAAGGAATGAGGGTCAGAAGCAGGCTGCGGCATGGGTGAAGCTTGAAGACATCAGGCCCAGTGAGAGAAGAGACACACAATGGAATACTATACAGCCAGGAAAAGGAATGAGGGTCAGACGCAGGCTGCGGCATGGGTGAACCTTGAAGACCTCAGGCCCAGTGAGAGGAGAGACACACAATGGAATACTAAACAGCCAGGAAAAGGGATGAGGGTCAGACGCAGGCTGCAGCATGGGTGAAACTTGAAGAAATCAGGCCCTGTGGGAGAAGAGACACACAGTGGAATACTATACAGCCAGGAAAAGGAATGAGGGTCAGACGCAGGCTGTGGCATGGGTGAACCTTGAGGACATCAGGCCCAGTGAGAGAAGCCAGACTGGAGAGACCCCATAGTGTATGACTCCACTTATGTAAAATGTCTGGAACAGGCAAAGATTTCATAGAGACAGAAACTAGAACTATGGGTGGCAGAGGCCGGGGGGTGAAATGGGGAATTGGTGTTTCATGCGGAGAGAGTTTCTGTTTGGGATGATGAAAACATTCTGGAGGTGGTTAGTGACAATTGTTGCACAATTATTTGAATGTACTGTTTTTTTTTTTTGAGGGGTATAGAGTTTTGATATTTTTCCCCAGGCTGGAGTGCAATGGTGCGATCTCAGCTCTCTGCAACCTCCGCCTCCCGTGTTCAAGTGATTCTCCTTCCTCAGCCTCCTGAGTAGCTGGGAGTACAGGCACCTGCCACCAGGCCCAGCTAATTTTTTGTATTTTTAGTAGTGACAGGATTTCACCATGTTGGCCAGGCTGATCTCGAACTTCTGATCTCTGGTGATTCACACACCTCGGCCTCCCAAAGTGCTGGGATTACAGGCACGCAGCACAACACCCAGCTCATTTTTGTATTATTAGTAGAGACGGGGTTTTGCCATGTTGACCAGGCTGGTCTTGAACTCCCAACCTCAGGTGATCCACTTGCCTAGCCCTCCCAAAGTGCTGGGATTACAGGCGTGAGCCACCATGCCTCGCTGAATTGTACACTTTAAAATAGCTAAAATGTTAGACATTATATTATGTGTGCTCCCCCATAATTAAAAAAATATATATTGCTATGGACAGGAAAAGAAGCTTTCTTTTGAGGAAAAGGGTACATTCAGTTGGCAACAATGAACATTGCACAATATTTAATTTTTTTTCTTTTTTTTGAGATAGAGTCTCACTCTTTTTGCCCAGGCTGGAGTGCAGTGGCGCAATCTCAGTTTACTGCAACCTCTGCCTCCCGGGTTCAAGTGATTCTCCTGCCTCAGCCTTCCGAGTACCTGGGATTACAGGCATGTGCCACTACGCCTGGCTAAATTCTGTATTATTAGTAGAGACGGGGTTTTGCCATTTTGGCCAGGCTGGTCCTGAACTCCTGACCTCATGTGATCCACCCACCTTGGCCTCCCAGAGTGCTGGGATTACAGGCACACACCACCACACCCGGCTAATTTTTGTATTATTAGTAGAGACAGGGTTTTGCCATGTTGACCAGGCTGGTCTTGAACTCCCAACCTCAGGTGATCCACCAGCCTTGCCCTCCCAATGTGCTGAGATTACAGGCATAAGCCACCGCACCTGGCCAAATCATACTCTTTAAAATGGCAAAAATTGCAGAGATTATATTATGTGTGCTCTACCACAATTTTTAAAAAGTATATATTGCTATAGACAGGAAAAGAAGCTTTCTTTCGAGGAAAGGGGTACATTCGGTTGGCAACAATGAACATTGCAGAATATTTAATTTTTTTCTTTTTTTTTTTTTTTGAGATGGAGTCTCGCTCTTGTTCCCCAGGCTGGAGTGCAGTGGCGCAATCTTGGCACACCGTAACCTCCACTTCCTGGGTTCAGGCAACGTCCCTACCTCAGCCTTCCGAGTAGCTGAGACTACAGGTGTGCACCACCGTGCCCGGCTAATTTTTTGTATTTTTGTAAAGACAGGGTTTCACAATGTGGGACAGGATGGTCTCAATCTCCTGACCTCCTGATCAGCCTGCCTCAGCCTCCCAAAGTGCTGGGATTACAGATGTGAACCACCATGCCCAGCCAAATTGTACTCTTATTTACAATGACAAAAATGGCAGAGATTATATTATGTGTGCTCTACCATGATCTTAAAACATTTTATTGCTATATACAGGAAAAAGAATGCTTTCTTTTGTGGAAAAGGGTACATTTGGTTGGCAACAATGAACATTGCACAGATTTAAATTTTAAAAATGCAAAAAGTTGTTCTCAGCAGGGTACAGTGGCTCACACCTGGATTCACAGCTACTTGAGAGGCTGAGGTAGGGGGATCCGTTTAGCCCAGGAAGTGGAGGCTGCAGTGAGGTGTGATCACGCCACTGCACTCCAGCTTGGGCAAAAAGACAAGATCTTGTCTTGGCCAGGCGCGTTGGCTCACGCCTGTCATCCCAGGATTTTGGGAGGCAGAGGCGGGCGGATCACGAGGTCAGGAGATCGAGACCATCCTGGCTAATACGGTGAAACTCCGTCCCTACTAAAAATACAACAAATTAGCCGGGTGCGGTGTTGGGTGCCTGTAGTCCCAGCTACTTGGGAGGCTGAGGCAGGAGAATGGCGTGAACCTGGGTGGCGGAGCTTGCAGTGAGTGGAGATTGCGCCACTGCACTCCAGCCTGGGCGACAGAGGAAGACTCCATCTCAAAAAAAAAAAAAAAGAGAAGACCCTGTCTCTAAAAAACACAAGAAAACAACAACCACAGCAAGACACAAAAGAGTGGTCTCAAGAAGAAGAAAAACAGTTAAAATGGTGCATATGACATTATACGTATTTTGCCATAATGAAAAAGAATGGTGTAGGGAAGAGCAGAATCTTTTAGAAAGTAATCCTGGGGTTAAGCACTTCACAAAAACAAGAGGAAAGCAAGCTCTCAAGCTATCGAGTTAGAAAAAGCTTTGCTGGGCGTGGTGGCTCACACCTGTAATTTCAGCATTTTGGGAAGCCGAGGAAGGTGGATTACATGAGATCAGGAGTTCGAGACCAGACTGGCCAACATGGTGAAACCCCGTCTCTACTAAAAATACAAAAATTAGCTGGTCGTGGTGGCGCACGCCTGTAATCCCAGCTACTTGGGAGGCTGAGGCAGAAGGATTACTTGAACCCAGGAGGTGGAGGTTACAGTGAGGTGAGATGCTGAGATCTCTTAAGATATCTTTTTGGCTGGGTGCGGTGGCTTACGGCTGTAATCCCAGCACTTTGGGAGGCTGAGGTGGGCAGATCACCAGAGATCAGGAGTTCGAGATCAGCCTGGCCAACATGGTGAAACCCCTCTCTACTAAAAAATAGAAAAATCAGCCAGGCATGCTGGCGCATGCCTGTAATCCCAGCTACTCGGCATGCTGAGGCAGAAAAATCAGGTGAACCTGGGAGATGGAAGTTGCAGTGAGCCGAGATCGCGCCACTGCACTCCAGGCTGGGCGACAGAGCGAGACTCCATCTCAAAAACAACAGCAACAAAATACCTGTAGTTTGGGAGGCCGAGGCAGGTGGATCACCTGAGGTTAGAAGTTCGAGACCATCCTGGCCAACATGGTGAGACTGCGTCTTTACTAAAACTACAAAAATTAGCCAGGCGTGGTGGCAGGCACCTGTAATTCCAGCTACTCAGGAAGCTGAGGCAGGAGAATCACTTGAACCCAGGAGGCGGAGGTTGTAGTGAGCTGAGATCACGCCACTGCACTCCAGCCTGGGTGACAGAGTGAGATGCTGTTTCAAAAGAGAAAAGAGAGAGAGAGAAATAGAGGATAGAAAAATAGAAATGAAACAAAGAATGATATAGAAAAGACAAAATAAAACACGACTAATATGGCGAAGAGCCCAAGAAGACGATAGGGGGCGTGAAAGAACAAAAAAACCAAAAAATAAAAAACAAATTGCAGAAAATTGTGCAGAGATCAAAATTTGAAGTTGAAGAAAGAATAGACATAGAGAATTAACCCAGAATAAATTAAAAGAATGCAAGACCACCAAATCATCAAATAAAGTGAGACGCAACTTCTAGCAACTGTAAAATTATAAAACCAGTATTTCCCTGAATTTATCAATAACCAGTAACAATGGAAAATAAGGCGATGCTCATGAGTGACTATTTTTATTTTTTGAGACAGAGTCTCGCTGTTGCCCAGGCTGGAGTGCAATGGCGCGATCTCAGCTCACTGCAACCTCGGCCTCCCGGGTTCAAGCGATTCTCCTGCCTCATCTTCCCAAGTAGCTGGGATGACAGTCGCCCGCCACCACACCAGGCTAGTGTTTGTATTATTAGAAGAGACGAAGTTTCACCATGTTGGCCAGGCTGGTCTCCAACTCCTGACCTCAGGCGATCTGCCCTCCTCGGCCTCCCGAAGTGCTGGGATGACAGGCGTGAGCCATGGCGCCCGGCCTCATTTCAGAGTTTGAGCCACGGCGCCCGGCCTCATTTCAGAGTTTGCTTTCAGATGCGCCATATAAAGAATTCATCAGGCACTCCTTAGCGTGGAAAGCAGCAGTAACATGTAAATTATACTCACAGGATTTTCCCCACTTCAACACATCCAGAAGTTGAAAGGAAGAGATAAATGGACATTTCAAAGCTGAGTCTCTAACAGCAACTAAAACCTGTTCGGTGGGGCTTGATTTGGCAAGAGTAAATGAACTCGAATCAAATTCAATTACCCTGTGTACATTAACCATAATGCGTGCTTAACATTTTACAAAAAGATCTGATTTTCTGGTACTTGTTTATTTTTAACCGCAATAAAATCAAAATTTGGTGGAAAACATTTAACATGTGTTTTCTGTGGCACTCATGAGCTGTGCAATTGTGCTATTATTTAAAAAAAAGGAAAAGAAAAAAAGTGGCCGGGTGCGGTGACTCACGCCTGTAATCTCAGCACGTTGGGAGGCCAGGCGGGTGGATCACTTGAGGTCAGAAGTTTGAGACCAGCCTGGGCAACATGGTGAAACCCTGTCTGTACCAAGAAAAAAAAAATTATCTGGATGTGGTATGTATGCCTATAGTCCCAGCTACTTGGGAGGCTGAGGAAGGAGGATGGCTTGAGCCCAGAAGGTGGAGGCTGCAGTGAGCTGAGATTGCACCACTGCACTCCAGCCTGGGCAACAGAGCAAGATATTGTCTCAAAAACAAACAAAACAAAACACAAACACTAAAAAAACAGATTGACAATCCTTGGCCCCCACCTCTTACCAGCTCAGTCACAATTGCAAACCAGAGGCCTGGCACGGTGGCTCACGCCTGTAATCCCAGCACTTTGGGAGGCCAAGGCGGGCAGATCACCTGAGGTCAGGAGTTCGAGACCAGCCTGACCATCATGGTGAAAGCCCGTCTCTACTAAAATACAAAAATTAGCTGGGCGTGGTGGCACGTACCTGTAATCCCAGCAATTTGGGAGGCCGAGGTGGGCGGATCACCAGAGGTCAGGAGTTCCAGACCAGCCTGACCATCATGGCGAAACCCCATGTCTACTAAAATACAAAAATTAGCCAGGCGTGGTGGCACATGCCTGTAATCCCAGCACTTTGGGAAGCCGAGGCAGGCGGATCACCAGAGGTCAGAAGTTCGAAACCAACCCGACCATCATGGTGAAAGCACGTCTCTACTAAAAATACAAAAATTAGCCCGGCATGGTGGCAGGTGCCTGTAATCCCAGCTACTTGGGAGGCTGAGGCAGGAGTATCGCTTGAACCCGGGAGGCGGAGGTTGCAGTAAGCTGAGATTGTACCACTGCACTCCAGCCTGGGCAACAGAGCAAGACTGAGTCTCAAAAAGAAACGAAACAAAACGCTAACCTAAAAAACTGGATTGAGATTCTTCAGCCGCCACCTCTTACCAAATCAGTCAAAATTGAAAACCAGAATGTATTCAACTGCTTTGAATACCGAGGATAGATGTCATTTCATCTATGACCCTGTGTGCAGCAGGAAAGCAATATTGCCCACCTGCATTATCAAATTGGGCTCATTCAGCTAATTAAACCTATCAGCAAGATATGCAAACTGGAGGCTGGGCATGGTGGCTCACACCTGTAATCCCAGCACTTTGGGAGGCTGAAGCAGGCAGATTACTTGAGGTCAGGAGTTTGAGACCAACGTGGCCAGCAAGGTAAAACCTGGTCTGTACTAAAAAAAAAAAAAAAAAAAAAAAAATTAGGCGGGTGTGGTGGTGGGCACCTGTAATGCCAGCTACTCAGGAGGCTGAAGCCAGAGAACCGTATTTATGAGGCGGAGTTTGCAGCAAGCCGAGATCAAGCCACGGCACTCCAGCCTGGGTGACAGAGTGAGACACCATCTCAAAAAAACAAAAGATATGCAAACTGGAATAACCACGCTATATTATTCAAGGGATACTTTGCTATGAGAATTTCTTAGTCAGCAGGAAAAATCATAATTTCTTGCCTTGTCTGAGGTATGAGTACTTGCATCTGGGGTACATGTGACTTAAGAATTTGGAAAAATTGCACTGGGCGCGGTGGCTCATGCCTGTAATCCCAGCACTTTGGGAGGCCAAGGCGGGTGCATCACCTGAGGTCAGGAGTTCAAGACCAGCCTGGCCAACATGGCTAAACCTGGTCTCGACCAAAAAAACAAAAATTTGCTGGGCGTGGTGGCAGGCGCCTGTAATCCCATCTACTCGGGAGGCTGAGGCAGAAGAACTGCTTGAACCCGGAAGGCAGAGGTTGCAGTGAGCTGAGATCATGCCACTGCACTCCAGCCTGGGCAACAGAGCAAGACTTTGTTCAAAAAAAAAAAAATTGGAGCAGTTTGAAAGCTAAAGTGTGGGCTTTCCTCATCTTCTTCATCAAATGTTATTTCCATGTCTTTTTTCTTTTTTTGAGACAGGGTCTCCCTCTGTTACCCAGGCTGGAGTGCACTGGTGAAATCTCAGCTCACTGCAGCCTCAACCTCCTGGGCTCAAGCAATTCTCCCATCTCGTCCTCCCGTGTAGCTGGGATAACAGACATGCACCAAAACGCTGTTTGCATCTTCTCAGCATTTAGGAGAGCTTCGCATCACATACCCAGACCTAGAGAATGAATTCAAGAAATTCTTTTTTTTTTTTTTGAGACAGAATCTCATTCTGTTCGCCCAGGCTGGAGTGCACTGTCCCGATCTCAGCTAACTGCAAGCTCCACCTCCCGCGTTCAAGCTATCCTCATGCCTCAGTCTCCAAAGCAACTGGGATTGCAGGCAGCTACCACCACGCCTGGCTAATTTTTGTATTTTTAGTAGAGACGAGGTTTCACCATGTTGGCCAGGCTGGTCTTGAACTCCCAACCTCAGGTGATCCGTCCGTCTCAGCCTCACAAAGTCCTGGGATGACAGGCCTGAGTCACCGCACAGCCGGTCCAAGCAACTGATTTATATAAAGTTTCCCCTGGCTCTCATTCTCTCTGACCCTGTTTTATTTCTTTATTTTTGTTTTCTTGCCGTCCTAGAGTGGGAAACGCTGATTTAAGCACCCATCTTTGCAACTGTTACAGAATTGTCAGGTATTTAACGAAACAATGAACGGATCCCGTATTTGCCAACGAGAACATATTGTACAAATATAGACAAAGTGGCATAATTTACATCCCTCGTTTCAAGTAGACACACGATGATTTTTCATATCCTCTCAGCTTTGAACTCTGTTATTACGGCTGGAAACAATGATTTGTATTCTTCTCTGAAGTCTGTTTTCTGACAGCCCCAGTCAGATATTTAGAAGACGGCTGGTTTTGACAATTTCATGGGGATCGTCCTAAAACTGTTTTTTTTTTTTTAATTTTTCTCTCCCACTGTGGGTGAGGTCGCGATGGATGCTGTATGACTATAAATTGTCTAATTTACATTGTGTTGATCATATATTTTATTTTATTATTATTATTTTTTGATCATATATTTTAGAGATGGAGTTTTGCTCTTGTCGCCCAGGCTGGAGGGCAGTAGCACGAGCTCAGCTCACTGCAACCTCCACCTCCCGGGTCCGAGCGATTCTCCTGCCTCAGCCTCCCGGGTAGCTGGGATTACAGGCACCTGCCACCATGTCTAGCTCACTGCAACCTCTGCCTCCCGGGTTCAAGCGATTCTCCTGCTTCAGCCTCCCAAGTAGCTGGGATTACAGGCACCCTCCACCATGCCTGGCTAATTTTTGTATTTTTAGTAGAGACTGGGTTTCACCATGTTGGTCAGGCTGGTCTTGAACTCCTGACCTCAGGTGATCCACCTGCCTCGCCTCCCAAAGTGCTGGGATTACAGGCGTGCGCCACCGTGCCCAGGCTGTGGTGTCATCTTTCTTTCTTTCTTTTCTCCTGTGCTCATGCTGTGTTACAGGAGATATCATCTGTCTCCTGGCTGTCCCACCTTCTACACTCACGTTCCACTGATCACCTGAGCGTGCCCCACCAATGGTGAATGGTTCAGACTCCGTCACAATCCAGGCCTGTGAAAGTGGGGGTCCCTGGGTCACCTCGGTGTGGGCACCTGGCAATGAGAGAGAGGGATACGGGGGGGGTCCCCTGACATCACAACATATGGCTGGATCGGCTGTGAAAGTTGTGAGATGTGGAAAATGTTGAGCAACATTTAATATATATGCATATACCTATATTGTAATTAAATATTTAATAATTAATATTTAATTATTAATATTAAATATTCGTGATTATTATTAGATATTAATTAAATATTTAATTAAAATATAAACATGCATATATCTATATATCCATATATTTGCATATATCCATATATTTGTATATGCATATATAGCTATGCATATATATCTATGCAATATTCATCTATATGCATATTGCAATATATGCAATATAAAATAGAAATAT
Source organism: Pongo pygmaeus (assembly GCF_028885625.2). Classification (NCBI taxonomy): domain Eukaryota; kingdom Metazoa; phylum Chordata; class Mammalia; order Primates; family Hominidae; genus Pongo; species Pongo pygmaeus. The sequence goes on from NC_085931.1 coordinate 7,479,109, forward strand.
AAATCAATAGAAATATAGATTAAATATTGATTAAATATAAATTAAACATTTAATCAATGTTTAATTTATTTAACATCACTTAATAGTTATAGAATATATTATATATAATATTATATATAATATATGATATATTATGTATGATATATAATATATTATATAATATATTATATATAATATTATATATCATATAATATTATATATAATATTATTAAATAGAAATTAAATATTTAATTTCTATTTAATAATTATTATTTCATATTTAATGATAACAATAATAATGTTTGATAATATTGACGAACACCGACGAGGGTTGATGGACATGGTTGCAGGTAAAAAGACGCACGATTCATCCACGTGGCGGCAACTCATGCCTGTGAGTACTTTGTGAGGCTGAGGCAGGAGGATGGCTTGAGGTCGGAAGTTCGAGACCAGCCTGGGCAATATGGTGAGATTCCCCCTTCCGCTAACTCTACAAAAAATAAAAAAAATCAGAAAGAGGCAAGATTCATGAAGCATGGAGGGAGGGCTCTGTGATGTTCCAATGGCCTCAGCAATTCTGTGTTGAGCATTTGCAAGGAGAAGGGATTGTCAGTCAGTAGCTCAAACTATAGGGCAGAGGAGATGCATGCTTCCCTGAGGATGTCTTTATGTTCTTTTTTATTTTTTATTTTATCAGTATTATTATTATTATTATTTTGAGATGGAGTCTCGCTTTGTCACCCAGGCTGAAGTGCAGTAGCACAATCTCAGCTCACTGCAACCTCCACCTCCCGAGTTCAAGCGATTCTCCTGCCTCAGCCTCCCAAGTACCTGGGACTACAGGCCCCCGCCACCATGCCCAGCTAATTCTTATTTATTTTTTCTTTTTTTGAGATGGAGTCTCGCTCTGTTGCCCAGGCTGGAGTGCAGTGGTGCAATCTTGGCTCACTACAACCTCCGCCTCCTGGGTTCACACCATTCTCCTGCCTCAGCCTCCTGAATAGCTGAGACTACAGGCACCTGCCACCACACCCGGCTAATTTTTGTATTTTTAGTACAGACGGGATTTCACCATGTTAACCAGGATGATCTTGATTTCCTGACCTCTTGATCCGCTCGCCTAGGCCTCCCAAAGTGCTGAGATTACAGGCGTGAGCCACTGCGCCCGGCCTAATTCTTGTATTTTTAGTAGACACAGAATTTCACCATGTTGGCCAGGCTGGTCTTGAACTCTTGACCTCAGATGATCCGTTGGTCTCCTCCTGCCAAAGTGCTGGGATCACAGGCGTGAGCCACCGCGCCCGGCCAGACATCCTTACGTTCTAAAGATCTGCTGTACAGTGCCATGCCTACAGCCAGCAATATTGTCTCCTGCACTTAAAAATTTGCTAGGGCAGGAGAGCTCACGGACACTCCTTAAAATAATGAGAATAGAAGTACCATTACGTCCAGCAATTTCACGACTGGGTATCTTTCAAAGGAAAAGCAGTCATTATGTGGAAAAGACACTTGCACAGGCACATTTATAGCAGCACTGTTTGCAACTGCAAAATCATGGAACCAGCCCCAAGACCCATCAAGCAATGAGTGGATAAAGAAAATGCGGTACAGGTCGGGAGCGGTGACTCACCCCTGTAATCCCAGCACTTTGGGAGGCTGAGGTGGGCGGATCACCAGGTCAGGAGTTCAAGACCAGTCTGACCAATATGGTGAAACAGCATCTCTACTAAAAATACAAAAATTAGCCAGGTGTTGTGGCAGGCACCTGTAATCCCAGCTACTGGGGAGGTTGAGACACAAGAATCGGTTGAACCCGGGAGGTGGAGGTTGCAGTGAGCTGAGATCGCACCACTGCATTCCAGCCTGGGCGACAGAGTGAGACTCCATCTAAAAAAAAAAAATGTGATATGTATCTTGATATATATATATGATATACATATATAGGATATACATATACACACACACTATATATAGTCTATATATATATAGTGCTGAATATATTTATACACACTCTGTATATATATAATGGAATACTACTCAGCCAGGAAAAGGAATGAATGAATGGCATTCACGGCAACCTGGATGGAATTGGGAACCAATATTGTAAGTGAAGTAACTCAGGAATGGAAAACCAGATATCCTTTGTTCTCCCTCATAAGTTGGAGCTTATGAAACTGTGGTGTATATATATGTAGACATATATATGTTGTGTGTGTCTATATATTTACACTATACATATGTCTATATATATAGTGCTGAATATATATACACATAATAAATACATATGTCTATATACATAGTACTATATATATATATATACATATACACACACTATATATATAATGGAATACTACTCAGCCAGGAAAAGGAAAGAATGAATGGCATTCACGGCAACCTGGATGGAATTGGGGACCATTATTCCAAGTGAAGTAAGTCAGGAATGGAAAACCAAACATCCTTTGTTCTCTCTCATAAGTGAGAGCTTATGAAACTGTGGTGTATATATATATATATAGATATGTTGTGTGTGTATATATATTTACAGTGTGTGTATATATATTTACTCACAATATGTGTGTGTATACATATACACACACTATATATATGTCTATATATATTGTGCTGAATATATGTATACACACACTATATATATACTGGAATACTACTCAGCCATGAAAAGGAATGAAAGAATGACATTCACAGCAACCTGGATCGAATTGGGGACCATGATTCTAAGTGAAGTAACTCAGGAATGGAAAATCAAACATCCTTTTTCTCTCTCATAAGTGGGAGCTTATGAAGCTGTGGTATATATACATATATATATATATAGTGTGTGTGTTTATATATTTACACACAATATATGTGTTTAAATATATATACACACACTGTACATATGTCTATATATAGTGCTGAATATATATACACACAAAATATACATATGTCTATGTATATAGTGCTGTATATATACACAGCACTGTATATATAAAATGTAATACTACTCAGCCATGAAAAGGAATGAATGAAAAGAAATGAATCAATGGCATTCACAGCAATCTGGATGGAGTTGGGGACCATTATTCTAAGTGAAGTAACTCAGGAATGGAAAACCAACATCCTATGTTCTCAATCATAAGTGAGAGCTAAGCTAGCAGGATGCAAAGGCATAAGAATGATACATGGATTTTGGGGAATCTGGGGGACAGGCTCGGGGGTGGCCGGAAATAAAAGACCATGCATTGGGTACGGTGTACACGGCTCGGGTGTGTGCCAACACCTCTGAAATCACCACTCAAGAAGTTATCCGGCTGAGTGTGGTGGCTCACGCCTGTAATCCCAACACTTTGGGAGGCCAAGGTGGGCATATCACGAGGTCAGGAGTTTGAGACCAGCTTGGCTAACACAGTGAAACCCTGTCTGTACTAAAAATACAAAAATTAGCTGGGTGTAGTGGTGCATGCCTGTAATCCCAGCTACTCAGGAGGTTGAAGCAGGAGAATCGCTTGAACCTGGGGAGGTGGAGGTTGCAGTGAGCTGAGATTGTGCCATTGCACTCCAGCCTGGGCAACAGAGCAAGACTCCATCTCAAAAAAAAAAAAAAAAAAGCTTCGAAAGGCAGTTCTCCTGAAAGCTTCTCCAAAAAGCCAAGATGACAGATTTGGATCATTTTAAACTTATGAAGGCAAAGAAAATGAGGAACAGAATCATCAAGAATAAAGTTAAGAAGCTTCAAAAGGCAGCTATCCTGAAAGCTTCTTTCAAAAAAGCACCTGCTGCTGCTGCAGCTGCTGCTGCTAAAGTTCCAGCAAAAAAGATGACCGTTGTGGGTAAGAAGGCCCAGCAGATTCAGCCCAGAAGATTTTTTCCCAGAAAACCACAGGCCAGAAGGCAGCGCCTGCTCCAAAAGTTCAGAGGACTCAAAAACTCCAGGTCCTAAAATAGAAGAAACACCTGCCAATAGAGTGAGAAGATGGTTACATCCACAGAGGCACCTGCTCCAAAAGCTCAGAAGGGTCAAAAAGCTTCAGCGCCGGCCAGGCGCACTGGCTCATGCCTGTAATCCCAGCACTTTGGGAGGCTGCGGTGGGTGGATCACGAGGTCAGGAGATCAAGACCAGCCTGGCAAACACAGTGAAATCCCGTCTCTACTAAAAATACAAAAATCAGCCAGGCGTGGTCTCAGGTGCCTGTAATCCCAGCTACTCGGGAGGTTGAGGCAGGAGAATCGCTTGAATCTGGGAGGCGGAGGATGCGGTGAGCCGAGATCGTGCCATTACACTCCAGCCTGGGGGACAGAGCAAGACTCCCTCTCAACAAAACAAAACAAAAACAAAAAAGTCTCCAGTCCTAAAATAGAAGAAACACCTGCCACAGAGGCTCCTGCTCCAAAGGCATCTGGTAACAAAGCATAAAAGGCAATTATAGAAAGTAATAAAAGTTCTTTTCGACATGCTGGCAAATCTAAAAAATTGTAATAATGAAAAATAAATAAAATATTAGGAAAACATATTACAGTTTTATGACCTGCTTTTTCTTCTCTTAGAACTATATTAAAAATTTGTTTGTGTGTTAAAAAAGGAAAACAGAAAAGAAAACCAGAGAATGTGCTTCTAAAATAAGAAACATTTTGTTATGACTCTGACAGGTGTGAATGAAGCTACTTGGGGCTCAACCTCTACCCAAGGGCTGAGTTGTGAGGTGGGACAGGCACCTGTTTTGTCATTATAAAAAGCAGCACTGGCCAGGCGCGGTGGCTCATGCCTGTAATCCTAGCACTATGGGAATCCAAGGTGGGCGGATCACTTGCAGTCAGGAGTTCGAGACCAGCCTGGCCAACATGCTGAAACCCTGCCTCTACTACAAATACAAAAATTAGCCAGGTGTGGTGGCAGGTGCCTGTAATCCGAGCTACTCAGGAGGCTGAGGCAGGAGAATCGCTTGAACCTGGGAGGTGGAGGTTGCAGTGAGTCGAGATCACGCCACTGTATTCCAGCCTGGGGGGCAGAGCAAGACACCATCTAAAAAAACAAAAAAAAAGGAGTATAACGGTATTTTTCTCTCTCTCTTTCTTTCTTTCTTTTTTTCTCTCTTTCCTTCCTTCCTTCCTTCCTTCCTTCCTTCCTTCCTTCCTTCCTTCCTTCCTTCCTTTCTTCTTTCTTTCTTTCTTTCTTTCTTTCTTTCTTTCTTTCTTTCTTTCTCTCTTTTCTTTCTTTCTTTCTTTCTTTTTTTGGACAGAATCTCGCTCTGTCATCCAGGCTGGAGTGCAGCGCTGAGATCTTGGCTCACTGCAAGCTCTGCCTCCCGGGTTCACGCCGTTCTCCTGCCTCAGCCTCCCGAGTAGCTGGGACTACAGGCACCCACCACCACGCCCGGCTAATTTTTTTGTATTTTTAGTAGAGACGGGGTTTCACCGTGTTACCCAGGATGGTCTCGATCTCCTGACTTCGTGATCCGCCCGCCTCAGCCTCCCAAAGTGCTGGGATGACAGGTGTGAGCCTCCGTGCCCGGCCTATTTTTCGCTCTTTAAGCTCACGTACGTCTCAGTAAGTTACCCTATCTGTATGTACACGCATCCGTCTACTTATAAAATGTTGCCATTGTGTTCATCACACCGTTGTTGGATTTCTCTTGATTTTTGTTTTTAGACAACAGGGTCCCTGTTACCCAGGCTGGAGTGCAGAGGCTCAGTCACAGTACACTGTGACTCAAGCCCTCCTCCCACCTCAACCTCCCAAGTAGCTCCGATTACAGGGTCATGCCGTCATGCTCCCTTAATATGTCACAGTTTTTGTAGAGATGGGGTCTTGCTATGTTGGCCAGGCTGGTCTCAAACTCCTGGGCTCAAGCGATCCTCATGCCTTGCCTCGGCCTCCCAAAGTGCTGGGATAACAGGTGTGAGCCACTGCAGCCAGCTACTTCTACCTGTCTTTACCTGCACCTGTTTCTTTAAGATGTGGCTACCGTGTTCATTGCAGACTCGTGGCATTCTTCTGGATTTTTCAAAATCATTGCCATAAATTATTACTTGTCTCAGTGACTCAGGTTTTGAATCTGGTGCCCGGCCAGACACGGGCTCACACCTGTAATCTCAACACTTTGGGAGGCCAAGGGCGGTGGATCACCAGAGGTCAGGAGTTCGAGACCACCCTGGCCAACAAGGTGAAACCCCATCTGTATTAAAAAAACAAAAATTAGCTGGGGTTGGTGGCAGGTGCCTGTAATCTCAGCTACTCAGGAGGCTGAGGCAGGAAAATTGCTTGAACCCAGGAGGCGGAGGTAACAGTGAGCTGAGATCGCGCCACTGCACTCCAGCCTGGGGAAGAAGAGCGAGACTCCGTCTCAGATGATAATAATAATAATAATAATAATGATAATAATAATAAATCTATTGCCCTAGATGAATGCCTCACTCTAGTCCCAGCCCTGAAAGTGACTAAGATACTTGGAAGTTTGGTATCTACCCCAAATACTACTCAGCCATAAGGAGGAATGAAATGACGGCGTTTGCACAAACCTGGATGGAGCTGGAGGCCATGATTCTAAGTGAAGTAACTCAGGAATGGAAAATCAATCATCACTATGTTCTCACTTATAAGTAGGAGCTACGCTATGAGGACGCAAAGGCAAGAGAATGATATAATGTACTCTGAGAACTCAATAGGAGAGTTAAGCAATTAAAGGAATGAAATAATGGGATTTGCTGCACCTGTAAGTCCACCAGCCAGAAGGGTCAACCTGGAAAGTCCACCTGTATTTAAGAGTGGACGTCCGGCCAGGCAAGGTGGCTCACGCCTGTCATCCCAGCACTTTGGGAGGCTGAGGCAGGCAGATCGTCTGAGGTCAGGACTTCGAGACCAGCCTGGTCAACATGGTGAAACCGTGTGTCTACTAAAAATGCAAAAATTAGCTGGGCGTGGTGGCGGGCACCTATGGTCCCAGCTCTCCGGAGGCTGAGGCAGGAGAATGGCATCAACCCGGGAGGCAGAGCTTGCAGTGAGCCAAGATCGCGCCACTGCACTCCCGCCTGGTTGACAGAGCGAGACTCCTTCTCAAAAAAAATAAATAAATAAGGAGAACTTTTCCTTCTGAGGTATGAAGACCTACATGACTACAACGTGCAAAGAATCACCAGTTCTACCTGCTTCTGTTGCATTGCAATCGTCACACCCAGTGTCTTGAACCACAAAAGGAAGGGACAGTGGATTCTTTTTATTTTATTTTATTTTATTTTATTTTATTTTATTTTATTTTATTTTACTTTATTTTACTTTATTTTATTTTATTTTACTTTATTTTATTTTTTGAGACAGTGTCTCGCCCTGTCTCCCAGGCAGGAGTGCAGTGGCATGATCTCATCTCACTGCAACCTCCTCCTCTCGGGTTCCAGTGATTCTCCTGCCTCAGCCTCCCGAGTAGCTGTGATTACAGGCACCTGCCACCACGTCCGGCTAATTTTTTCTATTTTTAACAAATTGGGGTTTCACCCAACATGGGGTTTCACCATGTTGGCCAGGCTGCTCTCGAACTCCTGACCTCGGGCGATCCGCCCGCCTCACCCTCCCAAAGTGCTGGGATGACAGGTGTGAGCCCTCGCACCCAGCCAAGATGAAGGATTTTGCAGAGCCAGCCCTTCTCTCTCCTCCTGCCACACTGCCTGGAGAGTAGTGGGTAGCTGTTCTCCAGCACATGAGGAGAAAAGAAATATTCCATGAGGAAAATTTATTCCACACAAACATCTTGGGATGGGATTAAAATACCAAATACGCTTGTCTGTCCTGTGTATGAAACGTGAGAATCAATTCTCTGTCCCAGGAACGTATAGAGAGGGAGAGGTGGGGGTGAGATTCCGCCGTGAGACCATTTGATGCTTCATAAAGAATTTCATTGAAACCCTGAAACTTTTGATAGATAATTACAGTCAGGAAGCCCAGCATATATGAATTCTATATTTACAATCCACACTGAGGTTACCCCGCAAACTGCCTTCAGAAATAGTTTGGGGGGGCCGTCTTATTAAAACTGCATTTCCGCTCTCGCTGGTATGGCCTGGCCGAGGAGAAAACGGGAACAGATGTGGCCGGGGACGCCTTGAGAATCTGGCTGTTCCCCATCTGCCATCACCATAGACACAATGGGATTTCAGCATCGTCTTCTGAGGGACGCGGGGAGGCCGGACAGCCAGCGTGGACGAGGAATTGGAATGAAATCTCCTTCACCTCCTCTTGGTCTCTCAGTCCTCTTCTAACTCATTGCTGAAGTCATCCACTGCTGCACACTTAATTGTTTATTTAAATGGGACAACTGGCCGGGTGTGGTGGCTCACACCTGTCATCCCAGCACTTTGGGAGGCCGAGGCGGGCGGATCCCCTGAGGTCAGGAGTTTGAGACCAGCCTGGCCAACATAGTGAAACCCCACCTCTACTAAAAATATAAAAATTAGCCGGGCGCAGTAACACGCAACTGTAGTCCCAGCTGCTCCGGAGGCTGAGGCAGGAGAATTGCTTAAGCCTGGGAGGCGGAGGTTGCAGTGAGCAGAGATGGCACCACTGCACTCGAGCCTGGGTGACAGGGTAAGACTCTGTCTCAAAATAATAATGATAATAATTAATAAATAAATAGGATAACTATGCATTGCCATGTTCACTGAGGTAAGGAGATCAAGACATTCCTATTCGTATCTTGTAACTACAGCATTCTCTGCACTGTGGATACGGTTCTGGGTGGCCAAGCCTGCTCCTCTCCTTCTCCAGGGTGTGAGCTTGAGCCTCTTTTTTCCATTCTCTATTCCTCATGTGTTCTCCTGGCTCCTCTGTCTCTCCCTTCTCTCTCGCTGCAACTTTTTTTGAGTGGGAGTCTCGCTCTGGAGACCAGGCAGGAGTGCAGTGGCATGATCTTGCCTCACTGCAATCTCCACCTCCCAGGTACAAGCGATTCTCCTGCCTCAGCCTCCTGAGTAGCTGGGATTACAGGTGTGTGACACCACGCCCGGCTAATTTTGTATTTTTAGTAGAGATGGGGTTTCGCCATGTTGGCCAGGCTGGTCTCGAACTCCTGACCTCGAATGATCCACCTGCCTTGGCCTCCCAAATTGCTGGGATTACAGGCATCAGCCACCGCGCCTGGCCTGCTGTTTTATTTTAAAGACAGAGTCTCGCTCTGTCACCCAGGCTGGAGTGCAGTGACATGACCACAGCTCACTGCAGCCTCCACCTCCTGGGCTCAAACAATCCTCCTGACTCAGCCTCCCAATTAGCCGGGACCATTGGTGTGGGACTCCACACTCCTGTAGTCCCAGCTACTTGGGAGGCTGAGGCAGGAGGAAGGATTTTTTTGTATTATTTGTAGAGATTATTATTTTGTATTATTTGTTGCCCAGGCTGGCCTCAAACTCCTAGGCTCAAGCTATCTCCCCGCTTCAGTCTCCCAAAGTGCTGCGATTACCAGTGTGAACCACCACACTCAGCCCGTCATTTTTAATTCTATTTTTCATATATATGATTTTATTCCATTTTTCACATATTCTATTTTTACATATATCTATTTTTCACCCATACATGTAGAAAATCTCTAAAGTACACAATAAAAAAGACAAAAATTCTTCCCCATGAATCTTCTCTTCTTCTTTCCTTCCACACAGACATGCTTCTCATTTTGGTCATGTTTGCACTGTGTAATTTTCTTTTTGCTGTGATTTCTCCTTGCTCGTTTTGACTTTGTAACACTTAGTAAAAAATGCAATGCCTGGATCCAATGGGATGGGCATTTTCTTTTCTTTTCTTTTCTTTCTGTTTTTTCACACTTGTCGCCCAGGCTGGAGTGCAGTGGTGCAATATCGGCCCGCTGCAACCTCCGCCTCCCGGCTTCAAGCGATTCTTCTCCTTCAGCCTCCCCAGTAGTTGAGATTACAGATGTGCACAACCACGCCCAACTAATTTTTGTATTTTTAGTAGAGACAAGGTTTCACTGTGTTGCCCAGGCTGCTCTCAAACTCCTGACCTCGGGTGATCTGCCCACCTCAGCCTCCCAAAGTGCTGGGATTACAGGTGTGACCTACTGTGCCTGGCCTATTTTATTTTTTATTTGTTTATTTTATTATATTATTTTTTCTTTAGACTGTCTCCTTCACACCCAGGCTGGAGTGCAGTGGCTTGATCTCTGCTCACCGCAACTTCCACCTCCCGGTTGGAGAATCAAAGAGATTCTCCTGCCTCAGCCGTCTGAGTAGCTGGGATTTCAAGCGTCTGACACCACACCCAGCTAATTTTTGTATTGTTAGTAGAGACGAGGTTTCATCATGTTGGCCAGGCTGGTCTCAAACTCCTGACCTCAGGTGATGCACCTGCCTCGGCCTCCCAAAGTGCTGGGATTACAGGTGCGAGCTACTGCGCACAGCCTATTTTATTTTTATTTATTTATTTATTTATTTATTTGTTTTATATATATATATATTTTTGAGACCGTCTCCCTTTTCTCACCCAGGCTGGAGTGCAATGGCCCGATCTCGGCTCAGTGCAACCTCCACCTCCCGGGTTCTAAGAGATTCTTCTGCCTCAGCCTCCTGAGTAGCTGGGACTACAGGCGCCTGACACCACACTCAGCTAATTTTTGTATTGTTAGTAGAGACGGGGTTTCACCATGTTGGCCAGGCTTGTCTCGAACTCCTGACCTCAGGAGATCCGCCCACCTCGACCTCCCAAAGTGCTGGGATGACAGGTGTGAGCCACCACGCCCAGCCAAGAGAATGGGCATTTTCAATGCTTCTGAGTTTTCAACAAAATCCTCTCCCAGCTAAAAATGTTCTTGTTGTGTGCGGCCTCTAGAGGACCTTCAGGGCACAAAAGCATTATGCAATGTAGAAAATTCAAGTGGGGTCTCCTTGTTTTAAAGAAAGTATTTCTGTAATCTTTATTGAAATCGAACGTGTTCTTTTGATTCTGGCCATTTATCTTGTACCGTTTGACTTTTTCACTGGGGGAAACTTCATGTTTGATTTGAAACAGCCCCATGTGTACTAATGATGCTTTGGTTTAGAATGTATTTTCCATGTGGTCTCTGAACTTCCCTTTAATTTTGTATATATTTTGTGACACACAGAAATCTTGGTTTTTTTTAATGGAATAAATTTGAAAAACCACCTCTGTCACGTCATAAACTCTCAGTGTGTTACTTATTATTATTATTTTATTTTATTTTCTGAGATGGAGTCTTGCTCTGTGGCCCAGGCTGGAGTGCAATGGTGCAATCTCTGTTCACTGCAACCTCCACCTCCTGGGTACAAGCAAATCTCCTGCCTCAGCCACCTGAGTAGCTGGGATGACAGGTGCACGCCAGCACGCCCAGCTAATTTTTTGTATTTTTAGTAGAGACGGGGTTTCACCACATTAGCCAGGATGGTCTCGATCTCTTGACCTCGTGATCCGCCTGCCTCAGCCTCCCAAAGTGCTGGGATGACAGGCATGAGCCACCGTGCCCGGCCCTTTGTGTTACTTCTCGTTACTGATCTGTCTGTCTGTTTACGGGATGCTGCCTTACAGCTTTCATTGATTATTATCTTTATAAAGGAATTTCTTGTCTGTTCTTGCTGAGACGTGATTTTCTCTGGTTTTTAGGAAATAAAGAAATAAATCAAGAGAACTTTGGAAAATAAATAAATAAATAAAGAGAACTTTAGGAAATAAATAAATAAAGATAACTTTTCCTTCTGAGGTATGAAGACCTCTATGACCAGGATGTGGAAAGCATCACCAGTTATACCTGGTTCTGTTGCATTGCAAACGTCACACCCGGTGTCTTGAACCACAAAAGGAAGGGATGGGGATTCTTATTTTATTTATTTATTTATTTATTTATTTATTTTTTTGAGACAGAGTCTAGGTCTGTCGCCCAGGCTGGAGTGCAGTGGCGCGATCTCGGCTCACTGCAACCTCCGCCTCCCGGGTTCCAGTGATTCCCCTGCCTCAGCCTCCTGAGTAGCTGTGATTACAAGCACCTGCCACCACGCCCAACCAATATTTTGTATTGTTAGTAGAGATGGGGTTTCACCATGTTAGCCAGGCTAATGTTTCTACAGAAACATTTGGAAATCAGTGTACTGATTTCCAGACCTGAAAAAGAAAGTTTCTGCAGGGATTAAGGCTGTATTTTAATTTGGGAAATACTGATATATTTACAAAATGAAATCTATACATCCTACGGGACCACAGGCTTCTCTACTTTTCTTTCTTTTTTTTTTTTCTGAGATGGCCTCTCGCTGTGTAGCGCAGGCTGGACTGCAGTGGCGCGATCTCAGCTCACTGCCCACCTCCTGGGTTCACACCATTCTCCTGCCTCAGCCTCCCAAGTAGCTGGGACTACAGGTGCCTGCCATCACACCCGGCTAATTTTTTGTATTTTTAGTAGAGATGGAGTTTCACTGTGTTAGCCAGGATGGTCTCAATCTCTGGACCTTGTGATCTGCCCACTTCTTAAAGCATTCTTTTTGTTCCATTTTGTTTTGACAGAGTCTCGCTCTGTGGCCCAGACTGGAGTGCAATGAATGGCGTCATCTCAGCTCACTGCAACCTCTGCCTCTAGGATTCAAGCGATTCTCCTGTCTCAGTCTCCCGAGTAGCTGTGACTACATACGTCCACCACTGCTTTCAGCTAATATTTATATTTTTAGTAGAGACGGGGTTTCACCACGTTGGCCAAGCTGGTCTCAAACTCTTGACTTCAGGTGATTCGCCCGCCTCAGCCTCCCAAAGTGCTGAGATTACAGGTGTGAGCCACCATGCCTGGCTAATTTTTGTATTTTTAGTAGAGACAGGGATTCGCCATGTTGGCCAGGCTGGTCTCAAACTCCTGACTTCAGGTGATCCCCCTGCCTCAGCCTCCCAAAGTGATGGGATTACAGGCATGAGCCACCGCACCTGGCCAAAGCCTTCTTTCATTTGCTTCCTGAGTACCCTTCCTGAGCTTCCTGAGAAGGTAGGGAGAACCACTTGGACAGTTACACCACAGGTGACAGCTCTGTCACCGAGACTGGAGTATAGTGACAAGGTCTCGGCTCACTGCAACCTCCGCCTTTCTGATCCAGGCGATTCTGCTGCCTCAGCCTCCCGAGTACCTGGGATGACAGGCACCCACCACAACAAGCTAATTTTTGAATTTTTACATAAAAACTACACAGAAGCAGTCAGAGAAACTTATTTGTGATGTGGGCATTCATCTCACAGCGTTGAACATTCCTTTTGATTCAGCTGTTTTGAAACACTCTTTTTGTAGAATCTACAAGTGGATAATTGGAGCCCTTTGCGCCCTATGGTGGAAAAGGAAATATCTTCAAATAAACCCAGAAACTTTTTCGTGATGTGTGCATTCAACTCACAGAGTTGAACCTATCTTTTGATTGAACAGTTTTGAATCTCACTTTTTGTAGAATCTGCAAGTGCGTATTTGCATTCCTTTGCGCCCTATGGTGGGAAAGGAAATATCTTCAAACAAAAAGTACACAGAAGCATTTTCAGAAACTTTTTCTTGATGTGTGAATTCGACTCACAGAGTTGAACCTATCTTTTGATTGACCAGTTTTGAATCTCTCTTATTGTAGAAACTGCAAGTGGATATTTGGACCTCTGTGTGGCCTACGGTGGAAAATCAAATATATTCACAAAGAAACCTCACAGAAGCATTCTGAGAAACTTCTTTGTGATGTCTGCATTCAACTAACAGGATTGAGCCATCTTTTGATTGAGCAGTTTTGAATCTCTCTTTTTGAAGAATCTGAAGAATCTGGAAGTGGATGTTTGCAGAGCTTTGAGGCCTATTATGGAAAAGGAAATATCTTCACATAAAAACTACACAGAAGCATTCTGAGAAACTTCTTTGTGATGTGTGCACTCTTCTCACAGAGTTGAGAATTTATTTTGATTGAGCAGTTTTGAAACACTCTTTTGCAGAATCTGCAAGTGGATAATTTCAGCCCTTTGAGCTTTACTGTGGAAAAGCAAATATTTTCAATTAAAAACTAACCAGAAACATTCTGAGAATCTTCTTTAGGATGTCTGCATTCAAATCACAGGGTTGAATCTATGCTTTGATTAAGCAGTTTTTCATCTCTCTTTTTGCAGAATCTGTTAGTGGATATTTGGAGCCCTTTGAAGCCTATGGTGGAAAAGGAAATATCTTCAAACTAAAACTGCACAGAAATAGTCTCAGAAACTTCTCTGTGATGTGTGCATTCATCTCACAGGGTTGAACCTATCTTATGATTGAGCAGTTTTGAAACACTCTTTTTGTAAAATCTGAAAGATTATATTCGGAGCCCTTTGAGGCTTACCGTGGAAAAGCAAATATGTTCAGATAAAAACTACACAGAAGCATTCCGGAAAACTCTTTGTGATGCGTGCATTCATTTCAGAGAATTGAAATTTTCTTTTGATTGAGCAGTTTTGAAACACTGTTTTAGTAAAATCTGCAAGTGGATATTTGGAGCCTATTGAGGACTATTGTGGAATAGGAAATATTCTCACACAAAAACTACAGAGAAGCATTCTGAGAAACTTCTCATTGATGTGTGCATTCATCTCAGAGAGTTGAAACTTTCTTTTTATTGAGCCGTTTTTAAACACTCTTTTCATAGTACCTGCAAGTGGATAATTGCAGCCCTTTGAGTCCTATTGTGGAAAAGGAAATATCTTACCATAAAAACTACTCAGAAGCGTTCTGAGAAACTTATTTGTGATGTATTCATTCAACTGACAGAGTTCAACATATCTTTTGGTTGAGCAGTTTTGAATCACTCTTTTTTTAGAATCTGCTAGTGGATATTTGGAGCCCCTTGAGACCTATTGTGGAAAAGGAAATATCTTCACATACAAACTACACAGAAGCATTCTGAGAAACTTCTTTGTGAGGTGTGCATTCAACTCACAGAGTTGAACTTATCTTCTAATTGAGCAGTTTTGCGTCTCTCTTTTTGTAGAATCTGCATGTGGATATTTGGAGCCCATTGTGACCTATGGTGGAAAAGGAAATATGTTCAAATAAAAAGTACACAGAAGAATTCAGAGAAACTTCTTTGTTATGTAGGCATTCAACTAACAGGGCTGAACCCATCTTTTCATTGAGCAGTTTTGAATCTCTCTTTTTGTAGAATCGGCAAGTGGATTTTTGGAGACCTTGGCGCCCCATAGTGGAAAAGGAAATATCTTCAAGTAAAAACTACACAGTACTATTTAGAGAAACTTCTTTGTGATGTATGCAATCAACTCTCAGAGTTGAACCTATCTTTTGATAGAGCAGTTTTTAATCTCTGCTTTTGCAGAATATGCAGGTGGATATTTGGAGCCTTTTGAGGCCTACAGTGGAAAAGCAAATCTCTTCACATAAAAACTACACAGAAGCATTCTGAGAAACTACTTTGGGAAGTGTGCATTCAACTCACAGAGTTGAACCTATCTTTTGATTGAGCAGTTTTGAATCTCTCTATTTGCAGAATCTGGAAGAGGATATTTGGAGTCCATTGGGTCCCATGGTGGAAAAGAAAATATCTTCAATTTAAAACTACACAGAAACATTCAGAGAACCTTCTTTGTGATGTGTGCATTCATCTGATAGGGTTCAACCTATCTTATGATTGAGGAGTTTTGAAACACTCCTTTTACAGAATCTGCGAGTGGATATTTGGTGCGCTTTCAGGCCTACCTTGGAAAAGCAAAAATCTTCAGATAAAAACTACACAGAAGCATTCTGAGAAACTTCTTTGTGATGTGTGCATTCATCTCACAAAGTTGAACTTTTCTTTTGATTGAGGAGTTTTGAAACATTATTTTTGTAGAATCTGCAAGTGGATATTTGGAGCTCTTTGAGGTCTATTGTGGAAAAGGAAATATCTTCACATAAAAAATACACAGAAGCAGTCAGAGAAACTTATTTGTGATGTGGGCATTCATCTCACAGCGTTGAACATTCCTTTTGATTCAGCTGTTTTGAAACAGGCTTTTTGTAGAATCTACAAGTGGATGATTGGAGCTCTTTGCGCCCTATGGTTGAAAAGGAAATATCTTCAAATAAACACAGAAACTTTTTCGTGATGTGTGCATTCAACTCACAGAGTTGATCCTATCTTTTGATTGAACAGTTTTGAATCTCACTTTTTGTAGAATCTGCAAGTGCGTATTTGTATTCCTTTGCGCCCTATGGTGGGAAAGGAAATATCTTCAAATAAAAAGTACACAGAAGCATTTTCAGAAACTTTTTCTTGATGTGTGAATTCGACTCACAGAGTTGAACCTATCTTTTGATTGACCAGTTTTGAATCTCTCTTATTGTAGAAACTGCAAGTGGATATTTGGATCTCTGTGAGGCCTACGGTGGAAAATCAATTATGTTCACATAGAAACTTCACAGAAGCATTCTGAGAAACTTCTTTGTGATGTCTGCATTCAACTCACAGGATTGAGCCATTTTTTTGATTGAGCAGTATTGAATCTCTCTTTTTGAAGAATCTGAAGAATCTGCAAGTGGATGTTTGCAGAGCTTTGAGGCCTATTATGGAAAAGGAAATATCTTCACATAAAAACTACCCAGAAGGATTCTGAGAAACTTCTTTGTGATGTGTGCACTCTTCTCACAGAGTTGAGAATTTATTTTGATTGAGCAGTTTTGAAACACTCTTTTGCAGGATCTGCAAGTGAATAATTTGAGCCCTTTGAGCTTTACTGTGGAAAAGCAAATATTTTCAAATTAAAACTAACCAGAAACGTTCTGAGAATCTTCTTTAGGATGTCTGCATTCAAATCACAGTGTTGAATCTCTGCTTTGATTACGCAGTTTTTCATCTCTCTTTTTGCAGTATCTGTTAGTGGATATTTGGATCCCTTTGCAGCCTATGGTGGAAAAGGAAATATCTTCAAACAAAAACTACACAGAAATAGTCTCAGAAACTTCTTTGTGATGTGTGCATTCATCTCACAGGGTTGAACCTATCTTACGATTGAGCAGTTTTGAAACACTCTTTTTGTAAAATCTGCAAGTTGATATTCGGAGCGCTTTGAGTCTTACCGTGAAAAGCAAATATCTTCAGATAAAAACTACACAGAAGCATTTTGGAAAACTCTTTGTGATGCGTGCATTCATTTCACGGAATTGAAACTTTCTTTTGATTGAGCAGTTTTGAAACACTGTTTTAGTAAAATCTGCAAGTGGATATTTGGAGCCTATTGAGGACTATTGTGGAAAAGGAAATATTCTCACATAAAAACTACACAGAAGCATTCTGAGAAACTTCTCATTAATGTGTGCATTCATCTCAGAGAGTTGAAACTTTCTTTTAATTGAGCCGTTTTTAAACACTCTTTTTATAGTGTTTGCAAGTGGATAATTGGAGCCCTTTGAGTCCTATTGTGGAAAGGGAAATATCTTACCATAAAACTACTCAGAAGCGTTCTGAGAAACTTATTTGTGATGTATGCATTCAACTGACAGAGTTCAACATATCTTTTGATTGAGCAGTTTTGAATCACTCTTTTTTTAGAATCTGCAACTGGATATTTGGAGCCCTTTGAGACCTATTGTGGAAAAGGAAATATCTTCACATACAAACTACACAGAAGCAGTCAGAGAAACTTATTTGTGATGCGTGCATTCATCTCACAAGGTTGAACCTATTTCATGATTGAGCAGTTTTGAAACACTCTTTTTGTGGAGTCTGCAAATGGATATTTGGATCGCTTTCAGGCCTACCATGGAAAGGCAAATATCTTCAACTAAAAACAACACAGAAGCATTCTGAGAAACTTCTCTGTGATGTGTGCATTCAATTCACATATTTGAATCTCTCTTTTGAATGAGCTGTTTTGAATATCTCTTTTTGCAAAATCTACAAGTGGATGTTTGGAGAGCTTTGAGGCCTATTGTGGAAATGGATATATCTTCACATAAAAACTACAGAGAAGCATTCTGAGAAACTTCTTTGGGATGTGAGCACTCAACTCACAGAGTTGAACTTATCTTTTGATTGAGCAGTTTTGAATCTCTCTTTTTGCAGGATCTGCATGTGGATATTCGGAGCCCTTTGCGGCCTATGGTGTAAAAGGAAATTTCTTCAAATAAAAACTACTCAGAAGCCTTCTGAGAAACTTCTTTGTGATGTGTATTCATCTCACAAGGTTGAACCTATCTTATGATTGAGCAGTTTTGAGACATTCTTTTTGTGGAGTCTGCAAGTGGATATTTGGAGTGCTGTGAGGGCTTCTAGGGAAAATCAAATATGTTCCCATAAAAATTACACAGAAGCATTCTGATAAACTTCTTTGTGATGTGTGCATTCAGCTCACAGAGTCGAACCTATCTTTTGATTGAGCAGTTTTGAATCTCTCTTTTTTTTTAGAATCTGCAAGTGGATGTATGGAGAGCTTTGAGGCCAATTGTTGAAAAGGAATTATCTTCACATACAAACTAAAAGAAGCATTCTAAGAAACTTCTTTGTGAGTGTGCATTCAACTCACTGAGTTGAACTTATCTTCACATTGAGCAGTTTCAAATCGCTCTATTTGTAGAATCTGCAAGTGGATATTTGGAGCGTTGTGAGGCCTGCTTTGGAAAATCAAACATGTTCACAGAAAAACTACACAGAAGCATTCTGAGAAACTTTTTCTGATGTGTTCATTCATCTCAAAGTGTTGAACCTATCGTTTGATTGAGCAGTTTTGAATCTCTCCTTTTGCAGAATCTGCAAGTGGATGTTTGGGGATCTTTGAGGCCTATTGTGTAAAAGGAAATATCTTCACAAAAAAACTACGTGGAAGCATTCTGAGAAACTCCTTTGTGAGGTGTCCATTCAACTTACAGAGTTAAACTTATCTTCTCATTGAGCAGTTTTGAGTCTCTCTTTTTGTGTAATATGCAAGTGGATATTTGGAGCCCTTTGCGCCCTATGGTGGAAAAGGAAATATCTTCAAATAAAAGCTACATAGAAGCATACAGAGAAACTTTCTTGTGATGTGTGCTTTCGTTTCACAGAGTTGAACATTTCTTTTGATTTAGCAGTTTTGAAACACTCTTTTTGTAGAATCTGCAAGTGGATGATTGGAGACCTTTGAAGCCTATTGCAGAAAAGGAAATATCTTCATATAAAAACTACTCAGAAGCATTCTGAGAAACTTCTTTGTGATGTGTAGATTCAATTCACAGAGTTGAACCTATGTTTTGATTGAGTAGTTTTGTTTCTCTCTTTTTGTAGAATCTGCAAGTGGATATTTGGAGCGTTGTGAGGCCTACTGTAGAAAATCAAATATGCTCACATAAAAACTACACAGAAGCATTCTGAGAAACCTGTTTGTGCTGTGTGCATTCAACTCACAGAGTTGAAACTTTCTTTTGATTGAGCAGTGTTGAATCTCTCTTTTTGCAGAATCTGCAAGTGGATGTTTGGAGAGTTATGAGGCCTATTGTGGAAAAAGCTATATCTTCACATAAAAACCATACAGAAGCATTCTGAGAAAGCTCTTTGTGATGTGTGCATTCAGCTCACAGAGTTGAACTTATTTTCTCATTGAGCAGTTTCGAATCTCTGTTTTTGTAGAATCTACAAGTGGATATTTGGAGCCCTTTGCACCCTATGGTGGAAAAGGTAATATCTTCAAATAAAATCGACACAGAAGTATTCAGAGAAACTTCTTTGTGATGTATGCATTCATCTCACAGAAGTGAACTTATGTTTTGATTGATGAGGTTTGAATCTCTCTTTTTGCAGAATTTGCAGTTGGATATTTGGAGCACTTTGAGGCCAATGGTGGAAAAGCAAACATCTTCACATGAATGCTACACAGAAGCATTCTGAGAAACTATTTTGGGATGTGTGCATTCAACTCCCAGATTTGAAACTTTCTTTCATGGAGCAGTTTTGAATCTCTCTTTTTGCAGAATCTGCAAGTGGATATTTGGAGCCCTTTGCAGCCAATGGTGGAAAAGGAAATATCTTCAAATAAAAACTACACAGAAACATTCTGAGAAACTATTTCCTGATATGTGCATTCATCTCACAGGGTTGAACATATCTTATGATTGATCAGTTTTCAAACACTCTTTTTGTAGTATCTGCAAGGGGATATTTGGAGCGCTTTGAGGCCTACCATGGAAAAGCCAGTATCTTCAGATAAAAACTACACAGAAGCATTCTGAGAAACTCCTTTGTGATGAGTGCATTCATCTCAGAGTTGAACTTTTCTTTTGATTGAGCAGTTTTGATGCACTCTTTTTGTAGAATCTGCAAGTGGATAATTTGAGCCCTTTTTGACCTATTGTGGAAAAGGAAATATCTTCACATAAAAAGTAGACAGAAGCATTATGAGAAACTTCTTTCTGATGTGTGCATTCAACTCACAGAGTTGAACCTTTCTTTTGATTGAGCAGTTAAAAACTCTTTTTGCAGAATCTGCGGTGGATATTTGGAGCCCTTTGAGGCCTACTGTGGAAAACCAAATATCTTCACATAAAAACTACACAGAAGAATTCTGAGAAATTTCTTTGGCATGTGTGCATTCACCTCATAGGGTTCAACTTATCTTTTGATTGAGCAGTTTTGAATCTCTCTTTTTGCAGAATCTGCAAGTGGATATTTGGAGCCCATTGCGGCCTGTGGTTGAAAAGGAAATATCTTCAAACAAAAACTACACAGAAACATTCTGAGAAACTTCTTTGGGATGTGTGCTATTATCTCACAGGGTTGAACCTATCTTCTGATTGAGCAGTTTTGAAACAATCTTTTTGTATAATCTGCAAGTGGATATTTGGAGCACTTTGAGGCCTACTGTGGAGAAGCAAATATCTTCAGATAAAAACTACACAGAATCATTCTGAGAAACTTCTTTGTGATGTGTGCATTCATCTCAGAGCTGAACTTTTCTTTGATTGAGCAGTTTTGAAACTCTCTTTTTGTAGAAACTGCAAGTGGATGTTTGCAGCTTTTTGAGGCCTGTTGTGGAAAAGGAAATATCTCCCCATAAAAACCAGATAGAAGCATTCTGAGAAACTACTTTGTGATGTATACATTCATCTCACAGAGTTGAAAGTTTCTTTTGATTGAGCAGTATTGAAACATCCTTTTTGTAGAATCTGCAAGTAAATAATTGCAGACCTTTGAGGCCTATTGTGGAAAAGGCAATATCTTCACATAAAAACTACTTAGAAGCCTTCTGAGAAAGGTTTTGTGATGTGTGCATTCAACTCACAGAGTTGAAAATATCATTTGATTGAGCAGTTTAGAATCTCTCTTTTTGTAGAATCTGCAAGTGGATATTTGGAGCCCTTTGCACTCTATGCTGGAAAAGGAAATATCTTTAAATAAAACCTACACAGAAGCATTCTCAGAAACTTCTTCCTGATGTGTGCGTTCAACTCACAGAGTTGAACCTAATTTTTGTTTAAGTTGTTTTGAATCTCTCTTTTTGTAGAATCTACAAGTGGATATTTGGAGTGCTGTGAGGCCTTCTGAGGAAAATCAAATATGTTCACAGAAAAAGTACACAGAAGCATTCTGAAAAACTCCTTTGTGATGTTTGCATTAAACTCACTGAATTCAACCTACCATTTCATTAAACAGTTTTCAATCTCTTTTTGCAGAATCAGCAAGTGGATGTTTGGAGAGCTTCGAGGTCTATTGTGGAAAAGGAAATATCTTAAATACTAAACAGAAGTATTCTGAGAAACTTCTTTGTGAGGTGTGAATTCAAAACACAGTGTTGAACTTATCTTCTCATTGAGTTGATTTGAATCTCCCTTTTTGTAGAATCTGCAAGTGGATAGAAAAAATATATCTTCCAATAAAAGCAACATAGAAGCATTCAGAGAAACTTCTTTGTGATGTATGCATTCAACTCAAAGGGTTGAACCTATCTTGTGATTGAGCAGTTTTGAATCTCCCTTTTTGTAGAATCTGCAGGTGGATATTTGGAGCCCTTTAAGGCCTACTGCGGAAAACCAAACACCTTCGCATAAAAATTACACAGAAGAATTCTGAGAAACTTCTTTGGGATGTGTGAATTCAACTCACAGTGTTGAACCTATCTCTTGATTGAGCAGTTTTGAGTCTCTCTTTTTGCGGAATCTGCAAGTGGATATTTGGAGCCTTTTGTGGCCTACGGTGGAAAAGGAAATAACTTCAAAAAAAAAAAAAACTACACAGAAACATTGTGAGAAACTTCTTTGTGATGTGTGCATTCATCTCACAAGTTTGAAGCTATCTTATGATTCAGCAGTTCACACTTTTTTTAATTAATTATTTTATTATTATTATACTTTAGGTTTTAGTGTACATGTGCACAATGTGCAGGTTAGTTAAATATGTATACATGTGCCATGCTGGTGTGCTGTACCCACTAACTCCTCACCTAGCATTAGGTATATCTCCCAATGCTGTCCCTCTCCCCTCCCCCCACCCCACAACAGTCCCCAGAGTGTGATGATCCCCTTCCTGTATACATGTGTTCTCATTGTTCAATTCCCACCTATGAGTGAGAATATGCAGTGTTTGGTTTTTGGTTCTTGCAATAGTTTACTGAGAATGATGATTTCCAAATTCATGCATGTTCCTAAAAAGGACATGAACTCATCATTTTATATGGCTTTATAGTATTCCATGGTGCATATGTGCCACGTTTTCTTAATCCAGTCTATCATTGTTGGACATTTGGGTTGCTTACGTGTGCATGTGTCTTTAGAGCAGCATGATATATACTCCTTTGGGTATATACCTAGTAATGGGATGGCTGGGTCAAATGGAATTTCTAGTTCTAGATCCCTGAGGAAATGCCACACTGACTTCCACGATGGTTGAACTAGTTTAGAGTCCACCAACTGTGTAAAAGTGTTCCTAATTCTCCACATCCTCTCCACCACCTGTTGTTTCCTGACTTTTTAATGATTGCCATTCTAACTGGTGTGAGATGGTATCTCATTGTGGTTTTGATTTGCGTTTCTCTGATGGCCAGTGATGGTGAGCATTTTTTCATATGTTTTTTGGCTGCATAAATGTCTTCTTTTGAGAAGTGTCCGTTCATGTCCTTCGCCCACATTTTGATGGGGTTGTTTGTTTTTTTCTTGTAAATTTGTTGGAGTTCATTGTAGATTCTGGATATTAGCCCTTTGTCAGATGAGTAAGTTGTGAAAATTTTCTCCCATTTTGTAGGTTGCCTGTTCACTCTGATGGTAGTTTCTTTTGCTGTGCAGAAGCTCTTAAGTTTAATTAGATCCAATTTGTCAGTTTTGACTTTTGTTGCCATTGCTTTTGGTGTTTTAGATATGAAGCCCTTGCCCATGCCTATGTCCTGATTGCTAATGCCTAGGTTTTCTTCTAGGGTTTTTATGGTTTTAGGTCTAATGTTTAAGTCTTTAATCCATCTTGAATTGATTTTTGTATAAAGTGTAAGGAAGGGATCCAGTTTCAGCTTTCTACATATGGCTAGCCAGTTTCCCAGCACCTTTTCTTAAATAGGGAATCCATTCCCTATTGCTTGTTTTTCTCAGGTTTGTCAAAGATCAGATAGTTGTAGATATGTGGCATTATTTCTGAGGGCTCTGTTCTGTTCCATTGATCTATATCTCTGTTTTCGTACCAGCACCATGCTCTTTTGGTAACTGTAGACTTGTAGTATAGTTTGAAGTCAGGTAGTGTGATGCCTCCAGCTTTGTTCTTTTGGCTTAGGATTGACTTGGCGACGCGGGCTCTTTTTTGGTTCCATATGAACTTTGAAGTAGTTTTTTCCAATTCTGTGAAGAAAGTCATTGGTAGCTTGATGGGGATGGCATTGAATCTGTAAATTGCCTTGGGCAGTATGGCCATTTTCACGATATTGATTCTTCCCACCCATGAGCATGGAATGTTTTTCCATTTGTTTTTATCCTCTTTTATTTCCTTGAGTAGTGGTTTGTATTTCTCCTTGAAGAGGTCCTTCACGTCCCTTGTAAGATGGATTCCTAGGTATTTTATTCTCTTTGAAGCAATTGTGAATGGGAGTTCACTCATGATTTGGCTCTCTGTTTGTCTGTTGTTGGTGTGTGAGAATGCTTGTGATTTTTGTACATTGATTTTGTATCCTGAGACTTTGCTGAAGTTGCTTATCAGCTTAAGGAGATTTTGGGCTGAGACAATGGGGTTTTCTAGATATACAATCATGTCGTCTGCAAACAGGGACAGTTTGACTTCCTCTTTTCCTAATTGAATACCCTTTATTTCCTTCTCCTGCCTAATTGCCCTGGCCAGAACTTCCAACACTATGTTGAATAGGAGTGGTGAGAGAGGGCATCCCTGTCTTGTGCCAGTTTTCAAAGAGAATGCTTCCAGTTTTTGTCCATTCAGTATGATATTGGCTGTGGGATTGTCATAGATAGCTCTTATTATTTTGAGGTATGCCACAACAATACCTAATTTATTGAGAGTTTTTAGCATGAAGGGTTGTTGAATTTTGTCAAAGGAATTTTCTGTATCTATTGAGATAATCATGTGGTTTTTGTCTTAGGTTCTGTTTATATTCTGGATTACATTTATTGATTTGTGTATATTGAACCAGCCCTGCATCCCAGGGATGAAGCCCACTTGATCATGGTGGATAAGCTTTTTGATGTGCTGCTGGATTCGGTTTGCCAGTATTTTATTGAGGATTTTTGCACCAATGTTCATCAAGGATATTGGTCTAAAATTCTCTTTTTTGGTTGTGTCTCTGCCCGGCTTTGATATCAGGATGATGCTGGCCTCATAAAATGAGTTAGGGAGGATTCCCTCTTTTACTATTGATTGGAATAGTTTCAGAAGGAATAGTACCAGCTCCTCCTTGTACCTCTGGTAGAAATCGGCTGTGAACCCATCTGGTCCTGGACTTTTTTTGGTTGACAAGCTATTGATTATTGCCACAATTTCAGCTCCTGTTATTGGTCTATTCAGAGATTCAACTTCTTCCTGGTTTAGTCTTGGGAGAGTGTATGTGTCATGGAATTTATCCATTTCTTCTAGATTTTCTAGTTTATTTGCGTAGAGGTGTTTGTAGTATTCTCTGATGGTAGTCTGTATTTCTGTGGGATCAGTGGTGATATCCCCTTTATCATTTTTTATTGCATCTATTAGATTCTTCTCTTTTTCTTTATTAATCTTGCTAGCAGTCTTTCAATTTTGTTGATCCTTTCAAAAAACCAGCTCCTGGATTCATTAATTTTTTGAAGGGTTTTTTCTGTCTCTATTACCTTCAGTTCTGCTCAGATTTTAGTTATTTCTTGCTTTCTGCTAGCTGTTGAATGTGTTTGCTCTTGCTTTTCTAGTTCTTTTAATTATGATGTTAGGGTGTCAATTTTGGATCTTCCCTGCTTTCTGTTGTGGGCATTTAGTGCTATAAATTTCCCTCTGCACACTGCTTTGAATGCATACCAGAGATTCTGGTATGTTGTATCCTGGTTCTCGTTGGTTTCAAAGAACATCTTTATTTCTGCCTTCATTTTGTTATGTACCCAGTAGTCATTCAGGAGCAGGCTGCTCAGTTTCCATGTAGTTGAGCGGTTTTGAGCGAGATTCTTAATCCTGAGTTGTAGCTTCATTGCACTGTGATCTGACAGATAGTTTGTTCTAATTTCTGTTCTTTTACATTTACTGAGGAGAGCTTTACTTCCAAGTATGTGGTCAATTTTGGAATAGGTGTGGTGTGGTGCTGAAAAAAATGTATATTCTATTGATTTGGGGTGGAGAGTTCTGTAGATGTCTATTAGGTCAGCTTGGTGCAGAGCTGAGTTCAATTCCTGGGTGTCCTTGTTGACTTTCTGTCTCATTGATCTGTCTAATGTTGAAAGTGGAGTGTTAAAGTCTCCCTTTATTAATGTGTGGGAGTCTAAGTCTCTTTGTAGGTCACTCAGGACTTGCTTTATGATTCTTGGTGCTCCTGTATTGGGAGCTTATATATTTAAGATAGTTAGCTCTTCTTGTTGAATTGATCCCTTTACCATTATGTAATGGCCTTCTTTGTCTCTTTTGATCTTTGCTGGTTTAAAGTCTATTTTATCAGATACTAGGATTGCAACCCATGCCTTTTTTTGTTTTCCATTTGTTTGGTAGATCTTCCTCCATCCTTTTATTTTGAGGCTATGTTTGTCTCTGCACGTCAGATGGGTTTCCTGTATACAGCACACTGATGGTTTTTGACTCTTTATCCAATTTGCCAGTCTGTGTCTTTTAATTGGAGCATTTAGTCCATTTACATTTAAAGTTAATATTGTTATGTGTGAATTTGATCCTGTCATTATGATGTTAGCTGGTTATTTTGCGTGATAGTTGATGCAGTCTCTTCCTAGTCTCGATGGTCTTTACATTTTGGCATGATTTTGCAGTGGCTGGTACCGGTTGTGCCTTTCCATGTTTAGCGCTTCCTTCAGGAGCTCTTTTAGGGCAGGCCTGGTGGTGACAAAATCTCTCAGCATTTGATTGTCTGTAAAGTATTTTATTTCTCCTTCACTTATGAAGCTTAGTTTGGCTGGATATGACATTCTGGGTTGAAAATTCTTTTCTTTAAGAATGTTGAATATTGGCCCCCACTCTCTTCTGGCTTATAGAGTTTCTGCTGAGAGATCCACTGTTAGTCTGATGGGCTTCCCTTTGTGCATAACCCGACCTTTCTCTCTGGCTGCCCTTAACATTTTTTCCTTCATTTCAACTTCAGTGAATCTGACAATTATGTGTCTTGGAGTTGCTCTTCTTGAGGAGTATCTTTGTGGCATTCTCTGTATTTCCTGAATCTGAATGTTGGCCTGCCTTGCTAGATTGGGGAAGTTCTCCTGGATAATATCCTGCAGAGTGTTTTCCAACTTGGTTCCATTCTCTCCGTCACTTTCAGGTATACCAATCAGACATAGATAAGGTCTTTTCACGTAGTCCCATATTTCTTGGAGGCTTTGCTCATTTCTTTTTATTCTTTTTTCTCTAAACTTCCCTTCTCGCTTCATTTCATTCATTTCATCTTCCATCAGTGATATCCTTTCTTCCATTTGATCACATCGGCTCCTGAGGCTTCTGCATTCTTCGCGTAGTTCTCGAGCCTTGGTTTTCAGCTCCATCAGCTCCTTTAAGCACTTCTCTGCTTTGGTTATTCTAGTTATACATTCTTCTAAATTTTTTTCAAAATTTTCAACTTCTTTGCCTTTGGTTTGAATATCCTCCCATAGTTCAGAGTAATTTGATAGTCTGAAGCCTTCTTCTCTCAGCTCATCAAGTTCATTCTCCATCCAGCTTTGATCCGTTGCTGGTGAGGAACTGCGTTCCTTTGGAGGAGGAGAGGCGCTCTGCTTTTTAGAGTTTCCAGTTTTTCTGCTCTGCTTTTCCCCATCTTTGTGGTTTTATCTACTTTTGGTCTTTGATGATGGTGATGTACAGATGGGTTTTTGGTGTGGATGTCCTTTCAGTTTGTTAGTTTTCCTACTAACTGACAGGACCCTCAGCTGCAGGTCTGTTGGAGTACCCGGCCAGCCGTGTGAGGTGTCAGTCTGCCCCTACAGGGGGGTGCCCCCGACTTAGGCTGCTTGGGGTTCATGGGTCAGGGACCTACTTGAGGAGGCAGTCTTCCCATTCGCAGATCTCCAGCTGCGTGCTGGGAGAACCACTGCTCTCTTCAAGGCTGTCAGACAGGGACATTTACATCTGCAGGGTTTACTGCTGTCTTTTTGTTTCTCTGTGCCCTGCCCCCAGAGGTGGAGCCTACAGAGGCAGGCAGGCCTTCTTGAGCTGTGGTGGGCTCCACCCAGTTCGAGCTTCTCAGCTGCTTTGTTTAGCTAAGCAAGCCTGGGCAATGGCGGGCGCCCCTCCCCCAGCCTTGCTGCCGCCTTGCAGTTTGATCTCAGACTGCTGTGCTAGCAATCAGTGAGACTCCGCGGACGTAGGACCCTCTGAGCCAGGTGCGGGATACAGTCTCCTGGTGCACCGTTTTTTAAGCCCTTCAGAAAAGCACAGTATTCGGGTAGGAGTGTCCCCATTTTCCAGGTGCCGTCTGTCACCCCTTTCTTTGTGTAGGAAAGGGAACTCCCTGACCCCTTATGCTTCCCGAGTGAGGCAATGCCTCACCCTTCTTCAGTTCATGCACGGTGCGCGCATCCACTGACCTGCGCCCACTGTCTGGAACTCCCTAGTGAGATGAACCTGGTACCTCAGATGGAAATGGAGAAATCACCTGTCTTTTGCATAGCTCACGCTGGGAGCTGTAGACTGGAGCTTTTCCTATTCGGCCATCTTCAGTTCACACTTTTTATAGAAACTGCAAGTGGTATTTTGTGTGCTTTTTGCCCATGGTGGAAAAGGAAGTATCTTCAAATAACAAAATTAACAGAAGCATTCTCAAAAACTTCTTCATTATGTGTGCATTCAACTAAGAGTGTTGAATCTATCTTTTGATTGAGCAGTTTTGAGTCTCTCTTTTTGTAGAATCTGCAAGTGGATATTTGGAGCACTCTGAGGCTAACTGGAAAATCAAATATGTTCACATAAAAACTACACAGAAGCATTCTGACAAACTTCTTTGTGATGTGTGCATTGAACACACAGAGATGAACCAATCTTTTGATTGAGCAGTTTTGAATCTCTCTTTTTGTAGAAATTACAAGTGGATGTTCAGAGATCTCGGATTCCTATTGTGGAAAAGGGAATATCTTCAAATAAAAGCTACACAGAAGCATTCTGAGAAACTTATTTGTGAGGCGTGCATTGAACACACAGAGTTGAACCTATCTTTTGATTGAGCAATTTTGAATCTCTCTTTTTGCAGAATCTGCAAGTAGATATTTGGCACCCTTTGCAGCCTATGGTGGAAAAGGAAATATCTTCCAATTAAAACTACAGAAAAAATTCTGAGAAACTTCTTTGTGATGTGTGCATTCATCTCACTGGTTTGAAACTTTCTTTTCATTGAGCAGCTTGGAAATACTCTTTTTGTAGAATCTGCAAGTGGATATTTGGAGCCCTTTGAGGCCT
The DNA here is from genome assembly GCF_028885625.2 of Pongo pygmaeus. NCBI lineage: Eukaryota > Metazoa > Chordata > Mammalia > Primates > Hominidae > Pongo > Pongo pygmaeus. The sequence continues at coordinate 7,508,060 of NC_085931.1, forward strand.
ATTTTGGAAAGGGAAATATCTTCACCTAAAAATTAGACAGAAGCATTCGTAGAAATTTCTTTGTGAAGTGTGAATTCAACTCACAGAGTTGAACTTATCTTCTCATTGAGCAGTTTTGAATATCTCTTTTGTAGAATCTGCAAGTGGATATTTGGAGCACTTTGCACCCTATGGTGGAAAAAGGAAATGTCTTCAAATAAAAACTACACAGAAGCATTCTCAGAAACTTCTTTGTGATGTGTGCATTCAACTCACAGGGTTGAATCTGTCTTTTGATTGAGCAGCTTTGAATCTCACTTTTTGCCGAATCTGCAGGTGGATATTTGGAGCCCTTTGTTGCCTACTGTGGAAAAGCAAATATCTTCACCTAAAAACTACACAGAATAAGTCTCAGAAACTTCTTTGTAATGTGTGCATTAATGTCACAGGGTTGAACCTATCCTTTGATTGGGTAGTTTTGAATCTCTCTTTTTGCAGAATCTGTAAGTGGATATTTGGAACACTTTGCGGCCTATGGTGGAAAAGGAAATATCTTCAAATAAAAACTACACAGAAACATTCTGAGAAACTTCTTTGTGATGCGTGTAGTCATCTCACAGGGTTGAACTTATCTTAAGATTGAGCAGTTTCGAAACACTCTTTTTAAAGAATTTACAATTGGATATTTTGAGCGCTGTGAGGCCTACCGTGGAAAAGCAAATATCTTCAGATAAAAACTACACAGAAGCATTCTCAGAAACTCCTTTAGAATGCATGCATTCATCTTACAGGGTTGAAACTATCTTATGATTGAGCAGTTTTGAAACGTTCTTTTCCTAGAATCTGCAAGTGGATATTTGGAGTGCTTTTTGCCCTGTGGTGGAAAAGGAAATATCTTCAAATAAAAACTACTCAGAACCTTTCTCAAAAACATCTCTGTGATGTGTGCATTCAACTCACAGAGTTGAATCCATCTTTTGATTGAGCAGTTTTGAATCTCTCTTTTTGTAGAATCTGCAGGTGGAAATTGGGAGCGTTGTCAGGCCTAATGTGGAAAATCAAATATGTTCACATAAAAACTACACAGGAGCGTTCTGAGAAACTTCACTGTGATGTGTGCATTCAACTCAGAGCTGAACCTATCTTTTGATTGAGCAGTTTTTAATCTCTCTTTTTGCAGAATGTGCCAATGGATATTTGGAGCCCCTTTTGGCCTATGGTGGAAAAGGAAATATCTTCAAATAAGAACTACACAGAAACATTTTGAGAAACTTCTTTGCAATGTGTGCATTCATCTTAGAGAGTTGAACCTATCTTTTGATTGAGCTGTTTTGAATCTCTCTTTTTTGCAGAATATACAGGTGGATATTTTTAGCCCTTTGAGGCCTACTGTGGAAAAGCAAATATCTTCACATAAAAATTACACAAAAGCATTCCAAGAAACTTCTTCATGATGTGTGTATTCAACTCATAGCGTTGAACAAATCTTTTGATTGTGCAGTTTTGAATCTCTCTTTTTGCAGGATCTGCATGTGGATATTTGGAGCCCTTTGCAGCCTATGGTGGAAAAGGAAATATCTTCAAATAAAAACAACCCAGAAACATTCTGAGAACTACTTTTTGATGTGTGGATTCATCTCACAGTGTTGAAATTTCTTTTGATTGAGTAATTTTGAAACAGTCTTTTGGTAGAATCTGCATATGCATATTTGGAGCTCTTTGTGGCCTATTGTTGAAAAGGAAATATCATCACATAAAAACTACACAGAAGCATTCTGAGAAACTTATTTGTGATGTGTGCATTCATCTCACAAGTTTGAACTTATTTTATGATTGAGCAGTTTTGAAACACTCTTTTTGTAGAATCTGAGAGTGGATAATTGGAGCCCTTTGAGGCCTATTGTGGAAAAGGAGATATCTTCAAATAAAAACTACTCAGAAGCATTCTGAGAAACTTCTTTGTGATGTGTATTCATCTCACAGGGTTGAACCTATCTTATGATTGGGCAATTTTGAATATCTCTTTTTGTAGAATCTGCAAGTGAATATTTGCAACACTTTGAGGCCTACCGTGGAAGAGCAAATATCTTCAGATTAAAAATACACAGAAGCATTCTGAGAAACTTCTTTGTGATGTGTTCATTCATCTCACAGAGTTGAACGTTACTTTTGATGGAGCAGTTTTGAAACTCTGTTTTTTTAGAATCTGCAAATTTATATTTGGAGCCCTTTGAGGTCTATTGTGGAAAAGGAAATATCATCATAAAAGCTACACTGAAGGATTCTGAGAAACTTCTTTGTGATCTGTGCATTCATCCAACAGAGTTGAATCTTTCTTTTGATTGACTAGTTTCGAAACACTCTTTTTGTGGAATCTGTAAGTGGATAATTGGGGCCCTTTGAGGCCTATTTAAAAAAAAATAGTTTCATATAAAAACTACTCAGATGCATTCTGAGAAGCTTCTCTGTGATGTGCGCATTCAACTTACAGAGCTGAACCTATCTTTTGTTTGAGCAGTTTAGAATCTCCCTTTTTGTAGAGTCTGCAAGTGGATATTTGGAACCCTTACACCCTATTGTGGAAAAGGAAATATCTTCAAATAAAAACTACACAGAAGCATTCAGAGAAACGTTTTTCTGATGTATGCATTCAACTCACAGAGTTGAACCTATCTTTTGATTGAGAAGTTTTGAATCTCTCATTTTCAGAATCTTCAAGTGGATGCTTGGAGAGCGTTGAGGCCTATTGTGGAAAAGGAAATATCTTCACACAAAAACTACACAGAAAGATTCTGAGAAACTTCTTTGTGACGTGTGCATTCAAATCACGGAATTGAAATTGTCTTCTCATTGAGCAGTTTTGGATTTTCTCTTTTTGTAGAATGTGCAAGTGGATATTTGGAGCCCTTTACGCCCTATGGTGGAAAAGGAAATATCTTCAAATAAAAACTACACAGAAGCATTAAGAGAAACTTCTTTGTGATGTATGCTTTCAACTAACGGAGTTGAACCTATCTTTTGAATGAGCAGTTTTGAATCTCTCTTTTTGGAGAATCTGCAAGTGGATATTTGGAGCCCTTTGCGGCCAATGGTGGAAAAGGAAATATCTTCAAATAAAAACTACACAGGAGCTTTCTCAGAAACTTCTTCGTGATGTGTGCATTCAACTCACCGTGTTGAACCTATCTTTTGATGGAGCAGTTTTTAATCTCTCTTTTTGTAGTATCTGCAAGTGGATATTTGGAGCGCTGTGAGGTCTACTGTGGAAAATCAAATATGTTCACCTAACGACTACACAGAAGCATTCTGAGAAACTTCTTTGGACGTGTGCATTCAACTCAAAGGGTTGAACCTATCTTTTGATTGAGCAGTTTAGAATCTCTCTTTTTTAGAATCTGCAAGTGGATATTTGGAGTGCTGTGAGGCCTACTGTGGAAAATTAAATATGTTCACATAAAAACTATACAGAATCACTATGAGAATCTCCTTTGATGTCTACATTCAACTCACAGAGTTGAACTTATCTTTTCATTGAGCAGTTTTGAAACACTCTTATTATACAATCTGCAAGTGGATATTTGGAGCCCTTTGCACCCTATGGTGTAAAAGGACATATCTTCAGATAAAAACTACCCAGAAGCATTCTCAGCAACATCTTCGTGATGTATGCATTCAACTCACAGAGTTGAACCTATCTTTTGATTTTGCTGTTTTGAGTCTCTCTTTTTGTAGACTCTGCAAGTGGATATTTGGAGTGCTGTGAAGCCTACTGAGGAAAATCAAATATGTTCTCATAAAATCTACACAGAGGCATTCTGAGAAACTACTTTGGGATGTGTGCACTGAACTCACAGAGTTGAATCTCTCTTTTGATTGAGCAGCTGAGCAGTATTGAATCTCACTTTTTTCAGAATCTGCAAGTGGATGTTTGGAGAGCTTTGAGGCGTATTGTGGAAAAGGAAATATCTTCACGTAAAAACTACACTGAAGCATTCTTAGAAAATTTTTGTGAAGTTTGCATTCAACTCTCAGAGTTGAACTTATCTTCTCATTGAACAGCTTTGAATATCTCTTTTTGTAGAATCTGCAAGTGGATATTTGGAGTGCTGTGATGCCTAATGTGGAAAATCAAATACGTTCACATAAAAACTACACAGAAGTATTCTGAGAAACTTCTTTGTGATGTGAGCATTCAACTCACAGAGCTGAACCTATCTTTTGATTGAGCAGTTTTGAATCTCTCTTTTTGCAGAATGTGCATATGGATATTTGGAGCCCCTTTTGACCTATGGTGGAAAAGGAAATACCTTCAAAGAAGAACCACACAGAAACATTCTGAGAAACTTCTTTGTGATGTGTGCATTCATCTCACAGAGTTGATCCTATCTTTTGATTCAGCTGTTTCGAATCTCTCTTTTTGCAGAATCTACATGTGGATATTTTGAGCCCTTTGAGGACTACTGTGGAAAAGCAAATATCTTCATATAAAAACTACACAGAAGCATTCTGAGAAACTTCTTTGGTATATTTGCATTCAACTCATAGAGTTGAACCTGTCTTTTGATAGAGCTGTTTTGAATCTCTCTTTTTGCAGGATCTGTATGTGGATATTTGAAGCCCTTTGCAGCCTATGGTGGAAAAGGAAATATCTTTAAATAAAAACAACACGGAAATATTCTGAGAAACTTCTTTTTGAAACTTTCTTCTGATTGAGAAATTTTGAAACCGTCTTTTTGTAGAATCTACATGTGGATATTTGGAGCCCTTTGTGGCCTGTTGTGGAAAAGGAAATATCTTTACATAAAAACTACACAGAAGCATTCTGAGAAACTTCTTTGTGATGTGTGCATTCATCTTACAGAGTTGAACCTTTCTTTTGATTGAGCAGATTGGAAATACTCTTTCTGTAGAATCTGCAAGTGGATATTTGAAGCACTATGAGTCCTATAGTAGAAACGGAAATGTCTTCACATAAAAACTACACAGTAGCATTCCCAGAAACTTCTTTGGGATGTTTGCATTCAACTCAAAGAGTGGAAACTATCTTTCGATTGAGCAGTTTTGAATCACTCTTTTTGTAGAATCTGCAAGTAGATATTTGGTGTTCTTTCCAGCCTATTTTGGAAAGGGAAATATCTTCACATGAAAACTACACAGAAGCATTCTCAGAAACTACTTTATGATGTGTGTATTCATCTCACAGAGTTCAATCTTTCTTTCGATTGAGCAGTTTTGAAACACCCTTCTTGCAAAATCTGCAAGTGAATTTTTGGAGCACTTTGTGGCCTGTAGTGGAAAAGGAAATATTTCCACATAAAAACTGTACAGAAGCATTCCGAGAAATTTCTTTTCAATGTGTGCACTAATCTCACAGAATTGAAACTTTCTTTTGATTGAGCAGTTTGGAAACACTCTTTTTGGAGAATATGCACGTGGATATTTGGAACGCTTTGAGGCCTATGTTGGAAAAGGAAATATCTTCACACAAAAGCTACACAGAAGCATTCTGAGAAACTTCTTTGTGATGGGCACATTCAATTGATGGAGTTGAACCTATCTTTGGATGAACAGTTTTGAAACTCTGTTTTTTGTATAATCTGCAAGAGGATATTTGGAGCCCTTTGTGTCCTATGGTGAAAAAGGAAATATCTTCATATAAAAACTACACAGAAGCATTCTGAGAAACACCTTTGTGATCTATGCCTTCATCTCACAGAGTTCAAATTTTCTTTTGATGAGCAGTTTTCAAACACTCTTTTTGTAGAATCTGCCAGTGGATATTTGCAGCCCTTTGAGGCCTATTTCCGAAAAGGAAATATCTTCCTATAAAAACTACACAGAAGAATTCTGAGAAACTTCTTTGTTATGTGTGCATTCATCTCACTGAGTTAAAGCTTTCTTTTGAATGAGCAGTTTAGAAACAATCTTTTTGTAGAGTTTGCAAGTGGATATTTGGAGTGCTTTGAAGCCTATTGTAGAAAAGGAATTATCTACTCATAAAAACTACACAGAAGCATTCTGAGAAACTTGTTGTGATGTGTGCCTTCATCACACAGAATTGAAACTTTCTTTTGATTGAGCAGCTTTGAATCTCTCTTTTTGTAGAATCTGCAAGTGGATAACTAGAGCCCTTGCGGCCTATTTTGGAAGGGAATTATCTTCCATAAAAACTACACAGAAGCATTCTGAGAAACTTCTTTTTGATGTGTGCATTCATCTCACAGAGTTAACCCTTCCTTTTGATTGACCATTTTGGAAACACTCTTTATGTAGAGTGTGCAAGTGGATATTTGGAGCGATTTGAGGCCTATAGGGAAAAGGAAATATATTCACATAAAAATTACACAGAAGCATTCTGAGAAACTTCTTTGTGACGTGTGCCTTCATCTAACAGGGTTGAACATTTCTTTTGATTGAGAAGTTTTGAAACACTCTTTTTGTAGAATCTGTAAGAGGATATTTGGGGCAGTTTGAGGCCTAATGGGAAAAGGTGATATCTCCACATAAAAACTACACAGAAGCATTCTGAGAAACTTCTTCGTGATGTCAGCATTCATTTCACAGAGTTGAACGTTTCCTTTGATTGAGGAATTTGGAAACCCTCTTTATGTAGGATCCGCAATAGGATATTTGGAGTTCTTTGAGTTCTATTGTGGAAAAGGAAATATCTTCAAATAAAAACTACAGAGAGCCATTCTGAGAAAATTCTTTGTGATGTGTGCATTCATCTCACAGAGTTGAAACTTTATTTTGATTGAGCAGTTTTGAAACATCCTTTTTATAGAATATGCAAGTGGATATTTGAAGGGCTTTGAGGCCTACTGTGGAAAAGGAAATATCTTCACATAAAAACTACACAGAAGCATTCTGAGAAACTTCCTTTTGAGGTGCACATTCATCCACAGAGTTGAAGTTTTCTTTTGATTGATCAATTTTGAAACACTGTTTTTGTATAATCTGCAAGTAGATATTTGGAGCACTTTGAGGCCTATGGTGGAAACGGAAATATCTTCACATAAAAACTACACAGAAGCATTCTGAGAAACTTCTTTGTGATGTGTGTATTCTTCTCACAGAGTTGATCTTTTCTTTTGATGGAGCAGTTTTGAAACACTCTTTTTTTAGTATCTGCAAGTGGATATTTGAAGCGCTTTGAGGAATATTGTGGAACAATAAATATCTTCACATAAAAACTACAAAGAAGCATTCTGAGTAACTTCCTTGTGATGTGTGCATTCATTTCACAGAGTTGAACTTTTCTTTTGATTAAGCAGTTTTGAAACACTCTTTTTGTAGAATCAGCAAGTGGATATTTGGAGCAATTAGAGGCCTATGGTGGAAAAGGAAATTTCTTTACATAAAAGCAACACAGAAGCATTCTGAGAAACTCCTTTTTATATGTGCATTCATCTCCAGGAGTTGAATTTTTCTTTTGATTGGGCAGCTTATAAACACTCTTTTTGTAGAATCTGCAAGTGAATATTTGGAATGCTTAAATACTTGTTGTGGAAAAGGAAATATATTCACATTAAACTACACAGAAGCATTCTGAGAGACATCTTTGTGATGTGTGCATTCATCTCAGAGTTGAACTTTTCTTTTGATTGAGCAGTTTGGAAACACTCTTTCTGTAGAATCTGCAAGTGGATATTTGGTGCGCTTTGAGGCTTATGGTGGATAAGGAAATATCTTCAAAGAATAACTACAAAGAAGCATACTGAGAAACAGCTTTGAGATGTGTGCATTCAACTCACAGAGTTGAACTTATCTTTTGACAGAGCAGTTTTGAAACTCTCTTTTTGTAGAATCTGCAAGTGGATATTTGGAACCCTTTGCAGCCTATGGTGGAAAAGGAAATATGTTCCAATGAAAACTCTACAGAAACATTCTGAAAAATGTCTTTGTGATGTGGGCATTCATCTCACGGAGTTCAGGCTTTCATTTGATTGAGCAGTTTTGAAACATTATTTTGGAGAATCCAGAAGTGGATATTTGGAGCTCTTTGAGGCCCATTGTGGAAGAGGAAATATCTTCACATGAAAACTACACAGAAGCATTATAAGAAATTCCTTTGTGATGTGTGCATTCATCTCACAGAGTGGAACTTTTCTTTTGATTGAGCAGCTTTGAAACACTCTTTTTGTAGAATCTGTGAGTCAATATTTGGAGCAATTTGAGTCCTATTGTGGAAAAGGAAATATCTTCACAAAAAACTACACGCAAGAATTCTGAGAATTTTCTTTGTAATGTGAGCATTCAACTCACAGCATTGAAACTAACTTTTGATAGTGTAGTTTTGAAACTCTTTTTTTGCAGAATCTACAAGTGGATATTTGGAGCCATTTGCAGCCTATGGTGGAAAAGGAAATATCTTCACATACAAACTACACAGAAGCTTTCTGAGAAACTTCTTTTCGATGTGTGCATTCATCTCACAGAGTTGAAACTTTCTTTTTGTGGAGCAGTTTTTAAACTCTCTTTTTGTAGAATCCCCAAGTGGATATTTGGAGCGCCTTGAGGTATACTGTGGAAAAGGATTTGTCTTCAAATTAAAACTACACAAAATCATTCTGAGAAACTTCTTGTGTTGTGTGCATTCATCTCACAGAGCTGTAACTTTCATTTGATTAAGCAGTTTTGAAACACTCTTTTTGTAGAACTTCCAAGTGGATATTTTGAGCGCTTTGAGACCTATGGTGGAAAGGGAAATATCTTCACATAAAAATTACACAGAAGCATTCAGAGAAACTTCTTTGTGATGTATTCATTCAACCCACAGAGTTGAACCATTCTTTTGATTGAGTAGTTTTGAAAAACTTTTTTGTAGAATCCGCAAGTGGACATTTGAAGTGCTTTGAGGCCTACTGTGGAAAAGGGAATATCTTCACATAAAAACTACACAGAAGCTTTCTGAAAAACTTCTTTGGGATGTGTGCCTTAATCTTGTAGAGTCTAAATTTTCTTTTCATTGAGCAGTATGGAAACACTTTTTTTGGGGAAACTGCAAGTGAATATTCAGAGCACTTTGCGGCCCATGGTGGAAAAGGAAGTATCTTCACATAAAAACTAGACAGAACCATTTGGAGAAACTACTTTGTGATGTGTGCATACATACATCTTCCAGAGTTGAACCTTTCTTTTGAATGAGCAGTTTTGAAACACTGTTTTTGTAGAATCTTCAAGTGGATATTTTGAATGCTTTGAGATCTTTGTTGGGCTAGGAAATATCTTCACATAAAAACTAGACAGAAGCACTCTGAGAAACTTCTTTGTTATATGTGCATTCAACTCACAGAGTTGAGCGTTTCTTTTCATTCAGCAGTTTGGAAACAATCTTTTTGTAGTATCTGCAAATCGATATTTGGAGCGCTTTGAGGCCTACAGTGGAAAAGGAGATATCTTCACATAAAAACTAGACAGAAGTATTCTGAGAAACTTCTTTGTGATGTGTGCACTCATCTCACAGATTTGAAATTTTCTTTTGATTGAGCAGTTTTTAAACACTCTTTTTCTAGGATCTGCATGTGGATATTTGGAGTGCTTTGAGGCCTTGGGTGGAATAGGAAATGTCTTCACATAAAAAGTAGACAGATGCATTCTGAGAAACTTCTTTTTTTTATTGTACTTTAAGATTTATGGTAGATAGGCACAAGGTGCAGATTAGTTACATATATATACATGTGCCATGCTGGTGTGCTGTCCGCATTAAGTCCTCATTCAGCATTAGGTATATCGCCTAATGCTATCCCTCCACCCTCCTCCCACCGCACAGCAGTCCCCAGAGTGTGATGTTCCACTTCCTGTGTCCTTGTGTTCTCATTGTTCAATTCCCACCTATAAGTGAGAACATGCAGTGTTTGGTTTTTTGTCCTTTCAATAGTTTACTGAGAATTATGATTTCCAATTTCATCCATGTCCCTGCAAAGGACATGAACTCGTCATTTTTTATGGCTACATAGTATTCCATGGTGTATATATGCCACATTTTCTTAATCCAGTCTATTTCTGTTGGACATTTCGGTTGGTCCCAAGTCTTTGCTATTGTGAATAGTTCCACAATAAACATATATGTGTGCATGTGTCTTTATAGCAGCATGATTTATATTCGTTTGCATATATACCCAGTAATGGGATGGCTGGGTCAAATGGTATTTCTAGTTCTAGATCCCTGAGGAATAGCCACACTGACTTCCACAATGGTTGAACTAGTCTACAGTCCCACCAACAGTGTCAAAGTGTTCCTAATTCTCCACATCCTCTCCAGCACCTGTTGTTTCCTGACCTTTTAATGCATGCCATTTTAACTGGTGTGAGATGTTATCTCATTGTGGTTTTGATTTGCATTTCTCTGATGGCCAGTGATGGTGAGCATCTTTTCACGTTTTTTGGCTGCGTAAATGTCTTCTTTTGAGAAGTGTCTGTTAATGTCCTTCGACCACTTTTTGATGGGGTTGTTTCTTTTTATCTTGTAAATTTGTTTGAGTTCATTGTAGATTCTGGATATTAGCCCTTTCTCAGATGAGCATGTTGTGAAAATTCTCTCCCATTTTGTAGCTTGCCAGTTCACTGTGATGGTAGTTTCTTTTGCTCTGTAGAAGCTATTTAGTTTAGTTAGATCCCATTTGTTAATTTTGAATTTTGTTGCCATTGCTTTTGGTGTTTTAGACATTAAGTCCCTGCCCATGCCTATATCCTGAATGGTAATGCCTAGGTTATCATCTAGGGTTTTTATGATTTGGATTCACAGCCGAATTCTACCAGAGGTACAAGGAGGATCTGGTACCATTCCTTCTGAAACTATTCCATTCAATAGAAAAAGAGGAAATCCTCCCTAACTCATTTTATGAGGCCAGCATCATCCTAATACAAAAGCTTGGCAGAGACAGAACAAAAAAAGAGAATTTTAGACCAATATCCTTGATGAACATTGATGCAGAAATCCTCAATAAAATACTGGCAAACAGAATCCAGCAGCACATCAAAAAGCTTATCCAGCATGATCAAGTGGGCTTCATCCCTGGGATGCAAGGCTGGTTCAATATATGCAAATCAATAAATGTAATTCAGTGTATAAACAGAACCAAAGACAAAAACCACATGATTATCTCAATAAATGCAGAGAAGGCCTTTGACAAAATTCAACAACCTTTCATGCTAAAAACTCTCAATAAATCAGGTATTGATGGGACGTATCACAAAATAATAAGAGCTATCTATGACAAACCCACAGCCAATATCATACTGAATAGGCAAAAACTGGAAGCATTCCCTTTGAAAACTGGCACAAGACAGGGATGCCCTCTCTCACCACTCCTATTCAACATAATGTTGGAAGTTCTGGCCAGGGCAATTAGGCAGGAGAAGGAAATAACGAGTATTCAATTAGGAAAAGAGGAAGTCAAATTACCCTGTTTGCAGAGGACATGATTGTATATCTAGAAAACCCCATTGTCACAGCCCAAAGTCTACTTAAGCTGATAAACAACTTCAGCAAAGTCTCAGGATACAAAATCAATGTACAAAAATCACAAGCATTCTTATACACCAATAACAGAAACAGAGAGCCAAACCATGAGTGAACTCCCATTCACAATTGCTTAAAACAGAATAAAATGCATAGGAACACAACTTAAAAGGGACGTGAAGGAACTCTTCAAGGAGAATTACAAACCACTACTTAATCAAATAAAAGAGGAAACAAACAAATGGAATATCATTCCATGCTCATGGGTAGGAAGAATCAATATCGTGAAAATGGCCATATTGCCCAAGGAAATTTATAGATTCAATGCCATCCCCATCAAGCTACCAATGACTTTCTCCACAGAATTGGAAAAATCTACTTTAAAGTTCACATGGAATCAAAAAAGATCCTGCATCACCAAGTCAATCCTAAGCCAAAAGAACAAAGCTGGAGGCATCATGCTTCCTGACTTCAAACTATACTACAAGGCTACAGTAACCAAAACAACATGGTACTGGTACTAAAACAGAGATATAGATCAATGGAACAGAACAGAGTCCTCAGAAATAACACTGCATATCTACAAATATCTGATCATTGACAAACCTGAGAAAAACAAGCAAAGCTGAAAGGATTGCCTACTTAATATATGATGCTGGGAAAACTGGCTAGCCATATGTAGAAAGCTGAAAATGGATCCCTTCCTTACACCTTATACAAAAATTAATTCAAGATGGATTAAAGACTTAAATGTTAGACCTAAAACAATAGAAACTACTTTTTAATGTGTGCATTCAAATCACAGTGTTGAACTTTTCTTTTAATTGAGCAGTTTTGAAACACTCTTTTTGTTGAATCTGCAACTTGATATTTGGAGCACTTTGAGGTCTATGGTGGAGAAGGAAATATCTTCACATAAAAACTAGACAGAAGCCTTCTGAGAAACTTCCTTGTGATGTTTGCATTCATCTCACACAGTTGAAACTTTCTTTTTATTGAGCAGTTTTGAACAACTCCTTTTGCAGAATCTGCAATCGGATATTTGGAGCACTATGTGGCCTATGGTGGAAAAGGAAATATCTTCACATAAAAACTAGACACAAGCATTCTGAGAAACTTCTTCATGATGTGTGCATTCAACGCACAGAGTTGAACCTTTCATTTGATTGAGCAGTTTTGATATACTCTTCTAGAATCTGCAAGTGGCTATTTGGAGTGCTTTGCAGCCTATAGTGGAAAAGGAAACATCTTCACATTAAAACTACACAGAAGCATTCAGAGAAACTTCTTTCTGATGTGAGCATTCAACTCACAGAGTTGAACCTTTCCTTTTATTGAGCAGTTTGAAAACAATCTTTTTGTAGTATCTGCAAATGGATATTTGGAGCGCTTTGAGGCCTACAGTTTAAAAGGAAATATCTTCACATAAAAACTAGACAGAAGGATTCAGAGAAACTTCTTTGTGATGTGTGCATTCATCTCACTGATTTGAAACTTTCTTTTTATTGAGCAGTTTAGACACTGTTTTTGCAGAATCTGCAAGTGGATATTTGGACAGCTTTGCGACCTATAGTGGAAAAGGAAATATCTTCACATAAAAACTACACAGAAGCATTCAGAGTAACTTCTTTGTGATATGTGCATTCATCTCACGGAGTTGAAACTTTCTTTTGATTCAGCAGTTTTGAAGCACTCTTTTTGTGGAATCTGCCAGTGGATATTTGGAGCGCATTGAGGCCTAGGATGGAAAAGGAAATATCTTCACTTAAAAACTAGACACAAGCATTCTGAAAAACTTCTTTGTGATGTGTGCATTCATCTCACAGAGTTGAACATTTCCTTTGATTGAGCAGTTTGGAAACAGTCTTTTGGTAGTATTTGCAATTGGATATTTGGAGCATTTTGTGGCCTCTAGTGGAAAACAAAATATCTTCGCATAAATACTACAAAGAAGCATTCTGAGAAACTTCTTTGTGATGTGCACATTCACCTCACAGAGTTGAACCTTTCTTTTGATTGAGCAGTTTTGAAACACTCCTTTTGTAGAGTCTGAAAGAGCATATTTGCAGCACTTTGAGTGCTAAGGTGGAAAAGAAATATCTTCACATAATAACTAGACAGAAGCATTCACAGAACCTTGTTTGTGATGTGTGCATTCATCGCACAGAGTGGAACCTTACTTTTGATTGAGCAGTTTTGAAACACTCTTTTTGTAGAATCTGCAAGTGGATATTTGGAGCGTTTTGAGGCCTAAGGTGGAAAAGGTAATATCTTCACATAAAAACTAGATAGAAGTATTCTGAGAAACATCTTAGTGACGTGTGCATTCATCTCACAGAGTAGAACCTTTCTATATATTGAGCAGTTTTGAAATCCTCTTTTTATGGATTCTGCATGTGGGTATTTGGGGCGCTTTGCAGCCCATGGTGAAAAAGGAAATATCTTTACATAAAAACTAGACAGAAGCATTCTGAGAGACGTCTTTGTGACGTTTGCATTCATCTCACAGAGTTGAACCTTTCTTTTGATTGAGCAGTTTTGAAACACTCTTTTTGTAGAATCTGCAACTTGATATTTTTAGCGATTTGTGGCGTATAGTGGAAAAGGAAATAACTTCACACAGAAACTAGACAAAAGTGTTCTGAGAAACTTCTTAGTGATATGTGCATTCAACTCACAGAGTTGAACCTTTCTTTTGATTGAGCAGTTTAGAAATACTCTTTTTGTAGAAAGTGCAAGTGGATATTTGGAGAGATTTGCAGCCTATGGTGGAAAAGGAAATATTTTAACATAAAAACCAGACAGAAGCATTCTGAGAAAACACTTTGTAATGTGTGCATTCATCTCACAGAGTTGAAACTTTCTTTTGATTCAATAGCTTTGAAACACTCCTTTGTAGAATCTGCAAGTGGATATTTCAAGTGCTTTGAGGTCTATGGTGGAAAAGGAAATATCTTCATTTAAAAGCTAAACAGAAGCATTCTGAGAAACTTCATTGTGATGTGTGCCTTCATCTCACAGAGTTGAAACTTTCTTTTGATAGAGCAGTTTTCAAACACTCTTTTTGGAGAGTCTGCAAGTGGATATTTGGATCGATTTGAGGCCTACGTTGGAAAAGGAAACATCTTCACTTAAAAACAAGACAGAGGCATTCTGAGAAATTTCTTTGTGATGTGTGCATTCATCTCACAACGTTGAACACTGCTTTAGATACAGTAGTTTTGAAACACTCTTTTTGTAGAATCTGCAAGTAGATAGGGGCCTAAGGTGCAAAAGAAATATCTTCACATAAACACCAGACAGAAGCATTCTGAGACACAACTTTGAGATGTGTTCATTCATCTCACCGGGCTGAACCTTTATTTTGACTGAGCAGATTTGAAACACTGTTTTTGTAGAACCTGCAAGTGGATATTTGGAGTTCTTTGTGGCCTCTAGTGGAAAGGGAAATATCTTCACATGATAATTAGACAGAAGCATTCTGAGAAACTTCTTTGTGATGTGTGCATTCATCTCACAGATTTAAACCATTCTTTTGATTGAGCAGTTTTGAAACACTGTTTTTGTAGAATCTGCAAGTTGATAATTGGAGTGCTCTGAGGCCTATGTTGGAAAAGGAAATATCTTCACATAAAAACTAGACAGAAGCATTCTGAGAAACTTCTTTGTGATGTGTTCATTCATCTCATGGAGTTGAGCCTTTCTTTTGATTGAGCAGTTTTGAAATCCTCTTTTTGTAGAATTTGCAAGTGGATATTTTGAGGGCATTGAGACCTATGGTGGAAAAGGAAATATCTTCACATAAAAATTAGAAACATTCTGAGAATCTGCTTTGTGATGTGTGTGTTCATCTCACAGAGTTGAAGATTTCTTTTGACTGAGCAGTTTTGAAACACTCTTTATAGAATCTGCTGGGGATATTTGGAGCGCTTTGGGGCCAATGGTGGAAAATGAAATATCTTCACATAAAAACTACACAGAAGCTTTCTGAGAAACTTCTTTGTGATTTGTGCATTCATCTCACAGAGGTGAACCTTTCTTTTGATTGAGTGGTTTTGAAAAACTCTTTTTACAGAATCTGCAAATGTGTATTTGGAGCGCTTTGTAGACTATTGTGGAAAAGGAACTATCTTCACATAAAAACTAGACAGAAGCATTCTGAAAAATCTCTTTGTGATGTGTGCATTCATCTCACAGAAATGAACCTCTCTTTTCATTGAACAGTTTTGAAACACTCTTTTTGTGGAATCTGTAAGTGGATATTTGGAGCGCTTTGAGGCCTGTGGTGGAAAAGAAATATCGTCACATAAAAACTTCACAGAAGAATCTGAGAAACTTCTCCATGATGTGCACTTTCATCTCGAAGAGTTCAAACTTTCTTTTGATTGAGCAGCTTTTAAACACTCTATTTGTAGAATCTGCAATTGGAGATTCAGAGTTCTTTGGGTCCTATGGTGGAAAAGTAAATGTCTTCACATAAAAACTACACAGAAGCATTCTGAAATACTCCTTTGTGATGTGTGCATTCATCTTACAGTGTTGAACCTTTCTTTTGATTGAGCAGTTTTGAAACACTCTTTTTGTAGAATCTGCAAGTGGATATTTAGAGTGCTTTGAGGCCTATGGTGGAAAAGGGAACACCTTCACGTAAAAGCCAGACAGAATCATTCTCAGAAACATTTTTGTGATGTGTGCATTCATCTGACAGAGTTGAACCTTTCTTTTGTTTGAGCAGTTTTGAAACACTCTTTTCGTAGTACCTGCAAGCAGATATTTTGAGTGATTTCAGGCCTATGGTGGAAAAGGAAATACCATCACATAAAAGCTAGACAGAAGCATTCTGAGTAGCTTCTTTATGATGTGTGCGTTCATCTCACAGGGTTCAACCTTTCTTTTGATTGTGCAGTTTTGAAACACACTTTTTGTGCAATCTGAAAGTGGATATTTGGAGCCCTTTGGGGCCTATGGTGTAAAAGGAAATATCTTCCCACTAAACTAGACAGAATCATTCTGAGAAACTACTTTGCTATGTGTGCATTCATCTCTCAGAGTTGAATCTTTCTTTTGATTGAGCAGTTTTGAATCACTCCTTTTGAAGAATCTGCAAGTGGATATTTGGAGCACCTTATGGACTATTGTGGAAAAGGAAAAATCTTCTCATAAAAACAAGACAGAAGCATTCTGAGAAACTACTTTGTGATGTCTGATTTCAACTCACAGAGTTGAAACTTTCTTTTGTTTGAGCAGTTTTGAAACACATTTTTTGTAGACTCTGCAAGTGGATATGAGGAGCACTTTGTGGCCTAAGGTGGAAAAAGAAATATCTTCATATAAAAACTGGACAGGAGCATTCTGAGAAACTTCTTTTTGATGTGTGCATTCATCTCACCAACTTGAAAATTTATTTTTATTCAGCATTTTTGAAACATTCTTTTTGTACAATCTGCAAGTGGATATTTGGAGAGCTTTCAGACCTATGATGGAAACGGAAATATCTTCACATAAAAACTAGACAAAAGCATTCGGACAAACATATATGTGATATTTGCCTTCATCTCACAGAGTCGAACCTTTCTTTTGATTGAGCAGTTTTTGAACAATCTATTTGACGAATCTGCAAGTGGATATTTGAAGATCTCTGAGGTCAATGCTGAAAAAGGAAATATCTTCATATAAAGATCAGACAGAAGCAGTCTGGGAAACTTCTTTTTCTTGTGTGCATTCATCTCAAAGAGTTGACCATTTCTATTTATTGAGCAGTTTTGAAACACTGTTTTTTTAGAATCTGCAAGTGGATATTTGGAGCACTTTGAGCCCTTTGGTGGAAAAGGAAATATCTTCACATAAAAATTAGACAGAAGCATTCTGAGAAACTTCTTTGTGATGTCTGCGTTCATCTCACAGAGTTGAACCTTTATTCTGATAGAGCAGTTTTGAAACACTCTTTTTGTAGAATCTGCAGGTGGATGTTTGGAGAGCATTGGGGCCTATGGTGGAAAAGGAAATATCTTCAAATAAAAACTACACAGTAGTAATCTGAGAAACTTCTTTGTGCTGTTCGCATTCAACTCACAGAGTGGAAACTTTCTTTTGATTGAGCAGTTTTGAAACAGTCTTTTTGTAGTATCTGCAAATGGATATTTGGAGTGGATTGAGGCCTATGGTGGAAAAGGAAATATTTTCACGTAAAAACTTGACAGAAGCATTCTGAGAAACTTTTTTGTGATGTGTGCATTCATCTCACAGAGTTGAAACCTTCTTTCGATTGAGCAGTTTTGAAACAGTCCTTTTGTACAATCCACAAGTGGATGTTTGGAGTGCCTTAGGGCCTATTGTGAAAAAGGTAATGTCTTCCCATAAAAACTAAACATGAGAATTCTGAGAAACTTCTTTGTGATATTTGCATTCATCTATCAGTGTTGAAACAGTCTTTTTCTACAATCTGCAATTGGATATTTGGAGCACTTTGAGGTCTACGGTGGAAAAGGAAATGTCTTCACATGAAAACTAGACTGAAGATTTCTGAGAAAGTTCTTTGTGATGTGTGCATTCAACCCACAAGGTTGAACCTTTATTTTGATTCAGCAGTTTTAAAACATAGTTTTTGTTGAATCTGCAAGTGGATATTTTGCATGACATGCAACATTTACTGGAAAAGGAAATATCTTCACATAAAAACTTGACAGGAGCATTCAGAGAAACTACTTTGTGATGTGTGCATTCATCTCACACAGTTGAACCTTTCTATTAATTAAGCAGTTTTGAAGCACTCTTTTTGTAGAATCTGCAAGTGGTGATTGGAACACTTTGAGGCCTATGTTACAAAAGGAAATATCTTCATGTAAAAACTAGACAAAAGCATTCTGAGAAAGTTCTTTGTGATGTGTACATTCATCTCACAGAGTTGAAACTTTCTTTTGATTGAGCAGTTTTGAAACACTCTTTTTGTAAAATCTGCACGTGCATATATGGATCGCTTTGAGTCCTGCAGTGGAAAAGGAAATATCTTCACATAAAAACAAGACAGAAGCATTCTGAGAAACTTCTTTGTGATGTGTGCATTGATCTCACAGTGTTGAACCTTTATTTTGATTGAGCAGTTTTAAAACACTCTTTTTGTAGAATCTGCAATTGGATATTTGGAGCGTTTCAGGCCCATGGAGGAAAAGCAATTATCTTCATATAAAAACTAGACAGAAATATTCTAAGAAACTTTTTTGTGGTGTGTGCGTTCATCTCACAGAATTTAACCTTCCTTTTGACTGAGCAGTTTTTAAACACTCTATTTGTAGAATCTGCAAGTGGATATTTGGAGCACCTTGAGGTCAATGGTGGAAAAAGGATATATCTTCATATAAAAATTGGACAGAAGCATTTTGAGAAACTTCTTACTGATGTGTGTGTTCATCTCACAGAGTTGAAGATTTCTTTTGGTAGAACAGTTTTGAAACACTCTTTTTGTTGAATCTGCCTTTGGATGTTTGGAGTGCTTTGGGGCCTATGATGGAAAAGGAAATATCTTCACATAAAAACTACTCAGAAATAATCTGAGAAACTTCTTTGTGATGTGTGCATTCAACTCACAGAATGGAACCTTTCCTTTGATTGATCAGTTTTGAAACACTCTTTACGTAGCATCTTCAAATGGATATTTGGTGCGGATTCAGGCATACGGTGGAAAAGGACATATCTTCACATAAATACTAGACAGAAGCATTCTGAGAAACTTATTTGTGATGAGTGTATTCAACTCACAGAGTTAAAACTTTCTTTTGATTGGGCAGTTTTGAAACACTCTTTTGCAGAATCTGCCTGTGGATGTTTGCAGATATTTGGGGTCTATGGTGGAAAAGGAAATATCTTCAGAAAAACTAAACAGAAGCATTCTGAAAAACTCCCTTTAGATGTGTGCATTCAATTCACAGAATTGAACATTTCTTTTGATTGAGGAGTTTTGAAACACTCTTTTTTTAGTATCTGCCAGTGGATATTTGGAGGAGATTGAGGCCTACAGTGAAAAACGACATATCTTCACATAAATACCAGAAAGAAGCATTCTGAGAAACTTATTTGTGATGTGTGTATTTAACTCACAGGGTTGAAACTATCTTTTGATTAAGCAGTTTTGAAGCACTCTTCTTGTAGAATCTGCAGATGGATATTTGGAGTGCTTTGAGGCCTATGGTGGAAAAGGAAGTATCTTCATATAAAAACCTGACAGAAGCATTCTGAGAAACTTCTTTTTGATGTATGCATTCATCTCACAGAGCTGAACCCTTCTTTTGATTGAGAAGTTTTGAAACCGTCCTTTTGTAGGATCTGCAAGGGGATGTTTGGTGAGCCTTGGGGCCTTTGGTGGAAAAGGAAATATCTTCACATAAAAACTAAGCAGGAGCATTCTGAGAAACTTCTTTGTGATGTTTGCATTCATCTCACAGAGTTGAATCTTTCTTTTAATTGACCATTGTTGAAACACTCTTTTTGTACTATCTGCAAGTGAATACTTGGAGCGCTTTGAGGCCTATGGTGGAAAATACATATCTTCACATACGAAGTACACAGAAGCACCCTGAGAAACTTCTTTGTTATGTGTGCATTCACCTCACAGTGTTGAACCTTTCTTTTGATTGAGCAGTTATGAAACACTGTTTTTGTAGAAACTGCAATTGGATATTTGGAGTACTTTGAGACCTATGTTGGAAAAGGTAATATCTTCACATAAAAAAGATACAGAAGAATTCTGACAAACTACTTTGTGATGTGTGCATTCATCTCACAGAGTTGAATTTATCTTTTGATTGATCAGTTTCGAAACACTCTTTTTGTAGAATGTGCAAGTGGATATTTGGAGCGCTTTGCGACTTATGGTGGAAAAGAAATATATTCACATAAAAACTAGAAAGAAGCATTCTGAGAAACTTCTTTGTGATGTGTGCAGTCATCTCACAGAGTTGAACCTTTCTTTTTATTGAGCAGTTTTGCAACACTCTTTTTGTTGAATCTGTAAGTGGATATTTGTTGTTATTAGAGGCCTTTTTTGAAAAAGGAAATATCTTCATATAAAAACTAGACAGAAGCATTCTGAGAAACTTCTTAGTGATGTGTGTATTCATCTCACAGAGCTAAACCACACTTTTGAATGAGCAGTTTGGAAACAGACTTTTTGTAGTATCTGCATGTGGATATTTAGAGCACTTTGATGCATATGGTGGAAAAGGAAATACCTTAACATAGAAATTAGAAAGAAGGATTCTGAGAAACTTCTTTCTGTTGTTTGCATTCATCTCACAGAGTTGAACCTTTCCTTTGATTGAACATTTTTGAAACACTCTTTTTGTAGAATCTGCAAGTGGATATTTGGAGTGCTGTGAGGCCTATGGTGGAAAAGGACATATCTTCACATAAGACCTGTAAAGCAGGTTTCCTAAAAACAGCCTTGTGATGTGTGCATTCATCTCACAGAGGTAAGGGTTTATTTTCTCTGTTCAGTCTGGAAAATCTGTTCTTGTACAATCTGAAAAGGGGTATTCTTGAGCACTTTGAGGCCTATGTTGACAAAGGAAATATCTTCACATACAAAGTAAAAAGAAAGTTTCTCAGATACTTCTTTGAGATATGTGCATTCATCTCACAGAGTTGAACCTCTCTTTTGATTGAGCAGTTTGGAAATGGTATTTTTACAGAATCTGCAAATGGATATTTTTGAGCACTTTGAGGCCTATGCAGAAAAAGAAGTATCTTCAAAGAAAACTATAAAGAAGGTTTCTGAGAAACTGTTTTGTGATGTCTTCGTTCATCTCACAGAGGTAAATGATTCTTTTCTTTGATCAGTTGGGAAACTCTGTTTTTTTAGAATCTGCTAAGGTATATTTGTGAGTACATAGAACCTTATGGTGAAAAAGGAATTGTCTTCACATAAAAACTAGACAGAAGCCCACTGAGAAACTTCTTAGTGATGTGTGCATTCATCTCACAGAATTGAAACTTTCTTTTGATTGAGCAGTTTGGAAACCTCTTTTTGTGGAATCTGCAAAGGGATATTTCTGAGCACTTTGAGGCCTATGGTGAAAGACAAAATATGTCCACATAAAAACTAGACTAAAGAATTCTGAGAAACTGCCTTGTGATGTATGCATTGATCTCATATATTTCAACAATTCTTTTGATTGAGCAGTTGGGAAACCGTCTGTTTGTAGAATCTGCAAAGGTATATTTGTGAGTGCTTTGAGGTCTATGGTTAAAAGGAAATATCTTCACATAAAAACTATACAGAAGGTTTGTGAACAACCTCTTTGTGATGTGTGCATTCATCTCACAGAGTTGAACCATTCCTTTGACTCAGCAGTTTGGAAACAGTCTTTTTTTAGGATCTGCAAAGGGATACTTTTGAGCACTTTGAGGCCTGTGGTGAAAAAGGAAACACGTTCACATAAAAACAAGATAGAAGCTTTCTGAGAAACATCTTTTTGATATATGTATTCATCCCAGACAGGTGAATCTTTCTTTTGATGAGCAGTTTGGAAACAGTATTTTGTAGAATTTCCAAATGGTTATTAGTTAGCACTTTGTGTCCTATGTTGAAAAAGGAATTATCTTTACATAAATACTAGACAGAATATTTCAGAGAAACTGCTTTGTGATGTGTGATTTCATCCCACAGAGTTAACCATTTCTCTTCATTGAGCAGATTGGAAATTCTGTTCTTGTAAAATCTGCAAAGGGATATTTCTCAGTGCTTTGAGGCCTATGCTGAAAAAGGAATTATCTTCATGTAAAAACTGGACAGAAACTTTCTGTGAAACATCTTGGAGATGCGAGAATTCATCTCACAGAATTGAAACATTCTTTTGATTGAGCAGTTTGTAAACAGTATTTTGGTAGAATCTACAAAGGGATATTTGTGATGCTTTGATGCCTATGGTGAAAATGGAAATATTTTCACATGAAAACTAGAGGGAAGCTTTCTGAGAAAACTCCTTGTGTTGTGTGCATTCATCCCACAGACTTGAACCTTTCATTGGATTGAGCAATTTGTATACAGTATTTTTGCAGAATCTGTAAAGGCATATTTTTGAGAGCTTTGAGGCTTATGATGAAATAGGAAATATCTTCCCATAAAAACTAGACAGAAGCTTCCCAAGAAACTTCTTTGTGATGTGTGCATTCATCTCATAGAGCTCAACCATTCTTTTGATTGAACAGTTTGGAAACAGTCTTTTTATAGAATCTGCAAAGGGATATTTAGGAGTGCTTTGAGGCCTATGGTGAAAAAGGAAATATATTCACATAAAAAGTATTAACAAGGTTTCTCAGAAACAGCTTTGTGATATAAGCATTCATCTGACAGAGGTAAAATTTTCTTTTCTCTGGTCGGTCTGCAAACTGTTCTTGTAGAGTCGGCAAAGGGATATTTATGAGTCCTTTGAGGCCTATGGTGTAAAAAGAAATATCTTCACATAAAATTTAGAGAGAGGCTTTCTGAGAAACCTCTTTGTGATGTGCACATTCATCTCACAGATTTGAAACTTTCATTGGATTGAGCAATTTGGATACAGTATTTTTGTAGAATCTGTAAAGGCATATTTTTGACAGCGTTGAGGCTTATGATGAAATAAGAAATATCTTCACATAAAAACAAGACAGAAGCTTCCCAAGAAACTTCTTTGCAATGTGTGCATTCATCTCATAGAGCTCAACCATTCTTTTGATTGAACAGTTTGAAAACAGTCTTTTTGTAGAATCTGCAAAGGGATATTTATGAGTGTTTTGAAGCCTATGGTGAAAAAGGAAACATATTCACATAAAAAGTATAAACAAGGTTTCTCAGAAACAGCTTTGTGATGTAAGCATTCATCTCACAGAGGTAAACTTTTCTTTTCTCTGGTCAGTCTGGAAACTGTTCTTGTAGAGTCTGCAAAGGGATATTTATGAGTCCTTTGAGGCCTATGGTGAAAAAAGAAATATCTTCACATAAAAATTAGAGAGAGGCTTTCTGAGAAACGTCTTTGTGATGTGGGAATTCATCTCACAAAGATGAAACTTACTTTTGATTGAGCAGTAAGGAAACTATCTGTTTGTGGAATCTGCAAAGGGATATTTATGAGCATTTTGAGGCCAATGGTAAAAAAGGAAATGTATTCATATAAAAGGTATAAAGAAGGTTTCTAAGAAACAGTTTTGTGATCTGTGCATTGATCTCACAGAGGTAAATGTTTATTTTCTCTGATTAGTCTGGAAACTCTATTGTTGTAGAATCTGCAAAGGGATATTTGTGAGTGCTTTGAGGCCTATGGTGGAAAAGAAAATATCTTCACATAAAAACTAGACAGAAGCTTTCTTAGTGGCTTCTTTGTGATGTGTGCAATCATCTCACAGAGTTCAACCATTATTTTGATTGAGCAGTCTGGAAACTGGCTTTTTGTAGAATGTGCAAGGGATATTTTTCAGGACTTTGAGTGCCATGGTGAAAAAGGAAATATCTTCACATAAACAATGGACAGAAGATTTCTGAGAAACCTCTTTGTGATGTGTGCATCCATCTCACAGAGCTCAAACATTTATTTGGTTGGGCAGTTGGGAAGACGTCTTTTTGCAGAATCTGCAAAGGGATATTGCTGAGCACTTTGAGGCTTATGGTGAAAAAGGAAATACCTTCACATAAAAACTATAAAGAAGGTTTCTGATAAAATTCTTTGTGATGTATGCATTCATCTCATGGAGTTGAACTATTTTTTTGATTGAGCAGTTTGGAAACAATCTTTTTGTAGAATCTGCAAGGGGATATTTTTGAGTGCTTTGAGTCCTAGGGAGAAAAAATAAATATCATCACATAAAAAGTATAAAGAAGGTTTCTGAGAAAGAGTTTTGTGATGTGTGCATTCATCTCACAGAGGAAAACATTTGTTTTCTTTGATCAGTCTGGAAATTCTGTTCTTGTAAAATCTGCTAAGGGATATTTTTGAGCAGATGGAGGCCTATAGTGAAAAAGGAAATGTCTTCATATATAAATTAGACAGAAGCCTCCTGTGAAACTTCTTAGTGATGTGTGCATTCATCTCACAGATTTGAAACTTTCTTTTCTTTGAGCCGTTTGGAAACAGTCTTTTTGTAGAACCTGCAAAAGGCTATTTGGAGCACTTTGAGACCTATGGTGAAAAAGGAAATATACTCACATAAAACTAGACTGAAGGTTTCTGAGAAACTTTTTTGGGGTGTGTGCATTCATCTCACAAAGTTCAATAATTCTTTTTATTGAGCAGTTTGGAAACAGTCTTTTTGCAGAATCTGCAAAGAGATATTTGTGAGGGCATTGAGGCCTATGGTTAAAAAGGAAACATTCACATAAAAACTTAATGGAAGGTTTCTGAGAAACTTCTTTTTGACATGTGCATTCATCTCACAGAATTGAAACTTTCTTTTGATGAGCAGTGTGGAAACAGACTTTTTGTAGAATCTGCAAAGGAAAAATTTTGAGCACTTTGCATCCAGTGGTGAAAAAGGAAATACCTTCACATGAAAACTAGACAGAATGTTTCTGAGAAACTGCTTTCTGATATGTGCACTCATCTCCCAGATGTTTCTGTTTCTTTTCATTGAGAAGATTTGAAACTCTTTTCTTGTAAAATCTCCAAAGTGATATTTATGAGCCCTTTGAAGCATATGGTGAAAAAGGAAATATCTTCACATAAAAACTACACAGAAGCTTTCTGAGAAACATTCTGGTGATGTGAGCATTCATCTCACAGAGTTGAAACATTCTTTTGATTGAGCAGTGTGTGAAGAGTCTTTTTGTAGAATCTGCAAAGGGATATTTGTGAACCTTTTGAGGCTTATGGTGAAAAAGGAAATATCTTCACATAAAAACTAGAGAGAAGCTTTCTGAAAAACCTCTTTGTGGTGTGCATACGTCTCACAGAGTTGAACCTTTCTTTTGATTGAGCAATTTGGTAAAAGTATTTTTGTAGAATCTGTAAAGGGATATTTGTGAGCACTTTGAGGCCAGTGGTGAAAAAGCAAGTATCTTCACTTAAAATCTAGACAGAAGCATTCTGAGAAACTTCCTTGTGATGTGTGCATTCATCACACAGAGTTAAACCTTTGTTTTGGTTGAGCAGTTTGGAAACAGTCTTTTTGTAGAATCTGCAAATGGATATTTTGAGCGCTTTGAGGCCTATGGTGAAAAAGGAAATATATTCACATAAAAACTAGACTAAAGGGTTCTGAGAAACTTCTTTGAGATGTGTGCATTCATCTCACTGTGTTCAACAATTCTTTTTATTGAGCAGTTTGGAAACAGTCTTTTTGTAGAATCTGCAAAGGGACATTTGTGAGAGCTTTGAGGTGAGGCCTATGGTGAAAAAGGAAATATCTTCACAGAAAAACTATAAGAAAGTTTCTGAGAAACTTCTTCAGGATGTGTGCATTCATCTCACAGAGTTGAAACATTCTTCAGATTGAGCAGTTTGAAAACAGTCCTTTTGGTACAAACTGCAAAGGGATATTTAGGAGCGCATTGAGGCCTATGGTGAAAAAAGAAATATCTTCACATAAAAACTAGAAAGAAGCATTCTGAGAAGCCGCTTTAAGATACATGTATTCATCTCACAGAGGTAAATATTTCTTTTCATTGAGCAGTTTGTAAACTCTGTTATTCTAGAATCTACAAAGGGATATTTTTGAGTGCTTTGAGGCCCACATTGAAAAAGGGACTATCTTCACATAAAAACTAGTGAGAAGCTTGCTGAGAAACTACTTTCTGATGTGTGCATTCATCTAACAGAGTTGAAACTTTCTTTTGATTGAGCAGTTTGGAAATTCTTTTTGTAGATTCTGCAAAGATATATTTGGGAGTGCATTGAGGACTATGTTCAAAAAGGGAATATCTTCACATAAAAACGAGAAGGAGATTTTCTGGGAAACTTCTTTGTGATGTGCACATTCGTCTCACAGTGTTGAACCACTCTGTTTATTGAGCAGTTTGGAAACATTCTTTTCATAGAATTTGCAAAGGGATATCTGGGAGCACGTTGAGGCACATGGTGAAAAAGGAAATAAATTCACATAAAAAGTATAAAGAAATTTTCTGAGTAACTCCTTTCTGACATGTGCATTCATCACACAGAAGTAAAAGTTTCCTCCCATTGAGCAGTTAGTTTTTATGTGAAGATGATTCCCTTTTCACCATAGAACTCAAACTGCCTATTTATATCCCTTTGCAGATTCTACAAAAAGACTGTTTCCAAACGGCTCAAAGAAAGTTTCCACTCTGTGAGATGAATGCACACATCATAGAGAAGTTTCTCAGAAAGTTTCTGTCTACTTTTTATTTGTTGATACTCCCTTTTTCACCATAGGCCTCAAACCACTCATAAATAACCCTTTGCAGATTCTACAAAAAGACTGTTTCCAAACTATTCAATCAAAAGAAAGTTCAACTCTGTGAGGTGAATGCACACATCACAAAGAAGTTTCTCAGAAAGCTTCTGTCTAGTTTTTATTTGATAACGTTTCCTTTTTCAATATAGGCCTGAAAGTGCTCACAAGTGTCCCTTTACAGAATTTACAAAAAGACTGTTCCCAAACTGCCCAGCCAAAACAAAGCTTCAACTCTTTGAGATGAATGCACACATCACAAAGAAGTTTCTCAGAAAGCTTCTGTCCAGTTTTTATTTGAATGTATTTCCTTTTTCACCATAAGTCTCAAAGCATTCAAATTATCACTTTGCGGATTCTACAAAAATATTTTCCAACCTGCTCTATCTAAAGAAAGGTTCAAAGCTGTGAGAAGAAAGCACACATCAAAAAGAAGTTTCATAGAATGCTTCTGTCTAGTTTTTATGTGTAGACATTTCCTTTTTCACCATAGGCCAAAAAGGGATCCCAATTATCCCTTTGTACATTCTACAAAAGGACTGTTTCAAAACTGTTCAATCCAAAGACAGTTTCAACTCTTCGAGATGAATGCACACATCACAATGAAGTATCTCAGAAAGCTTCTGTCTAGTTTTTGTGTGAAGATATTTCTTTTTTCACCATAGGCTTCAAAGAGCTCACAAATATCACAAAGCATGTTCTACAAAAAGACTCTATCCAAACTGGTCAATGAAAAGAACACATCAAATCTGTGAAATGAATGAGCACATCACAAAGAATTTTCTCAGAAAGCTTCTGTCTAGTTTTTATGTGAAGATATTTCCATTTTCACCATAGACCTGAAATCACCTACATACGTCCCTTTGCAGATTCTACAAAAAGATTGTTTCCAAACTGCTTAATCAAAGAAAGCTTTCTACTCTGTGAGATGAATGCACACATCACAGAGAAGTTTCTCAGAAAGTTTCTATCTAGTTCTTGTTTGTCGATACTCCTTTTTTCACCATAGACCTCAAACTGCACATAAATAACCCTTTGTAGATTCTACAAAAGGACAGTGTGATGAATGCACACATCACAAAGAATTTTCTCAGAAGGCTTCTGTCTAGCTTTTATTTCTGGATATTTCCTTTTTTACAATAGGCCTCAAAAAGCTCACAAATATCCCTTTGCATATTCTACAAAAAGACTGCTTCCAAACTACTCAATGAAAGAAAATTCAACTCTGTGAGATGAATGCACACATCACAAAATGGTTTCTCAGAATACTTCTGTCTAGTTTTTATATGAAGATATTTCCTTTTTCACCACATGCCTCAAACCTCTCAAAAACATCCCTTTGCAGATTCTCCAAAAAGTCTGTTTCCAAACTGCTCAATCAAAAGAAAGATTCAACCCTTTGAGATGCATACACCCATCACAAAGAAGTTTCCCAGAAAACATGAGTCTAGTTTTTATGTGAAGATATTTCCTTCTTCACCATAAGCCTCAAAGCCTTCACAAATATCACTTTGCAGTTTCTATGAGAAGACTGTTTCCAAACTGCTCAATCAAAAGAAAGTTTCAACCCTGTGAGACGAAAGCACGCATCACAAAGAAGTTTTTCAGAAAGCTGCTGTCTACATTTCATTTTTCGATATTTCCGTTTTCACCATAGGACTCAAACCACTGAAACATATCACTTTGCAGATTCTACAAAAAGACGGTTTCCAAACTGCCCAATGAAAAGAAAGTTTCAACTCTCTGAGACGAATGTGCACATCATGAAGAAGTTTCTCAGAATGCTTCTCTCTAGGTTTTATGTGAAAATATTTCCTTTTTCACTGCAGACCTCAAACCACTCATAAATATCCCTCTGCACATTCTACAAAAATACTGTTTCCAACCTGATAAGTCAAAAGAAAGTTTCAACTCTGTGAGATGAATGCACACATCACAAGGAAGTTTCTCAGATAGCTTCTGTCTACATTTTATGTGAAGGTATTTCCTTTTTCACCATATGCCTCAAAACACCTTCAAATATCCCTTTACAGATTATACAAAAAGACTCTTCCCAAACTGCTCAATCAAAACAAAGGTTCAACTCTGTGAGATGAATGAACACATCTCAGAGAAGTTTCTTTGAATGCTTCTGTATAGTTTTTATGTAAAGATATTTCCTTTTACACTATAGGCCTCAAAGAGTTAAAAAATGTCTCCTTACAGATTCTACAAAAATACTGTTTTTGAACTGCTGAATCAAAACCAATGTTCAACTCTGTGAGGTGAATGCACACATCCTAAAGAAGTTTCTCAGAAAGCTTTTTTATAGGTTTAGGTGAAGATATTTCCTTTTTCACCATAAGCCTGAAAGCATTCACAGATATCTCTTTGCAGATTGTACAAAAAGACTATCTAAAAACTTCTCAATCAAAACAAAAGGTCAACTATGTGAGATGAATGCACACATCACAAAGAAGTTTCTCAGAAAGCTTCTGTTTAGATTTTATTTGTAGATAATTCCTTTTTCACCATAGGTTTCAAATTGCTCACCAATATTCCTTGCAGTTTCTAAAAAAGACTGTTTCCAAACTACTCAATCAAAAGAGCATTTCAACTCTGTGAGATGAACACACACATCACAAAGAAGTTTCTCAAAAAGCTTCTGTCTAGTTTTCATGTGAAGATAATTCCTTTTTCAACATAGGCCTCAATGGGCTCACAAATACCCCTATGCAGATTCTACAAAAAGACTGTTTCCAAACTACTCAATCAAAAGGAAGATTCAACTCTGTGAGATGAATGCACACATCACAAAGAAGTTTCTCAGAGAGCTTCTGTCTAGATATTATTTGTGGCTATTTCCTTTTTCACCATATTCCTCAAAGGGCTCACAGATATCCCTTTGCAGATTCTATAGAAACACTGTTTCCAACCTGCTCAATCTAAAGAGGGGTTCAACACTGTGAACTGAATGCACACATCCCAAAGAAGTTTCTCAGAATGCTTCTGTCTAGTTTTTATGTGAAGATATTTCATTTTCACCATAGGCCTCAAATCGCTCACAAATGTCCCTTTGCAGATTCTACATAAAGACTGTTTTCAAACTGCTCAATGAAAAGAAAGGTTCAACTCGGTGAGATGAAATCACACAACACGACGAAGTTTCTCAGAATGCTTCTGTCTAGTTTTTGTATGAAGATATTTCCTTTTTCACCATAGGCCTCAAAGGATTCACAAATATCACTATGCAGATTCTACAAAAAGAATGCTTCCAAACGGATCAATCAAAAGGAAGCTTCAACTCTGTGAGATGAATGCACACATCACAAAGAAGTTTCTCAGAAAATTTCTGTCTAGTTTTTTTGTGAGGATGTTTCTTTTTTCACCATAAACCTCAAATTGTTCACAAATACTACTTTGCAGATTATACAAAAAGCTCCCAAACTGCTCAATCAAAACAAAGGTTCAACCCTGTGAGATGAATGCACACAGCACAAAGAAGTTTCACAGAAAGCTTCTTTCTAGCTTTTATTTGTGGATATTTCCTTTTTCACCTTAGGCCTCAAACTGCTCACAAATATATTTTTGCAGATTCTCCAAAGAGACGTTTCCAAACAGCTCAACCAAAAGACAAGTTCAACTCTGTGAGATGAATGCACACATCACAAAGAAGTTTCTCAGAATGCTTCTCCATAGTTTTTTTTGTGAATACATTACCTTTTTCACCATATGCCCCAACGTTTTCAAAAATATCCCTATGCAGATTCTATAAAAAAACTGCTCCTAAAATTCTGAATCAAAAGGAAGCTTCAAATCTGTGAAATGAATGCATACACACCAAAGAAGTTTCTCAGAAAGATTCTGTTTAATTTTCATGTGCATATATTTCCTTTCTCACCATATTCCTCAAAGTGCCCAGATATATCACTTTGCAGATTCTACCAAAAGACTGTTTCCAAAATGCTCAATCAAAAGAACGGTTCAAACCCATGAGATGAATGCACCCATCACAAAGAAGTTTCACAGAAAGATTCTGTCCATATTTTATTAGTGGATATTTCCTTTTTCACAATAAGCCTGAAAGGGCTCACAAAAATCCTTTGGCAGAATCTACAAAAAGACTGTTGACAAACTGCTCAATCAAAAGAAAGTTTCAACTCTGTGTGATGAATGCACACATCACAAAGAAGATTCTCAGAAAAATTCTGTCTAGCTTTTATGTGAAGACATTTCATTTTTCACCATAGATGTCAAACCTCCTACATATATACCTCTGCAGATTATTCAAAAAGCCTGCTTCCAAACTGCTCAATCAGAAGAAAAGTTCCACTCTGTGAGATGAATGCACACATTACAAAGAAGTTTCTTAGAATAGTTTTGTCTAGTTTTTATGTGAAGACATTTCCTTTTTCACTGTAGGCCAAAAATGGATCGCAAATATCCCCTTGCAGGTCCTACAAAAGGATTGATTCAAAACTTCTCAATCAAAAGAAAGGTTCAACTCTGTGAGACAAATGCACACATCACAAAAAAGTTTCTCAGAAAGCTTCTATGTAGTTTTTATGTGAAGTTATTTCCTTTTTCACCATAGACCTCAAAGCTCTCTCAAATGTCTCTTTGCAGATTCTACAAGAAGACGGTTTTGAAACTTCTCAATCAAAAGGCAGGTTCATATCTGTGAGGTAAATGCACACATCACAAAGAAGTTTCTCAGAAAGCTTCTGTCTAGTTGATATGGGATGATATTTCCTTTTTCACCATAAGCTTCAAAGCCTTCAGAAATATCAGTTTTCAGATTCTACAAAAAGTGTGTTTCCAAACTGCTCAATGAAAAGAAAGGTTCAACTCTGAGAGATGAATGCACACATCACAAAGAGGTTTCTCAGAGATCTTCTGTCTGGTTTTTATGTGAAGATATTTCCTTTGTCACCATAAGCCTCCTATCACTCACAAATATCCCTTTGCAGATTCTACAAAAAGACTGTTTCCAAACTGCTCAATCAAGAGAATGGTTCAACTCTGTGACATGAAGTACACATCACAAAGAAGTTTCTCAGAAATATTCTGTCTAGTTTTTATGTGAATATATTTACTTTCTCACCATATGCCTTAAGACACTCAAAAATAACCCTTTGGAGATGCTCCAAAAAGATGGTTTCCAAACTGCTCAATCAAAAGAAAAGTTCAACTCTGTGAAATGAATGCACACATGACAAAGAAGTTTCTCAGAAAGTTTCTGTGTAGATTTTATTTGTAGATATTTCCTTTTTCACCATAAGCCTCAAACTGCTCACAAATATCCCTTTGCAGAATCTACAAAAAGACCGTTTCCAAACTGCTCAATCAACAGCAATGTTGAAATCTGTGAGATGAATGCACACATCACAAAAAAGCTTCTCAGAAAGGTTCTGTCTATTTTTTATGTGAAGATATTTCCTTTTTCAACATAGGCCTCCAATCGTTCACAAATATCATTTTGAAGATTCTACAAAAAGACTGTTTCCAAACTGCTCAATCAAAAGAAAGGTTCAACTCCATGAGATGAACGCAGACATCACAAAGAAGTTTCTCAGGAAGATTCTTTCTAGTATGTATTTGTAGACATTTCCCTTCTCACCATAGGGCTCAAACCGCTCACAAATATCCATTTATAGATCTACAAAAGACTCTTTCCAAACAGCTCACTTAAAAGAAAGGTTCAACTCTTGAGATGAATGCACACATCAAATAGAGTTTTCTCAGAAAGCTTCTGTCTAGTTTTTATGTGAATGTGTTTCCTTTTTCACCATTAGCCTCAAAGCTTTCACAAATGTCCCTTTGTAGATTTTACAAAAAGACTGTTGCCTCACTGCTCAATGAAAAGATCAGTTCCAAACTGTGAGATGCATGCTGACATCACAAAGAAGTTTCTCAGAAAGATTCTGTCTAGTTTTTACCTGAATATATTTAGTTTCTCACCTTAGGCCTCAAACTGCTCAAAAATATCCCTTTGCAGATTTTCCAAAAAGACACTTTACAAACTGCTCAATCAAAAAAAAGTTTCAACACTGTGATATGAATGCTCACATCAAAAAAAATTGTCTCAGAAATCTTCTGTCTAGATTTTCTTTGTGGATATTTCCTTTTTCACCATAAGCCATAAACTGCTTAAAAATATCCCTTTGCAGATTCTACAGAAAGACAATTTACAAACTCCTCAATCAAAAGAAAGTTTCAACCCTGTGAGATGAATGCTCACATCACAAAAAAGTGTCTCAGTAAGCTTCTGTCTAGATTTTATTTGTTGATATTCCCTTTTTCACTTTAAGCCATAAATCACTTAAAATATCCCTTTGGAGATTCTACAAAAAGACTGTTTCCAAACTGCTCAATGAAAATAATGGTTCAACTCTGTGAGTTGAATGCACTCATCACAAAGAAGAGTCACAGAAAGATTCTGTCCAGATTTTATCAGTGGATATTTCCTTTTTCACCATAAGCCTGAAAGGGCTCAAAAATATCCTTTGGCAGAATCTTTAAAAAGACTGTTTACAAACTGCTCAATCAAAGGAAGCATTCAGCTCTGTGTGATGAATGCACACATCATAAACAAGGTTCTCAGAAATATTCTGTCTAGTTTTTATGTGAAGATATTTCGTTGTTCACCATAGGCCTCAAAGCACTCCAAATATCCAATTACACATTCTACTAAAAGACTTTTTCCAAACTGCTCAATCAAAAGAAAGGTTCAACTCTATGAGATGAAAGTGCACATCACAAAGAAGTTTCTCAGATGGTTTCTTTCTAGTTTTAATGTGAAGATATTTCCTTTTTCACCATAAGCTTCAGTGGGCTCAAAAATATCTCTTTGCAGATCCTACAAAAGGCCTCTTTCCAAACTGCTGTAACAAAGGAAAGTTTCAACTCTGTGAGGCGAAATCACATATCACAAATAAGTTTCTCAGAAAGCTTCTGTCTAGTTTTCATGGGAAGATATTTCCTATTTCACCTTAGGCCATAAAGGGATAAAAAATATCCCTTTACAGAAACTACAAAAAGACTCTTTCCAAACTGCTCCATCAAAAGAAAATTTCAACTGTATGAGATTAATGGATGCATCACAAAGCAGTTTCTCAGAAAGATTCTGTGTAGTTTTTATGTGAAGATATTTCTTTTTCACCATAGGCCTCAAACGTCTAAGAAATATCCCTTTGCAGATTGGACATAAAGACTGTTTCCAAACTTCTCAATCAAAAGAAATTTTCAACTCTGTGTGATGAATGTACACATCACAAAGAACTTTCTCCGAATGCTTCTGTCTAGTTTTTATGTGAAGATATTTACTTTTTCACCATAGGCCTTAAACCACTCCCAATTATTCCTCTGCATATAATACAAAAAGACTGCTTCCAAACTGCTCAATGAAAAGAAAGTTCAACTCTGTGGGATAAAAGCACACATCACAAAGACGTTCCTCAAAAAGTTTCTCACTAGATTTTATGTGAAGATATTTAGTTTTTCACCACAAGCCACAAAGTGCTCCAAATATCCATTTGCAGATTCTTCAAAGAGTCTGTTTCCAAACGGATCAATCAAAAGAAAGTTTCAATTCTGTGAGATGAATGCAAACATCACAAAGAAGTTTCTCAGAATGCTTCTGTCTAGTTTTTCTGTGAAGATATTTCCTATTTCACCATGGCCCTCAATGGGCTCACATATATCCTTTCGCTGATTCTACAGAAAGACTGTTTCTGAACTTCTCAATGAAAAGAAATGTTCAACTCTGGGAGATGAATGCACACATGAAAAAGAAGTTTCTCAGAATGCCTCTGTGTAGTTTTTATGCTAAGATATTTCTTTTTCACCATAGACCTCATACCACTCAGAAATATCCCTTTGCAGATTGTATGAAAAGATGGTTTCCAAACTACTCAATGAAAAGAAAGGTTCAACCCTATGACATGAATATGCACATCACAAAGAAGTTTTTCAGAAAGCTTCTGTTTAGTTTTTAAGTGAAAATATTTCCTTTTTCACCATAGGCCTCAAAGCCCTCCAAATATCCTTTTGCAGAATCTACAAAAAGAGAGTTTCCACACTGTTCAACGAAAAGAAAGATTCAAATCTGAGAGATGAAAGCACACATCACAAAGAAGTTTCCCATAATGCTTCTGTCTACTTGTTTTGTGAAGATATTTTCTATTTCAATATAAGCCTCAAAGGGCTCACAAATATCCCTTTGCAGACTCTACAAAAAGACAGTTTTAGAACTGCTCCATGAAAAGAAAGTTTCAACTCTGTGAGACGAATGCACAAATAATAAATTAATTTCTCATAATGCTTCTATCTAGTTTTTATGTGAAGATATTTCTTTTCACCATAGGCATAAAACCGTTCAGAAATATCCCTTTGTAGATTCTACAAAAAGACTGTTTCCAATCTGCTCAATCAAAAGAAAGGTTCAACCCTGTGAGATGAATGCATGTATAACAAAGAAGTTTCTCAGAAATCTTCTGTCTTGTTTTTATGTGAAGATATTTCCTTTCTCAACATAGGCCTCAAAGTGATCCAAATATCCATTTGCAGATTCTACAAAAAGACTGTTTCCAAACTGATCAATCAAAACAAATTTTTAACTCTCTGAGATGAAAGCACACATAACAAAGAAGTTACTCAGACAGCTTTTCTCTAGTTTGTATGTGAAGATATTTCCATTTCACCTGAGGCCATAAAGGGCTCACAAATATTCCTTTGAAGGTTCTACAAAAAGACTATTTCCAAACTGGTCCATCAAAGAAAGTTTCAACTCTGTGAGATGAATGGACTCATCACAAAGAAGTTTCTCAGAATTCTTCTGTCTAGTTTTTATGTGAACATATTTCCTTTTTCACCATAGGACTCAAATTGCTCCAAATATCCATTTGCAGATCCTACAAAAAGAATGTTTCCAAACTGCTCAATCAAAAGATAGGTGCAACTCTGTGAGACGAAAGCACACATCACAAAGAAGTTTCTCAGAAAGCTTCTGTCTACTTTTTATATGAAGGTATTTCCTTTGGCACCATAGGCCTTAAACTGCTCACAAATATAACCCCACTTATATTTCCAAGAGACTTTCTGCAAATTGCTAAATCAAAAGAAACGTTCAACATTGTGAGATGAATGCACACATCACAAAGAAGTTTCCCAAAATGCTTCTGTCTAGTTATTTTGTGAAGATATTTCCTTTTTCACTATAGTCTTTAAACCACTCAAAAATATCCCTCTGCAGATACTACAAAAAGACTGTTTCCAAACTGACCCATCAAAGAAAGTTTCAACTCTGTGAGATGAATGGACTCATCACAAAGAAGTTTCTCAGAATTCTTCTGTCTAGTTTTTATGTGAACATATTCCCTTTTTCACCATAGGACTCAAATTGTTCCAAATATCCATTTGCAGATTCTACAAAAAGAATGTTTCCAAACTTCTCAATCA
Organism: Pongo pygmaeus; assembly: GCF_028885625.2. Taxonomy (NCBI): domain Eukaryota; kingdom Metazoa; phylum Chordata; class Mammalia; order Primates; family Hominidae; genus Pongo; species Pongo pygmaeus. Next base: position 7,544,313 of record NC_085931.1, read on the forward strand.
AAAGAATGGTGAAACTTTGTGAGACGAAAGCACACATCACAAAGAAGTTTCTCAGAAAGCTTCTGTTTACTTTTTATATGAAGGTATTTCCTTTTGCACAATAGGCCTTAAACTGCTCAAAAATATAACTCCGCTTATACTTCCAAGAGACTTTCTCCAAATTGCTAAATCAAAAGAAACCTTCAAATTTGTGAGATGAATGCACACATCACAAAGAAGTTTTTCAGAATCCTTCTGTCTACTTTTTATGAACAGATATTTCGTTTTCACCATAGACTTCAAATGGCTCAGAAATATCCCTTTGCACATTTTACAAAAAGACTATTTCCAAACTGCTCAAACAAAAGAAAGATTCAACTCTCTGAAATGAAAGCTCACATCACAAAGAAGTTTCTCAAAATGCTTCTGTCTAGTTTTTATGTGAATATATTTCCTTTTTGACCTTAGGCCTCAAAGCTCCCCAAATATCCATTTGTAGACTCTTCAAAAAGACTGTTTCCAAAGTGATCAATCAAAAGAAAGGTTCAACTGTGTAGGATGAAAGCACACATCACAAAGAAGTTTCTCAGAAAGATTCTGTCTAGTATTTATGTGAAGATATTTCCTATTTCTCCATAGGCCTAAAGGGGATCAAAAATATCCCTTTGCAGATACTACAAGAAGACTGTTTCCAAACTGCTCAATGAAAAGAAAGGATCAACTCTGTGAGGTGAATGCACAGACACAAAAGAAGTTTCTCAGAATGCTTCTGTCTAGTTTTTATGTGAAGATATTTCTTTTTCACCACAGGCCTGAAACCAATCAGAAATATTCCTTTGCAGATTGCACAAAAAGAATGTTTCCAAACTCTTCAATGAACAGAAAGTTTCAACTCTTTGATATGAATGCAAACATCACAAAAAGTTATCTCTAAAAGCTTCTGTCTGGTTTTTATGTGAATATTTACTTTTTCAGCATAGGCATCAAACAGCTCACAAATATACACTTGCAGATTCTATAAAATGACTTGTTCCCAAACTGCTCAATGAAAAGAAATGTTCAAATCTGTAAGATGAAAGTGCGCATCACAAAGAAGTTTCTCAGAAAGTTTCTGTCTAGTTTTTAGATACAGATACTTCCTTTTTCACCTTATGTCTCAAAGCGCTCCAAATATCCATTTACTGATTCTACAAAAAGAGTGTTTCCAAACTGCTCAATCAAAGGAAATGTTCAACTCTGTGAAACGAAAGCACACGTCACAAAGAAGTTTCTCAGAATGCTTCTGTCTAGTTATTATGTGAAGACATTTTCTATTTCACTATAGGACTCAAAGGGCTCAGAAATATCCCTTTGCAGATTCTACAAAAGGACTGTTTCCAAACTGCTCAATCAAAAAGAAGGTTTGCAAGCATCACAAAGAAGTTTCTCAAAAATCTTCTGTCTAGTTTTTATGTGAAGATATTTCCTATTTCATCATAGGTCTCAAAGGGCTCAGAAATATCCCTTTGCAGATTCTATGAAGAGACTCTTTCCGAACTACTGAATGAAATGAAAGTTTCAAATCTGTGGGATGAATGCACACATCACAGAGAAGTTTCCTGGAATGCTTCTGTCTGATTTTTATGTGAAGATATTTCTTTTTCACCATAGGCCTCAAACCACTCAGAAATATCCCTTTACAGATTGTGCAAAAAGACTGTTTCTAAACAGCTCAATGAAAAGGAAGATTCAACTCTGGGAGATGAATGCAAACATCACAAAGAAGTTTCTCAAAAAGCTTCTGTCTGGTTTTTATGTGAAGGTATTTCCTTTTTCACCATAGGCCTCAAACTGCTCACAAACATCCCTTTGTAGATTCTACAAAAAGACTGTTTCCAAACTGCACAATGAAAAGAAAGGTTAAACTCTGTGAGATGAAAGCACACATCACAAAGAAGTTTCTCAGAATGCTTTTGTATAGTTTTATGTGAAGAAGTTTCCTTTTTCATCATAGCAATCAAAAGAAGGGTTCAAATGTGTGGGATGAATGCACACATCCCAAAGAAGTTCCTCAGAAAACTTCTGTTTATTTTTTTGTGAAGATATTTCCTTTTTCACCATGGGCCACAAAGCGCTCCAAATATCCACTTGCAGATTCTACAAAAAGAGTGTTTCCAATCTGCTCAATCAAAAGAAAGGTTCAACTCTGTGAGGTGAAAGCACACGTCACAAAGAAGTTTCTTAGAAACCTTCTGTCTAGTTTATATGTGAAGATATTTCATATTTCAAAATAGGCCACAAAGGGCTCAGAAGTATACCCTTGCAGATGCTACCAAAACGAGTGTTTCCAAACAGCTCAATCAAAAGAAAGATTTAACTTGGTGAGATGAATGCACACATTACATAGAAGTCTCTCATAATGCTTCTGTCTAGTTTTTTTGAGAAGCCATTTCCTTTTTCACTATAGGCCTCAGTCTGCTCATTAATAGCCCTCTGCAGACACTAGAAAAAGAGTCTTTCCAAACTGTTCAATCAAAATAAAGGTTCAAATCTTTGAGATGAAAGCCCACGTCACAAAGAAGTTTCTCAGAAAGTTTCTGTCTAGTTTTTATGTGAAGATATTTCCTATTTCACCTTAGGCCTCAAAGGGATCACAACTATCCCTTTTCAGATTCTACAAAAAACTCTTTCCGAACTGCTTCATCAAAGGAAAGGTTCAATTCTGTGAGATGAATGCACACATAAAAAATTAGTTTCTCAGAATGCTTCTGTCTTGTTTTTATGTGAAGATACTACTTTTTCACCATAGGTCTCAAACCGCAAACAGATATTCCTTTGCAGATTGCACAAAAAGTATGTTTCAACACTGCTCAATGAACGGAATGTTTCAACTCAGTGAGATGAATGCAAACATCACAAAGAGTTTTCTCAAAATACTTCTGTTTAGGTATTATGTGAAGGTATTTACTTTCTCACCATAGGCCTCAAACTGCTCACAAATATCCCTTTGCAGATTCTACAAAATGGCTTGTTGCCAAACTGCTCAATGAAAAGGAAGGCCCAAACCTGAGATGAAAGCACGCATCACAAAGAAGTTTCTCAGAAGTTTCTGTCTAGTTTTTATGTTCAGATATTTCCTTTTTCACCATAGGCCTCAAAGCACTCCAAATATCCCTTTGCAGATTCTACAAAAAGAGTGTTTCCAAACTGCTCAATCAAAAGAGAGGTTCAACTCTTTGAGATGAAAGCACACAGTACAAAGAAGATTTTCAGAAAGCTTTTGTCTAGTGTTTAAGTGAAGACATTTCTTATTTCACCGTAGGCCTCAATGGGCTCACAAATATCCCCTTGCAGATTCTACAAAAGGACTCTTTCCAAACTGCTTAATCCAAGGAAAGTTTCAACCCTGTGACATGAATGCACACATCACAAAGAAGTTTCTCCTAATGCTTCTGTCTAGTTTTTATGTGAAAATATTTCCTATTCACCATAGGCATAAAACGTTGCAAATATCCATTTGCAGATTCTACAAAAAGACTGTTTCCAACCTGCTCAATCAAAAGAAAAGTTCAACTCTGTGAGATGAAGGCACACATGACAAATAAGTTTCTCAGAAAGTTTCTGTCCAGTTTTTATTTGAAGATTTTCCCTATTTCACCATAGGCCTGAAAAGGCTCACAAATATCCTTTTGCATATTCTAAAAAAAGACTGTTTCCAAACTGCTCAATCAAAAGAGAGGTTCAAATATGTGTGATGAATGCACACATCACAAAGAAATTTCTCAGAATGTTTCTGTCTAGTTTTTATGTGAAGATATTTCTCTTTCACCATAGGCCTCAAATGGCTCAGAAATATCCCTTTGCAGCTTGTACAAAAAGACTGTTACCAAACTGCTCAATCAAAAGAAAGTTTCAACACTGTGAGATGAATGCACACATCACAAAGAAGTTTCTCAGAAAGCTTCTGTTTAGCATTCATGTGAAGGTATATCCTTTTTCACCATAGGCCTCAATGGGCTCAGAAATATCCCTTTGCAGATTCTACAAAAGGACTGTTTAGAAAACTGCTTAATCCAAAGAAAGGTTCAACTCTGTGAGTTGAATGCATACATCTCAAAGAAGTTTCTTACAACGGATCTCCCGAGTTTTTTTTGTGAAGATATAACCTTTTTAACCATAGGTCATAAACTGCTCATGAATATCCCTCTGCAAATACTACAAAAAGACTGTTTCCAAACTGCTGCATCCAAAGAAATGTTCAACACTGTGAGATGAATACACCCATCACAAAGAAGTTTCTCAGAATTCTCCTGTCTGGTTTTTATGTGAAGATATTTCCTTTTTCACCATGGGTCTCAAAGTGCTCCGAATATCCATTTACAGACTCTACAAAAAGAGTGTTTCCAAACTGCTCATTCAAAAGAAAGGTTCAACTCTGTGAGATGAAAGCACACATCACAAGGTAGTTTCTCAGAAAGCTTCTGTCTAGTTTTTCTGTGAAGATATTTCCTATTTCACCATAGGCCATAAAGAGCTCACAAATATTTTTTGCAGATTCTTCAAAAAGACTGTTTCCAAACTGCCCAATCCAAAGAAAGGTTCATCTCTGTGAGATGAATGGAGACATCACAAAGAAGTTTCTCAGAATGCATCTATCCAGTTTTATGTGAAGATATTTCTTTTTCATCCTAGGCCTCAATGGGCTCCGAAATATCCCTTTGTAGATTCTAAAAAAGAACTGTTTCCAAACTGCTCAATCTAAAGAAAGTTTCACCTCTGTGAGTTGAATGCACACATCACAGAGAATTTTCCCAGAATGCTTCTGTCTACTTTGTATGTGAAGGTATTTCCTTTTTCACCATAGGCCTCAAACCGTTCACAAATATCCCTCTGCAGATACAACAAAAGGACTGTTTCCAATCTGCTAAATCAAAAGATAGGCTCAACTCTGTGAGATGAAAGCACACATCACAAAGAAGTTTCTCAGAAAGCTTCTGTCTAGTTTTTATGTAACGATATTTCCTATTTCACCACAGGCCTCAATGGACTCAAAAATATCCCTTTCAGATTCTACAAAAAGAGTGTTTCTGAACTTCTCAATGAAATGAAAGTTTCAACCCTGTGAGGTGAATGCACACATAAAAAGGAAGTTTCTCAGAATGCTTCTGTCTAGTTTTTATGTGAAGATATTACTTTTTCACCATAGGCCTCAAACTGCTCAGAAATATCCCTTTGCAGATTGAACCAAAAGACTCTTTCCATACTGCTCAATGAAAAGAAAGATTCATCTGTGTGGGAGGAATGCACACATAAAAAAGAAGTTTCTCAGAATGCTTCTGTCTAGTTTTTTTGTGAAGATATTTCCTTTTTCACCATAGTCCTTAAAGCATTCACAATTATCCCTCTGCAGATATTACAAAAAGACTGTTTCCAAACTGCTCCATGAAAAGAAAGGTTCAACTCTGTGAGATGAATGCACACATAAGGAAGAAGTTTCTCGGAATGATTCTGTCTAGTTTTTATGTGAAGATAATTCTTTTTCACTATAGGCATCAAACGGCTCAGAAATATCCATTTGCAGATTGTACAAAAATACTGTTTCCAATCTGCTCAATCAAAAGAAAGGTTCTGCTCTGTGATATGAATCCAGGCATCACAAAGAAGATTCTCAGAAAGCTGCTTTTTAGTGTTTTTGTGAAAATATTTCCGTTTTCACCATAGGCCTAAAAGCGCTGCAAATTTCCATTTATGGATTCTACAAAAAGCATGTTTAGAAACTGCTCAATCAAAAGAAAAGTTCAACTCTGTGAGATGAAAGCACACATTGCAAAGCATTTTCTCAGAAAGATTCTGTCTAGTTTTTATGTCAAGGTATTTCCTGTTTCATCATAGGCTGTGAAGGGCTCACAAATATCCATTTGCATATTTAAAAAAAAGACTGTTTCCAAACTGCTCAAACAAAAGAAAGGTTCAACTCTGTGAGATGAATGCACACATCAGAAAGAACTTTCTCAGAATGCTTCTGTCTAGTTTTTATGTGAAGATGTCTCTTTTTCACCTTAGGTCTCAAATGGCTAAGAAATATCCCTTTGCAGATTTTACAAAAAGACTGTTTCCAAACTGCTCAATAAAAAAAGTTTCAACACTGTGAGATGAATACACACATCAAAAAGAAGTTTCTCAGAAAGCTTCTGTTTTCTTTTTATTTGAAAATATTTCCGTTTTCACCGTAGGCCTCAATGGGCTCAGAAATATCTCTTTGCAGATTCTACAAAATGACTGTTTAGAAAACTGCTGGATCCAAATTACACCATTATGGCTCACACACTGCAGCCTCAACCTCCGCAGGGTTAGGCTATTCCTCAAGGGATCCTACAGCCTCAGCCTCCCAAAGTGTTGGGGTTACAGGCGTGAGCCACCAGCACCCGGCCTGAGTTAATACATCTGGTCTCACTACGTCTTAACCACACACTCATGAAGAACTCAAGTCAAGAGAGATTTGGCAAGAGACTCTCAGCATTGTCTCCCGAAAGCAGTGAGGTGGATGGCAGACGTGTGTCCCGAGCTCCTGGGGTTTTAGTTGACCATGTGTAGAGGAGAGATTTCCAATGTTTCCAGAGAGGCGCAAGCCACAGTTATTCGGGGCATCCGAACACGAGATGGGGTTTCTGACAGCAACTTAAGGACCAGGAAGGGCCAGAATCTGCCAAGGCCCATGTCCCAGGTTGGGGCCAATGGAACACAAGGTATAGGGAGTCAGCCGTCCTCACAGAGGGGACTCCAGCCCTAGGCCCCGCTGTGCAGACCAAATCAGAAGGAAGAGAGTCCTTCGTCCTACATGCCACATCCCTCCACTGAACTTGGGAGTGGATCTGTTTCCCAAACATGAGGTGACTTTCGCTTTGCAATGGATCACAAGGGGCCGGGCTTGCCAGAGTCAGCAGGATAAAGAAGTCATTCTGGCTCGGCCACCCCCATCCCCCGGTAACTGGTGAATTTAAATGAGCCGAGGCTGGCCGGGCCAGAGCCGCTACAGGGCTGAGGGTGGTGGGTGGGGTGAGGGTTTCCTGAGGCACTGCAGAAATTGGGCCTTTGCCTCGAGGATGACAGTGCCGCAGGAACCTTTCCAGGCTGCTATATGGCAAGCACTAAACCACTATGCTTACCGTGATGGGGTTTTCCTCACAGAACGCCTTTATGCAGAAGTACACTCAGAAGAAGCCTTGTTTTTAATGGCGACCTGTTCTTACCTCCCAGGAAAGGCCTATAAAGCATATTGACTCTTGAAAAGACACAGTTGTCCTACACCGCAATGCAAATACCTGCTTGCAAAATGTTGTGTTGATCTCAGTAACCTTGCAGACTGGGAACAAATGTTATCTGTTGGAGTGTTTAATAAGCAGAAAACATGATGATATTGTTACTGAGTTTGGTGATTCAGTTTGCTTTCCCCTTCCATTGTTGGGACGTTTATATTGCAAGACAGATCAGCTTGCCAAAGGATAAGAATGTTACCAAAAGAGACTTAGTTTAAATCCTTTCCTCTGGTATCCCTTTGAATCATTATGTGAAATAGGTGAAAAGCCAGATCCTGACCAAACATTTAAATTCACATCTTTACAGAACTTTAGCAACTGTCTGCCCAACTCTTGCACAACACAGGTACCTAATCACAGTTTATGTCACAGACAGCCTGAGACCATTCTTATGGAAACACCCCAGGACACAATTGAATTAAACAGAGTCAATTTAGAATCTTCCAATTCAAAGTACTCCTTTAATACAGATTCCCCAGTGTCTTTTATTGATTCAGCTGTAATTTCACCTGAAACTATCCCACTGGGAACAGGAACTTCCATATTATCTAAACAGGTTCAAAATAAACCAAAAACTGATCGAAGTTTATTAACAGGACCAGCAGCTCTTAGTCCATTTACCCCAAGTTTTGGGATTTTGCCAATAGAAACCCCAAGTCCTGGAGATGGATCTTATTTACAAAACTACACTAATACACTTTCTGTAATTGATGTGCCATCCACCGGAGCCCCTTCAAAAAAGTCTGTTGCCAGAATTGGCCAAACTGGAGCAAAGTCTGTCTTCTCGCAGAGTGGAAATAGCCGAGAGGTAACTCCAATTCTTTCACTAACAGAAAGTTCTGGTCCATAAATAACTACAACACCTCAGGTAATGAGCCCCACTATGACATCTCCCCCAAATGCACTGCATCGAAGAATTTCATGACCCTTTACTAGTGACAGTTCCACAACCAAGGAGAATAGGAAGAAATTAAAAATGATGTTTCCACCTGAAATCCCAAACAGAAAAACAAAAAGTAAAACTAATAAAGGAGGAATAACTCAATCTAATATAAATGACACCCTGGAAATTACAAAATTGGACTCTTCCATCAATTCAGAAGAGGAAATATCCACAATCACACCTCAGATTCAGGCTTTTAATCTACATAAAGCAGCAGCAGAAGGCTTGATGAGCCTTCTTCGTTAAAGGGGGAAAGGTTATTTAGCTTTATGTTCATACCACTGCAAAGAAGATATAAATATTTTGAGCCATCTACCTTCTCACCACTTCAATACTGGTTGGGTACTGTGCCAAATTGGAAGGTAAATTGCAATTAAATTCTTCCAGAGAGCTATCCAAGTGGATCCAAATTATGCTTATGCCTATACTTTATTAGGGCGAGAGTTTGTCTTAACTGAAGTATTGGACAAAGCGTTAGCTTGTTTTCAAAATGCTATCAGAGTCAATCCTAGACATTACAATGCATGGTAAGTGGTAATGAATTGTAAAGACAAAGTTTTGTTGATGGTGCCGGTAGTCACTAATTTTTCTTGTTAGATAGCTCTTTATTGTAATGAATTTGGTTACTAATACTTAGGAATGGTACATACTGGTCAATAACTTCAAACTAACTTATTTTATGGAATGTATGTCTTTAACAAACTCTTCAGTTAACTAATGATAATAGAATATGAGATGCTTATACTCAACAGTTTCAGTCTTCTACAAAACTTTTGCAGATACTGTAGTTGTGTTTTGTTTGTTTGCGTGTTTAGTTTTGTTACTTGATTTGTTACTTTTTCCTCGAACACAAAAATGGTGATTGGGACAAAAAGTGCTTGGGAAATTGGAAAGGAATAGCATAATTCACTTACTGGATAATCGAAAAAAAACACTGAAAAAGTTCACTAGCTGCTTTTTGACAATGTTCCAGTTTATTGAGTTACTATTAAGAACTTAATGTATCCTTTATTTAGTAGTATCTCTGTTTTACTTTTTTGTATTTGTGTATAAGTAGACACATAGAAAATTACTAACCAGGTCACATTGTTATCAACTGAATAACATATGAAAAAGTTTGGTCCTACTTCTGCCTCAACACCATACTTACTGTTGACATTTATCGTATTTCTCTGGACTGACTTAAAAGTTTAAATATCAAGAGAAGGCAAGGCATTGTGGCTCATGCCTGTCATCCCAGCACTTTGGGAGGCCAAGGCAGGCAGATAACAACGTCAAGAGATCGAGACCATATGGTGAAACCCCACCTATATTAAAAGTATAAAAATTAGCTGGGCATGGTGGCAGGTGCCTGTAGTCCCAGCTACTCAGTAGGCTGAGGAAGGATAATCGCTTGAACCTGGGAAGTGGTGGTTGCAGTGAGCCAAGATTATGCCATTGCACTCCAGCCTGGGCGACAGAGTGAGATGCCATCTCAAGAAAAAATAAAAATAAAAATAAAATAAAATAAATATCAAGAGAAAGTATAATTCTGAAGTAGTAACTCTGCAGAAGCTTTTTTGTCAGATACAGTTATCTTTGGGGTTAGTTATTATAGCAGTTGAGTTTTAACACTTGATTTGCTTCTAAATCTGAAGCATTATATTACTAAAATATTTTTTGATTTGTGATTATGTTGTTTAATGGATTATATATAATTTTGCAGTAGTAGTTGCAGTGCCTGAAAGATTGCCAGAAAAATAGTGCTAGCTATTGCTGACCAATGTAAAAATCAACTTGCCAATATTGCCATCTCTTCCAATAGCTATGTTCTCCATAATATTTTAAGAACTCAGTTCTTCATAAGGCTTGTGTTGTTTTTGATTTTTTCCCAAGTCTGGTGGATCCTTGTGCTGTTCTTTTTTAAATGTGTATTGTCTGTCCAGCTATTTCACAGGAGTCACATTCTTAAAAACCTTATCCATATCAAAATTGTGTTTAAAGGAGGATTATTCAGACTGGCAAGCTTTTAGTAGGAGGAGTTTAAATGCTGACGTATTTAGGTAACTCTAAATACTGAGCAAATTTATTCTATGTACAAAATAGATAGCCTTTCTTTTCTTTTCACTTTCACTATCATTAGGACCATGTTTAATACCTTTTCTTCATCTATAACACAATTATAACGATATACAAAGCCACTCAAATAAAGCAGATATATTGTGCTTTAAAAAAAAAAAAAAGAAGTCATTATATGGCACACAATGAGGTGTGACTCAAATCTAGAATCTCCAGTGAAAACCAATGAAACAGGGTCAAATACCGTGTCTACTAAAAATAAAAAAATGAGCCAGGCGAGGTTGTGCCGAGGCAGGAGAATCACTCTAACCCAGGAGACAGAGGTTGCAGTGAGCTGAGATCACGCCACTGTACTCCAGCCATGGGGGGACAGAGCAAGACTCCATCTCAGAAGCAAACAAACACAGAAAGCCAATAAAGGTGTTTAACTCAACGTGTCAGATTCAGGTCTCTTGACAGGATACATCCAGTACCCGAGAAAACGTTGATGAGTGGGGTGGAACCTATTTTGTGGCCTCAAGGAAGGGTTTGAGAGACAGTCCTGCAAACGTTGATGGCAAACGTGACGGCCTAAAGAAGCCCCTCCGCCCAAGAAGTGATATTCATTTGTATCCTGTAGCCACCCATGAGGGAGAATCGGGCTCTCTACAGACCCCCAACCCCCACCCCGCCCCACCCCAACCCACCACCCCGCTTCGTGAAATGAGCTCTCGCTCCATCAGGCTCTATTCAGGCCGTGTGGTTTTGTAACATCCAGTGTGTGTGCCTGGGTTGTGGGGTGGGGTTGGGGCGGCTGTGGACGGAGGAGGGGATAAAGTGGTTGTGTCCCGTGGGTGCCCAGTACATGGGACATGAGTGGGTTGTCCAGAGCCTAGGGAACTCATTGCCTGTCAGGACGTCTCCCCTCCTTGTCCCCTCTCTGACCTACGCTCCACATCTTTGCATTTCAGTGGGGACCTTGTGGGTGGAAGTCACCATCCCTTTGGACTTTAGCCGAGGAAGACCGGGCTCCCAAGAGTCTCCTCGGAGTCGGGGCCTTGGGCAGGCTCACAAGGATGCTGAAGGTAATGGTTGGTGACAGTGATGTAAGTTGGAGGCCTCGGGCCAATGCAGAGGCATCCATTTGACCTCGGTGGGACAGGTCAGCTTTGTGGAGTCCCGTGTGTCCTTCCAGAGACTCATCCAGTGCTAGCAAGCATGGTACCGAGGATCCCAGCTTCCAGCAGAAGCACTTTTGTTCACACAGAATCCTGGTCAGGAAAGTTCTCAGCAGGTTTAGACCTCCTAGCAAAAAAGCCAAAGCCACTTCTGGGATTTTTTTCCAAAGAGCCAGTGGTTCCACAATGGGCCATGGGTAGTTGTGGAAATGGAGAGAAGTGTTTGCAGATACATATTTCAGACAGAACGGAGAGAGCTTGGTCATAGGTCATGAAGGACATGAGCAGATGCACATTGAGAAAACCCTCCCAGCATCCTAGGTGAACAGAGGTATGATTTTTTGAGACAGTCGAGCTAGATGCAACCCCAGATTTTAGGGTTGGATCTTTATTAATATGTAGTATCTAGGAGGTATCCAAGTCCAGAAATCAACTCGCCAGTTCTGTACAGCAATTTGTAGGGAGATCAAATCTGGGATGTCTAAAATTAAGAATTCAGGCCGTGGTAATGGATTAGATTAGATGTACTTGAACTTATTTTTCCAAGAAAGAGATGGCGGGAGATAGAGAGAGCCAGAGAGTGAGCGAGCAAGAAAGAGAGACACACACAGAGACAGAGACATAGAGACAGACAGAGAGACACAAAGATACACAAAGAGAGAAAGACAGAGAGAGACAGAGAGATAAAGACATAGAGAAAGACACAGATGGAAAGAGACAGAGAGAAACTAAAAGAGAGACAGAGACAGAAAGAGAGAGAGATAGACAGAGAGAGAGACAGACCGACAGGCAGACAGACAGGCAGAGAAAGAGAGTAAGACAGAAAGGAGACACAAACACACAGAGAGACAGAGACAGTTGGAGAGACAGAGAGAAAGAAAGAGAGAGACAGACAGAGGGAAAGAGACAGAGAGAGAAAGAGACAGACAGAGGGAGAGACAGAAACAGACAGAGAGAGAGACAGACAGAGACAGAGACAGAGAGAAACAGACAAGGAGAGAGAGACAGACAGACAGGAAGAGAAAGACAGTAAGACAGAAGACAGACAGAGAGAGAGAGAGAGACAAAGAGACAGAGACAGAGAGACAGACAGGCAAAGAGAGAGAAAAAAAAAGACAGACAGGGAGAGAGAGAGACAGACAGACAGGGAGAGAGAGAGAGAGACACTGATAGACAGCCAGAGAAAGAGAATAAGACAGAAGACAGACACAGTGAGAGAGACAGAGAGAGTGAGACAGAGACAGCGAGAAAAAGAAAGAAAGAGAGATACAGACAGACAGACAAAGAGACAGACAGAGAAAGATGAGACGGACAGAGAGAGACAGAGAGAGAGAAAGAGAGAGAGAGAGAGAGGCAGGCAGAGAAAGAAAGAAAGACAGACACCGTGAGAGAGTCAGGCAGAGAGAGAGACACACAGAGACAGAGAGACAGAGAGAAAGAAAGAGACAGACAGAGATAAAGACAGAGACGGACAGACAGAAACAGACAGACAGGGAGAGAGAGAGACAGACAGACAGGCAGAGAGGGAGAGACAGAAAGGCAAAAAAAGGGAGTAAGACAGAGGACAGACACAGTGAGAGAGACAGGCAAGGAGGGAGAGAGAAAAAATAGACCGGCAGAGAGAGAGAGACAGAGAAAGAGAGACTGAGAGACAGAGAGAGGAGGAGGAATGGCGTGGTCAGGAAATAATTACACATATTTTATAACGCTTTTGATTCCATAAAGGGTGGCCGGGGTGTGCTTTGAAAACAACAACAACAGCAACAAGAGCAGCAGCAGCAAGAGCAGCAGCAGCATTCGCTTATGGATTTCAAGAAAATAAGATGTTCTGAAGTAAACATCAACTGGCTCTCACTACACGTTGAGAGATTCACAAAAGCGCTAGTTAACAACAGGAGAAAACAGCAGCTAATATGTCTTGGGGAAAAGATACTTCTTCCTGAAAATTGGGGATTTCTACTTCACCTGAAAATAAATACATACGAAAAAGGAAAAACACGAACAAAACAAACCAAAACAACAAACAAAGGCCAAGGCACCGTCCCTGGAAATCTTAAGTGAGCAAAGTATTAGTTTTCAGAAAACGTTTCTATTATGGGCAAATACAAAGAACGCCCAGACTAGAGCTGTGACGCCATTCCCACTGTGAAACTATACTGGCTGGAGGGCGGAGAAACTAAAACATCATGATAAAAGGTGATGGAGACCCAGCCAGGGTGAAGCTTTCCTAGGGAGGGAGGCCTGAGGAGGGAAGTGGGGGGAAAAAACCCCACAACAGGAGACACTCCAGCTTGCCCACGCGGGTCAAGGGCTATGCCATCGGCTCAACTTGCCTCCAGGGAAGTGGGACCGTGCCACCACCATCTTCAAAAACGGTGGCCACTGAGTGAGGCCTGATGCCCACCGTTGCAAATGTCAGCCTGGCAAGAATGAGATCGCCGGTAAGGGGTGGGGGAAGGGGAGAGAAGACGGAGGCATACCAGGGTGGCTCCGGAAGGTTTCCAAGCAGGTTGTTGGGAGGCGGGGGGTGGGGGGTTTGGGGGGAACCCGCCTAACTGACCCACTAAATGAAGGTAAAGGGACGTGGGTAGTGGGGGGAGCCGGGGGGCGACTTGAAAATTAAAGTGACCCCTCCTAAAACCCAAGTAGAAGAGTCTATGTGCATGAAAGAACCAACACACAAAGAAAACTAAAGCGCTGATCAAAGAACAATAGGGCCCCCGCCAGGGCGGAGGTTCCCTAGGCAACCAGGGAGAGAGGCAGGGACCTCCAGAAGGGAGAGAGAGAAACCCGTTGCCCAGGCTCAGTGAAGTAAGCAAGACCTCCCTCCATGTCACCTAGACTTTCAGTAACAGTGGCCGCTAGATGATGCCCGAAGACAACCGATGCCTGCAAGTGTCAGTCAGCATGGAAAAGAATGCATTTATTTATTTATTTATTTATTTATTTATTTATTTATTTATTTGTTTAGAGACAGAGTCCTACTCACTCTACAGCCCGGGCTGTAGTGCAGTGGCACAATCTCGGCTCACTACAGTCTCCGCCTCCCAGGTTCAAGTGATTCTCCCACCTCAGCCTCCCGAGTAGCTGGCATTACAGGAGCATACCCCACCGTGCCCAACTCAGTTTAGTATTTCTAGTAGAGACGGGGTTTTACCGTGGTGGCAAGGCTGGTCTCGAACCCCCAACCTCACGTGATCCCCTGCCTCGGCCTCCGGAGTTTCTGGGATGACAGACGTGAGCCACCACGCCCGGCCTTATCCATGTATTTTTGAGTCGAGGAGCTTATCAGGGAAATATGAGAAGTAAGGACGCCACACGTGACAGAGAGAAAAGTCTGAAAATGCCCCTTCCATCCAAGTGGGGACCCGGCCTTGACCTCCCAAAAATCATACACCGAGTGGTGAAGCATAGCAAGGCCCATCTGTCTGGATTCCTCTCGTCCTCTCTAAGCAGGCCCTTCTGACTTTCGTGGAAGGGGCAGGGCCCTCTCCGTCATGGGGGGTCTGACAGACTGACAGAGAAAGAGACAGACATAGAAAGACAGAGATGGACAGGGAGAGACAGAGAGAAACAGAGAGAAAGAGAGAGAGACAGAGACAGAGAGAAACAGACAGACAGGAAGGGAGAGAGACAGAGAGAGACAGACAGACAGACAGAGACAGATTGAGAGGAAACAGAGAGAGAGAGAGAGAAACAGACAGACACACAGAGACAGACAGAGAGAAACAGAAAGAGAGAGACAGAGAGAGAGAAAGGGAGGGAGAGAGAGACAGACAGACAGGAAGAGAAACAGAGTAAGACAGAAGACAGACACAGTGAGAGAGACAGGCAGAGAGAGAGAGAAAGAGACAGAGAGAAAGAGAGAGACAGACAGAGAAAGAGACAGACAGAGAAAGACAGAGATGGACAGAGAGAAACAGAAAGAGAGAGACAGAGATAGAGACAGAGACAGAAACAGACAGACAGGGAGGGAGAGAGACAGAGACAGACCGAGAAAGACAGAGACAGAGAGACACAAACAGAGAGATATGGAGAAAGTGAGAGATATACAGAGAGAAACAGAAAGAGAGGGGGCGAGAGAGACAGGCAGGCAGAGAAAGAGAGTAAGACAGAAGAGAGACACAGTGAGAGAGACTGGCAGAGGGAGAGAGAGACAGAGACAGAGAGAAAGAAAGAGAGAGACAGACAGAGAAAGAGACATACAGAGACGGACAGAGAGAAACAGCAAGAGAGAGAGACAGAGAGAGCAAGAGTGAGAGAGACAGAGAGAGAGAAAAAGACAGGGAGGGAGAGAGACAGACAGAGAGAGAGAGATGGACAGGCAGAGAAGAGAGTAAGACAGAATATAGGCACACAGAGAGAGAGAGAGAGGAAAGAAAGAAAGAGAGAGACAGGCCGGGCACGGTGGCTCATTCCTGTCATCCCAGCACTTTGGGAGGCTGAGGCGGGTGGATCACGAGGTCAGGAGATCGAGACCATACTGGCTAACTTGGTGAAATCCCGTCTTTACTAAAAATACAAAAAATTAGTCGGGCTTGGTGGTGGGCGCCTATAGTCCCAGTTACTCGGGAGGCAGGAGAATGGCGTGAACCTGGGAGGTGGAGTTTGCAGTGAGCCGAGATGGTGCCACTGCACTCTAGCCTTGGCAACACAGTGAGACTCCATGTGAAAAAAAAAAAAAAGAGAGAGAGAGAGACAGACAGAGATAGAGACAGACAGAGACAGACAGAGAGAAACAGACAGAAAGAGAGACACAGCGAGAGAGAACAGAAAGGCAGGCAGAGAGAGAGACAGACAGGCAGAGAAAGACAGCAAGACAGAAGACAGACACAGTGAGAGAGACAGGCAGAGAGAGACAGACAGAGACAGACAGAAAGAGAGACTGACAGAGATGAGACAGAGAGACAGAAACAGACAGAAAGAGAGACAGACAGGCAGAGAGTGAGAGAGAGAGGGAGAGAGACAGAAAGGGAGGAAGAGGGACAGACAGAGAGAGAGACAGACGGGTAGAGAAAGAGAGTAAGACAAGATAGGCACAGAGAGAGAGAGAGTGAGAGAGACAGACAGAGAGACTCAGAAAAAGAAAGAGAGAGACAGACAGAGAAAAACAGAGACAGACAGAGAGAGACAGAGAGAAACAGAGACAGACAGAGACAGAGAAACAGACAGAAAGAGAGAGACAGAGAGAGAGAGAGACAGGGAAGGAGACAGAGAGAGATAGACAGGCAGAGAAAGAGAGTTAGACAGAAGACAGAAACAGTGAGACAGGCAGAGAGAGAGAGACAGAGATAGAGAGAAAGAAAGAGACAGACAGAGAAAGAGACAGATAGAGAAAGACAAAGACAGACAGAGAGAGACAGAGAGAAACACAGAAAGAGAGAAGGTCCTAGCCGAGTAGCGATATAGTGCCTTTTCTTTCATTTTCTCTTTCTTTTCTGGTTTTCTTTTCTTTTCTTCTTTTCTTTTCTTCTCTTCTCTTTTCTTTCTTTCCATTTATTTATTTAGAGACTGAATCTCTGTCGTCCAGGCTGTAGTGCAGTGGCGCCATCCCGGGTCACTGCAACCTCTGCCTGCCAGGTTCAAGTGATTCTCCTGACTCAACCTCCCGAGTAGCTGGGATTACAGGTGCCTGCCCCAGCGCGCCCGATGGGGTTTCACCATGTTGGCTAGGCTGGTCTTGAACTCCTGACCTCGTGACCCACCCACCTCAGCCTCCCAAAGTGCTGGGATGACAGACGTGACCCACTGCTTTCAGTGTACAGTGGCATTTATTAGAAATCACTCATGGGAACACGCACTTATAGGTCATGTGTAGATATTTTATTTATTTATTTATTTTTTGCACGGGAAGGTGGGGGGATGGAGTTTCGATCTTGCTGCCCAGGCTGGAGTGCAATGGCATAGGGGACTCAAAGAGTCAACCTACGGCAGAGAGGACACGTCATTCTGAGTGTAAGGGCCGCAGCGAAAGGTGGCAGGGCCGGCGCTTTTAAAGGCTGAAATCCCTGCAGCTCAGGCCTGTCGTCCCAGCACTTTGGGAGGCCCAGGAGGGCAAATCACTTCAGGTCAGGAGTTCAATACCAATGCGGCCAACATGGAGAAACCCCATCTCCACTAAAAATAGAAAAATAAGCCGTCTGTCGTGGTGCGTGTCTGTAATCCCAGCTACTAAAGAAGAATCACTGGAAGCCAGAAAGCAGAGGTTTCAGTGAGCCAAGAGAGCGCCACTGCACCGCAGCCTGGGTGACAGAGTGAGAGAGACTTAGTCCAAAAAAAAAGAAATGAAGAAAAAAAGAAAGAACAGGCCCAAATACTACATTGTCGCTGAATGTTCCCCCAAAGGGCCGGAAACCCCCTGACTCAGGTCAAGGAGGTGGTGTTTCGTTTCACTTCTCTCTCTCTCTCTTTCCTTCTCTCCCTCTCTCTCTCTTTCTCCTCTAACTTTCATTTCTTGTTCAAACATACATGTGCAAGATTGTTACATAGGTAAACTTCTGATGGGAGGTTCAGTGTGCAGATGATTTCATCACCCAGACACTGAGCGCAGTACTTGACAGTTTTCATGTTTCGTTTTGTTTTGGTTTCTCCTGAAGCTGTCTCTCCTTCCACCCCTCCTCCCTCAAGTAGGCTCCCGCGTCTCTCGTGTCCCTTGTTCTGCCCACGCAGAACTCTCATCTATAAGTTCCCACTTATGGATGAGAACACGCGGTATTTAACTGATTGTTGCTTTCAACTTCGGTGGTGGCGGTGAAAGAGGCAAGACACTAAATCGACCCTTAGGACGTTCCCCTCTGTCCCCACCCCATGCCCCCTCCCCCTACACACCCTCATTCCTGCACACACTCCTCAAACGCAGGAAAGGAAGAAAGACAGAAATTAAAGTAAGAGGTCAGCCTCCAAGGTGGTGGAGGGAGGGGATCTCAAATGGTGAGCAAGCGATGGGGGTTGGGGGATATCTTGGCTGAGCTTGCAACAATGGGGGAAAGAGTTTCCAGCCCCACCACATCCCGTAATCCTCAGCCATAGCCAGCCTCTGGGTGGGGTTGTGCCTGTAAAACTTCTGAATGGAGAGAAACCCAAGGCAATGGAAGGCATCAGCTCCAAGTCCAGGAAGTGAATAGGGCTTTGTGCATTTGAAAGGGGCTTCAGAAGGCGGTGCTGCGGCTTCCAAAGCATTGCACCTCGCCTCACCTCACCTCGCCCAGAGCGAGACTCCATCTCAAAATCAATCAATCAATCAATCAATAATAAAAAAAATCATCAATGAAAGAAAGAAAGAAAGAAGAAAGAAAGAAAGAAAGAAAGATAGAAAGGAAGGAAGAAAGAAAGAAAGAAAGAAAAAGAAAGAAACAAAGAAAGAAAGAAAGAAAGAAAGAAGAAAGAAAGAAAGAAAGAAAGAAAGAAAGAAAGAAAGAAAGAAAGAAAGAAAGAAAGAAGAAAGAAAGAATCAGTACAGTGGTCATGGTCGTGAATCATTCCCCGGAGTCCAGGCACAGTGGCTCACGCCTGTCACGCCAGCACTTTGAGGCACCAGGTCAGGAGGGTTGCAACAAAATGATGAGACCCTATCTGTGGAAAAACATTGAAAAATGAAGGCCAGGCTCGGTGGCTCATGCCTGCCATCCCAGCACTTCGGGAGGCCGGGGAGGGCGGATCACCTGATGTCGGGAGTTCAAGACCAGCCTGACCAACATGGAGAAGCCCCGTCTGCACTAAAAATACCAGATCAGCCAGACGTGGTGGCGCATGCCTGCAGTCCCAGCTGCTGGGGATTCTGACGCAGGGGAATCGCTTGAACCCAGGAGGCAGAGGTTGTGGTGGGCCAAGTTCACGCCTTTGCACTCCAGTCTGGGCAACCAGAGAGAAACTCTGTCTCGGGAAAAAAATAAATATATAAATAATAATTATCTGGGCACAGTGGCGCGTGCCTGTGGTCCCAGGTACTCTACTCTGGAGGCTGAGGTGGAAGGATCGTTTGAGTCCAGGAGCGTCCACGCTGCAGTGAGTGAGTTATGATGGCACCACTGCCAGGGTGACAGAGTGAGACGCTGCCTCTAAATCAGTCAATCAATCAATCAGATCACTGGAAGGCGCTGTCTGTGTCTCACTTTCAAAGCGTATCTCTTTAGGCCAAGCAGGCATGGTGCCTCACGCCAGTAATCCCGGCACTTTGGGAGGCTGAGGCAGGAGGAAAGAAGGAAGGGAGGAAGGGAGGAAAGAAGAAAGTCAGGAAGGCAGTCAGGCAGGAAAGGAAGGAAGGAAGGAAGGAAGGAAGAAAGAAAGAAAGAAAGAAAGAAAGAAAGAAAGAAAGAAAGAAAGAAAGAAAGAAAGAAAGAAAGAAAGAAAGAAAGAAAGGGAGGGAGGGAGGGAGGAGAAGAGAGAAGAAAAGAGAAGAAAAAGAAAAGAAAAGAAAACGGGGAGGGGCATATCTCCTTGACTGGTGACTGCCCAGGATACAGCTGACTGAAGCCTCGACCTGTGGGGCCTCAAGTGTTCTTCTCCTTATCTCAGCCTCCCGAGTAGCTGCGATTACAGGCAGGTATTACCACGCAAAACTAATCTTATAATAATATTATAATTATTATTGAGACAGAGTCTCGCTCTGTCTCAATAATTGCCATGGCATGATCTCAGCTCACTGCAACCTCGGCCTCCCTAATTCATGCAACTCGCCTGCCTCAGTCTCCTGAATAGTTGTGATTAAAATCCTATGCCACCAGAACTGGTAATTGTTCTATTTTTCATAGAGATGGGGTTTCACTATGTTGGCCAGCCTGGTCTTGAATTCCTGGCCTCAAGTGATCAACCCACCTTGGCCTCCCAAAGTGCTGGAATGACAGGTGTGAGCCACTGTGCCCAGCCCAGATGATCTTTTTTATAAATTGTAGAGAAGGAGTTTTGTCAACTGCCAGGTGGAGGGTGGGGTGGGTTTTACTCAGACTGCGTACTGTGAAAAGGGTACATTAGTGTGGTTTGTGAACTAGATGTGGAAATTGTGTGTGTGTGTGAGAGAAAGAGAAAGACCAATCCCACCATGAGGACGCGGAAATGGTGTTTGATTTGGGTACCTGTCTATTCACCTGTCTGTATGTAGATGACTGAAGATTCTACAAATGAAGGTCAGCAGTATCTATTGAGCTCTTTCTCCCTCTCATGCATCTCATGTGTGTGGTGGAGAAAGGAAAGAAAAGAGGTTCTGATGGGAAGTTGTCTTCATGCCTGAGGAAGCTGAAGGCAGGCTGACGGGACGGAGGACATCCTATGTGACATTTCCATACCTGGACACCCTTTACTATGCTGGGGCTGCCAGTCCACCCTGTATGTCAACATACCCCCAAGAACAGCATGGTCTGGGGTGGTCCAGTCTCATCCCATCCGGCCCACCCAGGGCACCTGGTGGAAGTCTTCACTGGAGGATTCGACACCATGGAATACTATGCAGCCATAAAAAATGATGAGTTCATGTCCTTTGTAGGGACATGGATGAAACTGGAAACCATCATTCTCAGCAAACTATCACAAGGACAAAAAACCAAACACTGCATGTTCTCACTCATAGGTGGAAATTGAACAATGAGAACACATGGACGCAGGAAGGGGAACATCACACACCGGGGACTGTTGTGAGGTGGGGGAAGGGGGGAAGGATAGCATTAGGAGATATACCTAATGCTAAATGACGAGTTAATGGGTGCAGCACAACAACATGGCACACGTATACATATGTAACAAACCTGTACGTTGTGCACATGTACCCTAAAACTTAAAGTATAATAATAATAAAATTTAAAAAAAAGAAAAAAGAAAGCGTCATCGCAGTTCCCTTGGGGTCACCAGGCAACGGCCAGCCGGGGGAGGGTGGTGGGACATGAACGGGGGCGGGGCATCAGCCTCTGAGTTCGCTGGAAGATGGCAGGCAGCTGGTGGGGGACGCTGAGCCAGAGACGTCTGGCAGGATATAGATCTGGAAGGTGCATCAGTCCTCTCCCATACCTCTCCCACGGAAAATCCCACAGCGGCAGTGGGAGCCTTGGCTGGGGGAGAAGCAGGGGCAAGGGGGAGAGGGAAGGAGGCCCCCGGGAGGATTTAGCACAGAAAACCCACCCAGGCAAGCTCCCTCCCTCCTATCGGGTCCAAGGTACACCCTGGGAGGCGGCAACAGAAACGTTCACCCCATACTTTTTGTCTTTCTCTTTATTTTTTTTGTCTTTTCCATTTTACAAGAGATGCTCATTTCAACAACCAGGCGGTGGATGTGACGGGAGAAGTGTCAAGGCCAGGAGACCAACCAGATCAACTGAGCAACACAAGTAGGAGAGCCTAGCTGAAAAAAATGAAAAAAAAGGGGGAGGAGGAGGAAAGAAAAGAAAAGAAAAAAGAAAAACAATCACCAAGAAAGTTAAAATTCTCTAATGGTGTAGGCACAAAAAAGAGTGATTTCACGTCTTTTCCCACAACATGGATAGAGCTGGAAGCAAGTATGTACCCAGTGAACTGCCTTCTGCTTAAAAGTGGGAGGTAAAGAGTGGGTACACACACGGTCATCAAGATGGAAATAACAGACACTCCAAAAGGGAGTAGGAGGACAACAGGGGGACGAGGGATGAATAAATCGCCCGTCAGAGACAATGTTCGCCACGTGGGTATCGGATACACTGGAGGTCCACTTCTACATCCGGAGGCACTAGTGTGCTGATCTAACAAACAAGCAGGTACACCCCCTAAGTCTGTAAAATACCAAAACAACGACGACAGCACCAGCAGCAGCATCAGCAACAACAACAACAACAGAACAGAAGCTGGAACACAAAACCACCACCACCACCACCACAATCACCAGTTGGGGGTTGGGGGAGGGTGGCCACGCTCCAGGCCCTCAGGCTCAGTCCCCTCGGGTTTAAAAAAGAAAACAGCAGACTCATTCCTGCCTGTAGGCAGGAAAAATCCAATCAAAGTTCTCCATTGCTAGAAAGGGAAGTAGAATAAGGAGAAGGGCTTATTGATCTTGTGATCGATCGCGGCCATACATGTAGGAAAAAATTAAATACAGACAGCAACACTTTCTACACTGTTCAAAAGCATCGTAGATCAGACGCACCACACTCCATGGGGCTTGTGCCACTAGAAAGAAAAGAAAGGCCGGGTGCGGTGGCTCATTCCTGTCATCCCAGCACTTTGGGAGGCTGAGTCGGGTGGATCACGAGGTCAGGAGATCGAGTCCATCCTGGCTAACACGGTGAAACCTCATCTCTACTAAAAATACGGAAAATTAGCTGGGCCTGGTGTGGGCGCCTGTAGTCCCAGCTACTCGGGAGGCTGAGGCAGGAGGATGGTATGAACACGGGAAGCGCAGCTTGCAGTGAGTCGAGATAGAGCCACCACACTCTGGCCTGGGCTAAAGAGCGAGACTCCGTCTCAAAAAAAAAAAAAAAAAATCCAAGCATAGTGCAGCATGCCTGTAGTCCCAGCTACTCAGGAGGCTGTGGTAGAACAATCACTTCACCCAGCAGTTTGAGGCTGCAGTGAGCTATGATCATGCCACTGCACTCTGGCCTGGGTGACAGAGCAAAACCCCTTCTCAAAACAAAGAACAACCAAAAACTTTCAAGAATACTCAGAGATGGTGTAGGTTTGGTTCCAGACAACCACAATAAGGCAAATGTTACAATCAAATTAGTCACATAAACATTTTGTTTCCCAGTACTTATAAAAGTTATGCTTAAACTGTGTTGTAGTCTAATGAGTATTTAATAATTATTAATTAATTAGTAACCACATTATGTCTAAAAATCCATGTACATACCTTAACTTAAAATACCTCATTGCTGAAAAATACTAATGAATATCTGAACCTTAACAAGTCATAATCTTTTTGCTGGTGAGTGAAGGGGTGACCTGCTCCTCTACACTTGTGGGTATTTCTAGTCAAGTGGGACGAGAGACTGAGAAAATAAGTAATACACAGAGACAAAGTATAGAGAAGCAATAGTAGGCCCAGGAGACCAGCACTCAGCATACAAAGGACCTGCACAGGCACGGGCCTCTGAGTTCCCTCAGTTTTTATTGCTTATTATTTTCATTATTAGAGCAAAAAGGAATGTAGTAGGAGAGCAGGGTGATAATAAGGAGAAGTTTTTATTGCTTATTATTTTCATTATTTCAGCAAAAAGGAATGTAGTAGGAGAGCAGGGTGATAATAAGGAGAAGTTTTTATTGTTTATATTTTCATTATTTCAGCAAAAAGGAATGTAGTAAGAGAGCAGGGTGATAATAAGGAGAAGGTCAGCAAAAAACGTGTGAGCAAAATAATCTATGTCAATTAAGTTCAAGGGAAGGTACTATGACTGGGTGTGCACGTAAGCCAGATTTATGTTTCTCTCCACCCAAACATCTCAGTGGAGTAAAGAATAACAAAGCAGCACTACTGCAAACATGTCTGCCCTCCCATCATAGGGCGGATTTTCTCCTATCTTAGAATTGAACAAATGTACAATCGGGTTTTATACTGAGACATTCAGTTCCCAGGGGCAGGCAGGAGACAGTGGCCTTCCTCTATCTCAACTGCAAGAGGCTTTCCTGTTTTACTAATCCACCTCAGTACAGACCCTTAACTGGTGTCGGACTGGGGGACAGTCATGTCTTTATCATCCCATGAGGCCATATTTCAGAATTTCACATGGGGAGAAACCTTGGACAATATCCCACTTTCAAGGGCAGAGGTCCCTGTGGCTTTCTGCAGTGCATTTTGCCCCTCGTTTATTAAGATTAGAGAATGGCGATGACTTTTACCAAGTATACTGCTTGCAAACATTTTGTTAACAAGGCACGTCCTGTACAGCCCTAGATCCCTTAAACCTTGATTTCAAACAACGCATGTTTTTGTGAGCTCCAGGTTGGGTCTGAGTGGCTGGGGAAAAGTGGCTGGGGCAAAGCGGCTGGGGCAAAGCTACAAATTAACAACATCTCACCAAAGCAATTGTTTAAAGTACAAGTCTTTTGCAAAATGGAGTCTCTTATGTCTTTTCTTTCTATATAGACACAGTAACAGTCTGATCTCTCTTTCTTTTCTCTACAGTGAGGGTCTTGCCTCTATGTTGATGGCTGCTGACTGATCAGTATGGGGGCTGCTGAAGTTTGGGTACCTGTGTCAATTTTTTAAAACAATGAAGTTTGTTCCTTTCACAAAAGATTTCCCTGTAGCATGTGATGCTGTTTGATAACATTATATCCACAGTAGACCTTCCTTCAAAATTGGAGTAAACCCTCTCAAACCCTGCTGCTGCTTTATTCACTAGGTTTATGGAATATTCTAAATCCTTTGTTGTTATTTCAACAATGTTCATAGCATCTCCACCTGGAGTAGATTCCATCTCAAAAAAATATTTTCTTTGCTCATCCATAAGAAGCAACTCCCCACTTGTTCAAGTTTCATCATGAGTTTACAGCAATTTAATCTCATATTAAGGCCCTAATTCTAATTCTGATTGTCATGCGATTTCTACCACATCTGTAGGGACTTCCTCCACTGACATCCTGAGCCCTCAAAGTCATCCATGAGGGCTAGAATCAACTTCTTCCAAACTCCTGTTAATGTTGATATTTCAACCTCCTCCCATCAAACACAAATGTTCTTAATGGCATTTGCTATTAAGGACATTTGTGATTCATGGGAGGAGTTTGAAATATCATGAAGGGATTAATGGTGAAACCTTTCCAAAAGGTTTTCAATTCAGTTTATCCAGACTCATCAAAGAAATTACTATCTATGACAGCTATACCTTTACAAAATGCATTTATTATTTAATAAAAACACTTGAAAGTCAAAACCACTCTTTGATCCATAGGCTGAAGGATAGATATTGTATTAGCAGCCATGAACATAACATTAATTTCCAAGTACATCTCCATCTAAGCTTCTGGGTAGCTAGGAGAATTATTAATAAGCAGCAATCTTATTTCCTTTTTTCTTTTCTTTCCTTTTTATTTTTTTTTCTCCTTTATATAGTTTCCCTCTTGTTGCCCAGGATGGAGGGCAGTGGCGTGGTCTTGGCTCACTGCAACTTCCGCCTCCAGGGTCCAAGCCATTCTTCTGTGTCAGCCTCCCAAGTAGCTGAAATTACAAGTACCACCACCATGCCTGGCTATTTTTTTTGTATTTTTATTAGACATGGAGTTTCATAATCTTCGCCAGGCTAGTCTCCAACTTCTGACTTCAGGCGATCCAACCACCTCGGCCTCCCAAAGTGCAGGGATTATAGGTGTGAGCCACTGCACCAGGCCAAGCAGCAATCCCTTTAAAGGACTCGTTTGTTTTTTTTTTTTTTTTTTTTCTGAGCAGTAGGTCTCAATAGTGGGATTAAAATATACAGTAAACCATACTGTTAACAGTTGTGTTGTCACTCAGACTGTGATGTTCCATTTCTAGAGCACAGAAAGAATAGGTTTTGAATAATTCTTAAGAGCCCTGAGATTTTCTGAGTGGTCAATGAGCATTGGCTGTAACTTAAAGTCACCAACTGCAGTGGTCCTCAAAGACAGTCAGCACATCCTTTGAAGTTTTGAAGCCAAGTGTTGACGTCTCTCTAGCGATGAAAATTTTACATCTTCAGTAAGCTTAATCATTTCTAGCTCTTTAGTTAAAGTGAGAGACGTGCAATTCTTCCTTCCATTTGAGCTCTTTGAGGCCACTGTGGTTACTAATTAACACCCCCAGTGGATGTCATCCTCCTCCCTCCTCAATCGAGTTCACCCACATCTCTGCATAGGGAACAGGGCTTTCTGCACCACACACGCCCTGCTTGCCTGGGGCTCTCCCACAGGGGCTTTCGTGAGCCAGGGAGCAAGGGCCATCACCCAGCTCCAGCCCAGCCAGGCTGTGCAGTCAGAAGGAATCTCTCAACCTGCCATTGCACGTGGGAATTTTTGTGTTCACTGCCCTGGCTACTCTGGAAGTAGGACTGTCCCACCCTCAGACACCTCGGTGGCCTCCGCACCCCAACAAATGCCAGGACGACGAGGATCTGCAGCATGGCAGCCTGCTGGGCGCATGCTCAGTGGGACAGCTTGGGCCCCCTCAAGCTGAGTCACAGGGGCAAGGTGTGTTTGCACCACCCACGTCCCACTGGAGTCCGCGGTGGGTCTGGAGCCCCAGGTCGCCAGGGCAGTGTGGGAAACCAAAGACAGGGCACCTCCACCTCCGAAGCTAGCAACACCGGAGGCCTCCCGATCAAGCACAGATGCAAGCCATCCAGGCACCTCTCAACCTCTCCAGGAGACGGGGCGCTAGTCTACACTCACCTCCAGCCAGTTAGATGAGCTCCTGTCAACCCCAGAGTTTCAGCAAAAGGCACAACCTTTCCTAGATCCGGCGCCACTGGGGAAGCTGAAGGAAGTGGAAGAGCCCGCTCCGCTGGAACCACTCCTCAGCCAGGAAGAACACCGGGCTCTGCTGGAGAAGCTTTAGGATGCGGGGTCGGGGCGGGGTGGGGGCAGGGCGGCGGCCTCTCTTTCGCGGTGAACCTCTGACTCGGTATGGAGAGGCATGTCTTCCCTTCCAGCTGACCTGCCTAGGATCGCTGAGTTCCAGGTCCCATGAGAGACTCCACTCAGAGGAGGGCTGTCATTCTTTCCTGAGCATCCCGGGGATCCCAGGGCCCCTCCAGGCACCGGAAGATGGAGTGTCTACTGCTCATGCGCGGGTTAGAAGGCAGCAGCCTAGGTTTTCTAACCAGCTCAGGCGGAGCTCTCATCCTTTCCCTTTTGCGCCCCCGCCGCGTCCTTCAGTGGGGCGGGCGGAGACCTCCATCCCGGGAAACACTGGCCTGGGCAGGTGCCAAGCCTACCCTTCTTTCCGCGTCTCGCCACCTCTGTCTCCCCGCCCCACCATCACTCCCCTACCCTTGCCCAGCCAGCTTCCTCGGAATCACCGTGGAGTGCCTGACAGCTAAATGCAGACCCGAGACCCCGCGCAAACCGGGGTGCTGCCCTTTATACGCGGGAGGGAACTCAGGCAGAGATGGGGAGAGGAAGGGAGACAGAGAGGGAGGTAGCGATGGAGGGAGAAAAGAACGGATGGACCCAGGGACCTTGGAAGGTTTGGAGGGATAGGAAGGAGAGAGGGAAGGAGTGAGGGAGGGAGGAAGGGAGGAACTGAGGGAGGCACGGAGGGAAAGAGGGAGGGAGGGTGGGAGCAAGAAACAAAGAGGGGAAGGCAGAGAGAAAAGCGGTCTTCTTCCTCCAGGACCAGCAGGATCTTGCACTCCGGGAAAATGTTGGGTGCCCAGGGCAGGCTAAGTGCTCTGCCCACAGCCGCGTCAGCCTGCGGGGCTCTCACCGGCCCTCTGGATCGCCAGCCTGGGTTACTTCATCTGGGAGCAATTCAGACGAATTTCGTCTCCAAAGGAATAAGCGAATTACCCAGAGAGCAATGAGCCAAGACTCGGGTGATTGTTCATTTTTCATCCACATGGTTCACAGATGAGATAGCCCCACGTTGAGCCTGCAAAGGAGCGCGAGGTGGATAGTCCCGCCCACACAGGAGTCACCCTCAGGCCGACTGAAACATGGTTTTGGGTTCCACTTTCGTTTGTCTTCTGCAAGGGGGCCTGTTGCTCATGTGTCTCTAGCCCCTGAAAGCGTGACCATTTTGACTCTTTGTTTCCCGAGCTCTGTGGGATCACAGAAACCTCCAGAGAATAGTGGAAAAGCAGCATCGTGTTTTCGCTCTCCTTTCCAGTTTCCTCTTTGGAAACAGGTCATAGTGGAGACTCCCCATGTCTTAGGAAACAGGAAACCATCGTCAGGCCGTGATGCACCGGGCGTTTCTTTGTAGTTTCGCTCTCATTTTCTACACGAAAATGAAGGAGATTCGTAAGGAATCAGAAAAGAATTTATGGTACACAAGTCTTGACCACTGTTGCATTCCACTTTGAAATCACTTTGAGCTAAAACAACAGTTTTCCAAGATTTAAAGAAAAATAGATTTTATAAAAGGGATTCTTTTATTCACTCAATACATAATTTAAGTTACTGAGAGTAACAAGTGATAATTTTTCCACTATAATTTGCTCTGATGAAAGAAATAATTCTTTTAACTCCTCACAAATGCTACATTTTCAGGACTAAAGGAATTATCAGTAGGCATTCTTTCTTTTTGATCTAAGTTATTTGTCTCTAAAATATGTCAAGTAAGCTTTTAAAGATTCAGGGAGGGGCAGTTTCATGATTTTTTCTCTCAGTAAATTTTGAGGTTATTCCTCTGGCTTCATCGCTTCACTGTGATCTTTTTCTTCCTCTTCTTTGCTATCTTCTTCCATTTTTTCATCCTCCTCACCGTCTAGAGGCTGAGGAATAAGCTGATTACCCACAAATACGTAAGTGGTAATTCTCTGTTTAACTCTCTTTCCTTTCCTTTTGGGTGGAGCCCTTTGAGGAATCCCCTTGGCCTGCATCTCATCATTTATGAAATTTCTAAGTGTGGGTCGAATGTAAATACGAGCCAAGTCCTGTAGATTCCTGACAGTGATTCCTTACAGATTTGCACTTGTGAGGGTTAGATTTAATTTTATATAAGGTTTAAATAATAGTTAAACTTATGTAACCTGATCTGAATTTGCATTTCCTCTATGAAAACTTCATTTATCTAATAAGGAAATCAAATGATTGTAGACCTATTTAGCTTAATTTTGATGTAATTACTGTTGCTGGGTTGCTGTATTTATATTCTGGGCAATATATGAGTGTAATAACAATAGAAAATACTGAATAATTTAGCTTGTATAAATCCCACAAATTTTATGAAATTTCACAGCACAGCTACATTTGCTTTTGAATCTCTTTCTAAAAGACATGAGTAAAATATGGACTTCTCTCATAGAGATTTTAAGAGCAAAGCAAGTGAATTATTAAAATAGGAAGTATGTACTTAACACATCTTTTTATATGGACCCTTTACATTTTCAGTATTTTAAAAAATGAGGTTATCTTAACTCTCTAGAATATTTTTATTATTATTATACTTTAAGTTTTAGGGTACATGTGCAAAATGTGCAGGTTAGTTACATATGTATACATGTGTCATGCTGGTGTGCTGCACCCATTTAGCACTCGACATTTAGCATTAGGTATATCTTCTAAAGTTATCCCTCCACCCTCCGCCCACCCGACGACATTCCCCAGAGTGTGATGTTCACCTTCCTGTGTCCGTGTGTTCACATTGTTCAATTCCCACCTATGAGTGAGAACATGCAGTGTTTGGTTTTCTGTCCTTGGGATAGTTTACTGAGAATGATGATTTCCAATTTCATCCATGTCCCTAAAAAGGACATGAACTCATCATTTTTTATGGCTGCATAGTATTCCATGGTGTGTATGTGCCACGTTATCTTAATCCAATGTTGGACATTTGGGTTGGTTCCAAGTCTTTGCTATTGTGAATAGTGCCGCAATAAACATACTTGTGC
Organism: Pongo pygmaeus; assembly: GCF_028885625.2. Lineage (NCBI taxonomy): Eukaryota > Metazoa > Chordata > Mammalia > Primates > Hominidae > Pongo > Pongo pygmaeus. Next base: position 7,574,209 of record NC_085931.1, read on the forward strand.
ATGTGTGTTTATAGCAGCATGATTTATAGTCCTTTGGGTATATACCCAGTAATGGGATGGCTGGGTCAAACGGTATTTCTAGTTATAGATCCTTGAGGAATCACCACACCGACTTCCACAATGTTTGAACTAGTTTACAATTCCACCAACAGTGTAAAAGTGTTCCTATTTCTCCACATCCTCTCCAGCACCTGTTGTTTCCTGACTTTTTAATGTTCGCCATTCTAACTGGTGTGAGATGGTATCTCATTGTGGTTTTGATTTGCATTTCTCTGATGGCCAGTGATGGTGAGCATTTTTTCATGTGTTTTTTCGCTGCATAAATGTCTTCTTTTCAGAAGTGTCTGTCCATGTCCTTCACCCACTTTTTGATGGGGTTGTTGGTTTTTTTCTTGTATATTTGTTTGAGTTCATAGTAGATTCTGGATATTAGCCCTTTGTCAGATGAGTAGGTTGCGAAAATTTTCTCCCATTTTGTAGGTTGTCTGCTCACTCTGATGGTAGTTTATTTTGCTGTACAGAAGCTCTTTAGTTTAATTAGGTCCCATTTGTCAATTTTGCCTTTTGTTGCCATTGCTTTTGGTGTTTTAGACATGAAGTCCTTGCCCATGCCTGTGTCCTGAATGGTAATGCCTAGGTTTTCTTCTGGGGTTTTTATGGTTTTAGGTCTAATGTTTAAGTCTTTAATCCATATTGAATTATTTTTTGAATAAGGTGTAAGGAAGGGATCCAGTTTCAGCTTTCTACATATGGCTAGCCAGTTTTCCCTGAACCATTTATTAAATAGGGAATCCTTTCCCCATTGCTTGTTTTTCTCAGGTTTGTCAAAGATCAGAGAGCTGTATATATGTGGCATTATTTCTGAGGGCTCTGTTCTGTTCCACTGATATATGACTCTGTTTTGATACCAGTACCATGCTGTTTTGGTTACTGTAGCCTTGTAGTATAGCTTGAAGTCAGGTAGCGTGATGCCTCCAGGGTTGCTCTTTTGGCTTAGGATTGACTTGGCGATGAGGGCTCTTTTTGGGTTCCATATGAACTTTAAAGTAGTTTTTCCAATTCTGTGAAGAAAGTCATTGGTAGCTTGATGGGGATGGCATTGAATCTATAAATTACCTTGGGCAGAATGGCAATTTTCATGATATTGTTTCTTCCTACCCATGAGCTTGGAATGTTCTTCCATTTGGTTCTATCCTCTTTTAATTCAATGAGCAGTGGTTTGTAGTTCTCCTTGAAGAGGTCTTTCATGTCCCTTGTAAGTTGGATTCCTAGATATTTTATTCTCTTTGACGCAATTGTGAATGGGAATTCACTCATGATTTGGCTCTGTTAGTCTGTTATTTGTGTGTAAGAATGCTTGTGATTTTTGTACATTGATTTTGTATCCTGAGACTTTGCAGAAGTTTCTTATCAGCTTAAGGAGATTTTGGGCTGAGACAATGGGGTTTTCTAGATATACAATTGTGTCATCTGCAAACAGGGACAATTTGACTTCCTCTTTTCCTAATTGAATACCCTTTATTTCCTTCTCCTGCCTAATTGCCCTGGCCAGAACTTCCAACTCTATGTTGAATAGGAGTGGTGAGAGAGGGCATCCCTGTCTTGTGTCAGTTTTCAAAGGGAATGCTTCCAGGTTTTGCCCATTCAGTATGATATTGGCTGTGGGTTTGTCTTAGATAGCTCTTATTATTATGAGATAAGTCCCATCAATACCTAATTTATTGAGAGTTTTTAGCATGGAGGGTTGTTGAATTTTGTCAAAGGACTCTTCTGTATCTATTGAGATAATCATGTGGTTTTTGTCTTTCATTGTGTTTACATGCTGGATTATGTTTATTGATTTGTGTATATTGAACCAGCCTTGCATCCCAGGGATGAAGCCCACTTGATCATGGTGGATAAGCTTTTTGATGTGCTGCTTTATCTGGTTTGCTAGTATTTTATTGAGGATTTTTGCATCAATGTTCATCAAGGATATTGGTCTAAAATTCTCTTTTTTTGTTATGTCTCTGCCCAGCTTTGGTATCAGGATGACACTGGCCTCCTAAAATGATTTAGGGAGGATTCCATCTTTTTCTATTGATTGGAATAGTTTCAGAAGGAATGGTGCCAGTTCCTCCTTGTACCTCTGGTAGAATTCGGATGTGAATCCATCTGGTCCTGGAATTTTTTTGGTTGGTAAGCTATTGATTATTGCCTCAATTTCAGAGCCTGTTATTTGTCTATTCAGAGATTCAACTTCTTCCTGGTTTAGTCTTGGGAGGGTGTATGTGTCGAGGAATTTATCCTTTTTTTCTAGATTTTCTAGTTTATTTGCATAGAGGTGTTTGTATTATTCCCTGATGGTAGTTTGTATTTCTGTGGGATTGGAGATTGTATCCCCTTTATCATTTTTTATTGCATCTATTTGATTCTTCTCTCTTTTTTTCTTTATTAGTCTTGCTAGCGGTCTATCAATTTTGTTGGTCCTTTCAAAAAACCAGCTCCTGGATTCATTAATTTTTTGAAGGGTTTTTTGTGTCTCTATTTCCTTCAGTACTGCTCTGATTTTAGTTATTTCTTGCCTTCTGCTAACTTTTGAATGTGTTTGCTCTTGCTTTTCTAGCTCTTTTAATTCTAATGTTAGGGTGTCAATTTTGGATGTCTTCTGCTTCCTCCTATGGGCATTTAGTGCTGTAAATTTCCCTCTACACTGCTTTAAATGTGTCCCAGAGATTCTGGTATGTTGTGTCTTTGTTGTCATTGGTTTCAAAGAACATCTTTATTTCTGCCTTCATTTCGTTATGTACCCAGTAGTCATTCAGGAGCAGGTTGTTCAGTTTCCATGTAGTTGAGCAGCTTTGAGTGACTTTCTTCATCCTGAGTTCTAGTTTGATTGCACTGTGGTCTGAGACACAGTTTGTTACGATTTCTGTTATTTTACATTTGCTGAGGAGAGCTTTACTTCCAACTATGTGGTCAATTTTCGAATAGGTTTGGTGCTGAAAAAAATGTATACTCTGTTGATTTAGAGTGGAGAGTTTTGTAGATGTCTATTAGGTCCACTTGGTGCAGAGCTGAGTTCAATTCCTGGGTATCCTTGTTAACTTTCTGTCTCGTTGATCTGTCTAATGTTGAGAGCGGGGTGTTTAAGTCTCCCATTATTATTGTGTGGGAGTCTAAGTCTCTTTGTAGGTCACTCAGGGATTGCTTTATGAATCTGGGTGCTCCTGTATTGGGTGCATATATATTTAGGATACTTAGCTCTTCTTGTTGAATTGATCCCTTTACCATTATGTAATGGCCTTCTTTGTCTCTTTTGATCTTTGTTGGTTTAAAGTCTGTTTTATCAGAGATTAGGATTGCAACCCCTGCCTTTTCTTGTTTTCCATTTGCTTGGTAGATCTTCCTGCATCCTTTTATTTTGAGCTTATCTGTGTCTCTCCATGTGAGATGGGTTTCCTGAATACAGCACACTGATGGGTCTTGAGTCTTTATCCAATTTGCCAGTCTGTGTCTTTCAATTGGAGAAGTTAGTCCGTTTATATTAAAAGTTAATATTGTTATGTGTGAATTTGATCCAGTCATTATGATGTTAGCTGGTTATTTTGCTCGTTAGTTGATGCAGTTTCTTCCTAGCCTTGATGGTCTCTACAATTTGGCATGATTTTGCAGTTGCTGGTACCAGTTGTTCCTTTCCATGTTTAGTGCTTCCTTCAAGATCTCTTTTAGGGCAGGTCTGGTGGTGACAAAATCTCTCAGCATTTGCTTGTCTGTAAAGTATTTTGTTTCTCCTTCATTTATGAAGTTTAGTTTGGCTGGATATGAAATTCTGGGTCCAAATTCTTTTCTTTAATAATGTTGAATATTGGCCCCCACTCTCTTCTGGCTTGTAGAGTTTCTGCTGAGAGATCCGCTGTTAGCCTGATGGACTACCCTTTGTGCATAACCCGACCTTTCTCTCTGGCTGCCCTTAACATTTTTTCCCTCATTTCAACTTTGGTGAATCTGACAATTATGTGTCTTGGAGTTGCTCTTCTCGAGGGGTATCTTTGTGGTGTTCTCTGTATTTCCTGAATCTGAATGTTGACCTGCCTTGCTAGATTGGGGAAGTTCTCTTGGATAATATCCTGCAGAGTGTTTTCCAACTTGGTTCCATTCTCCCCGTCACTTTCAGGTACACCAGTCAGACGTAGATTTGGTCTTTCCACATAGTCCCGTATTTCTTGGAGGGTTTGTTCATTTCTTTTTATTCTTTTTTCTGTAAACTTCCCTTCTCGCTTCATTTCATTCATTTCATCTTCCATCACTGATACTGTTTCTTCCAGTTGATTGCATTGGCTCCTGGGACTTCTGCACTCTTCACGTAGTTCTCAAGCCTTGGATTTCAGCTCCATCAGCTCCTTTAAGCACTTCTCTGTATTGTTTATTCTAGTTATACATTCATCTAATTTTTTTCAAAGTTTTTTAACTTCTTTGCCTTTGGTTTGAATTTCCTCCTGTAGCTCAGAGTAGTTTGATCATCTGAAGACTTCTCTCAACTCGTCAAAATCATTCTCCCTCCAGCTTTGCTCCATTGTTGATGAGGAACTGCATTCCTTTGGAGGAGGAGAGGCACTCTGCTTTTTAGAGTTTCCAGTTTTTCTGCTCTGTTTTTTCCCCATCTTTGTGGTTTTATCTCCTTTTGGTCTTTGATGATGGTGATGTACAGATGGGTTTTTGGTGTGGATGTACTTTCTGTTTGTTAGTTTCCTTCTAACAGACAGGACCCTCAGCTGCAGGTCTGTTGGAGTTTGCCAGAGGTCCACTCCAGACGCTGTTTGCCTTTGTAACAGCAGCGGTGGCTGCAGAAGAGCAGATTTTCATGAACCATGAATGCTGCTGTCTGATCGTTCCTCTGGAAGTTTTGACTCAGAGGAGTACCCGGCCGTGTGAGGTATCAGTCTGCCCCTACTGGGGGGTGCCTCCCACTTAGGCTGCTTGGAGTTCAGGGGTCAGGAACCCACTTAAGGAGACAGTCTGGCCATTCTCAGGTCTCCAGCTGCGTGCTGGGAGAACCATTGCTCTCTTCAAAACTGTCAGACAGGGACATTTAAGTCTGCAGAGGTTACTGCTGTCTGTTTGTCTGTGCCCTGCCCCCATAGGTGGAGCCTATAGAGGCACGCAGGCCTCCTTGAGCTGTGGTGGGCTCCACCCAGTTCGAAGTTCCCAGCTGCTTTGTTTACCTATGCAAGCCTGGACAATGGTGGTGCCCCTCCCCCAGCCTCGCTGCCACCTTGCAGTTTGATCTCAGACTGCTGTGCTAGCAATCAGTGAGACTCCGTGGGTGTAGGACCCTCCGAGCCAAGTGCGGGATATAATCTCCTGGTGTGCTGTTTTTTAAGCCCGTTGGAAAAGTGCAGTATAAGGGTGGGAGTGACCCGATTTTCCAGGTCCATCTGTCACTCCTTTCTTTGACTAGGAAAGGGAACTCCCTGACCCCTTGCACTTCCCGAGTGAGGCAATGCCTAGCCCTGCTTCGGCTTGCACACGGTGCGCTGCACTCACTCTCCTGCGCCCACTGTCTGGCACTCCCTAGTGAGATGAACCCAGTACCTCAGATGGAAATTCAGAAACCACCCGTCTTGTGCGTCAGTCACGCTGGGAGCTGTAGACTGCAGCTGTTCCTATTTGGCTCTCTTGGCTGTGCCCACTCTCTAGAATTTTTAAATTATATTTAGAATTGTTTTTTCTACAGTTCACTGCATAAACTATTTGGTGTTTTTAAAAAAGCAAAATCATCGTTATGTGTGACTCTTGATAGGCCACAGAACAAGTGAATGAGCATGACTGAGACCACTTTCTTAGATGTCTGTAAGTAGCAGGGCCATGGTAGACCTGCTCAGCGGATGCACTTTAGCAGATGGAACTTCTAGTTTACCTGAATATTTATCCTTGACAATGTAGGGCTGAGCCTACCCTTGCTTTGGATCTTTCTAGTACAAGAAATATTCACAGAAATTGTATCTAGATACCTTTTGTTTGGAAAATCCTGTTCAGAATCATAGTGCAATCTTAGGGACTCATGCCATGCTCATTTGACTTCTTCCCATATCTTTTATGTTTCTTTTGGTAAAACTATAATGGTTTTCATTTTTTACTTAATATCACACAATTAAACTGTCCATATTTGAGCTTTACTGTAGCTTATCAGTGATAAAAAACAGGTAGTAATTGCCTTTGTTTGCTTGTTTGTTTTCCTAATAAGGCCTGAAAACAGCCATTCCTTATTAAGGAAGTGTGCAATGTAACATATTTGCTAGAGTTACATGGATTATATATTTCTTAAAGGGAAAAATTTGAGAGTATCATGGATTACCACCAGGATTATTATTACAGTAGTTGCTCAGATTTGGTTAAGGAAGCCCAATCAAAGTATAGTGAAAGGATTATTATCTCTCTGTTAATATTAAGACATTGTTTCCAAAATCTCAGCCCCAATAATTCCACAGCATCTGAAAACAAGTGTTTGTGATCATGTGTAAGCATGAAGTTGTTCCAAGTAAGTGAGGATATTTTAGTTATGTGAAAGGCAGTATCAATGGAAGGTTATTTGTTTTATACCAGTGGCCAGGATGGTGGAATTGGGGTTATTTCTACAGTTATTCTTAGATGATTACTAAACTGCTAAGAAATGCCCCATATGATTTGTATCTAGGAAAGAAAAAAATCAGTGTCCTACTGTTGTCATCTGTCAGAATTGTTCATTTTATTCTGAATTAAATGTGGCTTTTGAAGTTACCTTGAATTTCTGGTGACCACATGTTTTTATCTGGAAAACCTGGGGAAAGTTGTCTGTCCAATCTACCCTGCTGTTTTTTTTTTCTCGGTTGGAACTGCTGTTTAGATGATGCTTTTACTATGCAGGAGAGAGCTTTTGTTAAGGATATATTTGAAGATTGGGTTTTCCGTGTCGTCTTTCATTCTTTGACTTTGGCAAAGTGTACAGTAGATTTTCATGATCATTGCATACTTCTTGTCATGGAAATGTATTTTTATGTATTTAAATGCATTCATTTTACACTTGTGACTTTATTATTGACTTTAAGAGGCAGAAATAAAAAAATAAAATTAAAAAAAAGAAAATGAATGCGATCCACACACCTTCGTGAGTGAGACTATCACGGCAACAGCGACACCCACAGGCATTGCCGCCTTCACGGAGAGGGCATGGAAAACTCAAGACTATCATGGATGTTCAGATCTACACTCCACCCTTCCAAGGTGGTTTCTCCCTGAAATCGTGTGTGAGCCCCGGGAGAAACTTCCAGTTTCCGTAGAATTCTGGAGAACTCAGAGAGCCAGCCCCGGAAGCCCCCCTTTCCTGGCCGATCTGGCCCCACCTTCACCTACCACACATGGCCCTGTGTCTGTGGTCTCTGGCTTCAGAGGGCGGGTTATCCAGGGCCCTTGGGTACTCATGCATATTCGTGAAGGGGTGAAGCTGGTGGGTCTTTATAAGTGCCACTGGCGGGGTCGGACTCCTGACTGGAACTGCGTGCAGCACAAAGGCCAACTGAGGTGCATGGGCACTGCCGGCCACTCTCTGCCCTTGTCTCTCCGTGAAATTCCGGCCAGGTTCCCCTGCGATGGCTCTCCAGACACCTTCTGACAGCCCCTTCCCCACGGAAGCCTGAGGACGAGGACGGCAAAGGGACTCGTTTGTAACCTGAATGAAAAAGATGCCCTGCCAGCGTGCTTTGAGTGGAACCCTTACCTGAACTGGCCAGAGAGACCTGCCTTTTAGAGTCCAGGATTCAGATTTCGTGTAAGAATCGAAGGTTCAGGCATCCAGGCCAGGGTGGCATGGAACCCACGCACGCAGATGGCCTGTGCAATGCGGCCCACAAGGATGCCACCCTCCCTCCTTGGTCGCCTTCACCCCCACCAGGGCGTGGGGTACAGGGGGCTTTCGTTAGCCAGGCAGCAAGGGTCACCACTCTGCTGCAGCCCAGCGAGGCTTCCCAGGCCGAAGGAATCTCCCAACCTGCCATGGAACATGGGGATTTTGGGTTTGCTGTCCTGGCTCCTTCGGAAGTGGCGCTGACCCACCCTCAGACACCTGGGTGACCTCAGCACCCAAACAGATGGCAGGGGGACCAGGATCCACACTATGGTGACCTTCTGGGTTTGTGCTCAATGGGACAGCATGGGCCGCTCACGCTGAGTCAAACAGATGGCAGGGGAACCAGGACCCACAGCAAGGCGGCCTTCTGGGTACCTCCTCAGTGGGACAACTTGAGCCACGCAGGCTGAGCCACAGGAGCAAGGTGTGCTTGCACCGCACACGTCCCACATGAGTCCATATTGGGGCTGGGGCCAGGATCTCCAAGTCACCAGGGCACGTGGGGACGTGAAGCCGAGGCACATCTACCGCCGCAGCTCGCGCCCATGGAGGCCTCTGCGTGTCAGAAGCAGATGTAAGCCATCCAGACACCCTCCCAACCACTCCAGGAGCTGGAGTGTTCATCTACACTCGCATCCACCCTGATATGTGAACTCCTGTCGACCCCAGAATTTCAGCAAAAGGCACATCCTTTCCTAGCAACGGAGCCACTGGGGGAGTTGAAGGACGTGGAAGAGCCCACTTTTCTGGAACCACTTCTCAGCCAGGGAGAACACTGGGCTCAGTTGGAGGAGCTTTAGGACGCACGGTTGGGAAAGGATGGGGACAGGGGGGTGGCCCTTCTTTCACGGTGAACCTCTGGTTCGGTATGGAGACCTGTGTCTTCCCTTCCAGCTGGCCTGTCTGGGATTCCTGAGTCCAGGTCCAGCAAGAGACTCCACAGAAAGGAGGGCTGTCATTCTTTTCTGAGCATCTCAGGGAGTTCAGAGCCAGCACAGGTACTCAGAGATGGGCCGTCTACTGCCCATGCACGGGTGCGCGGGCAGCCGGCTAGGGTTTGGGACCAGCCCAGGCAGGGCTCTCATACCTTCCCCAGCACCCCTACGCCTTGTACACCCCCCCCGGCCCCCGCATTCTTCAGTGGTGTAGGCAGAGACCTCCACCCCAGGAAACACCGGCCGGGGCAGTGGCCAGGCCTGCTCTCTTTTCTGCAGCTCAACTCCACTGCCTCCCCACTCCACCATCACTTGCACACCCATGCCCTGCCATACTCCCTGGCATCACGTGGAGTGCCTGGCACTAAATGTAGACCCCGAGATCTCTCACAAACTGTGGTTCTGCTCTTTCTAGGCAGGAGGGAAGCCAGGCAGAGATGGGGAAAGGAACGGAGACAAAGTGAGAGGGAGTGACAGAGGGAGGAAAGGACGGATGAACGGAGGGCCATTGGAAGGGATGGAAAGAGGGAGGGAAAGAAAAAGAGAAGAATGGAGGGAGGGAAGGAGGGATAAATGGAGGTATGGATGGAGGGAGAGAGGGAAAGAGAGAAGAACAGAGGGAGGAGAGAGGGAGAGAAGGAAGAATAGAGGGAAGGGTGGACAGAGGGAGAAAAGGAGCAAGAAACAGAGAAAGGAAGGCAAAGAGAAAAGCTGTCTTCTGCCTCCAGGACCAGCAGGACCTCGAACTCTGGGAAAATGTTGGGTGCCCAGTGCAGGCTGAGTGCTCGGCCAAAGGCCGTGTAGGCCAACGGTGCCCTCACCGGCCCTCGGGATTGTCACCCTGGGTTACTTCATCTGGCAGCGATTCAGACGAATTCTACCTTCCAAGGAATGAGCGAATTCCCCAAAGAGCAGAGCCGAGACTCGAATGGTTGTCTGTTTTTCATCCACATGGTTCACAGATGGCATATCACCATGCTAAGCCTGCAACAGAGCACGAGGCATATACTCCCATCCACACAGGAGTCACACTCAAGCCGAGTGAACCATGATTCCAGATTCCACATTCCTTTGCCCTCTGCAAGGTGGCCTGTTGCTCACTGGTCTCTGGCCCCCGAAAGCGAGACCATGTGGACTGTTTGTTTCCCGAGCTCTGTGGGGACACAGAAACCTCCAGCGAAGCATGGAAAAGTGGCATTGTGTCTTCGCTCTCCTTTGCAGTTTCCAAACAGGCCATTTTGGAGACTCCCCATGTTGCAGGAAACAGGAATGCATCATCAGGCTGTGATGCCTCAGTCCCCTGCCCTGGCTCCAGGCCCACCAGGAGGCCTCCCTTTTTCTGACACTTCAGGCCTTCCCTCGGCTCACGAGCTCCCGAGCTTCCAACACATTGCACCGGCTCAGGACAGGGTGTGCTTGGAGGCGTCAGGGCCTGGGACCCACAGTTCTGGGATCCCCTCCAGTCCTCTGCCTTACCGCAGAAAAATTGTTTTGGATCCCTCGCTGACCCTCCTGCAAGGCCCTCTCTTGCCCCACACACCCAGAGCCGCCAGGGCTGCCCAGGGGCGAACAGCCTGCCCAGCCCTTTTTCTCAAAACGCCCACACCATCGTCGCTTGTCCCGACGAGTACCCGCCCATGGCCAACGGGAAAGGAAGGCCCTGATTTGCCCCACCCTGGCACTAGAGTCCTGGCAGCCTGATCCCAGGAAAGAGGGGTTGACGGACATCCAGACACACCACACCAACACCACGAGCAAACCCACCCCAACACACACACAGATACACACAGGTGCACGCACACAGGCACACAAGCACACACACGGACACACACACAGGGACATACAGGCAAAGACACAGACACAGCTTGAAAGAGAGCTAGGGAGACTGGGATGGAGAGATAGAAATGTATGGAGAGAGAGAAAGGTGGAGGAGGAGAGAGACAGAAGGTGACAGAAGAGCGAGAGGTGGAGGGGGAAATAGAGAAAGGGAGACGGCGAGGGAGTTGTAGAGCAAGAGAGACAGAACCTTGGAGAAGGAGGCTCTGCTCAGGTAGACAGGGCAACTTTGAGCCTGCTGGGGTGAGGTGGAGGGTGCTTGGGCCAGGCTAGAACAGGCGGTCAGGACCGCCCAAGTGGGAAAACCAACGGAGCCCTGAGACGTGTTTTTTTTTTTTTTCTTGGATTGGTTGGTTGCTTTTGGGGTGCGTTTCATAGGGTCCTTCTGTCTCCTAGGTGTGGTGGTCCCTGAGATTTGTAGAGTGCACCCGTCCATCAGGTGGAAGCTGTGGCACCAAGCATGTCCACGGGGCCAGGCCTGGGTCTCTCTTGTGTCCTCAGGACTTGAGTTTACACGAAGTCAGTGGCAATAGGAAACAGGGTGCACAGGGACGGATTTATTCGTGGCTGGGAAAAACAATGTCCTTCCCCCGGGGAAAGCAGCCCACGTGTTCTGGAGTGGAGGTCTTGGCTGGTGACTGTGGGACCTGCTGCCCCAGCTTGGACAGTTGCAGTGGCACTTGATGAATGAATTGAATTGCCTGGGGTCCGGGGAGTCGGAAGACAACTCGGAGGGCAGGAAACCCTTGCCTGCGCCTTTGGGGTCTAGTACCTGCCACAGAGCCTCAGCTGGAGCCGGGCTCCTGGTGGGGCTGCAGCCAGGCAGAAGAGGTGGAATGCTGATGCCTGGCAGTATTGCAGCTGCGGACCCCCACGAGGAGGTTTCATCTTGACATAAATGTTTTTCTTTCTTCAGCTGATATGTATCCTTAATTTTAGATTAGTGGTAACTCCACAAATTTAGAGGTACAAAATATGATTGTCCACACCTTATAATCGCATTACCACCTCACATTACCATCAACTTTCCCCCTCCTCACCACCCTCAACCCGCAGAGTAGGTCTCGCCATGTTGCCCAGGCTGGCCTCAAACTCCTGGGCTTAAGTGATATGCCTGCCTTGGCCTCTCAAAGTGCTGGGATCAGCGGTGTGAGTCACCATGCCCAGCCAACCACCACCAAGTTTTGATTCAGCAGCACTGGGTCGTGGAGATAAGGACTCACAAATTTAGAAAAGTTTTTAAATATCATAACGTTTCTGTGAGGAAATAGTATTTGTTATTACATTTTTAGACTCTTTTATAATGTTATTTTTTTCCACTGAACACAGTACTAAGTAGTAATTGGAAAATCACAGGATAAGTCATATTACTTTTTCTAATACAGAGTCCTTGGCTGTTCTCTAAGCTAAACCTGATCACCTACATTGAGAAAAAGAAAAAGCCCCAGAGTGTGAGGAGACAGGAGATAGTAGCCAAACATCCAAAGAGGTGGGAGTGAATAAGGCAGATGACACAGATGAGATGTCCAAAGGTCAAGGAGAAAGCCAGATCTTAAAGTGTGGTTTGCGAAGCTATACTCCAATGGAAATCTTTTCTGAGAAGCCCTGGTTTCTTTCTCTTGCTTTGATTAGAGACAGACAACTTCTGCCCCATGCTCTTCAGTTTTCTAGGACTGGACTTCACCTTCAACGATCATTCATCTAAGTTACAAAGAAAATCAAACCCTTTGCATGGCTTGCAAGGGACTGGAGGACCTGGCTGCTTGCTCTTTTATTGCTTTTGAGGACATGGGACCGTCTGTGATTTTTAAGGAACTCTATGTTAAACATTTTCTAATTTCCATTTTGAGTCTTGTCTAAAATGTGTGAGAGCAGTGGAGATATTGGGATTTGGTTTAGCAATCGCAGAAACACCACATCCAGATGTCGTATGTTTTCTGCTTTATAATTCCATATCCTGTGAAGGTTTCAAATGTGATTCTACAGAAATTCATACTCAATAATTTTATCAGAACACTAAGCCTCTACCCCATATAATAAAACCTAATGTTATTTTACTTCAAACTTTTAAGTTTTTGGTATGTATTGACGCTAAAGCTGTAAACACTCTGTGCCATAATTCCTAAACTCTAATATGGTTGAATGTGTCTACTTTGTACATTTAAAACATGTACTTTGCCATTGAGTAACTTAGAATATTGCTGAGCATGTATTAAATACCCATTTGTTTCCTGATTTTTTAATAGTTATCATTTTATAATTTTCTCTTGTTTAGTTTGAAGCTTACTAGGATTTTGTCATTGATATGTATGTGTGTATATATATATACACACACACAAGTATATATATAACAACATATGTAATTGATATATATCTATATGTTTTATATATGTGTATATACCCACTTATGTGAATATATGCATGTGTACATAACATTGATTTTTTGACCAATAAAAATTGCATAATTATGCATTGTCTACATTATAATAATTTGATATATATTGGAAAATGTTTAATACAATTAAGTTGATGAACATTCATATCACCTCACATGGTTATGATTTTGTAGTGAGAGCATTTGAGGTCTCCTATTGTTGTAGCAAATTTTAAGCATACAAAACACTGTTATTAACTACAATTTAAAGCTGTACATTAGACCCCCAAAACTTATTTATCTTATAACTGAAAGTTGGTACTCTTTGAACACCTTATCATTTTTTCTACCTCCAGGCCTGGTCGTTACCATTGTACTCTCTGCTTCTGTGAGTTCAGGCTTTTTAAATTCTCAATGTAAGTGAGAACATACAGTGTTTGTTTTTCTCTACCCAGCTTATTTTGCATAGCATAATGTATCCAGGTCCATTCATGTTGTTGAAATAGCAGAATTTCATTCTTTTATATGGGTGAATAATATTCAGTTGTCTATTTTACCACATTTTCCTTATCCATTCAGCATCTACAGATAAGTCATTTTTTTAAAAAAGTACTCTTGACAGTTGTGAATAATGCTGCATTGAATACAGGGGTGCAGATTATTTTTGAGATGCTGATTTTATTTTGTTTATAGACAGAAGTGGAATTTCGGGATTGTACGATAGTTCAATTTTTTTAAAATAACCTGCATACTAATTTTTATAATGACTCTTCCAGTTTACAACTCATTAAGACTGTACAGAAATATTTTCTCACATCCTTGTTAACACTTGTCATATCTCTTTTTTTTGATATTAGCCATTCCAACTGCTGTAAAATGGTATCTTTTCATTTGCAATTTTCTCATGAATGGTAATGTTTAGCATCTTTCTACACACCTATTGGATATTTGAATATGTTTGTAAAAAATATTTAGTCTTGGTCGTTGGAGCCAAGATGGCCGAATAGGAATAGCTCCAGTCTACAAATCCCAGCTTGAGTGACACAAAAGATGGGTGATTTCTGCATTTCCAACTAAGGTACCAGGCTCATCTCACTGGGGAGTGCCTGTCAGTGGGTACCAGACTGTGGGTACAGCGCACCAAGCATAAGCCAAAGCAGGGTGAGGCATCGCCTCACTGGGGAACTGCAAGGGGTCAGGGAATTCCCTTTCCTAGTAAAAGAAAGGGGTGACAGATGGCACCTGGAAAATCGGGTCACTCCCACCCTAATACTGCACTTTTCCAATGGGCTTCACAAACACCACACCAGGACATTCTATCCTGCACCTGGCTCAGCGGTTCTTATGCCCACGGAACCTCGCTCATTGCTAGCACAGCAGTCTGAGATCAAACTGCAAGGTGGCAGTGAGGATGGGGGAGGTGCGCCCACCATTTCTCAGGCTTCAGTATGTAAACAAAGTGGCTGGGAAGCTCGAACTCAGTGGAGCCCATCACAGCTCAAGGAGGTCAGCCTGCCTCTGTAGGCTACCCCTCTGGAGGCAGGGCACAGACAAACAAAAGACAGCAGTAGCCTCTACAGATATAAATGTCCCTGTCCCACAGCTTTGAAGAGAGTAGTGGTTCTCCCAGTATGCAGCTGGAGATCTGAGAATGGGAAGACTGCCTCCTCAAGTGGGCCCCTGAACCCCAAGTAGCCTAACTAGGAGGCACCCTCCAGTAGGGTTGGACTGACACCTCACAAGGCTGGGTACTCCTCTGAGACAAAACTTCCAGAGGAACGATCAGGCAACAGCATTTTTGGTTCAACAATATCCGCTGTTCTGCAAACACCACTGCCGATATCCAGGCAAACAGGATCTGGAGTGGACGTCTAGCAAACTCCAACAGACCTGCAGCTGAGGGTCCTGACTGTTAGAAGGAAAACTAACAAACAGAAAGGAAATCCACCCCAAAAACCCACCCGTACATCACCATCATCAAAGACCAAAGGTAGATAAAACCACAAAGATGGGGAAAAACAAAGCAGAAAAACCGGAAACTCTAAAAATCATAGCACCTCTCCTCCTCCAAAGGAACACAGCTCTTCACCAGCAATGGAACAAAGCTAGATAGAGAATGACTTTGATGAGTTGAGAGAGGAAGACTTCAGAAGAACAAACTACTCCAAGCTAAAGGAGGAAGTTCAAACCAATGGCAAAGAAGTTAAAAACCTGAAAATAATTAGACAAATGGATAACTAGAATAATCAATGCAGAGAAGTCCTTAAACGACCTGATGGAGCTGAAAACCATGACACCAGAACTACGTGATGAATAAACAAGCCTCAGTAACCAATGCGATCAACTGGAAGAAATGGTATCAGCTATGGAAGATGAAATGAATGGAATGAAGTCTGAAGAGAAGTTTAGAGAAAAAAGAATAAAAAGAAACGAACAAAGCCTCTAAGAAATACGGGACTATGTGTAAAGACCAAATCTACGTCTAATTGGTGGACCTGAAAGTGACGGGAGAATTAAACCAAGTTGCAAAACAATCAGCAAGATATTATCAGGGAGAACTTCCCAAATCAAGCAAGGCAGGCCAACATTCAAATTCAGGAAATACAGAGAACACCACAAAGATACTCCTCGAGAAGAGTAACTCTAAGACACAACATTGTCAGATTCACCAAAGTTGAAATGAAAGAAAAAATGTTAAGGGCGGCCAGAGAGAAAGGTCAGGTTACCCACAAAGGGAAACCCATCAGACTAACAGCAGATCTCTTAGCAGAAACTCTACAAGGAAGAAGAGAATGGAGGCCAATATTCAACATTCTTAAAGAAAAGAATTTGGACCCAGAATGTCATATCCAGCCAAACTAAGCTTCATAAGTGAAGGAGAAATAAAATCCTTTACAGACAAGCAAATGCTGAGAGATTTTGTCACCACCAGAAATGCCCTAAAGGAGTTCCTGAAGGAAGCACTAAACATGGAAAGGAACAACCGGTAACAGTCACTGCAAAAACTTGCCAAATTGTAAAGACCATCAAGGCTAGGAAGAAACTGCATCAACTAACGAGCAAAATAACCAGCTAACACCATAATGATAGGATCAAATTCACACTTAAAAATACTAACCTTAAATGTAAATGGGCTAAATGCCCGAATTAAAAGGCGCAGACTGGCAAATTGGAAAAGAGTGAAGACCCATCAGTGTGCTGTATTCAGGAAACCCATCTCACGTGCAGAGACACACATAGGTTCAAAATAAAGGGATGGAGGAAGATCTACCAAACAAATGGAAAAAAAAAGGCAGGGGTTGCAATCCTAGTCTCTGATAAAACAGACTTTAAACCAACAAAGATCAAAAGAGACAAAGAAGGCCATTACATAATGGTAAAGGGATCAATTCAACAAGAAGAGCCAACTATCCTAAATATATATGCACCCAATACAGGAGCACCAAGATTCATAAAGCAAGTCCTTAGTGACCTACAAAGAGACTTACACTCCCACACAGAAATAATGGGAGAGTTTAACACCCCATTGCCAACATTAGAGAGATCAAAGAGACAGAAAGTTAACAATGATACCCAGGAATTAAACTCAGCTCTGCACCAAGCAGACCTAATAGGCAACTACAGAACTCGCCACCCCAAATCAATAGAATATACATTATTTCCAGCACCACACCACACATATTCCAAAATTGACCACATACTTGGAAGTAAAGCATTCCTCAGCAAATGGAAAAGAACAGAAATCATAATAAACTGTCTCTCAGACCACAGTGCAATTAAACTAGAACTCAGGATGAAGAAACTCACTCAAAACTGCCCAACTACATGGAAACTGAACAACCTGCTCCTGAATGACTACTGGGTACATAACGAAATGAAGGCAGAAATAAAGATGTTCTTTGACACCAACTAGAACAAAGACACAACATACCGGAATCACTGGGACACATTCAAAGCAGTGTGTAGAGGGAAATTTATAGCACTAAATGCCCACAAGAGAAAGCAGGAAAGAGCCGAAATTGACACCCTAACATCCCATTTAAAAGAACTAGAGAAGCAAGAGCAAGCACATTCAGAAGCCGGTAGAAGGCAAGAAATAACTAAAATCAGAGCAGAACTGAAGGAAATAGAGACACAAAAAAACACTTCAAAAAATCAATGAATCCAGGAGTTGGGTTTTGTGAAAAGATCAACAAAATTGATAGACCACTAGCAAGACTAATAAAGAAGAAAAGACAGAAGAATCAAATAGACGCAAAAAAAAAATGACAAATGGGATATCACCACGGATCCCACAGAAATACAAACTGCCATCAGAGAATACTATAAACACCTCTATATAGATAAACTAGAAAATGTAGAAGAAATGGATAAATTCCTTGACACATACAACGTCCCAAGACTAAACCAGGAAGAAGTTGAATCTCTGAATAGACCAATAATAGGTTCTGAAGTTGAGGCAATAATTAATAGCTTACCAACCAAAAAAAGTCCAGGACCAGATGGAATCACAGCTGAATTCTACCAGAGGTACAAGGAGGAGCTGGTACCATTCCTTCTGAAACTATTCCAATCAATAGAAAAAGAGGAAATCCTCCCTAACTCATTTTATGAGGCCAGCATCATCCTGATACCAAAGCCGGACAGAGACACAAACAAAAAAGAGAATTTTAGACCAATATCCTTGATTAACATTGATGCAAAAATTCTCAATAAAATACTGGAAAACCGAATCCAGCAGCACATCAAAAAGCTTACCCACCATGATCAAGTGGGCTTCATCCTTGGGGATACACAGCTGGTTCAACATACGAAAATCAATAAACGTCATCTAGCATATAAACAGAACGAAAGACAAAAACCACATGATTAACTCAATAGATGCAGAAAAGACCTTTGAAAAAATTCAACATTTCATGCTAAAAACTCTTAATAAATTAGGTATTGATGGGACGTATCTCAAAATAATAAGAGCTATCTATGACAAACCCACAGCCAATATCATACTGAGTGGACAAAAACTGGAAGCATTCCCTTTGAAAACTGACACAAGACAGGGATGCCCTCTCTCACCACTCCTGTTCAACATAGTGTTGGAAGTTCTGGCCAGGGCAATTAGGCAGAAGAAGGGAATAAAATGCATTCAATTAGGAAAAGAGGAAGTCACACTGTCCCTGTTTGCGATGACATGACTGTATATCCAGAAAACCCCATCATCTCAGCCCAAAACCTCCTTAAGCTGATAAGCAACTTCAGCAAAGTCTCAGGATACAAAATCGATGTGCAAAAATCACAAGCATTCTGATACACCAATAACAGACAAACAGAGAGCCAAATCATGAGTGAACTCCCATTCAAAATTGCTTCAAAGAGAATAAAGTACCTAGGAATCCAACTTACAAGAGATGGGAAGGACCTCTTCAAGGAGAACTAAAAACCACTGCTCCATGAAATAAAATAGGATACAAACAAATGGAAGAGCATTCCATGCTCATGGGCAGGAAGAATAAATATTGTGAAAATTGGCATACTGCCCAAGGTAATTTATAGATTCAATGCCATCCCCATCAAGCTAACAATGACTTTCTTCAAGAATTGAAAAAACTACTTTAAAGTTCATATGGAACCAAAAAAGAGCCTGCATCACCAAGTCAATCCTAAGCCAAAAGAACAAAGCTGCAGGCATCATGCTACCTGACTTCAAACTATACTACAAGGCTACAGTCACCAAAACAGCATGGTACTGGTACCAAAACAGAGATATAGACAAATGGAACAGAATATAGCCCCCAGAAATAATGCTGCAGTTCTACAACTATCTGATCTTTGATAAACCTGAGAAAAACAAGCAATGGGGAAAGGATTCCCTATTTAATAAATGGTGCTGGGAAAACTAGCTAGACATATGTAGAAAGCTGAAACTGGGTCACTTCTTTACACCTTATGCAAAAATTAATTGGAGATGGATTAAAGACTTACATGTTAGACTTAAAACCATAATAACACTAGAAGAAAACCTAGCCAATACCATTCAGGACATAGGCATGGGCAAGGACCTCATGTCTAAAACACCAAAAGCAATGGCAACAGAGGCCAAAATTGGCAAATGGGATCTGATTAAACCAAAGAGCTTCTGCACAGCAAAAGAAACCACCATCAGAGTGAACAGGCAACCTACAGAATGAGAGAAAATTTTTGCAATCTACACATCTGACAAAGGGCTAATATCCACAATCTACAATGAACTCAAACAAATTTACAAGAAAAACGTGAAAAATCCCATCAAAAAGTGGGCAAAGGATATGAACAGACACTTCTCAAAAGAAGACATTTATGCAGCCAAAAGACACATGAAAAAATGGTCATCATCACTGGCCATCAGAGAAATGCAAATCAAAACCACAATGAGATACCATCTCACACCAGTTAAAATGGCGATCATTAAAAAGTCAGGAAACAACAGGTGCTGGAGAGGATGTGGAGAAATAGGAACACTTTTACACTGTTGGTGGGACTGTAAACTAGTTCAACTATTGTGGAAGTCAGTGCGGCATTTCCTCAGTGATCTAGAACTAGAAATACCATTTGACCCAGCCATCCCATTACTGGGTATATACTCAAAGGATTGTAAATCATGCTGCTATAAAGACAGAGGCACACATATGTTTATTGCGGCACTATTCACAATAGCAAAGACTTGGAACCATCCCAAATGTCCAACAACGATAGACTGGATTAAGAAAATGTGGCACATATACCCCATGGAGTACTATACAGCCATGAAAAATGATGAGTTCATGCCCTTTGTAGGGACATGGATGAAGCTGGAAACCATCATTCTCAGCAAACTATCTCAAGGACAAAAAACCAAACACCACATGTTCTCACTCATAGATGGGAATTGAACAATGAGAACACATAGACACAGGAAGGGGTACATCACACACCGAGGACTGTTGTGGGGTGGGGGCAGGGGGGAGGGATAGCATTAGGAGATATACCTAATGCTAAATGACGAGTTAATGGGTGCAGCACAACAACATGGCACATGTATACATATGTAACAAACTTGCACATTGTGCACATGTACCCTAAAAGTTAAAGTATAATAATATTAAAAAATAATGTTTAGTCTTTTGCCTATTTTTTAGTTGGATATTATAATTATTATTGTTTAGCTTCTGATTTGTATGAGTTTCTGCTATATTTTGAATACTATCCTCTTATCATATATGATTTGCAAATATTTTATCACATCTTAAACGTTTTCTTATTTTTTTGCTGTGCACAATAGTATAATACACTACAACTTTATGTCTGGTTTTATTGCTATACTTTTGATATTATATTTAAAAAAAATTGCCAAGGCCAGTATCATGGAGGCTTTTCATATGCTTTTTTAAATATTTTCTTTTAAGAATTTATGTATTAAATTTGTCTTAAGTCAATTTTTGTGTCTGGCATAAGAAATATGATCAAGTTTTATTATTGTGCTTGTGAGTATCCAGTTTTCCCAGCACTAAGTATTGAAAAGGCTACACTTTTTGTGTTGTGTATTCATAGTGCCCTTGTCAAAGATTAACTTTAGATGCATAGATTTACTTCTGGGCTCTGTATTCTTTTCCACTGGTTTTTTTTGGGGTTCCTATAAACATACCATTCTATTATGTTTACTGTAGTCTTGAAATGTAGTTTTAAATAATAAAGTATAATGTCCCCAGATTTCGTTTTATTCCTTATGATTGCTTTGGCCTTTCAATATTTCTTATAGTTTTATATACATTGCAGAATTTATTTTCTATTACTGTAAAAAGTGGCACAGGAATTTTGATAGGAAGTTGAATTAATAAACAGATTGCTTTGGATAATATGGCTTTTAGACAATATTCTTCTAATCCATAAACATATAATATATTTACATTTATATGTATTTTTTAAAATTTTTTCATCAATATATTTTATTTTTTATTGTAAAGATCTTTCACCACATTGGATGAATTTATTGCTAAGAAATCTCTTAGTTTTTTGCTATTGTAAATGAGATTTTTTTCTTTTTTATTTGTTTGTTGCTAGCATACAGAAACAAAACTGATATTTGTATGTTAATTGTATATTCTGCTTCTTTACTGAGTGCATTTATTAGATGCACTATTTATATATAGATGAATTAAATGCACTATTTAAATGTATTATTTATGTTTTTTATATATAATATTATGTCATCTACAAACAGTGACATTATTTCTTCTTTTCAATTTGGATCTTTTAGCTTCTCTTGCTTAATTTTTTGACGTAGGACTTAATTATTCTATGTAGGACTTCCAGTTCTATGTTAAAATAGAACCGTTAGAATGGGCATAATATAGACTTGCATCGGTGTTTGTGCATTTGAAGGAGCAAACACCTCTTTTCATTTTTTTTTTTGTTGTTGTTGTTTTGTTTTTGAGATGGAGTCTCGCTTTGTCACCCAGGCTGGAGTGCTGTGGCACGATCGTGGCTCACTGCAACCTTCACCTCCTGGGTTCAAGCAATTCTCTGCCTCAGCATCCCGAGCAGCTGGGATTACAGGCGCCAACAACCATGCCCGGCTAATTTTTGTATTTTTAGTAGGGACAGTGTTTCACTATCTTGTCCAGGCTGGTTTTGAAAGCCTGACCTCGGCCTCCCAAAATGCTGGGATTACAGGTTTGGGCCACCGTGCCCAGCCCCCTCTTTTCATTTTTATAAACTGGTTTTAGTAGGTAAAGATCTTCATCTTTTGGGTCTCAAGGCTGATGAGATCTTTACTGGGTTTGCAGTAAAAAGGCTTCTAGCTGCATCACAAGGTCGCTGCCGAATCTGGAGTGAGTTTCACCATTAGCGGGCTTGTTGCCAGGAGCACGTATGGTTGTGAGTTCTGTCATGTTTTTTGGCAGGCTGGATTGTTTTCAGGGCTTTGTTCTGTGGAGCAGGCACTAGGGCAGGTTCTGCTATATGGTGGGACTAATAGCAGATGTGTGGGTGAGTGTGGCTTCCACTGAGTACCAAACAGGGTTTCCCCAGTTTATCTACAAACAGTGACTTTTGAACTGTTTTGTGTGAGTCACGAGTATGATGTCCCCAGCTTTTTTCTTATTCCTCATGATTGGTTTGGCCATTCAGCCTACATTTTAGGCTTACATTTTCTATTACTATAAAAATTGGAACAGGGATTTTGATAGGGATTTGAGTTAACTTACAGATTGCTTTGGATAACATGAACACTTATTAACCAAAGGGCCTGCCTTCTCAAAATGACCCTTTTTGATCTTGGATTTTAGCAAGGTTTCATAAGGCCCTGTATCCCAAAGCTCACTATATTGCCCAGGCTGTTCTTGAACTACTGGCCTGGCAGTCCTCCTGCCTCAGGCTCTTATATGGAGGAGATTACTGTTATGAGCCACTGTGCCTGGAACTCTCATAAAGTTACTTTGGTTGATGGATGGCTGACTAGTTTTTATTGCTGCAAGGGAATACAAAAGTAGGGACCCCCTATTCCACCACCTTGATAATGTCACTGTCTCCATACATTTCTTCCTTATTTTGTTCTCTTGTATGTTTGTGTGTTATTTTAGGTTCAAATATTAAGACCAATAGGCTAGGATTTATACATTGTGTGAAAAGTAAATTAGATAGCCAGTAGGAACCCTATATATATTATAATATTCCCCCAAAAGATTAAGTTTAGTGCAGGCAAAAAGGGCTCATTAAAATTTTCATCCACTTTTTTCAACCTCTGTCCAAACTATAATATAATTTGTGCCCCAATTTTTATTTTATCAATTACTTTTAACCATATTTCATAAAATTTATCTTTTTTCTTTATTTAGAAATGTAAGGCTATTATTTGCTTTTAAAGGCTATAATACAGCTTTTTTATTTTGTGAAATAATAGCACCAATATTACAAATATTTACAGTGTAAATACTTATTCACTTAAATCTTCCCATTAGAGAATTTCATTAATTATTGCAGTGTATTTCTGTAAGACTGTACTGCCACACACTACAGGGCAATGATTCAAAATGTCTGGTCTTCACAGATGCACAGTCACAGTTGAACATTGTAGTTATTTAGAAAAATTATTGTCTAGTGTTATATCAATGTTCCAGACAAGATTTTATGGGTAAATATTTCTCCCATTCTGGTTTTGCAATTCCATGTTAACTGTATTTTTATTTTAGGGTAGGTTCCTTGACATTGGTTTATGGTATTTTTGGTTTTACCTAAGTATTATTTTGGATGACAATCTGCAGCAACTTTTAATGTACAGTTTATGTCAATGTGCAGTTTAATTACAATATGAATCAGCCATATATTTATTCACAATTCAAGTTTAACAAACTTAATGAAAACTAAGCAAACTAACATTACATGATAAAGCCCCAATCAGCTATCTTATACTTAAGCAAATACACCAAAAAATAGTTTGTAGCTTTACTGCTGCTTTTGTTCAAACTATGGTTTATATTCCCTATGACCAAAGAAATTTCTGATATTTTCCTACCACGCTAAAGAAACAGACAAAAAGACAGTGATTACACTTTCAAGTAGCAGTTTGTTTAGAGCCCCAGATATTCCATCTGTAGACCACTATGTTCATATTTCTTTGTTTTAATAAGCTGTAGCCCAAAACCTTGCATTTTTGTGGAAATTAAAGCTTTTCATTTCCATACTAAAGACAGGACAGTCCCATGATCTAAATCCAAGGGTGATGGCTTAGAGTGAGGACCATTTCTTGTCGACATGGAGATGGTTGAGTTGGTCTACAATAAATTTATGGGAGAGGCAGGTTGTGGTAAGTTGGAAGTGTTGGCTGCCTTCATGGTCTCAAAGTTCTCTGTCAAGTTCACCTCAGCACTGCTGTACTCCTGTTCTGCTCTCAGGTTTGGAATGCTTGGCCAGTAGTGGTTCTCCACATGGTTCTCAACTGCCAGTGCTTTCCTGATCCACTGCCTGCCAGAAATGCAATTGTAGCAGAGGAGGCTGGTAAGGGGACAGAAGCCAGAGATGGTAACAGGCCACTGCCTGGCAGGGGAAGAGAGCAGTGGGCTCTCAATCCTAGGTCACATGCCAAGTGCCATTCTCATCCCAGCACCCAGTGTTGTCCCCCATAATGTGCACTGCCTGGCCTGAGGTACATGGAGAGCCCAGCTAAGGCATAAAGTTGAAAAAGGGCTTTCCAGAGTCCCAAGTGTGCTGGACATCTCACCAGCCATGGAAAGAGTGTTTGTCCTTGTGGCCACTGATAGACAATGATGGGAGCCTGCCCATATTTCAGGGCCTTCTGAAGTCTTCACTTGAGTGTTCAGCTCTGGCAACAGAGGACACTTCTGGTGTCCAGAGATTCTCAGTGCCTGGAGGATGTAAAACCGATTGATGGCATCTGCTGATTTCTGGGAGCACTGCTTGGCCATCCTTTTCTGTGGGCCCCAGCCAAGGCACAGCAGAAAACTTGGTCTCTGGCTAGCATTCTGGACTGTGAGACAGCGTGGCTGCAGATAGCACTGGATGGAGAGAGTACAGTGTGGTGAAGTGGGGTAGTGGGCATTCTGCCACATGGCCTAGAGTTTCTCGTGATTCTGGGCTGCCCAGGTGCAGTGAACAGAAAGGAATCAGGGAGTGGAGACCATTTCTAGGCCACAGCTCAGGGATGGAGAACCCAGGCTGAGCCTGGTGATTGTCCTGAGTTGAGTAGATGAAGCTGGAGTCCAGGGAGACCAAAGAAGCTCAATTAAACTCTGCAGAGCAGAGTATTCAGGGCATGAAAAGGACAAAGTCACAAAACAAAAACTCTCCAGTCTTCAGTTAAATACTGATCAGCACATGTATGTGTGTAAACTACAAGTCTGGGGGAAAAAATACCTGAAGGAAACAGAAAGAACAATGCTTGAACCTCCCACAGAACCAGGCATATTTGGTGTTCCCACCAGCAACAGTGGACAAATCTTATACTTTCCAGACGATTGGATGGAACACTCAGAAAAGAATTGCCTCAGCAGTGCAGAAGATTAGATCTAGGCCGAGGCTGCTAAGGTCCTAATTAACAAGACCTCAAAGAAAACCCTCAAAGAACCAAAATCTTTCAAGATAATTTAACTGCATCCTAGAACATAGCTCAATAATATTATAGGAACTCAACAATATCCAACACACAATAAGATATATTTCATGTTGTCTGCCATCCAGTTGAAAATTACCAGGCATGTGAAGAAAAAGGAAAGGTCTCAATAATGAGAAGAAAACTTGATCAATAGATTCAGAAATGGCAAATAAGATGGAATTAGTAAGCAATGATATTAAAACAGTTATTTTAATGATAACATTCCACAAGAAGAAAGTAAAGGGAAGCTAGAACATGGAAGTAGAGATATGGAAGACCCAGCTTGAACTTTAAGAGATGAAAAATACAATGTCTGAGATGAAAAATATAATAAATGGCATTTAAAATAGAATAGATGTTACACAAAAGAGGATTAGTCAACTGGAAGATGTAGCAGTAGAAACTATCAAAAATGGAACATGGAGAAAATAATGGAAAAAATTGAACAGAAAATCAGCACCAACAGGACTAATATATGTGTAATTGGAGTTCCTGAAGAAGGTGGGGAGGAGTAGAAGAAAAAATATTTCAAAAAACTGTGGCTGAAAAAATTTAAATTTGAGAAAAACTGTAATCCAAGAGATCTAAGAACCAAGGAACCCTCAGCACAAGAGACATAAGGATGACACAATGAAGCACATCATAATCCAATTGCCCCAAACCAGTGACAAAGAGAGAATCTGAAAAGTTACCAAAGGGAAAAGGACATTATACAGAGAGGAACAAAGATGAAAATGGGCTGAGCGTGGTGGCTCACACCTGTAATCCCAGCACTTTGGGAGGCTGAGGCAGGATGATCACTTGAGCCCAGGAGCTCAAGACCAGCATGGGCAACATGGCAAAACCCCGTCTCTACTAAAAACACAAAAATTAGCAGGGCATGGTGTCACGCATCTGTAACCCCAGCTACTCAGGAGGCTGAGGCAGGGAGAATCGCTTGACCTCGGGAGGCGGAGGTTGCAGCGAGCTGAGATGATGCCATTGCACTCCAGCCTGGGCAACAGAGTGAGATACTGTCTCAAAAAAAAAGATGGCAGACATCTGGTTAGAAACAATGCAAGGCCGGATGTGATGGCACATGTCTGTTATCCCAGCACTTTGGGTGGCTAAGGCAGGATGTTCACTTGAGCCCAGGAGTTCTAGACCAGCTTGGGCAATATGGCAAAACCTGGCCTCTACATAAAATGCAAAAATTAGCTGGGTGTGGTGGTGCATGCCTGTAGTCCCAGCTACTTGGGAGGCTGGGGCGAGAGGATTTCTTGAACCCAGGAAGTAAAGGTTTCAGTGAGCTGAAATCATGCCACTGCACTGCCGCCTGGGTGACAGAGCAAGACCCTGTCTCAAAAAAAAAAAAAAAGAAACAATGCAAACCAGAGGATAGTAAGAGTGACTTCTATAAAATACTTAAGGATGAAACGATTTTCAGGCTAGAATTCTACACCCAGCAAAAATATCTTTCAAAGATGATAGTGCAATAAAGACTTTCAGACATTGAAAACTTGAGGAATACATTACCAGCAAGTCCTCACTACAAGGAATATTAAAGGAAATCCTTCAGGCAGAGGGAAAGTGAAACCAGATGGAAGTCCAGATGTACACAAAAGAATGTAGAGCACCAGAGATGGCAAATGTTTGAGCAAAAATACAACATTATAAAGCATTTTTAAAAGATAATTGATGGTCTAAGGCAAAAAATGATAACAAATTAATGTGAGTTTACAGCACTTATAGAAGTAAAATGCAAGAAAACAATAACACAAAACCCAAAAGGAGGGAAATGAACGGACACTGTTTTAAGGTTCTTATCCTCTATGTGAAGTGGTATAATGTTGATGGCAGCCAATGCTAAGTTAAATACATATACTGTATTAGTCTGTTCTTGTACTGTTATAAAGAAATGTCTGACACTTCTCAAAGTAAGACATTTATGCAGCCAGAAAACACAAGAAAAAATGCTCATCATCACTGGCCATCAGAGAAATGTGAATCAAAACCACAATAGCATCACTGGCCATCAGAGAAATGCAAATCAAAACCACAATGAGATACCATCTCACACCAGTTAGAATGGTGATCATTAAAAAGTCAGGAAACAACAGGTGCTGGAGAGGATGCAGAGAAATAGGAACACTTTTACACTGTTGGTGGGACTGTAAACTAGCTCAACCATTGTGGAAGTCACTGTGGCAATTCTTCTAGAAATACCATTTGACACAGCCATCCCATTCCTGGGTATATACCCAAAGAATTATAAATCATGCTGCTATAAAGACACATGCACACATATGTTTATTGCGGCACTATTCACAAGAGCAAAGACTTGGAGTCAACAAAACTGTCCAACAATGATAGACTGGATTAAGAAAATGTGGCACATATACACCATGGAATAGTATGCAGCCATAAAAAATGATGAGTTCATGTCCTTTGTAGGGACATGGATGAAGCTGGAAACCATCATTCTCAGCAAACTACCACAGGGACAAAAAACGAAACTCCTCCTGTTCTCACTCATGGGTGGAAATTGAACAATGAGAACACATGGACGGAGGAAGGGGGACATCACACACCAGAGACTGTTGTGGGTTGGGGAGAGGGGGTATTGATAGTATTAGGAGACATACCTAATGCTAAATGATGAGTTAATGGGTGCAGCACACCAACATGACACATGTATTCATATGTAACAAACTTGCACGTTGTGCACATGTACCCAAAAACTTAAAGTATAATAATAATAATTTAAAAATAATAATAAATAAATTAAAAAAAAGAAATGTCTGAGACTGGGGCTGGGCATGGTGGCTTACGGCTGTAATCCCAGCACTTTGGGAGGCTGAGGCGGGTGTATTATGAGTTCAAGAGTTTGAGACCATCCTGGCCAATATGGTGAAACACTGTCTCTACTAAAAATACAAAAAAAAATTAGGTGGGCTTGGTGGCATATGCCTGTAGTCCCAGCTAAGCTACTTGGGAGGCTGAGGCAGCAGAATCACTTGAACCAGGGAGGCGGAGGTTGCAGTGAGCCGAGGTCGCACCACTGCACTGCAGCCTGGGAGACAGGGTGAGACTACGTCTCAAAAAAAAAATGTCTGAGACTGGGGAATTTATGATGAAAAGAGGTTTAATTGGCTCACAGTTCTGCAGGCTGCACAGGAAACGTGATTCTGTCATCTGCTCAGCTTCTGGGGAGGCCTCAGGGAGCTTACAATCATGACAGATGGCAAAGGGGAAGCAGGCGCATCTTATGTGACTGGAGCAGGAGGAAGAGAGAGAGGGGGAGTTGCCACACACTATTAAACAACCAGATCTTGTGAGAACTTACTCGCTCTGTGGTACCAAGCGGGGATGGTGTTAAACCATGAGAAACTGGCTCCATGATCCAATCACATCCCTCCAGGCCCCACGTTTGGCATTGGGGATTACATTTCCACATGAGATTTGGGTAGGGACACAGATCCCAACCATATGAAATACCATAAACCATAGAGCAATGATTAAAACTCAAAACCAAATGAAGCAAAAATAGTTAGATGTACAAGGCCAAAAAAGAAGATTAAATGAAATAAAAATACTCAACAAATTCAAAAGAAGTAAGAGAAAGAAGAAAAGGAGAAGAAACTACAGGTGGGACAAAGAGAAAGCAAACAGGAAGATGACCAATTAAAACCAAACTCTCCGGCATTCCACCAGTTGCGTGTGATTATTTAGCAACTCTCTGCCTCTGACAATACCTGTCACACAGGTTTGTCATCAGAGCTTGTCACATGTGATATGGAAAGCCTGCTGTTTGCAGACCTGCAATCATTATACATTAGCTTGTATTGTTGGTAGCAGAGACCCAGTTCTCTGTGTTGGTCATGCTGAGAGCTCCCTTCTCATTGATCTGTTTTTCTCCTCTTTTGATCCCTTTCTGTACTTCCACGCCAAACACCATCTGGTTGGAGAAGATTCTCAGCCTCTCGGTCTGCAAATGTTCAAAGTCCGTGTATCAAATAGCCAACAAATGTATTTCAGTACGTTTATCTGCTACCCAGGGATCCAGGAGAAATGCTTTCCTTTCTGCAAGAAGTCCGTGGCTGCTGATGTCAACAATGTGTTCTGTCTGTCCTCTTCTCTTTTCTGATCTGCATATTCTCAACTGCCCTGCACTTCTGGGAAGACTTTACACAGAGACAACTATGAGTTTTTGTAAGAAGATGAGAAGTCACCACTTTGGTAACCATCCATTAGACGTTCCAATATTGCTGCAGACATGGACTCTAGCATGTTCTCTTCTTCTCTGAAACCCACCCCTTCCCCCATTGGCCACAGCAACTTGGGTTTGCTCTTCAGCTATTGCAGGGCCTACCTCTGGGGAACTGTGACTTGCTTTATACCCTATCCAATAACACAGTGTGTCCTTATACACAGTAGGTGTTCAATATACATCTGTTGAAGGGATTTCATCACAGTTAAATCTGTGGAGAGTTCAGCAGATAAGTGAGTTGCTCAAGATGGTCAGAGGCTGTCTTATTCCATTTGGGCTACCGTAACAAAATACCTTAGCCTAGGGGGCTTACAAGCA
Source organism: Pongo pygmaeus (assembly GCF_028885625.2). Taxonomy (NCBI): domain Eukaryota; kingdom Metazoa; phylum Chordata; class Mammalia; order Primates; family Hominidae; genus Pongo; species Pongo pygmaeus. Next base: position 7,603,906 of record NC_085931.1, read on the forward strand.
GCAGAAATTTATACCTCATAGGTCTGGATGCTGGCAAGTGGAAGGTCAAGTTAGTGTCTGTTGAGGGCCTGTTCCTTATAGAAGGCAACTCCTAGCTGTGTCCTCACATAGTGGAAGGGGAGAACAAGCTCCAAAGGCTCCCTTTTACAAGGCCACTTATCCCATTCATGGGGTCTTTGCTTTCATGATGAAATCACTTCCTAAAGTCTTTGCCTCCTCCTAATTCAAACCTAACATATCAGGGGTTAGGTTTCAACACACGGATTTTAGGGGCACAAAAACATTGACTATAGCAGAGACATAGCTGTACCTGGGTCTGGGACCTTCTGGGTCCAGCTCCATTATGACAACCACACTGCCCATGGTCTCCCACATGATGTAATTCTGTTCTGTGACATTGTGCCCACGAGGCAGGGATGCAGTAGAGGCCTCTGCAGACATGGCTTGTTCTTGGGACGTCCGCATGGCTTTGTGATGCAGGCCTGGAAGAATCCACCAGCTGCCCACTCTCATGCCTGACTCAGGTTTGTGGGTCCCTCCAGGCACATGTCAGCCCCTCAATGTTTTCCTTGCCTCACCTCCCTGGGTTCCCTTCTGAACTCAGGGAACATGGAGGGAACCGGGAGTCTCTGTTTTTAGTTCATGCTCTTGTCTCCTATTTGCGAACAATGCCCAGGCAAGGGAATCTCTTTCCTACTGTTTTCTAAGAACATCAGGGACTTCCTCCAAACTCTTCACCTACTCCCTCCACTAATCCCTTCTCCCTCAGGGACACAGGGCACAAGCCCACTTCCTGTGTGAAGATCCTGCCACAGGGTGGCTCTTTGGTTTTCTGTGGGTATCCAGAAAAGAAGCTAAAGGTGAATGTACTCCGGAATCCAGGAGCACTGGCGATTTTCTCACCTTAGCTCAGAGAGCATCCCCACAGACACCCCTCGCCCCACCCCGGGCCCCCTGAATCCATACCATGAAATGTATGTCAGTTTGTTCAACTAGGGACCCCGCTGAGTATTTAATCCCTATTTAAAGATGATGTTTATTTTATTTTTGAGTTTAAATTAGTCAGCCTCAGGATACAGAATAAGATAAGGCCGGGATTTAGCTCCCCTGGAATGATTCATTTCACATCAAGCCTTCTTAACTCTTTGGCTGCAGAGGGGAAGTGCCTGTGTCTTTCTCTGCAGAGTTGCCTAGGGCTGGCCAGGTGAACAGACATGCTCCCTCCTCCCAGTCCTGCCAGCCAGGGCACGGTGTGTGCTTATGATGCATGGAGTTAGAATACTAGCCTTTTCAACACAACAGTCTTAAATCCTCACACAGGGAAATAGAGATAATATACAAGCAGGAAAAAAAGAAAAAGAAGCAGTCTTGAATTCTGCTACCTAAAGATAACCATTGTTACCATGTAGGCAAGCTTCCTTTCATGCTGTGTCAAGCGTTTAAAAAATATGGCTCAATATTATAAACACACAGGACTATGTAGGGGATAATGACATCAAACTTTCATGTACCTCCCAGTTAAAATTCAAACGTGGTAGCTTTTGGATGCATTTGCTCCGGAGTTTAAGGGAAGAAAACTACAGATTCAGCCATAATGTTCACGCTGACACTCTAGTTATATATCCCTATTCCAATCCAGCTACCGCCTCCCTCCCCACCATTCTGAAGTCAATATGTGTCTTCCCATCCATGATTAATACCTAGTGTGCCTGTCCATGAAGAATGGATGGTGCTCTTTGGTCTGTTTTTTGCAATTTTATACAAATATCAGTCTGTACATACTCTCCTGAAAGTTGCTTTTTCCTTCAACAATATCTTCCAGATGAATCTAGAATCCTGCATTTCTGGTGAGCAGAGGATGCGCAACGCCCCCTTCAACCCCCACCCCAAGGTGATGCTGATGTTCTGGTCCAAGGCCTGCACATAGCCTGGTGAGGCTTGGGGTCTTGGGACAGGTCTGTTGTCAGCCCTTCCTTCTTAGGAAGCACAGCCAGATGACCCTGGGGCTGGAGACCTCACTATGCCCCTCGCCAGCAGTGCCCACATCCATCTCCATTCATCTTCATCAATATTTGTTATCACACTTTCTGATATTGTTCCTAGATATTGCTGTGCAGCTGAATGCGTGCCTTGTGTTTCCCAGCCCTTCGGGTCTCCTCCTCTGTGAATAGCTCCTGGCCCATATGTCTGTTGGGTCTTTGGTTTCTCCTTGCTGACTTGTAAGTGATTTTTTTTTTTTTTTTTTTAGATGGAGTTTTGCACTTGATGCCTAGGTGGGAGTGCAATGGCATGATCGCGGCTCACCACAACTTCTGCCTCCCGGCTTCAAGCGATTCTCCTGCCTCAGCCTCCTGAGTAGATGGGATTACAGGTAAGTGCCACGACGTCCGGCTAATTTTGTATTTTTAGTAGAGACAGGGTTTCTCCATGTTGGTCAGACTGGTCTCGAACTCCCGACCTCAGGTGATCCACCCATCTCAGCTTCCCAAAGTGCTGGGATTACAGGCATGAGCCACCACGTCTGGCCAATTTTGATTTTAATGATCTGGATATCAATGCTTTTTTGGCCAAATACCTTACAAATATGTTTTCCCTATTGGTGCACTGTATTAGTCCATTTTCACACTGCCGATAAAGACATACCACAGACTGGGAAGAAAAAGAGGTTTAATTGGACTTGCAGTTCCACATGACTGAAGAGGCCTCAGAATCATAAAGGGAGGTGAAAGGCACTTCTTACATGGCAGTGGCCAGAGAAAAATGAGGACGATGCAAAAGTGGAACCCCCTGATAAAACCGTCAGATCTCATGAGACTTACTCACTACCAGGAGAACAGTATGGGGGAACCGACCCCATGATTTCAATTATCTCTCACCAGGTCCCTCCCACGACACAGGAGAATTATGGGAGGACAATTCTAGGTGAGATTTGGGTGGGACCACACAGCCAAACCATATCATGCACTGTCTTTGTCTTTTAACTTTATTCATTGCCTTTTTTGTCAGATCAAAACTTCTACATTTAATACGATTGAATTTATCACTAATTTCTTTTATGGTGTCCGTGTTTTGTGTCATATTAAAGAAAGTTTTTCTTTGCTTAGTGTCATAAAATCTGTCCTCTGTTTTCTTCTAAAAATTGGAAATCTGTTTCTCACATTCTGCTTTATTTCCTTTGTTCTTTGATTCGTAGGGATGTGAGGTAGAAATCTCTATCAGTTAACTCTTGCTTGGTAACAAGTAACCCCACACCTCAGAGGCCTACGACGATAGGCCACCATTTCTCACTCCTGAGCATGGGTTGCTTGGGAGGTTTCAGCTCGAACTGTGGTGGCTGAGCTGGATCTACTCCAAGTGTCTCTGATCCTCCTGGGTTTGGGGCCTGCCAGGGTGCCTTCTTCTCATGACAATGGCAGGAGTGCAAAGAACAAAGGGAAATGTGAAGGTCTCTTATCTTACTACACAGGCTGAGAATGGGCAGACTATCACTTTACCACATCCATTGGCAAAAGTGAGTCACGTGGCCAAACCAGAAGTCAAGGGCAGGAAGTTTAAGTATGAATCCCATCTCCATGTGCTATGATTTCCTGGGCTTTCAACTTCTTAAGGCTGAATTGTTTTATTCTCACCTCCCCAGACTGCAGAAAACACATTTTCTCCAGGACTCGTTGAACCATAGGGCAGAATGATTGTAGTTCACAAAGACTAGATGGAAGGTGCCATTTGGCCACTGAGGCCACTTCCTTCCCCTTGTCCCCATCTGTGGCCTCTGTTCTGCTCCAATCTCCCTGTCATTCAGCCCAGGCCTTCCAGGCATCAGCCTCTTAATAGTTCCTGGCTTCGTTCCCTCTCTTCACTTCTATTATGTGAGGGTTTCCATCCTTATTTGGTGTAGGAGGACTGGACAGAGTCAACTCAGCCTGTCACGTCCCCACTCTCAGCACCTGGGTACCCCTGAGTTCTCAGCATGAGTGGGGTCCCCCAGTGTCTCCCTCCACGGCACGTTCTGAAGGCATAGGAGCTGGACTGACATTTGGGACACCTAAACCTTTGTTCCACTTCTGCCAGGACAACTTCCTTGGTCCAGGCAAATCATGGCAGCTCTCTATGCCTCATTTTTTTATTCCTCACACAATGGAATAACATAACCCTCAGTACTTACTTAAGGGAGGAGAAATGATTCCCCTGCCTTCTCCCCATTTCTGCATTTGCCGGAGCATCTGATTTTTATGTCTGGCCAAGATTATAGGGAAGGAAGAGCAGGTAAGCTTTGGGCCCAAAGAGGGCGTTTAGGGGTTTCACTTAAGGAAAGAAAGCCAGGGGGCAGAGAGGGGTGGTGGAGCATGATCTTGGGCCAATGGTGAAGAACTAATGAAGTGCCATGTGCATGGGTTAAGTTGTGTAGCAGCCTGGGTCCCATCAAGAGATAGAAACCACATAGTGGCTCTAACGGGGAAGTGTAGTATAAAGGATTGCAACTATGATAAAAGTGTCACTGTAAGACATAAAGCAATTCTGCCTGGTGCCCTAGTGCAGAGGGAGGTACCCAGGAAGCACAGATTTGAAAGGTGTTCGGATGTCATAAAATGAGGTTCAGCCACCACATAAGAGACGTTTGTGGATTTGGGCAGGCTGGAGCTCGTCAGCAGCTTTTGCACAAGCACTAGGCCACCCACTGGAGTGCAGGTGAGGGAGTCTGTCGTGAGCCACTGCCAGCAATGAGCCGCTGGTGTGCAGGGGAGGGAGCAGGCCGTGAAATGTTGGGGCAGGTGAGGGAGCTGGCCATGAGCCACTGGAGTGCAGGTGAGGGAGCTGGCCATAAGCCGTTGGTGCAGGGATGCATGGCGGGAGTCTGGCTGCCTTTGTAGGGCAGGAAGTCTCCAGAATGCTTGAGTCCCGCAGGGTCTGGCAGAAGGAATGGCAGCTCTGTGCGGACCCTCTAGAATACAGGTCACTGTGTGCAGGTTGTACAAGGGGTACAAGAGGGGTTCTGGGAAACTTTTCAGGAACTTTCAGACCAGATGGGCCCTGCTACGTTTTGGTTTCCATGTCAAGATGTTGCAAGCCAAGGCTACAAGGTGGCTGAGGGACCAGGCCTAGGTCTGTTGTTGGGGCTTGAACATGATCAAGGCCCAGGCAGAGAGCTCCTGCCCCCTGCAGTCTCTCCATCCTCTACCTAGATGCCTGCAGAATGTTCACTTCCAGAGGGTATATTGAATAGTATTTCCCAGTTTATCACAGTGCACATATTGAAAGGTGCACTAGGAGCTGGGAGGCAACAGACTGAAAACTGACACTGGAGACGCTGGCTCATAGCAACGAAGAGAAGCTGAAAAGGAGTGGGAAAGAACTAACTGTAATTTTACATCAACAATCTGCATCTTTGTTTCGATGGTTTGTGGCAACCAAAATGACGATTTTTTTTCCCTCCTAGTTCAGACATAGCCTGAGACTTTTTTTTTTTTTTTTTTTAGATGAAGTCTCACTCTGTCACTCAGGCTGGGGTGCAGTGGCCTGGTGTCGGCTCATTGCAATCTCCACCTCCCGGGTTCAAGAGATTCTTCTGCCTCAGCTTCCAAAGTAGCTGGGGCTAACAGGCACTCACCACCACGACTGGAAAATTTTCGTATTATTAATAGAGATAGGGTTTCTCCATGTTGGTCAGACTGGTCTTGAACTCCTGACCTCAGGTGATCTGCCCAACTCTGCCACCCAAAATGCTGAGATTACAGATGTGAGCCACTGTGCCCGGCCGCCTGAGACATTTTGGGCAACAGCTGTGACAGAAAAAATGTGTATCCCTTCCGGGCATGGGATTTAAGAAGTGGCTTATGGCTGATTGTGTTTTCTTTGTTCTGTTTCTGGAACTGTGGGAGCATCTTCTGGGATAAGGGTCTATCTTTCTGAGTCTCTGAATGACTACGACCACCAGAGGCCTCTTGTTGACCCATGATGGATGTGAAATCAATTGAGAAGTCAAGGCAAGGTGCGGTGGCTCACGCCTGTAATCCCAGCACTTTGGGAGACTGAGGCAGGCAGATCATGAAGTCAGGTAATCAAGACCATCCTGACTAATATGGTGAAATCCAGTCTCTACTAAAAATACAAAAAATTAGCTGGGCGTGGTGGCAGGCGCCTGTAGTCCCAGCTACTCAGGAGGCTAAGTCAGGAGAATCTCTTGAACTCAGGAGGCGGAGGTTGCAGTGAGCTGAGATTGCACCACTGCACTCCAGCCTGAGCCACAGAACGAGACTCCATCCACCGCACCCAACTCCCTGAAAAAAAAAGAAAAGAAAAGAAGTCAAGTTTGCTGTTGAAGCCACTGAGGTTTGGGGACTTTTTTGTCACACTGCATCACCTGTCCTGACCAATGCATGACTCATCTCATCCTTGGCACAGACCCTGAGAGAAGGGGCTTTATCCTCATTTCACAAATGAAGAGTCAAGTCTCAGAGAGTTTAGCAGCATGAGCAAGGTCACACAGCGAGGGGTGGAGCTTGGATTTCAATCCAGGTCTGTCTAACCTCAAAGACTGAAGTGGGGATGAAAATAAGTTTCCGTTGTTGTTTGCCTGTCACCCAGGTGATGTAACTCTTGTCTAGGCTCTGTCTACGGGGGTTTTGTGACATATCTCTGCACTGATCATCCAGGTGATGAGACTCTTGTCTAGGTTCTCCTATCCTTGGATTGTAACATAGCAGGATCTTGGACTCATATCCTTTTAGGGATCATAGAAGTGAACACATCAAAGCTGCCACGATAAATTGGAAAATTGGGCAATATTGCCAAACGCAGAATACCTGGGCTATATTTTGGTCTGAGATCACCATTTGAGATTCCTGGAAGTTACGGAATATGGAGGCCAACTCCCGTAGGGATGTTGTATAAGACTCCAATTTCTAAGTCAATGATCTCAACCCTGTGGATCAGCACTCTCCATGTAATGGGACATCTTAACCCATTTTGTGCTGCTATAACAGAATACCAAAGACTAGGTAATCTATAAATAAAGGAAATTTATTTCTTAGATTTCTGGAAGCTAGGAAGTCCAAGGATCAGGGGTCTGCATTTGGTGAGGGCCTTCTTGCTGTGTTATCTCATGGCTGAAGGCAGCAGAGCAAGATTTTGAGAAAGAAAGAGAGCAAAAGGGGCTGAACTTTCTTTTAATACAAGCCCACTCCTAAGATAACTAACCCACCCCCAAGATAACTAGCCTATTCCTGAGATAGTGACATTAATCCATGCATGGGGGCAGAATCTCATAACCCAATCACTCTTATTAGGCCCCACCTCTCAACACTGTCACATAGAGGATTAAGTTTCCAACACTTGAGCTCCGGGGGACACATGCAGACCATACATGGGGGATTGATGAGTATATGGGAGTGACCAGTCATGAATATTTTAGCTGAGAGTTGTGTTTGGGAGCTGAAGCCATGCACCATCATGGCAGGGCACACATAAACCTTTGAATGCTCTGAGGAATGAATATTGAACATTGTAACTCATGGCAGAAGGTGGAATATTTAAAAGGCAGAACTGCCTGGGTAAACTAAAAGAGTGAACAAAGAGCATGTAGCCTGTGGCTGGCTCCTCTTCTCTTCCCATCCCTACCTTTCACCTTTCTCTCTTTCTTTCCCTCCCTCTCTCTCCTTTCCATCCCTCCCTCCTTCCTTCATTTCTTCCTTCCTTCCTCTACCTTATTCTTTCTCTCCCTCCCTGCTTCCTTGTTTCTTTCCTTCTTTCTCTTTCCCTCTTTCTCTCCCTCCTTCCTTCTTTCTCCCTGTCATCTCCTTCAATCTTTCTCTCTCTCTCCATCTTTCTCTCCCTCCATCCTTCCTTCTCTCATTCTTTCCTTTCTTCTCTCTTTCCTTCTTTGTCCCCTTCCTTCCTTCCTCTCTACCTCCATCCTGCCTTCCTTTATTCTGTCTTTCTTTGACTGATGTGTTCTGAGCCCAAGCACCCTGTGGGGTACTAAGTGGTACCAAAATTGACTCAAGAATCAAGAAGAAATAGAAAACCTAAGAAGTACTATAACATGAATAACATAAAACCTCTAGTAAAATAAAATCTTTCACAAAGGAAGGACTAGGCCCAGATGGTTGTATGAGCAAATTTTACACACTTTCAAAGAATGGATCATTCTACTTATGTCCCAAACAACTATAGTTAGGAATATTAATGCTTGATTTTTCAAGAGCTTCATTTCCTAAAATCTGTAGGTTCAAAGGTAGATTGGCATGTGTTGGAAATCCTCAAATGTTGTGCAGTTCCTTGGAGTTTTAGCATTAAAAAAGAAAGGACTTGCTTGCATTAACTTTGAATTTTGTAAGAGTTACCAGTTAATAGACATACTCTATGCATTTTTATACACTCTGATTTTATAGGAATGGAGGCATATCAGACAATTGGCTCTGCACCCAGGTTTTTTACTTTGTAACATATTTTGGACATCATTTTTGAGCATCCTTTTAAAATTTATTTTTAATTAGCTGCATAGTATTCTATCATATGAATAACGATAATTTCAATAAACAGTAAGGTGATAATCATTAATGTGATTGATAAACATTAAGGTGATTTCTAGACATTTTTTTAATTAAAAAGATGGTATAATACTTCCTCCCATTCATACATAGTTCCAGGCATCATGAGTATGTCTGTAGGGTAAATTTCTGAAAATGAAATTGCTGAATCGGAGAGTATTTTGATTTATAATTTTGGTTTATATTGTTTAATCACAATTGATATAGTTTGTACTAATTTATAATCCCAGTAACAAGACGTCAGTAACACTTCAAACTCCACAACTTCACTGGCAGTGCTTGAAGTCACGATGCATATTGCCAGCCTCCTTTCAAGTAAAGTTCTATTAACTCTATAAAAATTTTATAAATGGCAGACGTTACATTTCCAGATAGCTTTGTGGTAACCAAAAAAATAACTGATTTATAAGCAATTTGTATATCACACTGAGACAAAATATATTTGGGATAAATATCATTATTGTTAGGTATTTAAAACATCTCATGTATCAAGAAATCATAATTTAGATGGGGCCAAACTAGCCGATTAGAAGCAGCTGTGGCCCGTGGCTCTCACAGAGAGCAATAAAAACTGCGAGTGAATTCTGCTCCTTCAATGGATGTATTCAGGTTCTTGCATTGGGACTAACTAGGCAGACAGCTAGACCCACAGAGAGTCAGGAAAAGCAAGTGGGTCAGTGACCCACCCAGGTGTGGCATGGAGCTAGCCGAGTCCCCACTTGCAGACAAGGGAGGCCATGAGTGATTTTGCAACCCTGCCTGGGAAACCATGTTTCTCTGATGGATCTTTGCAACCTGCAAATCAGGAGGTACCTTCATGAGCTCAGCAACCACAGCCTCAGGTTTGAAGCACAGAGCTGTGTGGAGTCTCAGTGGAGTGCTTGCTGGCTTACTGCAGCATGCATGGAAACCCAGGAATTTTGCATACTCTGCCCTGAGAATTCCAGCAAACCGGGAGATACATCTGTGCATTCCCTTAGGAAGGGGGCTGAATCCAGGGAGCCAAGTGACATCATTCTGAGGCCCCACTCCCACAGCACCACACAAGACCCATTGGCTTGGAATTCCAGCTGGCCAGTGGCAGCAGGCTGGAGAAAGCTGGAGGTGGACCGATTTCCCAGGGGGAGGGGCAGCTGCTCTATCTGTGGTTTGAGTTGGCTGCTCTAGCCTGCTAGCACCAGGGATCAGGAGGAGTCCCCTATAACACAGTACAGCTGTTGTGACTGATCGTGGCCAGGCTGCTTCTTTAAGAGAGACTGAAATCCATCCTTCCTAACTGGACAGGGCCTCCCCATCAGAATTTTAGCAACTCCAGCTAGAGTTCTATGGACAGAACTCTGATTTCTCCCTGGGATGAAGTCCCCAGGGAGAGAAGTAGCTACTGTCTCCCCAGTTCAGCCAACTGAAACTTTCCAGCCTGCTGGCTCTGAAGACTCCTGGGGGTCAGAACAACACAACTGCTCTGCCAAAGGGCAGACAAACTGCTTCTTTAAGCAGTCCCTGATCCTCTTCCTCCTGACTCGGTGAGACCTCCCAACAGGGGTCTCCAGACACCTCCTACAGGAGCGTTCCAGCCGGCATCAATTCTGTAGCCCCTTGGACTTGTGCTCCCAGAGGAAGGATCAGGTTGCCATCTTTGCTGTTTTGCAGCCTTCACTGGTGATACCTCCAGGTGCAGGAGAGACTGATGTGACTAGGGTCTAGAGTGGAAACCCAAAAACCACAGAAGCCCTAGCCCTAGGGAAGAGTGGTCTGACTTTTTAAAAAAAACAGAAAGTAACAACAACAACATCAACAAAAAGACCCCACGAAAACTCCGTTCATATGTCAACAAAGTCAAAGGTAGATAAGCCCACAAAGATGAGAAAGTATCAACACCAAAACGCTGAAAACTCAAAAAGGCAGGATGCCTCTTCTCCTCTAAATGACAACAACACCTCCCAAGCAAAGGCATAGAACTGACCCGAGGCTGAGATGGCTGAATTGACAAAACTAGGCTTTAGGAGGTGGATAATAACAAACTTCTTTGAGCTGAAGGAGCACGTTCTAACAATGCAAGAAGCTAAAAATCATAAAAGAACACAGTAGCTGATAACCAGAATATTCAGTTTAGAGAGGAACATAACTGACATGATGGAGCTGAAAAACTCAACATGAGAACTTCACAACACAACCACAACTATCACTCACAGAATAGGACAAGTGGAGGAAAGAATCTCAGAGCTTCAAAACTATCTGTCTGATATAAGACAGGAAGAGAAGAATAGAGAAAGAAGAATAAAAAAGAAAGAACAACAAAACCTTCAAGAATTATGGGATTATGTATAAAGACTGAACTTAAGACAGATAAGGGTACCCTGACCCACCACGATCAAGATGGCTTCATCCCTGGGATACAAGGCTGGTTCAACACAGGCAAATCTATAAATGTAATTCATCACATAAACAGAAATAAACACAAAAACAACACGATTATCTCAATAGATGCAGAAAACGCCTTCAATAAAATCCAACATCCCTTCATGTTAAAAACTCTCAATAAACTAGGTATTGAAAGATCACACCTCAAAATAATATGAGCCGTATATGACAAACCCACAGCCAATATCATACTGAGTGAGAAAAAGCTGGAAGCATTTCCCTTGAAAACTGACACAAGAAAAGGATGGCCTCTCTCACCGCTCCTATTCAACGTAGTACTGGAATTTCTGGCCAGGGCAATCAGGTAGAAAAATGAAATAAAGATATTTAAATAGGAAGAGGTGAAGTGAAATTATCTTTGTTTGCAGATGACATAATCCTGTATCTAGAAAACCGCATCATATCAGCCCAAGAGCTTCTTAAGCTGATAAACCACATCAACAGAATCTCAGGATACAAAATCAGTGTGCAAAAATTGCTAGTATTCCTATACACAAACAACAGGCAAGTAGAGAGCCAAATCGTGAATGAACTTCATTCACAATTGCTACAAAGAGAACAAAATACATAGGAATACAGCTAACAAGAGAAGTGAAGAACCTCTTCAAGAAGGACTACAAACCACTGCTCAGAGAAATCAGATAGGACACAAACAAATGGAGAAGCACTCCATGCCCATGGATACGGAAGAATTCATTCCTGAAAATGTCCATACTGCCCAAAGTAATTTATAAAAGAATTCAATGTTATTCCCATTAAACTACCAATGACATTCTTCACAGAATTAGAAGAAAGTATTTTAAAATTCTCATGAACCAAAAAAGAGCCCAAATAGCCAAGGAAATTCTAAGCAAAAAGAACAAAGCTGGAGGCATCACACTACACAACTTCTAACTACACTATAATGCTACAGTAACCAAAACAGCATGGTACAGGTACAAAAACAACCAATGAAACATAATAGAGAACTCTAAAATAAGACCATACACATACAACCATCTGATCTTTGACAAACCTGACAAACACAAGCAATGGGGAAAAGATTCCTTATTTAATAAATCATGTTGGGAAAACTGGCTAGCCATATGCAGAAACTGAAACTGGACATGTTCCTTATACCTTATACAAAAAAAAACCTCAAGATGGAATAAAGACTTAAACATAACACCTAAAACCATAAAAACCATTGAAGAAAACCTAGGCAATACCATTCAGGACATAGGCACGGGCAAAGACTTTGTGACTAAAACACCAAAAGCAATGGCAACAAAAGCCCAAATTGACAAATGGGATCAGACTAAACTAAAGAGCTTTTGCACAGCAAAATAAACTATCATCAGAGTGAACAGACAACCTACAGATTGGGAGAAAATTTTTGCAATCTATCTGTCTGACAAAGGGCTAATATCCATAATCTACATAGACCTTAAACAAATTTACAAGAAAAAAACAGCCCAATCAAAAAGTGGACAAAGGAAACGAGCAGACACTTCTCAAAAGAAGACATTTACGTGGCCATCAAACATGAAGAAAAGTTAATATTCACTGGTCATTAGATGAATGCAAATTAAAACCACAATGAGATACGACCTCACGCCTGTTAGAATGGCGATTATTAAAAAATCAGTAAACAGCAGATGCTGATGAGGCTGTGGAGAAATAGGCATGCTTTTACACTGTTGGTAGGAGTGTAAATTAGTTCAGTCATTGTGGAAGACACTATGAAAATTCCTCAAAGATATAGAACCAGAAATACCATTTGACCCAGCAATCCCATTATAGGGTATATACCGAAGCATTATAAATTATTATACTATAAAGACACATGCACTGTATGTTTATTTCAGCACTGCATGTTTATGTCAGCACTGTTCACAATAGCAAAGACTTGGAACCAACATAAATGCCCATTAATGATAAACTGGATAAAGAGAATGTGGCACATATACACCATGGAATACTATGCATTTATGTCCTTTCCAGGGACTTGGATGAAGCTGGAAATCATCATTCTCAGCAAACTAACACAAGAAAAGGAAACCAGGCTAGGAGCAGTGACTCATGCCTGTAGTCTCAGAACTTTGGGAGGCTGAGGTGGGGAGTTTGAGATCAGCCTGACCAACATGGAGAAACCCCGTCTCTACTAAAAATACAAACAATTAGCCAGGAATGTTGTCACATACCTGTAATCATAGCTACTTGGGAGGCTGAGGCAGGAGAATCGGTTGAACCCAGGAGGCAGAGGTTGTGTTGAGCCGAGATCACGCCATTACACTCCAACCTGGACAACAAGAGTGAAATTTTGTCCAAAAAAAAAGAGAGAGAAAGAAAAAGAAAAAAGAAAAGAAAACCAAACACTGCATGTTCCTACTCATAAGTGGGAGTTGAACAATGAGGACACATGGACCCAGGGAGGGGAACACCACACACTGGGGCCTGTCATGGGGTGGGAGGCTAGAGGAGGAATAGCGTTAGGAGAAATACCTATGTAGATGACGGGTTGATGGGTGCAGCAAACCACCATCGTATGTGTATAACTATGTAACAAACCTGCATGCTCTGCCCATTTATCACAGAACTTAAAGTACAACAAAGAAAACTTTACATAAATGCAAAAAGTCTAGAACAGCTAATATATTATAATGAAAAGTCAACTATAATCTCAGCTCAAAGAGAACACCATGAAATTATGAAGAGCTCTCCACAAATCTCTAAATTTATGTCCTCATAAGATTACATTTCTATTTCTTCTTCAATAATTTCCTCATTTTAGCTATGATTTAGAGACAGTAAGAAGGTAATTATGAGGAAAAAAATTCTCCTAACACTCCATTGAGAAATTTCTGCCTCATTTCACCATACACCTGAGTCTTAAGCAGTCACTTCTAATGTAGTTGAATAATAGATCCTCACCCAGCTGAGTCTATGAGTTGAATCCATGTATGTGAGATAAGGCCCCCAAGGAGAGGCAATAAGCTGGGAATGCCATCAGCTCATCTTTCTTCAGGCCTATATTTGTCATTGTCACTTGTAGAAGCAGGACAGCCCTGGCATTGGGATTGGCAGTAACAGAGAGCATCAAAGGGAAAACTAAACTTCCCTAATTTTTGGAAAAAAGCAGATTGGAAACAGACGGGCTCCAGCGTTTTCCATGTGTGAGGTCATTGCCCCAGAAAGTCTTGTTCAGGACATTTCTTGTCAGCAAAGCAGAAGTCAAACTATATTCCTACCTTCCAAGAGAATAGAACATAATGTCAGATTTTCTCACGGATTCCCACAAGTTAAAGAAACTTTCATGGTCTTATTTAACTGCTTAAGCATTTCAACTAAAAAATTATTTGTCTTTCAAATACACAGGAATCTGTTTGGAAAAATTTTAACCAGAAAAAGCTGGAATTCTAAAGTAAAAAATGCATAAGGCCATAAAAATTTTTTACATCTTTTAATTTACATGTCAACTGGGGAAAGAGAAACATTCTCTGAAGTTTCCTTTTATACCATTAAGGACTTATTCTTTATTACCAGCAATACAGGGTGACTTATTCAGGTTGAATCTTGAAGGTAAACTTTAACTTAATTTTAAGTTTTGGCTAATTTTAAAGCATTTCTCAGTCACCTACCATGATTTCATCTCAGAAACCAAAATCTCAGTTTCATTTAGATTTTTGAAATATTAAAACAGAAGGTTAAATGCTTCAAAATAATACTCATGTAGAGACTTACATATGTGGACCAGAAATCTCCAGGTATTACAAAGTTTATGAGAACATAATAAATGTTGATACATACATTTAATTCTGAAATAAAAACTTACAACAAATAAAACTAACAAGTCAAGAAAATTTTGTAGGTTATACATTTTATGTCTAAAAATATAGGTATGAAACACTCAAGGATGGATAAAAGAAATCACAAGAGAAAACAGAAAATATGTAGAGACAAATTAAAAACATGAAATACCAAAAGTTAAGAGATACATCAAAAACAGTACCATAAGGGAAAAATTTATAGCTATAAGTGATTATAAAAAATAAGATACCGAATCAGCAACTTTACTCCTAAGGATCTAAAAACAGAGGGAAAAAGAGGGACTACTAAAGAGGGACAACTAAAACTAGCAAAATTGAAAAAATGATAAAGATAGCAGTGGAAATAACTGAAATAGAGAATAGAAAAACAATATCAAAAATAAACAAAGCCTAGTTTGTTCCCTGAAAAAGATCAAAACTGACAAAATTTTATTTATATTGACTAAGAAAAAAAGTGAATATTCAAATTACTAAACTCAAAAATAAAATGGGTACATTACTAAGAAATTTTTGGAGTAAAAAAGGGATGTAGGAGAGTAACATAAGGAAGAATACACTAAAAAATTGAATAGACTAAATAAAATGAACAAATTCCTAGAAAGAAAAAACCTACTGAGACTGAATCAGAAAAGTTAGATAAACCTGTTCAGCAAGGAGATTCAGCAGGAAGATTGCATCAGTAATCAAAAACCCAGCAACAAAGAAAAGCCTGGACCAGATGGCTTCACTGTTGATTTCTACCCAAAGTTTAAAGCAGAATTAAAACCATTTTTTCTCAAACTTTTTCAAAATTTTGAAGAGGTGGTAATTTTTTCTAACTTATTCTATGAGTCCAGGACTACCCTGACACCAAGCCAGACAAAGGCACCATAAGAAAACGACAAAAAGAATCCCTTATAAATGCTGATTCAAAAATCCTCAACAAAATACCAGCAACTCAAACTTAGCAGTACTTTAAAAGGATTATACACTATGAATGAGTATAATTGACTCCTGAAATAAAAGTATGTTCCAACACATGAAAACCAGCATAATATCACATTAACATAAAGAAGGAAAAAACCCTCATGTGATCATATTAATCAAAGGAGAAAAAGCATTTGTCCAAATTTAACCCACATTCATGATAAAATATAGTTAGTAAACTATGAAAAGAAAGTAAACACCTTAACATAATGGTATACAAACAAACAAAACAAAACAAAAAAACACAGTTAACATGGTGAAAGACTGAAAGCTTTTACCCTAATAGCAAAAACAAGGATGCTTGCTTTTACTACTTCTATTTAATATAGTACTGAAGGTTCTGGTTAGTTAAAACAATAAGGAGAGTAAAAGAACTAAAGATATTCCAATTCCTTAAAAAGTAAAATTATCTGTTTGCAGATGACATAACCTTATATAAAAATATTTTATAAAATATTTTTATATTTATAAAAATATTTTATAAAATATTTTTATATTTATAAAAATACTCAAAATACTTTATAAAAATACTTTATAAAAATATTTTAGTTTCTGTGAAATAAACTGTCAGATGCAATAAATAAAATTCATCAAAACTGCATGAAACAAAATAATACACAAAAATTGTTGTATTTCTACAATAACAATAAACTATCTGAAGAAGAAGTCAAGACAACAGGGTCATGTATGATAGCATCAAAATAATAAAATACTTACGAATCCACTTAACCAAGGAAATGAAAAACCTGTAGAGCAAAAACTATAAACATGGCATGAAAGTATTAAAGATGACACAAATAAATGAAAAGACATCATGTGTTTATGGACTGGAAGACAAAATCTTGTCAAGGTGCCATTGTTATCTGTAGTCTTCTACGTATTCAATAAAATCACTACAAAAATTCCAATATTTGCAAAAATAGAAAAACCTATTCTAAAATTCAGATGAAATCTCAAAAAACCCCAAGCACCCAAATCAATCTTAAAAACTAACAAAGTTAGAGGACTAACACCTCCTGGTTTCAAACTTCAGTATGCAAAACAATGCTGTACCAGCATAGAGACAGACGCAAAGACCAATGCAATAGAAATAAAGAACCAAAAAATATGGTCATGATTTTTAACAAGGGCGTCAACACTGTTCAATGGGGAAAGGATGATATTTTTTAAAATGGTGTTAAAAACGGATATTTACATCTATCTATCTATCTATCTATCTATCTATCTATCTATCTATCTATACATCCCAAATTAGCTTTTTGTCTGTCATGTATGTTGCAGATCTATTTCCCCAGTCTTTTGACTTTTGACTTTGAGGCAATTTTCTCTCATACAAAATTTTAATTTTTATGGAGTCAAATACAACCTTGGCGCCGATCTGGTTCCCGTACTGCCCGGCCTGCGTGAGCACGATTTCCTTCATGGCCAAGGCGTGATTACAGCGGCAGGAGAAACGCGAGAAGGAGAAGCAGACGCATAGCTACCCAGCACGCCCTCCGCCGACGCAGAAATCGCCCCGCGCCCACCTCCCTCAGCCTCGGATTCGGCTCCCAGAATAAGCAACAGCTTTACTTCCACACAGGTGTACCCACCTGTGAATCCCTTGCCGTTGAACGTCTGTTGGAAAACTCAGGTGTCCTTGCTGTGGTCCTTCCCACGTTGGGGAAAGCTGGTCAGCTGGAGAACTTCCTCCCACATCTTTAGTAAGACTAAATCCCCAGCTGAGCTGAAACTGAATTTTCCTCCCATGTGGGAGGGGAAGACTCTTGTTTCCATATTCACAGAGTGCCTTTGCACTTGTCCTAGATTGATAACATATTGTTGTAATTGATGAGTCTTTTCTTCTATTAGGGGACCTGTGCTTAGGAAAGGTCTTCCAAATGTTAACGCAACAGGATTTAACTATAAGTTTTACTTTGGAATAGTTCAAACCCACAGTAAGCTATGGGTGTTAGAGATAGTCAGGCGTTGATTTAGCTACAGTCTTCTTTAGAGTAGGATTAGCCCTTTCACCTTTCCAGAGGACTGCGGTCTGCACACAGAGTGAAGGTAATATTGGATTCTTAAAGCTGAGGATAGGTGTTGGGATACACCTGCTGTGAAAGACGGGCCATGGCCACTTTGCAGGCTTTTAGATTACCCAAACTGAGGAGATATTTCTTCTGGTAAAGATTTTTCAGATGGGGTGGGGAATACCTCGATCTAACCAGTGAAGTTATCAGTAAGCATTAGCAAATATTTGAATCTCCTGCAGAAAGGTATCTGAGTAAATTAGAGTTGCCAGTTCTCACCTGGATAGGGTCCTTAATTTTGGACAAGTTTACATGGAGAAGGAGAAAATTGCTGACCATTTGGGTCATGTCAGGCAAATAGCTCACAGGGCTGAGTCACCTCTTTTGGTGTCTTGAAAAGATTTACCCCTATAAACAAATGAGACATTAACAGAAACCAAGAATCCCTTCTAGGGTGAAAAGAATAATGAAAGTGCTGAATTATATTCCTATGATTGGTAGTTGGCATTAGTAATTTATTACCATCATTCAGCCAGCCAGATGGGCCCTGGACTGAAATGCAAACCCTGGCCCATTTTTGTTCTTCTTCAAAGTGTTCTGGCACAGTTCTATGTATGCTGTCCAGCACGCCCATAAGCTTCATTGGCCCTTTCAGTGCAGGGGCCTTGGCTGTGGCATCTACAAGGGCATTTCCTTTTACATGGACAGTCTCTCTTTTGATGTCCTCTGCAATTAATTATAGTCACTTTTTGGCAGCAAAGCAGCATTCTAACAAGCTCAAAATTTGAATGATGTTGTATGGAAAAGCCCTTGGGGGTCAGGAGTCCCTACACATTCCAAATTACAGCATAAGCGTGAAGCACTAAAAAGTCATACTTGGAATCAGTGTAAATGTTAACTTTTAAATCCTTTCCCAATTGCAGGGGCTGAGTAAGTTCAATTAACTCAGCTTTTTGAGCCTAGGTCGAGGCCAGCAAGACTTGTGCCTACTACTAATAGCATACCTACCCTTCTTGTTTTCCTGATGCATAAAACAACTTACATCTGTTAACCAATCTTCCTTGGGATGGTCAAGGGGCTCATCCTTCTAAAGTCTGGCCTGCTAGAATAAATTTGTTTCATAACCTGTGACATGCTTTGGCTGTGTCCTCAGTCAAATCTTATCTTGAATTGTAGCTCCCATAATTCCTATATTTCGTGGGAGGGACCCAGTGGGAGACAATTGAATCGGGATATGAGTCTTTCCCATGCTGTTCTCGTGACAGTGAATAAGCCTCATGAGATCTGATGGTTTATTTATTAATTTATTTTTGAGACATAGTCTTGCTCTGTTGCTCAGGCTGGAGTGCATTACCATGACCTTGGCTCACTGCAACCTCTGACTCCTGGGTTCAAGCGATTCTCCTGTCTCAGCCTCCCGAGTAGCTGGGATTATAGGCGCCTACCACCATGCCTGTCTAATTTTTGTACTTTTAGTATAGACGGTGTTTCACCATGTTGGCCAGGCTGGCCTCGATCTCCTCACCTCAGGTCATCCACTGCCTTGGCCTCCCAAAGTGCTGGAATTACAGCTGATGGGTTTATAAAGGGGAGTTTCCCTACACAAGCTCTTTTGCCTGCTGCCATGTAAGAGATGTGACTTTGCTCCTCATTTGCCTTCTGCCATGAGTGTGAGGCTTCCCTGACCATGTGGAATTGTAAGTCAATTAAACCTCTTTTCTTTATAAATTACCCAGCCTCAGATATGTCTTTATTAGCAGCATGACAACAGACTAATACAACCTGTATGCCAGAAAGGCTAGAAGCACCTGTGGACTCTGGCAGATAAGTAGCTGGGTTTATGGTTTGGCAGGCTTTAAGGGTTATGTCTGGAGTGTCTAGCAATAAGCCCTGATACTTTCATAAATGTTCTCTTATTATTCACTGCTGCACTTTAGCTTCTAGGACCACCTTCCCTTGGTGTGAGGTCAAAAACCTGTAGGTGCTGTTCTAATGTTAGTTTATTAGCTTTGCCTGCTAGAAAAGTGGTAGTGGAAATAGCTCTAAGACATCAAGGCCACCCTGAGGCCACCTGGTCAATCTGCTTAGAAAATTAGGCTGCTGGCCTTGGAATGTCCCCCAGTTTTGGGACAAGATTACCCAAGGCCTATGCCTTGCTTTTTGGTCACATAAAGAAAAAATGGTTCATCCAACTTGGGGACTCCCATGGCTGCAGCAGAGCCCAATTTCTCCTTGAGAATATTGAAGGTTTGCTTGCAGTTCTCATTACATTCTAGGAGCTCTAAATTTTTCCCTTTAGTGTATCATATAAAGACTTGACTACATGCCCAAATCTGGGCATCCATAAGCAGCAGTACCCAGCCATCTCTTAAAAAAGCCCACAGTCATTTTTTGGACAGGGACTGCTGGGTTACTAAAATAACTTTTTTATCTTCTAGGGAGTTTGATCAGTTCCAGAGGTTAAAACAGATTCCAAATATTTAAGTCTTTCAGTCGAAATCAGAGCTCTGTGTGGTGATGCCCTATATCTGCAAGTTCCCAGGAAATTTGCCAACTTAACTTTATTATTATGAGTCTTCTTTATTTGGGTTAGCAATGAGCAAGTCACCTACATACTGAATAATTGTGTCCCTTTCCAATTATAGATTTGTTAAGTCCTTAGCTAGAGTATTTTCAAACAAGTGGGGGCTGTCCCAGAACCCTTCAGAGATGACTGTCCAGGTTAGTTTTGTGGCTGAATGCATATCTGGATCAGTCCATTCAAAGGCAAACATATTATGAATCTGGATGCATTGAGATCCAGAAAAGCGCATCTTTCAGATTTAAGAATGTAAACGAGCTTGCATCCCCTGGGACATGGTAAGTATTGGGGACAATGAGGTGTATGGAGACAACTGCATTTCTTAATGCTCTAAGTGTTCTGACAAATCTGTACTTGCCATTAGGCTTTTTATCTGGTAACATGCGAGTATTGTAAGGAGACTCTCATGGCCTTAATAACTCATATGGCAAGAATTTGGCAATAAGGGGTTGAATTTCCCCTCATGCTTCTTGCCTTAAAATATATTGTCTCTTCTGAGGTCGAGAAGTACTAGGCTGAAGTTGGATTTCAATGGGGGAGGTGTTTAGTGCGTTTCCCAGAGCCTGTGTGGCCCAATCCTCAAGATTTACTTAAGACAACACCTCAGGTGGTAAATGTGACAGCTCATTCTTAACTTCTTTTTTCCCCTGATGTGTCAGGAACAAAAGTAACAGTTTCTATGCTTTATGATCTGTGAAGGTGACCATGACTTGGTCTCCTCAGTCAATAAACCTCTCCCCCAGTAAGAGGTCAGGCAATCAGACAGTACTAAAAAGGCAGGAGAGAAACCTAGAGGCTCTGGAGGACAACTTAGAACATACAAAAAGGAGTGTTTTGGGGCTTGTCCATCATGAGAAGACAGAAGACCATTGAATTAAATCAGTACAGAGTAATCTGCTCCCATACCTAATACGAAGTTAATACTCCTACCTGCTTCTTCAAGAGTCACCTGAGGCTCCTCCATCTCTCGACAGCAAGTAGTCCAATGGGAGTGGAGGTAGGAAGTATCAGGCCCCGCCACTTTTGAGTCTGCTGGGCTCTGATGATGGCTCCCTTGGAAGCACAGTGCATTTCCTTCGGCAGAGGCTTACCGTCCTACAGAAGGCACACAGATTTATACGCAAAGCGCAGTGGCCCAGAGGCACAGACTGCGATTTTCACTTTCTCACTTCCTCTGTGAAAGCCAGGTGTTATGGGGCTGCCTCTGAAGTGGTGGAGAGCACAAGGCTGCAGCTAGAAGCTGGGCCTCTTGGAAGATTTGCTTTATTTTATGTTTTCTCTGCTCAATTCCTGTGATGGAAAACTGCAAAATCCAAGTCTAAAATCTGATCCATGGGAGTCTAGAAGCCTAAGGCTGCTTTTGGCAACTTCCTGCAGATATAAGAAGGAGACCATGCTATAAATTAAACTCCTAGAAATGCCTGTCCCTTTTTGGAGTCAGGGTCAGTGTTAGTGTATTTCCTCAAGGACTAAATTATCCATCCTTCTAATAAGGCTAGGTTTTCATCTTTTCCCTGAGTAATTTTCCAGACTTTGTAAAAATTAAAAAGCTGTATCACACTTTTTTTTTATTCCTTCACGGAGTCAATCATAATTTTTTCTCTCTATATCCTACTTTCTTCCTAATTCATTTGTTTTTTCTAGATTCTAGTTATTTTGGGTCCTAGTCAGGCACTGCTGTGCCTCCTGCTTGATAGGTGTCATGCCCCTGGTTGCAGGTTGCCACCCTATTAGCATGTGCTCTAGTCACTCCCATAATGCACTGCTTTTCTACCATGCAGCAGGCGAACATAAATATATGCAAATCCTGCCTGGTCAGATCATACTTCAAGGTTAGCCTTTTAAATTTGTCTATGAATTTTCCCGGAACCTCTGAAAACTGTTTTAGTTTTTCCTTGCATATGGCTAATTCAGATATAGAAAAGTGTACATTTACCTATATAGTATGGGGAAAAGAAAGAGAGATCAGACTGTTACTGTGTCTATGTAGAAAGAAGTAGACATAAGACACTCCATTTTGTTCTGTACTAAGAAAAATTATTCTGCCTTGAGATGCTGTTAATCTGTAACCGTAGCCTCAACCCTGTGCTCACAGAAACATGTGCTGTGTCGACTCTAGGTTTAATGGATTTAGGGATATGAAGGATGTGCTTTGATAAACAAATGCTTGAAGGCAGCATGCTTGTTAAAAGTCATCAGCACTCCCTATTCTCAAGTACCCAGGGACGCAAAACACTGCGGAAGGCCACAGGGACAACTGCCTAGGAAAGCCAGGTATTGTCCAAGGTTTCTCCCCATGTGATAGTCTGAAATATGGTCTCATGGGAGGGGAAGGACCTGACCATCCTCCAGCCCAACACCTGTAAACGGTCTGTGCTGAGGAGGATTAGTAAAAGAGGAAAGCCTCTTTGCAGTTGAGGTAAGACAAAACCATCTGTCTCCTGCTCGACCCTGGGCAATGGAATGTCTCAGTGTAAAACCCGATTGTATATTCCATCTACTGAGATAGGAGTAAACTGCCTTAGGGCTGGAGGTGAGACATGCTGGAGGCAATACTGCTCTTTAAGTAATTGAGATATTTATGTATATACACATCAAAAGCACAGCACTTTTTTCTTTACCTTGTTTATGTTGCAGAGACATTTGTTCACATGTTTTCCTGCTGGCCCTCTCTCCACTGTTACCCTACAGTCCTGTCACATCCCCCTCTCCGAGAAATGCCCGATAATGATCAATAAATACTAAGGAATCTCAGAGATTGGTGCTGGCGCTGGTCCTCCGTATGCTGAGCTCTTGTCCCCTGGGCCCACTTTTTCTCTATACTTTGTCTCTGCATCCCTTTTCACAAGACTCTAGTTCTACCTGACGAGAAACGCTCACAGGTGTGGAGGGACAGGCCACTCCTTCAATATAGTGACCCTATTATCATCTGTCACTTCCCAGAGAGGGCAAATATTCAACTTTGCCAGCTGATAAGAGGCCCCACTACATGTTGTTCTGGTGAAGCACGGGTGTTTCAAGAGTGGGGTATGTACATAAGACAGGACTCGAAGGGCAGGGAGAAGATGATGAGCAGACACTGCATAACCCTGGAAAACTAGAAGAAATTAATAATATGTTGCACACCTCACTAGAACTGGAAGGAATCTGATTGTGTTCTTATGGGGTGCTCGGACTGGCAGTGGGAGTTCAGTCCCAGCTATGAAAAGCCTAATATTAAGAGTAACTAGCATTAAAAGAATAATCAGTTATGTGCCATCCCTGTTTTGTCTTTTCCTCCATCAAACATATAGAATCCCATTTTAATTTTTTATCCTGACCAAGCATCAGAGAAGCCTGTATATAATGTATTTCCTCCCTCTTAGTTTCTCTTCTATAAAACAAATGAAGCTGCAAAATAGGAGTCAGATCAAACAGGGGAAATAGGAAGACCGTAACTTGTATATTGTAATATATTAGTCCATTTTCTTTTATATATATATATACTTTAAGTTTTAGGGTACATGTGCACAATGTTCAGGTTAGTTACATACGTATACATGTGCCATGCTGGTGTGCTGCACCCATTAACTCGTCATTTAGCATTAGGTATATCTCCTAATGCTATCCCTCCCCCCAGTCCCACCCCACAACAGTCCCCAGAGTGTGATGTTCCCCTTCCTGTGTCCATGTGTTCTCATTGTTCAATTCCCAGCTATGAGTGAGAACATGCGGTGTTTGGTTTTTTGTCCTTGCGATAGTTTACTGAGAATAATGATTTCCAATTTCATCCATGTCTCTACAAAGGACATGAACTCATCATTTTTTATGGCTGCATAGTATTCCATGGTGTATTTGTGCCACATTTTCTTAATCCAGTCTATCATTGTTGTACATTTGGGTTGGTTCCAAGTCTTTGCTATTGTGAATAGTGCCACAATAAACACACGTGTGCATGTGTCTTTAAACAGCATGATTTATAGTCCTTTGGGTATATACCCAGTAATGGGATGGCTGGGTCAAATGGTATTTCTAGTTCTAGATCCCTGAGGAATCGCCACACTGACTTCCACAAGGGTTGAACTAGTTTACAGTCCCACCAACAGTGTAAAAGTGTTCCTATTTCTCCACATCCTCTCCAGCACCTGTTGTCTCCTGACTTTTTAATGATCTCCATTCTAACTGGTGTGACATGGTATCTCATTGTGGTTTTGATTTGCATTTCTCTGATGGTCTGTGATGATGAGAATTTTTTCATGTGTCTTTTGGCTGCATAAATGTCTTCTTTTGAGAAGTGTCTGTTCATATCCTTTGCCCAGTTTTTGATGGGGTTGTTTGTTTTTTTCTTGTAAATTTGTTTGAGTTCATTGTAGATTCTGGATATTAGCCATTTGTCAGATGACTAGGTTGCGAAAATTTTCTCCCATTTTGTAGGTTGTCTGTTCACTCTGATGGTATTAGTCCATTTTCACACTGCTACGACAAATCTGACAAAACTCTCTCAGGAAAAAGTGACCTGCTGGTTTAAGAAAGCAGGGTCCAGCTGCCCTATACCAGCTCATCAAAGATGGCGTTATGGTTAAGAAATGAGAGAAATCTGTTAAGAAAAAGTCTCATGTTCTCCATCTTGAGTGTAATTGTTTGCAAAGGGTTGTCATAAAAGAGGCTGTCACTAAACAGGCATATCTGATCTTATCATGTAGAGCTCTTAAATACCACATTTCAACTTCAGTCATGATGGCGAGGTTACTGCTGATCTTTTCTGATAATTATGGTAAAAAAATTCTAGGTTCCAAGACAATTCTTTTTTTCAGTGTTACTTGGACAAGTGGCAAATTAAACAAGCAGTCAGTTCAGAGTCAGAGAATCGCTGAGGAAAGTAAAAGCTAAACTGTTTGGGGCCTCTGCCCTGGGGCAGCCTCCAGGCTACCGCAAAACAGATGCGATGAGCAGAAAGGTGACAAGATGTAGAGCACTCAGTTGAGGGACCAAAAGCACAAGGTAGACAGTCCAAAAAGAGAAAGTGGCAAACATCTTGTTTAGCCAAATCCATTCTTGTCAATATTCCCCAGGGCCTCTAACCCTGTGGGCTTGGCCTCTAATCTGAGTTTGATAATAGTGGATAATCATTCTTGCCCACCAGAATGGCTTCACGACTCTAAAAGACAGCCCACTTGCCAGGTGTCAGCTGATTGATTCTGTGTGGATTGTTTTCCTTGGAGTGGGGGTCTTGTCTTATTGTCCGTTCATGGTGTTGCTGAAAGATGTTGCTGGAAAAGAGGGTCCTGATACAGACAACAAAGTAGGATTCCTAGATCTTCTGCAGGAAAAAAATTGAGGTGAGGTAGAGAGCACAGTGAAAGAAGCAAGTTTATTAGAAATTACTCCATTACAGAGTTTGACATCCTCAGAAAACAAGAGCAGGAATGCATTGTCTTTTGTTAGTGTCTCTACTTAGAAGTAACTATAAAGATAAAGCGTTATAATTAAACTTGGAAGGTGCAGATGTAGTCACTAAAGACGTGGCTATTCGTTTTAACAATAACCATTAACCCATTGACCTAAGCTAACTCATTAATAATATCCCTACAAAAAATGCTGCACTCCTAGGACATTTATACATTTTTCAGGCTTGGTGGAAGATGTCTTGTATGACCACAAATATTCTGCAATTGTAATTTGTGGCCAGTTAAAAAATGTGACTATTTTCAGACCATGAACATTAAACTTCTAGATGCCCTGTGAGTACCTAGCTACTCATATTAAGATAGAATATTCTAGTCATGTTTATTAAACTAGAAGCTAGGTAACCATGAGTTCCTCTAACACAGCAAGTCTACTCCTCAAGGAGAAAATGTATTTCTCAGGAATTTTGTGCATTTTGTTTAATGGAATTTGGTATGTTTACCAAAATGGCAGAAAAGAGTGAAATTACTCCTCAAAGATTTCTCAAGATTGGATATCAAATAAACAAAATGATTACAGTTAATATGCAATTTGATACAGTTGATATTCAAAAGAAATTTTGTTTGAAACAAAATGAGATTTTTATTGTTACTTATTTATTATTATTATTATTATTATTATTATTATTATTATTTTGAGACAGAGTCTTGCTCTGTTGCCCAGGCTGCAATGCAGTGCACTATCTTGGCTCACTGGAACCTGTGCCTCCCTGGTTCAAGCAATTCTTCTGCCTCAGCCTCCCAAGTAGCTGGGATTACAGGCATGAATCACCACACCCAGCTAATATTTGTATCTTTAGTAGAGATGGGGTTTCCCTCTGTTGGCCAGGCTGGTCTCAAACCCCTGACAACAAGCGATCTGCCCACCTTGGCCTCCCAAATAGCTGGGATTACAGGCGAGAGCCACCACTCCCAGTCACAATGAGGTTTTTAAATAATTCTGATTTCCTGCTGTTGAGCAGGGAGCTGAGCAAATTCAACAGATCATGGGCCTATACTAGGGGAAGACTGAGGACAAACTCTAGAACACAAGTGATTAAATTAATTACAATGGAAACCAAATCAAATTTAGTAAGGCCACACCTCTTAGTTGCAAGATGTTTCCCCACATTTTGAAATGCGATGTTATTCCACGGAAAAGAAAACTAGTGTTTATCTCCAGAGTAAAGAACAGAGTTCCCTGCAATGATTGACTGACTGAGAACTATGGCTCAAGATTTAAAATCCTTCTTTTTTCCATTTATAAACTAAAAATAAATTTCTAATCCCCTGTTGATTAAATGGACCTCTCTTCTTGGATAAGGACTTTCCAAAGTTAACCTGAAAAGCTAGTTCAAGCCACGGGTCACACATGCCTCATTATACTCTCCTCCCTTTTGTTTTAATTTTAATTTCAATTTCAATTTTAAATTTATTTTTCTGGGTACATAGTTGGTGTATATATTCATGGGGGTACATGACACACTTTGATGCAGTCATGCAATGAGTAATACATAATAAAAAACGGGGTATCTGTCCCCTCAAGCATTTATAGCTTGTGTTATAAACAATCCAATTATACTATTTTAGTATTTTTAAATGTGGAATTAAATTATTTTTTGCTATAATCACCGTGTTGTGCTATCAAATGCTGTCTTATTCATTCTTTCTAACAATTGTTTTTTTACCCATTTAGCATCCCCACTATCCCCTTGTTCCCTCCCTGCCCTTCCCAGCCTCTGGCAACGATCCTTATACTCTCTACCTCTGTGACACCAATTGCTTTGAATTTTAGCACCCACAAATAGTGAGAACATGTGACATTTGTCTTTCTCTGCCTGACATTTCACTTAACATGAAGACTTTCAGTTCCATTTATGTTATTGCAAATGGAAGGCTCTCATTCTTTCTTACAGCTGAATACTACTCCATTGTGTATATGTACCACATTTTCTCTATCCAGTCATCTGTTGATGGACATTTAGGTTCCTTCCAAATCTTGGCTATAATAAAACTTGCTGTAGGAAACATGAGAGTGCCAATAGGTCTTTGATTTACTAATTTTTTTTCTTGTAGGCATATAATGAGCAGTGGGATAGCTGGACCATATAGTAGCTCTAGTTTTAGTTATACCGCGAACATCCAAACTGTCCTTAAATGTGCTCCCAACAGCAGTGTACAAGGGTTACTTTCACTCGACATACTCATCAGCATTTGCTTTTTACTGACTTCTGGATAAAAGCCACCTTAACTGGGGTGAAATGATATCTCATTTTGGGTTTGATTTGCATTTCCATGATGATCAGTAATCTGGAGCACCTTTTCATTTTCCTGTTTCACATTTGTATGTCTTCTTTTCATAAATGTCTATTTAAATTTTTTGTCCACTCTTTATTTGAGTTATTATTTTTTTCTATGGAATTTTTTGAACTCAATATATTGTAGTGTATTAGTCTGTTCCTGCACTGCTATAAAAAAATACCCGAGACTGTGTTATCTATTTATTTACTGAGATGTAGTCTTGATCTGTTGCCCAGACTGAAGTGCAGTGGTGTAATCTCGGCTCACTGCAACCTCCATCTTCTGATTCAAGCAATTCTCTGCCTCAGCTCCTGAATAGCTGGGATTACTGGCACCTGCCACCATGCCTGGCTAATTTTTGTATTTTTAGTGGAGACAGGGTTTCACCATCTTGACCAGGCTGGTCTTGAACTCCTAACCTCGTGATCCACCCTCCTCAGCCTCCCAAAGTGGTGAGATTACAGGCATGAGCCATGGCACCTGGCAAGACTGGGTAATTTATAAAGGAAATGGGTTTAATTGACTCACAGTTCCACATGGCCGGGGAGGACTCAGGAAACTTCCAATAATGGCAGATGGGGAAGCAGGCACCTCTTACATGACAGCAGGAGAGAGAGCATGTATGTGACGCAAAGGCGGAAGAGTCCCTTATAAAACCATCAGATTTCATGAGAAATCACTCATTATCAGAAGAACAGCATGGGGGAAACCACCACCATGATCCAATCACCTTCTACCAACCTCTCCCTCAACATCTGGGGATTACAATTCAATATGAGATTTGGGTGGGGACACAAATCCTAACCATATCATGTAGCTGTTAATTGCTTTACAGATGGATAATTTACAAATATTTTCTCCCATTCTGTGGATTTTCTCTTCACTTTGTTTCTTGTTTCTTTCACTTTAAAAAGGCTTTCTGACTTTCTGTAATCCGATTTGTCCATGTTTGTTTTAGTTGTCTGTGCTTCTGGGGCATTATTTAAGGAATTTTTGCCCAAACCAATGCCCTAAAGAGTTTCTCCAATGTTTTCTTGTAAAAGTTTGATGGTTTGAGGCGTTAGGTTTAAGTCTTTAATTCATTTTAATTTGATTTTTGTAAGTGGCAAGAAATAGGGTTCTAGTTTTATTCTTCTGCCTATGGCTTGCCAGTTTTCCCAGCCCTATTTATTACAAAAGCTGTCTCATTTTTTATTGTATGTTCTTGGCACTTTTGTTGAAAATTAATTTAGCTGCCCCTCCCATAGGATTCAAGAACACTGCTATGAGGGTCTGAATGTTTGTCCCTCTCATAGGATTCCAGAACACTGCTGCTGGGTTCCAAACGTTTGTCACATAAGATTCCAGAACACTGCTACGAGGGTCTGAATGTTTGTTCCTCACAGGGGATTCCAGAACACTCCTGCTGTGGTCTGAATGTTTGTCCCTCACATAGGATTCCAGAACACTGCTATGAGCGTCTGAATGTTTGTCCCTCACACAGAATGCCAGTTTTACCAGCCATATTTATTACAAAAACTGTCTTATTTTTTATTGTATGTTCTTGGCACTTTTGTTGAAAATTAATTTAGCTGTATGAGTTTGTTTCTCAGGTCTCTATTTCGTTCCATCTGTCTTTATGTCTGTTTTTATGCTAGTGTCATGTTTTAATTACTACAACTTAGTAGTATAATTTAAAACCAGGTAATGGAATTCCTCCAGTTTTGTTTTATATACTCAGCATAGCTTTGACTATTATGGTGTTTTGTGATGTTTCCATATAAATTTCAGAATTTTTTTTCTATATCTGTGAGGAATGTCTTCTTCTTTTTTTTTTTTTTTTTTTTTTTGGTGGCATCTTGCTCTGTCACCTAGACTGGAGTGCAGTGATGTGATCTGGGCACAATGCAACCTCCACCTCCTGGGTCCAAGCAATTCTTTGCCTCAGCCTCCTGAAGAGCTGGGATTGCCGGCACCCGCCATCATACCTGGCTAATTTTTTGTATTATTAGTAGAGGTGGGGTTTCACCAAGTTGGCCAGGCTGGTCTTGAGCTCCTGATCTCATGATCCACCAACTTCGGCCTCCCAAAGTGCTGGGATTACAGGCATGAGCCACTGCCCCTGGCCTGTTATTTTGATAGAGATGGAATGAAATGTATAGATTGCTATGGATCGTATGGACATTTTTAAAAAAATACTAATTCTTCCAATCTGTGAAAATAAAAATATCTTTCCAATTTTTGGGTCCTTTTTCATTTCTTTTATCAGTGTTTTACAGTCTTAATTGTTGAGAACTTTTATTTCTTTGGTAAATTCCCACATATTTTGTTTTATTTGTTGCTACTGCAATTAGTATTACATTTTTGAATTCTTTTTCAGTTTGTTGACTGTTGGCATATAGAAACCCTACTGATTTGTATGTGTTGATTTTGTATTCTGCAAATTTACTCATGTTATTACCTCTAATAGATTTTGGTGGATGTATTAGGCCATTCTCATATTGCTATAAAAAGTAATCAGTGACTGGTTAATTTATAAAGAAAATTGGTTTAATTAGTTCATGTTACTACAGGCTGTACAGAAAGCATAGCACTGGCTTCTGCTTCTGGGGAAGCCTCTGACAACTGACAAGGTGAAAAATAAATCCAGTGCTTGCACATCACATGGTAAGTGTGAGGGCAGGGGGGAAGTGTTACACACACTTATAGATAACCAGCTCTGATAAAAAATTACTATTGTGGGAATGGCACCAAAGGAAATGATGCCAAACTGTCTGTGGAAATCTTGCCCTCATGAATCAATCACCTCCCCTCTAGACCCACTTCCAACATTGAGGATTATATTTCAATATAAGATTTTGTTGGGAATACACATCCAAACTGTATCATTTTGCCCTTGGCCGTTCCAAATCTCAAATCCTTCTCATATTTCAAAATACAATCATGACTTCCCAATAATCCCCAAAGTCTTAACTAATTTCAGCCTTAACTCAAAATTCAAAAGTCTCATCTAAGACAAAGCTAATTTCTTCCTCCTATAAGCCTGTAACATAAAGAAACAAATTAGGTTCTTCCAACATACAAATGAGGCAGAGACACTGGGTAAATACTCCTATTCTAAAAGGAAGAAATCAGCCAAAAGAAAGCAGTCACAGGATCTATGAAAGTCTGAAACACAGAAGGGCAGTTATTGAATTGTAAGGCTCCAAAATAATCATTTTTGACTCTGTGTCCCATTTCCAGGGCATGCTAATGCCTTGGGAAGGTTCTACCTTGTGACTTTGCATGGTTCAGCCCCCAGAGCTGCTCTCATGGGCTGGCATACTATGCCTCTGGCTTTTCAAGGTGCAAGGTGCAGGCTGTAGCTAGATCTACCATTCTGGGGTCTGAGGTCTGGAGGACAGAGATCCTCTCCTCACAGATCTACTAGGCCATGACCCAGTGGGGAGCCTTCCTGGGGACTGTCACCCCACGTTTCTTTTCTCCATTGTTTTAGTAGAGGATCTCCATGAGGGCTCCACGCCTGCAACATGCTTCTGCCTGCACACCCTGTCTTTTTCATACATCCTTTGAAATAAAGGTGGAGGCTCCCAAGTCTCAACTACTCGCATTTGGTAAACACACAGGCCTAACCCCACATGGACGCTACCAAGGTTATGGCTTGCACCCTCTGAAGCAGTGACTGGAGTTGCAACTGGTTCAATATGAGCTACACCTGGAGCTGAAGCAGTGGCAAGGATGCAGTGAGCCTTGTTCCAAAACTACCCAAGGCAGCAAGTCCTAGACCTGATCCCAGAAACTATTCTCTTGTTTTAGGCCTCAGGGCCTGTGATGGGTTGCTGCCTTTCAGATTTCTAAAATGCCTTCAATTCCTCTTTCCCATTGTCTTGGCTATCAACACTTGCTTTTTTTATGTTATACAAATATCTCTAACAAGTGGTTGACCCATATGCTGCTTGAGTTCCTCTCTTATAAAAGCTTTTTATATTTCAGCCACATGACTAGGCTGCAAAATTTTCAAGCTTTTACACTATGCTTCTTTTGTAAGTATAAGTTACTACTTATTTTATTTTTATTTTTTTGCTAGAACATGTAAGCATAGGTTTTTAGAGGCAGCAAGGTCACATCGCAAATGCTTTGCTGCTTAGACATTTTTCCAACAGAAACCCTAAGTCATCAATTTCAAATTCAAACTTTTTTATATCCCTAGTGCATGACAGAAATTCAGCCAACCACTTTGCTAAGACAACATGCATGACCTTTGTTTCAGTCCCAATAAG
The DNA here is from genome assembly GCF_028885625.2 of Pongo pygmaeus. Lineage (NCBI taxonomy): Eukaryota > Metazoa > Chordata > Mammalia > Primates > Hominidae > Pongo > Pongo pygmaeus. The sequence continues at coordinate 7,636,224 of NC_085931.1, forward strand.
TTTCTAGTTTTCATCTGAGACCTTCTCAGCCCAGCCTTCACTGTCCAGATCACTATCAGCATTTTGGTCACAGACATTCAACCAGTCTCTAAGAAAATCTCAACTTTCCCTCATTTTTCTGTCTTCTGAATCCCACAAATTCTTCCAACTTCTGCCTGTTTACCCAATTACAAAGCTGATTCCACATTGTGGGGTATTCTTATAACTATTTTCCATTCCTTGGTGCCAATTTTTGTATTAAGCTATTTTTGAAACACTATGAGAGTGGGACTGGATAATTAATTTTTTACAAAGTAGGTTTAAGTGGCTTATGATTCTACAGGCTGTTGAGAAAACATAGTACTGGAATATGCTTTTGCAACACTATGAGAGTAGGACTGGATAATTTATTTTTTACAAAGTAGGTTTAAGAGGCTTATGATTCTACAGGCTGTAGAGGAAACATAGTACTGGTATGTGCTTCTGGGGAGGTCTCTGGAAGTTTACAGTCATGGCAGAAGTTGAAGCAGAATCTTGCACATCACAGGGCAAAAAGCAGAAGCAAAAAACAGAGGGGCGAGTTGTTACACAGTTTTAAATAACCAGATTTTATGGGAACTCACTCACTATCATGAGGATAGCACCAAATGTGATGGTGCCAAGCCTTTTATAGTAATCTACCCCAATGGTTAAATCACCTTTCAACAGGCCCATCTCCATCATTGAGAATTACATTTAAATATGAGATTTGGGAGGGAACACACATTCAAACCCTATCAGAGGAGTATTTATGCCTTTTCCAATATAACATTATAACATTGGCAAAAAAAAAAAAAAAAGGTAATTTGACTTCTTTTCCAATTGGGATGCGTTTTATTGCTTTCTCCTGTCTGATTGCTCCAGATAGGACTTTCAGCATTATGTTGAATAACAGTGGTAAAAGTGGACATTCTTGTCATCTTCCAGATTTTAGAGAAAAGGCTTTTAGTTTTTCTCCACTTAGTGTGATACTAGCTGTGGGTCGGTCATATATGACTTTATTATGTTGAGGTATGTTCATTCCATACCCAGTTTTCAAAGGGCTTTTTATTATTAAAGAATATTAAATTTTATCAAAATTTTTTAGCATAATTGAAATGATTATATGGATTTTGTCCTTGTTTTTTTTTTCTTTTTTTTTTTTTTTGAGATGTAGTCTCCCTCTGTCACCCAGGCTGGAGTGTAATGGCATGATCTCAGCTCAATGCAGCCTCTGCCTCCCGGGTTCAAGTGATTCTCCTTCTTCAGCCTCCTGAGTAGCTGGGATTACAGGTGTTCACCACCATGCCTGGCTAATTTTTGTATTTTTAGTAGAGACGTAGCTTCGCCACATTGGCTAGACTGGTTTCAAACTCCTGACCTCAGGTGATCCACCCACCTCGGCTTCCCAAATTGCTGGGATTACAGGTGTGAACCACTGTTCCTGGCCCCTTCATTCTCTTTATGTGATCTATCACATTCATTGATTTGCATATTGAACTATCCTTGCATCCCTGGAATAAATCCCACTTAGTCATTATGAATTACCTATTTATGTATTGTTCAATTCAGTTTGCTAGGGGTTTTGCAAATTTTTGCACCAATATTCTCCATTCCACTCTGCTTCACTCTACTACTCCACTACATTCCAGTCCATTCCTTCCCACTCCACTCTACTCCACTCCACTCCATTCCATTAAACTCCAACCCTTTCCAATCCACTCCATTCCACTCCATTCTACTCCATTCCATTCCACTCCATTTCATTTCATTGCACTCCACTCCACTCCATTCCACTCAACTCCATTCCATTACACTCAATTCCACTCCACTCCACTCCATTCCTCTCCACTGCATTCCATTGCACTCCACTCCATTCCATTCCACTCCACTCTACTCCATTCCATTCCACTCCATTACATTCCACTCCACTCCACTCCATTCCCCTCCTATACATTCCTTTTCACTCCACCCCATTCCATTCCACTCAACTCTGCTCCATTCCCCTCCACTCCACTCCGTTCCATTCCATTCCATTTCACTCCGTTCCAATCCAATCCATTCCATTACACTCCACTCCACTCCATTCCATGCGGCTCCACTCCACTCCACTCCACTCTGCTCCATTCCATTTAACTTCATTCCACTCCACTCCTTTCCACTCCATAGAATTCCATTCCTCTACACTCCATTCCACTGCACTTCACTCTACTCAAATCTCCTCCACTCCACTCTATTCTGCTCCACTACAATTCATTCCACTCTACTCCATAACATTCCACTCCATTCCACTCCATTTCATTTTATTCTGTTCCACTCCACTCAACTTTTCTGCACTCCATTGTATTCCATTCCATTCCACTCCAATCCACTCTGTTCCACTTCACTCCATACCACTACAATCCATTCCATTCTACTCCACTCCATTCCACACAGTTCCATTCCACTGCACTCCACTCAACTCCATTCCACTCCATTCTATTCCATTCCACTCGAATCCACTCCATTCCACTCCACTCCATTCAATTCCACCCAATTCCACTCTGCTCCACTCCATTCCACTCCACTCCATTCCATTCCATTCCATTCCATAATTTTCCATTCCACTCCACTCCATTCCATTCCTCTGCACTCCACTCCACTCCTTTACACTCCACTCCATTCCACTACACTCCCTTCCATTCCACTACACTCCACTCCATTCCACTACACTCCATTCCATTCCAATCCATTCCATTCCACTCCACTCCACTCCACTTCCATTCCACTCCACTCCACTTCATTACACTCCACTCCATTCCATTCCAATCCACTCCATTCCATTCTACTGCATTCCATTCCACTCCACTCCATTCCATTCCACTCCAATCCGTTCCACTCCACTCCATTCCACTCCATTCCATTCCATTTCACTCCACTCCTTTCCAGTCCACTCTACCCCACTCCACTCAATTCCACTCCATTGCACACCATTCCTCTTGACCCCATCCCATTCCACTCAACTTCCCTTTGTTCTTCTCCACTCCATTCCACTCCACTCCATTCCACTCTATTCTATTCCATTCCACTCCACTCCACTCCATTCGATTCCAGTCAATTCCACTCTGCTCCTCTTCATTACACTCCACTCCATTCCATTCCAGTCCACTCCATTCCACCACACTCCACTCCATTTCACTCCTCTGCCCTCCACTCCACTCCATTCCATTCCATTCCATTCCACTCCACTACATTCCACTACATTCTCTTCCACTCCACTCCACTGCATTCCACTCCACTTCACTCCACTCCATTCCCTTCCACTCCACTCCACTCAACTCCACTCCACTCCATTCAATTCCACTCCACTCCATTCCACTCCATTCTATTCCATTGCACTCCACTCCATTCAACTCCACTTCACTTCACTCCATTCTACTCCATTCTATTCCATTCCACTCCACTTCATTCCATTCCAATCCACTCCATTCAATTCCACTCAATTCCACTGCACTCCACTCCATTCCACTCCACTGCATTCCATTCCACTCCGCTCCACTCCATTCCAAAACACTTCACTCCATTCCCTTCCCCTCCAATCCACTGCACCAAACTCCACTCCTCTCCATTCCACTCCATTCCCTACCATTCCACTCCACTTCACTCCACTCCCTTCCACTATATTCTATTCCGTTCCACTCCACTCCAATCCATTCCACTGCACTCCATTCCATTACACTTAATTCCACTATGCTCCACTCCATTACCCTCTACTCCTTTCCATTCCCCTCCACTCCATTCCATTTGTATCCACTCTATTCCATTCCATTCCAATCCATTCCATTCCACTCCACTCCACTCCACTCCATTCCACTCCTGTCCATTCCATTCCACTCCGCTACATTCCTTTCCACTCCACTCCATTCCATTCCACACCACTCTGTTCCATTCCATTACACTGCCTTCCACTCCAATCCATTTCACTGCTGTCCACTCCTTTCCACTCCACTCCATTCCATTCCACTCAACTCCACTCCATTAGACTGCACTCCACTCCACTCCATTCCACTTAACTCCATTCCATTCCACTCCAATCCATTCCACTCCAATCTACTCCACTCCATTCCAATCCACTCCTCTCCACTTCACTCCACTCTGTTCCATTCTGTTCCATTCTTTTCCATTCCACTATACTCCATTCCACTCCATTCTATTCCATTCCATTCCTCTCCACTCCATTCCAATCCAGTCCTTTCGATTCCACTCAATTCCACTGCACCCCACTCCATTCCACTCCACTCCATTCCATTCCACTCCACTCCATTCCATTCCAATAAATTTCACTACATTTTATTCAACTCCATTCCATTCCACTCCACTCCACTCCATTCCCTTCCATTCCATAGCATTCCACTCCACTCCATTACGTTACACTCAACTCCATTCCATGCCCCTCCACTCCATTCCATTCCACTCCACTCCATTCCACTCCAATCCACTCTGTTCCACTCCGCTCCATTCCACTACAATCCATTCCATTCTACTCCACTCCATTCCATACAGCTCCATTCCACTGCACTCCTCTCAACTCCATTCCACTCCATTCTATTCCATTCCACTCCATTCTATTCCATTCCACTCGTTTCCACTCCATTCCACTGCACTCCATTCCATTCCATTCCATCATATTCCATTCCAATCCACTCCACTTCCATTCCACTCCACTCCACTTCATTACAGTCCACTCTATTCCATTCCAATCCACTCCATTCCATTCTACTGCATTCCAATCCACTCCACTCCATTCCATTCCACTCCAATCCGTTCCACTCCACTCCATTCCACTCCATTCCATTCCATTTCACTCCATTCCTTTCCAGTCCACTCTACTCCACTCCACTCAATTCCACTCCATTCCACACCATTCCTCTTGACCCCGTCCCATTCCACTCAACTTCCCTTTATTCTTCTCCACTCCATTCCACTCCACTCCTTTCCATTCCACTCCACTCCATGCCACTCCACTGCGTTCTATTCTGCTCCACTGCTTTCCACTCCACACCACTCCACTCCAATCCGCCCCACCCCACTCTTTTCCATACCATTCCACTCCACTCCATTCAATTCCACTCCACCCCATTTCATTCCACTCCACTCCAGTCGTTTCCACTCCACTGCATACCACTCCACTCCATTCCATTCCACTCTACTCCTTTCCATTCCATGCCACTCCATTCCTTTCCATTCCAATCCACTCCATTCCACTCCCCTCCATTCCTCTTCAGTACATTCCACTCCATTTTATTCCATTCCACTCCATTCCATTCCATTACTTTCTTTTGACAGGATCTCACTCTGTCACACATGCTGGTGTGGAGTTATACAATCTCAGCTCACATTTCATTTCACCATTCCATTTCATTCCATTCCAATGCACTCCTCTCCACTCCACTCAATTCCACTCTACTCCACTCCAATCCATTCCATCCCGTACCTTTCCAGTCTTTCCCATTACACTCCTTTCTTTGACAAGATCTCCCTCTGTCACACAGGCTGAAGTGCAGTGGCACAATCTCAGCACAAATTTCTTCCTTCCATTCCATTCCATTTCGTTCCACTCCACTCAATTCCACTCAAGTCCACTCCACTCCACTCCATGACACTCCAGTCCTCTCCATTCCAATCCATTCCATTGCACTCCACTCCACTCCATTCCATTCCACTCCACTCCATTCCACTCCACTCCATTCCATTTCACTCCACTACATTCCACTCCACTCCTTTCCATTCCAATCCAATCCAATCCATTCCAATCCAATCTAATCCATTCCACTCCTCTCCACTCCATTCCACTAAATTCCATTCCACTCCACTCCACTCCATGCTATTCCATTCCACTCCATTCCACTTCATTCCATTCCATTCCAATGCATTCCATTCCAATCCACTCCATTTCATTCCACTCCTTTCCATTCTATACCACTCCATTCCATTCCACTCCACTCCATTCCACTCCACTACATTCCATTCCAATACACTCCACTCCACTCCAATGCATTCCATTTCACTGCATTCCATTCCATTCCTTTCTTTCGAGAGTATCTCACTCTGTCACCCAGCCTGGAGTGCAGTGGCACAATCTCATCTCACATTCCATTCCGTTCCATTCCACTCCACTCCACTCTGCTCCATCCGCTGCATTCCATTCATTTCCATTCCATTTCATTCCACTGAATTCCACTTCGTTCCACTACAATCCATTCCATTCCTTTCCACTCGTTTCTTTCGACAGGATCTCCTTCTGTCACACAGGCTGTAGCTCTGTGGCAAAATCCCAATGCAGATTTCTCCATTTCGTTTCGGTCAATTCCATTCAATTCTTTTCCATTCCATTCTGTTCCTCTGCGTTCCACTCCACTCCACTCCACTCACTCCATTCCATAACATCCGATTCCATTTATCTACATTCAACTCCTCTCCACTCCACTGCACTCCACTCCACTCCATTCCACTCTATCCCATTACATTCTGCTCCATTCCACTGCATGCCACTCCAACCCACTCCACTCCACTTCATTCCATTTCAGGCCATCCAATTCCATAGCATTCCATTCCTCTCCATTCCACTCCACTGCACTTCACTCCACTCCACTCCAGTCCACTCCGTTTCATTGCATTCCACTGCATTGCATTCCAAACCTTTCTTTCTAGACTATCTCACTCTGTCACCCAGCCTGGAGTGCAGTGGCACAATTAAAGCTCATATTTCATTATTCCACTCCATTCAGATCCTTTCCACTTCATTCCACTCCACTCCACTCCACTCTACTCCACTCCACTCCATTCCACTCACTCCACTCCATTCCACTCCACTCCACTCCACTCCATTCCACTCCACTCCACTACACTCTTTTCCACTCCATTCCATTCCTCACTACTCAATTCCATTACACTCAACTCCACTCCATGCCACTCCACTACATTCCATTCCACTCCACTCCATTTCATTCCATTCCACTCCATTCCATTCCACTCTTTTCCATTCCATTCCAGTCCACTCCACTCCACTCCGTCCCACTCCATTCCATTCCACTCCACTCCACTTCATTCAATTTCACTCCCTCTTCTCCACTCCATTCCAATCCACTCCACTCTTTTCCATTGCATCGCATTCCATTAAATTCCCCTCCACTCCATTGCATTCCACTGCACTCCATTTCATTCCACTACACTCCACTCCACTCCACTCCATTCCACTCCATTCCATTCCACTACTTTCCAGTCCATTCCTTCTCACTCCTCTAAAGTCAATTCCACTCCACTCCTTTCCACTCCACCTTACTCCACTCCATTTCATTCCATGTCACTCCATTCCATTCCATGCCACTCCATTCCATTCCATTCCTTTCTTTTGACAGGATCTCTCTCTGTCACCCATCCTGGTGTGCAGTGGCACAATCTCAGCTCACATTTCATTTCACCATTCCATTCCATTCCATTTCATTCCACTGCACTCCTCTCCACTCCATTCAATTCCACTCCACTCCTCTCCAATCTGTTCCATTCCATTCCATTCCAATCTTTTCCATTCCACTCTTTTCTTTCTACAGGATCTCATTCTGTCACACAGGTGTAAGCGTGGTAGCACAATCTCAGCACACATTTCTTCTTTCAATTCGACTCCATTCCATTTCCTTCCACTTCACTCCAATCCATTCCACTCCACTCCACTCCACTCCATTCCAGTCCACTCCAGTCCATTCCACTGAACTCCATTGCACTCCATTCCACTCCATTCCATTCCACTCCACTCCATTCCTTTCCACTCCACCACACAACAAACCATACCGTTCCATTCCATCCCATTACACTTCACTTCACTCTATTCCATTCCTTTCCACTCCGCTCCATTCCACTCCATTAAACTCCACTCCACTCTAATCCACTCCACTGTACTTCAATCCAGTCAATTCCATTCCATTCCATTCTATTCCATTCCATTCCATTAAATTCCTCTTCCCTCCATTCCATTCCATTCCACTCCACTGCATTCCACTCCATTCCACTTCACTCCATTCCCCTCTACTCCACTCCACTCCATTCCATTCCACTCCACTCTATTCCATTCCACTCCATTCGAATCCATTCCATTTTATTCCACTCCACTCATCTCCACTCCACTCCACTCCACTCCATTGCATTCCATTCCATTCCATTCCATTCCACTCCACTTCATTCCATTCCACTCCCCTACACCCCATTCCACTCCATTCCACTCCCCTACACCCCATTCCACTCCATTCCACTCTACTCCACTCCATTCCACTCCATTGTATTCCATTCCACTCTGCTCCATTCAATTCCACTCATTTCCAATCCACTACTCTCCATTCCACTCCACTCGATTACATTCCTCTCCACTCCATTCCATTCGACTACACTCCATACCATTGCAATCCACTGCACTCTTCTCCACTCCACTCCATTCCACTCCTCTCCACTCCATTCCATTCCATTCCATTCCATTCCACTCCACTCCACTCCATTCCACTCCACTCCATTCCATTCCTCACCAATCCATTCAATTCGTCTCCATTCCACTCAATTCCTCTGCACTCCATTCCATTCCACTCCACTCCATTTCAGTCCATTCCACTCCATTCCATTGCACTCCACTCCATTCCACTCCACTCCACTCCACTCCATTCCACTCCACTCTATTCCATTCCACGCCACTCCTTTGCACTCCACTCTACTCCACTCCACTCCACTCCACTCTATTCCACTCCATTCCACACCACTTCACTCCACTCAATTCCATTCCACTCAACTCCACTCCATTCCTCAACACTCCATTACACTCCATTCCATTGCATTGCACTCCACCCTCTCCAGTCCAATCCACTCCACTACATACCGCTCCAGTCCAATGCACTCCACTCCACTTAACTCCATTCCATTCCACTCCACTACATTCCAGTCCACTCCACTCCACTCCATTCCATTGCAGTCCACTCCACTCCACTCTATTCCACTCCACTCCATTCCATTTCATTCCATTCCTCTCCACTCCAATCTACTACATTCTAATCCATTCTATTCCACTCTGTTCTTTTCCACTCCACTCCACTCCATGGCACTCTGCTCCACTCCATTCCACTCCACTCCACTCCACTCCACTCAATTCCATTCCACTCTACTCCATTGCATTCCTTTCCATTCCACTCAACTCCATTTCATTCCACTCCATTCCATTCCATTGCACTCCACTCCTCTCCACTCCACTACATGCCATTCTTGTCCAATCCACTCCGCTCTGCGTAACTCCATTCCATTCCACTCCACAGCATTCCAATCCACTCCTCTTCATTCCATTCCATTCCACTACACTCGACTCCATTCTACTCCACTCCATTCCATTCCGTTCCATTCCACTGCACTGCAGTCCATTCCATTCCACTCCACTCCATTCCATGCAACTCCACTTCTTTGCACGCCACTGCACTCCAGTCCACTCCATTTCAATCCATTCCACTCCATTCCATCCCATTCCTTTCTTTAGACGTGGTCTCACTCTGTCACCCATGCTGGTGTGCACTGGCACAATCTCAGTTCACATTCCATTTCACCATACCATTCCATTCCATTCCATTGCACTGCACTCCACTCCAATCCACTGAATTCCATTCCACCCAAGTCCATTCCATGCCATTCCATTCCAAATCCCTTCCATTCCACTCCATTCTTTCTACATCATCTCCCTCTGTCACACAGGCTGTAGAGCAGTGGCACAATATCAGCAAACATTTCTTCATTCCATTGCATTCCATTACATTCCATTCCATTCAACTTCACTCCTCTCCACTCCACTAAACTCACTTCCGCTTCACTCCATTCAATTCCACTCCATTTCATTCTAGTCCACTCCACTGCACTCCATTCCATTTCACTATGCTCCATTCCATTCCACTCTACTCCACTCCTTTGCATAAAGCTCCATTCCATTCCATTCCACTCCACTTCATTCCATTCCTTTCCACTGCCCTCCATTCCATTCCCTCCACTGCACTCCATTCCATTCCATTCCAGTCCATTCCACTCCATTCCATTCCACTCCATTCCATTCCAGTCCACTCCATTCCATTCCACTCCATTCCACTCCATTCCATTCCATTCCGCTCCACTCCAGCCCACTCCACTCCATTCTACTTCAGTCCAATCCACTCCACTCCACTTCACTCCATTCCATTCCACTCCCCTGCATTTCACTCCACTCCACTCCATTCCATTCCACTACACTCCATTCCATTACACTCCGCTCAATTCCATTCCACTCCACTCCACTCAATTCCATTCCATTCCAATCCATTCCAATCCATTCCAGTCTTTTCCATTTCACTCCATTCCATTCCAATCCAGTCGGCTCCATTCCATTCTACTCTACTCCCTTCCTTCCCACTCCACTCCACTCCTCTCCAATCCTTTCCATTCCATTCCACCCCATTCCATTCCATTCCTTTCTTTGCACAGGATCTCATTCTGGCACAAAGGCAGCAGTGCAGTGGCACAAAGGCAGCAGTGCAGTGGCACAATCTCATCCCACATTTCTTTTCACCATTCCATATCAATCCATTCCATCCCATTCCATTCCATTCTATTTCACTCCACTCCATTCCATTCCACTCCATTCCATTCCGTTCCAATCCATTGAATTCCATTCCACTCCATTCCATTCCATTCCTCTCCACTCCATTACTTTCCACTCCATTCCATTCTACTGCACGCCTTTCCATTCCACTCCACTCCACTCCATTCCACTCTACTCCACTTAATTCCATTCCACTCCACTCCATTCCATTCCATTCCATTCCACTCCACTCCATTCCACTCCATTCCATTCCACTCCACTCCATTCCACTCCACTCCCTTCCATTCCATTCAACTCCACTTCACTCCACTCCATTCTACACCTTTCCATTCCACTCCACTCCAGTCCATTTCATTCCACTGCAGTCCAAACCATGCAACTCCACTCCTTTGCACTCCACTCCACTCCTTTCCATTTCAGTCCATTCCACTCCATTGCGTTCCATTCCTTTCTTTGGAAAGGATCTCACTCTGTAACCAATCCTGGTGTGCAGTGGCAAAATCTCAGCTTACATTTCATTTCACCATTCCATTCCATTCCATTCTATTCGATTCCATTCCACTGCAAACCACTCCACTCAATTCCAATCCACTCCACACTCATCCATTCCATGCCATTCCATTTTAATCCCTTCCATTCGACTCCTTTCTTTCAACAGGATCTTCCTCTGTCACAAAGGCTGAAAAGCAGTGTCAAAATGGAAGCACACATTTCTTCATTCCATTCCATTCCATTCCGTTCCATTCCATTCCATTCCATTCCATTCTAATCCACTACACTCCACCCAACTCCACACCATTCCACTCCACTCGACTCCATTCCACTCCACTTCACTTCATTCCATTTCATTCCATTCCACTCCACTCCACTCCATTTCATTCCACTCCACTCCTTTCCATTCCACTCCACTCCGTTCAATTCCACTCCACTCCACTCCATTCAATTCCTTTCAACTCCACTGCATTCCATTCCATTCCACTCCACTCCACTCCATTCCCTTCCACTCCACTCCGTTCCATTCCACTCCACTCCACTCCATTCCATTCCTTTCCACTCCACTGCATTCCATTGCACTCCACTCCTCTCCATTCGATTCCATTCCAGTCCATTCCACTCCATTCCCTTCCACTACACTGCATTCCATTTCACTCCACTCCACTCCTTTCCATAAAGCCCCATTCCATTCCGTTACAATCCACTCCATTCCATTCCCTTCCATTGCATTCCTTTCCATTTCCTCCACTCAATTCCATTCCATTCCATTGCAGTCTATTCCACTCCATTCCATTCCACTCCACTCCATTACATTCCACTCCATTCCACTCCTTTCCATTCCATTCCACTCCACTTCAGCCCACTCCACTCCATTCCACTTCAGTCCACTCCACTCCACTCCACTCCATTCCATTGCACTCCACTGCATTTCACTCCACTCCATTGCATTACATTCTCTAAACTCCGTTCCATTCCACTCCACTCAATTCCATTCCACTCCACTCCATTCCATTCAACTCCACTCCACTCCATTTCATTCCATACCAATCCATTCCACTCCTTTCCATTCTACTCCACCCCTTCCACTCCACTCCATTCCATTCCATTCCACTCCACTCCACTCGACTCCATTCCACTCAACTTCATTCCTCTCCATTCCATTAAACTCCATTCTATTCCACTCCACTCAACTCCACTCCACTCCAATCTACTCCACTCCTTTTCAATCCACTTCATTCCACTTCACTCCACTCCATTCCAATCCACTCCACTCCGCTCAATTCCATTCCACTCCTCTCCATTCCATTCCATTCCATTCCACTCCATTCCATTCCATTCCATTCCACTCCTCACCATTTCATTCCACTCCACTAAATTTCACTCCTTTCCATTCCAATCTGCTCCATTCTATTCCACTCCACTCCATTCCATTCCACTCCACTACACTCCATTCCACTGCACTCCATTCCACTGCACCACAATCCACTCCACTCCACTCCATTCCAATCCATTCCACTCCACTCCATTTCATTCCATTCCACTCCATTCCATTACATTCCTTTCTTTCCACAGGGCCTCAGTCTGTCACAAAGGCTGGAGTGCAGTGGCACAGTCTCAGCCCACATTTGTACTCACCATTCTATTGCAATCCATTCCATCACATTCCATTCCATTCTATTTCTCTCCACTCCATTCCCTTCAAGTTCATTCCATTCCACTCCATTGAATTCCACTCCACTCCATTCCATTCCACTCCACTCCACTCCATTCCATTCCATGCCACTCCACTCCATTCCATTCCATTCCAGTCTATTCCACTCCATTCCATTCCACTGCACTCCATTCGATTCCATTCCTTTCCACTCCAGTCCAGTCCACTCCACTTCACTCCTTTCCATTCCACTCCATGGCATTCCAATCCATTCCACTCTACTCCATTCCATTCCACTCCACTCCACTCCATTCCATGCCATTCCACTCCTCTCCACTCCATTCCATTCCATTCCTGTCCAGTCCATTCCACTCCATTCCAATCCACTGCACTCCATTCGATTCCACTCCATTCCACTCCACTCCACTTCACTCATTTCCATTCCACTCCATGGCATTCCAATCCATTCCACTCCACTCCATTCCATTCCACTCCACTCCACTCCATTCCATTTCAATCCAATCCATTCCACTCCATTCCCTTCCACTCCACTCCTTTCCATTCCACTCCTTTCCACTCCATTCCTTTCCATTCCACTCCAGTCCTCTCTATTCCTTTCCACTCCATTCCATTCCACTCAACTCAACTCCACTCCACTCCACTCCACTCCTCTCCAATCCTTTCCAGTCCACTCCATTCCACTGCACTCCACTCCACACAATTCCGTTCATCTCCAATGCATTCCATTCCATTCCATTCCGTTCCACTCCTCTCCATTTCATTCCACTACACTCCATTCCGCTCCATTCCGTTCCAATCCACTCCATTCCCTTCCACTTCGCTCCATTCCATTCCACTCCACTACACTCCTTTCCATTCCAATACATTCCACTCCACTCCTCTTCACTCCAGTCCACTCCACTCCACTTCATTCCACTGCACTCCACTCCAGTCCACTCCACTCCACTCCATTCCTTTCCATTCCACTGCATTACATTACATTCCTCTCTTTCCACAAGATCTCACTCTGTCAGAATTTCGGAGGTGCAGTGGCACAATCTCAGCCCACATTTATTTTCCCCATTCCGTTGCATTCCATTCCATCCCATTCCATTACATTCTATTTCACTCCACTCCACTCCACTCCATTCCATTCCACTCCTTTCCAGTCCAAATCGACTCCATTCCACTCCACTCCACTCCACTCCATTCCATTCCATTCTATTCCATTCCACACCGTTGCATTACATTCCTTTCTTTCGACAGGTTATCACTGTGAAACTCAGGCTGGAGTGCAGTGGTCCAATTTCAGGTCACATTACATGTCAACTTTTCATTGCATTGCATTCTGTTCCATTGCATTCCATTGCATTCCATTCCATTCCATGCCATTACTTTCCATTCCAATCCATTCCATTCCATTCCTCTCCGTTTCACTCCACTCCACTTCACTCCACTACGTTCCATTAAGTTCAATTCTATTCCACTCCAGTCCACTTCTCTCCTCTCCACTGCACTCAACTCCACTCCATTCCACTCCATCCCATTCCATTCCACTCCATTCCACTGCACTCGACTCCACCCCACTCCACTCCAATTCACTCGATTCCATTCCTTCCCATTCCATTCCTCTCTATTCCACTCCACTCCACTTCACTCCACTCCACTCCAGTCCACTCCATTCTATTCCATTCCATTCCTTTCTTTCGAGAGTATCTCACTCTGTCATCAAGACTGTAGCGCAGTGGCACAATCTCAGTTCACATTCCATTCCGTTCCATTCTGTACCGTTCCGTTCCATTCCATTCCGCTTCTCTCTAATCTGCTCCATTAAATTCCAATCCATTCCATCCCATTCCAATCCATTCCGTTCCATTCCACTCGATTCCACTCTCATCCCCTCTAATACATTCCATTCCATTCCATTCCATTTCATTCCCTTCCACTCCTTTCTTTCAAGAGGTCACCCTCTGTCATAGACGCTGTAGAGCAGTGGCACAATCAGCACATGATTCTTCATTCCGTTCCATTATGTTGCATTCTATTCCATTCCGTTCCGTACCATTCCACTCCACTCCACTACATTCCATTACATCTGATACCATTCTTCTCTATTCCACTCCTCTCCACTCCACTGTACTCTACTTCCATTCTATCCCCTTCCATTCCACTCCATTCTTCCGCACTCCACTCCAACCCACTCCACTCCACTTCATTCCACTCCATTCCATCCCTCTGCTTTCCACTCCACCCCACTTCACTTCACTCCAGTCCAGTCCACTCCATTCCATTCCATTCCATTCCACAGAATTTCATTCCATTCCTTACATTCGAGAATATCTCACTCTTTAGCCCAGTCTGGAGTTCAGTGGCACAGGCTCAGCTCACATTTCGTTATTCCATTCAATTCAATTCCATTCCATTCCTTTTCAATCCATTCCATTGCATTCCATTGCATTGCATTCCATTCCATTCCATTCCAATCCATTGCATTCCATTCCACTCCTTTCCATTACATTCCACTCCATTCCACTTCATTCCAATCCACTCCACTCCTTTCCACTCCACTCCATTCCTCTCCACTCCACTCCAATGCACTCCACTCCTTTCCACTCCACTCTACTCCATTCCACTCCACTGCACTCCTTTCCACTCCACTCCACTCTATAACACTCCACTTCATTCCATTCCACTCCACTCCATTCCATTCTACTCCATTCCATTAAACTCCATTCCACTCCATTCCATTCCACTCCACTCCATTCCATTTCATTCCACTCCACTCCAACCGATTCCATTGCACTGCATTCCATTCCATTTCATTCTTCTCCATTCCATTCCCCTCCACTCCACTCCATTCCATTCCAGTCCATTTCATTCCATTCCATTCCACTCCACTCCATTCCATTCCTTTCCACTCCACTCCATTCCATTCCACTCCACTCCACTCCATTCCATTCCATTCCGCTCCACTCCACTCCATTCCATTCCACTCCTCTCCACTCCATTCAATTCCATTCCAGTCCATTCCACTCCATTCCATTCCACTGCACTCTATTTGATTCCACTCCATTCCACTCTGGTCCAATCCACTCCACTCCACTTCACTCCATTCCATTCCTCTCCACGGCATTCAAATCCACTCCACTCCATTCCATTCCACTCCACTCCATTCCATTCCATTCCATTCCATTCCATTCCACTCCACTCCATTCCATTTCAATCCAATCCATTCCACTCCATTCCCTTCCACTACACTCCATTTCATTCTGCTTCTTTCCACTGCATTCCATTCCATTCCACTCCACTCCACTCCATTCCATTCCACTCCATTCCATTCCACTCCACTCCACTCCACTCAAATCCACTCCTCTCCAATGCTTTCCAGTCCACTGCATTCCACTGCACTCCACTACATGACACTCCACTCCACTCCACTCAATTCCATTCCCCTCCACTGCATTCCATTCTGTTCCATTCCATTTCACTTCTCTCCATTTCATTCCACTCTACTCCATTCCATTCCATTCCATTCCAATCCGCTCCATTCCCTTCCACTCCACTCCATTCCATTCCATTCCCCTCCATTCCACTACTTTCCATTCCAATACATTCCACTCCACTCCACTCCACTCCGTTCCACTGCACTCCACTCCATTCCACTCCACTCCATTCCGTTCCATTCCACTCCATTCCATTCCATTCCTTTCTTTCCACAGGATCTCACTCTGTCACAAATTTTGGAGGGCAGTGGCACAATCTCAGCCCACATTTCTTTTCCCCATTCCATTGCATTCCGTTCCATCCCATTCCATTCCATTCTATTTCACTCCCCTCCATTCCACTCCATTCTATTCCACTCCATTCCAATCGATTCGACTCCATTCCACTCCACTCTTCTCCACTCCACTCCACTCCACTCCACTCCATTCCATTCCATTCTACTCCATTTCACTCCATTACATTCCATTTCTTTCTTTCGATAGGTTATCACTATGAAACTCAGGCTGGAGTGTAGTGGCCCAATTTCAGTCACATTACATGTCAACTTTTCATTGCATTTCATTCTGTTTCATTGCATTCCATTGCATTCTGTTCCATTGCATTCCATTGCATTCCATTCCATTCCATTCCATGCCATTCCTTTCTATTCCAATCCATTCCCTTCCATTCCACTCCGTTCAACTCTACTCCACTCCACTACATTCCATTAAATCCGATTCTCTTCCACTCCATTCCACTCCTTTCCACTCCACTGCACTCAACTCCACTCCATTCCACTCCATCCCATTCCATTCCACTCCATTCCACTGCACTTGACTCCACCCCACTCCACTCCACTTCATTCAATTCCATTCCTTCCCATTGCATTCCTGTCTATTCCACTCCACTCCACTTCACTCCACTCCACTCCACTTCACTCCACTCCACTCCAGTCCACTCCATTCTATTCCATTCCTTTCCACTTCATTCCATTCCATGCCTTTCTTTCGAGAGTATCTCAGCCTGTCACCAAGCCTGTAGTGCAGTGGCACAATCTCAGCTCACATTCCATTCCGTTCTATTCTGTTCCATTCCGGTCCATTCCATTCTGCTTCTCTCTAGTCTGCTCCATTCCATTCCAATCCATTCCATTCCATTCCATTCCATCCCATCCCATTCCATCCCATCCCATCCCTTTCCATTCCATTCCATTCCATTCCATTCCATTCCATTCCAATTGATTCCACTCTGATCCCCTCTAATACGTTCCATTCCATTCCATTCCATTCCATTCCATTCCCATCCACTCCTTTCTTTTGACAGATCACCCAGTGTCATACAAGCTGTAGTGCAGTGGCACAATCTCAGCACATATTACTCCATTCCTTTTCGTTATGTTGCATTCTATCCATTCCATTCCATTATGTTCCACTGCATTCCACTGCACTAAATTCCATTACATCCGATTCCATTCTCCTCCATTCCACTCCTCTCCACTCCACTGCACTCTACTCCACTCCGTTCCACTCCAACCCCTTCCATTCCACTCCATTCTTCCTCACTCCACTCTACCCCACTCCACTCCACTTCATTCCACTCCATTCCATCTGATTCCATTCCTCTCCTTTCCACTCCACCCCACTTCACTCCACTCCACTCCAGTCCACTCCATTCCATTCCATTCCATTCCACTCCGCTGAATTTCATTCCATTCCTTAAATTCGGGAACATCTCACTCTGTAATCAAGCCTGGAGTTCAGTTTCACAATCTCAGATCACATTTCGTTATTCCATTCAATTCCATTACATTCCATTCCTTTTCATTCCATTCCATTGCATTCCATTGCATTCCATTCCATTCCATTCCATTCCATTCCATTGCATTCCATTCCATTCCATTCCACTCCATACCATTCCATTCCATTCCATTCCAATCCATTGCATTCCATTCCACTCCTTTCCATTAATTTCCACTCCACTACACTCCATTCCAATCCACTCCACTCCTATCTACTCCACTCCATTCCTCTTCACTCCACTGCAATCCACTCTACTGCATTCCACTCCACTCTACTCCATTCCACTCCACTCCACTCATTTCCACTCCACTACATTCCATTCCACTACACTCCATTCCATTCCATTCCACTCCACACCATTCCTTTCCACTCCACTCTATTCAATTCCATTCTATTCTATTCCATTCCATTCCATTCCACTCAATCCCACTCCACTCCACACCAATCCATTCCATTCCATTCCTTTGCATTCCATTCCACTCGTTTCTTTCCCCAGTATCTCCCTCTGTCACAGGGCTGTAGCGCGGTGGCACAGTAGCAAAACACATTTCTCCATTCCATTCCATTCCGTTCTGTTCCTTTCTATTCTGTTCCATTCCACTCCATTCCACTCCACTCTACTCCACTGCACTATATTCCATTACATTCGATTCCTTTCCACTACATTCCACTCACCTCCACTCCACTGTACTCCACTCCACTCCATTCCATTCCACTCCACTCCATTCCATTCCACTCCACTCCATTCCATTCCACTCCATTCCATTCCATTCCATGCCATTCCACTCCTCTCCATTCCATTCCACTCCATTCCATTCCATTCTATTCCATCCCATTATACTCATCTCCATTCCATTCCACTCCACTCCAATCCATTCTACTCCACTCCATTCCATTCCACTCCACTCCATTCCTTTCCCCTCCACTCCATTCCACTCCATTCCATGCCACTCCACTCCAATCCACTCCACTCCTTCCCATTCCACTCAAGTCCACTCCATTCCACTCCACTCCATTCCATTCCACTCCAATCCTCTCCATTCGACTCCACTCCAATCCATTCCACTCCACTCCATTCCACTCCACTCCATTCTATTGCACTCAACTCCACTCCATTCCACTCCACTCCATTTGATTCTACTCCATTCCATTGCATTCCACTCCATTCCAGTTCATTACTTTCTTTCCACAGGATCCCACTGTGTCACAAATGCTTGAGTGCAGTGATACAGTCTCAGCTCACATTTCTTTTCACCATTCCATTGTATTCCATTCAATCCCATTCCATTCCATTCTATTTCACTCCACTACACTCCACTCCATTCCATTCCACTCCATCCCATTCCATTCGACTCCATTCTACTTTCTTCCAGTTCACTCCAATCCTATCCACTCCAATTCATTCCATTCCATTCCTATCCATTCCACTCCATTCCATTCCACTCTATTGCAATCCATTCCACTCCATTCCATTCCACACTATTCCACTCCTTTCCATTCCATTCCACTCTATTCCACTCCGTTCTATTCCATTCCACTGAACTCTACTCCAATCCACTCCACTCCACTCCATTCCATTGCACTGCATTCCATTCTTCTCAACCCCACTCAACGTCACTCCATTCCACTCCACTCCATTCCATTCCACTAGATTCCATTCCATTCCTTTCCACACCACTCCATTCCACTGAACTCCATTCCAATCCATTTCACTGCACTCCACTCCACTCCATTCCAGTCCACTCCACTCCACTCCTTTCTATTCCATCTGATTCCATTCCATTTCACTCCACTCTTTTCCACTCCACTCCACTCAATTCTACTCCACTCCACTCCACTCCTCTCCACTTCATTCCATTCCATTGCACTCAACTCCACTCCATTCCACTCCACTTCATTCGATTCTACTCCATTTCATTGCATTCCTCTCTATTGCTGTTCATTACTTTCTTTCCACAGGATCTCACTCTGTCACAAATGCTGGAATGCAATGAAACAGTCTCAGCTCTCATTTATTTTCACCATTCCATTGCATTCCATTCCATCCCATTCTATTCCATTCTATTGCACTCCACTACACTACACTCCATTCCATTCCACTCCATCCCATTCCATTCGACTCCATTACTGTTCACTCCAATTCCCTCCACTCCAATCCACCCCAATTCATTCCATTCTATTCCTATCCATTTCACTCCATTCCATTCCACTGTACTGCATTCCATTCCACTTCATTCCATTCCACTCCATTCCACTCAGTTCCGTGCCATTCCACTCTGTTACATTCCATTCCACTGCACTCCACTCCAATCCACTCCACTCCACTTCATTCCACTCCATTCCATTGCACTCCATTCCATTCCACTCCACCCCATTCAACTCCACTCCATTCCACTGCACTCCATTCCATTCCACTAGACTCCATTCCATTCCTTTCCACTCCACTCCATTCCATTGAACTCCATTCCAATCCATTTCAGTCTTCTCCACTCCATTCCAGTCCACTCCACTCCTTTCCATTCCATCTCATTCCATTCCATTTCACTCCACTCTTTTCCACTCCACGCCAATCAATTCCACTCCACTCCACTCGATTCCATTCCCCTCCACTCCGCTCCATTCCACTGCACCCCACTACCCTTCACTCCATTACATTCCATTCCACTCCACTTCATTCTTTTCCACTCCAGTCAATTCCATTCCACTCCACTCCACTCCACTCCATTCCACTCCATTCCATTACACTCCACTCCTGTCCATTCTGTTCCACTCCACTCCATTCTATTCCATTCCACTCTTTTCCACTCCACTCCACTCCACTCCATTTCAATCAATTCCACTACATTCCATTCCATTCCGTACTTTTTACAGGATCTCCCTCTTTCACCCAGGATTGTGTGAAGTGGCAGAATCTCAGGTCACATTTCTTTTCACCATTCCATTCTATTCCATTCCTTTCTATTCCATTCCAATCCATTCCATTTTATTCCACTGCACTCCACTCCACTCCACTCCTATCCATTTTTTGCCATGCTTTTCCAATCCCTTCTATTCCACTCCTTTCTTTCAACAGGATCTCCATCTGTCACACAAGCTGCAGAGCAGTGGAAAAATCTAAGCACACATTTCTTCATTCCATTCCATTCAATTCCATTTCACTCCACTCCACTCCACTCCAATCCATTCCACTCAACTCCACTCCACTCTATTCCATTCCACTCCACTCCTTTCCACTCCAGTCCACTTCATTTCTTTCTGCTTCAATCCATTCCAGTTCACTCCACTCCACTGCATTCCGTTCCACTCCATTCCATTCCAATCCATTCCACACCACACCATTCCATTCCTTTTCATTCCACTCCATTCCCTTCCACTCCACTCCATTCCATTCTACTCCAGTTCATTTCACTCCATTCCATTCCACTCCACTCCATTCCATTCCTCTTCATTCGACTACATTCCATTCCACTCCACTCCACTCCAATCCATTCCACTCCACTCCATTCCAATGAACTCCATTCCACTCCACTCAACTATATTCCGTTCCATTCCACTCCACTCCATTCCACTAAAATCCACTCCATTCCATTCTGCTCCATTCCATACCATTCTACTCCACACCACTACATTCCATTCCTTTCCACTCCACTGCACTCCACTCCACTCCTCTCCAACCCATTCCTTTCCATTCCAGCCCAATCCATTCCTTTCCACTCCACTCCATTCCCTTCCAGTTCACTCCCATCCATTCCATGCCATACCATTCCATTTCACTCCTCTCCACTCCACTCCACTACATTCCATTCCATTCCACTCCACTCGATTCCACTCCACTTCTCTCTACTCCACTCCACTCCATTCCATTCCACTCCACTCTAGTGCATTCCATACCACTCCACTCTATTCCATTCCATTCCTCTCCATTCCACTCGACTGCACTCCATTCCGTTTCACCCCACTCCACTCCATTTCCTTCCACTCCACTCCACTCCATTCAATTCTGCTCTCTTCCGTTACATTCCATTCCACACCACTCCATTCCATTCCTTTCCTCTCCACTCCATTTCATTGAATTTCACTCCATTCCATTCCACTCCACTACATTCCATTCCATTCTATTCCAGTCCATTGCACTACACTCCATCCCACTCCACTCCATTCCATTCCAATCCATTCCACTCCATTACATTCCACTCCATTCCATTCCACTCCAATCCATTCCATTCCACTCCACTCCATAGATCTCCACTCCATTCCATTGCACTCAATTCCGTTTAACTCCACTCCATTCCATTGCACTCCATTCCATTTAACTCCACTCCATTCCATTGCACTCCATTCCATTTAACTCCACTCCCCTCCATTACACTCCACTCCATTCCATTCCACTCCAACCCATTCCAATCCACTCCACTCCCGTCCATACCTCTCCACACCATTTCATTCCACTCCAACCCATTCCATTCTGCTCCACTACAGTCCATTCCACTCCACTCCATTCCATTCCACTCTATTCCATTCCATTCCAATCCGTTCGATTCCACTCCACTCCATTCCATTCCACTCCACTCCATTCCACTCCACTCCTTTCCACTGCACTGCATTCCATTCCACTCAACTCCTTTCCACTCCACTACACGCCACTACACTCCATCCCACTCCACTCTATTCCATTCCACTCCATTCCCTTCCATTCCACTCTATTCCATTCCATTCCACTCCCTCCACTGCATTTCACTCCACTCCACTGCGTTCCACTTCACTCCATTCCATTCCACTCCATTTCATTCCACTCCAACCCAT
Organism: Pongo pygmaeus; assembly: GCF_028885625.2. Lineage (NCBI taxonomy): Eukaryota > Metazoa > Chordata > Mammalia > Primates > Hominidae > Pongo > Pongo pygmaeus. The sequence goes on from NC_085931.1 coordinate 7,659,079, forward strand.
TCCATTCCACTCCACTTCATTCCACTCCACCCCATTCCATTCCACTCCACTCCACTCCATTTCACTCCAATCTACTCCGTTCAACTCCTCAATTCCATTCCACTCCATTCCATTCCACACCACTCCATTGCATTCCAATCCACTCCATTCCTTTCCATTCCACTCCACTCCGTTCCACTCTCCTCAATTCCACTCCACTCACTTCATTCCACTCTACTCCACTCCACTTCTTTCCATTCCATTCCAATCCATTCCTTTCCATTCCTTTTTTGCACAACATCTCACTCTGTAACAATGGCTGGAGTGCAGTGTCACAATCTCAGCTCACAGTTCTTTTCACCATTCCATTGCATTCCATTCCATACCATTCCATTCCATTCTATTTCACTCCACTTCACTCCACTCCACTCCATTCCATTCCACCCCATTGCATTCCATTCGACTCCATTCCACTCCATCCCACTCCACTCAACTCTACTAAACTCCACTCCACTCCAATGCAATCCCTTCCATTCCATTCCGTTTCACTCCATTGCGTTCCATTCCTTTCTTTCAACAGGATATCACTGTGTCACCCAGGCTGGAGTTTAGTGGCACAATTTCAGCTAACATTGGATGTCAACTTTCCATTGCATTGCATTGTATTCTATTGCCAGCGATTGCATTTCATTCCAATAAATTATATTTCATTTCATTCCATTCCACTCCTTTCTATTCCATTATATTTCATTCCATTCCATTCCATTGAAACCCACTCCGTTCCACTCTACTCCCCTCCACTGCACTATATTCCATTACATCCGATTCCACTCCACTCCATTCCACTCCTCCAGACTCCACCGCACTCCACTCCTCTCCATTCAACTCCAACCCATTCCATTATGCTCCATTACATGGCACTCCACTGCACCCCACTCCACTTCACTTCATTCCATTCCGTTCCATCCCATTCCATTCCTCTCCACTCCACTCTACTCTACTTCACTCCAGTCCACTCAACACCAGTCCACTCCATTCTATTCCATTCCGTTCCACTACATTCCATTCCATTCCTTTCCTTGGAGAGTATCTCCCTCTCTAACACAGCCTGGAGCGCAGTGGCACAATCTTAGCTCACATTCCATTCCACTCCATTCCATTCTGCTTCACTCCACTCCCCTCCAATCCTCTCCATTCCATTCCTTTCCATTCCATTCCATTCCATTCCATTCCATTCCATTCCATTCCACTCCTTTCCATTCCATTCCATTCCACTGAATTTCACTTCACTCCACACCAATGCATTCCATTCCAATCCTCTCTTTTCTTTCGACAGGAACTCCTTCTATCACACAGCTTATAGTGCAGTGGCACAACCTGCACACACATTTTGCCATTCCATTCCATTCCGTTCCATTCTGCTCCATTCTGTTCGATTCCGTTCCATTCCGTTGTGCTCCATACCAGTCCACTAAAATGCATTCCATTACATCTGATTCCACTCCACTCCATTCCATTCCTCTAGACTCCACTGAACTCCACTGCACTCAATACAACTCCATACCATTCCATTCTGCTCCATTCCACTGCACTCCACCCCACCCCACTCTACTCCACTTCATTCCCTTCCATTGCATTCCATTCCATTCCTCTCCATTCCACTCCATTCCACTTCACTCCACTCCACTCCACTGCAGTCCACTCCATTCCATTCCATTCCATTCTACTGCATTCCATTCCATTCTTTTCTTTCGAGAGTGTTTCTCTCTTTCACCCAGCCTGGAGTACAGTGGCACAATCTCAGCTCATATTTCATTATTCCACTCCATTCCCCTCAATTCCACTTCATTTAACTCCACTCCACTCCACTCCATTCCACTCTATATAATTCCATTCCATTCCATTCCTCTGAATTCCACTCTGCTCCACTCCATTCCACTCCACTCCATTCCATTCCACTCCACATCTTTCCATTCCACTCCACTCCATTCCATTCCATTCCACGCAACTGAATTCCAATCCACTCCACTCCACTCCATTGCACTCCACTCCATTCCACTACTCTCCACTCCATTCCGCTCCACTCCACTCCATTCCGCTCCACTCCACTCCATTCCACTCCACTCTATTCCATTCCACTCCACTCCATTACATTCCACTCCACTCCACTCCATTCCGCTCCACGCCACTCCATTCCACTCCACTGCATTCCATTCCACTCCACTCCATTCCATTCCTTTCCACTCCATTCCATTCCACTCCACCCGATTGCATTCCATTCCACTCCATTCCATTCCACTACACTCCATTCCATTCCACTCCATTCCATTCCACTGCACTCCATTCCATTTCATTCCACTCTATTCCACTCCACTAAATTCTACTCGACCCCACCCTCTCCATTCCACTCCACTCCATTCCATTCCATAACACCCATTCCATTCCACTCCACTCCATTCCATTCCACTCCACTTCACTCCACTCCAATCCTTTCCATTCCACTCCACAACATTCCATTCCGTTCCACTCCATTCCATTGCCCACCATTCCATTCCTTTCCTATCCACTCCACTCTACTTCATTCCATTCCATTCCATTCCACTCCACTACAATCCACTCCACTCCACTCCAATCAATTCCACTCCCTCTACTCCACTCCATTCCTGTACATGCCACTCCTTTCCATTCAACCCATTCCATTCCATTCCACTCCACTCCATTCCATTCCAATCCACTGCATTCCATTACACTCCACTCAATTCCATTGTAATCCACTCCACTAGACTCCATTCCATCCTTTCCTTTCCACTCCACTCCAGTCCATTCCATTGCACTCCAGTCTATTCTTTTCAACTCCACTTCTTTGCACTCCACTCTACTCCACTCCACTCCATTTCAATCCGTTTGACTCCATTCCATTCCATTCCATTCCTTTATCTGACAGGATGACACTCTGATACCCCTCCTGGTGTGCAGTGGCACAATCTCAGCTCACGTTTCATTTCAACATTCCATTCCACTTCACTCCACTCCATTCCACTCAATTCCACTCCACTCCTCTCCAATCCATTGCATGCTATTCCATTCCAATCCCTTCCATTCAACACTTTTCTTTCAACAGAATCTCCCTCTGTCACACAGGCTCAAGAGAAGTGTCACAATCCCAGCACACACTTCTTCATTCCATTCCATTCCATTCTGTTCCACTCCACTCCACTCCACTCCACACCACACCACTAAATTCCATTTCACTCCACTCCAATCCATTCCATACCGCTCCATTCCATTCCACTCCACTCCTTTCCACTCCATTCCATTCCATTCCACTAAACTCCATTCCATTGCACACCTCTCCACTCCATTCCATTCCACTCCAGTCCATTGAATTCCACTCCATTGCACTGAATTCCACTCCACCGCACTCCACTCCATTCCATTCCACTCTACTGCAATTCATTCCATTCCATTCCACTCCACTCCATTCCATTCCACTTTATTCCATTCCATTCCACTCCATTGCATTCCACTCAATACTATTCCATTCCATTCCTCTCCATTCAATTCCACTCCACTCAATTACATTCCACTCCACTCCATTCCACTGCACTCCATTCCACTGCACTCCATTCCATTCCTCTCCACTCCATTCCATTCCATTCCACTAAATTCCTTTCCACTCCATTCCACTCCATTCCACTCCACTCCACTCCACACCATTCCCTTCCATTCTATTCCATTCCACTCCACTCCACTCCAATCAATTCCACTCCCTCAACTCCACTCCATTCCAGTCCACTCCAGTCCTTTCCATTCCATCCCATTCCATTCAATTACACTGCACTCCATTCCATTCCACTCCACTACATTCCATTGCACTCCACTACACTCAACTGCATTCCAATCCTCTCTGTTCCACTCCACTGCAGTTCATTCCATTCCAATCCCCTCTATTCCATTCAACTCCACTCCTTTGCACTCCACTCCACTCCAATCCATTTCATTCCATTCCACTCCCTTCTATTGCATTCCTTTCTTTTGAAAGGATTTCACTCTGTCACCCATCCTGGTGTGAATTGTCACAATCTCAGCTCACTTTTCATTTCACCACTCCATTCCATTCCATTCCATTGCACTCCACTCCAATCCACTCAATTCCATTCCACTCCATTCCTTTCCATTCCTTTCTTTCCACAGGATCTCACTCTGTCACAAAGGCCATACTGCAGTGGCACAAACTCAGCCCACATTTCTTTTCACCATTCTATTGCAACCATTCCATCCCATTCCATTCCATTCTATTTCACTCCACTCCACTCCAATACACTGCATTACATTCCACTCCACCGCAATCAATTCGAATCCATTCCACTCCACTCCACTCCATTGCATTCCATTCCATTCCACTTCATTCCATTGCATTCCATTCCTTTATTTAAACAAGTTATTACTGTAAGAACTGGGCTGGAGTACCGTGGCCCAATTTCAGCTCAAATTACATGACAACGTTTAATTGCATTGTATCCGTTCCATTGCATTCCATTGCATTCCATTCCATTGTATTCCATTCCATTCCAATCCACTCCGTTCCACTCCACTCCACTCCACTCCACTCCATTACATCCGATTCTGTTCCACTCCACTCCAAACCACTCCACTCCACTTCATTCGATTGCATTCCATCCCATTCCATTCCTCTCCATTCCACTCCATTTCACTCCCCTGCACTACACTCCACTCCATTATATTCCATTCCATTCCGCATAACATTCCATTGCATGCCATTCCATTCCACGTTCCATTCCATTCCATTTCAGATACCATTCCACATTCCATTCCACGTTATATTCCACGTTCCATTCCAAGTTCCACTCCACGTTCCATTCCACGTTCCATTCCACATTCCATTCCACATTCCATTATGTTCCATTTCACATTCCATACCTTTCCATTCCATTTCATTCCACATTCCATTCCATTCCATTCCACATTCCGTTGCATTCCATTCCACATTCCACTGCATTCCATTACACATTCCATTCCATTCCATTCCATTCCATTCCATTCCACATTCCATTCCATTCCATTCCATTCCACATTCCATTCCATTCCATTCCACAATCCATTCCTTTCCATTCCACATTCCATTCCAAATTCCTTTCCACATTCCATTCCATTCCATTCCATTCCATTCCACATTTCAATCCATTCCCTTCGACATTCCATTCCATTCCAATCCACATTCCATTCCATTCCACATTCCATTCCATTCCATTTCATTCCACATTTCATTCCATTACATTCCTCATTCCATTCCACATTCCATTCCATTCCGTTCCATTCCAAATTCCATTCTATTCCATTCCACATTCCATTGTACATTACATTCCATTGCATTCCACATTCCATTCCACTTTCCATTCCATTGCTTTACACATTCCATTCCACATTCCATTCCATTGCAATCCACATTCCATTCCATTTCATTCTACGTTCATTTCTAGATTCCATTCCATGTTCCATTTCACGTTCCATTCCACCTTCCATCCCACGTCCCATTTCACGTTCCATTCCACATTCCATTCCACATTCCATTCCATTGCATTCCACATTAAAATCCACATTCCTTTCCATTGCATTTCAAATTCATTCCACATTCCATTCCATTCTATTCCACATTTCATTCCATTCCATTCCACATTCCATTTCACCTTCCAATCCACGTTCCATTCCATTCCTTTTCACTTTCTATTAAAAGTACCACCCCACGTTCCATTCCACTTATATTTCCATGTTCCAGTCCACGTTCCTTACCACTTGCCATTCCGTTCCACTTGCCGTTCCGTTCCATTCCAAGTTCCATTTCACATTCCATTCCACTCCATTTCACGTTCCATTCCACATTCCATTCCACGTTACATTCCGCATTCTATTCTGTTGCATACCACATTCCTTTCCACACTCCATTCCACATTCCTTTGCACAATTCATTCCCTTCCGTTATGCATTCCATTTCACATCCCACTCCATTCCATTCCTCATTCCATTCCACATTCCACTCACTCTGCATTCCATATTCCAATCCAATCCTTTCCAGATTCCATTACATTCCACTCAACATCCCATTCAACATAACATTCCACGTTTCATTCCATTCTATTCCACATTCCATTCCATTTCATTCCACATTCCATTCCATTCCATTCCATTCCATTCCACATTCCTTTCCATTGCATTCCACATTCCATTCCATTCCATTCCACATTCCATTCCATTCCATTCCACATTCCATTCTATTCCATTCTATTCCACATTCCATTCCATTCCATTCCACATTCCATTCCATTCCATTCCACATTCCATTCTATTCCATTCCACATTCCAGTCCACATACTATTCCACATTCCATTACACATTCCATTCCACATTCTGTTCCACTTTCCATTCAATTTCATTCAATATGTCATTCCATTCCATTCCACATTCCATTCCTCATTCCTTTTGATTCCATTCAACATTCCATTCCTCATTCCATTCCATTCAATTTCACATTCCGTTCCTTTCCAGTGCACATTACATTCCACATTCCATTCCATTCCATTCCACTTTCCATTCCACATTCCATACCATTCCATTCCACATTGCATTCCACATTACCGTCCTTTACATTCCACATTCGTTTCCACATTCCATTCCACATTCCATTCCATTCCATTGCACATTACATTCCACATTACGTTCAACATTCCATTCCTCATTCCATTCCTTTCCATTTCACATTTAATTCCAAATTCCATTGCATTCCATTGCAAATTCCGTTCTTTCCACACTCAGTTACGTTCCATGTACCATTCCATTCCTTTGCACATTGCATTAAACGTTCCATTCCACATTCCACTCCATTCCATACCACATTTCATTCCACTTTCCTTTCCATCCCATTCCACGATCCGTTCCACATTCCATTCCACATTCCATTCCGTTCCATTCCACATTCCATTTCATTCCATTCCAGATTCAATTCCAAATTCAATTCCACTTTCGATTCCATCCCATTCCATTCCACATTCCATTCCATTCCATTCCACATTTCATTCCATTGCATTCTAAATTACATTCCGTTCCATTTCATTCCATTTCACATTCAACTCCATTCCATTCCATTCAACATCTCATTCCATTCCATTCCACATTCCATTCCATTCCGTTCCACATTCCATTCCACGTTTCATTCCAGGTCGGATTCCATGATCCACTCCACTTCCCATTCCACGTTCCATTCCTTTCCATTCCACATTCCATTCCATTCCATTCCATTCTATTCCACATTCCATTACATTCCACTGGACATTCCATTCCACTTTCCATTCCACGTTCTCTTCCACTTTCCATTCCATTCCTTTCCGCATTCCCTTCCATTCCATTACATATTACATTCCATTCCATTCCACATTCAATTCCATTCCGTTCCACATTCCATTCCATTCCATTCCATTCTACATTCCATTTCATTCCATTTCACATTCCATTCCATTGCATTCTATTCCATATTCCATTCCATTCTATTCCACATTCCGTTCCATTCCATTCAACATTTCATTCCATTCCATTAAACTTTCCACTCCACATACCATTCCAAATTCCATTACACATTCCAAACCACGTTCCATTCCATTGCCTTCCAAATTCCATTAAACTCCATTCCACATTCCATTCCATTCAATTTCACTTTTCATTCCACTCCATTGCAATCGACATTCCATTCCATTCCATTCCGCATTCCATTAAATTCCATTGCATTCCATTCCACTTTCCATTCTATTCCATTTCACATTCCATTCCTTTCCGTTGCACTTTCCTTTCCACATTCCATTCCACATTCTATTCCAAGTTCCATTCTATTACATTCCACATTCCATTACAGCCCATTCCACATTCCTTTCCACGTTCTATTCCATTCCATTCCACATTCCATTCCACATTCCATTCCATTCCGTTCTATTCCTCGTTCTATACCATTCCATTCCACATTCCATTCCATTCCATTCTACATTATATCCCATTCAATTCCAGATTTCATTCCATTCCATTCCACATGCCATTCCAAATTCCATTCCACATTCCATTCAATTCCATTCTATTCCACGTTCTATTCCATTCCATTCCACATTCCTTTCCATTGCATTCCACATTCCATTCTATTCCATTCCTCATTTCATTCCATTCCATTGCATTCCACATTCCATTCCATTCCATTCCCATAACAATCCATTCCATTCCATTCTATTCGACATTCCATTACCTTCCATTCCACATTCCATTCCATTTAATTCCACTTTCCATTCAACATTCCATTCCATTCCATTCCGCATTCCATTCCACATTCCATTCCTTTCCACTCAAAATTACTTTCCACGTACCTTTCCATTCTATTGCACAAGTCATTACACATTCCATTCCACATTCCATTCCATTCCATGCCGCATTTCGTTCCGCTTTCCATTGCATTCCATTCAATGTTCCATTCGACATTTCACTCCACATTACATTCCACATTCCAATCCGTTCAATTCCACGTTCCTTTCCATTCCAATCCACATTCCATCTCATATTTCATAACATATTCCATTCCACATTCCATTCCACATTCCATTCCACATTACAATCGTTTCCATTCCACATTCCTTTCCACATTTCATTCCACATTCCAATACACAATCCATTCCACATTCCATTACACATTCCATTCCACATTCCATTCCATTCCATTCCACATTCCATTTCATTCCATTCTTCATTCAATTCCAAATTCTGTTTCACTTTCCATTACATTCCATTCCATTCCACATTCCGTTCCTTTCCAATCCATATTACATTCCACACTCCATTCCATTCTATTTCACATTCCATTTCATTCCATTCCACATTTCATTTCATTCAACTCCGCATTCAATTCCATTCCATTCCATTCTATTACACAATCCATTCCATTCCATTCCGCATTCCATTCTACATTCCATTCCGTTCCATTCCACATTCTACTCCATTCCATTCCACATTCCAATCCATTCAATTCCACGTTCCATTCCATTCCATTCCACATTCCATTGCATTCCATTCCACATTCCATTCCACATTCCCTTCCGCATTTCACGCCATTCCATTCTATTCCTCATTCCATTCCATTCCATTCGACATTCCATTCCATTGCATTCCACATTTCATTCCACATACCATTCCACATTCCATTCCACATTCCATTCCAATTTCCATTCCATTCCATTCCACATTGCATTCCAATCCATTCCATATTCCACTCCATTCGATTCCACATTTCATTCCATTCCATTGCAATCCACATTCCATTCCATTCCATTCCATTCCACATTCCATTTCACATTCCATTCCACAGTCCATTCCATTACATTCCACATTCCATTCCGCGTTCCATTCCATTCCACTTTCCATTCAATATTGCATTCCATTCCATTCTACGTTGCATTTCACGTTCCATTCCACATTCCATTCCACTTTCCATTCCATATTCCTTTCAGTTGCATTGCAGATTCCATTCCACATTTCATTCCACAATCCATTCCACATTCCTTTCAACATTCCAACCACATTCCATTCCATTCCATTCCATTCCACATTCCATTCCATTCCATTCCACATTCCATTGCATATTACTTTCCATTCCATTACAAATTCCATTCCATTCCAATCCACATTCCATTCCATTTCACATTCCTTTCCATTCCATTCCATTCCACATTCTATTCCACATTCCATTCCATTTCATTCCACATTCCATTCCAGTCCATTCCACATTCCATTCCAAGTTGTATTCCATTCCATTCCACATTGCATTGCATTCAATTACTCATTTCATTCCATTCCTTTGCAGTCCACCTTCCATTCCACTCCACTCCACATTCCATTCCATTCAATTCCTCATTTCATTTCATTCCATTTCATTCCACATTCAATTCCATTGCATTCCACATTCCATTCCATTGCATTCCACTTTCCATTACCTTACATTACCATTCCATTGCATTCCGTTCCACATTCCGTTCCATTCCATTCTATTCCTTTACACCTTCCATTACTTTCAATTCCACATTACATTCCTCGTTCCATTCCACGTTCCATTCCCTGTTCCTTTCTGCCTGCCTTTCCAGTTTCCATTCCACGTTCCATTGCATTCCATTCCACATTCCATTCCTTTCCATTCCACGTTCCATTCAATTCCATTTCACATTCCATTCCAGTACATTCCACATTGTATTATATATTCCATTCTCTTCCATTCCATTCCATTACACATGCCATACCACATTCCTTTCCATTCTGTTCCGCTTTCCATTCCATTCCATTCCACATTCCATTCCACATTCCATTACTTTCAATTCCACATTATATTCCACGTTCCTTTCCCCTTTCCATTCCATATGCCATTCCACTTTCCATTCCACGTTCCTTTCCATTCCATTGCACATTCCATTCCATTCCATTACACATTCCATTCCACATTCCATTCCATTCCATTCTACTTTCAATTCCGTTCAATTCCACATTACATTCCACATTCCTTTCCATTCCATTCCACATTCCATTCTCTTCCATTACACATGCCATTCCATTACTTTCTACATTTCTTTCCACATTCCATTCCATTCCATTCCATTCCATTACACTTTCCATTCCACATTCCATTCCATTCCATTCCATGTCCCATTAAACCTTCCATTCCACAACCCATATCATTCCATTCCACATTCCATTCTATTATATTCCACGTTACATTCCACATTACTTTCCTTTCCATTCCACATTCATTCCATTCAATTCCATTCCATTCCGTTACATTCCATTAAACATTCCATTCCATTCCATTTCACATTCCATTCCACATACCACTCAATGCCATAACACGTTCCATTCAAATCTATTCCATGTTCCATTACACTTTCCATTCCACTTTCCTCTCCACGTTCGATTCCACGATCCATTCCATTCCATTCCACATCCCATTCCACTTCCGATTCTTTTCCATTCCACTGTCCATTCCATTCAATTTCACATTCCATTTCACTCCATTCCACATTGCATTCGCTTCCATTCCATTCCACATTCCATTCCATTCCATTCCAATTTCCATTCCACTTTCCATTCCACGTTCCATGCCGGTCCATTACACATTCCATTCCACTTTCAAGACCATTCCATTCCACATTCCATTCCACACTCCATTCCATTCCTTTCCATTACAAATTCCATTCTATTCCATTCCATTCCATTCCATTCCACATTCCAGTCCATTCCATTCCACATTCCATTCCACATTCCATTCTATTCCATTCCGAATTCCATTCTATTCCATTCCACATTCCATTCCACATTCCTTTCCATTCCATTCCACATTCCATTCCACATTTCATTCCATTCCATTCAACATTCCATTCCATACCATTCCACATTCCATTCCTTTCCATTCCACGTTCCATTCCACTTTCCATTCCTCGTTGCATTCCACATTACAATGCACGTTCCATTGCATTCCATATCATTCCACATTCCATTCCACATTCCATTCCATTCCATTCCACATTCCATTCCACATTCCTTTCCATTCCATTCCACATTCCATTCCACATTTCATTCCATTCCATTCAACATTCCATTCCATACCATTCCACATTCCATTCCTTTCCATTCCACGTTCCATTCCACTTTCCATTCCTCGTTGCATTCCACATTACAATGCACGTTCCATTGCATTCCATATCATTCCACATTCCATTCCACATTCCATTCCATTCCATTCCATTCCATTCCACATTCCATTCCATTCCATTAAATTCCAAATTCCATTGCATTCCACGTTTCATTCCACATTCCATTCCACTTTCCATTCCATTCCATTCCACCTTCAGTTCCATTCCATTGCATTCCAGTCCAAACTACATTAATTCCACAATCCATTCCATTCCAGTCTACATTCCATTCCACTTTCCATTCCATTCCATTCCACATTCCATTCCACATTCCATTCCTTTCAATTCCACATTATATTCCACGTTCCTTTCCGCTTTCCATTCCGTATGCCATTCCACTTTCCATTCCACGTTCCTTTCCATTCCATTGCACATTCCATTCCATTCCATTACACATTCCATTCCTTTCCGTTACACATTCCATTCCATTCCATTCTCCTTTCAATTCCGTTGAATTCCACATTACATTCCACAATCCATTCCATTCCACTCCACATTACTTTCTCTTCCATTACACATGCCATTCCATTACTTTCCACATTCCTTTCCACATTCCATTCCATTACATTACACATTCCATTCCACATTCCATTCCATTCCATTCCGTGTCCCTTTAAACTTTCCATTCCACAATCCATATCATTCCATTCCATATTCCGTTCCATTACATTCCACGTTACATTCCACATTCCTTTCCATTCCCCATTCATTCCATTCAATTCCATTCCATTCCATTAAACATTCCATTGCATTCCGTTTCACAATCCATTCCACATACCACTCAATGCCATAACACGTTCCATTCAAATCTATTCCATGTTCCATTACACTTTCCATTCCACTTTCCTTTCCACGTTCAATTCCACGATCCATTCCATTCCATTCCACGTCCCATTCCACTGCCCAATCTTTTCCATTCCACATTCCATTCCATTCCATTTCACATTCCATTGCACTCCATTCCACATTGCATTCCCTTCCTTTCCATTCCACGTTCCATTCCATTCCATTCCAATTTCCATTCCACCTTCCATTCCAAGTTCCTTGCCCGTCCATTACACATTCCATTCCACATTCAAGTCTATTCCATTCCACGTTCCATTCCACATTCCATTCCATTCCTTTCCATTACAAATTCCATTCCATTCCATTCCATTCCACATTCCAATCCACCCCATTCCACATTCCATTCCCCATTCCATTCTATTCCAGTCCAAATTCCATTCTATTCCATTCCACATTCCATTCCATTCCATTCCACATTCCATTCCACATTTCATACAATTCCATTCAACGTTCCATTCCATACCATTCCACATTCCATTCCTTTCCATTCCACGTTCCATTCCGCTTTCCATTCCTCGTTCCATTCCACATTACACTCCACGTTCCATTGCATTCCATAACATTCCACATTCCATTCCACATTCCATTCCATTCCATTCCATTACACATTTTATTCCACATTCCATTCCATTCCATTCCAGGTTCCATTAAACGTTCCAATCCACAATCCATACCATTCCATTCCACATTCCATTCCGTTACATTCCACGTTACATTCCACATTTCTTACCATTCCACATTCATTCCATTCAATTCCATTCCATTCCATTAAACATTCCATTCCATTCCGTTTCACAATCCATTCCACATACCACTCAATGCCATAACACTTTCCAATCAAATCTATTCCACGTTCCATTACACTTTCCATTCCACTTTCCTTTCCACGTTCGATTCCACGATCCATTCCATTCCATTCCACGTCCCATTCCACTGCCCAATCTTTTCCATTCCACATTCCATTCCATTCCATTTCACATTCCATTGCACTCCATTCCACATTGCATTCCCTTCCTTTCCATTCCACGTTCCATTCCATTCCATTCCAATTTCCATTCCACCTTCTATTCCAAGTTCCATGCCCGTCCATTACACATTCCATTCCACATTCAAGTCCATTCCATTCCACATTCCATTCCATTCCTTTCCATTACAAATTTCTTTCCATTCCATTCCTTTCCATTCCACATTCCAGTCCACCCCATTCCACATTCCATTCCCCATTCCATTCTATTCCATTCCAAATTCCATTCTATTCCATTCCACATCCCATTCCATTCCATTCCACATTCCATTACACATTTCATACAATTCCATTCAACATTCCATTCCATACCATTCCACATTCCATTCCTTTCCATTCCACGTTCCATTCCGCTTTCCATTCCTCGTTCCATTCCACATTACACTCCACGTTCCATTGCATTCCATAACATTCCACATTCCATTCCACATTCCATTCCATTCCATTCCATTACACATTTTATTCCACATTCCATTCCATTCCATTCCAGGTTCCATTAAACGTTCCAATCCACAATCCATACCATTCCATTCCACATTCCATTCCATTACATTCCACGTTACATTCCACATTCCTTTCCATTCCACATTCATTCCATTCAATTCCAATCCATTCCATTAAACTTTCCATTCCATTCCATTTCACAATCCATTCCACATACCACTCAATGCCATAACACGTTCCATTCAAATCTATTCCACATTCCTTTACACTTTCCATTCCACTTTCCTTTCCACGTTCGATTCCACGATCCATTCCATTCCATTCCACATCCCATTCCACTGCCCAATCTTTTCCATTCCATATTCCATTCCATTACATTTCACATTCCATTGCACTCCATTCCACATTCCATTCCCTTCCTTTCCATTCCACGTTCCATTCCATTTCATTCCAATTTCCATTCCACCTTCCATTCCAAGTTCCATGCCCGTCCATTACACATTCCATTCCACATTCAAGTCCATTCCATTCCACATTCCATTCCATTCCTTTCCATTACAAATTTCTTTCCATTCCATTCCTTTCCATTCCACATTCCAGTCCACCCCATTCCACATTCCATTCCCCATTCCATTCTATTCCATTCCAAATTCCATTCTATTCCATTCCACATTCCATTCCATTCCATTCCACATTCCATTCCACATTTCATACAATTCCATTCAACATTCCATTCCATACCATTCCACATTCCATTCCTTTCCATTCCACGTTCCATTCCACTTTCCATTCCTCGTTCCATTCCACATTACACTCCACGTTCCATTGCATTCCATAACATTCCACATTCCATTCCACATTCCATTCCTTTCCATTACACATTTCATTCCACATTCCATTCCATTCCATTCCAGGTTCCATTAAACGTTCCAATCCACAATCCATACCATTCCATTCCACATTCCATTCCATTACATTCCATCTTACATTCCACATTACTTTCCTTTCCATTCCACATTCATTCCATTCAATTCCATTCCATTCCATTCCATTCCATTAAACATTCCATTCCATTCCATTTCACATTCCATTCAACATACCACTCAATGCCATAACACGTTCCATTCAAATCTATTCCACGTTCCATTACACTTTCCATTCCACTTTCCTTTCCACGTTCGATTCCACAATCCATTCCATTCTATTCCACATCCCATTCCACTTCCCATTCTTTTCCATTCCACAATCCATTCCATTCAATTTCACATTCCATTGCACTCCTTTCCACATTGCCTTCGCGTCCATTCCATTCCACATTCCATTACATTCCATTCCAATTTCCATTCCACCTTCCATTCCACATTCCATGCCGGTCCATTACACATTCCATTCCACTTTCAAGACCATTCCATTCCACATTCCATTCCACATTCCATTCCTTTCCTTTCCATTACAAATTCCATTCCATTCCATTCCATTCCATTCCACATTACAGTCCATTCCATTCCACATTCCATTCTATTCCATTCCGAATTCCGTTCTATTCCATTCCACATTCCATTCCACATTCCTTTCCATTCCATTCCACATTCCATTCCACATTTCTTTCCATTCCATTCAACATTCCATTCCATACCATTCCACATTCCATTCCTTTCCATTCCACTTTCCATTCCTCGTTCAATTCCACATTACAATGCACGTTCCATTGCATTCCATAACATTCCACATTCCATTCCACATTCCATTCCATTCCATTCCACATTCCATTCCATTCCATTGAATTCCAACTTCCATTCCATGCCACGTTCCATTCTATGTTCCATTCCACGTTCCATTCCACAATCCATTCCATTCCATTCTACATTCCATTCCACTTTCCATTCCATTCCATTCCACATTCAATTCCATTCTATTGCATTCCTGTCCAAACTCCATTCCATTCCACAATCCATTCCATTCCATTCTACATTCCATTCCACTTTCCGTTCCATTCCATTCCACATTCAACTCAATTCCATTGCATTCCAGTCCACACTCGATTCCATTCCATTCCATTCCATATTCCATTCCACATTTCATTCCATTCCATTACACATTACATTCCACATTCCTTTCTTTTCCATTCCAAATTCCACTCCATTCCTTTCCACATTCCATTCCATAGCATTCCACATTCCATTCTACATTCCATTCCATTCCGTTCCATATTCTATTCCATTCCATTCCTTTCCACATTCCATTCTAATACATTCGACGTTCCATTCTGCATTCCTTTCCACATTGCATTTCATTGCATTCCACGTTTCATTCCATTCCATTCCTAGTTTCATTCCATTCCAATGTCCATTCCATTCCATTCCACTTTCCATTCTACATTCCATTCCATTCCACTCCACGTTCTGCTCCATTCCATTCCGCGTTCCATTAAAAATTCCATTCCATTCAATTCCACTTTCCATTCCGTATATCATTCCATTAAATTCCACATTCCATTACATTCCATTCCCTTCCATTCCACATTCCATTCCACTCCATTGCATTCCATTCCACATTCCATTCCGTTATATTCCACATTACATTCAATTCCACTCCCTTCCACTCCAAATTCCATTCCATTATATTCCACATTCCATTCCAGTCACTTCCACATTCCCTTCCACATTCCAATCCATTCCATTCAAAATTCCATTCCACATTCCATTGCATTCCATTGCAACTTCCATTCCACATTCCATTCGATTCCATTCCATTCCATTCCGCATTAGATTCAACATTCCATTCCATTTCATTCCACTTTCCATTCAATTCGATTCCATTCCATTCCACGTTCCATTCCACATTGCATTCCATTCCATTCCACATTCGATTCCACATTCCATTCCATTCCATTCCACATTCCATTATATTCAATTCCATTAAATTCCACGTTCCATTCCACATTCCATTCCTTTCCATTCCATATTCGATTCCGAATTCCATTCCATTCCATTCCACCTTCCATTCCACATTCCATTACACCTTCCATTCCACATTCCATTCCACATTCCATTCCATTTCATTCAACATTCCTTTATACCTTCCATTCCACATTCCATTCCATTCCATTCCACTTTCCATTCCATTCCATTCCACGTTCCGTTCCACGTTACATTCCACTTTCCATTCCACGTTCCATTCCACGATCCATTCCACGATCAATTCCATTCCATTCAACATTGCATTCCACCTTACATTACATTTCATTCCACATTGTTTACCACATGCCATTCCTTTCCATTCCACATTCCATTCCATTATATTCCATTCCACTTTCCATTCCATAATGTTCCACATTCCAATCCACTTTCCACTCCATTCCATTTCACATTCCACTCCATTCCATTCCATTCCAATTTCCTTTCCATTCCATTTGATATTCCATTCCATTTTCCATTCCATTCCATTTCACATTCAATTAAATTCCATTCCATTGCATTGCACATTCCATTCCATTCCATTCCACATTTCATTCCACATTATATTCCACTCCATTCCACATTCCATTCCATTCCATTCTATTCCATTTCACATTCCATTCCACTCCTTTCGACTTTGCATTCCACATTCTTTACATTCCTTTCCACATTCCATTCCATTTCATTGCATATTCAATTCCACATTCTTTTCCATTCCATTCCACATCCTCATTCCATTCCATTGCACGTTTCATTCCACATTCAATTCCACATTACATTCTGTTCCGTTTAACATTACAATACATTCCATTCCACCTTCCATTCCATTCCATTCCACTTTCAACTCCATTCCATTGCATTCCATTCCACATTACTTTCCACATTCCATTCCATTCCATTCCACATTGCAGTCAACTTTCCATTCCACTTTCAATTCCGTGTTCCATCCCATGATCCATTCCACATTCCATTCCATGTTCCATTCCATTTTCCATTCCTCATTCCATTCCACAGTCCATTCCACAATCCATAACTCATTCCATTCTATTCCATTACACGTTCCATTCCATTCCATTCCACTTTCCATTCCTTTCCATTCCACGTTCCATTCCACGTTCCATTCCACGTTCCAATCCACATTCCATTCCATTCCATTCCACATTCCATTCTACATTCCACATCATTGCATTGCACATTCCATTCCATTCCATTCCACATGCCATTCCATTCCATTCCACCTTCCATAACACATTCCATTCCATTCCATTGCACATTCCATTTCATTCCATTCCATATTCCATTCCATTCCATTTCTCATTCCATTCCATTTAATTCTATTCCAAATTCCATTCCATTCCATTCTATTCCACATTCCATTCCATTCCATTCCGTATTCTATTACATTCCATTCCACATTCCCTTCCACATTCCATTCCATTCCATTCCACATTACATTCCACTTTCCATTCCACATTCCATTCCACTTTCCATTCCACAATCCATTCCACATTCTGTTCTGTTCCACGTTCCATTCCACATTCCATTCTTCATTCCAATCCATTCCGCCTTCCATTCCACATTCCATTCCAAGTTCCATTCCACATCCCATTCCTTTCCATTTTGTGTTCCATCCCAGGTTCAATTCCATTCAATTGCACATTCCATTCCACATTCCATTCCACTTTCCATTCCATTCCATATTCCATTCCACATTCCATTCCACATTCCACTCGACATTCCATTCCATTCCATTGCATATACCATTGCACATTCCATTCCACTCCATTCCACATTGCATTCCACTCCATTCCACATTCCATTCCACATTATAATCCAATCCATTCCACATTCCATTCCATTCCATTTCATGTTCCATCCCATGTTCAATTCCATTCAACTGCACATTCCATTCCAAATTCCATTCCATGTTCCATTCCGTTCCACGTTCCATCCCACATTCCATTCCACATTCCATTCGACATTCCATTCCATTCCATTGCAGATTCCATTGCATATTCCATTCCACTGCATTCCACATTGTATTCTACTCCATTCCACATTATATTCCAATCCATTCCAAATTCCGTTCCATTCCATTCCATTCCAAATTCCATTCCATTCCATTTCACTTTCCATTGCACGTTCCATTCCATTGCTTTCCACACTCGATTCCATTCCATTCCATGTTCCATTCTACATTCCATTCAATTCCCTTCCACATTCCATTCCACATCCACATTCCATTCCACATTCCGTTCCGTTACGTTCCACGTTCTATTCCACATTCCATTCCAGATTCCACTCCATTCCATTCCCTGTTGCACTCCACATTCCATTAAACTTTCCATTCCATTCCACATTATATTCCATTGCATTCCACATCATATTCCACATTCCATTCCATTCCATTCCACATTCTATTGCATTCCATTCCATATTCCTTTCCACATTCCATTCCACATTCCATTCCGCATTCCATTCCATTCCATTCCATTCCACATTCCATTCCATTCCATTCCATTCCACATTCCATTCCATTCCATTCCACATTCCATTCCATTCCATTGCACAATCCATTATACATTCCTTTCCATTGCATTCCACATTCCATTCCATTCCATTCCAGATTACATTCCACATTACATTCGATATTCCATTCCATTCCATTCCACATTCCATTCCACATTCCGTTCCTTTCCATTCCACATTTCATTTGACATTTCATTCCATTCCAATCCACATTCCATTCCACATTCCATTCCATTCCATTCCATATTCCATTCCATTCCATTCCACATTCCATTCCACCTTGCATTCCACATTCCTCTCCACATTCCATTCCAATTCATTCCACATTCCGTTCCATTCCATTACACTTTAAATTCCAAATTCTGTTCCGTTCCAGTCCACATTCCATTCCATTCCATTCAACTTTGCATTCCCTTCCATTCCCCGTTCCATTCCATTCAATTCCATGTTATACTCCGTTGCATTCCACTTTCCATTCCACGTTGCATTCCACGTTCCATTCCACCTTCCATTCCCCATTCTGTTCCATCACATTCCACTTTCCATTCCACGTTCTTTTCCATTCCATTCCACATTCCATTCCACATTCCACTCCATTCCATTCCACATTCCATTCCACATAGCATTCCATTCCATTCCAACATTACATTCCATTCCACTCCATTCCACATTCTATTCCTTTCCTTTCCAATTTCCATTACACATTCCTTTCCACATTCCATTCCATTCCTTTCCACGTTTCATTATATTCCATTCCACTTTCCATTTCATTCCATTCCACATTCCATTCTGCATTCCATTTCGCATTCCATTCCATTCCATTCCATTCCACGTTCCATTCCATTCCATTCCATGTTCGATTCCACTTTCCATTGCATTTCATTCCTAGTTCCACTCCATTCCATTCCCCGTTCCATTTCAAGTTCCATTCAACATTCCATTCCATACCTCGTTCCATTCGACATTCCATTTCACTTACCATTCCACATTCCATTCCATATTCTATTCCATTCCATTCCAAATTCCATTCGTCATTCTATTCCATTCCATATTCCATTCCACATTCCATTCCATTTCATTCCACATTCCATTCCACTTTCCATTCCACAATCCATTCCACATTCTGTTCCATTCCACGTTCCATTCCATATTCCATTCTTCATTCCATTCCATTCCACGCTCCATTACACATTCCATTCCACGTTCCATTCCATATTCCATTCCTTTCCATTTCCCGTTCCATCTCACGTTCCATTCTATTCCATTGCATATTCCATTCCACATTCCATTCCAAATTCCTCTCCTTTACACGTACCATTACACATTCCATACCACATGCCATTAAACATTCCTTTCTATTCCATTGCACATTCCTTTGCACATTCCATTCCACTCCATTACACAGTGCTTTCCATTCCATTCCACATTCCATTCCACATTATATTCCACTCCATTCCACATTCCATTCCATTCCATTCCACTTTCCATTCCACATTCCCTTCCATTGCTTTCCACATTTGATTCCATTCCATTCCACGTTCCATTCCCCATTCCATTGCATTCCCTTCCACATTCCATTCCACTTTCACATTCCATAACATATTCCATTCCATTCCATTCCACATTCCATTCCACATTCTGATCCACATTACATTCCATTCCTTTCCACATTCCATTCCACATTTCATTACATTCCATTACACATTCCGTTCCACATTCCATTACACATTCCAATCCACATTCCATTCCCTGCCATTCCATTCCATTCCACATTCCTTTCCATTCCATTCCACGTTTCAATCCATTCCATTCCACAATCCTCTTTGCAGTTCATTCCATTCCATTCCACATTCCATTCCATTTCATTCCACATTCCATTCCACGTTCCATTCCATATTCCATTGCATTCCATTCCACATTGCATTCCACATTCCATTACACATTCCATTACACATTGCATTCCATTCCATTCTATTCCACATTCCTTTCCAATCCATTTCACATTCCATTCCACATTCCATTCCACATTCCATTCCTTTCCGTTCCGTTCCATTCCACGTTGCATTCCACGTTCTATACCATTCCATTCAATATTCCATTCCATTCCATTCCACATTTCATTGCATTCGATTCCTTATTTCATTCAACTCCTTTGCACTGCACATTCCATTCCATTCCATTTTCATTCCATTCCATTGCATTCATTTCTATTCCGCCTTCCATTCCAGTCCATTGCACATTGCATTCCATTCCATTGCACATTCCATTACATATTTCATTCCATTCCATTCCACATTCCATTCCACATACCATTCCAAATTACCGTCCTTAAGATTCCACATTCCATTCCACATTTCATTCCATGTTACATTCCATTCCATTCCACATTACATTCCACTTTCCATTCAACAATCCATTCCATTCCATTCCACAATTAATTCCAAATTCCACTGCATTCCATTACACATTCCATTCTTTTCCATTCCAAATTACATTCCACATTCCATTCCATTCCATTGCACTTTCCATTGCACATTCCTCTCCACAATCCCTTCCATTCCATGCCACATTTCATTCCACGTTCCATTCCATTCCATTCCACGTTCTATTCGACGTTCCATTCAATGTTTCATTTCACATTCCATTCCACATTCTTTTACATTCCATTCCTCATTAGATTGCACATTCAATTCCATTACATTTCACATTCTATTCCATATTCCATTCCACATTCCATTCCACAATCCATTCTGTTCCATTCCACATTCCATTCCACATTTCATTCCATATTCCATTCCGCATTCCTTTCCGCATTCCATTCCACATTTCATTCCACATTCCTTTCCACATTCCTTTCCATTCCACATTCCATTGGCTTCCATTTCACACTCCATTCGTTTCAATTCCACATTCCATTCCATATTTCTTTCCACATTTCATTACACATTCCATTCCTCATTCAAATCCCTATTCCATTCCACATTCCAGTCCATACCTTTGCATATTCAATTCCATTCCATTCCACTTTCCATTCCACATTCTAATCCACATTCCATTCCATTCCATTGTTTTCCACATTCTTTTGAATCCATTTCACATTCCATTCAGTTCCACATTCCATTCCACATTCCATTCCTCTCTGTTCCATTCCATTTCTCGTTGCATTCCATGTTCTATACCATTTCATTCTACATTCCATTCCATTCCATTCCACATTCCATTGCATTCAGTTCCTTATTTCATTCTATTCCTTTGCATTGCAAATTCCATTGCGTTCCATTCCACATTGCATTCCACATTCCATTACACATTCCATTACACATTGCATTCCATTCCATTCTATTCCACATTCCTTTCCAATCCATTTCACATTCCATTCCACATTCCATTCCATTCCACAATTAATTCCAAATTCCACTGCATTCCATTACACATTCCATTCTTTTCCATTCCAAATTACATTCCACATTCCATTCCTTTCCATTGCACATTCCTTTGCACATTCCTCTCCACAATCCCTTCCATTCCATGCCACATTTCATTCCACGTTCCATTCCATTCCATTCCACGTTCTATTCGACATTCCATTCAAGGTTTCATTTCACATTCCATTCCACATTCTTTTACATTCCATTCCTCATTAGATTGCACATTCAATTCCATTACATTTCACATTCTATTCCATATTCCATTCCACATTCCATTCCACAATCCATTCTGTTCCATTCCACATTCCATTCCACATTTCATTTCATATTCCATTCCGCATTCCTTTCCGCATTCCATTCCACATTTCATTCCACATTCCTTTCCACATTCCTTTCCATTCCACATTTCATTGGTTTTCATTCCACACTCCATTCGTTTCAATTCCACATTCCATTCCATATTTCTTTCCACATTTCATTACACATTCCATTCCTCATTCAAATCCCTATTCCATTCCACATTCCATTCCATACCATTCCATATTCAATTCCATTCCATTCCACTCTCCATTCCACATTCTAATCCACATTCCATTCCATTCCATTGTTTTCCACATTCTTTTGAATCCATTTCACATTCCATTCAGTTCCACATTCCATTCCACATTCCATTCCTCTCCGTTCCATTCCATTTCTCGTTGCATTCCATGTTCTATACCATTTCATTCTACATTCCATTCCATTCCATTCCACATTCCATTGCATTCAGTTCCTTATTTCATTCTATTCCTTTGCATTGCAAATTCCATTGCGTTCCATTTTCATTCCATTCCATTCCATTCCCTTCTATTCCACATTCCATTATAGTCCATTGCATATTGCATTCCATTCCATTACACATTCGATTCCATATTCCGTTCCATTCCATTCCTCATTCCATTCTCCATTACAGTCCTTTAGATTCCCCATTCCATTCCACATTCCATTCCACGTTACATTCTATTCCATTCAGCATTCCATTCAACATTCCATTACACATTCTATTCCATTCTATTTAACAATTAATTCCACATTCCATTGCATTCCATTCGACATTACATTCCTTCCCACTCCACATTACATTCCACATTCCTTTCCATTCCATTGCACTTTCCATTGCACTTTCCACTCCACATTCAATTCCATTCCGTACCACGTTTCATTCCACGTTCAATTACGTTGCATTCCACTTTCCATTCCAGGTTTCATTCCAGGATTCATTCCACATTCCATTCCACATTCCATTCCGTTCCATTCCACATTCCATTCCACATTTTATTCCATATTCCATTCCGCATTCCATTCCGCATTCCATTCCACATTCCATTCCACATTGCATCCCATTCCATTCCATATTCCATTCCATTCCATTCCACATTCCTCTCCACATTCCATTCCCTTCCGTTCCACATTCCATTCCCTTCCATTCCACATTCTATTCCATGTTCCATTCCACGTTCCACTCCATTCCTTTCCAATTCATTCCATTCCATTCTATTCCATTCTCAATTCCTTTCCATTCCATTCCAAATTTTCTGCGACATTCCATTCCATTCCGTGCCACATTCCATTCCATTCCATTCCACATTCCATTCTATTCAATTCCACATTCCATTCCTTTCCATTCCACATTACATTCCACTTTCCATTCCACGTTGCATTCCACATTTCATTCCACGTTCCATTCTACGTTCCATTCCACGTTCCATTCTACTTTCCTTTCCACGTTCCACTCTACGTTCCATTCCGCGTTCCATTCTACGTTCATTTCCATTCCATTCCACGTTCCATTCCATTGCATTCCACGTTCAATTCTACTTTCTGTTAGACGTTCCACTGCATTCCATTCCACGTTCCACTCTACGTTACATTAGAGGGTCCATTCCACGTTCCATTCCACGTTCCATTCCATTCCATTCCAGGTTACATTAAATATTCCATTACATTCCATTCCACATTCCATTCCATTCCATTCAACATTCCATTCCATTCAATTCCACGTTCAATTCCATGTTACTTTCTGAGTTACATTCCAGGTTCCATTCCGAGTTCCATTCCATTCCATTCCACTTTCCATTCCACGTTCCGTTCCATTGCATTCCACGTTCAATTCCATTGCATTCCACTTTCCATTTCATTCCATTCCACTTTCCATTCCACATTCCATTCCACATTCTGTTCCACCTTCCATTCCATTCCATTCCATTCCATATTCCATTACAATCCTTTCCACTTTCCATTCCATTCCATTCCATATTCCGTTCAATTCCATTCTATTCCATTCAACCTTCCATTCCATACCATTCCGCATTCCATTCCAATCCATTCCATTCCACATTCCATTCCATTCCATTAGACATTCCATACCATTCCATTCCATTCCACGTTCCATTACACATTCCATTCCACATTCCATTCCATTCCATTTCACATTCCATTCTATTCAATTCCATTCTGTTCCATTACACAATCCATTCCACATTCCATTCCCTTCCATTCCACATTCCATTCCATTCCATTTCACATTCCATTCCACATTCCATTCCAGGTTCCATTCCACTACATTCCATTCCAATCCATTCTAGGTTCCTTTCCCTTTCATTCAAAATTTTATTCGAACATCATTAAATTCCATTCCACATTCCATTCCGTTCCACATTGCTTTCCATTCCATTACACATTCGATTCCATTCCATTCCACATTTCATTTCATTCCATTTCACATTCCATTCCTTACATTCCACATTCCTTTACGCTTTCCATTCCAAATTCCATTCCACATTCCATTCCATATTCCATTCCACAATCCATTCCATTCCATTCCGTATTCCGTTCCATTCAGCTCCATTCAATTCCATTCCTTTCCATTCCACATTGGATACCTTTCTATTCCATTCCACATTCCATTCCTTTCTATTCCCCATTCCATTACATTCCATTCCACATTCCTTTCCATTTGATTTCATTCCATTCCACATGCCATTTCATTCTATTCTATTCCATTCCACATTCCATTCCACTCCATTCCATTCCATTCCACATTCCATTTCATTCCGTTACACATTCCATTCCATTCCACATACCATTCCACTTTCCATTCCATTCTACTCCACATTCCATTTCACATTGCATCCCATTCCGTTCCATATTCCATTCCACATTCAATTCCATTCCATTCCACATTCCATTTCATAACATACCTTTCCATACCATTCCACTTTCCACTCCATTCCATTGAATCCAACATTCCATTCCATTCCACATTCCATTCCATTTCATTCCATTACATTCCCGTCCAGTCCACAATCCATTCCATTCAATTCAATTCCACATTCCTTTACACATTCCATTCCGTATTCCATTCCATTGCATTCCGCATTCCATTCCACGTGGCATCCCATTCCATTCCATATTCCATTCCTCATTCCACTCCTTTCCATTCCATTCCATTCCAGATTCCATTTATTTCCATTCCATTGAAGTCCACAGTCAATTCCATTCCATTCCACATTCTAATCCATTCCATTCCATTCCACATTTCATTCTACATTCCATTCCACATTCCATTCCATTGTACATTCCATTCCATTCCATTGCACTGTCCATTCCATTGCATTCTACATTCCATTTCAAATTCCTTCCCACATTCCATTCCTTTCCTTTCCACATTCCAATCCACATTCCATTCCATTCCACATTCCATTCCATTCCATTCCAAATTCTATTGCATTCCATTCCATATTCCATTCCATTCCATTCCACATTCCATTCCATTCACTTCCACATATCAGTCCATTCCGTTCAACATTCCGTTCAATTCCATTACACATTCCATTCCACCTTCCATTCAATTTAACCTTTCATTCCGTTCTATTCCATTCCACATTCCATTCAATTCCATTCCATTCCACATTCTATTCCATTCTTTTCCATTCCATTCAACATTCCACTCCATTCCATTCCACATTCCATTCCATTGCATTCCATTACACATTCAATTCCATTCCATTGCATTCCATTCCACATTCCATTCCATTCCATTCCACATTCCATTGCTTTCCATTCCACATTCCACTTAATTGAATTCCATTCCACATTACGTTCCAAGTTGCATTCCATTCCATTCAACTTTCCATTTCATTGCATTCAACTTTGCATTGCATTGCATTCCATTCCAATCTACATTGAATTTCATGCCATTCCACATTCTATTCCATTCCAATCCACATTCCATTCCATTCCATTCCACATTTCATATTCCATTCCACGTTCCATTCCACTTTCCATTCTATGTTCCATTCCACGTTCCATTCCATTTCATTCCACATTCCATTCCACATTGCATACCACATTCCATTCCATTCCATTACACATTTCATTCGATTCAACTGCACATTCCATTCCATTCCTTTCCACATTCCATTCCATTCAATTCTATTCCACATCCCCTTCCATTCCATTTCACATTCCATTCCATTCCATTCCACATTCCATTTCATTCCATTTCATTCCATTCCAAATTCCATTCCACATTCCATTCCACTCCACGTTCCATTCCATTCCATTCCAATCCACTCCATTCCATTTCACATTTCATTCCACTTTCTATTCCATTCCACTTTCAATCCCATTCCATTGCTTTCCACGTTCAATTCCATTCCATTCCACTCCACTCCACATTCCATTCCATTCTATTCCACATTCCATTCCATTCCATTCCACATTCCATTCCATTCCATTCCACAGTCCATTGCATTAAATTCCACATTCCATTCCATTCCATGACCCATTCCACTCCATTCCATTCCACATTCCATTCCAATCCAGGCCACATACCATTCCTTTCCATTCCACATTCCATTCCATTCCACATTCAATTCCATTCCACTCCACATTCAATTCCATTCCACATTCCAATATGCTCCATTTCACATTACTTTCCATTCCATTACACATTCAATTAAATTCCATCCATTACATATTCCATTCCACATTCCATTCGATTCCACTTTCCATTCCATTCCACCTTCCCTTCTATTCCATTCCATTCCACATTCCATTCCATTTCATATTCCTTTCCTTTCCATTCCACATACTTTCCCATTCCAATTCATTCCGTTACACATTCCATTCCTCTTTCCATTCAATTTCACATTCCATTCCATTCCATTCCATTCCATTACACATTCCGTTCCATTGAATTCCATTCCATCCCACATTTCCTTCTGTTCCATTCCACATTCCATTCCATTCCTTTCTATTCCATTCCACATTCGTTTCCATTCCATTTCATTCCGACACACATTCAATTCCTCTTTCCATTCAATTTTACATTCCATTCCATTCCATTCCACATTCCATTCTATTCCATTCCATTCCACATTCCATTCCCTTCCATTACATTCCATTCCACGTTGCCTTCTTTCCATTCCACTCCACATTCCGTTCAATTCTATTCTGCAGTGCATTCCATTCCATTCCACATTCCATTCCACATTTCATTCCATTGCATTCCACATTCCCTTCCATTCCATTCCACATTAAATTCCACATTCCTTTCCACATTCCATTCCACTTTCCATCCCACGTTCCATTCCAGAATCCATTCCACATTCCAATCCACGTTCCATTCCACATTCCATTCCATGTTTCATTACATGTTCCATTCCACATTCCCTTCCACATTCCATTCCATTGCACATTCCAATCCACGTTCCATTCCATTCCATTACACATTGCATTCCACGTTCCATTCCATTTCATTCCACATTGCGTACCAGTTTCAATTCAATTACATTTCACATATTGTTCCACATTCCATTCAATTCCATTCCATTCCACTCCTCTTTCGATTCCACATACCATTCCATTCCATTCCAAATTCTTTTCCACATTCCTTTACTTTCCATTCCACATTCCATTCCATTCCATTCAATTCCACATTCCACTCCACATTCCATTCCATTCCGTGCCACTTACCATTCCACATTCCATTCCAATTACACATTCCATTCCACATTCCATTCCATTCCATTCCACATTCCATTGCATTCCATTCCACATTCCATTCCATCCCATTCCACATTGCGTTCCATTACTTTCCACGTTACATTCCACGTTCCATTGCATGTTCCATGCCACGTTCCATTGCATTCCATTCCATGATGCATTCCACGTTCCATTAGGCGTTCCATTCCACGTTCCTTTTTACATTCCACATTCCATTCCAAATTCAGTTAAATTCCAAGTGAGTCCATATGCATTCCATTCCATTCCATTCCCTTCCCATTCCTTTCGATTTTATATCCCATTCCATTCCATTCCAAATTGCATTCTTTTCGATTCTACATTCCATTCCATAGCACTTTCTTTTCCATTCCATCCCATACCACGTTCCATTGCATTCCACATTCCATTCCACTTTCTATTCCATTACATTCCACATTCCATTCCATTCTATTCCATTCCATTCCACATTCCATTCCATTCCATTCCATTCCATTCCACATTCCATTAGATTCCATTCAATTCCATTCCGCATTACATTACATTACATTCAACATTCCATTGTACATTCCATTCCACTTTCCATTCCACATTCCATTCCTCATTCCATTCTATTCCATTCCATTGCACATTGCAGTCCACATTGCAGTCCATTGCTTTCCACATTCCATTCCTTTCCATTACACATTCCATTCCATCCCATTACATATTCTTTTCCATTCCATTCGACATTAAGTTCCATTCCATTCCACATTGCATTCCATTACATTCCACTTTCCATTCCATTCCATTCCATTCCATTTCATATTCCATTCCATTCCACATTCCATTGCATTCCATTCCATTCCATTCCGCATTCCATTCCATTCCTTTCCATTCCGCATTACATTCCATTCCACTCAACATTCCATTGTACATTTCATTCCACTTTCCATTCCACATTCCATTCCACATTCCATTCCTCATTCCATTCCATTCCATTCCATTGCACATTGGGGTCCACATTGCAGTCCATTCCGTTCCACATTCCATTCCATCACATTCCATATTCTTTTCTATTCCATTCCACATTCCATTCCATTCCATTCCACATTGCATTCCATTCCATTGCTTTCCACTTTCCACTGCAAATTCCATTCAACATTCCATTCTATTCCATTCCACATTCCATTACATTCCATTCCCTTCCACATTCCATTCCTCATTGCACTCCATTCTATTTCACGTTCAATTCCACATTCCTTTCCATTGCATTCCACATTCCATTCCATATTGCATTCCATTCCATTCCACATTCCATTCCATTCCACTCCAAAGTCCATTCAATTCCACATTCCATTTCACATTGAACTCCATTTTATTCCACTTTCCATTCCACATTCCATTCCAGATTGCATCCCGCTTTCAATTCCGTTCCATAACACATTCCATGCCGTTCCATTCCACATTCCTTTCCATTTCTTTCCACAATCCACGTTCCATTCCACTTTCCATTCCACGTTCGATTCCACATTCCTT